>NC_142469.1:87806750-90306750 GCF_049115385.1 Moschus berezovskii | reverse complement strand
AGATTACATATTTGTACTTCTTTGTTTTACTTACGATATTCTGAAGGCGTGAAATGTTGACTTTCTCCCCAACTATTCGAAAGCTTTAAGCAAGTGAGTGCATATTCAGTAGTGTCTGACTCTTTGCGACCCTATGGACTGTAACCCACAAGCTTTTCAATACTGGTAAAAAGGTGTCCTTTAGTGTCTTTAGTTCATAGAAGATTGCTATCTTAAGTGCTGGTGAATACAGACATGTGAAGACCATGAGAAAAATTTTAATAAAGAATCGAAAAGTCACAAATATGTAAACAGGACAACTGGTTTTCTTAAGGCAGTGACCAAAATTAAAGCCCTGTCTTCTGCACTCCATCCCCAATAGTTTTCTTTTGACCAAACAGCCTGTCTTTCTGGGCCCAAAATGATCTTTTAAGCTGAAAAAAATATTGCTGACTTTTACTGAAAGCAAATTTAAAGCAAAAGGTTTTATTTTATGCCATTTAAAAATTATCAAAGCCATACATTTATAGTCATGGAATTACCTTTTTTTTTTTTTGTTTGTCTTACCTTGGAAAAGCTTGAAAATGTTTACGGTAAACCCATTTTATACATACTAGAAGTATTATAACATTCTTCCAAAAAAAAGAAAGTGATCGTGTGTCATTTCAGGCATCACATTGGTCTAGACAAGGGAAAAGTATGAAATGTTTTTTCATGAGATTGTGGCTCTGAGTGGTGCCTTTTCCACTAACCAGAGAAACTTTAGAGCTGGCAGGGCCTGTATAGGTCATTATTTTATTTCCTCAATTCACAGGTAAGAACCTGAGGCCCAGAGAGTAAATGACCTATGGAAGGTCTGGAGTTCATGTTCTGAGGTGTCTAATAGTAAGAGCTGTTCTGATAGGCTTTTGGAGATTGTTTAGTAAGAGCAGTTTCTATTACTCTTAACACAAGGCCTATAAAACAAGGAATTATACAACATCCCACTAGGGCCATTCCTCCAAATACAATGATTAGGGAGGTCAGGACAGAGGTCATTATACCTTTCCACTTGCCGAAACACTATCAGGATGGAGAAAGGATTATCTATCCCTGAGTTTTCAGCCAATGCATTAGCCAAGGTGGTAAGACCTTGCAGGGCTCTTGCTGTTGTTGTGCCATAAGGGGCGGCACTGTTGGTATGAAAGTACAACACTGACCTCCTATCATGACACATACAGGCTTTCTTGGTGGCTCAGTGGTAAAGAATCTGCCTGCAAGGCATGAGACTCATGAGTCGCTGGTTTGATCCATGGGTCGGGAAGATCCCCTGGAGAAGAAAATGGCAACCCACTCCAGTGTTCTTGCCTGGAGAATCCCGTGGACAGAGGATCCCAGCAGGTTACAGTCTATAGGGTCACAAAGAGTCAGACACGATGGAAGCGACTGAGCATGCACACATGCATAACACATACTCCCTGCTTTTCTGCCAGGATCATGTCTAAGGCCAGTCAGTCTCCCAGGTCATCTTACTGGTTGAGTCTGATTGTTTCCTAGTCCCTTGATATTGTCTCTAGTATAGCTGACAAATCTCTGCTGGTTATAATAAATATAGTTTATCCAATCCACATTTTTATTGATGGTGGACCATCAGAATAATACTGGTTCTAATCCCACTGCTATCTGGTTTCTAGTTTTTCTGTAGGGTTTGGTGTAAATCCTTCAACTCTTCCATGGTGACCTTAGTAGAGTTATTAGGAACTGAGGGTCAAGTTGATTCAGAGTTCTGGGTCTATGTCACTAAAGAGGAGGTAAAATTTTTAACAAGCTTAATAGCTAACCTTACTAGTGGATATCTCCCAGATATGTCTGCCCCTAGTCCATACCAATGCTCAAGAGATGGATGCTTATCTCTTGTTTGACTGTTAACAACAGTGGGTTACACTGTAGATTCCCATAATCATCTCGGGGTACCCCTCTTGCCAGGGATAATCTTTTAGTTCCAGTAGGGTGGGAGCTGCTTTATATGGCTCAGCCGTGTAACCTATCCTGGGTAGTCCACCATACTTTGGCCCAACTATAGCAGGGGAGTTGGCATGGATCATTTCCTGACATGCCCGATATGGCTCAGGACAAAGGTACTTATGTTCTTCAGTTCAGTCGCTCAGTCGTGTCTGACTCTCCACAACCCCATGAATCACAGCACGCCAGGCCTCCCTGTCCATTACCAACTCCCGGAGTTCACTCAAACTCATGTCCACACAGTTGGTGATGCCATCCAGCCACCTCATTCTCTGTCGTCCCCGTCTCCTCCCACCCCCAACCTTTCCCAGCATCAGAGTCTTTTCCAGTGAGTCAACTCGTCACATGAGGTGGCCAAAGTATTGCAGTTTCAGCTTTAGCATCAGTCCTTCCAATGAACACCGAGGATTGATCTCCTTTAGAATGGACTGGTTGGATCTCCTTGCAGTACAAGGAACTCTCAAGAGTCTTCTCCAACACCACAGTTCAAAAGCATCAATTCTTCGGCGATCAGCTTTCTTCACAGTCCAACTCTCACATCCATACATGACCACGGGAAAAACCATAGTCTTGACTAGACGGACCTTTGTTGGCAAAGTAATGTCTCTGCTTTTTAGTATACTACCAAGGTTGGCTATAACTTTCCTTCCAAGGAGTAAGCGTCTTTTAATTTCATGGCTGCAATCAGCATCTGCAGTGATTTTGGAGCCCCCAAAAATAAAGTCTGACACTGTTTCCACTGTTTCCCCATCTATTTCCCATGAAGTGATGGGACCAGATGCCATGATCCTTGTTTTCTGAATGTTGAGCTTCAAGCCAACCTTTTCACTCTCCTCTTTCACTTTCATCAAGAGGCTTTTGAGTTCCTCTTCACTTTCTGCCATAAGGGTGGTGTCATCTGCATATCTGAAGTTATTGATATTTCTCCCAGCGATCTTGATTCCAGCCTGTGCTTCTTCCAGCCCAGCGTTCCTCATGATGTACTCTGCATATAAGTTAAATAAGCAAGGTGACAATATACAGCCTTGACGTACTCCTTTTCCTATTTGGAACCAGTCTGTTGTTCCATGTCCAGTTCTAACTGTTGCTTCCTGACCTGTATACACGTTTCTCAAGAGGCAGGTCAGGTGGTCTGGTATTCCCATCTCTTTCAGAATTTTCCACAATTTATTGTGATCCACGCAGTCAAAGGCTATGTTCTTCAGATAGCTGTTTTTGGCTGTGTAGGTCACCATAAGGCAAGACCTGGAAAGCATTAAATTTCGCAGTTAGGGGATCCATGCTCATGGTCACATTAATAATTAAGTTGACCTGATAAGGGCTGCCCCCAACAATCGGCATCTTGGTATATAGAATGACCAAGAGGGATATGAAAGTCTTTTCAAAGACTGATTTGTAGGATTGGGGTGTTGGACCACAGTCCATTGTTCTTTTTTGTTATGGGATGGAGTCCCTTTGATTCTCCTGTAATGAGTCCAACCTTTCTCTGCGGTGCCGGCAGCTGTTTCCTTCATGAGCAGTACCTTATCAGGTCCTTCCCAGGCCAGTTTGAGTTTGTCTTACTTCCAGGTTTTTCTCAGGACACGATCACCAGGCTGATGAGGATGCATGAGAAATCCAAGGATGAAGCCTGAGCCAACCAACAGGCCCCGCAACTTAAGAGAAGGCAGAGTAGAGGAGAGGCCAAGTATATATTTCTCAGAAATTGGTCTTTAGTTTCCATGCTTGGCAGCTCAGCAATTTGACCCAAATATGGTAACCCATACAGCATCTCATATGGGGATAATATAGTTTTCTTATGAGGGGTTGTTCTGATTCTGAGAAGAGTAATTAGGAGGCACTTGGTCCAAGGAAATTTGGTTTCTAACATTATTTATTTGTTGAAATTAAAAGACGCTTACTCCTTGGAAGGAAAGTTATGACCAACCTAGATAGCATATTAAAAAGCAGAGACATTACTTTGCCAACCAAGGTCCGTCTAGTCAAGGCTATGGTTTTTACAGTGGTCAT
Source organism: Moschus berezovskii (assembly GCF_049115385.1). Classification (NCBI taxonomy): domain Eukaryota; kingdom Metazoa; phylum Chordata; class Mammalia; order Artiodactyla; family Moschidae; genus Moschus; species Moschus berezovskii. Next base: position 90,302,760 of record NC_142469.1, on the reverse strand, counting down.
GTATGGATGTGAGAGTTGGACTGTGAAGAAAGCTGATCGCTGAAGAATAGATGCTTTTGAACTGTGGTGCTGGAGAAGACTCTTGAGAGTCCCTCGTACTGAAAGGAGATCCAACCAATCCATTCTAAAGGAGATCAATCCTGGGTGTTCATTGGAAGAACTGATGCTAAAGCTGAAACTCCAATACTTTGGCCACCTGATGCGATGAGTTAACTCACTGGAAAAGAGTCTGATGCTAGGAGGGATTGGGGGTGGGAGGAGACGGGGACGACAGAGAATGAGGTGGCTGGATGGTATCACCGACTCGATGGACATGAGTTTGAGTGAACTCCGGGAGTTGGTGATGGACAGGGAGGCCTGGTGTGCTGTGATTCATGGGGTCGCAAAGAGTCGGACACGACTGAGCAACTGAACTGAACCTACATATACCTTCTGGCTTCTCTTAATTTTTCTAAACTTCTATATTTCCAATTGTCTAATTTCTATAACTTCTTATACATATCTGGCCAAGTATTAGTTACAAAATGCAATTTTAACATATTTTGGCCAAGAGGCTCATCTAAATTCAATCCAGAGTATTTTCTTATTTGGTCTTTTAACCTACTCAGAAATTCAACCAGCGCTTCATCTTTTCCTTGCTGTATGTCAAAGACCTTAGTAATATTTTGGGATTGGGGAACTGACTCTCTGATCCCTTTTATAATTAGGTCCCTGAGATCTCTCATATGACCTCTATGTTTAGGATTGTTATCATCCCATTGTGGCTTCTTAGTTAGGGAATTTCACTTTAGCTACTAAGGCATTTGGGCCAGCTGCATATTTCCAATCGGCCGGCCATCGCTGCTCTCTGAATCACTGATCTTTCCTATCCGGAAAACAACACCTAAGATAGACATAAGCTCGGCCTATGTGAAAATTTGGGGGCATAAAGTTGACCTAGCTGGCCTGCAACCCCAGGTGGATCCTCTAATAGGGGCTTCAGTTCTTTCTTCAATTTTTGAACCTTGGACCTGGTAAGGGGGATGTCCACAAATCCAGTTCCCCTTGCTCCTAGAGGAACTTCTCGGAGGAAGTAGAGGGCCTGAGGTTTCTTTCTTTTTGGGGGCAAGGGTAAACTTTGAATGTTCATTTTACATTGTTTTATCTCCCTCCCAATGGAGGAAGGGAGGGAAACAGTGCTGGAGAGGGTGCTGAGGCCATGGTGGCCATCCCAGTTTCCCTCTCTTCTGCTCTTATTTCCTCTTCTATCTGAGGCAGTTCAGGCTGTAGGCCTCCTGGATTATAAGGATGAGGCAAACAGTTGAGAGGATCCCACTTACTATTTTCCTTCTCCTTTCTTTACCTAGTTCCATCTTTAAGGGGAACAGAACCACTGGCCCCTTTCTCCAACAAAGAACATTATCTATTTCTTCCTGGGCAACTGGACTCTTGTCATTAACAAACTCTACAAGCAATTGGCAGATCCAATCTTCATCTGACCCAAACTTAGGCCAAAATACTGATGGTTTCAACATAGGTTCTTGAGTCCAAGTGAAACAGAAATACTTCACCATCTGTTGTTGCTTTTTCCCTTTCATCCTAGGATTACCTCCCCAATGTTGGAGCATGTGTCCTAGGGGACTGTCCAGGGGAATGTCGTTGTTGGCCTTTTCCCCCTTGGAATCCTTCTTGCCTAAAGAAGAATTCTTACTACCCATCCCTATCATCTGATTCTTGGAGGAGGGCATGGCAACCTACTCCAGTATTCTTGCTTGAAAATTCCACAGTCAGAGGAGCCTGGCGGGCTACAGTCCATAGGTTGCAAAATCGGACACGACTGAAGCGAGTTAGCACGCACATATCTCCTCTGATTGTGTGCACTTGACTGGAGACTCATCACCCCTCTCCCCCTTCCTTTCTTCAGAGGTTTCTTGCACTCTTTTCCAGTCGCTTCAATTCCCTCTCCAGCTGTCTCCCTTGTGGGAGAAATATCCCCAGAAGAGGTGCTTCTTAGCTTCTCGTAGGTGTGGGTAGTTCATTCGACCTCTCCAGGTGATGTGGATCCCCGACGTGCTCCCAAACTGTTGGAAATCTAATCCGACTCGTGCCGGGGAGAAGGAGAAAAATACTCGACTAGAGTCTGATGGGCAATCACACTGAGTGGGAAGTCCGCTCCCCTCCGTGTTCATCCCTGACATGTTGCACCCTACTCCGGGAGATGGTGAGGGACCGGGAGTCCTGGCATGCTGCAGTCCTTGGGACCCTGAAGACTCGCACAGGACAGGGGGACTGAACAACAACAACTCGGATTGATGGGAGTGTGGTAGCACAATCCGGCGCGGTTGGCTAATTCAAGTGAAGCAGCTGCCAAGTGAGGTGGCTGGGACCAAATGAAGCAACTGGGTCGGGGAGGGGCTTCCAGACAGATTGGGAAAGAATCTGGTGGCTCAGTTGGTAAAGAATCCGCTTGCAACGTGGGAGGCCTACCAACATATGCAGCTTGGTTACAAGAACTTTCCTTGTTGTTCAGTCTCCCAGTCCTGTTGGGCTCTCTGTGACCCGATGGATTGCAGCATGCCAGGCATTTCGGTCCCTCAAATCTCTGGACATTTGCCCAAGGTCATGTCCATTTCATTGGTCATGCCTCCTCCTCTGATGCCCTCAATCTTTCCCAGCATCAGGGACTTTTCCAGTGAGTCGTCTGTTCGCTTCAGATGACCAAAATACCAGCGTTTCAGCTTCAGCATCAGTCCTTCCAGTGGATATTCAGGGTTGCTCTCCCTTAAGCTTGACTGGTTTGATGTTCTTGCTATCCAAGGGACTTTCAGGAATCTGGTCCAGCACCACAGTTTTTTTTTTTTTTTACCTTACATTAATATATTGGTTGGTTTTGCCATACATTGACATGAATTTGCCCCGGGTTTACATAAGTTCCCCCTCCTGAACCCCCCTCCCACCTCCCTCCTCCCTTTATCCTCCCTCTGGGTCATCCCCGCATGCCAGCCCCGAGCATCCTATAACATGCATTGACCCTGAACTAGTGATTCATTTCACATATGACAACATAAGTGTTTCAATGCCATTCTCCCAAATCATCCCACCCTCACCCTTTCCCACAGAGTCCCAAAGACTGTTCTATATACCTATGTCTCTTTTGCAGTCTCGTATACAGGGTTAAGGTTACCATCTTTCTAAATTCCATATATATGCGTTAGTATACTGTATTGATGTTTTTCTTTCTGGTTTATTTCACTCTGTATAATAGGCTCCAATTTCATCCACCTCATTAAAACTGATTCAAATGCATTCTTTTTGATGGCTGAAAAATACTCCATTGTGTACATATACCAAAGCTTTCTTATCCATTCATCTGCAGATAGACATCTAGGTTGCTTCCACGTCCTGGCTATTACAAACAGTGCTGCAATGAACATTGGAGTACATGTGTCTCTTTCAATTCTGGTTTCCTCGGTGTGTATGCCCAGGAGTGCGATTGCTGGATCATATGGCAGTTCTATTTCCAGTTTTTTGAGGAATCTCCACACTGTTCTCCATAGTGGCTGTACTAGTTTGCATTCCCACCAACAGTGTAAGAGGGTTACCTTTTCTCCACACCCTCTCTAGCATTTATTGCTTGTAGACTTTTGGATAGCAGCCATTCTGACTGGTGTGAAATGGTATCTCATTGTGGTTTTGATTTGCATTTCTCTGATTATGAGGGATGTTGAACATTTTTTCATGTGTTTGTTAGCCATCTGTATGTCTTCTTTGGAGAAATGTCTGTTTAGTTCTTTGGCCCATTTTTTGATTGGGTCACTTATTTTTCTGGAATTGAGCTGCAGGAGCTGCTTGTATATTTTGGAGATTAATCCTTTATCAGTTGCTTCATTGGCTATTATTTTCTCCCATTCTGAAGGCTGTCTTTTCACGTTGCTTATAGTTTCCTTTGCTGTGCAGAAGCTTTTGATTTTAATTAGGTCCCATTTGTTTATTTTTGCTTTTATTTCCAATATTCTGGGAGGTGGGTCTTGGAGGATCCTGCTGTGATTTATGTCGGAGAGTGTTTTGCCTACGTTCTCCTCTAGGAGTTTTATAGAATCTGGTCTTACATTTAGCTCTCTAGTCCATTTTGAGTTTATTTTGGTGTATGGTGTTAGGAAGTGTTCTAGTTTCATTCTTTTACAAGTGGCTGACCAGTTTTCCCAGCACCACTTGTTAAAGAGACTGTCTTTTCTCCATTTTATATTCTTGCTTCCTTTGTCGAAGATAAGATCCCCTGGAGAAGGAAATGGTAACCCACTCCAGTATTCTTGCCTGGAAAATCCCATGGATGGAGAAGCCTGGTAGGCTACAGTCCACGGGGTTGCAAAGAGTCGGACACGACTGAGCGACGGAACGGAACAGAAGGTGTCCATAGTTGCGTGGATTTATCTCTGGGCTTTCTATTTTGTTCCATTGATCTATATTTCTGTCTTTATGCCAGTACCATACTGTCTTGATGACTGTGGCTTTGTAGTAGAGCCTGAAGTCCGGCAGGTTAATTCCTCCAGTTCTATTCTTCTTCAAGATTGCTTGGGTATTCGAGGTTTTTTGTATTTCCATACAAATTGTGAGATTATTTGTCTAGTTCTGTGAAAAATATCGTTGGTAGCTTGATAGGGATTGCATTGAATGTATAAATTACTTTGGGTAGTATACTCATTTTCACAATATTTATTCTTCCAATCCACGAACACAGTATATTGCTCCATCTATTAGTGTCCTCTTTAATTACTTTCACTAGTGTTTTATATTTTTCTATGTACAAGTCTTTTGTTTTCTTCAGTTCATTTCAGTCGCTCAGTCGTGTCCGACTCTTTGCGACCCCATGAATCATTCCTAAGTATTTAATTCTTTTCGTTGCAACAGTGAATGGAATAGTTTCCTTAATTTCTCTTTCTATTTTCTCATTATTAGTGTATAGGAATGCAAGGGATTTCTGTGTGTTGATTTTATATCCTGCAACTTTACTGTAATCATTGATTAGCTCTAGTAGTTTTCTGGTAGAGTCTTTAGGGTTTTCTGTGTAGAGGATCATGTCATCAGCGAATAGTGAAAGTTTTACTTCTTCTTTTCCAATTTGTATTCCTTTTATGTCTTTTTCTGCTCTGATTGCTGTAGTCAAAACTTCCAGAACTATGTTGAATAGTAGTGGTGAGAGTGGGCACCCTTGTCTTGTTCCTGACTTTAGGGGAAATGCTTTCAGTTTTTCACCATTGAGGATAATGTTTGCTGTGGGTTTGTCATATATAGCTTTTATTATGTTGAGGTATGTCCCTTCTATTCCCACTTTCTGGAGGGTTTTTATCATAAATGGATGTTGTATTTTGTCAAAGGCTTTCTCTGCATCTATTGAGATAATCATACAATTTTTATTTTTCAGTTTGTTAATGTGGTGTATTTCGTTGATTGATTTGCAGATATTGAAGAATCCTTTCATTCCTGGGATAAAGCCCACTTGGTCATGATGTATGATCTTCTTAATGTGTTGTTGGATTCTGATTGCTAGAATTTTGTTAAGGATTTTTGCATCTATGTTCATCAGTGATATTGGCCTGTAGTTTTCTTTTTTTGTGGGATCTTTACCAGGTTTTGGGATTAGGGTGATAGTGGCCTCATAGAATGAGTTTGGAAGTTTCCCTTCCTCAGCAATTTTCTGGAAGAGTTTGAGTAGAATAGGTGTTAGCTCTTCTCTAAATTTTTGGTATAATTCAGCTGTGAAGCCGTCTGGACCAGCACCACAGTTTGAAGGCATTCTGCCTTTGGGTTCTGCCTTCCTTATGGTCCAGGTCCAGCTCTCCCAACAGAAAGTGACCACTGGAATACCACAGCCTTGGCTAAACCGGCCTTTGTGGGCAGAGTAATGTCTCTGCTTTTCCATACACTGAGTTTGTCATAGCTTTCCTGGCAAGAAGCAATCCTATTCCGATTTCATGGCTACAGTCACAGTCTGCAGTGAGTCTGGAGCCCAAGAAGAGGAAATCGGTCACAATTTCCACCCTTTTCCCTTCTATTTGCCATGCAGTACAGGAACTTAAGACTACAAAATGGCGTGGGTTTCCTAGGAAGGAAGTTGATTACATTCTTTGATAGAAAAGACCACATTATTCCTATACTCACAGAAATAATTTCGAGTCTTTTGGAAAGGTCATTGGAAAATCTCGGGGTTTATACGGAGTTTGCTTTCCTAACCCGTTTTTCTTTTTTTTTTTTGCTTTCCCCGGGTCCCCAGCCAACCGCGGAGCCGCTGGAAGAGGCCGCCGGCCGGGCGCAGCCTCCTTCTCCGGGCGCGGTTCGGGCTCTCTGGTTCAGGCTCGGGCTCCTGGGCCGCGTGATGCAGCCCAAACAAGGTGCAGCCTCGCACGTGTCCCCGCCGGCGCCCGGGACCCAATCGCCGCGCCCGCCCAGCGCTCGGGCCGCGTCCGCCGCTCGCAGGGACACGGGGGACCCGGAGTCGCGCCGCCCGCCGCCGCCGCCATGCGGTTCCGCTTCGGGGTGGTGGTGTCGCCCGCCGTGGCCGGGGCCGGCCCGGAGCTGCTGGTCGTGGGGTCCCGGCCCGAGCTGGGGCGCTGGGAGCCGCGCGGGGCCGTGCGTCTGCGGCCGGCCGGCACGGCGGCGGGAGCGGGCGCGCGGGCGCTGCAGGAGCCGGGCCTGTGGCTCGGGGAGGTGGAGCTGGCGGCCGAGGAGGCGGCGCGGGACGGGGCGGAGCCGGGCCGCGTGGACACGTTCTGGTACAAGTTCCTGAAGCGCGAGCCGGGAGGAGAGCTCTCCTGGGAAGGTACGGGGGCAGCTGTGCCGCCCTGCACCCCGGGGCCCCGGCCTCGGCCTGGGGCGGCCTGCACTGTGCCCGCCGCGGCTCCCCGCGCGCTCGGCCTGGATCTCGGGCTTTGCCCGCCGCCCGGACTGCCCGGGCGCCCCGGGCTGACCCTGGTCTGGCCGCCCAGCTGTCGCCACCAGCCGGGCGTCCCGCTCCCGACCGGCTCCCCTGGTGGAGGCTGTGTTCCCGGTCTGCCGTTCCTGTTCGGCCTCTGCCCCTCCGGCCTCTTCCCCACACACCCGGGACCTGGTGTCTTGCCCCCGCTGCCCCGGCGCTCCGGCCTCAGCCCGCCTGGCCCCCCGCGTCCTCTGTGAGGGCGTCCCCGGGCTCCCTGGGCCCCGCCGCTCCTGGGTTTTGCTCCTCGATTCCGCCGTGACTGTTTTTGTGCCCTCATTTTCCTGCCCCAATTCATTGAAAAATTACCCACCCAGTTAGCTAGCCTTTTCACTAATCCTAAATCACCGACTTGATGGATATGAGTTTGAGTGAACTCCGGGAGTTGGTGATGGACAGGGAGGCCTGGTGTGCTGTGATTCATGGGGTCGCAAAGAGTCGGACACGACTGAGCGACTGAACTGAACTGAACTGAACTGAAAGGGCAGCATGCTGCTTAGTGTATTTTGTTTTTCTTCTTTTCCATTTGAGACTGAACAAATGGCAAGATGTTGAGCGTTTTCTCTTTTCGAATTTTTTTTCAAAGCCCGAAATACGTGGCTTCCCTGGTGTCCCAGAAGATAAAGAATCCGCCTGCTGTGCGGGAGAACTGGGTTCGATCCCTGGGTGGGGAAGATCCCCTGGAGGCTGCTGCTGCTAAGTCGCTTCCTTCGTGTCCGACTCTACGACCCCATAGACGGCAGCCCACCAGGCTCCCCCGTCCCTGGGATTCTCCAGGCAAGAACACCGGAGTGGGTTGCCATTTCCTTCTCCTATGCATGAAAGTGAAAAGTGAAAATGAAGTCGCTCAGTCGTGTCCGACTGTCAGCGACCCCATGGACGGCAGCCTACCAGGCTCTTCCGTCCATGGGATTTTCCAGGCAACAGTATTGGAGTGGGGTGTCATTATCTTCTCCGTCCCCTGGAGGAGGGCATGGCAACTCACTCCAGTATTCTTGCCTGGGGAATCTCGTGGACAGAGGAGCCTGGCGGGCTACAGCCCATGGGTCACTAAGAGTCGGACATGACTGAGCGACTAAGCACAGCATAATTTGGCAGTGGAGATATGCTCCGATTTCTTAAAATACAAAATCAATACATGGTGGCTGGAAAAAAAAATAAAGCTAAAACATGTTCAAAAGTAAAAACTTGTTTCCTCCACTCACCCTAAGCCCATATATACCAATATATGACGTGTCTGTTTATCTCACACAGAGGTTGTATAATATATTCACCTTCTTGCCTCTTCTGGCCCTGCAAAATGTTGCAAAAACTTTTTAGTGTTACTCCGTGTAGATGTATTTCATCTTCTAAATGGTAACGAAATATTCTGTATCTACCACTGTGCACTGAACTGAACTGAACCAGTGTGCACTTAGATTGCTTTCCATCTTCTGTTAGAAACAGCTTAATTAAAAGTCCTTGTATAAAGTTCTCCTTGAACATTTGCGAATGTCCTTGTAGGGTAGATTCTGAGAAGTGAAATTTTAGGTCAACAAGTAGACGTGTTTTACATTTCAGCAGCAGTAGTAGTGTTGCTCCGGAGAAGGCAATGGCAAGCCACTCTAGTACTCTTGCCTAGAAAATCCCATGGATGGAGGAGCCTGGTAGGCTGCAGTCCGTGGGGTCGCTAAGGGTCGGACACGACTGAGCGACTTCACTTTCACTTTTCACTTTCACTTTTCACTTTCACACATTGGAGAAGGAAATGGCAGCCCACTCCAGTGTTCTTGCCTGGAGAATCCCAGGGACGGGGAAGCCTGGTGGGCTTCCGTCTATGGGGTCACACAGAGTCGGACACGACTGAAGTGACTTAGCAGCAGCAGTAGTGTTGCTCAGTTGTGCCTGACTCTTTGCAGCCCCATAGACTGTAGCCCGGCAGGCTCCTCTGTCCATGGAATTTTTCAGGCAAGAATATTGGAGAGCGTTGTCATTCTCTTCTCCAGGGGAACCTCCCCACCCAGGAACCCAACCCAGGTCTCCTGCATTGCAGGCAGATTCTTTACCATCTGGGCCACCAGAGAATAAGGGCTGCCAAATTATTCCCTGAAAAAGTGATGCCAGGTGTAGACTCCTGTCCGTGTGTGAATGTAGACAGCCCTTTCTTTAAATGAAACGTGCAGAGTAGGGGACTGGAGTGTGTATGGCTCAGTGGTTGTCTAAAGTGGATGAAAGGTCCCTGGGGAAGTTTATATGAAAAAGTGGGTCATTTAGCCCATAGTGATGTGGAAAGGAAGAATCAACAAAGAGCATGAGTATTCTGTAATATGTTAATATGTTATCCTTGTTCCTTTTTTTGCACCCCACTGAGTTTCATAGTCTGGTACCCTTTATTGTCCTTTTGTGTTACCATGTCAGAATTGAAAGGTACTCTCATCGATTATGCCCTTCTTTATAGGATATTCTATTATTAGTAGTATTGGATAGTTATTTTCATAATAAAGTAATATCTGATAATTTTAATAAAAATTAAGATGGTTAAAAACAAAGATCTTCCCTTTCCCCAGTCCTCCTCCTTTTCTATTTTTAGTTTTTCTGAATTCTCCCAAATTCAGATATTCTTCTGAATTTCTTAATATATCAACTTGAATTTTTCTGTTTTTAGGTTTTCTGAGAGTTGCCACATGGATTATATGTTACACTTTAAAATTAGACAATGTCTACTGACAGCTGCTATATACCTATAAAATTAACCATCTTACTTGCTGTGAAATATGAGAAATTTAGCTCAGGTTCATTATCTCTCCCCTCTCTGCTGATTTTTATATTATTATTTTACATTATACTCATGTAGTTTACTGTTGACTTTCTATTATATAGAAATTTCTGTATTATACTTTTATATAGAAAGTTGCATATATGCATGCTAAGTCACTTCAGTTGTGTCTGGCGCTTTTCAGCACTATGAACTGTGACTCCCTCCCCAGGCTCCTCTGTCCATAGGATTCTGCAGGCAAGAATACTGGAGTAGGTTGCCATGCCTTTCTCCAGGGGATCTTCCTGACCCAGGGATAGAACTTGTGTCTCTTATGTCTCCTGAATTGGCAGGCAGGTTCTTTACCACCAGTGCCACCTGGGGAGCTCATGTATATATAAAAGGTTAAGAAAAATAACACCTGCACATTCCTTTCCTTTTCCTTACTTTGGTTAATCATTGTTTCTATATTAAGTTTTATATAATTTGTATTTTGTTTTATAATTGTTACTATGCCATTTTGTTTTAGGCTGATAGGTTGATTCAAAGAATTATAAGTTAACAGACAGCATAATGAGAAGCAGCATCAGTTCAGTTCAGTTCAGTCGCTCAGTCGTGTCCGACTCTTTGCGACCCCATGAATCACAGCACGCCAGGCCTCCCTGTCCATCACTAACTCCCGGAGTTCACTCAAACTCATGTTCATCGAGTCGGTGATGCCATCCAGCCATCTCATTATCTGTCGTCCCCTTCTCCTCCTGCCCCCAATGCCTCCCAGCATAGCCAAAGTTTAAGAGCAGGGATTCTACAGCCAGAATGTCTAGCTTCACCAACCAGTGTGTGACCTTGGGCAAGTCACTTAACTTTGCTGTGCTATTGTTGAAAGGACCAAACTGACTAATAAATCTAAAGAGCTTAGGATAGGACATATATTAAGTGTTAAATAAGTGTTACTTGTTGTTATTTTTACTATTATGATTGGGAAATAATTATTGCAGAACCAAGTAGTGTAATTACACTAATTAAAAAGTGCAGAAATATAATTCTGTGACATGAAACCTGTGTACTAGGAGGAAAAGTTCTCTTACACTATAAATCATGCTCAGATTTTATTTAAAATGATATCAGAGTTCATTTTACTTTATATTTAAGTGGCAATGTTCTTTTACACCTTGTTTTAAATTTTCTAGTTACTTTTTAAAAACAGGAACAACACATTGATCCTCAAAATTTCCTAGTTTAAATGAACTATCTGATGAATGCAAATTCCTCACTTTTTGAAAACATTCTGTTCCTTGAAGATTTGGGGGTTTTGTTCTAATTTTCACTAATATTGATATGTATCTTTCTGAACATAGCTGTTGGGATTTATATTATTGTTGTTGCTTTTATTTGGACTCCTGTGTCAGTTGCATTGTTTAGAATTCCACATTTTCCACTTTCTTGAATATCTTAGTCCTTTCATTCAATCGTATCCTCAAATAATTTAAAGAAACAGTAACTGAGAGATAAACTACCTGAGTTCTTAAATGCCTGAAAAGGCCTTTATCTTGCTTTCACATTTGATTAGTCATCTGGTAGAATATTCTAGTCTCAAAATAATGTTTGCTTTGAAGGCACTGTCTGAGTACCTTCTAGCACCAGTCGTAGTTGATAATTCTCATGTCAAAGTAAGCCCATTTCTTTGTCGGTACTTTTTTTTTTTTCCTCTTTGAAGCTTAAAAGCTTTTCCTTACATTATTTTACCAGCTTGTATCTTAGTCTTTTGTTGTTGTTGGTTGTTGTTGTTCGTATGATTTGACAGTTGGTTGCCTTTCTCAATTCCAGGAATTATTTTTTTTTTTTTACTAATGGAAACTTTCTATTGTTTCTTTATTTCCTCCTCTCTGTTTTCTCTGTTCTTTCCTCTGACATGTATTACTCATACACTGTACCTTCTGCTTTTATGTGAGTATCTCTTAGCATTTCTCCTGTGTTTCCCATCTTTTGTTTGGATAGATTTCCGCGACTATGTTTCCAGATCACTGTTTTGTTTTTAATACTACCCATCCCATTATTTACTTCTTATACTAGACTTAAAATTTTTTTTTGACAAACATTTTTAATCTCCCACGTTTTTCTGTTATTCTCTGATTTCTTTCTTTTTTTTCCCAGAGCTGGTTTTTCTTCCGGTATGGATAATTTATATTTAAATCTTTCTGAGGACATTAAATAGAATTGATTCGAATTTGTTTTTGTCTTGCATTAACTTTTTGTCCCTTTCCCCATAGCAATATTTTTTTAATGCTAAAAGTTTTCCTCAAGTGTCTGGTAATCTTTCAGTTCAGTTCAGTTCCGTCGCTCAGTCTTGTCCGACTCTTTGCGACCCCATGGACTGTAGCCTACCAGGCTTCTCCGTTCATGGGATTCTCCAGGCAAGAATACTGGAGTGGGTTACCATTTCCTTCTCCAGGGGATCTTCCCGACCCAGGGATCAAACCCGGGTCTCCCGCATTGGAGGCAGACGCTTTAACCTCTGAGCCACCAGTGAAGCCCAATCTTTAGGTGACCGTTTATTTTTATGAATAAAGGTTATGTTGATTTGTAGAAGCAGCTGTGCTGGATCCCTGCTGAAGTTGCTTACATTTATCAAAAATCTCCTCTAAGTGGAAGTATACTCATGGGGTATCATGTAATTTGGCAGATTTTGTGGAGGGGAAAGTTTATTCACTTAGGGTTAATGGGTGAGAATCCAGAGGACTCCTGGTCCTTAACATTAACAAAGTAAAACAAAACAAAGCAAACAAAAATGTGACTATAGGTAGAGATATTTCAGTCTATTTTATTCCTGGATGGTGCTCCCTTTTTCTTTTACCTTCTAGTCAGTTGGTGAGTACATAGTTATCTCAAGATCTGTTCTGTTCAGATCTCTAGACCCTACACCTCTTCTCAGGTCCTTTCCAGGAAAACCATTCCATCCTATATTGAGGACATAGCTATTTCATGTTAGGGATAATGTTGGGTGGAAGGAGGCAGGTGGGAGACCATTCCTTCAACTTTTCCAGGTTGGCATCTATTTGTTAAGTCTCTTCTTACAAGTTTTTCTTCTTCTTAAAAAAATATTTATTTATTGATGCCATTCCCCATGGCATGTAGGATCATAGTTCTCTGACCGAGGAGCAAACCCATGCCCCTGCAGTGGAAATCGGGGATTCTTAACTACTGAACCACCAGGGAAGTCCCACATGTCTTTCTTAACTACTTTTTCATTCTTTCTCTTGGCACCTGTTCCTTTTCTTATACCTCTTTTATAGTTTAAAATTGCATTAGTTATAGTGACTTGGACTCTGATTATAAGTAATAGAAATAGTATGAACAGTAGGGAGGAGGATCTACCCGCTCCAAAAAATATGGACTGTTTGAGAAACAGTTTGGAATGCAGTAGATTGCAGATTGGGTTTCCCTGGTAGTTCAGCTGGTAAAGAATCAGCCTGCAATTAAGGACACCTGGTTTGATTCTTTGGTTGGGGAAATCCCCTGGAGAATGGATAGGCTACCCACTCCAGTGTTCTTGGAGGCTGGCGGCTTAGACAGTAAAGAATCCACCTGCAATGTGGGAGACCTGGGTTAGATCCCTGGTTTGGGAAGATCCCTTGGCGGAGGGCATGGCAACAGGCTGCAAGTAACAGAAAATACAACAAGCAATTGCTTAAACAAATAAGGATTAGTTTTTGTGCTATAAAAAGTTCATAGGTAGGTGATAGTGATAATGGTTCATAGCTTGTGGGTAAGGTGCCACTGTATTTTCTTAGCTTTTCCCTCAAGGCTACAGCTGCTGTTCTAATCATTGCATCTGCGTTCAGTAGAATAAGGGAGGAGAGGGTAGAGTAGAAATGTCAGCTATAGGCATCCTTTTTAATCTAGAAAGCACTAACTTTGCTGGCATTCTCCCTACCCTTCAACACGCATACAGGTATACCTTGCTTTATTCCACTTCACTTTATTGAGCTTTGCAGATGTTACATTTTTTTTTCTTACATTGAGGATTTGTGGCAACTTTGTGTTGAACAAGTCTATTGGTGCCATTTATAAACAGCATTTTCTCAGTTAATGTCTCTGTGTCACATTTTGGTAATTCTTGCAATACTTAAACTTTTTTATTATTATTATATTATTTATCCTTCTGGGAAAGATTCACCATCCTAGATGCCATTCAGAACATTTGTGATTCATGGAAAGAGGTCAAAATATCAATATTACTAGAATTTTGGGAGAAGTTGATTCCAGCCTTCATGGATGACTTTGAGGGGTTCAAGACTTGGAAGAAGTATCAGCAGGTGTGGTGGAAATAGCAAGAGAACTCAAATTAGAAGTGGAACCTGAAGATGTGACTCAGTTGCTTCAATCTCATGGTAAAGCTTTCCCCATAAGGAGTTGTTTCTTATGCATAAACAAAGAATGTGTTTTCTTAAAATAGAATCTACTCCTGGGAAGATGTTGTGAAGACTGCTGAAATGACAAGAGAATATTTAGAATGTTACATAAACTTAATTGATAAAGCAGGAGCAGGGCTTGAGAAGATTAGCTCCAGTTTTGAAAGAAGTCCTGTCATGGGTCAAAGGCTATCAAATAGCATTGTGGGCTTCAGAAATACTGTTCATGAAAGAAAGAGTTAATTGACGTGGCAAATTTCACTGTTGTCTTTTTTAAAGAAATTGCTGCAGCCACTGCAGCCTTTACCAGCCACCATCCTAACAGGTCAGTAGACATCAGCATCGAGGCAAGACCCTCCATCAGCAAACAAAATTATGACTTGGTGAAGGTACAGATGATGGTCAGCATTTTTAGCAATAGAGTATGTTTAAACTAAGGTATTTCAATTACTTTTAAAATTTGCCTTATTTTGATGTTTGCTTTATTTTGATAGCCTGGAACTGAATTGGCAATGTCATTAAGGTATCCCTATAGTTCTTTTTCATATTTATAACTGAACAGAACTGTTGTACTGGGGCTACATCTACTGCAGAAGCCCTAACGAAAAAGTCAGTCATTTCTCCAAAGAGCTCTGGTTTGTTTTATTGGAGAATGGTATTAAAAACCACTCCTTCATGGATCACAGCTTTATCATTGTGAAGGAGCTATGAGCCATGCCATGCAGGGCCACCCAAGATGGATGGGTCATAGCAAAGAATTCTGACAAATGTGGGCCACTGGAGAACGAAATGGCAACTCACTCCAGTATTCTTGCCTGAAGAAACCCATGTACAGTCTGAAAAGGCAAAAATATATGACACCAGAGCCCCCCCAGGTCAGAAGGTGTTCAATATGCTGTTGCTGCTGCTGCTGCTGCTGCTAAGTCACTTCAGTCGTGTCCGACTCTGTGTGACCCCACAGACGGAAGCCCACCAGGCTCTCCCGTCCCTGGGATTCTCCAGGCAAGAAGACTGGAGTGGGTTGCCATTTCCTTCTCCAATGTGTGATAGTGAAAAGTGAAAGTGAAGTCGCTCGGTCGAGTCGGACCCTTAGCGACCCCATGGACTGCAGCCTACCAGGCTCCTCCATCCATGGGATTTTCTAGGCAACAGTACTATATGCTGTTAGGGGAGGACAATTGCTAATAGCTCCAGTAAGAATGGAAGTGGCTGGGCCAAAGCAGGAATGATGTTCAGCTGTAGAAGTGTCTGGTGGTGAAAGTAAAGTCCAATGTTGTGAAGAACAACATTGCATAGGAACTTGGAATGTTAGGTCCACGAATCAAGGAAAATTGGATGTGATCAAGCAGGAGATGGCAAGAGTGAACATCAACATCTTAGGAATCAGTGAACTAAAACAGATGGGAATGGGTGATCTTAATTCAGATGACCATTACATCTACTACTGTGGCCAAGAATCCCTCAGAAGAAATAGAGTAGGCCTCACAGTCAAAAAAAAAGAGTAAGAAATGCAGTGTGTGCTATTTGCTAAATCATTTCAGTCATGTCCAACATTTTGCTACCCTATGGACTGTAGCCTGCCAGGCTCTTCTGTCCACGGATTCTCCAGGCAAGAATCCTGGCATTGGTTGCCATTTCCTCCTCCCCGGGACCTTCCTGACCAAGGATCAGAACCTGTGTCTCTTATGTCTCCTGCATTGGCAAATGGGTTCTTTACTTCTAGTGCCTCCTGGGAAGCCCAAGAAATGCAGTACTTGGGTGCACTCCAAAAATGACAGAATGATTTCAGTTCTTTTCTAAGGAAAGCCATTCAACATCACAGTAATCCAACTCTATACTCCAAGCACTTATGCTGAAGAGCTAAAGTTGACCTCTTCTTTTTTTTTTTTTTGTAATTAATTTATTTTTTATTGGAGGCAAATTATTTTGCAATATTATATTGGTTGGTTTTGCCATACATTGACATGAATTTGCCCCGGGTTTACATAAGTTCCCCCTTCTGAACCCCCCTCCCACCTCCCTCCTCCCTTTATCCTCCCTCTGGGTCATCCCCGCATGCCAGCCCGGAGCATCCTATAACATGCATTGACCCTGAACTAGTGATTCATTTCACATATGACAACATACGTGTTTCAATGCCATTCTCCCAAATCATCCCACCCTCACCCTTTCCCACAGAGTCCCAAAGACTGATCTATACATCTGTGTCTCTTTTGCTGTCTCGTATACAGGGTTATCATTTGCATCTTTCTAAATTCCATATATATGCGTTAGTATGCTGTATTGGTGTTTTTCTTTCTGGCTTACTTCACTCTGTATAATAGGCTCCAGTTTCATCCACCTCATTAGAACTGATTCAGATATATTCTTTTTAATGGCTGAATAATACTCCATTGTGTATATGTACCAAAGCTTTCTTATCCATTCGTCTGCAGAAGGACATCTAGGTTGCTTCCATGTCCTGGCTATTATAAACAGTGCTGCAATGAACATTGGAGTACATGTGTCTCTTTCAATTCTGGTTTCCTCGGTGTGTATGCCCAGGAGTGCGATTGCTGGATCATATGGCAGTTCTATTTCCAGTTTTTTGAGGAATCTCCACACTGTTCTCCATAGTGGCTGTACTAGTTTGCATTCCCACCAACAGTGTAAGAGGGTCCCTTTCTCTCCACATCCTCTCCAGCATTTATTGCATGTAGACTTTTGGATAGCAGCCATTCTGACAGGTGTGAAATGGTATCTCATTGTGGTTTTGATTTGCATCTCTCTGATTATGAGGGATGTTGAGCGTTTTTTCATGTGTTTGTTAGCCATCTTTATGTCTTCTTTGGAGAAATGTCTGTTTAGTTCTTTGGCCCATTTTTTGATTGGGTCATTTATTTTTCTGTAGTTGAGCTGCAGGAGCTGCTTGTATATTTTGGAGATTAATCCTTTATCCGTTGCTTCATTTGCTATTATTTTCTCCCATTCTGAAGGCTGTCTTTTCACCTTGCTTATAGTTTCCTTTGCTGTGCAGAAGCTTTTGATTTTAATTAGGTCCCATTTGTTTATTTTTGCTTTTATTTCCAATATTCTGGGAGGTGGGTCTTGGAGGATCCTGCTGTGATTTATGTCGGAGAGTGTTTTGCCTACGTTCTCCTCTAGGAGTTTTATAGTTTCTGGTCTTACATTTAGCTCTCTAATCCATTTTGAGTTTATTTTTGTGTATGGTGTTAGGAAGTGTTCTAGTTTCATTCTTTTACAAGTGGCTGACCAGTTTTCCCAGCACCACTTGTTAAAGAGACTGTCTTTTCTCCATTTTATATTCTTGCCTCCTTTGTCAAAGATGAGGTGTCCATAAGTGGGTGGATTTATCTCTGGGCTTTCTATTTTGTTCCATTGACCTATATTTCTGTCTTTATGCCAGTACCATACTGTCTTGATGACTGTGGCTTTGTAGTAGAGCCTGAAGTCCGGCAGGTTGATTCCCCCAGTTCCATTCTTCTTCCTCAAGATTGCGTTGGCTATTCGAGGTTTTTTGTATTTCCATACAAATTGTGAGATTATTTGTTCTAGTTCTGTGAAAAATATCGTTGGTAGCTTGATAGGGATTGCATTGAATGTATAAATTACTATGGGTAGTATACTCATTTTTACAATATTTATTCTTCCAATCCATGAGCATGGTATATTTCTCCATCTATTAGTGTCCTCTTTGATTGCTTTCAGTAGTGTTTTATAGTTTTCTATGTACAAGTCTTTTGTTTCCTTAGGTAGATATATTCCTAAGTATTTAATTCTTTTCGTTGCAACAGTGAATGGAATAGTTTCCTTAATTTCTCTTTCTATTTTCTCATTATTAGTGTATAGGAATGCAAGGGATTTCTGTGTGTTGATTTTATATCCTGCAACGTTACTGTAATCATTGATTAGCTCTAGTAGTTTTCTGGTAGAGTCTCTAGGGTTTTCTGTGTAGAGGATCATGTCATCAGCGAACAGTGAAAGTTTTGCTTCTTCTTTTCCAATTTGTATTCCTTTTATGTCTTTTTCTGCTCTGATTGCTGTAGTCAAAACTTCCAGAACTATGTTGAATAGTAGTGGTGAGAGTGGGCACCCTTGTCTTGTTCCTGACTTTAGGGGAAATGCTTTCAGTTTTTCACCATTGAGGATAATGTTTGCTGTGGGTTTGTCATATATAGCTTTTATTATGTTGAGGTATGTCCCTTCTATTCCCACTTTCTGGAGGGTTTTAATCATAAATGGATGTTGAATTTTGTCAAAGGCTTTCTCTGCATCTACTGAGATAATCATATGATTTTTATTTTTCAGTTTGTTAATGTGGTGTATTACGTTGATTGATTTGCGGATATTGAAGAATCCTTGCATTCCTGGGATAAAGCCCACTTGGTCATGATGTATGATCTTCTTAATGTGTTGTTGGATTCTGATTGCTAGAATTTTGTTAAGGATTTTTGCATCTATGTTCATCAGTGATATTGGCCTGTAGTTTTCTTTTTTTGTGGGGTCTTTACCAGGTTTTGGGATTAGGGTGATGGTGGCCTCATAGAATGAGTTTGGAAGCTTCCCTTCCTCAGCAATTTTCTGGAAGAGTTTGAGTAGAATAGGTGTTAGCTCTTTAAATTTTTGGTAGAATTCAGCTGTGAAGCCGTCTGGACCTGGGCTTTTGTTTGCTGGAAGATTCCTGATTACAGCCTCTAGTTCCGTGCTTGTGATGGGTCTGTTCAGATTTTCTATTTCTTCCTGGTTCAGTTTTGGAAAGTTGTACTTTTCTAGGAGTTTGTCCATTTCTTCCAGGTTATTCATTTTATTGCCATATAATTGCTGATAGTATTCTCTAATAATCCTTTGTATTTCTGTGTTGTCAGTTGTGATCTCTCCATTTTCATTTCTTATTTTATTGATTTGGTTCTTCTCCCTTTGTTTCTTGACAAGTCTGGCTAGCGGTTTGCCAATTTTATTTACCTTCTCAAAGAACCAGCTTTTGGCTTTGTTGATTTTTGCTATGGTCTCTTTTGTTTCTTTTGCATTTATCTCTGCCCTAATTTTTACAATTTCTTTCCTTCTACTGACCCTGGGGTTCTTCATTTCTTCCTTTTCTAGTTGCTTTAGATGTAGAGTTACGTTATTTAGTTGACTTTTTTCTTGTTTCTTGATGTGTGCCTGTATTGCTATGAACTTCCCCCTTAGCACTGCTTTTACAGTGTCCCAGAGGTTTTGGGTTGTTGTGTTTTCATTTTCATTCATTTCTATGCATATTTTGATTTCTCTTTTGATTTCTTCTATGATTTGTTCATTATTCAGCAGCGTGTTGTTCAGCCTCCATATGTTGGCATTTTTAATAGTTTTTCTCTTGTAATTGAGATCTAATCTTACTGTATTGTGGTCAGAGAAGATGCATGGAATGATTTCAACTTTTTTGAATTTACCAAGGCTAGATTTATGGCCCAGGATGTGATCTATCCTGGAAAAGGTTCCGTGAGCACTTGAGAAAAAGGTGAAATTCATTGTTTTGGGGTGAAATGTCCTATAGATATCTATTAGGTCTAACTGGTCTATTGTATCATTTAAAGATTGTGTTTCCTTGTTAATTTTCTGTTTAGTTGATCTATCCATAGATGTAAGTGGGGTATTAAAATCTCCCACTATTATTGCATTATTGTTAATTTCCCCTTTCATACTTGTTAGTAATTGTCTTACATATTGCGGTGCTCCTATGTTGGGTGCATAAATATTTATAATTGTTATATATTCATCCTGGATTGATCCTTTGATCATTATGTAGTTTCCTTCTTTGTCTCTTTTCACAGCCTTTGTTTTAAAGTCTATTTTAATCTGATATGAGTATTGCTACTCCTGCTTTCTTTTGGTCTCTATTTGCATGGAATATCTTTTTCCAGCCCTTCACTTTCAGTCTGTGTGTGTCCCTCGTTTTGAGGTGGGTCTCTTGCAGACAACATATATGGGGGTCTTGTTTTTGTATCCATTCAGCCAGCCTTTGTCTTTTGGTTGGGGCATTCAACCCATTTACGTTTAAGGTAATTATTGATAAGTACGATCCCGTAGCCATTTTCTTTATTGCTTTGGGTTCGAGGTTATACACCCTTTCTGTGTTTCCTGTCTAGAAAAGATCCTTTAGCATTTGTTGGAGAGCTGGTTTAGTGATGCTGAATTCTCTCAGCTTTTGCTTGTCTATAAAGCTTTTGATTTCTCCTTCATATTTGAATGAGATCCTTGCTGGGTACAGTAGTCTGGGCTGTAGGTTATTTTCTTTCATCACTTTAAGTATGTCTTGCCATTCCCTCCTGGCCTGAAGAGTTTCTGTTGAAAGATCAGCTGTTATCCTTATGGGGATCCCCTTGTGCGTTATTTGCTGTTTTTCCCTTGCTGCTTTTACTATTTGTTCTTTGTGTTTGACCTTTGTTAATTTGATTAATATGTGTCTTGGAGTATTTCGCCTTGGGTTTATCCTGTTGGGGACTCTCTGGGTTTCTTGGACTTGGGTGATTATTTCTTTCCCTATTTTAGGGAAGTTTTCAACTATTATCTCCTCAAGTATTCTTTCATGGTCTTTCTTTTTGTCTTCTTCTTCTAGGATTCCTATGATTCGAATGTTGGAGCGTTTAACATTGTCCCAGAGGTCTCTAATATTGTTCTCATTTCTTTTAATTTGTTTTTCTTTTTTCCTCTCTGTTTCATTTATTTCTAGAATTCTATCTTCTAACTCACTTATCCTGTCTTCTGCCTCTGTTATTCTATTGTTTGTTCCCTCCAGAGTGTTTCTGATCTCATCTATTGCATTATTCATTGTATATTGACTCTTTTTTATTTCCTCTAAGTCCTTATTAAACCTTTCTTCCATCTTCTCAATCTTTTTCTCCAGGTTATTTATCTGTAACTCCATTTTGCTTTCAAGATTTTGAATCATTTTCACCATCAAAATTCGAAATTCTTTATCAGGTAGATTCCCTATATCTTCCTCTTTTGTTTGTGTTGATGGGCATTTATCTTGTTCCTTTACTTGCTGGGTATTTCTCTGCCTCTTCATCTTGCTTATAATGCTTTGCTTGGGGTGGCCTTTCCCTCTTCTGGCCGTTTGTGGAGTTCTCTTTATTATGTAGTTTCCTCGTTGTGTGTGGGGTTGGACAGGTGACTTGTCAAGGTTCCCTGGTTAGGGAAGCTTGTGTCGGTGTTCTGGTGGGTGGAGCTGGATTTGTTCTCTCTGGAGTGCAATGAAGTGTCCAGTAATGAGTGATGAGATGTCAGTGGGTTTGGAGTGACTTTGGGCAGCCTGTATATTGAAGCTCAGGGCTAGTTTCCTGTGTTACTGGAGAATTTGCGTGGTATGTCTTGCTCTGGAACTTGTTGACCCTTGGGTGGTGCTTGGTTTTAGTGTAGGTATGGAGACGTATGATGAGCTCCTATCGATTAATGTTCCCTGGAATCAGGAGTTCTCTGGTGTTCTCAGGATTCGGGCTTAAGCCTCTTGCCTCTGGTTTTTGGTCTTATTCTTGGAGTAGCCTCTAGACGTCTCTATCTGTCATTTCCAAGGTGGTTCCCTCTGTTTTAGCTTCTGTTTGCTGGTCTCTTCAGTGTCTAATTTCCGCCCTGATACTAGGGGGTGGGTGGACACTTTTTAAGGCTCAGTTGTTCAGTCCTGTTCTGGGAAGGGAGGAACGCTGCAGACGAATATCTCTGGGGTCTGTGGGGAGTGCTCGCAGGGTCTCGGCCACACTGGGTTTGCCCCTGCTCACAGCACGTATGCTGTCCCAGTCTATACTGCACAGGCTCTAGGTTGCTCTGCTGGGAACTGTCTGAGGCCGGCGCTGGGTTGTATGCACTTCCCAGGTCTGAGCGGCTCAAGTTCAGGTTCTCAGGTACTCCACAAAGGCGCAGACTTGGTTGGGCCTGCGTTTTGTGCCTTCCCTGGTCCGAGCAGTTCAGGGGACCAGGTGTTTGGCGAGCGCGGCCTCTGCGACTTATCGCCTCCCCAGTACCCGGCACTCAGTTTTCTGGGTGTACAACCGGCGCACCTTCTCAGGGGGATATCGACCGGCCCGAGCCCAAGAAGTCCTGATTAGCAACAAGCCTGTCTGCAGTTTGTATCAGATGCCTTTCTGGGGCTGCGGTTGCCCACTCCGGCTCTGGCTGCGCTCCCTGCCTGTCTCGGCGGGGGATGGGGGATGGGCCGACCGCAGCCGGCTCGCTCTGCTCAGTCCTTTATTCTGTGAGCGGGGCTGGCCGAGTTTAGGTTAGAGCTTTCCGCCTTTTCGTGGGGAAGCTATCCCACAGTCTGCTTTGCTCTCCCCGGTTCTCTCAAATTGTTCTCGCGGCATTCAAGCCCAGTCCTCTCTCTAAGCAGTTCAGCCGGCTCCTCCCTGCCCAGCCCCCGCTTGCTAATGGCATATGCAGGCGTCTGCACTGCTTCTCCGCTGGGAGTTACCGTTTGGCAGGTAGTCTGTGGGTTTTAAAAAAATCTTAAAAAAAAAGAGGGTTATGTGGTCCTCTGATCTTCCAAGGCTCGCCACAGATTCGCCAGTGAGAGTGTTTCCTGGTGTTTGGAAACTTCTCTCTTTTTAAAGACTCCCTTCCCGGGACGGAGCTCCGTCCTTACTTCTTTTGTCTCGCTTTTTATCTTTTATGTTTTTTCCTACCTCCTTTCGAAGACAATGGGCTGCTTTTCTGGGTGCCTGACGTCCTCTGCCAGCATTCAGAAGTTGTTTTGTGGACTTTACTCCGCGTTCAAATGTTCTTTTGATGAATTTGTGGAGGAGAGAGTGGTCTCTCCGTCCTATTCCTCCGCCATCTTGTTCACCTCCCCAAGTTGACCTGTTCTATGAAGACCTACAGCACCTTCCAGAACTAACGTCAGAAAAAGATGTCATTTTCATCATAGGGAATTGGAATGCAAAACAAGAAAGTCAAGGGATACCTGGAGTAACAGGCAAGTTTTGCCTTGGAATACAAAATGAAGCAGGGCAAAGGCTAACACAGTTTTGTCAAGAGAGCACACTGATCATAGCAAACACCATTTTCCAATAACACAAGAGTCTACCCTACTCATGGACATGACCAGATGGTCAATACTGAAATCAGACTGATTACATTATTTGCAGCCAAAGATAGAGACACTCTATGCAGTCAACAAAAACAAGATCTGAAGCTGACTGTGGCACTCTGTCTACCAGATGTAATCCCTTGAATCTATTTGTCACCTCCACTGTACAATCATAAGGGATTTGATTTAGGTCATACCTGAATGGCCTAGTGGTATTCCCTACTTACTTCAATTTAAAACTTAATTTTGCAATAAAGATTTCCAGTTGCTTCCATGTCCTGGCTATTATAAACAGTGCTGTGATGAACACTGGGGTACATGTGTCTCTTTCAATTCTGGTTTCCTTGGTGTGTATGCCCAGTAGTGGGATTGCTAGGTCATACGGCAGTTCTATTTCCAGTTTTTTAAGGAATCTCCACACTGTTCTCCATAGTGGCCACACTAGTTTGCATTCCCACCAACAGTGTAAGAAGGTTCCCTTTTCTCCACACCCTCTCAGGCATTTATTGTTTGTAGATTTTTGGATAGCAACCATTCTGATCTGCGTGAGATGGTACCTCATTGTGGTTTTGATTTGCATTTCTCTGATAATGAGTGATGTTGAGCATCTTTTTGTGTTTGTTAGTCATCTGTATGTCTTCTTTGGAGAAAAGTCTGTTTAGTTCTTTGGGCCATTTTTTGATTGGGTCGTTTATTTTTCTGGGATTGAGCTGCAGGAGTTGCTTGCATATTTTTGAGATTAATTCTGTGTCAGTTGCTTCGTTTTCTATTATTTTCTCCCATTCTGAAGGCTGTCTTTTCACTTTGCTTATAGTTTCCTTCGTTGTGCAAGAGCTTTTAAGTTTAATTAGGTCCCATTTGCTTATTTTTGCCTTTATTTCCATTACCCTGGGAGGTGGGTCATAGAGGATCCTGCTCTGATTTATGTCGGAGAGTGTTTTGCCTATGTTTTCCTCTAGGAGTTTTATAGTTTCTGGTCTTACATTTAGATCTTTAATCCATTTTGAGTTTATTTTTGTGTATGGTGTTAGAAAGTGTTCTAATTTCATTTTTTTACAAGTGGTTGACCAGTTTTCCCAGCACCACTTGTTAAAGAGATTGTCTTTTCTCCATTGTATATTCTTGTCTCCTTTGTCAGTGTCCATAGGTGTGTGGGTTTATCTCTGGGCTTTCTGTTTTGTTTCTTTGATCTATATTTCTGTCTTTGTGCCAGTACCATACTGTCTTGATGACTGTACCTTTGTAGTAGAGTCTGAAGTCAGGCAGGTTGATTCCTCCAGTTCCATTCTTTCTCAAGATTGCTTTGGCTATTCAAGGTTTTTTGTATTTACGTACAAATTTTGAAATTACTTGTTCTAGTTCTGTGAAAAATACCATTGGTAGCTTGATAGGGATTGCATTGAATCTATAGATTGCTTTGGGTAGTATACTCATTTTCAATATATTGATTCTTCCAATCCATGAACATGGTATATTTTTCCATCTATTTGTGTCCTCTTTGATTTCTTTCATCAGTGTTTTGTAGTTTTGTATATATAGGTCTTTTGTTTCTTTAAGTAGATATATTCCTAAGTATTTTATTCTTTTCATTGCAATGGTGAATAGAATTGTTTCCTTAATTTCTCTTTCTGTTTTCTCATTGTTATTGTATAGGAATGCAAGGGAATTCTCTGTGTTAATTTAATATCCTGCAACTTTACTATATTCATTGATTAGATCTAGTAATTTTCTGGTAGAGTCTTTAATGTGGTGTATTACATTGATTGATTTGTGGATATTAATGAATCCTTACATTCCTGGGATAAAGCCCACTTGGTCATGTTGTATGATCTTTGTAATATGTTGTTGGATTCTGTTAGCCTCCAATTAAAATAAATAAATAAAAAACCCACAACATTGTAAATCAACTATGTTTGAATAAAATGAATCAAAAAAAAAAAGAGCTCCAGTCTCTTCTCCAGTAGATGTAGCCCAGTACAACAGTTCTGGTTTTGTTCATTTTTTTGGATTTTAACTGTTCTAATGGCCACCTCATGCGACGAGTTGACTCACTGGAAAAGACTCTGATGCTGGGAAAGGTTGGGGGCAGGAGGAGAAGGGGACGATGGAGAATGAGATGGCTGGATGGCATCACCGACTCTGTGGACATGAGTTTGAGTGTACTCCGGGAGTTGGTGATGGACAGGGAGGCCTGGCGTGCTGTGATTCATGGGGTCGCGGAGAGTCGGACACGACTGAGCGACTGAACTGAACTGAACTGAACTGAATAGATGGTATCTCACTGTTTTAATTTGCAGTGCTCTAAAAATAAATTATGTTGAGTATTTTTATAAATACTTATTTGCCATCTGTATGACGTCTTTAATTGCAAGTCTGCTCAGTTCTTTTCTCTATTTTTTAGTTGATTGTTTCCTTGTTAGTGATTTTTAAGAATTCTTTGTGTATTTCATATACAGATTCTTAAGAGATATGTTATCTGCAAACATTTCCTCCCTGTCTATGACTTGTCTTTTTATTCTCTTAGTAGTGTCTTTTACCATGAAAAAATTTTAATTTTAATTCAGTCCAGTTTACCATTTTTTCCTTTCATGGGTTATGCTTGTGGTTTTTGAATTAAAAAACTCTTCCCCAAATCCAAGGTTATCTAGATTTTATCAAACGTTATCATCTGGAAGTTTTATAATTTTGCACTTTATTTGCAGGTCTATAATCCATTTTGTGTTAATTTTTATGTATGGTATAAGGTCTGCTTCTAGGTTTTTTTTTTCCTTCTCTATATGAAAGTGAAAGTGAAGGTGCTCAGTCATGTCTGACTCTTTGCATCCCCATGGACTGCATATGAGTGTCCAGTTTTTCTAGCACCATTTGTTGAAAATACTATCCTGTCTTGTTTGAATTGCCTTAATAAAAAATAGGTTGACTGTATTTGCACAGATCTATTTCTGGACTCTTTATTTAGCTCCACTAATCTGTGTCTATTGTACCATATCGCACTGTGTGGATCACTGTTGCTTTATACTAATTTTGAAATAGTGTAGCGTGAGTCCCCCAAGTTTGTTCTTCTGTATTGTGTTGGCTTTTCTTGGTCTTTTGCCCTTTCATATATATTTTAGAATCAGTTTGTTGAATCTACAAAATGACTTGCTGTAATTTTGATTAGGGTTGCATTGAATCTATAGATCAAGTTCAGAAGAATTGACATATTAACACTATTAAGTCTTTTAATCTGTGAACAGGGAATTCATTTCCATTTAATTAGGTCTTTGCGCAGACTTTCCTGGTGGTTCAGTGGTTAAAACTCCATGGTCCCAATGCAAGGGGCATGGTTTTGATCCCTGGTCTGGGAACCAGATCCTGCACATGGCAACAAAGATCCCAAGTGCTGCAACCAAGACCCAGTGCAGCCAAATAAATAAATTTTAAAAAATGTAATTAGGTCTTTAATTTCTTTTACCAATGTTTTGTAGTTTCCAAATACAGATCTTATACATGTTTCATTAGATTTATACATAAGTTTTTTTTAATAGGGGGTGATATTTTTAATGGTGTGTTTAAAAACTTTTCAATTTTAAGTTTCAATTGTTCATTGATAGTATATAGAAAAAAATGACATTTGTATCTGTTGATTTTTGTTTGGATGGTAGACATTGTAATTTTACTTGTTTTCAAGAAAGTTTGGGATTTTTCTTTGTAGCAGTTTTTTATTGATTAGCTTGTCCCTTTTGAGGTTTATCTTGAAGGTTTATAAGAGCATGGCACAGTAGCTTTTACTGTAGAGCTAGTTTAGCCCCACTACTAAGCGATGATCCCTCTACATTTTCTCCTGGTTGCTTCATGTATTAAATAAGATCTTCTCACTCTATCTGATGGAAACTCAAATGTTTCCCAGCTCTCTGTGAGCTGTGCTAATTCTTTGGCTTACAATTTTTAGAAATTTCTTTTTTCTTGTCATTTGTTATATGGCTCTATCAAATTCTAACTTATACATCCACAGAGAGACATGAAATCAAAGAATCAGAAAGACCTTTATGAAGATTTATGGACCTCTGCACATAGCTCTCTTCTCTCTGGAATTCAGTTCAGTTCAGTTCAGTTCAGTCGCTCAGTCGTGTCCGACTCTCCACAACCCCATGAATCACAGCACACCGGGCCTCCCTGTCCATCACCAACTCCCAGAGTTCACTCAAACTCATATCCACAGAGTCGGTGATGCCATCCAGCCATCTCATTCTTGGTCGTCCCCTTCTCCCACCCCCAACCTTTCCCAGCATCAAAGTCTTTTCCAGTGAGTCAACTCGTCGCATGAGGTGGCCAAAGTATTGCAGTTTCAGCTTTAGCATCATTCCTTCCAATGAGCACCCAGGATCGATCTCACTTAGAATGGACTGGTTGGATCTCCTTGTGGTACAAGGGACTCTCAAGAGTCTTCTCCGTTACCACAGTTCAAAAGCATCAATTCTTCGGCGATCAGCTTTCTTCACAGCCCAACTCTCACATCCATACATGACCACTGGAAAAACCATAGCCTTGACTAGACGGACCTTGGTTGGCAAAGTAATGTCTCTGCTTTTTAATATATTATCAAGGTTGGTCATAACTTTCCTTCCAAGGAGTAAGCGTCTTTTAATTTCATGGCTGCAATCAGCATCGGCAGTGATTTTGGAGCCCCAAAAAATAAAGTCTGACACTGTTTCCACTGTTTTTCCATCTATTTCCCATGAAGTGATGGGACCAGATGCCATGATCTTTGTTTCCTGGATGTTGAGCTTCAAGCCAACCTTTTCACTCTCCTCTTTCACTTTCATCAAGAGGCTTTTGAGTTCCTCTTCACTTTTTGCCATAAGGGTGGTGTCATCAGCATATCTGAGATTATTGATATTTTTCCCAGCAATCTTGTGCTTCTTCCAGCCCAGCGTTCCTCATGATGTACTCTGCATATAAGTTAAAAAAGCAAGGTGACAATATACAGCCTTGATGCACTCCTTTTCCTATTTGGAACCAGTCTGTTGTTCCATGTCCAGTTCTGACTGTTGCTTCCTGACCTGCATACAGGTTTCTCAAGAGGCAGGTCAGGTGGTCTGGTATTCCCATCTCTTTCAGAATTTTCCACAGTTTATTGTGATCCACACAGTCAAAGGCTTTGGCATAGTCAATGAAGCAGAAATCCCTACAAATTCCAGTCAGTTTATTCTCCCTATATTTGTATCTCTAGTCCCTCAATCTGCGACACTGTTGGATGCTCTTTGGGATTCCATCCCTGGGTCATGGTTCAGAAATTCTCTACAAGCAGAAATCCATGGCATTCGTATTGTTCCCCTTGTCTTTTTTTCCTTTTCTCAGAGATATCTGTCCTGTACTGCCTTTTGTTCAACACCCAAAAGCGTTGTTCATATATTTTGCCATTTTTTAAGTTGTTGCTTTTACAGGAAGAAGTCTCTGTAACTTGCCTGTAACAAGTCAAAAGTTGTTGCTGAGCCATGAAAGACACCGGGATTTTTGGCCTCTGGAGGAGAAGAATTCAATCTGGGGCCAAAGACGAGGCTTGATCACTCAGAGTTCTTGTGTAGTGAAGTTTTATTAAAGTATAAAAGAGATAGACAAAGCTTCTGACACAGATATCAGAAGGGGGCAGAAAGAGTGTCCCACCCCCGGTAGTCTTTAGCCAGATTTTTTAATGTCTGTTCAGTTTAGTTCAGTTCAGTCGCTCAGTCGTGTCCGACTCTTTGCGATCCCATGAATCACAGCATGCCAGGCCTCCCTGTCCATCACCAACTCCTGGAGTTCACTCAAACTCATATCCATCGAGTCGGTGATGCCATCCAGCCATCTCATTCTCTGTCGTCCCCTTCTGCTCCCGCCCCCAATCCTTCCCAGCACCAGAGTCCTTTCCAGTGAGTCAACTCTTCTCATGAGGTAGCCAAAGTTAGAAAACTATTAATCAGATAAGAGAGACACCTCCAGGCTGAGGGAGTTTCACCAGGCCCCTCTCCCACAATATGCATTTTTGAGATAGGGTGGCACAGGAAGCAATCCCCCAGCCAGGAAGCAATTGATATGAATACTGGTTTGTTGAGCTATTATCAGCCCCAGGTTTGAGAAAAGAAGAAAAGTTAATCTTAGGAGGAATCATTTTGAAGAAAGACAAATTCCAAAGCAAATACACAATTTTGTTAACATTGCTTAAAAATGCATTGGTTAGCTCAAGGTTTGAGAAAAGTTCAGGTAGAACCAGGTGTCATCATGGCAATACAGAATTTTAAGAGAAACCTCCTTTTAATTTTGTATGGAAAAGGAAAAGAAAATCTGGCAATTGTAGTTTGTTTCCTCCTGCTGCTTAAGGGAGAGAGAAAAATATCTGACACTTGCAGCCTATTTCCTCCAATTGGAGACCCCTGGCCTTCTTGCCTGTTACCCTCTCACAAGTCTCATTCTATTTTTTAAAAAGTTTGCTGTTAAATATTTTTACAGCATATTATTAAAAATTTTGCAAAATGAAAATTCCTTTTGTTGTTTATTTCTAATATATTTGTGTATGGGTGTATACATGTATATACGTGTACACACACATACACACACACACACACAAATTAGAATTTAACCTATATCTTTCTTGTTAAAATAGGCTTTTTTATTTGGTAGTATTTTCTTTCCTGCTGAAGATTACTAACTCTTTAATTATAAACTGGCATTTGTTTCCCCTCAGTTATGCTCTGGATTAGGCATCCTAATCTTAGATTTTAATGATCATAAATTCAACATTCAAGTTATCACTATTTCTTAGTCCACTTTTATTCCTCTGCAAAAACTAATTTGTCTTCATTTCATATTACCTTTTTTGCCACAACTGTGATTTGTTTAGAGTAGTATTGACATGTTAAAAGTTTTAATCCTTAAATAATTGATTATTATAATTTAGGTAGATTATGCAAATAAACATGCAACTTTATGTTTTTAAGATAATGCATTTGTTTGCTAAGCTGCCATAATAAACTCCTATGGACTGGATGGCATAAACAACAGAAATTTATTGTCTCACAGTTCTGGAGCCTAGAAGTTCAAAATTAAAGTATGGGCAGGGTTTGTTTCTTCTGAGACCCTTGAGGAAGTGTTGTGTTCTAGGCCTTACCTGTTGACTTACAGATGGTTGTCTCCTCCCGATGTCTTCACATCACCTTCTATGTGTCTCTCTGTCCAAATTTACTCGTTTTATGCAGATACCAGTCATACTGGAATAAAGTCCACCCCAATGCCCTCATTCTAAATTTATTGCCACTGCAAAGACTCCCCAAATAAGTTTACTCTGAAGAAATGGGCATTGAGTAAGTCTTCAGTAATACAAATTTTGGGAGGCACAATTCAACCTATAACCAGTAGTAAATCTTTTCCAGTATTTATTTCATTTATCAAACTGTTCTCTACATTCTGTGTTATTAAGGCAGGTTATCATTTGTCTTTGGGTAGAAAAAATCCTCTATAGTTACTTCACTGTTATCGATATTCTAGATGAAGGCACTTATTTGGAAGAAATAGGAAGGGGAATAATAGTATAGTAGGAGCTTCCCTGGTGGCTCAGATGGTAAAGCGTCTGCCTACAATGCGGGAGACCCGGGTTCGATCCCTGGGTTGGGAAGAGCTCCTAGAGAAGGAAATGGCAACCCACTCCAGTACTCTTGCCTGGAGAATCCCATGGACGTAGGAGCCTGGTAAGCTACAGTCCGTGGGGTCGCAAAGAGTCAGACACGACTGAGTGACTTAAGCTAAGCTAAGGAAGAACAGATATTTGCAGTAAGATAAACCCAGGTTAGACTGCAGATTCTGCCAGAATTATTGTATTACCTTCCATGAATTATCTAATGCCAGGAGTTCATTTCTTCCCTTCTTCAAAGGGGTAACTAACACACCAGGGCTATTGTGAGGACTAATTTATGAAGTATCCAGAAAAACGTAGTAACTTTAAGATAGTCAGCAGTTTCTAGCAACTGAATTACCTGTGCCTTTCCATTTTTACTAAAATGAAATTTCTTGATCTTAAAGACAATTTGTGTTTATTGAGGCACTAGTTTTAAGTAATATTGGACTACTCCATACACTGATCCCAAACTATACCTATGTTGTCAGTGTATTCTAGACCATGCTGCAGCCTCTGAAAAATTACTTGCACCATCCATTTCTACTATGCTTCTGCTGTTACTGTGCTATGCCTTGGTGAAGACTGGGTTTGAGTGGAGAATAGATGGATACATACTGCATGAGAGATATCCACATTCCAGTCTAATTTTGTGAATACACTGCACTCACTCTTAATTGGATAAACTTTGAGTAAAAGAAAGTTCTCCTAAATACAACTTTTGTCCTTTGTTTCATCCATTAGGAGATGAGGGTCTTTCAAGAGCATAACTATGCTTATTGCACTCAAACTATCAAATAAATCATTAAAAAGGGAACATAAATTGAGGTACCTGGTAGAGGATTCCCTGGTGGCTCAGAGGTTAAAGCGTCTGCCTCCAATGCGGGAGACCCGGGTTCGATCCCTGGGTCGGGAAGATCCCCTGGAGAAGGAAATGGTAACCCACTCCAGTATTCTTGCCTGGAGAATCCCACCGACGGAGAAGCCTGGTAGGCTATACGGGGTCGCAAAGAGTCGGACACGACTGAGCGACTGAACGGAACGGTTCCGGTAGAGGATTACATGAGATAGCTTAATGAGGTAGTTATGAAAAACAAGTATAAATAAAACTTTGAAGAGTTACTCATGAAATGCTAAGAAAGAAATATTCATTTCAGCAATAGTTTATTACTGTTGAATGAAAAATTCTACTCACTAGAAATTGCAATAAATTTAATTTTACTCTTTCTTAATCATCTGAAACCATCCTAGGAAACCTGAGTTTATGTTGAATCATAACATCACCAAATTAACTCTCCTCATTTTTTGATGGATAAAGTGGGAGCCATAAAGTTTAAGTGGATGACCTAAGATCACACACTGCTAGCCTGTGAGAAACACTAGGCTAGAACACAAGTGACATGATTTAGCACTTTTCCTTCTGGACAGTATCACCTCTGCTAGGCAGGGCATGGAGATTTGATGAATGAATTTTATTTTGTTACTTTTACATTTAAAAAATTGGAGTATAGTTGCTTTACAATGTTGTGTTAGTTTCTGCTGTACAACATGAATCAGCTATTTAGGTATGTATATACGCCCTCTCTCCTGAGCCTCTCTCCCACTCGCACTGCCCCACCCCTCTAGATCATCACGGAGCACTGAGCTGATCTCTGTTTTACACGTGGTAGTGTATATATGTCAATGCTACTCTCTCATTTCGTCCCACTCTCTCCTTCTCCCGCTATGTCCACAAGTCTGTTCTCTACATCTCCGTCTCTATTCCTGCCCTGCAAATAGGTTTGATGAGTGAATTTTAATGTCTTGTACATAAACTCTGAGCTCTGGGACTTCACAGGTGAGCCGGAGGTCATGGTGGCTGTGTAATACCTAGGCTATCTCTGCAAGGGATTTGATGGAGAAACAATGGAGAAGTGAGTTGAGACTCGATTTATTCCAAATGTTTCTTTCTTTTGACACTCTCTTAATCTTCTTCCCACCTTCTTTTCCTTCAAAATATTTTTTAATGTGTTGTTTCAGCGAAAATGACCCTAAGTTTTGAGAACAACAGGAATGATGTTGAAATCAAAATAAACGGCATTATTTTTTCCTGCTCTTGGACCAAACCATGGTCTATCACATATCCACGTATCCAAAATAAATTGTGCCAGACTAAAATAATCCAGGAATAGATGTTATTACACTTCCCCGATAGCTCAGTTGGTAAAGAATCTGCCTGCAATGCAGGAGACTCCGGTTTGATTCCTGGGTTGGGAAGATCCACTGGAGAAGGGATAGGCTACCGACTCCAGTATTCTTGGGCTTCTCCTATGGCTCAGCTGGTAAAGAATCCACCTGCAATGTGGGAGACCTGGGTTCGATCCCAGGGTTGGGAAGATCCCCTGGAGAAGGGAAAGGCTACGCACTCCAGTATCCTGGCCTGGAGAATTCCATGGACTCTATAGTCTAGTCTGTGGGGTCGCAAAGAGTTGGACATACAGTCTTATTCCATCTCCCCCAGTACCTGACCTTCCATAATTTGCCAGAGAACTGAAATGAAAATGCTTGCTGCTTTTAGATGACTTATTCATGTCCTCTAGAAGCAGAATGGGGTTCTAATTTTAGTGAAAATTAAAGTATCATTGCATCCTGACCCAGTGAGGAGGGAGAAATGCTCTGGAAATGTTTTTTTCCCTAAAAGGTGACAGAACAACTAAAATCTGAAAAATGTCCCTTAGTGCTCCTGTAGAAACAAAATGAGCTGGATAAAATATTAGTTTAAACCAGTATAACGTATTTTATGGTGGGGAATTTAGGGAAATGAAATGTATATGGTGGAGATTTTATGCTCCAATCAACATGTTTCTTTGTGAAAAGATAAAGCTCAGGAGTGTCTGGGACATGAGATGAATGAGAAAAAGATTTATAAATTGTGATTTGTCGAAAGTCAGAGAATGGATAGCTTAATGAGATGAAAGAAGCCGAAGGAGATTTCAACTTTCTGCGGAAGAAACTGACCTGGCTGACAGGTCAGGTCTGACCAGCTGGGTGGTCTCTGCTAGGCAGGAGAGAGAGCTCTGTCTCGGCTACCAGTGTTGGTGCCAGTGTTCCATACCAGTAAGCTAATGAAGATGTTTCATTATTCCAAGACGACCATCAATTTGAGATTCTTTATTTTCTGTTAAAAATCTTCTGTTGTCTTCTCTGATGGTGGGATCATGGGCCACGTGCAGCTGGCTGAGGTCTGTAGTATAGGCAGTACACAGTGGAGTGAGATACTTAACATTTTCAGCTTCTGACCTTCATTTTTTTAAGTGTTAAATCATAACGTCACATTAACAAAGAGCTTTACCCCAAATTTTAGCTGATTAAAGAGAATCAAAGGAATGGTTACTTTGAAATCATTTCCTTTTTTAAGCTTACTTGTGAAAGGCTCTATTCTATGAGAAATAATAGATTTGACCTGTTATTGACAAAATTTCTGTTGTAGTACAATCGACTTTCACTTAGCATAATGTTTTCAAAGGTTCATGCATATTGTAGCTTGTTCTAGACGTTATGTTTGCAGATTTATATGTTTGTCATATGGCATTTACATTTATGTCTTTACTACATTTATGTCATATACTACTATCTTTACTGACCACAATTGCTAAGAATCTCTTTGTTGAGTGTGAGAGTCACTATCCAGAAAAAGAATAACTCAGAATCCCATACACAGAAAACTATATTTGGGAGTTATACTGTTATTTCCATGATCTTAGATTCAGAACTATTCTGTTGCTGCTGCTTAGTACTTCAGTCGTGCCGACTCTGTGCGACCCTATGGACTGTAGCCTACCAGGCTCCTCTCCATGGAATTCTCCAGGCAAGAATACTGGAGTGGGTTGCCAAGTCATCCTCCATGGGATCTTCCCAACCCAGGGACTGAGCCCAGGTCTCCTGCATTGCAGGCAGGCTCTTTACCACCGAGCCATCAGGGAAGCCCTCAGAACTATACAATATATCACTTATTGAATTCTGAGTTTGTTCAGATTCTGAGTGTTGTGCAGAACACATTGGTTTAAAGTGTTGCTTTAACATTTACTGAGGAAGAATTGAGTTAATATAGAGAAGCATTCTTTGTAAATTAAAGTGATAAATATTTTGTATTAAACATATTAAGATTTTGTTACTGGCCTATTTATATTTATTATTTTTTGGTTACATTTCCAATATTATTTGTAATGAAGGAGTATCCCATAAAAATGTATTAAAAGTACTTTACCCCTGAGATGTGTATGCATTTTTTGCACAGACTTTTGTCTTTACTTAATCTGTTTAGAAATCTGAATCTGAAATTTTCACTTGATAATGTTATTTTTGATGGTGGTTGAAGAGGTTTTATTATTTCTCAGAGAGATGTACTTAGAATTCATTAGTGGATCAATCTAATTAGGTGTGAGTGTAGAGAGACATAATCCAAATCAAACTTAAAAAAGAAACTTCTAGGTAATCTGCTATTACAAAGGGGAAAATGTCATGAAAATAAAAATGTATCAGTATCATTAAACCACCAATTTTATTATTATTTAAAACCTTATTTTGGTTTTAGCCTTTCAGAAAATAATCTTTATCACTTTCCCTCCCTCAATTAGGCAAAAAACAAGAAATCAGAATCTGTATTGATTCGTTTATTCAATTCATTTAACAAACAATTTTGAGGCTCAGTTATCCGCCTGGAATTGCAATAGGTGTTGGGAAACATCGATGAAGAATTCACAGCCCTTGCATTTGAGAGACATATTCTAGTTAAGAGGAAAAAACTTTTAATCAAGTAAGGACTGTGACAGAAATCTGAGAATCTATATATGGTGTTATGGAGGAAGTTCATCCAGGTGGGAATTCAAGAAGGAGTTGGGAAAGTCTTTACAGAAGAGGTAGTATTTTGAACTTGGTATTTAAAGAATAATAAGTTGTTCCCTGCCCCCTTTTATCTGCAACTACAAAAATAAAAACTAGATTATTTAAAAAAAAATCTGCCTGATGTGTATCCAACAGGAAATTGATGTCCTGCCTTTATCCTCCTCAAGTGAGAGTCCTGGTTTTACTGAATTGAGAAGGATAAAGCCCAAATCTGAGGGCTGAGAGGCGTGTAAGCCATTCAGCCTTTTGTGGAGGGGCTCCCTGCGTGTTCTGGGGTCTGGTGGAGTGAGCTGTAGGAAAGTAGGGTTTTGGTAAAGGAGGTGCTGTAGGGGCAGCTGGTGAGGAGGGTGGTAATGGTGTCTGCAGGACACCTGGGGCATCTGCTGTGGGCTGATGAGAGTGCCTTCTTTCTTGGGACTTAGAGGAGTTGGGCGGAGGCAGCCTTTCTTGCTGCATTGCTCCTTTTGAACCTTCTCTGTTAGCATCTTTTTCTTCAAATATAACTCAAGTAACTCTCTGGTGGAGTTCCTAGGTACATCAGTGACCCCCTCCCTCTCCCCACCCCAACCTTTTGGAACATTGGAATCACCAGGATAGCTGTTTAAAGTACAGATTTGGGGTCAATCACAGACTTAACAGAATCTCCAAAAATGATGCTTGGAAATCCATATGTTTTTAACAGTTTTGTTGAGATATAATTCACATATTATACAATTCACCCCTTCAAGTTGTATAATTCAGGGGTTTTCAGTATATTCACAAAGTTGTGTAACCCCTGAATTATACAACCCATTCTCAAATTTTTTCACTACTCCAAAAAGAAACCTTGTACTCATTATTGATCAGTTCCCATTCCTCCCCATACCCCCATCCTCTGGCAAACACTATTGTACTCTCAGTCTCTATGGATTTGCCTGATCTGGGTATTTCATGTAAATAGGACCATGCAATATGTAACCCTGTGTAACCAACTTTCACTAAGCGTGATGTTTTCAAATGTTCATGAATCCTGTAGCATGTCTCAGTTCACCTTGCTTTTATGACTGAATCATATTTCATGGTATGAATGTATGATGTTTTGTTTATTCATTGCTCAACCCATATGGACATATGGGTTATTCTAAGTTTTTGAATAATGCTGCTATAAACATTTGTGTGCAATTTTGTGTGGACCAATGTTTTTACTTCTTGTGGGTATAGACCCAGAAATTAGCTGCTGAATCATATGGTAACTCCATTGTTTAACTTTTGAGGAACTGCCAAATGGTTTTCCAAAGTGACTGCAGCATTTTAAATTCCCACCAACAATGTTTCAGAGTTTCCGTTTCTCACTTGGTTGACAATGCTTGTTATCTTCTGTATTTTTTATTTTAGTCATCCCGGGGGTGTGAAGTGATGTTTCATTGTGGTTTTGATTTGCATTTCCCTAATGGCTGATGATGTTGAGTATCTTTTCATATGCTTATTGGCCACGTGTCAATCAGAAGATACATGTGTGTTATATATTCTTGGAGAAATGTCTATTCACATCTTTTCACTCATTTTTCATTGGGCTATTTGTCTTTCAGATGTTCAATCACTGAGAGTTCTTTTTTTTAAAAAAAAAAAACCATCTCAGGTGACATTGATGCAGATACTTGGATGGTTAATAAAAGCTATAGAATGGCAGTGGGCATGTTAAAGCATGAAATGCATGAATTGGTTTTGTATGGTGCTTCACTTTGTTGTAAATAAGTGGAGCAATTGGTTTAATGCTGATTTATTGGAATTACCTGTTAAATACATTTATCCTTTCTTGGCTAACCCGAATATTACCATATTCATCTTTCTGTGCACTGCTGTTAGGCCTAAGTGCTCTTTGAGCTTCTTCCCTCAGATCACCTCTTATATTAAGTTACCTTCTTTCTTAGGAGGACCTCCTCCAATTCCATGCTGATATAGCTCTAGCTCTAATCCCTTTTCTGGGTATCAGGCTTATCTATTCCATTGTCTATGAGACTTTTTCATCTGGATGTCCTGCAGGTATTTTAAACTCAGGCTATTCAAACCTCAACTTTTAATCAGCCTTTGCAAAGCTTCTTTTTCTGTTGTCCTGGTTTGAAGACACTATAGCTTAGTCACTCAAGTGTATAGAACATTCGTACTCCTTAGACTGGAATGCCTGCATCGTGAGTCTCTAGGGCATTTCCTAGGACAAGATTTTGATTTAATAACTCTGAGATTGTCCAGGGAGTAAGAATTTTACAAGCGCTTTTGATAAGCGCGGATTTGGAAGACCACTGTAAGAGATTCTGCAGGTGAAATATTTCAAACTGCACCTGCATCCCATTCTATGTTCATCTTTTCTGCCTCTGCAGTTAGTTTGGTTTCTTGGCATTTCGGTGGCTTCTGCAGGTCTAACTCCACTGCATCCCTTCTCTATTCATTCTTTCTTCCACGCTGCTGTCTTCCTAAAGCACAGATTCGATAATGTCCCATGTGTGATTGAATATTCTTTGACGATTTCTTATTTCCTATAAAATGAGTCAAAACTTCTAGTATGACCTTTCAGTTTCCTCAAAATCTGGCAGTTGTTTACTTTAAACAATTTACTTTGCCTGTACTTTCCTGCTATTTCCTAAAAACAGTCTAAGTTTCAGTCCACCTAGATGCTCATTTTCTCCCAGTGTTTTATGCATCTCTTTGTTAGTGCTGAATCCTTTTCTTGGATTTCTGTTAAAACCATAGCAGTCTCAGACCTGTAACAACTATGCTGTATTATTCCATTGGCTTTGGGAAAATAATATGAAAACTAGTTAGAGGTAACTTCTTTAAGGAAGAGGGAATGGCAAACCACTTCAGTATTCTTGCCTTGAGAATCCCAGGAACAGTATGAAAAGGCAAAAATATGTGACACTGAAAGATGAACTCCCCAGGTCGGTAGGTGCCCAATACTCTACTGAAGAGTAGAAAAACAGCTCCAGAAGGAATGAAGAGGGTGAGCCAAAGCAGAAACGACACCCAGTTGTGGATGTGTCTGGTGGTGAAAGTAAAGTCCAATGCTGTAAAGAACAATATTGCATAGGAACTGGGAATTTCAGGTCCATGAATCAAGGTAAATTGGAAGTGGTCAAACAGGAGATGGCAAGAGATTATAAATATAGATTATTTAACCTCTTTCAATAATTTATATTTGTTACAAAATTATTAAGTACAACAAATGACTATATAATATAAAATTGTTGAATCTATCTAAAAAAACCTTCTGATTCATGCATAACACACACACCTGCATATACATACTTCTTTGGATTAGCAACATAGGGGATTATTATTTTACTCCCTAAGGGGTGTCTGTCACGGTCCATTGATGGCATTTCTAGGCGAGCTTGCTTTCTTTTTCTCTGGCAGCTAGCTAGGTTATCAGTGTTGATTAGATTCAGTAGAACGGTTTTCATTTTAGAGCTTCAGATCAGAGATTTAACATTAGCATAGACAGAGGGAATGAGCCATACACATCTCTCCTGCTAGAGCAAGTGTTATTGAGCTATGAAAATAGCATGGTTTAGTGAACTCATGTATCTTGGTCACCCTGCTTATTTAACTTCTATGCAGAGTACATCATGCAAAATGCCAGGCTGGATAAATCACAAGCTGGAATCAAGATTGCCAGGAAAAATATCAACAACCTCAAATATGCAGATGATACTACTTTAATGGCGGAAAGTGAAGAGCCTCTTGATGAGGGTGAAAAGGAGAGTGAAAAAGCTGCCTTAAAATTCAACATTCAAAAAACAAAGATCAGGGCATCTAGTCCCATCACTTCATGGCAAATAGATGGGGAAAAAGTGGAAACAGTGGCAGATTTTATTTTCTTGGACTCCAAAATCACTGCAGATGGTGACTGAAGCAATGAAATTAAAAGATGCTTGTTCCTTGAAGGAAAGCTATGGCAAACCTAGAGAGCATATTACAAAGCAGAGATATCACTTTGTTGACAATGGTCTGTATAATCAAAGTTGTAATTTTTCCAGTAGTCATGTAAGGATATGAGATTTGGACCATAAAGAAGTGCTGAAGAATCAATGCTTTTGAACTGAAGTGCTGGAGAAGACTCTTGAGAGTCCCTTAGATAGCAAGGAGATCAAACATGTCAATCCTAAAGGAAATCAATCCTGAATATTCATTGGAAGATCTGATGCTGAAACTGAAACTCCTGCACTTTGGCCACCTGATACGAAGAGCTGACTCATTGGAAAAGTCCCTGATACTGGGAAAGACTGAGGGCAAAAAGAGAAGAGGATGACAGAGGATGAGATGGTTGTATGGCATCACTTACTCAATGGACATGAGTTTGAGCAAACTCCATGAGCTAGTGAAGGACAGAGAAGCCTGGCATGCTGCCGTCCATGGGGTCGCAAAGAACTGGACGTGCCTTAGCAGCTGAACAACATGTTCATCATATATGCAATTAGTGCATATGCTGGTCTTGTTACCCCCTCTACTTGTTGTAGGTTTAACATATGTGTAAGAAAGGCAGCAATGATGATTGATAATAGATATAACTTGCATTTATCTAGCTCTGGTAGCCCCACCCACATAGCTATAGTTTTGTAGATGTAGATTAAGATTAAGATGTAGATGTAGATTTTGTATATGTAGATTAAGTAGCACTGCCATGTGATGAGAGTAACCCTGCCATATCTGATGAGATATGGTATCCTTCCCTGAACACAGGCAGCTTCTATGAGTTTCTATTGATAAAGTGCTGTATCCAGAACTAGGACTTAGAGTCATCACTCATACTTACAAACATTCTAACTACCTTTTCTTGGTCTACTTGTTTAATACATACTCATTTTTATTTCCTATTTATGAAACAAATATTTCAAGCCCTCTATCCTTCTATGATAGATTTTCCTTTTATTTATTTAGCTGTGCTGGGTCTTAGTTGGGGCATCCTAACTCTTAGTTGTGGCATATTGGGATCTAGTTCTCTGACCAGGGATCAAACCCAGATCCCCTGCATTGGGAGCTTCTTAGCCATGGGACCACCTGGGAAATCCTCAACTTTTCTTTTTGATATTTAAGTAAAGTTGCTGGAATCCCCATCCCACATACTGAGGGATCTGACCTCTTTCCTCTGTGTAATGGAGAACCACTTTTTCTCAGCATATTTGGAACAGTTGGGGGTATGGTCGTTGATTATTGTTTACCAATATCTACATCCTTTCCCTGTGGGAGATTGTTCTTTGCCTTGTTGAAGATGTATACCTTTGTCATATGGCTTGCTTTAGTCAATGAAGTGTAAGAAGAAATGATGTATGTCACTTCCTGTTGCTTTGCCTTACTTTTTTCTGTTTGACAAGAGATTACTATTGATATTCCAAAAAATGGTTCCTCTTTCTGAAGGTCCCAGCACAGAGATGACGACAACATGAAGGAGAGTCCTTACTTAGCCAATCTATAATGAGCTCTAGCACAGGAAAGAAGTAAAGCTTTGCTTTTCTATGCCACTGAAAACTTGGAGTTGTCAGTTATCACAGTGTGTGTGCGTGTGTGCGTGCTGTCACTTCAGGGATGTTTGACTGGTGCAACCCTGTGGACTGTAGCCCACCAGGTTCCTCTGTCCATGGGATTCTCCAGGCAAGAGTACTGGGGTGTGTTGCCATGCCCTCCTCCCAGGGATCTTCCCGACCCAGGGATCGAACCTGCATCTCCTGCGGCTCTTGCATTGCAGGCGGATTCTTTACCCTTGAGCCACTGGGGAAACGCCAGTAGGGTTCTACTTTAATCTATATTTCTGAAATCCCTTGGAAACGTTTGAGAAGACTAGATAATCTCTGAGTCTCACTTTTCTCCTCTATGAAGTGCAGGTTTTGGTCAAGGGTGGAGATAGAAGCTCTTTTTAAAAGGAACTGCGTGGTATCAGCAGCAGCGGACTGAGTGCCAGCAGCCCTGAGCTCTCGTGTTTGCTTTGCTGCTGTATAAATATAGGACTCTGTCAAGTCATGTAATCTGCTAGAACCTCAGACTCAGGAAAAGAGGTATCACATGTTTGTTGTCTGTCCCACTGGTTGTTTTTTTTTTTTTTTTTTGAGAAATAACATATTTGAAAGTACTTTTAAAATTATTAAGCTCTATTGTTCCAGTTGAAAAGTGGTATGAAATTCTTGCATTCTTTTCAAATTTGAAGATTTTATTTCTATTTTAATTCCACTGGGTGGCAGTATTTCACTTGCACGCTGCTATAATTTTACAGTTTGTGTATAGTCTCATAGAAAAGAATTTAATCACCATCTTATTTTCTGCCAATCTTATTTCCACCCTTTCCCATTCCATGCACTCCCTCCCAAAATAATTCTGAGAATCTGTTACCATTTGTTTAAAAGTGATTGAAATAAATGTGAGGACAATCACTAAAATTTAGCAATTTATCCAGAACTTTTGGAACCCTGGTTTGATCCCTGGGTTGAGAAGATCCCCTGGAGAAGGGAATGGCTACCCACTCCAGGATTCTTTCCTGGAGAATCTTATGGACAGAGGAGCCTGACGAGCTACGGTCCATGGGGTTGAAAAAGAGCTGGACACAACTGAAGGACAAACATTTTGCTTCTTTTGGGAAGAAACCTTAGATAGCTTAACTTAGCTCAGATGTAGTTAAATTACTTTGATGTCGGTAATTAAAATCAGTTAAAAATCACCTACAAATATCTTGCTGTTGGCTTCTTTTGTGAGTGCTTTAACAATTATTTTTTTCAATAAACTCATATAGACATTTTTGACTGATAATACCACTGATGCTAGTTTTATCCTATGCACCCTAAGATAATAAAGTTGTTATGCTGAATCCTTTGATGTCTATGACATGTTTGTGAAACACACTGTCAGGGTTCCGAATCAGTTTACCTGTGTCAGAATTTCTTAGAAAATTAATTCTACAAAATCAGTTCAATAGGAAAAGTACACTTGTAAAGCTTGCTATGTTATTCCTTGCTGACTTCTTTTGATATTAAGGCTTCCATATAAGGGATGGTTGGCTTCTCAGGTGGCTCAGTGATAAAGAATCGGCCTGCCAATGCAGGAGTCACAGGTTCCATCCCTGGGTTGGGAGATCCCTGGAGAAGGGAATGGCTACCCACTCCAGTATTCTTACCTGGGAAATTCCATAGACAGAAGAGCCCCGTGGGTTATAGTCCGTGGGTTCGCAAAGGAGTCAGATACGACTTAGCAACTAAACAACAACTAAGGATGGGCTCGGTCTCCTTGAGTTGTCTTTCTATGTAGCATAAAAAAAAATCAAGATTCTTTAGCAACATAATGGGTTGCTAGTTTCCACTTGGAAGGAGCCATCAATGTAATTTCTAAACTGCCATAATCATAATATAAGAGAAAGTAATTCCTTTGAAAAGTTGTAAATAGAGAAATCTTTATTTTTAAATGGCTGACATTTGACAGAAAATTTAAATTTTAATTGTTTTATGTCAAATAAATTTTTGCTCTTTTCAAGGAGGAAAAAAGTAATGATAGGAAGATAGATGTTTAAACATGAATTGATTTGTTAAAATGAATTTCATTTCCTTCTCTTATGGTCATAATTATGAATCATATATCCTCTCCTCTTATGTACAGAATAGTGATAAGCTATTTGCACTGTGTGCATGAAAACACACAATTTTTTTTTTTTTTTGTGGAAGATGATCCATAGCTTTCTATTGATTCTCAAAAGAATTTATGACTCCAAAAAGTTAAAAAAAATCTCTGGCATTTCTTCATCATTATATATTTTAAAGTAGGTTTAAAAATTTTTTAGAATTTTTACTTCATAAAATATAAATTCTCATTTATACAAATGGAAAAAATGGAGGAACAGTGTATCTTAGTTAAGGATTTTTTAGCTCAGATGGTAAAGAATCTGCCTGAAATGTAGGAGACCCGGGTTCACTTCCTGGGTCAGGAAAATCCCCTGAAGGATATGGCAACCCACTCTGGTATTCTTGCCTGGAGAATTCCATCGTCAGAGGAACCTGGTGTGCTACAGTCCATGGAGTCACAAAGAGTCAGACATGACTGAGAGACCAACACTTTCATAGGTTAGAAAGTGACTGAATGGCTAATAGATTAGTTAGGTGGATTCATTGAAGTTGTATGACTGACCCTAAAGTACTCTGATTGATAAACAGTAGGAACATGAGGGTACGTGCAACTGGTGTTTCACAAGTCACTTTATTCTAGGTCCTTTCCTGCTAAATATCTTTATTAGTAATTTAGGAAGCATGCTTGTCACACTTGCTGATGAGAGAAAGCTGGGAAAGAGCTGCTATTTTGTTTGAGAGAGGCATTATTCAAAATATTAAGTCCCCCAAATAGGAATAAACCAACAAGAAATGAATAAAAGTCAAGCCTTATATGTGCATTAATAAATTCAGTTCAGTTCAGTCGCTCAGCTGTGTCTGACTCTTTGCGACCCCATGAATCACAG
This sequence comes from Moschus berezovskii, assembly GCF_049115385.1. NCBI lineage: Eukaryota > Metazoa > Chordata > Mammalia > Artiodactyla > Moschidae > Moschus > Moschus berezovskii. Next base: position 90,258,638 of record NC_142469.1, on the reverse strand, counting down.
CACGCCAGGTCCCCCTGTCCATCACCAACTCCTGGAGTTCATAGAGACCTAGAGAATTTGTCTAGAGAACAATTCAAAGTGAAAAGATTTGGGAGTTTCAATTAGTTCTGATTTTATGAAGAAGTTAGTATGGTTTGATAAGAGATTGGTCAGAATCTGTAAACCAGCTGAGGTGCTGGAAAGAAATCATTGGTCTTATCTTTGGAACATGTAAATCTGAACAAAGCTGTTAAAAAATTTTGAGCTTATTTTTGAGGTATACCTGTTTTGCATACCAGTGACCAGTTTTGCAAACAGACCAGAAGTGGAAGAGATAGAAAGAAGAGTAATAGTTAAGTGTTCCTACTGAGTTGTTATTGAACAGCAACTGTGGTAGGTATTGTGCTAAATCCTTTAAAAGGATCACTTAATAGAATTCTCTCAGAACAACCCTATGAAGTAGATAGTACTACTGTCTCTTTTTTCACAAATGAGAAAACAGAGGCACAGATTGCTTAAATGACCTTCTTATTACTGTTCACAAGTAGTGAATAGTATAACTTGGAATGCAGTCTGAATTTGAATGTAGAGTCCATACACTATCATACTGCTATGATATCCTCCCATCCAGGGGAATAGTAATATGGAGCCAACAGAGAAGAGTTTCAACAGAGTGCACACTATCATTACAAGCTGGAGGCTGGTAAAGAAAAGTGAAAAATGAATCTGATACAATGACTTCATTTAAAGTTGTTTTTTTTCCCCCTTAGTAAGCCGATAAGGGCAGAGCCAAACTGTAGCCCCTGAAGAATGAATAGGGAAATGAGGATATTTATTGAGAACTGGGGCAGTTAGAAGGAATATGAGGTTGTCAGAGATGATGGTGGGGCAGAGACTAAAGGAAAACTGGAAGAGGAGGAATTTGGGGTGGTTTAAGACCTGGCTGTGATTCATGGGGTCGCAGAGAGTCGGACACGACTGAGCGACTGAACTGAACTGAACTGAACTGAAGACCTGCCTCTTGAGAAACCTGTATGCAGGTCAGGAAGCAACAGTCAGAACTGTACATGGAACAACAGACTGGTTCAAAATAGGAAAAGGAGTATATCAAGGCTGTATATTGTCACCTTGCTTATTTAACTTATATGCAGAGTACATCATGAGGAATGCTGGGCTGGAAGAAGCACAGCTGGAATCAAGATTGCTGGGAGAAATATCAATAACCTCAGATATGCAGATGACACTACCCTTATGGCAGAAAGTGAAGAGGAACTCAAAAGCCTCTTGATGAAAGTGAAAGAGGAGAGTGAAAAGGTTGGCTTGAAGCTCAACATTCAGAAAACAAAGATCATGGCATCTGGTCCCATCACTTCATGGGAAATAGATGGAAAAACAGTGGAAACAGTGTCAGACTTTTTTTTGGGCTCCAAAATCACTGCAGATGCTGATTGCAGCCATGAAATTAAAAGACGCTTACTCCTTGGAAGGAAAGTTATGACCAACCTTGATAGTATATTAAAAAGCAGAGACATTACTTTGCCAACCAAGGTCCGTCTAGTCAAGGCTATGGTTTTTCCCGTGGTCATGTATGGATGTGAGAGTTGGACTGTGAAGAAAGCTGATCGCCGAAAAATTGATGCTTTTGAACTGTGGTGTTGGAGAAGACTCTTGAGAGTCCCTTGGACTGCAAGGAGATTCAACCAGTCCATTCTAAAGGAGATCAATCCTGGGTGTTCATTGGAAGGACTGATGCTAAAGCTGAAACTGCAATACTTTGGCCACCTCATGTGACGAGTTGACTCACTGGAAAAGACTCTGATGCTGGGAAAGGTTGGGGGTGGGAGGAGAAGGGGACGACAGAGAATGAGATGGCTGGATGGCATCAGCGACTCTGTGGACATGAGTTTGAGTGAACTCCGGGAGTCGGTGATGGACAGGGAGGCCTGGCGTGCTGCGATTCATGGGGTCGCAGAGAGTCGGACACGACTGAGTGACTGAACTGAACTGAACTGAACTGAAGAGTAGGAGATTCCCTGGTAGCTCAGGGGTAAAGAACCTTCCTGCCAATGCAGGAGATGGAAGAGATGCAGGTTGGAACCCTGGGTTGGGAAGATAACCTGGAGAAGGAAATGGCAACCTGCTCCAGTATTCTTGCCTGGAAAATTCCATGGATAGAGGAGTCTGGTGGGCCACAGTCCATGGGGTCACAAAGAGTCGGACACAACTGAAAGCACACACTCATAAGGCTACTCATAGAAGGAGAGTCTGTGTTATAGTGAAGAGGTTATATTAGCACAAGACAAACACAGTCAAGAACCAGAAAGCCTATATTCTCTATTTTTTTAAGGGTGGGTTGTGGGCAATTTTGAAGTTTTTAAAATATATTAAAATGCTTTTAGTTTTATTGTCAACTTATTTAAAAATATTTTACAAATAAAAATTTAATATATTAGGAACTTTTGAATTAAATCAAGGAGAAACATGAAATACCAAAAGAAATTTGGTCTATCTTCTGAGATTATTTGCTGGAGAAAGATGATGTGTTCCAACCCATTATCATCACCCTCAGTGGCCTAATTAGCATTTGTTTTCCCCCATTTTCTCAGGATACCAGAAATCTTTATTTGTTTTGGTAGCAATGGGTTCAGTCATTATTGCTCTAATCAGTATGGCACTCTTATTCATCTTGGTTAACAATTGGTCTAAGGATGTCCATATTGCCTAGTTCTAGCTAGTGAGATATAAGAGGTCTTTTGGGTGAGGCTTCCAGGAAAGCTTTCAATTTTCTCATGAAAAGGAACCAGGGGCTCTTCACTTTTTCATGACTAGTAGAGTATCACCCTTTGAACATGAGTTGACAGTCATGACAGCAAAGTCAATGTGTGAAGGATGGCAAAACAGACATTTAGAAGGTACTTGGTATTTCACCAGTTCTGGACTGCCTGGCTTTGCATCTTTTGTTACATGAGAGATCTATGTGTATTTACTGAAGTCACTGTTAGTTTTTCTGTTGCTTGCAGTCAGACATATGACTCAGAGAAGCAAAAATCTTCATCAACTATTTTTCATACATGTGTAGTTTATGGCTTTGGTAAATTTTAAGAAAATTTAATTTATTTTTACAGCTTATAATGTCTTATTAAAAAGGTTTTAATCTGGCTTATCAATTTCAGAAACAATTTAGTGTTTAAAAACATTGGGCCACTCTATCCTTTATTTCAACTAATTTCTTTTCAGTTACTAGAGCAGTGCTTATGTGATGTTTACATTAGCTGTATCTCTATCATATAAAAAAAATATTTTTGTCATGGAAGAAACTAAAGCATGAAGCCACAGAGATGGTTTTCACATAGGACCTAGATCAGTTCAAGGGAATGTCTCATTAAACCATTTAGTCCACTTTCTAGAAAAGCTTAATTGCAGAGAGATTTCATGCCAAAGCATTGACTTACTTTGAAACTACTGAAATGCCTGTGCACTGCGTGAACTGGGTCAGGACGCAGTTAAACATAAAACAATCCTTAGTGTTTTTCAGAGTTCCTGGGATGAAGATGATTATTTTGAGTTCTTTGCATCTAAACATGGGACATTTGAGATATGGTTACTAGGGAAGGTATTCCATTCTGCCTCAGCATTGTTTGACTTAAAGTACACAAAGATAGGGGCTTCCCAGGTGGTGCCAGTGGTAAAGAACCCACCTGCCAATGCAGGAGACATAAGAGATGCAGGTCCCTTCCCTTGCTTGGGAAGATCCCCTGCAGGAGGGCATGGCAACCCACACCAGTATTCTTGCCTGGAGAATCCTATGGACAGAGGAGCCTGGAGGGCTACAGTCTATGGGGTCTCAAAGAGTCGGACACGACTGAAGTGACTCAGCATGCCTGCACAAAAGACAGGTGACATAGCTTTTGTCGTGGGCTTCAAGGTATGTCAAACAAGTAGTGAAATTTGGTTGAAAGCATTTGCTTCATATATTGAGTCTATAATGTAAATGCTTTATTTTTATAGTGTAACTTGGATTTGTGTTCAGACAATGAAATGCAATGAAATTTCTAGTCAAGTCTAAGAGCGCTATGGAGAGAAAAATTGACCTGACAATTTAACAACAACAAAAGTCTAGACACTACTATAAAAATTGTTTAAATGGCAGTAGGAAAATCAACATTAAAAATTATTAGAGCAATCAAATAAAAATATATTAAATACATGAATAAACATCACTGCATATGACATAGAAAGTAACTGCAGTATGTAAAAATATGTCCAATTATGCAGAGATGGAGCATTTTAATATTGGATCTTCTTGTTTAATCCCTTGAGTTATGGCATAATTAGCTACCAGAAGATCTGATCACTTCAAATCAGGTGGTTAAATCTTTTGGCTTCTCTCTAGATTACCATCACATTGAATGAATTATTAATATTCAGTCTTGGTGCTTTGAGTCAAGCCTATTAAGAACAATCTAAGATTCAGATTTTCTCTAAAAATTATATAAAATGGAGAGCTTTGTTGTTGTAGTTAATTTTAAATGGAAGCATAATTGCCCAGTAATACCATTTTGGGGATGTTTTTAAAGAGAATCTTCAATCTTTGTGATGTTTTTCATTTTAAGATGTGTGCATCCTTATGAATCACTAATTCATAGAAATCATCTGTAATAAAAAAGGAAGTCTGGCTTCCTAAATAATGGTTAGAAAACTGGTAATTCTCTTTTCTGCTTTTCCAAGTCATGAAATCTGGTTGTTTTACACAGCTTGCTTTAGAATTTGGAAAGTATTATGGACTCCAGTACTCTTGCCTGGGAAATCCCATGGATGGAGGATCCTGGTAGGCTGCAGTCCCTGGGGTCGTGGAGTCGGACACGACTGAGCAACTTCACTTTCACTTTTCACTTTCATGTGTTGGAGAAGGAAATGGCAACCCACTCCAGTGTTCTTGCCTGGAGAATCCCAGGGATGGGGGAACCTGGTGGGCTGCCGTCTGTGGGGTTGCACAGAGTTGGACACGACTGAAGTGACTTAGCAGCAGCAGCATGGACCCCCTACAAGTCCATATTTTGTTCTCACTCTACCCAATAAAATAGACATTTGTTCTTGTTATCTATTTCCTGCTTTAAATCATACTCATTGATACATTGTTGTGGCTAGTTAAGTGTCTAAAGCACCCAGTATTGTCATCTTTGTTATGTATCTAAAGCATCTGATATTGTCATCACAGTTTGTGATCCATCTTCCTTATCATAAAACCTTTCTCACTAGATGTAACTCACACTGATAGTCCAAAATTCAGTCTTCTATAGCCATGTGAAAAGTGAAATTGAAAGTCTCTCAGTCATGTCTAACTCTTTGCAACCCCATGGACTATAAAGTCCTTGGAATTCTCCAGGCCAGAATACTGAGTGGGTAGCCTTTCCCTTCTCCAGGGGATCTTCCCAATCCAGGGATTGAACTCAGGTATCCCACATTGCAGGTGGATTCTTTACCATCTGAGCCACCAGGGAAACCCATGTACATACCACAAATCTATCATAGTTTCCTTTCCTAGTGAGCCAGTTGCTCTTTAGAATACCTCCCAACATCTCATTCTAGTCATAATGAATGTAAAATGTCCCTGGAGATTAAGCTTATTTGCAGTCCTTGAATAGTCTGCTTATGTATCAGTGTCTTAGGTAGTTTTAAAATTATTTTCATCATTTGGTTTAGTTTTGTTTCATTCACAAATATTTTTGTGTAACTGTTGTCTAATCAACAATAATCTATTCATTGTGAGAATCATGTTGTAAATTTCATTTGTCTACTTCAGTTTACCCCAGGACTGGATATACAACAATCTCTCAATAATACTTGGATAGTCCATTAACTGAAGTAAACTCTGGAATACCTCATACATGTGAGTGCATTCATCTGCTCGAGCTGCTATAACAATATACCATGGACTGGGTGGATTAAATGACAGAGATTTATTTTCTCACAGTTCTGAAAGTTAGAAGTCCCAAATCAGAGGGCCAGCAGATTTGGTTTCTGGGGAGGACTCTTTTCCTGTTTTGCAGATGGCTGCCTTCTTGGTGTGTCCTCACACAGCCTTCCCTCAATGCCTGCATGGAGAGAGAGATTCTGGTTTCTCTTTCCCTTCTTAGAAGGGCACCAGTCCTATTGGTTTAGGACTCCACCCTTCAGTTCAGTTCAGTTCAGTTCAGTCGCTCAGTCGTGTCCGACTCTCCGCGACCCCATGAATCACAGCACGCCAGGCCTCCCTGTCCATCACCAACTCCCGGAGTACACTCAAACTCATGTCCACAGAGTCGGTGATGCCATCCAGCCATCTCATTCTCCGTTGTCCCCTTCTCCTCCCGCCCCCAACCTTTCCCAGCATCAGAGTCTTTTCCAGTGAGTCAACTCATCGCATGAGGTGGCCAAAGTATTGCAGTTTCAGCTTTAGCATCAGTCCCTCCAATGAACATCCAGGATTGATCTCCCTTAGGATGGACTGGTTGGATCTCCTTCCAGTATAAGGGACTCTCAAGAGTCTTCTCCAACACCACAGTTCAAAAGCATCGATTCTTCAGTGATCAGCCTTATTCACAGTCCAACTCTCACATCCATACATGACCACGGGAAAAACCATAGCCTTGACTAGACAGACCTTGGTTGGCAAAGTAATGTCTCTGCTTTTTAATATACTATCAAGGTTGGTCATAACTTTCCTTCCAAGGAACAAGCGTCTTTTAATTTCATGGCTGCAATCAGCATCTGCAGTGATGCTGGAGCCCAAAAAAATAAAGTCTGACACTGTTTCCACTGTTTTTCCATCTATTTCCCAAGAAGTGATGGGACCAGATGCCATGATCTTTGTTTTCTGAATGTTGAGCTTCAAGCCAACCTTTTCACTCTCCTCTCTGAATTCCCTAACAGCCTTATATCCAGAGAAAGTCACTTTGGGGGTTAGAGTTTCAACATATAAATTTCAGGGGTACCTAATTTTGTTTGCAATGAAGAGATATTAAATTATTAGCAAATCTTTTAGGAAAAGAACTATTGAATTTTGCTTTGCCCATAACCATTTTTTTAAATTATATTCCTTCAACCGAGCTTGATCTAAACCTCGATTTAATCATGGAAAATTTCCTTCCTAATATTCTGCTCTGCATGGTTTGGCAGGTGTTAATTAAGTTTTTCTTTAAATGCTTAGCTGGAACTGATCAAGGCTCTTTGGGGAGTTTTACCTAAAAGATCCCCTCTGGAGGCCTGGCAGAGAGTGAATCCAAGGCTAAGCTTTCTTAATCACTCCTGCTGTTCCCGTTTTCTGCACACCTTAAGCTCAGCTTTAAGAGGACCAGCACATTACACCTGCCTAATAAACAACTGTCTAAGGACTTTTGTGGGTTTTCTCATAGAATTTGAAGCATAAGTGAATGGTCTTAAGTCTGATTATTAACGAGAACAAGTGAAGCCAGTCCTATTACATACAAAAGTAGGAGCCCCCTGACTTGTGGTTCTGTCAAGTAACCATCTGAAGCTGAGTAGCTTATTTTGAAGGGTTAGACAAATTTACCTGTACAGATTTACAGGAAAGATGATGCTTAGGTATCGCATTTCAACTTACCATTTGCCATAAAAATATCAATCACCAATAATAATCAGTTGTGTTTAACTTGAAAGACAGTCACACACACATATACACATTTGCATCCATGTGCGTGCGCACACACACACACACACACACACACACAGAGGATCAGATGTTTGATTCATAATCATCCTGTCACGTTTAGTGTTTTCCTTTCTGGTCCTCCAAATTCTAGCCTCCTTAACAATAATATTCTCATTTCTAATGTAGAAAAGCCGTATTAGCTCTAAATCTAGTTCCTATTTTCATTATTGTGAAGTGTCTTTGTTGTCATTACTGTAATCTTAAACCAAAACTCTTGGAGCTCTTTCCTGAATTTGTGGAATTATTTTGTATTGGATTTTTCCTTGGAGTTATTTTAATGCTTTAGCTTGTGACATAGGACTCTTGAGTATATAAACATCCTATTATTTTAATACAATATTGGTATATAGGAAGTCAATTTTCATCTACCTACCTACATGAATTGGTATAGAACTTTCTTCCTGGCCATAGTCTTTGATTTCCTAATTTTCATTAGCCAGATTTCATTTTTTTTTTTTGCCATTAGCATGAAGTGTTGTCTACTTAACACTTTGCATTTAAGATTTTTGCATTCTATAATCAAATGAGATAAAAATCCTGTAAATAATAATATTCTTCCATAATTTTGTATTATTTATTATTTTCCTATTAACTTCTCTTGTTTTCTGTCTTAAAATTTTATTTTGTGGTGTGTATGCAGATTCTGAAAGCAACCGTATAAGTGCATAGGTTAGATATTAGCTGTGCTCTTCCTCCTTATGATACACGTATGTATCCCTGTTCCTATAGACTGGGGAGGATGGAATGCTCTCTAAGATAACTGTGGAGAAGGGGAGATTTAAATCCTCTGGGCCTTCCTTACATCTGCTTCCCTGCTTCTGCTCTGCTTAGCAGATATAGCTTCTTGTTGCCCTGCTTATATTGCCCTGTTATACATCAAGTCAACATTGGCAAGAAATTAAGTTTTAAAATGAATTTTCATTAATGAGCTATCCTCTCTCTCTCCATGCAAGAAATTTGTGTGTGAATATAGTAGGTTATATTGAAGGTTGGAGGGGGAGGGGGGTGTTGGTGAATAGAGAGGAATATTATAAAAGGACAAACAACTTCAAATTAGGTATTAAAACACTTGCCTTTACCTGCTCTCTGGTGGTCTCATGACCAGTGTGTTTTGACTACCAACTTCACTTTACGTAGTCTGCTGGCTGCATCTTCCCATCTCTCTTCTCTTTCTCAATCTTCACATTTCTTTTCCTATCCTTTCCTTCTTTGATTGCCCCCATGTCCTCTCTTGTGTGATGCAGTTTAGCTGTTTCCCACCACTGCTCCTAAACTCAACTATTTTCAACCATTGCCTGCTGCAATTTATCAAAGCGCTCAATTGGAACAAGATCCACTCTCTCAAAGAGGCAGTTGGTTGAACAAAAATATTTTTTTGCATTTTATTTTGTTTTGCTTTTGCCATTGGAATAGAATATCAAAATGCCAGAGCTGGTAATGATTATACCATGTTTGTACAACTTTATGCACCAATAACTTCTGGAGTAGTAAGTAACAGATGGGCATGAGAGCGATCTGATTTGGGTGAATTACTAGCTAAAATTAGAGATTAATGTGTTAGGTTCAAATTGATGTTCATGTGCTAGAAATAAAAACTGCAAGGTAATTAAAGTCCGAAGAGGATAGATTCAAATAAAACAACATATGCAAAATAATTAGAATTTTAAGTAGACTGCTATTCAATAAATTTTGCTTGTCCCATATTTCAAACGTTCTGACTAAAAAATAAAATCATTTTAACTTGAACTTTCAAACTTACAGAACTATTTAAAATAATGTGTTAGTCCAGAGTTTTAGATTTTTTGAGGTTTCTTACTTCCCTGGCTTTAATTGGAATGCCAGAAAGCTGTCTTCTTACTCCTTCACATTCGTGGCTTTATTTTAATTTACGTGATTTGCCTCAATGAACAAATAACATTATGGCCAAGTCTGCTCTAAGGAAATAGGCATTTATTGTTAATTAAATGAATCCTTTTCTACTTTTCTGCCAATAACACAGGTTAGTTTATCCTGCCTTAGTGAGTTCTTTGTATATTTATTTATTTAAAATTAATGCTAATAAGTGACTGACAGTGGGCGGCTCCAGTGGATAATTCACTCCTGCAGGCTCCCTCCGCATCCTACCCCAACCTTCAAAGAAGCCACAAAGTTACCTTTTAACCTGATACAGCATAGCCGACTGACACCTTCATGAGGTAGAAGAGACCTGGAAAAGTTAACTAAACCTCTAGGCATAAATGATCACCGTGCTAGTGAACAATGTGCTTACTAGGATGAACTGATTGGATGGCATCCCCAGTGCAATGGACATGAACTTGGGCCAACTCCAGATGTTGAAAGACAAAGAGGCCTGGTGTGCTGCAGTGCATGGGTTCTCAAAGAGTTTGACACAACTGAGTGACTGAACAACTACACGTACTCTTAGGCCAGTCCTATGGAACAAAAAGTGAATTGGAAACCTAAAAATTCTCTAGTCTATTTGGAAAAAACAGGCAAACCAAGATTTATTTATTTTTGAATGAAACTTTTTATTTTGAAGGAGTTTTATTTTATTCACATGCAGTTGTGAGAAATAATGCAGAAAGATTCTGAGTAACTTTTGCCATTTCTCTCATTGGCAACATATTCACCACCAGGATCTTCCCTGTCCTCTTAACAGCCTCACCTGATTTCTACCTCCTCTACCCTCCAACCCCTGGCAACCACTAAACTCTTCTCCATCTCTATACATTTTTTTTCAAGAATGTTATAAAAATGGTATTATATAATATGTGGGATTGGTATTTTTTTTTCACTCAGCATAATTTTTTGAGATTTACCCAGGTCATTGCATTATCAACAGGTCATTCTTTTTTGTTTTTTTTTTGGCTGAATCATGGTATGGACATACCAGAATTTGTTATTCACTCACTGAAACACATTTTCATCGCTTTTTGTGTTTTGATTTTTGTTTTGTAGATTCCACATGTAAGTGAGATCATATAGTATTTTCTTTCTCTGTCTTATTTCACTTTCCATAATCCTTTCCATCAATCCAAGTTGGATTGATACTTTGGCCACCATTTAATTTCCCTCATTATCTCTAGTGCTCTTCTTTGTTTTCAGGTTCTAGTTTATATGATAATAATGTAACCACTTCTACTTCCTTTTAATTAATGCTTGCATGGTGTATCTTTTTCTATACTTTTACTTTTCACTTGCCTGTTTAATCTGAAATGAGTTTTTCCTAGACAGCAAATAGCTGGTTCACTAAAAAAAAAAAAAAAAACTACTCTGAAAATCTCTGTATTTTAATGTGTATTTAGACAGTTTATGTTTAATGAGATTATTGGCATATTAGGACTTAAGTTTGCTATTTTTTTTTTCATTTGTTTATGGTAATTTTCTGTTTCTTTTTTTTTTTTTCTGTTTCCTTTTTCTGCCTTCTTATGGAAATATGGTTCATACTTAAACATTTTTTTTAAATTCCATCTTGATGTACCTACATTATACAAACATAACTTGTCATAGATGACTGGTTTCAGCATTTTGGCATATTAAATGAATTGGAGGAATCTTATTTCTTTGCCCTTCTCCATATAACTGCCTTAAATATTTCCACTACATACATGGAGGACATCAGAGAGCACTGTAATATTTGTTAGAAACTCAAGAGAAGAAAGAAAATCTACTGCATTTACCCATTTGCTTATCATGTTCTTCCTTTCTGATGTTAAACAACTTCCTTTCTGTTTATAGAGATCTTCTGTTTAGGCTCCCCCCTCGCATTTTTTTTTTTTTCTTAGAAAACTACTGACATAAGAATGATTATTTTCCTAAATTGTTATTTTTCTCTGGCTACTATCAAGACATTTTCTTTGTGTTTTCCTAAATTGTTATCTTTCTCTGGCTACTTTCAAGACTTTTTCTTTGTGTTTAGTTTTCAAAAACTTAATTATGATATGTTGTGGCATGGATTTCTTTTTGTTTATCCTCTTTGGAGTTTGTGCAAGTTCTCGAAACTCTATGTTTATTGGCAAATTTAGAAAATATTTAGATGTATTTAGATATCATTTTTCTCAAATATTTTCCCACTACATCCCCTTTCTCATTTCTTCTTCAGATGCCATTTACGGGAATGTTACATCTTTTGTTATAGTTCTACAAGTCCCTAAGGCTCTATTTTTTTTTTCCGTTTGTATTCTCTCTGTTGAATAATTTCTGTTCTATCTTATAGCTTGCTATTTCTTTTCTTTCTGACCTCCATTCTGCTCTTGAGCCCATCCTCTGAGGTTACTATTTCAACTGTTATATTTTTCAGTTCTAAAACTGCCATTTAGTTCTTATTTACATCTTTTATTTCCTTGCTAAGACTTTGTGATTTTTCGTTTCAAGTGTGTTCAGTGGGTTGTTGAAGCTTAAAGTCTTTGTCAGATAGTTCTAACATGTCTGTCATCTTGAGTTTAGCATCTTTTGAGCATTTTTTCCCATTCAGTTTGAGATCTTTGTGAGTCTTCATATAATGAGTGACTTTCCATTGAAGCTGGGGTGTTTTGAGTATTTTATAACGAGGCTCTGAATCTGATCCACCTTCTGGTTCTCTGACATTGCTCCAGCAGGAGGGTGGAGGTACCATCCCATCACCCGGGTTCCGCATCCAGTTTGCATTGACAGCTGAAGGGATCAGACTCCTTGTTACTACTGAATGGGGTGGGGGCTCCCACTCTCCACTACACCTTCACTGGTATGATACCTCTCTGGCTGAGAGAGAGAGATGTGTCTTGTTACTTCTCCTAAAAGATGTATTTGTAAAAATGAGTAATTAAAGCCCCCAATTCTAGAAATGAAGAATTCTTAGGAAGTTCATGTTACATACATGATTTTTCTTGAACAATGTAATTTATGTATATTTGAGTTCCTCCATAATTATATTTAAGTTATAACATGTAAATTGTTGTAAGTCGCGTACTGATCAGCAGGAGCCATAGATATTATTCTTTCATTGCTAAAAAGTAATGCCTTCTTTTTATAGCAAATCCAATGGATTCAAAATAATTTAGAGTAAAATAGCCCTTCCTTCCCAGTTACATTCTCCAGATATAACTACTGTTGCTAGTTAGACAAGCATCCATCCTGTTTTTAGTCTATGGTTTCAATTATACTCCCCTACCTCACTTACTCACTCCTAGTTTTCCTCTGCAGCTTCTCTTTCTATTCCTCTTTTCTAATCTCATCCTTCTCTATCCAGCTGTAAAATGTTGAGATGCTTTCAAACTTGGTTCTAGAAGTCTTTTCTCCTCAATCAATGCTGTTTTTCTTTGTAAGTCTTCTATATCCTTGTCTCAGTTACCATTTATACTTAGATGACTTATGAACTTATTTTTCTAGTTCAGATCTCTGGTCTGAGTGTCAAATCAATAAATCCAGCTCTCTACTTGACAGCTCCTTTTGTATCTAAATAGCACTCCAAGTCCCAAATGCCAAAACCAGACTGACTGTCTTTTCTTCCAACTCTGCCGGTTTTCACATCTCAGTAAATGGTATCACTATATATTGAGTTGTATTTGCCAGAAGCCTAGGAATCATTTCTGATTCTCTTTTTATCTTCACCTCCCATATCCAATTAATCATTAAGTCCTGTGGTTTTTCCCTCATGAATTGTCCCATTCCTTTCTATTTCTATCTTCAGGCTTTTTTATCACCTCTTATCTGGGCTAATGCAGAAGTTCCCTAAGTGAACTCTCTGCTTCTATTCTCATTGTGTTTGAGTTTATTTGTTACTCTGTAACCAGAGAGATATTTTCACAATAAAAATTTGGTCATGTCAACTTCCTGCTTAAAATAATTCATTTGTAAAAAATTGCTTTAATGGGAAATACCTAAATCCTTAACAAGATTTAGTACAATGCCTGTCATATAGTCAACATTCAATAAGTATTTTTGGGAGAATGAATAGATGAACTGAGATAGTTTGTAGTGTTTGCTATTAAAATAGTATTGTTACACACATGTATGTATCCATGTATCTTTCTTTACTTTTGTTATATTTCTGTTGGATATGTTTCTAGAAGTAAGATTGCTAGTATAGTTTGGTTTTCTCTATTGAATATCAAGGTAAATAAGGCAATTGGTGTAGTACCTTGTAGCCATCAAGAGAAAAAGAGGAATCTAAGCTAGGAAGATCAATGATGATTTATTAAAGGGGCCATCCTGTACCCTCTGTCTGGTAAGGAGAATTATGTTCTAAAGAACTGCCCAATGACTTAAGCATTTTAAAAAATAGATTATATGCAAAATAACCTTAGATAAAATATTTTGGAAGACAGAGCAAGGAATGAATGAATCAAATTTTCATATTCATAATAATTGTGACTTATTCCTATTTTATTTTGATTATATGTTTTTCTTGGGCTTCTCTGGTGGCTCAGATGGTAAAGAATCCACCTGCAATGCAGGAGACCTGGGTTCAATCTGTGGGTCGGGAGACCCCTTGGGGAAGGGAATGGCAAACCACTCCAGTATTCTTGCCTGGAGAATTCCATGGACAGAGGAGGCTGGTGGGCTATAGTCCATGGGGTTGCACAGAAGTGGACATGAGTGAGTGACTAACACTTTATATGTTTTTCTTATTAATGACAATATATGAAAATTAGATAAAGGAAAGGATTGATTTGAAATGTGGTGATCACATAAGAAGAGATTATAAAAATAATGTAGAAATAACAATTTTCATAGAAATTGAGGATTTGTTTACTTGTGTAGTGGATACTGGGCAGAATTGTGATGTAAGCAAATAATGTTATCAGAGGCATGTTGTCCTGTCTCTGCCTCTTTTGCTCCACTCCCTGGAGGGCAGAGGGTCTGTCTTGGTGCTTTTGTAAAGTAAGCAGTAGAAAACAGCATGAAGGTATCAAGTGCTTAAAAGGTGGGGGATTAGGGGTACCAAGTTACTGATCACTCTGTACTTTGTTCTGTGATCCTGGGCAAGCTGTTTAATCTCTGTGATGCTTAGTTTTCCCATCTGAACATAATATAACCACTGATTTACATGCAAAATGGATTGGATATGGTCCTTTATTTTATTATTTATAAATATATTTATTTAAAAAATTAATCTGTTGTTTGATGCTAAAACACTTTATTACTGATTTTAGTCATAAATGTGCATTCCAGGGAGGTAAAAGTATGCAGCATAGGGACATAAATGGCCTTAAGAACCCTTATTATCAGCTTGAAAAGTGAAAAGTGTTAGTTGCTCAGTCATGTCCAACTCTTTGGGACCCCATGGACTGTAGCCCACCCAGCTCCTCTGTCCATGGAATTCTCCAGGCAAGAATACTGGAGTAGTTTTCCATTTCCTTCTCCAGGGGATTTTCCTGGTCCACGGATTGAACCCAGGTCTCCTGCATTGCAGGCAGATTCTTTACCATCTGAGCCATCTGGGAAGCCCCTTTCAGCAGCTTATCAGGCTGCAGAGTGACTCACAATGGGCTATTAAGGCCCTGAGTGATCCCATGAAATTCTGAGTTAACTATGCTTTTGTAAATATCCATGTATTCATTGGGAGCATAGTATCTGAAGTTAACAAGTAATTCTTTACATATTTTTACAGCATTCCCTCTTCAGTTCAGTCGCTGAGTGGTCGATCTTTGCGACCCCATGGACTGCAGCACGCCTAACTTCCCTGTCCATCACCAACTTAGTCTATGTTTGTTTATTCTGAGATGTGTAGATTATGCAACTTTGTATTTATTTTTGTCTTGCTATTAATTTTGCATCAGCAACTCTATGACTGTTGAAGCAAAGCATTGATGTAATTGCTTTGTTTGTCATTTCTTCTTGTTCTAGGCAACGGGCCTCACCACGACCGTTGCTGTACTTATAATGAAAACAACTTGGTGGATGGTGTTTATTGTCTCCCAATAGGACACTGGATCGAGGCCACTGGGCACACCAATGAGATGAAGCACACAACGGACTTCTATTTTAATATTGCAGGCCACCAAGCCATGCATTATTCAAGGTAAAAATAGTGCCATGTTTATAAGCATAGAAGTAGGACAAGGGTAGCATTAGGACAATGGAAGTGGTCACTGTGTTCAAAACTGCAGCCTTTAAATTACAGTGAATTACTGTAAGAGCTTTTCTGGTTCTAGACATGAAGGATCCTTTTTATAGAATTTTTTTTTATTAAATACATACTCTGGCATCAACATATTTTGACCAGACACTAGTTAATCAATTTTTGTACTTATATAGTGGGTTAAAAATAAAAACTAGACTAAAAATATCCTAAATCAGCTTTTGTATCTTTTATGCTATTGACCAGCAGTGAAACAGAAATTGATGTCTCTTTATAAAATATGATTCAAATAAATATGTGTGACGATCTAGACATAAGACTAGATTGGATGTGGTCATTTGCTTTGTTATTTATTAACAGATTTATTTTAATTGTTTGTCTATTTAATTATTATGCTAACAGTATGTGTCATAATACAAATTCAACACTGAAGGGGATACTAAATGGAAAGTAAGGTTCCAAACACTTTCCTTTCATTCCCACTCACCCGAGACAATTATTTTAAGCTATTTTATTGCTAGTTTTTCTGAAACTTAAATCTAAGTCTTAAATGATATGCATATATTTTATGTATTAATATGTCAATTTAAAAATAGCTTTTGAAAGAAATAATACTAATGAACTTACTTACAACACAGAAAAAGACTCACTGACTTAGAGAACAAACTTATGGTTGCCAGGGGGAAGGATATGGGGAAGTGATAGGGAATTTGAGATGGACACGTACACACTGCCATATTTAAAAATGGATAACCAGCAAGGACCTTTGTATAGCACACGGAGCTCTGCCTAATGTTATGTGGCAGGCTGGATGGGAGGGGAGTTTGGGGGAGGATAGAGACATGTATATGTATGCCTTAGTCCCTTTGCTGTTCACCTGAAACTATCACAACATTGTTTGTTAATAGACTATACTCCAATGCAAAATAAAAAGTTAAAAAAATTAAAATATTTCAGAAAAATAGGAAAAAAAATAGCTTTTGACTCCTCGCTATTACATGAGACAGATTTAACTCAGTTATTTTTTCTCCCCTCTTCCAACACCTACCAGGCTCATTAAAAAAATTCTTTTGTTATTTAACTTCATAAAAATTCTATTTCTTGACCCATACCTTTTTGACAGTGCCCCTTGATTTTCTAATGTGTGAGATCAGAGATTTATTGTCCCTATATTTTCCTCCACATTTACTTCCACCCATTAACTTCTGTTTTTCATTATTTTTACATTTTCAAGGGTTATTGAAGTTGGATTTAATTTAGCAAATATAAATGAATCTTTTGTAGTTTGATGATTTAAAATTTAAAACCAATATTCAACATTTAAAATTCTCTGTATATTTTATTTTCTGTAGGACGCACGATGTTTGTACCATAGACAAAGATGCATTCTCCTGTTTTTAAAAATTGTATTGCTTTGAGTGAGAGATATAACTAATATAAACAGGGCTGTAAGGGGTAGGAGAGAGGGAGAAAACAACTTCATCATAGTGTTAGGAAATGAATATTCTTCTTGGACACACTTTTCTTATAAATTCATGTTAGATATTGACTTTGCTAATGGATTGGATGCACAGCACGAGGAAAAGGGTTCTGTATGACTTGTGTTTTTATGGTCTGAGCAACTGGATAAATGAGGAAGATTTAGGAGAAGAACAATTTGGAGTAGGGACTGAGATGAAAATGTTATTTTATACATATTGCCTTTGAAATGTAGGCTAGATTGCAGAAAAGAAATCCATGTGTTGTGTGGCATTTGATCCTTCTCTCTTTCGTTGTTTGTTTAAAAAGTAACTGCTAACCCTTAATTTTTCATAGTTATTATTTGAAAGAGTAGGTTGTTTATTAGTTTTGGAGTTTCAGAGATAAGTTGGAAATGGAGATATAAACTTGGGGTTATCAATACACAGGTGACATTCAAAGTGATCAGTCTAGTTGAGACTATGCAGCAAATAAGTAAAATAAAGAGAAGAACTGGCAACCCACTCCAGTACTCTTGCCTGGAGAATCGCATGGACATAGGAGCCTGGGGGCCCATGGAGTCTCAAAGAGTCAGACACGGTTGAGCCAATAGATGATGTGATGAATATAAAGAAGTTACAAAGAAAAGAGTCCTCGGATTCACACAATTTAGGAATCAAGGAGAAAAAGAAGATCAAAAGAAAAGAATGAGAAGGAACATCCATTGAGATGTTCTGACACTTAATGAAGATATGTTAATGGATTATTTTTCATTTTTGCTGAGCCACATTTTCTGAACCCTTTCATGTGTTGTGTCATGTCTTGGGCTCTAGGGATTTTTTCTTCTGCTATTAGTTTATTTCTCCTCCTTCCTTATCTTTGTTCTGTCACTGAAGACACTCTTTAGAAGGATGTTAGACCTCTTGGATTTATACTGTATTTTAGTGAAGAGGAACTCAAAAGCCTCTTGATGAAAGTGAAAGAGGAGAGTGAAAAGGTTGGCTTGAAGCTCAACGTTCAGAAAACAAAGATCATGGCATCTGGTCCCATCACTTCATGGGGAATCAGTGGAAACAGTGTCAGACTTTATTTTTTTGGGCTCCAAAATCACTGCGGATGCTGATTGCACGTATGTTGTCATATGTGAAACGAATCACTAGTTCAGGGTCGATGCATGTTATAGGATGCTCAGGGCTGGCATGTGGGGATGACCCACAGGGAGGATAAAGGGAAGAGGGAGGTGGGAGGGGGGTTCAGGAGGGGGAACTTATATAAACCCGGGGCGAATTCATGTCAATATACGGCAAAACCAACCAATATAATAAATTATTATTATATTGTAATACTATTTACAATATAATATTGTAAAATAATTTGCCTCCAATAAAAAATAAATTACTTAAAATAAAAAAAAAAGACGCTTACTCCTTGGAAGGAAAGTTATGACCAACCTAGATAGTATATTAAAAAGCAGAGACATTACTTTGCCGACAAAGGTCCGTCTAGTCAAGGGTATGGTTTTTCCAGTGGTCATGTATGGATGTGAGAGTTGGACTGTGAAGAAAGCTGATCGCCAAAGAATTGATGCTTTTGTACTGTGGTGCTGGAGAAGACTCTTGAGAGTCCTTTGTACTGCAAGGAGATCGAACCAGTCTATTCTAAAGGAGATCGATACTGGGTGTTCATCAGAAGGACTGATGCTAAAGCTGAAACTGCAATACTTTGGCCACCTCTTGCGACGAGTTGACTCACTGGGAAAGACTCTGATGCTGGGAAGGATTGGGGGCGGGAGGAGAAGGGGACGACAGAGAATGAGATGGCTGGATGGCATCACCGACTCGATGGACATGAGTTTGAGTGAACTCCGGGAGTTGGTGATGGACAGGGAGGCCTGGTGTACTGTGATTCATGGGGTCGCAAAGAGTTGGTCACAACTGAGCGACTGAACTGAACTGAACTGAACTGAAAAATATTTTTCAGCTTCTGGTTTTATTGCTTTACATTTTGGGAGACTTCATTGTTTATCCAGCTTGCCTCATTTTTTTTTTTTCTCTCCTAATTTTGGTTCTTAATTTTCATGGGCTCTTCCTTATTCTTTTATTCTCTTTTTGCATATTTGTTTGTTCTAGTTTATGAATGAGTGCTTGCTTAAAGTACTATGGGGAATTATTTTAAAGTTATCGTCCATTCCTGAAGTGATCTTGTTTCCTCCTAAATCAGTTGTTCTCTGTTCATTTTTGATTCTTCTCTCTTTCGTTGTTTGTTTAAAAAGTAACTGCTAACCCTTAATTTTTCATAGTCATTATTTGAAAGAGTAGGTGGTCATGAATTTCATCTGCCATTCAGTTCAGTTCAGTCGCTCAGTCGTGTCCGACTCTCCGCGACCCCATGAAACACAGCACGCCAGGCCTCCCTGTCCATCACCAGCTCCCGGAGTTCACTCAAACTCATGTCCACAGAGTCGGTGATGCCATCCAGCCATCTCATTCTCCGTCGTCCCCTTCTCCTCCCGCCTCCAACCTTTCCCAGCATCAGAGTCTTTTCCAGTGAGTCAACTCGTCGCATGAGGTGGCCAAAGTATTGCAGTTTCAGCTTTAGCATCAGTCCCTCCAATGAACATCCAGGATTGATCTCCTTTAGAATGGACTGGTTGGATCTCCTTGCAGTATAAGGGACTCTCAAGAGTCTTCTCCAACACCACAGTTCAAAAGCATCGATTCTTCAGCGATCAGCTTACTAGCTTCTATACCTATGAGCGTGTTCACCCAGGCTGTGTGCATTTGGGCAGATCACATCTCAGTGAGTGGAAGAGAAGCAGACAATCAGCCTGGGTCCTCCTACCACCCCTCCCAGATTGAAGAGATGGGAGGATCTGTGTGGGGCACACGTCTCACTCTGAGAACTTTCCCTCCCCAAGTAAACGTTTCAATTTTTTAAAGAATGTTTCAATTTTTAAAGAAGGTATTTCTTCAGGTTCACCTATGGTATCATGGCTGTATATGGACTGAATATGAAACATAGTTCGTGTATCATTGTTTATGAAAGCAGGGTTACGTTAAAAATTTTCTTCAAAGCAGTTTAGTTTCACTGAGTTTCTGTCCTACTGAATTTTCAGGTAATTCAGTCTGTTATCTTCTTTGGGTATAAAAAGAAAAAATATATGATATGTAAAATTATATAATAATATATGCACATAAGATAAGTGATAGACACATAATATGTACAGTATATAAAATATATATATATTTATACATGGGATATTATTATATATATGTAGTATGTAATACACAGATACAATACCTATATACATATATAAATGAGAAAAAAATCTCATGCTCAGAATTTTGGGCCTAACAGTATTTCTTCTATTTATTTCTTTCTATAATAGAGATAGGGCTTCCCTGGTGGCTCAGAGGTTAAAGCGTCTGCCTCCAATGCGGGAGCCCTGGGTTAGATCCCTGGGTCGGGAAGATCCCCTGGAGAAGGAAACTGTAACCCACTCCAGTATTCTTGCCTGGAGAATCCCATGGACGGAGAAGCCTGGTAGGCTACAGTCCACGGGGTTGCAAAGAGTCGGACACGACTGAGCGACAGAACGGAAAAGGAACGGAAACGGAACGGATAATAGAGATAACTGGGAACTTGTAAATAAATAGCAATTGTTCCTAGTGGATCTGTTGGCATCTCTCTGATTTTAAGAAGTTCCATTAACCTCCAGTGTTTGTCACAGTTCAGTCTCAAAATTACCTACTTGAAAATCAATTGGGTGGTATGATTTTTAAAAATAAAAATCAATTGGGCGTTTTGTTTTTTAAAAAATATAGATTGATGAGCCCCATCAATTCCTGGAATTTCTTTTCCAACCTCTTCATATGATTCTTTGAGACATAAAAATTTGAGAACTTCTGATTAGTTGAATAAAGACTAATTTAGAATTTAAAAAGGGAAGACTTTTATGTGCTATCCATTATTTCAGTCTAACTCCCCTTAGAAATTTTAGCTGCAATTCATCCTCACTTGAAACTGGACAAGATGAAAATGTGAATTCAGTTTATGAGTTGAAAAGACAATAATATATTTCATTGTTAAACTGAAAACATCTAATAGCTATCTACTTACTGTGCTCATTTGACATACAGTGCTAAAGTAATTTGTGGATTTGTTTTTGTTGCTGAAAGAGATGCATCCGTGATAGGTTATATGTTTGAGCATATGTAATAATAGAGATAGTCAAACTCACCTATTAATTTATAATCACAAATTATCAGCCTTTAGTTTGGATATGGGAATGGAATTTTGCCTAGTTTTATTTTTATGGTTGGGGTAAAAAAATTGTGAGGTCAGTACCCTTCATAATGATAAGACTGTCAAGATCTGAAGATTTTAAAAATATCTAATAATTAAATGTTACATTCAGTTCAGTTCAGTTGCTCAGTAACTTATGACTCTTTGAGACCCCATGAACTGCAGCACGCCAGGCATCCCTGTCCATCACCAACTCCCGGAGTTTATTCAAACGCATGTCCATCAAATCAGTGATGCCATCCAGCCATCTCATGCTCTGCCATCCCCTCTCCTCCTGCCTTCAATCTTTCCCAGCATCAGGGTCTTTTCCAATAAGTCAGTTCTTCGCATCAGGTGGTCAAAGTATTGGAGCTTCAGCTTCAGCATCAGTCCTTCCAATGAATATTCAGGACTGATTTCCTTTAGGATTGACTGGTTGGATCTCCTTGCAGCCCAAGGGACTCTCAAGAGTCTTTTCCAACATCACAGTTCAAAAGCATCAATTCTTTGGTCCTCAGCTTTCTTCACAGTCCAAATCTCACATTCACACATGACCACTGGAAAAACCATAGCTTTGACTAGATGGATCTTTGCTGGCATGGTAATGTCTCTGCTTTTTAATATGCTGTCTAGATTTGTCATAGCTTTTTTTCCAAGGAGCAAGCGTCTTTTAATTTCATGGCTGCAGTCACCATGTGTAGTGATTTTGGAGCCCAAGAAAATAAAGTGTGTCACTGTTGCCACTGTTTCCCCATCTATTTGCCATGAAGTGATGGGACCAGATGCCATGATCTTAGTTTTCTGAATGTTGAGTTTTAAGCCAGCTTTTTCATTCTCCTCTTTCACTTTCATCAAGAGGAATGTTGTATAGTGTGACAGTTGCATTCACTGAGTAAGAATTGTATGGATTACTCTGCGGAGCCCCTGGGCTCAGTGCTGGACCATCAAAGATGTAGCAACAGTGATCCCTGCTCTCAGGAACTCATCTTCATGTGGATGACAAACACATAAACAGCTCTAATATTGTAAGATAATTGCTGAAGTGAAGTTGTATTGGCAGTGGAATGAGGGACTGGAATAGAAATCTTTAGTGCAAGGAAATCTTTATGAGTAGAACTTGAACAGAAATGGGGAGGATTTTTCTTTCCCAGGAGGACATTTGGGGGAGGAAAGTCAAGGTAAAGACAATAGCAAGTGCAAAGGTATGGAACTGTGAGAGTAATATTAAGTTGACCCAATCAGGATAATTTTGAGAATAAAAATAGGTAATTTTGATAATTAGCCTGCATACAGGTATAAACTAGGACTGTTTTGAGAACACCAGAACATAGGTCAACCTAGAAAGCAGATCATATAGAAGAGAACATTCTGTACGTCCCCATAATCAGAGCCAGAGAAATAACCTCCAATAGAGGGACTGTGGATGTCCTTTACAGGAATTCACACTCTATGGTGTGACAGTGGTTAGGAGGTTTGTATATACTGTGTGGTTTTAAATGTAAACCCAGGTGTACATGCACATGTTTCACGAATCTAGTAGATCAATAGGCTTTATTATGAAGAGAAGTCTGCCACTCCCCAAACTCCATATTACCACTCATTTGGTGTGTCTGTAGGCAACTGCCTTCACATCTTTAAGCTGATTATTTGCTAATTTCAGTTCAGTTCAGTCGCTCAGCCGTGTCCAACTCTTTGTGACCCCTTGAACTGCAGTATGCCAGGCCTGATGATGCCATCCAACCATCTCATCCTCTGTCGTCCCCTTCTTCTTCTGCTCTCAATCTTTCCCAGCATCAGGGTCTTTTACAATGAGTCAGCTCTTCACATCAGGTGGCCAAAGTATTGGAGTTTTAGCTTCAACATCAGTCCTTCCAATGAACACCCAGGATGGATCTCCATTAGGATGGACTGGCTGGATCTCCTTGTGGTCCACGGGACTCTCAAGAGTCTTCTCCAACATCATAGTTCAAAAGCATCAGTTCTTCGGCATTCAGCTTTCTTTATAGTCCAACTCTCACATCCATACCTGACCACTGGAAAAACCGTAGCCTTGACTAGATGGACCTTTGCTGGCAAAGTAATGTCTCTGCTTTTTAATATGCTGTCTAAGTTGGTCATAACTCTCCTTCCAAGGAGTAAGCGTCTTTTAATTTCATGGCTGCAGTCACCATCTGCAGTGATTTTGGAGCCCAGAAAAATAAAGTCAGCCACTGTTTCCACTGTTTCTCATCTATCTCCTGTGAAGTGATAGGACTGGATGCCGTGATCTTAGTTTTCTGACTGTTGAGCTTCAAGCCAAATTTTTCACTTTCTTCAAGAGGCTCTTTAGGTCTTCTTCACTTTCTGCCATAAGAGTGGTGTCATCTGCATATATGAGGTTATTGATATTTCTTCCGGCAATCTTGATTTCAGCTTGTGCTTCCTCCAGCCCAGCGTTCCTCATGATGTACTCTGCATATAAGTTAAATAAGCAGGGTGACAATATACAGCCTTGACGTACTCCTTTTCCTATTTGGAACCAGTCTGTTGTTCCATGTCCAGTTCTAACTGTTGCTTCCTGACCTGCATACAGGTTTCTCAAGAGGCATGTCAGGTGGTCTGGTACGCCCATCTCTTTCAGAATTTTCCACAGTTTATTGTGATCCACACAGTCAAAGGTACCTTCAGATAAATGCTAAATAGTGTTTCCCAGGTGGTGCAGTGCTAAAAAATCTCTCTGCCAATGCAGGAGACACAAGAAATGTGGATTCAGACCCTGGGTTGGGAAGATCTCCTGCAGGAGGACATGGCATCCCAATACAGTATTCTTGCCTGGAAAATTCCATGGACAGAGGAGCCTGGTAGGCTATAGTCCATGGGATCGCAAAGAATCGGACATGACTGAGTGAGCACACACACAAATGATAAAAAATATGACTATATCACTGCTGCTGCTGCTGCTAAGTCTCTTCAGTTGTGTCCAACTCTGTGCAACCCCATAGATGGCAGCCCACCAGGCTCCCCCATCCCTGTGATTCTCCAGGCAAGAACACTGGAGTGGGTTGCCATCTCCTTACTACTTCTTGATTTTAGTTTTTGGTATTATCTATTGCTTTCACATCATGAGGAATGCTGGGCTGGAAGAAGCACAAGCTGGAATCAAGATTGCTGGGAGAAATATCAATAACCTCAGATATGCAGATGACACCACCCTTATGGCAGAAAGTGAAGAGGAACTCAAAAGCCTCTTGATGAAAGTGAAAGAGGAGAGTGAAAAGGATGACTTGAAGCTCAGCATTCAGAAAACCAAGATCATGGCATCTGGTCCCATCACTTCATGGGAAATAGATGGGGTAACAGTGAAAACAGTGTCAGACTTTATTTTTTTGGGCTCCAAAATCACTGTGGATGCTGATTGCAGCCATGAAATTAAAAGACGCTTACTCCTTGGAAGGAAAGTTATGACCAACCTAGATAGCATATTAAAAAGCAGAGACATTACTTTGCCAACAAAGGTCCGTCTAGTCAAGGTTATGGTTTTTCCAGTCGTCATGTATGGATGTGAGAGTTGGACTATGAGGAAGGCTGATCGCCGAAGAACTGATGCTTTTGAACTGTGGTTCTGGAGAAGACTCTGGAGAGTCCCTTGGACTGCAAGGAGATCCAATGGACATTCTGGGGGAAATCAATCCTGGGTGTTCATTGGAAGGACTGATGCTAAAGCTGAAACTGCAGTAGTTTGGCCACCTCATGCAACGAGTTGACTCGCTGGAAAAGACTCTGATGCTGGGAAGGATTGGGGGTGGGAGGAGAAGGGGACGACCAAGAATGAGATGGCTGGATGGCATCACCGACTCGATGGACATGAGTTTGAGTGAACTCTGGGAGTTGGTGATGGACAGGGAGGCCTGGCGTGCTGTGATTCATGGGGTCGCAAAGAGTCGGACACGACTGAGTGACTGAACTGAACTGATTGCTTTCACGCCACGAAAAATGAAACTGTTGCTCTTTTTTCTTCCTGTTCCCCCACAAACCTCAGTGACATCCTTCTCTTGTTCAGTTCTCCCAATATAGTTATACCATCATCCTAATGAGATCAGTATCCACGTTTATTCATATGCCTGTGTAAATGCTATTTAACACCCCTAACTGTTCACACATATCTAAGTCTTCTGTAAAGAATGTATTCCTTCTAGGTTTGGTATTGAGTATTGAAGCTATTATGGTTCCTGATCCTTTAGGTTTGAACTGTGTTTTTCCCCCTCTGGAGAAGCTGTCGGAATCTTCATTTTCAGTATTGTGAAATTTAATGATGGAATGTCTTGATGTGGCCATTGTTTTATGCATTTTGCTAAGCTCTCAGTGAGTAGATTTCTTAATTCTGTAAATTCTGAAATTCCAAATTCTTTTTAGGTAAACTACTTGAATTATTTCTTTGATGATTTATTTCCCTTTCTGAACCTTCTATTATTCAAATACTGGAATCCTAGTCTGAGTCTTATATTTTGCTTATAATTGGGTATTTTTTTTTTTCTGTTCTAACAGATTTTCTTAACTTACTTAATCATCCATCACTACTATTTAGTTTTTTATTTCTGCCATCATCTTTTTGTTTTCCAGAAACTCTTCATTTAATATTCTGTGTTGCCCAGTTCAGAGACTTGTTTAACCTTCCACAGAGAACACATTTCCACTCTTTATCAGGAGCATGGAAGCAAAGTGTCCCAGCTGAAGAGAGTGGGAAAATGAATCTGAGGGTCTGGCTGTGTCCTAAACAGACTTGCCAGGTCTGTGCTTTTCACTTACATCTGGAAGTATCTGGAAATCCAGTTTCTGAGCGTGTTGGGGATTCTGTAGTTCAATTCCATTCGGTTCTCAGCTTTCTTCACTGTTGGCCTTAGAATTTATTTTTCCTCAGTCTGTTAAATTATTCAGTCATCAATCAATTGCTTTCCAGTTTCCACAGTTCTGTTGGTGTCTTTCCTCATGTTATCTCTTGGGGTTTTATGTGTTAAATTTCCCACAGACTCTCTCTTTATTCTTGTTATAAAGTGATTTGGTGAAAGTCAAGTTAGATGTGTGAAATCAATTTGTCTGCAATAAGATTAAAGTTAAATAAAGTCATTCAAAATGTCTGACATAAACTTGGTAAAGAGTAGCTCAATAAATATTAAGTACATTCTTCATTTCTAACATTTAGTTTGTATTATTTTGTCGTCCAACCTAAGTAAGATTCTACCATGCCAGAATGAGATTTTAGAAATCGGTATGCACTTCCATATTCATATATTTGGTACCAAACTACATCTCTCTCATCAACAGATTTTTTTTTTATGCAGAAGAATGAATGTTTGCATTAAAGACACAGATAACTAACCTAATGAGACTTTAGTGGGAAGGGACTGTGCTGTCTGTATCTTGAAAAGGCTTATTGCCAATTAAACACATTTCAAGAGCCATAAATTAGACTTTATGAGTCGCACTTTAAACTCTTATAAAAATGTTATAGTTTAGAAAATGTGTTATAAAATCACACTTATATTTTGTCGCCTCTTTGGTTTATAAAGAAAAGATATTGGGTAATTTTCAAAACTCAAAATTATTTTATACACTGTAGAATAATAATTTCACACATTTTAGATACTGTTTTATCTAGTACATTTTCCAAATGAATGGCATTAATTACTTTGGAGAAAGAGTGAGGAATTTGGTGCCAGCCTAGCTCTCTCATTTACGGCAGGGCAACCTTGGGAAAATCCTCTAACAGTTCTGAATTTCAGTCTCCTGATTTGCAAAGTGAGCTAGTTGAACTTGATGAATGCCAAAGGCAGTTCTAGAAATAATCAAGGATTACAGTTAAAGACAAGACCATTATGCAACATTTTGCTGATGTATTTTATTGACCTAACAGTGACTGTACTCCTTATCAGCTTCTTTGGTTTCAGATGGAGCCACCAAATGCCTGTAATCTTGTGCTGCTTCTAGGTGACACTTTACTTCATTTTTATAAGCCCAGCACCTACATTCATTCCAACTCTACAGAAATATTTGGAAATATGCAACTTTATAGTCAGTGTACACTTAATCCTTAATAAGTATGTAAGTACTTATTCAGTTCAGTCACTCAGTTGTGTATGACTCTTTGCAAACTCATGGACTGCAGCACACCAGGCTTCACTGTCCATCACCAACTCCCGGAGCTTGCTCAAACTCATGTCCATTGAGTCGGTGATGCCATCCAACCATCTCATCCTCTGTCCTTCATCCCCTTCTCCTCTGGCCTTCAGTCTTTCCCAGCATCAGGGTCTTTTCTATTGTCAGTTCTTCACATCAGGTGGCCAAAGTATTGGAGTTTCAGCTTCAGCATCAGTCCTTCTAATGAATATTCAGGACTGATTTCCTTTAGTCGCTCAGTGGTGTCCAACTCCTTGATTTCCTTTAGGATTGACTAGTTGGATCTCCTTGCAGTCCAAGGGACTCTCAAAAGTCTTCTCCAACACCACAGTTCTAAAGCATCAGTTCCTCGGCACTCAGTTTATTTATGGTCCAACTCTCACATCCATACATGACTACTAGAAAAACCATAGCTTTGACTAGATGGACCTTTGTTGGCAAAGTAATGTCTCTGCTTTTTAATATGCTGTCTAGGTTGGTCATAGCTTTTCTTCCAAGGAGCAAATGTCTTTTAATTTCATGGCTTCAGTCACCATCTGTAGTGATTTTGGAGCCCAAGAAAATAAAGTGTGTCACTGTTTCCATTGTTTCCCCATCTATTTGCCATGAAGTGATGGGACCATATACCATAATCTTTGTTTTATGAATGTTGAGTTTTAAGTCAACTTTTTCACTCTCCTCTTTCACTTTCATCGAGAGGCTCTTTAGTTCTTCTTCACTTTCTGCCATAAGGGTGGTGTCATCTGCATATCTGAGGTTGTTGATATTTTTCCTGGCAATCTTGATTCCAGCTTGTGCTTCATCCAGTCATAATGATATTTTTACATTGCTCATATTTATAATCAAATTTTGACAAGGAATTTTTCTTGCAGTAAATGGAGAGTAGTCACTAAATTCTATGTGCTACAGAATTTAATTACAATGTGCTGCTTCTGTAGTTCACAATCAACACATTTCTGGCCAAAGGAAGAATGTAATTTCAGTTGATATTTGCATCTGATTGAATGATTTGAAATTTTTCTAAACATAAAAGCCAGGATTATAATTGATCATCATACTAGGGATAGAAAAGCCACATAATCTTCCTTCTTATTGAGTTCTTCTGATTGGGCAATGAATCCATTAATTTGCCCACAAAGGTCTGTATAGTCAAAGCTATGGTTTTTCCAGTTGTCATATACAGATGTGAGGGTTGGATCATAAAGAAGGCTGAGCGTCAAAGAATTGGTGCCTTCTAACTGTGGTGCTAGAGAAGATTCTTGAGAGTCCCTTGTACCGCAAGGAGATCAAACCAGTCAATCCTAAAAGGAAATCAACCCAGAACATTCATTGGAAGAACTGATGCTGAAGGTCCAATTCTTTGTCCACCTGAAGCAAACTTCCAACTCACTGGAAAAGACTCTGAAGCTGGGAAAGATTGAAGGCAAAAGGAAAAGAGGGCAGCAGAGGATGAGCATCACTGGCTCAATAGACCTGAATTTGAGCAAACTCAGGGAGGTAGTGAAGGACAGGGAAGCCTAGCACACTACAGTCCATGGGGTTGCAAAGAGTTGGACACAACTTAGTGACTGAACAACAATAACAGCAGCAATTTAATTGAGTGTGTGAGGTTTCTTTAAAGAGTTCCTTTTCCCTATATAAATAATGCTGTTTATATTTTATAAGGTCACATTGATGGATGTCCTGTTTTTCTAATGATTAAAATACATATTTTTATTTATAAAAAATTTTAAATATATTAAAATAGATTATATATCTCATGTTATATAGATTATTATATTGGGATGATTTATTTTCAGTATCATATAAAAAATAAGTGATAAATATTAGCACCCTAATGGTAATATAAACTAATTGTAAACCTTCCCCTTAATTCTTTTTTCTTAGGAGTCGTTTAAAATGTGTCTGCTAAAGTTTATGGAGAAGTCAGTTTCTGCTGATAGTGCTGTTGTGGCTTAAGTACAAGTATAAAAGGAAGCAGCTGGATTCTGTGCTGCCTTTTTTTATTGTCAGCAACATTGTTATTTAAATTATGATTGAAATGTCTTGTTCAGGAGACTGAGAAAGAAACTTGATTAAAAAAGAGAACTTGATTTTCAGATCTCAGGGTGTGTCTATAGGAATGGTAGTAGGGACTATTCTATCATATAAGTTAAGCAATTTGGATTCCTAAGTCATTATGTGGGGAAAATATGACAATTTTGCTATAAAAGACAGCAGGGAATCAAGGAAATATAGGGTAGGAGAGGGTAATTTGTAACATGGGTGCTATTACAGAATGCTTGGGTGTTAAAGACAATGATTCCATAAAGTGGAAAAAATTAATGATTTAGAGAAGAAAGGGAAGAATCATGGGGCAAACTATTTTTTGCAAACAAGAGTGATCTGAATACTAGAGCAAAGAGTTCATCTGCGGTCTCGGAGGAAGCAGATAATGGGTATGTGTGTAGGTTGGTCAGTGAAGTAGTGAGGGCATGTGGATTGTTTCCCTTTTCTCCATGAGATAGGAACCAAGGTCATCAGATGAGAGTGAGAAGAGACAGGACTTTTAGGTCTGAGTGAGCAGTATAAGGGCTTCCCAGGTGGTGCAGTGGAAAAGAATCCCCCTGCCAATGCAGGAGATGCAGAAGTTGCGAGTTGGACCCCTGGGTTGGGAAGATCCCCTCAAGGAGGAAATGGCAACCCACTCCAGTATTCTTGCCTGAAAAATTCCATGGACAGAGAAGCCTGGCTGGCTACAGGCTACAGTCCATGGGGTTGCAAAAAGTTGGACACGACTGAGCAGGCATACACTCATGAGCTGGGTAACTAATGGAATATAAATGTACTGACTCATGAATTTTAATTTCGCAAGACTCACCCAATTCCAATATTACAGTGGCTATGACAATCAAAGAAGTTATTCCCTCATTTTAAATGAGTACAGAGACAGAATATTTTTGACAGTTTTCTGTGTGACTCTACCCAGATCAGAAAGTGGTCTAAGTAATTATGCTGACCATTATGGAAGGTCCACTTCCAAAAGAATAGTGGTCTTACTTATATTGGAGTCAGTGAACACACTGGGGAATGCTCTTTCCTGTTTTCAGAGGGTTGGTATATTACTTTGCTGGTCATTGATTGTGATCATTTAAATAGATTGAATATGACTAGTTTCTTAGATCATAGTCTCATCTTTGGCCGAACAGAATGCAAAATTATGAAACCCATGGAGAAGGGCTCAATGAAGAAAGAATAGTGAAAATGCATATGTTACATACTAAATAAGATAATCAGCTTTGCTGTTGAATATTTATATATCATAAAAGCCCTAATATGACTTGTACATTCAAAGATTATTTTTGAAAAGCAAGATCTTTATTTTCATGCTTTGATAAGTTGTGAATTGACTTTCTTGTCCTTCTTTCTCAAAGTTCTTTAATTTTTTTGCTTTGAAGGTCCTGTAGACTTATTGTTCCTGATAAATAAATCAACAGTGATTAAATATTAATTTTGTTGATTAGCATATGTAAATGCTAAGTGTTTCACCAAGTGGTTGATAAATATTCTGAAAAAAACACTGGATGTAGCAACACACACACACACACAGACCCTAATAACACCTACTTGTGCAGGCTTCTGTTTTATAATGAAAGTATTATTTTCTGCCCACAGGCTACAGGAAGTGCTTAACAGGACTGCTGGGGCCTTACACTCAGATTTAGGCTAATGAAAGCAGGGAGTAGACTTTAGAGGATGTACAGGGGACTCTACTGGGCAAGTAAACCCGTAATAATGCCCGACTTTCTGCAGACCCATGGACTGTCGCCTGCTAAGCTCCTCTACCCATGGAATTTTCCAGACAAGAATGATGAAGTGGGGTGCCATTTCCTCCTCCAGGGTATCTTTCCAACCCAGAGATCGAACACACATCTTTTTTGTCTCCGGCATTGGCAGGCGGGTTCTTTACCACTGCACCCCCTGGGAAGCCCATAGAATGACAGTAGGAAAGAAATTTATTCCTCTTCTACAAGAGCCTGAAAAATCTTCCTGGAATTTGCATAGGGAAAAGTATCTAAACCTAGAAACAAATATTTCTAAACACTATAGGGAAATGGAGATTCAAAAATTGTATGAAAGCCCCTAATACACTGGCAAGATTAATACTTGACATTAATTTAATTAAAAATCAAAACCACTTTTGGATTTTGAATTTAGATGGCTTTCTTTACTTTAACTTAGAAAAAGCAAAGTAGATTTTCCTAGTATTTAGCTTTTTGAAATAGAAATAGCCTTATAAGGCATGTCATCCCATAGTTGATCTTTTATTGCTTAATTATGAAATGAATTTTAATGAAAACAACATTGCTTCCATCTGGAATTCAGTGAACTATGCCATTACAGAATAAGTTGAGTTTTAAATGAAAAGAATAGGAAAGGCATCTTCTAGGATTAGACATAAAGTGAAAATGAAAGTGAAAGTTGCTCAGTCATGTCCAACTCTTTGTGACCCCGTGGACTATACACAGTCCATGGAATTCTCCAGGCCAGAATACTGGAGTGTGTAGCCTTTCCCTTCTCCAGGGGATCTTCCCAACCCAGGGGTCAAACCTAGGTCTCCTGCATTGCAGGTGGATTCTTTACCAGCTGAGCCACAAGGGAAGCCCAAGAATACTGGAGTGGGTAGCTATCCCTTCCCCAGCAGATCTTCCCGACCCAGGAATTGCACCTGGATCTCCTGCATTGCAGGCAGATTCTTTACCAACTGAGCTATCAGGGAAGCCTTTAGGAATAAAAGTAAGGAACAACTAACCCTGACCGAAGCTGTCTCAGAGGTCTAGTAATTGCAAGAAGAAGAAGAAACCATCTTTTGTGTTGTAAATGGTGAATCCAAACTACAGATCTTCATTGAAAATAAGAAGTTCATACATTAAAAAAAAAGCTATAGAGTAGTTCAGCACAGGTTATTTAATGGAGCACATCTATAAATAAAACACAAAATAAAGAGAAGGTGAAGCATGACTGCATGCTTGGACAGATGCAGACAGTATTTACTATCTAATTTTGGCTTAACATATTTTTTTCTTGTTGACTTGACCAATTTCTTTAGCTTATTTGAAGATGTTTGTCTCAGGCTGTCCTCTTGCTAATGCAAATAGATTTTCTGGGACAACTGAAATATTAATAGCAAATGTAGCGTGCACATAAAGATAGCTAGCGTGCTAAGACAAATTAAGGAAACAAAGTTTAACCCAGAAGTTAAAGACCAAACATAGACTCATGATATACTAAACTGATGGAAATTTGATAGTAACAGTTTAGGACATGGTTAAAGAGCAGTCCTCAGAGATGCATCACCTGAGTGATCTTATGTCTGAGTTCAGCAGACTCTGGGACCAGAGATTGTAAATCTTCTGCTGTTTTAAGAGCGAAATGTCTGTCATTGGATGATAGCATGAAATTGGTCCTTAAAATGAACTTGAAAATCTTCACAAAAGGCTGCTTCGTGTTTCTAAAATTCTAATTAAAACCTGCCCTGTAGCAGCTTCAGATCCCAACTGACCATACAGATTGTTACAAAAAATGCTGCATAAATTGCAAGTTAGGTCTCAGACTACGGATCAGGTGGTTAAGAGAAACTAGCACAGAAGGAGAAGGAGCTAATGGAAGAAAAGAAATAAAGAATGTAAACGAAAAAAAGCATAGAGTGCTGAAAAATAAATTTCTAGCATTTCCTAAAAAAATTAACTAATAAATGTAAGATTCAGATTATTTTACCTGTAGAAGTACAACCAATTGTTCCCACTTTTATCTATAAGGCTGTGCAAATTTCATGTTGCCACCGTATCAAAGGAGTGTTATAGAGCCTTGGAGAACAAGGATATTTTGAGACTTTAAATACTGTGAATGGCATCCTGCAGATAGAACATGCAGGAAATTATACCATCCAGCTTCATATGGCTCCTTTGGCAGCAGGACTGTACCTGTGCCAGCTGTTTTCCATGATGATGACGCTGTGTCATCATGTTGACATATCTGGATATAGATCAGGCCCCTTCTCTGATGCCACCTACCCCTTTTCTGGTAATGAGAGTAAAGACTCTGCCTATTGCATTCACTGTTGTATTCCCAGTTGTGGTGCCTCCATGTGTAACCCTTGTAAAAGTTAATCAACGATGAATCCCTTAAGAAGACTATATACTCCTTCAGTGAAGGATATATGCCTGAATTCAGTGTCACATCTGTTCACTGCTTTTAAAACAATGACTTGCACATAACTGATGGTTATAGGTGTAGAGGATCAATGCATATATTAGAGGGTCAATTGATCACAAAGCATAGAGGGGAATTTTTAGATCAAGGTAGTTGAATGCTTCATGTTCACTGTGCAGAAAAAGAACAGAGCAGGTCTAAAATAGCTTATTCTTTGAAAAACCTGCTTGCAACGTTGGCTGTCTTGCTGGTCTCTGGGAATCTAACTAATAAATAACCACCACCACCACCCCCTCCATACTGATTAAAAAAAAAAACAACTTTCCCTAAAAAATAATGGTGGCTCACTGTGCCCAAACTGCAAGAAGATGTGTTTATACTTAACACCTGCCTTCCTTTTGGGAATCTAGAATTTTGGTACGTGTTAGGCAGGACTTCCCAGGTGGCACTAGTGGTAAAGAACCTGCCTGCCAACGCAGGAAACATAAGAGATGTGGGTTTGATCCCTGGCTGGGGAAGATCCCCTGGAGAAGGACATGGCAAGCCACTCCAGTATTCTTGGTTGGAAAATTCCATGGACAGAAGAGCCTGGCAGGCTACAGTTCATAGGGTCGCCAAGAGTTGGACACAACTGAAGTGATTTAGAATGCACATAGGCAGAGGATACCTATATAAGCCTCCAGTAAAAACCACTGATGGTGTCTCTAATGATCTTCCCTGGTAGAAAATTCTTCCTATTTATTTTAACAACTTGTCGCTGAAGTAATTGAGCATGCTTATGCAATTTTGCTGTGTGTTTTGGGGGACTCTTGGAAGCTTGCATCTGGTTTCATCTAGACTTCTCCTGTGTTCCTTTTGCTGATTTTGCTTTGTATCTTTTTACTGTAATAAAATCTCAGCACAAGTGCAACTATATGCTGAGTCCTGTGAGATCATCTAGTAAATCACCAATCCTGGAGTGATCTTGAGGAGCTCTGACATACTCACTTTATGGTATTCAGCCTAGGTAATGTGTTTAGCCAGTCCTGGCCAGGGTTTCAGAAGGCCCATCACCACCAATCAGCAGAGGTGTAGGTAGCCTTTTAGTCTTAGACTGGTATCTGGTCATCCTCATGTGAGTTCAGGGTGCACGCATGCTTAATCTGTGTGAGTGGCCTTTTTTTCCCATTATAGTTTAATGTATTCATGAAAAGCATGTGCTCTGAGTTGAACTGCCAGGTATTGAATTCCAGTTTTACCACTTCCTAAGCAGTAGAGCTTTGCTACTTAACTGCTGTGCATCATCTGTAAGATAACAATAAGCTCAAACCTGAATAGGCTGTTGCCAGGATTAAAGGAGATAAAGCATTAACACACTTAGTAAGTGCCTAATACACACTTATTTTCACAACTGGCACTACGAACAAGCAACAACTTTATTTTGTCTTCCAATATTCAGTAGGAAAATTCTCCCTGGAAAAAAGTTTGGGCAGGTCAGTAATTTCCTTGGTCACTTATAGGCAATAAAAACTCTATATTTATTTGAGTCATAAAATACAATCTTAATTTTCTACTCAGAAGATTGTCTCCTTTGAAAAAGTCAAATCTTTCAGTTAATATAAAATGAAATCTTTTAATATTCTTGCCTTGAATTCAATCTTGCCTGATATTAAAATCTTGTTCCTTGATTAGTTTTTGCAAATTAGAATCTAATGATAAATTAATAGTAAAAAGATAAAATTTTGTCTATCCACTTATTTTACTCATTTCCAAATTACAGTGTTTTTACTTTGCTTTTTATATTTAACATGTAGTTAGATTTATATTTGATGTCAGTGGAAAAGTAGTTTTTCATTAATAGGTAAATATAGCATGTTAATAGAGAAGGCAATGGCACCCCACTCCAGTACTCTTGCCTGGAAAATCCCATGGATGGAGGAGCCTGGAAGGCTGCAGTCTGTGGGGTCACTGAAGTTTGGACACGACTGAGCGACTTTCCTTTCACTTTTCACTTTCATGCATTGGAGAAGGAAATGGCAACCCACTCCAGTGTTCTTGCCTAGAGAATCCCAGGGACGGTGGAGCCTGGTGGGCTGCCGTCTATGGGGTCGCACAGAGTCGGACACGACTGAAGTGACTTAGCAGCAGCATGGCATGTTAATATTTAGTGTTATAAGATACTCAGTTTTAATTATACCATTTTATTTTAAGTTTCCTGTTTTTAATGCTTTCTAAATATTTCCTGTTATTCTTTCTTTTCTATATGATCTTCTTTCTGATAATTAGAAGATGTACAGAATGTTTCTTGTCTTCCTTTAGGTTATGTTTTGAATGTGAACATACTGTTACCCAACGAGGCCTCCTCTTGAATGACTGTAGATATCATTACATAGGTAAAGAACCCACTCTCTCGGCTACAATCTCAGTTCTTAGTATTAATGTTTTTTTTTCCCCTGTCCTTTATAATTATTTATTTTTATTTTTAATATTGTATGGCTTTATTTTTTAAGTGATAGCACATTGTTTTGTCATTATAATCAACTCTTTAGATTTAATTACATATTTAAATAAATTGCTTGATGATCATGTCTTTCATATAGGGGCATTATCTGCTCTGAGTCTTTTTAAAATTATCCCTGGGTTGGTTAAATTAAGTTACAGGGTAGTTTTTCAAGAAGGATTCATGGGAGTTTATTTCTTAAATCTTCTACATATTTAATATGTCTTCTGGCTCAGACAGTAAGGCATTTGCCTACAATGTGGGAGACCTGGGTTCAGTCCCTGGGTTGGGAAGATCTCCTGGAGAAGGAAATGGCAACCCACTCCAATACTCTTGCTTGTAAAATCCCACAGACAGAGGAGCCTGATAAGGTATAGTCCATGGGGTCGCAAAGAGTCAGACACGACTTAGCGACTTCACTTCACTTCACTTCATATTGTGTTTATACATAGATGGCATAGAATTTTTAATTATTTTCAAATATATTTAGATGTTGTGTTTAGTCTCCTGACCTGATTATCACTATGGAGAATTTTGAAGCCAGGCTTATGTTTGGGGGATCAATGAGGATTGGTAAGGTTAATTTTATTTATTTATGGTCATGCCACACAGCTTGTGGGATAATAGTTCTCTGACTGGGGACTGAACCTGAGCCTGTTGCAATGAGTATGTAGAGTCCTAACCACTAGACCGTCAGGAAGATACTTAGAAAACTTGATAGGGTGCAAATTCCTAGTGTGTTACAAATGTAAACAACCAACACAACTTGTTGCAGCATTTCCTTTCAGTAAGGGAAGGGAAGGAAATTAAATTCCCATTATAAGCAAACAGAAAGGGATGGTCAAGTACAGGCAAAGAAAGACAAATTTCCATAAATACCATTAACTGATTTTCAGTAGATCCACCTAAATTGTATTTTAGATCTTTGGTACTGTCCTTATTTTACTTGTTGATGTTCATCTCAAGAATGCAGTGAGGTCAAAATATTATATTTGTAAAAGTGCTTTTTGATGTTCATTAAAACAGGATGGAAAAGCCAAAGTAATAGTATAGCCTTTTTATTGATCATAGAAGGAACAAATAAAGCCTCTTATATTTGAAGCATCACTGGTCCTAGTCAGAAAATGGAATTATTTAGTGTTTCAATAAAACGGAGGGACTATACTCTTTTTATCTTTTAACAGTTAGTATCATGCCAGCTACCTGCTTTTAATATCAATGAAAAAAGGATAGATGGAATTTTCACACACGTAATGTGTGTTGGAAACAATAAAACATACCCCAGCCTTTTCTGCAGATCTCCTTTGGCCTATTTAATAAAGTAACAGAATCCCAAGTTATGAATTATCTTATGCACGTGTGTAACTGAGAGGTCTCAATGCAGGTAGGCAAGCCACTAGAGCCGATAGCCCGACTCAGTCCTCCCAATCACTGCCACACTCCCTCTCCTCTTTTGGTTATTTTATATTCATGACCATTAGTCCTTCTTCCCTTATGTAAATATAAAAATATACCATTCAATTCCTGATTCTGTTTGCTGAATAGAGAAGGCAATTCATTAATACATCACTCAATATTTCTGGTTGCAGAAATGCTATGCATTGCTAAGCAGAGGAAAAGCCTCTCAGGAAAGCTTCCTTTACATTGATAGAAACAGGTGTTCTCTTTTAGTTGTCAAGTCAGCTCCCTTCTGAGAATCTCAGATAAGTGGTCCAAATTACATCTAAGAGGAAAATTCACCAAAGCATAATTACTTTTCATCAGGGTGCCACGAATAATGAAAAGAACAGAGCACTGGAAGTATATTGTAGTCTGCTTAATCACCATCATTTTAAAAAGCTGATGTAGAATTCCTTACTTCAAGACAAAATTGTATGGCTTGGGTGGTAAATTAGGCATATTTTCTAAACACTAAATTATATTTCTTCTAATTCACATTTGGCTATGAAAAGCTGACTAGTCTTTGTAGCAACAGAATATAAGTGATAAGGTTTGCAGCTGCAATTTCAAACAGTGCATTTTTGTCTATTCTTCAATAGCTTCCTGTGTTTCTATTCATACTGAATGAATTCCTTTATCTTTCTTGGTAAGATACATTTCAACAGGGTTGCTATCTGCGCAGGATGCAGTCAGATTCCTTATTATCACCTGGCTCTCCATTCCCCTCCTCCCTTCAGTTCAGTTCAGTTCAGTCGTTCAGTCGTATCCGACTCTCCGTGACCCCATGAATCACAGCACGCCAGGCCTCCCTGTCCATCACCAACTCCCGGAGTTCACTCAAACTCATGTCCACAGAGTCGGTGATGCCATCCAGCCATCTCATTCTCTGTCGTCCCCTTCTCCTCCCGCCCCCAATCCCTCCCAGCATTAGAGTCTTTTCCAGTGAGTCAACTCATCGCATGAGGTGGCCAAAGTATTGGAGTTTCAGCTTTAGCATCAGTCCTTCCAAAGAATACCCAGGATTGACCCCCGACTCAAAAGCTCAACTAATGGAGAGCAGTAGATTATTGAGATGGGTAGAAATAGTAAAGCTTTGCCCAGTGATAAACAATTATTTAGCACAGTGCATAAGAAATTCTGGTCATCAGAATTTTACTTAGCACTTATCTGCATTTAAGAGAATTTCTAAAGCCAAATAACTTCAGTGGAGGCATAGTGGGAAATCTGAGACCAATAAAACGAGTTTTGACTAAGAGTTCAACCATTGATCAGCTATGGGAAAGTTGCATAAACTTTGCTGTTTATTCCTCTATAAAATTAGGATAATCCTACATATATATGTAGAGAAACAAATAGCATAACAAAAGCATTTTTCTAGGAAAGCATTTTTCTAGGATTGTTCTTGATTAATCGTAGTAATTATAAAGGGAATCTAATATTTTGGGGAGGATGAGTAGACTTTTGGGAAAGTGATGGGAAAACATGTTCTTCCTACGTAGCACCTTTAAAGAGGGTCAAGGACTTTGGATCACCTTCTGTTTTTCCAGTTGTTTTCCATTTTTTCCTCATCAGCTGTTCTTCTTCTGTAATCTTGGCTGTTTGTCTTCCAGACCATATAATTGAGAACCTCCATATCCAGTCTCTCTTTGCCTCCCACATTGATGACTCTTTTTTTCTCTCTCTCCAGCCAACTGAGTCGATGGAATAGACATGCCTATTCATAGAATAAAATTTGTCTTGGTTAAGTTACTATGGAGAAGAAATGTAGGCTTTGCGGTACATTACACATCCAAGATAGGCACTGGGAAAGGGTCGGACAGTATATATTTTAGGCTGTGTGGGCCATATGTTTCTGTTGTAGCTACTCAACTCTTTTGTTGTAGTGTGAAAGTAGACACAGGAATATGTAAACAAATGAGAATGGCAGTGTTCCCTGAAAACTTTATTTACAAAAGCAGATGGCTGGCTGGATTTAGCCTGGGCCATAGTTTTCTGGGTCTCTAAGACATGGAGATGAATCACAGGATACTCGTGTTTAAAGGGACATGACAGTCATGTAGTCCAGCTTTCTCCAAAGTGTGATCTGTAGAAAGCCATCCCCCTACAACCAAAGGTTAACTGGTTCAATATATTTTGAAATGCTACATGATGAACCCCCTTCTTAAAGGTTCATCAGTGCACTAGCAATACTCAGGACCCTGACTTTTTTGGGGGGGTGTAATATTAGTAGCATGAGAATGAGATGGCTGGATGGCATCACCGACTCTGTGGACATGAGTTTGAGTGAACTCCGGGAGTTGGTGATGGACAGGGAGGCCTGGCGTGCTGTGACTCATGGGGTCGCAGAGAATCGGACACAACTGAGCGACTGAACTCAACTGAACTGAGCTGAATATTAGTAGCAGAAATGATAACTAATGCTTTAACAGTGATTACTACATGGCCAGAACTATTGTAAATGCTTTTACATATATTATTTCATTTAATCTCAAAACCCTATGAAGTATGTAGTATTTTTTTTTAATTACTTACTTATTTGACTGCGCTAGATCTTCTTATTTTGTTTTAGTTGTGGCATGGGAACTCTCAGGTGCGGCATGTGGTATCTAGTTCCCTGACCGGGGATCAAACCCAGGTCCCCTGCGTTGGGAGATTGGAGTCTTAGCCACTGGACCACCAGGGAATACTAACAACATAGTATTGTTTACACCACTTTATACTTGATGAAGCTCAGGCACTGAAAGTTTACTTAATCTGCCCAAGGTAGCATAATCAATGGTGTCCTGATCCAAATTTAGGCGGCCTGGCTCCATGGTCTGTGCCCTCAGCCACCCTTCCACCTCTGTGTAATGCCTTGACATCTCTGGGAAATAGTGTGAGCTGAGAAAGCACGTCTTTCTTCCAGTTCTCTCAGTTAACACATTGGAAAAGCAGCATCTTAGAGAGATTCGGGTGACTTTGCAAACGTCACAAGTATAATTAATGACTGAGACCAGCGTCAGTCAGCAACGGGTACTTGAAGAAATGCTTAAATTAATCCTTTATAAAGACAGAAATTCTTTTAAAAATGAATAATCATCTCTAATTTCCCCTTTTTAATTCAGATTTTTATGATGAGCTTCATTTCAATGGGGGTAAATGGAGAGTTTGATTTTTAAAAAGTAGAATTATTTTCACCTTAAAAATTCTGATAGTCAATCTCCTCTCAAGAGAAAGATAATGAATATTTATCTCTAACTCGGACCTGTTTCCTGGCTCTGAGTCCTTGATTCTCAAGCCTCAATGTATGGTAGAATCACTTGGGGTACTTGGGCAAAACGATGCTGGGCCCCACCTTACAGCTTCAGAAACTACGTTTTAACTGAGGATCCAGTGTATTTCAAAAGCTATCCCCAGGAGATTCTCATGTGGAGTCGGGTTGTGAATCACATTTGTTATTGTCTGCTAAATTTGTCCAGCTGCATTAACAGCTTACATTTAAAATACTACATGGCATGAAATGAAACTTATGGCTATGGTCCATAGGTTATAATTAATAAAAATGTGACCACATTCCAAGCATGAGTGGAACTTTATTATTGCAGATAAATTGTACCGGTGGCTGTAATATTCAATCAGTTTTATGTGAGTGGGACTTTTGGATTGACATGCATAGCTGCAGAACCAGACTACCCAAGAAACTCAGGGATTCTGGTAGGTTGCCAGGAGTCTGTGTGGCTCAAACAGAGGCTGATCTTGACCTTTTTTAAAAAAATGAAGTATAGTTGATTTGCAATATTGTGGTAGTTTCAGGTGTACAGCAAAGTGATTCAGTTAATTTTATTCTGATTATTTTCCATTATAGGTTATTACATGTTTATGAATATAATACCCTGTGCAATACAGTAAATTCTTATTGCCTATCTACTTTCTGTTAATCCCATCCTCCTAATTTGTCCCTCCTCTCTTTAATTTTATGTGACTCTTTAATACCTGGGACTTAAGGTGGGAGAAACATATTTTAAAGGATTAGGTTTTGCCACCATTCTCTATCTACTTACAGATGTTAAAATCATTTATAATAGAATTTAGAGAATAAATTATGTGTAGTAAAATAATTTAGGTAGAAATTGACCATCTATGAGAGGAAATGGGATAGAAATTATTAGTGAATTGAGATGGTCTAATTACTACTATTGAACACTAAGTTTGTCTTTAACTTTTCTGGTAGTTAATGAAAAAAAAAAGGAAATGTGTTGGGTGAAATAGCTTTATATTATGGCTAAAAACAACTTCCACATTTGTCTGCGGAGAAAACTTATTTTTAAACTAATTTCAACCAGTATTTTAACACCTATATCCTTGGGATCAGTTCAGTTCAGTTCAGTTCAGTCGCTCAGTCGTGTCCGACTCTCCGCGACCCCATGAATCACAGCACGCCAGGCCTCCCTGTCCATCACCAACTCCCGGAGTACACTCAAACTCATGTCCACAGAGTCGGTGATGCCATCCAGCCATCTCATTCTCCGCCGTCCCCTTCTCCTCCTGCCCCCAACCTTTCGCAGCATCAGAGTCTTTTCCAGTGAGTCAACTCGTTGCATGAGGTGGCCAAAGTATTGCAGTTTCAGCTTTAGCATCAGTCCCTCCAATGAACATCCAGGATTGATCTCCTTTAGAATGGACTGGTTGGATCTCCTTGCAGTATAAGGAACTCTCAAGAGTCTTCTCCAACACCACAGTTCAAAAGCATCGATTCTTCGGCGATCAGCATTCTTCACAGTCCAACTCTCACATCCATACATGACCACGGGAAAAACCATTGCCTTGACTAGACGGACCTTGGTTGGCAATAATGCAATTAAAAATATCTTCACTACAGTTTCCCAAGTCATAGAAACGCTGTTCAATTGGTGATAGCTGTAAGAACCATCAAATGCAGGCAAATGAACCAAATAAAGACGCTTGTTCAGTTATTCATTCACTCATTCATTTATTCAATCACCCGTTTGCTTTTAATTGCTAACATTATGATGGATACAACGTTAAGTTCTGGAAATACAGTGATCAATAAGATGTCATTCTTGTTCTCAAGGGGCTCACAGTACAGTGGGGAAAATGCTCAGAGAAACCAAAAGTTTGAGTGGGAGAGGTCAGAGTCTGAAATAAAGGGGTGTGTATGTTGTGTTGTGCTGTGCTGTGCTTCGTCTCTCACTCATGTCCGACTCTTTGTGACCCCATGGACTGTAGCCTGCCAGGCTCCTCTGTGAGACTACTCTAGGCAAGCATTCAGGAGTGGGTTGCCATGCCCACTGGATACCCAGGTATCCCACGTTGCATGCAGATCCTTTTCCGTCTGAGCCACCAGGGAAGCTCAAGAATACTGGTGTGGGTAGCCTACCCCTTCTCCAGGGGATCTTCCCAACCCAGGAATTGAACTGAGATCTCCTGCATTGCAGGTGGATTCTTTACCAGCTGAGCTACCAGGGAAACCCCGTGTGTATGTTATGGGAACCCAAAGA
Organism: Moschus berezovskii; assembly: GCF_049115385.1. Classification (NCBI taxonomy): domain Eukaryota; kingdom Metazoa; phylum Chordata; class Mammalia; order Artiodactyla; family Moschidae; genus Moschus; species Moschus berezovskii. The sequence goes on along the minus strand of NC_142469.1, from coordinate 90,215,382 downwards.
AGGAGGACGTAAGTGAGGTTGTGAGGGACCAGGGAAGATTGAATAGGTTTGATCAGATGGATGGGCAGTGAAAATGGATCCCAAGAGGAACAGCGGCAGGATAAGTGGCAGAGAAGGGAGCGTGCATGGTGTCTCAGGAGAATTACTAGTATCTCCCCTAACTGGATGGTGGGGTTCATATGGGGAATCGGGATGAGAGACATGTGCAGGGGTCAGATTCCCAAAGGTCAGGCTGAAGACTTGAGTCTTCATATGAAAGTGATGAGTAGTCACCTTAGTATTTCAGGCAGTAGAGTCACACGATCAGATTTGTGTTTTAGAAAGATCACTTTAGCTACAGTGTGGAAAGGAGACAGACTGGGAGGTTATTTTAGTGTCTAGTGTAATTCACTTCTAGAGTATTGAGGATCTGAAGGAAAGCAATGGGAATGGAGAACAGAGGACCAATTCTACAGCTTCAGGAGCTTGACTTATATGACTGAGATAATGGCCTGTAGGGAGGGGAAGTGGAAAGAAGGAAGAAAAGTTCCCTGGCTTAGGTGACTAGGTGACTTCTGGTACAATTCATGGGTCTCTAGAACAACTGGGAGGATCAGGTTTGTGGATCAGGAGCAAAGAGTAGAAGATGGTGCAGATGAGTTCAGGTGATACCTATGGGACTATGAGTTGAGAATTTCAATAGAGCATTGAGGTCTGAACTGCAGGCAATATATTTGAAATTTACCAGCATGTAGGTGGCAGTTATGGAGAAGGCAATGGCAAGCCACTCCAGTACTCTTGCCTAGAAAATCCCATGGATGGAGGAGCCTGGTGGGCTGCAGTCCGTGGGATCGCTGGGGGTCGGACACGACTGAACGACTTCACTTTCACTTTTCACTTTCACACATTGGAGAAGGAAATGGCAGCCCACTCCAGTGTTCTTGCCTAGAGAATCCCAGGGACGGGGGAGCCTGGTGGGCTTCCGTCTAAGGGGTCACACAGAGTCGGACACGACTGAAGTGACTCAGCAGCAGCAGCAGCAGGTGGCAGTTATAGATGGAAACGTATGTTAGTGAGATAAGAGTATATAAATCACAGAGAGACCAGAGTCTGAAATGCTGAGAAACGCACTTAAAAGGCTTCTAGAGGACACAGTTTATGAAGGAAGCAGAAGCATAAGCAAGAATAAACTAGGCGTTTGTGGGATAGTGGAAGTGATCAATAGGATATGTGTAACTTGGGATAATGTAATCAGGATGTAATTTGGTAATTTGCTAGGTGTAATAGGGAGGCAATTTGGGACAGAGATAGAAAGTGTTCATTAAACTGTGAAATGTCAACTGTGCCAGCTGGGACTTGACAGGTGTTGGGTCTCTGGCTGCTGAACTGATTTCTCTTGGTAGGAGCATGTGGATGATTTATACTATTTAAGAGACAGAGATTTAGATACCAGTTATGTTTCAGAAGTTTGAAATCTGAACATTCCTCCACACACTTAAGCCCAGTTGCGAATAAGTTTCCTGAGAACTCTTGGAAACATCTAAACACAGCACAAGGTGGGGGTGAGGATGTCCTTGGCCATGAAACATGGAAGAGGCAATTTTAGCTTAAACAGTGTAAGGCCAGTTTTTCCCAATGAGACACTTAAATGAATGGAAGTTAAATATGCTCAGTGGAATGGATGACCTGAAATAAAACTGTATTGAGAAGGTCTTGCCAGAATGAATTAACTGCACATAAGAACACCACATAACTGAATGCAATCTCGTGAGGACTAGGGTTGTTTGAAATTTCACCAATTTAAATGTGACAGTTTTAGTTTGGGTATTATTTGTGTTTAATTCTCTTTGTGAATTGTATTCGAATACATGTCTGACTGTTTATTTAAGACCACTTGGCATATTTGTGGATTCCCCCCCCCATATTTATGGATTCTCAGGATGTGTGGGTAACTTTAAAGAAAACAGTAGTCTTTTTGATTCAACCTCCTTGAGCAGGTTAATAATTGACTGTCATGACTGTGTTTTGGACATCATGAAATATATTTGCCCCGAATGCAGGCAGAATGAAAGAAGTAAAATTCACAGGGATGTTCTAGGTCCCAGTATTACAATATTTATAGCTACAAAGCAGAGACATTACTTTACTAACAAAGGTCCGTCTAGTCAAAGCTATGGTTTTTCCAGTAGTCATGTATGGATGTGAGAGCTGGACTATAAAGAAAGCTGAGTGTGGAAGAATTGATGCTTTTGAATCAATTCAAAAGTTGATTTGGTGTTGGAGAAGACTCTTGAGAGTCCCTTGGACAGCAAGGAGATACAATCAGTCCATCCTAAAGAAAATCAGTCCTGAATATTCATTGGAAGGACTGATGCTGAAGCTTCAATACTTTGGCCACCTGATGCAAAGAACTGACTCATTAGGAAAGACCTGATTATGGGAAAGATTGAAGGTGGGAGGAGAAGGGGACATCAGAGGATAAGATGGTAGGATGGCATCAGTGACTCAATGGATATGAATTTGAGTTAACTGCGAGAGTTGGTGATAGACAAGGAGGCTTGGTGTGCGTTAGTCCATGGGGTTGCAAAGAGCTGGACATGACTGAGTGACTGAAATGAACTGAACTGAACTGGTAGCTACAAATCTCTCTGTTTTGTACTTGCCATCCAAACTACTTACATCTCAAGTGGGAGAGGAGATGCTTAATGTTTATCTTTCTGCAACCTCATCTAACTTCTGACAACCCTGACTGTGAAAGTGAAAGTCGCTCAGTTGTGTCGGACTCTTTTCAACCCCATGGACTATACAGTCCACGGAATTCTCCAGGCCAGAATTATGGAGTGGGTAGCCTTTCCTTCTCCAGGGGATCTTCCCAACCCAGGAATCAAACCCATATTGTAGCTGGATTCTTTACCAGCTGATTCTTTACCAGCTGAGCCAGAAGGGAAGCCCCAAAATACTGGAGTGACTAGCCTATTCCTTCTCCAGCAGATCGTCCCGACCCAGGAGTTGAACTGGGGTCTCCTGCATTGCAGGTGGATTCTTTACCAACTGAGCTATCAGGGAAGCCCACCCCTGAAAGTTCAGTTCAGTTCAGTTCAGTTCAGTCGCTCAGTCGTGTCCGACTCTCTGCGACCCCATGAATCACAGCACGCCAGGCCTCCCTGTCCATCACCAACTCCCGGAGTACACTCAAACTCATGTCCACAGAATCGGTGATGCCATCCAGCCATCTCATTCTCCGCCGTCCCCTTCTCCTCCCGCCCCCAACCTTTCCCAGCATCAGAGTCTTTTCCAGTGAGTCAACTCGTCGCATGAGGTGGCCAAAGTATTGCAGTTTCAGCTTTAGCATCAGTCCCTCCAATGAACATCCAGGATTGATCTCCTTTAGAATGGACTGGTTGGATCTCCTTGCAGTATAAGGGACTCTCAAGAGTCTTCTCCAACACCACAGTTCAAAAGCATCGATTCTTCGGCAATCAGCTTTCTTCACAGTCCAACTCTCACATCCATACATGACCACGGGAAAAACCATTGCCTTGACTAGACGGACCTTGGTTGGCAAAGTAATGTCTCTGCTTTTTAATATACTATCAAGGTTGGTCATAACTTTCCTTCCAAGGAGCAAGCGCTGCTAATTGTGCTCTCAGCCATTTAAATTCCCTGGTGTTCCACGAATTTCAAGTCTTGTGTGTATCATTCCCAGTTTTCAGCATCCACATGTAAAAAAACTCATGTTTCATTTTAAAAAGATAACACAAAGGGGAATTTTTCATTCTACCAAGAGGCCAATAAACATTGTAAATAAGAAGAGAAGAGGAATGTTTTAGAACCAAGGGAGGTTATTATGTAAATATAACCATTTGGCTTTCTGCAGATTCTTCAGTGAGAAATCAAGAAAGAGGGCTAAAGAGATTTATTTATTTTTTCTGTAATTAGTAGAAGTTTTAAAAATAGCGAGCCTCTCTGCTCAGGGATTAGGTCTGTAGTATCAACAATAGAGATAAAAGGCTTGTCTTTCTGTTTCTACTTGCAAGAGGACCTTATTTTGTTTCCTTCTCAGTACACCTGAACAATATGAATTGTATTGATCAATTGTGATGTATGGGGCCACCCTAGTGGCTCAGTGGTAAAGAATCCCCTGCCAAAGCGGGAGACTCAGGTCTCCTTGCTACTCAAGTGTGTTCCAAGGGTCAGCAGCATTGATACTATTAGAAGGGAGCTTGTGAAAATGCAGAATCTCAGACTCTAACCTAGATTTACTGAATCACTATCTGCATCTTCTCACGATCCCAGATGATTCCTCTGTATATTAATATTTAAGAAACGCTGGTCTAGATGAATAATAACCATATCAAGATCCTGAATGAAGAAAATTATAAAGAAAGCACCTGCTATGGCTCAAAGTACCTAATAGAATCCTTTTCACAATAGAACTTCCTTGTATTTCAATCAAATGATTAATGCCACTGATGAGGAATTACCATCAGAAAGAAAAACAGTCATGATTTTTTTCATTTTCCAGACTTTTTGTATTCTAGCCGCAATAAAGACCTACAGGTGCAAAGAATAAATTTTTAAAAAGTAACTCCTTAAAGAACTGATTAAATAAATCAAATCAGTTTCATTGTTTACCACTTTGTCTGCAGTGGCTTCCCTGGTGGCTCAGATGGTAAAGAATCTGCCTGCAATGCAGGAGACCTGGGTTCAGTCCTTAGGTCTGGAAGATCCCCTGGAGAAGGGAATGGCCACCCACCCCAGTATTCTTTCCTGGAAAATCCCCTGGACTGAGGAGCCTGTGGGCTGCAGTCCATAGGGTCACAAAGAGCTGGACATGACTGAAGTGACTTAGCACGCCTGCACACGTGGAAGCTTAGAGCCATTTTAGAATCTTTCCCTTTTCTTAGTCCTTTCATCCAATTAATGTGCAAGTTCTGTTGGTTCCACTGCTAAAGTACATCTTGAATCAATCCACTTCTCTATCTGCGCTGCTAACTCTATTCCAAGCCATCACTATTCAAAAGGTCTTTCTTCTTTCTCATAGCAGCCCCACTCACCTTTTAAAAACTATAAAACAAGTCCATGTGACTCCTAGACTTAAAAATCATTCACTGACACTTCACTGCTTTTATATTCTTGTACAGATGCCTTAGTGGATCAGTGAGGCCTGGCATGGTCTTTTCCATCTATATCATACCACACTTCCTTATTTCTTTCACTCCATTGTCGGTTCCTAAAGTGTATACCTTCTTTCTCACCATAAAGCATTGTATCTCTTGCAAGTTTTTCTACATCATGTCTCGGTTTTAATGTTATCTTTTCAAGGGAACCTTTGTACATTGTTGACAGGAATGTAAATTGGTATAGCCTCTTTGGAAAACTGTGTGGAGGTTCCTAAAAATCTAAAAATATAGTTACCATACTATCCAGGAACCTACTCCTAGGCATGTATGTGTGTGTGTGTGCTTAGTTGTTCAGTTGTGTCTGAGTCTTTGCAACCCTATGGACTTAGCCCTTCAGGCTCCTCTGTCCATGGGATTTTTCAGGCAAGAATACTGGCTTGAGTGGGTTGCCATTTTCTCCTTCAGGGGACCTTCCTGACCCAGAGATTGAACTCATGTCTCCTGTATCTCCTACATTGCAGTTGGATTCTTTACCTACTGAGCCATATACATCCAGACGAAAACATAAGTCAAAAAGATATATGAACCTCTATGTTGATAGCAGCATATTCACAATAGCCAAGACATGGAAACAATGTAAGTGTCCACTGACAAATGATTGAACAAAGATGTGGCACATATACACACTGGAATAGTACTCAGCTATAAAAAGGAATGAAATAATGTCATTTGCAGCAGTATGAATGGACCTTGAGTTATCATGGGCTTCTTTCCATGGCTCACGGGTAAGGAATCCACCTGCAGCACAGGAGCTGTGGGTTTGATCCCTGCTTTGAGAAGATCCCCTGGAGACTCACTCCATTATTCTTGCCTGAGAAATCCCATGGACAGAGCCTGGAGGGCTATAGTCCAAAGGGTTGGACTGAAGCGACTAAGCATGAGCATGGCCATGTAGAGTCATCACACTTAGTGGAGTACTTCAGAAAGAGACAAATACCATATGACAGTACTTATACGTGGGATCTAAAACATGACACAAATGAACTTGTCTATGGGACAGAGACAAACTCAGATACAGAGAAGAGACTTGTGGTTGCCAAGGGGGGAGGGGAGTAGGAGAGGGATGGAGAGTGAGTTTGGAGTTAGCAGATGCAAACTAGTATATCTAGAATGGATAAATAACAAGGTCCTACTGTACAGCACAGGAAACTAATTCAATATTCTATGATAAACCATAATGGAAAAGAATATTAAAAAGAATGTATGTATATGTTATAACTGAATCACAGTTATAAACTCTGCAGCAAAAATTTACACAACATTGTGAATCAACTATACTTCAATTTAAAAAAGTGAATAATGTCACCTTTTCAGGAATGACTTTCCTGATTGTCTTATGTAAATTCTAGTTCCTCCGTGGTTTTCTCTTTTAGCTCCCTTTTTACGTCCTCTATAGCACATTTCTGTTCAATCACTCAGTCATGTCTGACTCTTTGTGACCCCGTGGACTGCAGCCAGGCTTCCCTGTCCATCACCAACTCCAGGAGCTTGCTCAAACTCAATGTCCATCGAGTCGGTGATGCCATCCAACATCTCATCCTCTGTCGTCCCCTTCTCCTCCTGCCTTCAGTCTTTCCAATTATCAAGGTGTTTTCCAGTGAGTCAGTTCTTCACATCAGGTGGCCAAAATATTGGAGCTTCAGCATCAGCATCAGTCCTTCCAATGAATATTTAGTACTGATTTCCTTTAGAATTGAATGGTTTGATCCAAGAGTCTTCTCCAACACCACAGTTCAAAAGTATCAATTCTTCAGTGCTCAGCTTCCTTTATGGTCCAACTCTCACATCCATGCATGACTGCTGGTAAACCCACAGCTTTGACTAGATGGACTTTGTTGGCAAAGTAATGTCTCTGCTTTTTAATATGCTGTCTAGGTTTGTCATCACTTTTTTTCCAAGGAGCAAGTGTCTTTAAATTTCATGGCTGCCATCACCATCTGCAGTAATTTTGGAGCCCAAGAAGATAAAACCTGTCACTGTTTGCTTTGTTTCCCCATCTATCTGCCATGAAATGATGGGACCAGATGCCATGATTTTAGTTTTCTGAATGTTAAGTTTTGAGCTAACTTTTTCACTCTCCTGTTTCACTTTCTACAAGAGGCTTTTTGTTCCTTTTTGTTTTCTTTCATAAGGGTGGTGTCATCTGCATATCTGAGGTTGTGTGATGTGATGGTGTGTGGTATGAGGTTGTGTGGTGTGAGTGTGATCACTCACCTAAAGCCAGACATCCTGGAGTCTGAAGTCAAGTGGGCCTTAGGAAGCATCACTATGAACAAAGCTAGTGGAAATGATGGAATTCCAGCTGAGCTATTTCAAGTCCTAAAACATGATACTGTTAAAGTGTTGCACTCAATATGCTAGCAAATTTGGAAAACTCAGCAGTGGCCACAGGAATAGAAAGGGTAGTTTTCATTCCAATCCCAAAGAAAGGCAGTGCCAAAGAATGTTCAAACTACCACACAATTGCACTCATCTCACATGCTAGCACGGAGAAGGCAATGGCAAGCCACTCCAGTACTCTTGCCTAGAAAATCCCATGGACGGAGGAGCCTGGTAGGCTGCAGTCCGTGGGGTCGCTACGAGTTAGACATGACTGAACGACTTCACTTTCACTTTTCACTTTCATGCATTGGAGAAGGAAATGGCAACCCACTCCAGTGTTCTTGCCTGGAGAATCCCAGGGACGGGGGAGTCTGGTGGGTTTCCGTCTGTGGGGTCACACAGAGTCGGACACGACTGAAGTGACTTAGCAGCAGCAGAAGCAGCAGCAGCACATGCTAGCAAAGTAATGCTCAAAATTCTCCAAGCCAGGCTTCAACAGTATGTGAACCATGAATTTGCAGATGTTCAAACTGGATTTAGAAAAGGCAGAGGAACCAGAGATCAAATTGCCAACATCCGTTGGATCATTGAAAAAGCAAGAGAGTTCCAGAAAAACATCTATTTCTGCTTTATTGACTATGCCAAAGCCTTTGACTGTGTGGATCACAATAAGCTGTGGAAAATTCTTCAAGAGTTGGGAATGCCAGACCACCTGACCTGCCTCCTGAGAAATCTATATGCAGGTCAAGAAGCAACAGTTAGAACTAGACATGGAACAACGGACTGGTTCCAAATTGGGAAATGAGTATGTCAATGTTGTGTTTTGTCAGCCTGCTTATTTAACCTATATGCAGAGTACATCATGAAAAATACCAGGCTGGATGAAGCACAGGCTGGAATCAAGATTGCTGGGAGAAATACAAAAGTCATCGATAGCACAATCCAAATTAATTTATAAATTTTATATATTTTGAATATTTATTTAGTTATTGCCTATTTTCCTCAAAGAATGTAGGCTCAAATGAGGGCATCCCTTGAGTGTTTGCTCATCTTTGATGGTTGAGTACCTGGCAAACAGCAGACATCATTACATTTTTGTTGAATAGATAAGATGGCTTTAAAATAAATGCAAAATTCACATGCTTAATTTTTTATTACTTCCTGGATTGTCTGTGGTACCTAATTCATTATGCAAGTGATTAATTTTGAACAAATCCTCTCAAGTTCATTAGTGAAGAAATATTAAACATGACATTTTACTCTTTCAAGGAATGCTCAGCACTGGAAACACAATGAACATGCCAGGAGGATATTTTAATAGAACATTTGTTGAAATTTGTATCAAGGTAACCAACTGAGGCTGCTGGCCTAGTTATTTGTCTCAGTTTGTGGTACCATGTGATTGACTAAGAAAGCGAAGTGTGCTAGTTGCCTTCTTTACCACTATAATCTGTCAATATGGCATGCTGCTGCTCCTAAGTCGCTTCAGTCATGTCCGACTCTGTGCAACCCCATAGATGGCAGCCCACCAGGCTCCCTCGTCCCTGGGATTCTCCAGGCAAGAACACTGGACTGAGTTGCCATTTCCTTCTCCAATGCATGACAGTGTAAAGTGAAAGTGAAGTTGCTCAGTTGTGTCCAACTCTTAGTGACCCCATGGACTGCAGCCTACCAGGCTCCTCCGTCCATGGGATTTTCCAGGCAAGAGTACTGGAGTGGGTTGCCATTGCCTTCTCCACAATATGGCATATAAACCTACATTTCAGGGCAACATATATGCAAAAATATGAAGGCCAAACTCTCTGGGATCTAAGAGTCTGAAGAAGTTATGAATCTGAGAGACTGTGCTCTTATACATTTCAGGTAATTCTCCACTGCCATTCATTCTCTGAAAGCCAAGCAGAGGGTCCCAAGATTCTTCTGTATTTATCAAAACTGAATACCTCAGGACTTTAGAACTGAGTCATTATATTAAGACAAAAGACAAAAGCACAGTCAGGGGCCTGATGAGCTCTTTTGCCGTTTTGTAAGTGCTCAAGTGATGAGCTGAAGGACCCGAAAAAAGGAGGGAGGGTGGGCAGTATTGTGTGTAAGAGGATAATTTGGCACCATCGTCAAGTGTTAGTTGTATGTGTAGAATTCCGAACATCAGGATGAAAGTTGAAAATATCTATTAAAATGCTTAACTTTATGTGCGCCTGATATATGGATATTTGAAGAGTCTGGTTAATTGTATATATTTTATCTTTGAATTTTAGACCTTGTATTCATTTCCTGGGGCTGCCAATAACAAAGTGCCAGAGGGCTTGAATAGCAAACATATATTGTCTCACAGTTCCGGAGACTAAAAGGATGGGATCAACGTGTCTATAAGATTGATTTGTTCTGGAGGGTTTTAAGATTGAAATCTCATTCTCTTTATCTTCACATCATCTTCTATCCATACATGTCTGTGGCCAAATTTTCCCTTCTTATGACGACATTCCTATTGAATTAGCCTTCCCTTGTGGTTTCACTTTAACTTGATTACCTCTTGTAGAGAACCGATCTCCAAATATCATTACACTTTAAGGTGCGTGGGGTTAAGGACTTCAACATAGGAATGTGGGAGAAATGTGATTCAACCCATAACAGACCTTCACAATTAATTTACTTATATGGCATTTTATAATATAGAAAATTAAAGAACATATGTCAAAAATATTTGCTTCGTGTGGCTAAAAACTACATTGCACATCCAAAAAGTCTGAGACCAACTGCACGAAATTCACATATGCTCTCTATACTCTGTGGTCTATGACCCATAAGCAATAATAAAATTATTTTTTATTGAAGAAGATAATTAGCATCACTCACTAAATTAGAATTTGTCTTTAAGCAGTTATTCAGCCTTGACTGAAATCTGTTACAAGCACCCTTTTGGGGTAGAAATTTGACATTAATAACTTAACACCTGACACCAGAGAACAAATTTTCAGTGGAAGGAGCTATACATGCTAATGAAGCTTGGAGCTTACTGGAGGTTCATTTTAATGTTTCTCATGCTTTCTCATTAATGAGATCTAAATTATAGGACTGATAGACTTTTTCTTCACCCGTTATTTAAAAGCCAGATCACATTTTAATTTCACATCAGATTGCCCGCAAAATATTAAATAAGGTAAATATAGCACAGTTATCCATCTTAGGAAATGTGTTCATTTTTCTTTTTGCTCCTAAATTCTTAAGCTGGATTTTGTGAAGAACCTCAGCGAAATCTGTTTTCTCTGTCTTTGAAATGGTTCTGTGTCTGTGTGGCTAAGAATCAGTTCAGTTCAGTCGCTCAGTCGTGTCCGACTCTCTGCGACCCCATGAATCACAGCACGCCAGGCGTTCCTGTCCATCACCAACTCCCGGAGCTCACTCAAACTCATGTCCATCGAGTCGGTGATGCCATCTAGCCATCTCATTCTCTGTCGTCCCCTTCTCCTCCCGCCCCCAATTCCTCCCAGCATCAGAGTCTTTTCCAGTGAGTCAACTTGTCGAATGAGGTGGCCAAAGTATTGGAGTTTCAGCTTTAGCATCAGTCCTTCCAATGAACACCCAGGATTGATCTCCTTTAGAATGGACTGGTTGGATCTCCTTGCAGTCCAAGGGACTCTCAAGAGTCTTCTCCAGCACCATAGTTCAAAAGCATCAATTCTTTGGCGATCAGCTTTCTTCACAGCCCAACTCTCACATCCATACATGACCACTGGAAAAACCACAGCCTTGACTAGACGGACCTTTGTTGGCAAAGTAATGTCTCTGCTTTTTAATATACTATCTAGGTTGGTCATAACTTTCCTTCCAAGGAGTAAGCGTCTTTTAATTTCCTGGCTGCAATCAGCATCTGCAGTGATTTTGGAGCCCAAAAAAATAAAGTCTGTCACTGTTTCCACTGTTTCCCCATCTATTTCACATGAAGTGATGGGACCAGATGCCATGATCTTTGTTTTCTGAATGTTGAGCTTCAAGCCAACCTTTTCACTCTCCTCTTTCACTTTCATCAAGAGGCTTTTGAGTTCCTCTTCACTTTCTGCCATAAGGGTGGTGTCATCTGCATATCTGAGGTTATTGATATTTCTCCCAGCAATCTTGACTCCAGCTTGTGCTTCTTCCAGCCCAGCGTTCCTCATGATGTACTCTGCATGTAAGTTAAATAAGCAGGGTGACAATATACAACCTTGACTTACTCCTTTTCCTATTTGGAACCAGTCTGTTGTTCCATGTCCAGTTCTAACTGTTGCTTCCTGACCTGCATACAGGTTTCTCAAGAGGCAGGTCAGGTGGTCTGGTATTCCCATCTCTTTCAGAATTTTCCACAGTTTATAGGGTGCCACAATTCAAGAGCTGTATCTCTTAGTGTGATAAGAAATAAACAAAAGCTTATGTTCCTACAGTGATGCCGCCATTCCTGTAGTTTTCCTAATTTTTTCTTTCCTGTGGACAAAAAATAATGCTAATTTTCACCTTCAGGAAAAGGTTATTCTGCCATTTCTTATGACCATTAAGGATGGAATTTGCGATGTGGAGCCTATACCACTGTCTCCTTTCTTGATATCTCTCTTGTCTTTTGCACACTCCCCCTCCCCTTCTCTCAATACCCTGTGATGTTTTGTGCAAAGTGCTTGGGTGCTCATTCTGCCCATTGTACTCATTATTGCCAGTAAGGGCTCCTTTGATTGACAGCTGAGATGGCAAGTGAATTCTGATTCATTTGCTTCAGTAGCTGTTGAACCACAGGTCCCAGACTGACAAGTGAAGCTCATGGTGTAGTATTGTGATGTAATTACCTGGAACCACAAATCCAGATTCACTCAAATGAATGCAATTGCTTTTGATTTGCAACCCAAGAAAGTAAGGTTCCAGAATGTCAGCCATCCGTGTCTTTCCCTTGATCTTTGACCAAATTGTGATATTACTAGGGTGGATTTTATTTAAATTCAACCTTGTTGAATCATGGTGGTAATAGTCAAAACTGAAGTGAGTAGTTTTTTTTCAATAATGGTACATTCTTGGAACTCCCCTGATGGTCCAGGGCTAAGACTGTCCTCCCAATGCCAGGGGCCCAGGTCCAATCCCTGGTCAGGGAGCTAGATCTCAGATTCCTCAACTAAGGGTTTGCATGTCACAACCAAAGATCCTGCATGTCCCAACGACAAAAAAATAGATCTCACAAGCTGCAACTAAAGATCCTGCATTCCACATAGTCTCTCACAACTGAGAGTTCCCATTCCTCATTATCTGTCTAGGAATCATTTGTGGTCTTGAAACTAGTGTTGGAGAAAGTAAGAGCTTCACTTTACCGGTCCATGTGTAGAGCTAAGCAAGTCCATGCTCTCTGGTCTCCATAATCTTTATTGCTACCAAAAGGTATTGAGATTTATATACTCAGCTCCTCCTGCACATTTATTGGGCTCTTCTAGCTAATGGTTCTGGAATCTAGCTGCATATATTATACATGTAATACGGTTAATTTCTAAAAAAATAAAAATCAATTCACAGAATCTGAGACCTCGCTTTGGAGCCACTTTGTATCTCTGGGATAGATCCTGGTAATCGTTTTTATAAAAGTACCACATGTGACTTGAATGCAAAGCCACATCTGGGAACTTCTGTTCTGGGTTGACTGTCAATATCCATTTGGTACAGTGCTTTCTCTTTGACCTTTCCAAATAATTTATAGTGAAGATGCCCAAAATCTCTGATGTAATTCATGATTGATAGTGAGTTATTCATAAAATAGTTCTCTGGAAGTTTTATGATGTCGTTTGCAATATAATTGCAAGCTATGATTTTTATTCTGTTATTGAGTCTTTGAAGTTTGCCATTAAAACTACCTTACAGAAGATTTTTTATTCCCTAAATCCCATATTTCAACAAATTGCTTCTCACCTTAAAAAAATAAATTCTGATTCTATCATCTAAAGTATCATTGACACCAAAAGGAGATTAAAACTGAGATGAGTAAAAATTGATTTTTAATGGTGTCAAATCATCCTCTTTTGAGTGGAGAAGTAAAAGTTTAATTACTATTTAGAAAAGACACACGTGACTAGAGATGTATTACCTACTATTAGAGACAACAAGATGAAACAAGATGCATATCAAGGGCACATTAGCTGTCTGATTAAGCGTAATCTATGGTTCTGTGTGTTTCCAACAAACCCAGTATTTTGTCTCCATAACTTTACAACTTCAATTCTCTCTCCTTCAATATGCTGCTTGTTTTCAGAATTTATCTTTAGTTACCAATGTCCTAGGTTCAGGACATCTTACTTTAAAAAATCAGGAATTATTTTATATTAATTTGTTAAATCTGTACTCTGACTCCTAGCATTTTTAGAGGACAAATTAATTATGCTATGTGGAAATTGGAAATATCTGATATAGAAACTGGTGTTATTCATGTGTATCTGTCGGTGTGTATTTCAAGGGCTTATTTCCATTAGAAACTTGATGTGGGAAATATATACGTTAAGGTTCCAACTTTGGGCCTCTTTATCTTTGATTTATTCTGACTTTCTTAAGGTTACTGGTTAGTTTAAATACATTTGAAGACCAGGACTGAATGAGATGATAAAATAATACTCTTTTTAAGCAACACAGTATGATCTATATAGTGAGTCTGGTTTGGGATTCTGATTTTTTATTTCATAGGCTCAAATGTTCTGATTTACCCTTTGTATATCTCTATGAACTCTTTGGTATTTATGCAATTGTTGCATGATAGCCACTTTATTTTGGCATTTATTTACTGGGCTTCCCTGGTGGCTCAGCTGGTTAAGAATTGGCCTGCAATGTGGGAGACCTGGGTTCAATCCCTGGACCCTTTGTATATCTCTATGAACTCTTTGATATTTATGCAATTGTTGCATGCTAGCCACTTTATTTTGGCATTTATTTACTAGCAAATACTAAATGCTTCTACTCGAAGAGTACAGTATTTAAGAGAACTCCAGGTAATATATGGAATTTAGCTTGGCTGTCATGAATATTCATTTTAATATGTAACCAGTTCACTTCAAGATTTTGCCAGTAAAAGCACATGATTGTTCAGAAGGCTGTATAACTGATCTGTCCACTCGCCTCTTTTCCAGTTGAGTGTGCATAAGTATGTTCAGTTAAACCCCAAAGGATAGATATGGCAGCCCGACTCCATTACCTGTTTGGCACCTAGCAGGTTGCCGCGGGAGGAATCTTTATGGGATAGTTTGAAAGAAGGGAGGGAATGTCCAGATAGAGGAAGATTCCTGCTCTCATTTCAATAGCCAGAGAGAAGAGGCAGTGACCCCTAGGTGTGACGTTTCCATTCCTGCAAAGACTGACTACTCAACTCACAGAGTCCTGATCAAGCATAGCTCTGGGGTGCTCTAAATGTGTCACTGCTGGTGGTCTTTCTTTCAGTCCACTGGGCCCCGTGGACTGTCTGAGAATTCTTCAGAGTCAGTAATAAAGTAAAAAACCTTTGGATCCTATGCCCCTCTTCACATGGGGTTCTCTGGTGGCTCAGACTGTAAAGAATCTGCCTGCAATGCATGAGACTTGGGTTCTATCCCTGGGTTTGGAAATTCCTCTGGAGAAGGGTGATATAAGCAAGGTCCAAGGCTGTAAAGAGCAATATTGCATAGGAACCTGGAATGTTAGGTCCATGAATCAAGGCAAATTGGAAGTGGTCAAACAGGAGATGGCAAGAGTGAACGTCAACATTCTAGGAATCAGCAAACTAAGATGAACTGGAATGGGTGAATTTAACTCAGATGACCATTATACCTACTACTGTGGAAAAGAATCCCTTAGAAGAAATGGAGTAGCCATCATGGTCAACAAAAGAGTCTGAAATGCAGTACTTGGATGCAATCTCAAAAATGACAGAATGATCTCTGTTCGTTTCCAAGGCAAACCATTCAGTATCACAGTAACCCAAGTCTATGCCCTGACCAGTAACGTTGAAGAAGCTGAACGGTTCTATGAAGACCTAGAAGACCTTCTAGAACTAACACCCAAAAATGATGCCCTTTTCATTATAGGGGACTGGAATGCAAAAGTAGGAAGTCAAGAAATACCTGAAGTAACAGGCAAATTTGGCCTTGGAGTACAGAATGAAGCAGGGCTAAGTCTAATAGAGTTTGCCAAGAGAACGCACTGGTCAGAGCAAACACCCTGTTCCAACAACACAAGAGAAGACTCTACACATGGACATCACCAGATGGTCAACACCGAAATCAGATTGATGATATTTTTTTCAGCCAAAGATGGAGAAGCTCTATACAGTCAGCAAAAACAAGACCTGGAGCTGACTGTGGCTCAGATCATGAACCCCTTATTGCCAAATTCAGACTGAAATTGAAGAAAGTGGGGAAAACCACTAGACCATTCAGGTATGACCTAAATCAAATCCCTTATGATTATACACTGGAAGTGAGAAATAGATTTAAGGGACTAGATCTGATAGACAGTGTGCCTGATGAACTATGGACGGAGGTTCGTGACATTGTACAGGACACAGAAATCAAGACCATCCCCAAAAAAAGAAATGCAAAAAAAGCAAAATGGCTGTCTGAGGAGGCCTTACAAATACCTGTGAAAAGAAAAGAAGGGAAAAGCAAAGGAGGAAAGGAAAGATGTACCCATTTGAATGCAGAGTTCCAAAGAATAGCAAGGAGAGATAAGAAAGCCTTCCTCAGCGATCAATGCAAAGAAATAGAGGAAAACAATATAATGGGAAAGACTAGAGATCTCTTCAAGAAAATTAGAGATACCAAGGTAACATTTCATGCAAAGCTGGGCACAATAAAGGACAGAAATGGTATGGACCTAACAGAAGCAGAAGATATTACTAAGAGGTGGCAAGAATACACAGAAGAATTATACAAAAAAGATTTTTGTGACCCAGATAATCACAATAGTGTGATCACTCACCTAAAGCCAGACATCCTGGAATGTGAAGTCAAGTGGGCCTTTGGAAACATCACTACAAGCAAAGCTAGTGGATGTGGTGGGATTCCAGTGGAGCTATTTCAAATCCTGAAAGATGATGCTGTGGAAGTGCTGCACTCAATATGCCAGCAAATTTGGAAAACTCAGCAGTGGCCACAGGACTGCAAAAGGTCAGTTTTCATTCCAATCCCAAAGAAAGGCAATGCTGAAGAATGGTCAAACTACCACACAATTTCACTCATCTCACACCCTAGTAAAGTAATGCTCAAACTTTTCCAAGCCAGACTTCAGCAATACATGAACTGTGAACTTCCAGATGTTCAAGCTGGTTTTAGAAAAGGCAGAGAAACCAGAGATCAAATTGCCAACATCTGCTGGATAATCGAAAAAGCAAGAGAGTTCCAGAAAAACATCTATTTCTGCTTTATGGACTATGCCAAAGCCTTTGACTGTGTGGATCACAATAAACTGTGGACAATTCTGAAAGAGATGGGAAAAGCAGACCACCTGACCTACCTCTTGAAAAACCTGTATGCAGGTCAGGAAGCAACAGTTAGAACTGGACATGGAACAACAGACTGTATTCAAATAGGAAAAGGAGTACATTAAGGCTGTATATTGTCACCCAGCTTATTTAACATATATGCAGAGTATATCATGAGAAACGCTGGGCTGGAGGAAGCACAAGCTGGAATGAAGATTGCTGGGAGAAATATCAATAACCTCAGATATGCAGATGACACCACCCTTATGGCAGAAAGTGAAGAAGAACTAAAAGTGTCTTGATGAAAGTGAAAGAGGAGAGTGAAAAAGTTGGCTTAAAGCTCAGCATTCAGAAAACTAAGATCAGGGCATCTGGTCCCATAACTTCATGGCAAATTGATGGGGGAACAGTGGAAACAGTGGCTGACTTTATTTTGGGGGGCTCCTAAATCACTGCAGATGGTGAATGCAGCCATGAAATTAAAAGACGCTTACTCCTTGGAAGTAAAGTTATGACCAACCTAGATAGCATATTAAAAAGCAGAGACATTACTTTGTCAACAAAGGTCTGACTAGTCAAGGCTATGGCTTTTCCAGTAGTCATGTATGGATGTGAGAGTTGGACTATAAAGAGAGCTGAGCACAGAAGAATTGATACTTCTAAACTGTGGTGCTGCAGAAGACTCTTGAGAGTCCCTTGGATTGCAAGGAGATCCAACCAGTCCATCCTAACGGAAATCGGTCCTGGGAGTTCATTGGAAGGACTGATGTTAAAGCTGAGACTGCAGTATTTTGGCCACCTGATGGGAAGAGCTGACTCATTGAAAAGACCCTGATGTTTGGAAAGATTGAAGGCAGGAGGGTAAGGGGATGGCAGAGGATGAGATGGTTAGATGGCATCACCGACTCAATGACGTGTGTTTGGGTAAACTCCGGGAGTTGGTGATGGACAGGGAGGCCTGGCATGCTGTGATTCATGGGGTCGCAAAGTCCGACACGACTGAGCGACTGAACTGAGCTAAACTGAACTGGAGAAGGGAATGGCTACCCACTCCAGTATTCTTGCCTGGAAAATTCCATGGACAGAGGAGGCTAGTGGGCTATAGTCCATGGGGTTGCAAAGAGTTCAACATGACTGAGCAACTAACACTTTCACTTTTCCCCTCTTCAGGGCACCATGAAGTCTTTTCTGGGCTTCCAATGTTTCTCTTTGTTTAAAATTTTATCCTTTAAAAATTCCTACCCCCAGATGGCATCAGATTCCACAGGTTAATGGTTCAGTCCTAAAAGACACCCACCATACCCTCAACCTGTCCTTAGAAGTCAGTTGCAAGCCTAGGTTTGTTATCTGTGTTTCTGACTGACTGGCTACACACTGGGGATTCCCCATCCCCCTCCTTAGACTTTCATTTGATTAATTTTCTAGAGCAGGTCACAGAACTCAAAGAAACACTTTACTTACTAGATCACCAGTTTATTATAAAAGGATTTAACTCCGGAACAGTCAGATCTCAGAGATGCCTAGGGGAAGGCATGGGAAGGAGCAGAACTTCCATGTCCTCTGCTCTCCCATTATCCTGTATTCACCAACCTGGAGGCTCCCCAGACTTTGTTGTTTGAGTTTTTATGGAGGCTTCGTTTCATAGGCCTGGTTAATGAAATCACTGGTTAAAGATGACTGATTCAACCTCTAGTCCCTCTCCCTTCCCAGGAGATCAGGGGGTGGGATGAAAATGCCAACCCTGTAGTCACAAGGTTGGTGACCCTGGCAACCAGTCCCACCCTTAGCTGCATTTCAAAAATTACCTCATTAAGAAAAGACACCTTTATGGCTGTCATCACTTAGGAAATTTCCATGGATTTAGGAACTCTGTGTCAGATATGGGGATGAAGAACAAATATATATTTCTTATAATAAATCACGTATTCACAGTATATCTACTTATTTGTTGTTATTGTTTTTATAATGTCCTCTAATAAAATTTTATAGTTTTTTCTGGGTTAAAGACATTCCTAGATATTTTATAATTTTGTCATTATTTTTGAATAAGACTTCCCCTCCTCCTCCCAATCTAATTCTACCTGGCTATTAGTAGTACAGAGAATGGTTATTTGATTTTTGTGTATTTTCCTTCATCCAGATAATTTAATCTTAATACTTTTAATATTGTTCATAGCTCTTATAGTTGAATCTTTTTTTGACAGATATTCCTTCGACATTATAGCTTTAGATGCAGCATATAGAATAATGTTGAATACTAATAGAAATAATCCTTACTTTGATTTTATTTAAAAGAAGGTTGTTATTAGTTTCTCTTAATCTCATACTATTTGAACTTTTTATATAGAGCTTTAAACAGGAATGATTGCTGAAGTCTAGCACATATTTTCCAGAATTTATGATATAGTCATAGGAATTTTGCCCTTAATTTGTTAGTACTTTGAAGTATGTTGATGGATTTCCTAATATTGAACCACATATACATTCATGGACTAAGTATAACATGGTGGACTTATTTTAATATATTGCTAGATTTGGTTTCCTAATGCTTATACCCTGACTTTCTAGTCAATTGAATTATTTGTTTCCCTCAAAACGCCACCACCAGTATTTTTTTCTTTTAATAATAATATTGGGTCTCATGTTCTTAATACAGCTTTTCCTGTGCCCAGTGTTAAAGATTAACTGCATTTTAATACTGTATGTTTTATGCAGCTGCTATAACATCAACAATAGTTATAGTTGACTCCATGTGTTCTTTTTAGGATTCTACCAAATATCTGGCTGGGTAGCTGCCCTCGCCAAGTGGAACATGTAACCATCAAACTGAAGCATGAACTAGGGGTTACAGCTGTAATGAATTTCCAGACGGAATGGGATATTGTACAGAATTCCTCAGGCTGTAACCGCTACCCAGAACCCATGACGCCAGACACTATGATTAAGCTGTATAAGGAGGAAGGCTTGGCCTACATCTGGATGCCCACACCAGATATGAGCACGGAGGGTAAGTGTCCGAGGGAGCTTGTTGGATGTATTTCAGAGAAGCCCTTGTTGGTTTTTGCCTGTCTGTCTGTCTGCCTATCTACCTACCTACCTGCCTATAACTAAAAACCTGTATGTGAATGATAGATATGCAATAAATATAAGGTTTTGTAGTTAATATATTATATATATATATACACACACATATATATGGTATATATAAGATATATATATATATCTTTTGACACCTTGGCTAAGTTCTGTTTCACATTGGTTCTTTTAATTTATTTATTCATCAAACATATTTATTGTGTATCTACTATGTGTGTGGGGCCCTAGGCCGGTAGATGGGAATTCAAAGGTGAAGAAAAGCAGGCACAGCTCCTGTCCTCATGAAGCTATAGTCCAATAGGGAAGATAAGCAGTACTCAAATGGCTGCAAATAGAAATGTAAAGCTCTGGTCAGTTTTCTGATTAGAAAGTTACGTAGATACTGCAGTGAGAGCATGCACAGGCAAATCAGACCTCGGAAGAAGGGCCAGGGAAGGTTTTCTTGGGTGTGCTTGAGCTGCGATCGAAAGTGGGAGTTGGGCACAAGTGAGGTGGGCAGAGGCTCCCAGACAGAGGGAGTAGCTTGGGAAGAGTCCTCCTTGCAGGAGAGCACATGGTTTTGTAGGATCTGAAAGACGGTCAATGTGGCTGCAGGTCTGGGAAGAAGGGAGCAGAGTCCTGCAGGACTTGGGACACAAAACTTGAGACTCTATTCTTATGCAGTGAGAAGCAGTTGAAAGGGGGGGAGGCTGAGAGATGCCAAGATAACCTTTCTCCCCGCCACCCCCCAAAAGTGCCCTTTGATTGCAGTTTGGAGAATGTGGGGATGGGCCCGCAGCGGGTCTGGGGAGGCCAGTTAGGAAGTGGCTGCAGCAGTTAAGGTGAGAGGTAAGGAGAGAGCTGCAGCTCAGGGCAGGGTGGCAACAGTGATGCTTCCATTTGCTGCACAAACACTGGCTGGACCTGTCTCTGTGAAGAGGGAATTAGGTGTGACACGGGTGCTGCCAAGAATCGGAGACAAATAAGGAACAGTTTGATCTCACGGTAAGAGGCAGTAAGGCAAGTTCAAAGCTAATTAAAGTGCAAAGAAGAAGGTGATGAGGATGAGTCACGCGCGCTGGGAGGTTTATGGTGTGGGAGGAGAATTTCTGCAGAGAAGCACAGGGAGGCGATGTGAGTGTCCTGGGATTTGAGGTGGGTGTGGCAGGTCAACGTAGAGGGAGAAGGGGCATGCCGGGTGGGAGAAACGACCAAGGCACAGAGGCGTGGGATTTTAGAGGAATAATCTGTATTTCAGCCTGGTTGGGGAATAGGGTTCTTGAAGGAAAGGAGTGGAGATCTCTGAATACAAGAGAACAAGCTGCTGCTGCTGCTGCTGAGTCACTTCAGTTGTGTCCGACTCTGTGCGACCCCATAGATGGCAGCCCACCAGGCTCCCCCGTCCCTGGGATTCTCCAGGCAAGAACAGTGGAGTGGGTTGCCATTTCCTTCTCCAAGAGAACAAGCTACTCGAATAATATCAATCAGCTGCCAGCAGAGGGCAGCAGAGAGCTATGGACTGGCGCAGAATGAGGGCGTTTCAGTTCAGCTCAGTCGTGTCCGAATCTGCGACCCTGTGGACTGCTGCGTGCCAGGCTTCCCTGTCCATCACCAACTCTGGGAGCTTGCTCAAACGCATGTCCATCGAGTCGGTGATGCCATCCGACCATCTCATCCTCTGTCGTCCCCTTCTCCTCCTGCCTTCAACCTTTCCCAGCATCAGGGTCTTTTCCAATGAGTCAGTTCTTTGCATCAGGTGGCCAAAGTATTGGAGTTTCAGCTTCAGCATCAGTCCTTCTGAAAGCATTTGGTGAACTGCTATTCTAGAGGAAAGAAGGAAGACAAGGAAATGTTTCTATCATCAGTTGTCTTCCCCCCAAAATGCATTATGTATCAAACTCTGGTTTGAACAATTTCGAATGTTAACTCATTTAATTCTCACGACAAGAGTCCAGGCAGGTGTTGTTATCTCCATTTTGCTGAGAAAGAGAATGAGGGACAAAAAAGTTAAGTAACCTGGCTGGTCATACAGCAGAGACACAGCCTGGATTTCAACACACGCAGTCAGACTCAGAACACTGCACCTGCCACAGTGCAATGAAGCATCTCTACATGCTCATATGGACTCTTCATGCACTTTATACAGACTGCCATCCACACTTTCAACCTGCCATGTTCATCATCAGCTGGATCTAGATAAAGACATGAGTTTCTTGGTCTTCCCTGGTGTCTCAAAGGGTAAAGAATCCGCCTCCAATGCAGGAGACCTGAGTTCGATTCTTTGGTTGGGAAGATCCCCTGGGGAAGGGAATGGCTACCCACTCCAGTACTCTGGCCTGGAGAATTCCATGGACTGATGATCCTGGCAGGCTACAGTCCATGGGGTCGCAAAGAGTCGGACACAACAGAGCAAACTTCACTTTCATTTGACGAGTTTTTAGGGAGATAGCTTGTCTCCCCAGTCAATACTCCAAGATGTAGGTGGGGGTGGGGGACTCTGACAGTCTTAGCACCATGGCCGTCTTGACTCTTTATGAATATTTATGGTCCTGCTGGCCAGGCCAGGCCCCTCAATGGGTCTGTCTGAACTGAACTATCACTGGGGATGAGGTATTATTTTTCTTTCTGAAGGTTTGGTTGGTTGGTTACTCTTCTTGGTAATGAATGCTGATCCAAAGAAGCGTGATTTAGCTTTGAGAGCTCTGTCTTTTTTCAAGGAATTAAAAAAAACCCAAAACATTATTTGCACAGAAAAGCACAGTGAACCTGGGTCATATTTGCCCTGTCCAGTTTGCTTCTCTGGCTTCAAAACTGAGAAGGTTGTTAGGATAGTGTGCCCATAGCTTCCAGGGAGAGTTTTGATTTTCACTTCTTTGGTTGTGATCTTCTAGCTTCGTTATCCCATCGGAATAAGATGTGAGACTAGGCTCAGAGAAGCTGAGATAAATATGGCCTGCCCTACCCCATGCACTGATTACCCTAAAACCCTGCTAACTGGTAGGCAATTTGCTCGATAGTTTGGGAATATGCAGAAGCCTGAGGGAAAATGCTATCTCCAAGGAGTCACTGTAATTGTATTAAAATCTTGTCGGGGTCATGGAGTCACCAGGACCCATGCGTACAATGGACTGTCTTTCATACTGAGGCAGTTTGGAAACAAGAGAAATGGCAGCAAAATGAAAGCTCCCACTTGAAAAAAGCCAAAACCCAAGAGTAAAGAGCTTCTTTGGTTCAGCAAAACCTGGGGGAGTAATCAAAGGGTTAACAACCGCTCCTGAATTGCAGAGGAATTTTTGACCAATAGATCAATCTCCGTGGCTCACAACATTAGCACAATGAACACATAGATTAATTCAGCTGAATATTTTTAGAACTCTAGAGAAAAATCCATCTGGAAGTGTTTTGAGCCACAGCATAATGCTGTCAGATAAAGTCTGAGAAGGAAGACAGTTTGTTAGGCCTGACTGTCACCACTGGCTGTCACAGACCTGTTATAATCAATTGTGCCATCGAGTCTCACTCTTGTACTTTTTGTCATGCAGAAGGGTTGGGATTGTTTAGGTTTTTTTTCTCTTCCGTAAAAAAAAAAAATTTTTTTTTTTCGTTTGTCTTTCACCTGAGAAACAAAAAGCTCCCAAATGTAGCACTCCCCTGAACACATAAATTCTGTTCAATAGAAGTAAGTTATCCTTCACACAGGAAGTACTCAGACTGTGTTTTGACCTCTGTCAGCGCAGTGCCCTTTATAACAGACGGTCTAACCTTGCCTCCCAGATGGGTTAATATGCTCTCCAGAGTCCTTGCCCACCCCGGTCTGAGTATTTTCTCTGACTCAACACACTAAATGCAGTGTTGCCATGAGGCAAAGGCACTGACCCTGGAGCCACGGCACCTGGGCGTGAGCCTCATCCCCCTGGAGCAGCTGTGTGATAGGGGCAGACTTGGAGAATGGGGAGTAAGAATATCTGCTTTACAGGATTATAACAGTAGAATGAGATAATTGATATGGAAGAGCTTTGAAAATTCCAAATTTGGGGCCATATTATCAGTGCTTGTTCTTCCGTTTCTATTAAAGGGTGTTATAGATAACAGGGACCTTATCTATATTAAAGAAAAGAAGATGCACTCAAATTAAACTGTAATATATTTGACATTAATCTGCCTCTAGATTAAGAAAGGAAAGACATGTGTGTGTGTGTGTGTGTGTGTGTTGAAAAGGCTGAAACTTGTGCCAGGAACAATTTCTTTCAGGGTCAGCCTTAGGTCAACCTCAGATATCTTCAGGGACCCCCAAAAGCCATTCCAGAGTTGGATTAACTTGGAGGAGATGTGGACCAGAAATTAGATAAGAAGGGTCTTGGATCCTGTCTCAGATCAGATCGGTATTAATGGTTTTGTTTTACTTTGTTTTAATTCATGTATTCAGTGAATGTTTATTGAGCATCTATGGGGAGTCAAGGCCTGTTTTAAATTCCAAAGTAAAAATCACAGATGGTGGAGTGTTTTGTTGGACATGCACTGGCTTAAAATTTTTCAACTTACTTGCCAACATTTAAAATTTGGAATATTTTACATTAAAAAAAAGTCACTGGTTCTCTCTTGCCTTGGGGGTATTATTGTTTTTAAAAATGGAAGCATTTTATTGAATTAAATTCCATCTGGAGGCTAAACATATGAAACATTCAAGTTAGGGGCTCTGGTTGACGCTGGCTTTATTGTGTGAGCCGTGATCCTGGGCACCCTGGTGTGATTCCTCGGTGGGTTATGTATGAGAAATGGAATATTTCCTGCCATATCAGTAAAGAAGGATGTCAAGTCATCCTTGAAAACAGCCCTCTGGGTGAGCTCGTGAGGTCAAAGGGCACTGAGGAAGACGAATACCGATAATCCACAGCCCCCAGACTGCAGTCACTCCCTCTGGTTGAGCCCACAGGAGCTCAGGATGTGAAGAGAACAGGATACTGGCCCAGAATAGCTCAGATGCATATGAAAGGAATGGTTCCAGTGAGCTCAGACTCTTGCATCTTCCCCTACATAGAAAAGATACATTCCTTACCTGGGGACATCTGGTTTCCTTTACTTAACAATCATCTTTTGATGTTCACACTCCCTGCCCTTTGTTGTAAAACTTCTATATAACCTGGCTCATCCCCTTGCCTCCTTGGAGCAGCTCAGGGTGCCATGAGATGCTGTCTCCCGGGCTTGAAGTCCTAAAAATTCCCATCAAATAAAACATGACTCCCAACTTTTAGGTTGTGATTATTTTTTTCAAGATGACGTGTATTTGCTCAGGCTCCCTAGAATGGGTTTTCAAGCAAGAAGACATGCATGTGTAGGGCACAGGCAGCTGTCTGAGTAGGGACAGAGATGCTGAGCCCCAGGGAGGGTGTCACTGTCACATTGGGGTGACAGCTGCTACATGACTAGGGAAGTGGGGGACAGAGGCTCACTGGGGCTTCACATTGGCTGCATGGGGGCCAGCAAGCCAACCAGGGACCAGGTAGGTTAGGGAAGAGAGTAGTACAGAGGTTAAAACCAGAGACTCCAGAATCTGGACGACTGGGTTGGAGTGGCCATTAAGGAATAACCTTGCACAAATTTCTGATATAGCTGAGGGTGATAATAGTGCCAGCCCCATATTTGTTGAGAAGTGGCTGTAAAGGAGCTATTGCACGCAGAGCTTAGAACAGCGCTCAGCAGATCGAAAGAGCTCAGTACATGTTTGCTGTCATCAATCAAAGTGAAGTGAAATGGAAGTCATTCAGTCGTGTCCAACTCTTTGCAACCCCATGGACTGTAGCTAGCCCACCAGGTTCCTTTGCCCTTGAAATTCTCCAGGCAAGAATACTGGAGTGGGTAGTCCTTCTCTTCTCCAGGGGATCTTCCCAACCCAGGAACTGGGCTCGAGTCTCCGCATTGCAGGCTGATTGTTTACTGTCTGAGCCACCAATCAGAGCAGGGTCAAAATAAAGAAGGGCTCCAACTGAGGCCAGGCTGAGATGGGTGGGCATCCTAAATAGGCTAGTGGCCCTTTTTATTCTTTCTTCATGTTATTTAAGTAAGTGTTCGGCAGTTCTTAAGTGGGACAGCTCAGTGATTCTAGGAGAAGACCTCTAGTGGGTGAGACCTGTGTTTAAACTGGGAACCTTCTGGAGTTTCCGAGTGGCAGCTGACATTTACATTCCAGGATTATGTGTCTGAGCTCCTGAACCTTAAACTAACACAAATCCTTTCTCAACTTCTAAAATACCTGTTGAAGAATCTTTTACAGATAAAAAGGAAAGGGGGAAATACTAGGTCATTTTGGCCACTTGGTGCAGACCCTTCCTTGGGGTACTTCTGGCCAGAGAGAAGGTCAAGGGAGGGGATTCTGATGGGTCTATGTAGACCTGGCCAGGGCAGGCTGGTCCTGATGCTACAGAAGCTGAGCATTAACTCCGGGTCTCTGACTCCAGCAGCTCCTCTTGCCAATGGCCACTGTGGTCTACTTGTATATTGGGCATTTACTGAAAACTCCCATTAAAAATGTTTCTGTTTATTCCCTGGCAATGAACATGGAAACTGGAGAGGCAACTGTAATGGGGAACTTGAGAAGTGATGCCAGCTGTACCAGGAGCAGAAAGAGCCCAAGCTTCCAGGATCCATCACTGGAAGTTCCCTTCCTGACCAACAGTCCTTAAACTTCTAACACCCCCTGCCTCCACGGAAGAGAAGTTCTGCATTCGAACAGGCCTCACAGTTACCAGCAGGGTCACTCACGCAGACCTTGGAGGTTTTGCCTCATCTGATTTTCCAACTCAAATAGTGGACCAAATACGCAGTCCTCTCCCTGAGACGTCCGGCGAGCCCGCTTTCTGATACATAGGGTGTCTTGCACCTTGGTGCATCTCTGGTGTTACTTCTCTGCCTCTAGGAGAGTGCTGTGAGTAACCGGCTGTATGGCAGGCCCCCCAAGCTCTGTCCTCAGAGCACCCTGAACCAAGCACAGAGGCATAGATCAATTAAAGTTTACGGCACAGTTTGGACTCAGAAGTCAAGCAAGGCCTAGGGGCTAGTGTGGCTTCAATTCAGATGCCCTCAGGGACCAGGCAGGGAACATGAAAGTGTGGCAACAGGCACTGGGGAGAGATGGAGCAGCAGGAACTGTGAAGTGTGCTCTGCTTAAATCATTCCTGTTAAAACCATCTCTAAACTGCCCTGTGGGGCCTTTAAATTCCTTAGTCAGAGGGAGTAACAGAACACCGGTAGCTACTAACATCCTTTTTGGCTTCCTTATAGATCTCCGGCTCTGAGATCATTGCAGGGTGGGCCTGAAGCTTACTCCCCTTCTGTCACAGTAGAGTAGTCACTGGGAGGGTCTTCAGGCCACAGGGGAGTTTTTGGTAACTGTCTCCTTCTAAGGGGCCTGATTGCAGTGTGTTGTGCTGGCCCCTTCAAGGCACTTGCATTTTAAAAAAAAGGACATCTAAGGAAAGTTTAAACTTACCTGAGCAGCTTCATGGGAGAATTCTAGGCCTCAGTGAGGGAGGGGCATTTCCTACCTCTGCAGTCATCCAGTGGGATGGTAAGTGTGAAGGCTGGACAGGATTTCTCCGTGGCCCTCGAAAGGTCCCCCCAGGGCTGTGGTGTCTCTGTGTGGGTGAGGACAGAGAGCAGCTGGGGGATGTGAGATCAGAGCACACAGTTTTCACCCAAGTCTCTGTATAGTTTCCCTCTTCTACCCATCCTCCACCTTCCAAAAATAATCCACCAGATTCATTTTGCTCTGAGAATCTGAGAGCAGAAGAAACTCTAGGTATCTAAGAGTTTGCTGGCTTTAGGGTGCTCTCTGTCCCTAGGATGATAGAGAGGGCGTGGGTCCAATGGCCTCAGCAGAGCATTATATATCCTGTCTCAGAGTGCTGAGGGGAAGACACTGGACATCTAATCATCAAGACAGGAGCCACAGGGCAGCAACACCTATAATCACAATTGCCCAGTAAAGGGAAACTGAATCAGTTCTAATACACACTGTGAAGGTGATGGTGGTTTAGTCACGAAGTCGTGTCCGACTCTTTGCGACCCCATGGACTGTAGCCCACCAGGCTCCTCTGTCCATGGGAATTCCCAGGCAAGAATGCTGGAATGGGTTGTCATTCCCTTCTCCAAAGGATCTTCCTGACCCAGGGATCGAAGCCAGGTCTCCTGTGTTGCAGGTGGATTCTTTACTGCTGAGCTACCAGGGAAGCCCCAATACACACTGTTATCATGAGGGAATACATAAATGGCTATCCCACGTGTGTCAATTAACAAGTTAGCCATTCCCTTGGACAAATCAAAATTAGCTTATGTCGGATGAGGCAGATGGACTCCTTTAACCAATAGGGACTAATTCTGTTTTGCATTTACCTGGAAGGTACTATTGGATTAAAGGAGATTCAAGTGATAGGACCTGTGAGCTTCTCTTTGAAATCCTTTAAACCTCTGCCCAGACCCCTCTGATAGATGAAAGGACCCATGCTTCTGAGGCTAGGCGCTAGTGAATTTCCCTTTGAAGGGAGGTTTGCACGGATGCGGGCTCACTCAAAAGAGCAGCAAAATCCAGTGACAATCCCGGCTGCTCTTTCCACTTTATGACGAGCAGGTTCTGCTATCGTCTCACCGTTTCCTTCTACACGAGGGAGGGAAGCAAGCTCCTCCGTGCCCGCCTCTCCCGCCGAAATGCCGCGATTCTGGGTTGCGCCGCAGGAGTGACTATTAGGGGCGGCCCGGGGTGGTTCGGTCTCACCGGTCTGTGCTGTGCTCTCTCCACCGCAGGCCGCGTCCAGATGCTGCCGCAGGCGGTGTGTCTCCTGCACGCGCTGCTGGAGAAGGGACACACGGTGTACGTGCACTGCAACGCCGGCGTGGGGCGCTCCACCGCCGCCGTGTGCGGCTGGCTGCAGTACGTGCTGGGCTGGAGCCCCAGGAAAGTGCAGTATTTCCTCGTGGCCAAGAGGCCGGCGGTGTACATTGACGAAGAAGCCCTGGCCCGCGCAGAGGAAGACTTTTATCAGAAATTCGGGAAGATTCGGTCTTCCGTGTGCGGTGTGTAGGGTGATGATGGATCCGCCTCCCTCCCTCCGGGTTTCCTTAGGAAGCCTGGAGTGAAGCTAGTTGCTGACCTAGAAGCCAAGATACTTCCTCGACTGGAAAAACAGGCCCTGCCACCCCCGCTCCCCCCACCCCCCAATCCCGACCCGCCTTTAGTCTGGGGCTGACTTTGAGCTCTGCTTTGGTTGAACTGGATCTTCTTTGAAATATTTTGCAAAGGGTGCTGTGACTGATCCCGAGAAAAATCCACTAGCAGTTGGGCTGTGCAGTGCGGTTCCAGCATCAGATGGAAAGGGAACGGGCTCAGGTCTGTGCCGGCAGGCAGATGGTCCCTGCTGAACGGTCAGTGCTTTGCTGTCCTGTGAACGCACCACTGCTTTGGCTTGTTGCCTTGTGACTTGGCAGGCAGAAGAAAAGTTCGGGAGTTACCTAGATGTTACACACACACACACACACACACACACATGCACACATCTTTTATGCTGAACTGAAATGGAATTATAAAATAAGAATTGGTCAGTTGGCCAAAGAAGAGAATAGAGTGGGTGAGAGCCTGGACTATGATAAAGGGAGAGCCCCATATGACCCCAAACGATGACTTTCTAGCCTTTTTTTTTTTTTTTTTTTGCATCCTACTTCAGAGTTATTAAAACGTATTCCAAAGCCTCACCTTCCTTCTGTATGCACAACCCAGTGTGATGGCCTCAGTAACCTTATTATCTTTATGTGTTTTAGCTGAGGCTCTGTGAGCAGAGCTAGGATGCCCAGGTCTCAAGGCTGGTCAGGGATGAGCTGGAGTTTATCACCCAGGTTTATTTGACTCAGTGTTGTGAAAAGGACAACACCTGTGGTGTTGCTGGCACATTTTCGTGAGTTCAGCCTCTCCCAGTGGAAGGTCAATTTGTCTGCAGCAGTTTCTGCAGTGAGAAATGGAGCAGTGTTCTAACAGTCACCATAGAATTCAGGAAAGTTAGTTATCCTAATTTAAACCACAGTGGGCTGTCTCCAGGCCAGAGTGGCCCAAGCCATACATCACTCACAAGAGGAGCTGTGTTCCCAGAAGGGCCCCAAGTGCCAAAGTCCATAGTTAATTGTTTCACAGATTAGGGGTGATCCTGGTTTACCCTCAGTTTAATGCAGAACAGTTGCTGTGCCTCCAGACAGTGTAATTCACTATCTGGGGCTCTATAAGAAATTCAGATTAATAAGATTTTGGAGAAGGCAATGGCAACCCACTCCAGTAGTCTTGCCTGGAGAACCCCAGGGACAGAGGAGCCTGGTGGGCTGCCATCTATGGGGTCACACAGAGTCAGACACGACTGAAGCGACTTAGCAGCAGCAGCAGCTTTCAAAAAGCTCATAGCCTAGAAGCATCCGTATGTTCAATCAGGTGCACTGCAGGGTTGAACTAGTAATGATTGGCTGGTATGGGAAAGGGGAAATAATTTTTATTGGGTGCCTCTTATGTGCTGGATGCTTTACAATCTTATGTAATGTGATCTTCATGGTACCCCATGTGGAAGGTTTTTATTATCTCTGTTACAGAGATGAGGAAACTAAGACTCACAGAGATGAAATCAACTGTCCTCAGTCATGTGGTGAATAAATAGATGAAATACGATCAGGTTTGTTTGACTCAGAGCCGTACTTTTTCTGTTAACCTACAATGCTTATTTATTTTTCTGCTCCTTCTTTTCTTCCATAAATATTTATTGATAGTTGTGAGAGAGTCTGATTTAGGAAGTATAGAGGCAAGATGGACAAAAGATGAGTTCCAGAGGAATTCAGAGGAGGGAGAGGTGTCCTGTAACTGGGACTCAGAGGAAATGGTGTTTCATTTGAGCAGAGAAGGCTAGGCAGGACAAATGTATCCTATGATTTTCAGAGTAAAATTTATAAGCTAGGATTATATAATGTGAAGACCAGCTCACTTGCTAAAAACAAGTAGAAATAACTACTGTGTTCAAGTAACCCATTTATAGTCATAACATGTTTGGTAAAATTTAATCTTAAAAATGGAATATTTCTAATTATGTAAATGTGTGTGTGTATATGTGAATTTCTTTAATGTTTAGGAAGTCCAGCTATGTAACTTCCACTATAGAAAGACATTTTTTTTGGGGTAGATTTTTCCCTGTTTTGCTTTGATAGACAAAATCAGTTTAGGGCTATTAAAAAATGTTTTGGAACAACTTCCCGTCCTCAATGAATGGGATGGCCAATGTATTTAAAAATCACCTGCAACTTTTGCTAAATAAAAGCATTAAAAATGACCTCTGTGTACAGGATTTTTAAAATGTTTCTAACTTAGTCTGAAATCTCAAGGAACAAACTGTTTCCTTATTTGAAAAAGAGGCAGTTGGCTGAGCTAAATTGTTTCTTCCTTATCACTCTCACTTTCTCATTAGTTGATCAAAATGGGCAGTTACAGGACAAAAGAAAGTCAAAGGGGAGGACACCACAAAGACGTGAAGATGGGAAGCTCAAGGGTGTGTCAGATAAAATCAAAGTGATGTTGTGCCATTAGCTGCTTGTCACTGGCATTTACAACACTCTTCAGTCACACATTTTTCAAAGAAAATCATAACATCTCACTCAGTGTAAAGAAATGTCCAAATAAGTTTATTTTCTCTTAGACTCGAAACATTTTCCTATAATTATTTTGTGTGCTAACGTTAGGAAAAATTTAAAAAAGAAACACTCTTTTCATTAACATTAAGGTATGGGTGAAAACTATTTGGTTTGACCATTTTAAGAAAAAATGATGAAAAAATGTGGTTAGGATTTTGGAAACTATAGGAAGTAATGAAGGGGGAAAAATTGAGGATGAGCTCACTAGGAAATGAGAAATTGCCATACATGAAAAAATACTGAATAACTAAACAGAGTCAGTTTGATCAGAAATTAGAACTGAAAATATCTTTGGAGATAATCTAGTTTGATTCCTTTATTTTACAGAGGATCAAACTCAGAGACCTCAAATAACTCTTCCTGCAGCAAAAAAAAAAAAAAAAAATGAGGACCGGTGGAAAGTGATGAGCTAGAGAGATAGGTCAGGAGATTTCTTGCCGTGTTGATGGGTTGTAGGAGAGTTTCATGGGAGTGAGAGCAGACAGTGTTGTTAGTGGGGAAGAATTGGTGGGAGGATTAATGGAACCTGGAGTAAGTGGAAGAGAAATGGCTAAAATTAGAAAAAGCAAAGAACAGCAAAATTTCCGAAAGAAGAAAAAGCAGATGTTTCCTTTTATAACGATACTACTGGTGAGATTGAGAAGGAAGTTGTGAATGTGGAAATGGGGGATAGGGGTAGGATCAAGGTTATGTTCCCTGGATGGAGGGCCACGCTAAGTATCCAACTACTTCTCTATGGGACTGGATCACAATTGGAAAAAGGATCAGCTTGCTGTAGTGTGTTGACCAAATAGAGGGGTGGGATGCATAGTGGCTTATTACCTGCTGGGAAAAAAGAGAAAATCTGATAGGAGATGGATTAAGAATAAAAAAAAGAATGACTGGTGAAACTACCTCTCATTACAACAAAAATAATGGCAATAATAGAACAACAGTGACAACTTTTTTCCCTCCTCCCCCAAACCATTACTCCAGAAGTCTTCCCCAATCCGGTTAATATAAATATTGCAGAGTTTCAGTTTCAGACCTCAATGGAATCAAGTCATTCTCATTTTTTGTTTTCTTTTTTTTTTTCTATTCCAGGTTTCCATTTTTATTGATCTGATTGCTGAGAAATCTTGGTGGTGATAAGTCATTTTTCGCCCCGTTCTTCCTTTCAAACCTTACATTTAATCTATCAGGAAAACCTGTCACCTCACCTGTCGAAATATCTATAGAGCCTGACTATGTTTTACCTCCTCCCTCAAACAACCCTAGGTAAGGCCACCATGATCTGTAGACTGGACTTCAGAACCAGCCTCCTCCCTGCCCATGTCTTACCTTGCCTCTCCTCCTCCCCTTACCAAGCTCATAAGTGGCCAGGGCGATCCTATAAATGTATGTCAGATCATAACACTCCCGTGCTCACAACCTCCAGTGTCTTGCTTTGTCACTCAGAATAAAAGGACCCCACAACCTGGTCCCCTGTTATGTCTCTGACCTAAACTCCCACTGCTTTCTGCCTCACTCTGCTCTACCCACATTGGCCGTCTTGCTCCTTGATTATTCCGTGTAGACTCCTACTTCAGGGCACTTGCACTTACTCTTCTCTCTGCCCAGAGTGGTCTTTTTCCTTGTATGCGCAGGGCTCACTCCCATCCCTTCTCCAGCAATGCTTCTCCACACCACCCTACTAAAATGACCACACCCAGCCCCAGCCTCCCACTCCTCATTCTCTGCTTCATTTTTCTTCATGGACATAGTACTGGCTGGTATATCACATCATTTGCTTATTTGTTTTATTGTCTGTGTTCTCTTACTACAAATGTAAAAATCATAAAGGCCAAAATTTGTATTCGTTTTGTTTGAAGAAGGAAATGGCAACCCACTCCAGTACTCGTGCCTGGAAAATCCCATGGATGGAGGATCCTGGTAGGTTATAGCCCATGGGGTCGAAAAGAGTCAGACATGACTGAGCAACTTCACATTAATCATAACATAATGTTTGGTGATGTACTTACACTGCCTGTAACGGAGCTCGGTATCGTTTGATGAGTTAAGGCCATGAGTAGCTAGTAACTACTGAAAGCATACGTGGTCCATGTAAGTCTAAGTGCTTTATATATATCAGCATATTTCATCTTCCCAGCAAATCCTATGAGGTAAATATTATGACTATCCCCATTTTACAGATAAGAAATCTAGAGTCACAGAGAAAATGTGAACTTATTCTAAGGCAAGCAGGACAGTTTCACCCCTGGTTTGGTGGTGTCCCTGCTCAGTTGTTAAGTCATGTCTGACTCTCTGCAACCCCACAGACTGTAGCCCTCTATGCTCGTCGGTCCATGGGATTTCCCAGGCAAGAATACTGGAGTGGGTTGCCATTTCCTTTTCCAGGGAATCTTCCTGACCCAGCAACTGAACCTGAGTCTTATTCATTGGCAGGAGGATTCTTTACCACTGAGCCACCAGGGAAGACCCTTGGGCCAAGTTTTTTTTTTTAACACCAAAAACATTTTGTATTTTATTCAAAACCCTAACACAAAATGCATTCAGAACTTTCTTTGGTTGAATAATTAGCTGTTTTTAATTATGTAAGATTGTTCATAGTTTGGTGGTAAAAGTGTGTTTGTGTATTTCATATCATTAATCTTCTACTGAGCAACTCTTATTGGTCAGCTGCTCAGTCATGTCTGATTCTTTGTGACCGCATGGACTGCAGCATGCCAGGCTTCCCTGTCCTTCATCATTTCCTAGAGTTTGCCCAAAGTCATGTCCATTGAGTCAGTGAGGCCATCCAACCATCTCATCCTCTGTCATCCCCTTGTCCTTCTGCCTACAGTCTTTCCTAGCACCAGGGTCTTTTCTAATGAGTCAACTCTTTGCATCAGATGGCCAAAGTATTGGAGCCTCAGCTTTAGTATCAGTGCTTCCAATGAATATTCAGGATTGATTTCCTTTGGAATTGACTGGTTTGATCCCCTTGCAGTCCAAAAGTCTCAAGTCTTTTTCAACACCACAGTTCGAAAGCATCAATCCTTCTCCTTTGGTGCTCAGCCTTCTTTATGGTCTAACTCTCACATTCATACATGACTACAGGAAAAACCATATCAACTCTTATCACCTTCTAAAGATGTCATGTTAGTTTTTATTGCTTTTTTTCCCTTTGATTTCTTAGCATTAATTTAGTGTCAACATAAAATATGTGTTTACATTATAGTAGGCATAGAATAGTTAAACAGTTAGGCTCCTGTCTAGAAGATATGATAGAGTACCTAAGAATCTGTCCAATGCGGAAAAGCTTTAAACTCAAACACGATCGGGAAGTTATCATTTGCCTTAAAGGACAGAAACCGAAGAACAAAATCCAGAGACAGCTGAAGGAATATTTGGAGGCAGACAGAAAATGTGGGGACACTCAAGTAACAGGCAAGATGAATTCCTGTACTATCAGTTCAGTTCAGGACTGAACTGAACTGAACTGATAGTCATATCAGGCATTATAGCAACATTACTAAAGGAAATACTACTTGGCATTCAGTGAGTAAGATTGTGGTCATTTAAAACCTGAGCTGTAAATGATTAGTATTGAATGACCTGGTATGGATTACAAAAAAGAAATTTAGAACAAACTGGACAGTGAAAGAATAAAGAGCTGAACCAAGCACAGCACAGAACAGGTAATTGTCATTGTCACACTTATCAAGGCTTTCATCAGTTCCTAGTGAGAGAAAACCCAAAACTCACTGAATAAAATTTAGCTCAATAGAATCTATTTTTCATTCAATAGAGACCCCTATTGTTGCTTTCTTAAAGCTAAATGACAAATCCAAAGATGGATTGATGGTCCAGACAATTGCAGTGAAGATTTTGTACCCATTGTGGGTGAACAAGATAAGCATACCCCATTTCTTACAGAATGATGTTCAAACAAAACATTTGTCTGCCCAGCATCTCATGTTTCAGGGGCTTAGGCCATTTCTGTTTATTATGATTACTGATATATTTGGACATATTTCTATGGTTTAGTTTTTATTTCCCAATAATTTTCTCCTTTTTCTATGCCTTATTTTCTCCTTTCTTGCTTTTAGTTTTGACTTTATTTCCTGTTCTTTAAAGGAAAGAACATTAACATTGACCTACAGCCAAATGTTTTAGATTACTTTCTGTTTTTCCTTTTTGTATTTCTGTTTTTCAGTTGTTAGGGAGGGCAAAGCAAATGTTGATGAGGACACGTTCTTCATTGCCAGACTTACAGTTACTACCCCATCTGATTTTCTTGCTGTCTCTCCCAACTTCCATTATATGTAAGAATTTTAAGCCTAGTGAGTTTCAAGTTTCCAATGAGCACATTACTGTCCATCTCCCTACAGTATCACATCTCTTTGCTAGGTGTTCTGAGCCACAGATTTCGTTCCTTTAGATAATCCATCAATGCACTTCCAGAAACAAGTGCTGAACGATCTTATCTGCTGGTCATCCTTCTTACTTTTCTATTCATTGTTGCAGGTGGATATCTATCCTCAAATTTTATGTTGTAATTTCCATTCAGATGTCAGGAGCGATAGCAGGTTTGCCATGTTAAATCAGAATTTTCTCAATCATCATCTATACCAGTGACACCCAAACCTCAATTCTAAAGCTCTTTCTTGAGTCCCAGGCCCATATATCAAATTTTTTCTGAGCATTTTTAGTTGGACATCTCCCAGGACAGCTTTAAACTCAACATGTCACAGAATGAAGCTTGCTTTCTTTTACTGAGCTTCCTGGATTTTCTCTTTTGGGCAGACAGTGGCCACATCTTTCTCCCAATTGCTCAAGTCAGAAACTGAATGCCATTTTTGCCACTTTCCTCCAATTCACCAACCCTCTAATGATTCAACAAATTCTTTCAATTATTTCTTTCAACTTGCTAAATATCTCTTAAGTGTTACCACTTCCAACTGTCTTCTCTGACATGATTATTAAAACATTCTGACTTATCTTCCTGCGGTTATTCTTACCCTGTTCCAGACCATTCTTTGTATGTCTACCAGAGAAACTTTTCTAAAATTCAAATATGATCCTGTCTCTTTCTTGCTCAGCATTTCTCAATGGCTCCTCATTATTCTAGGGAAAAGTTTAAAAAGTGAAATGGAGGGCTTCCCCAGTAGCTCAGTTGGTAAAGAACCCACCTGCCAGTGTAGGAAACACAAAAGACACGGGTTTGATCCCTGTGTTGAGAAGATGCCCTAGAGGAGAAAATGGCAACTCTCTCCAGTATTCTTGCCTGGAGAATCCCATAGACAGAGGAGCCTGGTGGGCTACAGGCTGTGGGGTCTCAAAGGGTCGGACATAACAGAGCACTCACTTACACACACACAAAGCTTCTTATGTTCCAGATCATTCCTTTCCTTTTTCCTTGTAAATTCTGTAACTATCCTTCAAGATTACACAGTGAATTAAATGTTCTATGACCTTTTCTTACCCTCTGGCTTTTGCACATACTCTTTCCTCTGCCTGGAACCCTCTACCTTCCATCTATGTCTGGCCTGTTCTTTGTACTCCAAGGTCACCTTCTCTGAGGTGTCTTCATTCGTGCTTAAAGTGGCTCCTCTCCATTATTTTCATAGGACCCATGTTTGCTGTTCTTCAAGCACTTACCCCACTGTACCATAATATATTTAGGTAGGAATTGCAAATAGTGTTTAGTAACGTAGGCTTTTGCACATTCTTAGATATTAATTTAGCTAAATACTTCTTTAGCACCCGTGCTCGGGTTTAATGTATATTTTAACCTAAGAGAAATGTGAAGAAAACATTTCAGAATAACTTTGTTTCATGTAAGTTAATGATTGGGTAATTTATTGAAAACGACTATAAGAGGCTTGCTTTTTTTGTTTTTTGTTTAATATCCATTTCTATATATACCACTAGTATTTAATGATATTAAGTCATAGCAAATATATATCAACATCAGAAAGCCATGATCCTATAAAATTTTATATTGCATTTTCAACCCAATCTCTTGCTGAAAATTGCATTTATTCAATGCCCCTTTGGTCTGCCATCATAGGCTAATACTGATGGCTTTCCAGAAAGAACAGCCTTATGAAATACAGTGTTATGTGTACTAAGAATATTATCGATTGTATTATACTGCTTAGTGTTCTCACGATGAGTGATCTCATGGAAGAAATTTCCTTCTGGTCCAAGAATTAGGCATAGTTGTTGTTTTCTTGAGCAATAAAAAATACTTTATGTGAGTGTGAAGCTTACAAATAATTGTTTTCCTCTTCTCAGTAACAACTAGGATTATGTAGTACACATTTCTTGAACTGACTTTACTCTGCCTTGTATTTCTACCCATTTTTACTCCATTGCCTCATCTCTGTTACTTATTTAAAATTTTATTTTCATTTTTCTATATTGTTTAATCCATTATAAGTGTCATATTTAATTCCTTTTGGAGAAAAAGCAGTATAAATAAATACACAAATAAAATAGTTGCCATGTTGAAGCATTTGCACAATAAAGAATGAATACTATTTGTATAAATGTCAAAAAGAAGTGGAATGTTATGAAATGTCATATGTGTTTCAGGGTAAAATTCTGTCTTTTTAGAAATGAAGATACTCTGTGTGTGTGCATGCTAAGTCACTTAAGTCATGTCCGGCTCTTTGCAGCCCTATGGACCTTAGCCCCATCAGGCTTCTCTGTTCATGGGATTCTCCAGGTAAGAGTACTGGAGTGGGGTTGCCATTTCCTTGTCCAAGGCCTCTTTTCCACCCCCAGGGATTGACCCTACTTCTCTTATGTCTCCTGCGTTGGCAGGTGGATTCTTTACCACTAGTGCCACTTGGGAAACCAGAAGACACTCTAAAAATAGTATTATCCTTCATCCTTTGCCTCATGGACACAAATATCAGAGGATTGTCTCAAATCCACAGAATGTCTTCATTCCTATGTATTGATTTGACATAGAGATGCGTTCTTATGATTAAACAAGGTAAGCTAGAATTCAGGTCATCATTGTAAGTTTCCTGTATGTCTAAAACTTTACAGATGGAGAGATGTGTTTTTCTTTTCCTTTTCTGGCGAATCCAACAAATTGCCTAGAGTCCATAATTTCATTTATAATCAATGGAGTAAGTAATCAGATGTGAACACCTGTTCTTCCTCTATTTATTCTGTTGAGCATAAATACAGCTGCAGTCCTCAGAAAGTCATAAATAAAACTCACAACTGAAAGATTATACAAACTAGTGACCTGTTACACTTCAGCTGTCTAAATAGTGGAATTCTCTCTTCCAGAGAAAACTGCAGATCTGATAGTATTTTTATGACATTAACAGTATTCCCTTATGAAATTAATATCATTTTAATTTTTTCCTATATATAATATACTGTTTTCTCCAAGGATAAACAAAAATTGTTAACTTATTTCTTAAAAAGATTCAAATTTCTGTACACAGAAAATTTTCAGTGTTTTAAATATACTAAACTTATTATTTGTAAATGGAGGTGACATTCTTTGGAACATATAGATCATTGCATATGTAAACCAATTAGATAAAGTAGGCTTGTATATAATCATTGGCAAGCAGTAATCAGAATTGTGTAAAGAAATTTTTTTATTATTAAGTTATTTAAATAGTTCTGATTAAGCATGAGAAAGAACAGCTGATACAGTTCAAGTGTCTTTTGCAAAGTAATTTTGGAGTGTCTATAAGGAAATGTCTCAGTTTGAAGTATTTGCCAATAGTCTTTCTCCAGGAATTTGTTGTTAGCTCAGAATAGGTTGTATCCCTCAGTGGTCTACCTTTTTTTAGATCAAAGAGAAAGCTTTTCTGATTCATACGATGTACGATTTTTGATTGCCATTTTTAATAAAAGAAGTAGAAGATACATAAACAAAATCCACATTTTAGTCAGGAATCAATCTTCCCTCAGCTCATAATAAAAATGTTATCAATGAGATATTTTGCAAAAATAAAAAATAGAGAAACCTGGTTTAGGAATAGTGAACAAAATCTAGGGTATTTCAATAAGCCCACCATTTGCTGTTGTTGCTGAAAAGACTAACAAAATGATGCACTGATTTTAAACACAAAAATATATAAACAAGGAGCACTCAGGTCTTGACCACATAAAATATTTAGTACGTAATTTTTGTTTTGACCACGAGTTCATTGAAGAATTATGCTGTTTTGTTAACAAGTTTGCAGTAGGATATTGACATTTACAGATTAGACAGTTTCCCAAAGAGGATTTCTGATTTCTTAAGAAGTATGGGTAGAGAAAACAAGATCCAGAGATTGCTTTGTGGGCTTCCCTGATAGCTCAGTTGGTAAAGAATCAGCCTGCAATGCAGGAGAACCCAGTTCAATTCCCGGGTTGGGAAGAGCCGCTGGAGAAGGGATAGGCTACACACTCCATTATTCTTGGGCTTCCCTTGTGGCTCAGCTGGTAAAGAATCCACCTGCAATGTAGGAGACCTGAGTTCAATCCCTGGGTTGGGAAGATCCCCTGGAGAAGGGAAAGGCTACCACTCCAGTATTCTGGCCTGGAGATTCCATAGACTATACAGTCTGTGGGATCTCTTTGTACTAGTAAATTCAACTTTTGAACAATTGTGCAAATGCTTACTATTTTTTAGGTATTATTTGGGACTTTCACTTAATATTCACAGTGGTTTTACTAAATGGATGTGTGTCAAAATATATATAAACAAGCTTGGGACAATTCATTTGGAGAAAAGACTTCGGAAAGAAATAACACTCCAAATACTTGAAGGATTGACATATAAATAAGGCAATTTTTGCACTTGCACTTGCTTCTCCAGAGGCCAGTAGAAATGTTCATGGCTGGGAGTTATATGGTGGTGGTTTTTGGGTTGGGAAGATCCCCTGGAGAAGGGAATGGTAACCCACTCCAGTATTCTTCCTGGGAGAATTCCATGGACAGAGGAGCCTGGCAGACTATAGTCCATGGAGTCGCAAAGAGTTGGACATGACTGAGAGACTAACAGTTTCAATTTTGGTTTCCCTTAGGGAATAACTTTCTGAACAGAATTGGAAAATGATAAAACAGATTTGCTTTGTGATATAATGAGCTTCACACCACTAAATAATTTTAACCTATAAGTTGAAAACTCTCCCCCTACAAATATTTTAAAGAGGATTGGTTCCTAGATGGAAGACTTGATCTTAGGACTTCCGAGGTCCTTTTCGAAGTTAACAATCTATGCTTCTAATGAA
The DNA here is from genome assembly GCF_049115385.1 of Moschus berezovskii. Classification (NCBI taxonomy): domain Eukaryota; kingdom Metazoa; phylum Chordata; class Mammalia; order Artiodactyla; family Moschidae; genus Moschus; species Moschus berezovskii. Next base: position 90,174,457 of record NC_142469.1, on the reverse strand, counting down.
TGATTTATGTCAGTTTTCAATTTCCTCTTTTCCCTTGAACATTAAAAGCGACAAACTGACGTTTACCAAAGCTATCAAAGGACATGAGAGGACAGTACAGATGTCCTACCATGCTCAAAGAGAAACCTAAATGCTCAGTTGGCTTTTGCTCCTCCCTAATGGTGATGGACAAGGAGGCCTGGCGTGCTGTGATTCATGGGGTTGCAAAGAGTCAGACAGGACTGAGCGACGGAACTGAACTGAACTGAATGATGTTGGAGAAGATAGCGTAAAGGAAGGAATAAATGAATGAACAGATAAATAAATAAGTATAAGCCTTCTGTTGAGATGCAAGGGTTCACATTATGTGTGTAGGCAACACTGGAATAACATACCTGAGGCCAAATGGAATGACTTGCAGAGAGCTTCTCTAATGAGATGAACTTTAAAGGCAAAGGAGGCTCAGAGCCTGCAGGAGAGAAGAGGCCATCTTTGCCACAGGATTCAATCTCTGAGATCATTTGGAGTTCATATAAGGGTCTTTATTGACCATAAATCATTATCTTCTCCATGCATTTTCCATGTAAGATGTTTATTTGGAATTCATGATTTTACTTTAAAACATCTCTAACAACAATCCAACCTGGTGTCAGGAAAACTTATGATCATTTCTGGACACAGTTCTAGTTTATTGGCAAACGATTCTATGGTTTATGTTCATGCATACATGCTAAGTTGCTTCAGTTGTGTCTGACTCTTCGCAACCCTTTGGACTGTAGCCCACCAGGCTCCTCTGATCATGGGATTCTTGAGAGATAAGGTATATTGACTGATCAGTTCCTGCTCACCTATTCATTTTTTATTTTAACTTTGAGTCAAGCATAGAATCAGATCAATTGACTCAGAATGCTACTCAAGGCAAGTGTATTAGACATGCTAGGGTTTTACTAATTACCTAGTCTTGTGGCTAACCACCATCCTCTCCCTCCTTCTGGAAGAACTTACTTCCATTTACTGTTTCATGGGACAAGAGCTGTTTGCTGAGACAACATCTTAGCCAAGTACATTAAAGAGAAGAATACTTGTGAGTATAATCACATTTCTCACATAAATAATCCCCTGAGTAGTTTTCTCCCCATTTTCCCTACTCTTTAGTTTTTTCCCTTTGATATAATTTACTGCTTATTCTGTTAAAGCAATTAGATATTTGTGTTAATTAGATATTTATTGTCTGTGCTGAAGTGAAGGTACTTAGCTCAGGATGGAAAGTGGCTTGCAGATGTTTATTCTGAGAGTAACTTTTTGTTTTGCTGTTGTCTCTGAGGCACACTCTATTCGTTCAACCCTGTTGTATGGCTCTCTGAAAATACATCAAACTAAAATGGCCCTCAAAGCAGCACTTCTTCTGTGCTCTTTGCTGCTTAAAAATGTGTTGATTATACTACTTTCTTTAGTACCACTGGAGAAGAGAGATGACCAGTTAAAGAGGTAATGTGCATAATCCTTCTCATTTACCACTATTCAACTGTTAATGAAGTGAAACTTGTGAAACAAGTGTAAGGAATAGCAAAAGTATTTTCATATAAGTAAGTACAGAAAGCACGAGTCATTTTAGAAAAGAAAATGACATGAAAAGGGTGTTAATAAAGTAGCTTTTCTAAAAAAGATTTTTTTTGATGTGGATCATTTTTAAAGTCTTCATTGAATTTATTACAATATTGTTTCTGTTTTTTTTTTTTTTTTAATATTTTGGTTTTTTGACCTTGAGGCATGTGGAATCTTAGCTCCCCAACCGGAGATTGAACCTTCTGCATTGGAAGGTGAAGTCTCAACCAACGTTTAATTCTGATATGTTTTCCAGCTTTGGAAGGTGTATGTGTGTGCATGCATACACCAGTCTGTCTGTACATAAAGCTATTTTTGAAACCTATTCACTGTCTTTGCCCTGCACAGGTGAAGTGCCCAATAACGGACATGGTAGTTGATAAGAGATAAAGGGTTAAGAATAGAAGAGAAGGAGGTTTAGATAGTGAGTGTTGACCTCGCATGATATCAAGAGCTTTAAAATACACATGGAGTTTTCCTCTTGCCTGCTCACTCTCTTGATTTATATTTCCCTGAACCTAGAGTGAGGTTCAGGGGTGGAGATCCCATGTCAGCTGAAGATTCAAGAACGGTGATAAATTCTCCTCCAGCTCCTCCCTTCCACCTTGCTGTCAATCAAAGCAGTTGTGTCATCATCACCTCTTTTCCATTTCAAGCCACAAACTAGTGTCATTTCACCTCCTCTGCATTCTGGATTCTGTTCATGCATTTTATTGGTAAACTAAACTTAATTTTGCTTCATGTTTCCCTCTCGTATCTCACCCACATTTTTTTCCACGCCAGATAGCTACCTGTCCCAGATGCTTTTAATTTTGTAAGTTGATCAGTTTGAGTCTCCTCATGGACTCCCTACCTACAGCTGTTCTGCACTTCTCACTGTTGTCCTTGGGGTCAGCATTGTTTTCCTCATCCACACCTTAGCCCCTTGAAGTTCTTCCTAAAATGCTCTTGGCCATTTCCCCAAAAGGTTACAGTGTCTCGTCACTGACTATGTTCTCCAGAATTGGGCTTCACTAGTGGCTCAGACAGTAAAGAATCTGCCTGCTATGCAGGAGACTCAGGTTCGATCTCTGGGTTCGGAGGATCCCCTGGAGAAGAGAATGGCTATCCACTGTAGTACTCCTGCTTGGAGAATTAAGATGCACATAGCATACATCGCAATCTCTCATGGACAAAGCTTGGACTTCATTTCCTTATTTCTGTGCTTCGGTTCATGGGTCTTTAATCTTGTTAGTTCAGTTCAGTCACTCAGTTGAGTCCGACTCTTTGCGACCCCATGGACTGCAGCACATCAGGCTTCACTGTCCATCACCAACTCCCGGAGCTTACTCAAACTCATGTCCATCAAGTCAGTGATGCCATCCAACCATCTCTTCCTCTGTCGACCCCTTCTCCTCCTGCCTTCAACCTTTCCCAGCATCAGGATCTTTTCAAATGAGTCAGTTGGCCAAAGTATTGGAGTTTCAGCTTCAGCATCAGTCCTTCCAATGAATATTCAGGACTGATTTCCTTTAGGATGGACTGGTTGGATCTCCTTGCAGTTCAAGGGACTCTCAAGATTCTTCTCTAATGTCACAGTTCAAAAGCATAAGTTCTTTGGTACTCAGCTTTCTTTATGGCCCAATTCTCACATCCATATATGACTACTGGAAAAATCATAGCTTTGACTAGACAGGACTTGGTTGGCAAAGTAATGTCTCTACTTTTTACTATGCTATCTAGGTTGGTCATAACTTTTCTTCCAAGGAGCAAGCATCTTTTAATTTTATGGCTGCAGTCACCATCTGCAGTGATTTTGGAGCCCCCCAAAATAAAGTACCTCACTGTTTCCTTTGTTTCTCCATCTATTTGCCATGAAGTGATGGGACCAGATGCCTTGATCCTGGTTTTCTGAATGTTGAGTTTTAAGTCAACTTTTTCACTCTCCTCTTTGAGTTTCCTCAAGAGACTCTTTAGTTCTTCTTCACTTTCTGCCATAAGAGTGGTGTTATCTGCATATCTGAGGTTGTTGATATTACTCCTGGAAATCTTGATTCCAGCTTGTGCTTTATCCAGATTGGCATTTTTCATGATGTACTCTGCATCTAAGTTAAATAAGCAGGGTGACAACATATAGCCTTGACATACTCCTTTTCCTATTTGGAACCAGTCTGTTTTTCCATGTCCAGTTCTAACAGTTGCTTCTTGACCTGCATACGGGTTTCTCAGGAAGCAGGTCAGATGATCTGGTATTGCCAGCCCTTGAAGAATTTTCCACAATTTGTTATGGTCCACACAGTCAAAGGCTTTGGCATAGTCAATAAAATAAAAGTAGATGTTTTTCTGAAATTCTCTTGCTTTTTTGATGATCCAGTGGATGTTGGCAATTTGATCTCTGGTTCCTTTGCCTTTTCTAAATCAAGCTTGAGCATCTGGCAGTTCATGGTTCACGTGTGTATCAAAGCCTGACTTGGAGAATTTTGAGCATTACTTTACTAGCATGTGAGATGAGAGCAATTGTGCGGTAGTTTGAACATTCTTTGGCATTACCTTTCTTTGGAATTGGAATGAAAACTGACCTTTTCCAGTCCTGTGGCCACTGCTGCGTTTTCCAAATTTACTGGCATATTGAGTGCAGCACTTTCACAGCATCATCTTTCAGGATTTGAAATAACCCAACTGGAATTCCATCACCTTCACTGTCTTTGTTCATAGTGATGTTTCATAAGGCCCACTTGACTTCACATTCCAGGAAGACTGGCTCAAGGTGAGTGATCACACCATTGTGATTATCTGGGTCATGAAGATCTTTTTGTATAATTCTTCTGTGTATTCTTGCCACCTCTTCTTAATATCTTCTACTTCTGTTAGGTCCATACAATTTCTATCCTTTATTGTGCCCGTCTTTGCATGAAATGTTCCCTTGGTATCTCTACTTTTCTTGAAGAGATCTCTAGTCTTTCCCATTCTATTTTTTTACATGATTTCTCTGCATTGATCACTGAGGAAGGCTTTCTTATCTCTCTTTGCTATGCTTTGGAACTCTGCATTCAAATGGGTATATTTTTGCCTTTTCTCCTTGGCCTTTAGCTTCTCTTCTTTTCTCAGACAACCATTTTGCCTTTTTGCATTTCTTTTTCTTGGGGATGATCTTGATCATTGCCTCCTGCACAATGTCATGAACCTCCATCCATTGTTCTTTAGGCACTCTGTCTATAAGATCAAATCCCTTGAATCTATTTGTCACTTTCACTGTATAATTGGAAGGGATTTGATTTAGGTCATACCTCAATGGTCTAGTGGTTTTCCGTACGTTCTTCAATTTAAGTCTCAATTTGGCAATAAGGAGTTCATGATCTGAGCCACAGTCATCTCCAGGTCTTGTTTTTGCTGACTGTATAGAGCTTCTTCATCTTTGGCTTCAAAGAATATAATCAATCTGATTTCAGTATTGACCATCTGCATGTGTAGAGTCTTCTCTTGTATTGTTGGAAGAGGGTGTTTGCTCTGACCAGTGAGTTCTTGGCAAAACTCTGTTAACCTTTGACCTGCTGTGTTTTGTACTCCGAGGTCAAATTTGCCTGTTACTCCAGGTATCCTTTGACTTCCACTCTTGCGTTCCAGTCCCCTATAATGAAAAGGACATCATTTTTGGGTGTTAGTTCTAGAAAGTCTTCTAGGTCTTCATAGAACTGTTCAACTTCCGCTTCTTCAGCATTAATGGTCGGGGCATAGACTTGGATTACTCTGATATTGAATGGTTTGCCTTGGAAACGAACAGATCATTCTGTCACTTTTGAGATTGCATCATATACTGCATTTCAAATTCTTTTGTTGACTATGATGGTTACTCCATTTCTTCTAAGGGCTTCTTTTCCACAGTAGTAGATACAATCTGAGTTAAATTCACCCATTCCCGTCCATTTTAGTTCCCTGATTCCTAAAATGTGGATGTTCACTTTTGCCATCTCCTATTTGACCACTTCCAATTTGCCTTGATTCATGGACCTAACATTCCAGGTTCCTATGCAAAATTGCTTTTTACAGCATTGGACTTACTTCTGTCACCAGTCACATCCACAGCTGGGTGTTGATTTTGCTTTGGCTTCATCTCTTCATTCTTTCTAGAACTATTTCTCCATTGATCTCCAGCAGCATGTTGGCCACCTACTGGCCTAGGGAGTTCATCTTTCAGTTTCCTATCTTTTTGCCTTTTTATACTGTTCATGAGGTTCTCAAGGCAAGAATATTTAAATAGTTTGCTGTTCCCTTCTCCAGTGGACCATGATTTGTCAGAACTCTCCTCCGTGACCCATCCGTCTTTGGTGGCCTTACATGGCATGGCCCACAGTTTCATTGAATTAGACAAGGCTGTGGTCCATGTGATCAGCTTGGTTAGTTTTCTGTGATGTGGCTTTCGAGATGATAAGAGAGGTGTGCCTGTTCCCCTTGTCCCTTCGGTTGGGGGACCAGGTTCTGCTTCCTCGTCATCGTCCTCACCACCTGCTATGGAGAACTGACTATTTTGCCCGGGCGCATGCCCCGTGTTCCCTCCCCTTTTGTGGGGGTTGCATGAGGGTGTGGCAGTGATCATGGTGGGCTGGATTGTGTGTGAAAGGGGGCTGTCAGGCTTCTCTCACATGCCATCATCCAGAGGATGATGGATGTCTTGTTAGACAAACTTATCTCTTACTTCCATGATATAGTCATTCCAGTGCAAATGCAAAGCCTTTAAGATAACAGTCTTGTAAGCTTAGATTAGGCTTTCTTTCAAATCCACCCAAGTGTGTCTCTCCTGTCATTAAATTGTCACCATCACTAGTCTTTCCTGAAGCCTTTCTGGATTAACCAGAGGGGATCAGCACTTTTCTTTATGAAACGTGTAATTCCCATGGATGTCCACGGGCAACTCCATATCCTTTTCAATTTACCTTTGACCTGTTTCTAATGTCAGTCCAGCACATCCATTGGTGATGTTCTTAATTGGGTATCTCAGAGATTGGTATAGGCCATTCTTTTGCAGGATGTGTGTATGTATGCATGTGTGCACATGTGAATCTGCAGGTTTCTAGAGGACTCAACTGATGAACTCATGTACCTTGTGTCTAGCAAAACAAACACATGTGTATATAGGTACAGAATTGATTCTTTGGGGTGACAATGAAAAGATATCGTCAAAATATCTATCTCCTTGGCTGGCACCAGACACAATAGTAATCTTTGTTTTTTTTTTTTTTTAGGTTCAAATTTTTTTTTTTTTTTTTGCACATGCATGTACGTATTCCTTTTCAAATTCTTTCCCCATTTAGGTTGTTATATAACATTGGGCAGAGTTCCCTGTGCTATTCAGCAGATCCTTATGGACTACCCATTTTAAGTATAGCTGTGTGTACATGTCAATCCCAAACTCCCTAACTATCCCTCACCCCCATCCTTCCCCTGTGGTAACCGAAACAGTAATAGTTTTAATGAGTACGGCTCATAACAATTCTTTGACGTAGGTATTCTGATTGTTCTCATTTGCTGATGAAACTGAGATACAGAGAGGTTAATACCTTAAGGTAAAACAGCTTGAAAGTGTTAGAGGCACGGTTAAAATCAGGCTTTCTGATATCACAAACCCACTGTTAACCACTGTGCCATGTTGTCATTACAGCTGATTTATTTTTTAGATTTGTATAGAAGACAAACTGTATATATTTTTTAAAGCAGAAGAATAGTATTTAAAATGGTTATTAAAAAACTATGAAGCCTTTATTTTTGTCTTGGAATAGCTCAAATGGATTCTGGCTAGCAATTTAGAAATGCTTTCTGCATAAAAGTTTAATATAATATATAAATATTTAAATTAATATAAAATGTGAACATATGCTTTAAAAAGCATATATATTTTTTATTTACACCAGGGTATTGAGTATTATTTTTCCTACATGTAGAAAATACACCAATGGGGAAAATGAATGATGATGTCTAAAAAATAAAATAAATTGCACAGTTAAGAAATGAAAAATTGAATTATACATGTGTGCTACCTCCAGAAGTTCATACAGGGCACAGAAATAGCTGAGTAGGGGGCACAAGAGCCATAAGCAATTTGGCTTTTATTCATGCAGAGTCAAACTTCTCTACTCTTGTTCCTGGACTTGATTTTCATTTTCTTCTTTGTCTCTTTACTGGATGTGAAATTAATAAGAATTTAGATGGTTTCTAAAGGAATTATCAATTAGCAGAAGTAAAAAACTGTATGATGAATAGGTAGGGTTATAAGTGGCTTCTTTGTCAATGAATCTAAGGTGTGATGAAAGTTTCCTGTAGTTTATTTTTTCACAATTTCTTCTTTTTTCAATAAAATTTTTTTTTAATGTTTATTTATTTGCCTGCAGAATCCCAGGGACAGGGGAGCCTGGTGGGCTCCCGTCTATGGGGTCGCACAGAGTCGGACACGACTGAAGCGACTTAGCAGCAGCAGCAGAGCATTCGGCTGCACCGCATCCTGGTTGTGCCATGCGGGCTCCTTCTTTGTGGTGCACGGGCTCTCTAGTTGTGATGCATGGGCTCAGTGCTTGCAATGCAAGGCTTAGTTGCTCTGAGGCATGTGAGACACCAGTTCCCCAACCAGGGATTGAACCCACATCCCCTGTATTGCAAGGCAGATTCTTAACCACTGGACTGCCAGGGAAGTCCCCACAATTTCTTCTTAACCATATTAAATATGCCGCCATTTGATGTATCACTTTTTGAAAGCAGATTTTTTGTTTCTTTTTGACCATGAAGTTTTTTATTTTAAATATTTTTAATGGACATAAATGTTAAATAATGATATAAAAATCTGATGCTAATGTTACCACTCCCTTTTTGCATCTGGAAAACAGCATAAGCAATATGTCTTTGCTTTGAATGTCAGTTTTTCTGAATTACAGTGATGTTGGTCTAGCTCTGAGCCATATATAGGAGCCATATATATTCCTTATTGAAGCTTGTAGTCAGCATAATCATACTCTTACCTTTTTTGTGGCTGAAATTCAGGATGAAGAATTCCTGTTTAGCATTTCTGTTTCAGAGAAGAGTCTAATGGAAGAGCCTGAGTTTATGAAGTACACACGTCCTGGTACAGGATCAGGTACCAGGGGTTGGTGTTATCAAAAGTTAGAGTAATACCCAAACTGTTCAGAGTATGTTTCTCTGTGTTTCTATAAAAGATTAAAACAATAGGGAAAAAACTGTTTAATACTCAAATGAGAATGTGTTAAACCGAAAAATATTTGACTTACCATTGTTGGTATAATTGTTATAACTGGTGAATACATGTTGTTGTTATTAGAAATTCTGAAAGGACTCTCAAAGGAAGGTTGGCAGTTAAAGCCACTTTTTGACGTTCAGAAGCAACATTTGTATAATAAGTTGACCATGAAACATGTAATCTGTCACTGGAATAGTTGTAAACTTAATCTTTGCCGTCATATAGCTGTTCCTTTTGTTGTTGTTCAGTTTCTGATTCGTGTCCAACTCTTTGCGACCCCACGGACTGCAGCATGCCAGGCTTCCCTGTCCTTCATCATCTCCCGGAGTTTGCTCAAACTCGTGTCCAGCTGTTCCTTTAAGCATCCATTACTCTTCCTGTTCCTTCCTTCCCTCTTCCCACCCCTACTGATGCCAATAAAGCACGCCTCGCCTGGCCCCTAAGCAGGTGGTTACAAGCCCCTTCTCTCCTCATCTCTCCAGTCTGTCTGATATTATTCCTGCTTGTGACTTACTCTCATGGTTGGGCTGACAGTATTCTAAGTTCCAGATGCAATATGATTGAATAGCAAAATTTTGATGTATTTGGTGCTCCGTCCAAGATTAGACACAAAAAGGGACCTGTTTCCACGTGGCAAAAATCCCCAAGGAATGAATCCCCAGTAGTTGAGTGTCCGATAGTCTGACAGTCTAGGTGAGTTCATCTTTAGAGACCAGTGGACCTCATTAGTGTTTCTCAAACTCAGATCTTTTTTTACAAACTTATATTTAAGGTCCTTGTTGTCATTTGAAAGTGAGGTTGGAGGGAGTTGGAGGTAATATACTCTATCTGATGCTTTCCAAAAAGAAGAAATATTGTTGCCTAAGAGATGTATATTTGGCATGATGATATGAGAAAGAAAGCAGCTACTCTCATTTATCCATTGTTTTCAAACTACCTTTCTTTTCTGTTTCTTTGAAACAACTTGATGAACTATTTGATTTATGAAAATTATTCTCAGGCTCTAAATGCCACTAAATAAATTATTTATTTGGAAGATTGCTAGAAAGCTTAATGGGCTTCCCTGATGACTCAGCAGTAAAGAATCCACCTGCAATGCAGGAGACATGGATCCGACCCCTGAGTCAGGAAGATCCCCTGAAGAAAGAAATGGCAACCCACTTCAGTATTCTTGCCGGGGAAATCCCATGGACAGAGGAACCTGGCGGGCTACAGTCCATGGGATCTTAAGAATTGGACACGACTTAGCGACTAAACCATCACCACCATAAAACTAAATGGGGAAAGTTTTATTTATGAGGAAAGTGTTATTTCATGTTGGATAGAGAAGGAAATGGCAACCCACTCCAGTACTCTTGCCTGGAAAATCCCGTGGATGGAGGAGCCTGGTGGGCTTACAGTCGTTGGGGTTGCAAAGAGTTGGACACGACTGAGCGACTTTGCTTTCACTTCTCACTTTCATGCATTGGAGAAAGAAATGGCAACCGACTCCAGTGTTCTTGCCTGGAGGATCCCAGGGACGGGGGAGCCTGGTGGGCTGACGTCTATAGGGTTGCACAGAGTCGGACATGACTGAAGTGACTTAGCAGCAGCAGCAACAGCAGCAGAGTATTCCAAGATACTCTTTTGTGTCTGGGTTAGATTTTTTTCAATGGTTATATTTTGTAGATTCAATATAGAAAACAGAATCATTCAAATATGTATCTTTTATTCTTTACCAGAAATCACATTTGTTAAAAGAGAATTATCATAAATGGTCTAATGTGCCCAATACACATTGTTCTTGGATGTAATAGTAAATTCCTAAAGGAAACTTTCAACTCTTTGTATACAGCAAGACATACAGCAGGCATAATCACATTTCTCAAATTCCCAAGAAGTACAAACTACTTTATTTCTTAAAATGATGTTTTAAAAATGCACACACATTTTAAGGGTTTTCTTTTCCCCATGGCCCCAGAAGAGCATAAAGTCTTTATTGTTATCCAATTTGGCTTCTGTGAATAAACATCTTATTGCTTATAAATATGTTGATTAAAAATAAAATAATCAGCAAAATTATATCCTATATATTTTTATGAAATTTCTTCCCACACCTTCAAATTTACCCTGAAGGTTGCTTAAGATATTGTTAGTGATTTGGGATATGAGAGTGTATTTTATGTTTAAAAATCACATAACTTTTAGCTTTTTTAATTGAAAGGGATTCTAAGAGATTAGTTTTAGAATAACTTCTTTATTCTACAGATAAAAAAATAACTGAATCTTAAAGAAGCTATGTAAGCCATCTGATACACATGGCAGAAACACTAATTCCCGGTTCAAGGCACAGATCAGTTCAACAAACATTTATTGAGTAGTTCTTAAGGATTTTTAAATAATTGAGAAATAATGTTACCCTTCTAGGAGCTTATGCTCTATTAGGATGTGCAGACCAGTAAATAGATAATATCAATATAATGTGTTAAGTACAGTAACAAAGACAAGTGCAGGATGAAAGTATAAAAATAGAAGAATGGATTCACTTGATAAGTGATTTTATTTTTCTTCAACTAGCATTTATTGGGTGCATGCATGCATGCTAAGTCACTTCAGTCATATCTGACTCTTTGTGACCCCATGGACTGTATCCTGCCAGGCTCCTCTTGTCCATGGGATTCTCCAGGCAAGAATACTGAAGTGGGTTGCCATTTTCTTCTCCAGGAAATATTCCTGATGATTACCTACACGAAGTGCCAGGTGAAAGTATTGGTGAAGTAAAATTGACAGTCTTTGATCTCAGGATTCTTAGTCTTTTGGGGGACAGATGTCAGTAAACAAATCACATAAAAATGTATGATAAAAAGTGATATTAGTGTCTTGAATGCAGTTCTAGACGACACATAACAAAAGGACCTGACTGACATCCCCAAGTCAGGAAAATCTTCCGTCTCATCTAGTCACTGGGATAACCCACACATTAAAGGGATCAGGCTTACTGACTTTTAATAGTTAAGCAAAAAAAACAAAAAAAGGTTTCTCTTTTATTTAGGAATAATAGATTCTCTTCCCGATAAGACCTATAGGACAAAGCATGCGGGAAGGGAAGGGGCGGGGTCTTCCATGTCCTTGCTGGACGTGTCACCTTTGAAGCACCTCCATGTGTTCACCAACCCCCGAAGTTCTCCAAACCCTGCCCTTTTGGGTTTTTATGGAGGCTTCATTACATAGGCACAATTGATTAAACCCAGTGGCTATTGGCAACTGATTCAACCTCCAGCCCCTCTCCCCTGCCAGGAGAAAGAGGGAGGGTTGTAATTTCCAACTGTTTAATCATGTGGTTGGTTCCTCTGGCAAACAGGCTTTATCCTGTGGCAATACTTCTTTCTGTGGGACACACCTATGCATTGCAGAATATTTGGCACACCGGCTGGAAGAAGCACAAGCTGGAATCAAGACTGCCGGGAGAAATATCAATAACCTCAGATATGCAGATGACACCACCCTTATGGTAGACAGTGAAGAGGAACTAAAAAGCCTCTTGATGAAAGTGAAAGAGGGGAGTGAAAAGGTTGGCTTGAAGCTCAACATTCAGAAAATGAAGATCATGGCCTCTGGTCCCATTACTTCATGGGAAATAGATGGGGAAACAGTGTCAGACTTTATTTTTTTGGACTCCAAAATCTGTGGATGCTGACTGCAGCCATGAAATTAAAAGACGCTTACTCCTTGGAAGGAAAGTTATGACCAACCTAGACAGCATATTAAAAATCAGAGACATTACTTTGCCAACAAAGGTTCGTCTAGTCAAGGCTATGGTTTTTCCAGTGGTTGTGTATGGATGTGAGAGTTGGACTGTGAAGAAAGCTGATCGCTGAAGAATTGATGCTTTTGAACTGTGGTGTTGGAGAAGACTCTTGAGAGTCCCTTGGACTGCAAGGAGATCCAACCAGTCCATTCTAAAGGAGATCAATCCTGGGTGTTCATTGGAAGGACTGATGCTAAAGCTGAAGCTGCAATACTTTGGCCACCTCATGCGACGAGTTGACTCATCGCAAGACTCTGATGCTGAGAGTGATTGGGGGCGAGAGGAGACGGGGATAGCAGAGAATGAGATGGCTGGATGGCATCACCAACTCGGTGGACATGAGTCTGAGTGAACTGCGGGAGTTGGTGATGGACAGGGAGGCCTGGCGTGCTGTGATTCATGGGGTCGCAAAGAGTCAGACACGACTGAGGGACTGAACTGAACCTGGTGGGCTACAGTCCATTGAGTGACAAAGAGTTAGACACAACTGAGCAACTAACACTAACACTGCCTAACTAAAGCACCACTAAATTGAAAATTGTATAATGACCAGTCATGGAAGAATGTTTTATCAGGAATCTATTAATTTATTTTATCAAAGGATAGAAAACATTTGTCAGTCTTAACACTAATAAACATACTTGATGAATCATAGTATACATTACTGATATGTTGCCTTAGAACGCTAAGAGAAGGATACTACCAACCATAACACTTATATGTTATTAGTTGTTTAGGGCTTTTCAGTTTCTATTATAGTTATAACTATATAATCACTGTAGTATTACTGTTCGGGATTAGCGTTCTTTATTAACACCCTGTTTTACTGCGCCGTGTTCTGAGAGGACAGATCCCAATAGCCAGCATCATTAGTCAGAGGGCTTTCCTCTAATAGAAAGGGAAGGCCACAGTCAGAGGGCTTTCTCATTAAAACCAAGATGCAAATGGGGACTCGAACATTTGTAGCTACTATTGCACTTTTTTTTTTTTTTAGGATAAGCAAGCAAGAAGGAAAAAAAAAAAAGGTCTAAAAGTGACTGTTCAGTTCAGTTCAGTTCAGTCGCTCAGTCGTGTCCGACTCTCCGCGACCCCATGAATCACAGCACGCCAAGCCTCCCTGTCCATCACCAACTCCCGGAGTTCACTCAAACTCATGTCCACAGAGTCGGTGATGCCATCCAGCCATCTCATTCTCGGTCGTCCCCTTCTCCTCCCGCCCCCAACCTTTCCCAGCATCAGAGTCTTTTCCAGTGAGTCAACTCGTGGCATGAGGTGGCCAAAGTGTAAAGGAAGGCAAAACTCACTGTTATTTGCAATAATGTAAGTGCTTCAGATTGGAAGGACTGATGCTAAAGCTGAAACTGCAATACTTTGGCCACCTCATGCGACGAGTTGACTCACTGGAAAAGACTCTGATGCTGGGAAAGGTTGGGGGCGGGAGGAGAAGGCGACGACTGAGAATGAGATGGCTAGATGGCATCACCGACTCTGTGGACATGAGTTTGAGTGAACTCCGGGAGTTGGTGATGGACAGGGAGGCCTGGCGTGCTGTGATTCATGGGGTCGCGGAGAGTCGGACACGACTGAGCGACTGAACTGAACTGAACTGAACTGCTTCAAAAAATTTTCTGGAAATAAATGAGTTGACATGTGACTGGCTTCAAAGTCAATATAGAAAAACAGTAGCTTTGCTTCCTACCTAGAATAATAAGTGGCTAGAAAACAAAGATTTAAATATGTTTATTGTTTAAGAGAACAACAAAAATGTGAAATAAAGCTCAACCTAATATGCACATGTTACATCTTTGTGTATTTGAACAAATGAGATGATGTAATCTGTGCAGTCAGTGTATATTTAAAGCTGTTAATTCTCTCGAAATTGCAATTTAGTTAAACAGAAATCAATGTAATACGTTCTGAGAATTTATTGCATGCTTTTATACTCAATCTAAAAAAAAATAAATCGGAGTAACTGTAAAGTTTAAAGAAATTTAAAGGTAATACATGATTTCTATAACTAAAGATGGTTCTGTTGTCAGAAAAGAAAGATATATCTAAAGAATAAAATAAAAAATGTAAAATAGATCGCTAAATTTACAATTGAATAGCAATAAATTTAAAAATTAAAGTCAGTGGGGGATACAGCTGAGTTACTATTTCAAAACATACAATGGACTAAATATTCAGATTTTAAATTACATACATGTTAAAAAAATAAATAAATTCCTATGGCCAAAACACCACGACTAGAGCTAGAAGGCAAATGATAAAACAGGAAAAATAAGGTATAAAATATGAAAAAGTCTCATAAATTTTTTATGAATCATTATTTTAAAACTTTAGAGAAAAATCTAACAGAAACAAAACAAAATCAAAAAGAATATATACAAAATGAAACAGCTGTCATAGGTTCTTGCAGTGGAAATAAAAATCAGATCAGCTCTCTTGAAGGTAATTTTAATAATATTCATTAAAATTCTTTAAGATATACACACTCTGTAATCTGGGAATTCTATTTCTAGAACTTTATCCCAAGGAAATAATTAAATAAGCACACAAAAATATACATGCCAGGATGTTTATCCAACTTGATCCTGGTATCACAATCCACAGTTCATTCACTCAGTTGTGTCTGACTCTGTGTGATCCCATGGACTGCAGCACGCCAAGCTTCCCTGTCCATCACCAACTCCCAAAGGTTGCTCGAATTCAAGCCCTTCGAGTCGGTGATGGCATCTAACCATCTCATCTTCTTCTCTCCCCTTCTCCTCCTGCCTTCAATCTTTCCCAGCGTCAAGGTCCTTTCAAATGAGTCAGTTCTTCGCATCAGGTGGCCAAAGTTTTGGAGTTTCAGCTTCAGTATCAGTCCTTCCAATGAATATTCAGGACTGATTTCCTTTGGAATGGACTGATTAGATCTCCTTGCAGCACAAGGGACTCTCAAGGGTCTTCTCTAGCACCACAGTTCAAAAACATCAATTCTTTGGTGCCCAGCTTTCTTTATAGTCCAACTCTCACAACCATACATGACCACTGGAAAAACCATAGCTTTGACTAGATGAACATTTGTTGGCAAAGTAATGTCTCTGCTTTTTAATATGATGTCTAGGTTGGTCACAGCTTTTCTCCCAAGGAGCAAGCGTCTTTTAATTTCATGGCTGCAGTCACCATCTGCAGTGATTTTGGAGCCCCCCAAATAAACTCTGTCACTGTTTACATTGTTTCCCCATCTATTTGCCATGAAGTGATAGGACCAGATGCCATGATCCTATTTTTCTGAATGTTGAGTTTTAAGCCAACTTTTTCACTCTCCCCTTTCACTTTCATCAAGAGGCTCTTTAGTTCTTCTTCACTTTCTGCCATTAGGGTGGTTTCCATCTGCATATCTGAGGTGATTGATATTTCTCCTGGAAATCTTGATTCCAGCTTGTGCTTCATCCAGCCCAGCATTTTGCATGATGTACCCTGCACGCAAGTCAATTAAGCAGGGTGACAATATATAGCCTTGACATACTCCTTTCCTGATTTGGAACCAGTCTGTTATCCAGTTCTAACTATTGCTTCCTGACCTGTATACAGGTTTCTCAGGAGGCAGGGTCAAATGGTCTGGTATTCCCATCTCTTGAAGAATTGTCCACAGTTTGTTGTGATCCACACAGTCAAAGGCTTTGGCATAGTCAATAAAGTAGAAGTAGATGTTTTTCTGGAACTCTCTTGCTTTTTTGATGATCCAACGGATGTTGGCAATTTGATCTCTGATTCCTCTGCCTTTTCTAAATCCAGCTTGAACATCTGGAAGTTCATGGTTCACATACTGTTGAAGCCTGGCTTGGAAAAGTTTGAGCATTGCTTTGCTAACCTGTGAAATGAGTGCAGTTATGCCGTAGTTTGAACATACTTTGGCATTGCCTTTCTTTGGAATTGGAATGAAAACTGACCTTGTCCAGTCCTGTGGCCACTGCCGAGTATTCCAAATTGCCTGGCATATTGAGTGCAGCACTTTCACAATATCATCTTTTAGGATTTGAAGTAGTTCAACTGGAATTCCATCACCTCCACTAGCTTTGTTCATAGTGATGCTTCCTAAGGCCCACTTGATTTTGCATTCCAAGATGTCTGGCTCTAGGTGAGTGATCACACTATCATGGTTATCTGGGTCATGAAGATATTTTTTGTACAGTTCTTCTGTGTATTCTTGCGACCTCTTCTTAATATCTTCTGCTTCTGTTAGGTCCATACAATTTCTGTACTTTATTGTGCCCAGCTTTGCATGAAATGTTCCCTTGGTATCTCTAATTTTCTTGAAATCTCTAGGCTTTCTCTAATTTTCTTGAAATCTCTAGGCTTTCTCTAATTTTCTTGAAATCTCTAGGCTTTCCCATTTTATTCTTTTACATGATTTCTCTGCATTGATCACTGAGGAAGACTTTCTTATCTCTCTTTGCTATGCTTTGGAACTCTGCATTCAAATGGGTATATCTTCCCTTTTCTCCTTTGCATTTAGCTTCTCTTCTTTTCTCAGGTATTTGTAAGGCCTCCTCAGACAACCATTTTGCCGTTTTGCATTTCTTTTTCTTGGGACGGTCTTGATCACTGCCTCCTGTACAATGTCATGAACCTCCATCCATAGTTCTTCAGGCACTCTGTCTATCAGATCTAGTCCCTTAAATCTATTTCTCACTTCCACTGTATAATCATAAGGAATTTGATTTAGGTCATAACTGAATGGTCTAGTGGTTTTCCCTACTTTCTTCAATATATATCCTGGTATAAATCTTTTAAAAGCATTTATGGATTCAATTTGCTAATATCTTGTTAAATATTCTTCATGTATATTCATGAGCAATGTTGGCTTGTAGATTTCCTTTCTTATAATGTCAGTCTGATTTTGGTATTCAGGTATTTCTACCATCATAGATCAAGTTAGCAAGTGTTTCGTTTGTTTTTGTTTTCTGGAAGAAATTTTTGATGAATTGGTATCATTTCTTTCTTAAATATGTGAAAAAATTCCCCAGTGAAACTATTGGGGCCTGGTGCTTTCCTTTTTAAGGTTATTGATTATTAATTCAATTCATCTAATAGGTCTAATAATAAACAACATATTAATGAATATATTCATAAAACTATTTCTCCATGCACGAGTTTTGGCAGTTTATACCTTTCAAGGAATTGGTCAGTTTCATCGAAATTATCAAAATTGTGGGCATAGAGTTATTTCATAGGATTCCTTTCTTATTTGTTTAATATTCACAGGATCAGTAACAGCCCATCTTTTACTTCTTGTGTTGTTAATCTGTGTCCTCCTTCCTCTTGTCTCCCTTTCCCCCTCCCTTCCTTTACCTGTCTCTCTCTCTCTCGTCATTTTATTGATATTTTCAAAGGACCAGCTTTTGGTTTTATTGATTTTCTCTGTTATTTACCTGTTTTCAATTTTTATTGATATCTGCTCTAATGTTTTAATTAAAGTTCAATTTATTTTTAGTTGAAGTAATTTACTGATGTATAACATGGTGATTCACAATTTTTAAAGGTTCTACTCCATTTATAGTTATTATATTGGCTATATTCCCTGTACTGTAAAATACATCTTTGTAACTTATTTATTGGACATAATACTTTGTACCTCTTAATCCCCTGTTCCTATGCCCCTTTCCTGTTTGTTTTGGAGAACATTCTGGCCGTATTTCAATATGATTACTCTCCTTTCCCTTGCCAGAACTGTGAGGAGATCTCTCTTGGTTCTTTTCCATGAAAACCTTATGAGATTTCTGGAAGTAAACCCCTCCATGTGAGGGTTTCCCTTAGAAGGTGGGCCCCAGGAGTTTTTCATTCTCAGTCTAGTCCACACTCAAAATGCCAGAAATTTGTCAAAGTTGTCACTGTGTGTTCCTACAGTAGATGGCTCCAGCAACTTTTGCTCAAGGTAAACCGATCTCAGCTGTGGTTTTCTGTATTCTCTTATCTTCCTAGACTTCAGAGGGGCAGTTTGCCCTATAACCTCAGTTTTCTAATGGAAGTTATTGTTTTTTTAATTTGTGTAGCTTTCTTTTTCTCATTTTGAGGATGGGAGTGACAATTACCAAGCTCTTTATATGTCAGAATGGAAACTCAAAGTCGGGAATGCTTTTAAAAAGTTTTGCTTTGCTTTTTCTTTTAAAAATTTGAATTGTACAGTGACTATGCATTGCTTGAGTAACCCAGTTATTAGTGGTCTTCTCATCCCTACTTTTGGTCTAACATCAATCAGTGCATGAAACTCAGCCCCTTTACTTAGTTTCACATGAAGTCCAATTGCACTTCCCATTCATCATCATTCTTTTTTTAATTCTTATTTTTGTAAGCTCTACTTAAGATTTACAGAGGCACTGAAAAGGATGACAGTGACACACTACACATCCTGCCCCTAGACAAATCCCCACTGAACACAACTCTTACAAAATCTCTCTGTTCTGTTGCTGCTTTTGGTAGTCTACTGCCCAATGCCCTGTACACCCTACGTACCCTCCTCAGCAATAAGACTCAGCTTCCACTTCTCAAATAAAAGTCAGATTCTACACATAATGCATCTATTATTTTGTGGAAATAAGCCCATTTGTAAATGAGAGAAATAATGAAATCCTCTATCCAGTTGCATTTCTGATCATCTTTTCCTCACCAGTAGCCAGTTCCAAGAAGGTCTAATCCACCTGCACTGTCTCGCAGTGGTGGGCTGCATCTGTAAACCAAATCTGGGCTGCCTTGGACTTCAGAAACGTGGGGTGTTTCTACAGAATAGCACTGTCCCTTTCCCTCTGGCAAGTTTCTTTGTCACCCTCAGATTTTGTGCTCCAGTCATAGACATACATTTTTCAAAGAGGGCTAGATCTCAGCCTTGCTTGAGGGCAAGGTCCTCTCCTAGTCATTAGTTTCCATATTTTCTACTCTTCCTTAGTTAGGGAGTAGCAGCTTTTGCATCTGCTACGTTTGGACCCCTTAGAGTTCTCTTTCATAACTAATAAATAATTCCTTGTAGTACAGTTTTTCTGTTCAAATATCAGCATGATTTCTTTATTCTGATGGACCAGATCCATTTGTCAATACATTGTTTCTGTCTTTACCTGTTTCTTTTTGATACAAAATGTTTAAGTGTATAGACTATAAAACATAAATCACAGACTATATTTTGGTCCCCTTTTAATTTTTAACCTCCTGCACTATTTCTGGCATGCAATAAGTACTCAAAAATAGTTTAGTGAATAAATAAATGAATAATAGTGATGATTTATTTAGCAATAACCTGGGAATGTTTATATATATTTATGATACAAACGGAAAAACAAGTTACAGCAATGAGTGACAGTTAGTATGATTATTTTTAAACTTTCATACTTCAATATTTTCCCAAATTTGAATTACTTTGAATTGAGTAAAGTTTCCTAAAGGACATTTATCAAAAATAACTCAATTCTCTCCACATGAGGAATTTAAATTCTGTTCTCTAAGGTATTTAATTCATGAAATGCATGATTTGTCCATTCTTGTTACGTGAAGAATATATAAGCCTCTTAAGTAAAGCTAATTTATTTTCCTGTGGCATTCATACTTTTTATTAGGTTCTTTCCAATATTAAGGGATGTTAAACTGTGAGATTATATTTTTTCCCAGAAGATAAACATGTCAATACTATACTCAATGAAGTCTAAAATATTCTATATCTGGCAATGAAGACTCATTATTAAGGCATTCCAATCATCTGTATAACTTATTATGGTTCATCAGAGAAATTTATCCTGAGGTGTTTGGTGTTCATTGTCAGCAGTTAAGTGTGCCCTCAATACATTTTGCAACAGGGTGAATGACAGCTAAATCTGTAAGCAGTTTTCCAAATAGGCTACTATCTTATTTGTGCATGTATAATTTATATTTAATTCGGAAGCTTTATTTATGAGATTTCACCAACATTAAATTTTCATTTTGAAGTCTCTTGAAGATAAATTGAATTATAGAGAATAAGATGGATTTGTTTAAGAAAAATGGCACACCTCTCAAGATATTATATATTTTGGTATGTTTTATATGTCATCAAAAGTTCCTTTAACTCAAATTCTTTTTTTTTTCCTCCTCTTGGGAATGATATTGACAATAGTTAGGACATAGAAGCAACCTAGACGTTCATCAAGAGATGAACAGATGAAGGTTTGGTACATATATGCAATGAAATATTACTAAGCCATACAAAGGAATGAATTTGAGTAAGTTATAGTGAGGTGGATGAACCTGGAGCCAGTTATACATAGTGAAGTAGGTCAGAAAGAGAAAAAACAAATATTGTATATTAATGCACATATATGGCAGGTAGAAAAGTGATCCTGATGAACCTATGTGCGGGGTACATAGAGACACAGACAGAGAACAGACTTGTGGACACAGCAAGGGAAGGAGAGGGTGGGACCAATTGAGAGGGTAGCACTGAGACATATACGTTACCATGTGTGAAACAAGTAGTCAGCGGGAATTTGTTGTATGATGCTGGGAGCTCAACCCAGGGTTCTGTGACAACCTAGAGGGGAGGATTGGGGTGGGGAGTAGGAGGGAGGTTCAAGAGTGGGGGATATATGTATACTTATGACTGATTCATATTGTTTTATGGCAAAAACCAACACAAAATTGTGAAACAATTATCCTCCAATTAAAAAATAAATTTTAAAATATTTTAAAAAAACCCAAAAAGCAGAAGAATGGAATAAATCGAGAATTATACTCAATAATGACAATTAGAATATATGAATGGGGTATTCACTTTGTGTGATATATTGCAAGAAATTGCAAATAATATTCTGGTCCCAGCTTCACCTGTTTGAAAAAAATGAGTCCCTTCTCTTCCCAACTTGCTGCAATGAGAGAATTCTTATCTACAGACGTCAAGGAACAGCTGTTTACTAATGGATCACAGCAGGAGAATAAACACAGCAGCCTGGGCAGAGGATATTTTTCACTCTTGAGCAACTTGTTTCTCAATATTTTGTCCTCTGTTGTGGATTCTAAAGTGTGTGTGTGAGAGTAAACATCAGGCAATCACTCTTCCTCTCACCACATGAGGAATAACACTTTGAGGCACATTAGTAATTCATATATTCTGAGCCATGTGCAATGCAGTTCTTTATTGAGCAAAATGAGTACAAAATAGGAACATGGATTTGGTTTACTTTTCTCATTAATCTTAAGAACATCATGTTAAGATGGGAATATTTCTTTCAAAGCAGTCAAATCCCTGATTTAGCGGTTTCTATATTCTGCTGTATTATGTTGTTACCGATGATTGCATTCCTTTTATAATTATACAGTTATTGCAATAGACCAAGTAAGATATTATGACAGTGAACCAGAGAACAGTGATTGGATTAAGAATATTTCAATAAGATAAAAGTTTTCAAGTATTTCAAAAACTTCAAAGAGATCACATATAAAAGGAAATGGAAAAAAAAAATCCCTCCAATCTAAGAACAGTCATTAAATTTGGCAGTTAGAAAGGTTTTGGTAATGTTTCAGTACACTTGGGAACTATACTGCAAAGGGTAGAGACTGATAACTCTTTCAAAGAGATTGGCATTAAAGACCATTAGAGTTCATTTGGAGTTTTGTTTCAGACAGAGTAGGCAGTATGCGTTGGGAATAGTCTGTAAATATTCCCATCATATTAATTTCTAAAATTTTCTGTTTGGAAGTTGGGTAAGGTTTGTGGAGGATGCTTAGAAATTATCATTAAATAAATAGGAAGATAGCAGAAAGCGAAGAGGGACTAAAGAGCCTCTTGATGAGGGTGAAAGAGGAGAGTGAAAAAGCTGGTTTAAAACTCAACATTCAAAAAACAAAGATCATGGAATCTGGTTCCATCACCTCATGGCAAATAGATTTGGAAACAATGGAAACAGTGACAGATTTTATTTTCTTGGGCTCCAAAATCACTGCAGATGGTTACTGCAGCCATGAAATTAAAGACGCTTACTCCTTGGAAGGAAAGCTATGATAAACCTGGACACTGCATTAAAGAGCAAAGGCATCACTTTGCCAACAAAAGTCTGTATAGTCAAAGCCATGATTTATCCAGTGGTCATGTATGGATGTGAGAGTTGGACCATAAGGAAGGCTAATAACTGAAGAAGAATCAACTGGAATTTTGAGGCTGGAGAAGACTCTTGAGATTCTCTTGGACTGCAAAGAGGTCAAACCAGTCAATCCTAAAGGAAATCAACCATGAATATTCACTGGAAAGACTGATGCTGAAGCTGAAGCTCCAATACTTTGGCCACATGATGCGAAGAGCGGACTCATTGGAAAAGACCCTGATGCTGGGAAGGATTGAGGGCAGAAGGAGAAGGGGGTGACAGAGGATGAAATATTTGGATGGCATCATTGACACAATGTACAAGAGTATGAACAAACTCTGAGAGATCGTGAAGAACACGAAAGCCTGGCATGCTGCAGTTCATCAGGTTGCAAAGAGCTGGATGTGATTTAGCAACTGAAAAACAACAAATAAGAAAGATAATTTTCGGGGACAAGTGATTATCTCCACATCATTTAAAAATCTAAATAAAGGAACACATTTTTGAGTGTGCATCTTGTATATAGCTTGTATATAACTTACCACGTCAGTTTATCTTCAAATATAATGGCATTCACTACTGTTCAAAAAAAAGATGCTTGGACTGTAGTCTCAATAACACAGAGTTAATATAAGTTCAAAGCGTTGATAGATCTTAAGTATTATAGTATTTAATAAAATAATACCTTGCTATTACACCTATGCTGCTTGCTCCTTTCCTGAGGCCAAGCCCATATTCTGAAGGCCAATATTTAGCTCAGAAAAAAGCAGAGAAAATATAAGATCTCTATTAAAAAAGACTAAAGTTATTTTTTAAAGGATTGTGGATATGATATAACAGGAACAAAAAGATTTATCATCCCACATTAAAGCAAAACGGTAGATAAAAAACATGAATAAATGGTTAAGATGCTACACATCAGATAATGAAGGAAACTGACGCTGAGTGATGAGAAACGAGTGGCTTGAGCTCAGTGACTGCCCCAGAAATACCACCTTCAAAGAGTTTTCAGGCTGAGGCCCAGGGAAGGGGAATCTAAGAAACCAAGCAGATGACCTGAGTGGAGGAGATGGACTGAGGATTTTTGGAGGAGGGCATGGCAATCCACTCCAGTATTCTTGCCCGGAGAATCCCCATGGACAAAGGAGCCTGGAGGGCTACAGTCCATGGGGTCACACAGAGTTGGACACGACTGAACCAACTTAGCGTACACATACACACTGAAGATTTAGGATGATCGAAGCAGCTAGAGTTTGCAAAACAGTACTGAAGAGATGAGAACTAGACTCAGAAAAGGAAGAGATCTGAAAGTTTCTGGCATTCATGCAGGGTTGGAAATTGTGCCTGTTCCTACCAACCAGACTGGAAAACCTAATAATTCATGGAAAATTGGGTAAATACATAGAAAAGATTTGTGTTAGGAATGAGGCAAAACTAGCCAAATTAGACCAAAGCTGATCTTATCCTGCTTGATATATTTTAAACACAAGACCCCAAAAGATCAAACTGTCTC
Organism: Moschus berezovskii; assembly: GCF_049115385.1. NCBI lineage: Eukaryota > Metazoa > Chordata > Mammalia > Artiodactyla > Moschidae > Moschus > Moschus berezovskii. Next base: position 90,150,269 of record NC_142469.1, on the reverse strand, counting down.
CAGATTTTAAGGTTGTATTCCTAATTTTACAGGACACTTTGGGAAAATTGAAGAAGAGGGAATTACTTCCTGACTCATTCTATGAGACCAGCATTACCCCAAGAACAAATCAAAGATCTAACAAGAAAAATTAGGCTGTAAATCAATATCCTGCCTGAACTTAGATGCAAAACTTCTAACCAAAATTTAGCAAATTAAATTAATATGTGAAAGGAGTAATGCAGCATGACTAAGTAAAGTTTATTCCAGGAATTCCAATTTGGTTCACATATTTTAAAATTACATATTAGAAATTAAAAATTAAATCTGTATGGTTATCTTAATAGATGCAAAAATATTTGTAATAAAATGCAAAATTTATTTCCAATAAAAAACTGTCAGAAACATAGAAATAAAAGGAAATATTTTGAATATTAAAAAAAGGGCATTTACAAAAACTTTGGCCACTATCACAACTTAATGATGAAAGACTAAATGCATTTCACTTAGGTTCAGGAACAAGACAAGTAAATTCACTTTCCTTATTTTTAGCTTTGTACTGGAGGGTTTAGTCAGTCCAATTAGGATAGCATTTTTAAAAATCACTTAATCGAAATACTACAGATTGGAAATGAAAAAGTAAAATTGTTGCTGTTTGCAGACAACATGGTCATCCATGTGGAATATCTGATGAGATCTACAAAAAAGCTTTAAGAACTAATCAGTTCAGTTCAGTTCAATCGCTCAGTTGTGTCCAACTTTTTGCGACCCCATTAATCACAGCACGCCAGGCCTCCCTATCCATCACCAACTCCCGGAGTTCACTCAAACTCATGTCCATCGAGTCGGTGATGCCATCCCGCCATCTCATTCTCTGTCGTCCCCTTCTCCTCCCACCCCCAATCCTTCCCAGCATCAGACTCTTTTCCAGTGAGTCAACTCGTCGCATGAGGTGGCCAAAGTATTGCAGTTTCAGCTTTAGCATCAGTCCTTCCAGTGAACACCCAGGATTGATCTCCTTTAGAATGGACTGGCTGGATCTCCTTGCAGTCCAAGGGACTCTCAAGAGTCTTCTCCAGCACCACAGTTCAAAAGCATCAATTCTTCGGCGATCAGCTTTCTTCACAGTCCAACTCTCACATCCATACATGACCACGGGAAAAACCATAGCCTTGACTAGACGGACCTTGGTTGGCAAAGTAACGTCTCTGCTTTTTAATATACTATCTAGGTTGGTCATAACTTTCCTTCCAAGGAGTAAGCGTCTTAATTTCCTGGCTGCAATCAGCATCTGCAGTGATTTTGGAGCCCCCAAAATAAAGTCTGACACCGTTTCCACTGTTTCCTCATCTATTTCACATGAAGTGATGGAACCAGATGCCATGATCTTAGTTTTCTGAATGTTGAGCTTCAAGCCAACATTTTCACTCTCCTCTTTCACTTTCATCAAGAGGCTTTTGAGTTCCTCTTCACTTTCTGCCATAAGGGTGGTGTCATCTGCATATCTGAGGTTATTGATATTTCTCCCGGCAATCTTGATTGCAGCTTGTGCTTCTTCCAGCCCAGGGTTCCTCATGATATACTCTGCATATAAGTTAAATAAGCAGGGTGACAATATACAACCTTGACATACTCCTTTTCCTATTTGTAACCAGTCTGTTGTTCCATGTCCAGTTCTAACTGTTGCTTCCTGACCTGCATACAGGTTTCTCAAGAGGCAGGTCAGGTGGTCTGGGATTCCCATCTCTTTCAGAATCTTCCACAGTTTATTGTGATCCACACAGTCAAAGGCTTTGGCATAGTCAATGAAGCAGAAATAGATGTTTTTCTGGAACTCTCTTGCTTTCTCCATGATCCAGCAGATGTTGGCAATTTGATCTCTGGTGCCTCTGCCTTTTCTAAAACCTGCTTGAATATCTGGGAGTTCATGGTTCACATATTGCTGAAGCCTGGCTTGGAGAATTTTGAGCATGACTTTACTAGCGTGTGAGATGAGTGCAATTGTGCGGTAGTTTGAGCATTCTTTGGCATTGCCTTTCTTTGGGATTGGAATGAAGAGTGACCTTTTCCAGTCCTATGGCCACTGCTGAGTTTTCCAAATTTGCTGGCATATTGAGTGCAGCACTTTCACAGCATCATCTTTCAAGATTTGAAATAGCTCAACTGGAATTCCATCACCTCCACTAGCTTTGTTCATAGTGATGCTTTCTTGACTTCACATTCCTATAAGACCTTTTAGAACTAACACCCGAAAAATATGTCCTTTTCATTATAGGGGACTGGAATGCAAAAGTAGGAAGTCAAGAAACACCTGGAGTAACAGGCAGATTTGGCTTTGGAGCACGGAATGAAGCAGGGCAAAGGCTAATAGAGTTTTGCCAAGAGAACGCACTGCTCATAGCAAATACCCTCTTCCAACAACACAAGAGAAGACTCTACACATGGACATCACCAGATGGTCAACACCGAAATCAGATTGATTATATTCTTTGCAGCCAAAAATGGAGAAGCTCTATACAGTCAGCCAAAACAAACCCAGGAGCTGACTGTGGCTCAGATCATGAACTCCTTATTGCCAAATTCAGACTTAAATAGAAGAAAGTAAGGAAAACCAGTAGACCATTCAAATATGACCTAAATCAAATCCCTTATGATTATACAGTGGAAGTGAGAAATAGATTTAAGGGACTAGATCTGATAGATAGAGTGCCTGATGAACTGTGGACAGAGGTTCGTGACATTGTACAGGAGACAGGGACCAAGACCATCCCCATGGAAAAGAAATGCAAAAAAGCAAAATGGCTGTCTGAGGAGGCCTTACAAATAGCTGTGAAAAGAAGAGAAGCGAAAAGCAAAGGAGAAAAGGAAAGATATAAGCATCTGAATGCAGAGTTCCAAAGAATAGCAAGGAGAGGTAAGAAAGCCTTCCTCAGCGATCAATGCAAAGAAATAGAGGAAAACAACAGAATAGGAAAAACAAGAGATCTCTTCAAGAAAATTAGAGATTCCAAGGGAACATTTCATGCAAAGATGGGCTCGATAAAAGACAGAAATGGTATGGACCTAACAGAAGCAGAAGATATTAAGAAGAGGTGGCAAGAATACACAGAAGAACTGTACAAAAAAGATCTTCACAAATAAGATAATCACAATAACGTGATCAAGAACTAATAACTTAGTAATATTGTACTATAGAAAGCAAAATCAAAATACAAAAATCAATTGTGTTTGTACAAGCAATGAGCAGCCAAAAATTAAATTTAAAAAGTGTTTCATTTATAATAGTATTAAAAATGAAATACTTATGGATAAACCTGAAAAAAATGTATAAAACTAGTATACTAAAAGTGGCAAAATTGAGAAAAATTAAAATAGACCTTAATAAATGGAATGATATACAGAGTTTATGGTCTGGGAAATTCACTATTACTAACATGTCAATTCTCCATGTACAGATTCAAGCAATTCCATTCAGAAGCTAGCATGCTTTTTTTTTCAGTAGAAAGTGATAAGCTGGTTCTGAAATTCATAAGGAAATGCAAAATAAGAACAAATTTGAAAGGCTCCTTTCATGAATGCTTACTATAAAGCTTCAGTTTTCAAGACAGTGTAGTAATGGCATAGAAAAGGACAAACAGATCAGTGAACCAGAATATTAAGTTCAGAAGTAGATTCAGATAGAAATGACAACTTATTTTCAACAAGGTACAGAGGTTATTCAGGGGAGAAAGTATGGTCTTTGCAACAAATGGTGCTAGAAAAATTGGGTGTATATGGGCAAAAAAATTCCAGAATAGCAACAAAAAGCATTGATCCATAGCTCACACCAGAAAACAAATTAACACAAAATGGACAATAGGCCAAATAAATACTAAATATATAAAACTTTTGAGAGAAAATATTGGAGATAAATCTTTGTGACACTGGGCTAGACAAAATCTTAGATATGATACAACTTCACTATCTGTAAAAAGGAGAAAAAGAAAATTAGACTTCATCAATTTTAAAACTTCTGCTCTTTGAAAGGCACTCTTAAGAGAATGAAAACACAAGTCCCCAAACTGGGAGAAATATTTTCAAATGATATATGTGATAAGAGGATCTATACAGAAGCTACAGACTCTTGAGAGTCCATTGGACTGCAAGGAGATCCAACCAGTCCATTCTGAAGGAGATCAGTCCTGGGTGTTCGTTGGAAGGACGGATGCTAAAGCTGAAATTCCAATACTTTGGCCACCTCACGCAAAGAGTTGATTCATTGGAAAAGACTCTGATGCTGGGAGTGATTGGGGGCAGGAGGAGAAGGGGACGAGAAAGAATGAGATGGCTGGATGGCATCACCGACTCGATGGACATGAGTTTGAGTGAACTCCGGGAGTTGGTGATGGACCGGGAGGCCTGGCATGCTGTGATTCATGGGGTCACAAAGAGTCAGACATGACTGAGTGACTGAACTGAACTGAACCTAACACTTAAGGAAAAAAATTCATCTGAATATTGAGTAAAATTTTGAGGAAGTTCTTTCACCAAAGAAGATTATCCAAAGATAGTGGAAAATTGGGCTTCCTTGGTGGCTCAGAGGTTAATGCGTCTGCCTCCAATGCGGGAGACCCGGGTTCGATCCCTGGGTTGGGAAGATCCCCTGGAGAAGGAAATGGTAACCCACTCCAGTATTCTTGCCTGGAGAATCCCATGGATGGAGAAGCCTGGTAGGCTACAGTCCACGGGGTCGCAAAGAGTCGGACACGACTGAGCGCCGGAATGGAACGGAGTGGAAAATTATCATATGAAAAGATGTTAAATACAATTTGCCATTCAGTTCAATTGCTCAGTCATGTCTGACTCTTTACAACCCCATTGACTGCAGTATGCCAGGCCTCCCTGTCCATTGCCAACTCCTTAGTTTACTCAAACTCATGTCCATTGAGTTAGTGATGCCATCCAACCATCTCATCCTCTGTCCTCCCCTTCACCTTCTGCCTTCAATCTTTCCCAGCATCAGGGTCTTTTCCACTGAGTCAGTTCTTTCATCACGTGGCCAAACTACTGGAGTTTCACCTTCAACATCAGTCCTTCCAATGAATATTCAGGACTGATCTCCTTTAGGATGGACTGGTTGGATCTCCTTGCAGTCCAAGGGACTTTCAAGAGTCTTCTCCAACACCACAGTTCAAAAGCATTAATTTTTCGGCACTTAGGTTTCTTCACAGTCCAACTCTCATATCCATAAATAACTACTGGAAGAACCATAGCTTTGACTAGATGGACCTTTGTTGGCAAAGTAATGTCTCTGCTTTCTAATATGCTGTTTAGGTTGGTCATAACTTTTCTTCCAAGAAGCAAGCGTCTTTTAATTTCATGGCTGCAATCACCATCTGCAGTGATTTTGGAGACCCCCAAAACAAAGTCTGACACTGTTTCCACTGTTTCCCCATCTATTTGCCATGAAGTGATGGGACCAGATACCATGATCTTAGTTTTCAGAATGTTGCATTTTAAGCCAACATTTTCACTCTCCCCTTTCACTTTCATCAAGAGGCTCTTTAGTTCTTCTTCACTTTCTGCCATAGGGTAGTGTCATCTGCCTGTCTGAGATTATTGATGTTTCTCCCAGCAATCTTGATTCCAGCTTGTGCTTCATCCAGCCCGGAATTTCTGATGATGTACTCTGCATATAAGTCAAATAAGCAGGGTGACAATATATAGCCTTGATGTACTCCTTTTCCTATTTGGAAACAGTCTGTTGTTCCATGTTCAGTTCTAATTGTTGCTTCCTGATCTGAATACAAATTTCTCAAGAGGCGGGTCAGGTGGTCTGGTATTCCCGTCTCTTTCAGAATTTTCCATAGTTTGCTTGATAAAGGACAGAAATGGTATAGACCTAACAGAAGCAGAAGATATTAAGAAGAGGTGGCAAGAATACACAGAAGAACTGTACAAAAAAGATCTTCACGACGAAGATAATCACGATGGCGTGATCACTCACCTGGAGCCAGACATCTTGGAATGTGAAGTCAAGTGGGCCTTAGAGAACATCACTACGAACAAAGCTAGTCGAGGTGATGGAATTCCAATTGAGATATTTCAAATCCTGAAAAATGATGCTGTGAAAGTGCTGCACTCAATATGCCAGCAAATTTGGAAAACTCATCAGTGGCCATAGGACTGGAAAAGTTCAGTCTTCATTCCAATCCCAAAGAAGGCAATGCCAAAGAATGCTCAAACTACCACACAATTGCACTCATCTCACACGCTAGTAAAGTCATGCTCAAAATTCTCCAAGCCAGGCTTCAGCAATATGTGAACTGTGAACTCCCAGATGTTCAAGCAGTTTTAGAAAAGGCAGAGGCACCAGAGATCAAATTGCCAACATCCGCTGGATCATGGAGAAAGCAAGAGAGTTCCAGAAAAACATCTATTTCTGCTTCATTGACTATGCCAAAGCCTTTGACTGTGTGTATCACAATAAACTGTGGAAGATTCTGAAAGAGATGGGAATCCCAGACCACCTGACCTGCCTCTTGAGAAACCTGTATGCAGGTCAGGAAGCAACAGTTAGAACTGGACATGGAACAACAGACTGGTTCCAAATAGGAAAAGCAGTAAGTCAAGGTTGTATATTGTCACCCTGCTTATTTAACTTATATGCAGAGTACATCATGAGGAACGCTGGGCTGGAAGAAGCACAAGCTGCAATCAAGATTGCCGGGAGAAATATCAATCACCTCAGATATGCAGATGACACCACCCTTATGGCAGAAAGTGAAGAGGAACTCAAAAGCCTCTTGATGAAAGTGAAAGAGGAGAGTGAAAATGTTGGCTTGAAGCTCAACATTCAGAAAACAAAGATCATGGCATCTGGTCCCATCACTTCATGGGAAATAGATGGGGAAACAGTGTCAGACTTTATTTTTTTGGGCTCCAAAATCACTGCAGATGCTGATTGCAGCCAGAAAATTAAAAGATGCTTACTCCTTGGAAGGAAAGTTATGACCAACCTAGATAGCATATTAAAAAGCAGAGACATTACTTTGCCAAACAAGGTCTGTCTAGTCAAGGCTATGGTTTTTCCCGTGGTCATGTATGGATGTGAGAGTTGGACTGTGAAGAAAGCTGATCGCCGAAGAATTGATGCTTTTGAACTGTGGTGCTGGAGAAGACTCTTGAGAGTCCCTTGGACTGCAAGGAGATCCAACCAGTCCATTCTAAAGGAGATCAATCCTCGGTGTTCATTGGAAGGACTGATGCTAAAGCTGAAACTCCAATACTTTGGCCACCTCATGTGACAAGTTGACTCACTGGAAAAGAGTCTGATGCTGGGAAGGTTTGGGGGCAGGAGGAGAAGGGGACGACAGAGAATGAGATGGCTGGATGGCATCACCGACTTGATGGACATGAGTCTGAGTGTACTCCGGGAGTTGGTGATGGACAGGGAGGCCTGGCGTGCTGTGATTAATGGGGTTGCAAAGAGTCGGACACGACTGTGCGCCTGAACTGAACTGAACATTTGTCATCTACACAGTCAAAGGCTTTAGTGTAATCAATAAAGCAGAAGTTCAAGGACAGTAGTTTTAATCAGCCTGGGGTGAACTTATTCCAGGGAAGGAATTGTGGGGTGAGAGAGATAGGGAGGGATGGAGAGCAAGAGTATATTAAAGTCTTTGGAGGATGGGATGATGTATATAGTTTAAAAACAAAGCAGATTTAAGTCCTGTTTATGATTTTTCTTTGTTTTGATTCATGAGAGGAAGGTTTATAAAGATGAGAAATGCTATTTTAGGATATTCCTATTACTTTTGAATTATTGGTTCTTAACTTTTTGAAGAGTTTTGAAAGGCAGAGCCTTTTTCCCCAGGAAAATGAACATGACTTAGTGTTTTGTAAAACTGTCAGGGTTCTACAGATGCAGCCCCAGCTGTTTGTGGATTCTAGGCTCAGAGCCCGTATCTTCAATCACCTTGTTTTCAAACGCCCTCAGGGCTGTTTCAGGGTACTGGGACTCTGGACACAATCTGTGCTCCAGGGTCTATTTTTTAAAATGAGTCTGACTAGTAAACTTGGGAACAATGAGACTCTACAGGTCTTGTAGCCTTTTGAAAGGAAGCAGGGAGTGAGTCCTGATGAAGAATTTTGGTTTTATTTCCTGCTGGCTGTGTGATCATGGGCAAAGTATGAATACCTAACATCTTGAATCTCACATGTCCTCACTTTTAAACGTGGGGATAATAGTGTCTGTCCATGGGACTTCTCTGGCAGTCCAGTGGTTAAGAATCTGCCTTGCAATGTAGGAAGTGTGGTTCGACTCCTGGTCGGGGAACCAAGGTCACACAATTCAGGGAGCAACTAAGCCCTTACATCACCACGAGAGTCTATGCAGAGCGTAACACAACAAAGATTCTGAGTATGGCAACTAAGACCTGACATAGCCAAATAAATAAATAATCCCCTGGAGAAGAAAATGGCAACCCACTCTAGTATTCTTGCCTGGGAAATCCTTTGCACAGAGGAGCCTGTTGGGCTACAGTCCATGGGGTTGCAAAGAGTTGGACATGACTTACCGACTAAACAACAGCAACAAATAAATCTTAAAAAAATAATGTCTGTCCAATCTACTTTACAACTGCCATATGAAGCTTGAATAAGACATTATTAAAATCTGGCTGTGTGTGTGCAAAAACTATCATATATTAATAATTATTACTCTGCATAAGAGAATGAAAGTGAAAGTGTTAGTTGCTCGGTTGTATCTGACTCTTTATAATCTCATGGACTGTATCCTGCAAGGTTCCTCTGTCCATGGAATTTTCCATGGAATAATACTAGAGTGGGTTGACATTTCCTTCTCCAGGGAATCTTCTGCCCCAGGAATCGAATCCAGGTCTCCTACATTGCAAGCAAATTCTTTACCGTCTGAGCCATGAGCGAAACATAAGAGAATAGGGACTACAAAAATCAAAAGGGGCTTTTAAATAATGCATTTGAATATATGCTTTTGAATGGGGACAAATGAAACTACTTTGCCTTCTAGAATGATCAAGAAGCAAGAGTATGAGATTGCAAGAGTACCGTGCAAATGTCATGAGAATCAATTCATTTATTTCCTAGAACACATTTGCCATTGCCACTACGGTCATAAGAATTCTCATTAAAAGCTTCTGTAAACTGCTATTCAAGACTGCCTGCTGTGGGTTTATGAGATCCTCTGTGTTGGTTGTCATGAGTGTTCTGTCCCTTCCGTAGTCGTGATCCACATCATGGACTGCCAGATGCTATCATGGAAAAATTCTAGTACCAGTGAGGAATAAAACATGTCTGAAAAGTTTATGGTTGCCTAACGATAGTTTTTTAAAATACCTGTCGAGGCTATTATTACAAAAGTGAATGTTGACAACACCAACCTCTCAGGAGTCAGGATGGAGTCAGTGCTAAAGTGCCATTTTGCCTTTTCTTCCTCAAAGTGTAAAGATTTTAAAGAGGTGTAAATTTTCCTGAACAGCATTCCAGCAATTCATATATCATTTGGTTTCAGCAACTCCATGCCTGTGGCTGCCTCCTCCCTCTTCATATTCTGTTGTATTGGCTGCGGTGACACCTCCAGCGCAGACTCATTTATAGTCTGGGCACTGGCAACCTCGAGCTGCTGGAACACCCCACGGGGAAGCAATTATTCCATCAGAGGCCTCTTATTGTCCTCATCATGCCACTAATTTCTGCATGATTTAAATCTGCATTTGCCACCGCCTGTTATTTGCCTGGTGCTGACACCACAGGTGCCATGATCAGAGAGGGCCTGGCTGTCTATCTTTTTCTTCCCTGCAGTGTCAGCTGGGTGTTCTGACATTTGAAAAGAGAAAGCGTGGAGGTGATTGTAATCTAGTTCTTGGCACGCCCTTAACAGAGCATGTGGCGCTGGATGAGAAATTGCAGGTCTCAGGCTCGTCTTCTGTTAAGTATAGATAATTTACTCAATCTTTCTGAGTCTCAGTTTCCCAATTCAAAGTCTGATGACAACATAATTCTTCAGCCTGTTAGAGAATCTTATGTCCTTTTCCTAGATATCATCTCACTTTTAGTCACTTGGGAGTATCTGAAATGCAGATTTTAATTAACCTAAAATGACATAGTTATATGACATCCTTCCTTCTTCCTGTCAAATTCATAATCTCTGAGTCTGGAGTGTGCTCATCGACTCAGTTGTGTCTGACTCTTTGTGATCCTGTGGACTGTAGCTTGCCAGGCTCCTCTGTCCATGGAATTTCCCAGTCAAGAATACTGGAGTGGGTTGCCACTTCCTTCTCCAGAGGATATTCCCAACCCAGGGATCGAAGTTGGGTCTCTTGTGTCTCCTGCACTGGCAGGTGGATTTGAGACACAAGTACAGATATTTGCAGTAACAGCAAGTGTGAACAGCTGGGATTCACACCACTAAACCCTCTAAACACCCAGCCTGGATACAGAGAAAGTCACATACTCGGGTCACTGCACAGAGACAGAAGGCCAGATGTCAGACTCTGAAGGAATGACTGCTGGGCCCCCTTTGGATCATAGAAACACCAGCTGTTCCTTGGCACAGCCCTGCTCTCAAGATTCAGTGTCACTGTGATGGGTCGGATCCTGGTACCTGCCTCACCTTCCCATCAGTGTGCTTGGCTGGGGAAACAGGGTGTGGCAGACACAATTGGCACCCACTGAACTCCTACATTTATGCTGTCCTACATTTTCCAGGCTCTCAGTCACCCAAATTTGGGGGCTTGTCAGTTGCAATTCCAACTAATGAATTTGGAGCAGATGTGTTGTTGCCACTTACCTACTGAAGCAGTAAGAACTAGCCTGCTTCCACCGAATTTCTGTTGTCTGGCTTGGCAGCATGCTCCAGGTTGGTGAGCTCTAAGAGGGAGCTGACTGTCCTACCTGTGCTGGACTGGCCTGGAGCAAGAAATAAACCTTTGTTGTTTTAAGGCATCCCCATTTAGGGGCTTGTCTGCTGCAGTAGTGAGTGTTAATTGTTCCACGGTAAAAGATATGAGCGTGAGAACCAGTATTGGAAAGTTACCTAGAAACAATTCCAGCTCTTAAGGAAGAGTATGCTCAGAGAACTTGACAAAAATATATTGGTCAAGAAAAAAAAATTGACCCATCCAGTGAGATAGCAAGCTCTGGGGCATGACAGAGTTTAAGAAGAGCTTGTGGGCAAGGATGCTGTTAAGTAGCTTCTGGGAATCTTCCTCGCGCTTCTAGTCCCCTGACTATCAGGAGACTTGCTAAGATGCCGCCTGTGAAAGGCTACATGAGTCTAAGACAGCGTCAACTCATTAATGATGGGTTTGTTGAAAGTGTACCGAGCGTGTCTCCCTTTGTCAAAGTCAACTCACTGTTCTGTGATTTTTAAGGAAAAAAAGACTTCAGACTCCACTTATTGGATTTTCACTGTCATTTTACAGGACTCCTAAAGCAGGATGACTTTGACATGCTTTAGGGCAGCAGGCACTTTTCTTTCCTAATTTACTAGATCTTTTCAGGACTTAGGCTACTCTTGCCTTTATGATTGTTGCCAGGCAACGGCCTAAAGCCCTTGGTCTAGCACCACAGAGAAGTTCATCTTTTAAAAGAGTCAAACTTTAGTAGTTTCTTTTGACCCCAGTGAAAAGTGAAAGATTGACTAGCATTTTGAAAGGTGGCCTGCAGTACCAGAATGTTCTTTTGTTGTTTAGGGTGTTGTCAATGGCTCTTTGCTTTGCTAATGTCAGGCCCCATGAAAGCAGCTCACCTTCAATAACCTTCACTAGTTTTTGCTGAGGACAAGAGGTAACATGACGGCCAAGGTAATCACCACTTGGTAGACTGTAGTTATCACCTTAAAAGGAGTGTCAGGGGAAGGAGGTAAGCAAGAAAGTGAAATTAGGACCTGCATATTGCAGTGGAAAAATTCAAGATAATAAGTTAGTCACGTGCAAACACAACGTTATCTTCTTATGAACTGGCCACCAACAACACAGGGACTGTACTGAGGGCTATTTAGAGTTTCTATTTTAAACCAAAACAATTTTTTTTCAGAAAGGAATAAAAGGTAAGGAGCTTAGAGCTCTTCTAAGTTCCCGATGTTCCAATTTTCAGGAGTTTGCTTACTCCTGGCAGACAAAGTCATGCCAATGCAGGACTAACACTCGAGTCCCCAGCTTTCTAATCATTGCCTTCTGTATATGTACCTCTGATACATTCCTTGGAGATGTACTATGCAGTTAAGTTTTGGTAGAACTGAATCACTTAAGAAAAGAAGGCCTCATATTGTAGAGCTTCTATGGTAATCATTCATTTATACAATGTTTCTGATTTCAATGAGCATTCATGTTTACATAAAATGTATTCCCTGACATTGACAAAGGAGAGATGGGCATTCAGTTCAGTTCAGTTCGGTTCAGTCGCTCAGTCGTGTCCGACTCTGCGACCCCATGAATCACAGCATGCCAGGCCTCCCTGTCCATCACCAACTCCCGGAGTTCACTCAGACTCATGTCCATCGAGTCGGTGATGCCATCCAGCCATCTCATTCTCTGTCGTCCCTGTCTCCTCCCACCCCCAATCCCTCCCAGCATCAGAGTCTTTTCCAGTGAGTCAATTCATTGCATGAGGTGGCCAAAGTATTGGAGTTTCAGCTTTAGCATCAGTCCTTCCAATGAACACCCAGGATTGATCTCCTTTAGAATGGACTGGTTGGATCTCCTTGCAGTCCAAGGGACTCTCAAGAGTCTTCTCTAGCACCATAGTTCAAAAGCATCAATTCTTTGGCGATCAGCTTTCTTCACAGTCCAACTCTCACATCCATACATGACCACTGGAAAAACCATAGCCTTGACTAGATGGACCTTTGTTGACAAAGTAATGTCTCTGCTTTTTAATATGCTATCTAGGTTGGTCATAACTTTCCTTCCAAGGAGTAAGCGTCTTTTAATTTCCTGGCTGCAATCAGCATCTGCAGTGATTTTGGAGTCCCCAAAAATAAAGTCTAACACTGTTTCCACTGTTTCCCCATCTATTTTCCATGAAGTGATGGGACCAGATGCCATGATCTTTGTTTTCTGAATGTTGAGCTTCAAGCCAAACTCTTCACTCTCCTCTTTCACTTTCATCAAGAGGCTTTTGAGTTCCTCTTCACTTTCTGCCATAAGGGTGGTGTCATCTGAATATCTGAGGTTATATTTCTGCTTATTAAGCATTATTAAGTGTTTGCCAGGGTTCGAGTCTTAAGCAGTTATAATCCACAATGTGTCCCCCAGTCCTGATTTCTGTTTCCTGGGATATAATGGTTAATACTTTGGCCACCTGATATGAAGAGCCAAATTACTGGAAAAGACTTAGATACTGGGAAGATTGAGGCTGGGAGGAGAAGAGGGTAACAGAGGATGAGATGTTTGGATAGCATCATTGACTCAATGGGCATAAGTTTAAGCAAACTCCAGGAGCTGGTGAAGGACAGGGAAGCCTGGTGTGCTGTAGTCCATGCGGTTGCAAAGAGTCAGACATGGCTGAGCAACTGAACAATAGCAACAATGGTTAATGCCTGCCTCTCTGCCTCATGAGAAGAGAGGATACAGTTCACCTCTTCTGTTTTTCCAGAACTCGTCAGGGACAAGATGGCAAGTCCTTTCAGGACCAATCAGACAGGTTGACACCCATCCTTCTTTCAGGACTATATGGACCCCATGAGACCCACCTCTTTCCAGGAAGAGCAGTGCTTTCCTGCTCACCCTTGGCCTTCCCTTCCTGGGTCCCTGGGCTTTACTCTGGCCCAGAGAACAAACATACATTCTCTCATGATCAAGGCTCCTGCAGCTGCCCTGCTTGTGAAGGGGGTTGGGGCTTCAAGGGCAGGAGTTAGGTACATGTCCTAGGATCATGTTTGTCCAGGAGTTCTAATTTGAATCTGAAGTTTATGGCATGTTGGCTTTTTTCTTCCCTAGACTTCTCCTCCCCTCTGCTTCATAAATAGCCACCTCCTCTGGGCTTACAAATTACGTTGCAACTGCTTGGGGGCCCTGTTTTGACCTCTTATTTACATCACCACATAAAGTCATGTTGCCACAAGCACCACTTCTTAGTGCCGTGTGTTGGGAATGAGACACATTGGAAGCAGAATCAAACAGCAGGTGAGTCAAAGCACAGTGGACCATACCTTCAGGGATCATAAAATGGGCATTGCACTATAAAAGGTGGCCAACCTGAGGATGCCAAGCTGAGTAAGAGGACACGATCCATGGATCCTATGAGTTGGAGGCCAAGGCTGGAGGCAAGACCCAGTCAGACAGAAGGCTTGAGGACAAACAGGGAAATCAAAGTGCAGACCAGTCAGAGAGGGAACATGAGCATAGGTCCCCTGTAAGCTGAGAGGTGTGACATTCAAACACAGTCTTTACCATGTAGCCCTCTCTTTAGAAAGAGCTACCCACTGACAGAGGATGAGGTCGAAAGCTGCCTGACGCCTGTATTACAGTAGCAGGGATGGTATAAGCCCTTCCTTTGGCACAAACATAGAAATAAGCTTCAGGCAAATTGAAAGGCCTGCAGATTAGCTGGGTGGCCTTCCTTGTAAATGTACCTGGACCTGAAGTGAATTTGTTACCTATGTGTCCACTATAAGACTTCCCACCCCTACCCCTAAAAACACATACACGCATAGTATATGTGTAAATATATGCACATGTGTGTATATACATGTGTATCTGTATGTGTATGTACTATATAGTTTATATACATGAGTAATGTACATGAAATATTATATACATGATGTATATGTCCATCCATACATATACACACCCAAAACTGGATTTTTCAAGATTCTTGTATCCTTGCCAGAGATCCACTGATTTCCTCCTTCCTCAGGCTAGCACCCCTCTCTGAGCCCCACCACACTAGCCCCATCAGTTGCTATTTCTTGGTCATGGTCCCATGCTGTGCCTGGGGCAGCACCATAGGCTTCAAACAGTCTCAAATGCTTTCAGCTCCTCAGAACTGACTTGTTCAGTGTCCCATTTCCTAAGAACCTTTTTGGTGGGATGGATTCTAATCTAATAAACTGGCTCCATTAGCTTGTCATTAATGACAGTGTGTTATACTGTTTGGAGGGCATATTTGCATGTTAACCTGTCCTGAGTTTTATCGCAAATGGTCTACTGCCAGGTCCTGGATGACAGCCAGGTAAGTGGTGCCTCGGATGCAAAATTCAAGGAGGTGTTCACAAGACACTGAGAGTGAGCACCCTAGATTTATCACCTGAGGAGCTTCTCTTGCCTTCCCTGAGTTCAGGCCCAGACTACCAGGTTGTGGAAAGGTAAAGCTTTGTGACGAGCAAGAAGAGAGAAACTCCTTGTCTCCAAAATCACGTTCCATAGCTATCTGCTTGCTCTAAGTATTAACTTGGGGACACCTCAGTCTTAAATTCATTTGCTAAGTCAAAATGTCAAATATCATATATGTTAATTTGTCAAGATATTTCTTTTTAAAAAATTCTATTTATTTTAGGCTGCTCTGGGTCTTTGGTTGTTATGTATGAGCTATTCTTCATTTCAGTACAGGGATTTCTCACTGTGATGTCTTCTCTTGTTGCGGAGCACAGGCTCTAGGGCACAAGCTTCAGTCATTGTGGCATAGAAGCTTAGCTTCCCCGCAGCATGTGGAATCTTCCTGGCCAGGGATCAATCCTGTGTCCCCTCCACTGTCAGGCAGATTCTTAACCACCGGATCACCAGGGAAATCCTAAGATATATCTGTGCATGTCAGTTTACAAACAACTAAAAAAAAAGAAAAAAGATTCTGGGAAATAGCAACTGAAAAGAGTTGGGCACACAATGATACTGATTTGGCACTGACTTTATTTTTGTAGAATGTAAATTCTGAAATAGTATGATATTAAAAGGATAAATTTAAGATATAAAATTAGATGATCAAGAACATAAATCTTGTGAAGTCAAAGACACAAGCATATTTCTCAAATAGATTAACTACTTTAAAGACAAAATTTTCAAGTTTCCCAGGGACCCACATCACCATGGTCACATTCCACGCCACTGAGGTCCTGTGCATTTCCAGGTCCTAAAGATGAATGTAATACTGACATTTGGTGACTTTCTGTCACCTTGCCTACATTAGGAGAGCAAAAGCAATGTGGTGATCATTAGGAATATGGGGTGCAATCGTTTCAGAAGTTCCAGAAATCACTCTTGTCATAAACTAAATGAACAGGAACTATTACATTGTACTCTTATTAAAGGGATGGTCGTTTTGAACAACAATTGCTTTTGAAAACAAATGGGCAGTTATTTCAAATCTATCACTAAAGCTAACTCTCTTAGCTAAAAATAAGTGATGTGAGCTTTGATGCAGGGGATTCCTTATAAAGAAGCAACAGTTTGCAGCCAATTAAACCAACTGTGGCTTCCTATGTGGCACCAGTGGTAAAGAACCCACCTGCCAATGCAGGGGATGTAAGAGATGCGGGTTCGATCCCTGGGTCAGGAAGATCTCCTGGAGGAGGGCATGCAACGGACTCCAGTATTCTTGCCTGGAGACTCCCATGGACAGAGGAGCCTGGCGGGCTACAGTCCATGGGGTCACACAGAGTCAAAAATGACTGAAGCGACTTAGCACGAAGGAAGCAAGCCAACTGTGCTATTTTCCCCCTGGGATCCCAGTGTGCAATGGCTGCAAATAGCAGCCTCCTTGGTAGTGTATACAGCCTTTTGCTTGCATGAGTTGCCCTAAGGAACTTGAATACAGCCCTTTAGAGTGGACATTCATGACCATCATGCTGTCTGCAATCTAGGCTCCAGACAGGTATGTGCAGTGCCTTTGGAAAGCCCCAGGGCAGTGGCCAGGGTCTACATGGGTTAAGTCATAATGTCCATCTGGACCAACCTGCAGGACAAGGAGCATGTGACTGAGGCCCTCCACAGGGTCAAGTTCAAGTTCTCTGGCAGCCAGAAGCCCCACATCTCCAAGAAGGGCGATTTTCTAAATTTAATGCAGATGAATTTGAAAACATGGTGGGAGAAAAGTGGTTCATCGCAGATGGCTGTGGGGTCAAATATAGCCCTATTTCTGGCCCTCTGGCCCAATGGTGGGTCCTGCACTCATGACAACCTTGGCACTGTCCCCTCTCTACTCATACCCATAATAAATCCTACTTTCTTGTCAGAAAAAAAGGAAGCAAGTTAGGTGATTTCCCCCAACAGGTTCATAATGATGAGTTTCTAGCTTCAGAATCTTCCTTTTGTTCCATGTCCAGTTCTAACTCTTGCTTCTTAACCTCCCATTATTCTTGCTTTAAATTTAAGCTCTTGACATGATCTGGCCTCCTAATACCAGACCACCTGACCTGCCTCTTGAGAAACCTGTATGCAGGTCAGGAAGCAACAGTTCCAACTGGACATGGAACAACAGACTGGTTCCATATCGGGAAAGGAGTATGTTAAGGCTGCATATTGTCACCCTGCTTATTTAACTTATATTCAGAGTACATCATGAGAAACGCTGGGCTGGATGAAGCACAAGCTGGAATCAAGATAACTGGGAGAAATATCAATCACCTCAGATATGCAGATGACACCACCCTTATGGCAGAAAGTGAAGAAGAACTAAAGAGCCTCTTGATGAAAGTGAAAGAGGAGAGTGAAAAGCTGGCTTAAAACTCAACATTCAGAAAAATAAGATCATGGCATCTGGTCCCATCACTTCATGGCAAATAGATGGGGAAACAGTGGAAACAGTGACAGACCTTATTTTGGGGGGCTCCAAAATCATTGCAGATGGTGACTGCAGCCTTGAAATTAAAAGAAGATTGCTCCTTGGAAAAATTATGACCAACCTAGACATCATATTAAAAAGCAGAGCCATTACTTTGCCAACAAAAGTCCATCTAGTGAATGCTATGGTTTTTCCAGTAGTCATGTATGGATGTGAGAGTTGGACTATAAAGAGGGCTGAGCACTGAAGAATTGATGCTTTTGAACTGTGGTGCTGGAGAAGACTCTTGAGAGTCCCTTGGACTGCAAGGAGATCCAACCAGTCCATCCTAAAGGAAATCAGTCCTGAATATTCATTGGAAGGACTAATGCTGAAGCTGAAACTCCAATAATCTGGCCACCTGATTTGAAGAACAGACTTATTGGAAAAGACCCTGATGCTAGGAAAGGTTGAAGGCAGGAGGAGAAGGGGACTACAGAGCTTGAGATGGCTGGATGGCATCACCGACTCAATGGACATGAGTTTGAGTAAACTCCAGGAGTTGGTGATGGACAGGGAGGCCTGGTGTGCTGCAGTCCACAGGGTCGCAAAGAGTATGCGACTGAGCGACTGAACTGAACTGAACTTCATCTTTCCCTAGCAATCACCCCAAGATGACTTTGTCCATGATTCTCTATCTTATCACATTTTCAATGATATAGTCCTCAGAAAAGTCTTTACTGCTTTCTGTTGTCTGCAAAACAAGTAAAATAGCAGTAGCAGTAATCTGACATTCAACGCCTCCTACAAACTGACCATTGCATCTCTACCCTGCATGTCTACCCTGCTCTTTGAGCTCCCAAGTAACTAGTCTTTACAGGTCCTGACTAGGATATAACTGTTCCCATTCTACCTTCTTGCTTATTGCAATTCTACTTACTTAGAAAGCCCTGACTCCTCTACTTGTTCAAGACTGATCCATCCACCAAGTCTCAGATTTAGGACTATTTCTTTCATGAACCCTGCTAAATAATTTCAAAGCTCAGTGATGACTGCCACTTCTCAACTCTCATAGAAATATTTGCTGTCATGCTTTCTCCTTATACGTTCCTTCATTCATTTCAAATAGGTAGCCAGACCCTCAGGAATTTTGCCTTGTGAGAAGTCGACAGCTTTTCCTGTGTTTTGTAAGAACATAATTCATTGAGTTGATGATATTAGTGCCCTGGAGTAGCAGTAGAGAGAGGAGATTGTCTTTGAGAGGAAACTAGGTGAGTGTCCTCTGATATAGGATAGGAGGGAGGGAGTGCTTAGGCTCCCAACAGAGTGGAGACTGGGTAGCAGTTCTAAGGCAACATCCCAGGGGCAGGGGCAAAATGATAGGGCTTAGCTGTAGTTATGCCAAGGGAGGCAGCACCCTAGATGTCAGAATTCAACCTCTCCAAGAACTGGCAAGCCCTATGCAGAGCTTCAAAGTGGCAGAGTCCTTGATCCTGAAGAAATCATGCAGACCAAACAATGGTATCTCAAAATAATTCATGTGAGCAGGTGACCAGTGAACTACCCAGACCTGGATGCTGCATTAACTCAGGGAGGGGGGCCCTTGGCATTGACTCAAGTTGAATATCCTTTCAGTCTGGGCCAGAATAAGGTTGATCTAGAAAAGAAACATATGTGCTGTTCTTGCACACCTATTATTTTATACTAGCTACTCTAGTGATTTATTTAACTTATTAAATTAGCATGATATC
The DNA here is from genome assembly GCF_049115385.1 of Moschus berezovskii. NCBI lineage: Eukaryota > Metazoa > Chordata > Mammalia > Artiodactyla > Moschidae > Moschus > Moschus berezovskii. The sequence continues at coordinate 90,130,824 of NC_142469.1, read as the reverse complement.
TATCACTGATATTCATTCTCCTTTGTATTTGCATTATATCGCCCAAGCTATGTCAGAAGCTCCTGGAGGACTGGGTCATTTCAGACTCTGGCAGAATTTGCTGCATGTAAATAACAACCAGGTTTCTGTGACAGGAAGGCTAAGGACACTGTCGGGAGGACAGGCTTTAGTTTCTTGGTAATCATTGCCTCATAAATAGTACAAGTGCTGAGAAGTAGTTCACAGGCATTCAGTAACCCATCAGATATTATAGAAATAAGCGGAGATATGTGAGTCAGAGAGCAGGAAGAAAAACAGATAGTTGTTAGGGCTGGCCTGACTTATGGCTATCATTTATAATAATAGCTCCTATTTGTGTGTCCTTACCGAGATGGGCTCTGCTGCAGTCTTCCCTTGCTTTGTTTCAGAGCTGTGTGTCAGTAAAATGAGAAATCCCACTTCAAAATCAAATCTACAAGTGCTTATTAATAAAAAAAAATCAGAAGACAAAACTGAATACAAAATATTACCCTAATTTTACCATTTGTATGACCAACCTAGACAGCATATTAAAAAGCAGAGACAGTACTTTGCTGACAAAAGTCCGTCTAGTCAAAGCTATGGTTTTTCCAGTAGTCATATATGGATGTGAGAGTTGGACTATACAGATAGCTGAGCACCGAAGAATTGATGCTTTTGAACTGTGATGATGGAGAAGACTCTTAAGAGTCCCTTGGACTGCAAGGAGATCCAACCAATCAATCCTAAAGGAAATTAGTCTTGAATATTCATTGGAAGGGATGATGCTGAAGCTGAAGCTCTAATACTTCAGCCACCTGATGGGAGAGCAGACTCATTGGAAAAGATCCTGATTCTGGGAAAGATTGAAGACAGGAGGAGAAGGGGATGACAGGGGATGAGATGGTTGGATGGCATCACTGACTCAATGAACATGCATTTGAGCAAGCTCCAGGAGTTGGTGATGGACAGGGAAGCCTGGTGTGCTGCAGTCTGTGGGATCAAAAGAGTTGGACACAACTGAGTGACTGAACTGAACTGAACTGAATATCTATGTGCATATGTGCCTGCGTTCTCAGATGCTTCTGACTCTTTTGCAACCCTAAGGACTGTAGCCTGCCAGACTTCCCTGTCCATGGAATTTGCCAGGGAAGAATATTGAAATGTGTCGTCATTTTGAGAGAGTCAATTCCTAGGCAGATTGATAAGAAGTCTGGGGTTCCCAAAGGAGAGGGGTCTGGGGTTCTCAAGGAGGAGAAAAGGACAAACTTTTTTCCCTCTACATTCCTTAGGATTATATAACAATAATGTATCCTGCTTGAGGATGGTTTCTCTTTCCTGAAAGCCTTCTGGCTAATGCTGTTATCTTAAAATGTAAATTATGGGAGTGGGTCTAGTAAGATCTTTACAACTTCCAGACATTCTTTTGATACATTGTAATAACTAATTAAAAAGTATGTAACTCCCTTGCTAACACTAGCAAAGGGGGCATCTTTTGCCCCCTTCAGATGTCTATGTTAGAAGCTTTCTCTATCTCTTTTATACTTTAATAAAACTTTATTACAAACAGCTCGAGCAATCAAGCCTCGTCTCTGGCCCCAGATTGAATTTCTCCTTTGGAGGCCAAGAATCCTGGCATCCTTCGTGGTTCAGCAACAATCTTTCAATTTCCTACTCCATTGTATATCTATATATGTATGTGTTTGGAGAATACACACATATGCAAATTTTTTTTTGGATGTGCATGTAAGTACATATATACCTGTAACTATCCCTGTAAATGTAGTCCTAGTTATCTCTGGATGGTGAGATTTTTCTGTATTTTCTAAAATGTCCACAATGAATGTGCATTTTTTAATAATCATAAAAAACAGTAAATGATTCAGTTATTTATAAGGCAAATGGATAGAGAGGCGAGATGCATTCTTTTTTGACCAATACTTCATTTATATTCAAATTCAGTTTAGTTCAGTTCAGTCTCTCAGTTGTGTCTGACTCTTTGCGACCCCATGAATCACAGCACGCCAGGCCTCTCTGTCCATCACCAGCTCCCGGAGTTCACTCAAACTCATGTCCATCGAGTCGGTGATGCCATCCAGCCATCTCATTCTCTGTCGTCCCCTTCTTCTCCTGCCCGCAATCCCTCCCAGCATCAGAGTCTTTTCCAGTGAGTCAACTCTTCGCATGAGGTGGCTAAAGTATTGGTTTCATACAGTATTTATCCACAGTTATGACATGGAACTGAGAAAAAGAAGAATCACAATAATTATACACGTTCAATTATTATCATCCCATGATCTGTATTCCTCAGAATATTTGTAGTGAAAGATGTTTCTGAGTCATGTTACTGACATTTGGAAATCAGTAACTAATGTTCAGAAGGTATAGCAGTTTGTTTATATCTCTGTAACTAATATGTGAAAGAAAATTCAAAGTGATTGTTTCAAAATGAAAACTGTAGTCAAGGAATTTGAGAAAGCTGACTTTTCAAACTATATGATCTTGGAGCTGAGCCAGCAATAACAGTGGAGTCAGTGATGGAGCCTCCCCATGCCTTTTGCTGTCACATCTGGTCACCACTTCCATCTGTCCATGCCCTTGAGAGAATGTGAACTAACATTCAGTCAGCATTTCTCAAGGGCAGGCAGGAGACTAATGTGGCCCAGAGTCCATGTAAGCATTGCAGGAAGTGGGGCCTCTTCCAGGGCCTGAAAGGAGGCTCTTGTCTAACACTCAGAAATGAATCACCTGAGGAGACGTACGTGCTGACAAAGCAAGAGACTTTATTGGGAAGGGTTGCCTGGGTGGAGAGCAGGGTAAGGAACCCAGGAGTAATGCTCTACTACGTGGCTTGGGGGTTAGTTTCTGGGTTGTCTCTGGCCATTCATTCTGACTCTGGTCCTTCCTGGTGGCACATTCATTGCTCAGCCAGGATGGATGCCAGTGAGAAGGATTCTGGGAGGTGGAAGGACATGTGACATCTCCTTTTGACTTTTCCCAAAGAACGAACTCTTCTGTTAGTTCTGTGTTCCTTACCAGGACCTCCTGGCATAAAATAACTCACACACATGGCTACTATGGTGCCTGGCTAGGGTAGGCAGTTTCAGTAGGTGTGTTTCCCCTGACGTAAATGCTTGAGCATCACATAGACAAGAACCAGTGGGTGTTTCTGATCTATCAAGTGTTCTTTTAAAAAACTGTTTAAATAGTAAATACAATGAGAAACTTTCACTTAAAAATACTAGATTTTCAGTTTCTATTGAATTTTACTCAGTTGGTCTGTGTTAGTTGCTCAGTCATGCCTGACTCTTTGCAACACTGTGGACTGTAGCTTGCCAGACTCCTTTGTCCATGGAATTCTCCAGGCAAGAATACTGGAGTGGGTAACCATTTCCTTCTTCAGGGAATCTTCCCAACCCAGGTATGGAAGCTGGGTCTCCTGCATTGCAGGCAGATTCTTTACAGTCTGAGCCCCCAGGGAAGCCCTATTGAATTCTAAAGGCTCTTCTGCAAGGCATCACATAGGCCAAATATCACAGTCTCCAACTGCCTTGTTTCACGCAATTCATTTACCTGCCTGGATCCTGCAGGCATTTAATTTTCAACCTGTAAAAGCCTCCTAACCGAAGACACCAGAGTTTGGACTTTGCTTTAGAATAAACATCAGACAACCTCTAATATCAGATTCCTAAAAAGTCAGCAGTCCTCAACTGTTAATGGTGATATATGCTCAGAAAATTGAAAGTTTTTGCCGTACTCATTTGGCAGCTGGGCTGCCCTTGTGGCTCAGCTGGTAAAAGAATTCGCCTGCAATGAGGGAGACCTGGGTTCATTCCCTGGGTTGGGGAGATCCCCTGGAGAAGGGAAAGGCTACCCACTCCAGTATTCTGGCCCAGAGAATTCCATGGACTGTATAGTCCATGGGTTGCAAAGAGTTGGACATGACTGAGCAGCATTCACTTCGTTTGGCAGCTAAATTTGCTTTGAATTGATGTTAACTTTTTATAGCAGTTTTAAGACATTTTGGTTTAGTCTTGGAAGTTTCATTCTTGAAAATTATCATGGACCCCAAAGTTCATTTGCTGATATGAGGTGTATCTATCCAGTTACCACATTAGAAATTAAAATGGAAAGTGAAAAAGTATTCCGTTCCATCGCTCAGTCATGTCCGACTCTTTGCGACCCCATGGACTGTAGCCTACCAGGCTTCTCCGTCCATGGGATTCTCCAGGAAAGAATACCGGAGTGGGTTGTATTTATTTAAAAATAACAAGTTTATTACATATTAGCATAAGTGATAGTTTATGAAAATTTCTACTATATTTTTCCAAACCAAATTTTAGTAAGAAGAGTGGAATTATTTAATATTCTTTCAAATCTCTTTTCACTCTTGCTTAATAGAGACAGCCAGATTCTTGTTTCTGCTTCTACATTTAATTTACCATACTCTCACACAGCATGCAGCCCCTTGAAAACTTCGCTATACATTCATAAGAGATTAAGAGTGAAAAAGGTAAAGTATTTTTATAAAAATAATTTTGACTTCATGAAGATTCCCAATGATCCATAAATTATACTTTGACAGTGGCTGGATTATTATAATCTCTATGTATCTCATTTAATATGAATATTTATGTGTTTCAGTAGAGAAGTGCTATGTTTGGTTAATAGTGCTACTGCAAAATTTGAAGAGATGTGGGGACATGATATATAATACAGTGTCTGTACTGTATAAACTTTGTAAACTATGAAACATTTCAAATTCCACCCAAAATTCTGTCCTTAAATTAAAATAAAACTTTATTAAAATTTATTCTTGGCTATGCTTGGCCTTCCTTGCTGCATGGATTTTTCTCTAGTTGCAGAAAGTGGGGGCTATTCTCTTGTTGCAGAGCACAGGCTCTAAAGCACATGGGCTTGAGTAGTTATGGCTCCGGGGCTCTAGAGCACAGGCTCAATAGTTGTGGTACGTGTTGGCTTTTCCTGGATCAAGGATTAAACCCGTGTCTCCTGCCTTGGCAGGCTGATTCTATACCACTAAACCACAAGCGAAGCCCTGTCCTTAAGTTTTGGGGATAAGCAATTATATACCTTGTAGTACTTGCATATGCTTTCTTAAATAAGCTAGTTTCATCGTAATGATAAAAACTGAAAATATCAACATGCTATAATAAAGAAAACCTCAGCATAACACAAAGGAAGATGTGATTCAGAGAGTTAAAAAAACTTGGAGCATCTGGAGATATAGCATGACTGGGATGCCGCTTTTTGATACATCCTGTTATCCACCCAACAAGTAATTATTGATCATTTACCATGAGCACCTATTATAATTTTAGCTCTAAATCACTGAAGTTACTTGAAGCTGGTAAAAAAATCACACAGTTACTTGATAGAATTTTCAACCAGAAAGACTGATAAATTGGTATTTAATTTTATGGCATAGCATAATTTAGATGTTGATTTGGATTTTTGCTGGAGTTGATAAGCTATGACCTGTGGCCCAAAACCTGCCCTCCATCTTTTGTAAATACACAGCCATGTCTTTTCATTTATGTACTGTCCGTGGCTGCTTTTGTGCTAAAGGAAGAGTTGAGGCTGAATATTTTGCAAAGCCTACTTTACAGTATTTGGCCCTTTACAGAAAAAGTTCACCCAACCCTAACTTAGAACATTGGCTTGAACATCCCCTAAATAACTGAAAAAAAAAAAATAAGATTCAGTTTATTATATGATGAGTGCTCTATGACTCATAAGTTTTGAGATATCTCTATGATTTCAGCTCCTAGAAAAGTGTGAATTGCATTCGAAGATTCCAAGTCAGTAGAATCCACCCTGAACAGAAATGATTTACTAAGAGGAGGGTTATATTTGCAGCAAATTGTCTTTTCCAGAGGAATTTCACCTCTGACCTCACTATTGTGTTCTGGGTTGATTTCCAAGGCTAAGGTCTATCTGTAGCATCGTGCACCTGTTGTAAAAGTATTTGATGTACACAGTTCAGGAGAAGGCAATGGCAACCTACTCCAGTACCCTTGCCTGGAAAATCCCATGGATGGAGGAGCCTGGAAAGCTGCAGTCCATGGGGTCGCTAAGAGTCGGACACTACTGAGCGACTTCACTTACACTTTTCACTTTCATGGATTGGAGAAGGAAATGGCAACCTACTCTAGTATTTTTGCCTGGAGAATCCCAGGGATGGGGGAGCCTGGTGGGCTGCTAGCTGTGGGGTTGCACAGAGTCGGACATGACTGAAGTGACTTAACAGTACACAGTTTAGTTCAGTTCAGTAGCTCAGTCGCGTCTCTTTGCGACCCAATGGACTGTGGCATGCCAAGCTTCCCTGTCCATCACCAACTCCCAGGATTTACTCAAGCTCATGTCCATCGAGTTGGTGATGGACCATCTCATCCTCTGTCATCCCCTTCTCCTCCTGCCTTCAACCTTTTCCACCATCAGTATTTTTTCAAATGAGTCAGTTCTTCCCATCAGGTGGCCAAAGTATTGGAGCTTCAGCTTCAGCATCAGTCCTTCAAATGAATATTCAGGACTGATTTCCTTTAGGATGGACTGGTTGGATCTCCTTGCAGTCCAAGGGACTCTCAAGAGTCTTCTCCAGCACCACAGTTCAAAAGCATCAGTTCTTCAGCGTTCAGATTTCTCTACAGTCCAACTCTCACATCCATACATGACCACTGGTAAAACCATAGCTGTGACTAGAGGGATCTTTGTTGGCAAAGTCATGTCTCTGCTTTTTAATATGCTGTCTAGGTTGGTCATAGCTTTTCTTCCAAGGAACAAGCATCTTTTAATTTCGTGGCTGCAGTCATCATCTGCAGTGATTTTGGAACCCCAAAATAAAGTTTGACACTGTTTCCATTGTTTCTCCATCTATTTGTCATGAAGTGATGGGACCAGATGCCATGATCTTAGCTTTCAAATGTTGAGTTTTAATCCAACTTTTTCACTCTCCTCTTTCACTTTCATCAAGAGGCTTTTGAGTTCCTCTTCACTTTCTGCCATAAGGGTGGTGTCATCTGCATATCTGAGGTTATTGATATTTCTCCCGGCAATCTTGATTCAAGCTTGTGCTTTATCCAGACTGGCATTTCTCAAGATGTACTCTAACCAGGGTGACAATACACAGCCTTGACATACTCCTTTTCCTATTTGGAACCAGTCTGTTGTTCCATGTCCAGTTCTAACTGTTGCTTCTTGACCTGCATATAGATTTCTCAGGAGGCAGGTAAAGTGTTCTGGTATTCCCATCTCTTTAAGAATTTCCCACAATTTGTTGTGATCTACACAGTCAAAGGCTTTGGCATAGTCAATAGAGCAGAAGTAGATGTTTTTCTGGTGTTCTCTTGCTTTTGATGATCCAACAGATGTTGGCAATTTGATCTCTGGTTCCTCTGCTTTGTCTAAATCCAGCTTGAACATCTGGAAGTTCACAGTTCACCTACTGTTAAAGCCTGGCTTGGACAATTTTGAGTATTAATTTGCTAGCAGGTGAAATGAGTACAATTGTGTGTTAGTTTGAGCATTTTTTGGCATTGCCTTTCTTTGGAATTGGAATGAAAACTGACATTTTCCAGTCCTGTGTCCACTGCTGAGTTTTCCAAAGTTGCTGGCATACTGAGTGCAGGACTTTCACAGCATCATCTTTCAGGATTTGAAATAGCTCAACTGGAATTCCATCACCTCCACTAGCTTTGTTCATAGTGATGCTTCCTAAGGCCCACTTGACTCACATTCCAGGATGTGTGGCTCTAGGTGAGTGATCACACCACTGCAGTTATCAGGGTCATGATCTTTTTTGTATAGTTTTCCTGTGTATTCTTGCCACCTCTTCTTAATATCTTCTGCTTCTGCTAGGTCCATACCATTTCTGTCCTTTTTTGTGTCCATCTTTGCATGAAATGTGCCCTTGGTATCTCTAATTTGCTTGAAGAGATCTCTTGTTTTTCCTATTCTGTTGTTTTCCTCTATTTCTTTGCATTGATCGCTGAGGAAGGTTTTCTTATCTCTCCTTGCTATTCTTTAGAACTCTGCATTCAAATGGATATATCTTTCCTTTTCTCCTTTACCTTTAGCTCCTCCTACCAAATGGATTTAAATGTTCATCTCACATTAGTAAAGTCATGCTCAAAATTCTCCAAGCCAGGCTTCAGCAATACGTGAACCGTGAACTTCCAGATGTTTAAGCTGGTTTTAGAAAAGGCAGCAGAACCAGAGGTCAAATTGCCAACATCTGCTAGATTATGGAAAAAGCAAGAGAGTTCCAGAAAAACATCTATTTCTGCTTTATTGACTATGTCAAAGCCTTTGACTGTGTGGATCACAATAAACTGTGAAAAATTCTGAAAGAGATGGGAATCCCAGACCACCTGACCCTGCCTCCTGAGAAACCTGTATGCAGGTCAGGAAGCAACAGTCAGAACTGGACATGGAACAAAAGACTGGTTCCAAATAGAAAAAGGAGTACGTCAGGGTTGTATATTGTCATCCTTCTTATTTAACTTATATGCAGAGTACATCACGAGGAACACTGGGCTGGAAGAAGCACAAGCTGGAATCAAGACTGCCGGGAGAAATATCAATCACCTCAGATATGCAGATGACACCACCCTTATGGCAGAAAGTGAAGAGGAACTCAAAAGCCTCTTGATGAAAGTGAAAGAGGAGAGTGAAAAGGTTGGCTTGAAGCTCAACATTCAGAAAACAAAGATCATGGCATCTGGTCCCATCACTTCATGGGAAATAGATGGGGAAACAGTGGAAACAGTGTCAGACTTTATTTTTTTGGGCTCCAAAATCACTGCGGATATGATTGCAGCCATGAAATTAAAAGATGCTTACTCCTTGGAAGGAAGGATATGAGCAACCTAGATAGTATATTAAAAAGCAGAGACATTACTTTGCCAACCAAGGTCCGTGTAGTCAAGGCTATGGTTTTTCCCGTGGTCATGTATGGATGCGAGAGTTGCACTGGGAAGAAAGCTGATCGCTGAAGAATTGATGTTTTTGAACTGTGGTGCTGGAGAAGACTCTTGAGAGTCCCTTGGACTGCAAGGAGATCCAACCAGTCCATTCTAAAGAAGATCAATGCTGGGTGTTCATTGGAAGGATTGATGCTAAAGCTGAAGCTCCAATACTTTGGCCACCTCATGCAAAGAGTTAGCTCTCTCTAAAAGAATCTGATGCTGGGAGGGATTGGGGGCAGGAAGATAAAGGGGCGACAGAGAATGAGATGGCTGGATGGCATCACTGACTTGATGGAGGTGGGTTTGAGTGAACTCCGGGAGTTGGTGATGGACAGGGAGGCCTGGCGTGCTGTGAGTCATGGGGTCGCAAAGAGTCGGACACGACTGAGCAATTGAACGGAACTGAACTAAAGCTCTATGCATTGCCTGTTTATGTTTCCTCTCTATTTCTGGCCACAATTAGCTCCCGGATAGGTTGCTGATTGTCAAAGATAAGGTAAATTAATTCACAGTGTGACTGATTGGAGCTAGTTCATTTATATTTCACCATGCATCTTGCCTGCCTCTGAACTCTAAAGATGAAGACAACATCCCTCATGCGGAACTCCTTACTCACAGACTTGTCTACTGGACAAATATGGACCTTATAATATCTCTCCTGTGTGTCGTATCTCTTTTAAGAGGGATAGAGTTGTCATGATGAAACCTGAAGCACCAGCTTGCCAGCCTCATAAACTGTTAAAGAGGGGTGGGGTGAGGGGTCTAGGGTGCCCCAGGACCTGTAAGAGACAGCCCGTTTTAAAATGTTACTATGCCTACCATATTAATAATTTGGAACTTCATCAAGTTTAATCTCTTAGTCAAATCTAAGTTCTCTAATGTAGCTAATAAGTTGTTTTTCTCCAGCAATCACAGTTTTGGTAAAGCAAGAGGTCATGTGACCCTTCAATCTTGAGATTTTTATCTGATTCCTATTATCTTCTCTCTACTTCTTTCTGCAGGAGAAGGCAATGGCAAGCCACTCCAGTACTATTGCCTAGAAAATCCCATGGATGGAGGAGCCTGGTAGGCTGCAGTCCGTGGGATCGCAAAGCTTCGGACACGACTGAGCGACTTCACTTTCACACATTGGAGAAGGAAATGGCAACGCACTCCAGTGTTCTTGCCTGGAGAATCCCAGGGATAGGGGAGCTTAGTGGGCTTCCGTCTATGGGGTCACACAGAGTCGGACACGACTGAAGTGACTTAGCAGTAGCAGCAGCACTTCTTTCTGCAGGTATATAATTGTACTTGTATTTCAATCAGTTCAGACATGGTTGTCACCAGAGATGGGGAATTTGGGGCCAAGAAATGCTTTCAAATAAACCTCATTAAACTAAACCTTAGTTTCTTCTCCACCACTCATTATGTGCTATGTGCTAAGTCACTTCAGCCATGTCCAACTCTTTGCAACCCTATGGACCGTAGCCCACCTGGCTCCTCTGTCCATGGGATTCTCCAGGCAAGAATACTGGAGTGGGTTGTCATGCTCTTCTCCAGGGGATCTTCCCCATCCAGAGATCGAACCCTTGTCTCTTATGTCTCCTGCACTGGCACATGAGCTCTTTAGCACTAGTGCCCCCTGGGAAGCCCTTAATCATTCACTACCCCAGCTCAAATCCCTTAGCCTTGTCACTTCTTCACCAATGTGTTGTTTCAGTGTCTAAAAGGTATAAAAGTTTCCTGCTGTGGTCACTTTTCCAGGTCTTCATTCTCTTGCAAAGACTTCTACATATATATAAAGATGCAATAAAGCTTGCATGCTTTTATCCTGTTAACCAAGCTTTGTCAATTTAATTTTCAGACCCAGCCAGGGCCTCTAAGAGGGTTGAGGAAAATGTTTTTCTTCCCTACAGCTCTATGGAATTCCTGCCAGAAAATGGATGGAAAGATTACCCTCAAAATATATCATTTCTGAATTAAAAATTCAGTGAAACACTGTTGTAATAATATGATACTTGCATATTTAGATACAGTTTTTTACATTTAGACAAATATACACAGATAATCTATTAAGCTTGTTATGCTTTTATTTTCTGTTTTCATATGAATGTGTCTTATCACTGGAGACAGACTAGAACTAAGACCTAATATGGTTTTCTATGAGTGAAAGGCCATCTGTCTTGATTTTTTTACGTGGCTATGTACAATATTTGCTAATATATACAACCAGACTTTCTGGAATGATTGCGATGTACAAATTTAAGTACAAACACAAAAAGTCCACAAAAATCATTGTAAATATTTCAAATATATTCATTGAGGGAATGAAAATCAGAGATATAAGTAGTTACAGGATATGGTTGCATATGTTTTTAAGGAGGAGAAAGTCGATTTTTTTTTTTTTTTAGTATAATTTTGTTTATTTTTGGCCGAGCTGGGCCTACATTGCTTCGTGTGGGCTTTTCTCCAGTTGCAGTGAATGGGGGCTGCTTCCGAGTTGTGGCGCATGGGCTTCTCATTGCGGTGGCTTCTCTCATGGAGCATGGATTCTAGGGCACACAGGTTTCAGTAGCTGCAGCTCGTGGTCTGTAAAGCACAGCCTCAGGAGCTGTGGTGCATGGGCTTAGTTGCTCCAAGGCATGTGGGATCTTCCTGGACGGGGGATCAAACCCATGTCTCCTGCATTGACAAGCAGATTCTTTACCACTGAGCTGTCAGACATGCCTGAAAGTCAGATTTCTTCAGCAAATAGGTGACCATCATTCCAAGGAGAATACTACCTTGTAGGATAAGCTGAGAACTTGAAATTCTGTTTTCCAGGAAGCCTTCCTAGAGCCTGATGCCAAAGGCTGCTCTCCAGTAACCAAACGGTTTGACTCTCCTTTCCCATTTGTTACCTTATAAGTGCCTCTCCTTTGCCTCTGCTTACCTCAGTCCCCAGAGCTCTAAATACTTTCTTCCTTCTAAATATTCCTTTTTAACCCTAAAGCCATGAGGAGGCCAGTAGGAGAATTTGGAAGGGCTACTCATTTTCTGAGCTCAGAAAATTTTATCACATCAGGGTCAAGCTGCAAGATAAAAACAAATTAGAACCTTCTGGCTTTGCACTAGGAAATACGAAAATAGTTTCTGGTCACCCCCCACCACCCTTCAGCATAGCTGAAGGGAGTGTTTAGCAATTTGTCAGTTGAAGATATCTCTGGTGCACTTTGAGACCTGGGGAATCTTGACATGCTTTTGTTTCATTTTATTTATAAAAAGCATTATTTGTTAAAAAAACATAGTGATGCGACAGACTAATTTATAAAAGTTTAAGTTCCATTTAAAAAAATTTGTGTTTAATAAAGTGACTTTAGTTGTAGAGCACACAGACTAAGCATATACAATAGTAATGAAATTCAGAAATAGATTATGTATGCATAGCATGCTGTGACTACGAAAAAAGGTTAATATGTAACTTAATTAATTTCCTCCGTTACAGAACCTTTGTCTTTGCTAGGCTGCACCTTTATTACGTAAGCACAACAAGTTTGAATTGTTTACATCAGAAAGGTCAACCACTTATGGGAAAGCAAAAGAATAAATCCAGAAGGTGAGAGGGGAGATAAAAGAAAGATGAGAGTGCTGAGCCAAGGCCCAGTCAGAGGAGCAGACTGAGCTACTGGCTTAGCGGTCCATGTGATACAGAAATACATACACATATGCATGGATTCTTTATACAGAAATATTTGTTTTTGTTTTTTTTGCCAAGTCTTGTCCAACTCTTTTGCATACACACACATAAACACAATTTTCTAGCTATGTGTCTGTGTGTTTGTGTGCGTATAGTAAGAGAAAAAGAAGAAAAGGAATTTTAAAGATTTCATTTTTGGATTAAAAATTTAATTCCCTTATTTCCTTTGAATTATTTTTTAATGTTGGCCTGTGGTTTCTTTTTAAACTACACTGTGTACGTGCTGAGTTGCCTTAGTTGTGTCCGACAATTTGAGACCCTATGGACTGTAGCCCGCCAGGCTCCTCTGTCCATGGGATCCTCCAGACAAGAATACTGGAGTGGGTTGCCATGCCCTTTTCCAGGGGATCTTCCTGACTCAGAGACTGAACCCATGTCTCTTATGTCTTCTGCATTGCTGGCCAGTTCTTTACCACTAGTGCCACTGTTGTAGCCACACGTTCTGGGAAACAAACTCACTCAGAAGGACAGTGCAGATAGTGGAGTGCAGTTTATTACACCAGCGGGCTCAAGGCAGAGTCTCCTCTTAACCAAGGACCCTGACCAGCATTTGTGAAAATCTTTTATACCCCATGTGTACGTGTCCAAACCCACCACCCCAAATTCCTTGAGACTTACATAAACAAAGGAAGGGTAAATACAATCACAATAACCCCATCATTCATGTGTTAGGTGTTCAGTTAATGATCAATAAGCCTGCGGTTACATTCTGATAGATACAGAAAGAATTTATAATCTGTCCGGAAGCAGGGGTGATTAGAGTATGTTTTCTCTTAGGCGATGAATGACCTGGATGTGATCTTCAAGATTCTCCTGTCCAGAGGGGGTCTTATCCTTCTATTGTAGTTTCCATAGGCACTAAGCACAGAGTTCAGAGTCCATTGGAGAGGTGGCCGAGCATGATCAGCATGAACAGGCCTAAGATGGAGTCCAGGCCCTATGAATTCCTTCTTCACCACCTGGAAAACCCATGGATAGTGCTACAAAGTATTGATAACTTAGTTTTATTGAGCTGAGCCATATAAAATTGCCGATTTTTGTATGACAAATATTGCTGATTTTTCCTGGTTCAGCATAAATTATAGTCCATCTCGCATATGGAGTTAGCTAGTTCGGGCACAGAGACTGATTTAAGTGCTCCAGGCAGAGGAAGCCTCATGCACGTTGGCTGCTAGGAGAGGAAAACAATGTGATTAGCATATAAACTATCAGACTTCAAGTGAAGCATATTACCCTCCCTCACGTGGGCAAGCGTGTGTGCTCAGTTGCTTCAGTCATGTCTGACTCTGCAACTCCATGGACTAAAGCCTGCCAGGCTCCTCTGTCTATGGGATTTTCCAGGCAAGAATGCTGGAGTGGGTTGCCATGCCCTTCTCCGGAGGATCTTCCCAACCCAGGAATTGAACCCATGTCTTATGTCTCCTGCATTGGCAGGTGGGTTCTTTACCACTAGTGCCACCTGGGAAGCCCCATCACGTGGGTGGACATAATCAAATCAGTTGAAGGCCTTAAGAGGAAGACTGAGGTCTCCTGATGAGAAGAATTCTGTCTCCACACTGCCTTTGGAGTTAAGACTGCAGCATGCCTGCCAGAATTTCAATTTCAGACTTGCCAGCCACCCCATCATCATGTGAGACTATTCCCTAAAATATCTCTTTCTCTCTGTCTTTCAATATATATATATATGATATATATATATATATATTCATCCTCATCCTATTGGTTCTGTTTCTCTGAAGATCCCTAACTAATATACAGCCAATAAATTATAGAGTAGATATAGGAATTCAGGTTTTCCTGGTTCCAAGGTCCACACATTTAATCACTACATCATGCTGTCCCCTCTATTTCATTATAGAAGGTGTCATTCTCTCTTCGCACCACCTGTTTATGTGTTTGCTTCCCCCTTCTAAGCTATAAGCTCAAGTGGGCAAGAACTTGTGACCCCCGCATCCAGCACAATGCCTGTCACATGGCACTACTCTGCACATATTTGTTTGGAACAAAATATTTATGGTTATGTGCTTTGATAACTGTAAAGCACTATAAAAATATGAGACCTTTCTGTTCTGTGGCAAATACATCATTCTTGTACAATTATTTATAAGCAAATGTAGAATGTGTATGTCTAAAAATCTGACTATGTGCATAAGGCAATGTGAAACTATAAGCCAGTATTATTACTTGATAAGCTTTTTTTAGCCTTTAACTGCAACCAGGGGTGAAAGAATATTTCTGGGATTAAAAAAAAATGCAATTTTCTCCCTAACAACTGAGGAAAGAAGTAGGAATCACAGACCATTTTCCATACAGGATAAAGTCAGCAGCCTTATGTTCAGAAAGGCAACCAGATTTGATGTCAAATGTTAGTTCTGATTGATTTTGGTGGTGACTGCCTGCCGCACCTGAGAAGATTGTGAGACTGCAGATGGGCCCTCAGCAAAGAGCTCCCTGATTAACCAGTAAGCTCCATCCTGGCCAAAGGGTTGAGTGAGTGCAGCAAGAGTGATGTTTTGTTCCCTGCCCTGATTTAAGAAATACAAGACTAGTCCTCTTGGTGTTTTTTGAATTAGCAAAGTTTGCTGTTGGGAAGGACAGGAATAAAGCTTCAGTTTAAAAGGGAGCTAGAATAAATTCCTTGAACCACAGGTAAAACATTCCCCCTGTCTAGGTGAAGGTCAGTCTATTCAGTGCTGTCTTTAACATATACATTCCATCATTTTTCCCCTCAATCACCAAAATCATATAAAATTAAATTAACCAATATTTTTAGAAGCATGTTTGCTGGACCAGAAGAATTAGCCATCCGAGTCTAAGTCTAAAGCCAATGCCAGGATAGAAATATCTATTACTGTTAGGAGTATTTCAGTTTTCTCTTATATGTCCCCACAAACTGTACATTAACGTCATAGTTTTAAGCAGTCATTGGTTGCTTACTTTTACTCATATTTATCAATGTATTTGCATACCGTTCTGTTTTTCACATCAAACCTTCCATCTGGAATGGCTTTTCTTCTTTGTGAAATGCATAGATTCCTTAGAAATCACTTTAGATCTTTAAGTGACAAGCACACTGAACTTTTTTTTTTGTCTGACAGTGTCTGTTTACTCTGTGCATGTGTGCTAACTTGCTCGGTCATGACTGACTCTTTGTGACCCCATGGACTGTAGCTCACCAGGCTCCTCTGTCCGTGGAATTCTCCGGGAAAGAATACTGGAGTGAGCTGCTGTTTCCTACTCTAGGCAATCTTCTCCACCCAGAGACTGAATCTGAGTCTCCTGTGTCTCCTGCATTGGCAAGTAGATTCTTTACCACTGAGTCACAGGGTCTTTCCCAGGTTTCCTATTAGCTCTTGAAAGACAGCTTTTCATGGTATAGAAATTCAGGTTGACAGTGATTTTCAGTCAGGATGTTTTTTGCAGTCTGCTGACATCTGTTCTTTAAGATATGAGGTCAGCAATCAGTCCAATCGTCATTCCTCTGGGGTAATCAGCTCTTTCTCCTTGGAAGCTTTTAAATGTATTTTTTCTTTCTCATTCTTCAGTCTTTCTTAGTTCAGTTCAGTTCAGTCACTCAGTCGTGACTGAATCTTTGCAACTCCATGAATCACAGCATGCCAGACCTCCCTGTCCATCACCAACTCCCAGAGTTCACTCATACTCATGTCCATCGAGTCGGTGATGCCATCCAGCCATCTCATTCACTGTTGTCCTATTCTCCTCCCACCTCCAATCCTTCCCAGCATCAGAGTCTTTTCCAGTGAGTCAACTCGTCGCATGAGGTGGCTAAAGTATTGGAGTTTCAGCTTTAGTATCAGTCCTTCCAATGTACACCCAGTATCGATCTCCTTTAGAATGGACTGGTTGGATCTCCTTGCAGTCCAAGGGACTCTCAAGAGTCTTCTCCAGCACCACAGTTCAAAAGCATCAATTCTTTGGCAATCAGCTTTCTTCACAGTCCAACTCTCACATCCATACATGACCACTGGAAATACCATAGCCTTAATTAGACGGACCTTTGTTGGCAAAGTAATGTCTCTGCTTTTTAATATACTATCTAGGTTGGTCATAACTTTCCTTCCAAGGAGTAAGCGTCTTTTAATTTCATGGCTGCAATCAGCATCTGCAGTGATTTTGGAGCCCCCAAAAAACAAAGTCTGACACTGTTTCCCCATCTATTTGCCATGAAGTGATGGGACCAGATGCCATGATCTTTGTTTTCTGAATGTTGAGCTTCAAGTCAACCTTTTCACTCTCCTCTTTCACTTTCATCAAGAGGCTTTTTAGTTCCTCTTCACTTTCTGCCATAAGGGTGGTGTCATCTGCATATCTGAGGTGATTGATATTTCTCCCGGCAATCTTGATTGCAGCTTGTGCTTCTTCCAGCCCAGTGTTCCTCATGATGTACTCTGCATATCAGTTAAATAAGCAGGGTGACAAGATACAATCTTGATGTACTCCTTTTCCTATTTGGAACCAGTCTGTTGTTCCATGTCCAGTTCTAACTGTTGCTTCCTGACCTGCATACAGGTTTCTCAAGAGGCAGGTCAGGTGGTCTGGGATTCCCATCTCTTTCAGAATGTTCCACAGTTTATTGTAATCCACATAGTCAAAGGCTTTGGCACAGTCGATGAAACAGAAATAGATGTTTTTCTGGAACTCTCTTGCTTTCTCCATGATCCAGCGGATGTTGGCAATTCGATCTCTGGTGCCTCTGCCTTTTCTAAAACCTGCTTGAACATCTGGAAGTTCACAGTTTTGAGCCTGATTTTACTAGCCTGTGAGATGAGTGCAACTGTGCAGTAGTTTGAGCATTCTTTGGCATTGCCTTTCTTTGGGATTGGGAAGAAGACTGACCTTTTCCAGTCCTGTGGCCACTGCTGAGTTTTCCAAATTTGCTGGCATATTGAGTCTTTCTAATATGTGTCTAAAATTGAATTTGTTTTTATTTTTTGTATTTGAGATGTATCACCCTCTTGGATCTAAAGATCTTACAATGTTCTTTTAAGTTCTTAACCATTTTACCTTCAAATATTGTCTGTTCTCAATTCTTTACCTTTTTCTGAATTTCTATTAGGCATTATGAGAATGCTTGTCACTCTTTACTCTAGATTTTTTTGTATTTTACACCTAATTTCTTCATAGCTATGCTCAAGTTCTCTGATTATGAACATGCATCTCATCTGCTGTTTGATCTCAAATTGACTTCATTATTTTTACTTGTTTGGCTTTTGTCTGAATATAATTTGATTTGGTTTATTTTAGATACATTATCTAAACACAGTTTTATTTGGTTCATCAAACCTGATAAATCTCTATGGTGTCTTGCCCTTTGCTCATGCTTTTAATCTTCTTCTTTTTAAAATTCAGTTAGGTGTATTATGCATAACAGTTTAGCATCCTTTATTTGATAATTCTAATTCTGACATTATTGTTAAAATGTTTCTATGGTTTTTCTCTTACGGTGCCTTTTTCTTGTGAACTGTTGAATTTTGTACTGTGAACTATTTATTTTCTTGGTCTATATCTGTCAAAGTTTTGGTTAAGGTTGAAGCTGACACGGACTTCCTTGGTGGTCCAGTGGTTAAGAATCCACCTTCCAATGCAGAGGATGTGAATTCAGTCCCTGGTAGAGGAACTAAGATCCCACATACCATGAGGCAACTCAGCCCACATGCTGTATTTACTAAGCTCATGTGCTACAACTAGACAGAAGCCCTCACCTCGCAATGAAGACCTGATGTAGCCAAAAATAAATTAAAAAAAAAGGTTGAAGCTGATACTATCAAAGAGGGTTGACATTTATTTTATTCTCTTCTATACGACACATCTAACTTAAAATCAACTTAAATTTATTTCTTAAGTTAGGGTTTTTGGACCACAATGTATGAATGTGGGCCAAGGCTCAATTAAGGACCAGGTTGAGATTTCAAATTCTCAGAGCAGATTTTTCTCTCTTCAACTGGTGTCAGATTCAAGACAGGCAAAGTTCCTTACTTTTCCCTTTAGTGTCATTAAGAGTCCCCACTTTATGAGGGTCTCCTGTAAGGTTTTCTATCTTCAGCATGCCTTGGGAGTTTTCCACTGTCCCCATGTATTAAGTTAACACATCAGAAGCTCAAGTTATTCATAGTTCAGCAAAAATCCTTGGAGCAAAAGCCAGTGTTGGTATTTACTTACCTCCCAGGGTTACTGCCCATGTGATATTTGAGGCCTTTGAGTTCCTCATTTTTTGTGTGTGTGCTACTTCAGCAGTGCATTTAAAATAATTCCAAAGAAATAATTTGTCTTCATCAGAAAAGTTATTCAAGTTACATAACATTACCGAGTAGAAAGCAGAAGTCAAAATCCAATTTTATTACATCATGTTTTTACTCAGACATCTGCAAGGGCCATTTGATTTGAAGGCATTAAATCTCACTCACACAGAACCCCCATCAGGAGAGCTGACTGAGTGTATTGAGGGGAACTGTCTGGCTTGGGGGTTGAAAGCTACAATTGCAAACACCACTTCATGAGCTTTCCATTGTACTAGACTTGCAATGTATGAATATAGGAGAATTCACATGAATTCTAATTAGAAGGCTCCTGGACTCAGTTTAGCTACCATTAGCTCTTACCTGTGTATTATAGATCATGTCAGGGCAGGTGATGGAGAATATTGAAGTGAATGGTAATGAGGTAGATGCACAGAAACAGACCCATATGGCAAAGCTTCTTAACACTATTATGCCATACATACACACTCTGGGATGGAGGACTCATGACCATAATTTTGTGCTAGGAAGGGCAGGCTGCTCATCGTAAGACACCATCTGGGACAACTTATCCAGATGCAATTTTCCTTAGCAATTTTCCTATGGTTGGCTCTATTACCATAATGGATAGATTTCTATCATCTGTTCCTTGGGAATATTTTATAGTATCAGTGTGAATAGTGTTAGGATTTATTTATTTATTTGGCAAGGAACTAAAAAGTGTAACAATTTATTGTCCGTGAATTTGAAGAGTAAAATATTCCCTTCCTCTGAGCTCACTTCTGCTCATGAAAATCCTGTTCCAATTACCTGAGTCTGGAGCCAGTGCATGTAAGTAAAATTCTGACATGGAATTACATCACTGCAGATAAAATACCTTGTTTAAATCATAAAAACAATTTTAGGATTCTAATTCTTCAAAACAAATGTCATATTGCTGTATACAATTTTGCAATGTCAAGCAGGCTTGTACATTTTAAAGCAAAAATAAGGATGGCATTTGAACTAAAATTGCCTTTTGTCTTCTTTAAATCTAGCAGATAATAACATCTAAAGAACTGAGTAGGGGAGGAAGAATCTTAATGTCTATGACTCATACACATGCACTTCCATCATGTCTCAGGGCCATGACCTCTTGCTATGCAAATTTTCCCAGAAGGTTTTAATGTTATTTTTGGAGAATTTTTATGTACAATAACAGAGAGAACTTAAAGTCATATTTAAGGAGGTTCCAGGTTAGGTACAGGTGTCTCTACTCCTCAGTGTAGTTTATGCAGTAAAAAAATTCTTAACATAATTTTACAGAGTATATTATTTAACTTACTATTTTATTCTATTTAGGCACAGCAGTGAATCAAGCTTTAAAGGATGAACACTACTAATGAAAACCATATTTTCTTAGCTAAAAGAATTTTCTTCTAGGAGGAGCCTTATTTTGTCTGAAGGATGCTTTCATAATTCTTTTTTGGGCTGGGGTCCAGGGACCACCAAAGTTCAGACTTGTGTATCAGGCTTTTGACTTACTGAGTAGAGCAAGCAAAGTGAGTGTGAGCTGCATTTAGTTCTGAGGAAAATAAAGAGGATTTTAAAAGGCAGTAGAGAGCAGAAGTGGAAGACAGATGAAGTGTCTCGAGGAATCTCAGGCTTTTAGGGGAGGAGGAAGAAAGTGAACGGGCAATCACAGTGGGTTTTGTGTAGGTGTTGCTACTATGTGACTCTTCCCCCCACTCTTTTCACAATCCATATTAGATGTCTACTTTTTATTAACATCTTTTAGAATTAGATCTATCCATATTGCCTGGAGTGTCTTTTAATTAAAAGACGCTTACTCCTTGGAAGGAAAGTTATGACCAACCTGCTGCTGCTGCTGCTGCCAAGTCACTTCAGTTGTGTCTGACTCTGTGTGACCCCATAGACGGAAGCCCACCAGGCTCCCCCATCCCTGGGATTCTCCAGGCAAGAACACTGGAGTGGGTTGCCATTTCCTTCTCCAGTGTGTGAAAGTGAAAAGTGAAAGTGAAGTTGCTCAGTCGTGTCCGACCCCCAGTGACCCCACGGACTGCAGCCCACCAGGCTCCTCCATCCATGGGACTCTCCAGGCAAGAGTACTGGAGTGGCTTGCCATTTCCTTCTCCGATGACCTAGATAGCATATTAAAAAGCAGAGACATTACTTTGCCAACCAAGGTCCGTCTAGTCAAGGCTATGGTTTTTCCAGTGGTCATGTATGGATGTGAGAGTTGGACTGTGAAGAAAGCTGATCGCCGAAGAATTGATGCTTTTGAACTGTGTTGCTGGAGAAGACTCCTGAGAGTCCCTTGGACTGCAAGGAGATCCAACCAGTCCATTCTAAAGGAGATCGATCCGGGGTGTTCATTGGAAGGACGGATGCTAAAGCTGAAACTCCAATACTTTGGCCACCTCATGCGAAGAGTTGACTCACTGGAAAAGACTCTGATGCTGGGAAGGATTGGGGGTGGGAGGAGAAGGGGACGACAGAGAATGAGATGGCAGGATGGCATCACCAACTCGATGGACATGAGTTTGAGTGAACTCCGGGAGTTGGTGATGGACAGGGAGGCCTGGCGTGCTGTGATTCATGGGGTCACAAAGAGTTGGTCATCACTGAGCGACTGAACTGAACTGAACTGATATTGTCTGGAAAATCCCATGGATGAAGGAGCCTGGTAGGCTACAGTCCATGGGGTCGCAAAGAGTCGGACAGGACTGAGCAACTTCACTTCACTTCACATGCCCTGCTTTAAGGTTGTTGGGAATTAAATAGAGATTTAACAGATTTAACAGATTCCTAACAGATAGGATTGTGGAGGGTAATACTTTTCTTCTTTGGGCTCTTAATAGAAGTTAAAGAGCAGATGCTTGAGGCTATATTTCCTGATGAGTGCTTAAAGTGCAAATAAACTGATTGAGAGTTCATTAAAGTGTTAAAGAGAGCCCAAAACAGAGTAAAACTGGTGTGCCTTTGTGGAAATTGAGGTGTCTTGTCAAAGACTTACGGGAATAGGGGACTGTCTCAGCTCTACATGGAGAGAGGAATAGAGTGCGGTTTGATTCTAATAAGGGGACTATAAAGGAAAGTGGTGAGACAAGGCTGGAAAAATAATCTGGAGCCAAAGCATGTAAGACTTTTCATGCACGAAAGATCTGAATGCCAGGATTAAGTACTTGGATCTTTTTTAGAAAAAAGTGTCATAGAATATTTGTTTTTGGGTGGTAATTTAGATTTATAAAACAAGTCTTTTAATTACTTCTAAAAATAGTGACTTTTTTGTCATATAAAGCCAAGAAACATAGAACAAGTATTTAAAAAGGAAAATAGATACTTTGGTAATCCTAGCGCCTATGGTTTGTGGTATTCTTTCTGGATTTGATATTTTTCTTTTGTATAGACACAGGTTTTAAAAACTAAAAATGTCAGTATGATCCACATACTGCTTTGTCAGCTACTGTACTTTGCATGTCCTTGAAGACTTGATTGGAAACCTACCCTATGTGAATAAATATGGTGGAATGAAGTGCTTGACTGTAGTGGCCAGAGCCTGAATAACTGGCAAAGCCCAGGAGACACCTCAAGAGAGGTAATGTCAGGGTCAGTACGGAGAAACTGGGAATGACCACAGAGAGCTGGTGGGTAGGCTGGTGGGGCAACATTGGGACAGAGGAGGGCTTAGTGGACAACAATTTCCAGATTTTCATCCTGAATCTATTGAAAAACTAACTGAAATAGACAACAGGATGAGTTGACAGTTTTGATCGAAAGTTGACAGGTTTGATTGGAGCTATGTATGGCTGTCAGCAAATCTGGGTGAAAACGTCCAGTAGAAACAGGACCAGTCAGGCATGGTGACTAGGTTTGAGGATTGACATAGAGAAGGGAACAACAGCTTGAGTGTTTGTTCATGTATGGCTCATTTAAGTCCCCCAACCTCGCAAAGTAAAAATGATCATATCTAATTTATAGGTAAGTCTCAGCAAGATTAAATCATTAACCCACGCAGCTACTGAACTGAACTGAACTGAGAGTTAAACTGTCCAAAACTCTTTCTGTTTTGCTAAGCAAAGAAGTGTTGAAGGGGCAGAATGAGTAGGGGAGATCATTAACAGAAGTACACAATTATTAATTTTGATATATCTAAATACATACACACACAGGGATGGTAGGAACACAACATATCCCCACACTAAACAATGTTTCTATAATCCTGAAGCTTACATTTTAGCAACGGAAACAATTGTTAGCTAGGTAGAATAGGGAAAAGGAGTCCAAAATGGCGGTGGCCAAAAAACAAGGAAGGGAAAAGTATGCGAAAATAGAACAAAGGAAGGTCCGAGGACCAGAGTGAAGACTGCAGGTAGAACAGCCCTCCTGACTAAGCCCAATTTGCATAGGGCAGGCCCAGGGGGAAGAAAACATATAAAAGGAGGAGCCAAGCGCTTGCTCTCTCTCTCTCCCCCTCCCTCTCCGCGTGCATGCGCTCTTTCTCTCTCTTTCTTTCTCTCTCTTTCTTTCTCTCTCTCTTCCATGCGCTGGGCCGCTCTTCTCTTCCTGTCTTTGGACCAACGTGCCCTCACGCCTCAAAGATGGATTTCCCTGCTATCTTCTAAATAAAATAGAGCTGCAACACTGAGCTGTAACTCTGATTTGTCTAAGAGCTATAGCATGGTCCATTCGAGACCTGAGAGCTATAACACGGTCTGTCCAAGACCCGAGAGCTGTGACACGCCGAGGGGGCTTTAATGTCCGTCACCCCAAATCTTTGTTGTGACGAGACAAAGAACCGAGGAACATACACACGCATGACACAATCATTAACTACTCAGTTCAGTTCAGTCGTTCAGTCGTGTCCGACTCATTACACTACTAGTTCAGTTCAGTTCAGTAGCTCAGTCGTGTCTGACTCTACACTACTAAGTATCCATTAATTACGATTGTGATGTGTGATACGGAAGCATCAGAAGGAATTAGTAATTAATAAGGAGATCTTGATGGTGAGGGAAGATATCTCTGAAGAAGTGACATCCTTCAGATATAAGTTTAAATGAAAGGAAAGGAAGAGGAAGTTATTTTAAGCAGCGTGAATATCTTGAGCAAATCTCTGAGGTGGGAGAGAGGCTAGCCCAGCAGAAGTTCAGGATGATAAAGGGTAGAAATGGGGGAGGAAAATGGTGAAACATTGGCAGGAGCAGCTACCAGAGTCAGGTTCTTCAGGGTCCCACAGGGCACATTTATTGTTATGGGTAAGGAAGGAGATCAATCCTGGATGTTCATTGGAGGGACTGATGCTAAAGCTGAAACTCCAATACTTTGGCCACCTCATGAGACGAGTTGACTCACTGGAAAAGACTCTGATGCTGGGAAAGGTTGGGGGCGGGAGGAGAAGGGGACGACGGAGAATGAGATGGCTGGATGGCATCACCGACTCTGTGGACTTGAGTTTGAGTGTACTCCGGGAGTTGGTGATGGACAGGGAGGCCTGGCGTGCTGTGATTCATGGGGTCGCGGAGAGTCGGACACGACTGAGCGACTGAACTGAACTGAACTGAACTGAAGGAAGCTGTTAAAAGAGTCTGGGAAGGGGAGTGAAAAGTTTATTTAAATTTGTTTACTTAAAAGACCTCTCTGGTTTGACGTAAAAAAGGAAATAATAATGTGTTGAACTAATTCCACATTCCCTCTACAGTTACAGAATAATAGATCCTTACTTTTAACCATTGATTGCCACTAGATTGGAGGGACAATATTTCCTCACCTGCTGGATCGTAGGGTGGCCCTGTGACTTGCTTTGGCCAATGAAATGTTAGCGTGTGTGCCTGGAGCAGAAGCTTTAGAGGTGCAGGCATGATTTGTCTTGGCCTCTGGCCTCCACATCAGTTATGAAAAGAACGTGCTTCTGCAGCCACTGGTCCCATAAAGAGACACAGACAGAGCTGTGCTGTGCTGTGCTCAGCCAACCCACATGCCTCAAGTGAGCAAAACAAATGACTTGTGCTGTAAGCCACTGAGTGCTCACTGCAGCTTTTGCTAACAGACAGGAAGGTATAAGAATGAAAACAAAGAGACAAGTTACTGTTCTAGGTAAAAGATAAGGGTGGATTGGACTAAAATCATTGGCATTGTGGAGATGATGGAAAGAATAGATTTCGGAGATATTTAGGCTTTGGAATTTGTAATATGGATGACTGAAGGAAAAAGTAATAGGAAAGGCAACACTAAAGATGGTATTTCAACCACCAGGCTCCTCTGTCCATGGGATTTCCCAGGCAAGAATACTGGAGTGAGTTGCCATTTCTTCCTCCAGGGGATTGAGAGAATAAGTTCCTAGGCAGGTTGATAAGAAGTCCAGGGTGGAGGGAGAGGGGGGAGGAGGAGGGGGGTGGGGGGGAGGAGATAGGGTCTGGGGCTTTCAAGGAGATAGGGGTCTGGAGTTCTCAAGGAGGAGAAAAAGACAAATATTTTTTCTTTAAGCCCAGAGCTGATGCACAACAAAACAGCTCATCTTGCTCAAGGATATGTTTTCCCTTAGACTCTGTGCCAATAATTATATGACAACAATGTATCCTGCTTGAGGACATGTTTCTCCTTCCTGAGAAACTTTTGACTATCCTGTCATCTTAAAATGTATATTATGAGAGTGGGTCTGGTAAGATCTTTCTATTGTTAGTTCTAATCCTGTTATCTTAAAACGTATATTGTGGGAGTGGGTCTACAACCTTGAGACATTCTTTTGATTTTGTAATAACCAACTGAAAAAGTATATAGCTCTTTTTCTAAGACTAGTACTATTGCCTAGAAAATCCCATGGATGGAGGAGCCTGGTAGGCTGCAGTCCGTGGTGTCGCTAAGGGTCGGACACGACTGAGTGACTTCACTTTCACTTTTCACTTTCCACTTTCACACATTGGAGAAGGAAATGGCAACCCACTCCAGTGTTCTTGCCTGGAGAATCCCAGGGATGGGGGAGCCTGGTGGGCTTCCGTCTATGGGGTCACACAGAGTCGGACACGACTGAAGTGACTTAGCAGCAGCAGCAGCAGCAAGGGTGCACGCTCCATCCCTCTTCTGATGTCTATGTCTGATGTCTGTATCAGAAACTTTCTCTGTCCCCTTCCCAGTTCAGTTCATTCAGTCAGGTCCTACTCTTTGCAACCCCACGGACTGCAGCATAACAGGCTTCCTGTCCATCATCAACTCCTGGAGCTTGCTCAAACTCATGTCCATTGAGTTCAGTGATACCATCCAACAATCTCATCGTTTGTTGTCCCCTTCTCCTCCTGTCTTCAGTCTTTCCCAACATCAGGGTATTTTCCAATGAGTCAGTTCTTCACATAAAGTGGCCAAAGTATTGGAGTTTCAGCTTTAGCATCAATCCTTCCAATGAATATTCGGGACTGATTTCCTCAGATGTGCAAATGACACCACCCTTATGGCAGAAAGTGAAGAAGAACTAAAGAGCCTCTTGATGAAAATGAAAGAGTAGCATGAAAAAGCTGGCTTAAAACTCAACGTTCAAAAAAATGAAGATCATGGCATTCAGTCCTATCACTTTATGGCTGTTGAATGAAGGATGGACTGGTTGGATCTCCTTGCAGTCCAAGGGACTCTCAAGAGTCTTCTCCAACACAACAGTTTAAAAGCATCAATTCTTCAGCACTCAGCTTTCTTCATAGTCCAACTCTCACATCCATACATGGCAAGTGGAAAAATAACTTTGACTAGATGGACCTTTGTTGACAGAGTAATGTCTCTGCTTTTTAATATGCTGTCTAGGTTGGTCATAGCTTTTCTCCCAAGGAGCAAGCATCTTTTAATTTCATGGCTGCAGTCACCATCTGCAGTGATTTTGGAGCCCCCCAAAATAAAGTCTATCACTTTTTTCCATTGTTTCCCCATCTATTTGCCATGAAGTGATAGGACTGAATGCCATGGTCTTCATTTTTTGAATGTTGAGTTTTAAGCCAGCTTTTTCACTCTCCTCTTTCACTTTCATCAAGGGGCTCTTTAGTTCTTCACTTTCTGCCATAAGGGTGGTGTCATCTGCACATCTGAAGTTATTGATATTTCTCCTGGCAATCTTGATTCCAGCTTGTGCTTCATCCAGCACGGCATTTCACATGATGTACTCTGCATGTAAGTTAAATAAGCAGGGTGACAATATACAGCCTTGATGTAGTCCTTTCCCTGAAAACGTCTGGAAAAGATCCCTGGAAAGGTCCTGGAAAGGACTGGAAAAGGTCAATTTTCATTCTGATCCCAAAGAAGGGCACTGTCAAAGAATGTTCAAATTACCACACAATTGCACTCACCTCAAATGCTAGCAAAGTAATGTTCAAAATTCTCCAAGTCAGGCTTCAACAATACATGAACTGTGAACTTCCAGATATTCAAGCTGGATTTAGAAAAGGCAGAGAAACCAGAGATCAAATTGCCAATACCTGTTGGATCATAGAAAAAGCAAGAGTTCCAGAAAAACATCTACTTCTGCCTTATTCATTACACCAAAGCCTTTGACTGTGTGGATCACAACAAACTGTGAAAAATTCTTCAAGAGACGGGAATACCAGACCACCTAACCTGCCTTCTGAGAAATCTGTATCCTGGTCAGGAAGCAACAGTTAGAACTGGACATGGAACAACAGACTGTTTCCAAATCGGGAAAGGAGTACTTCAAGGCTGTCCCCTTTTATACTTTAATAAAACTCTGCTATACAAAAACTCCTGAGTGTGATCAAGCCTGGTCCCTGGTCCTGAAGCTAAATATTCTTCGGAGATCACGAATCCAACATCATTCACCATAAGCGATCATGATCTTCCTAACCCAGGGACTGAATCCACATCTCTGATCCAGGGCATCTGGTCCCATAACTTCATGAGAAATAGATGGAGAAACAGTGGAAACAGTGTCAGACTTTATTTTTTGGGGTTCCAAAATCACTGCAGTTGCTGATTGCAGCCATGAAGTTAAAAGGTGCTTACTCCTTGGAAGGAAAGTTATGACCAACCTAGATAGCATATTAAAAAGCAGAGACATTACTTTGCCAACCAAGGTCCGTCTAGTCAAGGCTATGGTTTTTCCTGTGGTCATGTATGGATGTGAGAGTTGGACTGTGAAGAAAGCTGATCACCAAAGAATTGATGCTTTTGAACTGTGGTGCTGGAGAAGACTCTTGAGAGTCCCTTGGACTGCAAGGAGATCCAACCAGTCCATTCTAAAGGAGATCAGTCCTGGGTGTTCATTGGAAGGACTGATGCTAAAGCTGAAACTCCAATACTTTGGCCACCTCATGTGATGAGCTGACTCACTGGAAAAGACTCTGATGCTGGGAAAGGTTGGGGGCAGGAAGAGAAGAGGACAACAGAGAATGAGATGGCTGGATGGCATCACTGACTCGATGGACATGAGTCTGAGTGTACTCCGGGAGTTGGTGATGGACAGGGAGGCCTGTGATTCATGGGGTCGCAAAGAGTCGGACACGACTGAGCGACTGAACTGAACTGAACTGAACTGATTCAGGGATTTTCTCCTGCATTGCAGGCAGATTCTTTATCGTTTGAGCCATCAGGGACACCCCTTATGATTCTAAAGACAATTGAATGTGCCCAGAGCTTTCAAGTGATGTATGTCATTTTATTTGTGAATATACAGAATATTATTTTGGTGAAAAAAATAAATAGTAAGGGTCCCTTCTCCTGGGGGTCTGTGGGGAGGATCCAGGCTTCTGGGCATTTACTACCATTGCTTGCTAAGAAGGCAATACCAGGCCAGGTTTCAGAGGACCTGTTGCCACTGGGCTGAAAGCCTGCACTCTGACATGATTAATATCTGATGTCCCGTTAACGTTTGGGGGTTGTTACAGGCATGCCAGCCTCCGCCATTAAGAAGCGCTAAACCTATCACTTTTACGAGGCAGCAAAAAAAAAAAAAAAAATCCCCATTTATTATATTTTAGTGCAGGGTGCTTGTCAGACTTTTCTGCCTAAAGCACACTTTGTACTTGAACTTGGATCCCCAATTTTATAGCCTGTCCTTTCCCCCACACAATTTCCTGATTAATTCTGGGTGATCCTAATTCTTTGTTTTTTCCAAGGAAGCAATGAAATATTTTCTGTCCAATGTTAGTGAGCTGTAAACAGCATGGTTTTCATTAAATTTGTGAGAAAATAAATGTTTGGCAGCCCAGTTGTTGAGAAAATTAGGTTGTGAATATCAGAAAAGCTAACGATCCAGTCAGAGAATGACTCATTCTTTCATTGGTTCTCTCCCAGCAGCCAGAGGGCTTTAGGTGTCTGTAAAGGTCTGTAAGCAGCACACTTGCTGTGACCTTTCTGATGGAGGTTACAGAATCAGAAGCACCGTGACTCATTTATCAGGCAATCTGAACTATTAGGTCTGATTTTCTGGGTTCTGCCGGCTGAATTAGTCTCTGCTAAATTTAACCCCAGCTTAGTGGTTTGTCGATCTTCTCCTTTCAACAGAGCTCAGCCACTGTGGGAATTACCAAAAACGTCACTTTTTGACACCAAAATTAGAAAGATTAATTAGAAGTTAATTCTTTAATAAGTGTCTTAATAACTTAGAAAAGATGAGATATACAGTATTCCATTTTGGCTTCCATGTTCAATTTTCCTTTAAGATTTTCATTGCAGCAGATAATAAATGCTAAAATATATACTGACTGATGTGTATTTCTGTGTTTTTCATTTCATAGTTCTTGAAAGTCTGGGGGAAATAAGGCTGCTTATGGAGGAAGGACAGGACAAATAGCAATGTAGAAAGAGGTCTACAAAACCTTAAGCCGTGTAATCAATGTAATCAACAACTCACTATTTAAGTTACCTGAAGTATGTCCTGAAAGGAAGCTCCTTCTTTTATGTAAAACCAAATACAAAACAAATATGTATTTTTTTTTTTTTTTCTTTTTGCTTAACAAAGATCCTGTTTCAACAGACAAGGCAGGAGATTTGGAACCAATAAACTTTGCATTTGTTTAGTTTTGGCTTTGCCAAGAATTCATTATATAGCCTTGGGCAAGTCAATGTAACACTTATGAGCTGCAGAATCCTCATCCTGTAAATGAAATGGTTTTCTTAGGTGACCTCCACAAGGATGTCTTTAGGCAAATGGTTATGTTCTTCATTCCATGGGTTGTAATTTACACGAAACTGCATAGCTTATTTTCATATTTTTTGCATGTGAGGACAACTCTCAGAATTCACTAACTAATCATTCTTTGACTTGATATGATAGTAATTTGTTTTGGTTATATTGATTATAAGTGCCATTCCTTTTTCATGATTAAGATAAAAACACATCCTTTGCCTCCATTCTATATTTTGAAGCTATATTTCTCAACCTTTTAATCTCATAAGTCTAGGAGTGAATTGCTGAGAAATGCAAGCACAAAAAAACAAAAACAAAATGGCAAAATCAAACACATAATTAAACAAAAATAAATAAGTAAAGGATAAATCCAGAGGCTAAAAAATCCAAAGCTAGATTTAGAGGAATCTAGAAAGGAACAGTGATTTAAATTAGTCACAACACATCAATTGAAGACAATGTAACTGGTTTTGTGAAAAGTGTTTCATTCCCTATTTTGGCCTTTTGTTAAAATCCCTTTGCCTTAGCAGCTGGCTTCATTATTTCAGCATCCTCTTCGCATCCTGCTCTCATCTGTATGTGTATTGTTGGTGTTCAACTGTTAAGTCGTGTCCAACTCTTTGCGACTCCATTGACTGCCGCATGCCAGGTTTCCCTGTCCTTCACCATCTCCCAGAGTTTGCTCAAATCACATCCATCGAGTCGGTGATGCCATCCAGCCATCTCATCCTCTGTCTCCCTTTCTCCTCCTGCCCTCAGTCTTTCCCAGCATCAGGGTCTTTTCCAACATGGTTGCTCTTCACATCAGGTGGCCAAAGTATTGTTTCTTAAGATGCTCTTTATCTGGGTGTCTTTGAAAGAACTGAAGATGACATTCAGCAGCCTTCAACCAGTATATGTGACTAGTGACCCATTTCTGTGAAGGAGACCATAATATACTACCCCAAATTATGCCATTTTAGCATATTGATTTTTTTTTTTTTCAGCTAAAGGCAGTTGAGAAATATCAGACACAAGAAGAATTCACTGCCCTCTTCATGTCTGCCTGAAAACAGAACCTAAATACCCTCCCCACAACCATCTGGGGTAAGGAGACTCTTATCACTGAGAATGGAGAGTCATACTGAGATTAGTCTGCATAAACAAACCTTACTAAAATAATCTTCCATTCACTTCTGCCACGTACTTCCTAGTCATTTTCTCACAATTCATCATCCCTGGAAGCCCAAACCCCTTCATTTATCTCGTCACATCTCCATAAGGCACTGCCTTTTTTAAAACAAGTATATAAATCCCTGAGTCTGTTTCTTTTGGTTTCTGTTTCTTTACTGTGATACCCCATGTACACATACAATTAAACAAATGTTAATAAAAGTTGTGTGTCTTTCCTTCTGTTTACCTGTATTTTGTCATTTTAATTCATAGGCCCCAGCTACTGAATTTGAAAATAGAGGAAAAGGTTTTTTCTTTTTTCCTCCCTGCATCTGAAATACACCTACCTTCCAGGAGAAGGCCAGGAGACCCTCTGAGAGCAAGCCCTAACTGTGATCTTTTAAAGAGGAAGAAGAAATGAATCTGTATTGTTGCAATGGCAGAAGAATTTCAAGAAGGTGGAATGCAATGATCCCAGATGGAATTGGCTAGCAGAGAAGTTTCATGATTAGAAAGTTGTCACCTCCTTTGGTAACTGCATCCTTGTTTCAGTGTAGACTTTGATTTTCTAACTGGTTTCCTTTTTGTATTTGTAGTCTGATAATGTTTTCCTTCAATTGCATATTTGATTCAGATGTCTTTGAAGCAATGCTGCTTTATTTAAGAAACCTTAGTTTATTTACCTTAGTTTCTTATATATAAAGTTAAGGTTTTAAAGAAAAGTGTTTTAAAAAAGTCTAAAACATGGCACATATTGTTTGTAAATGTACAGTATTTTGCCATAAAATTTTCTATGATTTTCAAGGGCCATAAACGAAGCCAAATTTGATTTGAATATCTTTTTGTGTACAATAATCTCCTCTAATGTCCATCTAGTCAAGGCTATGGTTTTTCCCATGGTCATGTATGGATGTGAGAGTTGGACTGTGAAGAAAGCTGATCTCCGAAGAATTGATGCTTTTGAGCTGTGGTGTTGGAGAAGACTCTTGAGAGTCCCTTGGACTGCAAGGAGATCCAACCAGTCCATTCTAAAGGAGATCAATCCTGGGTGTTCATTGGAAGGACTGATGCTAAAGCTGAAACTGCAATACTTTGGCCTCCTCATGCAACGAGTTGACTCACTGGAAAAGACTCTGATGCTGGGAGGGATTGGGGGTGGGAGGAGACGGGGACGACAGAGAATGAGATGGCTGGATGGCATCACTGACTCGATGGACATGGGTTTGAGTGAACTCCGGGAGTTGGTGATGGACAGGGAGGCCTGGTGTGCTGTGATTCATGGAGTCGCGGAGAGTCAGACACGACTGAGCGACTGAACTGAACTGAATGTAATGTCAGAGAAATTTATGTTAAGTTGACCAGTGTTTATCTTTGGAGGAACTTTAGCATTTAGTGACCATCATTATGGCTGTATCCTTAATTCATTCATTTATTAAAAACATCTATTTAATAGTTAAAATATGACAGACACTGCCAGTGCTGAGAATACAAAGATGAAAATCCTGAATTCTTGACTTACTTTGACTCCTTCAATTGGTTAATATGGAGGCATTCGCTGAAAATTAGGTCAAGTGCCTGTGAAATCTCTAATTTTATACAGGGTTCAGGTTACCATTTTTCTAAATTCCATATATATGCGTTAATATACAGTATTGATGTTCTTCTTTCTGGCTTACTTCACTCTGTATAATTGGCTCCAATTTCATCCACCTCATTAAAACTGATTCAAATGCATTCTTTTTGATGGCTGAGAAATACTCCAACCCTGTATAAGAGACTGCAAAAGAGACATAGGCATTTAGAACAGTCTTTGGGACTCTGTGGGAGAGGGTGAAGGTGGAATGATTGGGGAGAATGGAATTGTAGCATGTATATTATCATAAGTGACCAGTCCAGGTTCGACGCATAAATTTTCCTCTGTTCATTTCTTTGCAGTTGTGCTTTTTTAATAAAAATACTTTTAACTGTAAAAAAAAAAAACAACAACAACAAAAAGAAATCTCTAATTTTTACTATGTGAATGACATAGCTTGTTTGCAGGCAAATATGGGCCCAGAAGGTCCTTTTGGCATAAGGAATAAAAATAGGCCAAAGTATATTCATCTATTACACTGCTGCTGCTGCTGCTGCTAGGTCGCTTCAGTCGTGTCAGACTCTGTACGACCTCACAGACGGCAACCCATCAGGCTCCTCTGTCCCTGGGATTCTCCAGGCAAGAACACTGGAGTGGGTTGCCATTTCCTTCTCCAATGCATGAAAGTGAAAAGTGAAAGCAAAGTCGCTCAGTTGTGTCCAACTCTTTGCGACCCCATGGACTGTAGCCTACCAGGCTCCTCCGTCCATGTGATTTTCCAGGCAAGAGTGCTGGAGTGGGTTGCCAGTGCCTTCTCCGTGTATTACACTGGCTTACCATTAAAGATTGATTCCAATAAGAGCAACCAATACATATATGAATAGGTAGATTCAATATTTCAATATCTAGGAATGTATAAATTCTTAAATACCATTTAAAATTACTTTTAGTTCTTCTTAAAACTGTTTTCATACATGCTTAATTTCTCGGTCACAAGAAATTGATCACATATATTAGAGAAAAATTGAGTGTGCATGTGTGTGCCCATACATGTATGTGTTAGTGTGTGTTGCATCCTCACATATAGTCCAACGGACTTCTAGTTCTGTCTTTTATTGACCAAAGCTTATATTTGACTTTAAATTGCTTATTTTTTATCTTTTTATAGATCAGAAATAAGAACAGACTGTGCATATATTTATTCTGAATTTTGATACATTCAAGTGGAAATTGAAAATAATTTCTATCATATACACCTGCCTTCTAAATTACCCACATTTCTAAGTGATTTCAGGATTCTGAGTTCACTGTACCCTTACTTTTACATTTTGATTAGTACATTTTTTAAGCTTTCTGAATGTGTGTAAAGGGAATTTCTAAAAATCTAAATGTTTAGCTAGAAGTTAAGAGACCTTATGAAAGAATGAATGTTTTCATACTACTTTTTTCACATGTCTTTCCCTCCTCTCTTGTATAAAGTTTGGGTTATACATTGTGTCCTTATTTCATAAAAGACATATTTCCCTAAAAAAGAAAAAGCATTCTATTCTTTACTCACCATTCAGTTCAGATCAAACTTGACCAGGGACATAGGTTGGAGATCCTTGCTTTGGTTCAAAGCTGAAAATATGCACTTTTAAGATCTCTCCCTACCATGTGATTCTGATATAGATATGAGAACCCCTGGTGTCATGAAAGAAAATTGCTATGGGTTGATTTATTGAAATACAAATTCATATCAGGTAAAAGGAGAAGGAAGGTAGGTAGTGCTGAGAATAAAGCAAAGACATATCCTTCTGAAGCAGAAGTGGGGCTTTTCTGACCCACAGAGACAAGGAAATTTGGCTGAACCCCAGCGTTGAGTGTTTGAGAATTTAGAGCCCTTCTCACCAAGTCAGTAACTTCTGATATATGTTTTTCCTTGTGTTTTCCTCTGGACTTTTTCCTACTAGTGTTTTAAAATATAGTGCATTAATAGAAAAGATATAGTAAGGTCCACAGGTCAGGAGATGGTTGCCATGGTAAAGACAGTTACTCTCAGTTACCAAGAGAAAGAGTCATGTGAAACCATGGAGGCTGCTTGGGGAATCATTAAGGTCAGCATGAGGCAAAGTGGGGGTCATGTGAGCAAGGGTCTTTACTGGGGTTTCTGCAAGAAAGAACAGGTGAGGAGGATAAGTGGGCTTAAGATTGGCTAGTTGAACAATTTCAGTGGGCTCTGGGGCTTAGGAACTCTCTCTAGTTGACTGGGGTGAGAGAGCAGGTGGATAGTGTCCCAGAGTGTGAGTCTGATAACCAGGGTGGCTGGGCTTGTGGGCTCTGCTTTGGTTGGTTTGCATTTGAAAAGTCTGCTCCTGTGCTGGGCTTAGTTGCTCAGTCTTATCTGACTCTGTGACCCTTTGGACTTTACCCTGCCAGGCTCCTCTGTCCATGGGGATTCTCCAGGCAAGAATACTGAAATGGGTTGCCATGCCCTCCTCCAGGGGATCTTCCCAATCCAGGGATCGAACCCAGGTCTCCCACATTGCAGGCGGGTTTTTTTACTGTGTGAGTCACCAGGGAAGCCCTGAGTTCTTGACTATCTCTAGGAACTGACTAATTCTGGGAGGGTCTAAAAGACCCCAGATGTCAGAGCATCAGAATACTGAAAACAAAAGGCCAGTTAATACAACTGGGTCCAACTTCCTATCTTGGTACTTCCCCTTCAAGACCTGAACCAAAAGTTTAGATATCCCTTTCATCAGTTCCCACGAAAGTCCTCATCACACCAAGAATTTTGTTAGTTTAGGCCTTAAAGTGTGGAAGGAGAGTTACAAGGAATTATAAACAACTGTCTTTTTCTAGCTCCTCCTCTGTCCAGTGTAAATAACGATTTCCCACTCCTTCCCGCCAGCAGGGCAAATTCTTACCTTTAGGCCATCCAAAGTCTTAGTTTCAACCACAAATGAGATTTCAAATAATTTTCTGAGCACTGGTGGACCTCTTCTCCTTATGATAAATGCTTCTGTCAACTGCTAAGAAAATAAAAATCCTCTATCTCTTACTGATAACATCAAAACATATATAAACATCACACTGATAAGATGGATGGAGGAGAACTGAAAATAACAAAAGCAAGAAGTGATTTTGAATTAACCACAAAGTTGAAGTGAAGGTGCAGAAAGTGGCGCTGTTAACTCCTAAGTGACAATTTGGGCAGCAGTGTTGATAAACATGTCATGACTATGCTCCTTGAGACAGGGTGTGGTCTGTAAACTTTTGTAGAAGGAATTTACTGTTATGTGCTTGTTTTATTACAATGTAGGCTTTCCTTGTAGCTCCGTTGGTAAAGAGTCTGCCTGCAATGCAAGAGACCCAGGTTCAATTCCTGGGTCAGGAAGATCCCCTGGAGAAGGAAATGACAACCTACTCTAGTATTCTTGCCTGGAGAATCCCATGAACAGATGAACCTGGCAGGCTACAGTCCATGGGGTCCCAAGAGTCAGACATGACTTATCGACTAAACCATAGAGTCGGGTATGACTGAGCGACTAACACTATTATAATGAAATTTGTGCTACTATTTTGGGGGAATCAAGGACAGTTTGCTGGAAAACACGAGCATATAAATCCTGCCCAGTGTGTGTGTGCGTGCGTGTGTGTGCTAAATCACTTCCGTTCAGTTCAGTTCAGTTCAGTCGCTCAGTCGTGTCCTACTCTTTGCAACCCCATGAATCACAGCACGCCAGGCCTCGCTGTCCATCACCAACTCCTGGAGTTCACTCAGACTCATGTCCATCGAGTTGGTGATGCCATCCAGCCATCTCATTCTCTGTCATCCCCTTCTCCTCCTGTCCCCAATCCTTCCCAGCATGAGAGTTTTTCCAGTGAGTCAACTCGTCGCATGAGGTGGCCAAAGTATTGGAGTTTCAGCTTTAGCATCAGTCCTTCTAATGAACACCCAGTATTGATTTCCTTTAGAATGGACTGGCTGGATCTCCTTGCAGTCCAAGGGACTCTCGAGAGTCTTCTCCAGCACCACAGTTCAAAAGCATCAGTTCTTCGGCGATCAGCCTTCTTCACAGTCCAACTCTCACATCCATACATGACCATGGAAAAAACCATAGCCTTGACTAGATGGACCTTGGTTGGCAAAGTAATGTCTCTGCATTTTAATATGCTATCTAGGTTGGTCATAACTTTCCTTCCAAGGAGTAAGCATCTTTTAATTTCATGGCTGCAAGTCATGCCTAATTCACTGCACCCCTATGAACTGTAGCCCACCAGTCTGTTCTGTCCATGGAATTTCCAGACAAGAATACTGAAGTTGGTTGCCATGCCCTCCTCAGGGGATCTTCCCAACCCAGGGACTGAACCCAGGTCTCCACTGCAGGTGAATTCCTTACCCTCTGAGCCACGTGGGAAGCCCACCTGATGTCTAGTGATCTCTATAACCCTGTACTACATGTATGTTTTATTCTGGGCCAGAATAACCAGAAAACAATTTCTGAGTACCTTTATATAAAGATATATCTGCAGATATCCTTTACATATCTGCAGAATATCCTGATGCCTTCAAAACATTATCTCTGCGTGCCTGTGAAAGTGTTTCTAGAAGAGATTTAGCATTTGACCTGGTAGATGGAAAAAAGACCATACTCCCATGTGAGTTTGAATTGGAGAAGTACACTGTGGTCCTTCCGGGCTCATCCCCAGCCAACCACCCCCTCTCAATGTGCTCCACCTGCCTTTTGTCTGTGAAGAAACTGTAGCCAAAGAATAATTTTAATTAGAGAAGTGAAAAAAATACATGAAGGAAAACAGTCAAAGGAGACCAAATATTAAAATTTAGTCCTTAAACAAAGTCAAGAACTTTTAGTTTCTTCTCAAGGTCTATAGATGATATTCCGATCTATATCCTGTGAGCTGTCTTATAGAAACTGAAACCCCTTTCAGGTGGCAGAAGTTAACTACATGATAATCAGACTGTACTCACAAGCTGCCACAATTCCAAGAACTGGCCTCAAGGAAATGGGAGCAAACAGACCCTGGAACTGAGGACTAGTTGTACTTAAAACAATCAAGATGATGTGGGACAGACCACCGATGACCAATTTCAAGATGACTGTCAGAGCTGACTGTACTGTTTCTGTCTATAATCCCCTCCTTCTGTCTATAAAAGCTCTTGCCCCATGATTGTCATGGGGAGGGGGATGTCAGGCTTTGGACAGGTGTCCCTGGCATCCAAAATAAAGCAAACTTTGTTTTCCATGAAACTCATATTTTAATCACCTTTTGATCAGTGAGCAGACAGACCCCACTTTTGGTTACAAACTCGCATCATTCACTCCTTTGGGGGCTTGAAATAAATCAGAAAGACAGGCAGGCAACTTTGGTCTCCAAGCTGGGACAACCAGTATTCCAGGTTCTCAGGCTTTTGGACTCAAACTGGATCATACCCCCAGCTTTCCCGGTTGCCTGTTGGTTGTGATTCTCTGGAGAATCTGAGTCATACACAAGTAACCAGGAGTGAGGATCCCTTGTCCATGGAATAAAAGCTGTGCCATTTTTCCACTGTGGTCTTTTGGACCTGACAGAGGCTCCTCTGAGAAATGGAAATAACATCTGGATCACATGACCTCATGAACTACTCTTAAGAATGTATTTAAAAGTGTTTAGCCTCAAGTTTAGTGCTGTTGGCGGTTACTGTTCTTTGGTTAAATTAATCTCAAGTGCAATTACAACCTAAATCTCAGCATAGTCAGTACTTTCATGTGTCTACAACTGATTGACGGGCACAATGTTTGTTACAACATTCAGATATCCTAAGGACAAAAGAAATTGGACAGAGATTTACATTTGAGATACATATTGGCTCGTGTTCTTGTCAGCTGCAAACTTTCTGAGCTGAACTGGAGGGGCAATCAAGCCTGATGGTATGAGACACTCCTGAGGGAACCAGGGTTACTGACTGTGGTTCAGACTTCTTCATCATCAGATAAGAGGTGCTTCAGGGAGCTGGAGAGAGACAGAGTGCAGAGTGGGGCCACGAAGAGCCCTTGATGCAGAGCTGTGAGTACTCTCTGATTTGCATTCAAAGAAGCTAGAATTTACTGCCCAGGCATCTTGATTTTGCCATAGATGCTTTCCTCTTATCTCCAAGTTATTGTTAAATATGTATTAAGCTCCTACAGTGCATGGCACTAAGCAAATAAAGGAAAACCCTGTTGTAGGGCAGCTTTTACTACCAGGCCCTTCTTTTTCTTTTAAACCAAAGTTTAGGATCACCCACCAATAGAAAGGATACTAAAATAGGTAGCTCATAGGATACTTCGGGACCTTCCTTGGTTATTCTGCATATAAAAACAAGTTTTATTTAATAACTAAAATTATCAGTATATTTGTGGCTAATCACTACAGTCAGGATGTGGGACAGACTGGAAAGCAGAGGATTAAACAGTTCCCATAACCCACATTCTGTTAGTTCTGAGAAACTGAATATAGAAGCAGACAATGGCCAGACCATAAACAAAAACATAACATTGACCCATAACCTGCAGCGACCTGCCTAGGAAAACCAACCCCTTATCACCAGTAAGCCATGCAGGAAGATCATGCCCACTGTAAGGCACACTTGAAGGAAGCCCGATTTCTAGCTCTAGTGACAGGCCATAAAGCTAAACAATGACTTCTGTAACAATTAGCCCCAAATGGCCAGGACATGATAAATAATTGAGAGCTTTCCTAATTTTTACTGCCATGTTCAACTCAGGACTAACCAGAGAAAGCCAGATATGTACCCTACCAATCATAGAGAATATATGCTTATCCCACCTATAGCTAACAAATCACAGAGTACGTCTACTTATTTCACCTACTGCTTCTCTGTGCAGACAGCCTCCAATACAGGCAAACGTGAGGTCTTCCATTTTTTCCCCCACTATGAAGTATCCCTACTCCTTTGCCCGCCTTGAGTTTCTACCAAAACACAGGTGATGATGGCTGATCTTGTAATGGCAAATTCAGAATAGCCTTATTTGACTGGTTTTCATGTATTTTCATTAGTTCTAAGGACAAAAGGGCTGAGTTTGGAAGGCTCATTAACAAATCCTTCCCCCTACCCGCCATCTGCCCCTGGGGAGAACTCAGTGACTGCCAAGGCTGACCAGTGGTGTCTGGGTTCTCAGTGGACAGCCCATTGTGTTTGTGTGCAAGCGGGTGAACATAGAGACCTTAGTGTGTGCGGGCAACCAAACTTCACATCTTAGCCACAAACCAGAGGAACTGGATGTAGAAATGGCAGAAACAAAATAGCACAGCCCCTCCAGGATTCTGAGAGGATTAAGTTGGAAAGTCAATAGCTGGCAAAGAACCACAAAATACAAACTGAGCAGCACTTTCAAGTGTTCAATGCACTCTTGTGGAATCTCAAAACACTACTGACTAGAGCAATTTTATGACAATATTTTTCTGACTTTTAAACTGTTTTTGACATAGCCTTGAAATTCATTTAAAAGGATTTTCCCCTACCTTAAACACATCAAAGCAGGGCTGCAGGCAGGATAACTCAGTCCTATGAAAGTCGATTTGTAAAAGGTAAACTAGCAAAGTGAAAGTACCTCATCAGAAGAAATAAAACACAATAGAAGCTGCTAACAACAGAGCGTTTTCACTCAGTTTCACGTACCAAAACTAACTGTAAACAGGACACAGTTTTGATTGAGACCTTTCAGCTGTAGAATGGATCTTCCTTCACCTAATTTTCAGTGCTAATTGAGCTGTGTTTCTTCACTCACTTGGTTGTTTCATATTTGTACGTTATTAGCTACAAAAGTCATCACTGCAATGCAGGCAGCCCCACTGGGGTTTTAGAAATCTGGAGGCTCCCATTTACCGCCTTAGGTTGGTGGTTCTTAACCGTGATGATTCATTATAGCCAGCCCACCTCAGACCAATTAAATCATAACCTCTCAGTGCATTTAAAAAAAGAGCTCCCCTGGTGATTCTAATGCTAACAGAGTATCGAGAAAACACTCTCCTTGAAGAGGCAAGATTTCCTTGACAGTAAGTGTCACCTTGAATTGCACTCACTTTGTTTGAAGGTTGTCAAAATTTAGTAAAAGGATTTTACCTTGTTGCTTTAAAGTGATAGTATCAAAGATGTTACAAACTGGACTCTCTGGAACCTTACCCGGCTTGTCAACACTCTGTGTCCCAGGAGTCAAGAGTGGTGGTGGTGGGGATGACCTGAGTTGGAATAATAGGATGTGGAAGGCAGATTCATGAATTACTTCTCTGTTGCGTCAGTTTTCAATATGAAAATGATCAGATGCCTAGTATAGGAGGCAAAGTGTTGAAGAATGATCATATGCCCAGTTGGTTGTATGAATGGCTGGTGATGACACAGTATCCCACGCTGGCTTATCTTCTTTCACCATTGCCAGTGACCAGTCAAAGGATGTGGGACGTGCAGATGCAGTGGCATCTGAAAGCCTCAGGAAACTGATTTAGAGACCTGGGATCTGCACTTACTGTGCCTCCTAATCTCAGACTTGGAAGCAGAGATATCACCAAGTGACTCTTTATGAGGCACTTATTTTCTCGAATTCACGAGATCACAAATGAAGTACCTTCAGGACAGAGTAAATCATAACAGTGTGAGTAGACTGTTAAAAACCTTTAGTACCCAGACAATCAGGGAAGGAAAGCTAGAGTGCCTGCTCCTTCACTAATCCTCCCCTATAGCAGCAGGGGGTCTGGCCTTCATGCTCCATTGCCTGGAACTTTCCTTGAACAGACATGTCCAGTGACAGCATTTGAAGCCTCCTGAGAAGTGAATAGGGCTTCCCTGGTGGCTCAGAGGTTAAAGCGTCTGCCTCCAATGCGGGAGACCCGGGTTCGATCCCCTGGAGAAGGAAACGGTAACCCACTCCAGTATTCTTGCCTGGAGAATCCCATGGATGGAGAAGCCTTGTAGGCTACAGTCCACGGGGTCGCAAAGAGTCGGACACGACTGAGCGACGGAACGGAGAAGTGAGTAACTTAGAATGGACTCTGCATTCTTGATTTACTTAGCACATATTTTTGTAGAAATGACTGCTTTAGATTGTCTCTTAGTTTCTTTCACCCCCTGTGATTGTCATTCCCTATTAAATGGGTATGGGTTTCCTTAACATTTGAAAAGATAGAAAATATTCTCCTTGTCCTTGAACTTCTAATTAGTCTAGGGAAAAGAGTTTCAGGATAATACGTGCCCTCCCCCTCATGGCACTAGTGGTAAGGAACTCGCCTGCAATGCAGGAGACACAGATTTCATCCCTGATTCAGGAAGATCCCCTGGAGAAGGAAATAGCAACCCACTCCAGTATTTTTGCTGGAGAATCCCATGGACAGAGGAGCCTGGCAGGCTACAGTCCATGGGGTTGCAAAGAGTAAGACAGGACTTGGCAACTAAACAAGAGCAACAACACCCTCATTCAAGATATAGACGTGCCTCAAAGATAACGTTTTGTGTATGATGTTTTTCAGAGCAGGAGAGGTACCCTGGCAGCCTGAATCATG
This sequence comes from Moschus berezovskii, assembly GCF_049115385.1. Classification (NCBI taxonomy): domain Eukaryota; kingdom Metazoa; phylum Chordata; class Mammalia; order Artiodactyla; family Moschidae; genus Moschus; species Moschus berezovskii. The sequence goes on along the minus strand of NC_142469.1, from coordinate 90,088,487 downwards.
CCTTTATTGCTTACAGTAACTGAGGACTACTCTTGCAAAAGTGCAGAGATGTTCTATGAGTAAAATCACTTCGGCTTAACTGCTGCTTTTTACATTCAGCAGATTTTCAGTTACATTTACTAGTGGGACAAGGGGCATAAGTATGTGAAACCACAATGAATATTATAGTTAAAGACTTTTAAAGTTTTCAAATGTTTTTAATAGGCTTTATTTCTTAAATTGGTTTTAACTTCACAGCAAAATTGAGCGTAAGCTACAAAGGTTTCCTGTATACTCTCTGCCCCCACACACCAATAGCCTCTTCCATTATCAACATCACCTACCAGAGGGGTGCACTTTTTACAACTGGTGAACCTATGTTGGCACATCATTGTCATCCAAAATTTATAGTTTACATTAGGTTTCACTACTTAAAAAAATATTTTTTATTGGAATATATTTGCTTTACAACATTTTGCCTTTCTACTGTACTGCAAAGTGAATCAGCTATATATACAGATATACATATATCCCTCTTTTTTGGATTTCCATCCCATTTAGGTCACCACAGAACACTGAGTACAGTTCCCTGTGCCATACAGTAGGTTCTCATTAGTGATCTGTTTTATACATGATATCAATGGTGTATATGAATCCACCTGCCAATGCAGGAGAAACAAGAGACATGGGTTCAATCCCCGGGTGGAGAAGATCCCCTGCAGTAGGAAATGGTAACCCACTCCAGTATTTTTGCATGGAGAATTCCACAGAGAGAGGAGACTGGGAGGCTACAGTTTAGGGGGTCGTAAAGAGCTAGACACAACTGAGTCACCCAGCACAGCATGAACCTCAATCCCAGTTTCCCAATTCATCCCACTCCCCTTCCCCCTTGGTATCCATATGTTTGTTCTCTGCATCTGCTTCTTTGTTTATACCTTGCAAGTGAGACCATCTATATCATTTTTCTAGATTCAGATTCACTATTTATTTTTTGGAAAAAAAATTTTTTTAGTTTAATTAACTTATTTACAGCTGTGCTGGATCTTCATTGCTAGGCAGGGTTTTATTTAGTTGCAGTGAGTGGGGCCTACTCTTCTGTTGTGATGTGCAGACTTCTCATTGCAGCAGTTTCTCTTGTGCAGTACAGGCCCTAGAGCACTAGGGCTTCAGTAGTTGTGGCACTCGGGCTTAGTTGCCCCTAGCATGTGGGATCCTTCTGGATCAGGGATTGAACCCATGTCTCCTGCACTGGCAGATGGATTCCTTACCACTGAGCCACCAGGGAAGTCCCAGATTCACTCTTGATGTCGTACATTCGATGAGTTTAGAGAGATGAATTGATGCTTTTGAACTGTGGTGCTGGAGAAGACTCTTGAGAGTCCGTTGGACTGCAAGATCCAACCAGTCCATTCTAGAGGAGATAAATCCTGGGTGTTCATTGGAAGGACTGATGCTAAAGTTGAAACTGCAATACTTTGGCTACCTCATGCGACGAGTTGACTCACTGGAAAAGACTCTTATGCTGGGAAAGGTTGGGGGCGGGAGGAGAAGGGGACGACGGAGAATGAGATGGCTGGATGGCATCGCTGACTCTATGGACATGAGTTTGGGTGAACTCCGGGAGTTGGTGATGGACAGAGAGGCCTGGTGTGCTGTGATTCATGGGGTCGCAGAGAGTCGGACACGACAGAAAGACTGAACTGAACTGAACTGAACTGATAATGACATGTATCCACCATTATGGTATCATACAGAATAGTTTCACTGCCCTAAAAGTCCTTTGTGCTCTACCTATTCATTTCTCCTCAATCCCTTAAAGTTAATGAATAAATCCAATAACTCTTACCAGACATTTCCAAAGCTGTGTTAATTTAATCAAAAATATTGTGTAAATATTTGTCAAGTCCCACGTATGGATCCAGGCACTGGATATATAGCAATAAACAAAGCAGCTCAAGATCCATTCTCTTCAATAAAAATTAATTTAAAAAATCCATTCTCTCCTGAATCTTAGACTTTAGAGAGATATAAACAATCAGCAAGCATTCAAATAACACAAATTTGAAAAGGAATTCGTGTTGTGAAGAAGACAGAATGTCTTCTAGACGTCAGTGGGGGTGGGTACAGGGCTCCTCTATAATGGACAGTGGGCAGTTGCTTTTATTGCACCTGATGGGGGGCGCATTTGAGCTGATACCTAACCTTGAGAAAGACAGTCATTCGGAGACTGGGAAGAGAGTGTGGCATAGAGCAAAACCAAATTTTATTTTTCCCCTATAAAGAAATAAACTGGGGCATTTTGAGAAATGGAAAGAAGTCCTTTGTGCCCAGGTGTATAGTGAGTTACCTGGAAAAAGGCAGGAGAAGGGGCAGAGAGGCAGATGGGGCCAGACAGTGTGAGGCTTCCCAGGTCATGGGAAAGCACTGAGGTTTCTTCCCAAGTGAAAGGAGAAGGCACTGTAGGCTGTGAAAAGGGAGAGTGCATTTTATGAAAATCATGTGAGCTGCTTTCTGAAGACATTGTGGAGACTTTGTGGAGAGAGGGGTGAGGCAGAGTTGGAAGCTACAAGATGGGTTAGGAGCTATTGCAGATGGCTAGGTGAGGGGTGGCTGTGGCTTGAATGATGGTGATTGCAGTGGACACGGAGGGAAATGAACAAGGAGGTAGAGACAGCAACTTGATGACGGATCAGAAACAGGAGGTGAAGGAACAAAGGCAATCAAAGGTGACCGACCTTGGTATTGACATTTACAGGACAGGAAAGAATAAGAAAGGAACAGGCATTTTTTGTTTGTTTTCTTTTGTTGTGTGAGGGCAGTGTGGTGGAATCAATAGTTGTGTTAGACCTGTTCAGGGCTTCCCAGGTGGTGCTAGTGGTAAAGAGCCCACCTGCCAATGCAGGAGATGTAAGAGACTCAGGTTCTATTCCTGGGTCAGGAAGATTCCCTGGAGAAGGCAATGGCTACCCACTTCAGTATTCTTGCCTGGAAAATTCCATGGACAGAGGAGCCTGGCAGGCTATAGTCTATGGGGTTGCAAAGAATCGGACATGACTGAAAATGACTTAGCATGTATGCACAGACCTGTTAAGTTCAGAAAGTCCATCAATATGATCATGCTGAATCAGCAATTGGATGGAAAAGATTTTTAGTGAAACAGTGGCTGACTTTATTTTTGGGGGGGCTCCAAAATCGCTGCAGATGGTGATTGCAGTCATGAAATTAAAAGATGCTTGCTCCTTGGAAGGAAAGTTATGACCAACCTAGACAGCATATTAAAAAGCAGAGGCATTACTTTGCCAACAAAGGTCCGTCTAGTCAAGGCTATGGTCTTTCCAGTGGTCATGTATGGATGTGAGAGTTGGACTATAAAGAAAGCTGATCGCTGAAGAATTGATGCTTTTGAACTGTGGTGTTGGAGAAGACTCTTGAGAGTCCCTTGGACTGCAAGGAGATCCAACCAGTCCATCCTAAAGGAGATCAGTCCTGGGTGTTCATTGCAAGGTGTGATGTTGAAGCTGAAACTCCTATACTTTGGCTACCTGATGTGAAGAGCTGACTCATTTGAAAAAGACCCTGATGCTGGGAAAGATTGAGGGCAGGAGGAGAAGGGGATTACAGAGGATGAGATGGTTGGATGGCATCACCGACTCAATGGACATGAGTTTGGGTGGGCTCCAGGAGCTGGTGATGGACAGGGAGGCCTGGCGTGCTGCAGTTAATGGAGTCGCAAAGAGTCAGACATGACTGAGTGACTGAACTGAACTGAACTGAGAAAGAGATTGGGCTGGGGATGTAGATCTGAAAGTCATCAGGGAATACATTGTATTTAAAGTCAAGGCACTAGGTGAGATCATCTAAAGGAAAAAATACAGGTAGGAAAGAAGTGGGCCTGCTCTGAGCCAGCAGTGGAGGAGATGCTACAGTGCTTGAAAAGATGGCCAGAGTGGAAGCAACATGTCATTTCCATGCAAAGGACATCATGGGAGCAGGTTGAAGAGGAAAAGGGAAGTGGAGGCAGTAAACATTTCCAAAAGTCTTGCTGTGAAGGGCAGAGAGAAATGAGCAGTTAGCTGGAGGCGGATGTGAAGTCAAAGGAAGATTTATTTATTTACTTTTATGATAAAGCTACCAGAGCCTGTTTGTTGGCTGACGACTGTGAGGTCAACCCGGCGACGCTAGTGTCAGACAGCAAAATCCAGAGGCTTGGTTGTATCTTCCTCCTACCCCCACATCCAGCAGGGTTAATTATTCTCTTGTCTTGAAATGCTCCAAATAAACTTACTTACAAAACAAAAAGAGACTGGGACCTAGGAAATGAATTTATGGCTGTGGGGAGAGGGGATAGAGAGTTTGGGAAGGTCATGTTCCCATTGCTATATTTAAAATGGATAACCAACAAGGACCTATTGCATGGAACAGGAAACTCTGCTCGATGTTTTGTGGCAGCCTTGATGGAGAGAAGTTTGGGGGAGAATGGATGCATGGATATGCATGGCTGAGTCCCTTTGCTGTTCACCTGAAACTACCACAACATTAACTGGCCATTAGTTCAGTTCAGTTCAGTCACTCAGTCGTGTCTGACTCTCCGCGACCCCATGAATCACAGCACGCCAGGCCTCCCTGTCCATCACCAACTCCCGGAGTTCACTCAAACTCATGTCCATAGAGTCGGTGATGCCATCCAGCCATCTCATTCTCTGTCGTCCCCTTCTCCTCCTGCCCCCAATCCCTCCCAGCATCAGAGTCTTTTCCAGTGAGTCATCTCTTCACATCAGGCGGCCAAAGTATTGGAGTTTCAGCTTTAGCATCAGTCCTTCCAATGAACACACCCTAATACAAAATGCCTTTGATATTAAAATAAAATAAAATATTAAAAAGTAAAACAAAAATTATTCTCTTGTCTCTACTCCCATAGAGTTTGCTTAATAATATTTGTAACATTTTACTATGGTAAATTATGTAAATTTCTGTCTCACCAGCAGATTGTACATTCCTTGGAAGAACAGGTCTCCTTTATTGTTGAGCATCAAGTTCTTTACGAGGCGCCTTCTGTGTGTGATCTCAGTACCTCTTCACAATAGCCCTTTCTGGGAGACATAATCGTCTCAGCTTTAGAGATGAAGAAATCCAGGCTCAGACAGGCGGAGTCACTGACAGACAATAATGGGGGCGGTGAGTCGGGGCTGAGCTGCCTGACTCTAAACCGCAGGCTTTTCATGGCTGCACTGCTTTTGTGTCTTCTATTATGTCTTCTGCATTAGGCGCGTGCTAACCAGAAATTCCATGATGGTGAATGAAGTCAGATAAAGGTCCAATAATAAACCGTAACAGCCTGCCATTCTATTACTCTCTCATTTTCTTGTTTTTGATAATATATTTCACTTGTTGATCTAGAGGTAATATCTTAGATTATTCATAGCTCCACTGGACAGAGAAGCCTGGCAAGCTACAGTCCATGAGGTTGCAGAGCTGGGCGTGACTCAGTGCACACACACAGACACACACACACACACACACACACACACACACACACAACTGGTCCCTGCACTGGAATCCTGCAGCAAGTCTTGATCAGGAGAAAGGCAGAAACAGGGGAGCTGTTGCTGGAGGGCAGCTGGGCTCCTGGCGGCAGCTGTCACAGCTCTGCTTGTGGCTAGGTGGCCGGGAGGGGCAGCTGGAAGCTGAGAACCTTTGGCTGATTAAGTGAAGGTGATTTGCTGCAATTAGGCAATGGCACACAGTCAGAGAATTTAATTCTTTTTTTGCTTAACATCATAGCGATGTTTATTTTCTTTTGTTTGGAGGTTTTCCTTCTCTGGTGTCCTTTGCCAAATTTATCACATAATTAAGGTAACCTCAGAAAATTTGCTTGTGAAAAAAATACATTTCATTTTAGGAGCTTTGGTATTTTATCTCAGTCATCAAATGTGCTCCTTTGGTTCATGCAAATTTAATGTAGAAAAGCAATTCTGTTCAGTTGCCAGAAAGGTAGTCACTGAGTTAAGAGGCAAATATTTGTTGTCTCTGAAGGAAACTCATCTATTGTACCTTATCTGTGTCAACAGTTTTCTATATAATTGGGGACCACCAAAGAATTGCTATTTTTAGGAATTTTCATATAGCTGAGCTCCCAGGATGTGAATGTAGGCTTCAATCACTATAATGATAGGACTTAATTAAATGCCAATCATTCATTCAGAAAGTCCACAATATTTACATATCCTGTACTCAGATATTATGTTAAGAACTATGGGATTTCCCAGGCAAGAATACTGGAGTGGGTTGCCATTCCCTTCTCTAGGGGATCTTCTTGACCCAGGGATTGAACCCAGGTCTCTTGCATCACAGGCAGATTCTTTACGTCCGAGCCACCACGGAAGCCCCAGTGATATCCTGCTGCTGCTGCTAAGTCACTTCAGTCGTGTTGGACTCTGTGTGACCCCATAGACGGAAGCCCACCAGGCTCCCCCATCCCTGGGATTCTCCAGGCAAGAACAATGGAATGGGTTGCATTTCCTTCTCCAATTTGTGAAAGTGAAAAGTGAAAGTGTTGGGGATGGTCAAATAATACAGGAAAGGCCTCTTGACCAAATCCCAAGGAGTCAAGGAGTCAGGGTCAGAAAAGAGGCAGGGTGAACGTTAGTGTCTCCCAAATTTATATCTTCTGTCTGGACCATTCTCCTGAATACACACTTGTACATTCAACTACTTGCTTGATATGTCCGTAACAGATATTTCACACTTTACAAGTCCAAAACTGACATCCTGACACTTCCTCCCTCCTCAACATCATCTATCCATAGACTTCCTCATCTCAGTTGATGACAACTCCGTTCTTCCAGATGCTAAAGTCAAAAAATTTGAGTGTCCTTAACTTTTAGTTCTCATATCGTATGTATAGTTTATAGGAAATATTATTGTATATAACTTCCAAACATAGTAGGGAACCAACAACTTCTCGTGCCTCACGATTTCCATCCTTTCCAAACCATGTGACACCTCCTGTGGATAACTGCAATAGCCTCTTGTTTGGTTGTCTTACCTTCATCCCTGCCTTTTTACATCCATGCTGAATATACTACTCAGAGTGGTCCTTTCAAAACAGAGGTTTGGTAGCAAACCTTCTAAGCTCAAAACCCTATGTGTGTGTGTGAAGTTGTTTTAGTCATGTCTGACTCTTTATGACCCCAGGGACTGTAGCCCACCAGGCTGCTCTGTCTGTAAAATTGTCCAGGCAAGAATACTGGTCGATAGCCATTCCCTTCTCCAGAGGATCTTCCCAACCCAGGGATCTAACCCAGGTCTCCTACATTGTAGGCAGATTCTTTACTATCTAAGTTACCAGGGAAGTCCACCTCCCCTCAAGGGCAAGGGCAAACTGGCTTAAATCTTTGCCAAGTTTAATAGTCTGCAAAAGTCTGAAGGTTTTCTCCAAAGCTCTTAGATCCTGCATGATCTTACATTCTGGGGCCACTTGGCTCCCTGCTGAGTGGTCCTTAGCTGCTTCTGCCCAACATTGTACGAGCCCTAGTGAGGACCTCTTTTCTTTCTGTAGCTTCTTCAAGAAAACTTCTCTTAGGGATGGATGTGTACACATTACCATATTTAAAATGGATAACCAACAAGGACCAACTGTATAGCTCAGGGTACTTCTGCTCAATGTTATGTGGCAGACTGGGAGGGGATTTGGGGGGAGAATGGATCCATATATATTTATGGCTGAATCCCCTTGTTGTCCACCTGATACTATCACAACATTGTTAATTGGCTATACTCCAATATTTTAAAAGAAAAAAAATTAAAGTACAACTAAAAAGGCATGATTAAAAATCATTCAATGATTTTAACAGGCAATTGGTTGGGAAAAGAGAGAAGTTGGAAGGGCGATTATGTGAGCAATTTCAACAATCCTGGAGAGAAGAGTTGGTGGCACTCTTGTACTACTTCTCTACCATATTGCATTTTTTTCTGAGTCCTGCGTCTCTATGCTGCTTCTTACTGCCTCTCACTCTCCTTTCTCTGCTATTCGCTTTCAGGAGTCAAATCTCCATGGTAGATTATACAGGGAAGTTTTCTCTCTCCTCTAAAGTCTAGAAGACATTTAAAAATAGAGCCTTAATAGGGGCTTTCCCCCTAATCATTTATCAAGATATTTCTTCCTAGAGAAGACAGTACTTCTAAGAGGAATTCAGGAGACAACTATTTAAATAATGAAATTTTCTTCATCCTATGACATTTGCAAAGTACCCGAGTTAGCAAATCTAGCTATACTATTATTAAAAGGAAAACAAGCACCTCATTCTAACCTGAGCTCTGGGAGCAGAGTGTGGGAGATTTAGAGCACTTTCGATTCCATTTTTGCCATATTTGGGAACTCAAAATTTTCTCCCACTCTCCAGCCCTGCCTTTTCTAGTGGCCAATTTAGCCTTTATGTCTGGATGGTTGGTGTTGACTGAAAAATATAGTCATCACCTGAAAAAGAGTGATTTGGTGAGAATGTTTAGGTCTCTGAGCCCTGGAGACAGTATCTCGGTAGCTCTAAGAAAAGTGATTCAAGGAACCAGAAGGGGAGTCTGGGTATATACAAGTTTGCAGCAAAGGGAGCAGGCAGTCTGAACATCAAAGATCAGATATCAAATTAAAGAAGTTAACATTTCTATGTATGGGAAGATGAAAGCCTCTTGGCTCACTGAATTCATTCCTTTCATATGCACCTCAGGTATCTGGGGCCAATCCTGTTTTCTTGCTCACCTTAAGGAGTGACAGATGGCTCTTCTTGCACTCCCCCAGCTCCTCAGCAATCACTGTGGGGAGTGGTGGCATCTGCTGGATCACAGTTTTGGGAAACTTTATTCACATTTGGAGGCCAGAAACTGCTGATGGCTGTGACATTTCTTGTTAATTGATATGGCAGGAGATATTTTCACTTTACACTGGTATCTCACAGTTATGTCACTTATGTTTCAACAGAATGGGCCCTTCTCTATGAGATGCTATGTTGGAGTTTTGGATTGTCACTCTGGGGTCACAGCATGGGCTCATCATGAGGTGGTTGATGGCAGGGGCAAAGTGAGTAATGGAATGATTAATTTCTCTTGTTTCAGAATAAATATCTGACATTCTTAATCTCTTCTACTCAGAGATAACCAATTCCAATCACAAAAAAGTGATTAGTAGACTTACTATGCCATAACCTTTATTTTTGTGAGTTTTGCATAATCTGGAACTGATCCCTGGGTAAATGCCATTCAGATTCCATTAAGGTTAAATTTCAAACAGACAGTAAAGGGAAAAAAACAAGAGCTGAAAGTAATTACTGAGAAGAGTGCACATCTGTTCTATCAGAGTGTCCATCTTGCCACTTATGCTGAAACGGAGTAATCCTTTCTCAAAGCTGGCTGAGCAGCTTGAACTAAGTGAAAACGACCACTGGAAAAACCAGAGCCTTGACTAGACGGACCTTTGTTGGCAAAGTAATGGCTCTGCTTTCTAATATGCTGTCTAGGTTGGTCATAGCTTTTCTCCCAAGGAGCAAGCGTCTTTTAATTTCATGGCTGCAGTCACCATCTGCAGTGATTTTCAGTTCAGTTCAGTTCAGTCGCTCAGTCGTGTCTGACTCTTTGCGACCCCATGAATCACAGCATGCCATGCCTCCCTGTCCATCACCAACTCCCAGAGTTCACTCAAACTCATGTCCATTGAGTCGGTGATGCCATCCAGCCATCTCATTCTCTGTCGTCCCCGTCTCCTCCCACCCCCAGTCCTTCCTAGCATCAGACTCTTTTCCAGTTTGGGGCACCCAAAATATAAAGTCAGCCACTGTTTCCACTATTTCCCCACCTATTTGCCAGGAAGTGATGGGAATGGATGCCATGATCTTATTTTTTTGAATGTTGAATTTTAAGTCAGCTTTTTCACTCTCCTCTTTCACTTTCATCAAGAGGCTCTTGCATTTCTCTTTGCTTACTGCCATGAGGGTAGTATCATCTACACATCTCAGGTTGTTGATATTTCTCCTGGCAATCTTGATTCCAGCTTGTGCTTCATCTAGCCCAGCGTTTCTCATGATGTACTCTGCATAAATGTTAAATAAGCAAGGTGAAAATATACTTGACATACTCCTTTCCCAATTTGAAATCAGTCTGTTGTTCCGTGTTCAGTTCTAACTGATGCTTCTTGACCTGCATACAGGTTTCTCAAGAGGCAGGTCAGGTGGTCTGGTATTCCCATCTCTTGAAGAATTTTCCACGCTTGCTGTGATCCATACAGTCAAAGGCTTTAGTGTATTCAATGAAGCAGAAGTGGATGTTTTTCTGGAATTCTCTTGCTTTCTCTATGATCCAACGGGTGTTGGCAATTTGACCTCTGGTTCCTCTGCCTTTTCTTAATGCAGCTTGAACATCTGGCAGCTCTCAGTTCATGTACTGTTGTAGCCTCATTTGGAGAATTTCGAGCATTACTTTGCTAGCATGTGAGACTAGACATGGTAGTGTAGCACATAATACTATTGTGTCATGACCTAATTAAGTTAATAATATTCCACCATCATCCTAGAAGACCCATATTTCTGTCCAAATAGGATCTGAATTTTTTCAAGTGAATCTTTAAGTGCCTGCCTGACTCCTAGGGATAATACACTGCCTACTTAGTATTTCACTGTCTCCCTTCCGCAGACACCACTGAACCGAGCATGTTAAAGATACTGCCGAACTGAACTGAATCAATCATAAATTAGGTAGTTTTTTTACAATGACAGGGATAATTTATGTCTATAGCTATTTAAATAGTTCTTACATTATGCCTTTGGAAGCTCTTTTGTCTGTAATAATGGGTTAGACAAAAATAATGAAGTCTTTGAGAATGTCATACCTAAGCAACTCTTGTTTGCAGTCTTATGAGATATTCCTTGGGGATCCCCCAAGTTCGGGGTTCCTTTAACTAGATCTGCATTGCCACTTGGCTCAGACGACCCTTTTATGCCCTTGTCTAGTAGACTAAGGCCATTGAAGTTCAGGTCCTTAGATTCAAGGACGTATTTTCTTTGGCCACATTGTTCCCCAGTAGAGTCCCACAGGGGTTCTAAACATACACAGTTTTTATTTGCAGGTGAGAAAATCTCTGGCAACATGGGATACAGTTAAGCCAGTCTGGTGGGCTCACAGCTGTGCTGCTGCTGCTGCTGCTAAGTCGCTTCAGTCGTGTCCGACTCTGTGCGACCCCATAGACGGCAGCCGACCAGGCTCCGCTGTCCCTGGGATTCTCCAGGCAAGAACACTGCAGTGGGTTGCCATTTGTGCTATGGTGGCACAAATTTAAAATGCTATTTGTCTCCATGATGCTTTCTGTTTTCTTGTCCTTACCATGATTTTAGGGATCGCTCTGCTTTTCTGGCCAACACACACCCTTCCCTAACTTTTTCTTGGCTGTGTTTTTCAGCTTGTGGGATCTTAATTCACCATTGTTGTTCAGTCGCTAAGTTGTGTCTGCGTCTTTGCAACCCCATGGACTGCAGGGTGCCAGGTTTCTGTGTCCTTAACTATCTCCCAGAGTTTGCTAAAACTCGTGTCCATTGAGTTGGTGAGGCCATCCAACCATCTCATCCTCTGTTGCTCCCTTCTCATTTTGCCTTCAATCTTTCCCAGAAACAGGGTCTTTTCCTGAAGAGTCGGCTCTTCACATCAGGTGGCCAAAATATTAGAGCTTCAGTTTCAGCACCAGTCCTTCCATGAATATTCAGGACTGACTTCCTTTAGGATTGACTGGTTTGATCCCGTTGCTATCAAAGGGACTCTCAAGAGTCTTCTCCAGCACCACAATTCAAAAACATCAATTCTTTGGCACTCAGCCTTCTTTACGGTCCAACTCTCACATCTGTACATGACTACTGGAAAAACCATAGCTTTGACTTTATGGATGTTTGTCAGCAAAGTGATGCTCTGCTTTTTAATACACTATCTAGGTTTGTCACAGTTTTTCTTCCTAGGAGCAAGCATCTTTTAATTTCATGGCTGCCGTTATCATCCACAGTGATTTTGGAGCTCAAGAAAATAAAGTGTGTGACCGTTTGCATTTTCCCCCATCTATTTGCCATGAAGTGGTTGCCATGATCTTAGTTTTTTTAAATGTTGAGTTTTAAGCCAGTTTTTTCATTCTCCTCTTTCACTCTCATCAAGAGGCTTTTCAGTTCCTCTGTTTTCTGCCATTAGAGTGGTATCATCTACATATCTGAGGTTGTTGATATTTCCTCTGGCAATCTTGATTCCTGCTTGTGCTTCATCTAGCCTGGCATTTAAATATGATGTACTCTGCATAGAAGCTAAATTCACTGACCGGGGATCAAAGCCAGGCCCTTGGCAGTGAAAACATGGAGTCCTAACCACTGGACTGCCAGGGAATTCCCATGCCCCAGTACATTTCATCACTATGTATTGACCAGGCTTTTTGCTTATCTTGGTTGCCAGGTTCTCAGAGAGGCAGGGACAACTTCTGCTTAGGTCTCTGAAATATTACATTTGGCCACAGGTTCAATTCCTCTCCTAGAAATTCTTTCACCTTCCCCAGGACTGTTTAGGGAACAGTAGCTACAGTTGCAGTTGCCATCTGACTCTTTCCATCTCATATGAAGATTCATTTGCTGAGATTGTTCTTGAGGCTGTGGTAGGCATCTTCACCCCTGCTCCTTGTAAGTCATGGAAGGTCATGGTGGTCCTTGCAATTCTCCCAGGACTGTGGTAATTTTGCTTGGCTGTCCTGTTAGGGAAGAGCAGTTATCACTGGCTGCCAGAAAGCTTTACTCTGACTAGCTCCTAGTAGAACTGAATCCTTAGGTGTCTGAATGTTAGCTTAGGGTCAGTGCTGGATGATCCTCAAGAAGAGCTAGCTTGTCCCCTTCCCCTGATGTGTAGTCACTGTGGTAAATGAAAGCAAGCTGTGGAGGCTAGGCTAGGAGGAGGAGCTACTATATAAACATGTGGCAGTATCTTAGGTTCCTTCTCAAGGGAATTTGACTTCCCCTCTAAGGGCTCCCACACTATCTATCAAGCTTCTGTATCTTTAAACAAGCTCCCCAGCTTCACCCACCAAGCATTCAACAGCTGCTTAAGGACAGCCGAGGCAATCTTTGCAGTGTGTGTAGCAAGCATTTTAGGCCTTACTTGTTTGTTTGTGATCTACTTGCTTTCACCATATTTCACAAAATCAGTTCAGTTCAGTCGCTCAGTCATGTCCAACTCTCTGCGACCCCATGAATCACAGCACGCCAGGCCTCCCTGTCCATCATGAACTCCCGGAGTTCACTCAGACTCAAGTCCACAGAGTGGGTGATGCCATCTAGCCATCTCATCCTTGGTTGTCCCCTTCGCCTCCCGCCCCCAATCCTTCCCAGCATCAGAGTGTTTTCCAGTGAGTCAACTTGTCGCGTGAGGTGGCCAAAGTATTGGAGTTTCAGCTTTAGCATCAGTCCTTCCAATGAACACCCAGGATCGATCTCCCTTAGAATGGACTGGTTGGATCTCCTTGCGGTACAAGGGACTCTCAAGAGTCTTCTCCAGCACCACAGTTCAAAAGCATCAATTCTTCGGCGATCAGCTTTCTTCACAGTCCAACTCTCACATCCATACATGACCACGGGAAAAACCATAGCCTTGACTAGACGGACCTTGGTTGGCAAAATAATGTCTCTGCTTTTTAATATATTATCAAGGTTGGTCATAACTTTCCTTCCAAGGAGTAAGCGTCTTTTAATTTCATGGCTGCAATCAGCATCTGCAGTGATTTTGGAGCCCCCAAAAATAAAGTCTGACAGTGTTTCCACTGTTTTTCCATCTATTTCCCATGAAGTGATGGGAAACAAATAGCTGTGAAAAGAAGAGAGGCGAAAGGCAAAGGAGAAAAGGAAAGATATAAGCATCTGAATGCAGAGTTCCAAAGAATAGCAAAGAGAGATAAGAAAGCCTTCCTCAGTGATCAGTGCAAATAAATAGAGGAAAACAACAGAATAGGAAAAACAAGAGATCTTTTCAAGAACATTAGAGATTCCAAGGGAACATTTCGTGCAAAGATGGGCTCGATAAAGGACAGAAATGGTATGGACCTAACAGAAGCAGAAGATATTAAGAAGAGGTGGCAAGAATACACAGAAGAACTGTACAAAAAAGATCTTCACGACCATGATAGTCACGATAACGTGATCACTGACCTAGAGACAGACATCTTGGAATGTGAAGTCAAGTGGGCCTTAGAAAGCATCACTACAAACAAAGCTAGTGGAGGTTATGGAATTCCAGTTGAGCTATTTCAAATCTTGAAAGATGATGCTATGAAAGTGCTGCACTCAATATGCCAGCAAATTTGGAAAACTCAGCAGTGGCCACAGGACTGGAAAAGATCAGTCTTCATTCCAAGCCCAAAGAAAGGGAATGCCAAAGAATGCTCAAACTACCTCACAATTGCACTCATTTCACACGCTAGTAAAGTCATGCTCAAAATTCTCCAAGCCAGGCTTCAGCAGTATGTGAACCGTGAACTCCCAGATGTTCAAGCAGGTTTTAGAAAAGGTAGAAGCACCAGAGATCAAATTGCCAACATCCGCTGGATCATGGAGAAAGCAAGAGAGTTCCAGAAAAACATCTATTTCTGCTTCATTGACTATGCCAAAGCCTTTGACTGTGTGGATCACAGTAAACTGTGGAGAATTCTGAAAGAGATGGGAATCCCAGACCACCTGACCTGCCTCTTGAGAAACCTGTATGCGTTTCTCTGACTGTCAGGAAGCGACAGTCAGAACTGGACATGGAACAACAGACTGGTTCCAAATAGGAAAAGGAGTGCGTCAAGGCTGTATATTGTCACCTTGCTTATTTAACTTGTATGCAGAGTACATCATGAGGAACGCTGGGCTGGAAGAAGCACAAGCTGGAATCAAGATTGCTGGAAGAAATATCGATAATCTCAGATATGCTGATGACACTACCCTTATGGCAGAAAGTGAAGAACTCAAAAGCCTCTTGATGAAAGTGAAAGAGGAGAGTGAAAAGGTTGGCTTGAAGCTCAACATTCAGAAAACAAAGATCACAAAATCAGAAACTGGTAAATGGGCCAGTGTGAAACAAGAACAGAAATTGGTCAGTAGGAGAGGCCACCTTCATCTAATCAGTGCTAATCAGACCGTAAACTCCAGCGAGAGCTTTGACCGAGCCCGCAAGTCCTGCTCCCTGCCTGGGGAAGTTTGTATAACCAGGTAAAATCCTTGTTTTCAAGTCTTCTTAGTCATGATGTTATTAATATGAACATTTTTGAGTCTTCGACTGTGTTATAGTTAAGACTATTTTGGGATGAGGGTAAATTGCCGAGTGGCTTCTAAGGATCAAAGGTTAAGGCTACTGAATAAATTTTGTAAATTATTTCCAGAAGTGACCTGATAATTTACATGCCAAAGTCAGTGATTAGATTCCTCTCTTTATACCACAAGGGGTTCAATAAAGAGAAAAATATGACAGTACATACCATACTCCCCTGCAATACAATTCAAGTCATGTTGCCTGTGCTGAAAGGATCTTCACTCTTCTAGGGCAGTGTCCTTTAACATGGGACTGTCTCTTCTCTGTCACTCTTCTCAACAGCAGACTTCGTGTTGTAAGTGATGATACCGCTGGTAGGAAGTTCATTTCACAGCAAGGATCAAAGCCAACATACTCCTCTTGTGATGCCCTTTCTAACGGCCAGCTGTTCGTGTTAACCCCTTCTTACTGACCTTCAACCAACTAGGAATTCATACTAGCTTTTGAAAAGAACTTTATCTTTAGAGGTAAATGATAATATTAAATCTTTAAAAATAAAATAGCACCATCAAATTTTAATTCCTTTTTCATTTATTCATTTATTACAATTACACATGTTAATGGAGGAAGGGACTAAATCATGATGATATTTTGTGATTTTTAGTAGTGAAATGATCACATTACTTAATCTTTCAGTCACATATATGGTCCTACCATGATACCTGGTTGAATTCCATTTTATATTAATCCATATATTAGTTTTAGATGGATAGAGATAACATATGCAATTAGGACTTGATTTTTTAAGGAGCTTGGGGATTAATTTTTTATGCTTTACAGGAGGTAATTGGGATAACTCGTGAGATATGAATAAGGTCTGAAGATTTGATAATAGTGTTGAATAATATTCTGTTAACATCCTGATTTTTTAAACTGTAGTAATTAAAGGGTAAAGGAACATCATGATTTCAACTTACTCCTACATGTTTCAAAAATAGTAATTTGTTTATATATACACATATATTCATATTTATGTATGTGTATATGCATGTGTGTGTATATGTACCTATATATACATACACACACACACACACACATATATATATATATATAGAGAGAGAGAGAGAGCTGAAGCACATATCAGTTCAGTTCAGTTCAGTCGCTCAGTCGTGTCCGACTCTCCGCGACCCCATGAATCACAGCACGCCAGGCCTCCCTGTCCATCACCAACTCCCGGAGTTCACTCAAACTCATGTCCACAGAGTTGGTGATGCCATCCAGCCATTTAATTCTCGGTCGTCCCCTTCTCCTCCCGCCCCCAACCCTTCCCAGCATCAGAGTCTTTTCCAGTGAGTCAACTCGTCGCATGAGGTGGCCAAAGTATTGCAGTTTCAGCTTTAGCATCAGTCCCTCCAATGAACATCCAGGATTGATCTCCTTTAGAATGGACTGGTTGGATCTCCTTGCAGTCCAAGGGACTCTCAAGAATCTTCTCCAACACCACAGTTCAAAAGCATCAATTCTTCGGCGATCAGCTTTCTTCACAGTCCAGCTCTCACATCCATACATGACCACGGGAAAAACCATAGCCTTGACTAGACGGACCTTGGTTGGCAAAGTAATGTCTCTGCTTTTTAATATATTATCAAGGTTGATCATAACTTTCCTTCCAAGGAGCAAGCGTCTTTTAATTTCATGGCTGCAAGCAGCATCTGCAGAGATTTTGGAGCCCCCCAAAATAAAGTCTGACACTGTTTCCACTGTTTTTCCATCTATTTCCCATGAAGTGATGGGACCAGATGCCATGATCTTTGTTTTCTGAATGTTGAGCTTCAAGCCAACCTTTTCACTCTCCTCTTTCACTTTCATCAAGAGGTTTTTGAGTTCCTCTTCACTTTCTGCCATAAGGGGGGTGTCATCTGCATATCTGAGGTTATTGATATTTCTCCCAGCAATCTTGATTCCAGCTTGTGCTTCTTCCAGCCCAGCGTTCCTCATGATGTACCCTGCATAGAAGTTAAATAAGTAAGGTGACAATATACAGCCTTGACGCACTCCCTTTCCTATTTGGAACCAGTCTGTTGTTCCATGTACAGTTCTTACTGTTGCTTCCTGACCTTCATACAGGTTTCTCAAGAGGCAGGTCAGGTGGTCTGGGATTCCCATCTCTTTCAGAATGTTCCACAGTTTATTGTGATCCACACAGTCAAAGGCTTTGGCATAGTCAATGAAGCAGAAATAGATGTTTTTCTGGAACTCTCTTGCTTTCTCCATGATCCAGCGGATGTTGGCAATTTGATCTCTGGTGCCTCTGCCTTTTCTAAAACCTGCTTGAACATATGGGAGTTCACGGTTCACATATTGCTGAAGCCTGGCTTGGAGAATTTTGAGCATGACTTTACTAGCGTGTGAGATGAGTGCAATTGTGAGGTAGTTTGAGAATTCTTTGGGATTGGAATGAAGAGTGACCTTTTCCAGTCCTGTGGCCACTGCTGAGTTTTCCAAATTTGCTGGCATATTGAGTGCAGCACTTTCATAGCATCATCTTTCAAGATTTGAAATAGTTCAACTGGAATTCCATCACCACCACTAGCTTTGTTCCTAGTGATGCTTTGTAAGGCCCAGTTGACTTCACATTCCAAGATGTCTGTCTCTAGGTCAGTGATCACGTTATCGTGACTATCTTGGTCGTGAAGATCTTTTTTGTACAGTTCTTCTGTGTATTCTTGCCACCTCTTCTTAATATCTTCTGATTCTGTTAGGCAGACACACTGAAATCATAATCACAGGAAACTAGTTGACCTGATCACATGGACCACAGTCGAATGTGGTCCACTGGAGAAGGGAATGGCAAACCACTTCAGTATACTTGCCTTGAGAACCCCATGAACAGTATCAAAATTCGAAATGATAGGATACTAAATGAGGAATTCCCCAGGTCGGTAGGTGCCCAGTATGCTACTGGAGATCAGTGGAGAAGTAACTCTAGAAGGAATAAAGGGATGGAGCAAAAGCAAAACCAATACCCAGTTGTGGATGTGACCGATGATAGAAGCAAGGTCCGGTGCTGTAAAGAGCAATATTGCATAGGAACCTGGAATGTTAGGTCCATGAATCAAGGCAAATTGGAAGTGGTCAAACAGGAGATGGCAAGAGTGAATGTAGACATTCTAGGAATCAGTGAATTAAAATGGACTGGAATGGGTGAATTTAACTCAGATGACCATTATATCTACTACTGTGGGCAGGAATCCCTTAGAAGAAATGGAGTAGCCATCATGGTCAACAAAAGAGTCCGAAATGCAGTACTTGGATGCAATCTTAAAAATGACAGAATGATTTCTGTTCGTTTCCAAGGCAAACCATTCAATATTACAGTAATCCAGGCCTATGCCCCAACCAGTAACGCTGAAGAAGCCGAACTTGAACAGTTCTATGAAGACCTACAAGGTCTTTTAGAACTAACATCCAAAAAGATGTCCTTTTCATTATAGGGGACTGGAATGCAAAAGTAGAAGTCAAGAAACACCTGGAGTAACAGGCAAATTTGTCCTTGGAGCACGGAATGAAGCAGGGCAAAGGCTAATAGAGTTTTGTCAAGAGAACACACTGGCCATAACAAACACCCTCTTCCAAAAACACAAGAGAAGACTCTACACAAGGACATCACCAGATGGTCAACACCGAAATCAGATTGATTATATTCTTTGCAGCCAAAATGGAGAAGCTGTATACAGTTAGCAAAAACAAGACCAGGAGCTGACTTTGGCTCAGATCATGAACTCCTTATTGCCAAATTCAGACTGAAATTGAAGAAAGTAGGGAAAACCACTAGACCATTCAGATATGACCTAAATCAAATCCCTTATGATTATACAGTGGAAGTGAGGAGTAGATTTAAGGGACTAGATCTGATAGATAGAGTGCCTGATGAACTCTGGACAGAGGTTCATGACATTGTACAGGAGACAGGGACCAAGACCATCCCCATGGAAAAGAAATGCAAAAAAGCAAAATGGCTGTCTGAGGAGGCCTTACAAATAGCTGTGAAAAGAAGAGAAGCGACAAGCAAAGGAGAAAAGGAAAGATATAAGCATCTGAATGCAGAGTTCCAAAGAATAGCAAGGAGAGATAAGAAAGCCTTCCTCAGGGATCAATGCAAAGAAATAGAGGAAAACAACAGAATAAGAAAAACAAGAGATCTCTTCAAGAAAATTAGAGATTCCAAGGGAACATTTCATGCAAAGATGGGCTCGATAAAGGACAGGAATGGTATGGTCCTAACAGAAGCAGAAGCACATATAGTAAAGTGTTAACAGTTGGGGAATTTGGGTGCAGGATATACAGGAGTTTTTTTGTACTATTCTTGCAACTTCTTTATAAATCTGAAATTATTTTATTTTATTTTTTTTTTGTGTGTGTTTTATTTATTTTTTTATTTTTATTTTTTTTTATTTTACAATATTATATTGGTTGGTTTTGCCATACATTGACATGAGTTCGCCCCAGGTGTACATGAGTTCCCACTCCTGAACCCCCCTCTCACCTCCCTCCTCCCTTTATCCTCCCTCTGGGTCATCCCCGCACACCAGCCCTGATTATCCTGTAACATGCATTGACCCTGAACTGCTGATTCGTTTCACATATGACAACATACATGTTTCAATGTCATTCTCTCAAATCATCCCACCCTCACCCTCTCCCACAAAGTCCCAAAGACTGTTCGATACAACTGTGTCTCTTTTGCTCTCTCGTATACAGGGTTATATTTCCATCTTTCTAAATTCCATATATATGTGTTAGTATACTGTATTGGTGCGTTTCTTTCTGTCTTACTTCACTCTGTATAATAGGCTCCAGTTTTATCCACCTCATTAGAACTGATTCAAATGCATTCTTTTAATGGCTGAGTAATACTCCATTGTGTATATGTACCAAAGCTTTCTTATCCATTCGTCTGCAGATGGACATCTAGGTTCCTTCCACGTCCTGGCTATTATAAACAGTGCTGCGATGAACATTGGAGTACATGTGTCTCTTTCAATTCTGGTTTCCTCGGTGTGTATGCCCAGGAGTGCGATCGCTGGATCATATGGCAGTTCTATTTCCAGTTTTTTGAGGAATCTCCACACTGTTCTCCACAATGGCTGTACTAGTTTGCATTCCCACCAACAGTGTAAGAGGGTTCCCTTCTCTCCACACCCTCTCCAGCATTTATTGCATGTGGACTTTTGGATAGCAGCCATTCTGACTGGTGTGAAATGGTATCTCATTGTGGTTTTGATTTGCATTTCTCTGATTATGAGGGATGTTGAGCATATTTTCATGTGTTTGTTAGCCATCTTTATGTCTTCTTTGGAGAAATGTCTGTTTAGTTCTTTGGCCCATTTTTTGATTGGGTCATTTATTTTTCTGGAATTGAGCTGCAGGAGCTGCTTATATATTTTGGAGATTAATCCTTTATCAGTTGCTTCATTTGCTATTATTTTCTCCCATTCTGAAGGCTATGTTGTCACCTTACTTATAGTTTCCTTTGCTGTGCAGAAGCTTTTGATTTTAATTAGGTCCCATTTGTTTATTTTTGCTTTTATTTCCAATATTCTGGGAGGTGGGTCTTGGAGGATCCTGCTGTGATTTATGTTGGAGAGTGTTTTGCCTACGTTCTCCTCTAGGAGTTTTATAGAATCTGGTCTTACATTTAGCTCTCTAATCCATTTTGAGTTTATTTTGGTGTATGGTGTTAGGAAGTGTTCTAGTTTCATTCTTTTACAAGTGGCTGACCAGTTTTCCCAGCACCACTTGTTAAAGAGACTGTCTTTTCTCCATTGTACATTCTTGCCTCCTTTGTCAAAGATAAGGTGTCCATAGGTGCGTGGATTTATCTCTGGGCTTTCTATTTTGTTCCGCTGATCTATATTTCTGTCCTTATGCCAGTACCATACTGTCTTGATGACTGTGGCTTTGTAGTGGAGCCTGAAGTCTGGCAGGTTAATTCCCCCAGTTCCATTCTTCTTCCTCAAGATTGCTTTGGCTATTCGAGGTTTTTTGTATTTCCATACAAATTGTGAGATTATTTGTTCTAGTTCTGTGAAAAATATTGTTGGTAGCTTGATAGGGATTGCATTGAATGTATAAATTACTTTGGTAGTATACTCATTTTTACAATATTTATTCTTCCAATCCACGAACACGTTATATTTCTCCATCTATTAGTGTCCTCTTTGATTACTTTCACTAGTGTTTTATAGTTTTCTATGTACAAGTCTTTTGTTTCCTTAGGTAGATATATTCCTAAGTATTTAATTCTTTTCGTTGCAACAGTGAATGGAATAGTTTCCTTAATTTCTCTTTCTATTTTCTCATTATTAGTGTATAGGAATGCAAGGGATTTCTGTGTGTTGATTTTATATCCTGCAACGTTACTGTAATCATTGATTAGCTCTAGTAGTTTTCTGGTAGAGTCTTTAGGGTTTTCTGTGTAGAGGATCATGTCATCAGTGAACAGTGAAAGCTTTACTTCTTCTTTTCCAATTTGTATTCCTTTTATGTCTTTTTCTGCTCTGATTGCTGTGGCCAAAACTTCCAGAACTATGTTGAAGAGTAGTGGTGAGAGTGGGCACCCTTGTCTTGTTCCTGACTTTAGGGGAAATGCTTTCAGTTTTTCACCATTGAGGATAATGTTTGCTGTGGGTTTGTCGTATATAGCTTTTATTATGTTGAGGTATATGTCCCTTCTATTCCCACTTTCTGGAGGGTTTTTATCATAAATGGATGTTGAATTTTGTCGAAGGCTTTCTCTGCATCTATTGAGATAATCATACAATTTTTATTTTTCAGTTTGTTAATGTGGTGTATTATGTTGATTGATTTGCGGATATTGAAGAATCCTTGCATTCCTGGGATAAAGCCCACTTGGTCATGATGTATGATCTTCTTAATGTGTTGTTGGATTCTGATTGCTAGAATTTTGTTAAGGATTTTTGCATCTATGTTCATCAGTGATATTGGCCTGTAGTTTTCTTTTTTTGTGGGGTCTTTACCAGGTTTTGGGATTAGGGTGATGGTGGCCTCATAGAATGAGTTTGGAAGTTTCCCTTCCTCAGCAATTTTCTGGAAGAGTTTGAGTAGAATAGGGGTTAGCTCTTCTCTAAATTTTTGGTAGAATTCGGCTGTGAAGCTGTCTGGACCTGGGCTTTTGTTTGCTGGGAGATTTTTTATTACAGTTTCAATTTCCGTGCTTGTGATGGGTTTGTTCAGATTTTCTATTTTTTCCTGGTTCAGCTTTGGAAAGTTGTACTTTTCTAGGAATTTGTCCATTTCTTCCAGGTTATTCATTTTATTGCCATATAATTGCTGATAGTATTCTCTAATAATCCTTTGTATTTCTGTGTTGTCAGTTGTGATCTCTCCATTTTCATTTCTAATTTTATTGATTTGGTTCTTCTCCCTTTGTTTGTTGATGAGTCTGGCTAGTGGTTTGTCAATTTTATTTACCTTCTCAAAGAACCAGCTTTTGGCTTTGTTGATTTTTGCTATAGTCTCTTTTGTTTCTTTTGCATTTATCTCTGCCCTAATTTTTATGATTTCTTTCCTTCTACTGACCCTGGGGTTCTTCATTTCTTCCTTTTCTAGTTGCTTTAGATATAGAGTTAGGTTATTTAGTTGACTTTTTTCTTGTTTCTTGATGTGTGCCTGTATTGCTATGAACTTCCCCCTTAGCACTGCTTTTACAGTGTCCCAGAGGTTTTTGGTTGTTGTGTTTTCATTTTCATTCATTTCTATGCATATTTTGATGTCTCTTTTGATTTCTTCTATAATTTGTTCATTATTCAGCAGCGTGTTGTTCAGTCTCCATATGTTGGCATTTTTAATAGTTATTCTCCTGTAATTGAGATCTAATCTTACTGCATTGTGGTCAGAAAAGATGCTTGGAATAATTTCAGTTTTTTTGAATTTACCTAGGCTAGATTTATGACCCAGGATGTGATCTATCCTGGGAAAGGTTCCGTGTGCGCTTGAGAAAAAGGTGAAATTCATTGTTTTGGGGTGAAATGTCCTATGCTGCTGCTGCTGCTGCTGCTGCTGCTAAGTCACTTCAGTCGTGTCCGACTCTGTGTGACCCCATAGACGGAAGCCCACCAGGCTCCCCCGTCCCTGGGATTCTCCAGGCAAGAACACTGGAGTGGGTTGCCATTTCCTTCTCCAATGTGTGAAAGTGAAAAGTGAAAGTGAAGTCGCTCAGTCATGTCCGACCCTTAGCGACCCCACGGACTGCAGCCTACCAGGCTCCTCCATCCATGGGATTTTCTAGGCAAGAGTACTGGAGTGGCTTGCCATTGCCTTCTCCGAAATGTCCTATAGATATCTATTAGGTCTAACTGGTCTATTGTATCATTTAAAGATTGTGTTTCCTTGTTAATTTTCTGTTTAGTTGATCTATCCATAGATGTAAGTGGGGTGTTAAAATCTCCCACTATTATTGTGTTATTGTTAATTTCCCCTTTCATACTTGTTAGTAATTGTCTTACATATTGCGGTGCTCCTATGTTGGGTGCATAGATATTTATAATTGTTATATCTTCTTCTTGGATTGATCATTTGATCATTATGTAGTTTCCTTCTTTGTCTCTTTTCACAGACAAAGACTTTGTTTTAAAGTCTATTTTATCTGATATGAGTATTGCTACTCCTGCTTTCTTTTGGTCTCTATTTGCATGGAATATCTTTTTCCAGTCCTTCACTTTCAGTCTGTATGCGTCCCTTGTTTAGAGGTGGGTCTCTTGTAGACAGCATATATGGGGGTTTTGTTTTTGTATCCATTCAGCCAGCCTTTGTCTTTTGGTTGGGACATTCAACCCATTTACGTTTAAGGTAATTATTGATAAGTATGATCCCGTTGCCATTTTCTTTATTGCTTTGGGTTCAAGTTTATACACTCTTTCTGTGATTCCTGTCTAGAGAAGATCCTTTAGCATTTGTTGGAGAGCTGGTTTGGTGATGCTGAATTCCCTCAGCTTTTGCTTGTCTGTAAAGCTTTTGATTTCTCCTTCATATTTGAATGAGATCCTTGCTGGGTATAGTAATCTGGGCTGTAGGTTATTTTCTTTCATCACTTTAAGTATGTCTTGCCATTCCCTTCTGGCCTGAAGAGTTTCTGTTGAAAGATCAGCTGTTATCCTTATGGGAATCCCCTTGTGTGTTATTTGCTGCTTTTCCCTTGCTGCTTTTAATATTTGTTCTTTGTGTTTGATCTTTGCTAATTTGATTAATATGTGTCTTGGAGTATTTCGCCTTGGGTTTATCCTGTTGGGGACTCTCTGGGTTTCTTGGACTTGGGTGATTATTTCTTTCCCTATTTTAGGGAAGTTTTCAACTATTATCTCCTCAAGTATTCTCTCATGGTCTTTCTTTTTGTCTTCTTCTGGGACTCCTATGATTCGAATGTTGTAGCATTTAACAGTGTCCCAGAGGTCTCTAATAATTGTCCTCATTTCTTTTAATTCATTTTTCTTTTTTCCTCTCTGCTTCATTTATTTCTACAATTCTATCTTCTAGTTCGCTTATCCTGTCTTCTGCCTCTGTTATTCTACTGTTTGTTCCCTCCAGAGTGTTTCTGATCTCATCTATTGCATATTCATTGTATATTGACTCTTTTTTATTTCTTCTAAGTCCTTATTAAATCTTTCTTCCATCTTCTCAATCCTTTTCTCCAGGTTATTTATCTGTAACTCCATTTTGCTTTCAAGATTTTGAATCATTTTCACCATCAAAATTCGAAATTCTTTATCAGGTAGATTCCCTATATCTTCTTCTTTTGTTTGTGTTGGTGGGCAATTATCTTGTTCCTTTACTTGCTGGGTATTTCTCTGCCTCTTCATCTTGCTTATATTGCTTTGCTTGGGGTGGCCTTTCCCTCTTCTTTCAGTTTGTGGAGTTCTCTTTATTATGTAGTTTCTTCGCTGTGTGTGGGGTTGGACGGGTGACTTGTCCGGGTTCCCTGGTTAGGGAAGCATGTGTCGGTGTTCTGGTGGGTGGAGCTGGATTTCTTCTCTCTCCTTTCGAAGACAATGGGCTGCTTTTCTGGGTGCCTGATGTCCTCTGCAAGTATTCAGAAGTTGTTTTGTGGACTTTACTCTGCGTTCAAATGTTCTTTTGATGAATTTGTGGGGGAGAGAGTGGTCTCGCCGTCTTATCCCTCCGCCATCTTGTTCCTTCCTCCCCAAACACTGGATTCTTATATTCCACTTGGTCGTGGAGTATCTCTTCACAGCTGCTCCAGCAAGGTGCAGCCGCTGTACCTTACCTTGGACGAGGTGTATCTCCTCAAGGCTGCCCCTCCTGCTTTGAATGTGGAGCAGCTCCTCTCGGCCCTCCGGTGCCCAAGCAGCCACCGCCTCTTGGACGTGGTACAGTCCTCTCGGCCACCGCCCTAACCTTGGGTGCGGGGCAGCTCCTCTCAGCCACGATTCTGCACGTGGTCGGTTGCGCCGGAGCCGGGCGTCTCTCGCATCTGCGCCGCCGG
The DNA here is from genome assembly GCF_049115385.1 of Moschus berezovskii. NCBI lineage: Eukaryota > Metazoa > Chordata > Mammalia > Artiodactyla > Moschidae > Moschus > Moschus berezovskii. The sequence continues at coordinate 90,062,704 of NC_142469.1, read as the reverse complement.
AGCCGGGCGTCTCTCGTTTCTTGAAATTATTTTAAAATAAAAGTTTCAAGAACAAATAATAAATGGATCAGAAAAGAAGATTCTCCCATACTGAAGTTTTCCTCTACTCATTGTCTAATTTTAATACTAGGATTTCTTCAGGAATTTTAATAGAAAGGACAGATTCTGCAGATTCATGTTTTTATTTATAAAATATGTGGTATCATGGTTATGGGAGCATTACTAAAAAACATTTAAATGGGATGTGGCAAAGATAAGTTAAAATTAATTGTCCTTTCATTTAGAATCAGTGCTTTACAAACTAATTATGCATTCAAAATTATTTGAGTGCATATTTGTAGTGAATAGTACCATGAATCTGCATTAAAATCATTGTTCCATTCAATGAAATGATTATTCAGTGAAAGCCTGAAGATCCCAAGATGTTAATTTTCTTATTGATTTGCACGTGCAATTTTTATCAAACATATATACTAATAGTGGTGGCTTATGTAGGGTTCATTGACTTTCCTGAAGCGCTTCCAATTTGTTAAGTGTTACATACATGATAGGAGACAGTCACTATTTATTTTCAAGGTGCTTTCCTAAGACTAAATAATAAAGACAGCTTGAGCAAGGCTGGCACTGTGCCAGGTTTTAATAAGGTTGCCACCCTTCTCCTCCTTCTTCCAGATGGGGAGGTGTGGGCCTGTGACATGTACTCCTTGGGGATGTATAAGAGAGTGCAGGTGACAGAGTGCATACCTCCTCCCTGTAAACCACTTCTTCGGCTGTCATCTCTTCTTCAACAAAGTCATTTATTTGGGGCTGTGCAGTCATTTAGAGGACACTTTTCTGCGGCCCATCTCCAGATGACTTTGTAAAATTAGGAAACTCTGGAAAAGATGCAGGTTGAAATTGGCCCTGGCCAGAGTTGTGTGGCAGATGGCAGCTTTGGGAGGCAAGAGCTGGGCTGCGCTGTTTGGCTGGCAACCCTGGACAAATAAGAAGATGCTCAGACGTCGGAGGAATTCCCTTTCCTTTCTCATTGCCATTGTAATCCAGCCTGACACTTTCCTACGCCAAAGACTTTTCCCTGATTAACCTCAGTTCACAACTGCCTGTCTTTTCATGGACTCCCAAAAGTTTCGCTGTGTATTGTATGCCATTTTCAAAGTCTTCCCTTCCTCTTCATTCATGCCTTTGTTGTCTTGCTTAAGGATGTCTCCATCACTGCTCTATCAGGTGAAAAAAATTGCCTTCTTTATCCTGGTGTTCAAGGGCAAGAGTTTTAGAGTTCAGTTGTTCAGGGTTCAGTTCTGGACTATTCCTTCTACAACAGCTCTAGGAACTTGAACAATTACTCTCATAGCTTGAGCTTCCATGTTTCCAAACAGAGAATAAAAATAACAACTGTTACTTTTGCCTATACCTGTCCCTTGAGATTCTGGATTACATAGACATAAGCATGGCACAAATACTTAGGAGATTCCACTAACCTTATTATATCTCTCAGAAGATAGGAGATAGATAAGGATTGGCCGAGGCTCATACAGAGAAGAAAACTTTGCTAAGCATTGTGTAGATGCGTGCAGATGTGCTAAGTTGCTTCAGTCATGTCCAACTCTGTGCAACCCCATGGACTGTAACCCGCCAGGCTCCACTGTCCATGAGATTCTCCAGACGAGAATACTGGAGTGGGTTGCCATGCCCTCCTCCAGGGGATCTTCCTGACCCAGGGATCAAACCTGCATCTCTTACATCTCCTGCAGTGGCAGGAGGGTTCTTTACCACTAGCCCCCCTGGGAAGCCCCTATGTAGATGCATCTCTACCTCATAGAACAGATCTTCTCAACACTCCTTCCTCCCCTACTCTTTCCCAGGACGTAATGAAATTAGGCATTCTCTAAGTAACTGCAACCAAATGGAAAGCTACTCCTCCAGACTTTCTGGAGTGAAATTCAGCTTCGCGCTTTGGGGCTGATGGGTTTGCTAGTTACGTCAATTTTTATACCAATATATCTGGAGGCAATGGCACTGAGTTCCACCAGATGGCCACAAAATACTACAGACGAGAAAGATTCAGAAATAAAATAATTAGTCGAGCAACAAAAAGGACGAGAGGTTAAAAAAAAAGAAAAGAAAAAATATGTGTGCCATTCACAGCTATTCTATCTTGAAATCCAGGGCCACACAAGTTGGATATTACTCAGTCTTCTTTGGTGCCCCTGGGAGTATTGCCAGATCTTTAATTGGGGTAAAAGGAAAATTTCAAAGTTTTTTTTCTGTCTACCAGGTTTGTTCCAAATTCATTTGAATGTTAAGACTTTTGTGATTTTCATTACACTTCAGTATTAGCAAGAGTCTGAATCTTTGTATCACTAAAATCTTCAACATCTGCTTATCAAACTTAAGTGACACAAAATAGTAAAGCAATTTTCCACCAATTAAATAATGACTAAATTAAAAAAAATTAAGTGACAAATACCACAGTGCCTGAAACATTACGAATGTTCAGAAATGTTAGTTGTGACTATTATTACACATGTCATATGCACCACTGAACACTGCTCTACATGAAATATGGCTCCTCTTTATGCTTGATGAACCTGATTAAATTACTCCAGCACTCTTACTTATACAGTTTTCAATAGGTTGAATCTACACATCTAGCCTACTTGACATCCCCCACAAATCACACCCCCACCAGCCCCAATCATCGATGCTGGCTCGCCAGCCTTGGCCACATAGAAATCTTGTAGAACCATGTGACATTTCTATATTGTGAGTTCTTCCAACAATGCCAGCATACCCTGATTCTGCTTTCTATTTCCCTTCTTTTGAAGAGAAAGAGGTGGAGAAGTGGATATGGGTACTTATGTGTTTCTCAGTCTAATTAGTGTTGAGGACATTTGCTAGATGTGAGACAGCAAGTCAAGGCAAATTATGTAAGCAAGTAATTTTTGAAGACAAATTTCCACATCTACACTTGACTCAATTATAGTTTAAGGTCATTTTTCTCCCATGGAAGATTGAAATATATAAACTCCATTCATCCTCAGAAGGTAGGAATATGAGCCTGTAGGAGCCAGGGGAGGGCTTCAGTAATATGTATAATGGAAGGTCTGTGAATCTCAGGACCCAGATGTTTACAGAAGAAATTTGAAGTAGCACCCATAGGAACTACCAAGAAAATAGCCTTACTCTTCTTATTTCCCTTTTGTCTACTGACTAACCTGCTAAACACTACCAAACCATTTAGTGGTAAACCAAATGAGACAGCAGAGGTCCCTCTATGCCCCTGCTGGTGGTTCCACAGATCTTTGTACAGTTAGCAGATGTTCATATAGATCATTAGACTCCTTCACTGTTTAGATTGTGTAACTGGAGATATAACTTCTAAGCAATTTCCTTTTGCAGTTTTCTCAACCTTACTGGGACTTTAACATCAAAACACAAGCTGTAGAAAATCAAACAGAGCAGGATTTACATGTTCTGGAATCAAGACTATTGCTCCTGTTTTATTTACTTCACTCATAGGACTTTGATGAGGGATGTTTTGATGAGTATCTCTCTGAACAATTGGAACATTCATATAAATGATTGTTCTACAGCTTAAAAAGAAATTCTGTCATACCAGCTCACAAATTCTTTTTACCCAGCTCTAATCCAACCAGTCCATTCTAAAGGAGATCAATCCTAGGTGTTCATTGGAAGGACTGATGCTAAAGCTGAAACTCCAATACTTTGGCCACCTCATGCGATGAGTTGACTCACTGGAAAAGACTCTGATGCTGGGAAAGGTTGGGGGTGGGAGGAGAAGGGGACGACAGAGAATGAGATGGCTGGATGGCATCACTGACTCTGTGGACATGAGTTTGAGTGAGCTCCGGGTGTTGGTGATGGACAGGGAGGCCTGGCGTGCTGTGATTCATGGGGTCGTGGAGAGTCGAACACGACTGAGCGACTGAACTGAACTGAACTGAACTGAATCATATAAATTGTTAGGCAAACAGATATCTGGTACACCAAAGTCTACTTCACTTGGGAACTCAAATTTTTCTGAGTTCATATGCCAGTGGGCTAAAAAAATCATCTTTTGATGTTACCAAGGAACATTGGACGCCATCAGGATGAGAGTGAAAAGGCAGTCATCAGTCAGGCTCCTTTACCTTCATGCTCCAAGGAACAGAGAGAAAAGACCCAGAAGAACTAGCATGCTACAAGTCTTGGTTTGATCCCTAACAGAACTCTTTATCTTGGTTAAATTAATTCCTTTCCCCAAAGCACACACTTTTGTCAATGTCTCTTCTATAACTGTGATAAAGACAATAGTATATAAAAGGTTTTCCTCTGCAGAGTTTTATTTGATCTTCATAAGACAGTCATGAAAAAGGTAAAAAAGAAACTATGGTCTTCCATTAGCAAAAACTCATATCTCAAAGCCATTGAGCTAACAATAACTCATTCAATCATTCATGCCTGAAACAATATTTCCCATTGCTTACTATGTGCCAGGCATTGTGTTTTATGCTTCTACAGAATGATGACTAAAAACAGACCTGAACATTGCCCTTAAAAAATCTTATAGTCTTATTGAGAAGACAGACATTAATGCATTAATAGTAAAAGTGGATTGTTACAAACCATGGTTGTCTTATGGTATGAAAGTATAAGAATTACAAGAATATGTAGAAGAAGCACTAAGAAGGATCCCTTTGGGAGATGAATTTGGGGCTGAGTCTGAATAATGTGTAGGGTTTATTTAGGGCAGGCAAAAGGTGAAATGGGCTTCCCTGGTGGCTCAGAGGTTAAAGCGTCTGCCTCCAATACAGGAAGACCTGAGTTTGATCCCTGGGTCGGGAAGATCCCCTGGAGAAGGAAACGGTAACCCACTCCAGTATTCTTGCCTGGAGAATCCCATGGATGGAGAAGCCTGGTAGGCTACAGTCCACGGGGTCGCATAGAGTCGGACACGACTGAGCGATGGAACGGAACGGAAAAGGTGAAATAGGAACTAAGAGAACATATTACACTTTGGGATCCTGAGAAAGATCCCAACTGGGCAGGAACTCTGAAAGGGAGGGGACATGGGGTGAGGTGAGAAAGGGGACAGAGCCCTCAGATTGAGAAAAGCCTTGCATGGGGGAATCAAAAGTAGTCAGGAGGGAGCAATTTTCACTGGATGTATTTAAACAAAGACAACCACATCTTGTGGACACTGCAGAGAAAATCCAAACATTGAACTGTGGGAATGGGGTTAAAATACTGTTATTTTTTTGAGCATGATGGACATAGTTGTGTAATACTTTAATCCTAGAGAATACCTAGTCACTCTACTAGGTGCAGGGGTAAATCTAGGTTCCATTGGGACTGAAGCTTGTAAAATGTTTGGGGTGTTCATTTTAGAAAAATGTACACAATTATGAAGATACTTTTGTGACTATGCAGGGGACAGTATGTTTGGAGGGCCCAGAAAGTTGTTTAATTAAACATATTGCACAACTAAACACACTTAACTGTATCCTAAATCCTTACAGAAAACAACAGAAAAACCCATTTACAGTTTACAATTACTTGAACTCTTTTCAGCTATTTCTGGTCAGTGACTTGAACTTTGGATGGTTTCCAAAGCAACAAGTCCATTCTTCTAAAAGGTGAAGCCTGTTAGTAGTATGTGAAACTAGCATTCAACAGAATAGGTTTATTTTTTAAAATTTTGCATGCCATTGTAAGTTATAGTCATCTCGTTAGAAAGACATACTTGTTGGTGTAACTTCTTAACACTCCTTATCCATCTCAGACAAATGTTTAGAAACCCAAGTAAAACTATTGCTGCTGTTAAGATCCTTTCAACGATGCAAGCTTCTAATGAGCAGAGGTCATCACTAGATGTAAGAGACACCTTGAAAACAAACTATAGACGAGGAGTTTGATCATGGTGTTAGCCAGAATGTCATGAAAGATAAATTAGGCAAAAAGTAAAATTATTAAGAAGCTAGTGTTTTCAAGGCCATTTTGTGCTCAGGCACCCTTGTTTACTATTACAACTTGTTCTCAAGTAATATAGAATTGCTTACTTTTCTCTGTAGTTCCGAGCCAAAGTCACCTTGAAACACAGCAACAAATTTTAAGCTTGGATGATTCACTTCCTTAACAGTGTGAGGACCTTTTAGCCATCACTTTTGGGTAAAAGAATGAATGAAATAATACCACTGGTTGTTTTTCAGTCTTCAGGGAAATGGTGGATTGATGATTCTCTTACCTCCTTAAATTCCAACCTCAAAAATAAGAGGCTAAAAAAAAAATTTTACTGAAGTTTCCATTCTTGTTTTAAGGGGAAAGCAAACCAAGTTAACATTTTTTGTTCAAGAAAGATGTAGAAACATTCTTCCAGTTCTAGCTGACTGAAGATTGAGTGAGCTACTTGTGTTTGCTGAGAGCTGACTGACACTGGAGAAGTTCTAACATGGATAGTTAGACATTTGGCTTACATGGTATAGCAAGGATTCAAACACCAGAGAGTAGGTTTAACTGGATTATCTTAGAAGCTATTTTCAAATTTAGAAGACAACTTTATTTCCAGTTTAAATAAAAAGGATTATTTCATGCCAAGAGACAGTACTTTGGTTAAAAAAAAAAAGGAAAGAAAGAAATCTGATGAGCTTTTGTTTTTCTATTTGCTTTTTTAATTGACCTTTACCATTGGGCCAGTATTACAATATATAACAAATAAATTGATGAGGATTATGTTAGCTAAGAAAATGATAGATCCTAAAGCATGTGTGAGGACAACACCCACAGTTTCATTTTTATGTAGAAGTCCATGCATTGCCAAGAAGCCCATTCTGACATAGCTTTTACACTTGCCCTTGAAGTTATTCTTTAAGCCAAAGAAAAAAGAAGAAAGAAGACCTATAATTTAAGACATAAATAATCGATGCAATGAAACAAAGAGTATGGATAGAAATAAATGGAGACAAGAAAGCTGACTGTAGATATTAAAGCTGATCTAAAACGAAGAGATTCATAGAGAAAATGGGTTCTTGTATTTTCTGTCATCTGGCTTCAGTAAATTTCTGCTTTCAATAGCTGAATGTCACTGTTTATCTGCTCAAAGCCTTTTCTCCAAGTGCATGTGAGGTTTTCATGCATTATGATTACTAATGGGCCAGAGTTTCTCATTTTGTCCAAAAAAAGATTATATGAAGTAATGTCTTTTTTTTTTTCATTTTACACTGGCAATAATTACTTTATTTAAATAAAATGTTTAAAAAGATAAGAAGTTCTCTTCATTGGTACTGTAGACCAGAATCAAACATAGTACCATTTAATAGACTTTATTGTCATCTGCTCACTATAATGAAAAGTAGATCAAGCAAAGAAAGCAAGCTCCATTTTCAAAAACTGTCACATATTTTAAGCACTAACAATGATTATTACATTCCAATTGTGGCAGACCTATTTAATCTATAGCAAACTATTATATTTTTTCCAACATTACTTCTTTTAAGCCTCAAAGTTAAAGTTGGAAAAGTTGCTGAATGATATTCTTTTATTGAAGGTTATTATTTATTATTATTACCTCAGCTAATAGTACTATAGTGTATCTGAAATTATCATTTGAAAATTCTGTTTTGTTCTGTTTTCCAAGAGAAGATGTAAATGTGCACACATGGAACACAGGAGCTCTGTCGTTTGGACACTCACCGTTCCCCAGAGAGAAAGAAGATGAGAAACATATTTGTCAGTTCCATACTGTGCCTCTCCTCACAGGGCGAGTCAGGCATGAGACTTCTACTATGCATTTGTTTGATTGTCTCAGTGACTGCCCATAGCTTGGTCTTTACTATTTATTATTCCAAATACATTGCTTATCGTTTGATTATATCACACATGAAAAAACTAAAGCATCAGACTGATTTTAATTTAGAGACCATATACATACATTTCCTGGCAGAAAAAAAAACAGATATTAGTTTTTTAACAATGATATTGTGTACCAGTTTTCATTGCTTTTAACAAATTATTCTCAAACCCAGCAGCTTCAGACAACAAGCAATTATTATCTCATAGTTTCTGTGTGTCATGAATTCAGGAGTGGCATAGCTGGGCATTTCTGGCTTGGGGTTTCTTATAAGATTATCCTCAGATCTTGACTTGGGTTGCAGTCACCTAAAGACTTGACCATGGCTGGTGGATCCATTACTAGGGTGGTTAATTACAGTGAACTGCAATAATCAGGTTACTGAATGAATATCCTTGATGGGCAGAATCTAGCATTTGGTAAGCCTATCAATGGTAGCAACCTGATATGTTTTTCCTGAAACAAAAATCTGTTTTATCCTTGAATTAGTGTGATATTTACTTCTAAAAATCATTTTGGACTTTCTCTTCTTGGCAGTATGACAGAATAAGTTTCTAAAGATTCTCCACTGGTGGCTCAGATGGTAAACCTGCAGTGCAGGAGACCTGGGTTTGATCCCTGGGTTGGGAATATCCCCTGGAGAAGGGAATGGCAACCCACTCCACTATTCTTGCCTGGAGAATTCCATGGGCAGAGGAGGCTGATGGGCTAAACTCCATGAGGTTGCTAAAGGATTGGACATGACTGAGTAACTGAGTAACTAACACTTTCACATGTTCACTTTCATACAAAGATTCTCCAGCTTAAAAAAGCCAACAAACAAATGAAAAATAAGTTCTCTCTGGATAAAATAAGACTTCTAACTTATTTTTGGTCTCCAAGTAAGAGTTAAGGGCTTTTTTGAGAGGATTCCTGACCCCTACCAAATGGACATAAAGAATGAACAAGAAGCAATCACAGACAGCCAAGACTACTCTGAAGACAAATGATTACACTAGTGCTACTATCTATTGGGAGACTAAATCTTTGAAAATTATAATGCAGAAAAGCTGTTACTGAGATTCTTCAGTAGTACACATAACTTTAAGGGGTGAGATAGGTTCCAGAACATAAAAACTTTTAGCTTTCAGTATAAGCAAAGGCAAATTTTCTCTGGCCCATGCCCACTACTAGGAAAACAAAGGAAGAAAAGAAGGACATTTAGCAGCAAATACAAACATTTAAAATATAGTAAGTGAACAATGTGGCTTGAACTTGAGGTGAAACGTTTGAAAATTTATGAAATGCATAAATGCCATAAATAATAGAATTCATCAGAACTAGCTCAAGAAGATAAGATATTCAATAGAAAAAACATTCCAACAAAGAAAATATTAGTTTCCAGCTATTTTGTGGGTGAGTATTACCTTAAGTCTTAAAGGTATGATTACATGTTCTGTCTATGAGGTCAATATAACTTTGACATCAAACTTGACTCATGTTTCCTGTCATTGCCACAGAATTTTCACCAGTTAGCCTGGTAGTTTAAGGAGCAGACCAGACCCCACCTCTAGCTTGAAGTCAAGTACGCCCATATTTAGCTCAGGTTGACCACAGCACACTCACAAATACATGAATGAATATAACTGTTGTTTTAAGTCACTCAGTTTTGATATGCAGTATTATTTTGACAATAGCTAACTCTTTCACTGTAGAAAAAGCATTTAATGATGTTGAAGCTGAAACTCCAGTACTTTGGCCACCTAATGCGGAGAGCTGACTTATTTGAAAAGACCCCGATGCTGGGAAAGATTGAGGGCAGGACAAGGGGACAACAGAGGATGAGATGGTTGGATGGCATCACTGACACAATGGACATGGGTTTGGGTGGACTCCGGGAGTTGGTGATGGACAGGAAGGCCTGGCGTGCTGCGGTTCATGAGGTCGCAAAGAGTCGGACATGACTGAGCAACTGAACTGAACTTAACTGAACAACTGTTCATGCAAGACTGTTAGTAAACTAGGAATAAAAGAGAATTTCCTTTTCTCTGAAAAGTGTATCTCCAATAAAACTATACCAAATATTGTGGAAATTTGTACATTCATAGTCCTATACACTATACATAATCCTATACACTACATACCTAATCTTATATACAACAAATTTTATTTCTAAGCAATGTCCTAGAGAAATTCTTGCACATATGCACCAAAATATATGGGCAATTGTATCTATAGCATTATTATTAATATTGCAAAAAACCTGAAATAGCACAGTGTCTTCAAAGTGAAAATGAATTGTTGAATATTCTTCACACAATGGAATATCAAGCAGCAGTACACACGAATGAACTACTGTAATATGCAATAACATAGATCAATTTTATTCACATAACACTGAGAATGGCAAAATGTCCAGGACTATATACCTCATGAATTCATTTGTCGAAATATCAAAACGCAGAAGCTCTTAACTTGAATATGGTTTCATAGTATTTTTTTGCTATCATGATTTTAATTTCTGTATCTATTATGTACATCTTTGTATCTATAAACGTTGTATAAATATGATAATATGGAATGGAATATACCAAGTTTATTCAGAATTACTTTGTACAATGATTTCAGTGGTTAAGTCAATAACAGTTCATTAAAGATACCATATTTTAGTCTTGGTGGCTTTTACGAAGAACTTACAATGGGCAGCAAAGAGACAGATTTGAAGTATCACTCATTTATGCACAGTATTATATTTTGTGGTTATTTTTGCAGCTATAGAAATGCAAATGTCCCCTGAATAAAACAGGTGACAGGAAATTTGAAGTTTTGGAATATTATGTCTTATTTATCTGTGAATGGCCATTGTGCAATCAGGAGGAATATATAGTATCTATTCTCAACATAACTATTCAAAATTTTATAAAGACTGAATTTAAACAGGACACACACACGCATATGTATGTGCTAATTAGGGAAGGGTAAAACTATCATCTGGACACAATGTAATCATCTATCTAGAAAATTCAAAAAAATAATCCAAAAAAGCTATTAAAATTAAGAAGTGCTTGGAATAATTGATGCTTTTGAACTGTGGTGTTGGAGAAGACTCTTGAGGGTCCCTGGGACTGCAAGGAGATCCAACCAGTCCATCCTAAAGGAAATCAGTCCTGAGTGTTCATTAGAAGGACTGATGTTGAAGCTGAAACTCCAATACTTTGGGCACCTAATATGAAGAACTAACTCATTTGAAAAGACCCTGATGCTGGGAAATATTGAAGGCAGGAGGAGAAGGGGAAGACAGAGGATGAGATGGTTGAATGGCATCACCGACTCAATGGAGATAAGTTTGAGTAAACTCCAGGAGTTGGTGATGGACAGGGAGACCTTGCGTGCTGCAGTCCATGGGGTCACAAAGAGTCGGATACAACTGAGTGGCTGAACTGAACTGTATACAAAATAGTATGTAATAGCTTTCCTGCAAAGGTCATTGACCAGTTAGAGCACATCATGGAAAAAAATCCCAACCACAATAACAAATAAACCCCCCAAATAGTGAGAATTAAACCTAACAAAAGACCTGAAAGACCACTGTAAAAGGTAACAGAACACTTTCTGAGGAATATATAAGTTAAATGTTAGTCGCTCAGTCGTGCCTGATTCTTTGCGATTCCATGGACTGCAGCCCATCTCTGTCCATGGGATTTTCCAGTCAAGGATACTGGAGTGAGTTTCCAAAATCCAACCTAAATAAATGCTGGGGGAAAGCAAATTTTTTACATTTAACATGTAAAAGATGTTAGTTCTTCCCAAATTAATCTATGAATTTAAAACAATCCGGTATAAAATCCTAAAAGAGATGTTTATAGGGCTTGACAGGTTTAGTTTAAAATTCAATTGAAGATAAAAATATAATAACCAGGAATATTCTGGAAAAGATCAAAAAGTGGTATTTCCTCAATCATGTAAAAAATACCTAGTGTTAAACTATAGTAACTAAACTTATGTAAGTAATTGTTCAGGAATAGACAGCTTTGTTGCACAGAAAAGGAAAGCATGAGATCAGATGCAACCAATTTAGAGAATTTAACATGTGACAAAGGCAAGGTCGGATGTTAACCCTGTAGGGAAATTAGTGGAGAATTAATGGGCTATTTAATAAGAAGCCATGGGACAATTAGATGACAATTTGAAAATAAAATTTTGCCTACCTCACATCCTCACAAAACTGTTTTGAAGCATATTAAGCAATTATACATAAATAACAGAACTATAAAATTATGCTGAAAAATAGACCATTCACTTATAATTTAGAGTCTTACAGATTTTCCTGAAAACAGGTCAAAATTCAGAAATTATAAAGGAGAGTATTGTCATATTTTCCCATGTAAAAATTACAAACTAAAATGACAGAAGTTACAATAATGAAAAGACAAGTAACAAAAGCCTTTTCTAGGGAAATAATTCCCATTTACCCAAGATGCAAACACAAGGATTTGATAGAAAAGAAAAATTGGGATCAACCTACACATGCGTAGGTTATGAAGAGTTGAACTGTAGCACTTCTGCCCCCTGGAGCAGTCACATAGTTCAGTATATATCAACATGCAAAGATATTAGGTATGTGTTAGGAAGTGGAAAAAAATAAACTGCTGGTATTCAGTATATAATTATGTTATTTAGAAAGAGAAATCTTTAAAAACAAAATTAATATATGCATATAGGTATATATAAATGTATACATGTGTATATTTTAATGTCTTACATATTGCTTTGAAAATGACCTGGGGAAATTCACAATCCACTCAGCCCTGATTACCCAGGGAGAGGGGAGTGAGATTCAAGTATGTGGACAGGAAGTCAAATCAGAGTATTAATTCTTACACTGTAATATCTCTGTGCTTGGTTTGTTTTTACAAAATACATTTTCTTATAATAATTAAAACAAGTCAAAGCAGGTTTAAAAAGAGAGTGACTGAAAATGTAAGTGAAAGAACATGATATTTTAATACCCAGAAAGAAATTTGACATTAAATCAACTATGCTGTGCTGTGCCGTGCTTGGTCACTCAGTCATGTCCAACTCTTTGTGACCTCATGGACTGTAGCCTGCCAGATTCCTTGTCCGTGGGGATTCTCCAGGCAAGAATCCTGGAGTGGATAGCCTATCTCTTCTCCAGGGGATCTTCCCAACTCAGGAATTGAACAAGGGTCTCCTGCATTGGAGGTGGATTCTTTACCAGCTGAACTATTGCTACTGCTGCTGCTGCTAAGTCGCTTCAATCGTGTCTGACTCTGTGCGACCCCAGAGACGGTAGCCCACCAACTACTAGGAAAGCCCTAAATCAACTGTAGCATAACTCAATTTTATCATACTACTTGAATACACCTACTTGCTTTGCATTTGAAGCAAAAGCAGGAGTCTTCTTTCTTGAAGTAAAAAAAATGAACAAATTGTTGATTGTGATAAATTGATGGCCTAGAAATTTCTTGTCCTGAGTTTTAAGGAGATGGGTTGTCACTGTATCATGCTTGGGGGAGAAGAGAGTGCAAGGCTTTTGCATGCACAGACTTCTGAGTTCTGGTTGTATTGACTGTCATTCCAACTCAAAGAAAACTTTAACAGACATCTGTGGGGTCATAACTGAGTTGCATACCAAGTTATATTTTGTCATGAGCAACATAACTTTTAATTAGTTGCTAAAGGTAGGTGTGTGATAAAACATTCCATATAAAAATGTTTATGAATGAGTAAGCTTCCCAGATGGTACTGTGGTTAAGAATCTGCCCACCAAAGCAGGAGATGCAGGTTTGATCCCTGGATCAGGAAGATTCCCTGGAGGAGGAAATTGCAACCCACTCCAGTATTCTTGCCTATAAAATTCCATAGACAGAGGAGCCTGGCAGGCTACAGTTCATGGGGTCACAAAGAGTTGGACACCACTGAGCATGCCTGCACAGCACACACAAGCTATAACTATCCAATCTTTTGAGAGTTGAGGAAAGTTAGGATTTTATCCTTGGAAAAATATGCTCTTTTTAAAATTGGAGTCTAATTGCTTTACAGTGTTATGTTAGTTTCTGCTGCATGATGAAGTGAATCAGCTATATGTATTCACATATCCCCCCATTTTGAGCCTCTCTCCCTCCCTCCCCATCCCACCCACTTAGGTCATCACAGAGCACTATATATGGTAGTATATATATGTCAATCGTAACCTCCCAATTCATGCCATCCTCCCTTTCTCCCCTGTGTCCTCACGTCCATATTTCTGTCCTGGAACTAGACTTATCGGTGCTAATTTTCTAGATTCCACATACAAGCATTAATATACTATATTGTTTTTCTCTTTCTGACTTACTTCATTCTGTGTGATAGACTCTAGGGACATTCACATTTCTACAAATAACCCAATTTTGTTCCTTTTATGACAGTAATATTCAATTGTATATATGTACCACCTAAGTGTCCACTGACAGATGAATAGAAAAATATTCTTAAGTACTCAATTTTGCATACAATATCTCTTCAGTTTATTTCCTACTTGACTTGTTGCAAAGAGCAATGATATATTTGTCAGACAAGGGTCAATCCCCTAGTCCCCGTCTCCCATTCACACACAGTATCATAAATTCCCTTGGGTAATTTCAACTACTGTAAACAGCTTGCCATATTTTCCTTTCTCCTTTCGGGCATTCCTGGAAATACTCAATTTACAAGACAAGAACTCTTCAGCATGGCTATATTTTATTAATAAAATGTATTTATGAAATAATAAAATAAATTTGATTATTGGTATTTTAATAATGAGGCTTCCCTGATATCTCAAGTGGTAAAGAATCCGCTTGCCAATGCAGAAGACGTGGGTTTGCTTCCTGGGTTAGAGGATCCCCTGGAGAAGGAAATGGCAATCCCAGTCCAGTATTTTTGCCTGGGAAATCCCATAGACAGAAGAACCTGGCAGACTACAGTCCATGAGGTCGCAAAACAGTCGGACACGACTTAGGGACTAAACAACAAAATATATACTCAGTATATACTAGCGCTAAGCATTCATCTCAGAGGAAATGAGAAGTGAAGGAACTTGCCCAGGCTCTCAAAGCTGGTAAGCAGCAGAGCTGGGATGTGAACCCAGGCATTGCAGCTTCTTGAGCCTATGCTTCTGAGTATTATGATAGATGGACCGTCAAACCCTAGTTCACTTATGCAATCATAGCCAAGCTTTAAGGTGGCTGAGGGTCTTCACATATAGGTTTGCCATGATTGAGCTTCTGGTTGACCTTGAAGCTTCTTGCCCTCCCAGGACCACCCTGAAATGCCTGCTCCAACTCCTCAAGGACATGATGTGCTGACTCACAGCTAGGACTCACCATCACCCAGACTCAAGTATTTTGTTGGGAATAAAAGAGACCAATTTATTTTTCGCTTGTGCTTGCCATCTTTACTGTGTTCTCTGTTTCAGAGACCTTACTTACCTCTCCTTTCTCTCCTTCAGAGTTATTTCCTCTCTCCTCAGGGGAACTTTTCTCTTCAGACAATTAACAGATTCCTTCCTGTGACACCTCACACAAAATGCATCACTGGATTTTCTGGTTCTTGCCCGATCATTCTAATTTTACTGTAAAGGGACATATAAATGGAGCCTAACCCAGTACAGGAGAACAAGTTGTGTCCCTTCTTTAATTTCTTTGTCTCTATTTTATACACTGCATTCCTCCAAGGCTGCTTATTTGTTATACATAACGCTGACATTGCCTTTAAAAATTGCTCTCTGAACATGAAAATCTCCTTAGCTGCCTCCTACTCATATGTATCCTCCAGTTCTGACTGTACCGAATGTAGGGCATGGAAAGCAAAGCCCACCACCGGCTTCAAACCCAAATGACAGATTTCTACACAAAATTGAACTCATTGCTTCTGATTTTTGCTCAGCTTTTCAAATCAGACAAGAGTATTTCTTGGCAATAAAAATATTTTCCAGTCTTCTGAGTAGACTTAGATCCCATTTTAAAAGAAAGAGCATAGCTGATAAGGATTGGAACAGAAATGGGATTTAACTGCGTACTCTCTGAGGTGATGAATGAGGGGTTTGGTGAGACACAGGGCATATTGCATTCAGGGTGTTTGATCTTTGGTTAGAAAGGCCACTGAATGGGAAATAAAAAACACTAATTACCATTTGTACACTAATATTTTATGTTGGATATTTGATATGCCAAATCAGGGATACATTTCAGAGAACACGAATGGATTTGACTCTTAAAAGTTAAAACTAATTATACTGGTGACTTGTTAAAGAGAATATTCCTTTCATTAGATGGTTAAGCATTTTTACTGTGGAGCTTTCCCTTAGGATCCCAGTAGCACATTATAAAACTCCAATCAAGTAAGCAGTCTGTGGTCTACTATAGTTCACTATCTGATGCTCACCTGCCCACTCATCTCATCAACTCCCAATCCTTATCTAGCAGATCACACCTGAACAAAAGGAGGAAAGGAAAGAAGGAAGAAAGGAAGAAAGACTAAGGGAGAAAAAGAGAAAGTGGGTTAACTTTATTTTGAGAATTTTCTGTGTACCAGCTGAGTGGGAGCTGTTTCCTTTGTGTATGTTAATTTTATCTATCCCTTCCAGTTTGCAAGCATGTTAACTGTCTTTTCAGTCATGTCAGACTCTTTGCAACCCTATGGACTGTAGCCCACGAGGCTTCTCTGTCCAAGGGATTCTCCAAGCAAGAATACTAGAGTGGGTTGCTATGCCCTCCTCCAGGAGATCTTCCCGACCTAGGGATCAGACTGTGTGTCTTACATTTCCTGCACTGGCAGCTTGGTTCTTTACCACTAGTGCCACCTGGGAAGACAATTCCATCCAGTTTAATCCAAGATAAAACTAGGATTTTTTAAGTGTAAGGGGTGTAGGTAATGATCTCTTCCCTCTTATTTTTTATGTGAAGAGACTGTGCTCAGGATGGTTAAGAAATTGCCCAAGATAGTACAATTGTTTAGTGACAGTGTCCTCGCTGAGCTCAGCACAGAGGGAGGTGCCATTCTCTCCCTCCCTCTCCTACAGCATTATCACTGCAGTGGGAGAACTGCAGGACTGGCATTGAACAGGCTGGTATTGACTAATAAGTGACCAATGATAGGCTGACACATGGACACATACTTTAACGGAACACTGGGAATTTCCAGAAATACTTTCAAGACAGGAATACCAGAAAGACCTGGACTTCCCTCATGGGTTAGTGGAATACCAGCACTCTGGATTTGAGTACTAGTATTAACGTGATTCGGAGAAGGCAATGGCAAGCCACTCCAGTACTCTTGCCTAGAAAATCCCATAGACGGAGGAGCCTGGTAGGCTGCAGTCCATGGGGTCGCTACAAGTCATGACTTGAGAGACTTCACTTTTACTTTTCACTTTCACACATTGGAGAAGGAAATGGCAACCCACTCCAGTGTTCTTGCCTGGAGAATCCCATGGACGGGGGAGCCTGGTGGGCTTCCGTCTATGGGGTTGCACAGAGTCGGACACGACTGAAGTGACTTAGCAGCAGCAGCAGCAGCATTAACGTGATTGTCATTGGATTCAGAGGCCTGGAATGTTAAACATTTATATTAAAGGCATCATTATTTCAAGTTCACAGATTTCATGAGTGTTGTCTAATGAGTTTCTTGTTTTCCTTATTCTACTCAGTATTACAATTATAGTGAAATAGACCTTATTAATTCTCTGCATTCAGACAAATCTGTCTTGACAAATATCACAAAGGACTCACCCTATGAATCACACTTCAACCTCCGGCTGCTCAGAAGGAAATGAGCCCACATTTGAGAGTTAAGAGAGGGCAGTTTCATTCCCAGTCCTGCATCATCTGATTGCACTTCTGTGAGTCACCTTATTTCTCTGACCTCAGGTTCCAACTGGCCTCTTAGAATGATAGTCAATGAAAAAATAAGTAAGTGAGTTTGAATGAGGTGATATACATGGAGAAGGGAGACACATGCACTAAAGCCAACATTGCCTGGCTTGAATCCTAACTCTACTGAATACTAGCAACAAAACTTTGCACAAATTATTTTATTTGGGGGCTCTATTATCTGTAAAGTAGGAATAATGATAATTGTGGTCATTTGGTTATTGTGAGCACTAAATGAGCAAATATATGCTAAGTTCTAACAGCCTCATTTAGTCATAATAAACAATCAAATGTATTTATTGAACTTTATAACATTTGTTTTCTCATGGGTCTATTTGAATAATGTTATAATAACATTTTGTAGTGTTGTCTAATGATCTTTTGATATCACCTACAAAGTGATTCAAGACAGAAATGTCTAAAATATATACATTTAAAATTTCAGGGTGACCTATATTTGGAGAGAAATATAAATAAACATAGCTTAGAATGCTACCTGATGATAGAGTGTAACAACAGAAAAGTAAGAATCTGCATAGTTGGCCTTATCTCCTTATTATTTCTTTTGTTCACATAATTGTGAAATATATTTGTTTATATATTTTTGAAAATAAAATTAAGTCCCTTTCAATCCTTATCCCCATTTTCTCTATCTTTGTCTTAATTTTTTCCTCTGTTTGGCACATAGTTGCTGCTAAGTCACTTCAGTCGTGTCCGACTCTGTGAGACCCCATAGACGGAAGCCCACCAGGCTCCCCTGTCCCTGGGATTCTCCAGGCAAGAACACTGGAGTGGGTTGCCATTTCCTTCTCCAATGTGTGAAAGTGAAAGTCAGATCTAAAGAAAACAGTAGAGGAGACAGCTCCAAAGATCTTGAGGTGGTAGCTAGAATTGTCAACCACCTGGTATCAAACCAGACAGTCTGGAAGTTAAGGCCTTCATTAAATGTCTGATACAACTCATGAATGTAGGGATTCAACAGCGCCAGCCCCATTCACTGGATGGCTCAATTTTCTATACTGTCTGGGTCAACGATCAGTGGTGTACACAACTCTGAGAGCCACCTCTCGCTCAGCCTTCCAAATACTGGTTCCACCAGTGTTTTCCGACTTCTTTCCACTGCTGTTCTTCTAGTTTGTTCAAACATTGCTTCCAAATCAAATGTGCGAGCTTTTTTTCCGAACCCCGTGAAGCCCATGGTGACCGCCAGCTGAGGGTCTGGTCCCGATGCATCTGAGCCATCTCTGGGCCCCGGGCGCTCCATGCTTGGCCACCTTCCAAGAAATCAGTAACAACCGCAGCACAAACAGCTGCCGAAGACTTCCAATAAGTTGTACCTTTTGTCATTATTAGTTAAGAGAAGAAAAAGTGTAACTGAAATGATCAAGTCTTTGGGGCAGTAGGAGCACACCATGGATTTCTCATCACATGAAAAGGTATTACTTTCCTGTCCTCTCTCCCTGTTATTCTTTTCCCTTAAAAAAATTTGGAGGAATTACAAACTACCCAACTATAGATAAGCCCTTTTGCATGCAGGCACACATTTGCTCATTCATCCAAAAGATTTAATACCTGGCAGTTGGGTACTGACTACTAGGTTTGGGGTAAGTACCATGAGCTGGCAACTGGTCATTCCTGTTATAGTTTTTCATGCTATATTCTACATTTATTTGCAATAAGCAGGTCATTGCAACCCTAACAGGAAATATGCTTTTGGCCTTTTACCTCTCCAATCACCTTCTGAGAGCGAAACATATCACAGGTAACTTATTTCAATAGCTCCCTTCTAGTGAGAACTTATTGTCTCCTCAATCCATTTTGGTGTCCATATCTACATACTCGTAGAATAACACTCTAAAGAGGATTTTCACTAAACACAAATACACACACACACACACTCTTTATTAATTAATACCAATAGCCTACAGTAATGACAGAATTACATAAGATTTGCATTCTCCAAAGAGTATCTAGAGAAATTTTAAAGTTCATTCTACAATAAATTTGACATGAATTTTGCTTACTAGAAATGAATATTCAGATGGTCCTAAATAATCACTCATAGAGTTTATAAATGTATATTCTCAGACATAAATGTTTTAATACATGAAATTTTCAAATACCAATATTGAAATATCTGGAAGGCTCTTTGAAGAAGAAAGTAAAATAAGGTGATCATACGCACTGGAAAATTTTAACTTGTATATGTAAAGCAAGTTGTCTCAGTCATGTAAATAAATAGTTTTTTTCTTTATGTTTACATTTGAAGCCACTATTCATTTATAAATGCATGCATACACATACATTCATTTAGTATCAAAATTTGATACTCAGTGATTTGAAGAGGAATACATATTTTCCTAATTTTGCTTATTATCACATAATTTTAACCAATGTCATATGCCATGTATTTAGAAATAATATTCTTATATATCATCATGCTGTCTTCAACACTGATAAACATAAAAATGTATATCAGTTCAGTTCAGTTCAGTTCGGTCGCTCAGTCGTGCCCGACTCTTAGCGACCCCATGAACCACAGCATGCCAGGCCTCCCTGTCCATCACCAACTCCCGGAGTACACTCAAACTCATGTCCATCGAGTCGGTGATGCCATCCAGCCACCTCATTCTCTGTCTTCCCCGTCTCCTCCCACCCCCGATCGCTCCCAGCATCAGAGTCTTTTCCAGTGAGTCAACTCGTCGCATGAGGTGGCCAAAGTATTGGAGTTTCAGCTTTAGCATAAGTCCTTCCAATGAACACCCAGGATTGATCTCCTTTAGAATGGACTGGTTGGATCTCCTTGCAGTCCAAGGGACTCTCAAGAGTCTTCTCCAGCACCACAGTTCAAAAGCATCAATTCTTCGGTGATCAGCTTTCTTCACAGTCCAACTCTCACATCCATACATGACCACGGGAAAAACCATAGCCTTGACTAGACGGACCATGGTTGGCAAAGTAATGTCCCTGCTCTTTAATATGCTATCTAGGCTGGTCATAACTTTCCTTCCAAGGAGCAAGCATCTTTTAATTTCCTGGCTGCAATCAGCATCTGCAGTGATTTTGGAGCCCAAAAAAATAAAGTCTGACACGGTTTCCACTGTTTCCCCATCTATTTCCCAAGAAGTGATGGGACCAGATGCCATGATCTTCGTTTTCTGAATGTTGAGCTTTAAGCCAACCTTTTCACTCTCCTCTTTCACTTTCATCAAGAGGCCTTTGAGTTCCTCTTCACTTTCTGCCATAAGGGTGGTGTCATCTGCATATCTGAGGTTATTGATATTTCTCCCGGCAATCTTGATTCCAGCTTGTGCTTCTTCCAGCCCAGAGTTCCTCATGATGTACTCTGCATATAAGTTAAATAAGCAGGGTGACAATATACAACCTTGACGTACTCCCTTTCCTATTTGGAACCAGTCTGTTGTTCCATGTCCAGTTCTAACTGTTGCTTCCTGACCTGCATACAGGTTTCTCAAGCGGCAGGTCAGGTGGTCTGGGATTCCCATCTCTTTCAGAATTTTCCACAGTTTATTGTAATCCACACAGTCAAAGGCCTTGGCATAGTCAATGAAGCAGAAATAGATGTTTTTCTAGAACTCTCTTGCTTTCTCCATGATCCAACGGATGTTGGCAATTTGATCTCTGGTGCCTCTGCCTTTTCTAAAACCTGCTTGAACATCTGGAAGTTCACGATTCACATATTGCTGAAGCCTAGCTTGGAGAATTTTTTTTTTTTTTTGGTAATTAATTTATTTTTTATTGGAGGCAAATTATTTTACAATATTATATTGGTTGGTTTTACCATACATTGACATGAATTTGCCCCGGGTTTATATGACTTTACTAGTGTGTGAGATGAGGGCAATTGTGCAGTAGTTTGAGCATTCTTTGGCATTGCCTTTTTTTGGGATTGGAATGAAGACTGACCTTTTCCAGTCCTGTGGCCGTTGCTGAGTTTTCCAAATTTGCTGGCATATTGAGTGCAGCACTTTCACAGCATCATCTTTCAGGATTTGAAATAGCTCAATTGGAATTCCATCACCTCCACTAGCTTTGTTCATCGTGATGCTCTCTAAGGCCCACTTGACTTCACATTCCAAGATGTCTGGTTCCAGGTGAGTGATCACGCCATCGTGATTGTCTTCGTCGTGAAGATCTTTTTTGTATGTGGTCCACTGGAGAAGGGAATGGCAAACCACTTCAGTATACTTGCCTTGAGAACCCCATGAATAGTATCAAAAGGCAAAATGATAGGATAGTGAATGAGGAATTCTCTAGGTCGGTGGGTGCCCATTATGCTACTGGAGATCAGTGGAGAAATAACTCCAGAAAGAAGGAAGGGATGGAGCCAAAGCAAAACAAATACCCAGTTATGGATGTGACTGATGCTAGAAGTAAGGTCCGATGCTGTAAAGAGCAATATTGCATAGGAACCTGGAATGTTAGGTCCATGAATCAAGGCAAATTGGAAGTGGTCAAACAGGAGATGGCAAGAGTGAATGTCGACATTCTAGGAATCAGTGAACTAAAATGGACTGGAATGGGTGAATTTAACTCAGATGACCATTATATCTACTACTGTGGGCAGGAATCCCTTAGAAGAAATGGAGTAGCCATCATGATCAACAAAAGAGTCCGAAATGCAGTACTTGGATGCAATCTTAAAAATGACAGAATGATTTCCGTTCGTTTCCAAGGCAAACCATTCAATATTACAGTAATCCAAGTCTATGCCCCAACCAGTAATGCTGAAGAAGCCGAAGTTGAACGGTTCTATGAAGACCTACAAGACCTTTTAGAACTAACACCCCAAAAGATGTCCTTTTCATTATAGGGGACTGGAATGCAAAAGTAGGAAGTCAAGAAACACCTGGAGTAACAGGCAAATTTGGCCTTGGAGCACGGAATGAAGCAGGGCAAAGGCTAATAGAGTTTTGCCAAGAGAACGCACTGGTCATAGCAAACACCCTCTTCCAACAACACAAGAGGAGACTCTACACATGGACATCACCAGATGGTCAACACAGAAATCAGATTGATTATATTCTTTGCAGCCAAAGATGGAGAAGCTGTATACAGTTAGCAAAAACAAGACCAGGAGCTGACTGTGGCTCAGATCATGAACTCCTTATTGCCAAATTCAGACTTAAATTGAAGAAAGTAGGGGAAACCACTAGACCATTCAGATATGACCTAAATCAAATCCCTTATGATTACACAGTGGAAGTAAGAAATAGATTTAAGGGTCTAGATCTGATAGATACAGTGCCTGATGAAATCTGGACGGAGGTTCGTGACATTGTACAGGAGACAGGGACCAAGACCATCCCCATGGAAAAGAAATGCAAAAAAGCAAAGTGGCTGTCTGAGGAGGCCTTACAAATAGCTGTGAAAAGAAGAGAGGCGAAAAGCAAAGGAGAAAAGGAAGGATATAAGCATCTGAATGCAGAGTTCCAAAGAATAGCAAGGAGAGATAAGAAAGCCTTCCTCAGCGATCAATGCAAAGAAATAGAGGAAAACAACAGAATAGGAAAAACAAGAGATCTTTTCAAGAAAATTAGAGATTCCAAGGGAACATTTCATGCAAAGATGGGCTCGATAAAGGACAGAAATGGTATGGACCTAAGAGAAGCAGAAGATATTAAGAAGAGGTGGCAAGAATACACAGAAGACCTGTACAAAAATGTATATATGTATGTATATTCACACACATACAAATGTACATTTATATACACAGATACATACATACTTTGGCTTCCCAGATGGTGCTAGTGGTAAAGAACTCACCTGCCGGTGCAGAAGGCATAAGAGATTCAGGTTTGATCCCTGGGTTGGGAATATCCTCTAGAGGAGGGCATGGCAATTCATTCTAGTATTCTTGCTTGGAGAATCCAATGGGCAGAGGAGGCTGACAGGTTATAGTCCATGGGTTGCAGAGTCGGACACAACTGAAGCGACTTAGCATACATACATATACACATACTAAATTTTTGCACAAAATTGTGAAATTTCCAGACATAACCAGTTATTCCTTGTTATTTCCAACTTAATATCACTGAGAATGAAGGAGGTAATATATTACTATATATCATATAATGTATATATAATATATCAAGTTATGTATTGATCCTTTGGAATTTGTTGAGATTATAAAGTATAGTATGGAATCAATTTTCATGAATACTCTATATGTTTTTTTCCTTAAAAAGTGCATTTTTATTAATGTGTATAAAGTTTTATATATCTCCATTACATCAGTGTGGTTTACTATCATTTTCAAAGGTTCTACAGCCTTGTCTGAATTATCTCTACATTAATGAAAGAAATATGTTGACATTTTCCACCATGATAGCATTCTCCCTGTAGATGTCTTAGATTTTTAAATATAGTTTAAGGTTATTGTATCTTACTGGTGAATTGAACCTTTTATCATAATCAAAGTAATCAAACTTTGATCATAAAAGTAATCAACTCTCTAAAATCATTTTTATTCTGTTTTATCTGCTTGCTTTCAACATAGAGCCATTTCTTTGCCTTATATCAGCTTTTTCATGGTTAGTATTCAATTGACATATATTTTTCATCATTTGCTTTAAATATTTTGGTGTCCTTACATTTTACGTTGATTCCCTTATAGACAATACACAGCTAAAATTTTTTTCTTTGCATGCCATCCCTCATGCATGCCACCTCATCTTTCTCGTCTGAGTCTTTTATACGTACTTCTTCGGTCTCTCTCTCTCTGTTTCTCTCCTACCTAACATGCCTCCTTATATTTTCCTTTTGTGAAGGTATTTGGTAGTCAACTCTCTCAGATTTTATCTGAAAATGTCTTTACCTTCATTCTTGAGAGAGAGTTTCACTGCGTTTACAATTCTAGGTTCATAATTACTTTTTATCAACTCATCGAATATATAGTTTCCTTCACTTCTAGCTTCAGTTATTGTTGAGAATTCAGTTGTCAGTCTTACTGTCACTCCTTTAGGGACATGTCTTTTTGACTGTACTTAAGATCAATTCTTTTTCTTTGTTGTCTTGAAGTTCATTCCTGGTTAGACTAGGCATTAATTTGTATTCATTTAAGTTCTTGGAACTTTAAAAAATTTTTGAATTTGATAGCAGTTTCTTTTTAGTAGTGTAAATGTCCTACTATCTTCATTATCTTCCTCTGGAATTCTGATTAAATGTATGTTATACTTAGTATATTTTTATGTCTTTTAATCCTTTTAATCTGCTTGTCTTTCTAGGCTATATTCTAGAAACTGAATTCATATCTTTTTTTTAGTTCACAAATTCTCGCTTCAACTATATTTAATTGGTTGTTTAATTTTCTTTTAAGAGCTTTATTTTAATGTTACTGTTTTATTTCTAGAAGTTTTATTTGGCTCATTCTCAAATCTGACTATTCTCTGACTGTATTTTCAAGTTTTTCTTTTATTAAACATTGTTTTTTAAAAGTATTGTGCCTGATTTTTTCAATATCTGAATTAACTTTGAATTTGTTTATCTGCTGACTGCTGTTTCTGCTAGTTCCCCCCTGTATTTCTTTATTTCCTTTTACGTTTTGTGAGTTTTAACTTTGAGTCGCTCATTTTTCTTTGAGACCTGGGTTGAAGCTAAATTCCTACAGAGATTTGCATCTGATTCTGCCAGTTGCCTGGAGGAGTGTTTGAATCACCCAGGTAGTATGATATCATATCTCAGATGCACTGCAAGAACCAGTATGGATTATAAAAATTCAAAGAAAGATTTTTCCCTTCACTTAGTCCTGGGCCTCAGATAGGAAAAATTTCCCCATATCTCCTTTGTGTAGCAACGTTTTTCTTGCCTAATTCTATTTTTCACTGTTACTGTGTATGTAACCCATAGAGAGGAGTTCAAACTCTATGAAGTCCAATTTCTTATTAGATTCCCTGCTTTGGAAACATCCTGAGTTTTCTCTCTTCTTTTCCACACCTCATACTATCATGAAAGCTCAAAATAACTAGAGATACATAATCATTTTCAAGACAAAAATTAGATGTGAGGTTGTTGACCTATTAGGGTCCTCTTGTTTTATATATTTGGGGGTTTTGAGGATTTGTTGATCCTCTGAAAAGCTCAAAAATGCATTTAGGAAGGTGTTTTATATATTTTTAACAAAAATTTTTTTCAACATTTTAGTTTCTTCAGGCACAAGCTGCACTTTGGAGGATTAGTTTGTGTGATGTTCTGCCATATTACTGGAAAAAGGAGTACCTGAACATATTCTTAAGGAAATGACATGGCAAATTTTGAGAGCTTTTCATAAAAGACAAATTTGACTTAATACTCTATGCATTTTATTATTGATAGATAACCACAGAGGCTATCAACATTGCAAAAGTGTTAAAAACAAATGGGAGTAATTTTTTTCAAGCTGGAGTAATTGCACAAAATACCTGTAAAATGTGCTTAAAGGTTTTTGTTTTTTCTTTCTTTCTTTTAAATGGAGACAGCATTAGAGTAAAAATGAGAATAAATTTATTGAAGGAGACAATACCAACTAAAAATTAAAAAATAATTTATAAAGTTAAGGGAGCACAACTACTATCTCCAAGCAATAATTGTAAGAATCTTTTACTGAAAAACAGCCCCAGCAACAGTAACACATGATAACAAACTTGTTTCATCAGTATTTTGCTTTGTGTTGTTAGCTAATAACCACAAAACCATAAGCCCAGTGAAAACTACTCACAAATAAATACTTTTTGATCTGCTATCTCAAGATGTCAGACTCTCAAAAATTGAGGAAAACAGTGACACAGTTAAAAAAGATATTACCTCCTCAAGAAATCATATTCTTCTTAACCTACTCTTTGCACACCTACAATACAATCAAGGAGAACCAGGGTCAGGTTATAGCAAGAGAGTTTAATTTTTTTTTTTAACATCTCATGACATTGCATCTATTTGGGGAAAAAAGAAGACAATATACCCATTCAGAAACCTATGAGAATTGTGTTTTAGGACAACCCAAAATGAGATATTTATCTGGATGGAAAACTTTAAATAAAAAGGATTTTCTTCTATCTTCCTTCCTCTCTCTCAAACAACCCCAAGGACTGATCTTATGGCATACTTTTTCTCGATAATGGAATAGAAAATAACTTCAGAAAATAACACTGTGCTCTTCTGGGTAATAAATTTTATGGGTGTTGGGATAAATTGCTAGGAGAGATTGTGAGCCAGTCAGACAAGAAAATGGCATGGAAAGTTTTAGAGACAACACTTCAAAAGTAAGGGACTTTGGAAAACAATTTAAACAAGAAATACAAAAGCACGGTCTTTCAGCTACTTGTTGCAATATACAAAATGCTTGGGAGTCCTGAGCCTCTCTATCTGAAGTCAAACAAAAGTCCTGTATCACTGCAGTTGAGCATATATAGAGAATTTTCACATAAGCTTAGTACACAGGCGCAGGTAATTTTCCGTGTCCCCAAAACAGCTTTCTATCCCCATTATGTCATGGCCAGTATTATTGGAAAGTATATTTTACTACTAGAGATTCACTAAAGATGTTAAAGATGTCTGGAAATACTTCTAAATCCAAATATCCCTGGGAAGTATGCAATAATTTTTATCTATCAAAATGTGGAGTTCATCTCTATTGGCAAAGTGGGGAATGACATCTGAAATTCAGAAAAAGGGAGACAGATTTGTAGCAGGCAGTAAGAACACAGAACTGAAAAGGCTCTTGAAGATAGTTGGTTAATACAAGTCACATAGCAAGTAAAGAGAAGGCAGGTGATGCTATGGAGTTAGATATATACCTATTAGGCGGCCAATGGACAGAGATCAGGTAGACCCCAACCGAATAAAGTAGTTCAAGCATCAGGAAGAAAAGAAAGCTGTAGAGAAGTCTTTCTAACCTATAACCTGTGATTTTCTACACCAGAGGTTCTCAAACTTTCTGTCCTCCAAAACCCTTTACACACCCAAAGATTACTGGAGCTCTCAAAAGGCTTTTATTTATAAGGTGATAAGAATAGATATTTACCATAATAGGAATTAAAATTTAAGAAAATTAAAATTTCTTAATTCATTTTAAAAAATTACAATAATATCTCCAATTCAAGTTAACAGAAATAATTTATTTTTATGAAAAATTAGCATATTTTCTAAAACAAGAATAAGACTGACTTTGATTTACATTTTGAAAGTCTGGCTTAATAGAAAGTACCTGGATTTGCATATCCATTTCTGAATTCAGTCTGTTACAGCATATTTTTATTGAAGAATATGAAGAAAATCTGGTCACAAAGAGGTTTGAATTTAAAAAGGGAAGAATATTATAATAGTCCTTTCAAATAACTGTGAATATTCATCTTTAATATTATACCAAAACTCAAGAAGCGATAGTTTCTTAAAATTTAAGTGTAGAATTTGCAAACTTATCAGTGATGTTACATTAAAATCAATTTATCTAGCTTATTCTTAAAATAGATGTTGTACTCAAACATGATTTTGTAATATCATGCACTGGTCATTTGGAAAAAATTAGTGCCGTGAGAAATGAAGTCTTTCCCATATTGACAGGTTTCACTATACATTATTCAAAATCACATATGATAAGATCACTGATTTCATTAGGGAAGTACTCAGGTGGTCAGATACTGTCAGGCTAATGGCTGACACACATTTTCTAAAATTCTAAATTTTGCTTGAAAATGCAAATGTTTTCATTGACAGCAGATGCTATCAGATGTTTTTCTTGAGTGACAGGCACATTTGGTTGATTCTAGAGAAAATATTTGTCAAACACTCAATCCTGAGGAACTATTGATTTGGTTCAGTTCAGTTGCTCAGTCATGTCCTATTCTTTGTGACCCCATGGACTGCAGCATGCCAGGCCTCCTTGTCTATCACCAACTCCCAGTGCTTACTCAAACTCATGTCCATCAAGTCGGTGATGCCATCCAACCATCTCATCCTCTGTCATCCCCTTCTCCTCCTGCCTTCAATCTTTCTCAGCATCAGGGTCTTTTCAAATGAGTCAGTTCTTCGCATCAGGTGGCCAAAGTATTGGAGCTTCAGCTTCAGCATCAGTCCTTCCAGTGAATATTCAGGACTGATTTCCTTTAGGATTGACTAGTTTGCTCTCCTTGAAGTCCAAGGGACTCTCAAGAGTCTTCTCCAGCACCACAGTTCAAAAGCATCGATTCTTCATTGCTCAGTTTTCTTTATAGTCCAACTCTCACATCCACACATGACTACTGGAAAACCATAGCTTTGACTAGATGGACCTTTGTGGGTAAAGTAATGTCTCTACTTTTTATTATGCTGTCTAGGTTGGTCATAGCTTTTCTTCCAAAGTACAAGTATCTTTGATCCTTGTTATTTCTTTCAGGTAAAAATGCTGTTCCTAAGGATGTCTGCTCTCGGACAAGACAGAGTAACAGAAACTGGATTTACCCAACTACCTGATTTTTAAAATGGGCAAAGTATATGAAACAGCATTGGAATAGATCCATGAAAGATGGAAAGCAAATGATGCACCTCTGTAATTGCTCCAGTTAAAAGCTTAAAGAGTTTCCAGGTCATAGTGCAGAGAGAGGAAACCAAAAAAGAGACTATGAGATAACTCACACTGAGAACATGGAACTGAGTTCAGGCAGAACAAGGTGGCTCCTGCTATTTGGGAAGAATAGGAAAGGAAGATTGTGCAGGGCAGCCTGGAGATCTGTAGAGAACTTTCCCCAAAACATTCAGCTGCTTACTGATTAGTGTACGCATGTAGCAAAACCCACCAAAGTCAGGGAAAGAATCACCTCAAATGATTAGAGGTTAACAGTGCTGTGATCAGGCTTGGGGATTCTACATGTACTTTTCTGCTGGGAAAATGCCTAGGAGTGAAACTGATAGGCTATGTAATATTTGCTATGTAATGTTCTTCTTTAATAGACACACCAACCAATTTAACAGTTCCACTGAATGCTTTCAGTTTTTTTACATCATCTTGTGTTGTCTATCATTTTTATTTTAGTCATTCTGATGTATATTATCTCATTCAATTTTGATTTGCATTTCCCTGATTACTATGGAAGCAAATTCCTTTTTATATGTTCTTTGGCTTTGTTCATATAACCATTATGGCATAACTAATCATTAAAATAACTGTCATAAAAAACAATGTCTTGTTTTATTGATTTAGAACTTCTTTCTCCTTAGCAATAATATGCTCAAATATCAAAGCTTAGAGGAAATTTTTCTCTCCGAATTGTTTGACTGTTTTGGGAAAAGTCCACTGCAAATCTGAAATGTGGGAAAAGCACTATTCAGTAAGCAACTTTGGAAAATCTTCATTGATTGTGCTAGCTGGAAATACTTTACCAAACTGAGTAAGTCATCTCAAACTTTAATTAGCCAGTGGGTGATGATCAGATTGTAAATAAGCTGAATAGCCAAGCCTGCCCCTCATGAGCTTGTGGGGGAGGTTTGCTATTAGTATTTCTAACTTTAATGCTAGACCAACTTACCTCACCAAGCGAAACTGAGACACTGGGATAAATGGGGCAGAAGATGCTGTCACATGACACTAGCAAATTTTCTTGCAACAAAATTAGAACAAATTGACAGATCTCTGTCAACTTTAGAAATAACTTTGCCATGTAAATAAAAATAATACTACATTGAAGGGGGCATCTGGTGGTGTGAAAATAGACTGCACATGGCCCAGTGAAAATTAGCTATCATGAAAGGGTTTGCTAATTATTTTTTCTTTGGTGCTGTCATTCCTGAAATACCTCTACCACCTGAAGCCTTATGCTTGGCTTTTCTCAAATCACTCAATTTAAATATTTTTAAAAATTGTAGTGGGTGTCTAACTATGCCATCAGCATGATCTTGAGGCAGGAGATAGATGGGCTCCAGGTTAGATATTTACAGTTGGCTTCCTGCTTGCATTTCATGGGGCATGAAGAAGTAGGGCTTTGGGCTGGATACTTACAACTCTTAGCATTTCGTGAGACAGCCAATAGATGGGCTCCAGTTAAGGAATTTACAATCAGCCTTCTGTTTGCTTTCCAAAATGGAAGTAACAACAGAAACAGGATAAATAGCCAATGTTTGTCTTTTAAAGATCTTAAGGTTATACCCATGGTAAGGACAAAGAGGAGCAAAGCCCTGTCTGAGTAAAGGATTAAGGGATCTCCACTCTCCGAGCGACTTCACTTTCACTTTTCACTTTCACACATTGGAGAAGGAAATGGCAACCCACTCCAGTGTTCTTGCCTGGAGAATCCCAGGGATGGGGGAGCCTGGTGGGCTACCGTCTATGCGGTCGCACAGAATCGGACACGACTGGAGTGACTTAGCA
The DNA here is from genome assembly GCF_049115385.1 of Moschus berezovskii. Taxonomy (NCBI): domain Eukaryota; kingdom Metazoa; phylum Chordata; class Mammalia; order Artiodactyla; family Moschidae; genus Moschus; species Moschus berezovskii. The sequence continues at coordinate 90,031,629 of NC_142469.1, read as the reverse complement.
GCAGCAGCAGCAGCACTCTCCCCCTTGGGACAAGGGAGCCACTACACATGTGCAGAAAGGCTCCTTGTGGGTCAGGATAATGCCAGGCCATAATGAGTTTTGCTCCTCCTAGAAGCCTTCACTTTGAGATCCATCTTGGCTGAGGGGTGTGTGCACACCCAGAGGAGGGTCCCAGGATAGGTCAGGTGTGGAAAAAGAAAACAAATAATTGGCTAAAGAAAGACAAAGAACTGCTGTATATAAATGACTTAACCACCTCTTTCTGCATATCTGAGGTTATTGATATTTCTCCCGGCAATCTTGATTCCAGCTTGTGCTTCTTCCAGCCCAGCGTTCCTCATGATGTACTCTGCATATAAGTTAAATAAGCAAGGTGACAATATACAACCTTGACGTACACCTTTTCCTATTTGGAACCAGTCTGTTGTTCCATGTCCAGTTCTAACAGTTGCTTCCTGACCTGCATACAGGTTTCTCAAGAGGCAGGTCAGGTGGTCTGGGATTCCCATCTCTTTCAGAATGTTCCACAGTTTATTGTGATCCACACAGTCAAAGGCTTTGGCATAGTCAATAAAGCAGAAATAGAAGTTTTTCTGAAACTCTCTTGCTTTCTCCATGATCCAGCGGATGTTGGCAATTTGATCTCTGGTGCCTCTGCCTTTTCTAAAACCTGCTTGAACATCTGGGAGTTCACGGTTTACATACTGCTGAACCCTGGCTTGGAGAATTTTGAGCATGACTTTACTAGCGTGTGAGATGAGTGCAATTGTGCGGTAGTTTGAGCATTCTTTGGCATTGCCTTTCTTTGGGATTGGAATGAAGACTGACCTCTTCCAGTCCTGTGGCCACTGCTGAGTTTTCCAAATCTGCTGGCATATTGAGTGCAGCACTTTCACAGCATCATCTTTCAAGACTTGAAATAGCTCAACTGGAATTCCATCACCTCCACTAGCTTTGTTCGTAGTGATGCTTTCTAAGGCCCACTTGACTTCACATTCCAAGATGTCTGGCTCTAGGTCAGTGATCACGTTATCGTGACTATCTTGGTCGTGAAGATCTTTTTTGTACAGTTCTTCTGTGTATTCCTGCCACCTCTTTTTAATATCTTCTGCTTCTGTTAGGTCCATACCATTTCTGTCCTTTATCGAGCCCATCTTTGCATGAAATGTTCCCTTGGAATCTCTAATTTTCTTGAAGAGCTCTCTTGTTTTTCCTATTCTGTTGTTTTCCTCTATTTCTTTGCATTGATCACTGAGGAAGGCTTTCTTATCTCTCCTTGCTATTCTTTGGAACTCTGCATTCAGATGCTTATATCTTTCCTTTTCTCCTTTGCTTTTCGCCTCTCTTCTTTTCACAGCTATTTGTAAGGCCTCCTCAGACAGCCATTTCGCTCTTTTGCATTTCTTTTCCATGGGGATGGTCTTGGTCCCTGTCTCCTGTACAATGTCACGAACCTCCGTCCAGAGTTCATCAGGCACTCTATCAATCAGATCTAGTCCCTTAAATCTATTTCTCACTTCCACTGTATAATCATAAGGAATTTGATTGAGGTCATATCTGAATGGTCTAGTGGTTTTCCCTACTTTCTTCAATTTAAGTCTGAACTTCGCAATAAGGAGTTCATGATCTGAGCCACAGTCAAAAATCAATAACCTCAGATATGCAGATGACACTACCCTTATGGCAGAAAGTGAAGAGGAACTCAAAAGCCTCTTGACGAAAGTGAAAGAGGTGAGTGAAAAGATTGGCTTGAAGCTCAACATTCAGAAAACAAAGATCATGGCATCTGGTCCCATCACTTCATGGGAAATAGATGGAAAAACAGTGGAAACAGTGTCAGAGTTTATTTTTTTGGGCTCCAAAATCACTGCAGATGCTGATTGCAGCCATGAAATTAAAAGACGCTTGCTCCTTGGAAGGAAAGTTATGACCAACCTTGATAGTATATTAAAAAGCAGAGACATTACTTTGCCAACCAAGGTCTGTCTAGTCAAGGCAATGGTTTTTCCCGTGGTCATGTATGGATGTGAGAGTTGGACTGTGAAGAAGGCTGACCGCCGAAGAATCGATGCTTTTGAACTGTGGTGTTGGAGAAGACTCTTGAGAGTCCCTTATACTGCAAGGAGATCCAACCAGTCCATTCTGGAGGAGATCAATCCTGGATGTTCATTGGAGGGACTGATGCTGAAGCTGAAACTGCAATACTTTGGCCACCTCATGCGACGAGTTGACTCACTGGAAAAGACTCTGATGCTGGGAAAGGTTGGGGGCGGGAGGAGAAGGGGACGACGGAGAATGAGATGGCTGGATGGCATCACCGACTCTGTGGACATGAGTTTGAGTGAACTCCGGGAGTTGGTGATAGACAGGGAGGCCTGGCGTGCTGTGATTCATGGGGTCGCGGAGAGTCGGACACGACTGAGCGACTGAACTGAACTGAACTGAACTGAACTGAACTGAACTGAACTGAACCACCTCTTTACTGAACTCCTCCTCACCCTTTCTCTCTGATTGTACATCTCTGCCTTGCTTCTATCCCATCTAAACAAACTGTTTTTCTGTGAGTTCTCCCATTTCCTGTGCTGTAGCTCTAGTAATAAACTTTGCACCTGCATTTATATTTTTTGCCTCTGTGATAAATGCATTTTTCATTGGAGGCAAAGATCCAGGGGAAAATAGCTTCTAACCTCTAGCCCTTGCTGGTCTGGTGGCTAGGATTCCTGGTTCTCATCCAGGCTACCCAGGTTCAACTCTTGGACAGGGAATTAAGATCTCGTTTCATGCCATCGCTCACTGCTGCCTCACCAAGATCAATCTCGATTAACATAAACTGTCTATGAGTCACAGCAGCCCTGAAAAAGGTGCTAATGGGCATCATTAGACATTCTACCTTTCCTCTTCTAAAGGCAGTCTGTGAAACCTCCCAGATAAAGCGAAATATCACAGAGTAAATAGATCCAAAATAGCTCCCTGGTCTTGATGCTTCTGCCTCCTACATTCTGTATTATTCATTTTTATGAGACTCATGGTTTTTCATTGCAATTCATGCCACTCATTTTTAGAGAATATCACCTTAACTCATGAGTTCAATGATTAAGGGAATGCTTTGAAGAGTGGAGGGGACTCTGGATTATGTCTCTTTAGTAAAAGTACAATGGAACAAATTATCTGTTAAATTTCAAATTTTAAGCCTATATATCATTGCTTGTGTTTTCATTTTTCTATGTAAGTAAATAAGATAAGCAATGATTCAAAGAATAGGTATCTCAGGCACTGCTGGTGATAAGGAAGTTAGCTTGCTGTTTAGCTATAGATTTAGTTGCTCAGGCACCAAATTACTGTTGTTTTATATCAAACAAAACAACGGTATTTATGAGTGTTTACTAAACATCAGATAGAACACTAACAGCTCTGCTTGCATAAATCTGCTTTTCTTCTCAATGATTATACAAGTTAAATATATTATTTCCATGTTTCAGTTAAGAAAATTGAAGCTTAAAAAGTTTACATTCCTTTCATTTTCCTTTTTAATATTCATTCAACGTCCCATTTGTTTGTCCCATTCTTCTACGCTGCCTGTCAAAGCATTTGTTTCCTGAATTCCATTGTGTTTTTCCTTCCTATAGTTTCCACGGAAAATTTGATTTCTGTTAGGGTTTCCTGTAAGTTTAGGTAATGAGATAGACAGTGCTAAATTCATCATTACTTGTAGAAACTGGTGACAGATGAAAGAATGCCTCATTAAAAATCTTAAACATTTTACTTGTATTTTAATAAATAACATTTTAAAGTAAAAAATGGGAAATAACCACAATACAGTATTTAGCTTAATCAATTATGTGGAATCACTACTCCTTGTGCCTTTTGAGAGAAAAAATAATCTAAATATTTATTTAGATTTATTTAAATATATTTTATTTATTTTATATATATTTAAATATATTTATGTCTTGATGAATAAGAACAATTAACATCAGAGCAGGTTCTCAGCAAGTATTCAGGAAATAAAATAATGCTAGTAGTTTATTAGTATAAGAAGCTCTAACAGTTTATAATGTAAGTCTTCAAAAAGTCCAAAAAGTAAATAGGAATATAAACTTTGCTTGCTATTGTGCTTATATCTTGCTTTCTTCTTCAGTCTCACTCTTAATGTCTACAGTCTAATAAACATTTCTCTGAGTCATTTTTGGCCATAAAGAGTTATGCGTAAAACCATGGTGACAAGCTATATTTTTGAATTTTTTAGTCATTTTAAGATGAATATTATGAAAATCTTGAAGTTTATTAGAGTGATCTAATTAGTCATGCTAAGACATTTCAAGTTCCTTGTAGTCCATGAAAATAAGTCTTGTATCCTTGTATCCTTCTGTTGAGCCAAAAATATTTTAAAATATTTTTAAATCCCTGAAATATAATAAGATTTGTGCTTGAGAAAAACCAAAAACAGTGTGCTTATGCTTATGTGTTTAGTTGCTAAGTAGTGTCTGACTCTTTGCAACCCCCATGGACTCCTTTGCCCATGAAATTTCCCAGGCAAGGACACTGTAGTAGGCTGCCATTTCATTCTCCAGAGGCTTGTTCCAACCCAGGGATTGAACCCATGTCTCCTGCATTGGCAGGCAAATTCCTTTCCACTGAGCCACTTGGGAAGCCCCAAAACTTAAGGACAGATAAATTTACACTTTGATTTGTGATGGAGTAACTGCTATCAAACGAATTCTCCCATCATGAACACCTGTTCAAGCAGAATTCTTGAAAGAGCATAAAAAAAGACCACTATTTGAAGGCATCAGAGAATATACACAGTTACTGTAACTTCTGGAAAAAAATTCCAGGGGGAAAATGATACCACATAGATATTGAACCTGACATACTGTGCACAATTTCTACTTTAAGGCATTCTTTTGAGGCATTTACCAACTCCAAAGTTGTGCACACGTTGAACAATTTTCTAAATAACATGCTGGAGCAATAATGAATGTGAAAGTGTTAGTCGCTCAGCCATGTCCGATTCTTTGCGACCCCATGGACCATAGCCCACCAGGCTTCTCTGTCCATGGAATTCTCCAGGCAAGAATACTGGAGTGGGTAACTATTCCCTTCTTAGAGGATCTATCCTGCCCAGGCGTTGAACCCAGGTCTCCCACATTGCAGGCAGATTCTTTGCCATCTGAGCCACCAGGGAAGTGGAGCAATAATAAAGGGTTGAAAAGTTAAGAGGAGATTTTTGCACTACCAAAAAAAAAAAAAAGTGAATCTGTCAAGAAGTGAGACTCTTATATACAGCCCAGGATGAGGCCATAAAAATAAAAGTAAGCAATTGAATTTATAAATTGTGTGTGATAGCGTTGCATAGGTTTTCTTTTCTTTCCAACTATTTTTTGATGTTTTTTCATACCCCAAACTTTTCATTCTCATTTTCTTTTATTTTTAAAGTCAGTTTGTGTAGTTGCTGAGAGTTTTGTTTGTTTGTTTATTTTTAGCTGCATTGGATTTTCCTGCATAAGGAATAAAAGGTCATTCTACAGACTCACTGAGAAAGATGGGTTTGAACTGAAAAGATGTGGCTTACTTGGTTTCTTAATTAAAGAATGCTCTTGTAGGTGGAGTGCAAATTCTTTAACAAGGGGACCTTATGGGAAGAGTCTTTTTCTTATGATTATTTGAATTTTGTTTTTTATAAAGCCATTATCTCTAGGTGTTCACCTCTTCCTCTTCAGCACAAAGCCTCCGGGAAGCATTATCTCAACTGAACTGTCATTCTCTTTTCTCAGAGCAGTGCTTTCTAAGAGTGCTGGTCCAAATAAGAAGTCTTTATTTTACTCTGGTATTGTCAGTGCTCGGATCTACCATAGATATGTTCTCAGCATTCATCAACTCAAGATAAGACCATCCTTTACTGGGGATAAATCATAGGCAATATTATCTCCATTTGACTGCCACTAGGATCCTAGTGTATTCTACACTTTTCTGTACAATTCTTGCCTGACCCTCTGTCCTGGTTTGTAATCTGTAGAATGTTTGAAGGCATGAGTGCTTCCCTTGTGGCTCAGCTGGTGAAGAATCTGCCTGCAATGCGGGAGACCTGGGTAAAATCCCTGGGTTGGGAAGATTCCTTGAAGAAGGGAAAGGCTACCCACTCCAGTATTCTGGCCTGGAGAATTCCACGGACTGTATAGGCCATGGGGTCCCAAAGAGTCAGTTTCACTTTGAAGGCGTGAATGTTCAGTCATGTTTGACTCTTTGTGTCCCCGTGGAATGGAGCCCACCAGGCTCCTCTTCCCAGGGAAGAATGTGTTGCTGGCCAAAATCTTGGTCCTTTCTGACCACTGAGGCCAAATACAAAAAAATACGGAGACAGAGTTTGGACAAAGGTGGATGTAATTCTCAGTGGAGAGGAGAACACAGTAGGCTCAAGACTCAAGAACTGTGCCCCCACCACTCCCGCCCCCATGAGGATTCTAGGGGCTTATGTAAGGCAAGGATTTGCAGTCAGGGGTCAGTAATGCGGAACAAAGGTAATAGGATCTTGATGTCTTCCTTTAGCACTGTTTCAAAGATAGTCATAAACTGGCATTCCGTTCAGTTCAGTTGCTCAGTTGTGTCCAACTCTTTGCAATCCCAGGGACTGAAATATGCCAGACCTTCCTGTCCATCACCAACTCCCAGAGTTTATTCAAACTCATGTCCATTGAGTTGGTGATGTCATCCAACCATCTTACCCTCTGTCGTTCCTTTCTCATCCTGCCTTCAATCTTTCCCAGCATCAGGGTCTTTTCAAATGAGTCGGTTCTTCACATCAGGTGGTCAAAGTATAGGAGCTTCAGCTTCAGCATCAGTCCTTCCAATGAATATTCAGAACTGATTTCTTTAGGGTGGACTGGTTTGCTCTCCTTGCAGTCCAAGGGACTCTCAAGAGTCTTCTCCAGCACCACAGTTCTAAAACATCAATTCTTTGGTGCTCAGCTTTCTTTATAGTCCAACTCACATCCATACATGACTACTGGAAAAACCATAGCTTTGACTACAAGGACTCTTGTTGGAAAAGTAATGTCTTTGCTTTTTAATAAGCTATCTAGGTTGGTCATAGCTTTTCTTCCAAGGAGCAAGAGTCTTTTAATTTTATGACTGCAATCACCATCTGCAGTGATTTTGAAGCCCCCCTCAAATAAGGTCTGTCACAGTTTCCACTATTACCCCATTTATTTGCCATGAAGTGATAGGACCAGATGCCATGATCTTAATGTTGAGTTTTAAGCCAACTTTTTCACTATCCTCTTTCATTTTCATCAAGAGGCTCTTTAGCTCTTCTTCACTTTCTGCTATAAGGGTAGTGTCATCTGCCCATCTGAAGTTATTGACATTTCTCCCGGCAATCTTGATTCCAGCTAATACTTCATTCAGCCCAGTATTTCTCATGATGTACTCTGCATGGAAGTTAAATAAGCAGGGTGACAATATACAGCCTTGACATACTCCTTTCCAGATTTGGAACCAATCTGTTGTTCCATGTCCAGTTCTAACTGTTGCTTCTTGACCTGCATACAGATATCTCAAGAGGCAGGTCAGGTGGTCTGGGATTCCCATCTCTTTAAGAAATTTCCACACGTGCTGTGTTTATTGTGTTCCACACAGTCAAAGATTTTGGCATAGTCAATAAAGCAGAAATAGATGTTTTTCCAGAACTCTCTTGGTTTTTGAATGATCCAACAGAGGTTGGCAATTTGATCTCTGGTTCCTCTGCCTTTTCTAAATCTGGCTTGAAATCTGGAAGTTCACGGTTCAAGTACTGTTGAAGCCTGGCTTGAAGAATTTCAAGCATTACTTTACTAGCATGTGCTGCTGCTGCTGCTGCTGCGTCACTTCAGTCGTGTCCTACTCTGTGTGACCCCATAGACAGAAGCCCACCAGGCTCCCCCAATCCTGGGATTCTCCAGGCAAGAACACTAGAGTGGGTTGCCATTTCCTTCTCCAATGTGTGAAAGTGAAAAGTGAAAGTGAAGTCGCTCAGTCGTGTCTGACCCTTAGCGACCCCACGGACTGCAGCCTACCAGGCTCCTCCATCCATGGGATTTTCTAGGCAAGAGTACTGGAGTGGCTTGCCATTGCCTTCTCTGACTAGCATGTGAGATGAGTGCAATTATGTGGTAGTTTGAGCATTCTTTGGTATTGGAATGAAAATTGATCTTTTCTAGGCATTAGTGACCCAGTGGTTGAATCTGGCTGTGTGGTGGCTCAGCGGCCTTCTTTCTGATATGCAACTACAAGGGGAACGGTGTTTTAAGGGTAAATACCAGATAGGTGGTACTGATGGTAAAAGAACCAGCCTGCTAATGCAGGAGACTTAAAAGACATGGGTTCAATACCTAGGTCAGGACGATCCCTTGGAATAGGAAATGGCAGCCCAGTCCAGTATTTTTGTCTGGAGAATCCCACGGACAGAGGAGCCTGGCAGGCTACAGTCCATGTGATCCAAAATGTCGGACACAACTGAAGTAACTTAGCATGTAAAAGGATAACTGTGAATTATAGCTCCTGCAGAGTTAGGGAGCAGAAAAGCAAACTTAGTTACAGATATTCAGAGTTAGGAGGCAGGAAATTAAACTTAGTTACATGTGAGAGTTGGACTGTGAAGAAAGCTGATGGCCGAAGAATTGATGCTTTTGAACTGTGGTGTTGGAGAAGACTCTTGAGAGTCCCTTGGACTGCAAGGAGATCCAACCAGTCCATTCTAAAGGAGATCAATCCTGAGTGTTCATTGGAAGGACTGATGCTAAAGCTGAAACTCCAATACTTTGGCCACCTCATGCGACGAGTTGACTCACTGGAAAAGACTCTGATGCTAGGAAAGGTTGGGGGCAGGAGGAGAAGGGGACGACAGAGAATGAGATGGCTGGATGGCATCACCGACTCTGTGGACATGAGTTTGAGTGAACTCCGGGAGTTGGTGATGGACAGGGAGGCCTGGCGTGCTGTGATTCATGGGGTCGCAGAGAGTCGGACACGACTGAGTGACTGAACTGAACTGAACTGAACTGAACAGCATGCAGAGTTAAGAGAAGTTAAAGTAAAAGAAATAACTAGGAATGCACAGGCTTTCTCACTGTTCTCTTTATCTTCTTTGTTCTCAGGAAAGGGAAAGAGAAAACTCATTCCTCTTTTTCTTTTTCACTGCAACAAATACTGGAATGGGTTGCCATTTCCTACTCCAGGCAATCTTCCAGATCCGGGGATCAAATCTGCGTCTCTTACATCTCCTGCATTGGCAGGCAGATACTTTACCACTGCACCTCCCAGGAAGTCCAGAGAATGTTTCAGTTCAGTTCAGTTCAGTCGCTCAGTCGTGACTGACTCTTTGCGACCCTATGAATCATAGCACGCTAGGCCTCCCTGTCCATCACCAACTCCCGGAGTTCACTCAAACTCATGTCCATCGAGTCGGTGATGCCATCCAGCCATCTCATTCTCTGTCGTCCCCTTCTCCTCCCGCCCCCAATCCTTGCCAGCATCAGAGTCTTTTCCAGTGAGTCAACTCGTCACATGAGGTGCCCAAAGTATTGGAGTTTCAGCTTTAGCATCAGTCCTTCCAATGAACACCCAGGATTGATCTCCTTTAGAATGGACTGGTTGGATCTCCTTGCAGTCCAAGGGACTCTCAAGAGTCTTCTCCAACACCACAGTTCAAAAGCATCAATTCTTCGGCGATCAGCTTTCTTCACAGTCCAACTCTCATAACTATCAGTTCAGTTCAGTTCAGAAAATATTGATTTACATGTAGGTATCCGTCTACATGTAAATCAATATTTTCAAAACTTTCTGCCTCCTTGCTATTGTCATAGATTTATTATAATCATATCTTAAGATTGCATTTGTTCTTTTTGTCCATATAAATGTTTTAGGGAGAAGCATATGTAGGAAAATTTGAAGTTAGGTGGCCATGACAAACTAGCCTATGGGAAATCAATGCTCTATGCTTCTTGAAGTGCTAAAGTCTCATGTTTCAGAAGACTGGAAACATACCTGGAAAATCCTCAAATTGTGCAAATCATTATTTTGGCATTCATGTTTTATATTATAATTCTATATTTTGCTAAAAAATTCTGGGGTCAAAACAGAATAATTTTTTCAGCATTCTTCTGATTTAGTTCCCTAGCACCAGTTAATTTGGCAGTAATTTTCATAGTTCATTTTTTATATTTATCTTCAATTGAAGACAAGTGAATTCATTGTTTGTTTGTTTGGTTTTTTTTTTTAAACCCTAATCTCAGACATCACACAACTAGAGATTGGAAAAGAAGAAATTTCATTCCACTTATCTGTCACATTCTAAGTTTTGCCTAGTAAGCTATCAATGTTTTATTTTTAACCTCTGATATCCCCCTTGAGAACTGTTGATACAAATGCCATTTCTAACCTTTGGGGTTATTTGTTTTTTGTTTTCCCTCAAATATCCTTTTAACCAGTGTAGAAGCACTCTACTAGTCTCACAGTGGTATTTGACTTTCTGATGAGCCACCAAAATATCACAGTCATACATACTTTTTACTTTAAAAATACATCTTCTGATTAACTCTCTCATAAGAAGTTTAAAAATATTTTTCTATTTTACAAAATGATCATCAATAATTTCTATAGGAGACCCTCGCTTGTTTATTCCACAATGATGTACATATATTGTTCCTTATATTAAAATCTTAAATTGTTTTCCATCTTAAAGATGATTAAGAGGAAAGAATAATTCTAAGTTCTAAAATTGTTTAACAAAATGTTACAAAATACAGGATATTTAATCTGATGATTTTATTTTTCTAGGTTTATAAAGGTAAAGTTTATTCATTATCTCAGACTATGTAATATTCTTTTCTTTTGAGAAATATATACATTTTAATAGTTTTATTTATTTTGTTTTTGACTGTGCTGGGTTTTCATTGCTGCATGGGCTTTTCTTTAGCTGCGGTGAGCAGAGGCCACTCTCTAGTTTTGGTGCAAGGGCTTCTCATTGCAGTGGTTTCTCATGTTGGGGAGCACAGGTTTTAGGGTGTGTTGGGGAGCATAGGTTTCAGTTGTTGCTCTATATGGGCACAATAGTTGCAGCTCCTGGGCTCCGGAGCACGGGTTCAGTATTGTGGTGCATGAACTTAGTTGCTCCGTGGCATGTGGGATCTTCATGGACCAGGGACTGAACCCGTGACTCCTCCATTTGCAGGTGGATTTTTTTTTTTTTTTACACCCCTGAGCTATCAGGGAAGCCTGAGAAATATATATATTAAGCATGTACTGTATATGCCAGCCTTGTTCTAGGTACATAAAGTATGGAAGCAAATAATGTGGAGAAGAGGAAAACAGAGACTAGATAAACAAATAAGTAGATTGATAGATGGAGAAGGCAATGGCAATCCACTCCAGTACTCTTGCCTAGAAAATCCCATGGATGGAGGAGCCTGGTAGGCTGCAGTCCATGGGGTCGCTAAGGGTTGGACGCGACTGAGTGACGTCACTTTCACTTTTCACTTTCACACATTGGAGAAGGAAATGGCAACCCACTCCAGTGTTCTTACCTGGAGAATCCCAGGGACGGGGAGCCTGGTGGGCTTCCGTCTATGGGGTCATACAGAGTCGGACACAACTGAAGAGAATTAGCAGCAGCAGATTGATAGATAAACTAAAATAAACCAGACTGTGGTAAATGTCTTGTTTAAGATTTAAAATAAGATGTAATGTGATAACTAATGTCTAGTTTATTTTTTATTTTTATTTTTTTAGAGGGTTTCAGCATGTTTTTTTTTTTTTTATTTTTTATTTTTTTTTTAGGAGGGATGCTTTTTTCATATATTTCACAATCTACTACAACATGTATTACTTTTCTTTTTTTTTTCCCTACAGTTCATAACTTTTATAAATAAAATAAATTAAATGTACAGTGAATAAGTTCTCTGAAATATTTCAATATTTCTGCAGGTTTAGTAACATTGTAAAATACATTTCAACTAAAATTCACAAATCTAAAAACCTGTTAGGCATTTTTAGGCGTTTTAAGTTGGAAATGAAGACCAATGTTACATCGTAATATGCCAATTACAAATAGTACTTCAAATAGCAAATACTACAGTTTATCCCAAACTTTAAAAACTATTCATGAACTCAACACTGAACTATTGATGGCTATGAGAATTGTTTCCTAGCCTTTTTGAAAATTTCAACCCATTTACGTTTAAGGTAATTATTGATAAGTACGATCCCGTAGCCATTTTCTTTATTGCTTTGGGTTCAAGTTTATACACTCTTTCTGTGTTTCCTGTCTAGAGAAGATCCTTTAGCATTTGTTGGAGAGCTGGTTTGGTGATGCTGAATTCCCTCAGCTTTTGCTTGTCTGTAAAGCTTTTGATTTCTCCTTCATATTTGAATGAGATCCTTGCTGGGTATAGTAATCTGGGCTGTAGGGTATTTTCTGTCATCACTTTAAGTATGTCTTGCCACTCCCTTCTGGCCTGAAGAGTTTCTGTTGAAAGATCAGCTGTTATCCTTATGGGAATCCCCTTATGTGTTATTTGCTGCTTTTCCCTTGCTGCTTTTAATATTTGTTCTTTGTGTTTGATCTTTGTTAATTTGATTAATATGTGTCTTGGAGTATTTTGCCTTGGGTTTATCCTGTTGGGGACTCTCTGGGTTTCTTGGACTTGGGTGATTATTTCTTTCCCTATTTTAGGGAAGTTTTCAACTATTATCTCCTCAAGTATTCTCTCATGGTCTTCCTTTTGGTCTTCTTCTTCTGGGACTCCTATGATTCAAATGTTGGAGCGTTTAACATTGTCCCAGAGGTCTCTAATATTGTCCTCATTTCTTTTAATTCGTTTTTCTTTTTTCCTCTCTGTTTCATTTATTTCTACAATTCTATCTTCTAGTTCGCTTATCCTGTCTTCTGCCTCTGTTATTCTACTGTTTGTTCCCTCCAGAGTGTTTCTGATCTCATCTATGGCATTATTCATTGTATATTGACTCTTTTTTATTTCTTCTAAGTCCTTATTAAATCTTTCTTCCATCTTCTCAATCCTTTTCTCCAGGTTATTTATCTGTAACTCCATTTTGCTTTCAAGATTTTGAATCATTTTCACCATCAAAATTTGAAATTCTTTATCAGGTACATTCCCTATATCTTCTTTTGTTTGTGTTGGTGGGCAATTATCTTGTTCCTTTACTTGCTGGGTATTTCTCTGCCTCTTCATCTTGCTTATATTGCTTTGCTTGGGGTGGCCTTTCCCTCTTCTTTCAGTTTGTGGAGTTCTCTTTATTATGTAGTTTCTTCGCTGTGTGTGGGGTTGGACGGGTGACTTGTCCGGGTTCCCTGGTTAGGGAAGCATGTGTCGGTGTTCTGGTGGGTGGAGCTGGATTTCTTCTCTCTCCTTTAGAAGACAATGGGCTGCTTTTCTGGGAGCCTGATGTCCTCTGCCAGTATTCAGAAGTTGTTTTGTGGACTTTACTCCGCATTCAAATGTTCCTTTGATGAATTTGTGGGGGAGAGAGTGGTCTCGCCGTCTTATCCCTCCTCCATCTTGTTCCTTCCTCCCCAGAACACTGGATTCTTATATTCCACTTGGTCGTGGCAGTATCTCTTCCCAGCTGCTCCAGCAAGGTGCAGCCGCTGTACCTTACCTTGGACGAGGGGTATCTCCTCAAGGCCGCCCCTCCTGCTTTGAATGTGGAGCAGCTCCTCTCGGCCCTCTGGTGCCCAAGCAGCCACCGCCTCCTGGACGTGGTACAGCTCCTCTCGGCCACCGCCCTAACCCTGGGCACAGGGCAGCTCCTCTCAGCCACGATTCTGCACGTGGTCGGTTGCGCCAGAGCTGGGCGTCTCTCGCGTCTGCGCTGCCGGAGCCGGGCCCCTTGCTTTCTTTAGCTTCTGGAGACCTGCTGCTTTCCTTGGCTCATGGTACCTTCCTTGAATCACTCCAACCTCTTGCTATTTCTCTCTCCATTTATGTAAAATTCTTGAAGTGACAAAATTGTAGAAATGGAGAACAGGTTAGTTGTCGCCATGGATTAAAGATTAGTCTAATGTCTAGTTTAGACTGGATGTATTAGGTGAAGAACGTACTGGGAAGAGGAACAGTTTAATAGAAACAGAAGGATGGCCAGTATTGCCAGAAAAAGGCTGGAGATGAATGTCTTGTTTTTTTCCCAGCTTTATAAATTTTGGTCTTTTAAAAAATATTGACATCAAACTACAGTGAACTGGTTTTTGTGTATATAATATTTGAAAATACCTTGAGAATCTAATCGTCTAAAATATTTTGTGGACTCAATAATTTGTCTATGGAAAACTGAATTTGTTCTTTTGATTCTGAGCTCTCTTGTACTGAGTAGAAATCTGAGAATATGGTGTCAGGGAAACACTGCTCCCCTTGGAAGAAATAACCCCCTGAGGATAATTTTTCAGCACTAGCAGCTGGAAAACTCTCTAGTTTAATGAAAGGAAGCTCTGAGGCAAGGAAATTCTGGTGTTTGCCTTTGCAGTCTTCCAAATGGTTCTTGGAGACTCTTAATGTGAAATAAAGACTGGGAATCTGTGCTACATGCAGATGTTAAGGTCTGAAGTACATTGTCTTCCTCATCATGTTTACAAAGTAATATGTAAAACTGTCTACAGCAAGGAAAGAAAAACCCTTTTCCCAATTAAAGTCCTAATGTACATGATAAACTGTGTGTGAGAGTATGTAAATGCATTATAAATTCTAACAAGGAAGAATTGTATAATTCTGTGTGATGATAGATAATTGTTTTCTGGCCACTAGCTGTTCTCTCTTCCTATACACTGTTCCCAGAAATCTATTAATATATGACTAACTCCTTTACATTCTTCAGAATTTGCTACTCTACTTAAAATTATCTGTCATCCCCCCTAAAACTCCTATGCTTGACTCCCTTGTCTTTATGTCTTATTCATTGGTTATATAAAAAAAGGTGTTATAGGGCTTCCCTGGTGGCCCAGTGGTTAATGCAGGGGACATGGGTACACTGGTTCAGGCCCTGTTCTGGGAAGATTTTTCATGCTGCAGGACAACTAACCCCGTGTGCCAGAGCTGCTGAGCCTGTACTCTAGAGCCTGCAAGCCACAACTACTGAGCCATGCACTGCAAATACAGAAACCCTAAAGGCTGTGCTCAGCAGCAAAGGAAGATACCACAATGAGAAGTCTGTACACCACAACTCACTGCAACTAGAGAAAGCCTGAGCAGAGCAACGAAGATCCAATACAGCAGATTAAAAAATCAATATTACATTAGCTATGGGAGAGAATGCAATGGTGTTGACATGACACTGGTTATACAAGGCTGACAGAGTTAGCACAGATGAAACATTTGAAAGGTGCAATGTCAGGAACTCCGTGCACTGTTGAGGAAAGTTTCTTAGAACTCCATGTATGACTGCACTAAACAAAAATTCTCCCAAGTATAAAGGGAAACGTTGCTTCTTTATTCTAAGCTTGATATTATTCAGAGTGAAATGTATACCTATGCACTTAAACCAAAGAAGAGAAAGAATTCTTTGTGATCATTAAGGTCATCCTTTGAGTGCGTGATGAAGATGATTTAGGAATTTTTGGAAGATGTAAGCAGATATCGAATAAAATACAATCTCTTTGAAGCCAATTAAGAAAATGGATGAAAGCAAGGAAATACAAATGTGCATTAAAAATTGAAATGTCACATGTAAAATATTTAAAATATTTTTAAAAATTAAATTTCATTTCAATTTTGGCCCTTCTAATTTTTTGCAATTTTATGCTTAAGAAAAGGGAAACCTGGTGGTTCAGGAGGAAAAAATCCACCTGTGATACAGGAGACACGGGTTTGATCCCTAAATTGGGAAGATCCTCTGGAGAAGGAAATGGCAACCTGCTCCAGTATTTTTGCCCAGGAAATCCTATGGACATAGGAGCCTGGCAGGCTACAGTCCATGGGGTTGCAAAGAGTCGGACATGACTTAGTGACTAAATAACAACAACAAAAATGGTTAAGAAAACTTCAAAGAACCTGATCTTAAAACATTCACACTGTATACTAACAACAACAACAGCAAAAAACCTGAGAAAAATTTGGGTAAACATGTATGTATATTTCCTTCTTCGTGATTTTCAGTCAGTTCAGTTGCTCAGTCATGTCTGACTCCTTGAAACCTCATGGACTGCAGCATGCCAGGCTTCCCTGTCCATCACTAACTCTGGGAGCTTGCTCAAACTCATGTCCATTGAGTCAGTGATGCCATCCAACCATCTCATCCTCTGTTGTACTCCTCTCCTCCTGCCTTCAATCTTTCCCAACATCAAGGTGTTTTCCAATGAGTCAGTTCTTTGCATCGGGTGGCGAAAGTATTGGAGCTTCAGCTTCAGCATCAATTCTTCCAATGAATATTCAGGACTGATTTCCTTGATTTGTTTCCTTGACTGATTGGTTTGCTCTCCTTGCAGTTCAAGGAACTCTCAGGAGTCTTCTCCAAAACCACAGTTCAAAAGCATCAATCCTTCAGCGCTCACCTTTCTTTATGGTCCAACTCACATCCATACATTACTACTGGAAAAACAATAGCTTTGACTAGATGGACCTTTGTTGCAAAGTAATGTCTCTGTTTTTTAATAAGCTGTCTAGATTGGTCATAGATTTTCTTCCAAGAAGCAAGCATCTTTTGATTTCATGGCTGCAGTCACCATCTGCAGTGATTTTGGAGTCCCCTCAAATAAAGTCTGTCACTATTTTCATTGTTTCCACATCTATTTGCCATGAAGTGATGAGTCCAGAGTCCATGATCTTTGGTTTTTGAATGTAGAGCTTTAAGCCAACTTTTTCACTCTCTTCTTTAACTTTCATCAAGAAGCTCTTTAGTTCTTCTTCACTTTCTTTATGATTTTAGGAATGCATAATGTATTTCTTTTTGCATTATTTTTCTATACATTCAGCCCTTCGCTCTACTATGACATCTTTTGAAATAAGATTAATCCACCTAAATATTTAGCATAATGTGTGTTTCAATGTTAATTATAAAGTTAAGACATTTCTACATGAAACTGGTTTTAAGAGATTGTACTATTAATGGAGAAAGCTGTATATAAACCTACCAGTTCATAGTATGGACTATATATACTAAGGGAAGAGTGTGAAGGTATCCATAATTCTAATGGAAAGAACACAGTGAAACAAGGAAGAAAAAACTGTGAAATGAAAACATCTCCTGACATATCAATAAACATGAAATACCATAGCCATCAGCAATTTCTGGCCTCCAAATGTACATAAGGGCTCCCAAAACTGCAATCCAGCAGATGCCTGCCACCCTCCAATAGTGATTGCTGAGGAGCTTGAGGGTTTGCAAGAAGCAGCCATCTGCCACTCCTTAAGGTGAACAAGGAAACAGGATTGGCCCCAGATAGCTGAGGTGCTTTTGAAAGGAATGAATTCAGTGAACCCAGAGGCTTGCATCTTCCCATACATACAACGCTAAATTCCCTACCTTGATACCTGATCTTTGATGTTCAGACTACCTGCTCTCTTTGTTGCACAGTGTATATAGCCTGACTCCATTTCTGGCCTCCTTGGAACACTTTTCTCAGAGCCGCTGAGATTTTATCTCCTGGCATCTGAGTATTAGACTTTCCCACCAAATAAAATAACTCTCTACTTTCAGGCTGTGACTATATTTTTTAGTCGACAAATGTTCCAACTTTGTCTTCTCTTGGCCTTCCGTGTAGTGAGTTGCTTCTTTCCTGAAAGGGTGAGGACTGATGCTCAATTCCTGAAATATCAACCATAGAAGAATTCAATGGAAACTCATGCAGTAGTGTATAGTAAATACTGCTACGTTCTTTACAGAAGTCATTAATAATTATTTTTTATCTTATTATTCTAAAATTTTTTCACATTCTCACATAGGTTTTTATATAGAGAATTTAAGACGTCTAACAATGGATTTTGGTAGAATAGAAAGCATTCGACTTCATGAGCTTCACGCAGTCAATAGCAATTGATGCAGAGGAAGGTAAACTTTCAAACTCATTCTATGAGGCCACCATCACCCTAATACCAAAACCTGACAAAGATGCCACAAAAAAAGAAAACTATAGGCCAACATCACTGATGAACATAGATGCAAAAATCCTTAACAAAATTCTAGCAAACAGAATCCAACAACATATTAAAAAGATCATACATCATGACCAAGTGGGCTTTATCCC
The DNA here is from genome assembly GCF_049115385.1 of Moschus berezovskii. Taxonomy (NCBI): domain Eukaryota; kingdom Metazoa; phylum Chordata; class Mammalia; order Artiodactyla; family Moschidae; genus Moschus; species Moschus berezovskii. The sequence continues at coordinate 90,013,406 of NC_142469.1, read as the reverse complement.
ACGGATGGAAGGATTCTTTAATATCTGCAAATCAATCAATGTAATACACCACATTAACAAATTGAAAAATAAAAATCATACGATTATCTCAATAGATGCAGAGAAAGTCTTTGGCAAAATTCAACATCCATTTATGATAAAAACCCTCCAGAAAGTAGGAATAGAAGGAACATACCTCAACATAATAAAAGCTATATATAACAAACCCTCAGCAAACATTATCCTCAATGGTGAAAAATTGAAAGCATTTCTCCTAAAGTCAGGAACAAGACAAGGGTGCCCATTCTCACCACTACTATTCAAAATAGTTTTAGACATTTTAGCCATAGCAATCAGAGCAGAAAAAGAAATAAAAAAGAATCCAGATTGGAAAAGAAGAAGTAAAACTCTCACTGTTTGCAGAGGACATGATCCTCTATGTAGAAAACCCTAACGACTGCACCACAGAATTGCTAGAGCTAATCAATGAATATAGTAAAGTTGCAGGATATAAAATTACCACACAGAAATCCCTTGCATTCCTATACACTAACAATGAGAAAACAGAAAGAGAAATTAAGGAAACAATTCCATTCACCATTGCAACAAAAAGAATAAAATGCTTAGGGATATTTCTACCTAAAGAAACAAAAGACCTAAATATATAAAACTATAAAACACTGGTGAAAGAAATCAAAGAGGACACAAATAGATGGAGAAATATATCATGTTCATGGATTGGAAGAATCAATATAGTGAAAATGAGTATACTATCCAAAGTAATCTATAGATTCAATGCAATCCCTATCAAGTTACCAACGGTATTTTTCAGAGAACTACAACAAATAATTTCACAGTTTGTATGAAAATACAAAAAACCTTGTATAGCCAAAGAAATCTTGAGTAAGAATAATGGAACTGGAGGAATCAACCTGCTTGACTTCAGTCTCTACTACAAAGCCACAGTCATCAAGACAGTATGGTACTGGCATAAAGACAGAAATATAGATCAATGGAACAAAATAAAAAGCCCAGAGATAAATCCACGCACCTATGGACACCTTATCTTTGACAAAGGAGGCAAGAATAACAATGGAGAAAAGACAGTCTCTTTAACAAGCAAGTGGTGCTGGGAAAACTGGTCAGCCACTTGTAAAAGAATGAAACTAGAACACTTTCTAACACCAGACACAAAAATAAACTCAAAATGGATTAAAGATCTAAACGTAAGACCAGAAACTATTAAACTCCTAGAGGAAAACATAGGCAAAATACTCTCCAACATAAACCACAGGATCCTCTATGACCCACCTTCCAGAATATTGGAAATAAAAGCAAAAATAAACAAATGGGACCTAATTAAAATTAAAAGCTTCTGCACAGCAAAGGAAACTATAAGCAAGGAGAAAAGACAGCCTTCAGAATGGGAGAAAATAATAGAAAATGAAGCAGCTGACAAAGAATTAATGTCAATAATATACAAGCAACTCCTACAGCTCAATTCCAGAACAATAAAAGACCCAAACAAAAAATGGGCCAAAGAACTAAACAGACATTTCTCCAAAGAAGACACACAGATGGCTAACAAACAAATGAAAAGATGCTCAGCATCACTCATTATCAGAGAAGTGCAAATCAAAACCATAATGAGGTACCATTTCACACCAGTCAGAATGGCTGCTATCCAAAAGTCTACAAGCAATAAATGCTGGAGAGGGTGTGGAGAAAAGGGAACCCTCTTACACTGTTGGTGGGAATGCAAACCAGTACAGTCACTATGGAGAACAATGTGGAGATTCCTTTAAAAACCGGAAATAGAACTGCCATATGACCCAGCAATCCCACTGCTGGGCATACACACTGAGGAAACCAGAATTGAAAGAGACACATGTACTCCAATGTTCATTGCAGCACTGTTTATAATAGCCAGGACATGGAAGCAACCTAGACATCCATCAGCAGATGAATGGATAAGAAAGCTGTAGTACATATACACAATGGAGTATTACTCAGCCATTAAAAAGAATGCATTTGAATCAGTTCTAATGAGGTGGATGAAACTGGAGCCTATTATACAGAGTGAAGTAAGCCAGAAAGTAAAACACCAATACAGTATACTAAAGCATATGTATAGAATTTAGAAAGAAGGTAACGATAACCCTGTATGTGAGACAGCAAAAGAGACACAGGTGTATTGAACAGTCTTTTGGACTCTGTGGGAGAGGGCGAGGGTGGGATGATATGGGAAAATGGCATTGAAATGTAAAATATTATGTGAAATGAATTGCCAGTCCAGGTTTGATGCATGATACAGGGTGCTTGGGGCTGGTACACTGGGATGACCCAGAGGGATGGTATGGGGAAGGAGGTGGGAGGGGGGTTCAGGATGGGGAACACATGTACACTCATGGTGGATTGAAGTCAATGTATGGCAAAACCAGTACAATATTGTAAAGTAAAATAAATAAATAAATTTTAAAAAATAGCAATTGAATCTTGGTGGGGAAAGTACTTAATAAGGATACCTAGATGGATTATAGTCTATTTAAGTAAAAAGACACTTCTTTGAGCTAGACAGACATAAGACAACATGAGGCAAATACCAGCTACTGGCTGTGTTTCTTCATTTAGGAGCAAATGTTTCAGAACAATCAAACAATCTCCTGAAACCTGGACTTTATAATAATGAAAGTAAAAATGACAACAAATACCATGTTTAATTCATATGTTTTCTTATTCTGTTCTGAATCATTCCCAAATATCTGGCTGCTTTTTATAGGAATGAATTGGTTTAAAGAAAGTATAACTATTTGGAAAACTATCTCAATAATGTTTAAAATGTTCGTTCTTACTGCTTACTAGTTTTATTTCCATAAAATGATAGAATATTCAGACAATGACTTATACAGAAAGGTATCAGTTGCAATTTTATGTATGAAAAGACACACAAACTCAACTACATACTATACTGTAGTTATATAGCTACATATAGATTAGACTGAGATGCATAAAGATAGTGGATCTACATGTATCTATAGCTATAACCAGTAGAGGGACCATTCACAGTCATCGTATTCCAGCCAGATGTATACTGTGAATTTTTCATTCAAACTATGATGTTGACTGAGTAATTATTTACCCTTCAACACTTCTATTTCCTTCTTTACTTTTTTTCCCTGTAATTAATCTAATCTTTCTGAATAGACCATACCATGCTATTCATTAGGCTATAAATAAATTTAAAAATTTCCGATTACAGCTATTTTTTTCTCTCCCAGTTTAAGAAATTTCCTTCAGTTTAAAACAAGCTCTTTCAGACAAATATGTAGTCAATTCAAAGGTACCCTCACTATCAGGTTATTTCTCAATTTTCTTCTTCCTGCCCTAGATGATATTTGGAATTAAGGGACGGTTTATTTTTTGAAGGGTTGGGACAAGGTGCAGGGTTCTTGCTGGTTTTAGTTTCAAGGCACCTGGTGACTGGTTGGTATTTGCTAAGGTGTGTTTGGGCTGTTCCTATCATGGGCTTCCTGCTGGTGGCTGTCTGTGTAGACCATGGGTAGTATAACTGTGCTGTGTTCAGCTTAACAAATGCTCTGGGAAGCACAGGCAACATACCTTGTTGATGGACCCCATTGGTCCTACTTGTGTCATAGACACCGGGTTTCTGGAAGACACTCCCATTTAGTCTCCAGCTCAATAATGTATTCTGTAGTATTTAGCTGAGGAATGATTTTTCCCATGTAATCAGTTCAGTTCAGTTCAGTCGCTCAGTTGTGTCCGACTCTTTGTGACCCCGTGAATCACAGCACGCCAGGCCTCCCTGTCCATTACCAATTCCTAGAGTTCACTAAAACTCATGTCCATCGAGTCAGTGATGCCATCCAGCCATCTCATTCTCTATTGTTCCCTTCTCCTCCTGCCCCCAATCCTTCCCAGCATCAGCGTCTTTTCCAGCGAGTCAACTCGTCGCATGAGGTGGCCAAAGTATTGCAGTTTCAGCTTTAGCATCAATCCTTCCAACGAACACCCAGGATTGATCTCCTTTAGAATGGACTGGTTGGATCTCCTTGCAGTCCAAGGGACTCTCAAGAGTCTTCTCCAGCACCACAATTCAAAAGCATCAATTCTTCGGTGATCAGCTTTCTTCACAGTCCAACTCTCACATCCATACATGACCACGGGAAAAACCATAGCCTTGACTAGATGGACCTTTGTTGGCAAAGTAATGTCTCTGCTTTTTAATATACTATCTAGGTTGCTCATAACTTTCCTCCAGGGAGCAAGCGTCTTTTAATTTCATGGCTGCAATCAGCATCCGCAGTGATTTTGGAGCCCCCCAAAATAAAGTCTGACACTGTTTTCACTGTTTCCCCATCTATTTCCCATGAAGTGATGGGACCAGATGCCATGATCTTTGTTTTCTGAATGTTGAGCTTCAAGCCAAACTTTTCACTCTCCTCTTTCACTTTCATCAAGAGACTTTTGAGTACCTCTTCACTTTCTGCCATAAGGGTGGTGTCATCTGCATATCTGAGGTGATTGATATTTCTCCCACCAATCTTGATTCCAGCTTGTGCTTCTTCCATCCCAATGTTCCTCATGATGTACTCTGCATATAAGTTAAATAAGCAGGGTGGCAATATACAGCCTTGACGTACTCCTTTTCCTATTTGGAACCAGTCTGTTGTTCCATGTCCAGTTCTAACTGTTGCTTCCTGACCTGCATACAGGTTTCTCAAGAGGCAGGTTTGTGGTCTGGTATTCCCATCTCTTTCAGAATGTCCCACAGTTTATTGTGATCCACACCGTCAAAGGCTTTGGCATAGTCAATGAAGCAGAAATAGATGTTTTTCTGGAACTCTCTTGCTTTCTCCATGATCCAGCGGACGTTGGCAGTTTGATCCCTGTTTTTTCTAAAACCTGCTTGAACATCTGGGAGTTCACGGTTCACAAATTGCTGAAGCCTGGCTTGGAGAATTTTGAGCATGACTTTACTAGTGTGTGAGACGAGTGCAATTGTGCAGTAGTTTGAGCATTCTTTGGCATTGCCTTTCTTTGGGATTGGAATGAAGACTGACCTTTTCCAGTCCTGTGGCCACTGGCGCGAGAGACGCCAGACCGGCGGCGCAACCGACCACGCACAGAAGTTCGGCGGAAAGGAGCTGCCCCACGTCCAATAGGCGGTGGCTGCGCGGGCGCAGGAGGGCCGAGAGGAGCTACTCCACGTTCAAGGTCAGGAGGGGCGGACTTGAGGAGATACCCCTCATCCAAGGTAAGGTGCAGCGGCTGCGCTTTGCTGGAGCAACTGTGAAGAAATATCCCACGACCAAGGTAAGAGAAACCCAAATAAGACAGTAGGTATTGCGAGGGGGCATCAGAGGGCAGACACACTGAAATCATAATCCCACGAAATATTGATCCCTAAATCTTTCTCTAATTTCTGCAGTTATTTATTCAATTCCTTCTCAACCCCCACTTGCAAGGCTAGAAGAACATCTAGAACCACTGAATTATTTCTTCCCAAACACTGAGTAGGAGGTATCTGCTCCAGACTCAGTAATCTCCACATTTCCTCTGCTGTCTGTTGCCATTCTCATACTGGCAAGGTTGTAATGCCTGGCCATCTCGACCCAAAGTTCTAAACAGGAAGTGGCTAGAAACACTTGCTTATTGCTCGTTCTCTTCTGGAACTTCTGTGAGTATGCATCTAAAGGTCTGGATATTTTATTCCCAACTTCTGACTTTCTTTTCCTTTCCACAGTCCACTCTGGCCAGAAGGACCAGGCCTCCTCCTCCTTACATAGGACAGGATATATTCATTAACATTCTATGCTTCCTCTACCCATGATTTTAGCAAACTTGATGGTCAAGACTATTGAAGCTGTGTAGAAAAGTTTTTTCTAACTTGTCAAAAGCTTCATGTAACAACTATTGCTATGCTGCTGCTGCTGCTGCTGCGGCTGCTAAGTCACTTCAGTCTTGTCCGACTCTGTGTGACCTCATAGACGGAAGCCCATCAGGCTCCCCCATCCCTGGGATTCTCCAGGCAAGAACACTGGAGTGGGTTTCCATTTCCTTCTCCAATGTGTGAAAGTGAAAAGTGAAAGTGAAGTCGCTCAGTCGTGTCCGATCCTTAGAGACCCCACGGACTGCAGCCGACCAGGCTCCTCCATCCATGGGATTTTCTAGGCAATAGTACTGGAGTGGCTTGCCATTGCCTTCTCCGATTGCTATGCTAGAGGGAAAAAACCAAATAAACAAAACAGCAAGTCTGATAATCAAAGTGAAAAATTACTTCTTTTTCTAGATGGAAATATATTCTCTCCCAGAGGAATAAAAGCAATAAAATTTTGAAATAGATTAGAGAGGCTTAAATCAAGTGGTTAAAAATGATTAGCTGTTGAAAATTATTGTGGGATTTAGAGGAGGTAGATAGGAGATTTTAAAAAGAGATAGGAGTAATGATTTTTAAAAAATGATGAAGATCTGAAAGTAGAGAGTATGGAAAGAGACCATACATTTTATTATGCATTTTACTTTTCCAAGTCTCTCTTTCAGCTTGGTAAAATGGACTCTAACTAATAATACCTACTGAGTGACTATAACTTATATTTGAAAATATATGACCAATATTCATTCTTATATAACCAGAGCTAAACAGTTTTAGGTAAAAGTGAGTTCATCTTTGGGTGAAATGCTTACAACAAAAATCTCTGGTGATTAAGTACAAAAAAATAACAGCACTCATGTGGGTACCACCTTGTTCATCATTTGCAACTACATAATTTCAGTTTAGGAAGGGAAGTCAAGAAGCAATTTATTTAAAAAGGAAGGGGAAGTAGGACAAAAATAACAAAATTGTTTTCTTACTTTACTGCATATAAACTGAGAAAAAGTCAGTCATATACATCAAAGAATGATGGTAATAGAGTTGGTGATGGGAAAGACATTTTGATTCATCTCTAGAGTCAGCAATTTTCCTGATGACAATAGCTCCTTGAGGAAGGTGAATTGGCCCAAGTTTAAGTGACATGAAATACAATTCGGTTTGAGTAACGTTTGCGGTTTCTGGTGACATAAAGGTAACCAATTTTTAGGATATTTTGCACAAAAGATGACATTTATAATATATCTATATGTCATAGCTACAAGGAGAAATCTTTTGACTGACTGACTCAAAAAGACAAAAATTAGAAAACGGGGGAAAAAAGTTTTCCAATCATGGAAGGTACAAAATCAGTACTTTCAGTCATTTTAAACTAAATTTCAATCATATAGATATATAAACCCTATTTAATCTAGTATTGTTAACAGGTGAGTTAAAAACTATATTTTTCTGTATTTTAAAAATCTTTGTAATTCTATTGATTTCATTTGAAAAATAATATTTTGAAGATATGGCTAAGTTACTTTTTGAAAATCATGGTATAACATCTCCTTTCGTCTGTTTCAGTAAATTTTTTCCTTAAATTACCATTTTCTCTGATAGTAATATATCTTTACTGTTTGTCAACTGTATCTTTTACAGTTACCTTGTTTTAGACCTGTCTTTTGGCTTTAGATATATTTCTTATGAATAGAATTTAACTCTTATTTTTAATCCAAATTGACATTATCTACACTTAGAACCTATTCCATTTATATTTATTATTATCACTGGCATATTTGAGCTTATTCTGTCACCTTATTTTAATTTTGTTTACCTTTTCCTTTACTTCCATATTTTTATTTACCTTATTGAAATGTGAAAGTTTTTACAAATTCTATTTAATGGTTATACTGAGTTTTTAAATAAGCATCTGTACTACTACTACTACTACTGCTAAGTCACTTCAGTCGTGTCCGACTCTGTGCGACCCCATAGACGGCAGCCCACCAGGCTCCCCCGTCCCTGGGATTCTCCAGGCAAGAACACTGGAGTGGGTTGCCATTTCCTTCTCCAATGCGTGAAAGTGAAAAGATTTCCCCCAACATCTCCCATAGAAATTTAAATTGCCCTGCAATGCTTATTTCTCCTGGAGTGCTTAAAAAGTTATACCTATACTTAAACGTGCGGTATTACAGAAAATTCAGTCATCGCTTCCCCAAAACTACACAGTATCTCAAAAAAGTGTTCACTATTCAATGTTAAGTAAGTAACAAGAAATGAAATTTGAGTGTTTCATGGGGGAAAGTATACAATATTAGGTCGGGCAAAAAGTTTGCCTGTGTTTTCTCATAAGACGGTACAGGAAAAAGTGAATGAACTTTTTGGCCAACCCAGTACAATGTTCTCACAAAGTATCATGCTTCTTGTTTGGTCCTTCGTTGTCCATTTCCAGCGTGTTACATACTGTATTTTATGTCTTCTTGATGAAACAGTGAATGAAACTTGCAAAACAGACTGAGTGCTACAGCTGTGAAATAAGCCAGAGTGTTATCAAGGCATCTGTTCTCACATAGATGTGCTTAGGTAAGATGCAGACAGTTGAATGGTATAATTATTATCATAAATTTCATACCCCATTGTCCTTCTGCCAATGTAATTATTGTTAAAATAATTAGAAGTGTCCTAAGTGGGTGTTCACTGCCAAGGTAAGGAACTAGTTAGATTCATGATCGGCTTTTAAATTTTAATCACCTCATTTCTTTGAACAAATGTTTCTTACCTGTTTATATAAAAAGAACATATAAAAGGTAAACAAAGAGCAATGAATAGGATGAAGTTATAAGGTACATAATTATATTCATGCAAGAGCCTCCAAAATTATTGATGCAGCAAGGATAAAGCATAACTTTAAAAGTTCTAGTAAGAACATATGGCAAGCAGTTTGCAGAAATTGTAGAACATAATAAGCATATGGGTTTATTCCATATGATCTGAAGCAATTTTAGGGGCAGAGAATATCATATCGAAGAGTATGCTCTTTTAAGTATCAAAATAGCAGTGTTAAGTATTTTTGGCCTGAATCCTATGGTGGTGGTGTTATAAGAGTGTGTGAGAGTGTGCTAAAGAGAAAGAGACTATAAAAATAACTGAGAACTTAATTAAAATAAAGTATATTCATTATAAACATTTAATTGGACACTTAGGAATTGATTATGTTAAAGCTCATTGGCAGTTAGCATGGTTTTGATTTTAGTAATTTTAAGTTTTCTCCATAAAAAAAAAGCCAGTAATGGTAAGCAGAAATGATGACTCTTATTAAAAAATATTTTTAAAATTTTATTTAAATAGTTTTAAACATCTTAAGTATTCAATGTTTAATTCATGTTTCATTTTAGCTCAGGAGTGTATATTTGATTTACTTGGACTATTTTTTCTTTTTTGTATTATTCACATTTGTTATATATTTCATTAATGAATAACAAACTATTCAGAAAGTTTTGATAGCAAGTTATTTTCGATTAGTAGCACTTAGTTGAGCTTCTCAGAAACATATTCTTTTGAACACTGAATTCTAGTTCTTACATGACCACATGAATGGTCTTAATATTTAATGCAATGAAATTTTCTAAACACAGTGTGTTAAGAAAAATAAAATTATTTTTCAAATTATGTGTTTGTTTGTTCTTTTCCAAAAAAATTTACACCACCTATTCTGGAGATTTAAAATCTGAGGAGTCTCACAAGTCCCAGTGAATATATTTGCCACAAGTTTTATTGTTGTATAATACTTAAGGCAACTCACATCAAAATCTTTCAAAACTATTTCTCCAGTTTTTGAGATTTGATTCCTGTTTCTATTCATAGCTCTCCATCTGCTTTCACTTTAAATTTTCTTTCATAACCTGTCTGAAACAGTTATATATTTTAAAAAGTATCTCATCAGCTCAAAGGATTTTAGCCCTAGAAGAACCTTCAGAAATATCCTAGTCCAATAGAATATTTTTCCATCTAACACACCTGAGTGCTGTAACACCCTTCTGTTAGGAATGAAGGCCCACTGGACTGTAATTTTCAATGGTAAGGTGATGCATGGAAGGGGTGAGAAGAAGGGCAAAACTTTTGACAGAATTTCCCTGGAGAGTAAGTATGTAAGTTTCCAAAAAGCCACTCAAGAGATCTGAATATGTCCCCATCATCAGGAATCTTTATTCTGTAGGTAGAACATCATGAGAACAAGTAAATCCCAGCTGTCCAGAGCAGAAATAGAACTAGAGTCAAGGTGTTCTGACTCCTAATCTAATGCCCTTCTTCAATACCATGTTACCTTCACCTATTCAAGTCCAATAAAATCTAGATTTCTTTATTGCCAAGCAACAAAAACTGAATATTCATTGGAATATTCAGGCTGAAGCTGAAACTCCAATATTTTGGCCACCTGACACGAAGAACTAACTCCTTGGAAAAGACCCTGATGCTGGGAAAGATTGAACGCAGGAGGAGAAGGGGGTGACAGAGGATGAGATGGTTGGATGGCATCACTGACTCAATGGACATGAGTAAGCTCCTGGAGTTGGTGATGGACAGGGAAGCCTGGTGTGCTGCAGTCCATGGGGTTGCAAAGAGTCAGACATGACTGAGCGACTGAACTGAATAAAAACTGACTTTGGGTAATTTAATTCAAAAAGAATTTTTTTTTTTTTTTTAAGTGCATGGGATAGCTCATGGAACTGAAAAGGAAATGTAAGAACCAGGCTTCAAAGCAGCTCTGGGCACTTGCCCTCAGGAACAGCTGAAGAAGGGTTGATTTCCTAAATAAAAATTAAGGTGTTAATATTCAAGTGGGGATGAACTGGAGGTGAGCTGCCAGAGCAAACCCTGTCCACTCCAGCACCCATCTTGAGAGAAGTTTCATTCCAGAAGAGTCTTCAAACCCTGTTTTTTTCAGTGACAATCCTGGCATCCTTCTAGATGCCTGTGCAGTGGTCACGAGCAGAGATTCTCTTCTCAACTCACGCCACTCTCCTACCTAAATCCTCCTTCCCCTTAGCCTCCACTTGACAGATGGGAGAAGACACACAGTGGAGGAGGTATTCCTGGAAAGAAGCTTTACAGAAAGGAATAAAATAAGAGTGAACAAAAACTGAACAGAAAACATTTAGCGTTGGAGAGGAAGAATTTGTGGGAATTCATGCCAGCTCTTTTCTGTTTTCTCACTTACAGCATTGACTGAACGTTACTGAATCCAAACTCATGCTGCTTGCTGCACGACCCACCAATAAATCCAGACATGAGTTGTTGAGGCAAGGAATATGGACTTTATTTGGAAAGCCAGCAGAAGGAGAAGATGGTGGCCTAGTGTCCCAAAGAAACATCTTGCCTGAGTTTGGATCCTAGTTTCTTTTATGGAAAAAGAGGGGGAGGTGAAGAGGTAAAGTAAAAGAGGTGATAAATTATTGCAAATATTTCCTGATTCTGGACATGATCTGGAGGGAATGTGTTCATTTCATCTTTTTTACAATGACCCACGGGTGGTTCTGGTCAGGATATTTCCTGTGAATTAAACAAAGGTGTTTTATAGCAATGCTCAGGCATGGGAGGCAGGGTTCCCAGAGATGGGCCATTATGTCTACCTTAAGTTATAGGCAACATCTCTTTAGTGACTAACATGTAGCAAAAGCAATAGAACACGAAGGTTAAAGTAAAACATCTCGATCCAATATGGAGTCAGACTTGTTCTTCCATATTACATAAGGAGAGATTATAGGAGTGTTGGAGCCAGCATGCAGCTGACTAGAGGTTACCTAGAAGCCTGTTCCAGAAGAAAGTCAGAAACGTGCAAAGACCAGACCAGGTGATTAGACTGTTGTCTCCTAGTTCTGCTCTTCTTCCCCTCATGAGGCTGAGTGAAGGGAGTAGAAAGTGGAATTGAGTGGTGAGGGACCCAGTGGGAGTAGTGAGTTCTTGGGGACTGTGGTGTGAATGTAATTGACATTTTGATGATGGAGTCCAAGTGGAAGGGAACTGAAAGAGGCTGGGGCATGGACCAGCTGAGCAACTGAAAGCTCTCATGTCAAAGAGCCACTTTTTTGGTATGTGGGGTGTAGACGTGAGCAACCACAGGAGTTGTGACCATAGGGAGGATTTTCACCATTCAGGGTTCAGACATGGAGTCTGATTCATGTGTGTGATTGAGGTGAAATAAGCATATAGTTAATAGGACAGGAGCAAAGTCTAAACTGAGAAAAAAAATCACTCCCTCAAATTTAAGAAAATATCAAAAAGATTATGAATATAAAAATGAGTGATAAGAACCGGTAAGTTATTGCCTTGAGTTGTGCTTGGAGTCAAATTATACTGGAGCTTCATCTAGCACATCCATCTTACAGTTCTTTTCTGGGAGGGTTATTCTTTTTCTGGCATTTATGAATGCACCATGGTATGAAAAAAACACACTGTAGAGAAGTTTAGCCTCCGAGCCTAACTCAGGACTCCATTTTTTAAAAGCTATAAAATGAAAGAAAAGTGACAGACAAACTGCTTGGAAAGCTGAAGGGTCAAAGCATTTGTGAGATTGCCAATTTTAGAAACATATTCCATGGCAGGAGATGCAAAAGTGTGTTTTTCCATGTGAATCATAGCGGTACCATTTTATAGACTACCTCAGGATTTGCTACTATTGAAAACCAGGATGGGAACATGAGCTTGAAACGCGAAGTAGGAGCCAGCTAAAGGGAAAGGCAAATTGAAATAAGTGAAGAGCAACTAAAACCTCTGGGAAATCTTATCTAAACTCTTGGCTGCACACCCACTCTCACAAGCTCCCTAAGCTTTGTCGGCAATGCCAACCTGGTGTTAGCATTGCCTCAGGCGCTGTGCAGCCTGCTTGGCTAACAGAGATTTCAGACATCAGAAGAAGAGGTTCAATTCCTCAACAGAGGGAATTTTTCTGTCCTCCAAACATCCTGCAGGAACAATTTTTATAGATTTTTTTTTTTTGGTTTCCTTTGACCATTCTTTTCACAAAATGCACTTACTCTGGAAATAGAATAATGGTAAGAAAAAGAATGAATAAATCAATTTATATTTTCTACAACCCCTAAGCATAAATCACCTTCGTAGCATTGTTGGTTTGCCTATTTTTTTTAACAAATCACCTATATTTTAATAACGAGAATAAAAGCATATCCTGTAATGCTCTACACTTGTACGTAAAAGCATTCCAAATCGTTTTGCATGAGGAAATATTGGATGCCTTACTTGAAAATAGAAATACCTTTGTTTAGGCAAAAGAAAAACATCAATACAGTGTACTAACACATATATATGGAATTTAGAAAGATGGTAACCTTAACCCTGTATACTAGACAGCAAAAGAGACATAGGTGTATAGAACAGTCTTTGGGACTCTGTGGGAGAGGGTGAAGGGGGGATGATTTGGGAGAATGGCATTGTAGCATGTATATTATCATATGTGAAATGAATCACCAGTTCAGGTTTGACGCATGATACAGGATGCTTGGGGCTGGTGCACAGGGATGACCTGGAGGGAGGATATGGGGAAGAGGGAGGTGGGAGGGGGGTTCAAGAGGGGGAACACATGTACAACCGGGGTGGATTCGTGTCAACGTATGGCAAAACCAACCAATATATTAATGTAAAGTAATTTGCCTCCAATTAAAAAAAAAAGAAAAAAATTTTAAAAAATGTTAAATAAATAAAAATAAAGGCATGCTATGTGCAAACTCTTCCTGTAGAGGCAACGCTCGACTGACTCATCTCCCATAATTCCCATCCTGCAGGCTTCCTATCATCCCTGTATTTATCTGCTCTATTTTTAATTCCTTCAAGTCATTGGCACTCCTATGGCTCAAAATGCTTCCCTTGTGGCTCAGCTGGTAAAGAGTCTGCCTGCAATGCAGGAGAGCTGGGTTCGATCCCTGGGTTGGGAAAATCCCCTGGAGAAGGGAAAGGTTACCCACTCCAGTATTCTGGCCTGCAGAATCCCAGGGACTATATAGTCCATGGGGTCGCAAAGAGTTGGACACGACAGAGCGACTTTCACTTTCACTTATGAAACAAAAGCTGGGCTAGTAGTGGTAGAGTTTCATAAGAAAAAGCATTGAAGAAATGCCAAATTGTAGAATTGGAAGTCATCTAACATAGTCCCAAGGATCACACATTAATATCATCCGATGTGTTGGAAAATTGACTTCATTTTGTCTAATAACCAATCCACATTAACGACAACAATGACCATAGGTCTTCAGAAGGATGGGCTGTGGTCATGGAGGAGATTGTGTCCTAGAATCATGCTTCCGCATGGGGAGAAAATAGTAACTCCTGAGGGGTCTCTAAACTGGAGTTTTAGATTACTCCTTCTGTTGGCAATGACTGATGAGCTTCCTCCCTGAATGTTATCCCAAGCTCTGCAGCTGAGAGTGGGTCATGATGGCACCGACTAGAGGGCACAGAGCAAAGTGGAACCAAAATTTGTGTTCTGGAGTAAGGCAGGCCTGTCAACTAGTCAGGTCTAAAAAAAGAGTTGAAGAGCAAGAAAGGGAACCAAATCAACAGGTTTGCAGTTTGGGTCAGAGAAGTGTGAACAACTGGGTTTGGAGCCTGAGGATTTTCCTGAGCAACAGAACCCAGGGCTGTCATTCTCTGCAGAGTGTCTGTGGCAGAGCTGGTGGGAGGCAGAGGAGCTATTATGAGCTGTGAGAGGTTCAGTCATGAACAGAGTAGTTATAATCATCTCAGTGCATTTTTAGAATGAGATAAGATAATGTACATGACAGCACTTTGGAAAGCGTGTGTCATTATTATTGTCATTAACATTATCATCTTCATAAAGCCAGGAACATCTAATACATTTGCCAGCTGGAAAAGAATGAAAAAAAAGATAAGAATCTGATTCTTTACCCAATAATTTAGATGCTAAATATCAGGCACTGATATAATTGAAAGTAAAATGATGTCGTTAATGTGTGTGTGCTGAGTCTCTAAGTTGTGTCCAACTCTTTGCGACCCCACGGACTGTAGCCTGCAGACTCTTCTGTCCATGGGATTTTCTAGGCAAGAATACTGGAGTGGGTTGCCATTTTCTCTTCCAGGGGATCTTCCTGATCCAGGGATTGAACCCATGTCTTTTGTGTCTCTGGAATGGTAGGTGGATTCTTAACCACTAGCACAATTTGAGAACCTTCATTAATGTGCAAAAATCTACATTTAAAATGTATCTCATGCACAAATTTAGGGGAAATTTATGTTAGTGGTACAAAGCTAAGGCAGGTACATCTGTGGACCTAAGATGTTAAAAAATGTCAAACTAAAAAAAAAAAAAATTCAAGAAAAGGGGATTTCCATGACAGTGCATGCCTCCAATGAGAGCGAGGGTCATGGATTTGATCCTTCATCATGGAACTACGATGTCGCATGCTGTAGGGCTAAAAAAAAAAAAAAGTAAAACAGGTAGTCCCTCTATGAACAACGCGGGAAGCCTTCATGTATCAGAAGAGATTTTAGAATCTTTCAAAACTTTTTAGTCCAAAATTTTATGGTCCAAATGAAAACCTGCACATTTTCAGATCAGCTATTTTAACACAATGAGTAATCTCCATTTTTTTTTTTTGGATGTGTTTTGTCCTGACTAATGAAAGTGAAACTCCTTAAGGGTAGATTCCCTTAAGGTAAAGTTCCCTGATCTTGCATACTGTCAGAAAAGCATTAAGTACACTGTAAGTATTTAGTGAGTACTTGTTGATGATGGTTGAAGTAGCAGTGTAGTCAGAGCAAGGCCCAGTTTTGACTAAGGATATAGTCCCAGTGCAGTGAATGAGCAGAGTAACTAGGAAACAGGAAACTAAACAGGACACCACAAAAAAAAAAAAAAAGTGAACAAAATGAGACCTTTGAAAAGTGCCTTAAAAAATAATCTTAGACCTGCAGAAAGCCACCAGGAACTTTCTACAGTGAAAGAAAAATCAATATGCTGAATAAACAGAGACAAGGACTATTAGTGGACTGAGGAAAGGGTAGGATATTTTCAATGGTAGGAAATCCAGCAAGGGGAAATGATAGGATGGACAAGGGTTTGAGGAGGAAAGTACTATGTAGAGGAATTTGACATCCAAATTGAACTTGAAAATCAAAAGACAGAGTAGACAAGAGAGTGAAGTGTAATATTTGTGTATTAGGATGTTAAAGCAGGACCCTTTGCCTCAGTTTTGTTAGAAGCCCCAAACAAGGAGGGCAACACTGAGGTGCTAAACACTCCTTTCATATTTCAAAGTATGACGATAGATCCCTTGTGCAGGAAATATAAGGGGAATAAAAGACAAGTCAACAAATCTAGTGGTAGATAAGGGGTTGGTGTTACAAAGAGGTGTCCCCAGTTTTGGAGATAACTCCTTCAGAAGTATGACTCCAGTGTTGTGACAGTCTGTGCTTCCTGACCCCACTTCCCCCCATTGCTACAAGGAGTCTGGGGAAGAATGTTGTACTTTCTCCCCATGTCAAGCAGAGACAGATGAGCTTCAAGAAAGCCACTTGGAAAGCTTGACTTGGAAATCTAGAGTTGGTGAACTTCAGAGATTGGTACCAGACTCACACCCAAAACAACCAAAAGGCAAGATGGTGGCTGGCCAGCTGCCCAGCACAGCAAAGCAGAAAGGGCTGCAGTGGGAGTGGCTATACTTGTGCTCAACGTAGAAATGTGGGGAGAGCTGGAGTTATTTTGATCCTGCCTAAGAGGCTCACCTAGAGGAGTAATAGGACTCTAGATGCATCCAGCCCAGACATCATCAGTGCCGTATCATGGTCTTAGCCATCAAGTAAACCTTTCCTGGCTTCACCAGTCCTCTCTCCTACTCAATCCATTTCTAAGGAGAAAGGAGCGGCTATCTAGAGGAAGGTGAGGGAGGAGAAGTATAAGGAAGGGAAATGGAGAGGGGGCTGCCTAACAACCCACCACCCCTCCCTTTTCCCATCATAGACCCAGGAGAAGAAAATAAGTGAGTCAGCCTAGTAGTAAGAAGCTTTACATCCAAAAAAAATAACTTGCTTTTTCATGGCCCTAATGCTTTTAACTATGGCCAGTGGTTAAAACGTGAAGGAGCAATCTTTTGTCCTATATAAGGAGACAAAATTCACTTTTTTAAATTGAAATTTAAAAATTTAATTTCAAAATTCAGTTTTTAAAAATTTAATATATCTGATATACAGCATTTTGTAAATGGAAGGAAAGTTATGACCAACCTAGATAGCATATTAAAAAGCAGAGACATTACTTTGCAACAAAGGTCCGTCTAGTGAAGGCTATGGTTTTTCCAGCGGTTATGTATGGATGTGAGAGTTGGACTGTGAAGAAAGCTGAGCACCGAAGAATTGATGCTTTTGAACTGTGGTGTTGGAGAAGACTCTTGAGAGTCCCTTGGACTGCAAGGATATCCAACCCGTCCATTCTAAAGGAGATCGGTCCTGGGTGTTCATTGGAAGGACTGATGCTAAAGCTGAAACTCCAATGCTTTGGCCACCTCATGTGACGAGTTGACTCACTGGAAAAGACTCTGATGCTGGGAGGGATTGGGGGCAGGAGGAGAAGGGGACAACAGAGAATGAGATGGCTGGATGGCATTACCAACTCGATGGACATGAGTTTGAGTGAACTCCAGGAGTTGGTGATGGACAGGGAGGCCTGGTGTGCTGTGATTCATGGGGTCACAAAGAGTCGGACACGACTGAGTGACTGAACTGAACTGAAGGTATATGACATGCTAATTTGATATATGTATATATTATCATGGTAGCAATATTTAGTGCATTTATCATATTATATAATTATTCCTTCTTTTTAGTGGATGAGCTAGTTAAGTTTTAGTCTCTTAGCAAGTTTGATGATTGGAGAAGGAAATGGCACCCCACTCCAGTATTCTTGCCTGGAGAATCCCATTGACAGAGGAGACTGGCAGGCTACAGTCCATGAGGTCACAAGACTCAGACACGACTCAGTGACTAAACCACTGACCACCAAGTTTGATGATTATAGTACAATATTGTTTTCTGTATTCATTATACTGTGCTTTAAATGTCTACAGTTTATTTTCTAGTTTTTTGAGAAACATCAATCTTGTCCCCATGTCCCGCATCCCCTTATATCCACCATATTACTCTTTGTTTTTGTAAGTTTAACTTTTTAGATTCCACACTTGAGTGATATCACACAGTACTTGCCTTTCTCTGAATTATCTCATTTAGCATAAAGTGCTTAAGGTTCCACAAATGGCAGTAGGTTATCTTCTTTCCTCACGGCTAAATAAAATTCCATTGCACGTATTTTTCTTAACAGAACACCAAACTTCAGCATCAGAATTCGCTAAATTTCATCTCATGAGGAGTTCTTAGCATCATAGTAAGAGCATATTTCCAGAGTGTTTGCAGGATCTTCCTAATCTGTTTCCAGTTAAGATTCTATGAGCAAAATTCTTAAGATTTCGTTCCTGCCTTTCTTCAAGTGCTAGATTTAACTTTACAGGGCATGGTGGTGATTTCAAACTGCATAATAAAATTTTAAGTCTTCATTATATAAAATTGTCATAAACCTTTAATGGCCCCCATGAATACTTATGAAAATAATTTGGCCTGCTCTTGGTTAGAAATCATGCTCTGAAATATAGCCAGTGGCTAAGTCTTTACACAAAGTTTTCTCCTTGATTTCCAAGTTCCCCTCCAGAAATTCTCTGTATTTAGTGACATCATTTTATTGCAACTGATCCAGTATAGTGACCTTCAAAATGAATTATTTATCCCCTGTGCACTGCATTGTTCTTATACTATTCCCTTGGCACAGTCACTGTGGATTTCACCTACCTTAGTAAGATACAAATTTGATAAGACATAAAGAGCAAACCTTGGCATTTGTTACCATATTTAAGTTACCAAAGAAGCCTATTGTCTGCCGAGCTGGCAGCAACTGATAGAGTAACGTTAGGGTTCAAAAAACCACCCCAGGGGAGCCAAGCAGCAGAGGACCCTGCTTGCCTTCCTTCCTTCTGTTTCCTTAGCAATAGTCACAGGTAACTCTCAGGCCGATTGTGAAAACACATTTCCCTGCATCCTATAACCATGACAAGTACAACAGGATGCTCATTTATTTAGCATGACAGTTCTGACAGAAGTTATACCTTTCTCCCTATTGATAAGGCAGTGGAGTGGATGGGAAATGAACAAGCCTCAATCAACTTATTGAATTCTTCAGTAAATCTATTCTGAGTTCTTATTATGTGTTGAGAACAGTTCTGAGTTCCATGAGAGAGGCAAAATAGAAATCAGACACGATCCCCTATATGTTAAAATAATCTAAACAAAGGGCCAAAATAAAGATTAGTATTCAGGAATAATGCTAAACGTTACCAGAATTCAGTAAAACAGAAAAATGAACTTAGTTTTATCTTCAGAATCAGTTGACATGATAGGTATATGATTCAGCCACTCTCATTTTTTTACTCCCATGAATAAACTTGCATTTGATTCAACAAGCTAGTGACTCACAGAAATTGGTAAAGTTAACAAACACTTATTGCTTTTTAAGCCACTAAGTTCTGAGGTGATTTAAATAATAAATAGAAAAAAAATAGTATATAACTTACCTCCCAACTGCATTGCGAGCTCCTTCAGTGTAGAATATTTGTTTGAATTCTTAAAATCTAGGCGGTTATTTAGAAAACGTTCAACACTACAGCAAAATTAGATACTGCATATGGGATTAGAGAAAGGAACCATCATTTGTTGAATGCTTACTAAGGGACTTTCATATGCATGAGCTTTATATACATTGAAATGGCTACATACATAGATATAGAACAAGATGTTCTCTAAAAACATAAAACATTGCACCCAAGCTACAAAGTTATGACGACAATTTTTATCTTTCTTTTATCATCATTCCTCAGACATAGTTTTTTTTAAAGTGAGATTATGTGTGTGAGAACATCTAATAAGACATAAAGTGTTCTATAGACATAAGGCATCATGGCTTGCATCAGTCTATTTCTCCTATCAAGTTTAAGGATTTTAATACTGTTACTCTGGTGTTTGTTTTGCCTTTCTAAGATTAGAATTAGACTTGTCACTGTGACACAAATGCCTCTGACTTTCTGAAAACCAGTGAAAGGACAGAAGAAAGAAATGGGGTGGTTCTGGAATTGTTTTGTTTTTTTGGTTGTTACATACCCAGCAAATATTTGTGAACAAAATTGCAGCAGTCAAGGTTTCCTTCTCTGAAGGAAAGAGATGGTCCACTCACATGGGTAACTGAGGATAGTTTAACAGGGTTAAAATAAATGAGAGGAAGAGAGGGAAGAGGTAATGGAACTCACTGAGAATGACTGCAGGAAAAAGCCTTCCAGCAACTGTGGCCTTTGGTGGAAAACACAGCCAAGTGGTCTCAGCCTGTCAGGGAGGGACCACAGGGAGGCACTTCTCAGACTTCATCCTCCCAGTACATTTTTCTCTCCTGCCCATGCTCCACACTGGCTGAATGCAAACCATTGCTAGAGAGTAAGGCAGTCAGCTGGGATAATGCAGTTTATACTGATCAGCTTCCTGGAGTACAGAGCAGATTGGAGAAGAGTAGAGAATTAATTGAGGATGGACAATAGAAAATTTCCAACACAAAATGTAGCACTTTTTATATAATGGCAAAATAACCCCACTGATGAATGGTAGGCACAGAAAGCAGAGATATATTTCAAGGGACAGATAGACAGTAGGGCTCATGTCAGGCAAGGTCTCAGAGTTGAGATAACAGGAGAAGTAAGGGACTATGTCCTCAAAAAGCATGAGCTCCAGGAAGTAAGTTAATCATGAAAAAGGGCTTAACGTTCCAAAGGGAATATTAAATACATAGCTATCTTAATGTCACTGCCCTTTAAATCGGTTACATACAATTTCTGAGCTACTTAGGTATATAAATATTCGACCTACCCAGAAGATGTTGAAAAAATCACCTACAAGCTTCAGTCAAACTGACAATATTCTGTGTTCATTTATAATATCTTGACTTGATGACAACTTTTTAGAATAATTTTAATAGTAATAATCCATGCCTGACATGAATAAAAGTTCACATTTTCATAACAAACATAACTAAAACATCTTTCCTATTTAAATTATAAAATTTATGCAATGCCAGTAAAGTCAAATAATTTTTAGACACATAACTTGGAAAAATCTGCTAAATGGCATTTTAGTTTAATTCATGCAATACTTTTACAATTTTAAATTGTGATAATCCTTAGTTATAGGAAAGCTAGTAATTTTCTTGTATTTTGCATAGGTGTGCAGAACTTGCAATAAATATGCATTTATGCTGTAGCCGTTTTTTTATTTGCTCTCATTATGTCAATGTGATATGATAAGCCTATAAAATATTCCTAATTATGTGCCTGATTTTAGAGACACTTCCAGGGTTATATAATCTCTGACAGGAGTCCCTTAGTTGCATGCTCACAGATCATATTTTTCCTAAGACAGGTACTTTGCTTAATTTAGTGTAAATGCCTGAGATTGCCCAAATTAGAGCAAATGTTTTAAATAACTTTAGTGCATGTCAATTGTCTCAATGTACCTTGGCCAGATTTATGAACATAGTTTCACTGGAAATAAATCTCAGATGTTCCTCATCTATATGTGTGCATGCCTGCTAAGTCGCTTCAGTGGTTTCCAACTCTTTGTGACCCTACGGATCAGAGCCCGCCAGGCGCCTCTGTCCATTGGATTCTCCAGGCAAGAATATTGGAGCAAGTTGCCATGCCTTCCTCCAGGAGATCTTCCCAACCCAAGGACTGAACTCGTGTCTCTTAGTCTCCTGTATTGGCAGGCGGATTCTTTAGCACTAACGTCACCTGGGAAGCCCGTATCATCTGTATAGCAGTTTTTCTTTTACAGGTCAGGGAAACTTAACTGTTGCAGACAATGTCTAGTGAAATATAACCCTGGGTTCAGCCATAAATTTTGTCGTCAGAATCAGCACACTTAGCATCGCCACTGGGCATGACTCTGCTTCCCCAACATTCAGCCAACTCCTTCCCAACTGAGTTTCTAATCAAGTCCCCATTGTTTTCTTTGGAAAAATCATTACTTCTTCTAGACCAGTAGTTTTCAAACTTGAGAGTCCAGTAGAATCATCTGAAGGACTTGTTAAAACATATCTATACTGTAGAGTTTCAGATTCAGTAAGTCTCGAATGTGTCCCAAGAATTTGCATCTCTGATAATTCCCAGGAGTGTTAGTGCTGTTGGTGAGGGATTCTCACTTTGGGAAACATTAATATCATTTATCCCTGGAAAACATTTTTTCCCTAAATCAATACTGGCCCAAGATAGCTGTTAGTCCTCCTGTTTCTGACATACTTGATTTCCATAGAAAATTCACTGTCTCTAATGCAGTATCATTACTGACACTGTATTCACACCACCTGTCCAGCTATTCCATCTTATCTGACATTTTTTGTGTGTGCGTGCATAGCCACTCAGTCGTGTCCAACTCTTTGCAGCCTCATAGACTGTAGCCTGCTAGGCTCTTCTGTCCATGGAATTTTCTAGGCAAGAGTACTGGAGTGTGTCATTTCCTCCTCCAGGGGATCTTCCTGATTCCGGGATTGAACTAGCATCTCTTGCGTCTCCTGCAATGGCAGGCAGATTCTTTA
Organism: Moschus berezovskii; assembly: GCF_049115385.1. Classification (NCBI taxonomy): domain Eukaryota; kingdom Metazoa; phylum Chordata; class Mammalia; order Artiodactyla; family Moschidae; genus Moschus; species Moschus berezovskii. The sequence goes on along the minus strand of NC_142469.1, from coordinate 89,990,853 downwards.
CCACTGCACCACCTGGGAAGCCCCATCTGACATTTTGGTAGCTACTATTAAAGGAAGGAATTTCAAGAACTTCTCTGGTGATCCAGTGGTTAAGACTCTGTGCTTCTACTGTAGGGAGCACAGGTTCAATACCTGGTCAAGGAACTAAGATCCAGGGAAGGAAATTCCAATCAGATAACCAGCACTTCTCAATTATGTGTATGCATGTGATAGGACATTGGAGTAGGTAGCCTATCCCTTCTGCAGAGGCTCTTCCTGACCCAGGAATCGAAATGGGGTATCCTGCATTGCAGGCGGATTCTTTACCAGCTGAGCTATTGGGGAAGCCCTGATAGGACATTATCAGACATTATTCCTATTATTATTTTCACATGTAATGGTTGTCTCTTTAGGAGTGGAAATTAAATGACAAGGAAAGATCCAATTTCAACAGTGGCACCCTTATTCTGAAGCATCTCCATTAGAATCAATTATCTAGCATTGTATTAAGTCTTGTATATGAAAAGAAAAGGGTTATGTGAGGCTTCTGGTGTATTAGCACAGATCACTTAGGAATTTTCATGTTCACCTTGCCGTGGCTACCTTCCTGTTCTGGAAAAGGACGAAAAACAGTGACTAGTTCACTTTTGAATTAATCAAATTTTTAAAACATCCTTTGGTTGTATCAAAAGCAGCAGCCTTTGGCAGCAACAGCCTTTGGCTTCTGGTTACGAATGTTATTTCAACAGGAAAGAGGCCTGCATTAATAATCTGAAAAAGAAGAAAGAAAACGATTTGCATATTTTCATGATGTTAAAGAAATATAAACAGAATTTAAATATACAGTGGTTTCATGTGTGTGTGTGTGTGTAGAGGTTTCTCCATTATTAAATATTCTTCCTAAGAGTGTTTAACAAGAGTTTAATGTTCATGGATAGTCAATTTCAAATAATACTAAGGGATAATTAGATTGAAGAAAAGTTACACACTGAGTTTAACCACTCATGTAGTTTCAGTCAGCCAGTTCAGTTCAGTCGCTCAGTCGTGTCCGACTCTTTGCGACCCCATGAATCGCAGCACGCCAGGCCTCATGTAGCTTATGGTAAAATAAATTTAACATAAAAAGTGGAGGTATACTAGAAAATGGCTTTTCAAAAATCTCTAGAATAACTATTTCTGACAGGATACAATCTAATCTAGTAGTTCTCCCACTTGAGTAGAGCCACAAGTTTATAAGTTGACATTAAATTCAACAACTTTTTTTGGAGGCAAACTAGACTAAAATAATAGTCCTGATTCTCATTCTTTAGAATTAAAGAAATAATTTTGTATATTTCTGGTGCTTTATTTCTAAAAATTTAGAAAGGAGAATTCAAAACTGATTTTGAAAGCATGGTATACATGGGAGAGAAACTCATGTCTGCAACTCAGGAGGGACTAAAAGAGCCCTATACTTGGTTCCAGCCGTGGTAAGGGACAAGGCCAGCTCATCCAGGAACCTGGAGGGAGACACACTCATCTATGCCTCTAAAGCCATGTTTGCAGAAGCTACAGTGTCCCTGGGGCTTAGATTCAGGCTTACTCAGCCATGGTCTAGAGTTATTCCTGCCCACACAGGGGCCCATCCAGGCAGCAACCCTTCCCAAGAACTTGGTGGGAGTCACTTGGGTCACCTACTTGGTAATAGGCCCGCTATCTGAAAACCAAATTGTGGACCCTGAAGTTGATTCATGTCCCAGTGCTACCCCACTGAACAAGGTCTTGGAGGCCATCCCATCTCCCAGGCATCAGACAGGATCCATGCACACCCAACTCCCTGGTAACACACTTGTCAACTGCCGATCACACTGTATATATATCCTGCAACAGCCTCATAACGGTCTCTGACCAAACATGACTGTGATTTCAGAGGCAACCTCAAGAAAATTTCTTTGCCTGCCCAAAGCAGTTATGCGTGCATGTGTGCTAAGTCACTTCAGTCGTGTCTGACTCTTTGCGACCCTATGGAATATAGTCCACCAGACTCTTCTGTCCTTGGGATTCTCCAGGCAAGAATACTGGAATGGATTGCCAACATGCCCTCCTTCAGGGGATCTTCCAGACCCAGGGATCAAACCTGTGACTCTTACGTATCCTGCACAGGCAGGCAGGTTACTTACCACTAGTCCGCAAAACACACATTCCCTGACCAGGAATTGAACCCAGGCTGTGGCAGTGAAACACTGAATCCTAGCCACTAGACCACCAGGGAACTAGTCTAGTCTGTCAAACTTGAAATAGAAGCTTGCTCCTTCAAATGTATATACCCAAAGCAAGGTTACATAAATCACAAAAAATCAAGCAAATATGACACCACCAGTGGATATTTATAAAGCACTAGTAAATGATCCCTCAAAAGTGGAAATCTAATTCCTATACACTAATAATGAGAAAATAGAGAAATTAAGGAAACTATTCCATTCACTGTTGCAACGAAAAGAATTAAATACTTAGGAATATATCTACCTAAGGAAACAAAAGACTTGTACATAGAAAACTATAAAACACTAGTGAAAGTAATCAAAGAGGACACTAATAGATGGAGAAATATACCGTGTTCGTGGATTGGAAGAATAAATATTGTAAAAATGAGTATACTACCCAAAGTAATTTATACATTCAATGCAATCCTTATCAAGATACCAACGATATTTTTCACAGAACTAGAACAAATAATCTCACAATTTGTATGGAAATACAAAAAACCTCGAATAGCCAAAGCAATCTTGAGGAAGAAGAATGGAACTGGGGGAATCAACCTGCCGGACTTCAGGCTCTATTACAAAGCCACAGTCATCAAGACAGTATGGTACTGGCATAAAGACAGGAATATAGATCAATGGAACAAAATAGAAAGCCCAGAGATAAATCCACGCACTTATGGACACCTTATCTTTGACAAAGGAGGCAAGAATATAAAATGGAGAAAAGACAGTCTCTTTAACAAGTGGTGCTGGGAAAACTGGTCAGCCACTTGTAAAAGAATGAAACTAGAACACTTCCTAACACCATACACCAAAATAAACTCAAAATGGATTAGAGAGCTAAATGTAAGACCAGAAACTATAAAACTCCTAGAGGAGAATGTAGGCAAAACACTCTCTGACATAAATCACAGCAGGATCCTCCAAGACCCACCTCCCAGAATATTGGAAATAAAAGCAAAAATAAACAAATGGGACCTAATTAAGATCAAAGGCTTCTGCACAGCAAAGGAAACTATAAGTAAGGTGACAACATAGCCTTCAAAATGGGAGAAAATAATAGCAAATGAAGCAACTGATAAAGGATTAATCTCCAAAATATACAAGCAACTCCTGCAGCTCAATTCCAGAAAAATAAATGACCCAATCAAAAAATGGGCCAAAGAATTAAACAGACATTTCTCCAAAGAAGACATAAAGATGGCTAACAAACACATGAAAAAATGCTCAACATCCCTCATAATCAGAGAGATGCAAATCAAAACCACAATGAGATACCATTTCACACCAGTCAGAATGGCTGCTATCCAAAAGTCTACATGCAATAAATGCTGGAGAGGGTGTGGAGAGAAGGGAACCCTCTTACACTGTTGGTGGGAATGCAAACTAGTACAGTCACTATGGAGAACAGTGTGGAGATTCCTCAAAAACCTGGAAATAGAACTGCCATATGATCCAGCAATCGCACTCCTGGGCATACACACCGAGGAAACCAGAATTGAAAGAGACACATGTACTCCAATGTTCATTGCAGCACTGTTTATAATAGCCAGGACATGGAAGCAATCTAGATGTCCATCTGCAGATGAATGGATAAGAGAGCTTTGGTACATATACACAATGGAATATTACTCAGCCATTAAAAAGAATGCATTTGAACCAGTTCTAATGAGATGGATGAAACTAGAGCCTATTATACAGAGTGAATTAAGCCAGGAAGAAAAACACCAATACAATATACCAATGCATATATATGGAATTTAGAAAGATGAAAATGATAATCCTGTATACAAGACAGCAAAAGAGACACAGATGTGTAGAACAGTCTTTGGGACTCTGTGGGAGAGGATGAGGGTGGGATGGTTTGGGAGAATGGCATTGAAACATGTATATTATCATATGTGAAATGAATCGCCAGTTCAGGGTTGATGCATGTTACAGGATGCTCAGGGCTGGTATGCGGGGATGACCCAGAGAGAGGATAAGGGGAGGAGGGAGGTGGGAGAGGGGTTCAGGAGGGGGAACTCATGTACACCCAGGGCAGATTCATGTCAATGTATGTCAAAACCAACCAATATAATATTGTAAAATAATTAGCCTCCAATAAAAATGAAATTAAAAAAAGAAAAAAAAGTGGAAATCTACAATTCATCTAACACAGAATTCAAAATAATCATCTTAAAGAAACAGAATGAACTGCAAGAGAACTTGAAGAGTCAACTAAACAAAATCAGGAAAACAGCTCATGAACAAAATGGTAAGTTTAATAAAGAAATAGAAGCAATGATAAAGAATCAAAGTAAAACCCAGGAGTTGAACAGTATAATGACACAACCAAAAATTCAATACAGAGTTTAACAATGATTAGACTTAATCATGTAGAAAAAAAAGAATCAGCAAAATCAAAGACAGGTCATTTGAAATTAGCAAGTTAGAGGAATAGAAAGAAAAATAATGAAAAAGAGTGAAGAAAATGTAAATGAGACACCATCAAATGAAAAAAAAAAAAAAATTGAGTAACAGAAATCCCAGAGGGAGAAGAGAGAAAGAAAGGGGCAGAAGTTCATTTAAAATAATAATAGCTGAAAAATTCCCAAATCTTGGAAGACATTACGGATATCCGGGCACAGGAAGGTCAAACTCCAAGCAAGATCAACCCAAAGAAGGTCATTCCAAGGTACACTATAATGTTAAAAGTAAAAGACAAGCAAAAAATCATGAGAGCGACAAGAAAAAATGACTCATTCTATGCAAGGGAACTCCATCAGGCTATCAGTGTATTTCTCTGCAGAAAACTTTCAGACCAAGAGAGAGTGGAATGACATAGTCGAAGTATTGAAAGAAAAACTGCCAAACCAGAATAGTATACTAGAAAAACTGCCCTTCAGAAATGAAGGAGAGACAAGCAAAAGCTGGGACTTCCCTGGTGGTTCAGCAGTAAAGAATCTGCCTGTCAATGCAGAAGATGTAGGTTCAATCCCTGGAGAAGGAAATGGCAACTCCCTCCAGTGTCCTTGCCTGGGAAATCCCGTGAAAAAAGAAGTCTGGCTGGCTACAGTCCATGGGGTCCCAAAAGAATCAGACATGACTTAGAAACTGAAGGACAACAAGCAAAAGCTAAGGCAATTTATTACCACAAGAGATGCCTTACAAAAAATCCTAAAAAGAAGTTTTTCAAAATTCGAATGGCATTTTTCATAGAACAAGTAATTCTAAAATTCATATAGACTACAGTTCAGTTCAGTTCAGTCGCTCAGTCATGTCTGACTCTTTGCGACCCCATGAACCGCAGCATACCAGGCCTCCCTGTCCATCACCAACTCCCGGAGTCTACTCAAACTCATGTCCATTGAGTCAGTGATGCCATCCAACCATCTCATCCTCTGCCGTCCCCTTCTCCTCCTGCCCTCAATCTTTCCCAGCATCAGGGTCTTTTCCAATGAGTCAGCTCTTCGCATCAGGTGGCCAAAGGATTGGAGTTTCAGCTTCAACATCACTCTTTCCAATGAACACCCAAGATTGATCTCCTTCAGGATGGATTGGTTGGATCTCCTTGTAGTCGAAGGGACTCTCAAGAGTCTTCTCCAACACCACAGTTCAAAAGCATCAATTCTTTGGCACTCAGCTTTCTTTATAGTCCAACTCTCACATCCATACACGACTACTGGAAAAACGATAACCTTGACTAGATGGATCTTTGTTGACAAAGTAATGTTTCTGCTTTTTAATATGCTGTCTAAGTTGGTCATAACTTTCCTTCCAAGGAGCAAGTGTCTTTTAATTTCATGAACCACATGATAGACCACATGATATGTGATAGACCACAAATAATCCCAAATAGCCAAAGCAATCTTGAGTAAGAATAAAGTTTGAGTATCAGTTTTCTGATTTTTCTTATGCAAAGCTGTAGTAGTCAAAACAGCATGAGTGCTGCATGCTAAATCACTTCAGTTGTGTCCAACTCTTTGCGACTCTATGGACTGTAGCCTGCCAGGCTCCTCTGTCCATGGGATTCTCCAGACAAGAATGCCACAGTGGATTGCCATTTCCTTCTCCAGGGTATCTTCCTGACCAAGGGATCAAGCCTGTGTCTTTCATTTCCTGAATTGGCAACTGGGTTCTTAAATGCAGATGCATAGACCAACAGAATAGAATAGAGAACTCTGAAATAAAGTCTCAGATAAATGGTAAACTAATTTTTGAGAAAGGGACCTAAGAATACTCAATGGGGAAAACTGGATATGCAAAAAAATGAAGTTGAACCTTTATCTGATACTATTCACAAAATTTATCTCAAAATGTTTTAAAGACTTAAGTGTAAGACCCAAAAACTATGAAACTCTTGGAAGAAAACAAAGGGAAAGCTACTTGTCATTGGTCTTTGCAATGAATTTTTGGATATAATACACAACAAAGCAGAAACAAATAAGTGGAACAACATCAAATCTAAAAACTTACACAGCAAAAGAAATGGTGAATACAATAAAGACGCAACCAATGGAGTAAGAGAAAGTATTTTAAAACTGTAGATCTGATAAGGGGCTACTATCTGCAATCTATAATGAACTCCTATCACTCAGTAGCAAAATCCTCCAAATAACCCAATTAAAAAGTGAGCAGAGGACACGAACCACCTTTTCCAAGAAGACATACAAATGGCCTATGAAAAAATGCATAAAAACAGCAGTCACCAGGGAAATCCAATCCAAACTACAGTACTTCCTCACATTGTTAGAATGGCCATCAACAGAGACAACAAATGTTGGCAAGGATGTGGAGAAAAGAAAATTCTTTTGCACTGTTAGTAAGAATGTAAAGTGGTACAGCCACTATGGAAAACAGTGTGAAGCTTCCTCAAAAAATTAAAGTTAGAATTACCACATGATCTAACTGTCCTATTTCTGGCTATATATAAAGGAAATAAAATCACTTTCCTGAAGAGATAACTACACTTCCATGTTCACTGAAGTGTTATTCATAATAGCCAAGACATGAAAACAACCTAAAGGTCCATCAGTGGGTGAATGGATAAAGAAGAAATGGTATAAATATGTACAATGGAGTATTATTCAGGCATAAAAGAAGGAAATCCTACTATTTATGGAAAGGAATGGACCTTGAGAGCTTTATGCTATATGAAATACCAAGACAGAGAAAGACAGATACTCTTTGTTCTCAGTTATATATAGAATCTAAAATATCCAAACGTATAGGAATAGGGAGTAGATAGTGCTAGCCAAAGGCTGGGGGGAGGGTAGAAAATAGGAGATATTGTTCAAAGGTACAACCCCCTGCTATAAGATGAATGAATCCTGGGGATCGAATATGCAGCATGGAGACCAAAGTTAACAATCCTGTATCATATACCTGAAAGTTGCTAAGGGAGTCAATCTTAACTTTTCTCACCAAAAGAAAAAAAAAAAAAAGCAATGATGTGAGATAATGGATCTGTTAATTAACTTTACTGTTTCAATCATTTCACAATATGTAAACACCTTAAACTATTACAATATTATACATCAAATTATCTCAATAAAACTGAAAAATCATTTTAAAAAAATTTAAATGAAAGAAATAAAAAGCTTATTACAGTCATTTCTGCTTTGGGCATGAATGTCATCTTTTTTTAATTTTGTGTTTAACTCTGTTCTCATTTAATACTAGTAGTCAACAGTAGAAAGCCTCACCTTAGGATGAAATTACATTAGTAATTATGAAATGTAACCAGAAGCCACAGCAGGCAGGCGGATATGAAGTTTGGGTCAGGAAAAAGACTTTTGTGATCATAACATAAGGCGTAGAACTGACAATGAGCCACTGTGTGTTTGGCCAAGCACTGAATCAAATTGCACTTCTGAAAGAGGGATGTGTTGAGTGGATTTGACTGATTATACATACAAATTCAAATTCAACATCTTCATAGGTGGTACTGTTCTGTAAGCCCAGTTTTTCTAACATTGTCAACAGCTTTTCCATTCACAGTAGCAGCAATCCAATTAAAATGGCCATCAGAGCAGAGCTGATCTGCATTAAGTGACTTCCATTAATGTCATATTTAATTAAGATGTACAGTGTTGAAGGTGCTCATTACTGTCCTCTGCAAATCTTCATTCAGCTTGTGGACATCAAATTTTCGAAATTATATTTACATCTTTTATGAAAAATGAAGATCAATTGGCTTGTATTTCAAAACCACTGTGTTAGGTTTTTATGTCCTTTTAAATCCATAATAGTCAAATTACCACGCTTAAACCAGTTTTCTGTACTAAGCTTCATGAAGGTGTGAGAAGAGGGGATGTATACTTTAAGACAAAATTCCAAAGCAAATCTCAAACTGCTAGGAGCACTATTTAAACATCTCTTCCAGGAGACAAAGTATTGAATTAGAAATGAATTATTCTGTTGGATTTTCAGAATTGATAATGTTGAGCCTATTTACCACAAAATTTAGAATCAGGGAATAAGAAACTTTGATGATAACAAACAAAAATTTACTGAGGAGCCCTACTATTGAAATGAGCTGGAGAGAAGTCATGGCAATAACTCAAGTTCTCCCAAGAATCCATTCAGCACATGACTCAAGACTGGTGAGCTTACATTGATATTTTCAGCCTGTGAAAGTGAGCGTATTAGTCACTCAGTCCTATCTGACTCTTTGTGACCTCATTGACTGTAATCTGCCAGGCTCTTCTGTCCATGGGATTCTCCAGGCAAGAATACGGGAGTGGGTAGCTGTTTCCTTCTCCAGGGTATCTTCCTGACCCAGGGATTGAACTTGTGTCTCCTACATTGCAGGCAAATTCTTTACTCTCTGAGCCCACAGGGAAGTCCATTTTCAGCCTATCCACCCTTATTCTGACCCTCAAAGGCAAAAGTTTTTAGACAAATATGTACATATTTAAAAATAGCGATTTGCATAGAAAATACAGTATACAAAGAAAGAGACATCAAAATTCTCCAAACCGGTCTTCAACAATACGTCAACCGTGAACTTCAGATGTTCAAACTGGATTTAGAAAAGCCAGAGGAACCAGAGATCAAATTGCTAACATACGTTGGATCATCAAAAAAGCAAGAGAATTCCAGAAAAACATCTACTTCTGCTTTATTGATTACGCCAAAGCCTTTGACTGTGTGGATCACAACAAACTGTGGAAAATTCTTCAAGAGATGGGAATACCAGACCACCTTAGCTGTCTCCTGAGAAATCTGTATGCAGGTCAAGAGGCAACAGTTAGAACTAGACATGGAACAATGGAGTGTTTCCAAATTGGGAAAGGAGTATGTGAAGACTGTATATTGTCACCCTGATTATTTAACTTATATGCAGAGTACATCATGTTGCTGGGCTGGATAAAGCACAGGCTGAAATCAAGATTGCCAGGAGAAATATCAATAACCTCAGATACGCAGATGATACCACCCTATGGTAGAAAGTGAAGAGGAACTAAAGAGTCTCTTGAGGAAAGTGAAAGAGGAGAGTGAAAAGGCTGGCTTAAAACCCCAACATTCAAAAAACTAAAATCATGGCATCCAGTCCCATTGCTTCATGACTAATAGAAGGGGAAATAATGGAAACTGACAGACTTTATTTTTGGGGACTCCAAAATCACTGCAGATGGTGACTGCAGCCATGAAATTAAAAGACACTTGCTCCTTGGAAGAAAAACTATAACTAACCTAGACAGCATATTAAAAAGCAGAGAAATTACTTTGGCAACAAAGGTCTGTCTAGTCAAAGCTATGGTTTTTCCAGTGGTCATGTATGGATGTGAGAGTTGGACTATAAAGAAAGCTGAGCATGGAAGAACTGATGCTTTTGAACTGTGGTGTTGGAGAAAGCTCTTGAGAGTCCCTTGGACAGAAAGGAGATCCAACCAGTTAATCCTAAAGGAAATCAGTCTTGAATATTCATTGGAAAGACTGATGCTGAAGCTGAAATTCCAATACTTTGGCCACCTGATGTGAAGAATTGGCTCATTGGAAGAGACTGTGATGTTGGGAAAGATTGAAGGCATGAGGAGAAGGGGACAACAGAGGATGAGCTGATTGGATGGCATCACCAACTCAATGGACATGGGTTTGAGCAAGTTTCTGGAGTTGGTGATGGACAGGGAAGCCTGGCGTGCTGCAGTCCATGGGGTCACAAAGAGTCAGACGTGACTGAGTGAATGAATTGAGGCATCAGTAAGAAAACAAAAATGAAAATATTAAGAATGGGCAAAAGATATGAATAGAAAATCCATGGAAGCAGAAACTCAAATGTCTAAAAACACATGAGAATATGTTGAAATATGATTATTCAGAGAAGTGCAAATCAAAATAGTTTCATAATTATCAGAGTGGCGAACATTTAAGTGTAATGGTATCAAGGTTTGGACAAAGTTACAGAGTGTGGGAACACCGCTGGAAATATAAACTGATGAAACAACTCTGGAGAGAAATTTGGTATTAAAATAGAAAATCCACATTAAAATTTAAATGTCTTTTAAATTGAAGTCTCAATGTTGGGTTGATACTGTAGAAAATGACTCAATATATATATGAGTATAAAATAGATTTATCTCTCCATAACAATTTTTTGTTTTCTATTTTAATATAAGTTCAAACAGAGAAGTTTCAAGAACAAATGGAATAACTCACCCATATATTCCAAACGGTAAGTCATTTGCCTGTGCTCTCACACCGTTTATCTACACTAAATTATTTTTTTGAATGATTTAACAAAATGTGTCAAACACAACATTCTATCAGTGTATTTCAGTGTATGTTTCCTAAAGAAAAAGAAATTCAGTCAGAAAGCTGCAGTTGATATTTAGTCACTAAATCATGTTCAACTCTTTGTGATCCCATGGACTGTAGCCCACCAGGCTCCTCTGTCCATGGGATTTCCCAGGAAAGAATACTAGAGTTGGAGTGGGTTTTAATTTCCTTCTGTATTTAAACAGAAAAAATTATATAAATCAAGAAATTAATCTTTATTCCATATTATTACTTACTTTACTGACCTACTGAAATTTTATCAGTTGTTCCCTGGTAGCTCAACTGGTAAAGAATCTGCCTGCAATGCAGGAGACTCTGGTTCGATTCCTGGGTCAGAACGTTCCCCTGTTGAAGGGATGGGCTACCCACTCCAGTATTCCTGAGCTTCTGTGGTGACTCAGATGATAAAGAATCTGCCTGCAATGTGGGAGACCTGGGTTCGATCCTTGGGTTGGGAAGATCCCCTAGATGAAGGCATGGCAAACCACTCCAGTATTCTTGCCTGGTGAATCCCCATGGACAGAGGAGCCTGGTGGGCTACAGTCCATGGGCTCGCAAAGAGTCAGACACGACTGAGCTTCTAAGCACAGCACAGTCCCAAACTTATCCTTTATAGGATAAAAAATTCCAGCTCAAATATTCCATTCCAATGTCATGTCTCGTCTTTCTCTTTTATGATATTTGACACCTTTAAAGGGTAATAGGCCCGTTATTTTGTGGAAATTCTCTCAGTTTAAATGTATCCATGTTTACTCACAATTACATTCAGTTTACGTGTTTGGCAGGAGCACCACAGAAGTGATGCTGTGTTCTCAGTGCATCTATCAACAGGTGCATGGTATCAATTTGTTTCATTATAGTGTCATTTATCTTCATTACTTGGGTAAGAAGGTATTTGCCAGTTTTATCCATTTCAAAGTTATCATCTTTCTCTTTGTAATTGAGAAATAATTTGGAGGGAGATATGTTAAGACAATGTAAATATCCTATTATTCCCTGAACTTCTTCCCACTAGTTTTTTTTTTTTTTTAATACTTATTTATGTATTTGGCTGCATCAGATCTCAGTGGCAGCAACCTGGATGTTCATTGCGGCACATGGACCCTGCAGAACCGTGGGCTCTGCCTCATGCGGGGGCCTTAGTACCCTGACCAAGGATTGAACCTGTGTCCTCTGCATTTCAAGGCCGATTCTTAGCTTCTGGACCACCAGGGAAGTCCCATCTCCCCCTAGTTTTAGTATCCATTGATAATTCTTGCCTAAAGATATAAGTTTTCTGATAACTGTCAATGGTGCTTTTCTAATTTTGCCATTCTTTTCACACGTATTACTTGGCTTTCTAATCTAGGAAGAGTTTTCCTCTTTCTCTATTCTTTATTCATTATTTAAATTACCACTGGCTCACTAAAATAATTATTATTTTACTCAATGGTTTGTAATCTTTACTATCATTATTTTCTTTGATGCTCTAATTTTCTCAGATTTTTCCACTGAAAACAAGCTCCTGTGTCCTTCTGTACTGACTCCTCTATAATTTAAGACTTGTCCGACTCTTTACGGACCTTATTTTCTGGCACACACACTCAAAATGTTTAGTAGTAAACTAAGAAACCTTAGGCGTTTAAAGCAATGCCACTTAACAAAGTACTTGAGAAGCAATAAAGTTTATTAATGGAGACCTCAGCCCATGAAGTCAAAAGACTTGGGTTTAATTTTTACCTTAATCCTTTCTAATTGTATAATGTCAGACAGTTATTAAATTTCTTTAATCTTCATATTAGCTCACAGTTTTTCAGGGTAGAATTTAATAAGACCATACATGCAAAAGCCTGTGCATTGTGCCCTATACATGGTAGACCAAAAGTCAAATAAATATATTCTAGACATCAACAAGAGGAGTGACTAGAAATATAATATAAATTATTATTCCTCTTTAAAATGATACATTTATATGCAAAAGATGTTCTTTGCCTTTCTGGTTATCAGCCCTTAAAATTGAGATCAAAGATCTTCGTAAGGTTAGAGCACATTCAATTAAAAAAATTATTAAAATAGGATACTTTTAATAAAAAACAATATAAAGATGGACACAAGTATGTGCATGACAAATACTCTATAAATAATAGTTTTCATTTTCCCATTAATGTGTTACTTAAAATTATTTTTGTTGTATTGGGCCTTATGTTTTATTCCTTTATCTATTCTCATAGACTTGACTACTATCAAAAAAGACAAACAAAACAGTAACAACAGAAGTGTTTTTATTCTATTAAGTTGTTGGTACATTATTATAAAATTGTATTAAGTATAGTAAGTAACCTACATCCAGGTCCTTTTTGTAAAATTGTGAACTTTTTTACTTTAAAAATTGTGAACAATTTTACTTTAAAAATTGTGAACTTTTAAAGATGTGAATGGAGAAGGAAATGGCAAGCCACTCCAGTGTTCATGCCTGGAGAATCCCATGGATGGAGGGGCCTGGCGGTCTACAGTCCATGGGGTCTCAAAGAGTCGGATGTGACTGAAACTACTTGGCAAAGATGTGAAAGTGCATTCCATCAGTGTTGGGTGTGAGTGAGAATGCAGCTTGCATCCTCTGTCTCCTATTTCCAACGATCCTTCAGCTCTATGGACTCCCACCTCCCATCCCTCCTCCAGTCAGTAACTCTTGCCTGTTCACTTGATGCCAGCCCAGGTATGCCAGCTGTTGTACTGTACTACTGGACTTTTCAAAGTACTGCATACTGCTGGGTTAGAAATATTTTCTTTATTTTTATTTTTTAATGTATTATCTGTGTGAAAAGTATTATAAACCTATTAACCTATCAGAGGACAGGACTATATAGCCGACTATGTTAGTTTGGTACCTAGAATAAATTTATTAAACTTACAAACAAATTAGACTTATGAATGCACTCTCAGAATGGAACTCTTTCTTATGTAGAAGACTTACTGTACTATATTAAGTGCTGTATTAAATTCTTAAATCCTTTAGCAAAGTCAAAAGTACTTTATTAGGTACTTCTTTTTTTAAGCAACAATAAAAAGATTTTATTTATAACCCAAAAAAGTGACAAATGAGTGTTATAGAAAAGAAAGATTTTGTTTATGTGTGAAGCAAATGTGAAATTGAAATTCCAGGGATGCACAGTAGCATTTTCTCTGTGCCAGGCTTTCTCTTAAGGGTTTTGCATACATTCAGGCATCACACCAATGTATATTATACAGATGAGGAAAGTGCAAGTCACTCAGTCGTGTCCAACACTTTGCGACCCCATGGACTATACAGTCCATGGAATTCTCCAGGCTAGAATACTGGAGTGGGTAGCCATTTCCTTCTCCAGGGACTCTTCCCAACCCAGGGATCGAAACCAGGTCTCCCGTATTGCAGGCAGATTCTTTACCAGCTGAGCCACAAGGGAAGCCCACAGATAAGGAAACTGAATCTCACTAAGGTAAGTCAGGTGGCAGGAAGTGCTGGAATCAGGTTTTTTCTGTCTTTTTTAACAACACAAACTTAATTTCTTTATATTTGACATTTTAAAATTAATTTTTATTGATGCGGAGTTGATTTATAATGTTGAGTTAGTTTCAGATATACATCAAAGTGAATCAGTTATACATAAGCGTATATCCATCCTTTTTTAGATTCTATTCCCATATAGGCCATTATAGAGTACTGAGTAGAGTTCCCCATGTAAAAGGCAGTATGTTCCTATTAGTAGATACTTCTCAATTTAACAGTGTCTCTTTCTGCAGAAACACTCTTTCTTAACAATCTGCCCCAGTCCTGTCTCAGACTACATCCAAAGCCCCATCAAGCAGACAGTAGGCCACACATCACCAATCCTTCTGGCCAGACGTATGAAAAATTTGTCCAAGTATTCATCGGAAGGACGGGCACTGAAGCTGAAGATCCAATACTTTGGCCACCTGTGAAGAGCCAACCCATTGAAATAGACCCTGACATTGAGAAAGATTGAAAGCTGGAGGAGAAAGGGACGACAGAGGATGAAAAGATGAGATAGCATCACTGCTTCAATAGACATGAGTTTGAGAAAACTCCAGGAGATGGTGAAGGATTGGGAAGCCTAGTATGCTGCAGTCCATGGGGTTGGACATGACTTAGCAATGAACAACAATAATGCAATTATAAAACATGACAAAGTTGAACCAGTTTGAGTGCTTCCTAGGAACTCTGTATTCAGAGACAAAGAACATAGACAGTCAGCTATAGTGAGGATATTGAAGGTTGAGGCTGGTCAGACACAGTATACCTTGTACATTTGAAGGGCAAGCAGGGAAATTTGGCCTTGGGAAGAGAAAAGGTGATATGCAAATACAGCAAATATGAACAAAAACAAATTAGCAATAGTCAGAGTAAGAACCAGAGAGAGCAAGAAGCCAGAAGAGATTGAGACCATGAAAAAGAGAGAGAAGGGAAAAAGAGCAACAGGGATAAATAAATGAATCCTTTTGCTTCTCTGAGGAAAAGAAGTCGTCCTGTTGAACTATCACTGGGAGAGTCTGAAGCAAAGCAACCGATGAAAGTTTGGAAAGTTTATGCCACTGTTGGGGCAGAAGAAATTTTCCTTGACCCTTCTAGGTTCTTCTGGCTGATCTACTAATTAAACTGACTCAGATTGCAAGTCTTCCCTGAGTCTCCAGTCTGCTGGTCTACTCTGTATATTTTGGACTTAACTATGTGACGAGTTGACTCACTGGAAAAGACTCTGATGCTGGGAGGGATTGGGGGTGGGAGGAGACAGGGACGACAGAGAATGAGATGGCTGGATGGCATCACCGACTCGATGGACATGAGTTTGAGTGAACTCCGGGAGTTGGTGATGGATAGGGAGGCCTGGCATGCTGTGATTCATGGGGTGTCAAAGAGTCGGACACGACTGAGTGACTGAACTGAACTGAACTGAAGTCTCTACAATGGCATGAGCTAGTTCCTTAAAATAAGTCTCTCAATATAAGATTGAGAGATGATAGATAGAGATACACACAGCTGTTGGTTCTGTTTCTCTAAAGAAACTTGGCTAATATACAAGATGAGAAAAAAAAGCATAACTATTTTAAAATTCTTTATATTTTCTTCTGTCATGAAGATATCTGTATGCTCAATATTTTCTAATATTTCTATAAGCTATTTCAATGCCTAATTAACAAAGAAAAGTTAAATAAATGTCAGAATTCACAGTACTGAGGTAATAGGCTCTCATGAGGATGGTCCAGATTGTGGCCACAAATCTTGAGGCAGGAGGAGCCACCCTTTCTAAGCGCTCCAAAAATGGAGGGAAGGAAACTTTCACTGCTTATCATGGAAGGAAATTTCACAAAACAAGGTTGAAAAATTATTTATTCATTCACCAAATATTTCTGGAACACCAATTATGTGCAATGTATTGTCCTAGGTAATTGGGAAATGAAAGTAAAAAAAAGGTCATAGATTTCTCTCTTGTTTCACCCTACCCCATGGAGCTTACAATCAAGAGGAGGCAGAGAGAAAAAATAAAAATAATAAATATGTAAAGTATATGTGCGTTAAAAGGTGACAAATACTTTGGAAAAAAGTCAAAGGGAGGAGAAGGGTTGGTTTTGCACTTTAAAATATAGATACTAAGATAGGCTTAATTGAGAAAGTGAGAGTTTAAAAGCTGGCTTAAAGCTCAACATTCAAAAAAATAAGATCATGGCAGCTAGTCCCATCATTTCACGTCAAATAGACAGGGAAAAATGGAAACAGTGACAGATTTTATTTTCTTCAGCTCCCAAATCACTGTGGACAGTGACTGCAGCCACAAAATTAAAAGACGCTTGCTCCTTGGAAGAAAAGCTGTGACAAACCTAGACAGCATATTAAAAGGCAGAGACATCACTTTGCCAAAAAAGGTCTGTGTAGTTAAAGGTATGATTTTCCAGTAGTAATGTATGGATGTGACAGTTGGACCACAAAGAAGCCTGAGCATCAAAGAACTGATGATTTTGAACTGTGGTGCTGGAGACAACTGTTGAGAATCCCTTGGACAGGAAAGAGATTAAACCAGTTCCCTCATAGTTCAGTTGGTAAAGAATCTGCCTTCAATGCAGGAGACCCAGGTTGGATTCCTGAGTCTGGAATACTGACTCGAGAAGGAATAGACTACCCACTCCAGTATTCTGGCCTGCAGAATTCCATGGACTGTATAGTCCATGGTGTCCCAAAGAGTTGGACACGACTGAGCAACTTTCACTTTCATAACAGAAATCAACCCTGAATATTCACTGGAAGGATTGACACTGAAGCTGAAGCTCCAATCCTTTGGCCACCTAATGGGAAGAGCTGACTCACTGGAAAAAACCCTGATGCTGGGAAAGATTGAAGGCAAGAGAAGGGAATTGGCCAGAGTTATATGTGGGGAAAGGGAGCAACAGGCAGAGGGAATAGCCAATACAGAGAGGTAACTGTGAGTACATGCCCGGCATCTTCAAAAATCATTACTATCCAGGAGTGGCTGCGGTAAGTAGCTATAGTGGGGTGAGAGAGAGATTAATAAGGGTTGAGGTAAAGAGAGGTGACAAGAGAGGCCTGTTCTTGCAGAGATGTATAGAGATTTATAGGCTGTTGTAAGGACTTGATTTTTACCCTTAGTGAGATGGAGAGGAGACTTTGGAGGGTTTCAAAGGAAGGTGAGACATTCAGTTCAGTTCAGTCGCTCAGTTGTGTCCGACTCTTCGTGACCCCATGGACTGCAGCACGCCAGGCTTCCATGTCCATCACCAACCCCCAGAGTCTACTCAAATTCATCTCCATTGAGTCCATGATGCCATCCAACCGTCTCATCCTCGGTCGTCCCCTTCTCCTCCTGCCTTCAATCTTTCCCAGCATCAGGATCTTTTCAAATGAGTCAGCTCTTTGCATCACATGGCCAAAGTATTGGAGCTTCAGCTTCAACATCAGTCCTTCCAATGAACACCCAGGACTGATCTCCTTTAGGATGGACTGGTTGGATCTCCTTGCAGTCCAAGGGACTCTCAAGAGTCTTCTCCAACACCACAATTCAAAAGCATTGATTCTTCAGTGCTCAACTTTCTTTATTAGTTCAACTCTCACATCCACACATGACTACTGGAAAAACCATAGCCTTGACGAGACGAACCTTTGTTGCCAAAGTATATCTGCTTTTTAATATGCTGTCTTAAGTTGGGCATAACTTTTCTGCCAAGGAGTAAGCATCTTTTAATTTCATGGCTGCAGTCACCATCTGCAGTGATGCTGGAGCCCCCAAAAATAAAGTCAGCCACTGTTTCCCCACTATTTGCCATGAAATGATAGGACCAGATGCCATGATCTTAGTTTTCTGAATGTTGAGCTTTAAGCTAACTTTTTCCCTGTCCTCTTTCACTTTCATCAAGAGGCTCTTTAGTTCTTCTTAAGGGTAGTGTCATCTGCATATCTGAGGTGATTGATATTTCTCCTGGCAAACTTGATTCCAGCTTGTGCTTCATCCAGCCCAGCGTTTCTCATCATGTACTCTGCATTTAAGTTAAATAAGCAGGGTGACAATATACAGCCTTGACATACTCCTTTGCCGATTTGGAACCAGTCTATTGTTCCACGTCCAGTTCTAACTGTTGCTTCTTGACCTGCATACAGATTTCTCAATAGGCAGGTCATGTAGTCTGGTATTCCCATCTCTTGAAGAATTTTCCACAATTTATTGTGATCCACACAGTCAAAGGCTTTGGTATAGTCAATAAAGCAGAAATAGATGCTTTTTTGGAACTATCTTGCTTTTTTGATGATCCAACAGATGTTGGCAATTTGATTTCTGGTTCCTCTGCCTTTTCTAAATCTGGCTTGAACACCTGGAAGTTCACAGTTCACGTATTGTTGAAGCCTGGCTTGGAGAATTTTAAGTATTACTTTACTAGCCTGTGAGATGACTACAACTGTGCAGTAGTTTGAGCATTCTTTGGCATTGCCTTTCTTAGGGATTGGAATGAAAGCTGACCTTTTCCAGTTCTGTGGCCACTGCTGAGTTTTCCAAATTTGCTGGCATATTGAGTGCAGCACTTTCACAGAATCATCTTTTAGGATTTGAAACAGCTTAACTGGAATTCCATCACCTCCACTAGCTTTGTTCATATTGATGCTTCGTCAGACTTTATTTTTTGGGGCTCCAAAATCACTGTGGATGCTGATTGCAGCCATGAAATTAAAAGACACTTACTCCTTGGAAGGAAAGTTATGACCAACCTTGATAGTATATTGAAAAGCAGAGACATTACTTTGCCAACAAAGGTCCGTCTAGTCAAGGCTATGGTTTTTCCCGTGGTCATGTATGGATGTCAGAGTTGGACTGTGAAGAAAGCTGATCGCTGAAGAAGGGATGCTTTTGAACTGTGGTGTTGGAGAAGACTCTTGAGAGTCCCTTGGACTGCAAGGAGATCCAATCAGTCCATTCTAAAGGAGATCAGTCCTGGGTGTTCATTGGAAGGAGTGATGCTAAAGCTGAAGCTCCAATACTTTGGCCACCTCATGCGATGAGCTGACTCACTGGAAAAGACTCTGATGCTAGGAAAGGTTGGGGGGCGGGAGGAGAAGGGGACGACCGAGAATGAGATGGCTGGATGGCATCACCGACTCGATGGATATGAGTTTGAGTGAACTCCGGGAGTTGGTGATGGACAGGGAGGCATGGCGTGCTGTGATTCATGGGGTCGCGGAGAGTCGGACATGACTGAGCGACTGAACTGAACTGAACTGAAGGGCCACTTGACTTCACATTCCAGGATGTCTGGCTCTAGGTGAGTGATCACACCATCATGACATAATGTGACATTTTTAAAAAATGTTTTTCATCATGGAAAGTTTTAAACACACAAGTATAGAAAGCAGTGTGTCAAATCCTTAAACACTCAGCACCAAGCTTCAGTAACCACCAGCATCATTGTTTCAGGTGTCTACTCCCCTCCCCCATCTTTTCCTTTTCCTCTCAACCGTGAAATGCAATATGCAGATCTCAGAAATACAGTTCAATATGCAATGAGGTGGGACAGATGTATCCATCAGTATAGCCATCACCCAGATCACAATACAGAACATATCTATTACCCCTGAAAGTTCCCATGTGTTTCTTTTCAGACAAACCCTTTCAGCCAGAAAGGAACCCACTATTCGAGGACTTTTCATTGTAGATAAATTCATTGCTCTTGTTCCTGCACTGGTTTATACAAACAAAATTTTGTGGCCCTTAGCTCACCTATGATGATTTCATGTCCCTCTGGAATTTGAGTCCACATTTTTTGAAGTTTTCTTTTAAAAACCTATAACTTTAGTTTATCTTTTTTTTCCCTTTGCTGTTATCAGGGGAGGAAAATCTTTTTCATACCCTTCTATATTGTAACCAGATGTGGAACTCCGTGACTGGATGAGACTTCCAGGCAGTGTGAGTAGACAGAAAGGAGATGGGGACCAAAAACTAAGCCATGGAATGCTCTCTTCCAGTGCCCGACAAAAACAAGATAAACATCTAATGAGATTGTCCAGTAAGAGAGACAGATATGAGTGTGAGGAGACAAGGAGGATTACATGTGGAGTTCCCCCTTGATATTTGTTGGTTGGAGGCACCACCATCTGGAGAAACGAGACTTGAGACCCGAAGTTTGGGCCACTCACTTGATGCCTGTTGAGAATGTCTAAGGAAGTTCATTGCCATTCCTACTGTGCGGAATGCTTTTGTCCCCAGTGATCAGGATGTGGAAAATTGGGGGACGGAAGGTCTTCTTCCCAGTGTGTAGTTGTTCTCTTTGCAAATATTATTTATTATGTGATGTAATTCTGAGAAGACAATAAAGCACTCTCTATTGAAAAACGTCTGGGAAAATTGTCTTTCTTTACATTTCTAAATCACTAACTCTCACCTTCATTAGAGGAAACACTTGAGGACTCTTTAAAAGGGGGTATCTCTGCTGGGTTTTGACCAAGAATTCGAGTAGGTGGTTGATGTCTTTTCTATTACTACTTCTAGTCCTCTGTGAGGTTCTAGGAAACTACCTGCCTTTGGAGACCCTAAAGTATTTCAGCTGTCTAAGAAATCTCCTTTAGGAAAAACAAAAATCATAGGTTCCTTTAAGTAGGCTTCTGTTACTGGCACTCGAAGGATTTTGACTAAATCAAGGGAAAAAAACACTGATTATTACGGATGACAAAATTTTGGTTTAAGATTGCCTGTACTGTATCTGGATCATGCTTCTCATCTTTGTAATGCCACTACACCTAAGCTCTAAGAGTGACACCATTCTATGAAATGGACATTACATATCTAAGTACAGTCTTTCAATTTTCTATCTGATCAGGACAAATATTTAGTTTAAACAAGTGACTGTGTTTAAGACTTACTTAGTGTTCCAAACTAAATGTGGTTGGAAAGGTTATCAAATGTGAGGGTTTTGAGAAAAAACATTTGATTTTTTTCTTCCTATATAAATGCAGTTGGGCTTCCCTGATAGCTCAGCTGGTAAAGAATCCACCTACAATGTAGGAGACCCTGGTTCAATTCCTGGGTTGGGAAGATCTGCTGGAGAAGGGATAGGCTACCAACTTCAGTATTCTTGGGCTTCCCTTGTGGCTCAGCTGGTGAAGAATCCACCTGCAATGAGGGAGACCTGGGTTTGATCCCTGGGTTGGGAAGTGCCCCTGGAAAAGGGAAAGGCTACCCACTCCAGTATGCTGGCCTAGAGAATTCCATGGACTGTATAGTTCATGGGGTCACAAAGAGTCAGCCACGACTTAGCAACTTTCACTTTCATAAATGCAATTTCAATACAGCCATAATCAAAGTGGAATATCTAGTGAAGTCTGTATTACATGACTGAAACTCTCAATTTCAAAGCTTTTAGAACTGTTTAAAATGGTAGGTAAGTTTCTTACATATAGGAAAATGTTAATAATTCAGATTGCTTAGAGTATCCTTTTGTGTTATACAAAAGGCTTTTTGTTTGTTTTCAGTACAGTTTTTATTACCAAATAGCACAGACTAAAATCAATGTTGTTCAAGAAGTAGTTGCAGGAACTGTTTAATGAATTCATTTATTTGTTCAGTATAGTTTTTGAGAGCACAAATGCTGAACTAGGCTCTGTGATTATATTAAGATAATCATAACAACCTTTGATTTTATGCTATTTAGTAACTGAATATGGTTTGCTATAGATTATACCTTTCCCTTAAATCTTGTTAATATTTTCAAGAACACAGTATTGAATGTAGTAGTAAGGCTGTTTAGTCGCTAACTTGTGTCTGACTCTGTGACCCCATGGACTGTAGCCTGACAGACTCCTCTGTCTATGGGATTTTCCAAGCAAAAATACTGGAGTGGGTTGCCATTTCCTTCTACAGAGAATCTGCCCAACTCAGCGATCAAACCCACATCTATGGCATTGATTGGCATAGGCTAGTGGATGCTTAGCCACTAGCATGGTGGTAGCTAAGGAAGCCCAAGAACTATAGTACTTTTGGGTTATTTTATTCATTAATTTTGCAACTATTAAGTAATAGAAATTGAAGAGTGTTAGAGATCTGAATGAAATCTCCCTGGGGTGTAGTTCTGTTTACAAAAGTCTGAACCTCACAATGAGGAGACAGAGGAGAATATGAAGAAAATACAGAGTGAGAAAAACCAATAGACAAGAAACATTGTATGATCTGGAATAATAAAAATTAGATTTATGTATAGTAAGCAATGGGTATTACAAAAATGACAATTTTTAAAGAGTGTAAAATGGGAATATTTGAATTGTTTACTGTCCTAAATTAAGATGGGGGTTGATGACCCAGAAGTTTCATTAGCTGATATTTTTATTATGCCCATTTCTTGCCTGGAAAAAAGGTTCAAAATGTGAAAACACCGTATCTTATGTCATGCAAATAAAATGAATTCTTCTGTGAGGCTGTTGGTATTTGCAATGTACCAAAAAAAAACCAAAATCAATTCTACCTAAATTTGATAATGTTGAATGTTTACATGAAACAAACACTCAGTAAACAGCTCCAGTTCAGTATTTGATCACCAGAATATTAAAAACTTCTCTCATTCACAGTTAGATTTTTAGTACAAGATCCAAAACCAAATACATGGTTTGAGTTTATTCAGTCAAAAAATTGATCACCTTATTAGATAGGAAGCTACTCAAAGGCAAGTCTCTGGAAAAAAGTGTCATTTGCTCTTGAAGCCATACACTAATCGTTAATCATCTTCAAATAATTTTCTAGATGGGTAAAAATTATTTTCAATCAATTCTGAAATTCTTTTTAAAAAAGAAAAATCTCTTAACCATTTCTTAGGATTCTGGAGTCATTGTTTATCTTATTAAAACATTTGAAAAACACTTATTCATAAGCTATTTTTATTTTTCTTGATATTTAAAACATATTGATAGTGATTCACTATTCCTATCTCTGTAGTCTCAGTTCCTCCAAATAAGTGACTGTGTGCTTAGTCATTCAGTCGTGGCCAACTCTTTGTGACCCCAAGGACTGTAGCCCGCCAGGCTGCTCTTGTCCATGGGGATTCTCCAGGCAAGAATATTGGAGTAGGTTGCCATGCCCTCCTCCAGGGGATCTTCCCAACCCAGGAATCGAACCTGAGTCTCCTGTATTGCAGGCAGGTTCTTCACCAGCTGAACTACCAGGGAAGCCCTTAGCAAAACTAAATGTCCATTATTTAGGGCACAATTGGACTAATTATATGCATCAAAAGTGTGGAATATTATGCAGCTATTAATAAACAAATTGCTGTCTAGTCAAAGCTATGGTTTTTCCAGTAGTCATGTATGGATGTGAGAGTTGGACTGTAAAGGAAGCTGAGTGTCAAAGAATTGATGCTTTTGAAGTGTGGTGTTGGAGAAGACTCTGAGAGTCCCTTGGACTGCAAGGAGATCCAGCCAGTCCATCCTAAAGGAGATCAGTCCTGAATATTCATTGGAAGGACTGATGCTGAAGCTGAAACTCCAGTACTTTGGCCACCTGATGAGAAGAACTGATTCACTGGAAAAGACTCTGATGCTGGAAAAGAATGAAGGCAGGAGGAGAAAGGGACAACAGAGGATGAAGTGGTGGGATGGCATCACCAACTCAATGGACATGGGTTTGAGTAAATTCCAGGAGTTGGTGATGGACAGGGAAGCCTGGCATGCTGCAGTCCATGGGGTCGCAAAGAGTCAGACATGACTGAGCAACTGAACTGAACTGAATAATAAACAAATTAGTGTTATATTTATTGAACTGGACAATTATCTGTTCTTTTGAATTAGCTAGTGAGTAAATGAGGAATAGTGAATAGTATATTTCATTTCTTAACAAAAGCACAAGTGTGTGTGGTTGTGTATACACACACGAATATTTTAAAAATACAAGTATATATATGTATGTATATATGCATACATATATTTGAAAGTATATGTGTGTATATGCTGTGCTGTGCTTGGTTGCTCAGTCATATCCGACTCTTTGCAACCCCATGGACTGTAGCCTGACAGGTTTCTCTGTCCATGGGATTCTCCAGGTTAGAATACTGGAGTGGGTTGCCATGCCTTCCTCCAGATGTGTGTATATACATTCATATGGAGAAAGGTATGGAAGGCAATGTCCATTCCCCATGTACATGCCCTGGTCTTTGTGTCAGCTCTGTGTATCCATCCCAGCTTTGGCATGTTTTGCTGCTAAGACTTACCAGTGACATTGAAAAGTTGCTTTGGGCAGGGGACTAACTCATTCTTAAGGGAGCTGGAAATACTTTGGAGTTACAACTATTCCTCCCCACCCCCTCTCCCATGGACTTTTGTACAGGGCTGAGTACAAAGCCTTTACCTGCAGGCAGACAAACTCTCAAGGAATAATTTATGCTCCAGAGCTTTATGTGAGAGCAGATGGAGTTTGGCACTTCTGAAATTAAACCTTTGCCCTGCTCTTTCCCTATTTCTATCCTCTTTCTTCCATTTCCTTACTGGTTTCTCCTGGGTGTAAATCCCATCCACCCAAATTGTTGTTTCAACCTTTGCTTTTGGGAGAATTCAAACTAGGACACTAGGCTCACTTTGATTTACCTCAGGAGGGTACGGAGTGCATCAGTGATTATTTATACATTTTTGCATAGTTGCAATAATTACAATAAATACATCATTTAATTAAAAATACAATAAAACATTAAAAAAAAACTAAATAGCTTCCAGTAGGCTTTGCTTCATATGTAGTGCTCAGGATAGCTAAGAAAGAATTTCTCAGTTGTACCTTCTTATTCACCAAAGAGGTAAGTGAATATAGCTTTATTTCTGTAGCAGCACCTGATGTTACATTGCTGTATTTTTGCTGATGATTTTATGGCAGGGTACCTCAGAATAAAACAAGTCCTTTGTTACCTGGCTTTGTTTGTTCATGCTTTTAACCATGCAGAAGAATCAGAATGAATATCCACAGTTCACTTCAACTTCTTGCTTTTGTTTTATTATTCTGCCCAGTCGTCGACCTCCAAGTCCACTTTTTCCCTACAAAAGAGAAATATTTTCTCTTACAAAATAGAAATATTTTATAAGTAGGAATGTCTAGAGACAGCTTTGTTTTTAACTAAAACTAAAAATCTCATACATGCACATGTATTTCCCAATGGCTCTTCTCTGAAAGCTTTTCTCAGATATTTTTCCTTGCCAAAGAAAATCAGTCCTTTCTTGGCAGATGGCATCTAAATTCAAGCTCTAGTCAAGTACTTATGCTTAAAAAAACAAAATAAGTCCTTTAGGTAAATAGCTGTCTAGAAAGTTAACCTCTGAAATTGTATTGAAAAAAATTTAAGAAAATTGTATTTCTCAGAGTTTCCATTCTTTTAGAAAGAGTTCAAACTTGAACAATTCTTACTCTAAAATATGTAATCAATGGGGCAGACACAAAACAAGAGGCATCATTGATTTATTTTGTTAACTGTCTTTTGGAATGTGTATTCTTAATTGTGTCCCATATCATCACATTATGTTTGGAATGTGTATTCTTAATTGTGTCCCATATCATCGCATTATGTTTTCCAATAAAACAATTTTAACTACAAAAAAAAAAAAAAACACTTTGCATTATTTTACAGGAAAAGGAGTTCTCTTTTTGACCAAATATCTACATGATATTTTCATGTAATTTGATAAAAGTGTTCTCATCCAGGAGAAATTACTTTATAATTGAAAAAAAGAGATATGATGTACATAGATAAAATCTCTCTGGGTAAGAAGAAAAGCAACAGGAAAAATAACTTGCTAACATATTTGTAAACTATTTTGTGAATGAAGGAAAATGCCTTTTAAAATTTGGAGAATCCAAATACACATACAGTACTCTATCATGATGTACTCTGTTGAACTGATGGTGCTATTTGTTTGGGGACAATTCCAATAAAAATGATTCAGTAAAACACAAGGTATTGAAGAAAGTGTAACAAATTTAGATATTTATGATGGATTCAATATTTACCAAAATTTTCTCTTTGAATAAATAGATTTAGTATCTTTCTTAATTTTTAAAATTGGGATGTAAGTTATATACAGTAAATTATATGTAATCATCAATGAGTTTTAGCAATAGTATGTACTTGTATAATCAGCACCCCAAAGCAAGATCGAGAACATTACCATCACTCTAGGAATTTAACTCCGGAGAAGGCAATGGCAAGCCACTCCAGTACTCTTGCCTAGAAAATCCCATGGATAGAGGAGCCTGGTAGACTGAGTCCATGGGGTCACTCAGTCAGACACGACTGAGAGACCTCACTTTCACTTTTCACTTTCACACATTGGAGAAGGAAATGGCAACCCACTCCAGTGTTCTTGCCTGGAGAATCCCAGGGACAGGGGAACCTGGTGGGCTGCCGTCTATGGGGTTGCACAGAGTCAGACACGACTGAAGCGACTTAGCAGCAGCAGGAATTTAACTCATTTTATTTTTCAGTCAATTCCACCTAAACAGAGCCGTCTAATTTTTGACTTCCATCTCCACAAAGAAGTTTTTTTTTTTTTTTCTTACGCATTATCTACATGTAATCATACAGTAAGCACTTTTTCATGACTACTGTTTTGGCTCAAAACAATGTTTTTGAAAATCATCTATGCTGCTGTATCAGTAATTCATTCGTTTTCAATGTCGAATAGTGTTTTGTTTGAAGAATGTACCATGGTTTGCTTATCATTTCTCCTTTTGGTGAACATTTAGATTGTTATTAGTGTTGTGAATTAAGCTGCTGGAAACGGTCATGTATAAGTTTTTATGTAGACATGTGTTCTTGTTTCTCTTTGGTAAGCATCTTGCTGGGTCATGGGATAGAGGCATATTTAAAGTTTTCAGAGCTGAAAAATAATTCTCCAAATAAGTTATATTGTTTTACATGATTACCAACAATGCCCAAAGAATTTCAGTTTTTCCACATCCTTGTCAACAATTGGTATTGTCAATATTTTAAATCTTAGTTCTTTATAAAGGATTGTTTTTTGGTAGATTTCATGAGATTTTCTACTAGTAAATAAGATGTCTAGTAAATATCAAGAAAAAATGGTGAAAGCATGGACATCTTTGCTTTGTTTCTAATCTCAGGAAAAAGCTTTAATGTTTCACCAGCTGGTGTAATGTTAGCTGTAGTTCTTTGATAGATGCCTTTTATCAGATTGGGAGAAATTACTTCACTTCCAAGTTTTCTGATGATTTTTATTAATAATATGAAATGAGTGTTGAAATAGATACTGGGTTTTGTCCAAAGCACTTCTTATATCTGTGAAAGAGCCCTACCACCATCTTCCCTTCCCTTGGAAGCAGTGAAATGAATGGGATTTTTAAAACAAAATTAGAAACAATCAACAATTTAGGAAAATATGCTTACCACCATTATGAAACCTGGTTAGCATTAGAGCAGTCACATAAGACTAAAAGGAAAGTATGAGAATCAGTGTTCCATTGCTAATGGACAAAGAATATAAGCAATAATTCATAAAAGATGAAATGCAAATTGCTTAAAAGCATATAATAATTAACTTAAAAGCATATAATAATTAACTTAAACAGTAATCAAAGAAATGGAAATTACAGCCAGTTATCTCATTACTCATTAATTTTATTTGCATAATTAAAGAACAATATTCAATGTTGTTCTGGTAAAGTATTTTTTTGTCAGACAGGTATTCTCATCTGACAGTGTAATCTATTTAGAAAAAATATTGCAAACAAGGGTCAGGAGCCTTAGGAATATGCATGCTCTCTGTTTCACACATTTAAGACTTTTATTAGAAAATAATCAGAAAGATACACAATGATGTATGCATAAAGTGTTATTTTTAACACTAATTGTTATATACTTTAAATTAAAAAATATCATAAATATTTAACATTAAAATAACTTAGCATGATTGTGTAATGGGATATCATACAACCATTATGATTATATTTAAAATAATGTTTATAATATGAGGAAGTGTCATAAGTAAACAATGAATAATACAAGATTTTAATGGATGATATAGCCTCAACTATTTAAAAAATTTAAGTACTGGAAAATATATGCCAAATATTAACTTCATTTTTACAGGTTAATAGTATCATGGATAACATTTTTGTTCTTTTAAAATTATTTTTGTGCTTTCCAAATTATCTTTTGCAGTCACAAAAAATAAATTGTGTATATATTATACATATTTAAAATCTGAATAATGAGAAGGGCCCAAATTAGAACTCAACCCTCTTGGTTTTGTTTTAGTAAAAACATTTAACACTGAGCTATAAAGTTGATAGTAAAACAAGATATAAAGTGGAGAAGGCAATGGCACCCCACTCCAGTGCTCTTGCCTGGAAAATCCCATGGACGAAGTAGCCTGGTGGGCTGCAGTCCTTGGGGTCACTAAGAGGTGGACACAACTGAGCGACTGTCAGGAAACATCTAACAGGAGGTTTCCTGTGTGCTGTTTTGGATCTGTCAGGAACTCTCTGTTCTTTATTAATTCCTGAATATTTGGGAATTAATAGGAGAGGCAAGCCTCTCCTGGGAGCTGAGGAATCCAGGCATTTCCTTCATTAGTTTTTCTCTAAGGTGACAAGTACCCTCTTCCTTTTTATGAACTATATGGTAAAAGTGACTATTTACAACTCTCTCTCTTTCATATGGATGATCTCATGTTTCCTTGATAACTTGTAAGTTTTGATTTTATCTCTGCTGAAAGTAGCTATCTTATAAGACAGTATAAATACCTACACAATGTTGAATAAAACGCTTTTGCTCCATCAGAGCTTTGGTCCCTGTGTCTTGCTTTCTCTCTCTCTCTGTCTCCCCCCACCCCTCTCTTTTTCAGGCTAATTCTGGAGCGCAGAGGCTCTCTGGGTTCACTTTCCTGCCCGGGCTTCTAAGACCCTGTCGAGAAGGCGCTCTGTGCCTTCACCCCATGGAGAGGGCGCCTGAGGCCTTCGTGAACAGAGCAAGCCCTGTGCCAGGGGCTTTATTGGCTTTCTGCATAAACCAAGGACTATCAACCTCTTTCTCTCTCCTTTACTTTCTTATTGGTCGATTCCGGACCACCAGGTTCCGGTCCATTAAAGGACCAACAAGTGACTTCACTGTCACTTTTCACTTTCATGCATTGGAGAAGGAAAGATATAAAGAAAAAGTCTAAAATTCCATACTGGAAAATTTGAAGATAAAAAGCTAAAAAGTCAAAGTCAAAATAAAAACATTTCATAGAAAAAGAAAGAATTTTCAATAAATTTATTAAAAACAGAAAAGAACTATGACTTAATAAATAAACTCAACAAAAGGAAGCCAACTGTTTTGAAATGTTCAAAATACAGCTCAATTTGAGGTTATTGAAATTTATTAACTTTTTATCATTCTGCCTTTTAAAACAATTTTTTAAGAAAGAAAGAAAATATGCTAAAATTAAAACCCTAGAGTATTTTTATTGCTATAATTAAATGTAATCAAAAAGTTGAAAATTATGAACCTAGAGGTTGAAAGCTGATTTAGTACTCTTGAAACAAAGCTCAGACTGTGATTTATGAATTAAGTAATTTTCTCTGGTGATAATAGTTTCTTAAAAATTGGAGCAATATTTAACTATATTTGGAAAGAGTTATAAAGGGAAATACAGATACAGCTGATGAGTTTTTCTTCTCCAAACAGTACTGTGACTGACTCTATCAGCTCAGTTCCAGTCCCGGCTCAGACAGTAAAGAATCTGCCTGCAATTCGGGAAACTTGGGTTCAATCCCTGGGTAGGGAAGATCCCCTGGAGAAGAAAATGGCAATTCACTCCAGTATTCTTGCCTGGAGAATCCCATGGACAGGGGAGCCTGGCGGACTACAGTCCACGAGGTCACAAGGAGTTGGACACGACTGAACGACTAACATTTTCACTTTCCTTTTTCACAGATAGAGCTGATCAGTTTCTCTTCCCCAAACAGCACTGAGACTGACTCTGCAGTCTCAGCCCCAGTCACACTGAGTCAGCAGTTTGGTAGCTGATTTCCCTGGACCAGCTTCCAAGCATTTCTGGACTTGAGTTTTCTCTTAAAATGCATGTGTCATAAATGCTGCCATTCTTTTCCCAGTTGCTCATTCACTTTTAATGTGCTTCTCAATGGCGTAATGCAATTCAATCTTCAGAATTTTGAAAACAAGGTAAGATTATACTTCCTCACCTCTTTCTTGGAGAAGGGCATGGCAGCCCACTCAAGAGTTCTTGCCTGGATAACTTCATGGACCACAGAAGCCGGGTTGGCTATGATTCATAGGGTCACAAAGAGCTGGACAGGACTGAAGTGACTTAGCATGCACAGCACCTCTTTCTAGCTGAGAGAAGTCATGTGACATGTCCTGGCCAATCAATTGTAAGAAGCAGAATTTCCTTACTGTTCAACATCCCCAACTTTCTTTAGCCTCTCTCATTACAAGCAGAAAAACTGATGGTGGCTGTTGCATAAGCCTGGGTGCTGGGGTGCAATCCTCATGAAACTGAACCCCCAGTCAACCCATAATGGACATGCATCATGATAAGAAATAAACTTTGTTGTTTAAAGCTACTGTAATTCAGGAGTTATGTGTTACCATAGCATTAACCCAGCCTATCTTAACCAAAATATTAAACAGTAGAGACTTAGTTAAATGATTAGTGATATAACATACCTTGGGGCACTGTGTAGTCATTATAAATTTTAATGTCAGACTACATTTTGAAAAGGTGGTTACAATATATTAATATTACTGAAAAATGGTCTTATTTTAGTATATGTAATGCAAATTAACACACATGTGTTTGCATAAACAAGTATTAGAATATTTTATACTAAAACAGAATAACGGCAAAATAGTACATACCAAAATATCACCCAGGATAACAGGGTAGTATTTCCATAGGTGATGCTTTTCTTTTTGCTTATTTCTATACTCTGTTGTTTTCACAATAAATACATAAAATATGAATGACATAGTAGGAGTTTTTAATGAGAGAAATGAAACATGTTGGAAGTGTGCTTTAATGTGGCAAATACTTTCTATGTAACTATATTAAAATACTAATTTTCCAATTCTTAGTATCCAAATCAAACTGTGTAATAAACATACTTGATAAAAATTGTAAGACACTTAACTCTAGGGTAAAAAGGTTGTCCTACTGACTGTTATAATCATCACAGTCTGAAATATCTTGTCTTCAGTTGAAAGACAAGGGTTTCAATCATAGAGGAAAATTCTAAAAATGTGACACCGTCCTGTGGTGACAATAAGACTCGACAAGTAGTGTTTCCCCTGAGGTGTTCCCTGGTCTTATTTTCCTCTTCAGAAATGGCTCAGAAGAGCTCTTTTAAGGCAGCCCTACAGCAGACATCTGACCTTTTGTGTTTGCTCTGACTCTACATTATAATAAAAGCTCTGAGAATTGTCAGAGGAAGACTGCCGCAGGGTGTGCATGTGGTCACATTTTAAAGCAACTTTCATTAAGTAATGCTTGGAACTTTCTAGCAACACTGGGAGAGATGAGTCCAACTTCCTGAATTGTTCCAATGCTTAAACTCTCTGGAGTCGGTTTTATCCCTCAGTAAACTGAGCACAAGAGCCTCTGTGGGAATATTGACAGGGCTAGATTTGTGGATGTTTCCCTTAGATAGACCTAAGGGCAAGATTTCAACACCCTTTAATGTAACCTTTTAATCTGTTAAATGCATCTGTGAAAGGGAATCGCCTACAGGCTTTCCTTTGACAGTGTTTTTTTTTTTTTAATTGATATAATGATGCCAATGTGCTTTCACCTCCTTTGAAAATGTTCAAAACCTTCCTAACAGAACGTAAAAAGCAAAATCTGAAACCTCTCTATAGGTAAATAGCGTCCAGATCTCATTATCGAACTCAGGATTGGCTGCTTGCCTCTCAAAAACCAATAATCGAGAGGCTGCTGCTGCTGCTGCTAAGTCGCTTCAGTCGTGTCTGACTCTGTGCGACCCCATAGACGGAAGCCCACCAGGCTCCGCCGTCCCTGGGATTCTCCAGGAAAGAACACTGGAGTGGGCTGCCATTTCCTTCTCCAATGTGTGAAAGTGAAAAGTGAAAGTGAAGTCGCTCAGTCGTGTCCGACTAGTAGCGACCCCATGGACTGCAGCCCACCAGGCTCCTCTGTCCATGCGATTTTCTAGGCAAGAGTACTGGAGTGGCTTGCCATTGCCTTCTCCGAATCGAGAGGCAAGTGCCTATAAAAAGAGAAGGTGGTCAGATAATCAGAAAAGCCGGTCATTAGGGTAGAAGGTGGACTGGCGTCCCAAGATGAACTCCAAAGATTCTGCTCAACCCTGACAGTTTTTAAACAGAAAAAAGTGGGAAGAAGCTCAGTGAATCATGGGAGCAGGAAGTTGGACTGCATCCTTCTTTGTTGCATGCAGGCTGGCTGACTCTCGCTTCAGATTTTATCTTGCTACTGTGATCTGCCTGCAGGATTGCTAAGGGGTCTGTATATGGTAGTGAGCTAGTCATTCTGTAATACTTAATTCTTCATTTTAACTTCTTTTAATCTAGGAAAAAAATCAACAGATTAGGCCTCCTGTGCATTCAGGAGAGCTTAAATCAGGAATTAGTGATCTCATTCCTATAATTAGGTTCTTTCAAGGTTAAAGGGGAATATAAATGTACAAACAGGAAAAGGGGCAAAAGAGATACTTTCTTCAAGGTTAGCTTAGCACTCAGTCTTCTGAAATACTGGTCTGCAAACATCCAAACAGATCCCCCATTCCTCTGCCTAAGTAAATGAGATTTGTATGACTTTTCTTGTTACTCAACAGAGTCTTGAGGGCAAGAGGAACCCAGCCAGTTAATAGAGTTGTTTTGTTGTTTATCTAAGATTTCACGCTTTGAGAAATACTTAAAGCTCTCTAAAATGGAGCCGGTGGGCCATTGAAGAAATGTGATGTATACACATCTCAGCCTAGATGAAATATGACCTTTGACAACTTATTGTCCTCAAGAAGTCATCCATAATATCCAGAATCTCAAGATACTTACTGGACCTCCCATCCTAAAATAACTCATTGTTATTTAAGCTCAAGTGTTTGCTGGCTGGAGTTAGAGTCGTCTCCCACCAGGTAACTTTTGACAACCTTCTGACTTTTTGTCTTTATAAGCCCCTGACTCTTTTTCTTCTCCAGAACACTTTCAGCTTTACCCAAATCTGTGTCTCCCAAATTGCAATTCTAAATACTCCAAGTAAACACTTTGCAGCCTCTGTATTGTGTATTGTGGTCGACAGGTATTGTGTTCACGTGTATTGTGGTTGACAGGTGCTGTTCCCACAGTGCCTAGTGGATGAAAAGACCCCCCTGCCATAATTCTGACCTTTCACTAAAGCCTTACCAAAAGTGGCAGTGGCCTTATCGCAGTTGTACAGTTAGGAACAAAGGTTGGTTGGTCTGCACATAGGAAAGGGGCTGAATGATGGAGAAGGTAAGATGACATCAAGTTTAGGTCATGCAAGTACTACTGACAGTACTAACATAATCATAAGAAATTAGGGAGATTTGGTAAAGAAGAAATTATTGAAAATAAAAGAAAGGACAATTAATTGATGGAGTAAAATGCTAAAGGAGAAAGGAGGGAGAAATCAAGCGTAAGGAGGGACAGTGGGGGAAAATATTCAAAAGGATGTTGGATTTCAAGAACAAGATGTTATATTTTTTTCTCATCCTTTAGTGTGGAGAAGGAAACGGTAACCCACTCCAGTATTCTTGCCTGGAGAATCCCATGGACGGAGAAGCCTGGTAGGCTACAGTCCACGGGGTCGCAAAGAGTCGGACACGACTGAGCGACAGAACGGAACGGAGTGTGTGAGTGTGTGTGTGTGTGTGTGTGTGCGTGTGTCTTGTGGCTCAGCTGATAAAGAATCGCCTGCAATGTGGGAGACCTGGGTTCAATCCCTGGGTTGGGAAGATCCCCTGGAGAAGGGAAAGGCTACCTACTCTAGTATTCTGGCCTGGGGAATTCCATGGACTGTATAGTCCATACGGTCGCAAAGAGTCGGACACGACTGAGGGATTTTCACTTTCACTTTCTTTCACTGTGTGTGTGTGTGTGAGTGCACGCGTGCGTGCGTGCATAACAATATAAAAATACAAGGCCCATTTGTTCACTCAGATGAGGAGGTTAATATATGTTGTTGTTTTTTAGTCTCTAAGTCATGTCTAACATCATGGTACCCCATGAACTGCAGCCCCCCAGGTTCCTCTGTCCATGGGATTATCTTGGCAAGAATACTAGAGTGGCTTGCCATTTCTTTCTCCAGGGCATCTTCCTGACTTCGGAATTGAACCCACATCTCCTGCACTGCAAGCAGATTCTTTACCACTGAGCCACCAGGAAAGCACTTGATATATACTCAATACACACCAAATTGACTAGGAGGCCTTACATTCTGGTTCCAGGAGCTGTTGGCAGGCACAGAAGCACAGTGAGTCTAGCCTTTGGTTGCTAAGAAAGAGCAAAGAGAAAACTAAGCACACCCTCCAGAGGCAGAACAGGAGTAAGAAAGAAAGGAAGTAGTCCAAAAGGCATTCAGAGGGCAAAGGCAGAGGGCAAAAACTGGGTGTGTGAGTAAAGGCATGTCATAGGCTCAGAAGATAGAGTGAACATGTTCTGGAATGAAATGGGGTACCACGCCTGGAGCAAGACCCCCCAAAGAGTTCATATGTAGAGTTAGGACTATTCTATAAAGCATGGGCAGTTACAGCCATGGTCGTGCCAACGAGCGAAACAGAAGTATTAAGCTTGATCCTTAAGGTTTAGAGAAATATAGTACAAATACATAGAAAAAATCATTTGCTTTCAGGAGAGTGCCCAATTGAAAAAGTAGTTGAATTTTCGAGGCAAGTCAGTGTGTTTATTTTTAGTTAAATGGAAAATGATAATTAGGATCCATTTATTTGCCTTTTTATTTAGTACAAGGATAATAGCAAATGCAGAGTGGTTTATAATTCCTTTAAAATTTATTTCCCAAGTCAAATGTTTAATTTTATAAGGCAGCCAATTCTGTGTTTCATTGAGATAGAGGACCTCTCTTTGAATTCCCGTCTACAAATTTACTTGACTTGCTGAGGTTTAATTTTTATGGTTCTGATTAACAAATGGCAGAAGTCAAAAATGCCACTTATTTCGAAGAGTGAAACTGATTTAAGAGATGAAACCAAGGTTTATTCATTGCATATCCTAAAATGTAATTGATCTCTTGGTGAAAGACTTGATGGACAAATTGCTTTCATTAGTCCAAGAGTCTTAGGAAGGCTGATTTAACATAAACAGGTCAAGCACTTTCCAACTTGATTTCTCCTCACGTAGGCCATTGTTGTAGAGTAAGGAAATCTGACAAATATTAAACTCTAACATTTTACATCTTTCTAAATTACCTTTCTACTTAGTCAGTGTATTTGGACTTCAATCTATATAACAGTAATCAGTGTATATATGTTAAATTGAGTCCTTTGCCATGTAGTATCATGGCATATATGTATTGTGTAAGTATCAGAATACTTGCCATTTTAAGTGCATTTTTAGTGTGTCAAAACTAAGTTTTTTGCTTTTATTTTGCTTTGTTTTTCAGTTAGTTCAGTCGCTCAGTCAGGTCTGACTCTTCGCAACCCCATGGACTGCAAGCATGCCAGGCTTCCCTGTCCATCACCAAGTCCTGGACTTTGTTTTCACTTATTCCCTTAACACTGGTCATCTGGGCTGTTATCAGTTTTGCACCTTGGGAAGTGGTACATCTTTGCTTGATCACTATTGCAGTCTGAAATAGGGAGCAAAGGGAAGCCTGTATCCATGTTTCAGTGACCTTGGAATTGGAGGGAAATGCAAGTGTCAGGTCTGGGGAAAACAAATGCAACCTAAAAGTATCTGCTACAGAGAAGAGACAAGACAGAACACAGGCTGGGTGGTCTGAACAAAGTTGAGATGAATGCTAAGGTCTGCGTTGTCTGCCCTGCTTCCCAGGACTCTGTCTGGTCTTCTACAGGGAAACAGTCCTGGCTCTGATGTCTAAGGAGAAAAAAAATTAAGGGCTGAGGGCTTCGCTGGTGGCTCAGATGATAAAGCATCTGCCTACAACAGGAGACCCAGGTTCAATACCTGGGTCGGGAAGATCCCCCAGAGAAGGGAATGGCAACCCACTCCAGTATCCTTGTCTGGAGAATCCCATGGACGGAGGGAGCCTGGTGGGCTACAGTCTATGGAGTCACAAAGAGTCGAACATGACTGAGTGACTAACACTTCATACAGTTTTATAAAGATGTATTTGCTAGCAAAGTTACCAAAAAATGCACAGGTCTTACACATGTAACCATTTGAAAAGGTTTTTTTTTTGAAAATGGAGGGCACAATGTTAAGTGTTTTCATAGTCATTTTCATTTATGAGTTCTTCATAAAAATGAGGACAATATTAAAGTTATGTGAAGGGCTTTCCACCAGACAGTAAATTTTCAAGTTCAGGCATGTAGTTTTCTGGAGATCTAAATGATTTCATAAACGAAGCTCAGAATAAATTTTAGATTTCCTTCCTATTGCTGTACCCAAACTGCTCTTGTTGAAATTAACATGACTTTCATGTTGCTAATTTCAGTGAAAATCTTTAGGACTAATCTTATTTCACCTTCCAGCAACACTTAATACTTCTTTCTGCCTAAAATTCTTTCTTAATACTAGTAGCTCACATTTAGCATGCATGATGCTAAGAACTTTACAGCTACATAATCAACTTCATTTACAGGTGAGAAAGCTGAGGCTCAGAAAGATTAAGTAGCTTAATGATCATCTCATAACTGGTGAAGCCCAAACCGTGTGTGTCTGATTCCAAAGCTGGTGCTGCTAACCAGGATACTATCTTGCCCACCTCCTGCCTATTTCTCTATATCCTTCTCCTCTCCCCACTTTCTTCCAGTACACCTTATCTGGTGCAACAGTAGAACTGAGACTCAGTAGTGGTCCTTAGCCGGACTGCACACTAGTGTCACCTGGGAATTTTTTGTTAAATGTAGATGCCCCATCTTGCTTGGGATCAATGAACCAGAATCTTGGGGAGTGGAGCTGCCTGGGCATCTGTAGGTTTAAAAAGTTCTCCAGGTGATTCTAATGGCAAAAAGGGCTGAGAACAACAGAGCATCTAGAATAATTCCTGTGCATGTGTGCTAAATTGCTTCAGTCATGTCTGACTTTTTGAGATCCTATGGACCATAGCCCACCAGGCTCCTCTGTCCATGGAATTTCCCAGGCAAGAATATTGGAGTGAGTTGCCATATGCTCCTGTAGGGGATCTTCCCAACCCAGGGATCAAATCCACGTCTCTTATGTCTTCTGCACTGGCAAGCAGGTTTTTTACCACTAGTGCCACCTGAGAAGCCCTAGAATAGTTCTCAAATAGGATTTACTATTAGAATTAACTGAGAATTAAAAAACCCTGTCTGGGATGGACTAGGAATCTGTGTTTTATCAAAAAATCATAGAGATTCTGATTATGGTTTGGAAACAGAGTTTCTTTTTTGATTACCTGCTACTAAAGAAAACTTTACACAGGAGCTTTATGGTGTAGTTATTCTGTGATATTAAAACTTAACAGACCACTACAAATAGCAAAGTGAGATTTTGAAACACAAATAGAAGTGTTTGCAACCTCCTTTTCTTAAAAAAAATTTTATTGGAGTATAGTTGATTTACAGTATTGTGTTGGTTTCAGGTATACAGCAAAGAGAATCAATTATACAGATACATATAGTCACTCTTTTAAAGATTCTTTTCCCATATAGGCCATTATAGAGTACTGAGTGCCCTCCACTATACAGAGGAATGTGTAAAGATGTGGTGTATATATACAATGGAATATTACTCAGCAGTATAAAGAACAAAATGATACCATTTGCAGCAACATGGCTGGACTCTGAAACTGTCTTACTAAGTGAAGTATGTTGGACAGAGAAAGATAAATATCATATGATATCACTCATATGTGGATTCTAAAAGGGGTACAAATGAACTTATTTACAAAACAGAAATAGAGTTATAGAGGCAGAAAGTAAATTTATGGTTACCAAGGGGTAAGGGGGAGGGAGGGATAAATTGAGAGATTGGGATTGACATATACCCTTGCAGTCGGATGGACACTCAAGAGTCTTCTCCAACACCACAATGCAAAAGCATCACTTCTTTGGCTTTCAGCCTTCTTTATGGTCCAACTCTCACATCTGTACATGACTACTGGAAAAACCACAGCTTTGACTATACCAACCTTTGTTGGAAAAGTGATGTCTCTGCTTCTTAATACACTATTTTTGTCATGGCTTTCTTCCAAGGAGCAAGGACCTTTTAATTCTACGGCTGCAGTCATAATCTATGGTGATTTTGGAGTCACCCAAAATAAAGTCTGTCACTGTTTCCTATTTTTCCCCCAATCTATTTGCCATGAAGTAATGGGACTGGATACCATGAACTTAAGTCTATTGAATGTGGAGTTTTAAGCCAGCTTTTTCACTCTCCTCTTTCAGCTTCATCAAGAAGCTTTTTAGTTCCTCTTTGCTTACTGCCATCAGAGTGGGATCATCTGCGTATCTGAGGTTATTGATATTTCTTCCAACAATCTTGACTCCAGCCTGTGATTCATCCAGCCTGGGATTTCACATGATGTACTCTGCATATCAGTTGAATTAGCATTTAAGTTAAATATTTGTCCTTGAGACCATTCAAGTCCTCCACATCTATGAAGCCTCCATTGAGGAGGGCAGAGGGTCAGGATTAGGCTGTACAGGCAGGTGATTCCTAGCTCTCTGTGCACGTCTCTGTCACTCCATTTATCACATAAAATTGAACTGCTCTGTCCTGTGTCTGCTCACCAACCAGCCTGTTAGTCCTGTGAGAACACTGACCTTGTGTTAGCCGTCTAGATATTCTAACACTTTTCATA
This sequence comes from Moschus berezovskii, assembly GCF_049115385.1. NCBI lineage: Eukaryota > Metazoa > Chordata > Mammalia > Artiodactyla > Moschidae > Moschus > Moschus berezovskii. Next base: position 89,951,400 of record NC_142469.1, on the reverse strand, counting down.
CAACTGTAAAAATAAAATGTTTCTCATTGAAGAAAACTTTAGAAAAAATATAAAATCATAGGTAGAAAAACAACCCCCACCCCCACAGTTATAGAGATAATCACTGGTGATGTTTGGTTTATTTCTCTCCTTTCAAGCAGACTGAGTACATAATTGAAGTTATTTTTTCCACCTATATGTATGTGTATGTTTCCCAGGTTTCTGGAAGATAAAAAATCTACATTTTTAAGAAAAGTTCTGGTTCTGCCCTTAGAATGCCTTGCCCCTGCTCATCCCCTGAGAATCTGACTCTTTTTGTACTCATTCCTTGCCACTCACTTTAGCTCTGTCGTGCTCTCTACCAGGGCCAGGCTCCATATCCCTTTTGTATTCAGTTCTAGAGAAACTGGTTGATTATTTACCTCAAACCAATCACTGAAATAAACATTCTGGAGAGTATAAAAATGGGAAGACAGATTCTTTCTTCAGGGATCTATGAGCAGGGAAGGAAAAAGAGACACTAGATGAAAGGCCAAAGATGCTGTATTTGGGGGTCTTGTGTGAAGGAAGTTTCCTTAGAGGGGTAGTCAAACGGTGGATGGTGAATCTGAGCTGAGTCTTAAGTCAGGCAGATGGAGTAGGGCATATTTGGGCTGAAAACAGCAGGTCTAAAATCAGCATGAGAAAAAGCAAGACTTGCTCCAAGCTCCCCCCAGTTGCTTGTTGGAAAGTGGGATTCCTCTCCCCACTGCACTGAGGAAGGGAGGGAGCAGCAATAGGAATGTTATCGTAACAAGCGCTCCAAGTGATCTCGAGCTGTTGATTTGGAGACAGGCATTTGGAAAGATTAACATTCTACTTGTAGCCTTGGATTTCTGTCCCAGTCAGTCAGTCAGTCAGTTCAGTCGCTCAGTCGTGTCCGACTCTCTGCGACCTCATGAATCACAGCACGCCAGGCCTCCCTGTCCATCACCAATTCCTAGAGTTCACTCAAACTCATGTCCATCGAGTCGGTGATGCCATCCAGCCATCTCATTCTCTGTCGTCCCCTTCTCCTCCCGCCCCCAATCCCTCCCAGCATCAGAGTCCTTTCCAGTGAGTCAACTCGTTGCATGAGGTGGCCAAAGTATTGCAGTTTCAGCTTTAGCATCAGTCCTTCCAATGAACACCCAGGATTGATCTCCTTTAGAATGGACTGGTTGGATCTCATTGCAGTCCAAGGAGCTCTCAAGAGTCTTCTCCAGCACCACAGTTCAAAAGCATCAGTTCTTCGGCGATCAGCTTTCTTCACAGTCCAACTCTCACATCCATACATGACCATGGGAAAAACCATAGCCTTGACTAGATGGACCTTGGTTGGCAAAGTAATGTCTCTGCTTTTTAATATGCTATCTAGGTTGGTCATAACTTTCCTTCCAAGGAGTAAGCGTCTTTTAATTTCCTGGCTGCAATCAGCATCTGCAGTGATTTTGGAGCCCCAAAAAATAAACTCTGACACTGTTTCCACTGTTTCCCCATCTACAAGGCTATGGGATATGACACAGGGAAACAGACGATATTGTGGAAGTCAAATGGTAACCTACACAGTTAGTACCTAGTTCCTGGGGCAACAGGGAGCCATGAAAGATATTTTTGAGCCAGGAAATGATGTCATCAGAGCTGTGATTTAAGAAGACAAAAACACAGGGCTTCGTTGCTAAACTTTGGTACCCACAGAATCTAAATCACCCTTTTAATACAGAGGATCAGGGTTTGTATCTGAAATATGGAATCAGTTGCTCAGTGTAGACCCAAAGCCTCCACATTTTTAAGTTCCATGAGAGAGAGATCAGGTATAGACTCAAGTCCTCAGACCCTATGCCAATGCAGGGACTTTTTCACAGAGGCTGACCTAAGAATTCTGTGAGACCTTGCCTGCGACTTTGTGGTTTCGAATCCTCAGAATGAGACAAATTATCTCTCAGCTTCAACAAGACCATTATAGGGTCTTGTTCCTCTCTTCTGTGGAAGAGCTCCCCTAACTAAATTATCTTGGGTTTAGAAACTAAGCTGAGAAACTAGGCTGCAGGTCTAGCTGAACTCCCTTAAAACTGTTACCTGCCACATGTACTTCATGCTCATTGGTTAACCTCATATAGAAGGTGTTGATTCAAGCAAAATAGACATCCAAGCACAACTGAAACGTTATAGGCCAGATTCATCATAAAGCTCTTTTCCGAAATGGAAACTAGAAAAAACAAAGTTCAGTTCAGTTCAGTCGCTCAGTCGTGTCCGACTCTTTGCGACCCCATGAATCACAGCACGCCAGGCCTCCCTGTCCATCACCAACTCCCGGAGTTCATTCAAACTCATGTCCACAGAGTCGGTGATGCCATCCAGCCATCTCATTCTCTGTCGTCCCCTTCTCCTCCCGCCCCAATCCTTCCCAGCATCAGAGTCTTTTCCAGTGAAACAAAGTTGCTTATTATCAAGTGGTAATCAGAGGCAATTATGATTAAAACTCTATAAATCTACTAACGCATATATATAGAATTTAGAAAGATGCAAATGATAACCCTGTATACGAGACAGCAAAAGAGACACAGATGTATAGAACAGTCTTTGGGACTCTGTGGGAGAGGGTGAGGGTGGGATGATTTGGGAGAATGGCATTGAAACATGTATGTTGTCATATGTGAAACGAATCACTAGTTCAGGGTCAATGCATGTTATAGGATGCTCGGGGCTGGCGTGCAGGGATGACCCAGAAGGAGGATAAAGGGAGGAGGGAGGTGGGAGGGGGGTTCAGGAGGGGGAACTTATGTAAACCTGGGGCGAATTCATGTCAATGTATGGCAAAACCAACCAATATAATATTGTAAAATAATTTGCCTCCAATAAAAAATAAATTAATTAAAAAAAAACTCTATAAATCACTGTCTTAGAATATTTGTTTTGTGTTTTACTCAGATTCACAAATGGCTATTTCAGACTCTCTAGCTTATCTGCAATGTGCATGCGTGCTAAGTCACTTCAGTCGTGTCCAGCCCTTTGCAATCTTACAGACTGTAGCCCACAAAGCTGCTCTGTCCACCCGATTCTCCAGACAAGAATACTAGAGTGGGCTGCCATGCCCTCCTTCTAGGGATCTTGCCCACCCATGGATCAAAACTGTATCTCCTGCGCTTCCTGCATTGCAGGCAGATTCTTTGACCATTGAGCCACTAAGGAAGCAACTTTTATGTAAAAATATAAACTTAAGACATGAACCTCTTGAAGAAATAGATGAACACAGTATCATTTTATATCATTTTATGTTTAAAATATGGCAGCAAGTTTCTCAGAACCAGTTGTTTAATAGAAGGACTATTATCTAGTAAACAAGGAGTATTCCTTACTCAGATGTACTAATAGTAGTTCATATAATTTTATGAATTTTACAAACTTAGAAAAAAGAAAAGTGAAAGTGAAAGCTGCCTAGTTGTGTCTGACTCTTTGCAGCCCCGTGGACTTTATATAGTCCATGAAATTCTCCAGGCCAGAATACTGGAGTAGGTAGCCTTTCCCTTCTCCAGGGGATCTTCCCAACCCAGGGACTGAACCTAGGTCTTTACCAACTGAGCTATCAGGGAAGCCCATTAACCAGTTAACTCTGTTTTTTTTTTTTTTTCAGATACGAAAACTGAAGCTCTACTAGGTAAGCTGTGGGGAAAAGACTTGAAAATATGTCTTTCTGAATCCATGGCATTCTGCTATCAAGACACCTAGGTTTGAATCCTAGGTTAACATCAATTAATTGTAGAAGATTTAATAAGATACTTCTATCAACCTTAATTTTCCTTATTGGGTAAAACAGAATTAAATTTACTATTTAAAATCCCTGTGCAAGGGGGAACTTATGTAAACCCGGGGCGAATTCATGTCAATGTATGGCAAAACCAACCAATATAATATTGTAAAATAATTTGCCTCCAATAAAAAATAAATTAATTACTAAAAAAATAAAAAAATAAAATCCCTGTGCAAGACTTCCCTCGTGGCCCAGTGGTTAAGAATCCACCTGCCAATGCAGGGGACATGGTTTCAATCTCCAGTCTGGGAAGACGCCACATGTTGCAGGGCAACTAAGCCCGTGTGCCACAACTACTGAGCCCACACCCCATAACCTGTGCTCCAAACAAGAGAAGCCACCGCCATGAGAAGTCATGCACCGCAATTAGAGAGTAGCCCCTGCTCTGTGCAACTAGAGACAGCCTGCAAGACCCAGCACAGCTTAAATGAACAAATGAATAAAATAAAACCGCTGTGTAGTACTAAGATTCTATGACTTTGACTTTCACTATTTCTGCTGCTGCTGCTGCTAAGTCGCTTCAGTCGTGTCCGACTCTGTGCGACCCCATAGACGGCAGCCCACCAGGCTCCTCCATCCATGGGATTTCCCAGGCAAGAGTACTGGAGTGGGGTGCTATTTCCTTTTCCAGGGGATCGTCCTAAAGTCAGGCTATTTAGATGCTCCTGATTCCTAATCTGCATGTATCATTGTTTGATCGTTTCTGCTATAGTACTTTAGCTCGTAATGCAACTTATATTTTGCTTAATATGAAGTAGAAATTCTGATGTTCTCATTTACTTGAAATAATTTGCCATTACACTCAAAATTGAGAGAAAACTCCATTCAATTAGAAGTATTTCCCATTTTGAGTTTGCCTAAGTCATATGAATCATTTAGAATTGTGTTTTTAATTGGCATATATACAGAGATTTTATTTCTTATTGTTTTTGACTTCTAATTTAGTTGCATTGTAGGCAGTAAGTGTAGGAAATTTTAAAATTATTGAGAGCTGTTTGTTAGATTTACTAGAACTTGAATTCATTTGCTTTATTTTTGCTTAGGAAGACAGTATCAATTGGATGCTGACCCATATTTCTAGATTAAATCAGTCTTACTAAGTGGTGTTATTCAAATCATTTATATCTTTACTAATTTTGCCTATTAGTAATTGCAGATTGTGTTGAAATCTCCCACTGTGTTGGCAAATTTGTCCAAATCTTTCTTTAGATACCGTGTGGCTAATTCATTAGTGTACAAATTTGAAACACACATTTGGATGAGCTGAACCTTTTAACTTTAAGCAGTGACTATTTCCATCTCTATTGGCGACCTATTTTGTCTGCTATCCAAGGTCTCTTCAGTTAGTATTTGCTTAATATCTATATATAAATTATTTCTTTGTATTCTTTTTTAATAGAAACAGTTTTTATCCTTTTTTTCTTTGTTTTATCTTTTTTTTTTTTTTGACTGCACCTGGTGTCTTGTAAAAGCTTAGTTCCCTGACCAGGGTTTGAGTATAGGCCCTCCGTATTTAAAGCATGGAGTCCTAACCACCGGACTGCCAGGGAATTCCCTGTTCTAAGCGTGTTTCTTATATAAGGCATGTACACCAAGGTACATAACTATTGCTGCTTTTCATATAGCCTACTAGAATATTTTCAGGTAATATTTTACATATAACTGGATATAAGTTCTAGTTTAGATTCAGTTCAGTTCAGTTCAGTCGCTCAGTCAGGTCCGACTCTTTGAGACCCCATGAACCGCAGCACACCAGGCCTCCCTGTCCATCACCAACTTCTGGAGTTCACCCAAACCCATGTCCATCGAGTTGGTGATGCCATCCAACCATCTCATCCTCTGTCGTCCCCTTCTCCTCCTGCCCTCAATCTTTCCCAGCATCAGGATCTTTTCAAAAGAGTCAGCTCTTCCCAGCAGGTGGCCAAAGTATTGGAGTTTCAGCTTCAGCATCAGTCCTTCCAATGAACACTCAGAACTGATCTCGTTTAGGATGGACTGGTTGTATCTCCTTACAGTCCAAAGGACTCTCAAGAGGCTTCTCTAACACCACAGTTCAAAAGCATCAATTCTTTGGTGCTCAGCTTTCTTTATAGTCCAACTCCCACAGCCATACATGACCACTGGAAAAACCATAGCCTTGACTAGATGGACCTTTGTTGGCAAAGTAATGTCTCTGCTTTTTAATATGCTATGTTGGTCATAACTTTCCTTTCAAGGAGTAAGCGTCTTTTAATTTCACGGCTGCAATCAGCATCTGCAGTGATTTTTGAGCCCTGAAAAATAAAGTCAGCCACTGTTTCCAGTTTCCCCATCTATTTGCCATGAGGTGATTGGACCGGGTGCCATGATCTTAGTTTTCTGAATGTTGAGCTTTGACTTCTTAATTTTTAATTGCATTTTTATATTTTTAATTTTCTTGTCTTACCCCATTTACCTCTGTACCTTAGAGAGCTTTCTGTTGCTGTACAGAGAGTGTCTCCTTGTTATTCCCTGTCTGTGTCCCTGTCTGGTTCCTTATGGAACCAGAGCCTACTGATCTACTCTTACGTTATTACTGATATATTTCTTATAAGGACTAAGCTTGGATTTCATTTCATAAATATGAAAATTTATCTATAGGACAGATTTACAGAATTGCAATTCCTGGCTCAAAGTGTCTATGTACTTGTAATTTTTGAAGAATATCGCCAAGTTACCCTCTAAAATATTGAACAAATTTAAACTCCCGAAGGCAATGTATGAGAATGTTTGTGGACTCAGAGAGTATTATCACACCTTTAGATATTAATCAGTCTGATTGAAAATGTTTTAAATCACCTTTCCCTTACTATCATTAGCATTGCTGCTGCTGCTGCTGCTAAGTCACATCAGTCGTGTCTGACTCTGTGCAACCCCATAGACGGCAGCCCACCAGGCTCCCCTGTCCCTGGGATTCTCCAGGCAAGAACACTGGAGTGGGTTGCCATTTCCTTCTCCAATACATGAAAGTGAAAAGTGAAAGTGAAGTTGCTCAGTCCTGTCCTACTCTTAGCGACCCCATGGACTGCAGCCTACCAGGCTCCTCCGTCCATGGAATTTTTCCAGGCAAGAGCACTGGAGTGGGTTGCCATTGCCTTCCCCGATCACTAGCATTAGGAATATTTTAATAAGTTTTATGGATATCTTTACCTAGATAGCATATTAAAAAGCAGAGACATTACTTTGCCAACCAAGGTCTGTCTAGTCAAGACTATGGTTTTTCCCGTGGTCATGTATGGATGTGAGAGTTGGACTGTGAAGAAAGCTGATTGCCGAAGAATTGATGCTTTTGAACTGTGGTGCTGGAGAAGACTCTTGAGAGTCCCTTGGACTGCAGGGAGATCCAACCAGTCCATTCTAAAAGAGATCAGTCCTGGGTGTTTATTGGAAGGACTGATGCTAAAGCTGAAACTCCAATACTTTGGCCACCTCATGCGACGAGTTGACTCATTGGAAAAGAGTCTGATGCTAGGAGGGATTGGGGGCGGGAGGAGACGGGGATGACAGAGAATGAGATGGCTGGATGGCATCACCGACTCGATGGACATGAGTTTGAGTGAACTCCGGGAGTTGGTGAGGGACAGGGAGCCCTGGCGTGCTGTGATTCATGGGGTCGCAAAGAGTCGGACACGACTGAGCGACTGAACTGAACTGAACTGAACTGAACTGTAGTTCCTTTCATGTTAACTATATGTTCATATTTTTTGGCCTTTTTCTATTGCAATGTTGGTCCTTTTGTACCCATCATAAACACTTTATGTGTTTGATTAGCACTTGGTCTATGAGTTACAAATGATTTTTCTCAGTGTTTCATTTATTTTTACTTTATTTTCATATTCTTTTCCTTTAACTATGTAGAAGTTTTATTTAATGTTGTTAAATATATCAAACTTTCCTATTATAATTAATAACTCATTCTGAGTTTATAAATGAATCATCTGTAGTTTTTTTCCAGTACTCTCATAATTTTAGTTTTTATATATACATCTTTTGAACTGTTTGAGTTTTTCTCTAAGTTCCAACTTCATTTCATTATTTTTAGAAGGTTATACATTTGTTTCATTTATTCACTGTCCAAAATTTCCACACTATTTTGAAATGCCATGTTTATCACATACTACTGTCACATGTCGATATTTCTCCCGGCAATCTTGATTCCACCTTGTGCTTCTTCCAGCCCAGCATTTCTCATGATGTACTCTGCATATAAGTTAAATAAGCAGGGTGACAATGTGCAGCCTTGACGTACTCCTCTTCCTATTTGGAACCAGTCTGTTGTCCCATGTCTAGTTCTAACTGTTGCTTCCTGACCTGCATATAGGTTTCTCAAGAGGCAGGTCAAGTGGTCTAGTATTCCCATCTCTTTCAGGATTTTCCACAGTTTGTGGTGATCCACACAGTCAAAGGCTTTGGCATGGTCAATGAAGGAGAAATAGATGTTTTTCTGGAACTTTTTTGCTTTTTCCATGATCCAGCAGATGTTGGCAATTTGATCTCTGGTTCCTCTGCCTTTTCTAAAACCAGCTTGAACATCTGGAAGTTCACGGTTCACATATTGCTGAAGCCCAGCTTGGAGAATTTTAAACATTATTTTACTAGCGTATGAGATGAGAGCAATTGTGTGGTAGCTTGAGCATTCTTTGTCACTGCTTTTCTTTGGGATTGGAATGAAGACTGACCTTTTCCAGTCCTGTGGCCACTGCTGAGTTTTCCAAATTTGCTGGCATATTGAGTACAACACTTTCATAGCATCGTCTTTCAGGATTTGAAATAGCTCAACTGGAATTCCATCACCTCCACTAGCTTTGTTCATAGTGATGCTTCCTAAGGCCCACTTGACTTCACATTCCAGGATGTCTGGCTCTAGGTGAGTGATCACATCATCGTGATTATCTTGGTCGTGAAGATCTTTTTTGTACAGTTCTTCTGTGTATTCTTGCCACCTCTTCTTAATATCTTCTGTTTCTGTTAGGTCCATACCATTTCTGTCCTTTATCTGCAGGGAGATCCAACCAGTCCATCCTAAAGGAGATCAGTCCTGGGTGTTCATTGGAAGGACTGATGCTGAAGCTGAAACTCCAATACTTTTGCCACCTCATGGGAAGAGTTGACATATTGGAAAAGACCCTAATGCTAGGAGGGATTGGGGGCAGGAGGAGAAGGGGATGACAGAGGGTGAGATGGCTGGATGGCGTCACCGACTCAATGGAGGTGAGTTTGAGTGAACTCCGGGAGTTAGTGATGGACAGGGAGGCCTGGCGTCCTGCGATTCATGGGGGCGCAAAGAGTTGGACACAACTGAGCTGAACTGAAGTGAACTCTCATATGTATTTAGGTCTGTTTTTGGACTTTATATTCTATCTATATTTATCTCTGTTTCAAGTAGCAAGAACATGTTTCATTATTGAGGCATTTTAATATGTATCAATATAAGTATTTCCATTTTCCAGGAGATGTCTCTCAGGAGGACCCAGAAAGTACCCCTGATGATCTGATTTGTCTCCCCCAAGCTACTGCATGTGTTTTACTTGCTCATCTAGCAAGGTTCAGTTAGCATGACATCATCAGTGCCTTGGGCCTGCTAGGTGTCCTGTGACTAGCAAGGTGAGCAGAAAAAATAAAAGTATGTCCTACTATCTTCCAGCTCCCTTTATTTGCATCAAGAAATCCGCTGTTATATCCTTTGTTGGTTATCTTAATTTCACCTTGATTCCCTTTGAAGTCTTTAATCTTTAGTGTTTTACAGCTATTAATGTAAGGTTTCTTGGCAGACTTTTTGGATTCATCCTGCTGAGGGTACATTGAAGTTTCTGAACCACATTGATGCTATAAAAAATTTGGTGTGGAATAGCTCAGTCTTTCCAATAAATTTCTTTTGTATTCATTGTTTCAAGCTCTGGATTCAGCTAATTTATTTTTTTTAAGAGAGAGGAAATCTTCAAAAATTTTTTTATTTCTGAAACTCCAAAATGCAAGCAATAGTTTGTTATATTCAGTGTCTAATTATATTTTAGTGGGAGAGGCCTTCAAGGTGTTTTCCATTGAAAATATTTAGCACAGATTATCTAGCACAAATTCTATGTCTGAAATAACCATATTGCTAAAATAATGGGATGATATAAAATAATTTTAAAGATTGTAAAAACACCTGGTATTTTAAAAATAATAACTCTAGCTGTGTTAAAAAATTAGAGTTTATAGGTATTAAAAGTGTTTTCTTTCTTTAATCACTATCCTGGAATCTCATTCTGAGTCTTCCTGCTCTGCTTTCTAATGCTGGAAACATTCTGAAGGATTTACTTTTGTTTAATATTTATAAATTCTAGATTTCTTGCTCTTTTCCTGAAGGCTATATATATATACACACACATAGTGAATTATTTAGCATCAATCATGGGTAACCTTGATTCTGCTTCTTTTAATCTTTTTGACCAAGAAGTGATGTTCCTGTAGGTATGTAATGAAACACGGTTTTGAGAGTCTTTAAAGGAGTGGTGTATTAATACCTTTTGAAAATCTAAGTGAAATGGTTTGTTTCCCACCATCAACATTAATATAATGATATCTTTATTTCTGGAGTGGCCTATAATCACATATTAGAAGTTTTAGAAAAACTCACTGTTTTAATCTTTTTGCCAATTTTCTCAGACATTAAAAAAGGATAGTTTGTGAACATGTGACTGTTTTTGCTAGTGGTGCTGTGGTCTTAGACAAGAGCTTAAGCATGTTTCTTGTACCAGTAGAGTGGTATAGAATGTAAACTACCCCCCCCACCCCCCATATAATTTGTCTCCTCTTTCTCTCCTTAAAAAAGATGGCAGGAAACTCGTAACTAGAATGTTGCATAATGTTGTGATCAAAAAATGATCTGTAAAAGGAAAAAGTAATGTATTTTTGTGCTGATGTGCTAAGAGATTATAAGTATCATCTTTCTCCCCTAAGACACTTATTTCTGTAACCAAAATGGAACACACCATCTAACAGTTATGTTTTGGCAGAAATAGCCAGTACTTACGGCTTGCATATGTTGGGTTCTCTTATAAATGAAATGTTAATTCATTTAAACCTCAACGTTCCTATGAGCAAAGTACTCTTATCATCTTTAACAGTTAAGGAAACGCCATCAAGCTAATAAGTTGTAGACCTGGCAATGAGTAGAGTGGTTACTACAGCAGTAAGAGGTGCTGAATTTATATGTTCCACCTGTAGCTTCATTTAAACTTTGGGTGCCCAAACAGCACCTCCTTCTGTATTAATTTGAATTAGTAGCAGATTTACTAAGGTTTAAGGGTGGCCATCTTGGGGAAAGAATACTTTGCTAGGGACTCAGAACTTTAGAATTGATTGGTCAAATTTACTTCCAAACCTCCCTCCCTTCCCTTTTTTCTGATTACAAAAGTGACATGTTTATTTTAAGCAAAAACTGGGAAAATACAAGAAAACACCAAGATTTCAGAGAATTCATCTTAACATTTAGTAATAATAACTACTGCAGACATTTTCATGTTTTTATGCATTTAGACTTTTAAGAAATGAAAGCTTCTGTTGTACCTGTTTGTTAATGATCTGTGTTCATGTTTAATGAGCATTTTTTTCTGTCTTTAGTTTTTGACACCTTTTGGGCAGCTATGTAATGTTACATTGTATTACCACTGTTTCATCAATTTATATTTTGAAGTGATTTGTACTGTTTTGTTATTGTTTTTTTTTTTTTTGACTAATTTCAAAACATTTTATTTGGAGAATATTTTGTGCACAGACTGAAAAATCTAAATCAACTTATTAAGATATCAATCATTAAACCTAGTACCAGGAAATTAAAAGTCAGTATTAGAAGAAAATATGCTTATATGTGTTGTTTTAATCATGGAGAACCTGTTGTTTTGTTATTGTTAATTATACTTATTGACAAAAATTTTCACAGATCCGGATTTTATTTTCTGGAAGTGGAATTGCTGGGTCGAAGAATATGCACTTTTATTTTTGATCTTTTAATAATGGCTTGAGTCATTTTGCTGAATCCTCATCAGCACTAGGAAGTAGCATTGGTTGGGGAGGGAGAACCTTGGCTGATTTTGGTTACATTTCCATGATGACTAGTGAGGGTGAATATTTTCTGTAACTCTCTCAGCCATTTGAGTGTCTTTGAGGCATTGCTTATCCATCCTTTACTTGTTATTAATTATTCATTCAAATATTTCTAGGTTTCTGCTGAATGTCAAACATTGTTGTAAACCTGATACGAGGCAATTAAAAAATAATAATAATAAAAGGAAAAAAAAGGATAGTTTATTGTGATTTTCTTTTTAAGAGTAATATGACAGTAATAAACTCTTTCGTTTCTAAAAAGAAATGACTCATCTTTTGTAATTATTAATAAATGATACAATCTAGAATTTCTGATACACATTCTATATCAAGTCCTAGATGTTTTATGTATCACCTTAAAAAAACTTTTTTTGGAGTATATAGTTGATTTGCAATGTTGTGTTAATTTCAGATGTACAACAAATTGAATCTGTTATGCATGAGTGCGTGCCAAGTCGCTTCAGTCATGTCTGACTCTTTGCAACCGTGTGGACTGTAGCCCTCCAGGCTCTTCTGTCCGTGGGATTCTCTAGGCAGGAATTCTGGAATGGGTTACCATGCCCTCCTCCAGGGGATCTGCCCAACCCAGGGATCGAACCCAAGTCTGCTGCAGCTCCTGCAGTGCAGGCAGTTTCCTTACCACTGAGCTACTGGGGAAGCCCAAATCAGTTATACCCCTATCTCCTTTTTGAGATTCTTTTCCCATATAGGCCATTACATAGTATTGAGTAGAGTTCACTGCAGCCCACATCTGCCACACATCTCCATTCCTTCTCTGCCTTGGATTCTACTTCAGAGTTTTCAGTAGTTCCTTATAGACTTTCATGTAGTACACATTGTGGTTATTATTATTTCCATCTTATAGTTGAGAAACTTAAGCTTAGGAAAATTAAATTACTTGGCCGAAGCCACTCAGCTTATAAATAACAGAGCCAGAATTTGAAACAGATTTGTTTGATTTCAATGGCTCATTTCTTAACCACTAGGCTACACAAAAATGTTGAGAATCCTCGCCTGACCTTGGTGCATGACACTGGAACACTGTTCTCAGAAGTGCCCCCAAATGTCTCCCTGTGGTGCTTTCCTGCCCATCTCCTGGCATCCTGAGGCAGGGTTCCTCTGACTCTAATGAAGTATTACTTTTAGTCTATGTTCCCCTGGAGAAGGAAATGGCAGCCCAAAACTCCAGTATTCTTGCCTGGAAAATTCTGTGGACAGAGGAGCCTAGTGGGAGACCTGGGTTCAATCCCTGGGTTGGGAAGATCCCCTGGAGAAGGGAAAGGCTACCCACTACAGTATTCTGGCTTGGAGAATTCCATGGACAGAGGAACATGGTGGGCTACAGTCCATGGGATTACAAAGAGTAGGACACAACTGAGAGACTTTCACTTCACTTCATCCTATAAATAACAGGCAAAATAACAGTCAGAGAGGTACATATACAACTGCACACCACACACATGCAAAATCACCAGGATCAAACCATCCTTGGAAGAGAAAACACTGGCTCTTTAGGGGAGCATAGTTGTTTAGTCACTAAGTTGTGTCCAACTCTTCTGTGACCCCATTTTCTTGAGTAAACGGTCAATAAATAAAATTAGGATCTTTTACACAAAAATCAGATTCTAAGCACTTCTTAAAAGTCAGGAGACCTAACAGCACTGGGCTGGACTGAGAAACAGCCATCCATTAGGTGAAAGCATGGGTTTCCTGTGCCCCCCCTTCCCTGTGAAGTCCCAGTCACGAGACCAAAGCACACTGCCTACAGCTGCCTCACATCAACATTACAGCAGAGTCAAAAGGTGATTGAAATAATTCATATGGTGTTTTCTCTGTCAAAAGTGAGAAAATAAAAGAGTGTGTTTCAAGAAAAAAATCTGTGAACATATTTTGTAGCTAAAGGGAAGACTAGAACTATGAGTTTTATATAAAGAATGTTTGTGATAAAAGAAAAAACTGATATATCATGAAAAATAATCTATGATACAAACTGTAAAAACATGTGGGAAAGATGCATGATTTTAAAAATGAAAAAAGAACAATAGTTAAAATATTTTGCTTTTCAAAATGATCTTGCTGTGAAATGCAACTATGATTTGAGAGTGTTAGTTTGTATTTCAGTTTGAGACTCCTGGCCTGCTTAGGAAATTTATTACTAATTACTTAATTTTATTACAGTAGTTATGTCTGTTATATGAAAGAAAAACTCTTATAGGAGATATAATTTGTGTTACAAAGATATATAGGATACCGTCCCTGATTTCAAGGGAAGTATCTAAATGTTGTCATCCATTATTTCAACATTTATTGAGTTCCCAGGAAGGTCAAGCCCTGTGCTGGACTGGTGATTCCAAAATGAATAATAGTCTCATCCTATAAGAATTTATAGTTAAGTTGGAGACATATATAACTGAGCAAGTGGGTACAGTGATCAGTGGGGTAGTGTGACCAGTGGGGTGAGAGGGTGGGTGCAGGGAACAGTGAGAACTTACTGAGGCAGATGGTGAGGAGGGGTGGGGGCGCATGAGGAAGGTAGTGGAAAACAGAACCAAGTATTCTACAGGGAACTGCTTCTTCAGGGAGTCTCATGTGTCTCTTTTCCTCTTAGAGTATCTTTTGCTCTAGACTATCTTTTCCAGGATATCTGTATAGAAAATACCCTTGCAAGACAGATATCTCCCCCCAGAGTAAAGGGCAGGCATACTTACAGTCTTGTACAATAAAGATAAGGTCTCCCTCCAAAGTCTTCCTGTTATAAAACATTCGGGTTCCTTAGGCTCAGGGTTCCTCTGCTGTAATGCGCCCATCAAATATGCAGATGTCAAATGTGCCCAGCCACATTGTCCCCTGTCCATTAGGACCTGGGAACAGGGGGAAGTGGTGCAAATGTGCCAGTTCTCCTGCTGCTTGCTGTGCCATGAGCAATAACATCCTTCTATGCTTCTGCCCGTTAAGCAAACCAACAAACTAGCAAACTAACTTGTCAGCTTATACATAAGACTAAAATCTCAGACTCTTCACGGTATAGTCTTCTGGAAGGATTTTGTCCTGTACCTTATTCATCTGAAAGCTCACATTCTGGTGACATCTAGTTTGGAAGAGAGATGTGTTTAAAAATAATAGGATAGGAGAAAGATGCTTTGAGAAAATAGAGTTCTAGACTCTCCTTATCACTACTCTCATTTCTGTGAAGGTGAAAGGCAGATAAAGTAGACATCAACTATAATCTCGATGGAGATAGAAGTAGGGGGAAAGGGTTTCCTAAAGTAGCAGCTGCTGCTGCTGCTGCTAAGTCGCTTCAATTGTGTCCGACTCTATGCGACCCTATAGACGGCAGCCCACCAGGCTCCCCAGTCCCTGGGATTCTCCAGGCAAGAACACTGGAGTGGGTTGCCATTTCCTTCCCATGTAGCCAAAAATAAGTGTGGAACATTGGAAATGTGATTATTACTGCTCACCATCTAGGGAGGGCCTGGGTCATTAAATATAAACTTCAAACTCCTATCACTATCTATGTATCTATCTGTGCATCTATCATCTATGTGTGTGTGTGTGTGTGTGTGTGTGTATGTAAGTGTCTATCTATTGTCATGTTCAGTCACTAAGTCATGTCTGACTCTTTGTGACCCTATGGACTGAAGCACTGCAGGCTTCCCTGTCCTTCACTATCTCCAACAGTTTCCTCAAATTGATGTTCATTGAGTCAGTGATGCTAACATCTCATCCTCTGCCTCCCCCTTCTCCTTTTGCCCTCAATATTTCCCAGCATCAGGGTAGTTTCCAATGATGCTCTTCACATCAGATGGCCAAAGTATTGGAGCTTCAGCTTCAGGATCAGTCCTTCCAATGAATATTTAGGATTGATTTCCTTTAAGATTGACTGGTTTTATCTCCTTGTAGTGCAAAGGACTCACAAGAGTCTTCTCCAGCACTGTCTGTCTATCTATCTATCTAGTTATACCAACTGGTGGAAGCACATTAGCTGTCTGGTTCCCACAGTCTTTTCTCACCCTCCTTGCCTCTGTGTTCATCCTCCAGCCAGACTGAGCATCAGCTCTTGTTCTGCTGTTTCCTCTAAATGGTTCTGTACAAGGTCACTTATCTCTCATGCTAACTTTTGGGCCTGGCATGCTCTTTGTCATGTGGTTGTGTCCAGGGGTTTCCCAGTCTATGAGTCTCTTTAGGACTGGACATGTTAGCATCCTGAAAAATTTAAACCAAAGATGACTGCCTCCATTGAGAAGTTACATTCTAAAGCTGGTTTAGATTTTATGTAGCTCTGCTCTTTCGGCCTTAAAGCCCGCCTTAAAGTCCTAAGCCCTTCAATGTGTCTATTTCTGTCTCAAACTTTTCATGTTCATAAAAAGTAGTTATTTTGCTTGGACTTACATTTGTTCTGTCTGTTACCCAGCGGCACAGCACCATCCCAGGAGTGTGATGCTGGATTCACAGTCAGACAAGCACACACTTCTCCCTTTCCCTAGAGGTTCATCTCAGTAAGTGAATGACCCAGCAGTAGGATATTAGCATAGTTAGACTCACCATACACATCACACAAGTATTTTAAAACACGCTCATTAAAATAAGTCAGGAGGAGGTTGTGATCAGGTTCATTAGGAGAAAGTCTCTTTCTTCAAATCAAGAGAGAAGGTCAGATCTCACCGTGGGGATCGGCATGGATGAGCACCACAGGAGAGGTGACAGTGACAACTGAAACCTGGGGGTGTTTTCCGCAACCTTTGTGTGTCGCTCAGATACGCATCATTCAGCCAACTGTCCATAAAACAGGCTGTGTTTCTTCCTATGTGTGCTTTCTGGGGTGTGTGTGGGTGTGGAAGTGGAGGTGGGGGAGTTGTTTTGTTATAGAAAGGAGACCGAAAGGGTGAGGGGGTGAAATTTACTGAACATGGCAAAAGCAGACAAAGTGCAAAGTGAAGGGTTTGTGTTTAACTGAAGCGAACATGGAAGAGGGAAAGGCAGTTTATCCTCAGACACCACGCTGAGTTTGGAAGCCCAGTCTAGGCAGGGTGATGTTGGATGTCAGCCCTTCCATGAGAACCCCGTTTAAATCTCTTTTTCTCTCTATTCATTCAGGACCAGGTATTGTGCTACTGTGGAAAGGCTTTAAAACTCCCCTTCACTACAGGTCTTTTTCTCTTTTTCTTGTCTCTCTGGTTGCTAAATGAATACCAAGCTCACAGGATCTTTGCCTAAAGGAAGGCAGCACTTGTGTGCTCTGTAAGATGACAGTTTATCCGCCCGGCTGAAATGCAGTCTTTTAGGATTTGTGCTGTTTTTCTCCAGCTCTGTGCTAATCCTCCTGTTATCATCTCTGTCAGATTTGTTGACTACAATCAGTTTGTCACCTGAGGTAGGCATATCTGAAGACAAGTAACTAAGCTTGCATCTCACAATGAGATATTTGCAAAGGGCTAAATCTTATCAAGTTTTAAGCCATGAGTCACCTTTTATCCAATAAAGACAAAAGCCATCTATCATTGCCCATCTACGTATTTGTCAATTCGTATGCATGATCAATTGATATAACTCCCTTAGCTTCATGAACAAGAAAATGCAAGGAAAGGATTCACACTAATTTGTTCACTGGTCAGTGGTGCAGCCAGGATTGGATTCAGGTACTCAGTGAAATGTTTACAGGCAGAGACGTTAAGCAGTGAGATAGATTTTCTCCTCAAAGTTCACCCACAACTACATGTCTACACACACACACACACACACACACACACTTTGATTCCACTAATCTTTAATATCTGGCAGGAGTAAACTGGATGAGGAAGATTTGGGGGCGGTAATGCAACAAATTTACATTTAATTACTTCTATTAAGAGTTGTTTTGGAAGAAACACTTTGATAGATAAATGAAGGTAAAGAATGGGATTCTGAAGCCTGCTCAGCCTTCAAATGATGATTTACAAATGTTGCACTTTATATGAACAAACGACTTTATGCTGTTCGGAAACGGAAAATAGAGAAAGGGAGAAAAAGAGAGAAATTTTAGGCAATGACTCATAGATGGCCATGCCCTGATGGAAGGGACTTTTTCCTCTGACTTTTCACTGTTTCATAATTTTAGCCAAACTCGAAATTTTCTGTGTGGAAATAATTTGGTTGAACCAATGAGAGACTAGTTTTTTTTTTTTTGGTCTGAACTGATCCTTAGTGAAGTTTGCTTCTCTTACAGAGCATATATTCAAAAGAGGATAGAGACATATAAATTTAATCCATATGTAAAACTATAACTTAATAGAGTGATATATGTTATAAAGAAAATGAACCAGGATAATGAAAAACAGTTGACTGGAATCGTCTGGTTACAGATGATTAGGAAAGGGCTTATAAATGAGATGACATTTATGCTGAGAGTGTGAATCAGAAGGATGCACCTCTTTCTTCTGAGTTAATTAATATTCGTGGTCTGCAAGGAGTTAATATCTAAGAGGAGGAATCAAAAAATGTACAAGGCATTTCATAAAGTTCTACACATTCATTCAGAAATAACTTTTGATTTATATTAGCTGGAATTAATCTCTATAGGAGAGAAGAGAATGACTGGCTAGCCCCACATTAAAGAAGTCTTCTGGACAAGGAAGAGTATACCAGTTAAGCCTCTTTATTGCAAACTTTAAAATCTAACTCCATTGATTTAATAGAGATGGGTAAGTATTAAATGAGCATAAAGTGTATCATAGAAGTGATGGAAAAATGAAGAATAGTCTTGGAAAACAGGCAGGAAACAAGATGGCACCAAAATTTATGTAGCAGCAAAAATCTGACTAAAATGCCACCATGTCCTCATTTCTCTATGCCCTAGTTGCTGCTGGGGACACTACCTCCATGATGGAACCCAAGCCTGGCAGATGTGTGCATAGACCGCAGCACATTAAACAAATTTTAATTGTCCTGTGCTCTTGAATTACTCCCACAGTTTCAAAATCCTGGGCAAATATATTTAATCTTTTGAGCGAATGTTCTATTCCTTTTCCAGGCTCAGGAAGCAGAGAAAGAGTAGATCTGGCTGGTTCTTTTGGCTTTCAGAGTGAGAGATAAAGCTTTGCATTTCATTAAGACTCACACAACAGGAATTTTCCTGGAAAAGAAGTGAGGTTAGATATTTAGCAGGAAAAATGACAAACATCCAACACAGTTCACCATTTCTGGCTGCCCAGCATCCATGTGCACATTTCTCTTTACACTAATCTTCCAAAATAAAAACCTCTTGCCTAATGTAATTAATACTTATTTTGTCTAAAATTGCACTCACTCTACTCCAAGACCAGAATCCCTTTCATCTCTTCCATTTAAATTCTTCCATCTCCAGATCTGTGACAGTCCCACTTCAACAGTGTCTAATGCAGAGCCTAAACACAGTTATGAATAGACCATTTTTAAAAAATATTTATTTATGTATTAAGGGCTTCACTGGTGGCTCAGATGGTAAAGAATCTGCCTGCAGTGCAGGAGACCCAGGTTCGATCCCTTGGTTGGGAAGATCCCCTGGAAAAGGGAATGGCAACCCACTCCAGTATTCTTGCCTGGGGAATTCCATGGACAGAGGAGCCTGTTGGGCTATGATCCATGGGGTGGCAAAGAGTCAGACACAACTGAGTGACTAACACAATGTTTTATCCACTTTGAGAAGCTATCCTTCCTTGGACATTTAAATCCCAATGTCCCTAACTTGTAAGATTGGGAAGCAAAGAGTTGTGAGTAGATCATTTTTTAAAAATATTTGTTTTTTTATTTGGCTGCACTGGGTCTTAGATGCAGCACTCAGGATCTTCGATCTTCATTGCAGCATGCAGGATCTTTAGTTGCAGCATGCGAACTCTCATTTTGGCATCCAGTTCCCTGACCAGGGACTGAACCCTGTCCCCGTGTATTGGGAGCATGGAGTCTTAAGCTACTGGACCACTGGGGAAGTCCTGTGAGTAGGTCATTTTTTCTGAATGCATGTATTCTGACATGAAAGTAGCTATCCCATATGTTGTTTACTGGTTCAGCATGTGTAGCGGGTGACCGTGTGTTCGGTCATGTCTGACTCTTTGCGTCTCCATGGACTGTAGCCCATCTGGCTCCTCTGTCCATGGGATTCTCCAGGCAAGAATACTGGAGTGGGTTGCCATTTCCTTCTCCAGGGGATCTTCCCAACCCAGGGGTCGAACCTGCATCTCTTGAGTCTCCTGCATTGGCAGGTGGGTGTTTTTTGTTTTTGTTTTACCAGTTAAGCCACCTGGGAAGTTCAGAGCACCTATTATATCCTACGGTTTTACCTCACAATCTCTCCTGACATTGCCTCCAAGCTGGCAGGTGCCATCACTAAGCTGTCAGTCATTCTTTCTCTCATTTTTCTAAGGCCAGTTGCTTCTGGGCAGAGAATAAAGCCAGTGACTCTCTTTGGCATCAAGATGGGAAGTAAGACATTTCTTCTCACCAAGACTTGTATCAAGAAGAATTTCCTTCAAATAGGAAGGTGGTTTGAACTCACACAATTAAAATGTTAAAATTGTTACATCAACTTTAAACTGGATAACAAGGAATTATGTAGGATGGCATATCTGGTTTGTCACAAATTGAAGTCAAATATTTGTACTTTAAAATAAACCTTATAAGTATTGTCAATAATTAGACTTATCCATTAATATACAAAAATATTTGCTATCTCAGTTAATTTTTCTCATATATTTTTAATGCAGTCTTGGGCATTAAGTCTCTGATGAGTATAATTTGAATTGATTTACATGTCCTAAGGTAAAAGAAAAGAATTTCCTTTAAAACATTAGATAAGTCTGAGTTTTGTAATTGAGATGAATCTTCTTGCTATTCAGGCTAACAAATGAATTTTCGGTGCATGTTACGTTCCAGGGGATATGAGTGACCATCTAGACATTATCCAACATATGATGATCAAGGTCATTCAAAACTACGTTGTCAACTAAGTTTTTAAAAATGTGCATAGGAAAGCAAATGTCAACTTACATCTGGTGGCCTAATAGAATCATTTGAATTATTTGAATAGTTGTGAAAACTTCATTTTGAAAATTTTCAAAATTAGCTACAGTTTGGAAAATAATCTCCAACATAGAATTTAATTGGTTTTGCTTGATGATGGCTTAAATATGAGCAAAAAGTATCCTTAAAGGTTTTTTTCATATGAGAATTTTAAATACTTATACACACATGCCATCATAAAAGTAAATCATGGGAGTCCTCCCAGAGTACCTGATACTTAAGCTTTGTTATGAAGGTAAGATTTCTCCATATGGAGAACACTGTATTTATCAGTTGAAACACTGTATTAATTACCAGTATATGGAGGTAAGAAAAATCACCATGTATTATAAAACTATAAGAGACTTAGTATTACTGGAACAATGGTATATATATGAGAATGGGGTTAGAAATAGATAGGAATCAAGTCACAAAAGGTGTTATACATTGTCCCAACAAGTTTGGATCATATTCTGCACACTTCAATGCCATAACCTCACAGACATTGTTTCCAAGCTGGCACCATATCTAAATCTTCAATCATCATTCTTTGAATTCTACTAGAGCCAACTTCTTCTGGGTCCACGATAAAAATCTAATACCTAGATTTAGCAAAAAGAAGTAGGCATTTCACAAAAAAGTAGGCTATTTGGAAATTATACATTGCAGGCTGTGATATAATTTTATGTAGATATCTGCCCCTGGTTCCTGTCATGGAGTTCCTGAGACCCATATAATTTCTTGCAATAAGAGTACTAGGGACATATTTTTTTCTAACATATTTTCCCTGATTCTAGTTCCTGACATACTTCCCAAGTTCCTAGGTGCTTCCTAGGTGATAGGAATGTCTTATATTCTAATGAAGCAACACTCAGCAGGCTCCTAGATGGAAACTGCTTATCAGAAAGACCAAGCCATGATTAAATGCTTGGAACTTTTCGGTTCCATTAAAAGATTGAGTTAATAATCAATCATGCTCGTGTGATGAAGCCTTTAAAGAATCCCCAAATTGGAGGTTTGAAGAGCTTCAGACTTTGTGAACACATGTGAGGAGGATGGTGCCCCTTGATTCCAAAGGAATAGAGGGCCCTGCACTAAAGATCTGTACAGACCTCACCTTCATGTATATCCTGGTGAAAGAAATAGACCTGGGGTCTAATATGTCATCACTGAGCTCTGGCCATTGCCAGCCTCCCAACTTCCCAAGTCAGCTCCTGAAAAGCCATCATTTCCCCAGAAATGACTTCCTCTATCTTCACCCATAAAGTCTGAAATTCTACATGTATTAATACATTCCTTTACAGAAAACATTTTCTTCCTGTGATTCTTTCAGGGTCTGCAATGTGCCTGGAAGATTAACTGCTTTCCCCTAGAACAAAGTTCAGTTCAGTTCACTTCAGTCTGTCAGTAGTGTCCCACTCTTTGCGACCCCATGGACTGCAGCACGCCAGGCTTCCCTGTCCATCACCAGTTCCGGAGCTTGCTCAAAGCGATGTCCATAGAGTTGGTGACACCATCCAACCATCCCATCCTCTGTCATCCCCTTCTCCTCCTGCCTTCAATCTTTCCCAGCATCAGAGTCTTTTCCAATGAGTCAGTTCTTCGTGTCAGGTGGCCAAAGTATTGGAGTTTCAACTTCAGCATCAGCCCTTCCAATGAATATTCAGGACTGATTTCTTTCAGGATGGACTGGTTGGATCCCCTTGTAGTCCAAGGGACTTTCAAGAGTCTTCTCCAACACCACAGATCAAGAGTATCAATTCTTCCACACTCAGCTTTCTTTATAGTCAAACCTCTCACAACCAGTATGACTACTAGAAAAACCATAGCCTTGACTTGATGGACCTTTGTTGGCAAAGTAACGTCTTTGCTGTTTAATATACTGTCTAGGTTGGTAATAGCTTTTCTTCCAAGTAGCAAGCTTCTTTTAATTTCATGGCTGCAGTCACCATCTGCAGTGATTTTGAAGTCTAAATAAATAAAGTCTATCACTTTTTTGATTGTTTCCCCATCTATTTTCCATGAAGAGACGGGACCAGATGCCATGATCTTAGTTTTTCGAGTGTTGAGTCTTAAGCCAACATTTTCACTTTCCTCTTTCACTTTCAAAAAGAGGCTCTTTAATTCTTCTTCACTTTCTGCCATAAGGGTAGTGTCATCTGATATCTGAGGTTATTGATATTTCTCCCAGCAGTCTTGATTCCAGCTTGTGTTTCATCAGGCCCAGCGCTTTGATGATATAATCTGCATATAAGTTAAAAAAACACGGTGACAATATACAGCCTTGAAGTACTCCTTTCCCGATTAGGAACCAGTCTGTTGTTAATGTCCAGTTCTAACTATTGCTTCTTGACCTGCATACAGATTTCTCAGGAGGCAGGTAAGGTGGTCTGGTATTCCCATCTCTTGAAGATTTTTCCACAGTTTATTGTGATCCACACAGTCAAAGGCTTTGGTATAGTCAATAAAACAGAAGTAGATGTTTCCCTGAAACTCCCTTGCTCTTTTGATGATCCAGCGGATGTTGGAAATTTGATCTCTGGTTCCTCTGCCTTTTCTAAATCCAGCTTGAACATCTGGAAGTTCATGGTTCACATATTGTTGAAGCCTGGCTTGGAGAATTTTGAGCATTACTTTACTAGCGTGTGAGATGAGTGTGATTATGCAGTAGTTTGCACATTCTTTGGCATTGCCTTTCTTTGGGATTGGCATGAAAACTGACCTTTTCCAGTCCTGTGGCCACTGCTGAGTTTTCCAAATTTGCTGGCATATTGAGTGTAGCACTTTCACAGCATCATCTTTCAGGATTTGAAATAGCTCAACTGGAATTCCATCACCTCCACTGGCTTTTATTGTGGAGATGCTTCCTAAGGCCCACTTGACTTTGCACTTTAGGATGTCTGGCTCTAGGTGGGTGATCACACCATCATGGTTATCTGGGTCATGAAGATCTTCTTTGGATAGTTATTCTGTGTGTTCTTGCCACCTCTTCTTAGTATTTTCAGCTTCTGTTAGGTCCATACCATTGCTGTCCTTTATTATGCCCACCTTTGCATGAAATGTTCCCTTGGTAACTCTAATTTTCTTGAAGAGAACTCTAGTCTTTCCCATTCTATTTCTTTCCTCTATTTCTTTGCATTGTTCACTGAGGAAGGCTTTCTTATCTCTCCTTGCTACTGTTTGAAACTCTGCATTCAAATGGGTATATTTTTCCTTTTCTCCTTTGCCTTTCACTTCTCTTTTCTCAGCTATTTGTAAGGCCTCCTCGTACAACCACTTTGCCTTTTTGCATTTCTTTTTCTTGGGGGTGGTCTTGATCACTGCCTCCTGTACAATGTCATGAACCTCCGTCCATAGTTCTTCAGACACTCTATCAGATCTAATCCCTTGAATCTATTTGTTACTTCCACTGTATAATCGTAAGGGATTTGACTTAGGTCATACCTGAATGGTCTAGTAGCTTTCCCTACTTTCTTCAATTCAAGTCTGAATTTGGCAATAATGAGTTCATGATCTGGGCCATAGTCAGCTCCAGGTCTTGTTTTTGTTGGCTGAATAGAGTTTCTTCATCTTTGGCTGCAAAGAATATAATCAATCTGATTTCGGTATTGACCATCCGATGATGTCCATTTGTAGAATCTTCTCCTGTTGTTGGAAGAGGTTGTTGTCAGAGATCCCAGGTCGGCTTGTGCAGGGCACATAGATTCTCCTATTTGCATTCATAAGCGACCCTAAGCATCTTTCCTCCTAACCTGAGAAGAGGCTCCAGTAGTTGCATCACATGGCCTTAGTTGCCTCTGTCATGTGAAATCTTCCAGGAACATGGTCCAAACCTGTGTCCCCTGCACTGGCAGATGGATTCTTAACCGCTGGACCACCAGAGAGGTCCCTAAACTTCTCATTGACTACAGGACTCCTCCCACCTGTTAACTCTGCGTGGAGGTTGGTGTCCATACGCAACCCTGCAGTGCTGGCCCCTCGTTCCCTCAAAGATGGTGGAGTAGAAGGACATTTGTTCATCTTTTCCTGCAAGGACTCCAAAATTACCACTCACTGCTGAACAACCATCGACAGGAGAATGTTGGATACTGGAACTCAAGAAATTGGAAAAATGTGTGTGCTCAAGTTAGAGGGAACACACAGAGAGAGATATTTAAAGGGAAAAAAGTCATGGAAAGGAAACATTTTTGAGAAAGCTGGGAAAAGTTTGCTTAATTTCACAAGGTTGCTTATCCCATAATTATCTCATGAGCATAGATCCCTGTTGATGAAAAAAAGAGCAGAAAATAGCCAGGTACATTAAGTTTGCCCTAGGTACATGGAGTGTCCTTAGGCATTAAATGGCTTCTTTAGAACTGTGGCTCCTAGGCAAGAGGTTATTTTCATGACTACTATATTTCAACAACTGCATTCTTCCTCCTTGGATTTTGCCTTGGTTTTCAGATAAATCTCTCAGGAATCTTAAATGAATACTAAAAAATACTAGGGTAACATGATTACTAAATGTATTGCTATAATTTTACTACTCTATGTCTTCTCATAAAGAACACAGTATTTTTGATGATGAACAAAATAACAGAAGAGAAAAACAATCCAAAAAAATGACTACTTACAAATATAGTTGGCTCTCAAATCACGTGTCTAAAGTGGGTATGAATATAGCTACACACTTGCCAGGATTGTTCCATCAGATGTGTTGTGTGGTGCAAATTAAGAAAGTGACATCTCTAATGAGATAAACTCTTGCAAAAATATTCCCTGACCTTAGAGTTTTCATTGGGAAATTTTTGCTAGTGACACTTTTACTGAAGGAGGTTATATGACTTAACCAGGTCAAATTTGATAATATTTATAGCCTTAAAAGTTTAGAGTGATTGCTCTGTCATTGGCCTGGAGTTATTATTAGGAAATGATAGGGAATGCAGAAAAGACTTGATGTAATCATAAATTTTCAACGTCCCTCTCCTCTCTATTGGGATATGGAATTGAAAACCATTTTCCTTGCATAATTTAATTAACCTGTCACTTTATTTTGGAGGCTTGCTAATTCATGATCCAAAAGGACTGATTGATGGAGCATTGCGAGGACAAAAGCTAGATGTTGAATAGAATTAACTAGCATAAGCATACTGTAAGAGTAGAATTATTTTTGAATTAACATCAATTATGAAGTGAGTTCAAAAGATTATTTACTGCTTAAGCTGGAAATTCTGTGGTTTATTCACCTGAATTTTTAGAATCTGACTAGAGTTCCCTGATATTCCTTACTGAAGAGTTAGAATAATAATTAAATGTAGTAACAGCAATCTTTTAATTGTGCCAAAGATTTACATGATATTACATTAGTTTCTATTTACGTATATATTTTGTATTCTCACAAAACGTTGCAAAATGAAAATCATTATTAATGATTATCAAAATAAGGTCAAGGAGTTTTTATTCCAAGTTAGTTTATGAAAAAGTTATTATGGTGCCAAAAGAAAAATGAAGAATATATGAAAAATGAAAGAACAGTCAATTTGGATTTGGGAGACTATTCTTTAAAAAATTTTAAGTGCTAAGAATCAATTGGGAAAGGTCTTCCAACTATCAATTTCCTAAACAATATCAAAGAGATAGTCTCATTTAGACTATCAGAAAGTTATCTTGGAAGCTATACCGACATGTGTTCTTTAGAAGCTGGCAGCATTTATAAACAAAAGAAGGAGACTGAGTGATAAAAAGAGCAGACATGTTAGTTACAAGGGAAACAAAACTATAAACTTGGTCTTTGAACTATAGTCTTTTCCTTGTTTGGGGGGATAGAAGTGTATGTATATACCTAGCACTTGTGGATGTGACTGGTGATGGAAATAAAGTCGGATGCTGTGAGGAATAATATTGCATAGGAACCTGTAATGTTGGGTCCATGAATCAGGGCAAATTGGAACTGGTCAAACAGAAGATGGCAATAGTAAACATCAACATTTTAGGAATCAACAAACCAAAATGAACTGAAATGGCAAATTTAACTCAGATGACCATTATATCTACTACTGTGGGCAAGAATCCCTTAGAAGAAATGGAGTAGCCCTCATAGTCAACACAAGAGTCTGAAATACAGTTTTGGGGTGCAAACTCAAAAACCACAGTATGATTTCTGTTCATTTCCAAGGCAAACCATTCAATACCACAGTAATCCAAATCTACACTCCAACCAGTAATGTTGAAGCAGTTGAAGTTGAACGGTTCTATGAAGACCTAGGAAAGGAAAGATATACCCATTTGAATACAGAGTTCCAAAGAATAGCAAGGAGAGATTAGAAAGCCTTCCCCAGTGAACAATGCAAAGAAATAGAGTAAAATAATAGAATGGGAAGACCTTCTGGAATGAACACCCCAAAGAGATGTCCTTTTCATTATAGGGACTGCAGTGCAAAACTAGGAAACCAAGAGATACCTGGAGTAACAGGTAAATTTGGCCTTGGAGTACAAAAAGAAGCAGGGCAAATGCTAATAGAGTTTTGCCAAGAGAATGCACTGGTCATAGTAAACACACTCTTCCAACAACACAAGAGAAGACTCTACAGATGGACATCACCAGATGGTCAATACTGAAATCAGATTGATTACATTCTTTGCAGTCAAAGAAGGAGAAGCTCTATACAGTAAGCAAAAATAAGACTGGGAGCTGACTGTGGCTCAGATCATGAGCTCCTTATTGCCAACTTCAGACTTAAATGGAAGAAAGTAGGGAAAACCACTAGACCATTCAGGTATGACCTAAGTCAAATCCCTAACGATTATACAGTGGAAGTGACAGACTCAAGGGAATAGATCTGAGAAAAAGTGAGAGACTTTACATTTTTGGGCTCCAAAATCACTGCAGATGGTAAATGCAGCCATGAAGAAAAAGACACTTGCTCCTTGGAAGAAAAGCTATGACCAACCTAGACAGCATATTAAAAAGCAGAGGCATTACTTTGTCAACAAAGTCTTTCTAGTCAAAGCTATAATTTTTCCAGTAGTCATGCATGGATGTGAGAGTTGGACTATAAAAAAAGCTGAACAACAAAGAATTGATGCTTTTAAACTGTGCTGCTTGGAAAGACTCTTGAGAGTTCCTTGATGAGCAAGGAGAACAAACCAGTCAATCTTAAAGGAAATCAGTCCTGAATGTTCATTGAAAGGACTGATGCTGAAGTTGAAACTCCTATACTTTGGCCACCTGATGGGAAGAACTTCCTTAGAAATGACCCTGATTACAAGAATCAATCATGGGTCATCTGGGAAAGATTGAAGGTAGCATGAAAAGGAGCTGACAGATAAGATAGTTGGATGGCATCACCAACTCAATGGACATGAGTTTGAGCAATCTCCGGAAGGACAGGAAAGCCTGGCATGCTGCAGTCCATGCGGTCGCAAAGAGTCGGAAAAGACTGAGTGAGTGAACTGAGCTGAACTGAGCACTTGTGCAGCAGTTAAGAGAGGGTTTTAAGTGAACAATGTGGGTTCAGTGTGGTTTCCCAGGTGACCCCAGTGGTAAAGAACCTGCCTGCCAATGCAAGAAATAGAAAAGATGCAAGGTTCAATCCCTAGGTTGAGAAGATCCTGGAGGAGGGCCTGGCAACCCCCTCTAGTATTCTTGCTTAGAGAATCCTATGGACAAAGAGCATGGAAGACTACAGTCCATAGGATTGCAAAGAGTTGGACACAACTGAAGTTACTTAGCACACATGCATGAGTTGAGTGGGGCTTTCACATGTGCTAAAAAGTTCTAGTTATTCTTTCATATTCTTGCAGGTCATTATGGGTGGAGGCAGGGAGTGAGCTACAGGTAGGCGGACCACACAATTTGTGAGGAGAGTTGTTGGGATGATTAACCTCTCATCACTTGCAGCAATTACTATTTTTAGACCAAGATAATAGCTACCCTATTATCTTTGTCTAAATGATGTTTAAAAACAGACATCACTTTGCCGACAAAAATCCGTATAGTCAAAGCTATAATTTTGCTATGGTGCGGAAGTGAGAGTTAGACCATAAAGAAGACTGTGAGCCAAAGAAATGATGCTTTTGAATTATGGTGCTGGAGAAAACTCTAGAGAGTTCCTTGGACAGCAAGAAAATCAAGCCAGACATTCATAAAATAAATCAATCCTGAATATTCACTGGAAGTACTGATGCTGAAGCTGACGCTCCAATACTTTGACC
The DNA here is from genome assembly GCF_049115385.1 of Moschus berezovskii. NCBI lineage: Eukaryota > Metazoa > Chordata > Mammalia > Artiodactyla > Moschidae > Moschus > Moschus berezovskii. The sequence continues at coordinate 89,922,284 of NC_142469.1, read as the reverse complement.
ACCTGATGCGAAGAGCCGACTCATTGGAAAAGACCCTGATGCTGGGAAAGATTGAAGGCAGGATGAGACGGGGGTGACAGAGGATGAGATGGTTGGATGGCATCACTGACTCAATGGGCATGAATTTGAGCAAATTCAGGGAGATATTGATGGACAGAGAAGCCTGGCATGCTGCAGTCCATGGGAGCACAAAGAGTCAGACATGACTTAGTGATTGAATAACAATAACCCCCCTACCCTTGCCTTCATCCATTCCCATAGAATACAGCAGTGTTTCCCAACTTTTTTGACAACAGGGACCAGTTTAGTGGAAGACAATTTTTGCATGGACCGAGGTGTGTGGAGACAGTTTTGAGATAATTCAAGTTCCTTATATGTTTTGTACACTTTGTTTCTATTATTTCCAGGCAAGAATATTGGAGTGGGTAGCCATTCCCTTCTCCAGGGGATCTTCCCTACCCAGGGACTGAACCCAGGTCTCTTGAATTGCAGTCAGCTTCTTTACCATCTGAGCCACCATGGAAGCTCTCACTATTATCACATTGTGATATATAATGAAATAATTATACAGCTCACCATAATAAAGAATCAGTGTGATCCCTGAGTTGGTTGTCCTGAGCTCAGAGGGTAACATGAACCTATAGGGTGAGGTTGTAAATAAAAATGAAGCTTTGCTGGCTCACCTGCCTCTCGCCTCCTGTTGTGTGGCCCAGTTCCCTGGGAGGAGGCGGATACCTGATATAGAGGACACCCTCTGGGCCCACTTTTGGTTGTGTGTCACCCCTCACAGTAGGGGTTCATGGGACTAACACAATATAGATGCAAGAAGCCCACACCTCTCTCTCTCCCTCTGGGTTATGCTTGGGTACCAGGGTTCACAGAATTTCTTGTTTACTGGTCCTGGGCCTGATTCTAGGGCTCTATGAAACAGTCTGTTCCCCTGAGGATGAATCACACTACATATGTGATCATCTTTATGCCTAAGGGATGGTCAAAGGGAGGCTGTGCACAGACATGCGAATATACATGAATGCATGTGAGCTACCTCTGGATGTAGGATGAACAGGATGAGAAGTACCCCAGGTAAAGGTTAACACTGAGACGTGTTTTTTCCTCAACTCTATGTTTCAGCACAGAATTCCAATTAAGATCCCATCCGTCCATAGCATTAGGAAAACATTTGTCAGAGGAGGAGAATAGACCTTATTCTATTAAAGACATTGTGAGCTTTGCTTATAACACCCAAACAGTCAAACAACCTAGGTGAGTTTCCCTTTGTACTCAGCCTGAAAAAGGGAAAGTGTTAGTCACTCAGTCATGTCCAACCCTTTGCGACTCCATGGACTGTAGCCTGCCAGGCTCCTCTGTCCATGGGATTTCCCACACAAGAATACTGAAGTGGGTAATCTTTCCCTTTTCCAGGGCTAGGATCTATTGATGTTGGGGGTGGACATACCAAATTCTTTTGATGAAACTTGTAAAGTTTATATTTGCTGAGAGCATAGCCTCTTTCATCCTTAGCATTTAGTATGTCTGATGTATAGTAAGTATTCAATAAAGATTTGTGGAACAAAAAAACTAAATTTAACTCATTCTTATAAACTGTGTGATGGAAATCACATTCTGGAGCAGAAACTCTTGGAGTGGGAGTTAAGACCTAATATTTTCTACAACAACAGAGAGTAGATTGCTTGTATAAATCACTCAGCAGTGTTTCTGTCACTTAGTAAATCCACAGTAAGTGTTACCTACCGTTATTAATTATATAGTCTATGGATGATGAATTCTAGAGATTTCATCAGTTGAGACTCAGTAAGTATAGTTTGTGTAGTCACTTTAAAATATGTGATCAACTTCTTAACATCACAAAAGTTTCCATGAAAAGATTTCTTCCCACTTGAAAAATTTAACATCTATAACAATTAGAGGGTTCCAGGCTTGTCAAACTAGTTATTTGATTAACTCTGCAGCTACAACATCCTCAAAGCAGGCATAAATTTTATTTTAAATGATAATAAACGGAATGATTTTGTTGCCTTCATGTTCTAATCTGCCTGTTTGACTTCTGTTTTCATTTGTAGGATTCATCAGCACACTCAGTCTTTGGTTCCTGAAACACCCATGTAGGGATCTTAAACACACTGCATGCTGAAACCAGCAAAGACTTTACGTTACAAAACATAACACTGTACTATACATAATCGGCCTTTGAACAACATAGGTTTGAAGTGCCTGAGTTCACTTATATCCAGATTTTTTTTCAATAGTAAATATTCGAGTAGTATGTGGTCTGTGGTTGGTTGAATCCACAGACACTGGGTAACCACAGATATGGAGGGCTGACTATTAATCGTAATTGAATTTTCAACAGTGCAGGGAGTTGACACTCTTAACTGTGACTTTGTTCAAGCATCAACTGTATATTTGATAAATGAATGAGGGAATGAATCTCTCTGTTGAGAGAATTTGCTCAAAGAGTGCAGCATCTATGCATTAGTGTGTCCAGATTTTTCCTTAGTTTATCCCTAACAAGTAGCTGAGCTATAATTATTTCAGGCCTCTAAAAAAACAAGCAAAAATACCTTAACTGGGTTAGATTCATGTATACCATTTTCCACATAAAAAGTCAATACCATATTTGCCTATTTGAACAATGTTTCTGTAATAAAACAAGGATTACAATGGCTTATGTTTAATCAGAGAAACCCTTACCTCTCTAGAAAAGTGTGTATAGCAGTGGTGAGACAGAGAAGTTTATTGGAGTATTTGACTATGTAGCTTGAGTTGAATCTCTTTTCCTTTAGGAGGTGACATAACTGAAGCCAATCCGTTTCCAAAGAATAGTGATTAACTCATTGTAGGGGACAAGTGAAGCCTCCTGATGTGTTTTTCTTATGTGGGGTCTCTTTTATTTTTATTTCTCTTCCTTTCCTTGACTTTAATTTTAATTATATATACCACTCAAAATCATTTTACAAATGGCAGGACACAAGTACTATATCCCACAGTATAAACACACCAAAAGTAGGGTTATGATACATTTCCAGTAGCTGTTCCAATGCCTGCATCTAGTGTGCTTGTCATATATATGTAGGCCATGAGAATGGGCAGGACATTTAGTATATTTAGTATCAGAGAGAAACAAAATTCTAATAAGGGATTGCAAAATCTAATAAGATTGAAAATTTTACATAAGCTCTAATTTTACAGGAAGAAATTATATCCTGGGCAAGAGAAAAAAAATTTTAGTGTCTCCTAATTGATGCTTTTGAACTGTGGTGCTGGAGAAGACTCTTGAGAGTCCCTTGGACTGCAAGGAGATCCAACCAGTCCATTCTAAGGGAGATCAATCTTGGGTGTTCATTGGAAGGACTGTTGCTAAAGCTGAAACTCCAATATTTTGGCCACCTCATGCAAAGAGTTGACTCAGTGGAAAAGACTCTTGATGCTGGGAGGGATTGGGGGAGGGAGGAGACAGGGACGACAGAGAATGAGATGGTTGGATGGCATCACCAACTCGATGGACATGAGTTTGAGTGAACTCTGGGAGCTGGTGATGGACAGGGAGGCCTGGCATGCTGTGATTCATGGGGTCGCAAAGAGTTGGACATGACTAAGCGACTGAACTGAACTGAAGGCTTTCCCCAGTTGCATACTGTTTCAATTTGAAAACTTTAATCCAAAATAGATTCAGTACCTGTGCCATACTGAACCAGCACTGCCATAGACCAGATAAGTACTTTTGTCTTCAAAAAGTGACTTTGTATTAAGCCAGTAACAAAGGTAAAGTTAATTTATTCTTTCTCTCAAAAAAATCTGAGATGTGTTAATTTTAGTAATAAGTAGGTATGCTAAATATACTTATTACTTGTCTGGTAACTGTCTAAGTAAGTTTATGTATTTTTAACCCACTGAATCTTCACAGTAGCCATAGGAAGTTAGTCCAATAATTATGCCTATTTGACAGACGAAGAAATTGAAACATACACTGGGTAATACATTGCCCGAGATCAAATTTCTAGAAACTAGCAGAGCCAGAATTTGAACTGGTCCCATAGTCTTGATTTTGAACATTAGGCTCTAACATCTCTGATAGAAACTTTATAAGTGATAAAATTTCTTAGTGATGAGCTTCCTCTCACAAAATTTACTGCCAAATATGAAACACAACATTTTATTTTGTGTACTTCCTACTCTAGCAAAGCAAATACAATGGTGTGGTCATGGTGATTTCAGGATTAAATGAAACAGAGCAACATGAAAGGGCCCATTTTCACTTGACCTCCTGGGCACTCCAGATGTTAAGGCCTATTGTTCTCTCATATTTTTTGATGGAAATCTCTAGGAGGAGATAAAACAGTGATGAGACCATAGTGAATGCCTGTGGATCAGGTGGAGTCAGTTAGCTAAGACCTCTTGAAAGTAGAGATTGAATTTCCTGTATGAAAAGTCACCACTTTCATCCAGAGACTGTCCTCTCAAAATTGTTCTTTGTAAACACACACAAAAAAGTACATATAAAGGGTCTAAAAGGAAATATAAGAACACGATATAGACGTTACCTCTAATTTTAGAGCAAAAATGGGGTGTTATTATATTTATGTCTTAAAACTTTTCTAGAGTACTTGCATGCTGCTTTTAAAATTATTTGGAAATTAATATATGTACATTGCTTTAAAATTATAAAAAATATACAAGAAATTAATTACTAAGTCAATTAAGCAGAAAAAAGAAACGGTAATTATGTGATGTGATATGGGTATTAGCTAAAGCTATGGTGATAGTCATTTTGTAATATGTAAGGTGGACAACTTCCCTGGTGGCTCAGATGGTAAAGCGTCTGTCTACAATGCAGGAGACCTGGGTTCGATCCCTAGGTCAGGAAGATACCCGGGAGAAGGAAATGGCAATCCACTCCAGTATTATTGCCTGGGAAATCCCATGGACAGAGAAGCCTGGTAGGCTACAGTCCATGGGGTCACAAAGAGTCGGACACAACTGAGCGACTTCACTTCACAAGGTGGACAACAGGCTATCCACCTTAAACTTACATAATGGTATGTGTCAATTATATCTCCATGAAACTAGAAAATAAATGAATAAAATTAATCAATATACTTAAACTTGTCACCAAGTCTTAAAAATATGTTTTCCTTAAGGTATTGTAATTTGAGGTTGATTGTGAATCAAGAACAGAAACATATAGAATTGATAATTGTTGGAAGGAAAGTTATGACCAACCTAGAGAGTATATTAAAAAGCAGAGACATTACTTTGCCAACCAAGGTCCGTCTAGTCAAGGCTATGGTTTTTCCAGTGGTCATGTATGGATGTGAGAGTTGGACTGTGAAGAAGGCTGATCGCCGAAGAATTGATGCTTTTGAACTGTGGTGTTGGAGAAGACTCTTGAGAGTCCCTTGGACTGCAAGGAGATCCAGCCAGTCCATTCTAAAGGAGATCAATCCTGGGTGTTCATTGGAAGGACTGATGCTAAAGTTGAAACTGCAATACTTTGGCCACCTCATGTGACGAGTTGACTCACTGGAAAAGACTCTGATGCTGGGAGGGATTGGGGGCGGGAGGAGAAGGGGACGACAGAGAATGAGATGGCTGGATGGCATCACCGACTCAATGGACATGAGTTTGAGTGAACTCCGGGAGTTGGTGATGGACAGGGAGGCCTGGCATGCTGTGATTCATGGGGTTGCAAAGAGTCGGTCACGACTGAGCGACTGAACTGAACTGAACTGAAACATCTATAAGAGCAATGAGGAAACTTTTTCTATAAAGGGCCAGATAATAAATATTTTAGACTTTGTAGACCAAAAATCTCTATCATAACTACGCAACTCATCTATTGTAGCATGAAAGTATCCATAGACAACATGGAAAAAAATAAACAACGCTGTGTTTCAATAATTTTATTTATAAAACCAGGAAGCTGGATGGATTTTGCCAGCAGGTTAAAACATTGACCACAGTATAAAATACTATGTTCCAAGTACAAAGTTACAAACTGTTCAAGCTTGAGGAAAGAAGATGGGAAAAATAAAACCTATATGATCAGCATTGTTTGTAACAGAAATGAGAAACGGGCAGGCGCGAGAGACGCCCAGCTCCCGCGGCGCAGGCGCAAGAGACGCCTGGCTCTGGCACAACCGACCACGTGCAGAATCATGGCTGAGATGAGATACCCCGCGCCCAGGGTTAGGGCAGTGGCCGAGAGGAGCTGTACCACGTTCAGGAGGCGGTGGCTGCTTGGGCACTGGAGGGCCGAGAGGAGCTGATCCACATTCGGGGCAGGAGGGGCTGCCTTGGGGAGATACCCCTCGTCCAAGGTAAGGTACAGCGGCTGCACCTTGCTGGAGCAGCTGGGAAGAGATACTCCACGACCAAGTGGAATATAAGAATCCAGTGTTCTGGGGAGGAAGGAACAAGATGGAGGAGGGATAAGACGGCGAGACCACTTTCTCCCCCACAAATTCATCAAAAGAACATTTGAACGCGGAGTAAAGTCCACAAAACAACTTCTGAATACTGGCAGAGGACATCAGGCTCCCAGAAAAGCAGCCCATTGTCTTCTAAAGGAGAGAGAAGAAATCCAGCTCCACCCACCAGAACACCGACACATGCTTCCCTAACCAGGGAACCCGGACAAGTCACCCATCCAACCCCACACACAGCGAAGAAACTACATAATAAAGAGAACTCCACAAACTGAAAGAAGAGGGAAAGGCCACCCCAAGCAAAGCAATATAAGCAAGATGAAGAGGCAGAGAAATACCCAGCAAGTAAAGGAACAAGATAATTGCCCACCAACACAAACAAAAGAAGAAGATATAAGGAATGTACCTGATAAGGAATTTCAAATTTTGATGGTGAAAATGATTCAAAATCTTGAAAGCAAAATGGAGTTACAGATAAATAACCTGGAGAAAAGGATTGAGAAGATGGAAGAAAGATTTAATAAGGACTTAGAAGAAATAAAAAAGAGTCAATATACAATGAATAATGCAATAGATGAGATCAGAAACACTCTGGAGGGAACAAACAGTAGAATAACAGAGGCAGAAGACAGGATAAGCGAACTAGAAGATAGAATTGTAGAAATAAATGAAGCAGAGAGGAAAAAAGAAAAATGAATGAAAAGAAATGAGGACAATATTAGAGACCTCTGGGACAATGTTAAACGCTCCAACATTCGAATCATAGGAGTCCCAGAAGAAGACAAAAAGAAAGACCATGAGAGAATACTTGAGGAGATAATAGTTGAAAACTTCCCTAAAATGGGGAAAGAAATAATCACCCAAGTCCAAGATACCCAGAGAGTCCCCAACAGGATAAACCCAAGGCGAAATACTCCAAGACACATATTAATCAAATTAACAAAGATCAAACACAAAGAACAAATATTAAAAGCAGCAAGGGAAAAGCAGCAAATAACACATAAGGGGATTCCCATAAGGATAACAGCTGATCTTTCAACAGAAACTCTTCAGGCCAGGAGGGAGTGGCAAGACATACTTAAAGTGATGAAAGAAAATACCCTACAGCCCAGATTACTATACCCAGCAAGGATCTCATTCAAACATGAAGGAGAAATCAAAAGCTTTACAGACAAGCAAAAGCTGAGGGAATTCAGCATCACCAAACCAGCTCTCCAACAAATGCTAAAGGATCTTCTATAGACAGGAAACACAGAAAGAGTGTATAAACTTGAACCCAAAGCAATAAAGAAAATGGCTACAGGATCGTACTTATCAATAATTACCTTAAACGTAAATGGGTTGAAATTTTCAAAAAGGCTAGGAAACAATTCTCATAGCCATCAATAGTTCAGTGTTGAGTTCATGAATAGTTTTTAAAGTTTGGGACAAACTGTAGTATTTGCTATTTGAAGTACTATTTGTAATTGGCATATTACGATGTAACATTGGTCTTCATTTCCAACTTAAAACGCCTAAAAATGCCTAACAGGTTTTTAGATTTGTGAATTTTAGTTGAAATGTATTTTACGATGTTACTAAACCTGCAGAAATATTGAAATATTTCAGAGAACTTATTCACTGTACATTTAATTTATTTTATTTATAAAAGTTATGAACTGTAAAAAAAAATAAAATAAAATAAATGGATATAGCCTTAAAAAAAAAAAAAAGAAATGAGCAACGATCGCAATAACAACAGGCAACATAGTGTCCACTGATAGAAGAATGAATGAGTAAATTGTGGCGTATTCATTCAATTTATACATTGCTGTGTGTTCTGTAAATTACAACAAATGAAAATGGAAGAACTGGATTCCTTGCACCAACACAAGTGAATTTAGCAAACAAACTCTGAGCAACAAAGGCAATTGGTAAAATATACACAGTATAATACAATTCTTATAAAATCTAAAAGCATGCTAAATAATTTTACATACCTTTAGGGATGCATAAATATGTATTAAAAGTGCAAATTATGCATTTTCACTTTAGAGTTTTAAAATTTTAAAAATTAATATTAAAAAACTATTATGCCAACTTCAAGGGTGATGGAGGTAGGAATGAGATCAAAGAGGAGTTTCATATTTTAAACAGGATACAGGATAAATATTAATATTAAAATAAAATAAATCAGAGACTTAGTTTGAAGATTCCCCAGGCAGACAAAACCAGCAAGCAAAATTTAGTTTATTTCATGAACACGAGCAAAAGTTATTTCTTGTATATATGTCTGATAATCATAAATGAAACTTCAGTTCAGTTCAGTTCAGTCACTCAGTCGTGTCCGACTCTTTGTGACCCTATGAATCACAGCACGCCAGGCCTCTCTGTCCATCACCAACACCCAGAGTTTACTCAAATCCACCTCCATTGAGTCGGTGATGCCATCCAGCCATCTCATTCTCTGTCGTCCCCTTCTCCTCCCGCCCCCATCCTTTCCCAGCATCAGAGTCTTTTCCAGTGAGTCAACTCATCGCATGAGGTGGCCAAAGTATTGGAGCTTCAGCTTTAGCATCAGTCCTTCCAATGAACACCCAGGATTGATCTCCTCTAGAATGGACTGGTCGGATCTCCTTGCAGTCCAAGGGGCTCTCAAGAGTCTTCTCCAGCACCACAGTTCAAAAGCATCAATTCTTCAGTGATCAGCTTTCTTCACAGTCCAACTCTCACATCCATACATGACCACTGGAAAAACCATAGCCTTGACTAGATGGACCTTGGTCGGCAAAGTAATGTCTCTGCTTTTTAATATGCTGTCTAGGTTGGTCATAACTTTCCTTCCAAGGAGTAATCGTCTTTTAATTTCATGGCTGCAATCAGCATCCGCAGTGATTTTGGAGCCCAAAAATTTAAGTCACCTTTTTAAATAAAATGAGATAACCACTTTTAACCAATCCCCTGCCATCTGGAAATCCCCACTGTAATAACTAATCATTTTGAAAGTTAAACAGCTTTCTCACTTTCACTTTATAAGCCATCCTGGAACATGGTGCCTCTGAAATTCTTACCAGTTTCAAGTTTGAAGCGTCCCTGCTCATGAAGGTTTATTTCTCACTCAATAAAAGATTCATATCAAGTAAAGCTCTCTGAATTTTCTTCTAACATCAGTGTACAAATATTTTATGAGTGAGGAAATGTAAGGAAGAGTAAAGAAAATAAATTCGATAGTCAACAGACAAGATGTCCTCACAAGTTTGAAAGATTTCTGGATAAAGGGAGCTAGAAGTATAAGAGATGGAAGTTAGAAGTCAGTTGCCTAATATTGAGTGCAGAGATGTAAGATTTAGGGTGGTAACAAAATCTGTAATAGATCCACAAAGTGGATGGCTGTAATGTGGAGAAAAAGATCATTGCTCCTAAGGAGGTCACAAAGCTATAATACAAGGGCCGCTGTGCAGGGAAATCCTCTCCCTGGAATTTGAAATTGATCAGACTGATAACAGAGTGATAATGGGCCAGAGGACTGTGGTCCAGTTTCAGTGTATTCATAGGTATAGTCTGTCCGGCTGTGCTGACAGCAAAAAGCAGGGGCAACAGGGTAGAGTCTGATTTTAAGATTTGTGTTTTTGGTTTAATTGTTTTTGTTTTGTCTTAATAAAAAAAGAAGAGAAAAATATTGAAAGTAAATGAAGAGCAAGTAAGGCATAAACACCTGCTGGTCCAGGCACATGGTGGAGGAATGGGGGGAATTTTACTTGATGATACTCCAAAGAAAGCAATACTCCAAGGGTGTAGCTAATTTCAATTCTATCTAGATCATGAAGACAGTGTCCAGAAAAGGGACTGAGGCTTCTTAGAGGCAGTTGTTGACTTCCTCCACAGAACGTGAAACAACTCACATGTGTGGGAAGGAGTGGGAAACTGGGTTGGGATGGAAATCGGGTGGTTCGATCATGTACTCAGCAGTATATATACCAGGATACTGAAGAATGACCTGGGAAACTTGGGCTTCTAACAGCACTGTGAAGCATGATGGCACTAGCCCTGGCTGTGTCTATAGGAAGGGAAATAACTGATTTAAGTTAACCATACTGGTAAGTAGAGAAAGAAGATAAGTTTTGTCAGCTTAGAATTCACCCAGCTCTACTCAGATCAACCCACTTTCTCCTTGTACACTGATTCAACTATCATTGTGGTATCTCTTCTGTTTCTCTATGAAATTGAGATGGTCTTTTAGATCTTGGTTTTCCTTTTGAATCCCTGACAATACCTAGCAAAGTGCTGGATGCACAGTGAATGTTCAATAAATATTTGATGGATTGGGCTATAAATTTCATTTGTCTAGGTTATAACCAGCACTTGGGCACTCAAGATATGGCTGTAAATTGGAAGGCTAAGGATAACAGCTTTTATTGCAAACTTTTTCATGTTTAAAAGGAAATTTTGGGTTGCAAAGATTTAGCCATTACTCTTGCTTCCTTCCCACCTCTTCACAATCTAAGATTTATAAAAACAGAAGTAGTTGCTGTGGAGACAATTGCTGGGCCCTAGAGGAGCTATTTGAGAATGAAAGCAAAAACTGCTATATTCTATAGCAAGACTCTACATTAATCTTTTTGCCTTTAATGATAAAACTGAAAATAAAATACAGAAAAAAATGTCAGATACTGTGAACTCACTCTCTTTGTTGCAGAGTTGATAATCTGAGCCATACCAGTAGATGCTACCCCTTGTTAAGATACTGAAATAATTCCACACTGATTACAAAATAGCCATTACCCCTGGACCTGCCTGAGACCCTCCCAATGGCTCTAGCTTCCCAGCGCTTGCCCCTGTATCCTCCCCATTTCCTCCTAATCCAGCAACTAAAGGTTAACATCCAGTTAAGCATAAGCTTAGTTAGCACTGTGACTGTAGCGGGCACACCAGTTGGTCAATATGGTGAATTTATCAACTGTTAGAAATAGTGAATATCATTTCTGACTATATTTGTCAGGTGTTACATACAAGAGTCCTATATACATGACTTATGTGGTCTTCCTAGGATTTTACATTCTTCTAAAATTGTCAATTAACATTCAAAACTTTAGTGACTTCAAGGGATAATCCAAATCTTTAGCTCCTCCCCCCCAAATTGGAAATCCTGGCAACACTGGGCTTTCATTTGAAGAAATTCACAGAGCAGAGCATGAGTGCCCCCTTCAAATGCTGCATATGCTCTCTACTCACTGGGCCTCATCACATTTCATTGTTCACCCAGTGGACTATACTTTTTCATGTAACTAGCTTCCCCTGTGGATGTTTAAGTGTCTGTACCCTGTTCCACAATAACCCCAAATCAGATTCCCTGGGGCTAGACTTTATGGGTCATTTGGTGCAACGCCAGCTCAGTGTGGGCACACTCCTGCTCTGCCTCCTCCCTCTTCCAGGTCCCTTTTGCGTCTACCGATTGTAACAGCAACTCACCTCCCTTCTCCTCTAATTCAGGATGGCATATCCAGACTTTGCAGACAAGAAAACCTTGTCTATGGAGACTACATTCCCAAATAGTTGCAGAAAAGATCTAGAATTGAGGAGAAGTGTACGCTCTAGTCTTGATATTTACCACCAATAAAAGGAAGGAAATTTTGTGATCTCTGCTATATACCTACTTTTTCAGTAAGTGAAAAATTAATATCTATGGGAAAAACTGCTGCCAACAATTATGCTGCTATTTTTGGGGAGAAAGAGCTTCATCAGGTCCAGGTCCAGGGCTTCCACCTGCTCACCTACAATTTCCTCCCTTAACTGTGACTGCTATCTACTAGTGTGTGAATTACCAGCTGCAGCTAATTACAAGCCATAGGGAAGGTTTGAACACTACATTTAATCAGAAGCCTTGCCTCAGTTTTCTATTCTGCATAACATACCACCCAAAACTTGGTGGCTTAAAATAGGTTGTTGATTTGTTCACAATTCTGGCGTTCAGCAATGTGGGCCGGTCTGGCAGGGGTCACTCATGCCCTTGTAATCACCTGGCAGCTCAACTCTGATCTGAGATGGCTCCTCCCATATGTCTGACAGGGGAGCATCTGGATTCTCTCCCACATGGTGGACCCAGCTTCTCGACATCGTGGACTTAGAGCAGCATTCCAAGAGGGGTTGAACGGAAGCTTCAGAGTTCTCATAACACCACTTCTACTACATTCTACTGGCCAAAGCAAGTCATGAAACCAGTCCAGGCTCTAACCACCAGGAAATAGTCTCCAGTTTCTCATAGAAAGAGCTGCAAAGTCATAGGCTGTGGATTCAGGAATGAGAGAAGTATTGATATAACTGCCTTCTGTAGAAACAACCTGCCATATTCCTGTAGCTAGAAGGGACGAAGGCTTGGGTTCCACTATAACAGAAGAGAATAATTATGATGAAAAAAAACAAAAAACCCTTTCAAATATACTGGGATCATATACATTGGAAAGTCACTAGTGACATGGAGAATGGAAAGATGAGGAAGCTGCTGAAGTTGAGTCCTGATTTGCAATTTATCAAAGAAATTATAAAGGTGGGTGGAAAAGAGGGGTGGGAATAAAGGCAGATAGTGAGGGCTGGAGGATTTGACAGGAAGAATCCCAACGGGAGAACCTGTTTCTTGTAACAAATGTCAACCAGCTGCCACAGTGGAACCCAACCTCATTCCTTCTGTCTCTTTTTCAAAGCCTGAGCTGTGTTTTCTGATCAACCCACCCTCTTTCCTCTCATTCTCAAGTGTAGGATCTCTGCATCTCAGACCTGATTACTATGGTATTATCCAAACAACTCCTCCTCCTCCTCTTTTGGTATGTCCTGTGTGTCACACCTGCTTGGCTTAATATTTTTTAATATTTTTATTTCTTTCCGAATAAGTAAAGTAGGTTCATGTTACAAAATTCAAAAAGTACAAAAGTTACACAGACAAAAACCAGAGACAAAGAAGCAACTTGTTCCTAAAAAATGGCAGAGCCTGGATTTGAATGCAGGCTGACGTGGCACCCATGCTTTTGACCATGGATGGCACTGCTGAGTTATAAAATCAGGGCTTCTCATCAGTTCTGCTCACAGAGAAGTTAGAAATTACATTTTCCTCCATCAAAACTAATAAATCGACCTTGATTAGTGAGAGAGAAGTATGTACTTGCACTCTTCTTGGCTGAACCAATAAAGACAAGAAGACTTACAAGTAGTCAGCATTGCCCCTGTCACAGAAATATGAAGACACCAAACACTACTTGTTGTAAGAAAACATGATGTATTAATTTTGGCAACACTTGTACACCGTGTCATGGCAATAAAGACAAGGGAATTGAAAGCAGAAATTGAAAGCTGGATGTGACCTGCTTCTATCAGCATCTCTGGAGTCAGTATGAGATGGAGGAGGAAGGAGGCCTTTGGGAGGTGGGTGATTAGCTCCAGGGAGAAAGGAAGGTCCTCTGGCTTCTCTTCCCATGTCTAACTTAAACTTCTTACTTGAAAACCACCTTGGAGAAGAGACTTCTGCCATTTTTCTTCACCATCTCACTTACGAAAAGAAACATAGGAAGAGCCTGCCCTTCTGGGATCCCACCCCTGGAAGTGTAGTGGGCCCATGTAGGGTCTCAGCAAGCAGTTGATAGTCACTGGTTTGGGGGCATATGACTCAGCACGTGGCTGAGTTCTTGGCCCCCAGGAACCTGGAACTGCCAGCCTTGGTCACTGAGGTGGTGTCATCCCTGACTATCACCGATCCATTCGTTGCAGCCAGCGAGAGTGCCACCCTGCCGCCCCGCCATCCCCCAGCGGCCCCTCGGAGGTTCATTTGCTCCTTCCCCAACTGCAGCACCAATTACAACAAGGCTTGGAAGCTAGACGCGCACCTACGCAAGTACACAGTGGGCAGGGAAGAGACCCTATGTCTGTGACTATAAAGAAAGCTGGGTGCCGAAGAATCGATGCTTTTGAACTGTGGTGTTGGAGAAGACTCTTGAGAGTCTCTTCGACTGCAAGGAGATCCAACCAGTCTATCCTAAAGGAGATCAGTCCTGGGTGTTCACTGGAAGGACTGATGTTGAAGCTGAAACTCCAATACTTTGGCCACCTGATGTGAAGAGCTGACTCATTTGAAAAGACCCTGATGCTGGGAAAGATTGAGGGCAGGAGGAGAAGGGGACAACAGAGGATGAGATGGTTGGATGGCATCACTGACTTAATGGACATGAGTTTGGGTGGACTCTGGGAGTTGGTGATGGACAGGGAAGCCTGGCGTGCTAACGGTTCATGGGGTCACAAAGAGTCGGACACTACTGATCAACTGAACTGAATTGAACTGATGAAGGGTGTGGCAAGGCCTTGGTCAAGGACTACAATCTCAGCTGCCATGCCCTGATTCACACCCAAGAGAAGTCCTTTGTACAGCTAGCGACTGTGATCAGAAATTCAACACAAAATAAAACTTGAAGAAATATTTTGAATCCAAACATGTAAAACCAGCAAAAACAATATGCATGCAGTTTCAAAGGTTGTGAGAAGACCTTTGGGAAACATCAGCAACTGAAAATCTACCAGTGTCAGCACACCAATGAGCCGCTGTTCAAGTGTACCCACGAGGGATGTGGAAAAACTTTTCCTCCCCCAGCAGTCTGAAGCAGCACGGGAAGGTTCTTGAGGGCTATATCTGTCTAAAAGAATGTTCTTTGGGGGCAAAAACGTGGACAGAGCTTCTAAAACACGTGAGAGAGACCCATAAAGAGGACATAATGTGTGACATGTGCCAGAAAAACGTTTCATTGCAAGGACTTCCTGAAGCAGCACATGAGGACGCACGCCCCCGAGTGGGACGTGTGCCAGTGTCCACCGGAAGGCTGCGGCCACACGTACACTACTGTGTTCAACCTCCAGAGCCATACACTGTCCTTCCACGAGGAGCAGCGCCCCTTCGTGTACGAGCCTGCTGGTTGTGGCAAGACCTTTGCCATGAAGCAGAGCCTTAGCAGGCATGCCGTTGTGCGTGACCCTGACAAGAAGAAAATCAAAGTGAGGCTGTCTCGTGAGAAGCAGAGCCTGGCCTCCAGACTCAGTGGGTACCTCCCTCCTAAGAGGACACAGGGCCTGGCTGTGTCTTGCCCAGAAACGGGGAGCTGCCGAGCTGCATGGAAGGCCACGCGCTCTCCACGTCGCCATGCTGACGGCAGCTGCACACCCGACAATGCTGTGTGGAGGTCCACAGACCAGCCAGCTAGGTTCTGTCTCCCAGAAGCACGTGTTTGTTAAAGTCACTGGGGCAGAATACCAGATGCTCCATCTTTCTCATCTTTCCCGTTTCAGAGTGTCTCCTCTTAGGGTGCCCGGAGCTGCTCTCTCTCCTTTTGCTCTAGGGAGGAAGAACACACATCACAACCTTGCCCCCTCTGATGGGCTGCAGCCTGGATGAGAAGGTTGCAAGTCCAGACACAGTCTGGACAAATCGATTACATGTCTCCTCCTAGAAGAGGAAACAAAAGGCTAGTGTAAAACCAACACCTCTGGTTCAACACCTCTGGTGTTAATGCTTATCTAATACCCATAAAAGCCAGCATTCTTGAATTGCTATATAAGGGATTTGCTAAGTCAAATCCTATAGACCTTGTTAAGCTGATGGAAACCTAATAACCAGGTGGTTATACAAACTCCATGTAACTAGGCCAATGCGCTGAAGTCTTGATAGTTTTGAATCCTCTATCATGGCCCCGAAAGGCTGTGTTTGGCCCAGATCACCCTCTCACAAAAAGTGCAGAGTGGTGGGTTTGGGCACTGGCAGGGCCCCCTTATCCCACAGGTTGGCAGCCCAGTGCTATTGCCAACCGTCCTTCACAGAGTCATTGAAGTGGTTAGAAAAAGACGGACACATGGTTCAAGAGATTCTGGGTGGGCTGGACTGGGCCCAGGGCCTGGGTCACTCTAGCCTGGAGCTAGGGCTGCAAACCACTGGAGTAAATGCTGCCTCTATTGGCTGCTAAAATGTGTAACTCCAAAAGCCAAATCCTCCAGACCTATCCTGGGACTGTAAACTGACACTTCCTAGAAGAATTTGACTTGAATGCTTCTCATAGGCATTTATAAAAAGGAATTGGACTTCAAAAGATGAGCCCATACAGTTTCTAGTTTTCCTATTTAAATGTTAGACTCTCTACAGTCTGTGAAGTAGAATAGTATATAGCCCTTAAGTTAGGAAGCAGAGTTCTTACATGGAGAAGTGCTTACGTTATGGTGGAAGAAAGCTGTATACATTTTGCATTTTGAAAACCCAGTTAGAAAGCTGCTACCAAGATTGGGCAGAATTATTAGTTACTTTTCTCTGCCTTTATGTTTTCCAGGTTTTCTACAGTTGTATTTGTAAGATCAGAAAACAAAAAGACACAAGCAGTCACTCAGGCCTGTTTTCACTTAGCATTTATGTTCTTGGACTCGTCTGCACACTTCCCTTTACTGTAATCTGGACTTGATAACGATTTTTCGATCCACTGCTGTATCTGTTTACTCTTTGTGTCCAAATCCTGTTGTCCAATACTTGAAGAAAAATTAGTTCCTTGGTCAGGGTGGGTCCTAGGTTGAAAGAGTGAGATCTGGGGCTAGTCTGTGAGGCCTGTGTTTTATCACACGTTCGTCCTAAGGTCTACACCGCTACTGGCCCTCCTGTCTTCCCCGGTATTAAGGGTTTCACACTCCAGTTAAATAGAGGACATGGACACAAGGTGAAATACCACTATTTTAGTTGCCAAGTAAGAGAACCTGAACAGGGCGAGATTCCGTTCATCACTGCCGTTGTTTGACGAAAGAACAAGAGAATGGTCCTTTAAAGAGGACCAGGGAAGCCTTTTTCTTTTTTTCTTACGTTGGGTGTTGGATAACAGGTGTTCCCTGTATTTTTTCTTTATGCTTTTTTAATGTAAATAAAAGTAATTTTTCTAAAAAAAGAAAAGAGACATAAGAAGAAGAATGATCATTTAGGTTCTGAAACATAAACCTTGGTCTTTGGGTAAAGCATCTAGATATATGTATGCTACAGATCGTGCAAGGTGTCTTCATTTGTGTGTGATCCTGCAGTATTTGCAGGAATGTGCACACTGGCTATAAAACATTTACCAACAGTACCTTCCATGTGGTACCCCTGTAAGGCCCATGGGTTTTGAACATTGGTATTAACAGCAGTAGGAGAAGAGGCAAGGTCACCCTGCCCGCTGGACTGTGCAGAGCTGCATCCTACAGTCAGGCAGACTTATCTGAAGCCGGACTTTTCAACCATTCTTTACTCTGTTAAATTTCTGGTAACTCCTTCCCACTTATTACACAAAAAAAATGTCTTGCTAAAAGACCTTTCTATATTTCTGCTCATTTGGACCTATTCTGTCATAAGGTATATTTGTACCCAAAAGATAGATTTTTATCCATTTTTTGGAAAAAAATCATGTGGGGCAATTTCTGATGCTTTTAATCAGTCACCTAAGCCACTTAGACCAGTGAAAGGTAGCTTCCTGCTGCTTAACAAATGAAAATTTCCTCTATCCACCATGCCCATGTTGGCCTGGACTTTAGCATTTGTAAACAAAAATACTTTCCCCAAATAACATTAATTCTCAAAGCTGGAGTTAAGAGTCCAATTCCTCTTGTAGAAGAAAATTATTTTTTTTTTATTTTCTCCTTTCCCTTGAACTGATAAATTTAGAGGAGGTTAATAGGTCAGAAGAAGAACAGTGAGAATGCTTCTTCTATATATTACACAAATTCCTATGATTCAACCATAAAAACTACTTATCTGAACACCCTGAATTCTTCCCCATTACGAGATAAAGGCAAGGACATACAGGTTGATAAGATTGCTTGTTATACATAAGAGGCTGCCTGGATTCTCAGAAATACCAGACCACTCATCTTCATAAAGTGTTATTCTACTTCATAGGATATAATTTTGTAAAAAAAGAAAAACGGTGTATGCACATTTGTAAAATATAATTTGACTGTGTATGTAAAAATGTTATACAAATTAACTATATTTAAAATGATAGAAATTATATCTGTTGTGTGATGTATTGTCCTCGAAAGGTAAAATCTGGCACTGCCTTATCTCTGTGAATGCATGCATGTATGTGTGTGTGTGTGTGTGTGTGTGTGTGAAAGTAGAAGGGAATAAAAATAAGGGTGAAGGGTTCAGTTTCCTATTTGCATACTGGAGACAGCTGTATACCTTCTGTGTCTTTAGCAATTGCAGTCTAAGTATGGAATTTGAGAACATGACCGCCAGGGTTCTTGCTCCAATAACAGAAACACCAAGACCAAGGCAGGCAGGGCCCAGAGCCAGGCTTCTCATGATCAGGCAGTCATATCAAATACCCTTCAGTCACTGAGTCCTGTCTGGCTCTTGAGACCCCATGGCTCTTGTAGCCCATCAGGCTCCTCTGTTCATGGGATTCTCCAGGCAAGAATACTGGCATGGGTTGCCATTTCCTACTCTGGGGGATTTTCCCAACCCGGGAATCAAACCCCATCTCTTGAGTCTCCTGCGTTGGCAGGCAGATTCTTTACCAACTGTGTACCACCTGGGAAGCTCCCTACAGTGGAATATAAATCATACCTTTATGCTGTGGCATGACAGTGGCCTCTGCCTTACAACACACATCTGGTTCATAGTGACTCAACAGTAAGCAAGTTTCTCAAATAAAATATCATTTGGATGAGGGTCGGGAAGAGAGACCCCTCTCCTTCCGTACTCTTGCACTCCTCTTTCCCATCCCATGTCAGAGGCAGGTAACAGAGAAGAAGCCATCCTCGAGGAGTCAGTCTGCAGTATAACAGAGATTGGACCTGTTTATGACCACATCCCTGCACACCCCGGGGACCACGAGCAGCCTCCTCTAGACTGGCTGGAAGGACACTTTCTCTATTCTTTCCTTCTAGTGAGGACTCTGTGATGGATTGAAAGAAGGGCTTGGTGTCCTTCAGGGAAGGACGGGAGTACACACACAGGGACTGTTGTAAACAGGATGTTAGTCAGTGTCAATACCTACTACTCACATCCACCAGATAATTCCTACCCGACTTGCCATATATATATATACATATATATATATATATTTGCCATATATATGCATTTGCCATATTATATATATATATAACGTGTATATATATATATATATAAAATCTTCCCTGGCATCTTCAACTTGTGTATCAGGCCTGAAAACACTGAATCTTCAGACAAGCAGAAAAACGCTGCTGTGCCGAAACTCTGAAAGCAGCAGCAGCCCCATTTATCTCCAGGACTTCAGCATGCAAAATCGTCTCTCACAGATCATTCATTCACTGTCCTTTCTGGAACAATAGCCTGGAATCATTGTCCAAAGTCAATCCCCACTTGACATGAAGGATATAGTTTAAAGATTTGCTTTGGGAATTAAGATTCCCAGTACACATTTAAAACAAGGCTTGTTATTTACAGAGCACGTTGTTCAAATGGGGCTTCTGTTTTGTTTTGTTGCCCCCTGGCATACCGTTTGGGCTTCCCTGATGGCTCAGATGGTAAAGAATCTGCCTACAATGCAGGAGACCTGGGTTCGATCGCTCGGTTGGGAAGATCTGCTGGAGAAGGGTAGGGTTACCCACCCCAGTATTCTTGCCTGGAGAATTCCATGAACAGAGGAGCCTGGCACTCTACAGTCCATGAGGTTCTAGAGAGTTGGACATGACTGAGCTACTACCACTAACTAATAGGAATGCTAAACTGAACGTATGGTGGTGTCACTTCTGTGGTTGGGTTTTTATGGGGAAGTTGATTGCTTGACCCAATCAGTAATGCTATGATATCCATCAAGAGACCTTTACGGGTAATATGCTATATGTAAGGTAGCAGCAAGGTTGATTTTGCATCCAAGCTTCGCTTGTACTTCAAGTAAAAACAGAGGACTTGAAAGTGAAACTGTCTGGAAAATCTAGATGGTATAATCTTTGCATAGATACACTGTATGCCAGAGAATGCTATTAAAACCTGTGACATAAGTAAAGGAGTGAAGAAAAAAATTAGTGTAAAATACGTGTAATACCACTGTCTCTGAAATAAGTGTTTGCTTTAAAAAAGAAATACGAAATCTGTGCTAGACTAAAAGCCAGTACTAAGTGCAACCCCCTGCTCGGCCATCAAGACTCGATAACATGGGCAAACTCCTCTTCATCTCTGAATTTTTAGTTTCCTCATCTGTAAAGCCAGGCAGCTGGAACAAGATGATCTATTGTGTCTATTCCAGTGTTGAAATTCTATGATTTTCTGATTCTGTCTGAGTCACTAACAGAAAATAGAAATAAGCATCAAAATATCAAAACACACATTTTGCCTTTCATCGTGAATACACATCTCCAAACTCTCAAATCCTCAATACATCAAATTATATTTCATAATTACCATGCAATATCTAATGGTATTATCTCCAAATGCTGTATTTTGTCAAGAATTAGTGTCTAAGAGTAATTAAAAATTCAGAATATTGAATTCCTTACAGAGTGCACTCATCAGCCACAAATGATTATTCATTTTTTGTTTCACTGTGATTAACATACCTCTGGTTTTAGTATTGTAATGGTTCTAGTGCCCTCATTTTTCCCTAGCTGAATAATCTTCTAGGAACATTCAGAGAAACATTAAATAAAGTGATATTTTTATAATATCAGGCTGAGATACAGTTAATAATTACTTTTTGGAATATGAAGCAACAGATGGTAATCAACTATTCATTTCCACAAGGGACAAAGAAAGACTAAAGCAAGAACAAGAAAGTTTGTGAATACCAAAAGAAGTTCTGGTCATTTTTACTTTATAGAATTTGGTACCAAGAAATATGAGCCAACCTGTTTTTCTGAATTTGGAGAAGGAAATGGCAACCCATATATTTGAGAATATGGCTGGTATATTTGTAGTGGCTGAGTTGAAGGGCCTCGTGAAAATTAGACAGAAAATTATATTCCTCCCAGTCCCTTTCATGAACACAGTTTCTACAAACTCTGTCTGAGCTCAGCCCTGGGAATCATATAAATATGCCCCCAGGTAACCTGGACAGACCCATCTCTACTTCAGCATTTCCATGGAAAAATTTTCTAAAGTATCTTGGCTATTCCTTTGGGGGTTCATAAGCTCATGAAGACTGTGTCATTTTTATCCATGGTCAGAAGTCATTGCAGAGGAGAGAGTAGAAGAATGGTCTGAAAAAAGACCTGACAAAAATTAAACAATAAATTAGTATTCATGACAACTGTATGTTACCAAATTTTACACATTCTCTTATATAATTCCCACAACAAACCCAAAGCCATATTCTCAGAAATGTTCACTTGCCTATAGTTTTGCAACTACTAAATGGATGAGTAGGAATTTGAATCCAGAAAAATTTCTAAGAGTGTTGAGAGAAACAATCATGAACAATATTTCAATATTTGAGGGTCTTTATCTACATGTTTAACCCGTTCATTTATTTGACCCCATTAATCTGGGACCAATAATTGCTAGAATTTCAAAGCAGTGAAGAAGATATGGATTCATTAATAAAGGATATTAGGTAGTCATCTAGAAACAAAAAAGTTGGATCCTTACCTGTTGGATTAATATTGTTCAAAGATTTTAATACAAAATGAAAATGAAACCATAGAAATGCTTGAAGAAATATGGGGGGAACTTTTTAATAATCAAACAGTAGAGAAGGCTCTTTTAAGAATAGCATAAAACTCAGAAAACACAACAGAAAAGTAAATTAGACCATGCTAAAAATAAATTCAACATGGCTAAACCACTATAAACAGTCAAATGAATGCCACCACCTAGAAGAAGATTTGCAATTTGTGTCATAGTCAAAATTTTTCTAAAGTGCAAACAGCGTCTACAGATTAATATAAAAATACCCACAAAAGGCTGCTGATAATAGAGGAAACTATGTATGTGTGGGAATAGAGGGTTTGTGGAACTCTCTTTGACTTCCACTCAATTCTACTGTGAACCTATAACTGTTCTAGAAAATAAAGTCTATTTAAAAAACCCATGAGCATCCAATAAGAAAATGGAACATAGAAGGTCAAGAGACAGTTCACATGCAAAAATGAAAATAGCTCTTAAAGTTAAAAAGAGATATTTAATCTTACTCATAATAAGAGAAAATGAATGATGATGTTTAAAGACACTACATTTTGTGTATTATAGTGGCAAAGATTAGAAGGTCTTACTAACATATCCTTTTGAAAAATGTGGAGAAATAGATCCTTTCACACATTTCTAAGGGTGTTGCTGTAACCTCCATATAGGACAATTTGAGACTATCTCACAAACTTTTAAATGCACATGTTCTTTTCACCTCCAGGAATTCATCATTCTGATATAATCCCATATGTGTGAAATTTTATGTGCAGTATGGTATTCATTTTTGAATATTCATATCAATGATATTTTTTGTAATAGCAAAAGACTGAAAATTCATATACATTTTGTAACAGTAATAGTAAAAGATTGGAAGCACCTCTGGTGTCTATCAATAAGAGACAGGTTAACTAAATTAGAGTGCAGTCATAATGTTGGGGTGTGGAGAAATGTTACTGTCATATACTTTTGGTTTTCAACAGTAAGAGTTTTTCCTTAATGTTTTTATGTCTTGCTCCACTGTTTCCTGAAGTGGGTTGCCTAATTATTGAGTTTGAGTGAGAAACTGCCAGTGCACCTGATCTGTTTGCCCATCTTTACTTTTGGGATCTACCTGCTTCATATTTATGTCTATTTCATCAGGTCATGAGCCTTTCGGGGAAGCCATTCATGTAGGAAGGTCCATGACTCTCTGAGCACTTCTCACTAAGTTGGTAAAGTT
Source organism: Moschus berezovskii (assembly GCF_049115385.1). NCBI lineage: Eukaryota > Metazoa > Chordata > Mammalia > Artiodactyla > Moschidae > Moschus > Moschus berezovskii. Next base: position 89,899,003 of record NC_142469.1, on the reverse strand, counting down.
GGTAAGTCAGTCTAATTTGAGGGTTCAGTGTTAGGAAATCATTGTCATTGTCTATCTGAGCTGCATTCTCCAGCATCAGCTTTACCAGTAATACATATATATTTTTTCATCTTCATCTGCTTTGCACGGCGTTCTCTCAGAGGTTTCAAAATTCAGGTGGGACAAGCACAGGTGTCATATACTGTTCCTCCCCTGTTTAACACACACACTTGGATCCTATCCACTCACAGAAATGAGAAAGTGTTCCGGGTACAGAGAGGATGCAATCTCCAAGTTAAATTGATGGCAGAAAAGAGCAAGGTGCAGAGCAGCCTGTGTAGAGTGCTACCATTTGGGTACAAGGAAGTGGAGGAAAGAACATATGTTCATTTGTATCTACCTAACATATCTCTGAAAGGATAACACTTGAAATTGAAAGCAATTGGTTGCCTCTACAAAGGGAAAGAGTGTGGCTGGGGAAAGAGATGGGAGATTTTTTAGTGTCCACTTCTGTGCCATCTAGATTTTGAATATATGAGAATGTATGTGAGTTCATTTCCTCTGTAACACATGCTTCTAAAATTATCTTTTTCTCTTCCCTCCTTTTCTTGCTCCTCCATCAAAGTCTATTCCATCTGTGCTGGTGTTCTTGTATGCATGCGTACTAAGCTGCTTCAGTAGTGTCTCTTTGCAATCCTATAGACCACAGCCTGCTAGACTCTTCTGTCCATGGGATTCTCCAGGCAAAATTACTGGAGTGGGTTGCCATGCCCTCCTCCAGGGTTCTTCCCGACCCAAGGATCAAGCCTTCTTCTATTATCTCTTCTGCATTGGCAGGCAGGTTCTTTACCACTAGTGCCACCTGGGAAGCATAAAACAATATAATTGCTCAGTGTGAGAAGGGGCAAGATTTACTTGTGACAATTCTTGGTCTCTATTCTTCCCTGACACCTAAAAAGGCTTCTCTCTGCTCAGTCCCTCCTAGGCCCTCCTTATCCATGAAGGGCTCTTTCCACCAGGTGACTGGGGCTTTGATGATGATGAATCAAGAGACAGGGATGCAGGTGGAAGTCAGCTCAATGAGAAAGAGGCTGGAGGGGAAGTTCAGGTTGTCTGAGAGGTTGGCACAAAATGAATTGAGAGATATGTGGAAAGTAGGTGTAAGTATGAGGGAAGTAAGGTGTAAGTATGACAGAAGTAGGAAGTATTCCTGAGGATTGCATAAATTTCATGGTTCTGAGACAGGATTATGTGGGTCACAGTTTCAGTGGACTTAACAAATATAACTTTTAGCTGAAAACCATCGTGATTGAACCTGGCTGCTTTGGATGACCTCCAATATTAGACTGCAGCCACACAATTAAAAGACACTTGTTCCTTGGAAGAAAAGCTATGACAAAGCTAGACAGCATATTAAAAAGCAGAGATATCACTTTGCCCACAAAGATCCATCTAGTCAAAGCTATGGCTTTTCTAGTAGTCATGTATGTATGTGAGAGTTGAACCGTAAAGAAGGCTGAGCACCAAAGAAGTGATGCTTTCAAACTGTGGTGCTGGATAAGACTCTTGAGAGTCCCTTGGACAGCAAGGAGATCAGACCAGCCAATCCTAAAGGAAATCAACACTGTATACTCATTGGGAGAACTGATGCTGAAGACGAAGTTCCAATACTTTGGCCACCTGATGTGAAAAAACAACTCACTGGGAAAGACCCTGATGCTGGGCAAGATTGAAAGCAGGAGGAGAAGGAGGTGACAGAGGATGAGATGGTTGGATGACATCATGGACTCAATGGACATGAGTTTGAGCAAACTCTGAAAGATAGTGAAGGACAGGGAAGCCTGGCATGCTGCAGTCCGTGGAATAGCAAAGTGTCAGACATGACTTAGGACTGAATAACAACAAAAATAACAATATCAGATTTCAGTAGACATATAAAACAAGTTATAAGGATTAAAACCCTCCCACTGATAGACTTCTACTGATTCATTTACTGCGGAGAATAAGTGAAAGTCACTCAGTCGTGTCTGACTCTTTGCAACCCCATGGATGACATAGTCCATGGAGTTCTCCAGGCCAGAATACTGGAGTGGGTAGCCTTTCCCTTCTCCAGGGGATCTTCCCAACTCAGGGATCAAACTCAGGTCTCTCGCATTGCAGGCAGATTCTTTACCAGTTGTGCCACAAGGGAAGCCCAAGAATACTGGAGTGGGTTGCCTATCCCTTCTCCAGCAGATCTTCCCAACCCAGGAATCAAACTGGGATCTCCTGCAGGCAGATTCTTTACCAACTGAGCTAGCAGGGAAGCCCTTATTACAGAGACGCATAGCCTATTACCCTTTTCCTTCCTAAAAATACAATAAGGGCACTGATATCCTGTGTCCTAGGAGCTTCCAGTGAACAGTTTTGTGTTTTTTCTTTCACCACCAGGTATCAGATACAAGCAGTGGGCAGCCACTGTGGACACTGAGCTAAGTTTACCAGCACCTCCATGCCATAAAGTCTTGCTGGAGGAGACCTAAGTGAAGTCAAAGCCCTTCTGGTGATGGGGAGAGCTCACCCAGACCCTTTTCCCAAATCTACTGACCCTACAATTCACACATCTCGCATCCCTGACTTGTTTCTTCCTCCAGCTGATCTGCAAAATGCTTGGTTTGAATGTTCATATAAGACATTTTCATTGGTAAGACTGAGTTCTGTTTATATTATAAAATACAAAACTACACCATTTTATGCAGATCATTAAAGAAGTATCAGATTGTCTTCGTTATAAATTTTCTTTCTTCCCAACATGAAATTCTGTTCACATATTTTCAGTTTTCACAGTTCGTTGCTCATATAGCTCATTACTTGGAAATACACACACTCAGGGAAACTTGGGCTTAAGTAAGATTTAGCAACATTGCCCCTCTCTGCTGAGATCTGCTGGGGGTTTTGTTAGACTCCTTGAGTTCTGGAATTACCATTGGCTTCTATGACAATGGGAGTGACACAAAATAATCACTGATAAGAACTTATTTCCTAGTCAGAGAGGTTTGGGGTATGTGGAGAAACAGCTTAAAAATTTGATTTAAAACTTCAGTGGAAACAATTCAACAATAAATGTTGAGTATCATTCAGATACCTAAGTAGAAGCAGAATTCCCTACAGAATAGAAACTTTTCTGAAATACATAGCAAAAAGACTTCCTTTCTTAGACTTTTTATAATTATCTATGGAAGCAGGAAGAACAAAGCTAAAAAATGATATGCTCTGGATGCTTTTCAATGCTCTGATTTTATTTTCAGCTATATCCACCCCCTCCCTCATTCATGAAAGTCAAATCATCCTAGCCAGATATTATTTTCATTTGGAAATGCTGCTTTCAATAGTAAGGTTTAATAACATTGAATTTATAGTATGTATGGACTTTCAAAACCGTGTAGCAGTTTTCCTGTATTTCTAAATTCACAAGTATTTCTTCTCAGTGGAATATACTAATTCCTTGAATTGCTTGTGGATTAACAATTATAAATGTATTCGTTCACTTACACAGAATTGTATTTTGTTTAATAAGACATCACCAGCCAACAATACCCTATTTCCCTAAACTTTGATGAATCAGAGTTAATGACAAATGAACACCTCTTCCCTCTTTTCAAGGCAAGCCCCCATCACCAACTACACATTGGATGATGCACATCAGTGGTAACTCCTCTGATTCAAAGAAGAGTAGGGAGCCCTTTCCTGGGCCAGATCCCTGAAAACTGGGAAAGCTAGGAAGCACTGCCCATGGAAAAAAAGTGAACATGAAAGTTAGTCTCACGGTCGTGTCTGACTCTTTGCAATCCCATGGACTGTAACCTGCCCTGCTCTTCTGCCTATGAAATTCTCCAGGCAAGTGTACTAGAGTGGGTTGCCATTTCCTTCTCCAGGGGATCTTCCCTACCCAGGGATTGTACCTTTGTCTCCTGCATTGCAAGCAGATTCTTAACCAACTGAGCCACTAGGGAAGCCCACTGCCCATGGAAGAACAGGCCAAATACCCAAAAACAACAACTGGCCTAGTCTGGTGCCTAGAAAGGCAGTTTAGAGCAAGGGATTCTGTAGTCCGAATTTGTCCTTCATTCTTGGGATGCTACCTGCCATTCCACTGAGTTTTTTTAAGGCATTTTGATTGAGCAGTGTTATTGTAGCCCTCACTTTTCAGATATGACTTCAACAGAAATCCTGCTAAGCCTGGCATATACAGGGCTAGGCAACAAGTAGCTTGATTCCAGTTATCAGGGCTTCCCTGCAGTGCAGAAGACTCCAGTTCAAATCCTGGGTTGGGAAGATCCCCTAGAGAAGACATCGGCTACCCACTCCAGTGTTCTTAGGCTTTCCTTGTGGCTCAGCTTGTAAAGAATCTGCCTGTAGTGCAGGAGACCTGGGTTTGATCCCTGGGTTGGGAAGATCCCCTGGAGAAGGAAAAAGCTCCCCACTCCAGTATTCTGGCCTGGTTGCAAAGATTCGACATGACTGAGTGACTTTTACTTCCACTTTCTTTTATGACATAGAAAAGGGGAGAAAGTAGGGCTGGTGGTAGATAATACAAAGGGGTGACAGTCATAATTTCTTTTGTTCTGTTTTCTGTTGTGATGAAAAATAAGACCAACTAAAATCATGATTCATCTTCTCAATTTAACCATCTGATTATAGAATGTTTAATGGTTCTCTCATATTTCCCATCATTATGATTTTTGTTTTCCTCTTTGGCATTTGGCCATTATATTGCGTGGAAAGAAAGGACCACAGGCACCTTCTCTTGCAACTCATATGGTTAAGAGTTTCATGATGCTCAAATGCTATGTTCTTGCTATAAAATTGCATGCATGGCTAATCAAGCAATGTTATTCTAAATTTGAAGGATAAACAACCTGCTCCATCTTGGTTACAAGACTGCAACCATAATCAGTCTCTGCTCAATTTGACTGAAAACGACTAATGATTAGAACAAGGTTATATCACTCCAAGAGCATGTCATGTCTTAAAGTTGCAGGCTCAAGTAATAGAAAACTGCCTTGCCACAGTAAAGACTGAGATTACAGTCCTACTATTTAAGGTAGAAACACTCTGTGATTTGTCAACTTAACTTGTAAAAAAATGAGGAATCCATATACTAAGGGAATCTACCCAGTGTCTTGAGCTGGTCTACCTCTATGTGAGTGAATATATAGGGTACCATTATTTGCCACCTGATAATCTAGAAATGAATTTGTCTGTTAATTTAAGTAAATTTCACATCTGATATTGATTGTGCTTCCCAGGTGGCACTCCTACTAATTCAGGAGATGTAAGAGATGCAGTCTTGATCCCTGGGTTGGGAAAATCCCCCGGAGTAGGACATGGCACCCCACTCTAGTATTTCTGTATGGAGAATCCCATGGACAGAGGAACTTGGCAAGCTACAGTCTACAGGGTTACTAAGAGTCAGACACATCTGAGCAACTGAGCACACATGATTACTTGTGGGAGTAAATTCTTAGAGATTACCACTAGATGATTGTAAAACCTCAATAAATGTGATCAAGTAGTAACTTCAGAATTATTAATCAGACTCTTTCAAGATGGCAATAAGCAAAGACATACCAAGGTACCTTAAATCATGGACAGTTATTGTAAAGAATCACAAGGAACGAAAAGAGACATGAGACATCCTCAGGAGCCTCATAGCCAGGGACTTTAGACCCTGAAAGTCTGCTCTGGAATCAATAGGAGTCAAGAGAATCATTTTCATCATAACAGGTCATCTGCCGCTCCATCTCCAAGCTTTGCCTCTGTGATGAATCTACAATTCCACATCTCTGTTGCTTCTGCTCCTACCGTTGCTGACTTAGTGCACGCTTCTTATTGGGGAGATTTCTTATTTAAGGCTTTAGTGCCTCATGGCTTTCTGCCCTTTCTGATTTTTTTTTGCATTCTTTTTTTTTCATTAATTTTGCATTTCTTGCATTTTTGCATTGCAATTCTTTTTTTGCATTCTTCTACTGATCTAACTGCCAGATTCTTTCCCTGCAAGTCTCCATCGAGTGTGTTGTAGGAGAGGATCTAAATAGGCTGGCCAATGGGCTTCCCTGGTGGCTGAGACGTTAAAGCGTCTGCCTCCAATGCGGGAGACCCGGGTTCGATCCCTGGGTCGGGAAGATCCCCTGGAGAAGGGAATGGTAATCCACTCTAGTATTCTTGCCTGGAGAATCCCATGGACAGAGAAGCCTGGTAGGCTACAGTCCACGGGTCTCAAAGAGTCGGACACGACTGGGCGACTGAACGGAACTGAACGGAAGTCACTAGTGCACAGTGTCCTCTGGAACAGGATTTTCATATCAAGCCACTTGGTGGACGTCTGGCCAGCACAGAAACTTCTGCCTTGGGGTAATAGGCCCATTCAGCCTTGTCCTCATCAGCTGTGCCCAAGGGAGCAAGAATGTGCAGTACAAAAATGACCCACTTAAAAAAAAAAAAGAAAAGACCCCTATATGTAAAAAACACTTCAGAAGGGTGTGGCAGGCATTCTGAGGATACTAGAGGGCTTCCTTCCATGAAATCAGGGCAGGACTCTGACTTAGGAAGTGGAACCTAGTATACTGTGTTGTGTTATATTGATAGAGGCACTTCTAGATGGTAAACAATGAAATTCCAAAAAGCAATAGGAGTTCAGGTGTTGCCCAACAGAGAACAAGCTTAAGGGTCAGTCCATCTGAAAACTGCTTTTATTGTGGAGAGGTGTTTCTTTCATGGAAGCCATATATTAGCCTTCCTTCTTCTGAGCTCAAATAACCTTCACATAAAACCAACTTTACGTAATTTGACTACAGGGCAAGTATATATAGCTCTTTCAACAGGAGGATATGTATGTATGAAAACAAACTATATATACAAACAAATCTACATATAATACAAAAAGTCCCTGAGTTAGGATGGTTAAAATTAAAACTTTTTGACTTTATGGTTACATCAAAGAAATATACATTTAGTAGAACCTGTCCTTTGAATTTTGAGTTTTGAAATTTTCCTGGGATGTGCATTATGATATGCTAGTGATACTGATCAGGGTAGTGAGCTGCAGCTCCTAATCAGCTGCAAACTCGTGAGGGCAAATGATTGATACACTTTCAACCTTTCTGCTTTTCACTTGCAGTAATTCAATAAATTACATAAGATAGTCAACACTTTATTATAAAATAGGCTTTGTGTTAGATGACTGTCCGACTGCGGGCTAATGTAGGTAGGCTAAGCTATGATGTCCAGTACATTAGGTGTCTGAAACGCATTTTTCACTTACAATATTTTCAATTTATGACATCAGGATATAGCTCCATCATAAGTCGAGAAAAATCTGTATATCTGTATGTGTTTCTAGACAATGTACATAGACACAAATAGATTTATATAACATATACAGTAATGTATAATATACATTATATGTATTCCATCATATCATATATACTCTATTATAAATGAAAGCGAAAGTCGCTCAGTTGTGTCCAGCTCTTTGGGACCCCATGGGCTAATACAGTCCATGGAACTGTCCAGGCCAGAATATTGGAATGGGTAGCCTTTCCCTTCTCCAGGGGCTCTTTCCAACCCAGGGATCGAACCCAGGTCTCCCACATTTTAGGCGGATTCTTTACTATTTGAGCCACAAGGGAAGCCCAAGAATACTGGAGTGGGTAGCCTATCCCTTCTCCAATGGATCTTCCTGACCCAGGAATTGAACCAGGTTTCCTGCATTGCAGGCAGAGTCTTAACCAACTGAGCTATCAGGGAAGCCCCATTTTATAAAAGATAGAAATATATAATATGTAGTATATATAGACAAAATGTAAATAAATATATGTATCATATATGCATATATATTTCCATGATACTTCCAAATGTAAATTTATCCCTCAGAGATAGAAGAACTCACAAAAATTAAGATTCTGGCCCTCAAAAGTTGAGGATCAGCCCCTAAAATATGATAAATTCCTCCAAGGGAAATTTCTAGCTGAAGCTCAAGAAGCCTCCCCCTTATTCTACACCTCTGACTCCCCATGAACAATAAACCTGTTGGAAACTTCAATACAAAGCACTTCCTTGTCAAGGGACTCCCATTTGTATCCACTCAATAACTGATACGAATCATTTTAATTTAGCCAGACTGTTGGCTATTACACTGCACACCAGACTCACAAATAGTTTTCCAAACTGAGTCATGGAAGATGGTTAAAAGGAAGAAAAAAATGTTTCCAAGATGTCCTTAAAAACAACCTGGAATGGAGATAAATATACTATTATTTGCAGATTTTAGGCTCAACCTTGGTTATTCAACAGCATCAGTTTTCCACCTTCATTTCTGCCTCCCTTCTGTTCATGAGCACAATACACTTCCATTACTGACCACTCCCATCACACAGTGCATTTCAGTAAGGTGGCATGCACACAGCAGAGCACCATTCTTCCACTCTTCTACCTTATGAAGACTTTCAAGGCACTGGTCTACTGCAGTCTAGGTAAATTGCATCTGGAGTTGCACAGTGTATAGACTGCACAATTGTGTGCCTCAGTTGCATATAACTGACCTTCTAATACCTTTGATTGGTATACAGTCTAGGTTTAAACTACTCCTGTCTATTCACTTTGTCTTTTGAATTCTTAGAAAGCATGAAAGGACTATAATTACAGACAATAAGGGGACAAAAACTCCAATATACACACAGGTACTAAAGGCAATCGGTGATGAAACGTTTAATGCTCGGGCTCAGTAAAAACCATAGTGCTGGTGGAGTTGTTTACATCATTCTTCAAGGTTCTGAAAGAAGCAAACTGTGTCAGGAGGAAATATTGCTTTGTGTCTGGGGCCGAAGCTTGGGAGATGAAGGTTAAATACAAGAAATTGCTTGGGGTAGATTTAACTGTGGTCAATAATTCCAGAAAACACACTATATTTTCATTCTGCGGAAATTAGCTTCTGTAAATTTCCTCTGTGTGTATGTGTGTGAGAGAGAGAGAGGCAGGGAGGGAGGGAGAGAGAGGCTGTATATTTGCAAGAATGTCTCAATTCCTTCAATCAACAAAATCATTTTGAATAAAAGTTGTTTGATTGTGGAGGTGGCTATGAGATTCTTTCAACTTAAAAGTAGCAATTCTCCACCCCATTAATTCCGTCTTCAAAGTTCACCATTATTTAAACATGATGTTTGTCTCCTCCTCAGAGTTGCTGGTTTGGAAAGACTCCTGCCACATCCATTAACCACTGAAGCAGGCAGGGCTCCTGTTGCATTATCTTATTAAATGACTGTTTGCTTTTTAAATGCCTTATTAAAAAAAAAAAAGCACAAGATCTATTTCCTGTCATGAAATAACCACATTGATTAAAACACAAATCCAGCAAGATGGCCTCAAAATTTGCTTCTGCCAAATTGGCAATGACTGTGAAAACTAAGATTTCTGTAAAATAGCTTTAAGATGTGAAACCCCACCAGTAACTATTATTGTGAGGTAGGAACAGCACAAAAATAAACAATATTCTGAGAAGAATCTGGCAAGGCAGAATGGTCTGAACCATATGCTAAAAGTGCTTCAAAGCATTTAAGGTGAGTATGAATTAGAGAACTAAGGAACTTAATACCAACTAATTGGCCATGGCTTTTACCCACTGGCCTTGATCTGTCCCTCTTCCTCCAGTTCCCACACTGACACCAAAACACACTTTCTTAGATATTAGGTAATTAAAACTGCTTGATATTTCCCTCCTACTTAGAGATCACGTCCAAAATTTCGGCACTGAGTGCACTGCCCTCTCTTTGTGTTCTGATTTCCGTGTCTCTCCAGATGATGACCCTCTCCCACCCACGCTGGAGCACCAAACCCTGCAAATTCTCTCTGCATCCGTGCTGTCCTCTAAAGTGAAACTGATCCTTTCTACCTGGTGTGCATTTCCTTTGTGGTCTTTCAAAATCGACTTCAGAGATCATCTCTGTGGGATCCCTCCCCAGACTCCTTTCCCTCCTGTAAATATTTTGTGGCACCTCTCACTCTGGTAAGATGGGACACTGGGGGAGTCTTCTGCTGGAAGTATTTGGGGGTATTTGAGGCTGGAGTAACTACCTGTAAGTTGTGGTTGCTCAGTAAACACACCGACTTACTTTGACTGAATGTTCATTTGGAGGATTTAGGGATACTGTTAGAGGCATCTGAAGCCCCGAGGCTTCAGGGTAGGGGCACTGAGCCTCTTAGCCTGTCTTGGCAGCCACAAGTTACACAACTTATGTTTACACCTTCCATCCATGCCTGCACTGAAGCCCCTGTGTGGCAGAGCATTTTCATTTCTGCATCTCTCTGGCTCACAGACACTCTGAAGTACTCAAGAAGTGCTTGCTGAACTGAATGCTTCCATCAATCAGAACAAACATATTTTGAATATTTAAATCCTAATGGACAAAAACATAACTTTCTTGAGAAAAGAGCAATCGTTCATTAGGAAGTAAACCAATCTTTAGAATTCCTCAGGAACTTGACACATATTTCATTTAACCCTCACAAATAACTCTGTGAACACAAACCACAGCATAAAGGAAGGCACCATCAGACAAACAAGAGAGATTATTAGCTTCTGCCTTACCTCCTCTTCCTGAGTCTGGCTTCATTTCTCATCCCTCCCATGCCATACTGTCACCAGGCAAGGGCTGTGTTCCAACCAAGATATGTTCTAGGGCTGGCAGAGAAATCCCCAAAATTGAGTTTCCTACAGCAAATTTGCCATGGACAAAGGCTTAATCCTTAGTCCTGAATGTTCAAAAATTCAGTTACAAAGGATTTGTATCTTAATATCTTCCATCAAGGAAATTTTCCTTGAATTAAAAAAAACATGGATTCTTTCTAAATGGTCCCACAAGACTCTGCATTTGCCTCTGTCCAAGCTCTTAACTCTGTATATTGTTAATATCCATGTCTGTCTTATCAGATTACTGACTTCTTAAAGACAAGGTTAGTTCTGTCTGTTTATCTGCATCTCCTTTAGAAGTAGGATGTCAGTACAGGTTTGATAAATAATGAATGATTGCATGTATTCAGTTTGGAGATGTTTAATCTTTTGGACAAATGTCATAAGATTCTGAAATATGAAACTATATTGTCAATTTAATAGTTTCACATTTGGAAAAATAGCTGTCAAGCTTCATGTCTTTGGTCACAAGGTATGTGGCAAATTTGGAAAACCCAGCAGTGGCCACAGGACTGGAAAAGGTCAGTTTTCATTCCAGTCCCAAAGAAGGGTAATGCCAAAGAATGTTCAACCTACTGCAAAATTGCACTCATCTCATATGATAGCAAAATAATGCTCAAAATTCTCCAAACTAGGCTGAAGCCTAGTACATGAACTGAGAACTTCCAGATATTCAAGCTGGATTTAGAAAAAAGAGGAGGAATCAGAGATCAAATTGCCAGCATTCATTGGATCATAGAAAAAGCAAGAGAATTCCAGAAGAACATCTACTTCTGCTTCATTGACTATGCTAAAGCCTTTGACTGTATGGATCACAACAAACTGTGGAAAATTCTGAAAGAGATTGGAATACCAGACCACCTGACCTGTCTGCTGTGAAACTTGTATGCAGGTCAAGAAGCAACTCTGAGATTTGGTGATGGACAGGGAAGCCTGGTGTGATGCAGTCCATGGGATTGCAAGGAGTAGGACACAACTGAGTGACTGAGAAACAATACATATAAAATATTAGAAACAGTAAGAATCTAGGAAGTTTTCTTAGTATAAAATACATTTTTAAAGGCTCATATCATTTCAATATACAAGCAAAACCAGGTAGAATATGTAATTTAGTTTAAAAGATAGCATTTAAATAACATTTAAACAGTAAATATTCTGAAAATTTAAGGAAAATATTTCAAATATTGTGTGCTCATTCACTAAGATGTTCCCAACTCTTTGTGACTCCATGTACTGTAGTCCACCAGGCTTCTCTGTCCATGGGGTTTCTTAGGCAGGGATACTGGAGTGGGTTGTCATTTCCTTCTCCAGGAGATCTTCCTGACCCAGGGATAGAACCCACGCCTCCTGCATTGGCAGGCAGGTTCTTTACCAGTGAGCCACCAGAGAAGCCCCTAAAAATCATTAGATGCCACAAAAGATACTGACAAAAGACTTCAAGAGCCATTTCATTGAGGAAGACTCTGTGGTACATCACGGAAACAAACATGTAAAAAGATACTGTAACTCATTAGTGGGCCGAGAAATTAACCACAATACATTCTCTTCTTACCAGATTTGAAAAATTAAGTTTTGTCAGTGATATGGAGTTACCAGTATACTTATGCATTCCTGGTAGTGCATAATCACTTCAGAAAACAATTCAGCATTATCTAATAAAGTTGATTTCATTTAGTGAATGCAGCTCAAAAATTCCACGGGTGGAATATCTAGTAAATACCCTAGAGAAACACTTTGACATATACAAATGTCTATCCACACCAGAATGGGAAAAATACAAAATAATCATATGATAGATTACTATGTATCAGGGGAATTGAATGCATTTCAGCTACCCATAAAAACATAGATAAATATCAAGAAAAAATTGAAGAAAAAAAAGCAGCGTTGAAGATGAATATATATACATAACTATATATATATATATACTATGATTCCATTTATATAAAGTTTAGAAATAGGAAAAACTAAACACTATGTTATTTAGATACAGTCACATAATTAATAAGTCTATAAAGTAAGGTAAACACAAAAACCAGAGTAATTATTACAAATTAGAAAGGAAAGAATGGGATATGATTTTTAGAAGGACATAGAACCTGAGAGGTAACAGCAAGTTCTTCTCTACATGGTGAATCCCCAGGCAGGGCAGATATCCAGCTGGTACAAACTAGTAACTAACATATCCTTGTTGTTGTTCGGTCGCTAAGTCATGTCTGACTCTTTGTGCCCTCATGGACTGCAGCACGCCAGGCTACTCTGTCCTTCACTGTCTCCCGGAGTTTGCTCAAACCAGGGGAAATGTGTTGATGGTTGAGGCTCTGGAGTGAAGAGAATGGAGGCAGGGTGGACATCATTGCACATCCTCTGTAGTTGCCAATCAGTGGGAGAGCAGAATAACATCTAGACATGTGTGTTAGGCCCTTTTTAATTTTTTACTTCAAGTTTAGTCAATCAGCTCTCTTTAGCGTGTTACTTGCTCAGTCGTGTCCAACTCTTTGCAACCCTGTGGACTGTAGCTTACCAGGCTCCTCTGTCCATGGCATTCTCCAGGCAAGAATACTGGAGTGGGTTGCCATTCCCTTTAGTAACACATCTGTTCCGTTCAGTCGCTCAGTCATGTCCGACTCTTTGCGACCCATGGACTGTAGCCTACCAGGCTTCTCCGTCCATGGGATTCTCCAGGCAAGAATACTGGGGTGGGTTACCATTTCCTTCTCCAGGGGATCTTCCTGACCCAGGGATCGAACCCGGGTCTCCCGCATTGGAGGCGGACGCTTTAACCTCTGAGCCACCAGGGAATTCTGAGTTGGGAGATGCTCAGCTATCCTACCTACAATAAATATAATAATGCTTTTGTTCAGTCACTAAGTCATGTGCAGCTTGTTGAGACCACATGGACTCCAACATACCAGGCTTACCTGTCCTTCACCATCTCCCAGAGTTTGCTCATATTCATATCCATCGAGTCGGTGATGCCATCCAGCCATCTCATCCTCCGTCGTCCCCTTCTCCTCCTGCCCTCAATCTTTCCCAGCATCAGGGTCATTTCCATGAGCTCTTCTCATCAGGTGGCCAAAATATTGGAACTTCAGCTTCAGCATCAGTCTTTCCAATGAAAACTCAGGACTGATTTCCTTTGGGATTGACTGGTTTGATCTCCTTGCTGTCCAAGGGGCTCTCAGGAGTCTTCCTGACTCCTTCAGGACTCTCAGGAGTCTTCTCTAGCACAACAATTCAAAAACACCAATTCTTTGGCATTCAGCCTTCTTTATGATCCAACTCTTACACCCATACATGACTATTGGAAAAACCATAGCTTTGACTATATGGGTGCTTCCTTGGTGGCTCAGCTGGTAAAGAATCTGCCTGCAATGCAGGAGACTTGGGTTCACACCCAGGGTTGGAAAGATCCCCTGAAAACTGTGTCCCCAAGACCCAGTTTCCCACACAGTCAGTCTCTCCCATCAGGAAGCTTCCATAAGCCTCTTATCCTTATCCATCAGAGGGCAGACAGAATGAAAACCACAATCACAGAAAACTAATCAAACTGATCACATGGACCACAGCCTTGTCTAACTCAATGAAACTGTGAGCTATGCTGTGTAGAGCCACCCAAGATGGATGGGTCATGGTGGAGAGTTCTGACAAAATGTGGTCCACTGGAGAAGGAAATGGCAAACCACTTAACTGTTCTTGCCTTGAAAACCCCATGAACAGTATGAAAAGGCAAAAAGATATGACACTGAAAGATTAACTCTCCAGGCCAGTAGGTGCCCAGTATGCCACTAAAGAAAAGTGGAGAAATAACTTCAGAAAGAATGAAGAGACGGAGAAAAAGTAAAAACAATATCCAGTTGTGGATATGACCGGTGATGGAAGTAAAGTCTGATGCTGTAAAGAACAATATTGCACAGGAACGTGGAATGTTAGGTCCATGAATCAAGGTAAATTGGAAGTGGTCAAACAGGAGATGGCAAGAATAAACAACATTTTAGTAATCAGAGACTTAAAATGGACTGGAATGGGTGAACTTAATTCAGATGACCATTATATCTACTATTGTGGGCAAGAATCACTTAGAAAAAATGGAGTAGCCCTTATAGTCAACAAAAGAGTCCAAAATGCAGTACTTGGATGCAATCTCAAAAACTACAGAATGATTTTTGTTTATTTCCAAGACAAACCATTCCATATCACAGTAATCCAATCTATGCCTCAACCAATATTGCTGAAGAAGCTGAAGTTGATTAGTTCTAAGAAGACCTACAAGACTTTCTAGAACTAACACCCAAAAAAAGATGTCCTTTTCATCATAGGAGACTGGAATGCAAAATAGGAAGTCAAGAGATACCTGGAGTAACACGGAAATTTGGCCTTGGATTACAAAATGAAGTAGGGAAAAAGCTAACAGTTTTGCCAAGAGAACACACTGGTCATAGTAAACACCCTCTTCCAGCAACACAACAGAAGACTCTACACATGGACATGACCAGATGGTCAATACTGAGATCAGGTTGATTGTATTCTTTGCAGCCAAAGATGGAGAAGCTCTATACAGTCAGCAAAAACAAGACCTGGAGCTGACTGTGGCTCAGATCATGATCTCCTTATTGCCAAATTCAGACTTAAATTGAAGAAAGTGGGGAAAACCACTAGACCATTCAGGTATGACCTAAGTCAAATCTCTTACGATTATACAGTGGAAGTGACAAATAGATTCAAGGGATTAGATCTGATAGAATGCCTGAAGAACTATGGACGGAGGTTCATGACATTGTACAGGAGGCAGTGACCAAGACCATCCCCAAGAAAAAGAAATGCAAAAAGACAAAATGGTTGTCTGAGGATACCTTATAAATAGTTGTGAAAAGAAAAGTGAAAGGCAAAGGAGATAAGGAAAGATATACCCATTTGAATGCAAAGTTCCAAAGAATAGCAAGGAGAGATAAGAAACCCTTCTTCAGTGATCAATGCAAAGAAATAGAGGAAAGCAAAAGAATGGGAAAGACTAGAGATCTCCTCAAGAAAATTAGAGATACCAAGGGAACATTTCATGCAAAGGTGGGCACAATAAAGGACAGCAATCATATGGACCTAACAGAAGCAGAAGATATTAAGAAGAGGTGGCAAGAGTACACAGAAAAACTATACAAAAAAGATCTTCACAACCCAGATAATCACGATGGTATGATCACTCACCTAGAGCCAGACATCCTGGAGTGTGAAGTCAAGTGGGCCTTAGGAAGTATCACCACAAATAAAAGCTAGTGGAAGTAATGAAATTCCAGTTGAACTTTTCCAAATCTTAAAAGATGATACTGTGAAAGTGCTGCACTCAATATGTCAGCAAATTTGGAAAACTCAACAGTGGCCACAGGACTGGAAAAGGTGTTTTCATTCCAAACCCAAAGAAGGGAAATGTCAAAGAATGTTCAAACTATCACACTTTTGCACTCATCTCTCACTCTAGCAAAGTAATGTTCAAAATTTTCCAAGCCAGACTTCAAGAGTACATGAATCGTGAACTTCCAGATGTTCAAGCTGGATTTAGAAAAGGCAGAGGAACCAGAGTTCACATTACCAACATCCGTTGGATCAGAGGAAAAGCAAGAGAATTCCAGAAAAACATCTATTTCTGCTTTATTGATTATGCCAAAGCCTTTGAGTATGTCGATTACAGCAAACCGGAAAATTCTTCAAGAGATGGGAATACCAGATCACCTTACTTGCCACCTGCGAAATCTGTATGCAGGTCAAGAAGCAACATTTAGAACTGGACATGGAACAATGGACTGGTTCCATATTGGGAAAGGAGTACGTCAAGGCTGTATATTGTAACCCTGCTTATTTAACTTATATGCAGAGTATGTCATGCTAAATGCCGGACTATATATAGCACATGCTGGAATCAAGACGGCAGGGAGAAATATCAATAAACTCAAATATGCAGATGATACCACCCTTACGGCAGAAAGTGAAGAGGAAGTAAAGAGCCTCTTGATGAAAGTGAAAGAAGAGAGTGAAAAAGGTGGCTTAAAACTCATTCAAAAAACTAAGATCATGGCATGCAGTCCCGTCAGTTCATGGCAAATAGATGGGGAAACAGTGGAAACAGTGGCTGACTTTGTTTTGGGGGGCTCTAAAATCACTGCAGATGGTGACTGCAGTCATTAAATTAAAAGACGCTTGCTTCTTGGAAGAAAAGCTATGACTAACCTAGACAGCATATTAAAAAGCAGAGACATTACTTTGCCAACAAAGGTTTGTCTTCAAGGCTTTGGTTTTTCCAATAGTCATGTATGGATGTTAGAGTTGGACCTTAAAGAAAGCTGATTGCCGAAGAATTGATGCTTTTGAACTGTGGTGCTGGAGAAGACTCTTGAGTCCATTGATTGCAAGGAGATCCAACCAGTCCATCCTAAAGGAAGTCAGTCCTGAACATTCACTGGAAGGACGGACGATGAAGTTGAAACTCCAATACTTCGGCCACTTGATGTGAAGAACTGACTCATTTGAAAAGACCCTGATGCTGGGAAGGATTGAAGGCAGTAGGAGAGGAGTACGACAGGGGATGAAATGGTTTGATGGCATCACTGACTCGATGGACGTGAGTTTGAGCAGGTTCCTGAAGTTGGTGATAGACAGGAAAGCCTGGCATGCTGCAGTCCATGGGGTTGCAGAGTCAAACACGACTGAGCAACTGAAATGAACTGAACTGACTATATGGACCTTTGTCAATAAAGTGATGTCTCTGCTTTTAAATATGCTGTCTAGTTTTGTCATAGCTTTTATTTCAAGAAGCTAGAGTCTTTTAATTTCATGGCTGCAGTCACCATCCGTAGTGATTTTGGAGCCCAAGTCTCTGCCAAAATGATGTCAAATTGAATCTTTGGCCTTGATTTTTAACTCTTCTATTAATAGATGTATATAGAAACAGAAATCTGACAGTGATGATAGCAGAGGTCATTGTGATTTTATAAAGCATACATTTTCCTTTTTTCACTTAACAAGCATGAAGCATATATTACTAAAATCATGCAACTCTGTGTAATACAATGAAGTAGAAAGAAAGAAAAATTAGTCTTAAACATTTTCGCTCAATGAGTACAGAGTCTAAGAGCAAAGATAAAGACATGGTACAGAAAGTTTACTAAGATTTCATTTCTTTCATCTTCACAAACTGTTGGTTTGTGCATATGTTAATAAAGATAACCGAAAACACTTAAACGCTATCTCAAGTGCTTCATTTTCTATTTAAAGTAGGAGGTTGTTTTTTTTTAATCTACTTCTATATGCAAAAGAGTCAGCTGTCAAAGTAGTATAAAGGACATGGAGATAGAAAGCTGCCTATTTTTGTTTTATTATGAAGGGAAAAGCAGTCAATGACTCAGGGCGTTTTCTTTCTGCCACTGACTCACCCTATGACTTCAGGAAGTCAATTCAACCCTAAGGTCTTTGGGTTTCCTGTCATTCAGGAATCTTTTCCCTGTGTAGATTTCAAAACTGGGGTTTATTTTAAGGTTTGTCTTCATTGTTTCTCCTTGTCTTTCTGTTCAAATATCTTTCTCTTTTTGCCTGGGAAGACATCCTGGTGCCCTGAATGAGTCTGACACCCCAAACAGAGCCTGGTCTCTGGAATCTGGACCGTCCCAAATCTCTTGTCACTCTGCTTTCCTATGTCTCTGTCCCCTAGTCCCTTCTCTCAATCCTATTTTCTGCTTCCAAGGACTTAGCTATCCTGATAAACTAACATGAACCGATGTGTTCATAAGCCTGTTGCTTTCTTCCCATCTTAAGTAACACAAATGTAGGACAAGTATAGTTTTATGGAAGAATTTTCTTCCCACAAACAGCACTGCTAAAAAGGTGAACATGAAATTCCTTGGTTTGTGGGATGACAGGGGAAGTCCTGCATCTCTGGCTAATCAGTTGGCTGTTCCTATGACAGAGAATGGACATGTCTATAGATAATTTCAAGAGAATACCTGCCATAATATCTTCTCCTTTCAATAACACCTCTCCACTTAGCCAAATTTAATATCCTCCTGAGCTCATTGGTTATATAACAGTGCATAATGAAAGGGTGTTGAAATTTGATCAAATACTTTTTATATATGTAACGAATCATATGGCTCCCTCTTTTCTTTCATAACTGTGCTGAATTATGTCAACTGTTTTTGAATGTTAAGCCAAACTTGCATTCTGGGAATAAACCCAACTTTTTATGATATGCTACCATTTTTGCATATTCCTAAATTTGATTTGCTAATAGTTTGTTTAGGATTTTTGCATTTGTAATTTTCCTTCCTTGCAATGTCTCTGTAAGTTTTGGTATCAAGGTTATGCTGTACTCATAAATAGAATTGGGAAATATTTCTTCCGTTTTTACCTCTCTAGAAGACTTTATGCATATTTAGTGTTATTTCTTACTGAAAAGTTTGTAGATTTCATTGCTAAAGTTATCTAACCCTGGAGCAATTTTATTGAATGGCTTTTAAATTGTATATTTATTTTTATTTTATATTTTTTGATGTATTTTTTCAAGGAATAGTTCCATTTCATTTAAATTTTCAAATTGATTAATATCAAATTAGTTATAATATTTTTTAATTATCCTTTTAATGAATAAAATAACTATGTTTCCTTTTTCATTCCTGGTGTTTTTAATTCACAACCATCTTGTGAATTACGAAGAGTTTTTCATTTTTATTAAACTTTTCAAAGAAGTAATTTTTGACTATGTTGATTGTCTCTATTGCATCTATTGTATTTTAAGTTTTATTCTTTGAGTTTAATTTATTATTTTTCTAATATATTTATATGGATACTTACAGCATTGATTTTTCAGCCTCTTTTATTTCCCACACGTGCATTTGGAAACAAATTTTGAATTGTGGTTTTAGAGGTATCATAGGTAAATGATATGATCATTTATTGAAATGTATGTTCTAATTCTCACTGTGATTTCTTCTTTGATCCATGGTGTGCAGAAAGGTATTAAAGAAATCTGACTGCTAGCCTTTGAAAGGCCTACAACCAAAATTGGCCATTGGCTGGCATCTAGGAACTTACATCTGGGGAGTTTCCACCATTCTCATAACTGATAAGAGTGGCTTACTCAGACTAATCTATACAAACAATATGGTTTAGGCTGATGAACTGCTGTCCTCCTGGGAGTCTGAGATTTTGGGACACATAGGAAGAAGCTGGTCTGACCAGCCCCCAGTAAAAACCCTAGGCACTGAGTCTCTATGAGAGTCACTGGTTGGCAGTAGTTCACACATGTGGTCACACTTGTTGTTGGGGGAATTAAGTGCATCCATCATGTGTGACTCCATTGAGAGAGAGTTCTGGCGGCTTGTACCTGATTTCCCCCAGATTTTGCCCCAAGTACCTTTCCCTTTGCTGATTTTGTTCTGTGCATATCATAGCTTTGAATATGACTATATGCTGAGTTCTGTGAGTCCTCATAGTAAATCACTGAACTTGAGAATGGCTCTGGGGACCGTCAACACATATGAATTCAAACATTAGGAGATTTCTCCCTTTTAAGTGCATCTGTTTTGCTTCATTGCACTTAATTGTCAGAGAATGTGAGATGAACGATTCTAATTTTCTGAAATTTGTTTAAACTGGCTGTATGAAAAGTCTATATGAATAAGTTTTCCATATGTAGTTGTAAGGTATATTTATTTGGAAGTAGTGGGCAGTGTTTATATAAATCTACTAAGTCAAGTTTGTTAATTTTAGTTTTAAAATTTGCTGATTTTTTTTTCATGTTCTACCAGTTAAAGATATGCATTAAAATAACTTACCATGACTGTAAATTTATGTATTTTTCTTGCTATAAAAGTTATATCCATTTTGCTTTGCATAGTTTAAAGCAATGTTAGCTATATTATTACTTGCATTAAATATAGAACTGATAACATCTTCCTCATAGACTGACCATTTTACTATACTGAAACTTCTTATCACTAATATTTATTGTTTTAAAATCAAAACATTATCTTCTCATTTTAGTGTATGTGTATGTTGCAAAGTGAAAAAGGAGATCCAGTCCTATCACTTCATGGGAAATAGATGGGGAAACAGTGGAAACAGTGGCTGACTTTATTTTTTGGGCTCCAAAATCACTGAAGATGGTGACTGCAGCCATGAAATTAAAAGACACTTACTCCTTGGAAGAAAAGTTATGACCAATCTAGACAGCAGATTAAAAAGCAGAGACATTACTTTGCCA
This sequence comes from Moschus berezovskii, assembly GCF_049115385.1. NCBI lineage: Eukaryota > Metazoa > Chordata > Mammalia > Artiodactyla > Moschidae > Moschus > Moschus berezovskii. The sequence continues at coordinate 89,878,052 of NC_142469.1, read as the reverse complement.
ACAAATGTCTGTCTAGTCAAGGTTATGGTTTGCCAGTAGTCATGTATGGATGTGACGGACTATAAAGAAAGCTGAGCACTGAAGAATTGATGCTTTTGAACTGTGGTGTTGGAGAAGACTCTTGAGAGTCCCTTGGACTGCAAGGAGATCCAACCAGTCCATCCTAAAGGAGATCATTCCTGGGTGTTCATTGGAAGGACTGATGTTGAAGCTGAAACTCCAATACTTCAGCCACCTGATGCAAAGAGCTGACTCATTTGAAAAGACACTGATTCTGGGAAAGGTTGAAGGCAGGAGGAGAAGGGGACAACAGAGGATGAGATGGTTGGATGGCATTGCTGACTCAAAGGACATGAGTTTGGGTAAACTCCGGGAGTTGGTGATGGACAGGGAGGTCTGGCGTGCTGCGGTCCATGGGGTTACAAAGAGTCGTACATGACTGAGCAACTGAATGAAACAGAACTGATGTTGTGTGTGTTTTTCTTTAGGTTTGCAAGGTACATATCTTTTCTATTCGGTGATATTGTGTCTTTCTTGTCTTTATATTTAGGTATGACTTTGTGGTAGCTTCCCGGCTGCTCAAACAGTAAAGAATCTGCCCGCAACACAGGAGACCTGGGTTTGGGAAGATGCCCTGGAGAAGGGAATGGCAACCCACTCCAATATTCTTGCCTGGAGAAATCCATGAACCAAGGAGCCTGGTGGGTTACAGGCCATGGGGTTGCAAAGAATTGGACATGACTGAGTGACTAAGCACAGCACATCTTCCAATAAGTTGGACTATAAAGAAGGCTGAGCACTTAGGAATTGATGTTTTCAAATTGTGGTGCTGGAGAAGCCTCTTGAGAGTCCCTTGTACTGCAAGCATATTCAGATCAGTTCAGTCCCTCAGTCGTGTCCAACTCTTTGTGACTCCATGAATCGCAGCACTACAGGCCTCCCTGTCCATCACCAACTCCTGGAGTTTACCCAAACTCATGTCCATCGAATCGGTGATGCTATCCAGCCATCTCATCCTCTGTCACCCCCTTCTCCTCCTGCCCCCAATCCCTCCCAGCATCAGGGTGTTTTCCAATGAGTCAACTCTTCGCATGAGGTGGCCAAAGTATTGGAGTTTCAGGTTCAGAATCAGTCCTTCCAATGAACACCCAAGACTGATCTTCTTTAGGATGGACTGGTTGGATCTCCTTGCAGTCCAAGGGACTCTCAAGAGTCTTCTCCAACACCACAGTTCAAAAGCATCAATTCTTCGGCGATCAGCTTTCTTCACAGTCCAACTCTCACATCCATACGTGACCACTGGAAAAACCATAGCCTTGACTAGACGGACCTTTGTTGGCAAAGTAATGTCTCACATCAGTCAATTCTAAAGGTAATTAACACTGAATATTCATTGGAAAGACTGCTCCTAAAGTTGAAGCTCCAATACTTTGGCCACTTGATGCAAAGAGTTGACTCATTGGAAAAGACCATGATGCTGGGAAAGATTGAAGGCAGGAGGAGAAGTGGAGTGACAAAGGATGAGATAGTTGGAGAGCAACTATCAGCAACTATTACTGACTCAATGGAAATGTTTGAGCTCACTCTGGGAGATAGTAAAGGACAGGGAAGCCTGGCATGCTGTAGTCTATGAGGTCTCAAAGAGTCAGACATGGTTTAGTGACTGAACAACAACAAATCTTCTGATAAATTGTTTTCACAAAACAAACAACCAACCCATTCATAGCCAATCTTTCCAAGTCTTTCCAATATTTCCAACTCTAGAATCAATTGCTTTTTTCTTTGTCAGAGTCCCAATCAGTACCTCCATTACTTCGAATAATTTTGCTTTTTGTTTTTTCTGTCTCAACATGTTTTACTGACTTATTTTCTAATTCACTGATCTCTTCTTTGTGTCTAACCTGTAATTAAACCATCCATTGTATCCTTAATTAACTATTATATTTTTTACTAAAACATTTTTTCCATTTGATATTTACATAGATTCCAGTTCTCTGGAAGCTACCTATTCTCTCATCTCTTTCCTTTGACATATTAATCATACTGTGTTAAGTACGACAGAGTGACTGAACAACATGTTAAAGTTTATAGCTATTAACACCAGTATTTAAATGTCCCGTAGTTCTATTTTATTATCTTTTTCTCTGGGTTTTCAGTCATTTGTTAATGTCTTCTAGTCTGCTTGGTAAAGTAATAATTGTGTATGAAAAGTTATAGAGAAAATTTGAATCTCTAGCCAGTGCTATCTTTTTCCAGATAGAATTAACTTTTGTTTTCTTGTAAACTTTCAGAGTAGGGTAAGTAATCTAAAATCGGGCTGGGATACAGCTAGTTTGAAGGTATATCAATCTTTTCTGTATACTGGTTAGTTTCTTCTTTAACCTTAATCCTAGAACACAGATCCTATGGGGATGTCACTGGAATTCTAGAAGCCCCTTCCGCTTTTAGGCTTTGACTCCAAGTTCAGTGTCCCCACCTTTGTGAGGCTGTTGGAAACTCAGTCCATCTCCTAACTTCTTAGGCAAATCTTTCTGCTCTGATCTGTAGCCTTTAGCTCTGCACTCCTTATGGACCGGTAACTCCTCAAGGGGAAATGCAGTGCATGACTGGGTTTACTTCAGTTCAGTTCAGTTCAGTCGCTCAGTCGTGTCCGACTCTCCACGACCCCATGAATCACAGCACGCCAGGCCTCCCTGTCCATCACCAACTCCCGGAGTACACTCAAACCCACGTCCACAGAGTTGGTGGTGCCATCCAGCCATCTCATTCTCAGTCGTCCCCTTCTCCTCCCGCCCCCAACCTTTCCCAGCATCAGAGTCTTTTCCAGTGAGTCAACTCGTCGCATGAGGTGGCCAAAGTATTGCAGTTTCAGCTTTAGCATCAGTCCCTCCAATGAACACCCAGGATTGATCTCCTTTAGAATAGACTGGTTGGATCTCCTTGCAGTATAAGGGACTCTCAAGAGTCTTCTCCAACACCACAGTTCAAAAGCATCGATTCTTCGGCGATCAGCTTTCTTCACAGTCCAACTCTCACATCCATACATGACCATGGGAAAAACCATTGCCTTGACTAGACGGACCTTGGTTGGCAAAGTAATGTCTCTGCTTTTTAATATACTATCAAGGTTGGTCATAACTTTCCTTCCAAGGAACAAGCATCTTTTAATTTCATGGCTGCAATCAGCATCTGCAGTGATTTTGGAGCCCAAAAATATAAAATCTGACACTGTTTCCACTGTTTTTCCATCTATTTCCCATGAAGTGATGGGACCAGATGCCATGATCTTTGTTTTCTGAATGTTGAGCTTCAAGCCAACCTTTTCACTCTCCTCTTTCACTTTCATCAAGAGGCTTTTGAGTTCCTCTTCACTTTCTGCCATAAGGGTAGTGTCATCTGCATATCTGAGGTTATTGATATTTCTCCCAGCAATCTTGATTCCAGCTTGTGCTTCTTCCAGCCCAGCGTTCCTCATGATGTACTCTGCATATAAGTTAAATAAGCAAGGTGACAATATACAACCTTGACGTACACCTTTTCCTATTTGGAACCAGTCTGTTGTTCCATGTCCAGTTCTAACTGTTGCTTCCTGACCTGCATACAGGTTTCTCAAGAGGCAGGTCACGTGGTCTGGGATTCCCATCTCTTTCAGAATGTTCCACAGTTTATTGTGATCGACACAGTCAAAGGCTTTGGCCCCGGTGCAACGAACCACGCAAAGAGGTGCGGCCATGAGGAGCTACCCCACGCCTGAGGCCAGGGCCGGTGGCCGAGAGGAGCTACCCCACGTCCAACAGGCGGTGGCTGCGAGGGCGCAGGAGGGCCGAGAGGAGCTACTCTGCGTTCAAGGTCAGGAGGGGCGGCCTTGAGGAGATACCCCTCGTCCAAGGTAAGGTACAGCGGCTGCACTTTGCTGGAGCGGCTGTGAAGAGATTTTCCAAGACCAAGGTAAGAGAAACCCAATTAAGACGGTAGGTATTGCTAGGGGGCATCAGAGGGCAGATAAACTGAAATCATAATCACAGGAAACTAGCCGATCTGATCACATGGACCACAGCCGAATGTGGTCCACTGGAGAAGGGAATGGCAAACCACTTCAGTATACTTGCCTTGAGAACCCCATGAACAGTAACAAAGGGTTTACTTCACTAGTTCCTTTTTCCAAGATCGTTTCTCAAGTCCTGACTGTGGTCATAGTGTTTCTGTACAGTCTTAAGTGAGACTATTTAAAGCTTAGCTCAGGATACCAGCCCTTACCTTCCACAGAGTCTCAGCTTTTGTTAGACTTTTGTTAAAAGACCTCGACTGGTCACTGGATTATTTCTTTCCGGAACTTGTAGTAATACACTTATTTCAGCTTTAATTCACATGTCTGTCTAGGCTAAGCATTCCCTTTCTCAGAGCCTAAAACTTTAAGATAGCAGAGTACCGTCTTCTGGATCTCAACTTACCTTGATAACATAAAACAGACATCCTTGTTGATTAGAATTAAGTGCAAAATAGTAGTTACGGTTGTTTCTTCTTTTTTAGGAAGGAGGGAAATATCAGTAAATTAAGTTGAGCATTTATCAGATGTGCTGCTTTTAGCCAAAAGAGATTTTCAGCAGATGTACAGCTTGTTGAATTACACATAATACTTACTAAATCTTGCCTTTCGGATAGTTTTGTGATTTGTATTAGATCACAGAATCTCAGTCTGCAAAACAAATATAAGGGGAAAATGCCAAAATGGAAAATCAAATCAGAAAAAAAGAATAAAAGGAAAACCAATTTTACATACAAATGAGTAAATGGAGGGAAAACATAAACATATGTAAGTTCTAATTAGTTGTTGATTTCTTTCTAAATTGCAAATATATGACCACTTAATTTATATATAAAACTGAAAAAGCTTAATATAAAACATATTTAAAGAATACAGAATGGGATTTCAAGTAGAAGTTGACTTTGACTCCAGCACCAAAGTACCAAATCTGGAGGGAAATAAGGAGAAAGGCTTGTAAACTCAGCCAGCCAACTTATTCCAAAAGTTGGACCAAATGCTGGTACATAACTGCTTTCTCCAGACTGTCTGTACCTGCAGCAGGCAACTCCAAGGAACAAAGTGATCAAACAACAGTGAAGCTGTTGCATCAGGAGTTGGTGAGCTACCTTTAAGACACATTCAGATGGAACCTGGATGTTAATGGTGTTGGAAGGTAGTGTAGAATTTTCAAATGGGCATTTTAATTTTAGCTTGATCTCCAAGGGCCAGATCTCCCTCTAAAGTGTCTGCAAGCTGTGCTGCTTTCCATTCACTTCAGGAAATACACAACTGAATAAGCCATCCTGGGGTTGGCCAGATCCTCCTCTCTGGCTCCCTACAGATGGACTCTCTTTTTTTCCTCTCCTAAGCAGACCAACGACCAGGTGGGAATTCAATATCAAAGATGACTGTATTTTCTGATTTAATCAATATATTTTACATAAGATTCTGTGTGGCATTGATAGTTGTCTGTTCCCTCAAACGTCTGTGTCTCCTTCTACAATGCAGTTGTACTTGGGGAGAACGTGCCCCATCAGTAATCCCATTTCCCAGCACCACCACTTCCTGCTAAGTGGTGCCATGGGACTAATTCTCACCAATGGAATATAAGCAAGTGGTGAGTGTCACTTCTAACCTGGATATGCATATTCTAGTCTCTTTTCCCATCTGTTAGCTGAATTTTGTTGCTGCAAAGGACCAAAGGTGTACTTGTTGAAGGTAGTAGAATCTCCTCAAGCGGGGTTTCTAATAGATACCAAAAAAGAGTATGTTCATTCTCCACCAAGCAGGAATACATGCACTAGACTTTCCCAGAGCAAGAAAAATATGTCTATTGTGTTAAATTGCTGAGAGTTTTGTTTTATGAATATGTTAGTTCCAATAGCCAGCATTATCCTCACCAATGGTGCCTTTATGGACACCTACACACACACACACACGCACAGATAAGCACTCTTAGGCAACTTCATATTCTCGTGGACTAGCTGTTTCAATCAGCATTCAGATGGAGATGCACAAACTTCCATAGGATGTGTATATACATGAAAGTGAAAGTGTTAGTTGCTCAGTCGTGTCAGATTCTTTGCAACCCCATGGACTGCAGCCTGCCAGGCTCCTCCATCCATGGAATTCTCCAGGCAAGAACACTGGAGTGGTTTGCCATTCCCTTCCTCAGGGGATCTTCCCAACCCAGGGATTGAACCCAGGTTTCCCTCATTGCAGGCAGATTCTTTACTGTCTGAGCCTCCAGGGAAGCCCATGAATATACATAAATACTGACATATACAATAAGTATACTGTGTGTGCATGTGTGTGTGTGTATAAAGATATTTGTTACAAAGATTTGACCTTACATGAGTTGTGGGAGTTAAGCCATCTGGCTGTTGTCTCTGCATCTGATCCAGGAGTTTGAGGTCCACAGACAGGCTGTCTGAAGGCAAGATGCTGGAGTGTAAGGGAAGGCTAGGATAATTTGGAATCCAAAAGGACAGACTGGAATCAGTGTCAGTTCTTCATTTCTCAATGCTTCCAGAACTAAATATATGAGTATTCCACAGGACACATTGTCACCCTTCATCATGGTGCTAAACACAATGTGACATACAAGTGGCAGAAACTCAAGGAGGATCTGAGGGCAGGTGAAGTTGTTTCAAACCTGGCTACTTCTCAACACCAAAGAAGTGAGAGCAGATAAGCAAAAATGAGCTACAAAAATATCTGACAACCTTGCTTCAACCTTAGGCATTAAAAGATCAGATGAGTGCTGCTTCTCTTCCACTCTCCAAATTTCATGCAAAGAATGTCTTTTGTGGATCATTCTAAAACAAATCATTTAGAAAAAGAATATCCTGTAAACATAGTTGGGCCTAGCCAAGTTGACATATTACACAGCCCCCATCCAGTCTGCTGATTAAATTACCAGCCAATTGTTTCTTAAAAAATTACTGCTTACTTATTCAACAACTGTGCATTGAATGCCATCTATTTTTCAGTATCTGGGAAGCACTGAAGATAAAGATATGTGTAAGATGTGTTCCCAAACTTTTGCAACCCATTATCCAGTGGAAGAAACAAAACTATAAACAAAATCATGATGCTGTCACTGCAATGGTATCACTATTCACAGGGCACTGTACAAACACAGAGAAGGAGAACTGTAGGGTACTTATGTTTACAAGCATACTGGACTACCTTGCCCACACCAACACTTGGTATTAGGGCAGGGTGATGCCCCAATACCAAGAACTTTCAATATGTCTTTTGCCATCAGCAACCTCCCCTGCTATCTTCCAAAGATGTTAAAATAAGAGTCATATAAGTGTAGAAAGAAACAGTGAGCTTCATCTTAACTTTAGAAATCAGAGATGAGGCTAAAAGCAATCACTAAAAGAAAATGATATCAACTGCTTCACTTTAAATTGAAAACAGTATAGAGGAGAGGCTAACAAAAAGTGAACAAAGATCTATAGACTTTGTATAGAGTCATTTTTCATATATATTCACTTCACCAGAAGTATGACTTGGTAATATAACAAGCAGAGAACTGACAAGAAATAGGGATTCATTTTTCCTTCCGACACACTGAGCAGTAAATTCTATGTCAGTCCATCATCAAGGCATGAAACATACAAAGTGCTATTCATACTGCGGAAGGCATCTCACCAGAATTCTCTAATTAGCCAACAAACATTAGCAAAATTAAAAATCAATTATTATAGCCTTCACTTCCCAAGTGGGAAAACTGAGGGCAAAGACATGCTTATTCAAGGTTAGGAAAGATTTATGACAAAGTAAGGAACTCCGTATCTGTCCACACTGCTGGCCTCAACCACCCTGCAGTAAATGAAATGAATTGTAGGTTCAGGATATTCCACCTGCCACACTTAAACTGACTTTCTATTTACTTGCTATTTCTTCTCCTCCTCCTCTTCCCTGAGCACTGGGGATATGACTAGCTGTGCCTATTTCAAGTGGTTTAAATAATCTGAAATATTATTTCCTGAGGAATATGACCCAAGTAAGGGAGATGCAAATTTGTGGGTCCCAGAGCAAGTTAACCCTAAAGTGACCCAGACTCCTGGAATTTGGAACTTCACTTTGCTGCAGTGTTGAAGGGATTTTGACTCTGACACTAGACATCATCTTTTAAAAATCAAAAGCACTGAGTGTAAATGCTGGATTTTTTTTTAGCTAAGTGTTTAGTAGTGTGCACATAGGTAGAAAGATATCATTTATCATCCAAATGGGGGTATTTTTGAAAATGAACAGAGGCTGATTAGTTATGCCCAGAAAGTAAATAGAAACAGGGTTTCCTGGATAAGCTAAGACAAACCTGATCAACCTAAATTGCAGCATGCTTTTTTTGTTAATGGATGGGCAACCCACTCCAGTGTTCTTGCCTGGAGAATCCCAGGGACGGGGGAGCCTGGTGGGCTTCCGTCTATGGGGTCACACAGAGTCGGACACGACTGAAGTGACTTAGCAGCAGCAGCAGCAGAGACATTGGCAGCTTTGGTGAATATCCATATCATGTATAATTAGTTTGTCTTGGTCATATTGGATTTGGGCCCACCCTAATGACCTAACTCTTAACTTGATAACATCTGCAAAGACTATTTCCAAATAAGGTTGCATTCACAGATCCCTGGGGTTCGAATTTCAATGTATCCTTCTAAGGGACACAACTTAACCTCTAACAGGTAGCAATGGGATCAAAGAGCATATATTTAGAATGAAAAAAGTAGCAATAGCCTGGTTGTTTCTAGAACATACTTTTCAGTTCGTACTTTAATTGTTTCTTGGACCAAAGGACCTATAGAGAGGCTGGGGACAACCGACTGAAAGAAGACACTGGGGAATTGCTGACCACAGAGAAGGTTATTTGAATGCAAGGTTCAAATCCATAATCTGGAGAAAATAGTCTTTAGGATAGAATGTGCCTTCTTTATGGCAAATCCCTTTACTGAAGCATTTCCCCGCCTTGAGATAAAGTCCATAATTCAGGCAGCACAACCTTTTGATTATTTCTTAGTTACTGTGATAGGAAAAATTGCCACATCTGTTTTAAAATAGCTCTTGGGACAGCTAGTGATCCAGTGCTCGTGGCTGTGAGCTCCAGTGATACAAGAGGAACACGTGGCCAACTGCTCACCTTCATAGCACACAGCTAAATATATCCACTGATGCAGTCGATAAATTATTCATGCTATTTCTGCCTAAAAGCAACACTACCATTTAATGCTTATCAGATCCACATCTTCGTTACTATATTCTTATGTTTTCTGTAGACAAACACCTGGGAGAAATCATTATCATGTCTTCCTGAAGTATCGTTAGCAGCTTCATGCTATCATTTCACAGATTACATTACCCAGAAATAAATTAATTTTTATCTGGAGTGATATAAAATCAGGGATGGATTGTTATCTAGATAAGCAAAAGTAAACAAGGGAGAAAATATTCATGCCTTCAGGCATTGGTTTATGTTCATAGAGTATTTCACATTTTATTGTTCAAGTTTATTCCACTAAAAATGCTTTGGGCTTATATTCCTATAATTTATGGAATAATGCACTTTCAGACTCTTAGTTTATTCACTAACAGTGACATAGAGATATATCTCAAATGCAATTAAACACAATCAAAATATCCAAGTATGAAATCATATAAGATTTATTATACTTTATTGGGAGACGACGGTTACTGTTATAAGCTTCATGGCATATCACAACTATTCCATAAACTTTTTTCAGACCTACTTAAAATGGATCCTCTTCCTTTTGTCCAGAAAATTTGCATGCATTTCTAAAGGACTGGTTTACTTAATGCAAATGGATACTGCATAGTGTATGGTAAAGTCTCAATTACACATGCCTTCAATAGTAACCGTTGCTTTGTGTTCTGTGTGTTGGGGAGATTATATTTTATCTTGTGTTTTCATGTGTCGCTGGTAGATTAAGAATGTTTTCAGTTAAGGAGTAGAGAGGAATATTTCAATCAATTTGAGCTTGAAAAGGGGAGAACAGAGGGGAATTTGATCAATAATAGAGATAATGATAGGATTTCTGGTACTGCCATGCCAGGTAAAGATGATGACATTGACCTTATACTAAGAATGAAATGCCCCCAAACTGCAACAGACTTCAATTTTTAAACAACATCAGGTGTCACACACTGTTCGTAACTCATATTATTAATACAAGACCTTACCTCCTAAATATATTGGGAATGATGGCAAAGCATATCTTTTACATTTATAGTCATTTTGACTCACTTTCTTCTCACAGCCTTTTTGTTTTAATAGAGACTAATGTGTGAGATGGATGGATGGCATCACCAACTCGATGGACATGAGTTTGAGTGAACTCCAGGAGCTGGTGATGGACAGGGAGGCCTGGCATGCTGTGATTCATGGGGTCGCAAAGAGTCGGACACGACTGAGTGACTGAACTGAACTGAACTGAATGTGTGAAGAACTCATTAATTGTTCAGAGTGTCTAGTTAACGGATCAGTAGTATCAATGCTTTTCTTTTCCATTGATTTATAGTCATTTATTTATTCTCTCCAAAGTCGCTTTAACTCCTAGGAATTTTTATGCCAAATAAGATCATCTTAGGAATACTGTTTGAGAACACCTGTGTCGTTCATTTGCCAGCGTAGCAATTCAGAAATGAACTCAGGAATTGTTCCAAATGGAGTTACTGAAAGCCAAACTTTTGCATATTCTCCCAATTCTCTTTAAAAGTGATACTTTATTACACCCTCTACTAAGGACTTGATCCTTTGATCTATTATTGTATTGACATCTACTGATAGAAGGAGGGAAGGTATAGATCGGCATCAGTTACAAAATCATGGATCTTGTTAAAGCGGTGTGATGAACTGAATATGTCCCCCCATATTCATACACTGAAGTCCTGTCCCCAATGTATTTTTCCACCCTCTGCAATCTTATGGAAGAGATTTCATTTGCACATGCTTCGTAATGCTATGCAGATAACCTTGAGCATTTGTCATCTCTTTATTTTGGTTAAAGTTCTCCCTGCCTGAACCAGAAGATGACTGCTCTGTTAGTTGGTAAACTGAAAGAAGCCAGATCTCTGTGAAATTTGGCGAGGATACCTATTACATGAGTAGCAGGAATAGTAATCATAAAATATTAGCAGCCAACATTCACTTTTCCAGGCATTATTCTAAGTACATTACATGTATTTTCTCACCTGATACTTATAACCGCTTAAGACGGGTATTATATTTTTCCTATTTTAGAGATGAGTGAACGGAGTCATAAGAAGTTAAAACCCTAAGAAGTAACAAAACCAGAAATTGAATGCAGGCAGTCTGATCCTAGAACATATTGTTTTAAAGCTTTTCTGAACTGAGGTAATATTAACAGTAAGGCAACAGGGAGAGAGACAGTGAATACAGTGGTGCTAGTCTATTCAGGAATGAAGGTTTCAAAGAGTAATGGACCACTAAGAGTCCTTGAAGCTGGTGTCTCCAGCTGACTCATTTGTCTAACCTGTTTCCAACCACCACAAGTGTCACAAGTCTTCACTCTACAGCCATTAATATACCTACCCTGCTTTAAGTCAAAAGTACACAAAGCAAGAACAAGTGCCAAGGATCGGAAATCTGGAGAGTTGCAAAAATACAGTTAAAAAGCTAAGAGAGGCGATAAAAAGAATTAATGTTGGTCCTGATGCAAATTAAGGCGAGAAAATGCTTCTAGCAGTATAAGAAAGATGTGAACTTTCTTCAGTATAAAACCCACAGAGTAGTGGCTCCATCCCAGGTGGAGCTTACATTTCCCAAATGGGTGGAGTTTCCTTCATCTCTTAGGACTTCACATGATGGCCATTGGGAATTTAAAGTACACCTTGCCATTTGTGCAGAAGCCAAAATTATCGCCAAGAAACAATTTGATCCAACATTAACCCTTGATAGGGATGTCATCATTTGGAAGTCACTAAGGAGCATAGCCCAAATTGCTTGCCTCCTCCTCAGTGGAATACACCACACAACTCCCCATCAACAAAAAATAGGAGAGTAAGAAACTAACTGGGAAAGACAAAGTTGTGACTTTCACAGAGGAAAGAGGGAAAAGAAAAAAGCATTTAAGGGAAAAATGAGTTTTCTCTTGAACGCTGAAAGAGTAAGAGGAAAGGGAGGCAACGATGAGCACGTGTGGCTGTCACTTGCCATATTTAGAGCAGTAAGCACTGCAATAGACACGGATACCCTATTGTTAGGAATTATTATCTCCATTTTTAAGATAAGAGAAGTTTGGAAAAATAAAGCGATTTGCCTTAAATTCCACAGCCATTCTTTCAGTGCCAAGATTTAAGCCCATTTTTCTGTTATAACCAGAATTGTACTTTCCACCGCTAAACTCCACTCCCTTTGAGCAGAAAATAAGGCTCTAACTCCATGTTTCAAATACTTGTAGACAGAATTCGTTCACGATGCTGCATTCCCTGCCTGACTAGAGTGATTTCAGAATGCACTAAGGAGCTATCACAGTTCAGAACCACAGGGGCCGTGATTTTTCTGTAGATGGCCCAGAATCTAGTGGTCTCCTGTCCCGCACTCATGAGACTCCATAGAGATCTGGTTATGTGATATATACACTACCCTCCTGGCCAAAGGGATTTGGACAACTTTTATGCAAATTTAGCCTGAGTATGAACCCTGGTTTTTTTTTAACATGGCATGCCTCTTGTTCATTAGATCATAACCCTCGTTTTGCAGCAAGATCACCTAAAAAACACCGATGCATACTCTTGATTGATGGTGGAGCCCAGGAATCCATGTTTTTACTTTAAGGACCCCAGCTGATTCTAATGTGCAGTCAGGGTTGCAGAACCACTGCTCTGCCTGATAGACTCTCTGACCTAACCTTGTCTTCTATGTTCTGACTTTATTTTAGTTCATCTGACTCTCTTATCTTACTGATTTTAATTTTTGTCTCTAAAAATCTCTGTCCTTCTGTTCCCAGGTAGTAACCTGGCTTCAGTTGTGACTACTCTCTGAGTTCCATTTTGGTTTCCTTGACCCTAGACTGCAGATTTTAATTAATTTGCTCTAGCATTTCAGCAGCAAAAGCTGAGTTCCTTTCTCTGATTCTCAGTAGAATGCAAACTCATCTCACTGACAACCAATAAGTAGAGAGAAATTCTGGGACTGACAGGTGGATCCAGAGAGACAACAATTGGCACGGCAAAGGATAATTGCCAAGTTCCAAGTTCAGGAAGCTTTTGTTTATTAGTTCCATGTAATTTCACCTCCAGGTTGGCTAGATTGTCCTTGGTCTCCAGCAGTGTTTAGTTAAATTCCTCTCCTAAGCAGCCTCTTGAGACTCAGAGCTGGTGGCTCTATCCTCTGACTGTCACCACTCAGAAATCCTGACAACCCTCCTGGAGAGGCAAATCCTGAGCTCTACCTAATCAAGGTGAGACTCCACTTTGATTCTATAATTCTCCCAGTCAGCCTGCTTCATGCCACAGAGCATGAACAAGTAGAAAATGGAGCATGCAAGCATTCTCCTCATTATAGCCCTGAGGCAACTGAGCAGAGAATGTCACCACCCCTGGATCCTTTTGTTGATAATGTGAAAAGTAGCGATCCTTGAACAGAGGGTACAAGAATTTTTTTTATAATTGCCATCCACACATATTTTAAAAATAATTTGATAGGTTATATAAACTCATGCTGTGCTGTGCTTCATCACTCAGTCCTATTCCATTCTTTTCAACCCCATGGACGATAGCCCACCAGGCTCCTCTGTTCATGGGGATTTTCCAGGCAAGGGTGATTGGCAGGTGAAGGTCCCACAAAACAAGACTGTGAGGCAATTATTCACTTGAAAGCTCATCAAGGGCATTAGCTCAGTTGAACTTCTTCCTCTGCCAAACCCTGTTCCCTGATTCCTTTCATAGGCATTAGTTCAGATCAGTTCAGTTGCTCAGTCATGTCCTACTCTTTGGGACCCCATGAACCGCAGCACCCCAGGCCTCCTTGTCCATCACCAACTTCCGGAGTCTACCCAAACCCATGTCCATCGAGTCAGAGATGCCATCCAGCCATCTCATCCTCTGCCATCCCCTTCTCCTCCTGCCCTCAATCTTTCCCAGCATCAGGGTCTTTTCAAATGAGTCAGCTCTTCGCAGCAGGTGGCCAAAGGACTGGAGTTTCAGCTTCAACATCAATCCTTCCAATGAACACCCAGGACTGATCTCCTTTAGGATGCACTGGTTGGATCTCCTTGCAGTCCAAGGCACTCTCAAGAGTCTTCTCCAACACCACAGTTCAAAAGCATCAGTTCTTTGGTCTTCAGCTTTCTTTATGGTCCAACTCTCACATCCATACATGACCATTGGAAAAACCATAGATGGACCTTTGTTGGCAAAGTAACATCTCTGCTTTTTAATATGCTATCTAGCTTGGTCATAACTTTCCTTCCAAGGAGTAAGCGTCTTTTAATTTCATGGCTGCAATCAACATCCACAGTGATTTTGGAGCCCCAAAAATTAAAGTCAGCCACTGTTTCCACTGTTTCCCCATCTATTTGCATGAAGTGATGGGACCAGATGCCATGATCTTCGTTTTCTGAATGTTGAGCTTTAAGCCAACCTTTTCACTCTCCTCTTTCACTTTTATCAAGAGGCCCTTTAGTTCTTCTTCACTTTCTGCCATAAGGGTGGTGTCATCTGCATATCTGAGGTTATTGATATTTCTCCCAGCAATCTTGATTGCAGCTTGTGCTTCCTCCAGTCCAGCGTTCCTCATGATGTACACTGCATGTAAGTTAAATAAGCAGGGTGACAATATACAGCCTTGACATACTCCTTTTCCTATTTGGAACCAGTCTGTTGTTCCATGTCCAGTTCTAACTGTTGCTTCCTGACCTGCACAAAGGTTTCTCAAGAGGCAGGTCAGGTGGTCTGGTATTCCCATCTCTTTCAGAATTTTTCACAGTTTATTGTGATCCACACAGTCAAAGGCTTTGGCATAGTCAATAAAGCAGAAATAGATATTTTTGAACCCCAATAAATATATTTGGTCCAAATTCTATCTCAGCATTTGTGGCGAACACCCGACATTTTTCATGCACTTATGTGCCAGGAAATCATCTAAGATTTATAAGCATTATCTTGTTTTCTTCTGCCAACACTCTTACAAATTAGGTATTATTATTACTCCATTTTGCAGGAGAAGAAACAAACATAGAAGGTACAGACTGAGAATTTTGACACGAACTGCCCAGCTCCAAACCTGGGTATTTAGTCACATTTTATTTTCTATATTTGGGGCATATTTGGTGTTTTCTGGTAGCTTGGTATACAAGGTATAGTTGGAAGACTAAGAATATGAAAGGTACTGATGAGGAAGAAGGTTTGACATTGGAGAAAGAAATTAATACAGGGGGTAAAGATTAAATCAGCAAAAGGATCAGCATGAAAAGGTGACCTACTGGAGATCTTTAGGGGGCGAGCAGAGTAGTCGGGAGTTCAGAGTTCTCTGATCTCAGAAAACTTCGGTCCTTCCCCAGTATTTCTAGAAGAGGAATAAGAGGACTGGGTCAATCCTGGAAAGTGTTTTCTTTCTCGCTAAGAAGACAGAACCTGATAAAAGAGACATTTGCCTTGCTTCTTCCTTCCAGTCTTGGTGCAGGCACTCGATCAATTGTTCTCAAGCTTTGGTCCATATGGGAATCAGCTGAGGAACTTGGTGGCGCACACAGAGGCCGATGCTGTATTCAAGGAGCCTGGGCCTCTCTCTGCTTTCTCGTCCCTCTAGATGATTCCGAAGCACAACAAAGTTTGAGAACTCCAGCTAGAGAAGTAGTTTATCCAGTGTCTGAAGGAAATTCATAGACACTGGTCCCCAGATGAGATGCTGAACCAATCCCAGCAGTGATTTATTTTCAGGTTTCTTGCCGTGTAAAAAGAAAAAGAAAAACCTACTTAAGCTATTTTAAGTAATTGTGGCTTGAAGAATTCTATGTTGATACACAGCCAAAGCAAAAAAAGGAATCACAACCAATTATAATATCTCTGATGCCCATAGAATCAAAATGTTCCAGTTGCTCAGAAAAAATTCAACTTGGGCCCTGAGGCCAAAGAAAAATTACTCCCCTAGGCCTGCGTGAAGGAGACACTGCTTGCTGTGGTAAATAATACCTTCAGCAATATCCCTGCTGCTGCTGCTGCTGCAATATCCCTACTAGGGATAAAAAAGAGAACATTTGGTACAATCTCTTTACAGTGTCTCATTGCAAAATACCAAATCATATACCGGGAAAAGTGATTCCAGGGAATAAGATATAGACTGCAGGGTATCTGAATTAATCTAAGAATGAAGCTTAAAATGTTTGGATGATTAACTGTTGCATAATATGAAAAGGTGAAAATCAAGAAGCAAAACTACGAATTGGTTTGGTTTATTAGCATTGATGGGCTTATAATTTAGCTTGACAATTTTTTCTCTCTTCTGATACAAACACAAGCTTCTAATTTATTCATAATTACCCAGTATTTACCAAATAGAACTTAATAGCTCTATCTTCCTCAACTTTATCATTAAAGTACAAATCAATTTCAACTCCTCTTGTTCCAGTTATATTTTATTTTTTGCTCTGCATCTCTAGGTATATTCTGAAGCTATTGTACTTACCTATCCCAGCAATCTCTAAAAAGTGTTCAAACACTGCTGCCTTTAAAGAAAAGTAATAATTGCCTTAGCTAACTGTGGTCAGAACTACTCAGGGAAAATCAAGGGAAAACAGTCATGAAAGGAGAATGTTGGGCCACGTGACGCAAGTGCTGGTGAAGGAGGATTGTCCCAGGACTGGCCCAGCAATACTTTCTCTTTTTTTAGACTAATTTATTTAATTTAATTGGAGGCTAATTACTTTACAATATTGTAGTGGTGTTTGCCGTACACTGGCATGAATCAGCCATGGGCGTACCTGTGTTCCCCATCCTGAACCCCCCTCCCACGTCCCTCCCCATCCCATCCCTCAGGGTCATCCCAGTGCACCAACCCTGAGCACCCTGTCTCATGCATTGAACTTGGACTGGCGATCTATTTCACATATGATAATATACAGCAGTACTTTCAAGGTTTAGACCTGGAGCTGGCACTACGTAGCAAGACTATTGCCTTATATAGTAATAGAAATTACAGTCTTATGCTGACATGGCTTAATTATCATTCATAAAAAACCCACAGTTCAACAACCAGTATCTTTTTTTGCCGACACTGCAGACAACCAAATCTTGAGTGCAATTTGCATGAGATTCAGGGGAACAGACATTTTAATTATCTTCCTCTTTGCCTTAGATTTTTCTCAGGGTCTATACCTATACTTTCTTCCTTTAGCCCTGTCTCAGAAGAAAGATTGCTTTGTCTTTTTGTAAAATCATCATTCCACTTGTTATCTTGGTGCCTTTCATCCTTCTGTCCTCTGGGACTTTATTCCATCAATCATCTCTGCTCCTTCATCTTGAATCCTTCACCTTCCTCTTGTTTCTTCCTCCTGATTACAAACGTGTTTCTCTGTATCCTCCCCCAAAACAAATCTCTTCCTTGATCTTGCTTCTGCATTAAACTACTGTCTAATCTCTTCCCGTTAAGAGGGAACTTCTAAAAATAAGAGACTGTGCTCAAAGACTTCACTTATAACACCCTCCACTCCCTCTTCAGTTTATTTTCCAACACTTTGAAAATAGGATCTTTGCCTAACAATCCATTTTGTTTGGTTTGGTTTTTTTAGAATGACTTCAATAAACTAATTATCCAAGTCAATTGCTTTTCTACATTTTTGTGTTCCTCTCTATGCCATCTGACACGACTGATCACTCTGTGCTTTTGAAATTTCCTTCACCCTTGGTGTCAGTAATGACACTATTCTTCTGGTTCTTACTGTAACTTCTATTCATTCCTGACAACTTTTATCTGCTGCTTCCTCATCTACTAGTATGTGTGTGTGAATGCTCAACCGTTCAATCATGCCTGACTCTTATCAATCCCATGAATTGTAGCCTGCCAGGATCCTCTGTCTATGGTAAGGATACTGGAGTTGGTTGCCATTTCCTCCTCCAGGATATCTTGCCAACCGAGGATCAAATTCACATCTCCTGCATTGCCGGCCGATTCTTTACCACTAAGCCACCTGGAATCACACACACACATTCATATACATGTATGCACAAAGGCTGCTGTGGAAGAATGATGCCACATCCACTCTCAGCCTCACCTAAAAATGACTAGTCACCAGTGTCAGGCTAAGTTAGGGGAGTAAAGTGGGGTGATCAAGACTTGGAGACTTAGCTCTCCTCGGAGTATAGGCAATCTCAATACCCTAATTCTGTTCCAGGCCCTTTGCCATCTCATTTTGATGATATGTTGTTATTCAGTCTCTAAGTTGTGTCCCAGTCTTTGCAACCCCACAGACTGCAGCATGTCAGGCTTCCTTATCCCTCATTATCTCCCAGAGGTTGGTCAAATTAACCTCCACTGAGTATGTGATGCTATCTAACCATCTCATCCCCTGCCACCTTCTCCTCCTTTTGCCTTCAATCTTTCCCAGCATCAGGGTCATTTCCATTGAGCTGGCTCTTTGCATCAGGTAGCCAAAGGACTGAAGCTTCAGCATCAGTCCTTCCAATGAATGTTCAGGGTTGATTTCCTCTAGGATTGACTGGTTTGATCTCCTTGCAGTTCAAAGGACTCTCAAGAGTCTTCTCCAGCACCACAATTTAAAAGCATCAGTTCTTTAGTGCTCAATCTTCTTTATGGTCCACCTCTCACATCCATATATAACTACTGGAAAAACCATAGCTTTGACTATAAGGATATTTTTTGGTTATTTACATTAATCATAATTTCTCCCTAAATGACATTCACATTTATTCACACTCAGCCTCAATCTTTCAATTCCAATTCAGGTCAGTATATCTGATTGCCTGTTATTCTTATGACTAAACTGACAACCTCTCTAATGCTTTATATTCAAAGCTAAATCACAACACCCAGGACTAAGCACAATGCATTGTTAAATAGCTTAAATTTGTTTAATTGTTTATCTATATTTCAGAAAGTTTAAACAATTATATATTATTTTATTAAAACTAGATTTTAAACCATATTGTGCATGAAAGTTATGTCTAGTGACCAGTATTTTTAAAGCCATGAGGAGGTTTTACCATTGAGCTACCTTGAATGACAAAGGCTTAATGTATTCATGGCTCTTTGCATTATTTTGCACATACATAATTTTCAGACCCTTTAACAGCAGGGATTAGGGTTAGAGGTTGTTCCTCTCTGGTCAAAGTCTGTGTTATAAATATTCTTTATAGAAACATGTCTTCTGGAATTGTCAAAATGAATTCAGGACTATTGTATAACTATGTAAGTTTTGTAGACACAGCTAACCTAGTAACCAATTTGGCTTGCTACTGGGCTGCTTGCTTGCATTTCAAGTAATAACTAGGGTAGCATGGACTTTCTGTGTGTGTGTATAATAAGTGTGTAGACGAAAAGGAGAGTGCTGTTGAACAAGAGTTGGGATTTGCCTCCTCTCGGTAGGCTGTCCCACAGTGCCATTCCGTCAGCTAATATAACATTTAAAAATGCATCCACTGTTTCGTGAAAATAGATGTGGAAGTAGAAGAAGGTCTTTCTTTAAGTTCCATGGATGCTCCAGTATGATTCAATGATTAGACAACAGATGGACAAACACATAAACACTAAATAAGAAATAAGTGCCAAATTCATGTCCCAGGATTTATTCACGAGCCTATGAAAACTTGAAGACTTATGTGTGGCTATGCATATTTATGAAGCTGAAAACAATGGTATATTATTATTTCCTAACCTGCAGGGCTCTTGATTTTATGTGTGCATAAAATGACTATAATTTTGAGATGCAACATTCTTCACCTGCATCTGTCTTCTCACATGAAAATTGAGGGAGAAGGACTCCAATGTCATATAGATTCATCTAGAATCATAAAGCTAAAATTGAATTCAAGACCTCGTCGGACTATTAGATATCGTCAATTCTTTGCTATTTCCTTTACTGAAGAGTATGATGACTTTGAGAGGTCTGTTAAGTTCCCACTAAAGGCAGCCAAAGCCAGTATTAGCCATAGAAAGAGCTGAGTCCAAGTTTATGCAGCAAAAATTGGGCCCTGTATTATTGTTACAGTTACTCAGTGAGGTGAGATAAAAGTGGAACTAATTTCTCATGCTGAATAGCCAAAAAAATTGCAAGGGTAATTAACATTTTTGAAGGTTCCTATGTGCCAGGCACTGTTAAAAGCACTTTGCATGTATATTAATTCATTTTAACATCATCATAACCCATCAGAATGGGTAATACTGTTAGTTTCCATTATACAGATAGTAAACATGAATGCAGGGGCGGTCTCATTGCTAGTAAGAGTAGAGTCAGATTTCACATTTAGGCAAAAATTTTCCAGAGTCCATATTTAACTTTTCTGTTTCTCAGATAAATCCAAGTCACATTTTAATTTAGTGGTAATGCTATACATATTTACTTCTACCATTATTCACTCAATTATCCTCAAAACTCTTGAAAACTCTAATAATGAGGCATTCACTACCTGAAAGTTGAAGGTACAAAATGCCAACATTTGGGGTTTGCCACAAACTCATCTGTCTAATAAAACTTTTCAAGGAAAATACCTCAAAGTTTTGGGGAGCTGTGCCCCACCATCTCAAAGCATTGATTTGAAACTTTGTAGTATGACTCAGTCACCGCAGCCACAGTTCATCCCCGGGATGGGTGCATGACTAGACTGAGCCAAACGACCCCTGCCTTGGGAATCTGGGGAGAGGGAGTGCCTCAGCTGTGACATGTAAAACATGAACACCTTTTGAAAGTAACATTCCCCTGTGTGGAGCAGCACAAGGTAAGAAAAAAGTACATTTATGGGAAATAAACCGAGAAGAAGCCATACAATAAAGGTTTCCCACCAGAGGACCAATCTTGTGGCCCATTTTTAAGTCCAGTGGAATCATGCCTTTTGGTTCCATCACATTCTTTGGTTTCCATACACTTTGGGATATGTTTCTGGTATCTTTTCTCTTTTGGCTTTCAGTTCAGTTCAGTTCAGTTGCTCAGTCGTGTCCGACTCTCCGCGACCCCATGAATCACAGCACGCCAGGCCTCCCTGTCCATCACCAACTCCCAGAGCTCACTCAAACTCATGTCCACAGAGTCGGTTCCAGCCATCTCATTCTCTGTCGTCCCCTTCTCCTCCCGCCCCCAACCTTTCCCAGCATCAGAGTCTTTTCCAGTGAGTCAACTCGTCGCATGAGGTGGCCAAAGTATTGCAGTTTCAGCTTTAGCATCAGTCTTTCCAATGAACACCCAGGATTGATCTCCTTTAGAATGGACTGGTTGGATCTCCTTGCAGTATAAGGGACTCTCAAGAGTCTTCTCCAACACCACAGTTCAAAAGCAGGCTTTAGCTGGCTCTAATTACATTTCTGTTACTTGCAACCATAGAACCCTAACTAGTTTAAAGTGAGACACGTTATATTTAAACAAGTTATACATATTTTATATTCATTTAGTTCAGTCACTCAGTCGTGTCTGACTCTTTGTGACCCCATGAACTGCAGCACACCAGGCCTCGCTGTCCATCACCAACTCCCGGAGTCCACCCAAATCCATGTCCATTGAGTCAGCGATGCCATCCAACCATCTCATCCTCTGTCGTCCCCTTCTCCTCCTGCCCTCAATCTTTCCCAGTATCAGGGTCTTTTCAAATGAGTCAACTCTTTGCATGAGGTGGCCAAAGTATTGGAGTTTCAGCTTTAGCATCAGTCCTTCCAATGAACACCCAGGATTGATCTCCTTTAGGATGGACTGGTTGGATCTCCTTGCAGTCCAAGGGACTCTCAAGAGTCTTCTCCAATACCACAGTTCAAAAGCATCATTCTTTGGTGCTCAGTTTTCTTCACAGTCCAACTCTCACATCCATACATGACCACTGGAAACACCATAGCCTTGACTAGACGGACCTTTGTTGGCAAAGTAATGTCTCTGCTTTTTAATATGCTGTCTAGGTTGGTCATAACTTTCCTTCCAAGATATAAGCATCTTTTAATTTCATGGCTGCAATCACCATCTGCACTGATTTTGGAGCCCAGAAAAATAAAGTCAACCACTGTTTCCACTATTTCCCCATCTATTTGCCATGAAGTGATGGGACCGGATGTCATGATCTTAGTTTTCTGAATGTTGAGCTTTAAGCCAAAGCATTATATTCATTATGTTTAATCAAATACATTTAAAAAGTGTTTTAAAAGTATTTGCTGAAATGTATATCAAGTATTCTTACCAGCTACATCAGTCTGAAGGTTAACCCTTTGATGGTAGAATTGAGAAAGGATAGTTAGGTTTTACTAAGTAAGATTCATCAATAAAACTGAGTCATTTATAGCTCTGCTTCCCCAAGGGCATATAGTTTTTTTTCACGTCTATTATGTACGGTCATGAAATTAAGTTTCCAGCATGTCAAGAGAATGCTGAATGCATCATATTTCTTTTGACCTCCATTTCAAGCTCTTGAGTCAAAATGTCACCTGACTTGGGCATCTTTCCAGCCAGGCTGTGGGCTTCTCAAGAGCCAGAGGCTCTGGGGCATTGGATATGAGCCAGGTGTACATGTGGGCAGAGTAATAGAACTTGAAGAATAATGACAGGCCCTACCCACCTCTGAATATTTCCCTCAGATGCCTTTCCCAGTGAGAGTGCATTCATGAGAAAATGAAAAGAACAAAACCTCAAAACCATTCCACCACTGTCCAGCTATTTTGGTCAAATGCCAAGTCAGGAGTAGAGATAGTCATAGAATGAAAATGCTGTCCCTCAAAGGAGCAGAGACCAATATGGTCCATTGACTAGACAGTAAAATATTAGATCAGAGCCAATTTTGTGGCATTAGTAGAGCCTGCATTTTATTTAACTGAACTGTTCTCAAGTTTAGGTGGTACTTCTATCATCAGGAACCAGGTGGCTAGAATGTAATAGTGCTGTTTTGTTTAGTGAGAGTATTTACTCTGCAATAGTTAATGGGTGCTCAGTGTTTGAGAGAAAGAAAGAATAGGGAAAATTATCACGGGTAATCTGAGTTAAGGTTCAAAAGAAATCATTGCAGTTTTAGTTTGGCTGAATGGTAAATGGTTCTCTCAAATATTTGAGAAAAGTCTGCTCAGTGTTTGAGAGGTAAAAAGAATAGGAAAAAATTATCACAGGTAATCTGAGTTAATGTTCAAAAGAAATCATTGCAGTTATAGCTTGTCTGAACGGTAAATAGTTCTCTCAGATATTTGAGAAAAGCCATTCGCCACTTAATTTAATAGGTCATTTTTGTTTTGCCCAGGGCTCCTTGCAGGCATGTCCATATTTGACTGTAGTTACAGATTCAGCCTATGCAGTTAGAATGAGTGTGTATGGGACAGAGAAATAAAAGTAGCCACATCCTGGAAGCAAAGGCTAAATTCTTGGAGCCTAGGAGGACTAAGTGTTTGCTGAAACAGTCATGTGGGTCAAGAGAGCTGCAGGACAGAGGTGGAGAATCTAAGAACCCAGGAAAGTTCTCCCGAGAGAATCAGCTGTCCACTGGCCCCAAGAGCCCCAAATTTGTCTATAATAAGTTCAAGCAAAGTCTTTTCTATGTCCTTACCAATTCTTTCTTCTCGGCTCCTATAGAAGCATCAGAAAGTTAGGTGGCAGACCAGGTGAAGGACGACAACTGCAAAATAGAACACTAGAAAAGGTATCATTATATTACTGGGCTTCCCTGGTGGCTCAGTGGTAAAGAATTCGCTCGCCAAAGAAGGAGACATAAGTTTGATTCCTGGGTCAGGAATATCCCTTGGAGAAGGAAATGGCAACCCACACCAGTATTCTTGCCTTTGAAATTCCATGGACAGAGGAGACTGGTGGGCTATAGTCCACACTGGATTTGAATTAGTAAATACAAAGCAACATCATTATAACTTCATTTTCCATTGAAAATCGAAGTTTAGCCTAAAGCAAGGGCTGGGGGGAACTTTATATTATATCAAGTTGAGAATTATGGTTACAATCTAAAACTAGGAACCTGGTTTCTAAATGAGAATACACTCATTAGCAACTTAGAGTGATCCAAGACACTGTTACTTAAAAATGAACAGAAAAGCCAAGGAGACTTTGAGCAATTTTAGGTAGGGATTAATGATGAATACATTTTATCAGGTGGCAATGGGAGACAAAAACAAAGCGTTCACTTAAGTTATATCCTGAGTTTTCCTTGTTCATTAATTTGCTAGAATTATTATTTTATTTTCCAGGCACTATACTAAGTGATTTATATGTATTACCTCATTTTATTTTAACTCTCACATCAAATATATGAATTAGATATAGTCTTTTCTCTTAGGGAAAAAAATGAAAATTTGAGAAGTTCCATATTTTGCCCAAGATCACATATTTAGTAAGCGGAAGAGCTGGGATATTAACTAGATCTGTCTGATTAATAAGTTCATGCTCTTAACTACTGGGCTTTCAACCACTGCCATGTACTATTGGCATAAATAAATCATTCATGGTTCAGTAGAAAGGTTTGAGGGGAAGATCTTTCATGAAACAGCAAGTAAAACATACCAGTTTTGTAAGTTAAAAGATGGATAGCTGGTGAGAAGTTGCTGTGCGGCTTGGGGAGCCTCGTCGGGTGCTCAGTGATGGCCTGGGATGGGGGCTGTGGGATGGTGAGGAGAGGAGGCTCAGGAGGGAGGGGATATATGTGTGACAGTGGGTGATTTGTGTTGTTGTGTGGCAGAGGCCGACGCAGCATTGTAAAAATTCAAAAATAAAATAAGTATTTCTATGTGTGCATGACTCTGTGTGAAATGTTTTTAAAGTCTAGAAAGATATACCATTATTTTTCTCCAGTTGTTTGGGGGTTTTCCATCTATTTGTTTAGCTTGCTTTCTTTCTTCTTTTTTTAATTTTTTTTTTTTTACTGTTATTGCTTTTATAAAAGGAAAAAATACTTTTTTTTGGCAGTAATTGAAAGTATGTCACTTCTCTGTTTTGTGTTTTATTTCCTTGAGTTTAATTATGTGACTGCTCCTTTGTTAAATTGATTTCAATATTTCTATCACTGTTTGGTTTAAATTGGTAAATTCTGCCCTCCTGAGTGGCTTCTCCTGGTCCCCATGTTGATTGCCAGTGCCTGAAGCTCCCCAAGAAGTGCTTCATGGTTAGGGAAACAGCTTGCTTTTTCAAAGGATGCTTGATCATTTCAGAGCTTACTGCACAGAATCTACACATTAATTATTTTCTATCAAAATATAACTATTTAAAATACAATGAAATTGGATGGCATCACTTACGTAACTCAGCAAAGGGAAAATGAGCAGAATAGAAAGCAGATCAGTGGTTTCCAGAGTCTGGGAGAAGGAGCAGGGTTTGACTACACATAGGCAGAGGGTAATTTGGGACAGGGGGTAATAAAATTGTCAAATAAGGTGGTTATACAACTGCATATATTTGTCAAAACTTGGGGAACTGTACAATAAAAATAGTGGATCTTATACTAGGTATATTCAATCTTAATTTTAAAAAATGAGAAGAAATACAACGTAAATCCTGATGTTCCATTGTCAATTTTTCTTTTTTGTCACATGAGAAAAATAATATTCAAGAAAAGAGCTTATTGCTCAAACTTTCTTCTTTTTGTCAACATCACTGTGCTTAATTTTTCTTCTCCTCTAGGTCTCTCTTCTCTTCTCATGGTTAACAAGCTCTCTAAAGAAAACCCTTACAACCACACATCATAAAAGCATCTTCTCACTCCCTCTCTAGCTTCCATACACCATGGATCAAAAGTAACTTATTTTAATTCTTTGTTTTAAACAATTAACTCAATCTTTAAAATTTCATTATGAGGAAAAGGCTGCTTCTTTAAGAAAAAATGGTTAAGATCATTATTTTATTCATTCTGGAAAATATCTAGAGCAGAGGCTTGAGATTTTGACTGCAAGTGGAATCCCTCCAGGAACTTTACAAAAATCACTGGATCTGGGATCGTACCTCTAGGGATTCAGACATATTGTTGGGACACAGACCAAACACAAGCACTTTAGAATTTCCCCAGATCATTCTAAAGAGCAGCCAAAGTTCAGAGCCACAATCCAAAGTTTTAAGAATAAAATTTTTCTCTTATAGAAACTTCTTTCGTAGCTATTCTTAAAGAAGGAAATGCTTATTTTTAGCAAGAAAAGTATGTGTGTACACAGAAAGTCATCTCACTGTGATGTCCTCGTTGATGAACTGATGTGAGATCCTGTTAACAACTAACGATGGTTAATTACATTTCCTTTCCAGGTGACAACTGTAGCTGCACCAAGGTCTCAGTGACACCTCTCCTTGGATGCAATTTACATCTATAATCAGTTGACTTTAAGTAAAGCAGGGTAACCTCAAAAGTGTGGGTGAGCCTCATGCAGTCGAAGATCTTAAGAGCAAATATCTGAGTTTTCCCAGAGAAGAAGGAAATCTTCCTAGAAGTTGAAATGCAGAAATTCTGCCTGAATTTTCAGCCTGCTAAACTAGCCTATGGATTTTGGACTTGCCAGCCTCATCCATGTGAAGCAATTCCTTAAAATAAATCTTAATCTCTGTTTCTTTATGTGTGTGTATATATATATATATATATATTCTCTCACTCCATATGAATAAATATATATTATATAAATATAATCTCTTTCTATATATATACACATATATTTTATATATAATAATATATTCTGTTTTATGTTAAATAATTTTTAATATTATATTAAATAATAATATATTAATACTTTCTGCCTGTGCACTGTGGTGGATGTATTATTATATTTATTATAGACATGTAATATATTATTAAATAATAATATTCTTCCTGCCTGTGCACCTTGTGGATGTCTATGAATGGTGGTTGTACTAGGCAGAAATTACTAATTCAAAAAATTTTTCAAAGATTTTTGTCGCTTAAATTCTTAAACAATGGTTAAGAAAAGTTCAGACAGGCATTGGAATGTCATTAATAAAAATTTAAGATACAACAAAGTATCGTTGGTTTCTCTGGGCTCTATGGAAAACTAAAAAATCTATACTGAAACTATGAACAGCCATCAAGAAAGCCCAGTGAAATACTCCCTGAAACAGAATATTGATTCTTCACATTATTTAGTAATGCAAAAGGAGAGCTATTCACTAGCTTCCTGGTCACCTTAAAGTGTTTCTTTGAAAATGGTCTAGGTGGACGCAAGCTCCCAAGATGTACTACTGAGTCAAAAATCTCGTGCAAAACAGTCACCTCCTTCCTTTCTGAGCACCCCTCCTCTTACACCATCAGCCAGGCAGGGCCACAAACAAAGAAAGCCAAGACCTGGAATGATGATTTACAGCCAGTGGTGGCTGCAGGAATAAAACGCTAAGAATTCCTTCTGAATCTCCCACCTGGTTATCCTTTATTACAAACACAGAGGGTGTAAGCCAGCAGCATCTTTACAACCAGGGTGCACACCACCACAGGTCTGGCCAGGGGATCAGACTAAGAGAGCACCTGCAGGTTCCAGCAGAAAATCCTGGGCCTCAAAAATTGCATTTGTGCACGTGCTCCTGCATTGGCCTTCCCTGGTGGCTCAGACAGTAAAGCGTCTGCCTGCAATGCGGGAGACCTGGGTTCGATCCCTGGACCAGGAAGATCCCCTGGAAAAGGAAATGGCAACCCACTCCAGTACTCTTGCCTGGAAAATTCCATGGACAGAGGAGCCTGGTAGGCAACAGTCTGTGGGATCGCACAAACTAGGACATGACTGAGCAACTTCACTTACTTACATGTGTTCCTATTAGGAATCTCATTTCTGCTACTAGGAAGACAGAAGTCTCATGCACCATCAGACTGGAGAGTTATTTCACTATAATCCAAAGATCACAGGCACAGGGAACAACTCTTTTTTTTTTCTTCTTAAAGGTCTACCTATACTGACTGTAAGTAAGTGTGGTGACTTATTGTTGTCAGTCACTAAGTCGTGTCTGACTCTTGGTGACCCCATGGACTGCAACACTCCAGGCTTCCCTGTCCTTCACTGTCTCCCAGAATTTGCTCAAACTCGTGTCCGTAGTCTCAGTGATACCATCCAACCATCTCATCCTCTGTCGCCCCCTTCTCCTCCTGCCCTCAGTCTTTCCCAGCATCAGGGTCTTTTCCAGTGAGTCAGTTCTGCGCAGCAGGTGGCCAAAGGATTGGAGCTTCAGCTTCAGCACCAGTCCTCCCAATGAGTATTCAGGGTTGATTTCCTTTAGGATTGACTGGTTTGATCTCCTTGCAGTCCAAGGGGTTCTCAAGAGTCTTTTTCCAGCACCAGAATTTGAAAGAATAAATTCTTTGGCTCTCAGCCTTCTTTATGGTTCAGCTCTCACATCCATATATGACCACTGGAAAAACCATAGCTTTGACTATAAGGACCTTTGTTGTCAAAGTGACGTCTCTGCCTTTTAATACTCTGTCTAGGTTTGTCACAGCCTTTCTTCCAAGGTGATAATGATAGAGTCTAACTTTCAGTTTCACTCCTGCTAATTTCTCCTTTTTGCTTA
This sequence comes from Moschus berezovskii, assembly GCF_049115385.1. NCBI lineage: Eukaryota > Metazoa > Chordata > Mammalia > Artiodactyla > Moschidae > Moschus > Moschus berezovskii. The sequence goes on along the minus strand of NC_142469.1, from coordinate 89,849,360 downwards.
TTTCCTTAAAACTTTTTAAAATGTAAACTTTAGCATCCTCCTGAATATTTTTTTATTTGAGTTTTGTTATATGTTCTTGTTTTGACTATTCAGCAGCTACTGGAAACATTCTCAGTTGAAGAGTGCTAGGATGTTTTTCCTAGAAGTTTACTTCTGCCAGTGAAAAGGGTTATTTGTTATTTTAATGAGCAGAGATTTTCATTCTTGACTTCTTAAAAAAACAAACAAAATAGAAAGTCCAAGGATACTAGGCTTAAAAAGGTAAAGTTTATACTGGGGACTAGCTGTCAGTTTCCTTGGCCCCGCCTTGATTCCCAACTTTCTTCCCCCATTTTAATTTTGCATACACTTTTTCCCCTTTCCCTTGACCTTCATAGCTTGTCCCACAGGACTGGAGCCGTTTGCTGACCAGTCTCAGAACTGTTGTTGTTTAGTCATTAAGTCATGTCCAACTCTTTGTGGCCCCATGGATTGCAGCACACCAGGCTCCCCTGTCCCCCATTATCTCCCAGAGCTGACTCAAATTCATGTGCATTGAGTCAGTGATGCTATCTAACCAACTCATCCTCTGTTGCCCCCTTCTCCTTTTGCCTTCACTATTTCCCAGCATCAGGGTCTTTTCCAATGAGTCAGCACTTCGCATAAGATGGCCAAACTATTAGAGTTTCAGCTTCAGCATCAGTCCTTACAGTGAATATTCAGGGTTGATTTCCTTTAGGATTGACTGCCTTGATCTCCTTGTAGTCTAAGGGAAGCTTAAATAGAACAATGATGTCAAAGACAAATCCAAAGAGCGCAAATTTACCTTTTCCTTTCCTAGAGCTTCAAGATGCAATGGAGAACATATATTTAAACCAGTATTTAAACTCCCTACTACCAGACCACCTGACCTGCCTCTTAAGAAACCTGTATGCAGGTCAGGAAGCAACAGTTAGAACTGGACATGGAACAACAGACTGGTTCCAAATAGGAAAAGGAGTATGTCAAGGTTGTATATTGTCACCCTGCTTATTTAACTTATATGCAGAGTACATCATGAGGAACGCTGGGCTGGAAGAAGCACAAGCTGGAATCAAGATTGCCGGGAGAAATATCAATAACCTCAGATATGCAGATGACACCACCATTATGGCAGAAAGTGAAGAGGAACTCAAAAGCCTCTTGATGAAAGTGAAAGGGGAGAGTGAAAAAGTTGGCTTGAAGCTCAACATTTAGAAAACAAAGATCATGGCATCTGGTCCCATCACTTCATGGGAAATGGATGGGGAAACAGTGGAAACAGTGTCAGACTTTATTTTTGGGGGCTCCAAAATCACTGCGAATGCTGATTGCAGCCATGAAATTAAAAGACACTTACTCCTTGGAAGGAAAGTTATGACCAACCTAGAGAGTATATTAAAAAGCAGAGACATTGCTTTGCAACCAAGGTCCGTCTAGTCAAGCTATGATTTTTCCAGTGGTCATGAATGGATGTGAGAGTTGGACTGTGAAGAAAGCTGATCGCTGAAGAATTGATGCTTTTGAACTGTGGTGCTGGAGAAGACGCTTGAGAGTCCCTTGGACTGCAAGGAGATCCAACCAGTCCATTCGAAGGAGATCAGTCCTGGGTGTTCATTGGAAGGACTGATGCTAAAGCTGAAACTCCAATACTTTGGCCACCTCATGTGATGAGTTGACTCACTGGAAAAGACTCTGATGCTGGGAAGGATTGGGGGCAGGAGGAGAAGGGGACGACAGAGAACGAGATGGCTGGAAGGCATCACCGACTTGATGGACATGAGTTTGAGTGAACTCCGGGAGTTGGTGATGGACAGGGAGGCCTGGCGTGCTGTGATTCATGGGGTTGCAAAGAGTCAGACATGACTGAGCAACTGAACTGAACTGAACTGAACCACCATACTAACAGCTAAAAATAATTATGGAAATTCAAAGGCAGAAGCTGTGAATTACTAAGAAAGGACCACGTCTGGGATGTTATATTGTGAGAATACCAGCTTCATTGCCTCTGCTGCAGCCAGATCCTTCTAGCGGTCTCTCTCTCAGATGCCTGCGAGATTGGACTCAGGCAAAATGCCAGTCAAAGGGACGCATTTAAGCTATGCTTTTGCTCCTCCACAAAATCTTTCAATGTTTTCAGTAACTTAAAGTAGAAAAATATTTAGAATTCTCAAAACTCTAGTTTCTCCAGTGCTTCACTCCTTGCATATTCCACAAACACCAGACCCCCAGTGCTTACTGACCTAAGGAGCCACTTTCCCTTCCCCCATTGACCAAGAAGAGGCATAGGAAGAGAGAAAACTCTACTCCTTTATTCTTTTCCACTGACCTCATTATCTCCTCCTACCCCTCTGAAGAGTGCTCTTACATTTTCTCTGATTGTTCCCCCACTGAGGGTGTCATATATTGGGGGAAACTGTTTTCAAACAGTTCCTATTCCTAAGATCATAGGATTAATGACCAGCCAAGTAATTTGGGGTGCATCAGTTTATACCCCCATCTTGTTCCAATCATCCATCTGTATCACCACAGAGAAAGTGTTAGAAGGAGTAGGTTCTTTATCTTGCCTCTTTGTCTTGATGCAAGCATGAATTATTTTTAAGCAAGAAGCTCAGCCTCCATGAACTTAGAAGTTTCAATCCATTTCCTTCATTCTAGGGGAAATATTAAATTGATACTATTCTAACCCAGGGTAAGCAGGAAAATAAAAGGAGAGTGGGAAGAAAATTATTTAGCACAGATTTCCTTTAAATTTTGCCATTCACCTTCCAATAGGGTATCTAACTAATCTAAAAACTATCCTGTAAATCAGGTATTATTCTTCCCAATTTTATTTGAGTAAATAGGCGAAAAGGTTAAGTAACTGCCTAAATTTAACTCAGAGTCGTGTAAATCATAGAAAAGTGAAAGTGGGAAGTTACTCAGTCGTGCTATTCTTTGCGACCCCATGGACTGTAGCCTGCCAGGTTCCTCTGTCCATGGGATTTTCCCTGCAAGGATACTGGAGTGGGTTGCCATTTCCTTCTCTAGGGGATCTTCCCGACTCAGGGATTGAACCCGGGTCTCCCACACTGCAGGCAGACTCTATCGTCTGAGCCCCCAGTAAATCATAGAATTTATTCACAAATGACCAATTGTTCCTACCCAAAACACACTATCTTTCAAAAACAAGACAAAACAAAGAAGGGTGGGAAATTCAAAAAAGAAGGGGAAATTAAGCAAATCTTTTTATTAGCAAATAGGCAAGTCTGCAAGGGATTCTCAGGTGGTGCTAATGGTAAAGAACCCACCTGCCAATGCAGGAGACCTGTTTTCTAGATAGGAAAAGGGCATAGAAACCCACTCCAGGATTTTTGCCAGGAGAATCCCATGGACAGGGGAGCCTGGTGGGCTACAGTCCAAAGGGTCTCTAACAGTCAGACACAACTGAAGTGACTTAGCACACACCAGGGAAGTCTGCAAGTGCTTTCATTGACTCTGGCAACACCCAGACCACAGCCGCTGACAAAATCCCTCCATTTTGATATAACCTCTTTAGCTTAAAAATGATTCCTATTAAAGAAATAATGCAGAAACCAGTATATTTTTTAACAATTTTTTAAAATCAATTATACTTTCAGTGAAGGAGCTGTCAATCCTCTTGGGAAGAAGAGTCACTTTTAATTTCCCCCAAAGCATTGAAAACCCTGAGCATTTGGAACTCCTCTGCTGAAACTGTGTTCAGGGCCAGTTTATCAGCCACATAAGGATATCTGTTTCATTGCACATATTCATATATTTTTATAAACCCAGATTGTTTATCTGCATTTTTTTTATTGGGCTCTAAATAGTTTTTAGCTATCTCCAAAATGAAATTCAGTATTGAAGGATAAAGATTGGCTGCTGCCAAAGACAGTCCAAAAAAATGTATGTTGGACTCTGAAAAGAATTCCAAGGGCATTTTGAGCAAAAGCAAAAAGGGTAAATATATGACTTTCAAGGAGCTACTTTTTGATGGGGCTCAAATTCCTCTGAATGTAAAACTTGGGGTATATTTGTCATCATTTTCATTACCTTCAGAGTAGCATTTCTACTTAGAGCATGAAAATTAAAGAAAAATGTAAAGCCCTCCTATTTTCTAGATTCAGGAATCCAGGCAGAGCGTTTGACATGAACCTACATGATTCATAGAGGTTCTCAGAGCACTGCTTTTTGGCAGTATGATCTTTTGTCAGTGTGAAACTTGTAAGATAAAGGGATATATATAGACCAGCGGGATCGCGAAGGAGTAGGAGGCAGCACTGCACAATGTGCAAAAAGTCCAAGGATAAAACTCAGATGCTGCTAGAATCCCCACTTCCTGAGATCTTCTCAAAAGCATGGAAAACTTGACACGCCAGTTGGAACAGATACTGGCAACAAATAAACACTGAAGCTAGAATGTTCAGCCAAGTAGAATAGGACAAAGAAAGGAAAAAGATAGAAAGATGGAAAAAGTGTCCAAATGTGACGCATATTGGAAAACCTGTCCACGACATTAAGGACAAAGCACAGAAGCTCAAGACTGAGGCCTCTTTGCCAGGATTGATGGAAGGAAGGAAAGAAGGAAGGAGAGAGGGAGAGAAAAGGAGAGATAAAGAAAGAAAAATAGAGCTTCTTGTCTAACAAGAGAACTTCGTGGAAACCAACAGGAAAACTCTATCTTGGTTGAATACTGATCTGAACATTGGGAACATCTCTGCTCAGAACTATTGAAGCAAGTCTCTGCTGGGAGACAATTCTCAGTGGGTCTCTCCTATTTGTGCTGGAGGTACTGACACCCTTTTTCCCTGGACTGTCTTTTCAAGGGTCTTCGTTAAGCAAACTACTCTGGAAGACAGAAAGAGTGTCTCCCTCTGGGGCAAAGGCAGACCTTTAAATTTATTTTCTGTTTTTTGTTGTTGTTGTTGTCTAGGGCAATGAAGATAAGATGTCTCTCTGGGGCAAGGGTTGAACGTTGTTTACTGACAGTCCCTTTAAAAGAATATTTCCTCAGCTCCAGTTCATTACCCGGACACAAGGCCACACTGTGGGTGTGACATCTACCTGGGCTGCCCACTTGGGACTAGGGAGCCAGGGAAATAAATGTGACACCTAGAAGGCCTGCTGTGTCACAAGTAATCAAGTCCTTTTTTTCAGATGTAAGAGTTCTATGTCTTCTGCTAGCATCATCCGTGAAACAGTTGCAGGTTACCTTTTAAACTTGCAATTAGGGTAATGCTTCAGATCTTTCACAGTTTGTGACATTCTGCAACTTCCAGAGAGAGGCTCACGTAGGATGTTTTTATAATCTCTCTCAAAGCAACAACATTTTATCTCCTGGAAGACAATTAAAGCAGACATAGATGTCGATGAGAAAAAGACAGGCCCAAGCATGGAGGAAACACACACATACACACCAGTATTAAGCACAGGATGAAAATGATATTTTAATATTTTGAATAACATAAATAGAAATGAGAGGTAGAGATAGATGGATAGACATTGATGTATAGAGAGATAGATAAGTATAGAAATAAGAGAGAGAGAGAGATGACAGAGATAGACAAACAGGGACACAGACAGAGAGAGAATAAAGTGCATATTTGGGGGTGAGTGTGTATTTGTATTTTCATGTGTGTGTATCAATACTGAGCATTAATATACAAGTTAAGAACAGGTCATATAAGAATAAAACACGTTTTCAGATTTTGCAACTTAGAATTTGTATTTTAAAGAGTATCTCACAAGATATTGAGCCCCCCAACAATGAGACGAATGGAGAATGAAGTAGGTTGATTTTCTCTTTATTTTTCTCTTTGATTTCTATCTTTGGTGAACCTTCAGGAGAAATGATGCTGTATGAAAATTAGGTTTAAAATTGGATCATTCATTTCAATTTTATTGCTTGTTCCCTAAAAGAAAAGTGGAAGAGCAATAAACGATCTCTCGCCTCAGCGTTATCAATTTGTATTCACTGTGCTTTATATCTCCCATTTAGACATGGCTGTGCCCTGACCTTCCTTTTAATTTAGTTCCAACATATTTTTAGCATTTCATCTCATGGTCAGTCTCAAAAGCTTCTGGAGCATTTCGCAGCTTGCTGAGGTTACATTTCATAAAGGTCTCAAACAGCTTTTTTTTTTTTAATACATGTCACTTAAATGCAATGAAAACTTTTGTTTCAGAGAAGTCAGATAGCCTTAGCATATTCCCTTGGACTTTGTTTCTTCAGGAACGTTGGTGTATCAGCACTAATCTGGGCAAGAAAAAGAACTGAGGCAAACTGTAGGTTTTATCTAATCCCTGGAAGACATTTTAGCAGCATGCACGAAGTAAGAAAATCTTTCTTCTCCCCTAAACCACCGAGTTCGTGAAAAAGACTTCATTCATAGGGTGAAATGAATAACATGAGTGAACAGGATGAATTGACATGTGGTCAGAACCTCAGAGGTGAGCTTCCCAAGTTGCGTGTGTGCTAAGTCGTTTCAGTCGTGTCCAGCTCTTTGCGACCCTATGGCCTGTAGCCCACATGGCTCTTTTGTCCATTAGATTCTCCAGGCAAGAATACTGGAGTGGGTAGCCATTTCCTTCTCCAGGGGATCTTCCTGACCCAGGGATCAAACCAGCGTCTCTTATATCTCTTGCATTGGCAGGCAGGTTCTTTACATTAGCACCACCTGGGAAGCCAAGGGAGGTGGGAGGCTAATGTGAGATCTCTTCAAAACAACGGTTTGGTCTCTTACTTTTGACCTCTTTAGTTTTTCTGCAGTAATGAGCATAGTTCCATTTTCCAGAAGAGCATATATTTCTATGAAAGAGATTGAAAGAATTATTTTTGCTCACTTGCTTTTAAGAAATAAAATTAAAATAAAAATTGTGTACAACGAAGACTAAGGTGGGAGGGTTTATTGCACCTGCTGGTCCTGACTCTTTCCCAAGAGTTCGTTATTTCTTCTTCTCAGAGTTGTCAGCTTTGGACGCAAAACAAAACCACAGAGTATCTTTTCCAGACCTCATGAAGGTCTAGCCAAGTGTCACTAGCATCATACCTCCACTTAGAAAGTTTCCCGTCCTCTGTAGTCTTTCTTGGCTTTAACCCAATCTTTTCCCACTTTGGATCTCTACTTTTTTCCGAGGTCCTTTGAGTTTACTTTCTGTTCACAGCACATTTGTGGAGCAGTTACACTTAAAGATTCCTGGTTTTCCTAAAAGTTGAAACCTTTCCTTGATCTGCAGAGCTGCCAGCTCTATCACTTTCCTGAGTTCCTCTTGGATGACGTGTCCCTATGTGAATTTCTTGGAATCTTGTCATTGTAACTTTATGTAGCAGAACTATTTTAAGCATACAGTAAGAACATGCATTTTATTCCTTCTAACGCTTCACCCCCAGAATGTTTTCTTTAGTCATTCAACAAACATTTCAAGTGTCTACTATATGCTGGTTAAGCTGCTAGGCACCAGGAACATTAGATACTTTAGACATGGTTTCTGGTTTTTTTTTTTTTTTTTTTTTTGAGATTTCAGGCTCTCAGAAATATTAGCAGCTGTCTTCCTTTATCGTACCTAATCAATCACTAGCACTCCAGCTATGAAATAGCAAATGCATTCATCTCTTTGAATTCCTTCTCAATTCTATATCATACCTTTCATTGACTAATTTACATAAACAACTCTCCATGGATAAAACTTAAAAAGGAAAAAGCCTAGCTAAAAAGACATAGCTTTTAACATAGATTTCACGTTATAAGCTATTTAAGAAAGAATTATTTGTAAGTGAAAATGAAAAAGCTCTCAACCAATATTGAGAAAATCTGGGCTCAGTCACCAAAAAATAGCTAGATGGCTACAGAAAAGCCATTTAACCTTTTGAATTTCAGTGTCTGCATCGGAGTAAATGTCCCCTTAGTTCTCAGATCTAAAATTCAACGAATCTAAATGTAAAAGTATTTCAGTTATGAAATGCTGCTCGAAACACATTTCTCATGGAAATTCAGAGAAATGTAAAAATTCAGGCAGCAGACACAGGAGGATTCACTAGATAAATAGATGAGGAGTTGCACTGAAACTCCCCATCTAGGAGGAGGGCCAGATCTGCCCAAAGGTATGAGACATATTTGGCTCTGAATCTGCTCCACAGCTCAACAACTTCCTCTCTCAGCAAAGTCAGACACAAGACCATCAAAAGACTTGGGCTTGACTGTGACTTTCCTTCTGTATCTGGTGATGATCTTTCCAAATTTATCAGCAAAATTCAACTGAAAAAAAAAAACCTATCTGTTATTGGATATGCAGGCTAATAAGATCAAGACAGAGAGGAAATCATATAATAATATGTATATGTGATAAAAATGGATCTTTTCTGACCCTGTAAGGATCTGCCATTTCCAATGCTGTAGTCTACAGAGAACCAGAAAGTTAAATGTGGCTTATAAAATCATATTAGCAATTGCTGTGGAAAATCCTTCAAGAGATGGAAATACCAGACCACCTGACTTGCCTCCTGAGAAATCTGTATGCAGGTCAAGAAGCAACAGTTAGAACTGGACATGGAACAACAGACTGGTTCCAAATAGGAAAAGGAGTACGTCAAAGCTGTATATTGTCACCCTGTTTATTTAACTTATATGCAGAATACATTATGTGAAATGCTGGGCTGGATGAAACACAAGCTGGAATCAAGATTGCCAGGAGAAATATCAATAACCTCAGATACGTATATGACACCATCCTTATGGCAGAAAGTAAAGAACTAAAGAGCCTCTTGGTGAAAGTCAAAGAGGAGAGTGAAAAGGCTGGCTTAAAACTCAGCATTCAAAAACTAACATCTTGGCATCCGGTCCCATCACTTCATGGCAAATAGATGGGGAAACAATGGAAACTGTGACAGACTTTATTTTTCAGGGCTCTGAAATCACTGCAAGATGGTGACTGCAGTCATGAAATTAAAAGACACTTGCTCCATTTAAGAAAAGCTTAAAGAAAAGCTATGACCAACCTATATAGCATATAGAAAGCAGAGATATTACTTTGCCAAAAAAGGTCTGTCTAGTCAAAGCTATGATTTTTCCAGTAGTCATATATGGATGTGAGAGTTGGACTGTAAAGAAAGCTAAGTTCTGAAGAATTGATGCTTTTGGACTGCGGTGTTGGAGAAGACTCTTGAGAATCCCTTGGACTGCAAGGAGATCAAACCAGTCCATCCTAAAGGAAATCAGTCCTGAATATTCATTGGAAATCCTGATGCTGAAGTTGAAACTCCAACACTTTGGCCACCTGATGTGAAGAACTGACTCCTTGGAAAAGACCCTGATATTCGGAAAGACTGAAGACAGGAGGAGAAGGGGACAACAGAGGATGAGATGGTTGGATAGCATCACTGACTCAATGGACATGAGTTTGAGCAAGCTCCAGGAGTTGGTGATGGACAGATGGACAGGGAAGCCTGGTGTGTTGCAGTCCATGGGGTCACAAAAAGTCGGACACAACTGAGCAACTGAACTGAATTGAACTGAATAGCAATTGCAATGATGGTGATGGTAGTTGTGCCTTTCCCAAGGACAACAAAATAGGGAAAAGAGCAGACATTTTCTTTATGCAATTTTATGGACTTAAAGAAAGAAATGTTTGTACATAGAACCAATTTTTGTGCAAAATAATCTTAGACATGAATATCCACTACTCACTTAATGATTAATTGAAATGTATTTTGGGATATTGATTCTGAAGAAAAAAATGTGATTTTTTTTTCCTTTTAATAATTATTTCGCTTCTGCTATTCTTTTTGTTAAAGATACATTCTTAAGACTACCTCTTCTGAGCCTTTGGTTCTGTGTCTGCATATCATGAGAAAGTTATTTGACTTTTTCCATTATTTTATAATGGATAGTGTCATAAACTAATATAAGCCTTAGTTTCTACTGGCTTAAAAGACATAAAGTCAATGACAGATCTCCAGTTTTCCATTTTAATGGACAACACAAGGCAATCTAAATCAATATGCTTACCTTCATTAGACCTTGGCCAAATATGAAATTACATAGCAAATTATCCATAGGCATATTGGACTGGCCAAAATGTTCGCTGGGGTTTTTCCATAAGATGTTACAAAAAGAACCTGATTGGCCTTTTGGCCAACCCAGCAAATACTATCGTAAAATCAACTTCATGGTGCAAGAATTATACTCATTTTCTACATTCTCCATGTTATATTTATGAAACATACAATATTCATCACTAGAGAAACATAATTTAGCTCATGGCATTCGTAAACCTGTGCTATGAGGAGATCTCCAATGGCTTTACTATACATGTATATATAAATATTACTTGTGTTTAATATGTGTATTATTACCCTCTATTGTTACCCTGAGTCTCTCGGAAGCAGAACAGACTTTAAAATGTCTAGAAATATACAAATTCCATACAATTTGAACAAAAACAACCATTTTCCTTGATGATATACAAAGTTAAAGACTATATTGGATAGAAACAAATTTTATTGTTTTCTTTTTAGTTTTCAAATGTAAAAATTTGTATCATATATACGTATAAATAAATCACTTTACTGTATACTTGAAACTAACTTAACATTGTAAATTAACTATTAGTTAGTTAGTTAGTTAGTTAGTTCAGTTGCTCAGTCGTGTCCGACTCTCCGCGACCCCATGAATCACAGCACGCCAGGCCTCCCTGTCCATCACCAACTCCCGGAGTTCACTCAAACTCATGTCCACAGAGTCGGTGATGCCATCCAGCCATCTCATTCTCCGTCGTCCCCTTCTCCTCCCGCCCCCAACCTTTCCCAGCATCAGAGTCTTTTCCAGTGAGTCAACACGTCGCATGAGGTGGCCAAAGTATTGCAGTTTCAGCTTTAGCATCAGTCCTTCCAATGAACTTCCAGGATTGATCTCCTTTAGAATGGACTGGTTGGATCTCCTTGCAGTATAAGGGACTCTCAAGAGTCTTCTCCAACACCACAGTTCAAAAGCATCGATTCTTCGGCGATCAGCTTTCTTTACAGTCCAACTCTCACATCCATACATGACCACGGGAAAAACCATTGCCTTGACTAGACGGACCTTGGTTGGCAAAGTAATGTCTCTGCTTTTTAATATACTATCAAGGTTGGTCATACCTTTCCCTCCAAGGAGCAAGCGTCTTTTAATTTCATGGCTGCAATCAGTATCTGCAGTGATTTTGGAGCCCAAAAAAATAAAGTCTGACACTGTTTCCACTGTTTTTCCATCTATTTCCCATGAAGTGATGGGACCAGATGCCATGATCTTTGTTTTCTGAATGTTGAGCTTAAAAATTTGTATCATATATACGTATAAATAAATCACTTTACTGTATACTTGAAACTAACTTAACATTGTAAATTAACTATACTCCAATTTAAAAAAATTGTTTAAAAAAAAGTTGTATCAGGTCATGGTTATTAGGTGTTTAGAAACTTGTATGCCATAGTAAAGATCTGAAGAGATGGGAAATATTTTTGGTGTGTGGATTGATGGGTATGTTGAATGCTTTCAAATTTTATGTGTTATGCAAACTAACTATGATATTACTTTAAAGTCACTAAACGTCTTAAAATTTTGTTATCTATGATTTCTTTTTTTCTTGCCAAAGGTATCTTTTTTAGCTCCAAATCTCACCTTCTCATAAATAATCTACCAAAAATTGCTGTGTGTTTACATAACTCATTTTATGGATTGAGGCTTTAAGTATTAACAAATTAACTGCAAGAGAATTTGGCAGCTGTATCTGTCTTCGTCAGAGCTTGCTAAGTCAGTTTATCAAGTGATAAAGGTCAGTTCAGTAGATATGAACTAAATTGTAAATCTCAGATTAAGGGAAAATCATGTATGAGTTTTCAATATATGCCTGAAGCCTGGGGCTTCTGAGACATATACTTTAAAAAAAATTTTTTTTAAACTTTTTATTTTGTTTTGGGGGATAGCCAATTAACAATGTCGTGATAGCTTCAGGTGGATAGCAAAGGGACTCAGTCATACATATACATGTATCCATTCTCCCCTAGACTACCCTCCCATCCAGGCTGCCACATATTATTGAGCAAAGTTACATGTACTATTACAGTAGGACCTTGTTGGTTATCCATTTTAAATCTGGCATTGTGTACATGTGTATCCCAAAGTCCCTGACTATCCCTTCCTCTCAGCAACCATAAGTTCGTTGTCTAAGTCTGTGACTCTCTTTCTCTTTTGTAAGTTCAAGTGTATTATTTCTTTTTAGATTCCTGCAATGCAGGAGACCTGAGTTTGATCCCTCAGTTGGGAAGATCCCCTGAAGAAGGGAAGGCTACCCACTCCAGTATTCTGGCCTGGAGAATTCCATGGACTGTATAGTCCATGGGGTCACAAAGAGTCAGACACAAGACTGAGCAACTTTCAATTGTATCATTTCTTTTTATATTCTATATATAAGGGATATCATATGATATTTCTTTTCTGCTAAGACATATGCGCTTCCTAGTTGGCACAGTGGTAAAGAATCTGCCTGCCAATGCAGAAGACTCAAGTGATGCGGCTTTGATCCCTGAGTCTGGAAGATTCCCCTGGAGGAGAAAATTGCAAACCACACCAGTTTTCTTGCCTGGAAAATTGCATGGACAGAGGAGCCTGGCAGGCTACAGTCCATGGAGTTGCAAAGAGTCAAACATAACTGAGCATGCATGCATGCTAAGACATACACTTTTCATTCCACACATCTTCTCCATCAATAATGGAGGTATAACTAGCATATTCTCCTCTTTTGTAAGTCAGCCCAAATGGAAACTAACTGGAAACTTTCTGAGTGGTTTTCTGATAGTGCTGACAAAGTATTAAAGCAGAAAGCATATCTTGTAGTATCAAGTATGCTATAACATAAATGTCATATAATATCATATAATTATGTCATAACATTTGTCAATAACATCTTTCCCAAGAATATTGTTGAATTATCTTGGAACACACTGGCAGGATAAACTTGGAGGAAGAGTCCATCTATCTCCGTTAGAAATGAAGATCACTGGAGTAATTTGTTGGGGAGCTTTGCCAGGAATTTGACCTTCTCACTAATCTTTATCTTCCTACGACCTCAAAAATGCACTGTAATTTTCTTCCCTCAACAAGGCTAGTGAATTTAAGATATTTTGATTTGGTTATATGTGTCAGGGCTTCCCTCATAGCTCAGTCGGTAAAGGGTCTGACTGCAATGCAGGAGACCTGGGTTCGATCCCTGGGTTGGGAAGATCCCCCAGAGAAGGAAATTGCAACCCACTCCAGTATTCTTGCCTGGAGAATTCCACAGACAGAGGAGTCTGGTGGGCTATAGACCCCAGTCTATGGGGTTGCAAGAGTCAGACACAACTGAGTGACTAAGTGTGCATGTGTGTCAAATAAAATAATGCACTTATTAAAATACAAACAGACTCAAGATGTTAGTCTAAATTTAGTAAATCATTTGATTGAAAGAAAACATTTATTTAAATGAAGAAGCCAGAATACTTGAGCTGCTATATGCTACCTATGAATTACATGAAGTCTATAGGTGGAGAAAATTGAAGAAATTATAGCAGTTATATCATTAAACTGAAAAATGGAATTATAAGGAATTAAAGCATTAGATAAAGAGAATCCACAAATGGCACATTGCATACATAAAGGAAAAGCAGACATGTAAGAATTATAATAATCCATATTCCTCAGCAGGTTTATCAACGGTTTTGGGGGGATCAGGTTAAATTTTGCATTGCAAAAAAATGTTAGTAATGTCATATATATTCTTATAATTTTATGCTTCCACTATCCATAATATTTTGGTGATTCTTCCATGAGTACCCAACTTCAAATAATTTGACCTATGTCAGTAATCTACTTAAATTAAGCTTTTCATTGGAAGGTAATCATATCAATTATAGAAGTTGTCTGGGGATTTCTATATATAAAGTAGATTAAAATATGAGCAATATAAATTCAAGGATACACTAAAACGACATGTTTTTAAACAATTTCAATCATTTTTTAAAATTCATTCTTCTCTGTGCTTAAAACATTGATGGGCATTAGATTTGTTTCCACATTTTTCAGAAACTATGCTTGATGTGCACATTTTCCAAAGTGAGTTCCTCATAAATATAGCTCTACTTAAGTTATTCTCCATTAGCATAATGAGCAAGAGAAATAAGGTAAGTGGGAAGAACTTCTGCTTCACTCTCAAAGGCAGTATGTACATATAAATGTATAAAATACAATTTTGTCCTTTGTTGAGAGATTCAGACTTATCTTTGGAATTAATATTCATTCTAATTAGAAAGACATGGATGACAGAGAATTCTTAGTTCTGGAAAAATTATGAATTTGATTATTATGCCTTTTTTAAAAAGTAGGCCTTACATTTGTTGCTACTGCATTTGTAGAATATCCATTCTTTCAAAAAGATAAAAGACTTCAGATCACAGCCATTTTGGATAAAACAGATTGGGAATTTTTAACTTATGCAATCAATAGGGCAGAATACAGTTTTTGAATAAAGCCTTGTACTTAAGGATTTTCAACCCAATTGCAACTAGTGCCTACAGACATCTTTAGGATTTTCCTTTAAGCAAGAATAAGTACAAAATTATGAATGACAGAAGCTTAGAGTAAAAATGGGTTCCCAGGCAGTGGACAAATTGCTCTGATTGAGAGAGATATTTGAGGTGCCCTGAACAAAAGGAAAGAACTGAAAAGCTCTAAAAAAAGCAACTTCTTGGGTTTTAATTCAAACATCCAACAGGTCTGTTCAGGTGGGTACACGGTCACTTTTCTGTGGTGTTGGTCAGCATCCTAATCTCTTAATGGTTGAAGTGTTCATTTCACTCAGCAATTTTCCCTCTTGGGCATCTCTCCAATTGGACAGTGAAGTTAGTGGAAAACAAAATTCTTTTCAAAAATCGCTTCTTGTGCCTATTTTGCAATTCAAGTGATATGGAAATTAATACCTGTGTCAAAAGGGTTGTCATTAGGCTTGAGTGGAGGCTGGACAGAGTGTTTTCCTAAAGCTCTGCTTTCTTGGGAAGTACAGTGTTAAGATAAATATGGAATGTTGTATAAGTTTTGTTGTATTTATGCCTAGTCTGTAGGACTACGCTTGGGCTGTGGAGCTGAAAGCAGGTCTTGGACTTATGTGGGGGCTTCCCAGGTGGCTCAGTGGTAAAGAATCCACCTGCCAATGCAGGAGACCCGGGTTGGATCCCTGGATCAGGAAGATTCCCCTGGAGAAGGAAACGGCAATCCAATCCAGTGTTCTTGCCTAGAAAATCTCATGGACAGAGGAGCCTGGAGGGGGTCAGTCCATGGGGTCGCAGAGAGTCAGACATGACTGAGCACACATGCACACTCGGGACCTATGTGACTATACAAGTACAAAAGATCTGTGGTAAGTCTGGCTCCTATCTGCAGTGACTACACTGGTCTTGAATGGGGAAGAGAAAAGAGGAGGTATGTACCTGAGTAACTGCCGTTCCCCCATGAGGTGATGCTGAAGCTCCTGCCCTGTAACCTTCTATAAGCTAAGAAAATGTGGCCTCAAAGCTTATTTATACTTTGTGAGTCTCATTGCCAATTTGAACTCTACTTATGACTACGTTGATACAATATCATTCGAGGCTTTCTTTTCATCACTCCTTCTGCCCTGCTTTCCAACCCTGCAGATGTGGGGAATACCAACACAAAACACAAATTAAGAATGTGAGTCAATGAATATGTATTGAATGCCCGCTATGTGGGAGGAGAAATGCGATTTTCAGCAAAATCTCTGGAGAAAGTTATTTTTCTTCATAAAAAGATGCGTATACAGCTGCATCCTCACAGTCATACACACAGCCTACGTGTCATCTCTCTGCACCCAGGCATAGTAACATATGGGAGGAAAAGTCATCTATTACTACAGGCTGTGACAATCACTGAGAAAATTTACTGCAGAAAATTAGTTGACAGTATTTCAGCAGGAAGTCCAGAAATGATCTATCAAAGATTCGGAGACTTGAGGCAACATTTCACCTCATTTATTCAAATGCTTTGGGCAAATAAAATTATGATAAAGCCTCTGGAAACCTGTGTGCCCTGTGCATTTTGACAAGATTACTGCTAATTGATTATTTAGGTCCAGTTCGAACTAAAAAAAAAAAAAAAAATGATTACACTTAATTTTAGTTGACATTTCATATAAGGGCATGTAATTTATTTCTATTTAATTTTATGAAACTGAAATTCAATTCTGTAACTCCTCAGGAGGAAATAGAGGGATCGTGATTTTGTTCCATTCTGTGGTTTTTAAAAGCAAGCAACAAAGTAGCCATCCAATTAACAAGAATTGTAGCATGTATATTATCATAAGTGACCAGTCCAGGTTCGACGCATAAATTTTCCTCTGTTCAAAAAAAAAAAAAAAAAAAAAAACAACACTATGAAGAAACAATTGGTCAAGCATTTCTAAAGCATGGATGTTAATCCTACACCATTTAAACAAGTCAATCAAATTTGGCATGTGGAGAATGTTATACAAATAAGAACACAGATTTCCAAAAGTGGTCTTCAAGCTTTGTTGCAGTTTTTCAGTTGCTAAGTTGTGTCCGACTCTTTGTGACTCCATGGACTGCAGCACACCAGGTTCCTCTGTCCTCTACTGTCTCTTGGAGTTTGCTCAAATTCATGTTCATTGAGTTTGTGATGCTATCTAACCATCTCATCCTCAAGCTTCAGTTCAGTTCAGATCAGTTCAGTCGCTCAGTCGTGTCCGACTCTTTGTGATCCCATGAATCACAGCATGCCAGGCCTCCCTGTCCATCACCAACTCCCGGAGTTCACTCAAACTCATGTCCATCGAGTTGGTCATGCCATCCAGCCATCTCATTCTCTGTCGTCCCCTTCTCCTCCTTCTCCCAATCTCTCCCAGCATCAGAATCTTTTCCAGTGAGTCAACACTTTGCATGAGGTGGCCAAAGTATTGCAGTTTAAGCTTTAGCATCAGTCCTTCCAATGAACAACCAGGACTGATCTCCTTTAGAATGGACTGGTTGGATCTCCCTGCAGTCCAAGGGACTCTCAAGAGTCTTCTCCAGCACCACAGTTCAAAAGCATCAATTCTTTGGCAATCAGCTTTCTTCACAGTCCAACTCTCACATCCATTCATAACCACTGGAAAAACCAGAGCTTCGACTAGATGGACCTTGGTTGGCAAAGTAATGTCTCAGTTTTTTAATATGCTATCTAGGTTGGTCATAACTTTCCTTCCAAGGAGTAAGTGTCTTTTAATCTCATGGTTGCAGTCAGCTTCAGTTCAGATCAGTTCAGTCGCTCAGTCATGTCCGACTCTTTGCGACCCCATGAATCACAGCACGCCAGGCCTCCTGGTCCATCACCAACTCCCAGAGTTCATTCAAACTATGTCCATCGAGTCGGTGATGCCATCCAGCCATCTCATTCTCTGTCATCCCCTTCTCCTCCTGCCCCCAATCCTTCCCAGCATCAGAGTCTTTTCCAGTGAGTCAACTCGTTGCATGAGGTGGCCAAAGTATTGGAGTTTCAGCTTTAGCATCAGTCCTTCCAATGAACACCCAGGATCAATCTCCTTTAGAATGGACTGGTTGGATCTCCTTAGCCACTTTCAATTAGCCCCCATCAGTTTCTTAAACTTTCTTGGTCCTGGTAAAACCTAAATACATTTTAGGAGATGTGGCAGCCATGTTAACAAAGGGTTTAAAAGCGTCCTACTTGGAATCTGCTTTTAATGTACTGATAAAGCTGTAATTTGGATGACATAAATATATCAGCATTAGCAACTAACCAACCGTGGGATTCACCAAATATGTGTTGAAAGGCTTTTGTTAACCCTCGTGCAAACAACCCTAAATAAGAAACAGACTCATACTCAGGAAATTCAAGTCTACTGGAGGATGCCAGATGGCTAAAGAGCTAACAGCAATAAAACACAGCAAGGGCAACAAAAAAAGTGTGCATAGGCTATTTGGAAGTTCCTAAAATGTATGCTAAACCAACCTGCTCAGACTAGGTTTCCTAAATGTGGTAACTGGACAACAGGATCACTGAATAACTGAGAATCAGCACAGAAAGTCAGTTTGAAGGTCTTCTAGTACCATGAGTCTCGGGTCAAACTAGGAGTGGGCAAGAATATACATGAGGAGACATGTGTACTTTTAGAAAGTACAGAATGGGCTTTCTTAGGCTAGAGAACAGGGATGGAGTTGCACTAGAACTAGAAAAGCAAATTATTCCTACCCAGAAGGCATGCTACCTTAGAAGCCAGTAGTGAGCTAAGAAGCATGGAAACGCTGATCTTGTTGGTTGGTTTTGAAGAGAATTAAAGTCTTGTCTGAAGGCATTGTCAGTGAGAATTTATTAAAATCTTATTGCACACAAGATGATGTTTTAAGATTGAAATTAAAATATGTAGTCAAATCTGTTCTGTTCAAGGTCAGGGAAAGGAAAAAACTTACTTTTCTTTTTTAAAGGAAGTAAAGTGTGGGTGAGAATATGAGAAATTAGAGAGAAGGAAAATTAGGACATAAAAGTTGATCAGGTTATCTTGCGCAAAGGAGGAAGTCAAAGAAGAGGGAATGTGACATGATGTGTAAACCGCATTGCAGAGAATGTGTGCTCCAGCCACGTGTTTTTGTGCAAGACAGGCTGGGGACAAACACTGCAAAACTCAACAGACATAAACAGCTGAGACCCAAAGAAAAGAAGTGTTCATATTCACATCCTCTCCCAAGTCAAGGCCTTCCACTCACCAATTGCTTTTTGGTGTCATCAGTTACCTCTGCATATTTTAAGTTTACTTTCAGCTGAAAAGTTTCCACCCCATTTAGCATTTATTCCAATAAGAAATTTTTACCTAGGTTCTTGAAAAAAGATAAACACTTAAACATCGTGAAACAGATCACATTTTCCTTGTAAATGTTTTGTAATAAATGAGAAACTGTACAGCAGTTAGTTCAATATTACCCATTCAGGATGAAGTCTCTGAGCAATTATCTTGTTTCCATGGCAACAGCATATCTGCCCATCCTTCAGTGTGATACAGGAAAGCCACCAAATTGAGCTTGTTCAGTAAAGCTAAGGAAAGCTCACTGAATTGGGCAGAGGAAGGGGTAAGGGAGATTGGAAATGTGATACTAATGGGGTTAACAAACAAACAAATTGCTATTTATATTATTTATCAAGTGGTTCATTTAACCAACCGCAAGGAAATTTCCAACTGCAATGCTGGAAAATGGAAACCAAAAAAAAGGTTTGTTAAAAAAAAAAAAAAGAGGAAAATGACAACTAGACTTTCTAGTACCTTTGCCAACACCTAATTCCTTAAGAGAAGACCTCTGAAGAATGTCAGGACCTTGAGTGCAGAATGGAAACAGATATCCATAGACAGTCACCTCAGGACATTTGCCTGAACCCTTCACTCCACGCAGAGCCTGCCTGGGCCAGAAGTTAAACCTTCTATTTTTAAGCATATTCTGGAAAAGGAGGCCAGCAAGTGTGCCTTTGACACTGATGAGAAAGCATACTATTACTCTAGCTGTTACACTCCAAGGAAGTGCAATAAAAAATATCAG
The DNA here is from genome assembly GCF_049115385.1 of Moschus berezovskii. Lineage (NCBI taxonomy): Eukaryota > Metazoa > Chordata > Mammalia > Artiodactyla > Moschidae > Moschus > Moschus berezovskii. The sequence continues at coordinate 89,829,745 of NC_142469.1, read as the reverse complement.
AAAAGTTGTATCAGTGGACACTGAGCTATATAGGGCAAATAGAAAAGCTGCTGCACATTGAGGCTCTCTGGTCACTACAGCTACCTGTTTCAAGGAGGTTTTAAATAGAGATTTGAAGTTGGAAATTAAAGATATTCTCCTCAGGGGAAAGTGGACATTATAACAATGTTGTGTCTGGTTTTCACACTTGATTACAGGCTCTCGAGGGAGCTGCTTCTCAAACAGTTTTAGAAATAGGGTGTAATTTGGAGACATTTTCTTGGTGGGGATGATAAGGGAGGCTCTGAGCAGGAGGTGGGAAGGGAATGTGGAAAAAGTACTGGGAGGATGCTGGCAGAACTGTAAGTTGATATATCACACTGCTTGAGCAACATGACATGTAATTACCTCTAATTACAGGCATCTCTTGGAACTTCGACCACAGAGTTGCAGATAAATATAAATGCTTTGGAGAAATACCTGGGGTGATATACTCAAGGACTTTCTTCTATTAATTTTTTAAAATTAATTTTTATTGGCGTATAGTTGCTTTCTAATGTTGCATTACTTTCTACTGTACAGCAAAATGAATCTCATATATATATATGTATATATATATATATATATATATATCCCCTGCCTTTTGGATTTCCTGCCCATTCAGGTCATCACAATACATTAAGTAGAATTGCCTGTGCTATATGGTATGTTCTAGCTAATTATCTATTTTATATATATCAATAATGTACAAATGTCAGTTCCAATTTCCCAATTCCTCACCCTTGCATTTTTCCCCCCTTGGTATCCATACATTTGCTGTCTGCATCTAAGTTTCTATTTTTGCTTTGCAAACAAGATCATCTATACCATTTTTTCTGGGCTTCCCTAGTGGCTCAGTGGTAAAGAATCCACCTGCCAATGCAGGAGATGTGGGTTTGATCTCTGGGTTGGGAAGATCCTTTGGAGAAGGAAGTGGCAACCCATTCCAGTATCTTGCCTAGGAAATCCCATGGATAGAAGGAGTCCGACAGGCTACAGTCCATGGAGTCGCAAAAAGAGTTGGATACAACTTAGCAAATAAACAATAACAGCATACTATTCCTCTAGATTTCACATTTATGCATTAATATACAATATTTGTCTTTCTCTGACTTCACTCTGTATGATGATCTCTAGGAAGGACTTTCTTCTATTTAGATGAATAAGCATATTAACACAGAATCTCTAAGTCAAGTGTTTATACATCTGAGAAATTTGCTTATAGTGAGGACTAAAGAAATATTTTTCTGGGAGACTAAAGGCATAGAGAAACCAAAAAGTGGAACACAAAAGTATTCAAGGGATTATTCTGTTTTATAAATTACTCTGTCTTTAAAGCGTTTATCTTTTAAAAAGTGAAAAGCTAAACATGAAGGTAAAAAAAACTGATAAGTGAAAAGATAGACATACTTTAAAAATTATCTTAAAAATAGGATTTTGAAATAACAACTTTGTGAATCTTTTTTCTATAAAGGGACTTGGGAACACATTATGTGTATTTTGTAAACTATATGTTTGCATTGCCATATCAAAATTCCTCAAGATTGTCAGGAAAAGTATTTCTAAAAGTAATATTCAAAGAAAATGTTTTGAGAAAATACCACTTTCCTTCTATTTGTAAAAGCATATATATATATTGAGAATTTTATTGCTTAATTTAATGATACAAAATTTAATGTGTACAAAAAGCGAATATATTAGATAAACTATGTTAGTTAAATATTTAATATGCTAAACATTTAATGTAGAAAACTACAATATAAGAGATCTATGCCTCAGTACTCTAGATTAAGATCACCCATAGATATAGCTGGATCAAACATCAATATTCAGTCTGTTCAAAATTAAGATAATCAGTTCAGAGATTTTTACCAGTATCTAGTACTAGCCTAAGACATAACATCAGCAATTGTAAACAGTAAATAAATGTTTGTTCAATGAATTAGTTAATGGAAGTCCAAATAATCAGTTCATTTTAATTCACCAGAGTTCACCACATTGTTTGGGAATATAGGTGTAACCACATGTATCTCTAAATTATCCATCATTAAAGGACTCTTTCTCCCTCCTATAATGGCATTATCTCTTCTTCATCCCAAGTTCCTTCTTCGTGTTTCTTTAACTTTCTTGTCATTATGGAGTTCATTTTCATTGTCTTTTTTGTTACCTGCAGCCTCCATGGTTTTTCCAGTCAAGATAATTACACAGATCTAACAGACTTACTAAACATCATGTTTGTGTCCATTGCTTCTTGTCACTATGAGTTTCAGCATAGTTTCTACACTAATCTATTGGGAGAGGTAAGACAGACACACATAAGGAACAAATCTACAGTGAATTATTAGACTAATAAATATAGATGGTGCAGAAACAAAATCCTATGGTAGCTTACAAAGAGCATTGGAATAGAATGAGTAGAAACTCAATAGATGGAAAGATACAGGAAAGTAACCACTGAGCAGGTGTTTTTCATCAGACCCAATGCGAGGGGATTTCATTTCATAGTATTTTGTTTATTTCTCACATCCAAAGGTTGAGATGTACTTTTTCATACTTACATAAGATATGAAGCCCAGTAGGGTTTCAAACCTTGCCTTGGACAATATTAACTGTAGGTCTCTAAGCAGACATTCTAATTCAAGTTGATACTATTTCCATCGCAAGCAAGAGGAACATGAGTGTGAACTGAGGCACCAAGGTAACATTATGCACAGGTGTGTTGGACAGACTTGATGGCAGAGTCATCTAGAGCAGAGAGAGCGGGGAGACACAAGCGTGGAAACAGCAGGTTTGGAGATGCACAGACTCTTATCTCTAGCCTTTCTTTTTGCTCTCATTTTCCTTAACATTTCCAGTAGATGACTATTGAAATAATTTAAAAAATTAATGAGTGAATCTCTGTTTTTAAAATTCTTACATTGCCCCTATGTTATTGCATGCTATCTACTTTATCCATTAGTGTCCTTAGTATATTAATCTTTTGTTGTTCAGTCACTAAGTCATGCCCGACTCTTTGTGACTCATGGACTGCACCATGCCAGGCTCCTCTATGCTCCACTGTCTCTTGGAGTTTGCTCATATTCATGTCAGCTGAGTCAGTGATGCCATCTAACCATCTCATCACTGCCATCCCCTTCTCCTGTGTCTTCACTCTTCCCCAGCAGCAGGGTCTTTTCCAATGAGCTGGCTCTTCGCATCAGATGGCCGAAGTATTGGAACTTCAGTATCAGTCTTTCCAATGAATATTCAGGGCTGATCTCCTTTAGGACTGACTGGTTTGATCTCCTTGCAGTCCAAGGGACTCTCAAGGGTCTTCTCCAGCACCACAGTCTGAAAGCATCAGCGATCAGCTTTCTTTATGGTCCAACTCTCACACTCTAAAATTCTTGGTCTGGTTAATCCAACATCCCTGCCATATCTGGTTCTGATGCTTGCTCTGTCTTCAAATAGGCTTTGGGGGAGGCGTGGAGGGGCGTGTGTTTTTGCTTTTTTGCCTTTTTTATACTTTTGTTCTTGATAGGTGGACATGGTGTACTGGGTAAAAGCAACTGCTATAAGCAGACCTCTAGTACAATAATACAGTGGTGCGTGTGGAGGGCGGGGAGCATTCTGTAGTCCTGTGATTAGGTCTTAGTTTCTGAGTAAGTCTGTGTCTCTGAAAACTGCTTCTGTGTTTTTTTCTCTCCCCATAGGTGAGACAGGATGGTTGGAACTGGCTGGATGGTTTTCTTTCCCTAGGTTGATTAGATTTTGATCACACCCCAACAGGTTGGAATCCAGTTATACTCAAACTCTGTAACACAGTCAGTGAGACCCTGCGTGACCAGATCTGGCCTCTGTCCTTATCTGGTCCCCTCACCCCTTTGTTCACCTCCTACTCCAGCTAAACTGATCTTTCAGCATCCCCAGGGACCAAGCACTTCCTAGCCATCAGCCAGAGGCCTCTTCTCCCAACTTGCTGCCCAGTTGGCCCTTATATCCCATTAGGTCTCAGCTGAAATACTACCTCTTCAGGGAGGTCTTCCCTCGCTATTGGAAGGTAATCACCTATCCCATTCTCTCTAGCCCTAATATTCTATTTCAGTGATGTGTGTTCCTAAATTTTATATTTATTTGATTATGTCCTTGTTTACTATCAGTTCCTCGGCTGTGTTGGAGCATCTTGAAGACATTACCCATGTCAGGTTTATTCATCACAGTTTAACTGCAGTCAAGGGCTAGGCCTATAATATAAAGTCCAGGCAATAGATAACTGTTAACTAATTAAAGAATAAATAAATGAATGAATCTTTTTTAAAATTTTAGTCTTAGCATGAATCAATAAAATAATGTCCACCACTATTGTTTAAAATCTTTTAAATAAATGATAACTTTTAACAAAACTATTTGAGTGACAAGTGTTCACAGCCAGAACACAACAACATATGGCCACTGGTAAAACGATAACTATACTGTGGTGAGAAATCATAAGAAAACAAATTATTTTAAAAGCTAGATGTTACTGAAATCCTTACGAGCTGAGCAAGTACAGTATTCTACCCCCCTTATCCACAGTTTCATTTTCCAACGTTTCAATTAACTGCAGTCAACTGTGGTCTGAAAATATTAAATGGAAAGTTTCAGAAATAAACAATTCCTAAGTTTTAAATTAAGCACTATTCTAAGTAGCATAATAAAATCTCATGCTCTCTGGCTCCATCCAGCCTGGGAGGTGAATTACCCTTGTCCAGTTCATCCCTCCTGTTAGTCTCTTAGTCACTGGCTCAGTTACCTGATCCACTGTGGTGGTGTCACAGTGCTTGTGTTCAAGGAGCCCTTATTTTACTTAATAATGGCCTCAAAATGCAAGAGCAGTGATGCTCGCAATTCAGATATGTCGAAGAAAAGCCATAAAGTGCTTCATTTACATGAAAAGGTGAAAGTTCTCAACTTAATAAGAAAAGAAAAAAATCCTATGCTGAGGTTGCTAAGATTTATGGTAAGGAAGGACTTCTATCCATGAAATTGTGAAGAAGGAAAAGAAATTTGTGCTAGTTCTGCGGTGACACTTCACACTGTAAAAGTTATGACCACAGTTCATAAGTGCTTAGTTAAGATGGAAAAGGCATTACATGTGTACAATAAGATATTTTGAGTCAAAGAGACCACATTCACATAACTTTTATTACAGTATATTGTTCCATTAATATTTTATTATCAATCATTTTGTTAATCTACTGTACCTAAGTTATAAATTAAACTTTATCATAGGTATGTGTGTGTATATATATATTTATATATATATATGTATATATACTATTCATGGTTTCAGGGACCCAATGGGGGTCTTGTAACATACCCTCCCAGATTATGGGGAGTTGACAAAGTTATCATTTTTATTTATAGACATCATCAAACCTAAGTCTTGGAGTTTTCAAATAAAAGAAATTTTTTTTCTGTGACCCCTGCAGGATTTGACATTCATAGATTATCTCACTTTTGCCTTCATTTGCAGCTTTTTTCCAGACCCAGACTCAGGTTACACCTTGCAGACCTTTTAAGTCTGCACTTTCTCAGAATTTGTGATCCTTGCATTAGATAGCAGGTTTAATATCAGGACTACCACCATGACTAACAACCCTCAACCATGTCTGCATAGGAAGGGACTCTCAGGAGAGAAATACATATATCAACAGTGGTGGTATCTGGAGAGTGGGGTTAACAAGCAATTTTTAGCTATTCCTTGCATTTTGTTTTTCAATTGGGAAAATAAAGTAAAATAGCTTTGTAATTAAAAAATAGTAATAAAACCAGCATGATCCTTGAGCTTACTTATTGAGAAAATGAGCCACCTTAAGGCCAATTTCCTCACTGTTAAAGCTAATAATAGAACTGGTGATAAGAATAGACTTCAGGTAGTACTCTCCTGATGACATTTAACCAACTGTAATAGTAGAAATAATGGTAGAAATAATACAGCTGATTGTCAGTATTATATTGAAATATTTAGTGAGCAATTACCATGTCAGGCACTGTGCCAAGTCCTTTACATAATATTACCTCATTTAATCCTCACAAAAATTACATATAATACTCACTATTATTTTCCTCATTGTACACTGAGGATAATAACAAAGAGAACTGAAAAGATGGATATTGACCCAGTGTTTAGTTCAACTCTGAGATATCCATTTCTCATTTTATTTTAAACCATTCCTTCATATGTTTATTCAACAACAAGATTAAGCATAAACTATGTGTCAAGACCTATCTGTCATTAGAAATATGTAGATAAGCCCTCAAGTACTCAAATTTAGTGGAAAGACAGTTGTGTAAACAGACAACTATAATAAAGTATGCTAAGACAAAAAGAGGCAAGTTCAAGGTTTCAGAAGGACACAAGAAAGGATCCCCTAAACTAGACATAGGTGGGAAGGACAGATCAGAGAGAGTGTCTTAGAGATGGTGACATCAGATCTGAATTTAAAAAACAAGAAGCAGTTGAATCTTCCTGATGGCTCGCTAATTGGGGAACGATGAGTCAGAAAGCATTTAACATCACTGAGTCTGAACCAAATGCCTGAAACCAGAGACCTCACAGCACATAAAAGGAGGTATGAGCATCGAACTTGGACTGGTGATCTATTTCAAATATGGTAATATACATTTCAATGCTATTCTCTCAAATCATCCCACCCTCGCCTTCTCCCACAGAGTCCAAAAGTCTGTTCTTTACATCTGTGTCTCTTTTGCTGTCTCGCGTATAGGGTCATCGTTACCATCTTTCTAAATTCCATATATATGCGTTAATATACTGTATTTGTGTTTTTCTTTCTGACTTATTTCACTCTGTATAATAGGCTCCAGTTTCAACCATCTCATTAGAACTGATTCATATGTGTTCTTTTTAATAGTTGAGTAATATTCCATGTGTATATGTACCACAGCTTTCTTATCATCTGCCAATAGACATCTAAGGTGCTTCCATGTCCTAGCTATTGTAGACAGTGCTGCGATGAACATTGGGGTACACGTGTCTCTTTCAATTCTGGTTTCCTTGGTGTATATGCCCAGCAGTGGGACTGCTGGGTCATATGGCAGTTGTATTTCCAGTTTTTTAAGGAATCTCCACACTGTTCTCCATAGTGGTTGTACTAGTTTGCATTCCCACCAACAGTGTAAGAGGGTTGCCTTTCCTCCGCACCCTCTCCTGCATTTATTGTTTGTAGACTTTTTGATAGCAGCCATTCTGACTGGTGTGAGATGGTACCTCATTGTAGTTTTGATTTGCATTTCTCTGATAATGAGTGATGTTGAGCATCTTTTCGTGTGTTTGTTAGCCATCTACATGTCTTCTTTGGAGAAATGTCTGTTTAGTTCTTTGCCCCATTTTTTGATTGGGTCATTTATTTTTCTGGTATTGAGCTGCTTGTATGTTTTTTAGACTAATTCTTTGTCATTTGCTTCGTTTACTATTATTTTCTCCCATTCTGAAGGCTGTCTTTTCACAAGGCACTCAAAGCCAGTGCACTGAAACAACCCTGAGGGCTGGAATGGGTAGGGGGGTTCAGGATGGGGGGCACATGTACACCCATGGCTGATTCATGTCAGTGTATGGCAAAAAATACTACAATATACTAAATTAATTAGCTTCCAATTAAAGAAAATAAATTAATTTTTTTTTCAAAAAGAGGAGGAATAACACATGAGATGAAGAGACACCGAGGATTAAAAGATAAAATGTCAGGCTTACATCATAGAAACGTGACTTCAGCATATACTGAATAACCTAAGAAAGACTTAAAAGGCTCAAAATTTTGTTGGAAAACTGCTGAAATGTAACAGTCAAGAAAGAAAAAGGGCCTTCACTGGGGCAGTGGTGGCTGAGTTGCCGGAAAGACGAAGATTTGAGATTTGTGAAATATTTATGAAATAAAGCTTGCAACATTAATTTGCAATGAATGAGAGGTTCAGAAAAAAAATTAAAAATAACTCTCGGAATGTCAGCATGCAACATTAGGGCAGTGAATCCCTGTGTTCTTGTTCTCAGTGGAGACAGAGAAGGCAAGAAGAGAAGAGGATATGGGAAAAGATTCAGACAGGCCAAATGGAAGTGACTCTGGGATATTGTGTGGCTATCCTTAAAATGTTGGAGCTTGTAAGAGATTTGAGCTTGACAGAGATTTGAAGATCTCATATTAGTAGTAGGTGAAAGCAAACCTCTGGTGAGATATTTCAAGGAGGGTAAGAAAGATAGAACTGTGCAAAGAAATACAAGGTTGGACTTTTGAAGCATAGAAGCAGGAGAAGCCTGAGATGGGTTGTGAGCAAGGACAGGGTCTGGGATGAAGGGACATTTTAGGAATGGTTCGAGACAGAGGAGCACACAAATCCATACAGGTTAGGACTGATATCGGAAGTGCAGAAAACCAAGTGAGGGTAGTCATTTACAGGCATTCATGCCCAAATTCTGATGGTGGTTCATACTCATGACATCAGTATGAAATTCTATACCCTCGGATTCTGTTAAACTTTCTTTAAAGATCTGCATCCTTTGGAAAAGAAGTCCTGGCACTAGCAACTTATTTTTTTTCTTTAAATTTTATCAGACTTCCCACTGGATTGCTATTCCTTGATATGTTTATGACCCATTTAGTAAATGACCTTCTTTCTACCTTCCTGAGAAAATTGAAGTTGCTGGGCATAACGTATCTTTTTTCAACTTTCTCTGTTACCAAATCTATCTACAACCACTCACTCTTCCCTCCATTCCAGCAAGCTTAGTGGAAACGGCGTTTTTAAGGTCAACTCACTCCTTTACACCCTTAACTCCAGCCGCAACCATCTCCTCTTGCACAATCAGTAGAAGCATCATTACTCTAGATATTCTTCATTTCCTTTCAACTTCATTCTATGCATTAAATCATAAATTAATCCCCGCCCAACCAAAACCACAGTATCACTCCAGAACTCTTTCTTAAAGAATATATTGGGGTATAGATAGTGAAGGACAAGGAAGGCTGGCATGCTGCAGTTCATGGGGTCCCAAAGAGTTGGGCACGACTTAGCAACTGAACCACAGCACCACCTAATGCAAGGATCACAGGTACTGAGGAAGTACAGATTCAAAAGATCTACTGAGGGGATGAGGCTAAAGTGAAGGGCAGAAACCGACATCACCCAAAGATACCAGAGTCTGAGTAAGGCCATGAGAGTGTAGGATTTCTCCTGACTCCTAAATACAGTGAGAATTTGGGGAAGAGGGTAGGCTTTGGACCTGCACAGACTACAGATCTGAAGATCTAAGCTAAGTCTGAACCACTGTCCTGGAACACTATTGCTCCCACTTTAGCCCCCTGGCTGACATCTGCAATGCACAAATATTCACTGAGCAAAGTTCAGGCAAAATATTTAGGTGGAGCTGTTTGGTAGATAAGCAGCAGGATGACAGAGGCTATAGCATCATTTAATCCCAGAACATAATGGGAAGAAATATTAACTAGAACAGTTTTGACTCCAAACATCTGACAATTAAACAGCATCCAAAATAGACTCCAATATGAACAGATTGCTCCTTGAGAAAGAAGAAAAAATATCTCATAAACGTATGAAAAGATGGTCAACCTTATTCATAATCAGAAAATTGCAAATTAAAACTCTAGTGAGATGTCATTTCTACTTAGTGGAGAAACAGGTACCTCATAGGCAACTGCTGGCCAAAGTGTAAATGGGTACAACATTTGTGTAGAGTAATTTGGCAACATTTATCCAAATGTAATGACCTCCCTGGTGGCTCAGTGGTAGAGAGCCCACCTGCCAACGCAGGAGACATGAGTTCAATGCCTGAGTCAGGAAGATTCCCTAAAGAAGGAAATGGCAACTCACTCCAATATTCTTGCCTGGGAAATCCCATGGACAGAGGAGCCTGGCAGGTTAAAATCCATGGAGTCTCAATGAGTCAGATACAACTTGGCAACTAAACAATAACAACATTCTAAATGTAAGATATTTTTCAAAATGTAAAATGTTCATGTACTTTAAGTCAGCAGTTCAGCTTCTAGGAATATCCTATAGCTATTACAACTAGTACTTGAAAGAAATGGCACATAGAGAAAGTTTTTCATGGCAGAATTATCTGTGATAGCCAAAGGTTAAAGCAACCCGAACATCCATTAGTTTGACATAGATTGAAAATAAAAAGGATGATGCAAGCATACAAAGAATATTATACAGCTATGGAAAATAATCAGCAGATCCACCTGCACAGATGTAGTAGAATCTCCAAAGTCTAGTGTGAGGTGAAAAGATGTAAGATAGTGTCTATAATGTTCTACCAAACATGGATACACACAAACACACACACACTTGTGTGTTCATAAGTGCTATTTATAGGCACACACACAAGTTTTAACTTGTGTATTTTAGAGCACATATCTAGAAAGATGTATAATATATTTGAAATAATCATCATCTTCTTAAAAGGAAACTGCATATTGAAGTGGCAAGACCATAGAAAACTTGATTTTTACTATATACCCATGGCTGAGTTGTAAAGAATCCACCTGCCAATGCAGGAGATATGGGTTCAGTCCCTGGATTGAGAAGATCCCTTGGAGAAGGAAATGGTAACTCACTCCAGTATTCTTATCTAGGAAATGCCATGGACAGAGGAGCCTGAGGTGCTACAGTCCATGGGGTTGCAAAAGAGTTGGACATGACTTAGTGACTAAACAACAACTATTTTTTAACCTTTTGAATTTTGATGTTGTACATGTATTGACTACTTGAAAATAAGTGAATTAAAGTAACTATATAAAGCAGAATAGCCTCCCTGTTGTTTTGGTTGAAGATTAGCCTCAGCAATTTGCAGTGAGAATGAAGGGAGAAAAAACAAGAACTAAAAGCCAACAGACAGATTTAATAATTCACTCCAGTTGAGGGACCACAATTTGAAAGGGTAGAACTTGCGATGGCTAGGGTACTTTTTGTTTTCCAGAAAAACTGATGAATTCTGTCATTAAGAATGAGGCAGGTGAAGGAACTCCCTGGTGGCCCAGTGGTTAAGACTTTGCCTTCCAATGCAGGGGATGAAGGTTCAATCCCTGGCCAGGGAACTAAGATCCCATATGCCTCTCTGCCAAAAAACCCAAACATAAACAAAAGAAGCAATATTGTAACAAAGTCAATAAAGACTTTAAAAATAGTCCACATCAGAAAAAAAAAAAGAAAAGAATGAGCAGGTGGATTTTCAGCATTTAGCACAGGATTGAAATTTTGAAGGACAGAAGCAGCAGCAAGATTGAGTGCCAATAAATTGAGGATGAAAGTATGAGAAGAATTCAGCTGATCAAGTTTGGGTCTGGCCTAACAGACCAGAAAGACATGCTAGAGGTACAGATGGAATGAGAGAAAGTGGCAGCTTCAAAAGCCCAGACGTCTGCAAGATACCAAAGACAGCTCCAATGGAGATGAGATGGGAAAGGTGGTATATTGGACAGGAAAAATGTCTAACTAGGTGTTTTCCCAGTGATGACACGGTCCAGGTTGAGGGTAGCTGAAGAGGTAAAGGTCACCTGAGGAGAGAGGACCTGAAATTGTGTTGTTTTATCATTGAATGTTTTGTCTCCTTGGGTGTTCAAGTTCAAAAGTGGGGAGGAGATGCATACTATGAAATGGACCCCAATGTTTTTTTTTTTTTTTCTGTGTTTTTTTTTTTTTTTTAATGGACAGGAAGAGACTGATGTTGAGGGTAACCTGTGATGGGGTGAGAATAAGGGAGAGAATTATAGTTTGCAATACTTAAACTGATTTTAAAGATAAGTTTAGATGTTTGATCTCTGTTACTAAGGTTGAGATTTGAAGAGTCCAAGCAAAATGAGCTATATTCAGAATAGCTAATATTTTAATATAAGTTGGAGTTAAAAAAAATTAACTCTTACAGTCGACCAGTATGAACCCCAAAGTTCTATAAGCTCCAGCTCCAGTCACGTCTGCCCTGAGTCCTACCACTCCCTCCTGGGGTCACACTGTTCCAGCTCACAGGTCTCATTGCTGGTCCTTAAACTCTCTCCAGGCCAGCTTTACATCATAGCTTGGCACTGACCACTCCCTCTGCCTGGGAAGATCTTCCCCTGGTGCTGCAAGCTTCCCTTAGGTCTTTGATTATGTGACACCCTCTCAGCGAGGTCTACCTGGACCACCCGCATGTAAAGCAGCACTCTTTCATCTGCCTTTCTTCCCTGCTTTCTTTTTACCCATAGCACTTATCATCTTCTTAATCTCGTTTCTTAAATGTTTCCATCCACTAGAACAGAAGCTCCTTGAGGACAGCAGAATTTTTTTTAATTGTCTTTTAAACTATGTCTTCAATTGTCTCTCCAGTTCCTAGAACAGTGGCTGGTAATCGGTAACACACAATAAATATTTGTCAGATGAATGATGTTAGCTTTTACATACAGTAAATAAGTAGTGGGCTTCCCCAGTGGCACTAGTGGTAAAGAACCCATCTGCTAATGCAGGAGACATAAGAGATCCAGATTCAGTTCCTGGGTGGAGAAGATCCCCTGCAGGAGGGCATGGGAACCCACTCCAGTATTCTTGCTGTGAGAATCCCATGGACAGAGAAGCCTGAAAGGCTACAGTCCATAAGGTCGCAAAGAGTCAGACATGACTGAAGTGACTTAGCAAATAAGTAGTAATCTCAAAACAGATTATTTTCCTGGATATGTGCACTCAAACATAAATTGTGTTGAACGTCTCACAAATCAATTTCTTCTGCTTTGCCAACAGTTTTAGTGAGCATTTACCAGGTGCTAAGCACTCTGCTGGCATGGTTGATGGAAAGAGGGTCTCAAAGTTTCCTACTCTCAAGGATTTCGCCAACTGGTGGGGATTCGAAGACCTCATTATAACTCAAGGCACAACAAAGTAGGGACAGCCAAAGTGCTGCAGAAATCCAGAAAAATCAGCAGTTTATTTGTTGGTTTCCAAAATGGTAACTAAAAGAACGGTTTGCAGCAGGTAAGTTTGATACCCTGAGGGGCACTGAGAGTGGATCGCCAGCGACAAAGTGAAAGGTAAACACATCGCACGTATTTTCTCATGTCAGAATCTTGATAACTGCACAAGGCAGGTTCTATCATTACTTGTTTCACAGATGAGGAAATTGAGATGCAGAGAAGTGATGCAACTTACTCAAGGTCACCAAGTTCATGGTAGAGCTAGCTTCTTAAAAAAGTTTTATTGGAGTATAGTTGCTTGACAATATTGTGTTAGATTCTGAAGTATAGCAAAGTGAACCAGCTATATATATATATGTGTATCCCTTCTTTTTTGGATTTCCTTCCCATTTAGGCCACCATAGAGCACTGAGTAGAGACCCTGAGCTATACAGTAGGTTCTCATTCAGTTCAGTTCAGTCGCTCAGTCGTGTCAGACTCTTTGCGACCCCATGAATCACAGCACGTCAGCCCTCCCTGTCCATCACCAACTCCCGAAGTTCACTCAAACTCATGTCCACAGAGTCGGTGATGCCATCCAGCCATCTCATTCTCTGTATTTTAGTTATCTATTTTATACATTGAGCTGTAGTCCATGGGGTCGCAAAGAGTCAGACACGACTTAGTAACTGAACAACAAAACATAATACTAAGTCACTTCAGTTATGTCTGACTCTTTGCGACCCCATGGACTGTAGCCTGCCAGACTCCTCTGTCCATGGGATTCTCCAGGCAAAAATATTTGAGTGGGTTGCCATTTCCTTCTGCATGATACATAATAAGAATCTAGAAAACTGGTACAAATAAACTTATTTGCAAAGAGCTAGCTTTTGAATTGACAGTGTGCCTCCAGAGCTCTTTTATTTGCGGGGGGAAGGTTGGTGTTGTTATTATATAATCTTTAATTATTATTATTAATAATTATATTCAGATCAGTTCAGTCGTTCAGTCATGTCTGACTGTTTGTGACCCCATGAACCGCAGCACGCCAGGCCTCCCTGTCCATCACCAACTCCCGGAGTCCACCCAAACCCATGTCCATTGAGTTGGTGATGTCACCCAACCATCACATCCTCTGTTGTCCCCTTCTCCTCCTGCCCCCAATCTTTCCCAGCATCAGGGTCTTTTCCAAAGAGTCAACTCTTCGCATCAGGTGGCCAAAGTATTGGAGTTTCAGCTTCAACATCAGTCCTTCCAATGAACACCCAGGACTGATCTCCTTTAGGATGGACTGGTTGGATCTCCTTGCCATCCAAGGGACTCTCAAGAGTCTTCTCTAACACCACATTTCAAAAGCATCAATTCTTTGGCGCTCAGCTTTCTTTATAGTCCAACTCTTACATCCTTACCTGATCACTGGAAAAATCATAGCCTTGACAATAATTATATTATAATTACTTAATATTATTATATTATAGTTATGTAATTATATATTATAATTAACTATAATTATATTATAGTTATGTAATTACATAACTATATTATAGTTATGTAATTAATTATTTAATTTTATACAATAATTAATAATTACAATTAACAATTATTGTATATTAAAATAATAGTTCTATAATAATAATTCTTTATTTTTATTGAGATATACAGTTGGTGTACACTACTGTGTAAGTTTTAGGTGTACAACATAGGGTGTCGCAATTTTTAAAGGTTGTATTCCATTTATTAGAGCTTCCTGTTTTTAATAACTGTATGTTACTTTCTCATTTATCAGCTGAAGAGGGACCTTTCTTGAGCAAGGCTGGAACAGAGTTTGTATGGAGGGAGGAAGCAAGAGAGAAATTTGGATGGAGCAGTCAGAGCAAGGCTGTGGGGGACCCTGAGCTCTTTGCTCTTAGGTGAGGACATCACTCTGTCCAGTGGAGAGCTATTTTAGGGTTTTAAGAAAGGGCATAATCTGTCCTGGGTTGCAAAATGAGAGCTAACAGGAGCCTGAGAGAGGAGTGAGTGGTGAGTATGTAAATTCGGCTAAAGGAAATGTATCAAAGGAAGGGGGTCAGGAGATATGTCAGAGGTGTAACCGGTAGAACCAAACGTCCTGAGAGCTTGGGGCCTGAGAGGTCTGTTAATTGAGAGACGGCACACAGGAGATAAGCACAGAAAATTATTAGAACTACACCCATTTTTATATTCACTAGTGTCAAAAAACCCCTTATTATCTAGCCATAAGGATAAACATTCTAAGTTTAAATAGCTTCCTGAGCAGATATGGAAATTAAATATTCCTTCTTCCAGTCTAAGAGAGATTTTACCACCTGCTGGTGAACTCAATTTATCAAGTTAATTAAACTACCTGTAGTAAAAAGTGTACATATGTTTCCCTGAAATAGCTTTAATGGGGTTTGGAGCTTTTATGGGAATCTTTACCTGAGTCTGGGATTATATATTTAGTTTTCTATTAAATTTTTCTCTTACATTTTCCCCCAGAAGCTGGGCGGTTGGGGGGGGGGGTGGCGGGGGGACGGGAAGTGGGAATGACCTTCCAAAGAAATTATTTTTAATTTCAACTTATGTTAAAATATTTACTATCCTGAATATGGCTCACTTTTCCTTAGGCTCTTCAAATCTCAGTTTTAATAGCAGAGAGAAAGCATCTATACTTAACAGTAATGGTCAGCAGGGTTCTGACCGTGGTGAAGACTGCCTTGCAAGGCAAGAGAAAAATTCTCAGCTGCTACTGTAGCAAGAAAACCTCAAAGACATCACCATACTCACCTGAGCTTATTTTCTTGATACTCCATAATATTTACTCATGTTTTCATTCCATTGTGCATATATTCAGCAAATACCCATCCAGCGTCCACCCTGTGCAAGTCTTAGAGAGAGAGAGAAATGAATTAGCCACTTCCTATTCTCAAGGAGTTTCAGCTTGAGTATTACAAACTAAACACTTATGATTTTAAAGATTAATGTACTTCCCTCGTAGTCCAGTGGTTAAGAATCTGCCTGCCAGTGCAGGGAATACAAGTTTGATCCTGCTCTGGGAAGATCTCATATGCCATAAGGCAACTAAGCCCACATGCCACAACTACTGAGCCCCCGTGCCTAGAGCCCGTGCTCTGCAACAAGAGAGTAGTCCCTTTTGGCCACAACTAGAGAAAGCCTGTACACAGCAATGAAGGGGAAAAATTCTCAAAGAGATCTCAAAGAACTGATCTATATTTTGAAGCCAAAATAACCAACCTACTGAAACACATTCAATACTTTTGATAGGTGTTCCCTGGGTAAGTTTACCTTTTAGCCTTTGTAAAAATGGCTAGACTCAAAAAACTGAGGAGGAAAAAAGCCAGACTGGATCAAGTGCCTTTTGTCATTAGTATCATTGTGCCATATTTGTACAAAGAGGCTTGACTCAAGAAAGCCAACGGAGAGCTTCCAGGAGACTCTCAGTTCTCCTCCAGCCCTGGCTTTCACGTTTAAAAAATGAATTGCTTGTCTTCGGGTATTATATGGGGCAGCCTCTGTAACTTTAGAAATGTTTGTGTTTCTGATCCCTCATGCCCTCTGTTACCCATTGTCTGCAGACACAGAGAAGGCCAGGCCTCCTGGGTTGGGGGTGGGACAGCATGTTTTCTAGGAAATGGCAGGAAGACTGTGTGGGGGCAGCTTTTGACAGGCTGTCTCACATGCATTTGTCTTCACTGACCAAGCTCCCTTCTAGAAAAAGTGCCGGGGCTCCTGCTGTCAGGCAATGGGGTGACCATGGGAAGCCTAGTTGCTTGTGACAGGAAAGTGTTCCCCACTGGGCTGGCAGGACCACAGCTGTCAGTTCTGTTTAGACAGAAATGCTCCCCCCTCCCCACTTCAGGGATCTGTGTAGAACATCATTCCCACAGGACAGCACAACAGACCACCTCTCTTGTGCTCAGTTTTTCTTGTGCTTTTACCTAGGAAGCACCAGTATATTCTCAGCCATCTTCAGAATATGAAAGGGCAGAGAAGCTGAGTGTGCGGAGCTCCTGATTCATTGGAGGCTGAGATCTGTCTCTAATTAGCAACTAGTCCATGGCTTGGATAATGGTAGATATATGCCCCCAAAATATGTGTTGAATTAATTCCTTAATGATGTACTAATATAATTAATTTATGGGCCTATGCCTGGCTGAGCACTGAAGAATTGATGCTTTCAAACTATGGTGTTGGAGAAGACTCTTGAGAGTCCCTTGGACAGAAAAGAGACCAAACCAGTCAATCCTAAAGGAAATCAACCCTGACTATTCATTGGAAGGACTGATGCTGAAGCTGAAGCTGCAATCCTTTGGCCACCTGATATGAAAAGCCACTGGATATGAAGAGCCAACTCATTTGAAAAGACCCTGATTCTGGGAAAGGTTGAGGGCAGGAGGAGAAGGAGACGCCAGAGGATGAGATGGTTGTATGGTATCACTGACTCAATGGACATGAGTCTGAGCAAAGTCCGGGAGATAGTGAAGGAAGCCTGGCATGCTGCAGTCCACGGGGTCACAAAGAGCTGGACACTACTGAACAACTGAACAACAGCAACAAAATGCCTGGCATTTTGCCTGGCTTGGTACCTGGCACATGGCAAATGTCAATAATTATTTGATGAGTGGATGAACCAGCTGCAAAGTCTGCAACTCAGTTAAGCTCAGACTCCAGCACCAGATCCACGGTCATGACTTTATGGAGCAAATGAAGTTGTTCCAGCCTCTCCCATCCTCACTGTCCACTCCAGTGCACCCTTACCAGGGCCTCCTCAGCTCACTCCAAACAAGCTGTCTGCATGCGGTGTGGTCCCTGGACCACAGCAGCATCAGTATCACCTAGGAATATGCTAGAAAAGCAAATTCGTCATCTCCACCTCGATCTACTAAATCAGAAGCTCTGTGGATGAGGTGTTATAAGAAGTCTTCCATGTGATTTTGTTGCATACTAAAAGTTTGACAACTACTGCTTAGGTTTCTGGTTTTGTTTATTTCTAAAAAACCAAACAACAACAACTACCCACATGAGGCCCACCCAGGAGTGTTTTCTGGACAGGTGGTTTGGCCTCTCCCCTAGATGCTAATGAATCTCTAGGGCTGCAGCCAGGAGGATCTGCATTTTGAACAAGTGATTTTTTTTTTCCACACAGTAGAACCATTTCTCCAAAGATTTGCTTTCTTTCCATCATCCATTAGTTTATCAGTTTCAGCAAAATTTTCTAGTGGATTAGATTCATTTTGCTATATCAAGTAAGGTGATAACCAGAGATATTTTCATGTTTAACAGGGAACTAATGTTTCCTCTGTCCTAAAAGAATAATGTGTCAATATGACAATGGAAATTCAGATCCTGTCGTAGGCAGTAAAGGATACTCTGGGTGAGGGTGGGAGTTTTGCCCTCAAATTAAAAGGCATCACTGGATTCCTAACTAACACAGTGAGAGGGACGAGGGTCACATTGTGTTATATCAATATATTGGCTATTATGTCTTTAGAATTCAGCTCTTAGAAAAGATGTGGCTCACATGTGAGGCTTAACTTGCAGATGTGTGAGATATTTTTTGACCATTAAAATGTGCTTTATACATAGAAAGCTTCTATGTAAAAATCTGAATTGCCATCCATCATGACTTGAAACTTTGAGACTCTGACACATTGTATGTGTAGCCATCAACTAGATGGTATGGTAGCCATCTGTATGGTAGCCATCAACTAGATCTGAGTAGAAGCTGCTCCTTCTAATTCAGCAGTTACCACTCCCTCCTGCTCCCCATAATCTTACTCTGACCCATGTCATCACCATCTTACGTTGAATTCCTGTTCTCAGTGGGCGTTTGAGTTTGTAACTTCTGCTTTACATAATCCATGTAATATACATGTTTCAATGCTATTCACTCAAATCATCCCACCCTTGCCTTCTCCCACAGAGTCCAAAAGTCTGTTCTTTATATCTGTGTCTCTTTTGCTGTCTCGTATATAGGGTCATCACTACCATCTTTCTGAATTCCATATATATATATGCGTTAATATACTGTATTCATGTTTTTCTTTCTGACTTATTTTACTCTGTATAATTGGGCTCCAAAATCACTGCAGATGCTGATTGCAGCCAGGAAATTAAAAGACGCTTACTCCTTAGAAGGAAAGTTATGACCAACCTTGATAATATATTAAAAAGCAGAGACATTACTTTGCCAACAAAGGTCCGTCTAGTCAAGGCTATGGTTTTTCCCGTGGTCATGTATGGATGTGAGAGCTGGACTGTGAAGAAAGCTGATCGCCGAAGAATTGATGCTTTTGAACTGTGGTGTTGGAGAAGACTCTTGAGAGTCCCTTGTACTGCAAGGAGATCCAACCAGTCCATTCTAAGGGAGATAAATCCTGGGTGTTCATTGGAAGGACTGATGCTAAAGCTGAAACTCCAATACTTTGGCCCCCTCATGCGATGTGTTGACTCACTGGAAAAGACTCTGATGCTGGGAAAGGTTGGGGGCAGGAGGAGAAGGGGACGACCGAGAATGAGATGGCTGGATGGCATCACCGACTCTGTGGACATGAGTTTGAGTGAACTCTGGGAGTTGGTGATGGACAGGGAGGCCTGGCGTGCTGTGATTCATGGGGTCGCGGAGAGTCGGACACGACTGAGCGACTGAACTGAACTGATAATAAGCTCCAGTTTCATCCACCTCATTAGAACTGATTCAAATGTATTCTTTTTAATAGCTGAGTAATATCCCATTGTGTATATATACCACAGCTTTCTTATCCATTCATCTGCTGGTGGACATTTAGGTTGTTTCCATGTCCTGGCTATTATAAACAGTGCTGCAATGAACATTGGGGTACACATGTTTCTTTCAATTCTGGTTTCCTTGGTGTGTATGCCCAGCAGTGGGGTTGCTGGGTCATAAGGCAGTTCTATTTATCTGCTTTACACCACCATCACCTCAGAGGAGAGCCTTTGGGGAAGAGCAGGGGTCCTTATAGGGTTAAGAGAAGGGATGCACAGGTATCCAAGGCAGTCCTGCTCTCTCTACATCCCTTCAAACAATGAAGATGCTGTGGCTGTCATCTGACCCCTGTTACTCAGGTGTTTGTTCAGGTAGTACTTTCTAACCATTTGGGTTTTAATATGTTTTCTTGTCTCCTCAGCCAGGGTAGGAGGATTTTCTAGACTTCCATTCCTTAACAACTGACTTTCTTTCTAGAATTCTGCTTAGCATTTTAATGCATTTTGTCAGGTTGCAATATTTTTTCCCAAAAAAAATTAAATAAGTATTTTATTAGAAACATTTTTCATGTGTTAAAATTGAATCACAACATTCACTTCAGCTAGTATTCATTTGATTATGATAATGGCCATTTTTAACTAAGCATATAATAAGACAATACAAATTATTGCTTGTCCACTTAATAGCATTTCCCCACACACCTATCAGAAATATTATACTGCTTATACTATCACTGTATTGTGCATAATGCATTAATAAATAACTTTATAAATTTATGTTATCTATTCCACTACAAATAATTTCCCCCACGAAATATTTCTGGAATTCCCTAAGCACATGAATTAAATAAGTGAATATAGCATCTGCCATTCCACCCACCCCCAACCACCACCATCACCACACACAGACTTTTTCCTGTCTGGAATCTCTTTGGTCCTTTATATTCATTTCATGAGAAATCTGGGACTGAGAAGATTTAAATTTACAGCTCTAATAGCTACTCTGAAGTACAGGTTAAGGAATAAGTCTTGCTCATGATAGAGTAGGTCAGCTGAAAGATATCATAGCCCTTTCCTACTGATGATTTTCACAACTCTGTGCCAAGGTAGCTGTTATTTCCCCAGTGCTGCTCTGAGGGATTTCTATTTGCTAAAACAGAAGAATATTTTAAAGCAAGAAGAGTAGATCCCCACATCATGTAGGTCACCATCCACTTTTAACAGTACCTAACTATTCCACTGCCTTTGTCAACAGGACTTTACCATTCCAGAAACTTCTGCCCAGAAACATAAAAGTCACAGCTAATGCCATAGTTTACCTTGGAAAAGTCTCCAAAATCCCATTTCACCTAGTATCAGGCTGTCCAGCTTTCTAAGAGGTAGAAGCAAATGACTGTTGACTCTCCAAGGCTCTTGGAAACCTCATCATAAAACCCTTGCCCTGCTGTACCCACTAATTTTATTTTAATTTTTCACTTTACTTAGTATAATTGACAAATAGAATAGTAAGCTACTTATTGTGTTCAATGTGGTTATTTGATATGCATATACATTTTGAAAGGATTCCTTCATTGAATTAATTAACACATTTATCACTTCACCCTCCACTGTTTTTGGGCTTCCCTGGTGGTTTAGCTGGTAAAGAATCTGCCTGCAGTGCAAGAGACCTAGGTTTGATCCCTGGGTTGGGAAGATCCCCTGGCGAAGGGAAAGGCAACCCACTCCGCCATTCTCCTGGAGAATTCCATGAACTGTATAGTCCATGTGGTCACAAAGAGTCAGACAGGACTGAGCAACTTTCACTTTCACCTTTTTGGTGAGAACATTTATTCTCCTATCCTAGTAAATTTCAACTGTAGAATAGTGTTATCAACAATGGTCATCATGGTGTACATTAGATCCTCAGGCTATTTTCTTCTTATAGCTGAAAATTTGCATCCTTACATCAACCGTTCCTATTTGTCTCTCCCCTAGTTTCACTCCTAGAAAAAAACTTTGTTACTCTGTTTCTGAGTTCAACTTAAAAAAAAAAAAAATTCCACACGTGTGATTCCAGCAGTATTTATCTTTGTCTGGATTGTTTCACTTAATGCTTTCAAGCTTCATCCCTATTGTCCAAATGGCAAGATTTTCTTCTTTTTAAGGACTGAATAATAATCTATTACATATAAGTATATGTAATTTTATACACACACATACTCACCACGTTTTTTTGGTCCATTTATCCATTGACAGATGATTGGATTGTTTTCATACTTTAGATATCTGTACTCTGATGTTCATTACATCATCACATTCATTATCATGTCATGGTTTCTGTGTGTGTTCGAACCCAGGTCTTGCAGCATTGCAAGCAGATTCTTTATCATCTGAGCCACCAGGGAAGCCCATCGTGGTTCTTACCCAGTCTTAATCCACAATTACAATAGATGCCAAAGACTCTAAAAATTCCTAAGTTTGCCCTTCTTTCTCCTTGACTTTGTGAATAGTAAACTCAGATTTGCCTGGTCATCCAGGCTTTTCAGGGGCATATGAAGAAAGCCAGCATCCAATACGCCAAATGACCAGACTCATCAATGACTCAGTTGGTATGTTTACTAACAATCTCTTTTCCAAACACCCTTCACAAAAGTTTCTGAGTCTATTTCAATTGATTAGGTTCTGCCCCCGCTGAGACAGTAAACTGATCAGGACTGGATTCCAGCTCTGCAGCTTCCTGTGACCGCTCGAACTGGTAGCAAGCTCCATCTGCTGCTCTCATCTGCATGGAAGACAGTGTTATATTGTTCTCAGTTTTTATCATTTGCAACACACCTTCTGCTGGAAGAAGAACTAGCTTAGTCATAGAGTAAGCCTAATTCTGGCCTTGTCACACAAATACTTCAGCCACACATTACTCACTGTGTTTATTTCCAGGATATACAAATACAAAGGAACACATTCCTGGGTCCTTGACAGAATCCAGTGTTGTGAAGTGCTGAGCCAGTTTAATGTGTTTACCCCAAAGCCAATTCCCTTCAAAAGGAGGGATCCCTTTATCTTTGTGCAAATATTAAGTGCTTTAAAATACATTAAAAATGATTGTAAAAATCATAACTCATTAATTCAAAGTGTTTTTTCAACAAGAACAGTATATATAGTAGAGAGGTCTTATGTTCAGCCCTGGGTATACAGTGGGGAAGAAAACTGATGCAGTGTTTCCATGATGGAGATTAGTCTAATTTTGAGTGGCCATGAAGGAAATATTTGCAAAATAATTGTCTACATTGCAATTGTATGAAATTCTATGAGGGAAATAAAGAAGGCTGCAAAAGTACATGCCAGGAGAACCTAGCCAAACAGGAACTTGGGGAAGCTTGTGCCAAGAAGGTGATCTTTCTTTATTTTTCATGGGATCTTGGTTCCTCGACCAGGGACTGAACCCATGTCCCCTGCAGTGTAAGTGCATTTTCTTAACCACTGGACTGACAAGGAAATCCCAGAAAGTGATCTTTAATCTAAGACTTAAATTGAAGAAAGTAGGGAAAACCACTAGACCATTCAGATATGACCTAAATCAAATCCCTTATGATTATACAGTGGAAGTGAGGAATAGATTTAAGGGACTAGATCTGATTGATAGAGTGCCTGATGAACGCTGGACAGAGGTTCGTGACATTGTACAGGAGACAGGGATCAAGACCATCCCCATGGAAAAGAAATGCAAAAAGCAAAATGGCTATCTGAGGAGGCCTTACAAATAGCTGTGAAAAGAAGAGAAGCGAAAAGCAAAGGAGAAAAGGTAAGATATAAGCATCTGAATGCAGAGTTCCAAAGAATAGCAAGGAGAGATAAGAAAGCCTTCCTCAGTGATCAATGCAAAGAAATAGAGGAAAATAACAGAATAGGAAAAACAAGAGATCTCTTCAAGAAAATTAGAGATTCCAAGGGAATATTTCATGCAAAGATGGGCTCGATAAAGGACAGAAATGGTATGGACCTAACAGAAGCAGAAGATATTAAGAAGAGGTGGCAAGAATACACAGAAGAACTGTACAAAAAAGATCTTCACGACCAAGATAGTCACGATAACGTGATCACTGACCTAGAGCCAGACATCTTGGAATGTGAAGTCAAGTGGGCCTTAGAAAGCATCACTACTAACAAAGCTAGTGGAGGTGATGGAATTCCAGTTGAGCTATTTCAAATCTTGAAAGATGATGCTGTGAAAGTGCTGCACTCAATATGCCAGCAAATTTGGAAAACTCAGCAGTGGCCACAGGACTGGAAAAGGTCAGTCTTCATTCCAATCCCAAAGAAAGGCAATGCCAAAGAATGCTCAAACTACCACACAATTGCACTCATTTCACACGCTAGTAAAGTCATGCTCAAAATTCTCCAAGCCAGGCTTCAGCAATATGTGAATCGTGAACTCCCAGATGTTCAAGCAGGTTTTAGAAAAGGCAGAGGCACCAGAGATCAAATTGCCAACATCCGCTGGATCATGGAGAAAGCAAGAGAGTTCCAGAAAAACATCTATTTCTGTTTCATTGACTATGCCAAAGCCTTTGACTGTGTGGATCACAATAAACTGTGGAACATTCTGAAAGAGATGGGAATCCCAGACCACCTGACCTGCCTCTTGAGAAACCTGTATGCAGGTCAGGAAGCAACGGTCAGAACTGTACATGGAACAACAGACTGGTTCCAAATAGGAAAAGGAGTGCGTCAAGGCTGTATATTGTCACCTTGCTTATTTAACTTCGATGCAGAGTACATGAGGAACGCTGGGCTGGAAGAAGCACAAGCTGGAATCAAGATTGCTGGAAGAAATATCAATAATCTCAGATATGCAGATAACACTACCCTTATGGCAGAAAGTGAAGAGGAACTCAAAATCCTCTTGTTGAAAGTGAAAGAGGAGAGTGAAAATGTTGGCTTGAAGCTCAACATTCAGAAAACAAAGATCATGGCATCTGGTCCCATCACTTCATGGGAAATAGATGGAAAAACGGTGGAAACAGTGTCAGACTTTAATTTTTGGGGCTCCAAAATCACTGCAGATGCTGATTGCAGCCAGGAAATTAAAAGACACTTACTCCTTGGAAGGAAATTTATGACCAACCTTGATAATATATTGAAAAGCAGAGACATTACTTTGCCAACCAAGGTCCGTCTAGTCAAGGCTATGGTTTTTCCCGTGGTCATGTATGGATGTGAGAGTTGGACTGTGAAGAAAGCTGATCGCCGAAGAATCGATGTTTTTGAACTGTGGTGCTGGAGAAGACTCTTGAGAGTCCCTTATACAGCCAGGAGATCCAACCAGTCCATTCTAAGGGAGATCAATCCTGGGTGTTCATTGGAAGGACTGATGCTAAAGCTGAAACTCCAATACTTTGGCCACCTCATGCGATGAGTTGACTCACTGGAAAAGACTCTGATGCTGGGAAAGGTTGGGGGCGGGAGGAGAAGGGGACGACCGAGAGTGAGATGGCTGGATGGCATCACCGACTCTGTGGACATGAGTTTGAGTGAACTCCGGGATTTGGTGATGGACAGGGAGGCCT
The DNA here is from genome assembly GCF_049115385.1 of Moschus berezovskii. Lineage (NCBI taxonomy): Eukaryota > Metazoa > Chordata > Mammalia > Artiodactyla > Moschidae > Moschus > Moschus berezovskii. The sequence continues at coordinate 89,804,517 of NC_142469.1, read as the reverse complement.
GGAGTGCTGTGATTCATGGGATCACGGAGAGTCGGACACGACTGAGCGACTGAACTGAACTGAATCTAAGACTTAAAACTATGTGATCCAATCTGGCTTCACTGGGAGATCTTGAATCTTATGGCATTAGTTATCAGCATAAAATCTTAAAAGGATACATGTTATTTCTTTACTTGTTTGAGATATGTATTATGGTAAAATTTCACAGGATATCTAAGAAAAAAAATATTTGGCACATTGAAAGTTCATGGGTGAAGTTCTTGATACAAATTTCTCTGGTTGAATGTGCCCAGTTATTACTGATGAATATCTTTTGGTTTTGTTGGCTTGTTGGTCAACACAGATATTCATTTGCCTATGAGAGATGTATTGTGATAATCCTCAAATTTCTGGTCAAAATTTTGTTTCATCTTCTGATGTCTATAAAGTTAAGAACCAAAATCTCACCTAATGATTTCTTTTAATTTTCATTTATTTGAAAAATATTTTATTCAGTTTCATTTGCAATATTTTTAGCTTTCATATACTATTTTTCCCCCTGCTTATATTGGACAGAAAATGTCAAAAAATGACAGGGCTATAGAACATCCTGGAGACGTTAGACAGATTGTATTATATCTGTTTAAAAAACACAAATGAGAACTTCAAGAATATAAATTAGTGTTTTATTTTTTCTAGTGTCACATACAATAAATCAGTTCTCTGGCAAGTGACAATGATATGAACAGTAAAACATCTCCTCATCTCTATGCAAAATAAAGGACTTATAGATAAATGAAAAGAAAATCTGGGTATGAAAAGAAAAGCATTCTTGTCTTAGAGAGATAATAACAAGGGATGGGTAACAGAGAAGGAGGAGGGTTTTATAATTGGGTGATTCTCACCTCACCATGGAAATCAGGCAGCAATCCTAGTCAAGCCTGGCTTAAATATTTCACAAATATCTTGAAAATCAATATACTAAAATAGGTATCGTATTTTCTCAGCCAATCCTTGTATAATTTCCACCTATGTCCAGAAAGCAATATAATAAGAAGGAAGAAGAGAAGGAAGGATAAAAGGAAGGAATGATATGAGGGAAGGAGGGAGGAATTGGTTGAGGGAGGAAGGAAGAAGAGAGAGGACTTGCCTCCTTTGTCACATAGACAAACACGTTCAGTGTTCTGTTTAAATAAAGAAAACTACCCAAAACTAACATTTTAGAGGGCCTGCTTCCCTGGTGACTCAGAGGTTAAAGCATCTGCCTCCAATGCAGGAGACCCAGGTTCGATCCCTGGGTCAGGAAGATCCCCTGGAGAAGGAAATGGTAACCCACTCCAGTATTCTTGCCTGGAGAATCCCACAGACGGAGAAGCCTGGTAGGCTACAGTCCATGGGGTCGCAAAGAGTCGGACACGACTGAGCAATGGAACGGAACGGAATTCATACCTAATGAAAATGAGTTTGCTTACAAATAGCCTAAAGAAATTGGGGAAATAAGTGAAAAACCATTCTGTAAATATATAGTCATGCAAAATCATACATGCTGAAGATTACTTGGTCCTTGAGAATTCAGGGAGAAAAAAACACTGAGGGTTTTGTGTTTATATAAGTGTATTTTCAATTGCATTAAGGTATTAAGAATCCTTGTGTTATTAAATTATCTCTCAACTCATCCAGTTCCTGTTTCCTGTTTGCTCTTTACATCTACATCTCCAGAGCTGTCCCATGAGATAGGAAGGTAAATTATACTAATTCCAGACTGAGCTATCTTTAATTAAAGCTTTTCTCTGCAAGAATTTCCTGATGACCACAGAAACATAGGGAACTCAGAAGTCCTAACATCTTAAAGTTTAATCAAATTGATTAAAGTTCTTCATAAAGTTGCTCATCTTTGCACAGCATAGGAAAATCTTGCCCCCTAGGCCTTATGATGGAAGCACTCCCTAGAGACAACAGTATGTCTCTCTGCTTAGCTGCTCTGTTTTTCTTTGCTTTCTTTGGATTTCCAGTTCAGGAGCAAGATAATCTTCCAACCAGATACATTACCCCAACTTTGACATCTTCTATTTTTAAAGTCTGAATAACATTTTGCACTTGAATGCTAATGAGGCAATTTATCTGAAGAAAACACTAAATTGGACTCAGAGAAATTAAAAGAGACAATTTCAAAATGCCAAGATAATTCTTTAATCTGTCTGTTAAGCTGCTGCAATAGCTTAAAATGAGAGCCAAACAATTTGATCAAGTGGCTGAGTTACTCAACAGGAAATTCCTGGTCCTCTGCTTCTCCAGGATCTCATCAGGCTTCTGGAAAACTTAGCTGAATATGCTTCAAAATTTTTCACCCTTTTTCAGATTTTCTATAGCTCTTAAAGTATGCTTGGAACTAGAAAGATGGGTGTATCAGTCTCCAACACAACATAAATGATGATGAACCTTGGTCGTAGTGCCCTGGAGTGATTTGGCTATACTCTGATATCCAAGTTTTCACCACCTTATTTTCTTTTTCCTTTTTTTGCTTTTCCTTTTAAGATCCTATAACCATGAAATTAAAAGGCGCTTGCTCCTTGGAAGGAAAGTTATGACCAACCTAGATAGCATATTAAAAAGCAGAGACATTACTTCGCCAACAAAGGTCCATCTAGTCAAGGCTATGGTTTTTCCAGTGGTCATGTATGGATGTGAGAGTTGGACTGTGAAGAAAGCTGATCGCCGAAGAATTGATGCTTTTGAACTGTGGTGCTGGAGAAGACTGTTGAGAGTCCCTTGGACTGCAAGGAGATCCAACATCCTTTAGTCCATTCTAAAGGAGATCAATCCTGTGTGTTCATATGAAGGACTGATGCTAATACTGAAACTCCAATACTTTGGCCACCTCATGCGATGTGTTGACTCACTGGAAAAGACTCTGATGTTGGGAGGGATTGGGGGCAGGAGGAGAAGGGGACGACAGAGAATGAGATGGCTGGATGGCATCACCGACTCAATGGACATGAGTTTGAGTGAACTCTGGGAGTTGGTGATGGACAGGGAGGCCTGGCGTGCTGTGATTCAATTCATGGGGTCGCAAAGAGTCGGACACGACTGAGCGACTGAACTGAACTGAAAGTTTTTACCATAACAAATAAATTTAATCTGATCATTTGTCCCTGAATGTTTAACTGTGGTTCTGCCATAGAATATAAAGGATTAGAGTTGGCCTGTGCTGTTCAATCCAGTAACCACTAACCATATATAGCTATTTAAATTTAAACACACATTAATTAACATTTAATAAAATTAGAAACTTGGCTCTTCAGCTCACAGCTACACTTCAAGTAGTCCATAATCATATGTGGCTCATAACTACTGAATTGGCCAGTGAAGAAATAGAACATTCCCATCTTCACAGAAAGTTATATTAGACAGTGCTGAGCTCAATGATTAAGGAAACTCTGTGTGTGTGTGTGTTCAGTCACTCAGTCATGTCCATCTCTTTGTGACCTTTTGTATGGTAGCCCACCAGGCTCCACTGTCCATGGGATTTCCCAGTCCAGAATACTGAAGTGGGTTGGCATTTCCTCCTCCAGGGAAGAGTCTCCACTCAGGGATTGAACCTGCATCTCCCGTCTCCTGCATGGCAGGCAGATTCTTCACATGCTGAGCCATCAGGGAAGCCCCTAAGGAAATTAATTCCTTAATTCAACTGGGCTAAGATTTTTTTCAGCTTGTTCTTTAACTTCTCAACTCCTTTAGAATATAGACATGCCTCTCAGAAGCCTATAGTTAGGCTAGCATCCAACTTGAGAGGTTAATTCAGTATCCAGGGAAGAGTTTATCAGGCTGTGTGAGCAGATGTGGAAAGAGGGTGCCATGCCAAAAAGAACCATTTGAATTGGGCTGTCTATCTGGAAGAGGCAGGATTTCAGGAAATCAATGAAATTCTTTTTTTATAGAGCTGAAGTTATGGACTAAATCAGAGGATAGAACAGCAGAGCAGGATGCAAATGAGAAGGAGAGTTAAAGTCCAGATGCAATTGCTGGCAAAGGAGCACAGAAGGGCCAGGGGTTCCCCGGAGTCAGAGCACAGTATCAGAGGGAGGTGGGTCCTGTTTAAACAGAAAGGCAGGTGTGTGTCCAGACCACATGGGAGGGCTCACCTTCCTTTGAAATAGCCACTAAGATTGCCAGGCATGGCACTTCTTGGTTCAGAGTACTGGGCTCATGCAAAACTGAGAGTAGCCTACACTAAGGACATTAAAGAAAATCTATTCTCTGTGAAGAGAGGCTTCTCTCTCATTTATCTCTCCTCTGGTTTGTTCCCACTCTCTCCTCATAGATGCTTCTAATCACTAGTTGTGCTATTCAATATTTCAATTTGTACTTGGGGAAAACATCAGTGTGTGTATGTATAGGGGGAAATACAGTGTGTGTAAGTGTCCGTCTAGTCAAGGCAATGGTTTTTCCCGTGGTCATGTATGGATGTGAGAGTTGGACTGTGAAGAAGGCTGATCGCCGAAGAATCGATGCTTTTGAACTGTGGTGTTGGAGAAGACTCTTGAGAGTCCCTTATACTGCAAGGAGATCCAACCAATCCATTCTAAAGGAGATCAGTCCTGGATATTCATTGGAGGGACTGATGCTGAAGCTGAAACTGCAATACTTTGGCCACCTCATGCGACGAGTTGACTCACTGGAACAGACTCTGATGCTGGGAAAGGTTGGGGGCGGGAGGAGAAGGGGACGACGGAGAATGAGATGGCTGGATGGCATCACCGACTCTGTGGACATGAGTTTGAGTGTACTCTGGGAGTTGGTGATGGACAGGGAGGCCTGGCGAGCTGTGATTCATGGGGTCGCGGAGAGTCGGACATGACTGAGCGACTGATCTGATCTGATCTGATCTGAAGTGTAGAATCAAAGACCTAAGTAATGGAAGTGTGAGCCCGAATCCACACCACTATTGAGTGCAGTACTCCACATGGTGGGGCAGTGGGTGGGGCAGGGGTGGGGGGATGGAGTGTTTGGGGAGGGGACAAGTACCAAATTATCCAGTGCCGGAAGGTTACAATTTTAGAGATGCTGGGATGGGATGCCTGCATTTTGCTTGTGGGAAGGATATGAATTTGGGAAGACCAGAGGTTGGATTGTAGTGGATTGAGTTGTGTCTCCCCAAAAGATGTGTCAAGTTCTAATCCTTGGTACCTGTAAATTTGATCTTATTTGGAAATAAGGTCTTTGTAATATAATCAAGTTAATGTGAATCCATACCAGATTAAGTGAAAGTGAAAGTGTTCATGTCCAACTCTTTGTGACCCCATGGACTATACAGTCCATGAAATTCTCCAGGCCAGAATACTAGAGTGGATAGCCTTTTCTTTCTCCAGGGGATCTTCCCAACCTAGGGATCAAACCCAGGTCTCCCACATTGCAGGTGGATTCTTTACCAGCTGAGCCACAACAGAAGCCCATACTGGATTAAGGTGGGCCTTAATACAGATAGCAATGTTGCTATAAGATAACGAAAATCTGAACATGGACACACTTATGGGAGAACACAGTGTGATGACGGAGGCAGAGACTGGAGTGACGCATCTGCAAGCCAAAGAATGCCGAAGACTGCCAGCAACACCGGAAGCTGGGAAAAGACAAAGAACGACCCTTCCCTAGAGGCTTGGAGAGCATGGCTCTGCCAATACGTTGATTTCACATTTCTAGTCTCTAGAACTGTGAGATGGTAAGTGTCTTTTATTCTGAGCTACAGTTTGCTATCATTTGTTACAGAGGCCCAAAGATAATAACACACCCAAGTACATGTTAGACCTTATTCCTATGGTTGGACGTACCTCAGCAGAGAACGCACCTCAAGAGAGTCCAGGAACTGCACCATTTTACAGGGTTACCAGGTCACTGTTGAGGTGCTAGCTCTGTTCAAGGCAGATTGCTCTTCAGTAGACAAGGTAGATATTAGGATGGCAGGACCATCTGAGTTTTGGTGACCTTATATGGCAGCAATATAGTAAAAATTAGAACAGTAAATGGCCTGACTATTAAATAGACTATAATGCATTCCTGAGGTTGTCACAGTTGTCACAAAAGAGATTTCAGGAAGAGAAAAAAGATACTCTTGCAACAGGTGGGATAAGGGTTTAGCATCATCTAGTTTGAATATGGGTTTTCCTTGGTGGATCAGATGGTAAAGAATCTGCCTCTAATGCAGGAAACCTGAGTTTGATTCCTGGCTTGGGAAGATTCCCTGGAGAAGAGAGTGGCAACCCACTCCAGTATTGTTGCCTGGAGAATTCCAAGGACAGAGGAGCCTGGTGGGCTACAGTCCATGCGGTCACAAAGAGTCAGACACAACTGAATGACTAACATACACACACACAGTGTGAATAAGAGAAAAAATATGATCTATTTGATATCTCAGGACAATGATGCAGATGTATTAGTTGCAATAAAAATTCCTTCCTACCTGACAAGTTGCACATTTAGGTTCTAAGAAATCCACCCCAAGGACAGGAGGAAGAGAACATACTCTCTACTTTTCTTTAGGACCAAAAGTAGAAAGAACAAAAAACTCATATAAAGATGCTCTTTGTGATCCCATGAACTGCAGCACACCAGGCTTCCCTGTCCATTACCAACTCCTGGACTCAAACTCATGTCCATCGAGCTGGTGATGCCATCCAACTATCTCATATTCTGTTGTCCCCTTCTCCTCCTGCCTTCAATCTTTCCCAGCATCAGGGTCTTTTCTAGTGAGTCTGTTCTTCTCATCAGGTGGCCAAAGGATTGCAGCTTCAGCATCAGTCCTTCCAATGAATAGTCAGGACTAGTTTCCTCTAGGATTGACTGCTTTGATCTCTTTGCAGTCAGAGGGACTCTCAAGAAGCTTCTCCACCACCACAACCTGGACCTAGACACCTGTTCTAAAATCTGCCACTCAGGCACTAGGCCACTGGGATGCATTCCCTTGGTATATATGAGCACCATGAGTCTGGAAATATCCCTGGAGATTCAGAAAGGAATTTTATACTATGGGCATCAGTCTATGCCTCCCCATCTACCCAGCTTCATATATGGAACCTACCTCAATGGTCCTTCTACTGAGATCCTTTGCTTTCTCTGACTATCTATCTTTCTGTAGGATTATAGACCAGTCCTGAGGGTTCAGCTAGCTGATTTGAGGAGCTAAGGCCTTTAGGTCTTTCTTCTTCCTGCCCATCTCTATTGGAACTCTTCTCACGGTTCTCAGTATCAGCTTGTACCATCCTTCCTTTTTAAGAACCTGGCAGGCTCCACACGACCCTGAGAAGACCTCTTCCCCAAAGGATTGAAGGCTGTGCAACACCTATGGTCATGACACCTGAGCAGGGATTCCAGATTGTCACATATTCATTAACTTAGGCTCCTGGTCCCTTCCCAAGAGGGAGGAAGGAAGGAAGAAACCTTGCTCCACTAATCAGGTTTCCCCTATCCTGCCTCAGCCCACAGTCTCATCCTATCGTGCTGACTTCTTCTCTGGAATAATGCAATATAGCTGGGGCCCCATCATTAGCATAAACATCAGAGGATCTATTGTACCCATGGAAACCATTTTTTACAGTAAGCTGTGTATTTTGAAGCTATTTTATTATTACTGATATTTCTTTATTGTTTGAGGAATTAAAGTGGGAAAGGTATGCATGATTAAGCATGTTAATCCACCAATAGACTAATGCACCACCAAGTAATTAATAGCTTCTTCTATTTAATGTGCTGGAATCTTCAAAAAAAAAAAAAGACGCATAAATTTTTTGGCCAGTGAATGATTCATTCAAACTACAGTAATGACGAGAAAGAATTGCTTTTATCTTGGTTCATTGGTAGCAGCAAATTATTGGGACGTGCTTGAGCAGTTTTCAGTTTTATATTTATATTTTCTTTTATGATGTTGTATTAATTTCCTCTATCCCCTGGAGGAGGGCATGGCAACCCACTTCAGTATTTTTGCCTGGAGAATCCTCTTGGACAGAGTAGCCTGGTGGGCTACAGTCCAGTGGATCACAAAGAATCAGATACGACTAAGCACAGCACATACAAGTCTCCCAACTTCAGGGAATAATAGTGTAAAACTAGATGCAAATTACTTGAAACTTTCGAAATCACCAAAAAAATCTCTGAGTATGTACAGGAGATCTACAAAAATTCAGTTTTATGCTTAAACTTTGAAGTACGATATACTTTACTTTTGTTCTAACCTATTGGCCAGGTTACTTATTCCTTACCTTCTTTTTTGAGTTTCCAAAACCTGGATACTAACTCAGGTATAAAATATTTCTGTTGTCAATGTGGTCAAATAGGTAACCTTTATTCTAACAAATATGTTTGGCCACCATCACACTGGAACATATAAAAATGAACTTACTTGTTGAACAGAGACAATTTTTTGGCAGAGTCATACCAGAAACTTTGGTTAAACTTAATCACTGTTTTCTGTACAACAAAATCATAAGTGACACTTCTGAATGCCTGTCAACTGTGCTTCCATTTATACTGACAACAATAATTAATTTGACCCAAAGTTGTCACCAAAACACTTCTTGGAAACCATGGCCAGGAAACAAGGAGTCACCAATTTGATGTAAAGACCATCTTCAGAATCAAGGGAGAAGGTTAAAATGTTATTCTCAGAAATTGAATCCAACAAAGAACAAGATTAAAGATACGCTATGAATTTCTTTCTGAAAAAAATCTTATTTCAATAGATACTTTATTAAAAATATTGCTTCCATCACACAGCAGGAATTGGAATGGAATGTTAGGACTTGGAGCAGAGGCACCAGGGGCTCTCCTCCCCTAATAAGGGATGGCTCAGTGCACAGAACTCCACCTGAAATTGCCCTGGCTGCCCTGTATCATGTTACCACTCTTCTTTCATTAGTGGGGTCAGATCCTGAAACCAATGCCACTTGATCAGAGGCATGATTTAATATCTTGACAATTTCAGACTTTGGGGTAAAAGATATCATATTCTATGGTTTTCTACAATGGAGAGGTCCTTCGAGTCTTGTGGCTCAGTTGGTATAGAATCTTCCTGCCATGCAAGAGTCCTGATCTCTGGATCAGAAAGATCTCCTGGAGAAGGGAATGGCAACCTGCTTCAGTATTCTTGCCTGGAGAATTCCATGGACAGAGAAGCCTGGTGGGCTGCAGTTCATGGGGTTGCAAAGAGTCAGACTTGACTGAGTGACTAACTTTCACACTTTCAGTTTTGAAACTAATAGGGCCCAGTCTCCAAATTGAGACTCTTGGTAACAAGCTAGTCTAACCCGCTCCTGGAAAGCTTCTTTTGGGGGGATTCTGTGTGCTGGGGTCAACCTTAGTAGCTTGCAATATTTCTCCTAACCAGTGGCCTTTGCCTTTGAGCTGAATATGCCAGAACCAAATTAACTTTATGGTGTAACATCATTTCTATTTCTCAGAGGCAACTACAACTCAGCTGTTAAGATGTTGTTCAAGGTCATGTATCTAAACTAGGTTCTCTGAAGTCATTTTGTCTAATTTTAGACCATCTGTTTTCTCCGCATTACCACTCAGTCTCCCATTATTTCTATTCTGAATAATTGCAAAAAGGATTTAGAACTTTAAAATTAATAACTGAAACCTGGTTTATAAATCAGCCTCCTGTGCATTTGGGTAGCATGAACAGATTCAGTGAAATTGAACCTAGTGATAAACTGGTCTTCAGTATCATAGATCCAGAAACTGATCCAATGATTTCACCTACATGCAGACACCCCGTGCATGTGCGTGTATGTTAGTCACTCAGTCCTGTATGCCTCTTTGTGACCCCCTGGACTGTAGCCTGCCAGACTCCTCTGTCCAAGGAATTCTCCAGGCAAGAATACTAGAGTGAGTTGCCATGCCCTTCTCCAGGGGATCTTCTCAACCCAAGGGATTGAACCCAGGGCTCCTGCATTAGCAGGTAGATTCTTTATCATCTGAGCCACCAAGGAAGTCCCAGACACCTGAAACAAATGCTCTGATCAATTGCAGGTAAGGGAACTAAATGGGAACAGTTTGGCCTCCACAAGTCTCCATGTAACCACAGACACTCTGGATAATGCCACTTAAGAGATTATTATACACTGAGACTTGAGATCAGTTGCAATTATCCTGGCCTCCCAACCAGTCACCTTAACAGCAAATTGAGTTTAACGATTAAACCTTATCTTCAAGCTCAGAATAGCTGCACTAGGGAGCAGAATGAGTCAGTCCCTTCAATACGTTCTCGCCTTGTCTTGCCACACTGTAGCACCACCCAGCTGCTGGCACAGAGATCTCTCCATAATTCTCCCCAGCTCTTTCAGCTGGATCTTAATCTTGGAAGCCCAGTGGGTATTTGCTGTGCTTCACTGATACATTTATCCCCACTGCTTTTCACAGTGATTTTTACTGGATCTCCTTTAAATAGAACTTTAAAGCCTTCTTCCTTCTTAGTGGGCCGGTCTCATTGGCTATCTACCTAAAGAGTTATTGCCGACAGTCTGACTAATGTTACACACACTCTTAACATTATGTTAGCTCATTTACTATCCAAGCCTCAAAAGCCAATTTTTCAATCTCTAAAAAAGAAATGAAGGTTTTCTCAAAAATGGCAGGGCATTTCTTTACTTGATCTATTCTTTAGTATCACAGTGGTTGGGAACGAAGTCTCTGGATTCACAGATGAGTACAAATACCAGAACTAGCACCAGTTATATGGTCGTGGGCATCTGCCTTAACCTGTCTAAACTTCAATTTCCATTTTTATCAAATAAGCCTAACAAGCTACCTTTATATACATTGAAAGAAATGTAGATAAGGCACTTGTAGCTGTTGTTGTTAAAATATTATCATAAGTCAAAATAAATGAATATCTCTGAAAATGAAAAAATGAAAATTAGTGCTTGAGAGGTGGAGTAGAGAAAAGCATGTGTGTAACCAATGTATTCATATGTGTCCCTGGATTAGGGTTCCATTTAACTTTAACATGTCTCCTTTCAACTTTCCCTCTATATGATTAATGTATTTAGCAGAGGACTGATGGAGTAATCTCTCTAATACCTGGAACTAATTTGGTTCCATTCTGTTCAAAAGACTTCAATGGATCCTCATCATCAAATAATGCAAACACAATACAATCTCTTTGTCTTGACACCCTTCACCCCTATCCAAAGGCCCTTGAAATGTTAACTATGAAGAATCTAGCAGAGGGCTTGGGACATAATTAGCACATATCAAGTCTGGCTTTACCTTCCTTTCTTTGAAAATTATTGCCCAACTCAGTTACAACTCCCTCTGCACTTCCGTGGGTAGGGACAGCTCAATGTCTCCTGAACAAATCCAATATTCACATCTGCCTCCACTCTTCATCCCATCTGTCAAGACTCCTTTTCCTTCTAGCTCAACTCAAATGCTAATCCATCTATAATTCTTTGCCTCGATTTCTCTAAACTTTCTACTCTTGTATAGTTTATTACCTACTTCTAGAATTATCCAAAAGTATTATACTTTATTAGAAATGCTAGGGAATCCCATTTTAGCCAAAGGTAGTGCTATTTGAAAAAATGGCCTGTTAGGAATCCAGCACCCCTCCAAGTTGAGGAGTTGATTGAGGCCTGAATATATGAAAAAGGTTTTGAAGTCTGGTGATTTGGGTTTGAGTATCATCTCTGGGATCTAACAATTACCTGGCCACAGGCCATTCCTTTACCTCCATGAGAATTGGTTTCCTCTAATGAAAGTGTTCGGAGAAGGCAATGGCACCCCACTCTAGTACTCTTGCCTGGAAAATCCCATGGACGGAGGAGCCTGATAGGCTGCAGTCCATGGGGTCGTTAAGAGTCGGACACGACTGAGTGACTTCACTTTCACTTTTCACTTTCATGCATTGGAGAAGGAAATGGCAACCCACTCCAGTGTTCTTGCCTGGAGAATCCCAGGGATGGGGGAGCCTGGTGGGCTGCCGTCTTTGGGGTCGCACAGAGTCGGACACGACTGAAGTGACTTAGCAGCAATGAAAGTGTTAGTTGCTCAGTCGTGCCTAACTCTTTGAGATCCCATGGCCTCTAGCCTGCCAGGTTCCTCTGTCCATGGGATTCTTCAGGGAATAATACTGGAGTGGGTTGCCATTTCCTCCTTCAGGGGATCTTCCCAACCCAGGGATCAAACCCAGGTCTCCTGCATTGCCGGCAGACTTTTTACTGTCTGAGGTACCCAACTAATACCCATTTTTGAGGATTTGTCCTGCAGATTTGCAATAATACATGAAAATCTCAGAGCCCAGCCAAAGAGTATCTGCTGAGTAAACAGCAAATATAATTATTATTTAATCAAATGGCAAATCTATTGGTCTACTGGGTCAACTAGTCAATCCTTAATTAAGCCTGTACTTAAGCCTCATAGGAGTTTATGGAGTTTTTCTAGGGGTTAGGGTTTAGGTGAAAGTGTCAGTCAAAAAGCTCAGTTCAGCTATGAAACTCCAAGTGATAACTTGCTGTGAGAGGCCCAGTCAGATTCTTTCTAAAAAATAGGAATCATTTTCATGAATACATTATTAGAGCACAAAAGAGGTTATTTTGACTCAGCATTATATCCATGTTTCCCTTTGAGAAAGCAGACTCACTGGAAAATGCACTGATCCTTTATCTTTTAATGTAGGTATGAGGGTTACATCTTCATGTGTAACTAAGAAATATGAGTCCCAGGCATAGATGTGTGTTTGTCCAACATTTCATATTTGTCTAATGATAGAACTAGTTCTTAAAACTAGATTTTCTGACTCCTAAATCAGCCTTCCCTATATGAGGTACCTGAAAGAGTCTAGCATATCACTAGCATACTCAATAAGTATTCATTTTATTTCCCTTTGTTTTTCTTTTCACTGATTCCAGGTTGAACCTCTATTAATTACAACTGCTCCAAGCTTGTTTCAGTTGGGAAGTTGCTTTTGTTTTTGAACAGGAAGAGAAGTGATCTAAAATGATGGCAATATAATCCCTTTTCCCGTGGTGAAGTTGTATCTTGTTCATGCAATGGAATCAATTTGGCTAAAGAATTCAAACTTTAAAGGAAAATCTCTTCATCTCTTCACAGTGGGTAAGAAACAAGCACTTCTTTTCTCAGTATGGAGAAAATTGAAGTGCAGATAGATGAAAGCTATGTCTAAAAGATATCAAAACCCTTTTTCACTCTGCATCTGGATGTTTTTGACATTATGTAGAGTCAAAGCAAAGTCTTATAAAATCAGAGTAGAGGAATAAAGAATAAAATCAAGATTTTCTAGGTTTCTCTTTTATCATCACTTTATACAGTTGGCAGCAATGCCTCTGTACTCCTCATTGTTTCTAAATGTATCTATATTTTTTCCCAAAATCAAAGTTGATTTTGAAAATGTTTATCATCCTTCAGTTCAGTTCAGTTCAGTTCAGTCGCTCAGTCGTGTCCGACTCTCCGCGACCCCATGAATCACAGCACGCCAGGCCTCCCTGTCCATCACCAACTCCCGGAGTACACTCAGTAAAGGAATTATTTCACAACCCATTGACTGAAAAATTAAATTAATTCTTTTTGAAGACAAAGTAAGCAATTATGTTAGATTAAAATTCTCATTGATGAGCATTCCAGGATGCTGCTTACCAAGTACTCATGTGTTTGTTTTTAAAAAAGTAATATTAGATAAATTGGTGTTTGTGCAGTTTTTTGGGTTAATTAGCTTTTTGAGTAGGCCCAATTCAGACATATATTTAAAATACTTCAGTAGGGGTAACCTGATCCATCCAAGAAAAGAAAACCTTCTTCTTTAATGTTTTATAGGTCAAGATAAGGAGTATTGAAGGAATACAATCTTTATACTAGACGGAGAGAGGCCTCAACCATTCCACAACTGAGGAAAGCATTCTCTCAATTTTTCTTCAAAATTTACACCAAAGGAAAGCAGAAGTCATTGTGAAAAAACAGTCAGATTATTCCCCAGATCTATAAAGATCCAAAACCTAATTGGGTTAAAATTGTGTATACAGATGGAACATCTTCAGTACGAGACAGCCATTCAATAAAAGCTGTCCACTGATTGCAGCAAAGAGATCCTGTAACAGGCACTTTGTTGCCTATCAACTATCCATTGCCTTTTATTCTACATCATCACAATCCCAATTGTTTCCATGATAACAATTTTTCTTCATTAAAAAAAAATTCCCAGCCTCCTTTGCAAGTATGTGTGGCCAGTGACATTTTCCTGGCTAATGAGATGTAAGCAGAAGTCATGTGTGCTTCTCAGAAAACTCTTTAAAAGCAGGTTGACAAAGACCTTTGACTCTTTGCACTTTCAATTCCTCCCGCATGGAACACTGATGTGATGGTACAGATAGATAGCCATGGATTAACCCTGAGGATACAAACACGAAGAATCTGAATACAAGGCCTCAAGTGGCATCATGGAAATTCTTGACCAGTCTTGGAGTTCTAACTTCATGCATTCCTTATTCTAGGGGACAAATAAAAATAAAAACCATTTAAAGAGTTACAACTGCATAATTGGAGAAGGAAATGGCAACCCACTCCAGTATTCTTGCCTGGAAAATCCCATAGGCAGAGGAGTCTGGTGGACTACCATCCATGGGGTCGCAAGAGTGGAACGCTAATTGGCGAACTGAAAAATATATAACATAGTGAGTTTTCTGTTATGTGCATCAAGTATTTCTTTTTGTCTTAAATAGCAGGCTTATTTATCCTTTGAAAAGGAAAAGTTAAAATTAACATTGCTTCCTTGTGGCATTATTTTGTGATAGAATGGACATTTTATCAGCAGCATAAGGATTTCTGTATTTATCATGTTCACCTTGGAAATGTCCACAACCCCAATTATAAGAAGAATATTTCACTTAAGTCACAACCAGTAACAGAACTGATTAAATAATCAAGGAAGATAGGAGGACTTATTTTATATGGACTCAAAGTACTCCTAGAAAGCATACCAAAGGGTAGAAACGTCACTTTGCTGACAAAGGTTCATATAGTCAAAACTAAGGTTTTGCCAGTAGTAATGTATAGAGGTAAGTGTTGTATTATAAAGAAGGCTGAGCACCAAATAATTTATGTTTTCAAATTGTGGTGCTGGAGTTCCTTGGACAGTCAATCCTAAAGCAAATCAACCCTGAATATTTACTGAAAATACTGACGCTGAAGCTGAAGCTCCAATACTTTGGCCACCTGATGTGAAGTGCCAACTCATTGGAAAAGACTCTGATGCTGGGGAAAGACTGAGGGCAGGAGGAGAAGTGGGTGACAGAATTGAGATAACTGGATGACATCATCGACTCAATGGACCTGAGTTTGAGCAAACTCTGGGAGTCAGTGAAGGACAGGGAAGCCTGGCATGCTGCAGTCCGTGGGGCAGCAAAGAGTCAGATACCACGACTAGGTGACTGAACAGCAAAGCACTCTCTCTTTACTCTGTGTGCTGTTACTACCACTGCTCGACTCTGCTGCTATTAGTATTAATAATGCACAGAAACACCGAAACACACCGGAATGGGAAGAGTTCTCTCTTTTTAGACATAAATGGCTAAAGCAACTTTTCTCAACTCAGTTCAATTCAGTTCAGTCACTCAGTTGTGTCCGACTCTTTGCGACCCCATGAACCGCAGCACGCCAGGCCTCCCTGTCCATCACCAACTCCTGGAGTTTACCCAAACCCAACTCCATTGAGTTGGTGATGCCATCCAAGCATTTCATCCTCTGTCGTCCCCTTCTCCTCCTCACCTCAATCCTTCCCAGTGTCAGGGTCTTTTCCAATGAGTCAGCTCTTCGCATCAGGTGGCCAAAGTACTGGAGTTTCAGCTTCAACATCAGTCCTTCCAATGATTACCCAGGACTGATCTCCTTCAGGATGAACTGGTTGAATCTTCTTGCAGTCCAAGGGACTCTCAAGAGTCTTCTCCAACACCACAGTTCAAAAACATCAATTCTT
Organism: Moschus berezovskii; assembly: GCF_049115385.1. Classification (NCBI taxonomy): domain Eukaryota; kingdom Metazoa; phylum Chordata; class Mammalia; order Artiodactyla; family Moschidae; genus Moschus; species Moschus berezovskii. Next base: position 89,788,559 of record NC_142469.1, on the reverse strand, counting down.
CGGTGCTCAGGTTTCTTTGTAGTCCAACTCTCACATCCATACATGACTACTGGAAAAACCATAGCCTTGACCAGACAGAACTTTGTTGGCAAAGTAATGTCTCTGCTTTTTAGTATGCTGTCTAGGTTGGTCATAACTTTCCTTCCCAGCAGTAAGCGTCTTTTAATTTCATGGCTGCAATCATCATCTGCGTGATTTTGGAGCCCAGAAAAATAAAGTCAGCCACTGTTTCCACTGTTTCCCCATCTATTTGCCATAAAGTGATGGGACCAGATGCCATGATCTTTGTTTTCTGAATGTTGAGCTTTAAGCCAACTTTTTCACTCTCCTCTTTCACTTTCATCAAGAGACTCTTTAGTTCTTCTTCACTTTCTGCATAAAGGTGGTGCCATTTGCATATCTGAGGTTATTGATATTTCTCCCAGCAATCTTGATTCCAGCTTGTGCTTCTTCCAGCCCAGCATTTCTCATGATGTACTCTGCATATAAGTTAAATAAGCAGGGTGACAATATATAGCCTTGACGTACTCCTTTTCCTATTTGGAACCAGTCTGTTGTTCCATGTCCAGTTCTAACTGTTGCTTCCTGACCTGCATACAGGTTTTTCAAAAGGCAGGTCAGGTGGTCTGGTATTCCCATCTCTTTCAGAATTTCCCACAGTTTATTGTGATCCATACAGTCAAAGGCTTTGACATAGTCAATAAAGCAGAAGTAGGTGTCTTTCTGGAACTCTTGCTTTTCTGATTATCCAGCTGCTGCTGCTGCTGCTAAGTCACTTCACTCGTGTCCAACTCTGTGCGACCCCATAGATGGCAGCCTACCAGGCTCCCCATCCTTGGGATTCTCCAGGCAAGAACACTGGAGTGGGTTCCCATTTCCTTATCCAATGCATGAAATTGAAGTCACTCAGTCGTGTCCAACTCTTAGCGACCCCATGGACTGCAGCCTACCAGGCTCCTCCATCCATGGGATTTTCCAGGCAAGAGTACTAGAGTGGGGTGCGATTGCCTTCTCCTTCTATGATCCAGCAGATGTTGGCAATTTGATCTTTGGTTCCTCTGCCTTTTCTAAAACCAGCTTGAACACCTGGAAGTTCACGGTTCACATATTGCTGAAGCCTGGCTTGCAGAATTTTGAGCATTACTTTACTAGTGTGTGAGATGAGTGCAATTGTGTGGTAGTTTGAGCATTCTTTGGCATTGCCTTTCTTTGGGATTGGAATGAAAACTGACTTCCAGTCCTGTAGCCACTGCTGAGTTTTCCAAATTTGCTGACATATTGAGTGCAGCTCTTTCACAGCATCATCTTTCAAGATTTGAAATAGCTCAACTGGAATTCCATCACCTCCATTAGCTTTGTTTGTAGTGATGCTTCCTAAGGCCCACTTGACTTCACATTCCAGGATGTCTGGCTCTAGGTGAGTGATCACACCATTGTGATTATCTGGGTTATGAAGATCTTTTTTGTATAGTTCTTCTGTATATTCTTGCCACCTCTTCTTAATATCTTCTGCTTCTGTTAGGTCCATACCATTTCTGTCCTTTACTGAGCCCATCTTTGCATGAAATGTTCCCTTGGTATCTCTAATTTTCTTGAAGAGATCTCTAGTCTTTCCCATTCTATTGTTTTCCAACTGAACATGTTAGTAACTATGAAAGTTCCTTAAAAAGCCACTTTTATATTAGGAATATGATTTTCAATAAAATGTACAAATCTCAGATTTTCTATTCAATGACTTTTGTCAATTTTTATCACCTATTTATTTTCAGTCTTTTTAGTTTTAGCACTTTCTAACAGTGCTTACGATGGTTTAAACTTGCTTAAAACTAGTGCTGTTGAAAATCTTTTCACTTTTGTGTCTTTTGCTTCAATCCTCATTTTTTTCCTTGGTTATTTGCTTTGTTATTGAGTAGTATGAATGCTTTACATATTCTGTATATAAAGCTTTCATCGAATATGTGCTTTGTAAATATTTTTTCTAATCTCTAGTTTTTCTTTTCATTGCTCTAACAGTGTCTTTTGAAGAGTCAAAATTCAAAAATCAGTCTGAAATCAATTTGGTTTTGAATTTTGTAGATGTGAGGTAAGAGCTGAGAACTGAGGTTTAATTTCTGTCTCCATCTCTCTATTATCTGATTTTTTCCACATCATTTGTTGAAAAGATCTTTTCCTTCTCTGAAATACCTTGCTACTTTTGTTGAAAATCGGCTGGTGTTTTTGTTGGATATCAATTAGATTTATACATGTACCCCACTCTGTCACATCAATGCACATCTTTATTTATTCAAAAAGCATACTGTCTTGATTTCTAGAGCTTTAGAGTTAAGTCCTAAAACCAGGTAGTGTGAGTTCTTCAACTTTGTGTGTATTCATTTTTAATTGTTTTGACTATTTGCAATTGTTTGCATTTCCATATAAAGTTTCCATTAACTTTGTTTTTTTTTCCTTTTTAAAAAAATTTTTTAATTTTATTTATTTTTATTTATTTTTAATTTTTATTGGAGGCTAATTATTTTACAATATTATATTGGTTGGTTTTGCCATACACTGACATGAATCCACCCCGGGTGTACATGCGTTCCCCCTCCTGAACCCTCCTCCCACCTCCCTCCTCCCCTTATCCTCCCTCTGGGTCATCCCCGCATACCAGCCCCGAGCATCCTATAACATGCATAGACCCTGAACTGGCGATTCGTTTCACCTATGATAATATACATGTTTCAGTGCTTTAGGGTTTTTGTAGATACCCTTTATCAGGTTGAAAAAATTTCATTCTTGTCCTAGATTTGCTAAGAATCCTTGCTCTAGATGATGTTAAATTTTGTCAAATGATTTTCTGCACCTATTGGGATGATCATATGATTTCTAATTTTCAGTCTGTTAACATGGCTCATTACAATGATTTTGTTTCATTTTCTTATTCATTATTGAGAATAGAATGTTATTATATCCAAATATAATTGTGGATGGTTCTCTTTTTTGTTCTACTGGGTTTTTTCTTTTTTTTAATATATGTACTTTAAAACTCTTTATTAGAGTAGACAGGACTTTCCAAATGGTGTTAGAGGTAAAGAACCCATCTGCCAATTCAGGTAGACGTAAGAGGTACTGGTTCCATCCCTGTGTTGGGATGATCCCCTGGAGGAGGGCATGGCAACCCACTCCAGTATTCTTGCCTGGAGAACCCCATGAACAGAGAAGCCTGGCAAGTTATAGTCCTTAGAGTCACAAAGAGTCAGACATGATTGAAGCAACTTAACACATTAGGGTAGAGAAAATTAAGACTGCTATATTTCAATAATCTGATACCTTTATCACTAGGAAATGACCATCTTTTGGTGCTATTGTTGCTCAGTTGCTCAATAGTGTCCGACTCTATGCAACCCCCTGGATGGCAGCATGCCAGGTTTTCCTGTCCATCATCACCCAGAGTTTGTTTAAATTCATGTCCTTTGAATCAGTGTTGCTATCTAATCATCTCATCCCCTGCTGCCCTCTTCTCCTTTTGCCTTCAATCTTTCCCAGCATGACAGCCTTTTTCAATGAGTCAGTTCTTTGCATCAGAAGGCCAAAGTATTAGAGCTTGAGCTTCATGATCAGTACTTCCAATAAATATTCAGGGTTGATTTCCTATAGAACTGACTACTGGTTTGATTTCCTTTCAGTCCAAAGGACTCTCAGGAGTCTTCTCCAGCACCACAATTTAAAAGTATCAATTATTCGGTGCTCAGTCTTCTTTATGGTCCAACACTCACATCCATAATGACTACTGGAAAAACCATAGTGTTGACTATACAGACATTTGTTGGCAAGTGATGTCTTTGCTTTTTGATTATGCTGTTTAGGTTTGTCATAACTTTCCTTCCAAGAAACAGACATCTTTTAATTTCGTGGCTGCAGTTGCCATCCACAGTGATTTTGGAGTCCAAGAAAATAAAGTCTGGCACTATTTGCATTGTTTCCACATCTATTTGCCATGAAGTAATGGGGCTGGATGCCAAGATCTTTGCTTTTTAAATATTGAATTTCAAGCCAGTTTTCTCACTCTCCTCTTTTACCCTTATTAAGAGACTATTTCCTCTTTATTTTCTATTACAGTGGTATCATCTGCATAACTGAGGTTGCTGATATTTCTCCCAGCAATCTTGATTCCAGCTTGTGCTTCATCCAGCCTGGCACTTCACATGATGTACTCTGTATAAAAGTTAAGTAAACAGGATGACAATACACAGCCTTGTCATACTCCTTTCCCAGTTTTGAACCAGTGAGTTGTTCCATATCAGGTTCTGACTGTTGCTTCTTGACCTGTACACAGTTTTCTCAGGAGACAGGTAAAGTGGTCTGGTATTCCCATCTCTTTAATAATTTTCCACAGTTTGTTTGATCCACACAGTCAAAGACACTAGCATAGTCAATAAAGCAGATGTCTTTCTGGAATTCCCTTGCTTTCTCTGTTATCCAACAAATGTTGGCAATTTGATCTCTGATTCCTATAGTTTTTCTAAACCTAGCTTATACATCTGGAAGTTTAATTTCACATACTACTGAAGCCTAGCTTGCTGGATTTTGAGCATAACCTTACTGGCACATGAAAAGAGTACAACTTTGAGAGTTGGACCATAAAGAAAGCTGAGCGCCAAAGAATTGATGCTTTTGAACTGTGGTGTTGGAGAAGACTCTTGAGAGTCCCTTGGACTGCAAGAAGATCCAACCAGTCATTCCTAAAGGAAATCATTCCTGAATATTCTTTGGAAGAACTGATGCTGATGGTGATGCTGACGCTCCAATACTTTGGCCACCTGATACAAAGAACTGACTCATTGGAAAAGACCCTGATACTGGGAAAAACTGAAGGCAGGAGGAAAAGGGGATGACAGAGGATGATATGGTTGGATGGCATCACCAACTCGATGAACATGAGTTTGAGTAAACTCCAGTTGGTGATGGACAGGGAAGCCTGGTGTGCTGCAGTCCATGGGATCGCAAAGAGTCAGACACAACTTAGTGACTGAACTGAACTATTCAGTAGTTTGATCATTCTTTGCCACTGTCCTTCTTTGGAATTGGAATGAAAACTGACCTTTTCCAGTCCTGTGGTCTCTGCTGAGTTTTCCAAATTGGCTGACATATTGAGTGCAGCATCATCTTTTAGGATTTGAAATAGCTCAGCTGGAATCCCATCACCTCCCCTAGCTTTGTTTGTAGTAGTGCTTCCTAAGGCCCACTTGACTTCAGACTCCAGGATGTATGACTCTAGGTGAGTGACCACATCATTGTGGTTATCAAGGTCATTAACATCTTTTTTGTATAATTCTTCTGTGTATTCTTGCCACCTCTTCTTAATATTTTCTGCCTCTGTTAGGTTCTTACCATTTCTGTGCTTTATGTGCCCATCCTTGCATGAAATGTTCCTTTGATAGTTCCAATACCATGGATCTTCTTTATCCATGGTAATGTTCTTTGTTTCAAAAGTTTACTTTGTTTGATGTTAGTATTAAAGACCTACAGCTTTCTTTTGATTAGTATCTTATGACCTCTCATTTTTGATCCTTTTACAAGGAACAACCTGGTCTTTTATGATTAAACCACATTTTTCTAGATAGCTTATGATTAGGTGTTGCTTTTATATCAGTCTTACAATCTCTGCCTATTATACTATTAATTTTTAATGAAATTATTTTTAAAATAAGGCTTAAACTTACTCTCTGGCTATTTGCTTTCTATTTGTCCTACCTAATGTTTGTAGTTGGGATTTTTTTTCCTCTTTCTTGCTGTTTTGGTTTTGATTACTTCCCTTTATCTACACTGTTGACTCATTAGTTAAACTCTTTTGGGAGTTTTAATTGTATTTCTAAAGTTTTCAATATATATCTTAAACTCCTACTTTCTGGTAATATTATACAATACCATGTACAGCATAAGAACTTACAACAGTGTATTTCCATTTCTCTGCTTTTTCTGGTCTTTGTGTTATTTTGTCATATTTTATTTTACATGTTATAGATTCCAAAATATACTTCTATTTTTGCTTTTAAAAGACTATTCTAAAGTCTTTAAAATACTTTTGAAAGCTTTTAAACATAATTACTGTTTCCAATGTTCTCCATTCCTTTGTGTAGATCCAAATTCTGGTAACATTTTCTTTCCTCCTGAAAGATTTATCTTAACCATTTTTTGTAGAAAATATCTGATCGTAATACATTATCTTAGCCTTTTTATGTCTGGGAAAAGTCTTCATTTTAATTTTATTTTTAAGACATAATGTTTCCTGGATATGGCTTCCTGTGTTGATTTTTCTTTTTCTCTAAGTTCTTTAAAGATATTCAGCCATTTGCTTCTGGCTTAAGTGGTTTCTGATGACAAGTTGGCCATCATTCCTTTACACTTAACATGTTTTTGTTTTTCCTGGATGATTTTAACATATTCTCTTTAGCACTGATTTCAGCAGTTTTATTAGGATGTACACTTTGTGGTGGTTTCTTCATGTTTATTCTGCTTGGGGTAATTTGGGGCTAATTTGTCAACTACTGAGATAGTAACTTCCTGAAAACTGTATCCAGTGCTCTGTGTTTGAAGGTATTTCTCACTCTGGTTTTGAGGAAAATTAATTGTTCATGAGGCTTCTCTGGTGGCTTGGTGGTAAATAATCCACCTGACAATGCAGGAGACATGGATATGATCCCTGGGTTGGGAAGATCCCCTGGGGAAGGAAATGGCAACCCATTCCAGTATTCTTGCCTGAAGAATCCCATGGACATAGGAGCCTGGTGGGCTACAGTCCATGGGGTTGCAAAGAGCAACTGAGTGACTAAATAATAACAACACAACAACAACAATTATTCATGACCCTGTGTGCACTCTGAGGACTGTTTTGCCTGCTCCTTTCCATGATTCTTTCCCCGACTCAAACAGTTTCCTAATATGCAAACCTAGATCAGTATTGTGACAAAGATTTGAGAAGTCTCCTTTTCAGACATCTGGAAATGTAAATATTTTATATATATCATGAATGAATATATACATATATATTCTGTTTCTGGTCCTCTGCCTCACAAACATGGCTTCCTATAGTAAGACTACTGGATTTTCAGCACATTTTTTAAAATAGGTTAAATTTACCCTTGCTACTTTCCTGATTCATATTTTTTTTTTTTGGTCTCACATTTCTAGTCTCTTTTTCAAGCTTCTGGGCTAAAAGAGTTCCAGGAGCCGCCCCTTATGTCTTTAGTACAATGTAAGGTTACTTTTAGATACAACTGAAATCACAGTATGATAGAACCTACATTCACCAGGAATCAAGTCTTATATATTCCAAAATTACCTATCTTGCCTTCCTCCAATTACTGGAGGCCCCAAAACCTAATATAGAATTATCATGTTGATAAATAAAAGAAACAATGAATGTGTTATAAATTTTAAATAATAAGCCAAGCAGTTGCCCACGTGGTATAATTTAAGGAAAGGCTACCTTTTCAGTCTAGTATTGAAGTCTAGGAAATTCTACCAGCTTCTAGTGACTCGAGTAAATGCTAACTTACCTATTAAACTAAACTGGTCAAACCAATTTGTTTATGACTTAGTGGGGTTTCAGAATTGTAAGAGATCATACAATATAAATAAGCAAATCCCTGTTATTATATAGATGTGCAATTTGAGAAAGAAAATCACAGATGTTTGTCTGAGATGTTTAGCAGGAAGATGATAAAATTAAGACTAGATCTTTTGCAATTTATTTATGAATGAAGGAAAGGAATAATGAATACTTGGGCAGAAAAGGACTAGAGGTTGAGGAAACACTAATATAAAATTTACATGATTTTGACTTGCTGGAATGTTAAACAGAGCAACCTGTAAAACTCAGATGAGCATTAAAAATAAAAAAATCCAGAAAAGACAAAACCCCAAATGAGGCTAATTCACAAAGGAATACAAACAATAACACACAGTATCAAAAACTAATCTAAAGTAGAAACTTTTGGGTTTAGATTATCTTAACTTTTACCTCCACATCTAAGTAGCCAAATTTGAATTATAATTGTAAGAAGTACCACACAGTTGGGATGGTAAATTAATAACTAAGAAGATATATAACTGAATACCATTTTTTTCTTTCAGATTGAAGTTTCATGTGGTCTTGGATTAATTTTACATGGCTTCAATTAAATGAGAATACTGATTCAATGAAGAAATTTTACCTTTCTCAATATTTTTTATGTTTTGACTAATCTAGTTTCTATTTTTCTTGCCTCTGAATTGCTCCACCAGATGGCAGTAACTGCACCACCTAATACTTTTAAAAATGGAAACAACCTGCTGAATCAAACCAAATTTATCTCCAAGTATTTGATAGAGTTAAATTTTCATTGGCAGCAGGAAAAGATGTGCAGAAAAAAAGCAGGTTGACTGTTTTGTATGTTAAATTAGAGATATTGTCAGAAGGCCCATGACAATGAAAAAAAACTTTTTTAAAAACCAAAATGGAAAATACAAAGCTCTGACCTTTGTAAAAAATTTATGAATTGAGCCAATAAAAGTGAAAAGGCCAAATTGGTCACATTTTAAATACATTTAGTAAGTTTTAGGGTTTTTTTAATACTGGTAAATTAAGGTGTCCTTGAAATAATTTCAGATTTTTCACTTATAAATATGCTTGTTTCTCCATAATTTAACCAAAGTACTTCAAATAGATAATAAATATATATCTTCAATCTGTTTAAATTTACTGAAACCAGTCAAGAGAATTGAACTTTTAATTCTACCAAGTATTACAGCAGAGCTTTCTTTGACTAAACTTAATCTAGGTCAACAGATTGCAGGACTGTCAAAATGGATAAGTATATACCATAATAGATTGCATTAACAGAACTGCATTAACAGCATTCAGAGCAAAGAAAGGAATAGTCTAGTCTATTTACATTGGTTAGCCTGAGTCCTTAGACTCTGAAACTTTGTCTTTAAGGTAAAGTGAAAAAGAGTTTCTAAATAGCTTTGATTTCTACCAAAATCTGAGTAAACTGAGTAATGGTGAATATTAAATCTATAGAAAGGAAATAGAATGCCATAACTATGTGCAAATATATAAAGGGGTGTTATGCAGATATGTAGAAAGTGAAAAGGAACTAGAGTCTTTTGATGAGGGTGAAAGAAGAGAGTGAAAAAGCTGGCTTAAAACTCAACATTCAAAAAACTAATATCATGGCATCTGGTCCCATCACTCAAGGCAAATGATGGGGAAAAAATGGAAATAGTAACAGACTTCATTTTCTTGTGCTCTAAAATCACTACAGATGATGATGACAACCATGAAATTAAAGATGTTTGCTCCTTGGAAGAAAAGCTATGACAAACCTAGACAGTGTATTAAAAAGCAGAGACATCATTTTGCTGATTAAGATCCATATAGTCAAAGCTATGGTTTTTCTAGTAGTCATGTACAGATGTGAGAGCTGGACTATAAAGAAGGCTGAGCACAGAAGAATTGATGCTTTCAAACTGTGTTGCTGGAGAAGACTTTTGAAATCAAACCAGTCAATCCTAAAGGAAATCAGTCCTTCATAGGAAGGACTGATGCTGATGTTGAAGCTACAATACTTTAGCCACCTTATGCAAAGAGCCGACTCACTGGAGAAGACCCTGATACTTGGAAAGATTGAAGGCAGGAGGGGAAGGGGTGACAGAGGATGACATAGTAGGATGGCATCACTGACTCGATGGACATGAGTTTGAGCAAACTCTGGGAGATAGTGAAGGACAGGGAAGCCTGGCGTGCTGCAGCTCATATGGTTGCAAGGTGTCGGACAGGACTTAGCGACTGAACAATAACAATTATGTGAAAAAGGAACAAGATCTTTTGGGTGGCATCAGCAGACAGGTGGAAACTGCAGTGAGAAATCTTACAGGAAAGGAACATCTTCATAGGACAGAAAAGAAGAAGAAAAGAAGGGATTAAGGTGGGATGAGAAACAGGACTGTTACTGGACCCCAAATTTACCCTAATGGACACTGACTCTAACACCGAGGCAAGGCAGGAATTTAAGATCTTGGGTACAGAGAGGCAGGCAGTTAGAAAAGAAATCCCTGCAAAAAAGCAGAAACCCAAAAGGGATACTCTTAATAAAAGGTGCTTGGAGAAAACTACCAAATCAGAGAGAAGTTTGGCTATACCGTGATGGAACAAAACTCTTTCAGAGTCCAGGCCGCCCAAGTTCCCACTGTAAGAGGGACTTTTCTCCTAGCTGACATTTCCCAGAAATGGGATTTACTGCCTCAGGGGCTGGTGAGCTCCTAGCCATTCGTACCATGGAAATAATCAAGCCAATGCTGACTTTGGCAGAGCCCCGAAGCTCAAGTCAACGTCTGGCAAAGGGGCTCTTTTGGTAGGATCCTTGAAACACACTCATGAGTACAAATTTTAGCTTTTGCTAAATGACACATCCCATAATATACAGAAGCTTTTCCAAATTGTATTGGACCTATACCATTGCCAGAGTCAAAGCCTAACTTCTAAGAAAAGGAAACAAAGCCTTGAGTCAACTGTCTGGAACATTTGACTGTTTCCTATTTTGGAAACAGATGTTGCCCTTTGTCGAAGAAGGGAGGAGATACCTGGATTTCAGGAGGTTCACCTGCTTTTAACTAAAAACACTTTGAAGTTATGTCAAACAATGTATCCTCTTTGGCTGTATTTGGCTGTATTTAACTAATTTTAACATTAATTAATTATGGGAAAATAATAATGACAGTTCAGTTCAGTTCAGTCACTCAGTTGTGTCTGACTCTCTGCAACCCCATGAATCACAGCACGCCAGGCCTCCCTGTCCATCACCAACTCCCGGAGTTCACTCAAACTCATGTCCACAGAGTTGGTGATGCCATCCAGCCATCTCATTCTCTGTCGTCCCCTTCTCCTCTTGCCCCCAACCTTTCCCAGCATCAGAGTCTTTTCCAGTGAGTCAACTCGTCGCATGAGGTGGCCAAAGTATTGCAGTTTCAGCTTTAGCATCAGTCCTTCCAATGAACACCCAGGATTGATCTCCTTTAGAATGGACTGGTTGGATCTCCTTGCAGTCCAAGGGACTCTCAAGAGTCTTCTCCAACACCACAGTTCAAAAGCATCAGTTCTTCGGCGATCACAGCTACCAGATATTGTCAGAACTCAGTATGTGCCATGAAACAAACTAGATACTTTGCTTTTTTTTCTCAGTTTATCCTCAGAAAAGCAGTATGAGGAAAAGTCTAATGAAGTAAATGGAGAAATCAAAGTTTAGGAAGATTAAAAAGTTTATCCAAGGCCACAAAACATGTCACACGCACTGTGGGACTTCGATCTTTGGAAACTCCAGCTCCTAACATGGCTCGATTGCTAACTGTGTGTTATTTAGGGATAGGTCAAAGGACCTGTCCGGGGCCTTGTGGATGTAATGGCGGTAATAGGCTGGCTGAACAGAAACCACCTGGAAACTTCAACATGCAGGCTCCAGGTCTCCACACTGGAGATGCTGATTCTGAACGAGGGCCCTAACACCTTATTTTAGTGACTGGTTCCTTTAGTGATGCTAAAGTACTTCTACTTATTTAATTTTTTTTGGTAGTAAAAGTCACATAAAACATACCATTTTAACTATATGTAATGGTACAGTTCAATGACATTAAATACATTCACATTGTCGTACAACTCACCATCATCCACCTCCCGAATGTTTCACTTTTCTAAACTAAAACTCTGTTCCAATTTAACACTGACTCCCCATTCCCCCTCCCCAACCCAACCCAGTCCAGCCCCTGGCATCAACCAGTGAAGTACATCTGCTTTATAACCGCTATCACAGAGAATTAAAATTCGTATGTCACGTGAGTTGGCATAGAATAACTCCGTCTCCTTTCAACTTGCGATTATTTTAATTATGTGAGAAATGATTACAGACACTTAAGCCCAGAGAAGCTAGCCATCCAGAAGGAAGATGAGTCAACAGACCCAAGCTGCCCGCAAAAAAGACAGGATTTCAGGTTTAAAGATGTTTTGAAACACTGTGTTCTATGCCTTCCTATGGGGGAATGGCAATCTACCGCAGTACATTAAACTGACAATTTCCAGTACATTGGATTGACAATTAAACAGTAACTTATTTAATTCTATTTAATCAAGCATTTTCTCAACATATTTTTAAAATTTTATTTGTTTTAATATTTTTATTTTTTGGTCACACCATGTAGCATGTGGGATCTTAGCTTTCCCACCAGGGTTCAAACCTAAATCCCCCGCATTGGAAGTAGAGTCTTAACCACAGGACTGCCAGGGAAGACCCTCCCCAACATAGTTTATCACTGACTTTTCTCTTGTAGCACTTTTTAATTCCAAAGAAGTAGTTAAGATTCAAGCACAAGCATTCTGGTAGTTGTACCAGCAACTGCAGTCAGGACATCCCGGCTTTCTGTCCTGTAAACCCTTTGCTTCCCAGATCCTCTCTTCTTTAGCCTTGAGCTTTTCTGCCCTTGCCTGGCTGCCTAATCTCACAATAACCAAGCAGGTCTGCATAGCACACCACACTCCTGCCTTCCACTTTGCCCTTTATGCATCGTAAGGTGGATTGGACACCTCCAAGGTGTTTAAATTTTCTCAGCCAGCATTTCTCAAAAACTGCTGCAAATACTGTGCTCAGTCCTGAGTCCTGTCTGACTCTTTGGGACCCCATGGACTATAGCCTGCCAGGCTCCTCTGTCCATGGGATTTCCCAGCCAAGAATCCTGGAGTGGGTTCCCACTTCATTCTCCAGGGGATCTTCCCGACCCAGGGGTTGAACTCGAGTCTCCAGGATTCTTTACCACTGAACCACCTGGGAAGATCTGAAGAAGTCCAAATGAACAGAGTAATAAGCCAGGAGGTTGACTCCACCCCTGCATTATCTTCACATGTTTAAGAAATAGTCCTGCCTCTAAATATCTAAGAAATAGTCTTGAGGAAATGAAAGCTTGTTCTCTGTTTTTTCAGGGGCTATAACTAGTACTCGGAGAAGGAAATGGCAACCCACTCCAGGATTCTTGGCTGGGAAATCCCATGGACAGAGGAACCTGGAAGGCTACAGTCCATGGGGTCACATGGGGACACAACTTTGTGACTAAACCACCACCAACAACTAGTCCTTTTGGGAAAGGACTTTGCTCTATCCAGCACTGGAGTGGGAAGTCCCATCATCCAGTATTGTGACTTACCCTTGACAAATTCAAGTTATGGCTGGATACCATCTCCCAAAGTTAGCTTTTAAAAGGATGCTTGTAAAAATCTGGGCTGGATAATCCAAATTTTAGAAGCCTAGTCTTTTTTAAAGAGAGTGCACATTCTTTATAGAACATTTGCCATGGGTGAGCTGATTAAATCACATCTCCAGTGGTTTTAATGTAATTAGCAGGGCCTGGCAAGCAACTGAAGCAATGACATAACCAGTCTGACTGTTTAAATATTCAAAGCCAGAGTCAGGGAGGACCCCTGAGGATGGAGGAATTGTGTGCTCCACTTAAACATATGCCCCATACTAAAATGAATTTGCAAGTTTCAATAGTTATTTGACTAACTTAGTGAAAAGGCAATATAGAAGAATTACATGTACACTTTGGTACATGGAAAAATGTAAAATATTTAAATTGTCTATTCTAAAAGCAAGTGAAATGAAATGATTACTAATAGATTATATATTGTGTGGTAGGGGTGGCATTGTCTTATTTTCTTTCCTTCTAGGAGCATATTCCTGTGCATGACAATAGGAAAAGGTGATTTGCTATAAAAAATATATCTCATTACCTACAAATCAGACAGACCCCCTGCCCTGATGTAAAAATGAGACTATCTGATGGTGGGACCTTTTTGCCCATTATTTACTTGCAAATGAATTAGTCCCTGATTAGATTTTTGCAAAATGAAGTTTTTGTATCAGACAATTTGAAAGAAGATAAAAGTCACCCTACTGGAATAAACCTAGTTGTGCTGCTTTGTTCCAAAGCGGAAAATTTTTATGGCTGATCTTAGTTTTGGCAAATCTTCAAAGAGCTCTCAGCACACTTATTAATAGCATTTTGCAGTGGAAGAAATTGATGAGGTTATACAAAGAATTGGTAGCAGAATGAGGAGGAAAACATTTAGGATTCCAGAGCCTTATTTCTGGAGGTGCACTGCCTATCCAATCCTTGGAAAGTGGTGTCTAAGCTCTTTTCTTAACTTCTGGTTAATTTTCAGTTGAGTAAATAGCAAGAAGAGAGCAAACGTCACCAGAAGAGTCAAGGGTCTTAGTGATGAAGACCAAAGAAAGTCAAGAGCCATGCCTTCAATCTGTGACTATCTGACACACTCTAAATGCGCTGAGCAAGTGTCTCTGGAATGACTTAGACAAGGATAATTGACAAAGGTAAACGAGCTCCGTGAGTACAGAGGTAGGTCTTAGTCAAGTCTATATCTTTACAAGGGAAACATATCTTTACTAGGTTTTACCTAGTAGGTAGGTAAGGTAGTAGGGAGGTCTTGCTCAAGTCTATATCTTTACTAGGGAAACAGTAAGCACTAGATGAGTGCTGTTGAATAAATAGATGGATGCTGTATTATGTTTATGATTTAAGTTTAAATATAGAAATAAAATTTTGGACAAGATGGTTAGTCAACAGAGTAATTCAAGGTTTTATTAATAGAACAGAAACTGAAGGTAAGTAGTTTAAAACCTGAGAGAGCAGATTTCAACATTGTAAGATCTTGTAAGAAAGTAAGAGGACCCATCCTATGTGAATAAGGAATCAGTGTCCTTATTTTTTCAGGCTATTTAAAAGGTTAGTTCAAAGTTATCACTTCTTTTTCCTCTCAAATTAAAGTAAGCTTAAAAGAACTTAGTCATCTTTTGAGGTGGTACAAGTCTATGACTCTTATTACATGAAAATTTGATTAAAATATATTTCCATTTCAAAAATATTTTCAGAAAGAGGAATTCAGATTCTTTGATAAAGTCTAGTGATTCTCTTCTGTTTTCTTTTAAAATAATGATTCCTACCATTTTTAAACAAGCCACCTAAAAAAGATGTGAATAAAAAAGCAAAATTAGGAAAGGCAATGTATTAAAATTTGATAGATAAGGAAAATTTGCATCATTTCTAGCTTTTTTTTTTTTCTAATTAGCTATGTTTTTATAAAGCACTGTATCTTTGGCCACCTCATGCGATGAGTTGACTCACTGGAAAAGACTCTGATGTTGGGAAAGGTTGGGGGCGGGAGGAGAAGGGGACGACAGAGAATGAGATGGCTGGATGGCATCACCGACTCTGTGGATATGAGTTTGAGTGAACTCTGGGAGTTGGTGATGCACAGGGAGGCCTGGCGTGCTGTGATTCATGGAGTCGCGGAGAGTCAGACATGACTGAGCGACTGAACTGAACTGAACTGATATCTTATCCCTAGGCCATACAGCTAACAGGAGAAATGGAGTCTTTTTTATAGACTTTCTATACTTTTTCTTTGTGCCATTGTCTGATGCTGTCTGATGCCAGAAATCAGTTAGTGATAATTCAGCAATGAGAACTTTAAGGAGAAACATTTGAAGTCAGGAAGTGTTATCTAAATTTAAATATGGTCTTTGAAGTACTTAAACTAATCAAGCTAAACATTTACTGAATCAAAACCACTTTTACTATTCACCTATAAACATGATATAAATGGTTACCATAAAGACAACTGAGCGCCAAAGAATTGCTGCCTTTGAACTGTGGTGCTGGAGAAGACTCTTCAGAGTCTTTTGGACAATGAGGAGATCAAACCAGTCAATCCTAAAGGAAATCAACTCTGAATACTCATTTGGAAGGACTGATGTTGAAGCTGAAGCTGTAATCCTTTGGCCACCTGATGCAAAGAACCGACTCTTTGGAAAAGACCTTGATCCTGAGAAAGACTGAGGGCAGCAGGAGAAGTGGGTGACAGAGGATAAGATGGTTGGATGACATCACCAACTCAAGGGACATGAGTTTGAACAAACTCTGGGAGAACAAACTCTGTCTGTGAAGGACAGCGAAGCCTGGCATGCTGTAGTCCATGGGGTTGCAGAGTCAGACATGACTTAGCATTGAACATCAACAACAACAAATGGTTAGCTTGCTTTCTGTTTGGAATAGCCCAGATATCTCAAGCTAATACCCTGCAGAGTTAGAGAATGGACCATTGAGCTGAACTGGAGCCTGAATCATTCTTTGGGTCCCCTGATCTAAGCAGTTAACACAGCACAGATTCCCATCTGTACCCTATCCAATATAACCTGCAAATATCACTCCTTCTTTTAGTGCAAAATGAGATTTTTCTTCTCAAAATTTGTTTTGAAAAATAATTAGTTTTCTTTTTTCAGTATTTACTATTAAATATTAATATTCACCAGGCACTGAGGAAGGTACACTAAATTTATTATATCTTTGGAGCCTTATTTCAGCTCTGCTAATAGGTAATTATCCTTGTTTTACAGAGAAAATTGAGGCCTGTTAAGACAGTTATTTAGTCAAGTTATTTTCCAACAGCAGTTTTTCCTCTAAAATAAGTTTGGGGATTGGTTTGAATCTTCAGAAATGTTCTGTATCTTTTAAACAGAATAGATCTGATGACAATAGGATGGACTCCATTCTTACTACTAAATTTGCAACTATTTGACTTTAATCTAGATGTTTATCTGTTCCTCATTTTACTCCACCCTAGTTTGTGGGCTTCCCAGGTGACACAGTGGTCAAGAATCCGCCTGCCAGTTCAGGAGACACAGGAGATTCAGGTTCAATCCCTGGGTTGAGAAGATCCCCTAGAGAAGGAAATGGTAACCAACTCCAGTATTCCTGCCTAGAAAATTCTATGCACAAAGGAGCCTGGTGGACTACAGTCTAGGGGTGGCAAAGAATCTGACATGACTGAGCGACTGAGAACACTGCCCTAGTTTGTGAAGTCAGGTGTGGATGTATTATAAAATCCTGGGTTCAAGATCTTTAGAATCAGATCTATTAGAAATCTGATTCTGGGTGCCACAGGATATTTCCCACCAGACAGGAGAAAAGAAATGAGATTCCAGTATTCTGTGCCATCCACAGAATCATAAATGTGTCTGAGGTGAGCACAGAGAGCAAAGGCAAACTCAGAGAAGAAAAATGAGCTAAACCAATGGCTCCTGTTGGGGCTCCAGGGAAGACAGGAGCCAAATGAAAATGATGGTCACTGTACATCGACTGTAATATTTTGTTCATGCGGCAAATGTACCTTGGCTTCTAGGTTATGCCTCTCTTCTAACTGGTAGCATTTCCCATTCACCCAGTGTGCTTGTATTTAGAGTTTAAAGAGACTGTGCTACAACAGCAGTGGGCACAATAGGGAGTGGGATGGGATGGCTGAGAGGTCAGGTCAGGAGACTTGGGGCCAGCCCCTGTCTGTGACTGACTAGCGAAGAATATTTTAAACAGACCCCACAATATCGATGAATCTTACTTCCCCATAAATTCAAACACATTACATCATCCTTAGGGCTATTTCCAGATTTATGATTCTAAAACTCCATGGATATTTTCTTTTAGTTTCAGTTTCTTTTCCACTCCATGCTCATCTGGCATATACTGTTTCTATCTGTACCTGTCACACTGCTAGCATCAGAAATAGTCATATGCAGAGTATTGATGACACATATACATATTAATACAAAATATGGAATTCTGCCTCCTTTATGTGTGACTAAAGTAGACCATATGGATGTATAAATTGGTAGTAAGCTAACAATTATTAGCTTTGTAATATTTATTTGGTAAATAAAACCATTTCTTATGATATACACAATCCTGTGGAATATTTTATCATTACCAAAATGAAGAAACTGAGACTCAAATTAAATGTGTGTCAACATTAATCAATGGATGACTGTTGCGTTAGTTAACCCATATTCTCCTAACTTCACAAATTAATTTCTTTCCACCATACCATGTTTTAAGTGGCACAAACATATTGCACTTGTTGCAATTTAGATTCAAGAGTGAAAGAAGAGCATTATGAAGTTTGTGTTTCCACATTAAATGAGGCCAGAAATTGTGTTTGAAGTCATTGATCCATGAAGGAAGCTTATAGGCTAACATGGTCATCAAAGGGCTCTCCAAGAAACATTTTCTGAAATAATATACAACCACTACTGGGGAAAGTTGGGCTTATTTCCAGCAGAGTCTAAGCGATGGCCATTTCTTCTTTTTCCTGCTAGAATCCCTAAGCAAAGAGTAAGGATTAGAAGATCTTAGGCATGAGATGCTGATGACACATTTATTAGGTCTTAGGACCTCTTGGATTTCATCAGGACAGTGAACCAAGGCACGGAGGAAGCAGAGGCTGAATGAGGAGTAGACCAGATGAGGGAGGTGCTGACTGCTCAACAGTAGAAAAATAACTGGTGCTCAGGGAAAAGCACATGCTGGGAGATGAGAAATTCTCATTGCCACACCTAGCATCTTTCCTCCCATGAGAGATACAAATTAGCCCCTCAGACTTAAGCCATTTAATGAGAAAGCATTTGCTGTCTCCTGCTAATGGTTGCAAAGAAAAGGGCATTGCCAATCTTCTTTAGAACATTTTTTTAAGGGCTTCAAAATGTAAAGACAGTACCCTTGTGAAATCGCTTTTCTAATCAAGGAGGGTGGTTCGAAGCCATCCAGCTGTGGTTGGAAGCCTTGTAAAATATTCCCCAAAAGAGGACACCCCCAAATGAAGGTGGCCTGGCTACAGCAGACACATCTAATGGTGCCGGCTCAACACAACCACTCGTTTTTTTTCACTGTTTCAAAAAGAATTTGGCCAGAAGATTAATTTCCCTAGGAAGAGGCAGAAGGACAACAAACTAAGTTAAGATGATGCAAGGAAAGCCTTTAAAGAGCTTCATTTATTTGAAATTGGTCCTAAGGAAGAAAATGCTGCTTTAAAAGCCTTGCAAAGGGCCTCTTACCCCTAGGCAAGCTCCTGGATGGAGGTAATCACCTCCAGCTGACCTATAATTACCTAGTTTGGACCGAATCCACTCCGATCACCTATGGTCAAATGGATTTGACTGAAATTCAGATTTGCTAAAAATAAAATCACTAAGGACCCAGAGCAAGTTAACAGTCTCTAGATGATTCATCACAAAGCCTAAACTTAGCTAGATTATCATGTCTGCTTGCCAGAGCAGTTGCTGTCTTGCTTTCATGAACATGAAATTTCATCTTCCTCTAAAATGTTTGAAAATCAGCAATTCTGTGGAAAGCCACACGTATCTTTCTTGGAGACTGAACTACGGCTTTGTGAATAAAAAACCAGCCCTCTAGCCAGAGGCTACTGCCATGATGACAGCAAGCCATGCAGGGAGCAGTCATGATTGCTTAGCCATGCTGCGCTGAGAAGGAAAAGCATCATTGCACTAATGCACAAAATTCTATGACCCATAAGACAGATGATGGTGGCTCTTACTGACTTACCACTGTGCACAAAGGCTCAGTATGCTGGGAGGGGAGGTCACACAGTTGAAGACACAGCTCTTGCGTTGAGGAAGCTCCTCCCATCATTAAAGAGAACAGAGAGACTGGCTATGTGTACCTGGAGGGTCTCCCCTACAATTCACCTGCTGGATGAATTAGGGCAAGCAGTAGAAAGCAAATAGTATGAGGATAATAATATTGTTCTTTTTTAATTAAAACAAATATTTCAGTATAAGTGATGTATAACATCATATTCAGGCTTCCCAGGTGGCTCAGCAGTAAAGAATCTGCCTGCATTGCAGGAGTTGTGGGTTCCATCCCTGAGTCAGGAAGATCCCCTGGAAAAGGAAACGGCAACCTACTCCTTTATTCTTGCCTGGAAAATCCCATGGACAGAGGAGCTTAGTGGGCTTATAGCCCACGGGATCGCAGAGTCTGATATGACTGAGAGACAACATCGTATTCAGGTGTACAACATGATTAAATATCTGTATGTATTGGAAAACGATCCCCACAAGAAGTACAGTTAACAACCGACACAGTTACAGATTTTGTTTGTAACTGTGATGTGATGAAAGCTTATTATTCTTAAATGAGATGCTCTTTTGTAAATGCAAAAGCAGACAATGCTAGTTTCGCTTATCAGAAAAGTTGACAGAAATGTTTACTGAGGGCTTCAAGTCTAATGTGTTTGAGTCCCTCTTCACCTCCTCCCTCCTGCCCAATTCGCTTTGCTGGCTCTTCCTCAGCCCACACAGGGTAGCAGCAGTAATCGGGGTGCTCAGCAGAGCATAGTCACTAAAATAATATTCACTCTGGAGCTCGAGGATAGAAACCTTAGGCAAGCATCATTTTTTAAACTCACTCACAGGAGTGTTCTTCAAAAACATATATGGTTGGTTGTTCCTTTGATACTGGCCCCTCATGTTAACCTTACAGAGTAAGGGGAAGTGAACAGATTTGATGAGCAGGTGCTTGGTGCTTGCACTGGAGACGAGAGAAGACAGATCTCATTTTGGTCTGCTGCCATCCTGTTAATTGAACACAGTACACCCGACCTGCACTCACAGACCCAGATACTTCTTTCCAAGGATGGCCATCCTCCATGGAAAATTTCTGCTCTGCTTTTCAACTAAGATTGAGATTGGCCAGCCCCCAAGTAGAGAGCTGACATCTACAAAGTGGGACAAAATACCTCTCTAAGATTCAGGAGACAAAAGCCTAGCATGATGGGAAAAACAAAGCAAATGTTCTCTGAAGTTGTCTGCAAATAAGCAGGGACTGTTTATATAGTATAACTTCATTATCAGTTTCAATATGTGAAAGATGATAGATGCTATTTCGAAACTGTATTGAGATGGATTTGCAAAAGAAGGGACCACCTCCTACTTGTCTTAGGCTGACAATGTCTAGGAAGATACGTTCTGAATCCGGGACAATTCTATTTTAAACAGTTTTGCATTTGAAATCCTATATAATCATTTTTTTTACAGATTAACATTTCAAATCTGGTCATTTAAAAGCTAGTGGAGGACTTCTCTGGAGGTCCACTGGTTAAGACTTTACACTTCCATTGCAGGGTGCAAGGGTTCGATCCCTGGTTAGGGAACTAAGATCCCACATGCCACACATTGCAGCCAAAAAAAAAAAAAAGTGGCATAAGCCTAACTTAGTGAAAAACACAGAGCTGAAAAATCAAATTGTATTTTCAGCCCTGTCAGTTATTGTATGACTAACAAATACTTATTGTGTGTGTTAATCGTTCAGTCATGTCCGACTCTTTGTGACCCGGTGGACTGTAGCCTGCCAGGCTCCTCTGTCCACGAAATCTTCCAGGCAAGAATACTGAAATGGGTTGCCATTTCCTTCTCCAGGGGATCTTCCTGACCCAGGGATCAAAAGCGGGTCTCCTGCATTGCAGGCAGATTCTTAACCACTGAACTACCAGGAAAGCCGTTACTTATTGATCTGATAAATAAAACTAGGAATGACCTTGGGCAAGACATGTAATCTTTCTGAGCCTCAGTTGCCACATCTATATGAAAGGGAGAGTAATACTTGCTTCACTATTTTAGCTCTCAGGGTTATTGTGAAGACAACAGGAAGATATAGGAGAACACAGTGTCTTTCAGAGTAAATAGTCCAACTAGCTAAGTTACCCAATATTTTTAGTATTGAAAAATGTGCTGCTTATCATAGGTAAAGGAAGCACTTTGGTCCATCCCAGCCCAATTTTTCCCATCTGACATGCTTCTAATGTAGTAAGAGGAAAATGCTATTAAAAGATACTGAGCTCTTGCCTGAGTTCTGAATAAAACACCAAGGGCTATATAACCTTTCTGCCCTTACAACAGCACGAGGAAAGGCCATTTTATAAGGCAAAGGAAACACAGTGTCACCAGTGTATGAGTAATATTAGAATCCAAGGACATTTTATTTTCAATGGCAGCGTGTGCTCTCTGCTTTAGCAAAGGCCTACTACTTATCACTATAATAGCGTAAGTGAATCCTTTCCCAAAATGGAACTTTACACTGACATTTCTAGAAGACTCTGAAAAGCACAAAACAGGAAAACAAGGAAGAAGGAGACTATCGCCTGAGGTGTTTCAGTTTTCAGTTCAGTCGCTTAGTCGTGTCTGACTCTTTGTGACCGCATGAACCGCACCACGCCAGGCCTCCCTATCCATCACCAACTCCCGGAGTTCACCCAAACCCATGTCCATTGAGTCAGTGATGCCATCCAGTCATCTCATCCTCTGTCACCCCTTTTCCTCCTGCTCTCAATCTTTCCCAGCATCAGGGTCTTTTCAAATGAGTCAGCTCTTTGCATCAGGCGGCCAAAGTATTGGAGTTTCAGCTTCAGTGTCAGTCCTTCCAATGAATATTCAGGACTAATTTCCTTTAGGGTGGACTGGTTGGATCTCCTTGCAGTCCAAGGGACTCTCAAGAGTCTTCTCCAACACTACAGTTCAAAAGCATCAAGCTTGCTTTAGCTCTCAGCTTTCTTTATTGTCCAATTCTCACATCCATACATGACCACTGGAAAAACCATAGCCTTGACTAGACACAGTAATGTCTGTCTGGATTTTGTTGACAGGGTAATGTCTCTGCTTTTTAATATGCTGTCTAGGTTGGTCATAACTTTCCTTCCAAGGAGTAAGCGTCTTTTAAATTCATGGCTGCAATCAGCAGCTGCAGTGATTTTGGAGCCCAGAAAAATAAAGTCAGCCACTGTTTACACTCTTTCCCATTTATTTGCCATGAAGTGATGGGACCAGATGCCATGATCTTCGTTTTCTGAATGTTGAGCTTTAAGCCAACCTTTTCACTCTCCTCTTTCACCTTCACCAAGAGACTTTTTAGTTCTTCTTCACTTTCTGCCATCAGGGTGGTGTCATCTTCATATCTGAGGTTATTGATATTTCTCCCGGCAATCTTGATTCCAGCTTGTGCTTCTTCCAGCCCAGCGGTCCTCATGATGTACTCTGCATAAAAGTTAATTAAGCAGGGTGACAATATACAACCTTGACGTACTCTTTTTCCTATTTGGAACCAGTCTGTTGTTCCACATCCAGTTCTAACTGTTGCTTCCTGACCTGCATACACGTTTCTCAAGAGGCAGGTCTGGTATTCCCATCTCTTTCAGAATTGTCCACAGTTTATTGTGATCCACACAGTCAAAGGCTTTGGCATAATCAATAAAGCAGAAGTAGATGTTTTTCTGGAACTCTCTTGCTTTTTCCATGATCCAGCAGATGTTGGCAATTTGATCTCTGGTTCTTCTGCTTTTTCTAAAACCAGCTTGAACATCTGGAAGTACACGGTTCACGGATTGCTGAAGCCTAACTTGGAGAATTGTAAGCCTTACTTTACTAGCGTGTGAGATGAGTGCAATTGTGTGGTAGTTTGAGCATTCTTTGGCATTGCCTTTCTTTGGAATTGGAATGAAGACTGACCTTTTCCAGTCCTGTGGCCACTGCTGAGTTTTCCAAATTTGCTGGCATATTGAGTGCAGCACTTTCGCAGCATCATCTTTCAGGATTTGAAATAGCTCAACTGGAAATACATCACCTCCACTAACTTTGTTTGTAGTGATGCTTTCTAAGGCCCATTTGACTTCACATTCCAGCATTTCTGGTTCTAGTGAGTGATCACACCATTGTGATTATCTGGGTCGTGAAGACCTTTTTTGTGCAGTTCTTCTGTGTATTCTTGCTACTTCTTCTTAATATCATCTGCTTCTGTTAGGTCCATACCATTTCTGTCCTTTATTGAGCCCATCTTTGCATGAAATGTTCCCTTGGTATCTCTAATTTTCTTGAAGAGATCTCTAGTCTTTCCCATTCTATTGTTTTCCTCTATTTCTTTGCATTGATTGCTGAGGAAGGCTTTCTTATCTTTCCTTGCTATTCTTTGGAACTCTGCGTTCAAATGGGTATATCTTTCCTTTTCTCCTTTGCTTTTCCCTTCTCCTCTTTTCACAGGTATCTGTAAGGCCTCCTCTGACAGCCATTTTGCTTTTTTGCATTTCTTTTTCTTGGGGGATGGTCTTGATTCCTGTCTCCTGTACAATGTCACGAACCTATGTCCATAGTTCATCAGGCACTCTGTCTATCAGATCTAGTCCCTTAAATCTATCTCACTTCCACTGTATAGTCATAAGGGACTTGATTTTGGTCATACCTGAAAGGTCTAGTGGTTTTCTCCACTTCCTTCAATTTCAGTCTGAATTTGGCAATAAAGAGTTCATGATCTGAGCCACAGTCCACTCCCAGTCTTGTTTTTGCTGACTACATAGAGTTTCTCCATCTTTGGCTGCAAAGAATATAATCAATCTGATTTCGGTGTTGACCATCTAGTGACGTCCATATGTAGATTCTTTTCTTGTGTTGTTGGAAGCAGGTGTTTTCTATGTCCAGTGTGTTCTCTTAACAGAACTTTTATTAGCCTTTGCTCTGCTTCATTTTATATTCCAAGGCCAAATTTGCCTGTTACTCCAGGTGTTTCTTGACTTCCTACTTTTGCATTCCAGTCCCCTATAATAAAAAAGACGTCTTTTTTGGGTGTTCTAGAAGATCTTGTAGGTCTTCATAGAACGGTTCAACTTCAGGTTCTTCAGCGTTACTGGTCAGGGCATAGACTTGGATTACCGTGATATTGAATGGTTTGCCTTGGAAACTATTAAAGACCATTCTATCGTTTTTGAGATTGCATCCAAGTACTATGTTTCGGACTCTTTTATTGACTATGATGGCTACTCCATTTCTCCTAAGGGATTCCTGCCCACAGTAGTGGATATAATGGTCATCTGAGTTAAATTCACCCATTCCAGTCCATCTTAGTTCGCCGATTCCTAGAATGTCGATGTTCACTGTTGTCATCTCCTGTTTGACCACTTCCAATTTGCCTTGATTCATGGACCTAACATTCCAGGTTCCTATGCAATATTGCTCTTTACAGCATCGAACCTTGCTTCAATCTCCAGTCCCATATATAACTGGGTGTTGTTTATGCTTTGGCTCCATCCCTTCATTCTTTCTGCAGTATTTCTTCACTGATCTCCAGTAGCATATTGGGCACCTACGGACCTGGGGAGTTCATCTTTCAGTGTCATATTTTTTTGCCATACTGTTCATGGGGTTCTCAAGGCAAGGATAGGTGTTATGTCAACATAATTTACTGGAGGACTTACACTCTCATCATCTCCTTGATAGTGACCTGGATCAGGTCTGTTGTTGGCCCCATGTAACCACCATGTTCCCTGTTCTGTTTGGAAATATCCAGCACAGTACTAGGACACAGTAGGTGTTCCATGATAGCTCAGTGATACAGAATCTAATGTCACACCTCTTTTACTGACACTCTTCTTGTGTTGACCTTTCTGAAAGATCAAATTTCATTTTTCATTCAAAGAAATTTTCACACACTGAAAATCTTTTGAGAATTTCATATATCCAAAGGGCATGAGCTCAATAAACTTAAACATAGACCTTATCTGTGTTACAGAAAAGAGAGCTACAAACTGGCTCACATAATCACTCCTACTCATCAACCTCACAAGAACTCCTCCCCTGGTCATTCTAAAAGAATGACCATGAAACAGTGCAACTGTCCTCCCTTCTTGGAGCCCAGAGGTGACTGTCCCTGACCATCCAGTACCCAGTTATGACTGAGGATCTGCTGTGCTGAGAGCCCCAAAATAGAGGAAGCAACCTCAATGTTTAGAGCAGCACTATTAACAATAGCCAAGACACAGAAACAACTTATGTGTCCATCAACAGACCATTGGTTTATCCAGACTCAAGACTTAGCGAATGAATTTATGGTCCTTTGGAACTGTCTGGGGGAGTGGGTAGAAATAGTTAGGGAGTTTGGGATTGACATGTATACACTGTTATATTTAAAGTGGATAACCTTAGAAAAGGCAGAGGAACAAGAGATCAAATTCCAACATCCGCTGGATCATGGAGAAAGCAAGAGAGTTCCAGAAAAACATCTATTTCTGCTTCATTGATTATGCCAAAGCCTTTGACTGTGTGGATCACAATAAACTGTGGAACATTCTGAAAGAGATGGGAATCCCAGACCACCTGACCTGCCTCTTGAGAAACCTGTATGCAGGTCAGGAAGCAACAGTTAGAACTGGACATGGAACAACAGACTGGTTCCAAATAGGAAAAAGAGTACGTCAAGGTTGTATATTGTCACCTTGCTTATTTAACTTATATCAGAGTACATCATGAGGAACTCTGGGCTGGAAGAAGCACAAGCTGGAATCAAGATTGCCGGGAGAAATATCAATAACTTCAGATATGCAGATGACACCACCCTGATGGCAGAAAGTGAAGAGGAACTCAAAAGCCTCTTGATGAAAGTGAAAGAGGAGAGTGAAAAGGTTGGCTTGAAGCTCAACATTCAGAAAACAAAGATCATGGCATCTGGTCCCATCACTTCATGGGAAATAGATGGGGAAACAGTGGAAACAGTGTCAGACTTTATTTTTTGGGGCTCCAAAATCACTGCAGATGCTGATTGCAGCTAGGAAATTAAAAGACGCTTGCTCCTTGGAAAAAAAGTTATGACCAGCCTAGATAGCATATTAAAAAGCAGAGACATTATTTTGGAAACCAAGGTCCGTCTAGTCAAGGCTATGGTTTTTCCCGTGGTCATGTATGGATGTGAGAGTTGGACTGTGAAGAAAACTGAGCGCCGAAGAATTGATGCTTTTGAACTGTGGTGCTGGAGAAGACTCTTGAGAGTCCCTTGGAGTGCAAGGAGATCCAACCAGTCCACTCTAGAGG
The DNA here is from genome assembly GCF_049115385.1 of Moschus berezovskii. Lineage (NCBI taxonomy): Eukaryota > Metazoa > Chordata > Mammalia > Artiodactyla > Moschidae > Moschus > Moschus berezovskii. Next base: position 89,761,785 of record NC_142469.1, on the reverse strand, counting down.
AGATCAATCCTGGGTGTTCATTGGAAGGACTGATGCTAAAGCTGAAACTGCAATACTTTGGCCACGTCATGTGACGAGTTGACTCATTGGAAAAGACTCTGATGCTAGGAGGGATTGGGGGTGGGAGGAGACGGGGACGACAGAGAATGAGATGGCTGGATGGCATCACTGACTCGATGGACATGGGCTTGAGTGAACTCTGGGAGTTGGTGATGGACAGGGAGGCCTGGCGTGCTGTGATTCATGGGGTCGCAAAGAGTCGGACACGACTGAGCGACTGAATTGAACTGAACCAACAAGGTCCTACTGCATAGCACAGGGAACTCTGCTCAATGTTATGTCACAACCTGGGTGGGAGGAGACTTTGGGGAAAGAATGGACACATGTATATGTATGGCTGTGTCCCTTTGCTGTGCGCCTGAAACTATCACAATGTTGTTAATTAGCTATAATCCAATATAAAATAAAAAACTTAAACGAAGAAACAGACCATTGGCTTAAGAAGGTATTGTGTAAATATATCAGTTCAGTTCAGTTCAGTTGCTCAGTCATATCCAACTCTTTGCAACCCCATGGACTGCAGCATGCCAGGCTTCCCTGTCCAATACCAACTCCCAAAACTTGCTCAAACTCATGTCCATCAAATCAGTGATGCCATCCAACTATCTCATTCTCTGTCATCCCCTTCTCCTCCCATCTTCAATCTTTCCCAGCATCAGGGTCTTTTCAAATGAGTAAGTTCTTCGCATCAGGTAGGTAAATTATTGGAGCTTCAGCATCAGTCCTTCCAATGAGTATTCAGGGTTTATTTCCTTTAGGATTGACTGGTTTGATCTCCTTGCAGTCCAAAGGACTCTCAAGAGTCCCTTCCAACATCCACAGTTCAAAAGCATGAGGTCTTGTTGTCTTGGTGGGTAGTTTCTCTCATATTGATGACTTATGAAGTGTTCACTCCTGTTTATACTAGTGTCTTCTTTGCTATTCGCATGTACAGATTTTTTATTTTCAACTTTGAGACCTTAATAATTAACATCAAAACTAGATCTTCATAGAAAAGTCCATGATAACTTCAAGTTCTTAATCTTGATGCAAACAGAGGGGAGTGATTCCCACAAATCCATCAAAACATAGATTTTGTAGAGTGAAGTATGAAAGAACGATTCAAAACTCATGATAAATAAAGCACCAAAATGGCATTGCACTGCAGCCGGGATTCATTTGCAATGCACCATGACTGAGCTGACATTTGACGACCTTTCTGAACTGGCCATCTACAACGCATAAGCATTTCTCAAGGTGTCAGATGAAGACTGGTAAAAAAACAAGAAACAAAACTTACCACCACTTCTCAGCGTTCAGTTCAGTTCAGTTCAGTTCAGTCGCTCAGTTGTGTCCGACTCTCCGTGACCCCATGAATCACAGCACGCCAGGCCTCCCTGTATATCACCAACTCCCGGAGTACACTCAAACTCATGTCCACAGAGTCGGTGATGCCATCCAGCCATCTCATTCTCCGTCGTCCCCTTCTCCTCCCGCCCCCAACCTTTCCCAGCATCAGAGTCTTTTCCAGTGAGTCAACTCGTCGCATGAGGTGGCCAAAGTATTGGAGTTTCAGCTTTAGCATCAGTCCCTCCAATGAACATCCAGGATTGATCTCCTTTAGAATGGACTGGTTGGATCTCCTTGCAGTATAAGGGACTCTCAAGAGTCTTCTCCAGCACCACAGTTCAAAAGCATCAATTCTTCGGCGATCAGCTTTCTTCACAGTCCAACTCTCACATCCATACATGACCACGGGAAAAACCATTGCCTTGACTAGACGGACCTTGGTTGGCAAAGTAATGTCTCTGCTTTTTAATATACTATCAAGGTTGGTCATAACTTTCCTTCCAAGGAGCAAGCGTCTTTTAATTTCATGGCTGCAATCAGCATCTGCAGTGATTTAGCTAGGCTAAATAAACAAGACAGTGACACAGGCCAGTTTTATTGGTTGTGCTGTTTTTGGTTGTGGATCAGTGCGGGTAGTGGCACTGAAACTGTAGTTCTCATGAATCTGTAGGTTGAGACGGGAATTTGAACAAACCACCATCAGCATTTGACTGGCTAGGGTAGTAGGGACTGATTTACAAACTCATGTAAAAGAAGCTTTACCTCTCCACCCCCCAACCCCTGCCAGAACTAGCACTACATACTTTTATCCAGTTTTTGCAGTTGCGACTTTGATGGGCTTTAGAAAAAGACTGCAGAAATCCCCCCCAACGAGACATGAGAAGAGGGCATAGTGGTTCTGGGATGCTTCACAGTTTTAACCAAGAATCCTGACCAGCTCTCTGTGCTTCCGTTCCATTCCGTCGCTCAGTCTTGTCCGACTCTTTGCGACCCCATGGACTGTAGCCTACCAAGCTTCTCCGTCCATGGGATTCTCCAGGCAAGAATATTGGAGTGGGTTACCGTTTCCTTCTCCAGGGCATCTTCCCGACCCAGGGATCGACCCCTGGTCTCCCGCATTGGAGGCAGACTCTTTTAACCTCTGAGCCACCAGGGAAGCCCTCTCTGTGCTTAACTGACCCTTTTTTGTTTTTTTGATTTTTCTTCTTTGGTTTTCCTGCTTATCTGCTTGGTCTACTCATTTTACATCCTACTCCTGGGCTCCTTGTCCTTCCCTTTCTTTCGACTGTTTTCTGAGCACCTACTATGCACCGAGTTAGGTATTACATTCTGGGGCACAGAAAGGTTCAAAAGACAAGTTGTCTGCCCTCGAGGAGGCATGGTCCAGGGTAAATGTTGTCTCCTTTAAGCCTCACAAAAAACCTTCAGTCAGTTCAGTTCAATTCAGTCGTTCAGTCGTGTCCGACTCTCCGCGACCCCATGAATCACAGCACGCCAGGCCTCCCTGTCCATCACCAACTCCCGGAGCACACTCAAACTCATGTCCACAGAGTCGGTGATGCCATCCAGCCATCTCATTCTCGGTCGTCCCCTTCTCCTCCCACCCCCAACCTTTCCCAGCATCAGAGTCTTTTCCAGTGAGTCAGCTCGTCGCATGAGGTGGCCAAAGTATTGCAGTTTCAGCTTTAGCATCAGTCCCTCCAATGAACATCCAGGATCGATCTCCTTTAGAATGGACTGGTTGGATCTCCTTGCAGTATAAGGGACTCTCAAGAGTCTTCTCCAACACCACAGTTCAAAAGCATCGATTCTTCGGCGATCAGCTTTCTTCACAGTCCAGCTCTCACATCCATACATGACCACGGGAAAAACCATTGCCTTGACTAGACGGACCTTGGTTGGCAAAGTAATGTCTCTGCTTTTTAATATACTATCAAGGTTGGTCATAACTTTCCTTCCAAGGAGCAAGCGTCTTTTAATTTCATGGCTGCAATCAGCATCTGCAGTGATTTTGGAGCCCAAAAAAACAAAGTCTGACACTGTTTCCACTGTTTTTCCATCTATTTCCCATGAAGTGATGGGACCAGATGCCATGATCTTTGTTTTCTGAATGTTGAGCTTCAAGCCAACCTTTTCACTCTCCTCTTTCACTTTCATCAAGAGGCTTTTGAGTTCCTCTTCACTTTCTGCCATAAGGGTAGTGTCATCTGCATATCTGAGGTTATTGATATTTCTCCCAGCAATCTTGATTCCAGCTTGTGCTTCTTCCAGCCCAGCGTTCCTCATGATGTACTCTGCATATAAGTTAAATAAGCAAGGTGACAATATACAACCTTGACGTACACCTTTTCCTATTTGGAACCAGTCTGTTGTTCCATGTCCAGTTCTAACTGTTGCTTCCTGACCTGCATACAGGTTTCTCAAGAGGCAGGTCAGGTGGTCTGGGATTCCCATCTTTTTAGAGGTACTTATTAATTATTTTCATATTCACAAAGGAAGAAAGTGGAAGTCAGAAAGATTAAGGGGTGGGCCCAAAGTAACACAGCCAGGATGAGGCCCTCAGGAGGCTGATTCAAGGGTCAGCTCAGCTTCTCCACCGGCCCTCAGCCTCCTGAATCCCCACCTCACTCTGCCCTCATTCTTCACTTAGTGCTTCCCCAGTTTCATTCTAACTTCTGACAATTCCCCTCTCTGTTCCCCTTAGAGAAGGCAGACAGTTATTTTTAACTGATGAAAGCCCATTGGTTTTCAATCCCGTTTTTAAAAGCCCTGTGGAAAGAAAAAGATTTGATGTTGGCCCAGCCTTCCACAGATGATCATGAAAACCAGACTTCAAAGGGACTTGGAGAAAATTTGATCGATTCCTTACAGAACCCTTGCCTAATTCTCCTTTGGGCTATCTGATCTTTTTAAGGTTTATGGGTGTGGGGATTGGACCCTGATTTCATAACTCAATGTCTTCAAATATTTTCCCTGACCCCATTGTTAAGAACTGAAATATGTTTCCCAAAACAGACCTGGAATATAATAGCTCAGGGAAAGAAAGGAGGGAAGGAAAGAAAGAGAAAGAGAAAGGCAGGAAAGGGGAAAGAAGAAAAAAGAAAGAAGGAACGTCTACTTTCCAAGTAGAAAGAATAGAATGCCTTCATTTACACATTGTTCAAGTTTGCTGTTAACCAATCCCAGGGTATCATTATTAAAATAACTTTCCACAAGAAAACAATGGAAAACAAAAGGGAGACCATGAAATCTTTGGTACTAAATTAATGAAGCAAAGAAATAAGTATAAATAATACAGTAAAATAAGCTCAGTGGTATCATTCCAAAGGAGGAAAGGGAGAAATAAATCAATCTCTTCATGTCAAACTTCAGGAAAACAGACTTCTTGGAAACAAACACTCCTACAACAGAATTGATCTCTTAGAACAAGAGAATGGAGAAGAAACCAGTAAAGCAAACAAAGTAATGAAACTGAAATGTAGGGTTAATGTTCACTCATCAACACCTCGTTACTCAGTGGTAAAGAACCCAAGTCCCATTGCAGGAGATGCAGGTTTCATCCCTGGACCAGGAAGACTCCCTGGAGAAGGAAATGGCAACTCACTCTATTATTCTTGCTTGGGAAATCCCATGGACAGAGCCTGGTTGGCTACATACAGCCCACAGGGTTGAAAAAGAGTTGGACATGACTAAGCAACTAAACAACAACAACAATCAATACATAACGCCTCAGATTAATGAAGCCCTGGCAAGAGAGTCTATCTTTTCCATATCACCAACGTCCAGTGGAAAAGGATGTGATTATCAATCGAAACATGATAACAAGGGAAGGGAATCGATCACTTGCTTCTCAGTATTAAATGAAGGTAGTTCACAGAAAGACTGGAGCCTGCCCACCACCACCCTCTGTAAGAAAACAAGAAGGCATTAATAAGACTTCATCTGTGAAAACTTTCCATCAACACTCACAAAACACACTGTAAACAAGACTTTCTACTGGGACAGAAGTCTGGATTAAAAAACAAACAACAAAGCTTTACCTCTGATTCAGTCTGCAACTAAATAATGGCATGAATGGAAAGCTTTTAATAGCAGATTGCAAAGTTTTCCCCCTAATGCATAGCTTTTAAAAAATCATTACTTTCCTGGCAAGCACTCTAATCTGATTACATATCTTTTAACGTACTTCTATCTGAACTTATAGTAATTACATATATGAACAAATACAAATCAATTCATTTCATTGCCATCATTCAATTATTTAAGACATTTCAAATTTTTAATAATTTTGGTTCTGAAATATATATGTGGTTAATAGAATTTGCAGCAAATTATATGGAGAGAGGAAGAGAGTACTTTATCTCTTTCAAACAATAGAAGCACATCCATTTGTTATTTTTTAAATGGTGACAGCAAAATCAATTCCAAGGGGGTGAAAAGAAAATGAGATTCTGAAATTCTCACCATACCTTCTCATTCCCCTTGACACACTAATTAGTCTCCCACCCTCTTCTCTTTTGCCTTACAGGATGTTTGCCTGGAGGAAAAATGAAACTGGCAAAACAGAAGAGAAGCAGTGACTAATGAAAAGGACAAGACAGAAGTGACAATTCCTTTGAATGGTGCCATTAGCTGCACGCTGTTTTCAGGGCTCCAGGCCTCAATATTCTAACGTTTTCAATTGTTTACAGAAATTCCTATGGAGAGTTATAGACTGTACAAAGCGCCATCCTTGATAGTTTGCTCTTTGTACAATTAAGAATGGCATGCCTTTTCTACATCACTTTTCAAGACTATTATTAATCTTCTCTGAGACACAAGAAAAGACACATAATGAATATTGTCTCCTTACTACCATCATCCTGTTGTGAAGTTCAGAAGAAAATCTTTGCCAGGTTTTGAATATCAAATGACAGCAAAAATTCTCCGATAACTTTGAAAAGCAATTATGCACACAATTTGTGATCAAAATTTGATATTTTGAAACATATATGTTTTTCAATAAAGGGAACTATTTGAAAACATATTTTTAGGGAATCCTTGACACAGGGAAAAATTAGAATTGAGACTTCACTAAAAATTACCCAACCCTGGAAAGTATGTGACTGAATCCAATGTAATCAACAACTTGTAAGGTACTAACACAAAAGAAATGTCTCTGTTATTGTACTGCTTCAGGTACATTTCTACCTATAGGAACTTTTTGTTCACATGTCCTGTATATGCCCGAGGACGAATAAAGCATATGTAAAAGGAAAAAGCAAACAAACATACAAGGAAATGCCTTTTAGCTTTTTCTTTTTGTCTTTCGCTATATCTTCCAAAACTGATATAAGAGCTAATTGATTTTTTTTTCCACTGCAGCATGAAGTGTGGTTATTTGTGCCTGTTAGAGTTCTGAAAATTTATAAACAGAATTAGCATTACCTAAGACATGATTTGAAAATTTAGAGTAAAAGCATCAAATTGACATTTGGGGGCAGTGCTCGGGGGGGAAAAAAGAGTATAGATGCGTACCTTAAATTACTCTGTATTCAAAGGTTAATTCTGACTTTAGGTTAACCTTATACACACACACACACACACACACACACACACAAAACCACTGCACTTGAAGAGACAAAGCACCAGTCTTTACCAAAAGAAAGTAATTTCCTGGCAGTAGTCGCTTATCTATTGCTACATTCAAAGATGGTTCCTACTAGTTGACAAGGTTTCCTGGATCATAAAATCCAGTTCATTTCCTTAGGGAACACCTGTCTGGGAATAGTCCTGTCCACTTCATGGGCTTCTCTTGGAGTCTTTCCTCTATGGCTTGTTGTTTAGGCTATAAGTCATGTCCCACTCTTTTAAGACCAAATGGACTATAGCCCAACAGGCTCCTCTCTCCATGGGATTCCCAGGCAAGAATACTGAAGTGGGTAGCCATTTCCTCCTCCAGGGAATCTTCCCAACCCAGGGATAAGACTCACATCTCCTGCATTGACAGATGGGCTGTTTACCACAGAGCCTCAGGGAAGCCCTCTATGACTTATAACCTTCTAATATTTGAGTGAATTCAGTGGTTCCAGGGAAGGCAGAGGAAATACCAAGAAAAGACCTGAACTTCTACAAAGAAAGCTGATCATGCACTTCTCCTTGCCAGCTTCTGATAATTAGTGGACATTTCATCTCTCTATGCATCTCTGATTTCTGTCTATAAAATATGAGGCACATTCTTTCCCTACCAGAATGATGAGTATTTAAAAGAAATTTCTGTCAAGTCTTAGAAATTGTTTGCTAAAATTAATGCCATAATAGATATCAATTTAGCAGTTTAGTGAAGACAACTGAATCTTCAGAGTTCTTCAGGTAAAAAGCCCATAAAAATGTCTTTCAAGTTACAATATGGACTAATTATTATGAATATGTGGATTTTATTCTGACTTTTAGTGTTGAACAGCTGTTTGTAGTGGCCAGGGGCTTTGGTGTTTTGTATAAATTGCTTGTCTAGAACAAAAGAATTTGTATTTATTCTTCACCAGCAATATCAATCCACAAATGCTACCTTCTTGTGCGCTGAAACATCCTGGCTTTCCAAAATGGCAGAAGGAGAAAATCCAACACCAAAATATTCTGATCTAGTTTTATTCTGGTTTTATTCAGTCTTTTTCTCTTTTGAGCTTTGATCCGTCTTTATTTTTTTCTGCCTTTCTCTGTCAGGAGAAGAGATAAATAACTAGAACAAAAATTGCTACTAAACCATATTTTGAATTTTAACTCAGTATTTCCATTCTTCATTTACCAATTAGGACTATCTTGGCAAAAGATGGATTAGAATCTTTGTTTTGAGACTTTTGGTCAAGTGGATGGAGATTTAAGGAAATCAACTCTGAATATTTACTGAAAGAACCAATGCTGAATCTGAAGCTCCAATACTTTGGCCACCTGATGTGAAGAGCTGACTCATTGGAAAAGACCCTGATGCTGGAAAAGATTGACAATAGGAGGAGAAGGGGACGACAGAGTACGACATCACTGACTCAATGGACATGAGTTTGAGCAAACTCCATGAGATAGTGAAGGACAGGAAAGGCTGGCATGCTACAGTTCATGGGGTTGAAAAGAGTTGGATGTGACTTAGCAACTGAACAACAGCAATGATCATCTTTATGACTAGGAAAGCTGTATCGTGAACAAGAAGTACAGATTTCAAAGGTAAGCATATTTTAGATATCCCATTTCCTATTTAATATTAGTTCATAATATGTCAAATCATAGGAACAGAATTGATCCAAAATGCTTTAAGAAGGAAATGAAAAAATATTTGGTCAGAAAAAAGTGTGGGTCCCAAGCCAGGTTGTCCAGAGGTCCATGTCATATGAACTTTTACATTATTTTCTGCAGTTTTCTCCTGTTGGCGCCCCACAGATAAAGAAAAAATTATTCTGACACTTGTTACAACAGTAAGGCATGCTTAGAACTATTGTTATAAGCACAGGGACTCTTAACAATGAGGTTCTGCACTAGGGGAGAGAGATTGGGCTGGACTCTGAATGCAACAAGGAAAACTAAGGATCAATGGCCAAGAAGCAAGAGAAGGAGGTCAGCAGGTGGAAAGTTATTAAGAGAAAACATCAGGGCTAAGAGGGATTCTATCTAAGCCTGCTTGACAGGATTCTTGCTGAAGACAAGCCAAGGTGATCACATATCACCTGAAGGATGGTGACATGAGAAATCTGATCAGATATTGAGGGTGATCAAATATTGAAGGGGAGGGATTTTCAATAACCTGGATTAGGATTCTTGTTAAAACTGGGCTCTTGAGGAGATGCTCAAGACAGGGTCTAGTTGGGCGCAGAGGAGTCTGTCTAGGGTTTGGTCAAGAATTTTTGTCCCAGTTCCAGACCCCCTGTCTTCAAGGGACACCTTGTCATGGAAGAGAGGGAGCCCAGGTCCCAGCCTCCCTGCAGTGGTGCAGGGTACAGCCTGACTGGACCATCCTAGGACAAGAACTGCCCCGAGAAAGTGAGGACACTCAATTTAACTGAAAGCCATCAGAGCCCACCTTTAGAATTGGAGTGGGGCCATTGCCACTCAAGCTACACAGCGGATAAGTAAAGAAATCCAGGTGATATTTTACAAGAAATAAGGAGGAAAGATGCTGCCAGTCAGCAAACAACAGAACTACTTGACCTCCCTCTGGGCACTGATGGCCTCGTAGGTCTCTGTGGGACTCCTGTCAATGGTTAAACACCTCTGCAATCCCTAACATAGCGTTTGGATTATTTTACAGACACACGCAAATATTCAATTCCTTCCTATGCTCTTCCTGAAACTCATAAATCAGTTCAGTTCAGTTCAGTCGCTCAGTCGTGTCCGACTCTTTGCGACCCCATGAATCACAGCACGCCAGGCCTCCCTGTCCATCACCAACACCCGGAGTACACTCAGACTCATGTCCATTGAGTCGGTGATGCCATCCAGCCATCTCATTCTCTGTCGTCCCCTTCTCCTCCTGCCCTCAATCCCTCCCAGCATCAGAGTCTTTTCCAGTGAGTCAACTCGTCGCATGAGGTGGCCAAAGTATTGCAGTTTCAGCTTTAGCATCAGTCCTTCCAATGAACACCCAGGACTGATCTCCTTTAGAATGGACTGGTTGGATCTCCTTGCAGTACAAAAATAACAGTGCATTTTCAAAGAGACTTGGTCAGACTTACACGTGCTGCCTATCATTCACGGAGCACGGTTTTCTTTGACCCCCAAATGTCCCCCAGTTGGTATATCAGCATAGTAGTAACTGATTACAGTAAGGGACAATGTAAGGCAGAGCACCATCATCCCTTAGATCTTCCTCACCACCGGATTTCCTTTTCTCTGTATCAGCCACAAACATCTTAAGATGATCATGCTGGGGGATGACACATACCCAAAGGCTGCCCCTCTACAATAGGGTCCTGCCACTTCCACTTTTCTCAGAAGTCAGCATTGCTCCTGGGCACAAACTCCCCTAAAGGCTCATAAGCACTAAGGGAATATTTAAAACATAATGGAAGGCATTCCATACGTTTAGTTGCAGCTTGTGACATTATGAGAAACCCAGTTTGGGAGATGGAATAGAACACAGTGGAATACTTTGAACTGTTTGTAATTCACTGAGTTTCCTGTATGTAAGGATTGGTGTTTTTTAAGATTTCTGATAGATTCTCTTTCACTATCCTTCAGATATTGCCTCTTCAATTTTGTTGCTACTACTTATCCCTGAAATTATATATATAATGTATATTACATGTATCAAATATGTACCTTCAGTCAGTTCAGTTCAGTTCAATCGCTCAGTCGTGTCCGACTCTCCGTGACCCCATGAATCACAGCACGCCAGGCCTCCCTGTCCATCACCAACTCCCGGAATTTACTCAAACTCATGTCTATCGAGTCGGTGATGCCATCCAGCCATCTCATTCTCTGTCGTCCCCTTCTCCTCCCGCCCCTAACCTTTCCCAGCATCAGAGTCTTTTCCAGTGAGTCAACTCGTCACATGAGGTGGCCAAAGTATTGCAGTTTCAGTGTTAGCATCAGTCCTTCCAATGAACACCCAGGATAGATCTCCTTTAGAATGGACTGGTTGGATCTCCTTGCAGTACAAGGGACTCCCAAGAGTCTTCTCCAACATCACAGTTCAAAAACATCAATTCTTCGGTGATCAGCTTTCTTCGCAGTCCAACTCTCACATCCATACATGACCACAGGAAAAACCATAGCCTTGACTAGACGGACCTTTGTTAGCAAAGTAATGTCTCTGCTTTTTAATTTACTATCAAGATTGGTCATAACTTTCCTTCCAAGGAGTAAGCATCTTTTAATTTCAAATATGTACCTTACCATTCTTATAATCCATAGCACATATTATATATGTATATACATCACCCCTATCCTCCATAAGACTAGTAGTTATTCTGCTTTTCATAATTCCCTTCACTTGTTTTTCTGAATCTATATTCTGTACTTGTAACCTTGTACTGCAAGGAGATCCAACCAGTCCATTCTAAAGGAGATCAATCCTGGGTGTTCATTGGAAGGACTGATGCTAAGGCTGAAACTCCAATACTTTGGCCACCTCATGCGACGAGTTAACTCACTGGAAAAGACTCTGATACTGGGAAAGGTTGGGGGCAGGAGGAGAAGGGGACGAAAGAGAATGAGATGGCTGGATGGCATCACCGACTCGATGGACATGAGTTTGAGTGAACTCTGGGAGTTGGTGATGGACAGGAAGGCCTGGTGTGCTGTGATTCATGGGGTCGCAGAGAGTCGGACACGACTGAGCAACTGAACTGAACTGAACAGTTCTATCTTATGGTTCACTGAGTTTCTTTCTCTTTAGCTCTGTCTAACCTCCTATTCAACCTATCCATAGGATTTAAAGTCTATTTTGTACATTTTTAATTTCCAAAAGTTCTATTTGATATTTTTCCTGTTTGTTAGGGTATTTTTATAGTCTTCTCTGCTCCAATTTTCAAGCTTAATTTGAAGTGATTTAGACATATTCCATAGTTATTTCATATTCAATTTACAATAATCTCCAAACTCTCTATGGGTCTGTTCTGGTGTCATTTGTCCCACATGTTCCCATGGGGCTTCATATGCTTTATGATTATTGACTGTGGGCAGCTCATTCTCCTTGGAATTGTTTCTGTAAAAACACTCTGAAGGCTGGGTTGAAGTTCAGTTCAGTTCAGTCGCTCAGTCGTGTCTGATTCTTTGCGACCCCATGAATCACAGCACACCAGGCCTCCCTGTCCATCACCAATTCCCGGAGTTCACTCAAACTCATGTTCATCGAGTTAATGATGCCATCCAGCCATCTCATTCTCTGTCATCCCCTTCTCCTGCCCCCAATCCCTCCCAGCATCAGAGTCTTTTCCAGTGAGTCAACTCTTCACATGAGATGGCCAAGGTATTGGAGTTTCAGCTTTAGCATGAAGTTAAATCTCTCCAAAGGTAATTTATATTTCCTTGTGTCACTAGCCTGGAGTCACTTCCAAACAAGGATCACTGTAAATTTGCTGCTTGAGTTTTTCCAGACTACATGTATAGAATAAATCAAGATCACACATATCCGTGAGGGCTGAATTTAGTTACACATTCTCACATGAGATTATTTTTTTTTCCTCTGCCCTACATCATGGTAAACACAGTTAAATTTCTTTGCTCTCTCCTTCTTCACAATAAGGTTTCTTTCCTACTTAGCAGTTCATTTCAGTTCAGTTACTCAGTCATGTCAGACTCTTTATGACCCCATGGACTGCAGCATGCCAGGCCTCCCTGTCCATCACCAACTCCCAGAGTTCACCCAAACTCATGTGCATTGAGTCAGTGATGCCATCCAGCCATCTCATCCTCTGTCATCCCCTTCTGCTCCTGACCCCCAATCCCTCCCAGCATCAGAGTCTTTTCCAATGAGCTAACTCTTTGCATGAGGTGGCCAAAGTATTGGAGTTTCAGTCTCAGCATCAGTCCTTCCAATGAATATTCAGGACTGATTTCCTTTAGGATGGACTGGTTGGATCTCCTTGCTGTCCAAGGGACTCTCAAGAGTCTTCTCCAACACCACAGTTCAAAAGCATCAATTCTTCGGCCCTCAGCTTTCTTCACAGTCCAACTCTCACATCCATACATGACCACTGGAAAAACCATAGCCTTAACTAGACAGACCTTTGTTGGCAAAGTAATATTTCTGCTTTTTAATATGCTATCTAGGTTGGTCAAAACTTTCCTTCCAAGGAGTAAGTGTCTTTTAATTTCATGGCTGCAATCACCATCTGCAGTGATTTTAGAGCCCCCCAAAAAAGTCTGACACTGCTTCCACTGTTTCCCCATCTATTTCAAAGTTAAATAGAGCTAATTTGTCTAGGAGTCTGGCATCTAGCTTTTAAACAACGGGGGAAAAAACTGTGTCACTGATTCTTCATTAATCACAGTGTAAGACCAGGACTAAAATAGATTCTATGCATATCACTTGTTTGTCAACCACAAATCATGTACAAATTGCTACAGGATTGACTGGCACAAAATAATCTGGGGTAAAGTAATGGATAGCAACTGAAAGTCAACCAGTGTTGAGTAGAAAGTCAACTATCAGTAAATAGTGAGCCTACTTACTTTGGTTTACATTATGTCCTTATACCTTTGAACATTTATTTTTATCATTATTTGTAAAATCACACAAATAAATAGTCATTTAGATTCATAGGTTTTCTTAATGATTAGTTTGAACTTCAGATTTATAACTCTAAAATTTTCCAATTCTATTTCTAAATATTATTGGCTAGGTAGTTCGCTACTTTTTGTCAGAACTATTTTTTAAATTCATTCTTTAAAACTAACTTCGCCTTGCTCAGCTGCTGACAATTGTTTAAAAGCTTTCTTTCAAATGCAGGTGATAAGCTAAATTCAAGAAACCCGTTGCCCTTTTTAAAATAGTAATTTTATTTATTTATTTTTGTTTGTGCTGAGTCTTCATTGCCGCAAGGGCTTTTCTTTAGTTGCATCGAGCAGGGACTATGCTAGTGGTGGTGTTAGGGCTTCTCACTGTGGTGCCTTCTCTTGGTTGCAAAGCACCGGTTCTAGAGCACAGCCTCAATAGTCGTGGTGTACAGGCCTAGTTGCTCCACAGCACGTGGGATCTTCCCAGATCAGGGATCAAACCCAGGTCTCCTGCATTGGCAGGTGACTTCTTTACCACTGAGCCACCAGGGAAGCCCAAAGCTGTTGCTTTTTGACATGGAAGAAAATTATCACTCTCTTGATAGCCTACATGTAAATCTGCTCCAAATTTTTGGATGCATCAATAATCCTACAAACGTGTGAGCTATTTTGAATAGTCATGAAAATAAAACTCTGGTCTTGTTGACCACAGATCTTATCATCTACACAAACCACTATCAACATACTATATTTGCTCTCCACCAGCTTTGTTTCACCTTAAAAAATTCAGTTACAAGTGACATTGGACATTTGAATTTCTTTTAGAAATTAAGCAATAGCTTGTATAAATTGATCACAGGCTTCCCACACTGAACTTCAAAACATCAGAAAATTTTTAAAATATTTATTGTGTAAGAAAAATGTGAAAGTGACACCAGTCACCATATTCCTAATCACATACTCTTGGTCCAAGACATTTTGTTCTCGAGGTTTCTTCTACCAATTGGATGTAAACATTGATAGATTTGATGCTGATGACTCCCACTGAACCATACTCCCAGTGGTTTGTTGGACCATCTTTCTTAGGGATGTTTGCTCTTACAGCAAACAAGATTTACCACTCAGTTGCCCCATGCCTGAGTTAACTAGTCATCAAAAGCAGGCATGGTCTTGGGTTATGCATCATATCTAAGATGTTGAAAAGTTTATTTCTCACTGATTTATTTATTTCTAAAACCCATTCAGAGAATTTGAGTTTTATTAATTATTGGTTCAATTGATTTAACATACTAAAGAAAAATTTAAAAAATTCTTCCAGTTGGCATTATTGACCAATAAATACTTCATTTATTGTAGTTTTATACCAAAATACATTTGACATCTAATTCTAAATGAGCCTGAATTTTATGACATTTTCTATAATCTTAATATTCTGTGGAATTCTCCCCTACCAGTAAGAAAATCACAAATAGAATTAACAAATCTATTCAGAGGTGAGACGGGAAGGTAAGAAATCAAGAATGACTTGGAAATTTGGGGTTCAAGTGACAGAGAGATTGTTGGGAGCTATCAATAGTAATAAGGAAGTCGAGAGAAAAAAGTGAGTCTACAGAGATATAAAAGAGGCTAACTTAACTTTTTTACATATTGATTTTGAATTAAAAATGCAAAAGTGAAAGGGATCAGAGAGTTAAATGTAAGGATGAAACAAAGATTGTCAAAAAGTATGGGTAATTCAAATTCTAGGAGCAATTTAAAATATTAATAAATATGACACTTTAACTATGGAAACTTTTGAATGACGTGAAACATCATGAGCAAAGTCTGAAGAAAAATGACAAACTGGATTTTTGGCAGCTGATTAGTAAAGGGCTAATATCCTTAATTTATGAAGGACTCCTAAAAATTGAGAATTAAAAAAACCACATACAGCAGCACAGGAAAAATAAGCAAAAAAATATGAATGAACAGTTCACAGAAAAAACTAATTGAACTAGATTTTAAACATGGGGAACAATGATTAGCCTCACTCATAATAAGAGAGACACAAATTTTAACTCACTATGAAACCACTTCCACACATCACGTAGACAAAATCAATAGTCTCTTTTGATAAAACTGTGGGGAAGCAAGTGCTGTAATGTATTCTTGGTGAGAATGCAAAATTATATAACCCACATGGAGAAAATGTGATAAAACATAAATAAATTACATGTATATTTATTTTCCATTGATTTAGCAATCCCACTTCTAGGAGTCTACCATATGTATAAAATATATGTCATATACGTAATATATGGCAATACTATACAATAATACTGTCTATATTAAAGATATTAAATATAAAATATTAATGCCACATAATTTGATTTATATTTGCTATAAAATATTAATAAATAATATAAATATTAATATAACAATATACAATTCAGCAACTATACATATAAATTTATACTTCCCCTTTTCTTATGCAAAGTTAAACAATATTATTCTGCACCTGCATTTTTCACTCAACTTTCTATCAAGGTGATTACCCATATGTAGAAGTTTTCTTTATCACATTTTATAGTTGCATAGTAGTCCTTTGAGACGATGTGAATAAAAGCAGTTTCTTCAACTAGACTGCTACTGCTGGACATTTAGATCTCTCTTATTTTTTCACTATTGCAAAAAAATGTCACTGTGGCCTTGCCTTAGCTTTTATAGCAGCTTTTTTACAACTTTGCTTGCAAAGACCAGAAGGAAAGATTCCAGAGATCAGCAATAGAGGTATGCTTTTTGCTAAAGTCATTAGGTTGATGGGGAACTTTACAATGAATTGATCAGATTAATATAAGGAAAACCCATGAACAATATTAACTTTAGTAACACAAGTCATTTTATGCCTAATGAAAGGATTTCTTAGGAAATTCACAGCATCACCATGTATGATATATTCTTCCAGCCTCTAGATCTAACCATTAATTTATAGACATTATTGGGTATATATGAAACAAGATTGGAAAAATACTGATAATTTTTAAGTTAGGTGATGGCAACATTGAATTCATTGCATTATTCTGCCTAATTTGTGTATGTATGAATTTTTCCATTAAAGAATTTTTTTAAAGAAATATAGAGAAATATATTGAAAGAAAGCTTAAGTTTACAAATTAACATGGAAGTCAACTATACAGAAATGGAGAGATTAAATAAATGAGATTACTTAAAGATGGCAAGAAAAGAGAATCAAGAAAAAACTATAGGCAAATATGATATTAATAAGCATGAGGGTAAAGGGAGCAGAGATAGTTTACAAGAGAGAGACCAAACCAGGAGGAAGCTACATTTTAGACTCCTGTGTCAGTACACAGGGCTGATGATGATCCTATGACCAAAAAGAGAACAAAATGATGCCTATCTTGAGAAGGGACAAAAGAAAGGATGGATGTCAATATTAAAACAAGGCAAAACTCATCATCTCCTGAGACTGGGTCCATGAGAGGAATTGTTCTAACTCAGCAAACTCTTTCCTCCATTTGCAACCAAGAAATAGACAGCTTCTTAGACGTGGATGCCTGGCTATTGAGAAGATGCAATTAATTGCATTTGACATGATAAGAAAGGCTGTATCATTGGCATAGAATCCCCTTAATGGAGTTTTTCTCTTTGATAAGAAGATCCAAAGACTACAAAATATGCCAGAAAAGGGAGGGTTGATGGTTCTGTGATATCTTGATGAGACGATATTACCCTGCACTTAGAAAATACCACTTCACATTATTCTCTATTATAAGGTCTATAATTAATATCCACTATGATGGCTGGATGGCATCACCAACTCTGTGGACATGAGTTTGAGTGAACTCCGGGAGTTGGTGATGGACAGGGAGGCCTGGCGTGCTGTGATTCATGGGGTCGCGGAGAGTCGGACATGACTGAGAGACTGAACTGAACTAAACTGAACTGTAATTCGGATTCTTACCTCATATTGAATTCAATGTTTTTCTTCCAATTCTTGAAGGATTCTCACTTTGGGTAACCCCTGGGTATAGGTGCTAGAGATACGGAATTGTGGACAGAATTTTTAAAAATAATTTCTCCTTGCCTCATCCAATTTTCTTTAGAGGCAGGAATCATTTCTCCCAACACATCCATTACATTATACAAAGTCTTTTGTCCAACATCCCAGGAATAAAATTCAGGTTTCTTACTGCGGAAATCTATAAGAAAAATTAACTCCCAGCATATTGTCATGTATAATACATCTGGGAAAGAAAGTTACTCACGGTCTCAGTGAAATTTTGGCAGGATTTTTACTGTCACACCATTAGTGCCTACAAATGGGAAGAACATGTGTATTAACAATTAGAGAAATCTCATATGGGATGACATCATCTATATACGAGCTGAAGTGTATACTCCTATAAAATAAAACTAAATATTTTTCTGGCAGAAATCTAGCTCATTAAAAACTCAAAAGAGTGTAGCCTGAAACAAAATTCCCAAAAGTTGGCACATCCAGGTGAGCTTCATAAGTTCGCAGCTTTACTCACGAGCCTTATGACACAGTATGATGATGTTTTGATATGCTACGAGGGAGCACGAGTGCCACTAAGATGTGATCTTTTTTCTATGTTTTGCGGTGTGTTTGGTGGATTAAGTTTAGGGATATTTGGTCGGTCAGAAAAGAAAATCCTACTAATAAAACGTATCTCGGTAGGTGATAGTACGGCTTCCCTGGTGGCTCAGTCATAAAGAATCCACCTGCAATGCAGGGAATGCAGGTTTGATCTCTGGATTGGGAAGATCCACTGGAGAAGGGAATGGCAACCCACTCCAGTATTCTTGCCCGGAGAATTCCATGGACAGACACGTGCTGGCTACGGTCCATGAGGTTGCAAAGGGTCAGACACAACTTAGGGACTAAACCACAGCCACCACCACTAGGTGATAATAATGAACTGAATCAGACAGCCGGAGGATGCTAGACAGGAAAAAGTTCACATAATAGAGTGAAATATTTGAATGTTATCAGTTTTCCCAAGTGTTGATCATACACCAAACCTTTGGGTAACATCTGTTTTCAAGCCAGGTAAAAAGATACGTTCAGATCATACTATTTCCTCAATAAAAATTCAATTAATTGATCCAGCCCATCACTTAACAACAAGCAACCTGAGATTCTTGTACTCCCATGGAAAGGTGGCTAAAGCATATGAGAACAGGGAATTAGTCAAAGACCTGAGTACCCATCCTGGCTCTGTCTCTTAGTAGCTAAATGACCTTGAGCAGGTTAGTGAACTTCTCCTATACCCTTTCCTCCTGATTTAACATGGGAAAAATAATAACTATCTCACAGGATGAGATTAGTGAACATATGTAAACATTTTCTTCTATTTTAAACTGACTCCTGAACATCAGGCCTTTGGAGTCCTTATTTTCCCTTCCAAAATGTTGACATATAATATTTGTGTTCCATGTTATTTCTATCAACTAGGTAATTAACTTGGAAAATATTTAAACTGCATTGTATATTTTATTAACTCTACTTGTTTCTGATAGATGCTTAAAAGTTGATTCTAACTCTTAAAAGGTCTATACTCTTTCTTTGCTTTTTACACATTTAAAAAATAATTCTTAAAGTATCTTTATGATGGTTCTTCATGCCTCTTTTAGAGTATTGGGAATTTAATTATATCTGTATAGGGTTTAAGCCCAAGCAATGGAAACTAACGGTAGGGATTCAATAGGTTGAAAAGTGAATAATTTGAGAACAGACAAGTTTTTCTAGTGACCACAAGCAAATTTATCAAATTTTTTCACAGTATGAAAGTGCTTCTGAGTATGAAAGTCATGGGTGCTGAGCTAGCATCTCAAAAGAAAGTTCAAGGAAGCACTCGCTAGTTCCAGTAGAACTCTGTGATGATGGATGGTCAATATCTGGACTATTTAATCCTGCAGTCACTAGGTACGTCATGAATACTCAGCACTTCAAATACGGCTACTGTGACTGAATTTTTTACTTCATTTTATTTTTTTTCTTTCTTTTCAAATTTATTTCTAGTCACTTTTATTTCTCACCAAATAGCTTTAATCATGATAACCTTTCATTTATGAAGCATCAAAAATTTATATAATAATATTGAAATTTGTTGTTTACCTCAGTTATAACCAGATAGTATCAAGTTACATGATATTCCAATGTGTTTTTTATTTTTATTTTTTCCTTGAGTTTCTTTATTTTTTATTTTTTCAAAAACAATTTTAGGAATCTTTACTTAAAAAACAAACTTATCTTAAAATGGAGTAACTTTGGTTTTACGAGCAGCAAGCAAAGTACAGAAGCAAAAACGCATTACAGGAGCATTAGGTTCTCCATTAGGTCACAGCGTCTAATCTGAAATCACACCCATAATATCATTTTTCAGGATATCTGGGAAATAGTTATTTCCCAGGATGTCTGAACCATAGCTACTCTATTTTGACTTTTAATTGTAAAAAAAAAAAAAAAAAAAATTTTTTTTAATAGCCAAAGCAGATTTCACCATTAATGACGTCAGTGTTTTTCTAGGTATGAGAAGATGCAAGAATTGGAACTCATAAAACCTTTTTCTGAAAAGATCTAACTGTCTGAAAGCCTGTTCTGCCAGTTTTTTGTTTTTTTTTTCAGAGCACAGAGTGCCTCATTCCTGATTTTCACCCTGAACTTCTTTCAGGGGGTGTTGAAGGTCAGCAGCTTGCAATGGTCATGATGTAATCTTTGTAGAGGCAGCTGGCAAGTACCAACTTCCAGTCAGCAGGGTCCCTTCATTTTACTTCATTTTAAAAAGAATGGATATATGTGTATACATTATGGAATCACTTTGCTGTACACCCGAAACTAACACAATGTTGTAAATCAACCATACTCTGGTAAAAATTAATTAAAAAAGAAAAAATTTTTTAAAAAGTAAATTGGACAATCTGATTCTACATACTTCCTTAAAGCCAGAACCCTTCTAACCTTCACTAGTTGTACTTTTCTGTCTCTCATGTTTATTCAGACAAGTCTTACGATTTTTGTTTTTTTGATATGTATATCCAACAGCCATCGTTCTTTTTCTATTTCCTTTACCAGCTTGTTTAGGGACTCCCCTCAATCTATGCCAGTGAAACCCATCAGCTTCCAATATTCTTGTTTCTAGACTCTCCCCTCTCTAATTCAGTTGCCATTATATCTTCACAAACTACCAAATTCACTACTGCATAAAATCTTCCTTCACCAACAGTGTGAAAATTCATGTTCTTAGCTTGACTTCAAGACTATCAATTCAGTTCAGCTCAGTTCAGTTGCTCAGTTATCACTGACTTTTTGCAACCCCATGGACTGCAGCAGGCCACATTTCCCTGTCCATCACCAGACCTTACTCAGACTCATGTCCATAGAGTCGGTGATGTCATCCAAACATCTGATCCTCTGTCATCCCCTTCTTCTGCCTTCAACCTTTCCCAGCATCAGAGTCTTTTCCAATGAGTCAGTTCTTCGCATCAGTTGACCAAAGTATAGACTACATTATGATCCAAAGTTAAGGTCTAATTATGACTTGGTGTGAGTGTTCACTTCTAAACAGGTTACACTTATTTTTCTCCCAAGAAGAGGTTGTGTTTGGTATTCTCTTATTGCCTGTTCATTCTGTTCCTATAAGTTAATAATCTTCCCCAGTCCTTCCATGTATTCACACATTGCTGCATTCCTGGATTCTCTATGATAATGGCTTTTAAACTATTGTTTTTAATATAACCGATATAAAGAAATTTTTTATCATGATTCTATTGGGCTTCCCAGGTGGCTCAGTGGTAAAGAACCCACCTGCCAACACAGGAGACACTGGCGACACATGTTCAATCCCTGGGACACAAAGATCCCCTAGAGGAAGAAATGGCAATCTACCCCAGTATTCTTGCCTGGACAATCCCATGGACAGAGGAGTGTGGCAGGCTACAGTCCATAGGGTCACAAAGACCTGGATACAACTGAGCACGAGCCCAATAGGATTCACACTGATATCTTCTATTCTGTTGTGCTTTATTCTATTCCATTCCTTTTTTTAATGCTGCTTCAAATCACTAAACTGATTTCATGATGATATTGTGTCATAGGGCTGAATTCTGTCTCTTAAAAATTATATGTTGAAGTTCTAACCCTCAGTACCTCAGAATGTGACCTTATTTGGAGATAGAGTTTTTAATGAGGTAATGAAGGAATGATAAGGTCTTAGGGTGCGCCCTAATCCAATGTGATGGCTATCTTTATAAGGAGAGGAGATTAGTACATGCACCCACATAAAGGGAAGACCATATGAAGACACCCAGGGTAGATGGCCATCTATAAACCAAGAAGGAGGTCTTCAGGAGAAAGCAACCTGCTGACAGCTTGACTTTGGACTTCTAGCTTCCAGTACTGTGAGAAAAAAACATTCTGTTAAGTCATCTATTGTTTAAATTTATTAGGGTGGAAGCACTAGCAAATTAATACAATGCTTTAATGGGCTGAGATTCACAGTTCAAAAACCACTGCTCTACAAGGTTTTCCTCAACTCCCACAGCACATTTTAATCATCTTATTTTGTAGAACTTACTTTCTTTACCAGTCATTTAAGCATGAAATTATATACTAGTCTTCAGCTTTGTGTGTATGCCTTGCCCCTCTGCCTTGATTATAAGATCCTTGACAGTACAAAATAATCTTGTTTTGTCATCTACAAAAAAACAAGTACTTTCCTGAACATATAATTATTAAGTATATTTTTGTTCAGTGAATGAGATTTCTCTCTTTTCAAGGCAACCGAACAAAATCTAACCACTAAACCCTGTAAGCCCTCTTTAAAATCTTTTTTTTTCATACCCATCTTCCAACATCTCAATCTAAGTCAATGATAGCAACATGCTGTCAAACACAGCCTCAAAGGTCTTCTTGGCCCTGCTCCAAGCAGCTATTCCCAGTCTATCTAAGCTGCCATCATTGTTCTAAACTAAGAAACCAACATCAGAGTTGGAATTAATGGAGTAGATATGCAAAGGTATTCTACATTCTCTCATCTCTAAAAATTATTTTATTTAATTTATTACTTTTTTAAATGAAACCACTTTGTACCATTCTGCCTCCTTCAGTTTCAGCTCTTCCATAGTCACACCTCCTGAAAGATTCTATATCCACCCTGTCTCCACTTTCCCATCTGCCATTCTCTTATCAATCCACACCAATATGGCTTCTTTCCCACAATCCACTCAAAACAAAGTCACTAGGAATCTCCAGCAAACCAAATGTCATAGATGGGTTCTTCCCTCATCTGTCCTACCTCCCAGCATTACTAAATATACTTGCTCATTCTATGATCCTTCTTCCAGTTTTCATTATACCAACACCAGCTATTTTACTGTTTCTCATTTGCAAGATCTCAAATTATTATTGTCACACAAGACTTAACACTGGGCCCTCTTTTTTCCTCTCATCTTAATGACATGTATGTTAAATATATGTGTGTGTATATACATGTATATATGTGTATGTATATATATACATATACACATAGATAGTTTATTGGAATCATCAGTTTCACAAAATAATAGTTTATGTATCTATATGATTCTCTCTCATACTTTCTACTCCACTATATTTTATTCTATTTAATTTTTTAAATATTGGTCTTAACCCACTAAATTGATGTGGTAACATTAATGGATTGTGACTCACAGTTCTAAAAACACTGCTTTCCCTGCAACTTTAAGTAACATCTATATGCTAAAAATTCCTTAATTTATCTCTCTCGCCTCACTTCCAGGCTTATAAATCCAACTGCTTCCTTACTTTATCCATTTGTCCATCTAGTAAGAAATCAAATGTAACCTTACAAAAACTAAGGTCTCTACTTTTCCCACAAATCTATACTTTTCCCAATTAGCAAATGACACTGCATTAAATCTTGTTGAGCAAGCCCGAAAACTCTGGGCCTTGGTTTGCCCTTTCCTTAGTTTCCTTCACTCACACAAAAAGAATGGACACTCAGATCTTGTCAATTCTACACAGGGTCAAAGGTGATGATCAGGACAGTGCAACAACTTCATTCTGATGTCAAAGCATGTCAAAATGGCCTGGGGTCACTCAAGGGGTTGGTCCCAAAGCTGTACTTCACTGCTTTGGGACAGCTATGTAGCACCAGGCCTGTCAGAGTAGGTCAGCTCTCTCAAGGGTCATGAGTTTCTCTCTCCATGAAGCCCCAAGTGTGTTTCTGCCTCATCATCTCTGAGCGGACAAAGAAGTACAGCTGAGGCCTATTTTGAGCACAGTTCTGCAAGCCTGTGAGTTTCACCCATTCCTTCCTTCCTGGTCTCAAAGCTGGCCTTTAAACGTTGCCTTACAGCTTGGCTGTTATAAGAAAGAGAGGCTATAGTGAACTCAGAGTTCACTGAGAGGCCACACATTAAAAGATTTAGTTATCAAATGATTAATTTCCCACTTTTATGTATTTATTAAAAATAGATTATTTAAACTGTTTATAATGCCTTTAATACTTAATATTGGGTTCCCTCGTGGCTCAGCTGGTAAAGAGTCCGTCTGCAATGCAGGAGCTGCTGCTACTGCTAAGTCACTTCAGTCGTGTCCGACTCTGTGTGATCCCATAGACGGAAGCCCACCAGGCTCCCCCGTCCCTGGGATTCTCCAGGCAAGAACACTGGAGTGGGTTGCCATTTCCTTCTCCAATGTGTGAAAATGAAAAGTGAAAGTAAAGTTGCTCAGTCGTGTCCGACCCTTAGCGACCCCATGGACTGCAGCCTACCAGGCTGCTCCATCCACGGGATTTTCTAGGCAAGAGTACTGGAGTGGCTTGCCATTGCCTGCAATGCAGGAGACCTGGGCTTAATCCCTGGGTTGGGGAGATCCCCTGGAGAAGGGAAAGGCTACCCAGTCTGGCCTTGGCTAGACTGGCAGAGTCTACAAAAGCTGTGGGAAGAAAGGGCTCCAGGGGTCCAGATTTGCACATTCTTCTCCCTGCCTCAGTTTCTCTTTGCCTGGGACTGTAACCTCCATCTTTCTTCCACTGGCAGTAAGTTCCTATATTTTGCCTGCCAAGAACCAAGGCAGAAGGGAGAAAGGAGTAGGAAAATTGAACGTTCTTTTTAAAAGCTGTTATCAAAAGACAAAACTATTCTATGCTCTTAGAGGTCATAAAATAATTCAGAGAGATGCCCGGAGGAGTATGAACTGGAAAAGGGGTACAGGGAACTAGCTTTCTGGGTGCCGGAAATGTGCAGCATCTGGACCTGGTTACACAGGCATATATGCATTTTAAAATTCATCAAGCTATATATCTTTACCACTTATTTGTTGTTGTTCAGTTCATCAGTCGTGTCCAACTCTTTGTGACCCCATGGACTGCAGCACACAAGGCTTCCCTGTCCTTCACCATCTCCCAGAGCTTGCCCAAACTCATGTCCATCGAGTCTGTGAGGCTCTCCAATCATCTCATCCTCTGTCATCCCCTTCTTCTCCTGCCCTCAATCTTTCCTAGCATCAGGGTCTTTTCCAATGAGTCAGTTCTTTGCATCAGGTGGCCAAAGTATTGGAGCTTCAGAATCACATCAGTCCTTCCAATGAGTATTCAGGACTGATTTCCTTTAGGATGGACTGGATGGATCTCCTTGCAGTCCAAGGGACTCTCAAGAGTCTTCTCCAACACCACATTAATTTTTCTACACTCAGCCTTCTTTATGTTCCAACTCCCACATCTATACATCATTACTGGAAAAACCATAACTTTACTATATGGACTTTTGTTGGCAAAGCAATATCTCTGCTTTTTAAGATGCTGTCTAGGTTTGTCACAGCTTTTCTTCCAAGGAGAAAGCATCTTTTAATTTCATGGCTGCAGTCACCATCTGCAGTGATTTTGGAGCCCGGGAAAATAAAGTCCGTCACTATTTCCATTGTTTCCCCACCTATTTGCCATTAAGTGATGGGACCGGATGTCATGATCTGAATGTTGAGTTTTCTGAATGTTGAGTTTTAAGCCAGCTTTTTCACTCTCCTCTTTCACCTTTATCAAGAGGCTCTTTAGTTCCTCTTTGCTTTCTGCCATAAGGGTTGTATCATCTGTATGTTTGAGATTATTGATATTTATTCTGGCAATCTTGATTCCAGCTTGTGCTTCATCCAGCTTGGCATTTCTCATGTAGTTTGCATATAATTTAAATAAGCAGGGTGACAATATACGGCCTTGATGTACTCCTTTCCCTGTTTGGAACCAGTCTGCTGTTCCACGTCCAGTTCTAACTGTTGCTTCTTGACCTGCATGCAGATTTCTCAGGAGGCAGATAAAGTGCTATTTCCATGTTATACCTCAATACAGAGTAAAAATACTGAAATTCATGAAAATTGCTACAAATATTCCACATCATATTAATTTTCATAAACTTCTACACAATCAAAAGGGCTTCCCAGGTGGTTCAGTGGTTAAAAAAAAAGTGCCTGCCAATGCAGGAGATGTGGGTTTGATACCTGGGTTGGAAAGATCCCCTGGAGAAGGAAATGGCTACCCACATCAGTATTCTTGCCTGGAAAATCCCATGGACAGAGCAACCTGGTGGGCTATAGTCCATGGATTTGCAAAGAGTCAGGCACGATTAAACAACTGAGCATGCCTACACGCACATAGTCAAAAGAATTATTTTTTGATAATTTTGGCAAATTTAGTCATTATTCACACAGCAACACCTAAAAAACCCTAAAAATTGGCAAGATCTTTACAGGACAGAAAATGAATTCAGAAGGATTTCAAAAGAGAGCCGGTTAAAACTGAAAAAATCCCATGTGATCCAGCAATACCACTACTGGGCACATACCAGAGAAAATGGTAATTCAAAACAATACATGCACCCCAATGTTCTTTGCAACACTATTTACAATAGTCAGGATGTGGAAACAACCTAAATGTCCATCAACAGAGGAATAGATAAAGAAGATGTGTGGTAAATATATATGATAGAATATTATTCAGCCATAAAAGGAACATGAATTACGGCTCTTGAGTTACGGTTTTCTCTGGGTATATGCCTAGTAGTGAGATTGCTGGGTCATATGTTAGGTCTATTTTTAGTTTTTTAAAGAATCTCTGTACTGTCTTCCATAGCAGCAGTATCAATTTACATTCCCACCAACAGTGTAAGAGGTTTACCTTTTTTTCCACACCCTCTCTAGCATTTATTGTTTGTAAATATTTTTTGATGAAAGCCATTCTGACCAGTATGAGGTGATACCTCATTGAAGTTTTGATTTGCTGATATTGAGCACCTTTTCATGTGTTTGTTGGCCATCAATATATATTCTTTAAATAAAAGTCTATTTAGGTCTTCCACCCATTTTTTGATTTTTTTAATATATATATATTGTGTTCAGGAGAAGATTTTATGAGCCCAAATTCTTGCATCTTTTCAAATCTAAAAAAGCACTAAAATCATTAAGAGAAACATCTGCTCCTGGTGATGACCAGCAGCCTTCTCCTGACTAGCAGCAACCTTCTATCAAAATATGTTTGATTGCACGTATCCCCCAAATCACATAAACACTGACCTTCCCCCCTTACATCTTCAGAGAAGTTCCTTAGATCTATCTGATAGGCTGTCTCCTGGGCTATTGTATTTATTTTGTCCCAAATAAAACTTAACTCACAACTCGCACATCGAGCTTTTTTTTTTCCAAGTCAACACCAGATTACAATGAGTTGAGGCATGGGTGGGAGAAGATGATACAAAGATATACAATACAGTTTTTTTTTAACTTGGCTGTAAATGGAATAAAAATATGACAAAGAATGCAAATATAAAATTAATTCAAATATCAGAAATGTCATAAAGTCACATTCTACCTTAGAACCTCAAAACTTAACATTGAGTAAAAGTTGAAGTAGGCCTACTTTAGACTGCTGAACCACTAAAAGTAGTTTTATGGAGAAGTTTTGCCTATAAGGAAGGCTCCCCAGTGTTCATTCCAGGAGCATATTGGAGGAACTTAGGTCACTTACCTATGCACTCTACACACACTCCTGAACAAGAAGGTACTCTTCATTCATTCAACATTATACAAATATACTCTGAAGGCCCACGAAGGACGAAGCCCCACACCTGGTGCTAAGGATACAATAGCAAGCAAAATGGATCCAATCCATACCCTTCAATTACTTGTACAGATTCACAAAAATAATTCTAAGGGCTGTGAGGAAAAGATGCAGAGTGAGATCACTTAGTAAGAGGGACCTGAATTAGTCTGAGGGAGGGGAGTGGGATAGGAAACACTGCCAAGGAAGTAGAGTTTGAGGTGAAATCAGAAGGCTGAAGAGGAGTTAATGTGACTGGAGGGGGGTGTATGCTTTGGGAGAGGGGAAGCATTTTAGGGGTAGGAAGTGAATGAAAGATAGACTGTGGTGGGAGTGCTGAGACCAAGGGAGTGGGTGGTAAAATATGAGTGAAGAGTCAGGTAGGGGTCAAAGCATGAAGGGTCTCATGGCATGTTTCCATGACTTTGGAAATCCACGGAAAGCTTTTTTTTTTTTTGGCTGTGCTGTGTCTTCATTGCTTTGTTTGAGCTTCCTCTAGTTGCAGTGAGGAGGGACTCCTCATTATTGTGGTGCACAGGCTCGTCATTGCTGTGCCTTGTCGTGGAGCACAGGCTCTAGACCTTGAGGGTTTCAGTAGCTGCAGAGCGCATAGAGCTCAGGCTCAGGAGTTTTGGCATATGGACTTAGTTGCTCCATGGCGTGTGGGATCTTCCTGGACCAGGGAATCAAATCCATTTCCCCTACATTGGCAAACTAATTCCTATCCACCACATCACCAGGAAAGTCCCTTTGGAAAGTCTTTAAGCAAAGCAATAACATAATCAGATTTTAATTTTAAAACATTTTGGCTGAAAGAAGAAGAAATTGAAGGGACATGATGACGATAGTTCAGTTCAGTCGCTTAGTCGTGTCCGACTCTTTGCAACCCCATGAACCACAGCACGCCAGGCCTCCCTGTCCATCACCAACTCCCGGAGTTCACTCAAACTCATGTCCATCGAGTCGGTGATGCCATCCAGCCATCTCATTCTCTGCCGTCCCCGTCTCCTCCTACCCCCAATCCCTCCTAGCATCAGATTCTTTTCCAGTGAGTCAACTCGTCACATGAGGTGGCCAAAGTATCAAAGATGATAGTAGAAGTTAAAAAAAAAAAAAGACAAAATTTTAGCAGCATTAATAGGGCTTGGCAAATTAGTGAAGAAAAAAAGTCTTAAAGATTGTGGGATATAGTGAGCATAGAGTCTAGAATACTAAGAATACTTGTTCTGTGGGTCCCTTGAAATTCTGAAGAAGAGTAAACAGCAAAATGAGCCACCAAGGACATACTAAATTTGGAACTTCCTATTTCTGCCTATTTATATGTCATAAGATGATACAAAACCAAGTACTGTGGCTTGACTGAGTATCTGGCTGGAAGGCAGTCCCACAAATGCACATCTGCAGGGTCTTGACCGGATTTAATTAGAAAGTCTGAAGAAAGTCAGGTCATCTTTGAAAACAGTGCCCTAGGTTTTTTGTCCTGTATAGAACTGCTAGCTGGAAATAGCAAGAGAATGCTATTTGTGAAATTGAGCTGGTTGTTGGTTGCTGCTAAATTAGAGTAATACATCTGGTGGACCCAAGAACATCAGGGCATGCTCCTTTTTCCCCTCCTTGATTGTGTGTATTTATTCTTTAAGACTGAATCGTAGGTCAAGTTGTGAGCTGCCTGTCTTCCTTACTGTTTAAGGTACACACCACAAACATTCTGGTCTGACTTGGCTTGATTAGATACTGTAGAGCAATCTAGTCACATGTTGGCAAGATGTGTTAATTCTTGTAGGCAGGTATAGCATCAGTTAGCACTTGGGAGTGGTTATTTGGTCAATTCAGTTCCGGTCAATCAACATTTATTGAACACCAGGCACTAATGTACTAGGCACTGAGCTATACACTAGGAAATAAAGATCCCTAAGAAACAGTCATTGTCTTTAAGAAGTCTATAGTGTAGTCTGGGAGTTGGTGATGGACAGGGAAGCCTGCTGTGCTGCAGTCGGTGAAGTCACAAAGAATCGGACACGATTGAGTGACTGAAGTGACTGATAGTGTAGTCCAAGTGGCACTAGTGGTAAAGACCACATTTGCCAATGTAGTAGATGCAGGAGACCAGGGTTCAATCCCTGGATCAGGAAGATCCCCCAGAGGAGGGCATAGCAACCCACTCCAGTACTCTTGCCTGGAGAATCCCATGGACAGAGGAGCCTGATGGGCTACAGTCCATAGGGTTGCAAAGAGTTGGACAAGACTGAAGTGACTAAACATACGTACATACAAGGAGCTACAGTTCCCAAAGTTCCTCTGTTCGTGGGATTTTCTAGGCAAGAATACTCTAGTGGGTTGCCATTTCTTTCTCCAGGGGATCTTCCCAACACAGGAATCAAACCTGTGTCTCCTGAATTGGCAGGTGGATTCTCTACCACTGAGCCACCAGGGAAGCTCAATTCTTCTGTATAGATTGTTAAAATCTGTTTCAGTGACTACCACATCATATTTTTATTGCATTCTCATACATTTATTTCTCTCAGTAGCCAGTGACTTCCGGAAGGATGAGGGACATGTCTAATTAATCTTTATAGCTCCTAAACTGAGTACAGTTTCTGGAGTATAGATGTTCAATACATATTTATTGAGACCGAGGTTTTATCCCCGGCTCTATTGAGCAATTCATTTAATAACTATGTGCTTTTAGCTTCTTGTGAAAATGTAGATGAGAATGGCCTGTCTGCCTCCACAAGGTCAAATGAGTTAATAAGAGTGAGAACACTTTGGGAACTAACAAGACAGAACCGATAAATTATTATTGTTATGAGGGAGGGCCAGACTGTTTAGGAAAGCGGTAGAACCGAAAGTTGTCTATAGACTATATGGGGAGAGTGCTTTTGTGTTCTTTTTATTTACATGCAATTCTCCAAGGTTTTTCCATTTCATTTTTGGAAAGCACTTTTAAAAATCACAAGGGGAGACAAAAGACAAGAGGAGGAACAATCACCCAGGGCCCAGAATCCTATGACCAAATTCTCATCCTTCATTTCCTGTGGTGTTTGGTTAGTGATTCTCCCCACACAGGAGGTGGCTCGGGAACACTATAGCAGATGCTGCAGCTGTTCTGTCCATCTCTTCCCCCAGCACCCACTGTTCTCAGGGACACCCATAGCTCTGGCTGCCAACTTCTAACTTTCTGCTCAAGGTTTTCTCAGTGCTCTGTCTGTACAAAACCCAGGCTCAAATTCCTTGGTGCTAATGTGCTTGACAGCAGCCGTCAATCAATGATGGAGTAGATGCTGGTGGATAAATACCCCAGTTTCCTCCCCTTCTGGATGGGAGAACTCAGAGCTCTGCTCTACAAAGTGGCTTAGAGGCCATCTGAGGCATGGAGCCCCAAGTGCCCAGAGCAGACTCTGCTCACTGCGTATCTGCAGTGGCTTCCCTTTTATCCCAGTGCCTTTTTCTCCACTTCTTTGTCAGTATTTCCTAGAATCCCCCTGCAAGGAAACTATCTGTATCCAAATCCTCATCTCTGCCTCTAGAGAATCCAAGGCAAAATAACCCACCTCCCACAAAGCATTTGTTTTAATACAAAAAAAAACAAAAATTTGCAAGTGAGTTTCCCTGTTGGCTCAAAGTATTTGTGTTTTAATATAAAATATATTAACAAACAGGTTTCTCTGGTGGCTCAGATGGTAAAGAATCTACCTGCAATGTAGGAGACCCGGGTTCAATCCCTGGGTTGAGAAGATCCCCTGGAGAAGGGAATGGCTATCCACTCCAGTATTCTTGCTTAGAGAATTCCATGGACAGAGGAGCCTGGAGGGCTATATTCCTTGAGGTCACAAAGAGTTGAACACAACTGTGTGACTAAAACACACATGTTAAAAGAATATAGATTTGTTAAACAGTAATTATAGATGTAAAATAGATAATGTAAACATATAAATAAAAGTATATAAACATACAGCAGACCTTGGATATATTTCAGGCTCAGTTCCAGACCACCACAACAAAGCAAATATCACAATAAAGCAAGCTGTGTGAAGTTTTTGGTTTCCCAGTGCATATACAAGTTATGCTTACACTACATTGTAGTCTACTGAGCATACAATAGCATTATGTCTAAAAAAGTACATACCTCGGTTAAAAAAAATACTGCAAAGAAATGCTAAAACAATTACATAGTAATATAAATAATCACTTTATCAAAAATCACAGATCAGCATAATAACCATAATAATAATGAAAATTATGAAATAGTGTGAGAATTACTAAAATGTGACACAGAGACTTGAAACGAGCAAATAGTTGTTGAAAGATGTCACCAAAAGACTCACTCTACTCAGATTTGCCACAAACCTTCAATTTATAGGAAATGCAGAATCTGCAAAGACCGATAAAGCGAAGCACAATAAAACGAGGTATGCTTGTAAAATAAATAAAATGATATGAAATTAAAAATTACTGTTGCCTCTTGTGCAAATAGACCTTCTTTGGGTTCATAAAGAGTCTTAAGTGCAGTGTTGTTTTATCAGAAGAACCAAAAGGCAGAACAGGTTACTGCAGACACTGGAATCATAAGAAACTATTCCAAGAGCATCATTCAAGGGGGTCAGGTGGACATGACGTCAATCTACTGCTCCCTGGAAAAGTGTAGGATGGTGGCGCCCAGGCTCAGATCTTCAAGGATATCAGTCCTTCAGACATAAGATGAGATTTATCCCAAATGACCCAAGTACCTTCACCCTTAGTGCCAGAGCTTCAATCTATCTCTTTCCTGAGTTTCTTTTCAGTTACTGGGAAGCAAAATACAGGACAAGTCCCTTGTCTTTTTCTTTCTCCCAACATTGAAATGGTTGATTAAAATAAAGAGAGACTGCCTTTTATCAGCATTCTGACAGCCATGGCAGATTATTCCTCAAACTTTACTACCTTTGGATTTCTAGCTTCTTCCCCAATATTGTTTTCAACATTTGAGAGAATAAATTAGATACAATTTTTACTGTGGCTTGAATATACAGTATGGATGTCAGAGCTGAAGCCTGGCTCCTTACCAGTAAGGTAGGTCCCAGAGAAGTAGAAGACAACCACAGAAATCATTTAGTCCCAGAACCATGGCCAGGGGATAAAAAGTGCCATGGAGAGTGTAGAAATTTAAAAAAGCATGCACATTTTAGCAAACAGACTAAAATCTTTTACTTTTTAAAAATTCACCTGAAATCTTTCAAGTGAGAGATTAATGAGTAATAACAAAGAAACTTTGGAGACAGGTGGGGAGGGATAATATACAAAGTTGATCTGAACATAAGGGTGTGCTCTGGCCATTTCAACCACTTTCCCAATCAGACCTGATGGCAGAGAGTAAGTCACACTAATTGCTGAACAGCTGATGTGATTACGTCACCCACTGTGTAACAGTTCGGGCATTTGCAGGTGACAGTGCGTTTGCTGTGTAAAGTGACCGCGGGCAGCCGTTCAGAAACCCTAGCTAAATTTAGAAATGGGTTTCAGAATAACATCAGCTGACGCCAAATCAATTCAATAATTGACCCGAGGTGAAGAAACTAGAAGGGAGCCTGTTTTGGAAACAGAACATTTTCAAATTAAAGGGTTGATTTCGTCATATCATCTTCATTCTGGGATTCTTTTTCATTTGTGAATTGCTTATTTTACTGTTTCTGCACAATTAATATAGCAAATTGTTCACTAGGCATTTCATATTTCTTTCTTTCATTCATTCATTCTATACATATTTATTAAGGACTTACCACTATCTAAAATTTACCTAAAGAGAATTAAGTTACTGAAGATACGGACTGTGTCACATAACTGGTCATGGCTAAGATAAGGCTGATTGAACTGAAGACACTAACAGGATCTGGAATGCTGTGTTGCTTCTCTCTCCCTCTGTCTGTCTCTCTCTCAGACACACACACACAGAGAGAGACTCAGAATTGTGAGCTTTCAAGGTCAATATATAAATAGCAAAACTATAACAGTAGAAAAATACCTCCATGATTTCTGGGAGTTAAGAGACCTGAGGGCTAAGCTAGATTCTGCCAGTGACTTTCAGTTTGACCTTCAGCAAATAAATTCATCTCACTCCACCTCAATTGCCTATGAAAGTGAGAACTTTCTGTTAGTTTTTTCTACTTTATCCTCAGCTCCCAGAATAGAGCCTAACACTGGTAAAAGCTCAATAAATATCTCTTGAATAAATGAATAAAATGGTTTGGCTTCAGATGGCCAGGGTGTGGTAGGCTAAAACACAGATGAATTAGAAAGACTTGTTGACTGTCTCTGACCTATGGCCTTACTAAAAGCAGACTTAGTGGCCTTCATTGGCCTTTCACTTTAGACTCTCAAACTAATCCAAGTGTTAGATCTCTGGTCACTCTGATGGTGAGGGCTGCTGAGCCTGAGAAAAAGAAAGAAAAGGCAAAGGGAGAAATTCACCCCAATGCCTCACACAAAACTGGTGCAGGTGTTGGATATAAGAAGGGTGAAGTGGGGTGGGTATGGGGAGATGGTTTTGGTGGAGACAGAACACACATGAGCCTAGGTCTTGTCATAGTAAAAACACACTGAAACAAAAAATATCCAGTGACATCTTTTCTGATTGCTTTGGGCAAACTTCAGTGCTAATTTCTCTGTGATTCCACTGCATCTTGTATTACTAACATTATAGTTCATTCCGCTTCATGAATCACAACCTTGTCATGGTAAAGAGGCTTGCATAACTCAATGAAGCTGTGAGTCATGCTATACAGGGCCACTCAAGATGGACAGGTCATAGCAAATATTTCTGACAAACCAAGATCCATTGGAGGAAGGAAAGGCAACTCACTCCAAGATTCTTGATGTTAGAACCCCGGAAAGAATATTGTTCTCTCATGAACAGTATGGAAATGTGAAAAGATATGATACTGGTAGATGAGCCCCTCAGACTGGAAGGTGTCCAATATGCTACTGGGGAAGGGTAGAGGGCAATTACTAATAGCTCAAGAAAGAAGGAAGCACCTGGGCCAAAGCAGAAATAATGCTCAATTGTGTATGTGTCTGGTGGTGAAAGTAAAGTCTGATACTGTAAAAAAAAAAAAAAAAAATATATATATATATATATATATTGCATAGGAACCTGGAATGTTAGATCCATGAATCAAGGTAAATTGGACATGGTCAAGCAGGAAATGGCAAGAGTGAAACATCAACATCTGAGGAATGAGTGAACTAAAATGGATGGGAATGGGCGAATTTAATTCAGATGACCATTATATCTACTACTGTGGCCAAGAATCCCTTTGAAGAAATGGAGTAACCCTCATATTCAACAAAAGAGTCAAAGATTCAGTACTTGGGTGCAACATCAAAAATGATAGAATGATCTTCGTTACTTTTCAAGGCAAACCATTCAATATTACAGTAATCCAAGTCTATGCCCCAACTACTGATGCTTAAAAAGCTGAAGTTGACCAGTTCAGTGAAGATCTACAACACCTTTTAGAACTAACCCCCAAAAGATCTCATTTTCATCATAGGGGATTGGAATGCAAAAGTAGAAAGTCAAGAGATACCCAGAATAATAGGTAAGTTTGGCCTTGGAGTACAAAAGGAAGCAGGGCAAAAGCTAATAGAGTTTGGTCAAGAGAACCGGCTGGCCATAGCAAACAACCTCTTTCAATAACATAATAGACAACTCTCCAAATGGACATCACCAGATAGTCAATACCAAAATCAGATTAACTATGTTCTTTGTAGCTGAAGATGGAGAAGGTCTATATACTCAGCAAAAACAAACTGGGAGCTGACTGGCTCATATCATGAACTGCTTATTGCAAACTCAAGCTTAAATTGAAGAAAGTAGGAAAACCACTAGGCCATTCAGGTATTCAGTTCAGTTCAGTTCAGTCGCTCAGTCGTGTCCGACTCTCCGCGACCCCATGAATCACAGCACGCCAGGCCTCCCTGTCCATCACCAACTCCCGGAGTTCACTCAAACTCATGTCCACAGAGTCGGTGATGCCATCCAGCCATCTCATTCTCCGTCGTCCCCTTCTCCTCCCGCCCCCAACCTTTCCCAGCATCAGAGTCTTTTCCAGTGAGTCAACTCATCTCATGAGGTGGCCAAAGTATTGCAGTTTCAGCTTTAGCATCAGTCCCTCCAATGAACATCCAGGATCGATCTCCTTTAGAATGGACTGGTTGGATCTCCTTGCAGTATAAGGGACTCTCAAGAGTCTTCTCCAACACCACAGTTCAAAAGCATCGATTCTTCGGCGATCAGCTTTCTTCACAGTCCAACTCTCACATCCATACATGACCACGGGAAAAACCATAGCCTTGACTAGACGGACCTTGGTTGGCAAAGTAATGTCTCTGCTTTTTAATATACTATCAAGGTTGGTCATAACTTTCCTTCCAAGGAGCAAGCGTCTTTTAATTTCATGGCTGCAATCAGCGTCTGCAGTGATTTTGGAGCCCAAAAATATAAAGTCTGACACTGTTTCCACTGTTTTCCATCTATTTCCCATGAAGTGATGGGACCAGATGCCATGATCTTTGTTTTAAATTCCTTATGATTATACAGTAGAAGTGACAAATAGATTCAAGGGATTAGATCTGATAGACAGAGTTCTTGAACTATAGACAGAAGTTCATAACATTATATAAGAGGCAGTGACCAAAACCATCCCAAAGAAAAAGAAATACAGGAAGGCAAAGAGGTTATCTGAGGCAGATTTACAACTACCTGAGGAGAGAAAACAAGTGAAAGGCAAAGGAGAAAGGGAAAAATATGCCCCACTGAATGTGGACTTCCAGGGAATAGCAAGGAGAGATAAGAAAGCCTTCTTAAACACACAATGTAAAGAAATATAGGAAAACAATAGAATGGGAAAGGCTACAGATAGCTTCAAAAAATTAGAGATATCAAGGGAATATTCCATTCAAGAATGGGCATGATAAAGGACAGAAATGATAAGGACCTAACAGAAGCAGAAGAGATTAAGAAGTGGCAAGAATACGCTGAAGAACTACACAAAAAAGGCCTTAATGAGCTGGTGGTGTGAGCTGATAACCTCAATGGTGTGGTTACTTGCCCTAGAGTCAGACATCCTGGAGTGTGAAGTCAAGTGGGCCTTAGGAAGCATTGCAACAAACAAAGCTAGTGTAAGTGATGGAATTCCAGCTGAAGTTTTTAAAATCCCAAAGTATGATGCTATTAAAGTGCTGCGCTCAATACGTCAGCAAATTTGGAAAACTCAGCAGTGGCCACAGGACTGGAAAAGGTTGGTTTTCATTCCAATCCCAAAGAAGGGCAATGCCAAAGAATGTTCAAAGTGAAAAGGGAAAGTGAAAGTTGCTCAGTAGTGTCAGACTCTTCACGGCTCCATGGACTATACAGTCCAAGGAATTCTCCAGGCCAGAATACTGAAGTGGGTAGCCATTCCCTTCTCCAGGGGATCTTCCCAGCCTAGGAATCAAACCCAGGTATACAATTGTGCTCATTTCACATGCTATCACAGTTGTGCACAAAATCCTTCAAACTAGGCTTCAACAGTACGTGAACCAAGAACTTCCAGATGTACAAGCTGCGTTTAGAAAAGACAGAGGAACCGGGGATCAAATTGACAAAATCTGTTGGCTCATAGAGAAAGTGAGGGAATTCCAGAAAAACACCTGCCTCATTGACTACACTAAAGCCTTTGACTGTATGGATTGCAACAAACAGTGGAAACTTCTTAAAGAGATGGGAATACCAGAACACCTTACCTATCTCCTGAGAAACCTGTATGTATGTCAAGAAGCAGCAGTTAGAACCAGACATAGAACAGTGGACTGGTTCAAAACTGGGAAAGGAGTACAACAAGGCTGTACGTTGTCAACCTGTTTATTTATCTTTTATGCAGAGAACATCATGCAAAATGCTGGGCTGGATGACTCACAAGCTGGAAACAAGATTTCCAGGAGAAATATCAACAATCTCAGATATGCAGATGATACCACTCTAATGTCAGAAAGTGAAGAGGAACTAAAGAGCCCCTTGATGAAGGTGAAGGAAGAGAGTGAAAAAGCAGACTTGAACCTCAACATTCAAAAAACTAAGATCATGCTATCCAGTTCAGGGTATCCAGTCCCATAACTTCATGACAAATACAAGGGGAAAAAGTGGAAGCAATGACAGATTTTCTTTTCTTGGGCTCCAAAATCACTGTGGATGGTGACTGCAGCCATGAAATTGAAAGACGTTTCTTAAAAGGAAAGTTATGACAAACCTAGACAGCGAATTCAAAAGCAGGTGATTCATGTTAAGGTATGGCTAGAAACCAACACAATATTGTAAAGCAATTATTCTTCAATTAAAAATAAATAAATTAAGAAAAATATCAGAGATGTCACTTTGTCAACGAAGATCCATATGGTCAAACCTATGGTTTCCTCAGTAGTCATGGACAGATGTGAGAGTTGGACCATAAAGAAGGCTGAGAATCAAATTGGTGCTTTCATATTATGGTGCTAGAGAAGACTCTTGAGAGTTCCTTGGACTGCAAGGAGATCAAACCAGTAAATCATAAAGGAAATTAACCCTGAATATTCATTGGAAGACTGATGCTGAAGCTGAAGCTCCAATACCTTGGCCACCTAATGCAAAGAGCTGTCTCATTGGAAAAGTCTCCGATGCTCAGCGAGACTGAAGGCAGTAACAGAGGATGAGATGGCTATATAGCATCACCAACTCCATGGACATGAATTTGAGCAAACTCCAGGAGATGGTGGAGGACAGAGGATCCTGGCCTGCTGCAGTCCACCGGGTGGTAAAGAGGCAAAGAGTCCGTTGTTCAGACTTAGCAACTGAACAACAATAACTGTAGTTCATTCTCAACATTTGTTTGCATAACCCTAAGGGTATGAGTTCACAAAAACTAAAATGCTTAGAACATAGTAGGTGCTTAATACAAACATTTTAAAGTTTAGTTTATATGTGATGATTTTCTTGCCCGAAGAAACAAAGATGATAATGCACCTTTGTTCACCAAGTGAAAGAGGGAAGCTGTTTCCTCACTGTCCTCTGAAACATTTCTCAGCTCTCTTCTTCTTCCACGCAAATGATTTAATCACTTCCTTATCTTCCAACAATTGGTCCTTCAGGTCACCCACAAAATGCAAACATAACCTTGTAAGGTAAAGAGATCTTGGTTCCAAAGGTAAATTGGAGAGCATCTCTTTTTCTGTGGTGAACATACTGTGCTTGCAATAAATAAAATCAGAAAGAAAGAAAACATTGGCTTCATTACAGCAAATGATTCCCATACAGCCAGGAAGTGGTTTTCACATGGATTCATCAGGAATCATTATTAAACAAAATTTATTGTAGGCAAGCAAACAAATCTGTAGAGCATAGTTACTATCGTCCATCTGCCAGTTTATCATAGACATAGCCTCTTTGGATAGTCCTTAAGTTCATTCTAAAATGCTTCATTTGAATACATTTTAATATGTTACATGGCATTATAAGCAGGAAAGGGACCCCCAAAAACAATTAATCACCTGGGGGCACCATTACCAGTTAGTAATTGGCTCCAGTGATAAAAGCGAAGTGAATTGGCTCTAGTGATAAACAAAAACTTGATGCATTAGGTTCAAGTTTGATTTCTTAGATAGGGATTCTAGTTGTTGAGGATCTGAGTGAGACAGCAGAGGTTCAGCTTCTTTGTCAAGAGGATAGGGTCTCCTAACTCTGTCTGATTTACAAGCCACTAGGGACTCTTTGGGGCTTCCCTGGTGGCTCAGAGGTTAAAGCGTCTGCCTCCAATGCAGGAGACCCGAGTTCGATCCCTGGGTCGGGAAGATCCCCTGGAGAAGGAAACGGTAACCCACTCCAGTTTTCTTGCCTGGAGAATCCCATGGACGGAGAAGCCTGGTAGGCTACAGTCCACGGGGTCGCATAGAGTCGGACACGACTGAGCGATGGAATGGATGAATGGATGGATAGGGACTCTTTGACCTAATTTTCTACCTGAGTCTCTTGACTATGTCACTTGGGAACTGTTGACTTTCCCATCTCCACTCCCTGGCATCTCAGAGTAGCTCACTGGACATGATTCCTTCGTGGGAAATGACCTCTATAGAAGGAATGCTGGCAATCTGTGGTTTATAGGGCTTTGCCCCTGAATAAAGCAATAATAAATGATCTTTCTTTCAACCTGGGCATGGTGAGATGACCACTCTTTTACTTTATGTGAAGCATTTTAGGCTTAGAATGAATGTCTTTTTTCACCTTTGTATGTGAGTGGGATTCATCAGTTTAACTTGAACTGCCAACTCAGGTTAAAATAAGATAAGAGTCAGGGTGATCTTATTTATTATAAAATTAAATTTCATTTATCATAAAAGTTTTATTAGTAAAATTAGCAAAGAAACATTAATTCAAACATTGGTAAACTATTCTATTCATTCAACAAATTTGTATTAGAAGCTTTTTATGAACTGAAGTGCTGTGTTGGGTTTTTAAATGGAAAGGACTCACAATCTATTAGAGGAGATTAAGCCAAAGAATATATTACTATTATACAGAGTAAAAGTGAGAACATTGAGAAAGGACCTTGACTCAATTTCACCTGAGTTCTTATCCTGTATTATGAGCTCCTGGGTATTTTACATTTATTGTCTCATTGCTAAAAGAGTACATAATCAAAGAATCATTGAGAATAATAGTAGCCATTTTTACAACAGTTAAGGCCTTAAAAAGACATTTTTATGCACTCATATGGAATCAGTTCAGTTCAGTCGCTCAGTCATGCTCGACTCCCTGTGACCCCAAGAACCACAGCACACCAGGCCTCTCTGTCCATCACCAACTCCCGGAGTCTACCCAAACCCATGTCAATCGAGTTGGTGATGCCATCCAACCATCTCATCCTCTGTCGTCCCCTTCTCCTCCTGCCCTCAATCTTTCTCAACATCAGGGTCTTTTCCAATGAGTCAGCTCTTCACGTCAGGTGGCCAAAGTATTGGAGTTTCAGCTTCAACATCAGTCCTTTCAATGAATACGCATAAATAATTCAGGAAGTGTGCCTGCATAAAAATAGGTGCTTGATCTTTGTCCACATGGAGACAACGGTGGGCAGAGAAAAAGAGAAGGTGATAGAAAAAGAATTTGAGAAGGGGGTCCTGAGAACTGTAGCTAATGTGATAGCTGGAACATTTTCACTTATCCATTTGTCTACTAACCAAGTGCATGTACCTCCCCATATAGAAGTGTTCATTTAAAAAGAAAGAGATCCTGGCAGGAAGAGATTGGTTAGAAAGAAGAAACCAGGTAAATGTATCTGGGGAAATGATCTGCTTCCACTTGTCCTGCCACACGCTACTATTAACGGGCATCAACTCGACACCAGGCACTAAACCCAGGTGCACTGAGAAAATCAGCTCAATTCTACAACACTGGCACTAGCCAGGCATTGTTATCCACTTGTACAGATGAAGATGCCAGCCTCTGAGCAGTAAAGGATTTATCCAGACAGACTCCTGGTGGCAGAACTGGACTATGAAACCAGGTCTGTTGTATTCCACTACCTATATTCCACCACGACCCCAATTTAGTGTTGGACTGTGGATGCAAAAGAATTTGTGAAAGCCAAGATTAAACAGGGAAAATACTTAGGGATGTCCTTGGGGAAAAATATCAGAGCAAAAACATATTCACTTGCATCACAAAGGAGATAGACTATAAACTCCAAGTTGCTCGTTTCTGCTGGCTTGCTTTTGCTTGATCATTTCTGGGGTTGTATTTGGTATTATAAAAACTGCCAATGCTATAACATAGAATTAATGAGACTAAAATGACAAAAACTATAAACCAAGAGAGACAGGTTTCATCTAACACTAGTAAGTGAAATATATAAAAAAGAAAATAAAAGTGGCAGGTTTTGTAAAGCTCAACTTCTGCAATAAGTAAAGGAAAAATATGTTATCCTTTATGAGTAGTCATGTAAAATTTAAAACTATTCAATTTTCCCTTCTTTTTCTTATAGTTTCTTACATTGATTTTATTTACAATACCTTCCTAATTGCTGCTACTGCTAAGTCACTTCAGTCGTGTCCGACTCTGTGTGACCCCATAGACGGAAGCCCACCAGGCTCCCCCATCCCTGGGATTCTCCAGGCAAGAACGCTGGAGTGGGTTTCCTAATTGCTAGGTTTGTTTTAAATTGGCTAGTGAAATAATTACAAACAAGCTTTCAGTGAAATTCTTTAAAACTAGGAACTCTTGGCAATGATACTATGTCAATTCAGACTTCTGAACTTTCAAAATTGTTGGTGCAGTAATAATGTTTGATCGGTAATCTTTGTCAGGAGAGAGTTCTTAAGTTTCTACACCCGGGGCAGATTCATGTCAATGTATGGCAAAACCAATACAATAATGTAAAGTAATTAGCCTTCAGTTAAAATAAATAAATTAAAAAATAATAATAAAAAACAAACAAACAAAAATCTTTGACATCCTACACAGCATTTCTGTAGGACAATTATTTTCCCCTTGGGTTATTACTAAGATCTCTGCATGGTATACAAATTCTGCTTTCTGTTATATGTTTTTCCATTTTTCCATTCAAAATATAATTTCCTTACAGACAATCAAGACAATAAATGTCTTGATCTTCAATACTGTAATAACTTGAAGCTATACTTTGACTGGGCTTCCCTGGTAACTCAGCTGAAATGCAGGTTTATCTGCAATGCAGGAGAATTGCAGGAAGAATCCACCTGCAATTCAGGAGAGCCCAGTTTGATTCCTGGGTTGGGAAGATCCCTTGGAGGAGGGCATGGTAACCCACTCCATTATTCTTGCCTGGAGAATCCCCATGGACAGAGAAGCCTGGCAGGCTACAGTCCATGAGGTTGCAAAGAGTCAGACATGATTGAGCAACTAAGCACAGCACAGAGTTTGACTAACTGTGATGATGGTACCGTGTTCAAACAGGAATAGAAATTTAGCTTTGTGTTTCCAAGATCAAGAATTTTCATACCTCAAGAAAACCCTTTTATTTGTTTGCTAGAATCAATGGCCAGACTTATAGTTTCAAATACCCATGCCTTCAGATAATACGAACTATCAAAAAGACTTCTAGGACAGGTCCTTCCAGTCTAAATCTGATCTCTCTATTCTCTCTTGGCTGGTGTATGTGCATGTGTTCATTTATATTGGTATGAATCTTAAAAGATAGATAAACGAATTTTTCAAAAGGCAGGTAGGAATATACAAAGGAAAAAAGGGACTGAATGCAATAGCGCTATACAATAGCCAGGTTTAACTTCTAATGCGAGTAAATAAAATACACGAACTATCTGGGAAACCTGCCAGATAAAAAATATTGAATATATGTTTAAGGTGGGTTTTTTTTTCCTTTTTTAAAGGTTAGATTGAGGCTTATGACAAAACATCCCGATAGAATGGGAAAAAAGTCAATCAATTGTATGAATGTTGTGTCTCCGGATTCAAAGCATCCAGCCACGGCTGAATGGCCAACTCTCACATTTTCTCCCTCCCCAAACGTTTCACTCAACATTTGGAATTACGCAGATAGGACTGAAACATAATCAAATGAAATAAGAGACAATGTCCCTGAAAACACTTTGTAAATTGCAAACAACCACAGAAATATAAGGTATTGTTTTTAAATAAATGATCCTCTTAACAG
This sequence comes from Moschus berezovskii, assembly GCF_049115385.1. Lineage (NCBI taxonomy): Eukaryota > Metazoa > Chordata > Mammalia > Artiodactyla > Moschidae > Moschus > Moschus berezovskii. The sequence goes on along the minus strand of NC_142469.1, from coordinate 89,718,410 downwards.
CATTAACTATAAATAGGAATGGAAGCCAGACAGCAGATTTATTGAGAGCTTTCCAATAGATTCTGTTCCTTTGTTGTGTCCTTCCCTGCTGGCCCCATGAAATAGGGATGAGGAAGAAGCTGAAGACAAGGCTGTGAGATTGTGAGACTCTTCTCGCCTTAAGAACCCCTGAATTTCTTTAACAGCAACTGTGGGAACATGTTTGCTCTCTGCTACATTTATTGAACAATTTTTGAGCATAGTGATTCAAAGCCTGAGGTTTGGAATCAAGCAGAACAGTACTCATCTCTTATCAGAACTGAGACCTAGGGCAAGCTCTTTAACTCCTCGAAACTTATCTCTTCACCTATAAAGAGAGGGGATCCAGAGTTGTCATTTACTCTCTGTAGGGTGCTGTGTCTCTTCACACTAATGCTTACTCTTCAGCATTTAGGCAGTGCTCTACAAAGCCCTTAACACCTTGGCAGCACCCAGAATTCCTTTATCCACACAATAAGGATTCAGTTCAGTTCAGTTCAGTAGCTCAGTCGTGTCCGACTCTCCACAACCCCATGAATCACAGCACGCCAGGCCTCCCTGTCCATCACCAACTCCCGGAGTTCACTTAAACTCATGTCCATCGAGTCAGTGATGCCATCCAGCCATCTCATTCTCTGTCGTCCCCATCTCCTCCCGCCCTCAATCCCTCCCAGCATCAGAGTCTTTTCCAGTGAGTCAACTCGTCGCATGAGGTGGCCAAAGTATTGGAGTTACCTTGTTCTTAAAAACAGAGTCAATAACTCTATCCAAAACATTTGTCATACCTTAAAATATAGCAAATCAAGCAATATATGATATGCAAGAGAAATATTCTTGTTTTGTTTTCATGTCAGTCTCTCCAACCCATCAGAACAAATCACAGCAGAGTAAATGGAGTACAAATTCAAGTGAGCAAAACTATATGCCCAGCCCCTTGAATGTGCCCACCTACAAGACAGAAGACCTCTGTGTCTTGGGGATTCTCTAAGTCTGTCACTGCAAACGAGTAGCCCCTCTGCTAGATATCTGTTCCATCTCCTCATGCTCAGGCTCTTGACCTCTCGGACAGACATCACCGGGCTCTGCCTTTACCTCCTGCAGATTAACTGCAGCTTGAAAACCATATCTTCTCCAACTTTGGTTACTCTCTGGATACCCTTGATGCGCTCTTGGTTCTTGCCTGACTTCTGAAGGTTTCCAGTGGGAGAGAAAAGGCCACTTCTCTCTTGAGTCTGTCCTTCACAGCTCCCCTCTCTAAGACAACTTTGTGTAACATAAGGAATACTTAAAGAGACAGTCGAACTCATTTGCATTTCAACACCTGCATCCATATCCCAGCTTCTGTAACACTAGAAAGTGAATACTCTCTTGGTAATTATATGACTAGGGGTGATAGGGCCCCTTTTAAAGAGAGAAGCCTTGCCATCTTGATCAAAAGCTAAGTTTTGCCATCAATTTTAATGCCAGTGTTTAAAATGAATCATAGATCATGCCCAACACTTTGTGACCCCATGGACTGCAGCATGCCAGGCTTCCCTGTCCATCACCAACTCCTGGAGCCTACTCCTGAATATAGTTATGGCTAAAGAAAGAGTTCGACTGGACTACCACCTGCCTCACCAGTCAAGGGCTAGGTGAGGGTGAAGAAGGTTTCTGTGCAGAGGAGAGGGCCATAAGGACCACGTGTAGGCACAGAAACTTAATTTTTATAGCCCAGGTGGTTCTCTAAACTCACAAAAAACTGGTTTTACTGCTCAGAATGTTAACACTTCGCTCTAACTGTAGGTAAACTTAGGAATGAGGACAAATTGGCCACATGCAGAAGGCAAATGAGTAATCATATAAAAGGTGCACAGTGAGGAAAGCACACAAAGAATAATTGCCATAATAAAAATTTGTACCAAGCCAATACAGCCTGGTAATTTGCCTTTGGACTCTAAGGATATTTATATCTCGAGGACAATTTGGCCCAATGTAGGACAACTTCAGCTCCGGGACACCTCATGTGATCAGTTATAAGGCCATGATTGAGGCTGCATCAGAACTCCACATTTTCCTCTATTCTGACTTTTGTGTAAACCAGAGCCAAACCCTATATATTCCATTTGGTTTCCATGTATACCCATCTGTGATGCTCTATTCATACCTATCCATTCTTTACCTCTTTTCTTTAAGTGTGAAGACTGTCTCTGTTAAAACAAGGAACATCTAAATTTAACACTTAAAAAGAAAAAAAAGGCTTTCCATAGGTTTCATTATGGAGTTTTGGAATCGACAATGCTGACTGCACTAGTTATCCTAATTAGTGGAACTGCTTTCATTTTACAGACTTGGACTTAGAGCTTCTGGAACTTGACATACACAACTGAGCAAAAGCATCCACATTTTTTTTTCACGTATTTTTTTCATTTTCATTAGGATATGAGGGCACATTATAAGGACTAAATTTTTCTTTTGTAGTCATAATCCACAATTTAAAATATTTTTTAAAATATCAAAATTTTTTTGAAAAATTTTTGAATTTTGAAAAGTATTTCCAGAGACTAAGACTTAATCAGTTCTTAACTGGTATTCATGAATCTCTTGAAGTTAGGCTATTTCCTCTCCAAAGCCCAGAAGAAAATTTTTTATCCATGAAAGGACTATTGCCATAATGCTGCAGCCAATGTAAAATTAAGCTACCCAAGAAGACTAATTTCTTAACAATTACTACCTCTTACCGTGTTAGCCTAGATGAAGGGTCAGCAAACTACTGTGCATAGATCAAATCCTGGCCAGTGCCTGTTGTTGCAAATTGGCAAAGAACCAGGTCCATTCATTTACAGATCATCTGTGGCTACTTTCAAGCCACAGTGACAGAGTTGAGTAGTTTCAACAGAGACCACTTCAGGCCCACAAAGCCTAAAATATTTACCATCTGGTCCCATGCAGAACAGATTTGCCAGCCACTAACCTAGATTTTTGTATTACTTCCTTATCTCAGGAGAAAGCATGGACCTTTGAGAATAAAACTCAAAATATGTACTTTTTTAAATGCTAGAGTCATTAAGTTGAGATAGAGAGCTATCAGAAAGATCTAGACAGAACAAAGAGCACACACAGCAAGGGGCACTGCTCATGTGGAGAGTAAGCAAACCTAGTTGTCATTCTTGGTCCAGAAGGATGTTGATTCCTTTGCAGATAAAAAAGTACTATTAGATAGAAGTATTTTCAAAGGGTATGGTTTTTTTCTAACATCTTAAATAATACAGTACAATAAATATGACAACTAAAACCAATGTACACGCCTCAACTGGATCTTGGATTTAAAGATAAAACATAACGGATATTATTATGATTAATATGGAAATATTAATATGTGCAATAAATTAAATAGTAACATAAAATCAATGTTACATTTACCAAACTGATAATTGTACTGTAGTTTTATAGGAGAAAATCCTTGTTCTTAGAGGACTGAAGGTTCATAATTATCTGCAACTGAGATTAAAATGGAACATTAAGAAATCAGAGAGAAATTGAAAGGGAAAAAGCAAATGAGGCAAAATGTTAACAATTGGTGAATATACTTAAATGACATGTGGGTATTGAATGTACTATTCTTGCAAATTTTCTGTAGGTTTGACAGTTTTCAAATTAGACTGTCAGAGAAAAACCTTTTAAAAATAGATATTGAAAGTTTTTTCCTCCCATACTTGGGGAAAGAAAGGAAAGGATAAAATCCCATTCTTTTTACTGAGAAGTTAAATTTGTTATTAGCCGGTTTATTTAGATATGCACATAAGATTATATTTCCTTCTCTTTTTACCAAGTTTTATCTCAGGCCTCTTTGTACCCTTAAACTCTCCATTTGATTTCCCACACACAAGAAAAACTGTGTTAAATATTTTCTCCAGGAAAACATTATATATATTACACATGAGTATACCTAAAGCACATATTATAACCATATCCCTCAAATAAATATTTTGCTCCAGTTAAACCAACCACTGTTTTAAAATCTTTTGAGGAATATGTCATGACACAAAGAGAAGATAAGCAAACTAGATCCAAAGGGATCTCCAACACGTGTCCCTTGTCACTTCTCAGAAATATGGTAGTGTGTAACCTTGCAAGATTGACACATTCACAGATGACAGTAGACAATCACCAAGGGAAAACAACTACGTCTGGCATCATAATTTATGCTGCTGCCAACTGCTGACAGATATTCCACATGGGGTTTGGCTATGTGGTTTCAATATGAATTTTCAATTGTATTTGAGAGTCTACATCTCTGAGAAATGGAGGAGTAGCTTTCCCAGTGTCCTTCATAGCAATTCCTGGATGTTACTGTGTCTGCCTGCAAAGGGAAATATGATCAGCAGCCTCTTGGATAACAATCATCTTGTTAGAGAAGGGGGCCACTGCCCAGGTAGCTCAGACCTTACTAGAGTTGTTAAACAAAACAGTACAGGTCTCTGATTCTCAAGCCTACAACTGATACAAAAAATTAGGCACCTCTGACTAGGTTCTTAATTTGAATTTGGTTCTTCTGTGCCAAAGACATTTTACTTAACTGTACTGGAGACTGGATCTTTCTATATTCTAGTTCTAACTTTCACTTTTCAAAAAAAATTCCAAGGCTTTTCAGTAGACACTGCTTTTCCTTAGAGTCAATAGCGAGGGCAGAGGTACACCACAGCATTGAGGAGGTGGCCAGGAGAAATTGTCCGTGGGCCAAAGAGAAGAACCAGGGCAGAAAAGCTTCACATGGAAGCTAGTGTGCAGTAAAAGCTCCATGTGTATCCAGTGAGGCTAAACTTGATAGGCTGCTTACATATGTCAAATGAGTCAATATATCAGAATGACAAATTCTGCCCTGTCCCAGTGTATGGTTGCAACACAGGCAAATGGGCTGACAGAGCTGTGACATTAAACTATTATAAGAATACATAACACCAAGGATGCTGTGTTACTTGCACAGTTCCTGTTCATGTTCCAAATGTGAAATGAGCAATAATCCTAAAAATCCATTATGATGAGGGGGTCAGCAATGTGTATCTTTTCTGGGTTAAAATACTGAGTGCATCTCAAGGAAATGTACTTATTTTTTAAGGCAAAGTAAGTAATTCTTTATCTTAAATATGTAGTTTGTGGGGTTTTTTAATCTCCTGAAATTATCTAGCAAAGATCTAAGTGCTTCTTTTATTGATGGAGGTAGACAGGATAACGATAAAAGATGCCATCTAAACTCCTGCTTATTTACAAGTTACACTATGGGAAGAATAAAACAAAATATTATTTTTTTGGCGGTGGGAGGCAGAGCTGGTTCAAATAAGCCAAAAGATTTTGTGGCTTCTACAAAGTCAACATATATGTCTGAATAGTAGGATATTGTTATTTTAAAGTAAAAGAGAAGACTCAGTAAATCAGGTCATGGGCACTAATTAGGAAAGAAGCATAGAATACATCATTTAAGTTTTCTGCCCTAATTTCTTCAGCCATAATGTCTAAGATCAAAATAATCCATATGTTTCCCATACCCTACCCCTTTTTATGAGCTTCTGAAGAGTAGATACTGTTTATGACTTATAAGGACAAAAAATGAAGTTAGAAACTTAGTCCTAAAGCCTTGGAAAGAAAAAGGGATAAGATATACGTTAAGTCATTATTTATCTAAAATGAATCCTTGGGAACAATTACCACCTCATTTAAAGAAATAGATATGAAACTGTAAAACCTTCATCAGAAGCCATCTACACGTGATGGCCAACTTCATCAGCATCCAATGAAAGAATATACAGACTAAAGTCTCTTAAGAATAGCTTACAGTGGATAAATCTCTACCTCGACCTAATTGTTCTTGTAATTAGAGAGGAAATGAGAACTAATGAAAAAGAAGGCAAAACTCCAGGGATGGGCTGACCGGCTGGCTCACTTAACAAAATTAGTCTTTATTTTGTCTAAAACTGGCGCTCATGACAAAGTTTCAATTTTGGTGATATACCATATAAGTAGCACTGACCACAGAACTCACCCCACCCACAGTATTCACAGGCCATTCACAAATCCCTATCCTATCTACCTTGGAGCCTGTATACAGTAAGCATTCAGGTAATAGTGAAATTATGGAAGGTAAGAGGGATGGTATGAAGATGTGAGTATGTGAATATATGAGGGAAAGTGTTGGTTGCTCAGCCATGTCCTACTCTTTGTGACCCCATGGACTGTAGCCCGCCAGGCTCCTCTGTCCTTGGGATTCTCCAGGCAAAAACACTGGAGTGGGTAGCCATTTCCTACTCTAGGGGATCTTCCCCAGGGATCAAACCTGGGTCTTCTGCATTGCAGGCAGATTATTTCTGAACTACCAGGGAAGTGAAAGGTGAATATGTTGAGTGAATAAAGCAATAAATGTTGAATTGTTATGAAATAGGCTGAGAAAAATTACTCACATTAACAGATATCAGAGCTTCATTATAAGAATCTGTGCAGGGAGATTAATTGCTCATAGTATATAAAAAAAATACATATATTGTGTCTAGATGTTAGAAAAACAAAGCTTGGAAAACTGTGTCTATCACTGCTGTCAGTCTTCAGAAAGTGCCGCAAGCAAAGTTGAATGAGACTTTTCACAAACTTTCATCATGAAAGATTTGGTTCGCATGACTAACTTGTCTCACCAGGTCAGATCACTCCCCTTGGCTTCTGAAGGAGAGGCTATGGGCACCAGGCTCAGTATGGAGTGAGGAGGATGGGGAACAGCGTGCTACCCAAATGAGAGAATAACCAGCCACCTTTTCAAACATTCCTGTTCATTTCACGTTTTTGTTTTCAGGTTTTGTTTGTTTGCTTGTTTGTTTGTTTTACATAGCCTTACCTCTTTGGGTGGATTGCCTTCTCATCAAATGTGTTATTTTTATGTTTTTGTCCAAAATGTTTTATAACAGTCTTCCATAATATTTCTGTAGCAATTTGCATTTCTTCCCCTGAGAGTTGTCTGATTTCTTTTTCTGTGCTTGGTGTTTGAGTTTCTTTTGTTTTATTGTCAAAGAAAGAAATTGCACAATCTGGTAAGCCTCTTAAGAAAAGCCACAGAAGCACCAGTAATCTACTTTGGGGAACATATGGGTGATTGAATATGGTTTCCTATAGAATTAGGAGTAGCAGAAGACTGAGGGTTCCATACCTGAAGCTGCTACCTAGTTCCTACCTAGCCTTGATCGATGACTTAACCTGCCAGAACTCCTTTCACTTCCCTCTAAATGGTTGGCAGGGGGAAGAAAGGAGAAGGATAAAGAATGGGTGGCAGCTTAGTTTCCTATCTTCCTCAATTTCAGGGACTACTGTGAAGATTAAATAAAACGTGAAAAGATTTTAAAACAGGAAAGGAGGCCCTTACTAGCTAATTGGGATTGCTTTAAGTTGTCAGACCTTACTAGTTGCCTGTCATATTCTCCCTAATTATGGTACCTACTCATTCTTTTGATTCCTGACCTGTACAAAAAGCTGAAATGGTCCCCCAATTCACACAGTGTCAGGCAGAAGGTCTGTAGCTTTTGAACTGTTCTAGGTTCTTATTTGGGAGGTTGAATGGAATTGGGGAGAAAGGTGACCCAAGATGGGACACTCCCGGTAGCTCTTGATTGACAGTGGTAAGCAGAAATTGGCCTGGATGTTTTGGGGGTACCTTTGTTGGTAATAAGATTTTCCTTCAAGGATGCTCTTGACCTAGGCAGGAACAAGAGAGTTCTTTCCTCTCAGGTACAAGTGATTAAAAATCTTAGTTTATAAATGCCCACAGCCATGGAAAAATTATTCTGAGACAGAGATGACTATGGAGAGAAATCAATGGGAGAGACTGAGAAGAGTGTCCTGAGACTAATATGGTCCCTGTTCTTTTTATTTTAGTTTCAAGATTTTTTTTTAACTTAAGCTAATTTGAGTTGGGTTTCTCTCATTTGCAACCAAGAAGGCTGGTTGATAAGACAACATTCAAGTTTGCAACACTTTGGAATAAGAGTGTTTACTGACCCCTCTCCTTCTCTCACACCCCCAGATGCAATCCATCAGTGAATTCCACTGGCTTCTTCTTCAGCAGCTATCCAGGATCTCACCACTTCTCACCTCTTCAAGAAATACAGGGTTTTTAGTCACCATCACCTTTTCTCTGGATTCTTGCCTTCTATCAGGTCTCCTGTTCCCATGCTTTCCCTGCCATACTCTTCTCACAGTGGCCAGATCCTTTGAAAATAATTATTTCTCCAACTAAAATACTTCAATGACTTTTCACCTCATCCAAAATAAAATCAAAAATCCTTATCATGGCCTCTAAGACCCTCCATGACTTAGCCCCTTCTGCCCTTTCTGACCTCATCTCTATTACTCTGTTCCTTGCCCACTGCACTATACCCATACTGGCCTCTTTGATGGTCCCTGAACATACCAAACATCCTCCCAACTTAGGGCCTGAACTACCTCTGCCAGGAAAGCTCTTCTCCCAGCTAGTGCATGCCACTCCCCACTTTTCACTCAGGTCTCTGCTCAAACGTTAGCAGAGAGACATTCACTGCCCACCTCAACTATAATAGCATCCTTCCAATAGTCCCAGCCCCATTTCAATCTCTATCCTCGTTACTCTACCTCATTTTAATAGCACTTGGCACTATCGATTATATTAAACCCATACGTATATATTTTCTTTCTTCCACTGAATATTTCCTGAGGACTGGGACCTTAGCCATTTTGCTCTCTGCCATCAGCACCTAGAACAGCTCCTGACATTCAGGAGGAGCCTGGATATGAGTTGCATAATAATAAACACATGGCTGAGCAAATTCTGTGTTAGCTGTAGACAGAAGTCAAACTATAGGTAGCTGGCCTATGAAAGCAAGTAGGTGCTGTCAGAACTTCATCAGTTACTGTACACTAATCTCTGCGAGGAGCCCTAGGAAACAAGCCACTGTGTAGACAGAATGAATGATGCTGGTCTCAGGGTTCACTCTGCTCAGTCTCTTCCAGGAGGACATTAGACAGTAACTCATCCAGCCTCCTCAGGTAACAATAGTAGCAACAACCATAACCCAAGATCACCTACTTTATGCCTGCTGTTTTAAGTGCTTTGCTTTTGTTAGCTATTTTTTTAAGTGTCACAATTTGTTCATTTTTATAAATGTATAGTTGCTTTTAAATGAGTAAGTTTCAGGTTTATATCAAAGTGATTCACTATATTTATTATTTTTAAGATTCTTTTCCAAGTTTGCTGTTTTCTTTTTTTTTTTTGGCTGTGTCATGCAGCATGTGGGATCTTAGTTCCCTGACCAGGGATTGAAACTCTGTCCCCTGCATCACTGCATGGAAGCTCAGAGTCTTAACCACTGGACTGCCAAGGAAGTCCTTGGTTAATTTCTTTTAATGACCACAGTGACACTGTGAGGAAGGCCCTGTTATTACACTCATGTAAGATTAGAAAATTATGTCACAAGCAGTCTGAATAACTTGCCTAAAGTCACAGAACTACTTAGTTGCAAGTCAGGGTTTCAACCATCACAAGCTGGTGCACAATGTAGATTAACCACACCGCCACTGACCACACCATGGATTATAGTTTGAAATACAGTCATTGTCTCACAGTACACACACACACACACACACACACACACACAAGGCAAAAAGTAAAAGCTTCACAAAACAGTGCTTGCCCAGTAATCATTTACTATAAATATCTATTATCTACTATATGACCAGTCAGTCAGTCAGTTCAGTTGCTCAGTCATGTCCGACTCTCCGCGACCCCATGAATCACAGCACGCCAGGCCTCCCTGTACATCACCAACTCCTGGAGTTCACTCAAACTCATGTCCATCGAGCTGGTGATGCCATCCAGCCATCTCATTCTCTGTCGTCCCTGTCTCCTCCTGCCCCCAATCCCTCCCAGCATCAGACTCTTTTCCAGTGAGTCAACTCTTCGCATGAGGTGGCCAAAGTGTTGGAGTTTCAGCTTTAGCATCAGTCCTTCCAACGAACACCCAGGACTGATCTCCTTTAGAATGGACTGGTTGGATCTCCTTGCAGTCCAAGGGGCTCTCAAGAGTCTTCTCCAACACCACAGTTCAAAAGCATCGATTCTTTGGCGCTCAGCTTTCTTCACCGTCCAACTCTCACATCCATACATGACCACTTAAAAAACCATAGATGGACCTTTGTTGGCAATGTAATGTCTCTGCTTTCTAATATGCTGTCTAGGTTGATCATAACTTTCCTTCCAAGGAGTATGTGTCTTTTAATTTCATGGCTGCAGTCACCATCTGCAGTGATTTTGGAGCCCAGAAAATAAAGTCAGCCATTGTTTCCACTGTTTCCTCATCTATTTTCCATGAAGTGATGGGACCAGATGCCATGATCTTAGTTTTCTGAATGTTGAGCTTTAAGCCAACTCTTTCACTCTCCTCTTTCACTTTCATCAAGAGGCTCTTTAGTTTTTCTTCAACTTTCTGCCATGAGGGTGGTGTCATCTGCATATCTGAGGTTATTGATATTTCTCCTGGCAATCTTGATTCCAGCTTGTGCTTCCTCCAGCCCAGTGTTTCTCATGATGTACTCTACATATAAGTTAAATAAGCAGGGTGACAATATACAGCCTTGACGTACTCCTTTTCCTATTTGGAACCAGTCTGTTGTTCCATGTCCAGTTCTAACTATTGCTTCCTGACCTGCATACACGTTTCTCAAGAGGCAGGTCAGATGGTCTGGTATTCAGTTTATTTTCCACAGTTTATTGTGATCCACACAGTCTATATGACCAATGATACAAAAAATAAAACAAAGGGTCCTGTTTGAAGTCCTCTCTAGTCCCCATCACACCCACTTCCATCTCTAATCTTACTTTTAATCAGATTCCAGGGATGAATTACAGTTAAATCCCCACTGGCTCAGTGAAGGGACCTTATCAGACAGTTCACACTATAAGGAAAAGGACACATCCAGAATAACCCATCTACAGAGAGGAGAAAATAAGGGTGAGAAGGAAATATTCAATTCTCCTATCGCACAATGCTGCCTAAGACTAGCCCCATCCTGCCTACTGGAGAGTTTCTGCAGAACAAGAGGTAAAACAGTGTTGTGCAAATAAAAAGGGTGCTTCAACTGAAGCTTAGTAGCACTCCTCCATGTCTGAGGAATGTTAGCTCAGGTCCCTTCTGCTGTTTAGAGGGCAGTGCCTATACACTGAGGGACCCTCTGGCAGAGGACAGGACATGCTTGTGCTCAGTCCTCAGTCATGTCTGACTCTTGTGACCCATGGACCGTAGCCCACCAGGCTCCTCTGTCCCTAGGATTTGCCAGGCAAAAATACTGGAGTGGGTTGCCATTTCCTTCTCCAGGGACTCTTCCTGACTCAGGGATCAAACCTGCATCTCCTGTATCTCTTACATTGGCAGGCAGATTCTTAACTACTGAGCCACCTGGGAAGTGATGGGGTATTTTTTTTTTTAACTTCATTTATCTAATTGAGGTTTTATTCTGTACCTCTTAGCATTATTGTTAGATCTTTGATATATTTTAATTAATTGCCTTTTTATCTCTCATATTTATGCCTTAAAACAGTTTAAGGTGAACACTTTCAAAATAGCTAAATAAATGATTTACCTCTGAATAGAGTGATTATCAGTTTTTATTAAACAACCTCAGGTTTTCACTTGTACAGTCACTGTGTTACCCAAGGTAGCTTTAAAGTTCTTTTCTAGATATTCTAGAATACACAGTATACTTTATTTGAATGACAGCTGTTAGTGAAAATATTGGAATATATTAGTAGGCTTTATAATTAATTCATCAACCTAAAGCTTAGTTCAAAGAATCAATGATGGAGAAATCTACTAGGGTAGTATTCATGGTTTTTGACCCATTTTCAATGGATTATTCCAAACATGGCACAAGAACCTCAAATCCTGATTCTAGGTACTATGTAAAATGTCTGGTGTTGCTTCTTTTATTTTCCCTAATACTTCACCACTCACTTTTAAATTCCCAGGTTTCCCCTTAGAAAACTAGTCCAGGCTGATCCCCAACTCACAGTTTGTCTCTGAGTTGCAATCCCCAGTTACAAACACCCCAAGAACCTAGTCTTATATTTAATTTGCAATTTCCTCAGTGAATATGCAAAGACGTGGAGAAAGTTTTTTTCCCTTTGGAAGCTCTAGAATTAGCTCTTAAATTATTTCTCCTTCCAAATAGGGTGCTCAGTAAAAACTAACCATCTTAGTTGCACTGCACTGAGTAAAAGTGTGTGGTCTTGGAAATAATGAAACTCAGAAGGTCACAGTTCACATCTCAGATCTACTATTTATGAGCCATGTGCGCTTTGGCCAGTTCTGAGGTTGTGGTGAGCCTCTAATTTCTCATCTAGAAAATGGAAGGAGGTAATACTTCCTTCCCTGCCATGGCTGGTATCAGCAATATCACAGGGAAAGCACCTGGCACATGTTATCAATCAGACGACAGAGTGCAAGGCAGCCTGGTACTAAGAGGACAGGTTTTAAAGCAGGTCCAAAGCTAATGCTAGCGGCATGCATGCTAAGTCGCTTCAGTCGTGTCTGACTCTGCAGCCATATGGACTGCAGCTCACCAGGCTCCTCTATCTATGGGGTTCTCCGGGCAAGGATATTGGGCTGGTCCGGGCAAGGATATTGGGCTGGGTTGCCATGCCTTTCTCCAGGGGATCTTCCTGACCCAGGGATCAAAGCTGTGTCTCCTGCATTGCAGGTGGGTGCTTAACCCCCATGAGCCACCTGAGAAGCCAATAATAGCGGAGACTTTAGCAAATTATTTAACTTCTTTGTGTCTCTACTTTTTCATCCATAAAATGAAAATGATAACAAAAAAGCACATAGATAACATGAGGGTTTAAAATATTTTAAACATTCAAAACATTTCAAGCAAATCTTGTCATATAGGAAGCAAAATATGAGCTTTCAGATCCTAAAAATTAATAATACACATCCCTTGATGCATTCTGGGGGTAATTTGAGGAACATGGGATATTTTCTTCAAAATGTAGAAATTGCATTTATCTTTCTCCCCAAATGGGCATTAAAAAGAGAAACACCTAGGGAAAATTTTCTCTGCAACTCATTTATGTGTTTGTTTCCTGAACATAAGGCTATTAAAATCATTTAAGTTCATAGAATGTTAAAACATATATTAGACCAAGGGAAATGCTGATGCTGAAAACATTTGCTTCCATTATGTGGCTGGTTAAATAAAAGAAGCATTTCTTTTGGCCAGTGAAATATTTCTTCTCAGAGAACTCGGAGAAGATGAATTACCCAAATGCCCCCGAAAGTTCCCTCTGCATAAATCCAATCTATCCTAAAGGCATAACTGACAGCAGGATAAAAAAACAAAAACTTAGCAAAAGATGAGCCTAATGCGTACTCTACCTGGTGATGAATAATTTAACTAGTCTCCCAGTTTTTGAGAATCATGAGAGGAAAAGCTTTAGTTTTACTGTGCATATGACAAGGTGTAGTTACACAGGAGTGAAAGCCAAAAATATTTTCCCTCTTGGCGATAATGGAAATGTCCTAAGTTAACTGATTTAGGACACCTAGAGAAAACTTTTTGGAATTGTACTAGTTCAGCTTTGCTTCCATCATTGAAGTGCACATTTAGGAATTAAAAAAATATATTGTCCACTGGTATGTTTTTGAGTAGCAATAAATAGCAGAAGGATCAAGTCAAGCTGAGAAGAACTAATCTCATTAAAAGCTGAGAAGAAAAACTAATCTCATTAAGTATAATTTAAAGGGTTTTGTGTTTTCACTTTACAAGCTGAATGCCATCAGACCTTCCCAAGTGGTGCTAGTGGTAAAGAACATGTTTGCCAATGCAGGAGATGCAAGAGTCGCAGGTTCGATCCCTGGGTGGGGAAGATCCCTGGAGAAGGAAATGGTAACCTGCTCTGGTTCTCTTGCCTAGAAAATTCCATGGACAGAAGAGACTGGCAGGCTACAATCCATGAGGTCACAAAGAGTCGGGCACGACTGACCTCACACACATACACAATGCCATCAGATCGTTCTTACCATAAACCAGAAATGACTAGAAACAGTATTATAGACCAGTGCAGTTTACCTCTGTGTGGGTTTGACAATTCATTTGCTTGGGGGCTATCTGGAGCCTGTGGAATGGGCTGTAAGATTTTGGAAGGTCCCCACCTGGCCTAAGCAGCTATAGTTCATTCTATAATGAAAGGTTATTGGTCATTGGACTATGGAGTCCCACTGATATCCTAAGGCCCTTCCATCTTAGAAAGCACTCATCACTTCCCACTGCTGTCTCCACACTGATCTTAGAGAATGCTGAACTCATTCAAGTAACTAACAGAAGTATAATTCCAACCTGACCTTGTGTACCCGATGGTATAGCTGATGAAAGGCTGAAACATTTGGATTAAGACTTTCTCAAACTCTCAGCCATAATAAAAGGGGGGAAAAATACACTCCTAGAGTACGGTGACTGCAGATACTCCTACTTAATGCATCTCACTTGCTTTCTGAGGCTCACAGTATCTAACTCATCCTCTTTCTGGGTTCATCTCCCCATAGTGGATATCGGCATTTCCTCCATGTCTTCTGGGAGGCATGGAGCTAGATATGCACACTCTTCTGTTCAGAACAAAGAGAAAAGACTTAGAGACAAACATTGTGTTCTCTCCCCTCTACCTAAGACCTACCTTCAGAGTCTTCATTTCTTATCTGAGAACCTCTTCTTGCCCTTGTAATTGACATCAGACTGACAGTAAAGAATCTGCCTGCAATGTTGGACACCTGGGTTCAATCCCTGAGTCAAAAAGATCCCCTGGAGAAGGGAATGGCAACCCACCTCAGTATTCTTACCTGGAGAATTCCAAGGGCAGGGGAGTCTGGTGGGCTACAGTCCATGAGGTGGAAAAGTCAGACATGACTAAGTGACTTTCACTTTCACTTTTCACTTTCCAACCATTCCCATAAGAGAGGCTATCAATGTTCCAAAAACAGAAGGAGTCTATGGACCTCAGCTGAACAACCATATCTCAGTACATTATGGCTCCTGAATAAGAACAAACATACATATTTTATTTCATCCTTACAGCACCCCCTTGGTTTGAATAATTGGGTTCCTCTAGCTAGTAGATTTTAGCTTCTGCAAATAGTAAAGTTTGTTTTACTTTGGAAGAACTGAAAAAGTTCTGTGATACAAAGCTGGGAAATGAATTTCAAAAGCAACATGCTATCAAATAAAACTTTTTATACCATAAGTTAACACCATTAAGTCACAGTATTATGCGTAGAACATTTAATATAAATTGAAAACATCAATTGAAAAAAACAGGCACGTGATAGTGTTGCATGTTGATAGGACCTGGGGGTTAGGGTAAGAGATACCAAATTTCTGTTTTGTCTGTCTCTTCAATGATGCTATGCAGGCCACATAAGCAATATCAAAAGATTGAAAGATTGAAAGTTTCAGTATATACAGTCTCAGTTCAGTTCAGTTACTCAGTCGTGTCCGACTCTTTGCGACTCCATGAATCACAGCACGCCAGGCCTCCCTGTCCATCACCAGCTCCCGGAGTTCACTCAAACTCATGTCCATCGAGTCGGTGATGCCATCCAGCCATCTCATTCTCTGTCATCCCCTTCTCCTCCTGCCCCCAATCCCTCCCAGCATCAGAGTCTTTTCCAGTGAGTCAACTCTTCGCATGAGGTGGCCAAAGTATTGGAGTTTCAGCTTCAGCATCAGTCCTTCCAATAAACACCCAGGATCGATCTCCTTTAGAATGGACTGGTTGGATCTCCTTGCAGTCCAAGGGACTCTCAAGAGTCTTCTCCAGCACCACAGTTCAAAAGCATCAATTCTTCGGCGATCAGCCCTCTTCACAGTCCAACTCTCACATCCATACAAAACCACTGGAAAAACCATTGCCTTGACTAGACAGACCTTGGTTGGCAAAGTAATGTCTCTGCTTTTTAATATGCTGTCTAGGTTGGTCATAACTTTCCTTTCAAGGAGTAAGCATCTTTTAATTTCATGGCTGTTCAAATTGAAAAGATGAACTAAAACAAAATATATGGAAATAAGTTATTTATAAATTATGACATGAAAATAAAAATATTATTCTCACTTTTGACATTTTTCTGGATTCTGTTTCTTAGATTTCACCATATATTACCCACCACTAAAAATACTTGACAGGGTTAAACCCCAGTAGTTAGAGAAACATAACTCAGAGAGATGCACTTAAGATTAGCTCATGAAACTTTGTACTTTTTAAGATAAAGAAGCTTTCAGTCAAAGTCTTGGATGTGACGAAATGAAATTACATTGAAAATACAGTGATATGAGTATTTATATCACAGGGGAAACCTGGAAGGAATTCATAAGAAACAGAAAAAAAAAAAAAGAAATGAATTTATAAGTTTCTAGATGTACTTCCTAATTAAGATATATTATTAACTAAATTGTAGTTTGCAGTTGTTCCTTCCTACAGTTTCTGATTCATTTACTTCTGGTTCATTTGCTTGTCATAAATTCCAGAGTCCCAGAGTCACTGCAAATGCATCACTGAATTGCTTTTTGCCACAGTAACCTTTGTCTCACTGCTTGAGGCACACAATTCTAGGATGCAATTTTATCTGGGATAACACCAAGTAACTCAGATAGTACAGCCTCAATGGCAGCCAAAACTTTCAGCTTTTGTACAACAAATATTTGTACAATTCAGACAGCTTCCTACTGCCTGTAGCCCCAGATTTTCCCTAAATCTACCATCTACTCATTTTCTTTACCACCCTCACTGACTTTTTATTAACACTTATCCCTGACACTCAGACTCTCTGGAGACAATGGAACTTCCCTTAAAATGTTCAACCAGAGAGAGATCCTTTCTTCCTTTGTTCTTTCCTCCCTCCCTTCCTTTTTTCTCCTTTCCTTTGATACTCCCTTCTTCTGCATTCAACGAACACTGAGAATCAGCCATATGACAGATCCTGTCTAATGGATATATATTTATAACTGTGACATAGTCTGTTGTCGTTCCGTCGCTAAGCTGTATCCAACTCTTTGTGACCCCATGGACTACAGCATACCAGGCTTCTCTGTTCTCCTCTATCTTCTAGAGTTTGCTCAAATTCATGTCCACTGAGTTGGTGATGATATCTAATCATCTCATCCTCTGCTGCCCCCTTCGCATTTTGCCTTCCCTCTTTCTTTCCCAGCATCAGGCATTAGCTCTTTGCATCAGGTGGCCAAAGTATTGGAGCTTCAGCATCAGTATCAGTCCTTCCAATGAGTATTCAGTGTTGATTTCCTTAAGGGTTGACTGGTTTGATCTCCTTGCAGTCCAAGGGACTCTCAAGAGTCTTCTCCAACACCACAATTCGAAAGCCTCAATTTTTTGGCGCTCAGCCTTCTTTATGGTCCAACTCTCACATCTATACATGACTACTGGAAAAACCATAGCTTTGACTATACAGACAATTGTTGCAAAGTCTTGTCTCCACCATAAAAGATTTTACAGTTTGATGGAGAAGATAGACCCTTCAACAGGCTATGACATTGAAGTGAGAAGATGTGTGAACATGTTGCTTTGGGAGCAGTGACACAGATGGTCTCATAACGCTGTTAGAAATGAGAGACTTCTTCCAGAATGTGGAATATTTGAGCCAGTAGAAGAAGCTGAAAAGGTAGGCAGGAGCAAGAGTAACTGTACCAAGGAGAGTAAACTTCATCCTGTGGACTGGTGATTGGCAAACATGGACGTTGGGCCGAGTCCCCATCCTGCCACCTATTTTTGTAGATAGTTTGGTTGTAATTCAGCCATATCCAGTTTATTCAGTTATTACCGATGGCGGTTTTCACATTACAGTGTCAAAGTTTAGTTGAGACAGAGCTCATATGACCCCGAAAGCCTAGGTATTCACTACCTGGTCCATTACAGTAAAAGTTTGCTGACCTCTACTATACAGCAGTGATTTCCAGCTTCCCCTGCCACATCATGGTACGCAAGGGAAATGGTAACACTTGAACAGTAAGTTGGGTTAAACAGAGATGCTACTCGACCAGAAGCAACCAGTCTGGAACTCTGAGCTACACAGAGCCCTCTGTGAACTGTCTTAAGCAGGCATGAGTGTAGGTGTTTTATCAGGCTAGGACCTATAACTAGCACATGGATTAGGGGGAAGAAAAACACCCTTTGTATTGAGAAGTCACTAGAGAATATTTTAAGCAAGAATGTACATATATAATGTTTAGCCAGGAAAAAAAATGCAATGAGAAATTCAAAAACAACTTCCTTAGCGAAATCAGAGGTTCAAGAATTTATAGTTCTAACCAGCAAGTTGAAATCAATCAAGCAAAAAAAAAAAGCACATATTTAATAACTTTTATCTGAAAAAATATTCTATTAGGTTTCAAAGGGAGAAAAAGACACAGGCCTGACATCACAGAGCTTGAGTGTTAGCCCTGCTTCCCTCAGAGGACTGGAAAGAAGGATGCCCCCTGTCTGCCTGTTTATTCTGGAGCTGAGGAGAGATAGAGACCACTTCTTTGGAGCCTTTTGTGACTTGATGCTCCTGACCAAGAGAGAACCCAGAACTTTGAGAAATGCCAGGAGCTGTCTTCTGCTCACAAACAACAAGCATATTGGGGGATGACTTCATCACTGCTCTGTAAGACTACCTGCTGACATTTGTGGCCCTGGATTATCCCATTACCAGAATTCCTAATTCTGTCATTAGGAATTCTAAGTTGAAGAATCCCTTATGAAATTGTAAAGATTCCCAACCCCAGAAATGGCTGAGACACTTTCATCTAAGAGCTTACTGAAGCTTCATTCACTCATGAAAGACATATTGGCCACTTTCACTTTTGCAGGTGTTGTGCTAAATACCCGGATACCAGATAAGTCAATGACTACAGCTTAGTTGAGAAATAACTAGACCCAGGGGTGTGAGTGTCTGTGTGTGCATATGAGGGCACGTGAATATACTGGGTGCATGTTGGGGAGATGGCAAGGTCTTTAGACAAGAGGCAGAAGCAGGGATAGAAAGCAGATATCCTAGAGACAACTTTCAGCCACTTCTTACTTGTGCCTCTGGCATCTCTGTACGATAATTTCTTTTCATAACACGTTACAAGAAGTAACACCACCCATGCCTCACCTGCCTGCATGAAGTATTTATATATTTTCATCAGTTTTGTTCTCAGCTGCCCAATTACTAATATACCACTTTAAAAATCCACCCATTCTGACAGCAAGCCAGGAAAGCAATAGACATAAGAGAAAGATTCTTATCAGAACCAACTGACACATGAAGCCAAAGTGGCATTTTGATCAATAGCTGCTGAGCAGCTTGGTGGTGCAATGGCCTTGGAGGTGCCACTCTGCATCCCTGTGATTTTCATCATTCCTCTCCATCTTTATAGCTGCCCCTTTCCTAGTTTTAGGATGATGAAAAGGAACTAGCCAAAAAACTGATTCCTCAATAGGTAATATTTCAGTAGCTTTTGAACGACCACTTCAGGGACTATGAAAAATGATGTTGCGAATTCGAGGGTGTACTTTACACCCTAGGTCTTTTCAGTTTCATCCATTTGTAGTATCTCCATTGTCCTGAGACACATAAGATGCATTCTGATTCTCAGCCCATTTCTTTGCTGGGAGTAAATCTGGTGTCACAGTCCTTGCAATTGTGGACCGTTAAGACTAGATTGTCTTCGAGATTATTTACCTGATAAATGGCTTACATCATACGCCAGCAATATACCCAAGCCTTTATATAATTGCCTCATTACAAAGGGAGCAACTTAAAGTCTTTGCCAGCATAGGGGATCATCCGGTTCAATGACTAAATTTATTCTATTAACAAGGCATAGAGTGACGCTTAGAAATGTCATCGGGTGTTAAACCTTAGAAGATATGATTACATCTGATTAATGTGATGTGGTGCTTTGCCATACATTCAAAAGATAATAGAGAAGTGTCATGGTATTTACCTTTTTCTTGCAAATTGCTCTTGAGACTGCTACTCCCCAGGGTCGGCTCACTAAACACTTGTTTCTCAGAACTTGCTTCTATAACATTCAAGCCAGCTTAATAAGCATTCTTAGAGAATCTACTATAGCATGCACAGGGTATTGGGCTAGGTACTAGGAACCCAACAATTTACAAAATGCTCCTACTTTTTACCCTCAAGAAGCTTGGCAGGAAAGAATGGGAAGTCGGTGGAATTGCTATCTACGTGGGTGACAAAATATTCTCCATTTGTATCCCAACCCCTCAGATACTACCTTGGATTTTCCCAGTCCTCTCTACCCACAAGGTCTCACCTACATGGATGCTGTGATGGTTGGTTTTATGGATCAGCTTGGGTAATACATGGTGGCCGGCTCTCTGGTCAAATATCAGCCTAGGCGCTGCCTGTGGTCGTTCAGTCTTTGTCATACCCAACTCTGTGACCCCATGGTCACTGGTTAGGCTTCCCCGTCCTCCACTAACTCCTGGAGTTTGCTCACCTTCATGTCCACTGAGTCAGTGATGCTATCAAACCATTTCATCTCTGCTGCTCTCTTCTCCTTTTGCCTTCAATCTTTCCCAGCATCAGGATCTTTCCCAATGAGTTGGGGGCTCTTCATATCAGGTAGCCAAAGTATCAGTGCCAGCAACAGTCCTTTCATTGAAAATGCGGGGTTGATTTCCTTTAGGATTGACTGGTTTGATCTCTGTGCAGTCCAAGGGACTCTCAAGAATCTTCTCCAGCACCACAATTCAAATGCCTCAATTCTTAAGCACCCAGTCCTCTTTATGGTCCAACTCTCACATCCATACATGACTACTGGAAAAAAAACCATAGCTTTGACTAGACAGACCTTTGTCAGTAAAGTGATATCTCTGCTTTTTAATACACTGTCTAGGTTTCTCATAACTTTTCTTCCAAGGAGCAAGTGTCTTTTAATTTCATGATTGAAGCCACTGTCCACAGTGATTTTGGAGCCCAAGAAAAGAAAATGTGTCACTGCATCCAATTTTCCCCATCTATTTGGCATGACGTGATAGGACTGGATGCCATGATCTGTTTTGAATGTTGAGGTTTAAGCCAGCTTTTTCACTTTCCTCTCTCACCTTCATAAGAGGCTCTTTAGTTCCTCTTCACTTTCTGCCATTAAAAACAGTATCATTTGCATATCTGAGGTTATTGATATTTCTCCCAGCAATCTTGATTACAGCTTGTGATTGATCCAGCCTGGCATTTTGCATGATGGATTCTGCATATAAGTTAAATAAACAAGGTGACAATATACAACCTTGTCATACTCCTTTCTCAATTTTGAGCAAGTTTGTTGTTCCATGTCTGGTTCTAACTGTTGTTTCTTGACCTGCATACAGGTTTCTCAGGAGACAGGTATGATGGATGGTCTGGTATTCCCATTTTTCAAGAATTTGTGTGGATCACACAATTTGTTGTAATCTACACAGTCAAAGGCTTTAGAAGCAGAAATAGATGTTTCTCTGAAACTCCCTTACTTTCTCCATGATTCAATGAATGTTGGCAACTTGATCTCTGATTCCTCTGCAGTACATGAACCAAAGTTCCCTGTTCATGTACTGCTGAAGCCTAATGACATGGTAAAGGTGGAGACGGCAAGAATGAACATCAACATCTTAGGAATCAGTGAACTAAAATTTATGGGAATAGGTGAATTTAAATCAAATGACCATTATGTCTACTACTGTGGGCAAGAATTCCTTAGAAGAAATGGAGTAGACACTACTATGAAAGTATTTTTAACATGTGATGAGCATTTAAATTAATGTACTTTGAGTAAATCAGATTATTCTCCATAACACAGGTAGGTCTCAAGCAATAAGCTGAAGACCTAACAGAAAAGACTGAGGTCTCCTGAAAAGGAAGGAAGTCTACCTTTAGACCCCTCTACCATCTCAAAGATTGCACAGAAATCTTCTCTTGTTCTCCAATCTGCTAGGCTACTCTGCAAATTTCAGACTTACCATACCCTACAGTCAATAACACTCTTTAAAAGAAATCTGTCTCTTTCTCTGTGTGTCTCTGTCTTTCTCTCTTCATATATATATATATATGGTCTTGTTTCTCTAGAAAACCCTGAGTAATATATCCATAGGCACTGTATTCTTTGGCTTTGCATTTTCTTCGGTCAACAGGTGGCACAGACAAGATTAGAGGGAAAGGAGAGAGTGAGGTATTTCTTGGCTCCCTTCTTGTAGGGCCCTTGGTTAGCAATGACTCTGTCCCAGTTACAACTGTGGCACTTGCCCAGTGGTTCTTTCCTATTTTAATGTTCTACGTCTCTCTTTTTCTGAGTTATGATAACCACTCTGTCATCTCACTTCTTCAGGCTTAGGTGCAGCTGTAGTTTATTATCATTGTTTACTTGGGATCTTCACCACACCTTGTCAGGTGTCCTTCAATCCCATTTATACCTATGTAAATAGTTATTTCACCTAAATTCTCCTAAATGTGTGCATTTGAGTGTGCCAGTTATTTCCTATTGAGACTGTGACTCTGATTCACAAACATTCGACAAAATCTCTTCTCATACTTTAATAAAAAATATAGAGTATATTGGGATCCAGTGAGTGGATCATTGTTTCATAGTGTCTATTAATTTTTTAGAGGTAAATTCTCTTCAGTGTCAGCCTATTTACAAGAAAAGGATTTTGCTCAAAAAGTTTAGAACAAGAAGGAAATTGATTAATTGTCCAGTTCAACAGTGATCCAGCACAATTTTCACACTGAGGAAATTAAATGTGGAGAACTGAAAAGACCACATAGGATTACACAGTTGCCATTGGGACTGATTCTAAAAACCCTGTTAAACTTTAAATTGTTAAGGAAATTTTTAAGTCTTAAAATCTATGATTTCAAAAATATCTCAGATGACAAGATTTGTGCTAAACAGACTGCAGAAGAACTGCTATAAAGTCATTCTCCAGATAAAAGGCGACCTCACTGGTGAACTCCTGCTCACTGGATGAGCTGATAGTGTGTTTTATTCTGTTTGCTTCAGTTACAAGTTTTTCATCCCAAAGTATTGACAGTACACCCTCTTAGCCTAAGTATATTTTTGCATAAAAAACTATAACTGCTCATACACAGAGACCTCCTCCCACCATGATAAAGTAAAATTAATTAACAGATAATGTCACTGATGCCTTGGGTGGTGAGCAAGGTTTGGTGAGTTATTAATAAAATTGTGCAACTGGTTTCCATCTTTTCTTATTTCAAATCTTGTTTGTCAATATCTGAGGCCATATTAACATTGATAATTTCTGGTAAATTGGATAAGCATATCTGTTAGGGACTGAATGTTTGTGTCCCTCCCCTGAAATTCATATGTTGAAACCCTAATTCCAAATGTGATGGTATTAGTAAGTGGGGCCTTTGGGAAGTTATTAGGGTGGTGAGGATGGAGTCCTCATGAATGGTATTAGTGCCTTATAAGGGGCAGAAGAGACCAGAGTTCTCTCCTTCTGTTGGGGAAGGACAGAGGTGAGAACCAGGAAGGAGAGCCTCATCAGACACCAAGTCTCTTGGTGCCTTGATCTTGGGCTTCCCAACCACCAGAACTGTGAGAAATCAATGCTTGTATTTAAACCACCTAATCTATGGTATTTTTGTCATAGTATCTTGACTGAACTGAGACACCTACCTAAAGTAGACATTATTTCTGAATATGGACCTTAATGTAGCTATAATACTTCACACCTGGGCAATTCTCTGTTATAAACATTTTCAGAAATTTGGAGTAGAATATATGAAACTACATCACATATAGTCGAGAACTCAAGGTAGACTTTCTTGAAGGCCTATAAAATATTTGTCCAAAAGAACACAGCAGCTATCCCCACTCAGTTCTCGTAACCACCGAACCGCTGACGGGCCTCCCTGACACACTCCTACCTCTTACCTGGATCAAAACCACTGAAGCTGAAGCTGCTGTACTTCACTTGCTAATCCCTGAACCAGGCAGCCTTCCCTCACTGTAAAAGAGAGATCTTTTTCTGGCTTCCTGCAGGCTCGAGGGGAAAAGAGTTCATTTAGATTTAGATAAGGCTGAGGATCCATCTGAGCCCCAAAGCCACAGGAGGCTCTCCCCAGCTGAGGGCTCAGACGCCTACATCTCTGCCCCAGAGAAAAGGGGCCAGGGCTCCAGCTGAGCGGGGAATATTGCTCCTCTTCATCCCTCCCACCTCCAGGGCCTTGTCATGCCTGCCACACACTTTTTCAATATAGATTAAACACTTGTAATTCCATTTTTAGTTAAACTGTATTTTGTCAGCTCCCAGGTGTTTCCTCCCAGACACCAGTGTGGAGATGAGCTTGTGATTTATCTTCTGAGTTCTGCACAGGATGACAGGAAAAAAAGAGCTCAGTGTGTTGAGGGGTTTTGGAGGGAGAAATGCATGATCATTTAATATAAAGGAAGTGGCCCCTGGCCTTTGCTTCTTTATCCTCAGGCTGTGCAAAAATCCACCTCCACAGGAATATGATACCTGCATTGTGTGAAGCCCAACACATGTTCCAAAGGGTCAAGAACCACACCTTTGTAGTTTCAGGTGCTCTAAACAGGTAGGAAGAAAGAAAAAAAGATGAAATAAAGGAAGGGGAAAAAAAGGGAGGAAAAGAGAAAAAAATGGAGGAAAGAAGGAATCAAAGAGGAATAAGAAGGAGTTCAGATTTTCATGCAGTTCATTATCTGACATTTATCATTATTGACCACTGTGATAGGACCAAGCCAACTTGCCGCTACCTCTCCACCCTGTTGGAAGGGAAGGAAGCTAATACACACTGCGTGCTTGCTGTGTGCTGGCTTCCTCACATATTCTGTAATAAAAATAAGAGCTTACATTTATTCAACTCTGTGTCAGGCATTTTTGGGACACAATTTATTTACTTTCTTTTAATGTTTACAACCTTAAACAGGTACTGTTATTATCCCTGTTTAAAAAGAGGAAAATGGATGATGCCCTAGGACTTCACTAAGTGCCAGAACAAAACTTGGAACATGGGACACTACAAAGTCAATCAGCTTTATGTTTAAAAACTTCTGACTGCCTTAAGAATGCTTTAGTCCTGTTTTAAAACAGAAATAAACAAGAAAACTGAGAATTAACCTAAGTTATCTAACTCATCGAAAATCAAGCTTCCATTGAGTGGGAACAGGATCTGAACCCAGTTCTACATGATGCCCAAAGCCTAAATTCAATCTGTGGCACCATCTTAACTTCTTGATTTCTGACTGAAATCCCTGTGTTTATAATCTAAAAAGTGCTGGGTGATGGAGACTGAATTGCAGTCTTTTCATCCCACCCCTCCTGCCCTCTCCCATATACAAGTCTTCTAAGAAGTTGAACTTGGAGTTCACCGACACGACCTCCTCATTGCCACAACTCACCCTGCCTGTATTCTGGCTCTCAGCCTCAAGACCATGAAGTCCAGCATCCAAGGAAGGGGGTTCCAATAGTCATTCAGTAGTTTTGCCCTACAGCAGATCCAGACATGCAGCACTCCTGACATTCCTCAAGCATCCATTCCACAAACATTTATTGAGTATCCCAGTATGAACTATGATAAGTCTTAAAGCTACAGACATGTGTGTAGTGCAGTGAGAACTCCTGCCCACAAGAAAAGCCAACGTCCAGTATAGAAACAGACATTCTCACCAAACATTTACAAATAAATACATTCCCGGGGGCTTTAAGTCAAGTCTAGAAGAAAGCTGATCGCTGAAGAATCGATGCTTTTGAACTGTGGTGTTGGAGAAGACTCTTGAGAGTCCCTTATACTGCAAGGAGATCCAACCAGTCCATTCTAGAGGAGATCAATCCTGGATGTTCATTGGAGGGACTGATGCTAAAGCTGAAACTCCAATACTTTGACCACCTCATGCGACGAGTTGATTCACTGGAAAAGACTCTGATGCTGGGAAAGGTTGGGGGCGGGAGGAGAAGGGGACGACGGAGAATGAGATGGCTGGATGGCATCACCGACTCTGTGGACATGAGTTTGAGTGAACTCCGGGAGTTGGTGATGGACAGGAAGGCCTGGCGTGCTGTGATTCATGGGGTCGCGGAGAGTCAGACACGACTGAGCGACTGAACTGAACTGAACTGAGATTCTATAAATTAGATCTAAATGAAAGTAGACCAAGCAAAAAGACAGTAGATGTCTTACAGAAGACACAGAGAAGCTCCTTCAAGACAGAAGTAGCCTATCTTGAAGGAAAAGAAATAGTTTACCAGATCTAAAAGCAGAAGTATTCGGTAGAGACCATTTGCATGTGCAAAGGCAGAGATGAAAGAAAACATGACATTCTAGAAATGACCATAGCTCCACAATGGGAGTGGGATATAGGGAGACTGGCAGGGTCTTGTTCTGTAAACACTTCTTGATTGTATTTTATAGGCCACAGAGTCAATACACAACGTAAATTCCTGGTTGCAGCTTGAAGGTACTGAACCCATCACTAGCTCTGCTTGGGGAGGTAGGTTCTAGAAAGTTGGCTGTTCCACGGGTGCGTCTGCATCATCTCCCTTAGATCTGGGCGGAGGGAATGGAACTAGACTTCCCAGGGCCTCTTTTCCCTCTGATACACTTGCGTCGCCCAGCCAAAGTGCTGACTGGCCATCACAGCTTCCCTGGCTCAGCTCTCCTCTCTCCCTTCCTCCTGGCAACACTTTGAATCTAAAATAAAATCAGCTTCTGCCCATAGTGAGTAATTACAATAATAATGGTATTTCTAAGAACCTTTTGTCTCTCTCCCCCTTTCTGTCCTGTGGCGGCCCCAGGGGATGGATAAACTCAGTGAATTTTACATGATGTAAAAACCAAATCATTTACCCAAAAGCTGCCTAATGAGGTTACTTTGGAAAGGAACACTACTCATAAAACAGAAATCAAAATGCCAAAAGGCAGAGGAAGAAATGTTTCAATAGTTGCATTCCTGACACCCACAAGCAAAGGAAACACAGAAGGACAAGTGATACTTAAAAGTAATCAAAAGCCATGATGTTATTTTAAGGCAGATCATCTCACAGGTGAGAATATAAATAATTCTTTACATCTCCAGAGCAGCATAGCTCTTAGTTTTTCCAAAAATGTTTTCACAAATACCATCTCAGTTGAGACACACAACTATTTTGTAGAGAATTCATACTCAGAGAAACTAGAGGTCAAGTGTTTAAAGAATTACCCAAGGTCATGAGACCCATAGTGGTAAAGCCCATATAGAACACACGTCTTTCGTCTCAGGGTCAGCATTCTTGTGATAAGCAGAATTTTCCCCTGGAAGAAGCTTTTATTATTCCACAGGCATATGATAGTGCTGATTATGCGCCAGTCAATATTCTAAGTGTTTAGGAATATTGACATATTTAACACTGATAACAATCCTTGAGGCCTAGAGAGATTTAGTAACTTGTCTAAGCTGCCACAGCAGAGCCAGGACTTGAACTCCTGTGGTCAGATTTCAGAAGCAGAGCTCATAACCACTAGGTTTTGCTGCTACTCTGAATTCATATTCATAATTTTCAAACAAAGAAAAATGTTTCATTTCTAATCTGTTGTTTACTTACTTTCTAAAGACTGGACTTTTAGAGGTTTACTCTTGAAAGCTTTTCAAAGTCAGTGCATTTTAATGTCTTAGACCACAGGATCCTCGAGGCCCTATCATGGCATCTTTGAAGCTAAAATTACCTTTATAATAACACCAGAACATTATTTCCCTTTTCACTTTCATTCTGTAGACAAGTGTACGGTGAAGGTTTCCAGAGGTTACCTAATGTATGACATTGCAGTAAGTTGCATACAGAAACAGATAGGATAACGTAGCTTTCATCTACTAAACCAGACATTAAAGTCATTGGCAAAAATGTAAAACAATTCCACTTTTCTCACTAATTGTCTTTCTTTGGAAAAGCAATGATTTTTTTTTTCATTAAAAATATGTAAATATGTAATGGATTTATTGTTGCTTTTCAAATAAGTTTATTTAAAATTTTTCATTTTTAATTTCCAGTAATGTAAATATCAAAAGATAACTCATATAGGGTCTTTGATGTTTGAAAAAGTATAAATGACTCCTGAGACCAAAAAGTGAGAATTCATCGTTCAGTACAGTCATGCACCTCAGGGAATCTAACATGTCCATTGTTTTCCTGTTTGAGAGTCTTCCTAGAGCTTTGGCCCTTCTGATCCAAGATGTGTGAACTAGTTGCTCTGTCTCTCTGATACCCAGCAGGCTAACATGAGGACTTTCTCTAATGTGTGCTCTGTCATTCAGTCATGTCTGACTTATTGTGATCCCATGGATTATAGCCCACCAGCCTCCTCTGTCCTTGGAGTTTTCCAGGCAAGAATACTGGAGTGGGTTACCATTTTCTTCTCT
The DNA here is from genome assembly GCF_049115385.1 of Moschus berezovskii. NCBI lineage: Eukaryota > Metazoa > Chordata > Mammalia > Artiodactyla > Moschidae > Moschus > Moschus berezovskii. Next base: position 89,689,946 of record NC_142469.1, on the reverse strand, counting down.
AGGAGATCTTCCTGACACAGGGATCAAACCTGTATCTCTTGCATCTCCTACATTGGCAGGCAGATTCTTTACCATTGTGCCATGTGGGAAGCCCTCCTCCTTCCTTTAATAATTAACTCCTTTTTCTTCCTCCTGTGTTGAATGATCGATTTCATGGATAATATGTCTTCCTCTTTGTTGAGTAGTTGTTCCATTAACTGGACAGGAAGAGCTGTATGAGACATAAATATTTTTTGACAACTTCCCCATATAAAAATGAATTTATGTGACATTTACATGAGTATTTTCTTGATATAAAATTCTAAATTCTAAAATTCTAAATCAAGATTTTTCTTTGGTGTTTTTAAAGTCATCGTTCCATTATCTTCTAGCTTCAATGCATTGTTGAAAACCTAGCATCAATCTGATGGGATACCTAGTTTCTCTCCTCCTTAGCTGTATTCAGATACTATATGATGACAGAAGTCTTTTCATATTCACTGTGCTGTGCACACAATGGATCCTTTCCATGTGAAATCATATTGTGTATTACTTCTTTGACAATTACTGCCCCCCCCCACTATCATTTCATTTCTGATTTATTTTTGAAATTTCTATTAATCAAATATTGTGCCTTCTTTATTACTCCTATAAATTCTTCTTTCCCTAATTTCCATCTCTATATTTTAGTCCTACTTTCTGGGAGTATTGATCAATTTTTGCATTCCATTCTTCTACAGATCTCTTTGAAATTTTTACCTCCATGTTTTTGCTTTCTAAAAGTTCTTTCTTGTTTCCATTAATTTTTTTTAACAGTGTTGTCGTCTCAATTAATGGAAACAATATCTTCTGTGAGAATGATCAATTATAGATTTTTAGATGACAAGAATTTCCTGGGTTTTTTCAGATTTATTCTTCTAAAATTTCTTTTTGTTTATTTCAGTTTATTTCATGTTGGAAGCTTTTCTCAAGTGTCCAGTACACTTGGTTTTTCACTCATACTTAAGAATGGGGTACTACAGATTTAACAAGTGCTTTTCTGTGTGGTGAGAAGGAATGACATGCTTTTGCAAGGGTGCCACCAAGCAGACATATCTATTGGTCTTTTTAGCTAGTAAAGAAAAGTTGGAGGTCATAAACTTGGTAGGCAGTATTCTGGGAACAGGGTGGAAAAAAGATGATGCAGCAGAGCAATTAATGTCTCTATTGTAATCTTCATTTAATCCTTTGTTTTTTTAGCAGTTGACTCCTGCTTTTCAGTTTTCCAGGTGCTGTACACTGTTATATTGAGTTGGAGCCTTATTTTCTTTTTTGTTTTTGTTTGTTTGGGTCTTGGTTTTGTTTTATTTTTTAGATAAAATACACAGCTAGTCTTGAAATCCAATTGTAAAAAGTTTAAAGTTATGTCAATTTAATGCACAGCAGTTGTAGAGATGGGAATACGGTTGAATGGACAAACCCACTGATCTTGTACCTGAATGATGCTGTCATGAAGCTATGATGATATGGAGTCAAACTATTAATAATAAGAAAAATATTTTTTGGAAAAGGGTACTTACTGTTTTTCACTATAATAAATGCCGCAGAGGAGGAGGTGGATGATATAAATATGAAAGCTTTCTGATGGCATTAGTTTAAATGGATGAGAAATATAGTAGTCATAAGGGATCTTCCCAAAAATCCAGCAACTGAACTGTGGTCTTTGGCTCTATTTAAGAATGTAATTATTTCCTCACTAAGGTCGGACTGCAAGGAGATCCAACCAGTCCATTCTAAAGGAAATCAGTCCTGGGTGTTCATTGGAAGGACTGATGCTTAAGCTGAAACTCCAATACTTTGGCCACCTCATGCAACGAGTTGACTCACTGGAAAAGACTCTGATGCTGGGAGTGATTGGGGCCAAGAGGAGACGTGGACGACAGAGGATGAGATGGCTGGATGGCATCACCGACTCGATGGACATGAGTTTGAGTGAGCTCCGGGAGTTGGTGATGGACAGGGAGGCCTGGCGTGCTGTGATTCATGGGGTCGCAAAGAGTTGGACATGACTGAGTGACTGAACTGAAGGTGAAAGTGATGCCATCCAACCATCTCATCCTCTGTCATCCCCTTCTCCTCCTCACTTCAATCTTTCCCAGCATCAGGGTCTTTTCAAATGAGTCAGTTCTTCGCATCAGGTGGCCAAAGTATTGGAGTTTCAGCTTCAACATCAGTCCTTCCAATGAACACCCAGGACTGATCTCCTTTAGGATGGACTGGTTGGATCTCCTTGTAGTCAAAGGGACTCTCAAGAGTCTTCTCCAACGCTACAGTTCAAAAGCATCAATTCTTTGGCGCTCAGCTTTCTTCACAGTCCAACTCTCACATCCATATATGACCACAGGAAAAACCATAGCCTTCTAGATAGACTTTTGTTGATAAAGTGATGTCTCTGCTTTTTAATATGCTATCTAAGTTGGTCATAACTTTCCTTCCAAGGAGTATGTGTCTTTTAATTTCATGGCTGCAATCACCATCTGCAGTGATTTCCGAGCCCAGAAAAATAAAGTCAGCCACTGTTCCCACTGTTTCCCCATCTATTTGCCATGAAGTGATGGGACCAGATGCCATGATCTTAGTTTTCTGAATGTTGAGCTTTAAGCCAACTTTTTCACTCTCCTCTTTCACTTTCATCAAGAGGCTCTTTAGTTCCTCTTCACTTTCTGCCATAAGGGTGGTGTTATTTGCATATATGAGGTTATTGACATTTCTCCCAGCAATCTTGATTCCAGCTTGTGCTTCCTCCAGCCCAGCATTTCTCATGATGTACTCTGCATAGAAGTTAAATAAGCAGGATGACAATATACAGCCTTGATGTACTCCTTTTCCTATTTGGAACCAGTCTGTTGTTCCATGTCCAGTTCTGACTGTTGCTTCCTGATCTGCATACAGGTTTCTCAAGAGGCAGGTCAGGTGATCTGGTAGTCCCATCTCTTTCAGAATTTTCCAGTTTTTTGTGATCCACACAGTCAAAGGCTTTGGCATAGTCTATAAAGCAGAAATAAATGTTTTTCTGGATCTCTCTTGTTTTTTTGCTGATCCAGCAGATGTTGGCAATTTGATCTCTGGTTCCTCTGCCTTTTCTAAAACCAGTTTGAACATCTGGAAGTTCACAGTTCACATATTGCTGAAGCCTGGCTTGGAGAATTTTAAGCATTACTTTACTCAATGGACATGGGTTTGGGTGAACTCTGGGAGTTGGTGATGGACAGGGAGGCCTGGCATGCTATGGTTCATGGGGTTGCAAAGAGCTGGACACGACTGAGCAACTGAACTGAACTGAAGGTGAAAGTATCCAGTTGAGAAATGGGAGGGAAAAAAAAGAAAAGAGAGGTACAATGAAATATTATTTTTTCCTATGAATACTTAATGATGAATTTTTTAAATTGTGTGCTTTGTATTTTGTTTCTGTGCATTTTTTCTTTTTTTGGTCATGCCACAAGGCTTGTGGAAACTTAGTTCCCTGATCAGAATCAAACCTGGGCCCTTGGAAATTAAAGGGCTGAGTCTTAACCACTGGACCACCAGGGAATTCCCTTTAAAATTGTTTCATTGCACTAATTAGATTAGATTTAGATTACACTGAGTGTACAATTCAATGAGCTTCTCATGTGTGTAAAGCTGTGGAACCAATATCTTGTGAAGACAGAAAACATTCCCAGAATTCCAGAAATTTGTCCTGTGCTCTTTTCTAGCCAAATCTTCATTCAGGAGTGATTACTGTACTGATTCCTGAATCTACAGCTTCAGTTCAGTTCAGTTCAGTCGCTCAGTCGTGTCCGACTCTCGCGACCCCATGAATCACAGCACGCCAGGCCTCCCTGTCCATCACCAACTCCCGGAGTACACTCAAACTCATGTCCACAGAGTCGGTGATGCCATCCAGCCATCTCATTCTCCGTCGTCCCCTTCTCCTCCCGCCCCCAACCTTTCCCAGCATCAGAGTCTTTTCCAGTGAGTCAACTCGTCACATGAGGTGGCCAAAGTATTGCAGTTTCAGCTTTAGCATCAGTCCCTCCAATGAACACCCAGGATCGATCTCCTTTAGAATGGACTGGTTGGATCTCCTTGCAGTCCAAGGGACTCTTAAGAGTCTTCTCCAACACCACAGTTCAAAAGCATCGATTCTTCGGCGATCAGCTTTCTTCACAGTCCAACTCTCACATCCATACATGACCACGGGAAAAACCATTGCCTTGACTAGACGGACCTTGGTTGGCAAAGTAATGTCTCTGCTTTTTAATATACTATCAAGGTTGGTCATAACTTTCCTTCCAAGGAGCAAGCGTCTTTTAATTTCATGGCTGCAATCAGCATCCGCAGTGATTTTGGAGCCCCCAAAAAAAAAGTCTGACACTGTTTCCACTGTTTTTCCATCTATTTCCCATGAAGTGATGGGACCAGATGCCATGATCTTTGTTTTCTGAATGTTGAGCTTCAAGCCAACCTTTTCACTCTCCTCTTTCACTTTCATCAAGAGGCTTTTGAGTTTCTCTTCACTTTCTGCCATAAGGGTGGTGTCATCTGCATATCTGAGGTTATTGATATTTCTCCCAGCAATCTTGATTCCAGCTTGTGCTTCTTCCAGCCCAGCGTTCCTCATGATGTACTCTGCATGTAAGTTAAATAAGCAAGGTGACAATATACAGCCTTGACGTACTCCTTTTCCTATTTGGAACCAGTCTGTTGTTCCATGTCCTGTTCTAACTGTTGCTTCCTGACCTGCATACAGGTTTCTCAAGAGGCAGGTCAGGTGGTCTGGGATTCCCATCTCTTTCAGAATTTTCCACAGTTTATTGTGATCGACACAGTCAAAGGCTTTGGCATAGTCAATGAAGCAGAAATAGATGTTTTTCTGAAACTCTCTTGCTTTCTCCATGATCCAGCGGATGTTGGCAATTTGATCTCTGGTGCCTCTGCCTTTTCTAAAACCTGCTTGAACATCTGGGAGTTCACGGTTTACATACTGCTGAAGCCTGGCTTGAATCTACAGCTTAGCTTTGCTTATTCATGGACTTCATAAGAATATGATCACAGTTTGTACTCTTTTGTTTCTGGCTTCTTTCAGTTTTGCATTATATCTATGAAGTTGATCTATGTTATTGTGTGTATCTGGAATTTCTTCTTCTTCTTTTTTTTTCTTTCTATTTAATGTTCCATTATATGAATATTCCACAATTTATTTCCATTCCTATTGATGGAGAATTTTCTTACTGTTTCCAGTGAGGTTATTATGAATAAACCTGCCATAAACAGTGTTGCACATGTGTTTTTGTGGGTACCTGCATTCATTCTCTTGAGCATATCTATAACTGTAGCATTGCCGAGTCATGGGTTAGGTGTATGTTAATTTTGGTAGATACTGCCAAACTGTATTCCAATATAATTGAGGTTCACGTTCGTCAACAATGTAAGAAAGTTTCAGTTACTCCACATCTTCTCTAATAGCTCTTCAAATATATATATTTATTCACATGTTCCAAAATTATCCTATCAATTTATTTCATTCCATCAAATTTAAATTAAGACCAATTCACTGAAATGTCCTGATTACAATGATTCGCTTAGGATGAGTTTGCCATAATAGTGCCTACAATCCACTCTCTAATAGCTAGAGTTGCATATAACACTTCCTATTAATGAATGACTTTGGGGACTTTTTTAGTCTGGCACTTTCTACACCCTGTGTTACTGTTAATTCCCTGAAGTGTCCTTCAACACTGTCACTTTATGCTTTTCATAGAAGAACCTTTTCAAACTGAATCACAATCATCAAATCTAAATTACTGTTTCTCAACAAGTAGCTTTTTATTTCTTGGTCACCAAGCCGATTTTTTTAATTGATTCAATTACTTTAAAGAATATGGAAGAAACTGTGATATAGCTACCAAATGAGAAAATATAGATCAGGTACAAAGAGTCCTATAACTCTCAATGGGCTTTTTTTTTAATGCCAAAGGGGAATTATTCCTATAAGAATTCTGTGCAGTAAAGATCTTTTCTATTATCTGGAGGAGATTATTCCATGTTTCAATCAACTTCTTTCCATTGCTCCTCTTTCCCACTTTACATGTAAAACTGCAAACTTGAATTTAATTCCAATAAATCTATTCTTAATTTCTCATTCAGATTGAATGAGTTCATGAAGAGGGGCAGCTACTTGGTTTAACTTAAAATTTTAGCACATGATTTAGAAAATTCTGTTATAGGTGAACTGCTCTTTTTAAAAAGTATATTGTATTAACATTAACATGTTTAACATGTCCAAAAGTGGTCACATCAGTCATTCTTGAACCTTTGTGAATAACTATAAATAATAAAAGGAAAACCTTGTGGCAATATCAAAGAGTCACAAGAAATGGGCTTGCTTGTGTCTTTACAAGAGGTCAACTAACTCAAAAAATATGTAACTAGATTCAGTTTGTGATCCTAGCTTTTAAGTTTGGCAATTTGATTTTGTCAGCACACAGAGAATAAATTTATCTCTTATGTCTAATTCACTCTAAATCAAACTCACATAAGACTTGTCCAAAAACCAGAATTATAATTTATGAACTAAAAACGAGAAGTATAAAGGTTTTAGTGCTTAGAACACATCATCATTTTCATTGCATCTTCCCCCAGTAGACACAAAAGATAATCAAGAAGCTGTCTCACGAGCAAGGGAGTTATAGTTAAATGTTTCCATAGCATCAGACTCTGTAAATTCAACGCCTGCATTTCCACCTGGAAAATAGTGAAGGATACTTTGTCCAGGGCACCCCTTCCTCTAGTTGTGCAAATTTTAAAAATCCACTCTACTTTGTGTAAGCAGCAAAATTGTTTATTAAAGAGCATTAATCAGTTTATGGAATCTTGAAAGGGCGAGAGACTTGGAGTCTATGAGCCCAGGGCAACACCAAATCACACGTGCAAGAGTCCTGATGGCGTCACGGCTTCAGACCACACTGAGCTCAGACACTGCTGCTCATACCGGAAATGGGAATCTTACCTACTGATTCCTGAGAAAACAAAGCAACTCCACTGTTTTTCACACTAGAAAATGAAACCTACTTTGAGCGCCTGCTTCCTGTTACTTTCTTCTGATGCAATCTTTCCCTAAGATGCATTTAACTGGTGAAGCCAAGGTCACATGACTGCTGCAAAGAAGACTGAGAGAGTCAACTGTGGCTTATTCCTTGGGTAGATGAGAATCAGGATGTGGGAAGTTCCCAAAGATCAGCAGATTTTCAGTAGAAGTTGAGTTAGCCACAAAACATGACAAGTACCTGTAGAGGACATTGCCAAAGTTTGGTTAATTCTGTAACTCTTTCCTCTGATGTTCAGAAATTTACTCTTCCCATCAGGGAAGTGGTTATGAATATGACTGTATAAAACTATAAATTTTGATGAATTTTGGATTTAAGATTGGTGCACTTTCTATATGTTACAGCTCAATTTTAGAATGACAAATGATAAGCAAGATAAAGATATGCTTTCATATATAAGGACTGGACATCATTTCACCATGATCCTTCATTAATTTATTCCCTAAGTATTTAATATTTCTTTTTCCATATTTTTCTAATTACACAAGCAAAATAAGCCCTGGTACACCTTTGGGTGCATGGCTTATTCCATGGGCGACACTATTAGAAGTGAAATCACTGGTGAGACATGATGAAATATTTTTAATATCTTAGTGCATATTGCTGAATTATCAGAAAAGTTGCACCACTATACCTGCCACCATCAATACCTGGATGTATTTTTTTCATTCCCCTCGGCAGTTTTATGAGTTACCACTTGGCCTATCTTTATAAAATTAATTAACAAAAAAGTTTTCTTGCTTTAATCTGTACTTCTTTGATAACCAGTGCTGTAAACATCTTTGAATTAATTATGAAATCATTTTCTTTACTGTCAATACATGCCACCCAGAGAGCAGAGTACAGTCACACTTAAGTCATTCATTCTGTTTTCATGAAATGGTTTATATAAATCTTAATAAGAGAAAGAAAGGGATGGTGCAATCTGTTCTTTAGGCTTCATTGTTTCATAAAAATGTGCAAGTCTGTGCAGTTTTTTACCACTGTTAGCAGACTGATGAAACCTATTTCTAGTGCTTCAAAAAACAAAACAAAATAAAAAATGGAAAGTTGTATTTGATGACATCATTGTCCTTTTTGGTCCTTAAAGAGGGAAGAAGGTCCCTCTGGAGGAGAAACTGTGACCACGGTCTCACATGAGATAGAAGAATAAAGCCCCAGATTTCCTTAGGCATTTAATAGAATTTCAGGAAAATGTTACCATCAACAGAGGGCTGTAAAATCGATTCAAGTGATATTTTATTTTAACTTAATATTATATTGAGGAGAAAATCAAATAACTTTATTGAATAAACCTTCAAACTAATGTCTGTCTCAGAGTTCTTACCCTTTCATCTAATCTGTAAAACAAAAAAAAAAAGAAGAAGAAGAATTAATTTGGGCTTGGAAAGAAAAAGAAAAAGAGACACTTTTTGCTATTTGAACAAAAATAAAAGTTCCTGAAACATCTGTTCTCATCTGTAAATTTTTCCTAAAACTTTACTTTCATTTGCCAAGTTCAAAAAAAGTTATACAAATTTAAATTGTTGTAGAATTATAACATTAATTGAAACAGATTTTTTACCTTTAGACTAGTGAATCTTTTGATCTAGCTAGAAAGCCAGTCTTCTCTCATATCTTCCTTAAGTTTTTGTAATTTTCTTCAGATGAGACAGACACATCTCTTTTTTCATTGTTTCATAATTAGTTAATGGGATTGGGGCTGTGTTGCAAATGGATTTTTTTCCCCCATTATTTGCTTACTAGTTATTGCTGGTATAGAGAAGTATTGACTTTTGTGCATTTCTCCTGATCAGATGCTCTTTGAACTTCCATTAATTTAAAATCTTTCAATTGATTCACTTGGATTTTCCAAGACATTTTAGTTGTATCGACACTGAAGGCAAGTCATTCTACTGCAACAAGGGGACTTCACCTCACCCAGTTCTGAGCCTTTCATCCTCATTTTTATAACAGTCTGATTTCAAAGCTGGTTGGCCCCACCCACAATGAATACACATGTGCATGTACACACACACACACACAATCTGGCCCAAACAATACCTAAGAGATTTATAACAATACCAGGAATAGTCTTTATCCCCATGGGGCCAGCTTTGGGTAAAACTTGACCCAGTAGCCCTGACACTGTCAGCAAAGGCCTAGGTTCTCTGTCTCCCGACTCTGCACAGTGTCTGTAACTCCACCCTGAGACACCCCCCATTCCATCCTCTAGGAGCTCCAAGTTTTCTTCCTGTGGAAGCCAAAGCCTAAAGCAAATTAAAACAAAACCAAATAAATACCAATAATAAAAGACACAATATCAGTTTTGGAACTTTTTTACATTATCCAAAGAAGAATGACAGAGAAGGAGTTAATTTTTTTCTTCTAGAAACTTCTCCTTCATGTCTGCCTCAGCAAACATCTCACATCTAATTCTGTCCACGGGTGTGACATGAATGTCCCTGATTCAGTCACTCTACTGAGACACACTGATAGATTCAAGACAGTCAAGACCCACCCCTGGAGACAGCGATGAGGTCAAAACCACACCCATGATGACTGCGAACAGGCAGTAGTGGCCAAAGGAAAGTGAGAAACAAAGATGAATGTTGGGCAGCGAAGAGCAGATATTCAGCACAGAGAGTAGGTGCCAGCCGCAAGCCTTTTCATCCCTGTACCTTGCAAATCTGTGCTTGTCCAGTCCATGCCTGTCTTAAGGCTGCATCCCTTGCAAGAATTAAAGTCCCCAAATCAGTGCTCAACCAGCATGAATTCATCATTACTATGACTTCAGCCTGAACAGAACCACAGTACCAGGGTGTGTTTATGATTTCCAATTCCTGTCTCCCCTTTTCTGAGTAAGTGAAGGCAGAAAGCTTTATGACCAGAGGGTCTTGGGATTCACTGTCCTTGGACTGCAAGGAGATCCAACCAGTCCATTCTAAAGGAGATCAGTCCTGGGTGTTCATTGGAAGGACTGATGCTGAGGCTGAAGCTCCAATACTTTGGCCACCTCATGTGACGAGTTGACTCACTGGAAAAGACTCTGATGCTAGGAAGGATTGGGGTCGGGAGGAGATGGGTACGACAGAGAATGAGATGGCTGGATGGCATCACCGACTCGATGGACATGAGTTTGAGTGAACTCCGGGAGTTGGTGATGGATAGGGAGGCCTGGCGTGCTGTGATTCATGGGATCGCAAAGAGTCGGGCACGACTGAGCGACTGAACTGAACTGAACTGACTGAAAGCCTCAGACGGAAGCACTATTGCTGGTTTGCCACCGTTCCCAAAGAGTCCGGGAGGGAGAGGACCAATAGCTCAATGGAAAGCCACCACCTGCCACTGGAAAGCCGATTCACACTCTCCCGGCTGTTCCCCGCGGGAATACTGCTTGCTGTAAAGAATACATTTGCTTTTAAGTAAGAATGTGGTCTTGCTCATACTCACGTTTGATTTCTATCTTTACCCTGGAGGATACCACCAGGTTCTTCCAGATGCAGCTCCTTCCTCTGTGACCCAGGGCCCAGCTCCTCTGGACTCTGCACCTTGCTCTCAGATCTGATCATTTCCCACCTGGTCGAGTAGCTGATTCTGAACAGGCCTTATTCAGTATCCTTGCCTGATTTGTCTGTCTGTCTCTACAATACTGCTGACAATGCTATAAACATTCTATGTTCTCAAAAAATATCTTTAATGACTTGAGAATTTTATTCCCTTGGAAGAACTACATACTCCCTGAAGTGGAACAAACCAAGCTGAGACTGTACACATTTCCATGGAAGACAACCCATATTAGTCATTTCTCAGTAAACTTCCTCTTAGATTTTAATATGCACACTTCATAAAACACACGCATCTTTTTTAAAAATTTTATCACTTTTTAAATTTATTGGGATAAATTGGGATAGTTTACTGGGATAGTTGCTTTACAATGCTGTGTTAGTTTCTGCTATACAATGAAGTGAATCAGCTATATGTGTGTGTATATATATATCCCCTCCCTCTTTGACCTCCCTCCCACCCTCACACCATCCTACCTATCTAGGTCGTCACAAAGCACCAAGCTGTGTTCCCTCTGCTACATGGCAGCTTCCCACTAGCTAGCTATTTTACACATGGTAGTGTTGGAGAAGGAAATGGCAAGCCACTCCAGTGTTCTTGCCTGGAGAATCCCAGGGATGGGGGAGCCTGGTGGGCTGCCGTCTATGGGGTCGCACAGAGTCGGACACGACTGAAGCGACTTAGCAGCAGCAGCAGCAGTAGCAGTGTATATATCAGAGAAGGCAATGGCACCCCAGTGTTCTTGCCTGGAGAATCCCAGGGACGGGGGAGCCTGGTGGGCAGCCGTCTATGGGGTCTCACAGAGTCGGACACGACTGAAGCGACTTAGCAGCAGCAACAGTGTATATATGCCTACAAAGCCTCAGCAAATAAGACAGTACTAGCACAAAAACAGAAATACAGATCAATGGAACAGGATCAAAAGCCCAGAGATAAAAATCATGTACCTGTGGTCACCTAATCTATGATAAAGGAGGCAAGAATACACCATGGAGAAAAGGCAGTCTCTTCAACAAGTGCTGGGAAAACTGGACAGCTACATGCAAAAGAATAAAATTAGAACAATCCCTAACACCATACACAAAATATAAACTCAGAATGAATTAAATATCTAAATGTAAGACAGGACACTATAAAACTCTTAGAGGAAACCGTAGGAAGAACACTCTTTGACATAAATCACAGGAAGATCTTTTTTGACCCACCTCCTAGAGTAACAAAAATAAACAAAAATAAACAAATGAGACCCAATTAAACTTAAAATCAACATGTATCTTTAAATACAATGTTTTCCTGTCAATAATGATAAAGGGAAAAATTCATGTCACCAAACCTCAGTGCAACATTATTAAGAACCTGACATGCAGATAAAAGTCTTAGTAAAAGTGAAGGAGAAAGTGTTAGTGGCTCAGTCATGCCTGACTCTTTGTGACCCCATGGACTGTAGTCCACCAGGCTCCTCTGTCCATGGAATTCTCCAGCCAAAAATACTGAAGAGGGTAGCCATGCCCTTCTTCAGAGGATCTTCCCAACCCAAAGATGGAATTTGGGTTGCAGGCAGGTAGATTCTTTGCCATCTGAGACACCAGGGAAGCCCTAAAATCTTACAGTATATTTAAAATACAGCATCACACAAAGTACAAAAGGTATGGGCCTATCCCAGCTGTTGCTGGTGCAAGAAAGTGGATCCTAAGAGTGGACTGTAGCACTAGGGGTCCTGCAGATGCAATAACAGAGATTATCCTGGAACACAATGGAGATATGACAAGACTCTGGTGAAAAACTTAAAAAAAAAAAAAGTACAAAGTTGGCTGTTTTTAGAGCTTCTGCATCCAACAGCCTCAACCAGCTGCTTGAAGACTGATCAGTCTTCTGTTCAGGAGCCTTTAGAGAAGCCTCAGAACTTCAGAACTGTTCCTCTGATTCTGATAGTTGCCTGAAATTGCCCTTTTTCACCCAGTCATGCCAGCTCCTTATATCACCTCTTTCCATAATCCTTGACAAACAATGGCTTCAACCCTTCTCCCCAATTCCATTCTCAATAATTTTCAACCTACAAATGACAAATAATTCATTACAAGAAATGAACTTTTTATTGTAAATTTTTATTAGCTTTCTCCCCTAACAGCCATTTTTATTGCTATGAATCCATTTCTATGCTCTGTCGTAAACACAATATTTATGACATGGAATAAAAACTGTACATGTTACTGCATAAAATTCATTATTAATAGTCTTACTAAGTGTTTGCTGATCAGGAAGGAAGGAAGGAATGGTTAATCTTTTTACTTTCCAACTTGTCAGCTACTTCTGCCTAGATCTTTTACTGGGTTGTAGTTATATTTGAGGAAACCGGTTGGTTGTTGTGTGTTGACATGTAATAGATTATAATTTTTCTCTTTTTAAATGGTGAGTCATACAATTTGGTTAGCATTTTCATGCAAAATATCTTATTTTCAGGAACAGATTCTTATCATTATCATTTCATTATATTATTCTGGACATAATTATATTACAATATTATTCTGGGCATAATTTTTCAGCATTTTTGAAGTTTCTACTGTACTCAAAGCACTAGGCTAAGTAATACAGAGACATCAAGGTGATCATTATGTGATTCTTTCACCCTCAAACAGCCTCAGAATAGTAGGGGAGATAGACATCTATTCATCAAATGACAATACATGCCTAATTGTGGAAAGCAACAAAACTGAGGCAGAAACAAAGCTCTGTGTAGGCAGAGAGATGCATTTATTCCAACCAAAAGACAGAGATTTGACAATAAAGCTTAAAACTATCAAGTTAAAAAAAAAAGTGCTTACAAGCATTAACAAATGTTTGTGCACATACATCACAACACTAGGACACTAGACAGACGGTAAATATACCCAAATTCTCACTTATCCCCTCAGTAGTAGGGATGAGGTACAATTTTGCAATGCTGGTAAAAAGGGAAGTCTACTAAGAAAACAAATAGGGTAAGCAAGAATATAAATGAAATATCTACTTCCTAAGCAAATAAGTGCTTGGATTATTTTAAAATTATACATTAGTTATATGACCTTGAGCACTTAACTCTGTTGGCTTCATTTTTCACATCTGTAAAACTGGGACATGAATTAAATGACTTCTGGATGCCTCATAAGGTAAAAATGCTATAATTATATCATTCACACACAATTCAAATTTTTATTAAGTGCCTGCCATGTATTCATTACCATATGCACTGGAAAATATTGAATAAACATAATGCACAATACATAATGCGTAATGACTTCAGAAACTTACCATCTTTTTGGAGAGGTCATCATGTCAGGATCCACGTGTCCAAGTGCAAAAAACAGAGTCTAAATGATACCCAATTTGCAAACGGATAGAACAGGAGGATGTTGGAACCACAGGAAGCATCCTGGGGAGGAAAAAAAGGACTTAAAATATTTCACAAAAGAAGTTAGTATCTGAGGATGAAATTAAGAGGAAGAAGACACGCAAATCCCCTAGCTAAGGTACCCCCAAAGGGAGCGTACAGGAATCCTTAGAGCTCCAGATCGGTTTCTGGAAAACACTACCTTAAAAACTACTCACTAAAAATAAATATTTAGGCTATGCTTCAGTACAATTAGCAAGGACTGGTTTTCAGGTCCTTTATAATATGCAACTTATATTTTGTTTTCTGTGAGTACTGTTCTTAGTTTTATGGGATCATCAATTCAACCTTTGAAAGTAAATCTACAGTCTGAGGAACAGCAATAATGATGAAAACCTTATAATACGTTATACCTTATTCCTAGTGTGTAATCTTAATGATGGTAAGGTCTGTTCAATGATTCATACACCTTCCTCCTTGAATGTTCAAGGCTGCCATTAGCTCATTGTTACAGGCATTGTCACTGGGCATACTATTCTATGAAGTGTAATGGTCTTCTGATTATTACCTTGTAGCATGTGAATAAAGCACTCCATCATTTCATACATAGTCTTGAATGAGACTATATTACTATTTAAGATTTATCAGGAAATGAGGATGAAATTTTAATATCAGAGATGCTTCAGTTAAACACAGTGACTTGTTCCCAACACAGTAATCATAGATATTCATTGACATAACAAGTTAGGAAAACTGAAATAAACTGAAGTGACTTAGCACGCATGCACTCAGTACTGTATTTTTTTAACTCACTGCCTTCATGACCTTCCTCTGTCAACGTTCCTAATGAACTGTGTAAACTTATGACTATTTATTTCCTGTCAGTCTGTCTTTTCTTCTAACTTCATAAATCAGCATCATTATAAATACCTCTGGAGATTGTAAAATCAGGTGGATCTTTTATCAGTTTATAAGGAGTCTGACAGCACTCAGCTGTTCATATAAACATATTACCAAGTACTGTATAGATTCAGTGAAGTTGAACAAATTCTACCTTGAGGGAATTATGAACCATGAGGAAGGTCTAGATAATGGCTGGATCACACTAAATATCATGACAGTCTCCCTTTGAGTTCTAAATTTAAATCAAGACTTGTTCCTGATTTTTAATATCCAAAGCATGAATCTACCTTTGAGAGGCTAAATGGAAACGGAAAACCAAGATTTCAGAGGGAGCAACAGCTATAGTCCTATTCTAGAGAGCTTGTGACAAAGACATTTAAAACCTCAATACATCAAGTCCTTGAATATTATCCTTTGCCATCACTTCTAAGGAGGCTGTGTCTCATAATTTCTAATATGACAGGAAGTACCAAAATACCTTTTACTGAATCAAGAGACAAGCTTAAGGATTAGAAAGAGATTTGGAAACTAGGTGCTGTTTATCTGGACTCTAGAAGCATTGTCAATTAACGTATAGCTTCAATGAGATGCAAGGTGGAGGGACGCCTGAAAAACAAGGAAACTGTGTGCTTTTGTACATTAAAAAGGCAAGGTTTTTCACTTCATAAAAGGTATGACTAAAATTTGTTAAAAGGAGGAATTACACATTTCTTATAAAAACTATACTTGGATGATTTTTGAGAAAAAAAATTAATTCTCAGGGTCACCACATTGTTTATGCCAAAAACTTAAGGAGAAAATCAAATCACAGCTCTGTTATGGGCAAAGATAGAACAAGAGCTGAAGCAACTTTGATTCCCTCAACCCCACCATCCCCAGGACCAGTGGGCCCCCCTTCAGCCACAAGGAGACTTTTAGAGCAGAGGAAGCTCCACTGACATCCAGCCAAGATACTGGAAAGACACATGGTACTGAGGAAGGTCTCTGAACACTTGGGTGTGGAGATGCAAAGGGTTAAAGAGAGCTGTATGGGAGGAGTTAAAACCATGAAGGGTTGCCGAGGTGAAGGCTCAGCCACGTGGAAGTGATTTCGAAGGAAGATTTACCTAAGGAGCCCCTGTCATATATGTTGTGATGTGCTTAGCTGCTAGGTCATGTCCAACTCTTTGTGAGCCCCTTGGACTGTAGATCAACAGGCTTCTCTGTCCATGGGATTCCCCACTCAAGAATACTGGAGTGGGTTGCCATGCCCTACTCCAGGGGATCTTCCCAACCCAGGGATAGAACATTGCAGGCAGATTCTTAACTGTCTGGGTCACCAGGGAAGCCACAGCCTTGTGTTATCAGTTCAGTTCAGTCGCTCAGTCATGTCCGACTCTTTGAGACCCCATGAATCACAGCACGCCAGGCCTCCCTGTCCATCACCAACTCCCGGAGTTCACTCAAACTCATGTCCATTGAGTTGGTGATGCCATCCAGCCATCTCATTCTCTGTCGTCCCCGTCTCCTCCCACCCCCAATCCTTCCCAGCATCAGACTCTTTTCCAGTGAGTCAACTCGTCACATGAGGTGGCCAAAGCATTGGAGTTTCAGCTTTAGCATCAGTCCTTCCAATGGACACCCAGGATTGATCTCTTTTAGAATGGACTGGTTGGATCTCCTTGCAGTCCAAGGAACTCTCAAGAGTCTTCTCCAGCACCACAGTTCAAAAGCATCAATTCTTCGGCGATCAGCTTTCTTCACAGTCCAACTCTCACATCCATACATGACCACGGGAAAAACCATAGCCTTGACTAGGTGGACCTTGGTTGGCAAAGTAATGTCTCTGCTTTTTAATATGCTATCTAGGTTGGTCATAACTTTCCTTCCAAGGAGTAAGCGTCTTTTAATTTCATGGCTGCAATCAGCATCCGCAGTGATTTTGGAGCCCAAAACAATAAAGTCTGACACTGTTTCCACTGTTTCCCCATGCCATGATCTTTGTTTTCTGAATGTTGAGCTTGAAGCCAAACTTTTCACTCTCCTCTTTCACTTTCATCAAGAGGCGTTTGAGTTCCTCTTCACTTTCTGCCATAAGGGTAGTGTCATCTACATATCTGAGGTTATTGATATTTCTCCCAGCAATCTTGATTCCAGCTTGTGCTTCTTCCAGCCCAGCGTTCCTCATGATGTACTCTGCATAGAAGTTAAATAAGCAGGGTGACAATATACAACCTTGACATACTCCTTTTCCTATTTGGAACCAGTCTGTTGTTCCATGTCCAGTTCTTCCTGAACTGGATACAGATTTGCTTCCTGACCTGCATACAGGTTTCTCAAGAGGCAGGTCAGGTGGTCTAGTATTCCCATCTCTTTCAGAATGTTCCACAGTTTATTGTGATCCACACAGTCAAAGGCTTTGGCATAGTCAATGAAGCAGAAATAGATGTTTTTCTGGAACTCTCTTGCTTGTGTTATGCCAGGGCTTAATTCCATGTGATTTTATTTTGAGGAAAACAGGCAAGGAGGTAGCACCAGGAGGGCACTGGTCAACTCCAGGATGTGTGCAAACCTACATTTATACCCAGCCTGGCAGACTTATCTATGAGGTCCCAGAGGCTTCACCATTCCCCTGCACAGAGAATCACTAGGAACCATGCTTTAAATCTCATAAGTCTTCTGTGAGAACATAGATTCAGTCTGTCTGGCAGTGCTTAAGCAAATCTTAAATCATGGCTTGCGATGTTTTAGAATAAACTCACACATGGTAGGGGTTTGAACTGGATCATTTCTTTGTTTGCGTAACTATTCTATAACTTCATTGGCAATTGTTCTAAAACTGGGTAAAATCAGGGTCCTCTTGATTTTATTTTGTACAGACACAAAGAAGAAGTGGGAGGAGGAGGAGGAATCAAATAAAGAGGAGAAGGGAGAGGAAAACACAGCACAACCACATCAGAGTACTTTATTTAGCCTTAAAAATCCCAGTGCTCCAAAGTCTATAAAAATTAGGTTGCTTTCTTTCTTTAGGCAAGATGGTACTCTGCCACTTATCTCAGTGGGCTTGAAAACTCAGAGCACCATGAGATAGCCAAAAGGGTTCCACTGAGCCTTTATTTCCTAACAAATGTAGAAACTATCCAGAAATAACTTTCACTGCCTTCTTCTGCCTGAAGATTGGATTTTCTAATTATCCAAACCATCTTGAACACACTTAGAGAGATTTTCCAATGAACTTCTTGACATCAGGGACAGTGACACTGTTAGCAGTTTCTTTCCAGAAACCTTTCCTAAATATAGCAAGTCATTTCTGAACTGGTTTTGATGGCTGGAAGAAGATCACCATAGTGGTTTGTTCTTCTCCTCTATGCCACCCTTGACTAAGGTCCTGGACATTGACAAGTCATTTTAAAAAGAGCTGCCACATCTGGGTGCTGATAGGCTTCCACAAAATGGGAAATGATAAGGCCTGGAACTGTCTATCATGCAAAAGGGAAAAGAAGTGAAAGTGAAGTCACTCAGTCATGTCTGACTCTGTGACCCAGTGGACTGTAGCCTACAGGCTCCTCCATCCATGGGGTTCCCCAGGCAAGAATACTGGAGTGGTTTGTGATTTCCTTCTCCAGGGGATCTTCCTGAACCAGGTATCGAACCCAGGTCTCCTGCATTGCAGGCAGACCCTTTACTCTCTGAGCTACCACTTCACAGTGTCCATCATGCAAAGATGGGCACAATAAGGGACAGAAATGATATGGACCTAACAGAAGCAGAAGATAGCAAGAAGAAGTGGCAAGAATACACAGAAGAACTACACAAAAAAGATCTTAATGACCCAGATAACCACAATGTTGTGCTCACTCACCTAGAGCCAGACATCCTGGAATGCGAAGTCAAGTGGACCTTAGGAAGCATCACTACAAACAAAGCTAGTGGAGGTGATGGAATTCCAGTTGAGCTATTTCAAATCCTAAAAGATGATGCTGTGAAAGTGCTGCCCTCAATATGCCAGCAAATTTGGAAAACTCAGCAGTGGCCACAAGACTGGAAAAGATCAGTTTTCATTCCAATCCCAGAGAAAGGCAATGCCAAAGAATATTCAAACTACCGCACAACTGCACTCAGCTAACACACTAGCGAAGTAATGCTCAAAATTCTCCAAGTACATGAACCAAGAACTTCCAGGTGTTCAAACTGGATTTAGAAAAGGCAGAGGAACCAGAGATCAAATTGCTAACATCTGCTGGATCATCAAAAAAGCAAGAGGGTTCGAGAAAAACATCTGTTTTATTGACTATGCCAAAGCCTTTGACGGTGTAGATCACAACAAACTGTGGAAAATTCTTAAAGAGATGGGAATACCAGACCACCTGACCTGCCTCCTGAGAAATTTGTATGCAGGTCAAGAACCAACAGTTAGAACCGAACATGAAACAATGGACTGGTTCCAAACTGGAAAAGGAGTATGCCATTTAACTTATATGCAGAGTATATCACATGAAAAATGCCAGGCTGGATGAAGCTCAAGCTGGAAACAGGATTGCTGGGAGAAATACCAACAACCTCAGATATGCAGATGACAACACCCTTATGGCAGAAAGTGATGAGGAACTGAAGAGCATCTTGATGAAAGTGAAAGATAAGAGTGAAAAAGTTGGCTTAAAGCTCAACATTCAGAAAACGAAGATCATGGCATCCGGTCCCATCAATTCGTGGCAAATAGATGGGGAAACAATGGAAACAGTGACAGGCTTTATTTTAGGGGCCTCCAAAATCACTGCAGATGGTGACTGCAGCCATGAAATTAAAAGATGCTTGCTTCTTGGAAGAAAAGCTATGACCAACCTAGACAGCATATTAAAAAGCAGGGACATTACTTTGCCAACAAAGGTCTGTCTAGTCAAAGCTATGGTTTTTCCAGTAGT
The DNA here is from genome assembly GCF_049115385.1 of Moschus berezovskii. Taxonomy (NCBI): domain Eukaryota; kingdom Metazoa; phylum Chordata; class Mammalia; order Artiodactyla; family Moschidae; genus Moschus; species Moschus berezovskii. Next base: position 89,670,123 of record NC_142469.1, on the reverse strand, counting down.
CATGTGTGGATGTGAGAGTTGAACCATAAAGAAAAGTGAAAGTGAAGTCGCTCAGTTGTGTCCAACTCTTTGTGATCCCATGGACTATAGCCTACCAGGCTTCTCCATCTATGGGATTTTCCAGGTTAGGGTACTGGAGTGGGTTGCCATTTCCTTCTCCAGGGGATCTTCCTGACCCAGGAATCGAACCCGGGTCTCCCGCACTTCAGGCAGATGTTTTACCCTCTGAGCCACCAGGGAAGCCCATAAAGAAAGCTGAACGTCAAAGAATTGATGCTTTTGAAGTATGGTGTTGGAGAAGACTCTTGAGACTCCCTTGGACTGCAAGAGTTCAAACCTGTCAATCCTACAGGAAATCGGTCCTGAATATTCATTGGAAGGACAGATGCTGAAGCTGAAACTCTAATGCCGGGGTCCAGCCTCGACAGAGTCCAGGGATACCCTCAGGATGAGCGGCGTCGGCAAGAAAAGGAAGAAAAATAGTGAGTCGAGTCTTGGTAGAGTGCAGAACCAAGACTGCTTTATTTTTTTACATCAGTGCTTATATACCCTAAAACCGGCAATACTAAAAAGGGAGGAGGGATTGTCCTGATACAATTGTGCCAGGAATGCAGTCATAGACCATCTTTTAGAACAGTCAGCACCTCACGCATAACTCTCAAACAATGGGCTTTTAAGACATCAAGGCCACAAGGCATGAGAAAATGGCTTTATCTGTGTAGCAGTTAGTCAATTGTAAAAACTATTAGCAAGCCTTATCTTGGGAGTCTCAGTTCTGCGCAAACTTTGTGACTCCCTAGGAAGCATGGTATCTGTTTTTGGGCTTTACCCCCATATCTCTGCAGAAACAGTTTTCTACACTAACACTATATGCTTATTCATTTTGCTATAAACCATTATCTCTATATATTCCTTTAGTGTATTCCCAGGCACACCATGGACAGGGGGCAGAGAGACATATCAGCAAGCACTGGTATGTGACCTTGAAGGCCAAGAGTCTCAGGAGCTCCCTCTGTCTCCCTTTAAGGGGCCCTTCTAAACTCATGAAAGGCTTTGTATATATATTGCTTGTGAAATGCTTAGGCCTATTGTTAGCAGACTTAGTTTTATGCCAGGGGCACTTTGTGCAGTCCTGAGCATTTCAAATTCTAAATTGACAATTATAACCCCAACAGGGCCAGAAGAATCAGGATGTTCTATGTAAAAATATTTTTTTCATTCCTGGCCTGTTCATAGGGCCCATACACCCTCAGGGACTGTATTGCTGCCATGCAAAGGCTTCAAGGGGGATATTTGAGCAGGAGTCAGAAGAATTCTTAGAAAGCACAGAGGACTACCAAGCATCAGAAGAAGAAAAGATGGAGGCCCGGGAGTAGATTATGGGGCGGCCCCGAGAAATCCCCAGAGGTCTGGACGGCCTTGTGTGCCAGATCCTCAAACCAAGACCTTGTCATGGGCGGGGTCTCTCACGCCAGCTCCCAACACTGTAATACTTTGGCCACCTGATGAGAAGAGCCAACTCATAGGAAAAGACCCTGATGCTGGAAAAGATTGAAGTCAGGAGGAGAAGGGGACAACAGAGGACAAGACGGTTGGATGGCATCACCAACTCAATGGACATGAGTTTGAGTAGGCTCTGGGAGTTGGTGATGGACAGGGAAGCCTGGTGTGCTTCAGTCCATGGGGTCGCAAAGAGTTGGACACAACTGAGCAACTGAATTGAACTGAACTGGAACTGTCCACACCATGGTAGTCTGATACCATACATTGGGAAGTAACATGCTTCCTAAAGTAAGTGGCTCTGCTACCCAGTTCCCTGTGGTCATTATTGTCTAACACTCTTACATCAATTAATTCAATGTGGGTTTTCATACTAAAGTCTCCAATTGGTTTTCCTATACTACCTCCATTTAGGGTCATGATGCTTGATTTTGTTATGAATATTTTTAAATGATCCATCTCTCTGTATAGAAAAAATAATTGAACAGATACACAAATATACAATATTTTGGAGGGTTTCTGGACCCCCTGAAGTCCATGAACTGATTCCCTAGGTGCCCATGGACATTTAGCTACTAAATCCTATGCAACCACATTGCTTCTGGAAATACTTATAACATTTAAGTTGTCTACAATTGTACTTTGAAAAATTAGCAGCTCTAACTCATTTAAAAAGGCTCAGTCACTTTGGTTCAAATGTGTCTTTAAGATGAGGAGATGACATTCTCTTAAAGAATGGAAGAAAATTGCCCTAAATGCCACTAACTATACTTTAAGCATTACACATAGTACCACAGAAAACTGAACGATAGGACTGTAAAAGGACAGGACACATGTCAAAAATACTCAAGAATACATTTAGATAAAGTCTCTTGCCTACATTTGGACTGAGATTTTCTATACACTTGCCATCATTGGAATACTCAAGAATTACAAATATTTGTCATATTTTATAAACTACCAATCTGTCTTATTATACAGTCAATGAAGATAAGATCTTAATGGAATTTTATTACTTTAATGCTAAATCTCATCTTATAATAAAAGCATGCAGCTCAACCCCAATGGCGGAGTTTTAACTATAATCCTGCATTACGTTGACATGAAGCAATGAAGCATAATATCTTAAGACAGCAAAGAGCAAAAACATACATAATCAGTAGGAAAAGAAAGGACAGTGAACCCAGAAAGAGAAAAACATCGGAGGCAGAGAAATATGAAACTTTAATCCTTTAGACATAAACTCTAATCCTAGAAAAATACAGAAAGCAAGACATGAAGGAAGATTTTAATACATAGATTTACATAATATAAAAGAAACATTTTAAAGACAGCATGTACTTATTCCAAAGCTAGGAAGGTATTATATATATATGTATGGACAACACCAGCTTATTCCCCTAAAACAAACCTCAAAGTCATCATAAAGCACTTAGAATTTTCTCAGAAAATCAATTTAACTTGCAATTTAAGGTAAAGTTTAGAACTGAAAAAAAGCTGACAACCAAAATTCTTTCCGCGTGTCAGTATCAGATTTCATATCTTTCTAATGAAGAAGACCATCTGGCTTTCTTTCTTTATGTATGCTGTCTTTTCAGATGTGGCACTATTTGCTTCTGCTTAATTTTGTAATATTATCTTTTCTTTCTTTACAGCTTTCTTCTCAAGCATGCCTTAGAGAACAACAGTCTCTAGAATACTGCTTAATTGCATGACTTCTGAGATTCTTGGGGAAACATTTCACTCTTTATGCTATGAGAAAAATCTTTGAGGAAAGTTATTAGTATAGACATTAAAAACAATAAATATTTATTAGCCCAAGTGAGTAGGAAGTTGGTCTAGATTTTTTTTCCCTTCCAATTTTATTGAGCTATAGTAGACATACAGAATTGTGTGAGCTTAAGATACAGCATAATGATGTGACTTACATACATTATGAAGTGATTACCACACAAGTTTAGTGAATACCCATCATCTCACGTAGATACGACATTAAAGAAATAGAAAAAAAAAATTTTCCACTTGATGAGAACTCTTAGGATTTACTCTTTCATAAATAATGTAGGGCAGTGACTATAGATATTTTTTAATGCTAATTTTGTTTTAAACTTATGTAAAATGTTTACAAGTTTCAAAGTCAAATCTCTGAAGGCTGGTTTTGATTTTTTTTTTACTTTTTCCAGGTCCATTTTATTTATTTTTCATAAGTTTATTTATTTTTAATTTGAGGATAATTGCTCCACAATATTCCATTGGTCTTTTTCAAATATAGAGAGTGAAGTAAGTCAGAACGAGAAAAACAAATATTATATATTAACTCATATATATGGAATCTGGAAAGACGGTGCTGCTGAACCTCTCTGCAGGGCAGCAGTGGAGACACAGACGTAGAGAACAGACTTGTGGACATGGTGGGAACGGGAGAGGGTGGGATGAATAGAGAGAGTAGCATGGAAATATACATTGCTGCTGCTGCTAAGTCACTTCAGTCGTGTCCGACTCTGTGTGACCCCATAGACAGAAGCCCACCATGCTCCCCCGTCCCTGGGATTTTCCAGGCAAGAACACTGGAGTGGGTTGCCATTTCCTTCTCCAATGTGAAAGTGAAAAGTGAAAGTGAAGTCACTCAGTCGTTTCCGACCCTTAGCGACCCCACGGACTGCAGCCTACCAGGCTCCTCCATCCATGGGATTTTCTAGGCAAGAGTACTGGAGTGGCTTGCCATTGCCTTCTCCGGGAAATATACATTACCACATGTCAAATAGAGAGCCAGTGGAAACTTGTCGTATGATGCAGGGAGCTCAGATAAGGTGCTCTCTGATAACCTAGAGGGGCGAGATGGACCTGGGGGAGGGAAGTTCAAGGGCAGCGGGGGACATATGTATACCTCTGTCTGATTCTTTTGATGTATGGTCTAAATTTTTATATGAGAATATTTTATATAAGGATCTAAACCTGTATGCAGGTCAAGAAGCAACAGTCAGAACTGTACATGGAACAACAGACTGGTTCCAAATAGGAAAAGGAGTACGTCAAGGTTGTATATTGTCACCCTGCTTATTTAACTTACATGCAGAGTACATCATGAGGAACGCTGGGCTGGAAGAAGCCCAAGCTGGAATCAAGATTGCCAGGAGAAATATCAATAACCTCAGATATGCAGATGACACCACCCTTATGGCAGAAAGTGAAGAGAAACTCAGAAGCCTCTTGATGAAAGTGAAAGAGGAGAGTGAAAAGGTTGGCTTGAAGCTCAACATTCAGGAAACGAAGATCATGGCATCTGGTCCCCTCACTTCATGGGAAATAGATGGGGAAACAGTGTCAGACTTTATTGTTTTGGGCTCCAAAATCACTGCGGATGCTGATTGCAGCCATGAAATTAAAAGACGCTTACTCCTTGGAAGGAAAGTTATGACCAACCTAGATAGCATATTAAAAAGCAGAGACATTACTTTGCCAACAAAGGTCCGTCTAGTCAAAGCTATGGTTTTTCCCGTGGTCATGTATGGATTGAGAGTTGGACTGTGAAGAAAGCTGATCGCCGAAGAATTGATGCTTTTGAACTGTGGTGCTGGAGAAGACTCTTGAGAGTCCCTTGGACTGCAAGGAGATCCAACCAGTCCATTCTAAAGGAGATCAATCCTGGGTGTTCATTGGAAGGACTGATGCTAAAGCTGAAACTCCAATACTTTGGCCACCTCATGTGACGAGTTGACTCACTGGAAAAGACTCTGATGCTAGGAAGGATTGGGGGTGGGAGGAGAAGGGGACGACAGAGAATGAGATGGCTGGATGGCATCACCGACTCGATGGACATGAGTTTGAGTGAACTCCGGGAGTTGGTGATGGACAGGGAGGCCTGGCGTGCTGTGATTCAGGGGGTCGCAAAGAGTCGGACACGACTGAGCGACTGAACTGAACTGAACTGATGACTTTCTCACATGTAGGTTAGAAAAGATTGTTCCTGGGCTCAGAAGGCTTGCAATCTAGCCTTCAGATTGAACAAAAAGATAAGAAATTTCAGGCAGTAGGTGATCAGTGTCAAATAAGTAGTACATACAAGTGTTTGGAGAAAGGAGGGGCTCAGGCAGAGTTGGGGTAATCATGAAAAGTTTCAAGGACCAGGTAGGAAGTGATTGCTCTCCACGTGGATACCTGAATATAAGATACAGTGAATGAAATATTATGATTATGATTACAGAGACTTTGAACCTCATGTCTTACTCATTTTCCTGGTCAAACCAGCTTACAGTCTTTGTAGCAAGTTCTACATGTCTACCCAGAGAACCAAATTCTAATAAAATTCCAGGGATTGAAAAATCAAAGTTATATTAAAATCAGTCTTACACTTGCTCACTCACTTGATATAATAAACACAAGAAAGGAGAAAAAGACTGTGGGGAAAACATAAAGTAGTAAATGATGTCTATTTAATTGCACTCCATTAGCCATTTTTCTCTTCTCAGGTGGAGCTAAGTGGCTCCCAGAAGAGATTATCATGTCTTAGTTTTTTGGTTTTATTTTTTTTAAACTTAGTAAATTTTGTGATTCATTAACATGCTATCTTACTGTTGGAGTACTACTGTTTTGAAACTCAATGAAAAATGGTTTCACTACTTATTTTATGGTACCAGATGCCAGCATTTAATGCCAATCTTTCTCACACAGTGTTGGATAATCTAATGGGTGTGTAATAATTAGAAATGACTCTGGATGGATGAATTTAGGAAAAACAAAAAATACTTATGAATACTTGAAGTAGATGATAGAAGAAACATACACATCATCTGGGCCCTGCTACTCCCTTTTGAAATTTAAATTCTGTTTGATGATTTTTGCTTTTGGACCAGATTGAATGGAGCTGGTCTAATGAGCAGGAAAAAAAAAAAATGGATTCACTCATCTCAATAAAGTCAGAAAGTCAGAAAGATATACACAGACTCCTTGTGCTGGGTGTATACTCTAGATAATTTCTAATAGGAAAGTATTTAGAAAATAAATTTGGTTAAAAGACTATATAGTTATACAATTAAAACATTTTTCCTAGAAAGGTCTTTTACTTAGCAAGTAAAAATTACTAGGTTTCCAGGGCACAGATGGATAAACTAGGGAGTAATAGCGTAAAGTAAGACTCTAACTCACATTTCAAACTCCACATCTCCTTTCCCCTTTCTCATTTCCTACCATCTGGCCCACAGGGAGTAACCCTGACAGTGTGAACCTCAGCTGACACCATAAAGCACAGACCACCTGCTGTTGAGGCATTGAGGCTCCAGGGTCCTGAAATCTCCAGGCACAGAATTTATCATCTCTATTCCTAAGATCTGAGGCAAACAGTAGCTCTTCTCACCCAGCTACATCAACCTGGGAAAAGCAAATCAAACCACCTTGGCATCTAACATCCAAAGTCAGTGGGATTCATTCACAGGAGACTATTTTCAGTAGGCTAGGCTTTAGGGCACCCCCAGAGCAGGGATGGCGAGGTGGGCATTTCCAACAAGTTCCCAGATGCTGCTGCTGCTGTTGCTCAGGAGACCTCACTTTGAAAACCACTGGTCCATCAATAAACTCCCTTCTTTCATTATCTCAACCCACATGGCCATTTCCAGGCATGCTGAAATCATACAGAATGCCAGACCTCCTTTCTGTGGGGGCAGACTCTTACATAGTGGCACAGCATCTAAAATAACTTTCCATATCTATATTGAAAACAGTACAGTATCGTTCCACAAATGGCATTATGGCATGCATCTATGTCCTCAGTGGAGTACATGAGAACAGAAATTGGCTGATTTCAACAATCTGTTTGGTTGTGAAGTGCCTCTTCCATGGCAGATATACTCTGGTGAATATTAATATGTAATAGAAAGATCTTTACACTTTTTATTCATTCCATATGCCCATCAATGTGCCTCTCCCCAACATCTCCATGTCCCCAATCTTCTCATCTTTCTTCTAGACTAGCCAACCAAACCATTCACTATTGCCCAAGTGTTTTTTGTTTTTTTTTTAATATGGACCATTTTTTTTAAGTCTTCCTTGAATTTGTTACAATATTGCTTCTGTTTTATATTTTGTCTTTCCGATCATGAGGCATGTGGGATTTTAGCTCCCTGACCAGAGATCGAAACTGCGTCCCTTGCATTGGAAGGCAAAGTCTCTTGCCAGGGAAATCTATGTGTTTTATGTTTCATCCTTGAGACACAAAGTAAAAGACCAGATGCACTGCCTGGACACTACCCATTGGGAGGTCTTTTTGTTATCATCTTTTTTGAAGAATATGCCTGAATGGTACTATAGTGCAACCACTGATTGTTTTCAGAAAAGGCTTAGTCTTTTCCCTCTTCCATCAGTTGGTGTAAAGGATGACTCATGTTATCAAAGATGTAGACTGAAAGAGAGCCACTGAGACAATAGTGGTGAAGAAAATGGGTATCTGCTCTACATGCTAGCTCTGATTGTCTGTGCCCCTACCTCTGCTTATGATCCCAGATGAACATCTTCCACCCCGTGAATGGTTAGTTGATATACCTGATCTTTCAATTCAGTTCAGTTCAGTCGCTCAGTCGTGTCCGACTCTTTGCGACCCCATGAATCACAGCACGCCAGGCCTCCCTGTCCATCACCAACTCCTGGAGTTCACTCAAACTCATGTCCATCGAGGCGGTGATGCCATCCAGCCATCTCATTCTCTGTCGTCCCTGACTCCTCCCACCCCCAATCCCTCCTAGCATCAGACTCTTTTCTAGTGAGTCAACTCGTTGCATGAGGTGGCCAAAGTATTGGAGTTTCAGCTTTAGCATCAGTCCTTCCAATGAACACCCAGGGTTGATCTCCTTTAGAATGGACTGGTTGGATCTCCTTGCAGTCCAAGGGACTCTCAAGAGTCTTCCCCAGCACCACAGTTCAAAGCATCCATTCTTCGGCGATCAGCTTTCTTCACAGTCCAACTCTCACATCCATACATGACCACGGGAAAAACCATAGCCTTGACTAGATGGACCTTTGTTGGCGAAGTAATGTCTCTGCTTTTTAATATGCTATCTAGGTTGGTCATAACTTTCCTTCCAAGGAGTAAGCATCTTTTAATTTTCTGGCTGCAGTCAGCATCTGCAGTGATTTTGGAGCCCAAAACAATAAAGTCTGACACTGTTTCCACTGTTTCCCCATCTATTTCCCATGAAGTGAGGGGACCAGATGCCATGATCTTCGTTTTCTGAATGTTGAGCTTCAAGCCAAACTTTTCACTCTCCTCTTTCACTTTCATCAAGAGGCTTTTGAGTTCCTCTTCACTTTCTGCCATCTTACCATGTAGTAACTCTGATAAAAATCCATCTCATAATGGACAGTTCTGCCCAAATGAGCACTTAGTGTCCCATGATCAGGTATCTGTCTCTCCTAGGGCCAGTAATATGACAAGAGCTATTATTTAGAAGATGTACAATTCTCTGCTTATAATGGCATAGCCTTTCTCCAATATCTTGTGAACATGTGCTGTCGCTTTTCCCAGAAGAACTGGGCATACATTCCACATGCTGCATTTTTCCACCACAAATATCTATTACACCACTGTATAGCCTGACAGATCACACAGCTCAATGGCAAGGCATTCACACTGCAGACTGGACTTGATACAAGGCTCTTGCTTGCTGTAGGCCTAACTCAAAACTGGCAGCCTTTTGTGTCACTCAATACAGATCAGAATGTTATTCTCAACTGTGGGATATGCTGCATCTAAAACTTAAAAAGTCTACCAAGCATTGGATATTCTTCTTTATGGGAGAAGTTGCAAATTAATAACCTGTCCTTTACTTTGAGGAGATGTACTGATGTGGAGGATATGAAGAGTCCCTGAATGTTTAGCCTTATTTCTCTAGAACACATGTGTCCTCACAAAGTTCTTCAACATACTACCCATTTCTTGCTTATCCTTGCTGTTTTACACGATATTATCAATACAGCAAACCAGTGTCATGTTCTATAGGATGTTCATCTGATCCATATTATGACAGCTAAAGAGAGAGTTGACATAATACTGGAAAAAATGGTAAATACTACCGTCCAAAGTGAATAAAATTTTCTGTTGGATAGAAAAGAAAGCTAAGGAAAAATTCCTAAGGAAGACTGATGGCTAATGGATATCTTCTGTCAGCCCTTCTATCAGCTTGGAATAATAGTTCTGGACAAGGATTCTGAGCAGGGCCATAAAACATGTGTGCTACACAAAAATTAATATTCTAAGAATTATGAGTATTATTAAAACCAATTTTAATAAAATAATGTGACTATAGGACACTTTACTATTCATGAAGTGTCTTGAAAAAATACATTTTTCTTTACAACAACTCTGTGAGAATATCGGGTTGGGTACTATTATCTTTAATGTATAGACTTTTAAAACCCTGAGGCTCAGAGAACTTAAACTAATTCCTTATGTTAGAAAAACTATCACTTGATGTTTGATGTTTTCACAAATATCAAACATTTGATATTTATATAATTATCAAATGATAAAAAGCCCACACAACCTGACTTCAAGTTAACAGCATTTCCCACTCTCCTACTCAGGATTTTTGTATGATAAATAAGATGAAAGATGCAATATTAAGAGTATAACATCACTCTTTCCCTCTAGAATATGAGTGATTTTTTTTTTAAACTTTTCATTACAGCTCTGTTCTTTTACACAAAGAAATAATTATAAGGGCTGACACTCAAGAAGCGGGTCAATCAGTGAATTAATAGGATTATTTTTAAAGTAAGAGTGCTTGACAGTTCTTGCGAGCTGGAGGGAGGCAGCTCTTCAAACTCTGAAATAAATATCTTCTCGGAGAGTTAAAAAAAAAATCAATGCTTAAAGGATTAGAAAAGAATTAAGCAAATTCATCTTTGAAAGAAGGACTAGTACCTAGTCCCACAAATTTCAGCTCCAATCAGAATGAAAATCTAAAGAACAATAGAACATGAAAGGACTTGGTTAACCATGGAAGGAGAGAACTGGTAGCTCCAGTGGCAATATTGACATTACCAAGTCAGCCCTGTCCTATTAGAGTGTGTCCAGCCAAGAAGTGACCACCAAGGCCCAGTGGGAAGCAGATTCAAAAAACGAAAATGGATGTGAGCTCAGTGGTAAAGAATCTGTCTGCCAATGCAGGAGACAAGGGTTCGATCCCTGATCCAGGAAGATCCCACATGTCACAGAGCAGCTAAGCTCGTGCACCACAGCTAATGAAACTGCTCTATTGAGCTATAGTTATTGAGACCACACACCACAATTATTGAAGCCCATGTGCCCTAGAGCCTGTGCCCTGAACAAGAGACGCCACTACAATGAGAAGCCTGTGTCCTATAGCTAGAGAGTAGCCCTCGCTCACCACTACTAGAGAAAAGTCTGCCTGCAGCAGCGAAGACCGAGCACAAACCAAAGTAAATAAATTAATTAAACTATAAAAAACAACAACAAAAAGAAGATGGATGTATTAAGCCATCTTTGGTTGAAATCACCAAACATCTTTGTGAAAATAAACCCTATGCTGATGCTGGCAATGACTTCTATCAATTAGTTAATTAATTTCATCGAATTCATTAATTAGCACCAGTAGTTTTCTGGTGGCATCTTTAGGATTTTCTATGTATAATATCATGGCCTCTGCAAACAATGACAGTTTTACTTCTTCTTTTCTAATTTGTATTCCTTTTATTTCTTTTCTTCTCTGATGAGGCATGGATGGACCTAGAGTCTATTGCACAGTGAGGAAACTTAGAGGAAAACAAATATCATATATTAATGCATAGACATGGAATCTAGAAAAATGGTACAGATTACCCTATTTGCAGGGCAGAAACAGAGACACAGATGCAGAGAATGGACACATGGACACAGAGTAGGAAGGGGAGGATGGAACGACTTGAAAGAGTAGCACTGACGTATATACACTACCAGGCTTCCCTGGTGGCTTAGCTGGTAAAGGAATCCCCTGCAATACAGGGGACCCGGGTTCGATCCCTGGGTTGGGAAGATCCCCTGGAGGAAGGCGTGGCAACCAACTCCAGTATTCTTGCCTGGAGAATCCCCATGGGCAGAGGAGCCTGGTGGGCTACAGTTCATGGGGTCGCAAAGAGTTGGACATGACTGAGCGATTAAGCACACATATACACTACCATGTGTAAATTAGCTGGTAGGAAGTTGCTGTATAGCACAGGGAGCTCAGCTCGGTGCTCTGTGATGACCTAGATGGGTAGAATGGGAGGTGGAGGTAGGAGGGAGGCTCAAGAGCGAGAGGATACATGTATACATGTATGTGATTCACATGGTTATACAGCAGAAACTAACACAACATTGTAAAGCAATTATACGCCAATAAAAATAAATTAACTTAAACAATTAAAAACTAAAACAAATGCTAGTAGTAAAATTCCACTACTAAAATTCTACTGTACAGGCTCCTTATGCCCATCCTCCACCAAAAAAGAAAAGGTTATCAGGTCACCATGCGTTTCTTGCAAGGCAGCCAAAACATTTCATGGAAACTCCCCAGCCACCGGAATTTTTAGACTCCTAATTTTTCACTCAGTTTGTTCTTGGCACCTAGAGAGGAGGAGCAATAAGTATCACAAGACCCATATGGCAGGAGAAGGCCATTTGCTCTGCACAGACTGATGGATAGGCTGACTCCAGAAAGCTTCAATTTCCAGGAGGAATGACAAGCCAAAATCTGTGCTATTCTCTTCTGAGGCAGCCAGGGTTTCTTTAGGAGTGTGCGACCATCACAACAACCTTATAGTAGGAAGATCACTATAAGGGACTGGACCCAGGAAGAACGCCTCTCCCTCAGAAGGCTCTCCTTTCATTGCAACCCTGCCAATGACGCTCCTCGCTAGAATCCTAACTGTACAGCTCCTCCTCCAGCTCAGCCTCCAGTCACGGTCACGCTCCATAATTTCAGCCAGCCTCTGGCAAGGAGAACCCTACATGAGCTCGACATAATCTGTTTCAGTGTCTTGCGGAGATAGACATCCTGGGGCCTATAATGTCCTTTAGCACTTTGTAGGTGTAGGTTGAGAGGAATCAGGGACTGTGCTCCAGAGGCAGTGGCTCCATCTAATGATGACTGAGTGCCATCTACATTCCTTGGTCTCCTCAGCTACAGCTGAACACGTTTTCCAAAGAATCTTCAGGCTTCTTCAACATTCTTCACCAAAAGTGAGTGAAGTAATACGATAAAATAAGTCTATCAAGGGAAAAAAGGAAATGTCTATTACTCCCTTCTTTCTGCCTCCTGTTTACCTTTTGGTATATAATTTGATTGCTTTGCATATAGTAATATAAGATAATTACATAGCTAATACTCTCTCTCCACAAGAGTGTGTTTCTTGAGGAGCTGTAAAAATAAACAACTCCACCCAAATGAAAAAAATAAGCAAAGGTTATATCTACTCAGAACTCGCTATATCAAGGGAGTCAGCAAGCATCATTTGTATTTGGTAGAAACACAAATGCAGGCAAGAGAAAGCTTTATAACTGCCCAAACTGGGAGGCTTCTGATGTGCTCTGATTGGAAGCGGTTGGCATGAGCGAGAAGAGGTAGGCTAAACAGAAGTGGTGTGTCTCGTGTAATTAGTTTGGAGAACATGTTTGGCATTCTGATTGGTCTTGATTTGGAAACAGAGGCAAAAAATAGGGATGCTGGCACTCACAGACCAAATCTTGACCATTCTTGGCTGATTGCTGCAGACTGAGTCAGATTTCTATTGTCATGTGTAATCCCTGTGCGTGTCAGACTCGGTCTCCCCATTTCATCACTGACACTTTTGCAGAAAGTTGACCAGTTCAAGAAAGGGTAGATTAAGCACACTTTACTGCTTGAGGATTCTCTAGTTGTCTCCATGTTCAATAGCATTACAAAATCTTTTTGACCTTTTTGTTGTTATATAATTCTGACAATCATCTGAGTAGGCTGTGCAAACGCATTTAAGAATCTGGATAAAATACAACAAACCAGTATCATGACCACTATGACAGAAACAAGAATAATGAATAGCCCCATAAGATGATTCAAAATCAGGAGCTCTGGTTGCCTAACCCAGGTCAGGAGAATAAGTCTTATATGCTATGAAGATCAGCCTTAGAAAACAAATACATTTTTCCCTTAAGGTTTTTTTTTTTCCTTAAGCTCCTGTTCTACTTTCCCTGCACCCATTTCATTGATCCGAGTATAGCGAGATGTATTGACAATGTCACAGATGACACCAGAACTAGCCAATAAGAAACAGTATTAGAAACTTGCATCACTACTCATGCCAGCCAGTTTAAACTGATATGTTTTCCATCTAAGGCAGAGATGATATTGTTAAAAAGCAGCTATTTGTCTCTTTGCCTCATTACCAACACTGTGGATACTTCTCTGTTTGCATAAATGAGTCAGTAATTCTTCCAGCGAGAGTGTTTGAATAATTAGGAGTGCCTTCATATAGGAACTTACATCTGATTTATGGAATTATAAATAAGATTTTCATTATTTACAAACTTGCATTAATAAAATATCTTCTCTCCAGCTTTGGTAACTTAAAGAATTAAGTTCTCTCCCTATGGAGAATTCTCAGAATACCTTTCCTGAAGTAAATAAGATGTTGCTGCTGCTGCTACTAAGTCGCTTCAGTCATGTTCGACTCTGTGCGATCCCACAGACGGCAGCCCACCAGGCTCCACCGTCTCTGGGATTCTCCAGGCAAGAAAACTGGAGTGGGCTGCCATTTCCTTCTCCAATGCATGAAAGTGAAAAGTGAAAGTGAAGTCGCTCAGTGGTGTCCAACTCCCAGTGACCCCATGGACTGCAGTCTACCAGGCTCCTCCGTCCACGGGATTTTCCAGGTGAGAGTACTGGAGTGGGGTGCCATTGCCTCCTCCGAAATGAGATGTTAGTATAAAGCAAACAGGACCAGTGTGCTGGCCACAAAGGAAGCAGCATCGTATAGGGCCACATGGAGATCCAGGGGAAAAGGAGTCATTTATGACATAAAGTTGGAACCAAGCCATTACATTATCTGGGTTACACATTTGGATCTCCATTAGTCATTTCCAAATGACAAAATGTTTGGTCATTGCCCTTCAAAGGTCGTTGAATTAAAATTTAGAATTATTGAGGATCTGATCAAGAGATTATAATAATTGGCTCTTCTTCTGGAAAAGAAGGTCACTAGCAAAGTCACAGGTTGATTTTTTTTTTAAGGTCATCTGTTCATGCAGATGCAGGTGGAAATATCACCCTATGGTCTCATTTGATGAAATCAGAATTGCCCAGAGGTTTTGATGATAGGGTCTGGTGATAGATGACATTTCTAGCAATCAGTGAGATTGAGGGGAGTGGATAGCATTTAGGATAACCTAAGAATGAAATTAGTGTATACTCTAACAACTGTTATTAGGAAGGAAGGAAAAAAAATAACTGCAGGTCAGCAAATTCCAGTGATCTTTAGAAAATGATTAAAAGGGTGAATACACAAACAAATCAAAAACAAAGCAAGAATTAGGCAGGTGTTTTAGTCCAATGTCTTGGGGAAATCTATACATTATCTGAGGTCATTTGTTTGTTTTCAAGTTCTTGGGTTACTGTTTATTTCAGAAAATATGCTGTTTGGAAGGATTTCTGAGAATTCTCAGTTTGAGGTCCCCTATTGGAGTAGTCTTTCAATTATGTAGAATTTCAAATTTCCTCTTTAGTTGTGAAAGGTGAACCCAAAGATTGACTCCCTGGAGTTTCACTGCTGTATTTGATGTTAACGTTATCAGATAAGGTTACTTCCAGAGAGGTTCAAGGGCAGTTTTTCTTTGACGTCTCTTCCAATAGATGAAAACTCTTGGTTATCACGCAGCTCCTTGGGAAGCTGTTGTAGGAAGGTGGCAATAGGGAATGGATAGAGCACATAAGTACCCTGTAATATTTTGTCTTATCTGCATGCAGTAGGGAAGATGAAATCACTAAACGCATGAGCCTTCCAGTCACCAATGTGTCTTCCAGGGAGTGGACCACAGGGCCATAAGACCTAGTGAGAATACTTTGCCAGGGAAACTCAAGAGTTTCTGAGGTTTCACCTAATTTTTAGTTAAGGAAGATTTTTATTCTTTCAACCTTTCCAGAAGATCATAGGCAGTAAGGGGAGTAAAGGTTTTGAGAAACCTAGAGTTATTATTCCCCATATAGCATGTGCCTTGTTCACTGACACAAAAGTTGATATGCCAGAGGTTGGAAACACAAATTTAAGAAGATTTTTAGCATCTCCAGGGGCTGTAGATTTCAACAAGGAAATGCCTCAACCTCTTCTGAAAACAGACAGCCAATAACTATAACATAGTCAAATCACATGGAGGTGGAAGCTGGATAAGATGCATTTGATAGTATTCAAAAAGCCCTTGAGGTTTTGGTTTCTGGCTATGTCCTACCTTTATAATTTTTTCAGCAGTATGTTTTTTACAGCTGAGGCATGACCTCCAAATAATCTCAGCTTTGTTTTCTAAATTTCCCTACCAAAATTAAGATAGTAACTAATTTGTCTATACCATAATGAATAGCTTCAGGCCAAAGAATGGTTTCAGCATTGCAGTGAAGAGTGCAACTAGATCTTTCCCATTCTTCCATTTACAAGCCAGAGGCTAAATGTTGGTAATTTATAATTGTTTCTTTGCATCCCTCTGAGACTTATCCTTTCAGGGATTAGACAGGATAATAACCCGCTTGTTTGACATACTGATCTGCTGGAGTACTTCCTTTAGTTTCTTTGTTATGTCTTTTTGCATAAGCCTCAACTTTTACAATAGTCACCTCTCTAGGAAAGCTGGAAAGTGTTTTAAAGTTCCTTAACTGGCTTTCCATTTCTAATGGGGGTTCTAGCAGAAGTGAGAGTCTTCTTTCGTTTCCAAAGTACCCCAAAGCCATATGCCAAAAGCATATCTGCTGTCTGTATATATGTTTGCTCTCTGGCCTTAGGTTAATTGACAAGGGCTGCCGTCTATGGGGTCGCACAGAGTCGGACAGGACTGAAGCGACTTAGCAGCAGCAGCAGCAGCAGTATGTATAGTAAGTTCTCCATTAGGCTTATTTTACATACGGTAAGGTCTTCCCTGATGGTTCAGCAGTAAAGTATATCTGCCTGCAATTCAGGAGATGCAGGTTCTATTCCTGGGTCGAGAAGATCCCCTGTAGGAGGAAATGGCAAACCACTCCAATATTCTTGCCTGGAAAACCCCATGGACAGAGGAGCCTGGTGGGCTACAGTCCATTAGGTCGCAAAGAGTCGGGCACGACTGAGCAACTGAGTCTGCCTATGGAAGAGGACTATATTCTATAAGGGAGTTTGAATTAGTGATAGCATATCCTGTTGGATAACCTTCAGTTTCAGTTTTGAGGCATGATCCATTAATAATCAGGTCACAGTTCTCAATGAGAGGCTCCAGCAAACACGAGCAGAGTAGAGTTCCCCAACAGAGGTATGAGGCTCCCCTTCTAGCTGTAATGGGAGAGTGGGGGGATTCAGGGTGCTGCAATGGAGAATAATATGACAGGGAGACAGTGAAAGAATTTCACGAAAAGTTAACTGGCTGGCTGAAAAGTGTTGTGTGTTCTCAGGCAGCAGTGATGTTCGTACTGTATGAGAAGCCATGAGGTCAAGCAAGGAGCCTAGATCTAGTTCAGCAGAAGTACCAACAAGTTGTACAGCAGCAGCTCTCCTGTCAGGAGTGAGGTTATAGCAAGCAATGAGTTTTTGATGATTCCCATGAAATTGAGTTACAACTGCAAAATCTTGTCCAGATTGCACAAATGGACAAAACGGCTTGTTGTAGTTAATGATATTGAAGTAAGGTTGTTGAAGAACTAACTCTCTCTTAGAGAAGGCCTGTTAATGCTTGGACTTTCTGAAGAGAGAGTTTCTTTACTTAGCCTCAGTCAAGTCCTAAAATGCTAGTGCAATTTCAGTGAAGTCTGGCACCCATCATCTAGAATATCCAGTTAAACTTAGAAATTCTTTTAGTAGCTATTTTTTGAAGGGTCTAGGATAATTTTAGATTGATTTTAGTCTATCAGGAAATAGTGTTCTGTCCCTTATTATATAGGTCATATCCTAAATAATGAATGGTATTTTAGCAAATTTGTCTTTTGAAGCTATATGTTCCTTTTCTGCTAAGGCTGAGAGAATGTAAACTGAATACTTTTTTATGAGTTTCCTTGTTCTCTGAAGAAAATAGGAGATCATCCATGTATATTTCACAATTGACTCACAAGGGAAATTTAATCTTTAAGTATTGATTTGAGGAAAAAAAGAAAAAAACCTGGGGTGTGATTGTCCAGGTATATTGCTTTCTTACTCAGGTAAAGGCAAAAAGATATTGTCTATTCTATTCTAAAGCCACACTGAAAAAGACAATGATCTAATATGGTAAAGCAAGTGGCTTCAGGCAGAGTTAATGACAGGGTGGTATTTACATTAAGTACTATCAGGAACCAAAGGATAACAATTTTACTAATGGCCCTGAGGTCTGAACAAATTGATATCCTCATCTGTCTAGTTTCTTTACTAGCAGGACAGGAGTATTATGAAGGCTATTTGAGTAATAGCCTTGGGATATAAAGCTTTCAACTATTAGGTTTAATCCCTTCTTTGGCTCCTGGCTTCAAGAGATATTGGGGAAGTTTGTATAAGTTTGGTAGGATCTGCCTGAATTTTGCTATGTTTTGCTTCTATTATTTTTCCTATGTCAACTGAAACTTTAGCTAATAGTGTTAGATATGATGTAAAGACCTTTATCCGGGCTGTGTACCAAATATAATGGAGAAGATAAGGGACCAGTCAGAGAAGACACAACTTGATTATGAATAAGAGTACCCTTAAGAAACTGTCCCTCTGGTGTGTATTTAATGTTATAGTCTCATTTACAAAGTATTTAATAAATCTTTTGCTATTAAGTTTGCAGGGGTGGTATCGCAGAGCAGGAAGGAATGTTTTTAGTCAAGGGCCCACAGGTTACAGTTAAGGACTAGGAGGCAGGGAACACCTATGGCTATTTGAAATACCTACTGTCTGAGTGGGGGCTTCCCTGGTGGCTCAGAGGTTAAAGTGTCTGCCTCCAATGTGGGAGACCCGGGTTCGATCCCTGGGTCAGGAAGATCCCCTGGAGAAGGAAACGGTAACCCACTCCAGTATTCTTGCCTGGAGAATCCCATGGAAGGAGAAACCTGGTAGGCTACACTCCACGGAGTCACAAAGAGTCAGACACGACTGAGTGACGGGACGGGACTGTCTGAGTGGTGTGTTTAACTCTTAGACAGTTGAGCAAACATGGTAAAGCTTAACATAAAGAGGAGTGTCCCTGTCTACCAGTAATTGATGAGGCTAACCATTTATATTTATATTTAATTCACACTGAATGTTTAAAGTTGAAAATTCTGAGCTCTTTTTCCTTTCTTGCATCATCCCTCATTCATCTAAATAAAAGAATTTTTCTTCACCTTGTTTTTTCTTCAGATGGGACTACCTTTTTTTATCCCTCCAGCGTCAATTCAATTCACAAATGTCTACAACTCATCCTTGGCAATAGGTGGTTAGTTTGGAAGTGAGCTACCTATCAATGTGATCTATGGGAACTTAAGATTATTTGGGTTCTATCTTGCTTTTTGTTCTAAAGCCCTTTCAAGATGTTCAGTCAGGTGTAATTCCAGTAAAGGGGCTATTTAAGATTCCAATCTCATCTTTATTTCCAATTTCATGTTTAACTCCATTGTCAAAATGAGATGAAAGGACTGCCCCTTCTTGAATTTCCAAATATATTTTTTTGAAAGTATTTACTAATCTTTCTAAAAATTTCCCATTATTTCATCTCTCTTCTATTTGCATGATTAAACTGTGGTGCAGCCAAATTTTAAAATGTTTTAAATTTTTTAATATGAAATTATGGTTAAAAAGCATGTAACATAAAAATTTTAAATCCTTAACTACTTTTAAGAATGAAGCTTAGTAGTGTTAGGCTTCCCTTGTAGCTTGGACAGTAAAAAAGAATCCACCTGCAAGGCAGGAGATGTGGGTTCAGTGTCTGGGTTGAAAATATCCCTTTGAGAAGGGAATTCACTTCATGACTGCCTGGAGAATTCCATGGACAAAGGAGCCATGAGGTCGGAAAGAGTCAGACACCACTGAGAGACTAATCATAGTGTTAACTACATTCACATTATCATGCACCAGATCTTCAACTGATTTTTACTGGAAATATTTTGGGTATGACTTTCAGGAGACTTTGCTCTATTGGCAAGTGCCTTTTTTTGACTCTTAGTTTATTGAGGAAGGAAGGATCCTGCAGTTCCCTTTCTGGGTCAGTCCAATCACATTTTGCAATTCAGAATTTAGCATCTGAGGTTCCAACCAACATGTGTATAACTTAATATAGATCAGGTAACCATGGGTCTCACCTGCAATGCAGGAGACCTGGGTTCGATCCCTGGGTTGGGAAGATCCCCTGGAGGAGGGCATGGCAACCCACTCCAGTATTCTTGCCTGAAGAATCCCCATGGACAGAGGAGCCTGGCAGGCTATGAGTCCATGGGGTCGCAAAGTCAGACATGACTTAGCAACTAAGTGCAGCAAAACCATGAGTCTAATGCACTCCAAAGAATTGTAAGTTATTCTATGAATATTTGTAGGTCTTGTCTGCGTTTAAGGATGCCTTAGTTATAGCTCATGATTCAGTTTGGTTCCAAAGTTTAAATTCTACAGTTGCCTACACATTTAATTCATGGGAGGGATGGATCTTAAGAGGAAATTGGAATTTCAATTCTTCAAAAAATTACGTGATCTGGACAAGAGAGACAAAAGGGAGGAGTCCACAGAGGTATAAACAGAGAGATTAGAAAGGAAAAAAGAAGAGGAATGTTTGATAGTGGGAGGCAACTGGAAGACAAGCCTGGGGAGGAATTACTTCAAAAATGTGTCTTATCTTTTAATATACGAGCTTGTCAAATTGCTCATTGTTATTAGCCAAAGAATCTTCTAGTGAAGAAATTGTTGATGAGAATTTTATTTGGAGGCCTCTGCTACCAATAAAAAATGCTGCTCATTGGGCTTGAAAAATATTATTCTCTTTCCTTTTAGGGTATCTCTAAAAATGATCAATTAAAGATTGGAGACAGGATGGCAGAGTAGAAGGACCTTGAGCTCACCTCCTTTCAGGAGAAGACAAAAATCACAACTAAATGATGAACAGTCATGAATGAAAAAGACTGGAACATATCAAAAATAATTCCACATTCAAAGACAAAAAGAAGAAAGCCAACAAGAGGGTAGAAGTCACATTTGCAATATAGTAAAATCCTTTATCGTCTGGGTGGGTGACAAGTTCTCCCACAGGAGTAAGAGTTCTAGCCCCACATCAGATTCTCCAGCCTGAGAACCTAGATCAGGAGTCCCCAGAGCATTTGGGTTTGAAGGCCAGTGGGACTTGATTGCTTGGGGAGAACCAGAGATTCTACTTTTAGAGGGCACACAAAAGGTCTGGCACATGCCAGAACCCAGGGCAAAAGCAGTGACTTCAAAGAAACCTGGGCCAGACCTACCTGCTAGACTTAGAGGGTCTCCTGGGGATGCAGGGGGGCAGCTGTGCCTCTCTGGGGTCATAAAAGCTGGGGGCAGAAATATCAAATGAACAATTGTGCTTAAGTCAAATGTTCTCCAGGTGGCAATATAAAATGAACAATCGTGTTCAAGTCAAATATTCCCCAGAATGGCCACTAAAAGCCAAATCAAACTCAGTGAAGTTATGCCATTAGAGAAATAGGTGCAAGATTTAAGAGAGCATTCATAAGCAGAACTTTTTCTAACAAAAAGAGGTGATTTGGACTTAGACAAACCCCTAGCAATGGTCAGTGAAAAGTGATGATTATGTACCTCATGCCTTGGGCCCCAACTATTTATTTGCCTTCAAACACAGACCTGACAGTCTGCACCTCACAGACATCAAGCTCTCAGAACTTTCAGTCAAGCTCTCAAATCAGGAATTAAAGATGGAAGGAGATCTCTATCCAGTTTTGTTGTGGACACATTTCTTTTTTTCTAAATGGACACTGGCTTCAGAAACCATAAACTCGATGGTTGATGAAGCTAGCTTTTGCACAACGGGCTTACAAAGGTCTTCAACCCTGAAAGTGTCACTGCCTGTGTTCTATTCAGTAAGGCTCCTTCTTATCACAACACGTTTACAGACACAACCAAACACGGAAGCACAAAAGGAGATGAAAAGGAGCAGCTTGATTCCACCAAGGATGCGAAACAAATGGAAACCAACAATAAAACCCTGGTACCAAACTGAAAATAAATAGCCAAGTAACACAAAAACAGCCAAGTTTAGGCCTAGTGCTGACTTACCTCAGCAGTGTGGATTCAACAAGCATCAAGCAGCAAAATGCAGGGGCCTCCATGAGCATCAGACATCAAAGTGACAGGCAGTGCAGAGTGGATCTCAGTGGAACCTTCAGGAAAACTGTGGAAATAAACAAAGACCATCCAAATGAGAACGAACACGCCTGCTTATTGAGAACTTTCTACAGCGTGGGAATCAGTCACCATCTCTTACATTTGACAGAGACTCAAAAGCAGGCAAGGGAGTGGAAAACTTTATAGTGCAAAATGGAAGACACCAGGTGTGCTTTGATTAGAGATTTGTTAACACAGGGAAGCAGGAGGTGGGCTAACAGGAAGCCACGTATTCTATGTGATTGGTTTGGAGAACACGTTTGGTTCTCTGTTATTAGTCCTGAGCTGAAGTGGAGACAAATAAATAGGGACACTGGCACTCACAGACCAAGTCCTGACCATCCGTGCCTGATTGCTGCAGAAGTGTTGGTTTAACTTTCCAGGCTGGTTGCTGCAGAGATGATGGCTCAAAGTTCTACTGTTATATATGGTTTATCCATTTGTAAATGTAGTGTCTGAGGGAAAATCCTATGATTTGCATTAATTTTTCTCAATGAGTTCTAGCCCCAATCCTGGTAAAGAATAGAAATTCTATAAATATTTGTGAAGAAGAAAGGTAATGAGAGAGAGAGAGATAAAAAGCACAACAGCAGTGAATCCCAATTAAGGATGATAAACTAAAGGAAATGTCAGTGCAATGAAGCCATTTGAGAAGATCATAGGAAACATGCCTTCAGGCAGTGTTGTTTAGCTGTAATCCACAGAAAGAGCAGTACAGAATCCTTCAACATGATACCCAACATTCTGAAAAGACGTCACTTAATCAGAGAGAAGCTACATTACATCATGTGAAAATGAAAAGAGTCACAATGACTGGCAAAAAAAATATTGTCCTCCCAGGCAAAAGGATGGTCTTTGAGGTAGTGTCTTGTGGGACTACCTGTTCAAGTAATTGTCTTTTCAACCCCTTGCCTTTGAGGAGAGAGCACTGTCAGAAACTTCTGAAACATAGTAATAAATAAGAAGTGGCTGTTTACTTCCAGACAGAACCTTCTATTGCTCCCACAGGTACCTGAGGCAGATAGGACATTAATCCAATGTGTTTGCTTCACACAGACACCTGCATGCATGAACATCACCCACACCCCACCGCTACCCCCACACCCACATACACACCAGAGACAGAGAGAATTTAAATAGATTCCAACATTACCTGGAGAAAAATAGTTATGGGCTCTTTAAAAAGGAAGTATCAATAAATCAGTGCCTAAGGTATCTGTGAGAGGTCAAATTAAGAAGCTGGCAGTAAACCAGGGGAGGTTAGCAAAGATATAAATTGTATGTTAATTTCAAATTAGCATTTACACTGGTTCCAGGCTTCAAAGGGCAAGGATCTGAGAGAGAGAAAGTAGTCAGAGGAGGAAAATTATTCATCCTAATTGAAAAAGGACTGTCTTGAGGGATTCATACTAGGGAGGAAGGCTCTTGGTATTATTGTAATCTGTCCCCTTGTGGCTGAGCAGTATGGAAGTAAAAGCCATTTCCCCTGGGCTAAGAAGCTGGGTACCCCATCAAATCAAGTGATGGTCTAGGGCATCAAGAGATATTTGGTTTTAATTCAGAGCTAAAAGGAAACCAAGGAAATTTTAATACCTTGAATGGCCAACAGCTATCTCAAGGTGTTAGAACTACAGCAATAATTTCAAAAAGTCTAAAATGATACAGCAATAGAAGAGGAAAAATAATTTTCCCTCAACTCTTGGCTGAGACCCCTGTAATAAAAGAGATTCAGTTCAGTTCAGTCACTCAGTCGTGTCTGACTCTCTGCTACCCCATGAATCACAGCACGCCAGGCCTCCCTGTCCACCACCAACTCCCAGAGTTCACTCAAACTCATGTCCATCGAGTCGGTGATGCCATCCAGCCATCTCCTTCTCTGCCGTCCGCTTCTCCTCCCACCCCCAATCCTTCCCAGCATCAGACTCTTCCAGTGAGTCAACTCGTCGCATGAGGTGGCCAAAGTATTGGAGTTTCAGCTTTAGCATCAGTCCTTCCAATGAACACCCAGGATTGATCTCCTTTAGAATGGACTGGTTGGATCTCGTTGGAGTCCAAGGGACTCTCAAGAGTCTTCTCCAGCACCACAGTTTAAAAGCATCAATTCTTCGGCGATCAGCTTTCTTCACAGTCTAACTCTCACATCCATACATGACCACGGGAAAAACCATAGCCTTGACTAGACGGACCTTGGTTGGCAAAGTAATGTCTCTGCTTTTTAATATGCTATCTAGGTTGGTCATAACTTTCCTTCCCAGGAGTAAGCGTCTTTTAATTTCATGGCTGCAATCAGCATCCACAGTGATTTTGGAGCCCAAAAAAATAAAATCTGACACTGTTTCCACTGTTTCACCATCTATTTCCCATGAAGTGATGGGACCAGATACCATGATCTTTGTTTCCTGAATGTTGAGCTTCAAGCCAAACTTTTCACTCTCCTCTTTTACTTTCATCAAGAGGCTTTTTAGTTCCTCTTCACTTTCTGCCATAAGGGTGGTGTCATCTGCATATCTGAGGTGACTGATATTTCTCCCAGCAATCTTGATTCCAGCTTGTGCTTCTTCCAGCCCAGCGTTCCTCATGATGTACTCTGCATATAAGTTAAATAAGCAGGATGACAATATACAAACTTGACGTACTCCTTTTCCTATTTGGATTAACAAGAGAAAAACAAGTTTTTTAATATGTATACCTCATGTATGCATGGGAGATACCCAAGGAAAATTGAGTAACTCAAAGTGAAGTCTTAAAGTTCCAGCTTATACATAGTATCTTCAATAAAGAACTGTAAACTCATGGAGAAATGACAAGAGAAAAGAAAGCTGTTTTTGACTTTCAAAGGTGACAAAATGTGGGAAGGTAGATCTGTGGGAGGAAGCTAGGAGCAGATAAAGCCTAGTTAGTCGTTTGTTATGTAGATTTCTCTGGTGCCTTTTACAACCTAAAGCTGTTTAGGCACTGAGGATTAACTACTGGGGATTAACTTTTGTCCTTGCTGGTGGAGAGGAGAAGGGGGGACACATCTATGTGCTGCAAATCTATTTAGGCAAATAGGAGGAGGGCAGAGAACGTTCCCTGTACCTGCTTCTTCTCTGTTGCTGCAGCTCAAAACAATTCTTATGCCAAAGTGGCATATTTGGGGGTGGCATATTCTACTGGGCTTCCCTGGTGGCTCAGATGGTCAAGAATCTACCTGCAATGTAGAAGACCTGGCAGGCTACAGTCCATGGGGTCTCAAACAGTTGGACACGACTAAGCAAAAGAGCCTGGTGGGCTGCAGTCCATGGGATCGCTATGAGTCGGACATGACTGAACGACTTCACTTTCACTTTTCACTTTCATACATTGGAGAAGGAGGTGGCAACCCACTGCGGTGTTCTTGCCTGGAGAATCCCAGGGACAGGGGAGCCTGGTAGGCTGCCGTCTATGGGGTCACACAGAGTCGGACACGACTGAAGTGACTTAGCAGCAGCAGCACCAGCAGCAAGCAACTAACACTATTCTACTCCTCCTCCAGGGTGATGGATTCTTTATGCCTTATATTGGGTTAAACAGTGATACTCCCCACCCCCCTTCTCACCCCCCACCCCCAGTTTGTGCCTACCTAAGAATTATGAGGGCTTCCCTGGTGGTCAGAAGGTAAAGAATCTGCCTGCAATACAGGAGACTTGGGTTCGATCCCTGGGTCACGAATATCCCCTGGAGAAGGGAATGGCTACCCACTCCAGCATTCCTGCCTGAGAAATCCCATGGACAGAGGAGCCTGATGGGCTACAGTCCATGGGGTCACAAAGGGTTGGATATGACTAAGCGACTAACAATGATTGACTGACTAGGACCTTTTGATTGTGGCCTTCTTTGGAAATAGGTTCTTTGCAGATATAATCAACTTAAAATGTAATGACTGGGTATCCTATTAAGAAGAAGGAATCTGACACAAACACAGGGGAGCAGGACAGAGGCAGAGGGACTGTAGTGCTACAAGCCAAGGAACTGCAAGGATTGCAGCAAGCACCAAAATCTAGGCAGATCAAAGGAGGGATTCTCCTCTGGGGCCCTATGAGAGAGTGGCCCTACCAACATCTTGATTTGGGACATCTAACCTCCAGAACTATGAGAAAATAAAGTTTTGTTGTAGTAGTTTGTTACAGCAGCCCTGGAAAACTAGTACAGCCCTGAGAAGAAAACTGGATGGCATATTCAAAAATGGATGACAAATTCAGTACCTATTTATTGTGCACTAACTATGCCCCAAATTGGGGCTGCAGAGAACACAAAGATACATATGACCAGATCCTGCTTTGGTAGAACTCAGAATCAAAACTGTCGCTGACTTTCGTAAGAAAAAAAAAATTATTTTCCTTTCAATGACCCTGTCAGGTTAGCAACATACTGGGAGAAAGATCCGAGAGGATCAAAGCTGTGAGTACTCAGCGCTTAGGCCATACTACAAATGACTTGTAAACCACGGCAGAGTGAAAAAAAAAGTATAATAATAAGTTCAGGACGAAGTGGTACCATGCAAATCAAATGGTTTCTTAAGCAGTTCTGTAGAGAAAAGGAAACGTTTTGAACTACTTTTTTCCCCCTTCCCCCAGGATTTTTTCTTTTCCGTAATTAAGAAGCCAACATGAAGCAGCGGGAAGCAAAGTGTTGGTGGGGAGGTAATTACTAATAGGAACATCAGTGCTGACACACACTTGCTAGGAATAAACCTCTGGCATTTTTACCTATAACAAACCTGTCATCAGTGAAGGCACTTAAGAAAGCTTCTTTGCTAGTCTTCCGAACATTAGAAAAAATAATTATGGTAATATAAGGTATTTAACAAACACTTCATGAGTGAAAAATTCTCTTGCCCAGTTCCTTCTCAAATGATTAGTTCTTAGTGATGGAAATTAACTTCTCTTTGCCCCCAGATGATCAAATTAGAGCAACTCTATCTAGTTTTAATCCCTGAAATTTAAAAAAATAATAATTTATAAAGCCTGGAACTTACTATAGTGTTAGTGTTAACTGTTCAGTCGTGTCCTACTCTTTGTGACCCTATAGACTGTAGCCCACCAGACTCCTCTGTCCATGGAATTCTCCAGGCAAGAATACAGGAGTAGATAGCCATTCCTTTCTTCAGGGGATCTTACTGACCCAGGGATGGCAGGTCAAAGGATACAGTGTCCTGTATCACAGGCAGATTCTTTACCATCTGAACCACCAGGGAAGACCAACTGACTATTACTGGAGTTAACTCCTCATGTGACCTTCCACATCTTCTTATATCTTATATCTTCTCACATCTTTCCTGGGTTGAGAAGATCCCCTGGAGAAGGAAATGGCAACCCACGCCAGTCCTCTTGCCTGGAAAATTCCATGGATGGAGGAGGCTGGCAGGCTACAGTCCATTGGTTCGCAGAGTCGGACATGGCTGAGCAATTAATTTAATTAATTTATATCTTTCCAACACAGTGTAGGTTTGAGATACGTCAAAGAAAAATTGCATTGCACATGGTAAAATAAATGAGGACTTTATTCAAGACCATCTCAGTAGAGGTCATTGTTGCTGTCATTCAGCCACCAAATCGTGTCTCACTCTTTGCAACCCCATGGACTGCAGCACGCCAAGAACCTCTGTCCTCCACTATATCCCGGAGTTTGTTCAAATTCATGTCAGTTGATACTATCTAACCATCTCATTCTCATCCTTGGCCACCCTCTTCTCCTTTTGCCCTCAATCTTTCCCAGCATCAAAGCCTTTTCCAATGAGATGACTCTTCCCATCAGGTGGCCAAAGTATTGGAGATTCAGTAACAGAGAGAGATTGAACATAACTCTGGAAACCACTAATAGCAGCTGGGTATTTGTAGCCAATGGGCAGGGTGAGGGAGTAGAAAGAAAGTTATGAGGAATTTGGTTTGGTGTCAAGGATAGAGGGACCCCCTGCTAAACTGGTTTGGCAGGATTCTTGCTGAACTAGGCTGACAGGCCAAGGATAAGGCCTACTAGAGAAGAGGGCTCAGAGCAGCCCAGCTAACATCTAGTCAAGGAGTGAGAGTCCTTTCAGATGATACACTCAACCAGTCTTCACACTAACAGAGGTGTGATAGCCCAGGGTCCAAGAACTGGACTACATTTACCCACATGTTTGATTGTGTTTGTTTTACTTTCCTTTGGTTCATTGGCCAACTGTTCAAAATAATCTTAGAAATTATTTTGAAGGCATGATTTAGAAATCACCTGAGTCATTTTTGACTAACTGGTATTTGTGAATTTATAGAAAGACTACAATTCAAATAACTCATATGCTTATATATCAATAAAAACCATCAGGGCACTTCCATGGTGATCCAGTGGTAAGACTCCAATGCAGGGGGCCCAGGTTCAATGCCTGGTCAGGGAATTAGACCCCACATGTTGCAACTAAGAGTTTGCATGCCACAGTGGAAGACCCTGCATGCCACAATGAAGGTTGAAGATCCCACATGCGACAACTGACTTGGGGCAATCAAATAAATATATAAAATATTTTATAAAAAATTAAAAATAGCTTTCATGGTAAGTTTGCTTTGTTCCTTGTTCAACAGTTGTGACACATAATGGTGAAAAGAAAGACAGCGTAGACATGAGTCAGGAACAGGGCCTCACCAGATGCACAGACAGTTGGAGTAGATAGCCATTCCCTTCTCCAAGGTACCTTACTGACCCAGGGATCGAACCCAGATTGAACCCCCAGGTACCTCCTGAGAGCCTCCCAGTTCTCCCAATTAGGAGAACTTCAGACTCATTGTCTGAGTTGCTCAAGGTCACATGCAGAAGCCAGGATTTGAAGCCAGACCTGTCTGACTCCAAGATAAGATTCTTTCCATTACACCAGCACTTCCCAAACACCAGGCCTTGGACATGGGCCAGCTCAAATTAAGTTATAAGCTGTCAGAAGCAAAATGAAAAATACAAGGACAATGTAGTGGGTTTTTTTTTTAACAAAATGAATTCAATTTAAAGTATTGTTCTTTTTCTGAGATTATGGCCACTTCTAGTGTTGAAAATGTTCTTTCTGTTATGAAATGATAGTGGTTATGATGGTGATTACTTATGTTTGTTTTTGCTTTTCAATGTCTTTACCAGACAAAATATAAAACTTGGCCAAGCTGTAAATGACACCTGAATGTTTTTGATATTTTGTCACTCATGGAATTTTAGAACCTGGAAATCAGCTCTGCCAAAAGTCAAGTTCCTATGAAGCACAGGGGAAACAGGCAGCTTGGCATGTTCATTAAGTTCTTCCCCCACTTCCATGTTCACATCAACCTCTGAAATTTAGAGAAGTCATTCCAATTAAAAGAAAAATTAACATCTCTAATTGTTTTGGTTTTCTGATTTTTTTTTAAGGTTTTATTGGAGCGGAGTTGGTGATGGACAGGGAGGCCTGGCGTGCTGTGATTCATGGGGTCGCGGAGAGTCGGACACGACTGAGCGACTGAACTGAACTGAACTGAACTGAACTGAGTTGCTTTCCAGTGTTGTGTTAGTTCTTGCTGTACATCAAAATGAATCAACTATATATATACATATATTCCCCGCTTTTTGGATTTCCTTATCTTTTAGGTCACCCATAGAGCACTGACTAGAGTTCCCTTTGCTACAGAGGAGGTTCTCATTCATTTCAGTCTAGTCCCTCAGTCGTGTCTGACTCTTGTTGACCCTGACTTTTTGTGACCCCATGAACTGAAGCACACCAGGCTTCCTTGTCCATCACCAACTCCCAGAGCTTGCTCAAACTCATGTCCATCAAGTCAGTGATGCCCTCCAACTATCTCATCCTCTGTCATCCCATTCTCTTCCTGCCTTCAACCTTGCCCAGCATCAGGGTCTTTTCCAATGAGTCAGTTCTTCGCAACAAGTGGCCAAAGTATTGGTGCTTCCCCTTTAGCATCTGTCCTTCCAATGAATATTCAGGACTAATTTCCTTTAGGATTGACTGGTTTGATCGCCCTGAAGTCCAAGGGACACTCAAGAGTCTTTTCCAATACCACAGTTCAAAAGCATCAATTCTATAGCACTCAGCTTTCTTTATGGTCCAACTCTCACATCCATACATGACTACTGGAGACTTCTGACGAAATGTAGTCCACTGGAGAAGGGGATGGCAGATCACTTCGATATCCTTGCCTTAAGAACCCCATGAACAGTATGAAAATGTTCTTATTAGTTATCTGTTTTATACATAGCAGTGCATATATGTCAACCACACTCTCCCAATTTATCCCACCCCTCTTTTTCCTCCTTGGTGTCCATACATTTGTTTTCTACATCTGTGTCTCTATTTCTGCTTTGCAAATAGGTTCACATTTGTACCATTTTTCTAGATTCCACATATATACATTAATACACAATATCATGGAACAAGGACAGACACCAAGGCATAGCTAGAGAGGATGAGAATCGAGATGATTCTAAGGAGTAGAAGAAAACCAGCCATTGGAGGGTCTAATGGCAGGAGGAGAAGCCAAAGGATATTGCTCAGACTGAGAGGCAGTGTGTACACTATCTCTTTTGCAGAGAGCACAAGCAGAATCATTATTCTGTGCGGAATCCACCTTGTTTTTTACCTCTCCAGGGCTCCATCCCCTGGAGGGATGCTCACCTTCACCCACAAGGATGCACGCTCCTCAGTGAACTCAGCAGAAGTACAGACAGATCAGCACTCCTGTACATGCAAGAAGGTCTTACTTCCCAGGTTCCTCATTTTCAAGGGCTACTATTTTTAGATGACCATTTTTGAAGATGACCAGACATCTCTGACATAACAGGAGGTGTTCTATTTTTCACTTTTGCCCGCTAGCTTACTGGATGTAATAGAGAAAAAAGAAGAAGCTCTCATTTCCTACCAAACCAAAAGATACAGTATGTCATGTCTAAGAGCCTTACAGTTAAGAACACTGGGCATGTAATGGTCCACATTCAGTGGGTAATTCAGCTCTCTAAACTCTTGGGGCCTCTGTTTCCTTGCTTATAAAATGTGAATAATAATATTCCCCACTTAATAGAGTTGCTGTAAGAATTGAAAACTGTATGTTCAGTACTACATCGACCTCCAGGTATATCCAATCAGTTAAGTTCAGTCGCTCAGTCGTGTCCAACTCTTTTGACCCCATGAACTGCAGCACACCAGGCCTCCCTGTCCATCACCAACTCCGGGAGTCGACCCAAACCCATGTCCATTGAGACAGTGATGCCATCCAACTATCTCATCCTTTATCGTCCCCTTCTCCTCCTGCCCTCAATCTTTCCCAGCATCAGGATCTTCTCAAATGAGTCAGCTCTTCACATTAGGTGGCCTATTATGACATGGTTTATATTTACTGTAAGTAGGATAGCTGAGCATGTCCTAACATACAATAAATAATAAACATGTACTACTAAAGAGAGTTGATTGCCTAAACTTGAAGTAAAAAATTCAAGGGGGCCTAACAAGCACGTCTAGCTGTTGTTCTACTCTCCCACTGATTGGCAGCTACAGAGGATGAGGAATGATAACCACCCCACACCCCATTCTCCTCACTCAAGAGACTCAACCTTTAATACAGTTCCCCGGGTTTCCACATTGGAGTGGAGTGGAGTGTGCAGTGTTAGCTATCTGCCACTAGACCTCTAATGATGTTGGTCCATTCTAGCCAGTAAAAAGCACAGTCGAAAGGTCAACAACCCTGTCCTTAGATTGACTCAGACATTGAGAGAAGGATTGCCATGACAGAATGAGGGCTAGGGCGCAGGTATTATTTCTGAGGCTGGTCCTTGTTCTAGGTTTTTGGTGGGAATCCATTTGCCAAATCTCTTTCAAATTCTGGATAGCTCTTCCAAGTTTATTTCTAAGTATTGGTGTCCTTTCTTATTGCTTTCAGATTGTCTCATACACAACCTTTATTTCTCTTTAAGCTACCATCAGAGTTCATTTTAAACCAAGTCTTTTTCTTACTAATTTTTTTCACTGTAAAGTTGATAATCTTATTAGTGTTAAGAGATTTGTGAAACAAAGTTGGATTACTATAAGGGCCATCTGAAGCCAGATGCCTGAAGTCAGGGGCTGCTGAACTACAGCCAGCTGGCCAAGTGGCCCTGCAGCCTGATATTGTAAATATGTTTTTATTGGAACACAGTCACATCCATCCATTTACATTTATTCTCTATTGCTGCCTTCTTGCTACAAGAGCGGAGTTAACTACCTGGGACAGAGATTGTATAGTCTGCAAAACTGAAAGTATTTACTATCTGGTCCTTAACAGAAAAATTTACTGTTTCCATGCCTTATGGAGTCAGATCACTATAAGAAAAATTGGTCAACTCTTAGAAAAGTTAGTCGGCTACCATCATGATAATTAAGTAGCCAGTTCTGTCCAAAATTGTCCACGATCGCAACGTGTCTTAATGAGATCTGACACTTGAAAACATTTTCTATTTTGATGGTTCAAAAGGGGACCCAAATTACCATCTTCCAATGGGAATTACCGAGGTTCTTATATATGAAGCATTCTCTCCTGGAAACTACCTCCAGCTAATTAGAGTTGAAAACCAAAAAAGCCTCATTGCAGGTCGTTTTGATGAGAAAATAAAAGGACATGACAGTCAAAAGTCTAGATTACATTTAGTGATGGGGGGAAAAAAAACCTCCAAATTTGAAAACTTTTGAAAGAAAATTTGAAGAATAGTTTAGTTAAAAATAAGTAAAGTTCCTGTCTCTTTTCTCTTCACAAGAAGCCAACTGTATATCACAGGGATATCAACACCAGTATTTCTGAGTCAAATCTTAAAAACAAATAACAAGCACTTGTTATTAATTTGCATTAATAAAAGAAACATATTCTTGATGGGTTGCTCCATTCACTGAGTAAGAGACAAAGTTTAGGAAAGTGTGACCAAAAGAAGGAAGACCAGAGGGGCTACTTCTGGCTCTTTATGCAAAGACACGCTTATAAAGTCTAAAATAAGTCAGATATACTTCAATTAAAGCACCAGAGAGGATCATGTTCTATTAAAAACAAATCTTTCTAATATGTCTTTATTTATTTGGTCACATGTTCCGTGCATTTCTCCTTTTTGTGGGTTGGGTACAGCTGGGTCATATACATTCTGAAGGATGTTTCGCTTTCACTGACTTTCCTTAATTCAATCACCCATGAAATTTGCCTCCCAGTTAAAATCATCACATCTCTTGTGGGAAGCAATTTGAGGAAAACATTTTAGGAGAAACAGAGTGTTCACAGCCTTTGACCTAGTTATCCCACTGCTGGGAATTTATCTTAAGGAAATAATTCCAAAGAAGGGAAAAAACTTCTTATTAACTAAAGAATTATTTATAATACCAAAAAACCCCTTTACATCCAAAAAGAAGAGAATGATTAAGTGAATTATGATACATCAACTAGAAGAACTGTTAGTTATACAGTCATTAAAATGATTATGGAAACTGTGTAACAATACTGAAAGTATTCATGGAATAATGCTAAGGGAGGAAAGTAGAATGCAAAATTATATCTGCGTTATGATTACAATATGAAAAATGATGTCTGCCTAAGAACTAGGACTGGAAGGAACAGAAAAATGATTTTTTTGATGAACTAAAATACAGGATTACTTAGGGTGGTAGAATGAAGGGTATATTTCTTTCTTTAATAAGTGTTTATTTTTATGATGTTGTTTATAAGCTTAAAAACAGAGAATATCTCATTTTCCCCTTCCCTTTAATATTTAAAATAATTTAAGAACTGTATCAGTCATAAAGAAAAGAAACAATTACAACTAGATTAAGCCGGATTGCATTTATTCCTGGATTGAGGCAATGGCTGAGGAAACAGACACTGGACTGAGCTTCCAGAGATGTCCTGAGGCTGTCACATAGAACTGGACACCCCAAAATGCTGCTTCTCCTGCCATGACCAGCAAGCAGCTTGCAAAACTAGAAAAGGAACACTGCCTCTATATGCACTGCACCAAGAAGGTGGAGTTTCATGCTTTTTTCTCTTACTGTGTAACTCAGTTCTGAGTATAAGTTTTGAACAAGAGCATCAGATTGACAGCACCTAAATCACATGCAAAAGGCTTTACAGCTTCCCTGGTACACTGAGGAACTAAATGGAGGCTGAATAGTCGGTAAACAAGCCAGTCTCTAGTATCTACCCCACAAACAATTGCCAGATAAAATCTGAGACACCCAATTAAACTAGAATTTCAGATAAACAACAAATAATTCTTAGAATTTTCCAAATATTGCAAGGGACACATTGATACTAAAAAAATATATTCATAACCTACCTGAAATTCAGACTTATTTGGACAGTTTACATTTTTATTTGCTAAATATTACAATCCTACTGCCATGGAAACTGATAGAAAGTGAAATCATTCCCAGTTCATACAAAGTTTCGGTAATATTTATTCTCAGATAAGGATTCCTGCAGTAGAGTACCCACAGATTTCTAATGGAAGCATTTTCTTCTTTTAAACTAATAGACATTCTCTTGATTCTTTATAATTTCTCCAGAAATAGCAAGCAAACAGATGTTTGTATGTTGGTTAGATTCTGGAAACCAGTCAGAAGATATCAGCGCTGGATGGCTCCCTAGAGAGAAGGCATTCCATGGAGGGAACTTTTTTTTATCTACTGCTTTCTTTTAACAGATAAGTTAGAACAGAGTCAGAGCCCAGGACTCTCAGACTTGATCCTTTCAGTCAGATGCCTCTGAAAAGAATAAACCTCCTTGATCTGTTGTGGTCGGTGCAAACTTAAGTTTCTAAGACAAAAACATGGAATCCTATGGGTTTGACCCCACAAGCCATGGGCAACTAAGCGTGAGCACCACAACTACGGAGCCCACAAGCTCTAGAGCCCGTGCCCCTCAACAAGAGAAATCCGAGTGCCGCTACAAAGATGAAGCACAGCCAAAAACAATAAAAAATAAATAAATAAAATACTTTTTAAAAAAGCTTTGGTAGGAAAATCTCTGAACCAGGATGGTCTGGATTTTAGCCCTGAATATATTACCACCCTGCTCAATAAGCTTGAGCATGTGATCATTCTTCTGAGTCACAGTTCCCTCATCTTTAAAATGAGGTCATTAATACTTTTCCTGTCCCCTGTACAAGTTTGCCATAAGGACTGAATCAGGACACATCTGCAAAGTTTTCTGAAATGCAAGAGGTGCCATATAAAGAAACTTTACATAGTCTCATGACTGAGAAGTACTAAAGTTTAAAATATTCAATATGCCAACCATCGTCCATCTGTGGTGGTATCGTTAGATGCAACACTTTGAATTCTTGCTTATTTTACCCTTGAACAAAGTAAGCCTGGGTCTTCCCAGGTGGTGCAGTGGTAAAGAATCTGCCTGCCAGTGCAGGAGATGCTCATTATGTGGGTTTGATACCTGGGTCGGGAAGATCCCCTGGAATAGGAAACAGCAACTCACTCCAGTATTCTTGCCTGGAAAATTCCAGAGACAGAAGAGTCTGGCAAGCATAGTCCATTGAGTTGCAAAGAGTCAGACATGACTGAAAATACATACAATGTAGGCTTAAGCAGTGACAGAAGTCCCAAAGTAGAAATGGTTTAAACAAGATAAACAATTATTTATTGCTGAAGTAAATGAATTTTGGAGGTAAATAGGACTTAATGATCCTTAGGGACTCTGATTTCCTCTATTTTGTTCCTCTGTCATTCTCATCATGTGAGTTTCACCTGTTTTCCCAAGATCCTGATCAACTCTAACCATCACATCTGCATTTCAGCCATCAGAGGGGAAAGTTCTGAAGAAGGCATACACCTTCATTTTGAGTTGAACATGCTTTCTGGAAAGTAAACACCATTTTCACTTACATCCTGTTGCCATAATTTCATCAAGTGGTTACATCTAATCATAGGAAGTTGTAATTTGAGATAGCCACTTGCTCACCTATAAATTGAGATTTTTATAGCTGTCAGTCAAGATTGCCTGCCCCAGTAAGTAAAAACCAAGAATCTTTCCACGTGAATTAGAGAGAGACTTAGTTTGGGCTTTTATAAGAGAGCACCATAGACTGGGTGGCATATAAACAATAAAAGTTTATTTCTCACAGTCTCGGAAGCCAAAGTCTAAGGTCAGGGTGTCATGTCTGGTTCTCATAAGAGTCATCTTCCAGACTGAAGACTATTCTGCCATGATGGAAAGAAACTAAAAGCTCTCTGGGTTCCCTTTTATAAAGGTATTAATCTCATTCATGAAGGCTCCACCCTTATGACCTAATTACTTCCCAAAGGCCACACTTCCTAATAACATCAACATTGGGAATTAGAATTTCAACAAATGAACTGAGGGGAGGGGAGGGGTGGGACAGACAGATACTCAGTTCTTATCAGAGTAATTAAAGATTAAAACAAAGATCATAGCATCTGGTCCCATCACTTCATGGGAAATAGATGGGGAAACAGTGGAAGCAGCAGTGTCAGACTTTATTTTTGGGGGCTCCAAAATCACTGCAGATGCTAATTGCAGCCAGGAAATTAAAAGACGCTTACTCCTTGGAAGGAAAGTTATGACCAACCTAGATAGCATATTAAAAAGCAGAGACATTACTTTGCCAACCAAGGTCCGTCCAGTCAAGGCTATGGTTTTTCCCGTGGTCATGTATGGATGTGAGAATTGGACTGTGAAGAAAACTGATCGCCGAAGAATTGATGCTTTTGAACTGTGGTGCTGGAGAAGACTCTTGAGAGTCCCTTGGACTGCAAGGAGATCCAACCAGTCCATTCTAAAGGAGATCGATCCTGGGTGTTCATTGGAAGGACTGATGCTAAAGCTGAAACTCCAATACTTTGGCCATCTCATGCGACGAGTTGACTCACTGGAAAAGACTCTGATGCTGGGAGGGATTGGGGGCAGGAGGAGACGGGGACGACAGAGAATGAGATGGCTGGACGGCATCACCAGCTCGATGGACATGAGTTTGAGTGAACTCCGGGAGTTGGTGGTGGACAGGGAGGCCTGGCGTGCTGTGATTCATGGTGTCGCGAAGAGTTGGACACGACTGAGCCTCTGAACTGAACTAAATTGACTTTATTAAATGACTCATGAACCAGGCAATGTCTCATCTAGCAAACACAGAGGTGCTCCAAGGAGTTACACATAATAGGTTTTAGGGACAAGGAAGTCATCAATAAGGGGGGAAATAAAAAAAGAAAGTTCACTGAAGAAAAGTAAAAGTTCAGGTGAACTTCATTGGCTGAGCTGAGGTGTTTTCACTGACTTCATTTGTTGCTAGGCAAGAAAGAGGTCTTTCTCCTGTTGGAGGAATAAAGTAGTTGCACTTCCTGCTTGGGAGTGAAAGGTACCACTCTTCCTGTTGAGGTCAGTAACTGACATTTTCCTGTTGGGGTAACTGAAATCTTCCATTGAATAAAGTCAGTTAGATCTTAAAAATCATTCAGTTGTGCCTTCTAGTTCAAGATGGCGGAGTTGAAGGACTTGCACTCATCTCCTCCTGCTGGTGTTGGAGGGTCTCCTGTGGAGGCATGAGTTGGCAGTGGCTATGGCAACCCACTCCAGTACTCTTGCCTGGAAAATCCCATGGGTGGAGAAGCCTGGTAGGCTGTAGTCCATGGGGTCGCGAAGAGTCGGATACTACTGAGCGACTTCACTTTCACTTTTCACTTTCATGCATTGGAGAAGGAAATGGCAACCCACTCCAGTGTTCTTGCCTGGAGAATCCCAGAGACCACGGAGCCTGGTGGGCTACCGTCTATGGGGTCGCACAGAGTTGGACACGACTGAAGTGACTTAGCAGCAGCAGCAGCTGTGAGGATGGGGGCACTGCCAGCAGCCTAGAATCTTATTTTAATCCACACATGGACTAGAAAAGCCAACCACAGTTGCTTTAATCATTTAATTAAGTCATTGTCTAGCTAGATTATAAGTTCCTAGTAACAACAGTACAGTGTCTGATCATTTATAAATATTTGAAGAAAAAAAAAACTGTTAGAGACAAAAAGGGAGGAATCACAAATTTTATCTTTGTCAAATCAAGGCTGCCAAAAATGAAATCATTTTGGTATTGAGAAGTGAAGTACAATAACAACTTGAAAACCTGTCTAACTCACAAACAGGTAAACTATACTAAACTGTGACATGCAAGCAAATTATTTAAGCTCACATTTCTCACTTCGTTCAGACACATATGTTCCAAGACAAACTACAAACTGATTTAACTTTGTCTTGATTCATAAAATCTCTAATTGGAAAACACCCTAGTTTACAAATTCTGACTAGTCCCTGAGAAGTCTTGCCCATATGATCAACTCCAGCCTACAAGTACATTTCCCTAACTCCATTTTTCACAAAACACTCTACAGCTACGTTGGTATGTATCAATAATAATATTAACAGATTTCACTTTGATAGAGGTATATTTCTGATGTTCTTTGGTCAAGAGTGATAGACTGTGTGCATGAATGCTAAGTAGCTTCAGTTGTGTCCAACTCTTTGTAACCCATGAACTGTAGCCCACCTGGTTCCTCTGTCCATGGGATTCTCCAGGAAAGAATACTGGAGTGGGTTGCCATTTCCTCCTCCAGAGGATCTTCCCAACCCATGGATTGAACCCATGTCTCTTATGCCTTCTGCATTTGCAAGCAGGTTCTTTAACACTAGTGCCATCTGGGAAGCCCAGTGATAGACCATGTTTTATTAAATATCACACCTATTTTTAAAGTTTGTTTTCATAAAATTTTCTTGAGCGGTAGACATATCAATGTATTAAAAAAATTTTCTAACACAAATTATATGTTATTTAAATTCTCCCTGGAAAAAGAGAAAAAGAGAAAAGCTGAAACATGG
Source organism: Moschus berezovskii (assembly GCF_049115385.1). Lineage (NCBI taxonomy): Eukaryota > Metazoa > Chordata > Mammalia > Artiodactyla > Moschidae > Moschus > Moschus berezovskii. The sequence continues at coordinate 89,631,256 of NC_142469.1, read as the reverse complement.
AATCAGTTCAAATAGACAATGTCAGGAGAGGGAGCAAACACAAGAAAATAAATACTTTACAATTATAAATGAGTCAACAAATATCAGCTCACAAGTCAGATGAATTTTATCCTTTTGAAAAGTATTGCACTCCAATATATTTGGTCTTTTCCACAAGCTTTAAATTCTCATGACTTTACACTCAGAATAAATATAAGTACACAATTTAATTGTTTCTTATAATGTATGATGGGGCATATATTATCTGAGCTTTAATTATCTCATTTGTAGAGATATTATATAACATTTAACTTTGAAGAGTCAACCAAATGGCTCTCTTTTACATAATTAAAGACACTATAAAATTATATTTTATATCTGCATACTTCATTATATATAATCATTCTGCATACATTAGATACTGGTGACATTCACTTTACTATGTATAATTGTATACACAAAATCATGTTTATTACACTTTCTGAGCAATTCAAACAATTTTTCTCATGAAGTTTTGACTATATACAGTATTTGCTTGATGTGCTGATTCTAGAAATGAATCATCAAGCAATTTTTTTATTCTACTGCAATACCTACAACACAGATGGGTTGATATGAACACATCAAAAGAAAAAAATGGTAAAACTGTCAGCATGCAGTCAGTTCTCCATTTTGTTGACCAAACCTGAATTTTTATCCCTGAAGCCTAAGACAAGCATATTTAAACGATATAAACAGTAATAGAGTCATCCGTATAGCAAAGAAAATGACTATGTTAATGATGGCACACAGAAAACCACCGGAAGATGGCAGTCTCATTTCTTTAAGGAACAGGATGACGCTGAGACAAATGGTTGGGATACAAGATGACAGAGAGTGCGGACGATGAAATCATTCAGGTCACTGCTGGCTACTGCCTGTTGGCATAATTCTTTCCCCAGGTAAGGTCAATGAACTCTTCTTGCAGAAAGTGCCAGAAACTAAAAAGCCTGACTTTCAATGCTATGGATTGAACCACAAATGATTACATAAGGAGAAAAAGAAAGAGTTCACAATTCATTGGAAACTTTTCCACCACTGCCTTTTTGTCATCTTTCCTGGTGCATTCCTCTTTCCTGCTGTGTCAGCACACGTGAATGCTGAGATAAAACTGAGGGCATTCCTCTGCTGTTTTTTCTAGACTCACCAAATGGAAGAGAAAACAGACTTACTGTGGTCAAGAAGAGACTTTGAAGCCAATAATCTAGTCATATCCACATCCTTCAAAGAAGATATTCCAACCTGAAATACATCTAAATCCAAAATATATATGTATTGATTAACCTCCTTCTCAGCTCTGAGGAGTCAGGCATTAAAGCAGCAGATTGGGCCTTCATGCTGGGTGTCTTCAAAAACCCTCTCATTGATTTTTGTGACTTTCAGATGCACCACCATGAGCTATAGGCTGAACACAAAGAAATAAAAAATTCTAAATTGAAGTTCTATAATAGTTACCCTTCTCTTTTATTTCCTGCCTTTTTGATAAGCTGCTTCTCTCCAACCTATGCATATAGAACAGAAACAATTTGGTTTGCCCTTGAAGAATCCCTCCCCTACCAAAAAAGAACACTGGCATTATTCACATTTCCCCAATATGGATTTATGTAATGCTTTTTCTTTTTTTCCGTTTCAATTTGAAGGCTTGGAGAGTGGTGAAAGCTCATATTATTAAGCACACCCATTTAATTTCCACAGTTAATGAATGGAGCTCAACAGATTGAGTGCATTGTATCAGAATAACTTTGATTTCTTTGGAATTGCTCTGAAACTCAGAGAGGGTATGATGACCAAATGGCGCTAAACTAATGATCTTTTCATATTAGGATCTGAAAGAGAGAAACAAATATTGTAGCATGCATAGCAATATTGTTTCAATTTGTAGATGACAAAACGCATTTCATCTCAATTAGCAAGTAGACTTTGTTATGAATTGCTAGCCAGATTGCTAATAATTAAAGACTCAATGTGTCTTCAGTCATTACAATTGGGCAGTGATGAGAGGTTGTAAAAAGTATTTGAATTCTGTTTGCTCTATTTATTTGGGGAAAGAAAAAAAATCCTGATCTTCATAATGATGAATTAAGAAATAGTGCATATGATTATTCTGGATCTTCTGGTAAAGATATCATTTCACAGTGTTTGCCAGTGATAATACCCCAGTACAGAAATGGTCCCCAGAGGACCCCAAGCAAGTTCAAACAAGTAACTTTCCCAAACAAGTAACTCCCTGGCCCCTGTTCCAAATTCTTGTCTCCCTCCTATTTTTAAAATAGGCTCACTTTTTTAAAAGTTAGCAACTGAGAGCTTAATACATGTATGCTTTCACATACTTCTTATATGCTCATGTAACTCACCTACATGACCAGTTTTAGTGTTTGTTTTGATTTGAACAAACTAACTGCTTTATCATCTTGTGTTGAGATTACCTTAGTCACCCATTTCTTTCTCTTCCTGCAATTTAGGTATATGGGCATGATTTCATGCATGCAAATTATCACTAGCATCAATTTTTAAAACCCAAATCAGTATAAGACATTCATTTCCTATACATTTGATGCTGAAACCAATTGGTAATGATCTTCAGTATTTATTGATGACTTTTCCCCCTAAGATTTTTAAATAATGAGCTTTTCCCTTGCAGCAATTTGCTATTTCATAGTCCATGTCATGCTGTGGCTTCGTCTTATTCACCATTATCACTGTAACAAAGAAAATGGACCCTCCTCCACACATGGTCAACTATGCCAGGTGCTATATACAAAAAGTCAAAAGAAGCACTCTTCGGCCCATCAGGGCTTTGTTTTAGAGATTAATTAGATCTCAAGTAGGATTATGATATGACCATTCCTGGCTGAAAAATCCAGACTGAATTTTCTGGCACAAGTATTACTGTTTTATGCTGATCCAAAGCTTGTTCTCCAGCAAAAAAAAAAAAAGAAGAAGAGATCAGCAAATGTTAGGGTATTTTTTATCAGAGTTAGACAGCCATTGTATTTAATTTTCTTTCACATTATACAGACTGCGTTTCCCATTTAATCTCAAGCACAAAAAATTTGCCCATGTGTGACTGTAATTGACAAGTATGGCAAGAATGGTTTTATATACTCATTCTGGTATTTAATACAGTTGGGTGAAGAAATGATTCAGATTATAACATTGAAATCTATGATAATCACAGTTCAATTCTTAGGGAGTTTCACTTAAAAGGTCAAAAGTCTATCCCTATGTTCTCCTTTATTTATTTCTCCAATCTCCTAGAAATGCAGAAAAGAAAGTATATTTTTTTGTTTTTGTTTTTTTTCTTAATTTTCTCACTGGCCTTGTGTGGTGCAATTTAGTTGACTTGCAGTGGTCATTCACTCTCAATGTACTGCTTCTGCTGCTGCTTAGTCACTCAGTCGTGTCCAACTCTTTGTGACCCTGTGTACTGCAGCTCCTCTGTCCATGGAATCTTCCAGACAAGAATACTGGAGAGGGGTTGCCATTTCCTATTCCAGGGAATCTTCCCAAACCAGGGATCAAACCCGTATCTACCACATCTCCTGTATTGCAGGCAGATTCTTTACCAGTGAACAATTAGGGAAGTCAGATGAATATTTATTGAGCACCTATTTCATGCCAGGGACTATGCTACATGCTGGAGATAGAATAGTAATCAGAGCAGACACAGTCCCTACTCCTGAGGAGCTTTCAGACACTTTAACAGACAAATTCTGGAAATAAACTCTAGCGGTTCCTTAATGTTCTGATCATTTCTTTATCTAGTAAGATATGATTACCCAATAAATTAATTATTGCATATCTAATATTTCCTCAACTCCCAGTGAGTATTTTGGTGGAAATATTAATGATATCTGACACTTTCAGATATCATTAATTCAGTAGCAAAAATGTTACAAACTGCAATCATGTCCTGAAGGTAGAATTCTTAATCTTACTTAATGAGCTTGGCTATTTTTTATTTTCTCTTAACTGAACAAATAAAAATGAGAAGAATTTTATTTTCTTACAGGAAAATTGAGAAAATGTCTTTGGCTTGGAAACTTTTTAACCTGGAGATGTCTTTTAAGAAAGACATAATCTTGTGCATTATAGTTAGGTAGTGAATGGCTTTATGAATGAATGCAATTCAGGAAAACAAAATCTTTGCTAGTCTCTTTCATTTGTCTGTTTTTGGCACATAAAACTGAGTGCCTATTAATGTGTTGGCAATAAAGAAGTGAATTTATATATATTTATATCAGTGAACTAAAATGGACTGGAATGGGTGAATTTAACTCAGATGACCACTATATCTACTACTGTGAGCAGGAATCCCTTAGAAGAAATGGAGTAGCCAGCATAGTCAACAAAAGAGTCCAAAATACAGTTCTTGGATGAAATCTCAAAAGCGACAGAATAATCTCTGTTTGTTTCCCAGGCAAACCATTCAATATCAAGGTAATCCAAGTCTATGCCCCGACCAGTAATACTGAAGAAGCTGAAGTTGAACGGTTCTATGAAGACCTACAGGCCTTCTAGAACTAACACCCCAAAAAGATGTCCTTTTCATTATAGCAGACTGGAATACAAAGTACAAAGTCAAGAAACACCAGGCAAATTTGGTCTTGGAGTACAGAATGAAGCAGGGCAAAGGCTAATAGAGTTTTGCCAAGACTAGTGCATTCTAGTCATAGTAAACACCCTCCTCCAACAACACAAGAGAAGTCTCTACACATGGACATCACCAGATGGTCAACACCAAAATCAGATTGAATATATTCTTTGCAGCCAAAGATGGAGAAGCTCTATACAGTCAGCAAAAATAAGACTGGGAGCGAACTGTGGCTCAGATCATGAACTCCTTATTTCCAAATTTAGACTTAAATTGAAGAAAGTGGGGAAAACCACTAGACCATTCAGATATGACCTAAATCAAATCCCTTATGATTATACAGTGGAAGTGAAAAATAGATTTAAGGGTCTAGATCTGATAGACAGAGTGCCTGATGAACTATGGATGGAGGTTCATGACACTGTACAGGAGACAGGGATCAAGGCCATCCCCAAGAAAAAGAAATGCAAAAAAAATGCAAAATAGCTGTCTGAGGAGGCCTTACAAATAGCTGTGAAAAGAAGAGAAGTGAAAAGCAAAGGAGAAATGGAAAGGTATACTCACTTGAATGCAGAGTTCCAAAGAACAGCAAGGAGAGATAAGAAAGCCTTCCTCAGCAATCAATGCAAACAAATAGAGGAAGACAGTAGAATGGGAAAGACTAGAGATCTTTTCAAGAAAATTAGAGATACCAAGGGAACATTTTATGCAAAGATGGGCTCGATAAAGGACAGAAATGGTATGGACCTAACAGAAGCAGAAGATATTAAGAAGAGGTGGCAAGAATACACAGAAGAACTGTACAAAAAAGATCTTCACAACCCAGATAATCACAATGGTGTGATTATTGACCTAGAGCCAGACATCTTGGAATGTGAAGTCAAGTGGACCTTAGGAAGCATCACTACAAACAAAGCTAATGGAGGTGATGGAATTCCAGTTGAGCTACTTCAAATCTTGAAAGATGATACTGTGAAAGAACTGTACTCAATATGTCAGCAAATTTGGAAAACTCAGCAGTGGCCACAGGACTAGAAAAGGTCAGTTTTCATTCCAATCCCAAAGAAAGGCAATGCCAAAGAATGTTCAAACTACCACCCAATTGCACTCATCTCACACGCTAGTAAAGTAATGCTCAAAATTCTCCAAGCCAGGTTTCAACAATACGTGAACCATGAACTTCAAGATGTTCAAGCTGGTTTTAGAAAAGGCAGAGGAATCAGAGATCAAATTGCCAACATCTGCTGGATCATCGAAAAAGCACTAGAATTCCAGAAAAACATCTATTTCTGCTTTACTAACTATGCCAAAGCCTTTGACTGTGTGGAACACAATAAACTATGGAAAATTCTGAAAGAGATGGGAATATGAGACCACCTGACCTGCCTCTTGAGAAACCTGTGTGCAGGTCAGGAAGCAACAGTTAGAACTGGATATGGAACAACAGACTGTTTCCTAATAGAAAAAGGAGTACGTCAAGGCCGTATATTGTCACCCTGCTTATTTAACTTCTGTGCAGAGTACATCATGAGAAATGCTGGGCTGGAGGAAGCACAAGCTGGAATCAAGATTGCTGGGAGAAATATCTTCAGATATTTATCTGAGAAATAATTTCAGATATACAGATGATACCACCCTTATGGCAGAAAGTGAAGAAGGACTAAAGAGCCTCTTGATGAAAGTGAAAGAGGAGAGTGAAAAGTTCACTTAAAGCTCAACATTCAGAAAATGAAGTTCATGGCATCTGGTCCCATCACTTCATGGGAAATAGATGGGGAAACGGTGGCTGACTATTTTTCTAGGCTCCAAAATCACTGCAGATGGTGATTGTAGCCATGAAATTAAAAGATGCTTACTCCTTGGAAAGAAAGTTGTGACCAACCTAGTCAGCATATTAAAAAGCAGAGACAGTACTTTGCCAACCAAGGTCCGTCTAGTCAAGGCTATGGTTTTTCCAATAGTCATGTATGGATGTGAGAGTTGGACTATAAAAAAAACTGAGTGCCGAAGAATTGATGCTTTTGAACTATGGTGCTGGAGAAGACTCTTGAGAGTCCCTTGGACTGCAAGGAGATCCAACCAGTCCATCCTAAAGGAGATCAGTCCTGGGTGTTCACTGGAAGGACTGATGTTGAAGCTGAAACTCCAATACTTTGGCCACCTGCTGCGAAGAGCTGACTCATTTGAAAAGACCCTGATGCTGGGAAAGATTGAGGGCAGGAGGACAAGGGGATGCCAGAGGATGAGATGGTTAGATGGCATGATCAACTCGATGGACATGAATTTGGGTAAACTCCGGCAGTTGGTGATGGACAGGGAGGCTTGGTGTGCTGTGGTTCATAGGGTCACGAAGTTCGGACATGGCTGAGTGACTGAACTGAAGTGAACTGAATGAATGAATGTGGCCTCAGTGAGGTTCAAGGCTAATTCTTATTATTTAACCAGAAAAGAAAAAAAATCACATGAAAATCCTCAGTGAAGTAAAATTTTGTAATAACTGGCTTATTTGGATTTATCTCAACCAATTAATTTGAGGTCTCTATTCCATTTTTAGATTTCAAGCATTTCCCCCCTTTTATTGTTTTTGTGAAATCTGTTAGTGTAAGAGTGGCTTTGTTGTAAGTAATCTGTCTTTCTTTTTGGCTGCTTTTAAGGTCTTTGGTGTTCTACAGTTGCATTACGATGTGTTTACAAGGGAATTTCTTTTTTTTTTTTTTTTTTTAACGTATCCTGCATAGGACTGTCTTTGTTTTGTTGAATCATATCTCTCTTCAGTTCTGGAAAGTTCTCACTCATTATCTCATTGAATATTGCTTCTCCCTTTTTCAGTCTTCTCTCTCTGGATGTATGCTAAACGTATGTGAGATCTCCTTATTCTCTTTTCCATCTTTAGTCTCCCTCACAGTTTAATTTTTTTCTAATTTTGCTGTTTCCTGATGGATTTTTGCTATGTCTAGCTTTTAGTTAAAAAATTGTTTCTTCACTGTGTCTAATCCGCTCTTCAGCTTATTAAATGATTCATTGAAATAGCTGTATTTTTCATTTTTGAAACTGTATTTCAGTTCTTTCCTAAACCTGTCTGCTTCATTCTGTTTATTAATTTATCATGTTTTTATTTCATTCCTTCTTTTTTAATGATTTGTACTACATCTTTAAAGAAAATAATATGAAACTTGATTTTTCATTATTTTAAGTTCTTAGAGAACCTAAATTGGCTTTGTAATACTTTTGATGACACTTGCTCTTTGTCCAGTGCAGAGATCATGGCCCTACAGAAACGATTCACCTTTGCATTAGTGTAGTGCATCCTGGGGACAATGCTAATATGCATTATCATCACAAGTACTCAAGAGGCAAACATCTTTTCAAAACAGTGAATGAAATGAGGCCAGACCTAGGGTTACAAATTCTCAGGGGCGACTTTTTTTTCTTCTATCTACCACGGATATAGATACTTTTTCTCATAGTCTATCTCTGCTGGCACTTTTTTTTTCTTAGCCCATCTTTTCACCAACTGTTAAGATTCTGGTCTTATATGGAGTTAAAGTTAATTAATGTCCCATCTTACAGAGAACAAGTCTGTCTCCCACTGCAAGGGGAAGTTAAAGCCTGGTCACTAAATCCAGCAAGTGCCCCTGATAATTCAGCTGCTTGATTTTCACCTTCCTCTCATGGGAGTTTTCCCTTTCTGTCTTTAAAACTCAAGCATGCAATCAAAATGTCTTGTTAAATTTTGCCTCCCAACATTTGGGAGGTGGTATTGCTGAAAAGAAGTTTTACAAGGTATTTTTAACTCTCCTTTGTTATTTTACTTTTGGTCCTGACACACCAAATGGTAATCAAAGCTACCATTTTCATCTGAGTTGAAGGTAAAGAAAAGATGATAGACAAACATTTCTCTGATGCTGGGACATCTGTATGCCTGCCAGAAAAGATGTGAACTTCCAGGCTCCCTTCCTAATGGTACTGCCGCCTGTGTTGCAGGGTACAAAAGAAGTGAAGACTGCACATGTATAGATTAACACTGCAGATCAGTCCTTGTGAATGTTACTGAATCTTTATTTCTTCTCTTGTTAACATTTCTGTCTTCCTTTCTGGTGTCCCCTTGACTTGCAATTCTCTTTGAGTCAAGGACTTTTTCTTGAGAAAAAGAATCAGATCTCATCCGATCTGAGTAATATAGAAACACTCATTACAGGACCATACCCACAGACTAGGAGCACAGGCTCCCAAGTCATTGAGAGAGACAATTCATTCCTGTTTTCAAGCACCTGTTTTTCCTCCAACCAATTTCCAGGTAAGGAGCGTGCTTTGTTGTTTAAAAGGAAGTTATGTGCTATAAAGATAGGAATAGCAATGAAAAAGGAGAAAAAAACAGTCCTTAAAAACATCTTCCAGAATGGAAGGCTCCCAGCATGTGGAAGTCATTCGGTGCTCCTGACAAGTTAAATCAGTGACCTAATTATTTTTGCACAGGAAAGGTGACTCAGAAAGAATATGAAGAATGTCTTACAGAAATCTGCATATTTATCTCATTCTTAAACCTACTCTTTTCAACTCCTACTCTCATATTTATGGACAAAGGAAAGGGTGAAAAAAAAATTTTAAAGGCCACATGATGTGCAGGCTGATTAAAAGTGAAAGCCAGATCTGCTGACAATTGACAAAAGATCAGGCAGTCATTTATTTAATTGGACTCCAAGTGACAGGAAGGTGAGATGATTATCGAAGAGATTAGTCCTTTGTTCCAGCCTCACTGTTTAAGTCATTTCAAATGGAAAAGGAACTTTTTCAATTTCTCTAGGACACCAGCCTGAAGAGGTTTTTCAATATTCATCCAGGTAATCAGGATCAAGAATATCATTTGCTTCCCTCACAGAAAGAAAAGATGATGGGCCACTGAAATGGAAGGGCTGGGAATGTTGGATGTATTACCTCAGCTGCATGTCAATGAGACACAAGGAAGTGAATACTCAGTCTGCACAGTTTGGTTCTTTGTTCAATGGCCTAAAAATATGGTTCAAAAGAACCCCCAACTTCCTCCCTATCTTCATGGACCTACAGAAGAATTTAATTTATACTTTAGAACAGCTAGAATTCTGACCCAGGAGCACCAGGCTTTTGGTACAGAAAGACTAGATACTGGAATCAAGCATACAAATATATTTTTCATCTTCTCAGCACTAGATTGATGAGAGAGGAAAGAATTAAAGCTTGCTGTGCGACTGAGTGACTGAACTGAACTGAGTACCCAGTAAGTGCCAAGTAATGTGCAAGGCACATTACATATTTTATTACATTCTCACAATAACCTTATCATAAGAAGAAAATAGCCCAATACTTCATCGAGCTAAAAATACTTTGAAAACACTATCATTCATGTCTCCAACATTTGGGGGTTTGATTTAAAGATAAAAAATAAGAGTCGACTCCAAGTTAGAGAGATGTGGTGGTCATTATTGTAAAGCTCAAGTGCTGGTCACTCTGATCAAAAAATCGCTGCCCTCAAGAGAATGTTAAACATTTGCAAGGCAAGCTGAATCCCTAGGAATTCTCAGCAGTGAAAGGGGCACCTTTAAGGAAAGGGAGAGTAGTGACCCACACTCTAATCCTTTCATGAGAGATGACATGGCAGCATCCCACAATGCTTGAATTCATTTCCACAGTGTAGGGCTGGAATACATCTGGATAGGCTAGCTCAGAATGGAGGCAAAAAATATATATATCTGGAAAAGCATTGCTATTATCAAATTAAATTTTAGTTATTAATAATACACGAATACAAGCCACTCTAGAAAGGTGGATGAGGATGCCGTCATCAGGCCTTGGGACATAAAAATGGCACTGTACATGCTGAGTGGAAGAGTCTGGAGCTTGGAAGCCTCCCATCCATTCATCAACTCTCCTGTTCCAGATGAACACAGCTCTAGGAAGTTGTGGGTCCCGCAAGGTTAACCTAAGAGACCTATGTCACCAGGAGAGGGGGAATTACCAGATGGTGGCCACACTGCGGTGAAGGTAGGGAGAAGCTCTTTTTCTTCTTCTTTGTAAGTTGACTATTAGACCACCTGCAGAAGGAGAGGATCAGGTGACCCTTGCCAGGGGTATGTATCTCTGTCACTGCATAGGGGTTTATGTTTATGCCTATAAAGCAAGATCACCCATTGAGCAGAGACATGAACTCTGAGCATGAATTGTCTAGATGATGGGAGAGCATCTTCTCCTCTTGATCTTAAAATATCTCTTCCTATGTAGAGTATTAATACAGGATTCCTGGAGGGCAGGGATAAGACCAGCAAGCTACTTGCAACAGAAAAATAGCAAGTGCAGTATAAGGATTTTTTAAGAGATAAAATTCTCAACAGGCTGAATCGTAAAGAACACAGGCAACAGCCTTAGGGGGACAGCACGGGCCACAGCTCAGCAAGGATCAGGGCAGGAAGTTGACTGATCATTTCTCTCTTTTTTCCCAGGGTGCAGAAATCTTTGCTGTAACTAGGAAGTAGCTTTACATAAAAGTCTGCCAATCTCCAAAGGATGCAGATACAACATATCTGGTCAGTTCATGTCCCACAGTCTTCCTGAGGCCATCTTTGAATCAGATCTAGCCATGGTCACTGCTAAACTAGATTGTAAAGTCCTGTGATGTATCACTTAATAGGTCCCACCTCCTAACAGAGTAACTAAGCATTTCTCAAACTGTACTCCATGGAGATAAAGATACAGTTATGGATACATAGATATAGATATATTGAGAAACCCAAAGGAATCAGATTAAGTTTATTTAAGTCAATGATTGCCAAACTTATCCAACCATACAGCTCTTGTATGTTGTCATATGTGAAACGAATCACTAGTTCAGGGTTGATGCATGTTATAGGATGCTCGGGGCTGGCGTGCGGGGATGACCCAGAGGGAGGATAAAGGGAAGAGGAAGGTGGGAGGGGGGTTCAGGAGGGGGAACTTATGTAAACCCGGGGCGAATTCATGTCAATGTATGGCAAAACCAACCAATATAATATTGTAAAATAAATTGCCTCCAATAGAAATAATTACTTAAAAAAATTAAAAATTAAAAAAAAAAAAACAAATAAAGTCTCTTGGAACTTCACTGATCATATTTAATAAACAGTGGTCAAATGGGTAAGTATATCATTTATATTCTCTGGAATAACTGGAAATTCAGCCTTATCTCATTGCCTTTGAGTTTTATTCATTCATTTATTCATCAAAAATTTATTCAGAACAAAATACATGTCCACATTATAGCAATTGCTATATAATACACAGGTAAACAAAACAGATATAGTTCCTGTCATTTGGGAATAAAAAGTAGGATATAGAAAGTATCAAATGATTGCTAGTATTATCAAATGCCATAATGAAAATAATCAGGATGCCTAAAGAAATATGGTCAGAGAAGGACTAGAATGGGGCCAATCCTTAAAGAATGAGACAGAGCCAACCATGAGAAAGCTGGGAACAGAGGCATATGGCAAGACAACTAAAGCCACATGAGCTTGAGTGAAATGCTACTTTATTTTCCATTCTGAAATCATAAATTATATTTCTACCTATTTTAGGAACTTGCATCAATGAAAGAAACTTTGAAATTCAAGAAATTGTTTTCTTGTTATTCTGAAAGCAAAAGTTGGGATATTACATTTACATTCATTACATTATCCTGTGTTTCTTTTTAAATTAATCATCCAGTTTATTTCTTGTTTCATATCCACCTACCTTGATGAAGTCTATGTTAATGGAGAATAAAGATCACGCCTATCTTATCACTTGCTATATCATCAATATTCAAATATCATTTTTATATGGTTAATATAATTTATTTTTATGAATAAGTATCTTGATCCTCAGGAATCTGGGCAAAACACTATAGTATCTACTGCAAATACCATCTTTTTGGTTGATGTAACCTTCATATCCAGGTAATTGCATTTGCTTCACTTTGTTTTTATATATGAATCATTTATGTGTAATTGATTTGGTACACAATTTTTAAATTATTCAATATCAATATCTAAAAATATTCTTTAAAACATGTAATAAAGCTCATGGGTATATTTTTTTAATTAGATAAATATTTAAAGTGATTAATATGCATCAACCATCTTTAGCAAAGGATTATCATAGCATATATATTATGAGCTGTATTTTCTATAAGTAAGAATATATAAATTTTCAAAGAATGAAAATGATTGAATAAACATCATTTACATTTCAGAGTGAAAGATGGATGACATAAAAATAACATTTATTTTAAAAAACAGAGAAATTACTTTGGCAACAAAGGTCCATCCAGTCAAGGCTATGGTTTTTCCAGTAGTCATGTATGGATGTGAGAGTTGGACTAAAAAGAAAGCTGAGCACTGAAGAATTGATGCTTTTGAACTGTGGGGTTGGAGAAGACTCTTGAGAGTCCCTTGGACTGCAAGGAGATCCAACCAGTCCATCCTAAAGGAAATCAATCCTGAATATTCATTGGAAGAATGAATGCTGAAGCTAAAACTCCAGTACTTTGGCCACCTGATACAAAGAACCGACTCATTAGAAAAGACCCTGATGCTGGGAAAGATTGAAGGCATGAGGAGAAGGGGACAACAGAGGATGAGATGGCTGGATGGCATCACCGACTCGATAGACATGAGTTTGAGTAGACTGCAGAGGTTGGTGACTGACGGGGAAGCCTGGCGTGCTGTAGTCCATGGGGTTGCAAAGAGCTGGACAAGACTGAGCAACTGAAATGACTGACTGACTGACTGTTAGTCGCTCAGTTGTGTCTATCTGTTTTCGACCCCATGGACTGTAGCCCACCAGGCTCCTCTGTCCCTGGAATTTCCTAGGCAGGAATACTAGAGTGGGTTGCCATTTCCTAGTCCAGGGGATCTTCCTGACTAAGGAATCAAACCCACATCTCCTGCATTGGCAGGCATATTCTTTACCACTGAGCCACCAAGGAAGCAAAAAATAACCTAAGTCTGACTGATTTAAAAATCTAATACTATTCTTGTATTTCAAGGGAAACGGAGACAAAGGCAAAAGAGAACAATGGAGGAGGAAATTTAATAATGATAGATAATGAGAAGATAGGAAAGCTCCAACTGGACCATTGAGCTCTTCGGTTCAATGGATTCCTGATGGGATAAGTGCTTCTGAGCTGTGGTCAGTCTATGCTGTACCATCATTGAACAAAACACTTTTTAAGACGCATTTGTTTGACCTACACTTCATAGAGAGTAGCCCTCTCAGATCCTCTGGATAAAAGAAACCTGAGAACGTCTTTTTTACTCCCCTAGACTGCCATTTGCCCAGAGTGGTGTTCTATAACACATCTGCCATCCCCAAATCTTTAATAGCCTCCTGGGTAAGGCAGATTTAGGAAAGTGAGGCCAATGGGTAATGCATTTAAGGATGGATCCACCTGGGCTCTGAACAGGAGAGGTTGAGGAGGTTTGGTGCATTTGGTGTTTTTGTCATTGTTGCCTTCTCTTTTATTCCACAAAATTCACTGTAACTCACAAGGTAGGAAAGCAAACAGGGATTTGGGACCAGGAATAAAGTATATGCAGACTACTACACCTAAGCATAAGCAGCTGGTAGGACGTGGCACAAACACAGGTCAAGGGAAAGGGAAACACTCTCAGTGTTCATGTTGCCTTTAAAACTAAGCTAAGAAATCCACTGTGGTGTTGGAAAAGACTCCTTGGATTTCAAGGAGATCAAACCAGTGCATCCGAAAGGAAATCAGTCCTGAATATTCATTGGAAAGATTGATGCTGAAGCTGAAGCTCCAATACTTTGGCCAACAGATGCAAAGAACTGACTCATTAGAAAAGACCCTGATGCTGGGAAAGATTGAAAGCAAGAGGAGAAGGAGACAACAGAGGATGAGATGGTTGGATGACATCACAGACTCTATGGACATGGGTTTGAGCAGGCTCCCGAAGTTGGTGATGGACAGGGAAGCCTGGTGTGCTGCAGTCCATGGGGTCGCAAAGAGTCGGACGTGACTGAGCGACTGAGCTGAACTGAAGAAATCCACGTTCAGTTACTGTGACAGTTCTTCTCAGCCAAGCAACTGAGTAACTGAAAAGAAAATGAATGAACACTTAGGAAGAAAGATGTCTAATACCTGATAAGCCACTCTTCATATTAGAATTAGACTATATCAGCTGATTAAAAATGCTGTAATTTCGAAAAATCAAACAGAAGTAAAGCAAATATATTTGGGATTTTCAAAATTGCCATGAAATAAAGAGAAGTAATTCTGACAAATATCTTAGTTCTAGAACTTACTTTTTTGATGATGATGATGATATATGTGTATGTGCCTGGATGCAAATGTATGTATGTGTATCTGTGTTTTGTATATATATATATATGTATGTATGTATGTAAGTACATATATCAGTTCAGTTCAATTCAGTTGCTCAATCATGGCTAACTCACTGCGACCCCATAGACTGCAGCACACCAGGCTTCCCTGTCCATCACCAACTCCTGAAGCCTACTCAAACTCATGTCCATCGAGTCAGTGATGCCATCCAGCCATCTCATCCTCTGTCGTCCCCTTCTCCCACCTTCAATCCTTCCCAGGATCAGGGTCTTTTCAAATGAGTCAGTTCTTTGCATCAGGTGGCCAAAGTATTGGAGTTTCAGCTTCAGCATTTGTTCTTCCAGTGAATTTTCAGGACTGATTTCCTTTAGGATGGACTGGTTGGATCTCCTTGCAGTCCAAGGGACTCTCAGGAGTCTTCTCCAACACCACAGTTCAAAAGCATCAATTCTTTGGAGCTCAGCTTTCTTTATAATCCAACTCTCACATCCATACATGTCTACTGGAAAAACCATAGCCTTGGCTGGATGGACCTTTGTTGGCAAAGCAATGTCTCTGCTTTTTAATATGCTATCTAGGTTGGTCATAGCTTTTCTTCCAAGGAGTAAGCATCTTTTAATTTCATGGCTGCAGTCACCATCTGCAGTGATTTTGGAGCCCAAAAATATAAAGTCTGTCACTGTTTCCATTGTTTCCCTATCTATTTGCCATGAAGTGTTGGGACTGGATGCCATGATCTTAGTTTTTTAATGTTAAGTTTTAAGCCAACTTTTTCACTGTCCTCTTTCACTTTCATCAAGAGGCTCTTTAGTTCTTCTTCACTTTCTGCCATAAGGGTGGTGTCATCTCCGTATCTGAGGTTATTGCTGTTTCTCCCAGCAATCTTGATTCCAGCTTGTGCTTCATCCAGCCTGGCATTTTGCATGATGTCCTCTGAATATAAGTTAAATAAGCAGGGTGACAATATACAGCCTTGACTTACTGCTTTCCCAATCTGGGACCAGTCTATTGTTCCATGTCCAGTTCTAACTATTGCCTCTAGACCTGACACAGGTACGCTTATGGCTGATTCATGCTGATGTATGGCAAAAATCATCACAGTATTTTAAAGTAATTATCCTACAATTAAAATAAGTAAATAAACGTTTTTTAATTCCATGGACAGAGGAGCCTGTCACAGTATATAGTCCATGGGGTCGCAGAGTCAGACACAACTGAAGTGACTTAGCACACACACACACACATGCATGCATATATATATATATATAAACTATATATGTGTGTTTTATGTGTATGTTTATATATATATACACACACACACACACATATATATATAAAAGGATCCCTCAGTTGATATTGTGGTATCCCATGTGGTCAAACATATGGTCTGTATACACATTTGTCACCACTTTATCTCTTAATCTTATGAGATGCACATTGTTAGTTAGAACTTAGATGTGTCAAATGCATTGATGTCCTGGAAACACAGAATGCGAAAAGTGAAAGTCAGTCATTTCCAACTCTTTTTGACCCCATGGACTATAACCCACCAGGCTCCTCTGTCCATGGAATTCTCCAGGCCAGAATACTGGAGTGGGTAGCCATTTCCTTCTCCAGGGGATCTCCCCAACCCAGGGATTGAACCCAAGTCTCCTTCTTTGCAGGAGGATTCTTTACCATTGATCCTCCAGGGAAGCCCAAGAATACTGGAGTGGGTAGCCTATCCCTTTTCCAGGGGATTTTCCCTACCCAGGAATCAAACTGGGGTCTCCTGCATTGCAGGCAGATTCTTTACCAGCAGAACTACCAGGGAATGCCTGAGTACTTGCTTGACAGTAATGTGTCCTTCCCACATATCTCTGTAGAGGGCTATATATAAGAAAATGAGTCTGACTCACAGTATGACTCATCCATTCCAGCAGTTGAGTTAAAAACTCCCAGTAGTTCAATAATATCCCCTACAGCAAGGCTGCTGTTTAAAAAACATTGTTGAGCACAGAGCTGAGGCCTTGAGGACAAAATGTGGTCTTTCATTTTCTCCAGATCTGACTCTTAAAGCGACCAAGTTCATTTATTTCCAGAAAGAGAGAGAGAGAGAATAGCTGGCCTGCCCAAAGTGAGTCTGGCTCTGACTAGTCCTCAACCTCTTAAAGAGTGGAAGCAGGAGGTGAAGGTCCTGGAGAGAACCAGAAAACCGTCAGGCCTTTTTTTGAACACATAATTATTCTGATTACCAGTTACAAGGTGATTTAGAAAGCTAACCTTTGGCAGCTCTAACGTTTTTATCCATTGGAAAAGCTGGTAAAATGCATGTGCCTCCCCTGAAAAAGAACAGAAAAGATTTACAAATAAAATATTAAAAGTGGCTCTCTCTTTGTGGTGAGACATTTACAGTTTATATTTTTTGTGCTCTTCTGTATTTTTCCCAGTGGAACTACAACATTTCTATAATCAGGAAAACATATTTTTTTAATTCTGCTGTTTCATATTAGCTTTGACTTTTAGTTTATGGTCATGTTAGAATGATATTCTAAGTATCTTATGAAGGACAATATGGCTTTTTAATTGTAGTTGATCACATAGGGCAACAATGATTGATGAATTCTTTAGTGCCATATTGTTAATATAAATCTTTCACAGGAACAGGAGTGCTGATTTTTCAGTTTTGTCAGCAGTCTCTGGTTATATAAACCGAAAATAGTCCATTTAAAAACATATTTTCTTGGAAAGAACAAAACATAGTCAGAATTCATGATTTCCTTTATTCCCTGTTTGAATTCATTGATTGACTGCTATACATGGGGTTTATAGAAATGAACAAAATACAGGCCCCGACATCGAGGAATTCACAATCTAATGGGGGAGACTAATAAATTGACAATCATAAACAGTTATATACATATACACAAGCTACCAAGCCAGATTCATCTTGCCTAATACACAGAAGCCAGAAGGCTGAGACACCGAGATTTATAGAAAAGGGAAGACTTCTTTACAATGTAGCTGAGCAAGAAGACAGGAGAACAGATCTCAAATCCACCTCCTGAAGGGAAGGGGCTCAGGGTATTTTTGTGATCAAGAATAAAGGAGAAGGGAGGTCTGAGGAGTGGGGAACATGGGGGGAAATGACTGGGAAAAGATGTGCAGGCATAACTAAACTACACATCTCTGCATGCTCTAAAGGTCACAGAGCTTACTCTTGCACGTGCCCAGTTAAAGTGTAGGTGGCCCCATCCAGTCTTAACCAGCTCAGCTGGAACTGGATGAAGCTGACTCCAAGTTTCCGGAAAATAACTCAAGCAGATGTCTTATTGTTTAGACTACCTACCACTTAGAAGATATGCAAGTCTTAAAACAACCTTGATTAGTAAGGCAGGTGAAATGGATTTGACTAATTATCCATGGTTTCATACATAATGCACGGATATATGTGTGTGTGTGCCTGTGCATGTGTGCGTGTGCGCGTGGGCTTCCCAGGTGACTCAGTGGTAAAGAATCCACCTGCCAATGCTGGAGATGCAGGAGACGTGACTTTGATCCCTGGGTCAAGAAGATCCCCTAGAGGAGGAAATGGCAACTTGCTCCAGTGATTTTGCCTGGAGAATCCCCGGCAAGAGGAGTCCAGTGAGCTATATCCATGGGATCACAAGAATCAGACATGACTGAGTGAGCATGAAAGCATGTATGTACACAGATACACACACACACACACACACACACTATATATATATATATGTATTTATATTTATATACATAGAATTAAGGACAAACTAAAAGGAACTATTTCTAAAGGAAAAGTGAAAGTGAAAGTTGCTCAGTTATGTCAGACTCTTTGCGATCCCATGGACTTTACAGTTCATGGAATTCTCCAGGCAAGAATACTGGAGTGGGTAGCCTTTCCCTTCTCTAGGGGAATTTTCCCAACCCAGGGATCAAACCCAGGTCTCCCACATTGCAGGCAGATTCTTTCCTAGTTGAGCCACAGGGAAGTCTTTCTAGAGGAGATGATGCTTAAGTTGAGTACAATAGTTAACTTGGCATTCTAGAAGGGAGGAGAGGAAAAGATCTGTCCAGCAAAAGTAACAGTATTTGCAAAGCTATCAATTTACAAAATACTTTGGGGCATTCAGGAAATTTGCAGTGATTCAGAATGACTGAAATAAGGACCATATGTGAGTATGACAGAAGATGAGCCTGGAATTAGATCACAAGGATTTTATAAAACCCTTCTGAAGAAATTTGATTGAACTCTTTGGCAATGGGAAGCCATTAAGCATGTTTATTAGTAAACTCAGAAAACATCACTTTAAATTCAATACATCCAAACTTAACACATCTAGTTTCTCTCCAAATCTAGCTCTCATATGGAATTCCATATTTCATAGACCGTCACTGTTATCTGGGCTTCCCTGATAGCTCAGTGGTAAAGAAACCACCTGTAGTGCAGGAGACACAGGAGATGCAGTTTCAATCCCTGGGTCAGATATATCTCCTAGAGGAGGAAATGGCAACCCACTCCAGTATTCTGGCCTTGAGAATCCCATGGACAGAGGAGCCTGGAAGGCTATAGTACAAAGGGTCACAAAGAGTGGGACACAACTGAGTGACTAAACACACACACCATTATCTGTGCTATTTCATAAGCCAGAGATAAATGCAGTAAGTACCCTTGATACTAAACCTCTTCGTCCCCGTCTTCTTCATGTTACCAAAGCACTACTAAAACGTCTTTCTAATCATCATTCTATCTCTTCATCCACCATTGCCATCCAAATCAAAGTTACCACTATCTCTCCAGTCTCCCCCATCTCCTGCAATCTGATATTCACATCAAAGTCAGATCTCCTCAAAATGCAAATCTAATACCATCTTTACATGTTTAAAACCTTCGCACTTAAAGCTTATAAGAACCTGCATAGTTAGGCTCTTGCTACCTTACCCATCTCTGCTCACCTCACTCTGTGAACTACAGCCATTGCAGCCTCCTCTCAGCTCTTCAAACGTATCTTGTCGCCCTCCTCCTATTCCTATTGTACGTTCTGCTTCCTGGTCTAGATTAATCTCCCATTCCCCTCTCTCACGCTTCTCCTCCATTGTCACTATAACATTCCTAACATCCCTGAGGCAGTCACATGTTCTTTAGTGTAATTACTTCATTATATGTCTTTCCCAATTGAACTCTGACAAGATTGTATTTCTAGCATCTAATAAAAGTATCTGACAAATAGTGCTCCATCAATCCTTTTCAACACATGGAGGAATAACATTAACAATTTGTGAAATTAAAGTTTATTCTGATAGCAATATGAAAATTTTTTTGCACGAATAAGATTAAAGGTAAGGAGAGGGTCAAGAAATAAATTTCATCATCAGACTAGAGTTGATAGTTGTGTGAGTCATACATGGCAGTGAGAAAGGAGGGGAGAGGACAAATCTGAGCATTATCAAGAAGTTGGAATCATGCTGTATGGCTAAGATTTCATTCTGAAATCAGGAAATGCCTATAAACTTACAGGAATTTCTAGATGACTGTCATAGAAATATTTAGATGCTTCTAAGTCCTTGAATCAGGAATATTTCCTCAAAGCAGAAATCTTAACTCATTATTAATGTATAAAATTTTTTTAATAATGACAAGATGGACTTCCCTGGTGGACCAGTGGTTAAAAATCCACCTGCCAATGCAAAGAGCACAAGTTCCATCCCTGGCCTGGAAAGGTGCCATAGAGCAACTAAGCCCATGCGCCACAACTACTTAGCCCACCCTCTAGAGCCCATGAGCTGCAACTACTAACCCCTGCAGCTAAAGCCAGGGTCCCACAACTACTGAGGTCCACACAGCCTAGAACCAGTGCTCCGCAACACGAGAAGCCACTGCAGCGCGAAGGCTGTGCACCACAGCTAGAGACTAGACCCTGCTCACCGCAACTAGAGAAAGCCCACTCACAGCAACCAGGACCCCGCACAGCCAGAAAAAATTTAAATAGATAAATAATAAAATTAATTAAAAAAAAAACAATGACAAGAATTATCCTAAAGTAAATTTAAGTTGGTGATATTTTGGAAAGGATGTAGTTGGGAGAGAAGAGAGCTTTCAGAACATGTGCATTTCAATGGGTTTTGATGCAATACTGATATAACCCCATCCCTACTTCCACTTCCCCTTATTGTCCCTCTGATAAGCAATTTGGCTTGAATCCACTGGGGGTCAGAGATGACTGTTACCAGTATGCTACCTGTAGCTTCAGGAACATGTCAGCTCTGAGGAGGGTTTTTTTTAGAGTTTTTTTTTTTAATAAAGAGCTTATTTTAGATGAATAGAATAATATCCTGTCTCATGTATGTATCAGATGTTTTCAGTTCAGTTCAGTTCAGTCGCTCAGTCATGTCCGACTCTCCGCGACCCCATGAATCACAGCACGCCAGGCCTCCCTGTCTATCACCAACTCCCGGAGTTCACTCAAACTCATGTCCACAGAGTCAGTGATGCCATCCAGCCATCTCATTCTCTGTTGTCCCCTTCTCCTCCCGCCCCCAACCTTTCCCAGCATCAGAGTCTTTTCCAGTGAGTCAACTTGTCGCATGAGGTGACTAAACCACCATAGTGTAGTCTTCAGTTCAGTTCAGTTCAGTCGCTCAGTCGTGTCCGACTCTCCGCAACCCCATGAATCACAGCCAAGTAAAGAATTGACTTCATTCAATGATTCATGAGTCAGGCAGCATCGCACTTACTAAAGAGAAGGGTGCTCCCAGGGGTTGTACAAATGGGAAGTTTTTTAGGAAGAAGAGTAGGGCAAGGGAGTAAATAGCAAAAGGAAAAAAGGATGATTTCTAGGCCAGCACATGTTTTAGGGGGGTGTGGCAAGGGTTTTATCATGCAGATTATCTCTTCTTCCTGTGGAGGAGGGGGGAATGGAAAGGATCCACAGGACAGATCACTTTTTTGCTGTGTATCAGAAAATTCCAGAGTGCTTCATTAACATCACATTTCTGATGAAGGTCAAAACTGCAGTCAGGTTAGTTGTTGCATCTAGGTTTGGTATCTTGAACTTGCGAAAAAGTGACATCATTTTGGGCCTATGGTTTCTTTCCTTTAACACAACAAACACAAACATCAATTCAGCTCCTACACATATATCTCTAGGGATTTTCAGGGTGTTTGTAACCCGTGAGCGTGCCTATTACAAGTCATTTGCAGAAACTTCTCTTTCAGTTGGTGTGCTTCTCTGTGAATGGGCTCATCTTCTTAAATGTGGAGAAACATTAGAGTCATTCAAAGAGATCTGCAAGATGTCTATTAGGGATGCAAATGTGCAGAAAATGGACAAAACCAGTATAGCTCCTCTTGTGAAACATTTGGATTATGGAAATTTAACTTACAGAGAAAGCACTGCCACTTTCCACTTGAGAAAAGGTTTTTAATTTTAATTTCTGTATATTTCCTCTCTTATCCCCAGATGTGGTTATGAATTTAGCCCTTGGCAGTCTAATCTTCTTGTCCTATACTATGTACGTCAGAGCTCTCATTTGCTTTCTTAGCCTCACTATCAAATTTTTGCTTTTGACTTCAAATTTACATCTGCTTCTCAGAAATTTAGTCCAGCATCTCCCACTGCAAACTGGGACATTTTCAACTCAAACTTAAGATGTCATGTATACACCAAGTACATTGTTTTTCCTGTCCCACTCAGAGAAACATTTTCTATCAGTGGTAATAAACTTGGTGTCAGCCTTCAGTTAACACTTTCTATGTTGACTCATTCAGAAGGGTGATCAAGTGCTCTAACTTTCTTACCATATCCTATTACTTCCCAAACCCACCCTTATCCACTGGCGTTCCCTCCACCTTACTCACCAATCACTTTCTCTGTTGACAAGCTAGGTATGGATTTCTTGCTCTCTAACTTTCATCCGTCTCTCAGAAATGCTTATCAACATCCTACCTCCCTCTCTCTCAACAGATGTTCAGGCTGTCTATCATAAACTCCTTAAGCTTTTCTACTCTCCATCTCCAAATCTGTTTCTCTACTTATAAATTATCTGTTATTTTTCTATGTCAAAATAAATATTTTACATTTTCAGTAGTATAGCCATTTCCCTGTGTTCTGAACTGTTTCTGCTCACTTTTCCCAGCCTTTAATTCTACCATTTATCTCTGTAGTTCCTCCATTTTCATTCATTCAGTAAACATTGGTATTATTTCCTCTGTTTATAAATGTGTTTAAAAAATAAATGTGTTTAGATTTTACATTACCTAAAAAAAAATTTTTTTAAACTGACTATATCCCTTCTAGCTACTGTTCTAGCTGTCTTTCACTTCTGGGGGAAAAAAATATACAATCAAATTATCACTGTATAATTTATCCTCAGTTTTTTCTTCACCTAAGTAACCATTTGCCAACACGTGATCAGCCATTGCACTACTAATGAAATCACACTTTCAAGATCATCAAAAAATCTCCTAATCACCAAACTCAATAACCTTTTTCAGTTTCCCTTTTTCCTGACTACCCTGTATTACATACCACTTAACTGTTTTTTCCTTCTTTATCTCTTTTACCTGGTTTCCATGACATTGCCCTCACTGCTAAGCAGATCTTTCCCTAACTTTGACTAATCTTTCTAATCTTTTACTGGGTCCCTAAAGTCTGTCTCTATGGCTACGTAAATTTTTCTTCATGACCTTTTATTTTCCTTCAGCTGCTCCACATTCTCACTTGTTAATTTTTCTTTTTCTACTGCTTCTACTCCAGGACTCATTTCTATGGAAACAGATCTCAAGTTTCGTGTATCCAGTCCCAAACTTGTTCCCATACCTCAGGCAATGATTCATCATCACTACATTTCCCCAAATTCTACATGCCTAAAACCAGACTTACTATCTTCATCAAATGTCTTCACGTTTGTGGTGGACCAAGGATGCTTCCACGGAGAAGGCAATGGCAAGCCACTCCAGTACTATTGCCTAGAAAATCCCATGGATGGAGGAGCCTGGTAGGCTGCAGTCCGTGGGGTCGCTAAGGGTCGGACACGACTGAGCGACTTCACTTTCACTTTTCACTTTCCACTTTCACACATTGGAGAAGGAAGTGGCAACCCACTCCTGTGTTCTTGCCTGGAGAATCCCAGGGACGGGGGAGCCTGGTGGGCTTCCATCTATGGGGTCACACAGAGTCGGACACGACTGAAGTGACGAAGCAGCAGCAGCAGCAAGGATGCTTCCAGTTGCACATTTACGACATGTGTTATTCAACAAACATTTACTAAGCTCATACCTGTCCATTTGAAGATCCAAACACAAAACCAGAAACTGCTCAAAATGTTCTGTGCAGACAAAAGGTAGTACAGGAAATGGGTTACACAAGTGATGGAAGTCAAACGGGATGATGAGGTAACACGTATATTAGCAAAAGCAAATCTTGGCTAGAAGAATGAGGAGAGGAGATTTTAGTAGAAAGTTCGAGATTTAAGGTCACCCAGAAGAAACTACTTGGAGAAGGAAATGGCAACCCACTCCAGTGTTCTTGCCTGGAGAATCCCAGGGACGGGGGAGCCTGGTGGGCTTCCGTCTATGGGGTCACACAGAGTCGGACACGACTGAAGTGACTTAGCAGTAGCAGCAGAAGAAACTACAATCATTGGCAGAAGTTGCAACAACGAAAAAGATGCAGCTGTTGCCAGAGATGCTGCTCAAGCAGGAAGAGAGCGTGAGGAACAGCTGAACTCTCACTTCGTTTCGTCCTCCAACGTCTGCTGCTGCCTCTTTCTGGACAAACCAACCCAGAAGCCAGTGGTCATCATAACCCAGAAAATGCAGTCCACAGAAGTCACCCCCTCCCCACAACCACAAGGGAGATTATACAGAGCAGAATCAAAGAAGAGTGAAGAATGGATCTGAGAGCAAAACAAGCCAAAGACGGATCATGTTACATCTCTTCTTGCCTTTCCACCATATTTTATTCTCATACACCACCATCAGGCTTCCACCTAATATGCTGCAGGTCTTCTTTGTAGAAAGCTATTCTCATACTTTGCTCAAAGAAAAGAGACACAAAGTTCCATCAGTGTTTTTGTCTTAATTCATGAACTTCAGGTGATATGCAGTCATTCACATCTATTTTGGATGTGGTTTCTCATTGGTCTAGTGACTTGTGCCCCAAATTATAAATTTTAACACTACCAGTTTCCCTTTATAAATATAAATATAAATATGTATATATATATATATAGAGAGAGAGAGAGAAAGGAAAAGACAGAGGAGAGAGAATATCCAGAACTCCTGCCACCCCCATTTCAGTAACTGCTGCCAAGACCATAGTTGATTTTTTTTAAATAGCAGTTTTATTGAGATATAATTCACATGCTATACAATTCACTTATTGGAAATATGTAATTAAATGGCTTTTAATATAGTCATCAATAATGTATAACTGTCAGCACAATCGATTTTAGAACATTTTCACTATTGCCCCCAAAAAGAAACCCTGTATTCATTAACAGTCACTCCCTATTTCCTCCTACCCCTTGTTGAAGATCACCCCATTTCTCTGAAGATCCATTTAAAATCCAGTCACTCCAGCTTTCAGGCACTACTCCAGACTCTGAAATTGGAAACATTTACTGTCTGGCCTATTCATTTGGATTCCCCATAGTGCTATTCATCTTTTTATGTATGTGCTCTGTTTCCCCAATTAGATTATAAGTCTCTCAAGAACAAGACCCTTGTCTTGATTGAAGAGATGGAAAACATATTTAGAAATGTAGCTGCCTCACTGAATTTAATCCTCTTTTATTTGTTCTTTGATTAACTCATATTACTGAGAACTTTTCCCCTAATGGAGATTTTCTTCCTTAATGATTTCCCCCAAGAAAATAATTCAGAACTGATGGAATAGATTCAACGAGCAAATTTAAGGAGTTCGTTAAAACACAAAAATGGAAATGTTAAGAAAAACACATCAGAAATTATTTGTGATTCTCTTCTATTGCCAATATGCATTTAAGATGTGCTGGAAATGCTAATGTTTCTTTTGTTCCAGCATGACAACAGTGTCCCTTCACTGTGGTAGATAACAAAGTATGATACTAACACAAGAAGGGGAATGAAACAGAGTCATTTCCTCTAATAAATGTTAAATTTACAAGTTAAATATGGTGTTAGATCTAGTGTGCTTTTAATCAATTCTTTCAAGTGTATACATAATTATATGTAGTTTTAAATATGTAAAGATACTTTTCGGTCTATTTCTTGAAACGCTTGAATAATTAACACTCTTAATGTCCTTATTTTTTCAATAAATGTCAGCATTTTGGACAAACAGAAATTCCTTTCTAATCTGTATTTCTTTTCCTTTCTCTTCCGCTTCCTTCAGTCTGTCTTCATTCTTTCCTTTTCTCTCTTCTGTTCTTACTTCTTCCTCTTTTCATTCCTCTTAGGGAAACATTAAGATAACTTCTTATATTTGTTAGGAACGATCTTGAAAAGCTAAGAGAATTAAGTTAACTGCGGAAGAGGAAGACGGTTTGCATAAAATTAGTATCGATTTCTCTCCGCTTCTACATCCTACAGTCATAATGAAAATAAGAACAGGTCATACATCCTGCTTTATATTAAGTTCTGAAATAAATCCTCACCTTGCAAATTCTTACCTTGAACAGTACTTTGAAACAAATAATTTCCAAATTAGACAGAACCAGGTAACACGTCTATAGTACTTATTTTGTGTCTGCTGCTGCTGCTGCTAAGTCGCTTCAGTCGTGTCCGACTCTGTGCGACCCCATAGACGGAAGCCCACCAGGCTCCCCCGTCCCTGGGATTCTCCAGGCAAGAACACTGGAGTGGGTTGACAGTCTAGAATTGTGCAAATGTTGGAGATGTTTCACAATCTAGTAGAGAAAGACATATAAATAATAGGACTTCTTTGGTGGGCCAATGGTAAAGAATCACTTGCCAATGCAGGGGACACAAGTTTGATTCCTGGTCCAGGAAGATCCCACAAGCCATGGGGCAGCTAAGCCCATGCAACACAGCTACTAAGCCCACATGCTTAGAGCCCATGCTGCACAAGAGAGAAGCCCAAGTACAACAAGAGCAGATCTCACTCATTGCAACTAGAGAAAGCCTGCACATAGCAACCAAGGCCCTGTGCAGCCAAATATGAATTATTATTTTTTAAAAAGGACATATAAATGAAATAATGGCAATGTAGTGATAAAAACGCTGCCTGAAGAGCCATGGGAATGCTCAGCACAGTGTTTCACTTCAGCAATATTTCTGAACACCATGCTTTTGCCGGCTACTATTCTAGATGTTGGGAATACAGAGTTATTTTCCTTCAAGCAAATTACAGTTAATACAAAATTACCCCACAGTATAATAACTAATTGCCAAGTTAAAACTGAGTCCAGAATGTCATGGAAACCAGAGGGTGGAAGTAGGACAGAGGGAGAGATTTCAGGAGTGCCACAAAAGCTGTTGTAAAGAGTTCATTGCAGAGTGAAATCTTAAATGATGAATAGGAATAGAATATCGGAGAAGGCAATGGCAAACCACTCCAGTACTCTTGCCTAGAAAACCCCATGGACAGAGGAGCCTGGTGGGCTACAGTCCTTGGGGTCGCTAAGAGTCAGACACGACTGAGCGACTTCACTTTCACTTTTCACTTTGATGCACTGGAGAAGGAAATGGCAATCCACGCCAGTGTTCTTGCCTGGAGAATCCCAGGGACAGGGGAGCCTGGTGGGCTGCCATCTATGGGGTCTACAGAGTCGGACACGACTGAAGCGACCTAGCAGCAGCAGCAGCAGGAGTAGAATATACTTAATCTCATAAGAAAAGGGGTATGTGGAGATAGGAAGGATTAAAAGGACCATGCCATGCAGCAAAGTTCTTTATAGAGATGAAAACAATGTGCTGCCTTAAAGGACCAAGATTTGGAATCTGTGAATTCCAAGATGCTCCTGAAGAATTTGTAAGTAACTAGATTGCAAGTAAATATGAGAAGCATGATAGAATCAGGTCATAAAAATCTAATCTGTGCTTAAGGACCATAGATATTATCCTGAAGACAATAGGGAGCCACTGAGGAATTAAAAGGGGAATAACATGATCAACTCTGTTCTTTAGAAGACTCAGTCTACTTCCACAGTGACAGGATATATTAGTGGATTGAGGGTTGTGGGAAAGGTCAGGAAAACAAAGAAACTCACAAAGAATTTTTCTTGTCACTCCCCAGGTGAGAAATGCTAAGCACCTGAATTAAGGCAGTGAAAATGGGTGTGGAGAAGAGAGTAAAAAGCTAAAGAACTCAGAAACAATAGTGCTTGTTTCTAATTATACAAGAAGGGTATAGAAGAGAGGAAACTCTGGCTTGTAGAAATTGTAAGGAACTGAGCAGAGGAATAACTGGGGTGATGGGGGGAGAAATGTGGAATTTTGAACATAGTATATGTGAACCATTGACTATGCCAAAGCCTTTGACTGTGTGGATCACAATAAACTGTGGAACGTTCTGAAAGAGATGGGAATACCAGATCACCTGACCTGCCTCTTGAGAAACCTGTATGCAGGTCAGGAAGCAACAGTTAGAACTTGACATGGAACAACAGACTGGTTTCAACTAGGAAAAGGAGTACATCAAGGTTGTATATTGTCACCCTACTTATTTAACTTCTATGCAGAGTACATCTTGAGAAACGCTGGGCTGGAAGAAGCACAAGCTGGAATCAAGATTGCTGGGAGAAATATCAGTCACCTCAGATATGCAGATGACACCACCCTTATGGCAGAAAGCGAAGAGGAACTAAAAAGGCTCTTGATGAAAGTGAAAGAGGAGAGTGAAAATGTTGGCTTGAAGCTCAACATTCAGAAAACAAAGATCATGGCATCTGGTCCCATCACTTCATGGGAAATAGATGGGGAAACAGTGGAAACAGTGTCAGAGTTTATTTTTGGGGACTCCAAAATCACTGTGGAAGCTGATTGCAGCCAGGAAATTAAAAGATGCTTACTCCTTGGAAGGAAAGTTATGAGCAACCTAGATAGTATATTAAAAAGCAGAGACATTACTTTGCCAACAAAGGTCCGCCTAGTCAAGGCTATGGTTTTTCCAGTTGGCATGTATGGATGTGAGATTTGGACTGTGAAGAAAGCTGATCGCCGAAGAATTGATGCTTTTGAACTGTGGTGCTGGAGATGACTCTTGAGAGTCCCTTGGACTGCAAGGAGATCCAACCAGTCCATTCTAAAGGAGATCGATCCTGGGTGTTCATTGGAAGGACTGATGCTAAAGCTGAAACGCCAATACTTTGGCCACCTCATGCGAAGAGTTGACTCACTGGAAGAGAGTCTGATGCTGGGAAGGATTGGGGACAGGAGGAGAAGGGGACAATAGAGAATGAGATGGCTGGATGGCATCACCGACTTGATGGACATGAGTTTGAGTGAACTCCGGGAGTTGGTGATGGACAGGGAGGCCTGGCGTGCTGTGATTCATGGGGTCACAAAGAATCAGACACGACTGAGTGACTGAACTGAACTGAACTGATATGTGAACCAAGAAATTACATATATACAAGCTTGATTTAGAAAAGGCAGAGGAGCCAGAGATCAAATTGCCAACATCCAATGGATCATAGCAAAAGCAAAGAGATTCCAGAAAAACATCTACTTCTGTTTCATTGAATATGCTAAATCCTTTGACTGTTTTGATCACAACAAATTGTAGGAAATTCTTCAAGAGATGGGAATACCAGACTGCCTTACCTGACTCTGGTGAAACCTGTATGTGGGTCAAAAAGCAACAGCTGGAACCAGACATGGAACAACTGATTAGTTCAAAATTGGGAAAGGGGTACATCAGGCTGTATATACTCACCCTGCTTATTTAGCTTTTATGCAGAGTACATCATGAGAAATGCCAGGCTGGATGACTCACAAGCTGGAGTCAAGATTGCTGGGAGAAATATCAATAACCTCAGATATGCAGATGATACCACTCTGGTGGCAGAAGTGAAGAGGAACTCAAGAGCCTCTTGATGAAGGTGAAAGAGGAGAGTGAAAGAGCTGGCTTAAAATTCAACATTCAAAAAACTAGATCATGGCATCCAGTCCTATCACTTCATGACAAATAGAATGGGAAAGAGTGGAAACAGTGACAGACTTTATTTTCTTGGGCTCCAAAACTGGTGGACAGTGACTGCAGACATGAAATTAAAAGACGCTTTCTCCTTGGAAGAAAAGCTATGACAAACCTAGACAGCATATTAAAAAGCAGAGATATCACTTTGCTGACAAAGGTCTGTATAGTCAAAGCTATGGGCTTTCCAGTAATCATGCATGGATGTGAGAGTTGGACCATTCTTCTGAGCATGGAAGAATGGATGCTTTTAAACTATGGTGGTGGAGAAGATTCTTGAGAGTCCTTTGGACAGCACGGAGGTCAAACCAGTCAATCCTAAACAAAATCAACCCTAAATATTCACTGGAAGGACATATGCTAAAGCTGAAGCTCCAAGACTTTGGCCACCTGACGTGAAGAGCCAACTCATAGGAAAAGACCCTGATGCTGGGCAAGATGGAGGGCAGGAAGAGAAGGGGACGACAGAGGATGAGAATGTTGGATGGCATTACCGACTCAATAAACATGAGTTTTAGCGAACTCTGGGAGATAGTGAAGGACAGGGAAGCCGGGCATGCTGCAGTCCACGGGGTCGCAAAGAGTCAGATATGACTGAACAGCTAAACAACAACAACACCTAACCCTGTAACAGAACATAATGACAGAGGTTGGTGCTGGATGTGTGTGTGATAAGGTCTTCATGGATGAGACCCTGAAGACAAGTGGAGACAACGTACAGTGTAAAAGAATGAGAGGAGCCTAGAACCAAAACAGAACCCCAAGATTCCTGCAGAGGAAGAAAGAACTGACTGATAAAGGGTAGACAAGCAGTTCTGGAGAGAGTCCTAGAACCACATGAATAGTTTCAAGAAGGAGTAAATGAACATGTCAAATTCCACAAGGAGATATGCGTTTATTCCTTTTTACTTTTCTATTTTTTACATTTTTTTCTACCTCCAGCCTATATTTTAACATATAAAAACTCTCATATATAAACCAGTGCTCCATCTTTAACCTATCCTGCAAATTATTTTATTAGGAAAAAAAAAATCTATTTTTAAAGCCACGTGGGATGACAGAATTTGTGCTTTAGAAGGTCAGACTAACTGAGAGCGGTTTGGAGGTTCTAATAATAGTTCCAGAGAAGATGGAGGGAAGGGAATGCAGTCAGTAAATATCACGCTTATTGAATTGATAGAATGTTATATTTAAGTGAAAGTGAAAATTAGAGGGAAAGAGTAAAGGAGATGAAAGAGCACAGATATTTAGAGATATAAGGCTTGAATATCCAGAAATGTGAGATTTGAAAAACAATGCAGGCATTGGGGTGGAGAGGGGAAAGGCAAAGGATAATGAAAAGCAATCCAGTGTGTTCTCCTGAGTGTATTCTATTTGCTTTTCATCCCAGACAGAATCTGCTAGTTCTGGGTGCTATTCATCACATATTCCTGCCTCCCCACCTCCCTAGCATACAGTGGAACTGCACTTCTTGCCTGTAGCACCTTATGATAGGCCTTAACCAATCTGCTGTGAGCAGGAGGACCAGAGCACTTTCTTGCTTGTGTGAGACTCCCTAGGGCTCCTGACCCTACCTGCCCACCTTTAAGTCAGCAGCTATTCAGGCAGCCTGAGTATCTGAATGATAACAGTGAGCTGCTAACCCACAATCAACACGAATCATGAAGGAGAACTGGACTTCTGTTGCTTAAAGCCACTGAATTTTGGTGATACCCCAGCATAACCTAGCCTATCCTGATGGACACACACTCCCTGGAAGATTTGATAAACTTCCGTAACTTCAGCTATTCACTGATGAAATCAGGTCAACAACTGTAGCTTGATCCTTATTTCTAGTTCCTTTTTTTTTTTTTTTAACTTTTTATTTTGTATTGAGGTTACAGCCAGTTAACAATGTTGTGACAGTTTCAAATGAACAGCAATGGACTTAGCCATACATATACATGTATCCATTCTCTCCCAAACTCCCCTCCCATCCAGGCTGCCACATAACATTGAACAGACTTAGATGTGCTATACAGTAGGTCCCTGTTGGTTATCCATTTTAAATAGAGCAGTGTGTACATGTCCCTCCCTAACTTTAGGATGTCACAAGCATTTCAAACTGAACATTCTAAAACCAAACTCATTGAGTGACTATTTTCCCAAGCAGTTACTCTGTCCCCAGTGCTTATCATACCTTTTATGTAAATTATATCATTTCATTCACAGAACAATCAGGGCAAAATATCATATCTCAGCTTTAGATTACAAACTCTAAGAACAGAAAATGGTGAAGGAGATGAAGTAGGTGCTACTACAGCAGTAGAAGGAGAACCAAGAGAGTCAAAAGAAAAGGGAGTGATAACTAATGCTAAACATCACAGATAAGACCGAGGAGGTAGAAATAAAGTGACTCCAATGCTTTACAATTAGGAACTTACTGGTGACATGTAAGGTGATAGGAGGAGGTGGAGAGAGTGAATCCTAAAACCTCAAGAACCTGTAAGTGAACAGAGGAGATAAGCTATCAGCTGGAAAAAGATTGAAAGTTTTACTCTGGGGATTGTTTATAAACAGATGCAAGCATATTTACAGGTTAAGATGAGAATTTAAACATATAGGAGATAGAATGAGAGTAGTTGATGATGTTGTACCGCAAGGAGATCCAACCAGTCCATTCTAAGGGAGATCGATCCTGGGTGTTCATTGGAAGGACTGATGCTAAAGCTGAAACTGCAATACTTTGGCCACCTCATGCGACGAGTTGACTCACTGGAAAAGACTGTGATGCTGGGAAAGGTGGGGGGTGGGAGGAGAAGGGGACGACCGAGAATGAGATGGCTGGATGGCATCACTGACTCTGTGGACATGAGTTTGAGTGAACTCCGGGAGTTGGTGATGGACAGGGAGGCCTGGCGTGCTGTGATTCATGGGGATGCGGAGAGTCGGACATGACTGAGCGACTGAACTGAACTGAACTGAACTGATGATGCAAACTTTAGGAACAACTAGACGGAAATGGTACCCTGAGCACAGGTGAAGGATTTAGAGTTAGGCAGCAAGGGGGATTTCTGTTCTTCTGAAGTTAGGTAAGGGTAAGGGCAAGGGCAAGGGTACAGGCAGGTTTAGGGGGAGGAGTCAGGGTTTAAAACGATTCGTGATGGTCTCCAGAATCCTTGTTAATGTGGCAAGGCCATCTGCTCAGAGTTCCAGGAGGACGGAGCAGAAGGTACACTTAAAATATTTATTCGAGCTTAGAAAAAATAATGAGGCTAAAAATAAAACATTAAAGATTCAAATTGGAAAATGTTTTTTTAGAAAATAGTAAACTCCACAATCAGTGAAGAGTGAATGCTGATTCTCGGTCATAACCACCTTCAATTTAATCATTCATGAAGCTATGTATGGCAAGATGATTGGAGCTTACAAGTAATCTTGAACTTCACTGTTGTCAATAGTTTTAATTTCCTCCAGGAATAAGCTATTTATCACAGCTACTAATGTGTCCCTGATGTTCAATTTAAGTGATTTCTCCAAGTGGGAAGATGATCAGTCAGGTGGAAAGATCATTGAACACAGACTTAACAGATCTCACCCCTAAACCTAGCTCTACCACCATCTAGTCAGCATCTCCTGAAAGCTGCCTCACTTCTCTGTGTACGTAATTATCCATAAGAACATTCCAGTTCAACTACTCACTTCTACTCTAGCACCTCATCCACGCATCTTCACATACACAATATTGTATAGCAACTATATTTCAGTAAAAAAAAAAAAGAAGAAGAAAGTACTGTGATATATGTGTGTATGTGGCTGTGAGTAGTGCAGTATTTTACTGTAAAAGTCATTTCTTCTCTTTCATGCAACAACCCAGTGCAGGCCTCCTGGTTGGTGAATGTTTCTCCCTTGTGCCGTAGTTAGTCCTGAGACCCTCAGTCTTTTGACTCTACCATTGCCTAGGGTTTCAGAGCTCACTGAATTGAGGAAGAAGGGGTAATAGAGGGTTGAGAAGGCATTTCTTGAACAAAGAATAATACATAATACCTCCTTGGTGAAGCACTGATCACATGGCCTCACCTTGAAGGAGGTGAGGCTGGTAACGGTGGCCCTTCACAAGGCACCATATCCCATCAACACCGAAGGTGAAGCATCAGTATTTATGGACAGGAAGCCATCTCTGCACATCTGGTCCCTCCAGTACAGCCCTCTTCCCATATAGAATACACTCACTGCCCCCCCAAAGATGTCAACCCCAAGTCCCATCCAGTCACTGTATCTGGAACCACACCCAGAATCCCTTGGTGGTGGGTGTATGGTGTTCTTCATCAAGGACAGGTGAGTCTCCTTGTGGGCCAGTGACTCACAGTCCAGAGAAAACTTCCTTTGTGTAAAGGGAAGAATGGTTATAGTTAGCAGCCATGGCCCACAGCAATAGGGAATCTTTCCAGGAAGAAATAAGAAAGACCCTCTGCCTGAGCAATGGAAGAAATTCCATGCTTACTCTGCTTTTGCTTTTTCTGAGAAACTCCCTTGTCCATAGCTCTCCAGAGCCTCTGGTTCTGTTCCCTGGGAGTTTACTTTTGTCTATTATCCTCCATGGTCACCTTTAAATTGGGCATTCTGTTCCCTCTGTGGAGGCTACACACTGTCTTCAGCCCATGTCCTTACGGTACCTTCAGGCTGATTTATAAACACGGGCCTTTTTCAGTCCAGGCTTGTGATGGCTTTGGCAGTACAATTCCCTTAAAAGCTCACTAACCTTCTGATACAACTGTTTCTATTCAGCCTCATGTGCCAAGAACTTGTGACATTATTACCCAACACTGCTTAATATAGAACACTCATGCTCTTATATCTTTCTTCTTAATGGTAGCTCCTTCAGTTCAGTTCAGCTGTCGCTCAGTAGTGTCCAACTCTCCGTGACCCCATGAATCACAGCACTTCAGTTCAGTTCAGTTCAGTCGCTGTCGTGTCCGACTCTCCGTGACCCCATGAATCACAGCACGCCAGGCCTCCCTGTCCATCACCAACTCCCGGAGTTCACTCAAACTCACGTCCATCGAGTCAGTGATGCCACCCAGCCATCTCATTCTCTGTCGTCCCCGTCTCCTCCCGCCCCCAATCCCTCCCAGCATCAGAGTCTTTTCCAGTGAGTCAACTCGTCGCATGAGGTGGCCAAAGTATCGGAGTTTCAGCTTTGGCATCAGTCCTTCCAATGAACACCCAGGATTGATCTCCTTTAGAATGGACTGGTTGGATCTCCTTGCAGTCCTGGGGACACCTAAAAACTAGACTTGGGTGAGAAAGAAACATCCTTAATAAATTCTTTGTTGCCAGAGTATGGTTTCTATTTAACTACAAAAATCCTAACACATCTTTGCTCAAACTTCTTTTCATTCTCATTACTTGGCATTTTGAGGCCAGAAACTAGATTCTCCAATCCTGAAAGTCCTCAAATATGGAAACTCTCCTCTATGACTTCTGTTCAGAGTCTCCAGCTCTTGCCTGTGCTCATCTCCTAGCTGCATGACTGTGACGTTCCTTGGTTTACGGCCACCTTACCCTAGTCCCTGCCTCTTTAGTCACATTGCTGCCTCCTCTTCTGTGTGTGTGTGTGTGTGTGTGTATCAGAGCTCTGAGAGCCTCCCATCAATACTTTTATCACTTTCATCATGACTAATATTTGACACCAAAATCCTGTCCAATTCAGATTTGGTCACAGCCAAAACTCACAGCTTAATAAAAAGAGGAACATATTCAGGGCTTCCAGCTACGACTCTCTCTGCCCCAGAATCTGCATTAACTATTAGCCCAGTTTTCTATTTTCTTAAGCTACGGATGAGATCTCCATGCCTCGATGTCTCCTTGAGGGCTTGGGAATTTACTAGATAAAATTGCTCACTCTGGCCTCCTACTAAGAACTCAGAGTGAGAAGAGTTCTACAGGCAAAACTTTGAACCATGTCCTTGAGTAAAGCAGTTAAAGTCATCCCAACCCTGCAGTTGCCTTATTAAGGAGGTAAACAAAGCGAAGGTGTGGGAGGGGGCTCTGAAAAGAGGGGGAATAAGGAGAACACCTGCTTCTTGCTCTGTTTTCTCTACTTTGGTAAAGCAAACAAAAGCCCAAGATTTTCATATACATGAGGTTGTCTTTGTTGAGATACCTTGTCAAATAAATTGAGTCTTTAATGTATAAAATGTTTCCCACTCCCTCCCAAACTTTCACTATCAAGAAGACACAATATCAAAGGGCTGCACACACTCAATTTCACGAACCAATAAACAGCTTTTGCATTAATTATCATTTTCAGCTCCTTGGAAAAGAGTGACAAGAGTTATCAGGAAGATGTTCATTATTGCCAGGCTTTATCTGATGGCAATGGATGTCTGGCTAGTCACAAATTGAATATTCCCAAAGGAGGACTGGCTCTCAATTGACAGAATGGGACTGGTTGTTCCCAGATAGTCCCTTGCACATTTTATTAGCAAGATCAGCTATAGGTAAAATTTCTTCCTTATGCAGCTTTCTCTCCTTTGATTGTCCGGCTTAACAGGACACCAGCATTTCTGGTTTTGCCCTGATACCCAGTTCAGATGTCTGTTGGTCAAGGCTTACTCTATGACTTGTGCCATGGGCCATCATAAGAAGATCCAGGTAAGGGCTCAATCTCACCCAAGCTGGATCAGTCATAGACTGCCTCCTACAGTTGGGGAGTGACATTTACTGGAGCTGAGGTAAGGCGATGCCAAGAGTTGAAGACATGCGTGCACGGTCGTTCAGTTGTGTCCCTCTTCTTGTGACTTCATGGACTGTAGCCTGGGGTCCTGCATTCTGTATTCATGGGATTCTTCAGGCAAGAACACTGGAGCAGGGGATCTTCCCAACTCAGGGATTGAACTCACATTTCCTTTGTTTCCTGCATGGCAGGCAGATTCTTTACTGGCTGAGCCATCAGGAAAGAAGTTGAAGAAAGGACATTAATTTCTGCATATTTGACTCCAGAGGATCTTCTTTCCAAACTCCAGGATCTTCTACTTTTTCTTTAATTTCATGAGCTTCCCTAATATCTTTCCAATGAATTCCTTTTCTTCTTTAAGCTAGAAAGGATCGGTTTCTGTTTCTTGCAACTTAGAGAAATCAAATTAATATTTCCTTGGGGATGTAGCTTAGAAACCACCAAGCTCATTATATTTTCAGTATATTGCTGAAAATGAGTTCTAAATCCTCCTGGAGAAGGGCCTCAACATTTTTGCTATATATATATATTACCCTCCTAACTCTCTGCTCACTTCCCCTGACTCTTAAAAGCAAATTTCAGGAGACTTGAAAATTTATCACGCTCTTCCTACAGACTTGGCCTGTTTTATATCAGAGTGCAGTTGGAGTCAGAGCTCCCTGACAGAAGACAGAATATTAACAAAAGCACAGGGTTACAGAAAATCCTGTGTTCTGGATGCTAATCCAGAAATCTCC
This sequence comes from Moschus berezovskii, assembly GCF_049115385.1. Lineage (NCBI taxonomy): Eukaryota > Metazoa > Chordata > Mammalia > Artiodactyla > Moschidae > Moschus > Moschus berezovskii. The sequence continues at coordinate 89,593,701 of NC_142469.1, read as the reverse complement.
CTTGATACCCTTTCCCACCTCCCACCCAAGGCAGCAAAGTCCCCTGGAACCTCAGACAGTGGAATTCCAGTGAAAGTCACAAGCATGAGCCACAGTGATTTTCTGTGCCATCCAGTGAGCCATAGCCAAGTGCTCTTCAATGAGGTCTGGATCTCAGTGCTGGAGGGGTCATTTTCCTGGGGCTCTGCCAGTCCCCTGGACAGTGGCTGCTGCGTCCCTTTACCATTTTTGTACCCTAAGGTTTTCCTCCTTCTATGAGTCAACTCTTCATTATATCGTTCTTCTGTTTACAATTTTTATGCTAAACTATGTAGTTTTTGTCTCCCAATTAGACATTGACTGACTGATATAATTAATATCATATACCATAAGTACCCAACATATGAGTTCTGTTCTGAGAGCACGTTCATAAGTCCAGTTTGTTCATAAGTTCAACAAAGTTAGCCTAAGTACCCAACCAACACAATCAGTTATATAGTTCTGTTCTCTAATAGTTGTATAATACTTTTCACACAAATAATACACAAAAGCAAACACAAAAAAATAAACACTTTTAATTTTACAGTACAGTACTTTGAAGAGTACAGTAATGCCAGCTATATCATCTCTGCTTCTGCGCTTGCTTTTGGACATCCTGGGCTTGAAATGAAGACACTGTACTACTGCACTGTACAAGAGAGTACACAAAAGCCTAGCCACTTGTAGGGCACGCACACACATGACAATGCATGCCAGAGATGTGAACTACCTTACATGATTGGACATACAAGTGCACATTGCATTTTTAAAGGTTCACAACTTGACGGTTTATATGTAGAGGACTTACTATATTAATATGATGGTTAATATTATGTGTCCACTAGACTGAGCTATAAGATTCCCAGATACCTGGTTAAGCATTACTTCTGAGTGTGCCAATGAGGGTGTTTCCAAAAGAGATTAGCATTTACTTTGTTTAATTAGAGTAGATGGTGGTTCCCAGTGTCGGTGGGCACCATCCAATCTGTTGAGGGCTTGAACAGAACAAAAGAGGAAGGTTGAATTCACTCCCTTGGAACTCCTGGTTCTCAGACTTTCAGGCTCAAACTGGAACCTATATCATTGGCTGTCTGATGTATCATCTCAATCCCTCAAACTAAATTGTTGGATTCCTGGGACTCCAGCTTGTAGATGGTAGACTGTCGGAAGTATCAGCCTACATAATCATGTGAGCCAATTCCTCATAATAAATCTCATTATGTCTAGATATAGATGTAAACCTCTATATGTCTCAGGTAGAGATGTAGATCTATAATAAATGTCATAATGAAAATAAATATATCGTTGCTTCTGTATCTCTGGAGAATTGACAAATATACCTCATTTTAGAGATGAATAAACTGACACTCAAATAAGGTAAAAATTATACCTATGGTCACACAACTACTAAGTAGAAGAGACTGAACAAGAATACCAGTTCTGTCTAATTACTGAGGCTCTCCTTCATGACCTGGAGATTCCCGCGGCCCACATAATTCTGGACACGTTCAGTAATTTAGTGGGGCAATTGAAGATAATGCCTTTAGGCTTAATGTCTTCTAAACCAGTGCTCCTCAGGGTTGTCTGTGGACCTATGCCAGTTTGCAAATCGTTTGCTACCAGTTTGCAATGAGATAAGTTGAAGAACAGACTGAGCATGTAGAGCACTTCATATTGCTACAACATTTGTATTGGCTTTTACAAAAGTATTAGGTCCATGACAAATTAATAATTTTGAGAAATAGCTAATTCCTTTCCCGTAGATAGTTTTCTAAACTTTGGGCTCATTATTAAATATAAATATACCTCTGCAGCTCTTGCTGCTCTTTGAATCAAATATTGAAAATCTATTATCAGGTATAATATACCAGGTGTATTATAGCTCGTATAACTGTTACAGAATATAGATGTGTAATAGATAAAAGGTGATTGTAGCCAGCATAACTGTTACATATCTATATTTGATTCAAAGAGCAGCAACAACTGCACAAAGCCACCCAGATGTAGAAATGCTTGAAACCAAGATAATGTCTCAGAAATTACCATGGGGCAGCTCACACATAGTACAATTTGGAAGACCAGAGTCCAGTTGATCACCACCTGTTGCACATAAGTACCTTTCCTTAGATTCTAATGGATGTCACCATGAAAAGGAGAATGAGTGTCCCAGGTTTTCTTCTGCAGAAAATATAAAAGGTTTCCAGCTTCGGTCTGGTTTCTTTGTTTGATTCTCCTTGATGATGTAATAGAAACATAATTTTAAGGGTGCAGGAAAAAATTTTTTAGAGAGGGTTAAGATAAATTCGCTTATTATAACCCTGCCTCCCTTACAAACATGTTGCATTTAACAGAATTCCCTGGTTAAACAAATGAACTACCCACATAATGATAGTTTCCTCTTACATGTCTTCTTAAACATGTTTAAAGGGAAAAAAAATATTTAAACACTTTATATAAATTCCTGTCTTCTTAATTAAAAGGCATTAAATATAATTTTACTTTGAAGGGAGATAGAATCAAAGAACACAGAGACTATGCCCCTATACTCAATGGAATGGATTGGAATTTTTTTACGTTTTCTGTTTAGATTTAGAATATTTGCCATTCTTGCCGTCAAGCTCTATTTTTTCTTAAATTATAATTAGTGCCTTTGCTTATTGTAACTGCAAGTTCTTTACCCTTTGTCATTTACTTCTTTTCCACTGATATGAACTAATAAAACAAGTACCCAAACACAATAGAATTGTGTCTAGAATAAGGTTTTGAATAAAAATATGAGTTACTCTTCAAGAACTTTAGGCCTTTGACATATATCACTTGACCTTTTATTTGGAAAGGCATGTTAACACTTTTGCAAGAGATTATAAAATAATTTATTTATTACAGCAAACTGAAATCATTAGAATAGAAAGTTTAAATGATCATAATGCCACTTCCTGGAGACAATGTCATTTCTATATCCCACAGAAGCTGAGCAGGACTTCTGGAATAGAAGTATCATCCCAATCTGTCTGCGACTGTTCACCCAAGAGAGGCCTTAGGAAGACTTTCTGATTCCTAGGAGGACATCTCTGGTGGCTCAGGGGTAAAGAATCCACCTGCCAGTGAAGGAGATGTGTCTTTGATCCCCGGGTCAGGAAGATCCCTTAGAGTAGGAAATGGCAACCCACTCCAGTATTCCTGCCTGTGAAAATTCCGTGGACAGAGGACACTGGCAGGCTGCAGTCCACGGGGTTGCAGATTCAGACACGACGGAGCACGCACACACGCACATACACTGATTCCCAGGAGATGTGACTTTTCATTCCTGCTGTCTACAATTTGATGTCTTCCAAAAAAAAAAATCTACCCCTCTCATCAGTCTCCCATCCCCAGAGAATCCAAGTTTACGATGACAACCACAAGGCAGATGGGCACACCTCTTCAGTTTGTTGTTCCCACACTGATGTGCTGTCCATCAAATGCTGGCATTTCTCAAAACTACAAAATCATCCCCTTCTTGATAAATGTATCATATTCTATATAAAGAAATGTTGTTATTTTCAATCTTAAGAAATCAGTTGGATTACAGTCAGTTTTTGATCAGAGGTTCCTGTAAAAATAAAACTATTAAGAAAAAAAAAATGTTCAGCCTTGGTTAAAATTAAGAGACAATGTAGCACCCAATGGTATCTAAAAAGCCTTGGAAGGAAGCATTCTGCTGACATAAGTCTATTATAGTTGTCTGGTGGAAAGATAAAGTACAAAAGGTTAAAAAAAAAAAGTACCATTCCTTGAAAACAGGATCACAGTGAACAAAGGGCATTGATAAAAGATGATCCTGTGGGGGGAAAAAAATCTCTCCGTTTACACCCTTACAGGTCCTGTCTCATTATCTCTACTAAGAGCAAGCAGAGTGCTTCTGATAAGTTTAACTATTAACCATGCAGCTTCTGCTTAAACTCTCAGGAATATAACCTTTATCTACAAAGCATGTAAAGATCACAAAGCTCATAGAACATTTTGATTTATGAAATAAAATTTCTTCCCATAATTTACAGAAGAGCACTCCAAGCCTTATCCTTGATAACACTTTTTATTTGGATATCATTCACTACCTTCTATTAATCAGATGTACCTCTGCATCTAGCTTTCTTCTTGAAGATGCATGAAGTAAAAAGTGTCTTCAGATTCTAATTTAAATGCACAACCAGAAGGCCATTTTCTTCCACGTTCCTTAAAACTAGTCTGCAAACAAAGTTTCACTGGTCTACACATTCATTCACCAAATGATGATGGAATACCTATTCTGTGCCAGGTAAACACAGTCAGCTCTTTTTATCCAACACAAAATGTATTTAAATTTACAGACGACCTGTTGTGATGTTATGTTCTTCCTCCTGTTTGAGGGTTGAAATACAGTGGTGCAAAATGAAATTGCCTCTTTTTAACATCCTTACTTGGCAAAGTAAAATGCTACCAACCCAGCGCCAGTCTCCACATTCCTATGAGCAATGTTACTGCTCCATGAAGTCCAAAATGGCTACAACCACTGATCTTGCTCCTTCCCATCATCCCCAGACTATGTCTATTTGTCACTATATTTTCAGCATCCAAGTCCATGACTTCCAATTTATGTTTATTGAATAAATGATTACTGGATGGATGGATACATATATCCATTATTTTGAGGCAGACAACTCACTGCTTAAAAAGATGCAAGTTGAACCAAACCAGGGAACCAAGGTGTGCCAGACATGTCTAAATGGATCACATCTTTCAGTAATAATAATAATGATAGTCAACCATCATTATTACTAATTGCTTAGCATATGCTGTATTGCTGTAAGTACTTTGTGTATGCTAAATCATTTAGACCCCTAAATGAACCTCTACAGAAAAGAGTTCCATAATCCCCTTTTACAAAGAAGAAATGGAATTCAGGGAGAAAATAAGAAATGTGCTTAAATGGAGGAGTCCCATAGTTCACTCTGATTGACTACATTATGCTGCCTTCCTTTTACAAGGAGAATGGTAAAAATATAAACAGAAAACAGTGACTTCTATCCAGTCCTCATCAAGCTCCCTCTCATGAAGCATGAGCTGCAAATTCTAACTGATAGCAATGCTACTGTATTAAATTAATCATAACATCAAGCAGCATTTATATTTATTTCCAAATGTTATTTGTCATAACATCAAGCAACATTTATTTCCAAGTTTTCTGCTGTGATTTTTTAAGACACATGCCCCAGAATCCCTTCTATCCATCACAGGGCCTAGCATTATGTCATGCTCACAGTAGACACTCAAAAATACTTTTTGGATTCAATTAAATTATTTGGGGACTACACTAAAGCCTTTGACTATGTGGATCACAACAAATTGTGAAAAATTCTTAAAGAAATGGGAGTACCAGACCACCTTACCTGTCTCTTGAGAAAACTGCATGTGGGCCAAGAAGCACCAGTTAGAACCAGATATAGAACAACTGGCTGGTTCAAAACTGGGAAAGGAGTAAGACAAGGCTATGTATATTGTCACCCTGTTTATTTAACTTGTACACAGAGTACATCATGAGAAATGCTGGGCTGGATAAAGCACAAGCTAGAATCAAGATTGCTGGGAGAAATATCAATAACCTCAAATATGCAGGTGACACCTCCCTTATGGCAGAAAGTGAAGAACTAAAGAACCTCTGATGAAAGTGAAAGAGGAAAGTGAAAAAGTTGGCTTAAAGCTCAACATTCAGAAAATGAAGATCACGGCAGCCAGTCCCATTATTTCACGGCAAATAGATGGGGAAACAGTGGAAACAGTGTCAGACTTTATTTTAATGGGCTCCAAAATCACTGCAGATGGTGACTGCAGCCATGAAATTAAAAGATGCTTACTCCTTGGAAGAAAAGTTATGACCAACCTGGACAGCATATTAAAAAGCAGAGACATTACTTTGCTAACAAAGGTCCCTCTAGCCAAAGCTATGGTTTTTCCAGTGGTCATGTATGGATGTGAGAGTTGAACTATAAAGAAAGCTGAGTGCCAAAGAATTGATGCTTTTCAACTGTGGTGTTGGAGAAGGCTCTTGAGAGTCTCTTGGACTGCAAAGAGATCAAATCAATCAGACCTAAAGGAAATCAACCCTGAATATTGACTGGAAGTACTGATGCTGAAGCTGAAGTTCCAATACTTCGGCAATGAGCCAATTCATTGGAAAAGACCCTGGTGCTGGGAAAGACTTAAGGCAAAGGATAAGGGGTGGCAAAGGACGAGATGGTTAGATAGCACTGTTGACTCAAAGGACATAAATTTGAGCAAACTTCGGGAGATAGTGGAGGACAGAGGAGCCTGGCATGCTACAGTCCATGGGGTCGCAAAGAGTTGAACATGACTTAGTGCCTGAACAACAACAACAACAAAATTATTTTGGAGTTGCTAAGATTTGAATCTCCTGCTTGAGTTCTATAAACCCACATGATTGAAGGAATAAGATGAAAGCACACAGAAGCAGAGGGACAATTCCTGACATAAAGGAACATCTTGAGGAATTAAAATAAACATGTATAGAAATCCCCTGAGGCTCTGAAAACTTGATTAATTGTTTCAGGAAAATCAGGAAAACATACCAGCCTTGATAAAACACTAAGCAAAAGCTTTATTATGCAATACTTTCTTGGTATACTGAAAGTACACCATTAACAGTACTTAACCACTGGCTGCTCAAAGTTACCTAAATTATTGCCATGACAACTATTTCTTTAGCAATAAAATTATGAAAACCACAATTTCCCCTACAGATAACAAAGCCTTATCATTTGCTATTTACAATGAGCTTAATGTTTATCCCTCAGCAGTCATCACAGACAAAGCATCTGTGTAGCAATACAGACCCTACCAACTTGGAAAGGAGGCGCTCTAAAAGAACTCAGGAAGAGGGCTATTTCAGTTGCAGGAAGCGTTGTCCCCAGAGGAAAACACATAATAAATGTTGGTTGGAGTTCCACACACATCCACAAAGACCGAAACTAGTCATAATTTGGTTAAAATGCACAATATTGAGGAGAGGAGAGAAAATAGTGTGTCTAGATTCACAATTAAACAGCAGGAACAGTAGTAAAACCGAGGAGTGAAACTCAGTCTGAAAAAGAACGCTTGGACAGTGTCAAGAGCTTCAAGGCTGAACACAGTTTTGTCACTTCCCTTTGTTATTGAACTTCATCTCTGGCCCTCACTGCTCCTTCCTCGCAGACTTTTCTTTTTTCTTCAACCTTTGTAGGTTCCTCTGAGCTGAGGGCCTCTGACATGATGCTCATTCTGTCTTTAAAGCTCTCCCCATCCATCCAGCTTCCCCATGTCACCTGGCTACCCCTTACTCATCTTCAGATCTCAGACTAGGGGGCCATTCAGATGAGATCTGGCCCTCCTTACAGTACAGCATAGCATCCTGGGCTGAGAATCCATGCACTTCATCTTTATCATAATTATTAAGAATTAGTACAATTTCTTGGGCTTAGTATTTCTTTAACCTTGTCTTCCAACTAGAGACAGGCTCCACGATATCAGGGACACTGTCTGTTCTTGTCACCTCTATGTCCACATTACATAGCACAGCCTGTGCTCAATAAGTATTTGTTGCATTCTTGTGTTTTTAAAGCAGCCCTCCCTTTTCTTTATAAAAATGTAATAGTCACAAGATTTTTACACCATGATGTGGTTTGAGGATATTGCTTAAGAAATGAAACAAAGGAAGAGAAAAGAGATCTTGCCTGAAAGGAAGGGAGGTTAGAATAAGCACAGTAGAATAAGCTTCAGGGGAAAAAAAAGTCAAAAGAAATGGACTAATATATCTTTTGAATTCTCTCATTTCAAAGGGAAGAAGCAATTGGTAGAGAGAAACCACAGCACCGTAACATGTCTAGACCTGACCAGAAGGAAGTATCATGCAGATAGCATAAGGCTGTCTGCATTAGCAATGGGGAGCGGGTAGACTGAAGCCAAGACATATCCGGCAATTTCTTTGTTTAGTATGAACACAAATGTTTTTATTAATAGCTCAGGTAATGGCTTTGCAGGGAAGTATTCTTTTGACTTGACAAACATAGCTTCAGTTCAGTTCAGTGGCTCAGTCGTGACCAACTCTTTGCGATCCCATGAATCACAGCACACCAGGCCTCCCTGTCCATCACCAACTCCCGGAGTTCACTCATACTCATGTCCATCGAGGCGGTGATGCCATCCAGCCATCTCATTCTCTGTTGTCCCCATCTCCTCCCACCCCCAATCCCTCCTAGCATCAGACTCTTTTCCAGTGAGTCAACTCTTCGTATCAGGTGACCAAAGTATTAGAGTTTCAGCTTTAGCATCAGTCCTTCCAATGAACACCCAGGATTGATCTCCTTACAATGGACTGGTTGGATCTCCTTACAATCCAAGGGACTCTCAAGGGTCTTCTCCAACACCACAGTTCATAAGCATCAATTCTTCAGTGATCAGCTTTCTTCACAGTCCAGCTCTCACATCCATACATGACCATGGGAAAAACCATAGCCTTGACTAGACGGACCTTTGTTAGCAAAGTAATGTCTCTGCTTTTTAATATGCTGTCTAGGTTGGTCATAACTTTCTTTCCAAGGAACAAGCGTCTTTTAATATCATGGCTCAAAAAAATGAACTCTGACACTGTTTCCACTGTTTCTCCGTCTATTTCTCATGAAGTGATGGGACCAGATGCCATGATCTTAATTTTCTGAATGTTGAGCTTCAAGCCAACTTTTTCACTCTCCTCTTTCACTTTCATCAAGAGGCTCGTTAGCTCTTCTTCACTTTCTGCCATAAGGGTGGTGTCATCTGCATATCTGAGGTTATTGACATTTCTCCTGGCAATCTTGATTCCAGCTTGTGCTTCTTCCAGCCCAGCGTTCCTCATGATGTACTCTGCATATAAGTTAAATAAGCAAGTGTATCTTATTTTTTAACTCTTCTTCATTCATTTAATAGTTTGTTTTTTTCTGAGCACCCTTTATGTTACCAAGACCTGAACTAAGTCTGAGATAGGAGGTTAACAAGATAAGTGCTGTTGGAAAACTCACAATGAGCCAACTGGACAAATAATTATGAGACAGTGTGTCAAAGTCCTAGGCTGAAATTGATCCAAGTAAATAAATCATCGTGTGGGCTTGGCCAGAGGGAAAGGGAAAAATGTGAATGGGGTTAAGAGAGCTTCAACTGGGCAGAGGAGGCTTGAAATTGAGACTGAGTGAAAGGAGTTTGTCTCTCCAAAAGAGAAGGAAAGATGCTCCTAGAGAGAGAGGAATGTGTCCAAGGTGTGGGAAAAGCCTTTGGCTTGTTTGAGAGAAGAGCAGCGGTTCTCTGTGACTGGAATAAAGGATGGATATCCTGGGCAGGCAACGAGCTTGGACAAGAGGGGCTAGATCTTGAAGAGCCTTGCAAGTCATGAGTTTAAAATTCCCTCAAGACTAACGACATTCAAAATTCTTCTAAACACAGGCACATTCTTTGAGAAAATCTTATACCAAAGCCTATAAAGTAGATAAGACCACAGCTGCTGTGGGCTACTGAGTGGCCACCTGACCCCTTGCCTCCAACCTCCACACACAGCCTAAGGTCCTTCCTTGAAGACCACAGACCTTTGAACACTCTGCCTGTGGACACCACAGAGTTGTTAGGGCAGGAAAGGTGCTCAGTAAATAAACTAGCTAGAGTCATGTGATCAAATGAGACTTTCGTTTGTAGCTGTAATTTTTGCTTTTGAGTTTACTCTGACTGCAGTGGGGATTGAACAGAAGAAGGGAAGATAACTCAGCATGGGACAGGCATTCATTGAGCAACCCAAGGGTGGCAGGAGGCTAAATGGTGGGAAAGTCTTGTTTCAGGCTCACAGTATTTTCCCACCCTCCCTGACATTCCCCTTCTCTATTGGGTCTAGAGCTGCAGGGGAAAATTATGTGATTGCTCCCACAAAAGAAGTTGTCTTGTGACTTTCTCAGCCTAAGTGCAGCTGATTCCAGGAAGAAGAGATATCTGAAGCCAGAGCAAGAAGAGATCTTCCCAAAGTGGAAGGAAGGCTAAGATGAGAACAGACCAGACCAAAGGTTCATGGGTCTGAAGCTTATACAGTCTGAGAGAACTTCTAAGAAAATGAAGTTATGAATACAAACTTAGATTTTAAAATAAATTTAGAAATCACAAGTTACAAATTTTAAAGATATTTAAAAAGAGAAAACATCACAAATCCATAAATACATTTTTATTGATGAACTGCCCCACACACCCATATGATAATGCTTTTGCTTACACTTTCCAGCTGCATACTCTTCTATTATTTCTTCATATGATAACCATATATTTTCTATAGAAAATAATTCACTATTTCTTCTAGCATGATCAGTTGCATTTTGATATATTATCATCTTTGATTATTTACTTAAAGTTTAGAAAATTTTCTTTCAGCTTACTCCTTTTTGGTAATGTGTAAATTTTAAGAATAGTCAAATTCAGGAAACTTCTATCAAGTCTATTTTATTTATGAGGTGGAAGACTTCAGGTTATTTCAAGTTTTCTTTTCCTGTGACAAATCTTACCCTTTCAATTGATGACATCCAGCGACGTTTGTCACTATCTTCATTGTAGTGTTGCATTGTGCATTTATAATACGATCACTGAAGTCACTTTTATGTCAAAACAACAAGAAGTTTACATTGTTTTCCACTGTGTCCATGTGAATCACTCCTCTTCATTAATTAGATTGTTAAGCAATCCAAAGGGAAATTCGATATCTTTTTGTATCTTCTGTCATACAGAGAAAATGTTTGGCTGGCGAAAGAATTTAAAATTATTCATAGGATTTCAGTAGGAAGGGTAGCATATGCTAGCCAACCAATTGAATTTGGCAAGTGGGTCAAATCAAGTGGGTATTCCCTGGTGGCTCAGTGGTAAAGAACCCACCAGCAGTACAGGAGATGTGGGTTCCATCCCTGGGTTGAGAAGATCCCTAGAGAGCTTGATACAGCAGCCCACTTCGGTATTCTTGCCTAGAGAATCTCTTGGACAAAGGAGCCTGGCAAGCTATAGTCCATGGTATTGCAAAGAGTCAGGACATGACTAAGAGACTAAACAATGACAATAAAGTCATATGTCTGCCATCTGTTTTACTTATCTAACACTTCATTTTTACACTCTTCCTGTTATTGACTTCTAAAAAATGATTTGGGATAATTAAGTCACGTTTCCTTTTCATTTTGACATTTTTCAATGTGCTTATACAAAACTGAATCAAATGTAGTTATTTGTGACTTATGACTTCAATAATTATGAAAAAATATTATTTCAAGAACACCACTTTTCATTGTAACCTCTGAAAGGCAAATCCCATTCACTTGAAAATTTAATTGGCATAAGTACTCAATTAATTGCTTAAGAATAACACTACATATTGTCAATAAACCTGTTCTTTCTCCTTGGTTCTTCAAGGTGTTCATTTAGTGCATTTGTATTTGATTGATGTGTAATTCAAGAACCTTCTTATCTGTGGAGTCCTCCTGACTTTCAGGAAGTTCTAATTTACTGAAAACATTTTATAAATTATATAATAATACAATATATACAATGTCTTATCTTGGACTCAGTAGTTGGAATCTTTTGACAGTTGGAACATTGTTTTTTTTGCTGTTGCTCATAATATCTACTTGAAAAATATTTCTAATGTCTATTGTACATTCTGATTCAGTTCAGTTCAGTCGCTCAGTCGTGTCCAACTCTCCGCGACCCCATGAATCACAGCACGCCAGGCCTCCCTGTCCACCACCAACTCCCGGAGTTCACTCAAACTCATGTCCACAGAGTCGGTGATGCCATCCAGCCATCTCATTCTCTGTCGTCCCCTTCTCCTCCCGCCCCCAACCTTTCCCAGCATCAGAGTCTTTTCCAGTGAGTCAACTCGTCGCATGAGGTGGCCAAAGTATTGCAGTTTCAGCTTTAACATCAGTCCCTCCAATGAACATCCAGGATTGATCTCCTTTAGAATGGACTGGTTGGATCTCCTTGCAGTCCAAGGGACTCTCAAGAGTCTTCTCCAACACCACAGTTCAAAAGCATCGATTCTTCGGCGATCAGCTTTCTTCACAGTCCAACTCTCACATCCATACATGACCACAGGAAAAACCATTGCCTTGACTAGACGGACCTTGGTTGGCAAAGTAATGTCTCTGCTTTTTAATATACTATCAAGGTTGGTCATAACTTTCCTTCCAAGGAGCAAGCGTCTTTTAATTTCATGGCTGCAATCAGCATCTGCAGTGATTTTGGAGCCCAAAAAAATAAAGTCTGACACTATTTCCACTGTTTTTCCATCTATTTCCCATGAAGTGATGAGACCAGATGCCATGATCTTCGTTTCCTGAATGTTGAGCTTCAAGCCAACCTTTTCACTCTCCTCTTTCACTTTCATCAAGAGGCTTTTGAGTTCCTCTTCACTTTCTGCCGTAAGGGTAGTGTCATCTGTTTAATTCTCTGTAAATGTTACTGCCATCATGATTTTAAGAGGGAAAAACAGCTTTCTTTTATCAAATAGTACTATCAGGACAAATATGGTACATATCAAAGTCAGTGAATTTTCCCAATAAAGCTGTTGAAAGCCCCTCATTCTCTTGTGATTATACAAGCTTTAGTTTCAGTTGCAATAAGAGTTTTTGGTGCGCCAAATTCTGTCTTTTTGTGTCAAACTGTCTTTTGCCAAAATTGCCCATTACATTTTTTGGTTTCTACTAGAATACTCTCTTCCCATAGTACCTGAATTTGTGTGTAATTAATAATTCTGGGAAATGATGTATTTAGTTTATCTGAAATTAAGGCATATAAAATTCATATTTATTTTTAGCCTTCTGCCACTGTAGGGACCTACATAGTTGTATAATAATATTTCTCTAAATACAGTGACACATCAACAAATATGTGTAGGAACTCTGTCACTGGACCACTTGTTTCTTGACGATGTTTTGCTATGCTGGTGGTAATTTGGCATCTCAATTCATTTGGGACCTGCAGACTACTTCAGGACATGTGTACGCAAGCTTAGTCACTTGGTCATGTCTGACTCTTTGCGATCCTATGGACTGTAGCCCGCCAGGCTCCTCTGTCCATGGGATTCTCCAGGCAAGAATACTAGAGTGGGTTACCATGCCCTTCTCCAGGGGATCTTCTTGACCCAGGGATTGAACCTGGGTCTCTTAAGTATCCTGCATTGGCAGGCAGGTTCTTTACGACTAGCGCTACCTGGGAAGGCTCAAATACACTAATATGTGAGCTAAAGTGTTGGTTTTTTTTTTTTTTAATGTGATTTCATACACAAAAGCACCAATATTTAAAGTACTGTTATAGATTTATGCTCCAAAAATATAGAAATTCTGACAAATAATGGATTTTTTAATAACTTTCATTTTACAAAGAAAATTCATGTTATATTTATGATTGTATATAATGCATCATCAAGTGTGTTTCCTTATGGAAAATGTTCTGACTAGGCATCAGTAGGAATTGCTTCAACACTAACATCTGATAACTGGAAGAATTTTCCATAAAACAGCTTCTGGCTCCAAACTTTTCAAAACTCATCCTTTCTCCACTGCCTACATATTTCCAGTGCTTTGTTATTGTTGTTTAGCTGCTCAGTTATGTCCAACTGTCTGCGACCCCATGGACCGCCAGGCTCCTCTGTCCATGGGATTCTTCAGGCAGGAATACTGGAGTGGGTTGTCATTTCCTTCTCCATTCCAGTGCCTTAGGATATATTTATATCACAGTGGTCCTGAACCATTGTTTCATGGTGCTGAATGAGTCCTGGGAGGATTTCTAGGAGCCAGTCCTCTACTACACCTACCACTGGCAATAAGATAATCACACACTGAAGGCACTGAGCATGATCTAAACAAACTAAATATTCCCTCCACTCACCTTCCACGCAGTGTGACTTCCAGCATGCCAGTAAATACCAAAGCCACCCAACAAGAGATGGAATCAGAGTGAAGACAATAATCCTCACTGATCATAATCAAAATACACGATCGTCTGAATACACTGTAGAGTCCTCCTGATAACCTCAGAACTGTCCCTGAAAATGAGGCGCTTTGAAGCTAGTTTTAATGAGCTTTCTAGTAAATCCCTGATTGCTCAGTTGGTAAAGAATTGACCTGCAGTGCAGAAAACCCTGGTTTGACCCCTGGATCAGGAAGATCTGCTGGAGAAGGGATAGGTTACCCAATCCAGTATTCTTGGAGTTCCTTTGTGGCTCAGCTGGTAAAGAGTCCACCCGCAATGTGGGAGACTGGGGTTCAATCCCTGAGTTGGGAAGATCCCCTGGAGAAGGGAAAGGCTACTCATTGCAATATTCTGGTCTGGAGAATTCCATGGACTGTATAGCCCATGGGGTTGCAAAGAGTCGGACATGATTGAACGACTTTCACTTTCTTTCTAGTAAATCCACCTCCTGTCAGAGGAAAACAGCATCAGGATCAGAAAGCAAAGGGAGCATGGCCTGCCCAATGAGCACTTCCAAGAAGGACTAAGAAGTGCTCCTGACAAGGCTGAATTCTTGACATCAAAACATTCCCTTGCCAAAATGAGACATGGAAGCCACGCAGTCACTAACTTTTAAGGACCTCAAAAACGAACAGCTGCATTCTAACAGAAAACTAGAGGGAACACTTTGAAGTTAGGTATTTTATTGCTATTATTCTTGTCATTTCTACTGCCATTGTTGTTGTTTTCTAATAAACTGGAAACTCCCTAATTCCCAGTAATGACCAGCTTCTCACCAGCCTAATTAATAGGACAGGGGCTCAGAATAGACTTGATTTGACAATAAAAAAATATAATGCGACTTACATGTCCATGTTGAGATTATGGTTACAAATCCAGGCCCATTATTATCTCAATATTTCACGTGAGATACTTGCTATTTCTAATACCATCTCAATAAACAGAGAGGTTAATAACAAACATATGTCATTATAAATACAAGTATGACACTAGTTGAGAAAAGTATTAAACATTATTTTCACTGACTATACTTTCAAAGAACACTCCATGATACCCTAAAGAGATTTATTCATATTCTTATTTTCAGAAACAGTTTAAAAAGTGACTGCCTTTCAATTCTGTAGTTTTATTTTCTTAATTGTTTAGGACAAAAATTAAAGTAAAAATATTTCACTACAAAAGAACAGTGCTCTGCCTTGTACCTGTTTTTTTCCACGACCCCCTTCCGCATAGTAATCAGAGACCCTAATCTGCTCTTGCACCTCCATGAAAATTTCTGGGTAAAATCACTATGTTTGCAAAGCTCCCCTGGCTTCTGACCAGCACTTAGAAAACAGTGAGGGTTGCAATCATGACTTCTGCAAAGAATACTGTACACTACTGTTGCAGAAACTGATACCTGACAAATAATCAGTTCCCAGAAAATGACCTCACTGCATGGAGTTCCTAGTACTGAATAAAATAGAGATTATATATTTGGTGGCCAACGTGAAATATGTTGAGTTATTCCAGTGGGTGACATACAAAATCATTTCAACCTGTGACTAGTACTATGCTGTGAAAGTGAATCACTGGGTTAGGACTCAAAGAAGGAAAAAGGGGGTGGCATGCCACTCCAACTTCCTGGGGGAAGGAAAAACAAATTATAAGTGTCCGTGTCAAAATAAAGTATGAATAGGACAGGATGGCAGAGATGTTTATTTTGAATCATAAGTCCCAGTTCTATTCCGCCACAGGGTAAAAATATGTTGATTTTTTTCATTCAGATTAAAAGGAAAACTATGAGTGCTTTAGTAAAATTTAAAGAAGGATAACACTGTAATCTGTTCATTTTCCAGGAAGACCTCCCACTAGCACCTCCAAGAAGTTTATGTCCTTGTAAATGTTTTGGCCACTCTGAACCTGTAATATTATGTGCAGAAACTCATGTCTGGAATTAACTGCAGATCCTCAGCAACTGAGGTAGATGGCATGTGCTCTGTGCTTGCTCACTTTGTATCACAGAAACCTTGGGCTGGTGCCTGAAAACATATGGATCAATTGGAACATTTTTTTCAAAACTTAGCATTACTCACTTCCCTGTTTGGCTCACTGATTTGAGGTCAAACCCGAGGAAGTAGTAGTATCCATGGACAGAGCTGTGTTAATGCTATGCCGTGCCTCCAAGCGCACGGTTTCTCGCTAGGCATAGTAGTTAAGATAGGCTTACCTGAGACCACACCAGAGCTCACACTTGAACTCTTGTTGCTCTGTGACTTTGTGCAAGTGTTTGTTACTCTGGGTCTCAGTTTCTTCAGTACTACAAGGAGATCCAACCAGTCAATCCTAAAGGAGATCAGTCCTGAATATTCATTACAAAGACTGATGTTGAAGCTGAAACTCCAATACTTTGGCCACCTGATATGAAGAACTGACTCGCTGGAAAAGACCTTGATGCTGGGAAAGATTGAAGGTGGGAGGAGAAGGGGACAACAGAGGATGAGGTGGTTGGATGGCATCACTGACTCAATGGACATGAGTTTGAATAGGCTCTGGAAGTTGGTGAAGGACAGGGAAACCTGCCGTGCTGCTTTTCATAGGGTTGCAAAGAGCCAGACACAACTGAGCAGCTAAACTGAACAGAGATGATGCTAGTGCTTACCTCTTATACTAGACAAAAAATATATGTAAAGTGCCTGACTCATGATCAATGCTCAAACACTGGGGCCAATATTATTTAGCAACTCCAGATAGGTTTTCAGCTTTGATTCACCCATTCAGCCATTCTAAATAGTTCAGTTCAGTTCAGTCGCTCAGTCGTGTCCAACTCTCTGCGACCCCGTGAATCACAGCACGCCAGGCCTCCCTGTCCATCACCAACTCCCAGAATTCACTCAAACTCATGACCACAGAGTTGGTGATGCCATCCAGCCATCTCATTCTCTGTCATCCCCTTCTCCTCCCGCCCCCAACCTTTCCCAGCATCAGAGTCTTTTCCAATGAGTCAACTCGTCTCATGAGGTGGCCAAAGTATTGCAGTTTCAGCTTTAGCATCAGTCCTTCCTTGGATCTCCTTGCAGTACAAGGGACTCTCAAGAGTCTTCTCCAACACCACAGTTCAAAAGCATCAATTCTTCGGCGATCAGCTTTCTTCACAGTCCAACTCTCACATCCATACATGACCACGGGAAAAACCATAGTCTTGACTGCTGCTGCTAAGTCACTTCAGTCGTGTCCGACTCTGTGTGACCCCATAGACAAAAGCCCACCAGGCTCCCCCGTCCCTGGGATTCTCCAGGCAAGAACACGAGTGGGTTGCCATTTCCTTCTCCAATGTGTGAAAGTGGAAAGTGAAAAGTGAAAGTGAAGTCGCTCAGTCGTGTCCGACCCTTAGCGACCCCACGGACTGCAGCCTACCAGGCTCCTCCATCCATGGGATTTTCTAGGCAACAGTACTGGAGTGGCTTGCCATTGCCTTCTCCGATAGCCTTGACTAGACGGACCTTTGTTGGCAAAGTAATGTCTCTGCTTTTTAATATACTATCTAGGTTGGTCATAACTTTCCTTCCAAGGAGTAAGCGTCTTTTAATATCATGGCTGCAATCAGCATCTGCAGTGATTTTGGAGCCCACAACTTATTCATGAAATATGAATTGGGCACCAGTTCTGAGCCCAGTTGCTGTCCTGGGCACTGGAGACGCAGCCATGGGCAAGACACAGCCGTGCTTTCTGTCCTGCTGCAGAGTCAACTCAGTGCATGTCTGAGAAAGACAAGTTCTTGAAAGGGTGTGCGTTCTTTTCCTAGCCACAGAGAAATCCTCACAGAGACTGAAAAGGCAATCATCAGAAACAAAGCATCCCCTTGAAATTTTTTAGAACCAAATGGAGCAAACGGTTTTATGGATTTTTTAACACTAAAGGCCATAATTCATATAAATAAATAAATTCAGTTTTTAAGGTCTTGAGACATTTCTTCAGGAGTCCACATTATAAGGTACGATCTCTGCCTCCACGTACTCCTCTCCCTAACATTTCAGAAGCCCCGCTAAAACGCATATACCATGATGCCTCAGTTTAGTTCAGTTCAGTTCATTCGCTCAGTCGTGTCCGACTCTTTGAGACCCCATGAATCACAGCACTCCAGGCCTCCCTGTCTTTCACCAACTCCCGGAGTTCACTCAAACTCATGTCCATCGAGTCGGTGATGCCATCCAGCCATCTCATTCTCTGTCGTCCCCGTCTCCTCCCACCCCCAATCCTTGCTAGCATCAGAGTCTTTTCCAGTGAGTCAACTCTTCGCATGAGGTGGCCAAAGTATTGGAGTTTCAGCTTTAGCATCAGTCCTTCCAATGAACACCCAGGATTGATCTCCTCTAGAATGATGTCTATAAACACCTAATTCTTTAAAACAACTCCAAATTCTGAGCCAATGCTCCTTATTGTTACTCAGTTTCCCATGGGGCTTAGCTACAGATGGAGAATTAACTCCTCATGCAGACCTGAACACAGCAGGCAGAATGAAGAAATGAGATTTCTCACCTCAAATTAATAATTTATTATTATATTACTTATATGTGTACATCAGTCCCTCGTTCAACAGATTTTATTGAGTTCCTACACTGTACCAGGTTTTGCCACAGATGTTAAAGACAGAAGAGAGAATCTGTGTATGGGCTCACGCTCAGTTCAGTTCAGTAACTCAGTCGTGTCCAACTCTTTATGACCCCATGAACCGCAGCATGCCAGGCGTCCCTGTCCGTCACCAACTGCCGGAGTGAACCCAAACCCATGTCCATTGAATCGGTGATGCCATCCAACCATCTCATCCTCTGGCGTCCCCTTCTCCCCCTGCCCTCAGTCTTTCCCAGCATCAGGGTCTTTTCAAATGAGTCAGTTCTTCGCATCAGGTGGCCAAAGTATTGGAGTTTCAGCTTCAACATTAGTCCTTCCAATGAACACCCAGGATTGATCTCCTTTAGGATGGACTGGTTGGATCTCCTTGCAGTCCAAGGGAATCTCAAGAATCTTCTCCAACACCACAGTTCAAAAGCATCAGTTCTTCAGCACTCAGCTTTCTTTATAGTCCAACTCTCACATCCATACATGACTGCTGGAAAAACCATAGCCTTAACTAGACAGACCTTTGTTGACAAGGTAATGTTTCTGCTTTTTAATACGCTGTTTAGGTTGGTCATAACTTTCCTTCCAAGGAGTAAGTGTCTTTTAAATTCATGGCTACAATCACCACCTGCAGTGATTTTGGAGCCCAGAAAAATAAAGTCAGCCACTGTTTCCCCATCTATTTGCCATGAAATGATGGGACCGGATGCCATGATCTTAGTTTTCTGAATGTTGAGCTTTAAGCCAAATTTTTCACTCTCCTTTTTCACTTTCATCAAGAGGCTCTTTAGTTCCTCTTCACTTTCTGCCATAAGGGTGGTGTCATCTGCATATCTGAGATGATTGATATTTCTCCCGGCAATCTTGATTCCAGCTTGTGCTTCTTCTAGCCCAGCATTTCTCATGATGTATTCTTCATATAAGTTAAATAAGGACAATATACAGCTTTGATGTACTCCTTTTCCTATTTGGAATCAGTCTGTTGTTCCATGTCCAGTTCTAATTGTTGCTTCCTGATCTCCATACAGGTTTCTCAAGAGGCAGGTCAGGTGATCTGGTATTCCCTTCTCTTTTAGAATTTTCCAGAGTTTATTGTGATCCACACAGTCAAAGGCTTTGGCATAGTCAATAAAGCAGAAATAGGTGTTTTTCTGGAATTCTCTTGCTTTTTTGATGATCCAATGGATGTTGGCAATTTGATCTCTGGTTTCTCTGCCTTTTCTCAGTTTTATGCTCAGTTGTATTCAACTCTTTGCAACCCCATGGACTGTAGTTCGCCAGGGTCTTCTATCCATGGGATTTCCCAGGCAAAAATACTGGGATGGGTTCCCATTTCCTTCTCCAGGGATCTTTCCCACCCAGGGATCGAACTCTCAACTCTTGAGTCTCCTGCTTCGGCAAGAGGATTCTTTACCGCTACTGCCACCTGGGAAGAGTCAATAAAGCAGATAAATGTTAAGTCCTCTAGGAGCCTACATGTGAGCATCAGGAACAGCAGTTTCTCCATTCTTCAAGGCGTTGGCTATAGGACTCAGACAGTGAACAAGTCCACACTGGAACATGGACTGTCCTATTGCATCCATTCTAAGGTGCACAGATGCACATTTCGTTCAGTTGTTAACATCTTTGAAGCCAAAGTGCATCCTCTAGTGGGCAGACTCTTATAGTTACTGCCATTAGTGGCATAGTTCATGGGGGCAGGGGGAATCAAAGCTTGATTATTCTGATAAGATCAAGAAAGCACCAGTACGCTAACAATAACTAATAATAGTAGCAGGCAAACCTCAAATCTTACTGACTAAAGATAATAAAAGATTATTTCCCTCTCAGTCTGATGCTAATGTTCCATTTTGGAGCACTCTCCTCCAAGCACTAATTTAGAAACCAGATTCACAGTGAAAACTCTCCAATCCAGGACTCTCAGTGTTTCCCTGCAGGTCTTTTCCATCTGGCCAGGCAGAAGGGAAAGAGTATGGAAGATCACGTGGGGTAGATACGTGCCAGGCAGGAAGCAGCCTGGGTCACATCTGCCAGCACTCCACTGGACAGCACCCAGTCACTGGACACACCCACCTAACCTCTCACTCAGCAGGCTGGGTCTTGAGAGAAAGAACAGTAACTGCACCTGAGAGCAAGAATCAGGCTCAGCAAGAGAAACTGCGGGTCCTGGACTTGGCTAACCCCAGGGCACAAGTACAAAAAATAGGACGCTCATCAAATATGTTTCACTTGTTTAGTACATTGGGTTTTTAAAAGCTATTTCATGTTTTCACTCTCACTTACTCCACAAAGTAACTTTGGGGGATGGGTATTTTTAGACAAATGAGGGATGAAGACAAAAGAGTTACTTATTGGCCTGATTCTACATGATATTGCTAGAGTGACCATACCATTTATCTTTTAAACCAGAAGGAGAAGGAAACAGGACACTCTTATTAACTACGCTAGAGAGCAGGCATAAACTGGGATAACCCTGGGTAAACTGGGATGTATTGTCCTCTCCTCACAGAGGGCAGCGTATGGATCAAATCACAGAGCTCCAGACCCTGAGTCTGACATTCTTTTCTCTATACTCTAGCTGGTCTTTCAGTCTAATTGAATCTAAGAAACATTTATGGGAAATAGTACTTAGTCCATTCTAGAGAACTATGCTAAAACTGAGCTTTTAATGGCTTCAAATAATATATTTGCAAAATGTAAACCAACCCCAAAGGATGTGTCATAAAAGTCATTGGTGTTTAGTCCATACAAATGAAACAAACAGGGCTTTAGTTGTAGGTTTTATCTTGGAAATCCAGGGGCATGTGGACTTCCCTGGTGGCTCAGATGGTAAAGAATCTGCCTGCAATGCTGGAGACCTGGGTTTGATCCCTGGATTGGGAAGATCCCCTGGAGGAGGGCATGGAAACCCACTCCAATATTCTTGCCTGGAGAATTTCCATGGACAGAGGAGCCTGGCAGGCTGCAGTCTATGGGGTTGCAAAGAGTCGGACAAGACTAAGAGACTAAGCACACAGGACAGGGGCATATAGATTTAATGGATTCTGTTTTACACATGATGGAAGAAATTGGACACAACATTCCATGCTGTGGCCAGTGATTCATATGAAAAGGACTCTGCCATCAAGTGTATGTGTGTGTGCTAGAGAGATTTCCCCTGGACTTGTGAACAGAATGACCATTTAACTTATCATCCAAATCACAACACTTTTAAGAGTGAAGGGGTTCTAATATTAATGTTAGGGGAACAGATATAAATTTGGACTGCCTAGGGCAAACTGGAATATATGGTCATCCCTTACAAAGGGAGGGGGCCATTATGCTCTCAGGGATTTTCACCCTCACCTGGCCTGGACAGGCTCTAAGATGGGGGGGGGGCCTGTTACCATTCATTGCTACTTCACTGGTCTACCTTTTAAGAAGTGGAGCAAGAGAATGTTTCCAAAGTGGCGTTTTCATTCACAAGTCTGGTGCCCAGGCTGAGATGACTTAAAGTCTGAGATGACTATAGGACTTCCCTGGTGGTGCAGCAGATAGGAATCTGCCTGCCAATGCAGGAGATATGGGTTTGATCCTTGGTCCAAGAAGATCACATATGCCATGGAACAATTAAACCTGTGCTGTAAAGCCCAGGAGCTGCAACTACTGAAGTTCACACACCTAGAGCCTGTGCTCCACAAGAGAAGCCACCACAATGAGAAGCCCTCACACCATAAGAGTACCCCTGTTCACCACAGCTAGAGAAAGCCCACATGCAACAATGAAGACCCAAAAGGAGCCAAAAATAAATAAATAATAAGAAAATAAGCAATTTTTTAGAAGGACTGGTTCAACTAGGACTGCTGAACAGAGCATATACAAGCCGTTCTCCATATGGTTTGAGCTTCTCCTAGCATGGAGACTGGATTCTGAGTGGAATTTTCTAGAAAGAGAGAGTTATAAGCCCATGAAGAAACTACATTGCCTTTTCTGCCCTAACCTCAGATATCATCACCTGACCTGTAACTATTGTGACAGATGCATCCAAATTCACACTGGAAGGGTTTATTTTTAAAACTGTGATGTATTGGGTTGGCCAAAAAGTTCACTTGGTTCTTTCCACTATTGTTCAGTTGCTCAGTTGTGTCTGACTCTTTGTGATCCCATGAAGGACAGAACACCAGGCTTCCCTGTCCTTCACCATCTCCTGAAGTTTGCTCAAACTCATGTCCATTGAGTCCTTGATGCCACTCAACCATCTCATCCTCTATTGCCCCCTTCTTCTCCTGCCCTTAATCTTTCCCAACAACAGGGTCTTTTCCAATAATAATGTGCTTTCCATAACACTGCAGAAATTCCAAAAGAACTTTTTTGGCCAATCCAATATGATGTCTCAAGCATGTCCCTTTTTCTTTCATTATTATCAGACTTGCATTTGGGGCTAGCCAGTAAAACCACCACAGTAACAGCCACATATTAAGCTTCATTTTTAAGTATTAAGCAAGCAAAGAGAAGACTTGTGTAGTAGTAAAAATATTGTTGCCAAAACTTTGAAGATGGTAAATAGGGCTGAGTATACATGGAGGTGAGAAAATATGGAATCCAAATCACCAACTCAGGACAACAATCGGACAGAACCCGTGCAAGACCTGCCATGGGCCACTGTCAGACAAAGGTTTCACCCTCTTTCTACTTCACAAGTGGCGTAGATTCAGTCACAGCCCACTGAGACCTCATTCCATAACCACGGATGGATATCACCACTGCTTCTTAATTAATCTCTATCTTCAGTCTGACAGCCAGCATGCGTTTGCCTCTGTTCCTCTCAGACTAGTTTTTGAATAAAAATAACATTCTATGACAACAAATAGTTAAGTAGGAACAGGAGCTTGAAATGAGGAAACTATTATTACAAGTTTCATTCAAGGTGTCTAGGACCCTGGAACTTGATAATTCTTTGGTTATTCATTGTTAGTATTGGTGGTGGTGATGGTAGTATTTGACCAGGGTTTTAATGGTGATAGGGCTTCCCAGGTGGCACTAGTGGTAAAGAACACAGCTGCCAATGAAGGAGAGCGGACTTTGATCTCTGGGTTGAGATGATCCCTTGAAGAAGGACACGGCAACCTACTCCAGTATTCTTGCCTGGAGAATTCCATGGACGGAGGAGCCTGGCAGGCTACAGTTCATGGGGTCTCACATAGTCGGACACAGCTGAGCAAGCATGCTCCTTAATGGTGATAGACATGATTGGGTTATATTGGTTTTTCATTCTGGTCATAGAAAAGTATTCCAAAGAACCAAAAACAATACTTTTTCCTCTCCTCTTGCTTGATTTTCTATCCCATCTAACAAGTAAAACACAATCCTGTTCTCCTTAGTCCCAATACATGGGAAACTGATAGAAAAATTCAAATGACTGTTTGTGTTCATGATTCAAAGGTTTGTGTTTTCTATGAACTCCAGCTCTGCCCTTCTCTACCTGCATTACCTTGTGCAACTAATCTCAACCAGTTTTCCTATCTGAAAAATGATAAGAAAAATAATATCTATTTTAAATGGTTGTGGTGAAGTTAAACGAAACTCTGCATGTAAAGTGCTTAGCATATTATAAATATGCAGTAAATCAGTAAATGTTAACTGTTCTTAGCTATTATGTTTCTAGTCCCAGCTGGAGTTGATGATTTTAACTTTTTCCTCCTCCATTCTGCATAATCGCAGTTTTGAAACTTCATTTATCTCCAAAACTTTACCATTTCCATGCTCACCCTCGGCTGATTGCTTCTATACAGAGAAAATCTTCCTCTGAGGGGAACCCAGACATTCTCAAAGCCTCTGATTGCCCAAGGGTTTAGAGTCCTGGGTGCTAGAATGCAAACTCCTGACATGTCCCTTTTTCTCTGCCCCACCTTCCTCCACATACATGTACATTACACAGAGCATGGCATACACAGAAGTTGGCCTGGTCTTCATCACGAGCAGCCATTCCTTGGCCAAGCTTCCCCTTGAAATGGGCCAATTTATGCAAGGGATGCTTTCTCAGTGATTCAAACCACTGGGAATCTGGGAACCAGACCAGAACTTATTCTGTTAACAGTTTCCTATGCAAACCACAACATGTCAGTGTCCACACTTTTACCAGGGACAATGGACAGGATCCGTTCCAGCTCTAATTTCTCATCATTATGATGTTTTAATACTTCTGAGCTGTGGCCAGTGATGTTTTGGAGCCCACTTAGGCTGGCTTACAAGAGCTGATTAATAACGTTTTAAGAATCTTGTAAGCAGTTGCTATACATAGCCATTATTTAAAATTACATTATTCTAACTTACATATTAAAGGAATAATATTAAAAATAAAGACAAGAATCCACCCCGGTTATACATGTGTTCCCTATCTTGAACCCCCCTCCCACTCCCTCCCCATATACAATACAATATTGTAAAGTAATTAACCTCCAGTTAAAATAAATTAAAAAAAATAAAGACAATAAACACTTAAAACGCATCACATCCTTATTATTATACTACATTTTTTCTGTTATCTCTGCCTTTGAGGCTGTTTTCACCTACTCTATCTGTGTGTTAGGAAGGATTCATGATTATATATAAATTGCACAGTCAGAGTTGCATATCTCCTCCCAACTCTGCAATAAGTGATTCTGTGTTTGTAGCTTTAAATTGATCGTGGTGGCCACCAATCAGAGATTAATTTATTTTTTTGTTGATTGTCTTGACATGAGAAGTAATGAAGAAAATGTTAACAATGCAGATTAAACCTGTAAATGTCTGTAGCCATTACAGTGTGAGTAGCACAAAAAATTGAGGGCTACAGTATTTGAAGCAAAGAAATTGCTCATGTCACTCACACACTAATGAAGTTCTGATAAACATCTTCAGTGTTTTGCTTTCAATTTAGTCTTACTTATTAATACAAACAATATCAACTAACATTCATATCAGAACTGTACTCATTCATCAATTACAGCCATAGGTTGGCTGGATATAAATAGAGTTCAGCAAAAATCATTCTGTGAGAATCAGTTGGCTATATGGCATTAGAGATAAAGAGTATTTTATATTTTATTATTATTTGTCAGTTGTGCTACACATCCTTTATATCATTAAGGTTTATAATATACTTATGTACATCCATGTGTGCATGCTAAGTTCCTTCAGTCTTATCCGACTCTTTGCCACCCCATAGACTGTTGGTCCCCTGGCTCCTCTGTCCCTGGAATTCTCCAGGCAAGAATACTGGCAAGGGTTGCCATGCCCTCCTCAATGGGATCTTCAGGACTCGGGGATCAAACCCACAACTCCTGCATTGGCAACTGGGTTCTTTACCACTAGTGCCACCCGGGAAGCCCATTTATGTACATATATATGCACAGATTTTTTTTCAGAGAGCTTGTCATTAAACATTTACTAGAACACTGAGTATGAGTGAACTCCAGGAGTTGGTGATGGACAGGGAGACCTGGCGTGCTGTGATTCATGGGGTCACAAAGAGTCGGACACGACTGAGCAACTCAACTGAACTGAACTGAGAACATGCTGGTGCTATGACTGTTTCTATTGATTCCTTATAGAAGGGTCAGACAGAGCTCAGAGAAATTTTATCTATTTTCAAATGCCACATGTAAGGAGTTCCAAAATTCTCATGTTATTGATTTTTACTTCTTCAATACTCATATGGCATCTTTGCCTTATTTACAGAATGACTATGATGTAATGAGGCTGATCTGATAATAAACAGACCTGAGAAGCCCAATAAACAGACCAGTGCACGGTAAGTCACTTCAGTCATGTTCAACCTTTTGCAATCCTATGGACTATAGCCCACCGGCTCCTCTATCCATGGGATTCTCCAGACAAGAATACTGGAGTAGGTTGCCATGCCCTCTTCCAGGGGATCTTCCTGACCCAGAGATAGAGCCTGCATCTCTTTTATCTCCTGCATTGAAAGGTGGGTCTTTACCACTAGCACCACCTGGGAAGCCCAGGCAGTTCAGTTGCTCAGTTGTGTTTGACTCTTTGCAACCCCATGGACTGTAGCACGCCAGGCTTCCCTGTCCATCACAACTGCTGGAGCTTGCTCAAACTCACATCCATCGAGTCGGTGATGCCATCCAACCATCTCATCCTCTGTCGTCCCCTTCTCCTCCCACCTTCAATCTTTCACAGCATCAGGGTCCTTTCAGATGAGTCAGTTCTTCCCATCAGGTGGCTAAAGTATTAGAGTTTCAACTTCAGTATCAGTCCTTCCAATGAATATTCAGGATTGATTTCCCTTAGGATTGACTGGTTGAATCTCCTTGCAGTCCAAGGGATTCTCAAGAGTCTTCTCCAACACCACAGTTCAAAAGCATCAATTCTTCAGCTCTCAGCTTCCTTTATAGTCCAACTCTCACATCCATACATGACTACTGGAGAAACCATAGCCTTGACTAGATGGAGCTTTGTTGGCAAAGTAATGTCTCTGCTTTTTAGTATGGTGTCTAGGTTGGTCATAGCTTTTCTTCCAAGGGAAGCCCAGGACCCTCCACTAATCTAAGGAAGAAGCTCTGGATTCAGGATACATTTAAAACCAGTATGTGCTTTTTGCTTGATTATCAGTGAAGCATTAGAAGAAGGCAGCAAAATTTCCCTGTGTGATGCCAGAGTGAAAGAAGGCATTGGATATGCTCCTTCTCTGGATTGTTCTCCCACCAGCTCATTGAGCCAAAACCTGTGGTACATGTAACTCTTCCTGCCCTTGCCCTACAAGGAAGATGCACAGAGCCTCTGCCTAAATTTGAGAAGGAATCTGATTTAAGCCCTGGGTATAGGAGGAGATTGGCTTCCCTGGTGGCTCTGCGGTAAGAATCCATCTGCCAGTACAGGAGATGGGGGTCTCATTCCTGGGTGGAGAAGGTTCCCTGGAGAAGGAAATGGCTACCCACTCCAGTATGCTTGGCGGGCTACAGTCCATTGGGTCTCAAAGAGTCAGAAACAGCTGAATAACTAAACAATTACATAGGAAGAGATATGCACTGGGATGGATTGCACACAGGATTTCATATGCACCTCAGCTCCCAACAACTTGGCCAACACATATAATAACAACAACCCAGAAAGATTCAACAGTCAGATTGGATGACATATTGAGAACCCAGTAGAGCTAAATTGTATATAATAGAAAAGACGAGACTCAGTGGAACATAGTTAAAGACTATAAATTCTTTCAAGGTAACAGTGAAAATGCAAGAAGAGAATTGTTGGTCGCATAGGTCAATAAGAGGAAATAGAGCTACTATAATACAAAATAAGAAAACTTTGCCTTTAATTATAGAAAATATTTTGAAAATAAGCAATTCTGTAATTCTTTCCCAAGGTGGGTAACCTAAAATTCCTTTTTAAATAGGTATTAAGTAATACAATAAGTATTGGATAACACTAGGAAAACTACAATGAGGAACTTTTAAAATGAATGATGCTTCACTCGAGTATGTTTATTATGATTTTATGCCAATAGATTATATAAATAGGTAGGCTAACATTGAAATTTTAACTTTTTTCCATAGGTTCATTGCATCTGTGATCATATTTTTCCTAAGAATTTTGCTTGCATAGTAGTAATAGAAACTTGAATTTTTCTGCTATGTATTTCTCATGATAACAAGCTCATTATGTGTGATTTCACTGAATCACTTAACTGCAAGTACAGATTAAATTTCACTATAATTGAATTTCAAGTTGTTAGACTTTTACCTACTAACCACACAACTTAATAGGAACATCCTATTTAATAACATGTACTTTTGCAATTTCTAAAAGGGTAGGCTCCAGGAGAATCTGGAAAGGGTATGCCTATTTCTAAGTGGTTTTTTGTTTTTTTGTTTTTGCAAATAGGTCTGTTATTCTCAAATGGAAATGAGTGAAATGTTTGATGGTTTTTAAATAGTTGGTTATAAATAAGCCTCTTGATTTTAATTTTGAATGTCAAAGTTATCATGATTTTTTTTTAGGAAAATAAGTTTAGTTTGAAAACACTTAAACTTAGGTTCTAATGTAAAGTGAAAGATTTGTTTGATCCTCTGGAAACCCACAGGTGGAAGGCAGTGTTAGAGGAGGTGAACACATCACAGACCTCTGTATACCCCAGACTGAAATTCTTGGTGGAGTATGGACATATGGGGAAGAGTTAAAGAGTGCTGGCTTAACTTCTGGAGCCCAGCTGTTTGCCCTGAGTGACATACATCCCAATGTCAAAATCAGGTACTGCCTTCACTACACAACTGGTCCAAGAGACTCCACACTCTCAGCAATCCTTATTTGCATGTTTTATGTCATCTAATCTAAATTTAAGGTGCTATATTTTATACTTAATTTTTTGGCTTTACCATATGAGATATGAAAAGGAAAAAAGAAGCAAATTACCCTTCACTTATTCTTTTCTTCCTATTTCTGGAGATCACCAAAATAATCTCTTCTGGAGAGGAAAACCATCCAGTTCTTGGCTATTGCATGGGATAGGCCTAATATTCTCTGTATGTGCACTTCATGATGTTTTCATCAGTTTTACTGAAGCCCTATGGTTTTCTTGCTCAGGGGCTTAATTTATCACATGTGAGCCCAATATACTTCATGTTACTATAGGTTAGAGCTTTGGACCATCTCAGAATCAGTCTCCAAACAGTGATAGTAAAAACTTTTTATAATTGCAAGAAATTAAATATCCATCCCCAAGAAATTATTCAGTTCATCCCAGTAGAATTTTTTCTATGCTCATGTGTATTATCAACACTTGGGCACATAGCCAAGCCAAAGTTTAGCTAGATTAAGAGACAATCCACTTCATCTAATGTAACACTTGAAATAAATGGCTCTCCTGCACTCCTGTTCAAAGGAAGATAATGAACTTCTTTGTTAATTCCCAATGATGTGTAATGTTACGTAAAGAAAGATTCTAGCAAGGATCAGGCCATGAGCCATTATCTGAATTGCTCCAAGCTATATTTCCAGTCTCAGAGAGCATTTTTATTTGAAATATTGCCTAACCAAAAGGAACTCACGAACATCTTGAGCAAATACTAGAAAAACTTGTAGTGGGTATTCACATCTTTATTCTACAACAGTACCTTCCCACCCAAGTCATTTAGAATCCCTTTTGTTCACTGAAGCTTAATAAACTGAAGGGAATCTGGCCACAGGAGATTTTCATCAGAAATGAAATAAACTGATATAGAGTTTTACCAAATATTTATTGATAGAACATATAACTGATTTATTGAATAAGTTGGGCGCAGCAGAGTATGAAGACAGAAAAGAAATCTTTATTCTTTCTCATGTCTATCTTTCTTTTCCTCTCTGGGCAATTGCTTACTCAGCTTTATCGCTTCTCCATTGTCTTTTGGATAATAATAAACAGTATCATCTTTAGGTGAAAAAATGCCTGTGTTTGTGTTAGTCACTCAGTCATGTCCGAGTCTCTGCCATTCTGTGGACTGTAGCCCACCAGGCTCCTCTGTCCATGGAATTCTCCAGGCAAGAATACTGGAGTGGGTTGCCATTCCCTTCTCCAGAGGATCTTCCCAACCCAGGGACTGAACCCGGGTCTTCCACATTGCAGGTAGATTCTTTACTGTCTGAGCCACCAGGGAAGCCAGAAGTCTAGTTCTGTTTCATATTAAGTTTCACCTTGTCAATTGATTTAAGGTTTTTTTGACTCTTCTGACCTGACCCTAACCCAGGCTCCAAACCCACAGAAGAGGAGGGATAGGCTGTTCCTGGTCCCCATCTCTTTGTCTTCCTCTTTTACTCCCTCCTTCTCACTGTGCTGCCCTTGGACTTGGGGACTTGCACTGGCAGAGGGGCTTCATAAGTGGAATGTATAAAAAGGCTCCCTGACTGCAGTACCGTCTGATCACAGTCCTCTCCTCTAATGTTGGCTCTTTCTTTCATGGACACTTCTAAAGACTCTTTCACCCATGCCCACAGAGACTGCTCCCCTGATGATCCCTCTTCTGGCCCATGTAATCTCTGGCCTAACACCGAGAAGCACTCCTCAGCCCTGCTCCCAGTGCTGCTGTCTCTGCTGGGCTCTGTCTGGTATCAGGCAGCCCTTCAGAGGAAGACCCTTTCAAGGATGAAAGGCAGAACACTCAGTACCTTTTCCTGCCAAACCTGAAAGGATAGGTGGCTCTTTCTTTTTTTTTAAATTCTTTTTCAAAATTTTTCCCATTTAGGTTATTACAGAATATTAAACGGAGTTCCCTGAGCTATACAGTAGGTCCCTGTTGATTATCTATTTTAAATACAGCAGTGTGAACATTTCAGTCCCAAACTCCCAGTCTATCCCTCCCTACCACCCTTCCCCCTGGTAACTGTAAATTCATTCCCTAAATCCATGAGTCTGTTTCTGCTTTGTAGATTAGTTCATTTGTATCATTTTTTTAGATTCCACATGTAAATGATATCATATGATATTTATCTTTCTATGTCTTACTTTAATATTATAATGTCTAGGTCCATCCATATTGCTGCAAATGGCATTATTTCATTATATTTATGACTGAGGAATATTCCATTGTATATATGTACCACATCTTCTTTATCCATCACCTGCTGATCACATGCCGTCGGTAGGAGACTTTTTCTGCTGCCATCAGAGACAATGTCAGCCAGCTCCTTGCCCTCTGACCTTCCAGGTGAGAACTAGACAGTCTCTGACACTCCAAAGTCTAGGAGGTACAGGTCAAGTTCTCCAAGAACTTTCCCTTCATGCTTTGCTCTCATCTGGGGTAGTCCTTCAATGACACAGGACCACGTCTTAATGTCTATGTCATGAGAACAAGATCGAAATGGCATTTTCCTTCCTAGCTGATATCCCAGCCAACTTCTAGATGGTTTCTTGAGGCCCTCTGATTTTCTCTTGATACCCTGGGAAGCGCCCCTATCAGCTCCCCAGTGTAAAGAGAAGGCCACTGCGCAGTCATCCATTTGTTTACTTCAAGGAAGTCCTTATCTTTGGGTATAATAGAGCATCCTTTTCAGAATGTGGGGAACTTGCCACCTACTGTTCTTAGCTTTGAGGCCTCAGCTATGAGTGAAACAGAAAGAAGAATCTTCCGTAACATCCTGTTATACACACATGCTCTATTCAGACCCCGTTCTGTAAAAGGCTTTGTGGGCTTATTTGCCTTCCCTTGTCCCTCCATCTAGGTATCTACCCAGGGTATGCATTCCTGCTGTGTGGCTCACCTTGCTCTACAATTACATGGACTGAAAGTAACGCTTTTGAAAGCCAATCATATTCTCTCATGGGTTTCCCAGGTGATGCTAGTGTTAAAGAACCTGCCTGCCAATGCAGGAGATATAAAAGACCTGGGTTCAATCCCTGGGTTGGGAAGATCCCCTGGAGGAGGAAATGGCAGCCCACTCCAGCATTCTTGCCTGAAGAATTCCGAGGACAGAGGAGTCTGGTGGGCTACAGTCCACGGGTTCACAGAGTTGGGTAGGACTAACTTAGCACACACATATTCCCTCAGGGCTACTGGAAAGATCACAGGTCATAACCAGCCTGTGGCACACTCACAAATCTGAAAAAATGAGCCCATTACCCCAAGCTGGAAAACTGGGCTTCTTTCCTTGAAAATCTGGAAATATGTCCCAGGGATGCTTAGGCTGCTGGCAGAGGTGAGAAAATAAGATCTCAGCACATAAAAATGGTTGTTAAAACAAATATAATAAGCATTCACCAAGGGAAATTCCACTCTGCAGGTGTGTATTAAATACAGGAGGGAGAGGTATAGGGAGAAAGAGCACAATTGGGGCTGGGGGGTGGTGAGGTACCATTAAGGCTGGTGAAATGAGAGTTTTAGAGGTAGGTAAACTGAGGGTGCGGCGATTTGGCAGGAGGAGGGGCTCGCTTTGCTTTGCTTAATTTTGTTTTGTTTGGAAACTCTGTGGTCTTTAGGCTTGACCAGAAAAACTTACTGAAAACCCCCCTGCCTGAGGAAGGAAAACCGATGCATGTCTCCTTAGACGAGGCACTGTTTAGAAAATAATGAGCCAGAATTTTTTCCTGCCACAACTGGAAGTCCTCAAAAATAAAGAGAAAAAGGTTTTTTAGACCTTTCCACTTTGGGAAACACATTAAGTTTCACATAATTTTCTTCTAAAAAATAATCTCAGCGTCAGAGCAGAACTGGTTGGTAGGGAATTGACCCAGCCTAATATTATTGGCAAGGTCCAGATTCTGAGATGATGTTATTTAAACATTCTCGATAAAATCATACATAGAATTGTGACACTGATTTTGTTGAATTCCTACTATGTGCAGGGTACAGTGTTGGCAGAAGAGATTATTTAAATAGAATATGTATGCTATGAGCATTAACTCTGGGGGAGCTGTAAAGAAGTAATTTCTTAAAGAAAACTTACCTCTACATTACCGTCTTCAGAAATTTCCACGTTGCCTATTTAAGAGACAAAACTTCACCTCTTGATCATTCTAAATCAAGAATTTTGAATACATTTAACACTTTTTTAAAAAAGAGAGGGTGCTGGAAAGGAAAAGAAGGAAATATAGAAAATGATATCAACAAACAGATTCAATAATTTACCATCAGAAGTTTCCTCAGAGCTGCCAGTAAATCTTTTGCAGAGTACATAATTAATATTTATGAGTGAGGCTCTGTAGGGCCTACATCTGCCATTGCTTGCTAATTCACTTAAGTTTCTCTAAGGTTCCATTTTCTTAGCGCTGAGGTAAAATCAATTGACCCCAGTCCTTTGGGTAAGTGAGACTGGTTTGGTGTGGAAGAAGATAATATGTGAAACTCTAGAAAGGTAATCAGAAGCAGTTCATCCTTCTTGGACGGCAAAAAGAAACAGATTTGCACCTGGCAGAGATTCTGGTAAATTGATCCAAGTCCAGGAAAAAGTCAAAGCCCCTCACAATAATGCCACAGTTTATTGTTCTCAATAAGCAGGCTGACTATCCTTTCTGCCTCAGACATTAGATCTCCTTGCTGTCCAAGGGACTCTCAAGAGTCTTTTCCAGTACCACAATTTGAAAGCATCAATTCTTCTCAAACCAGTCAATCCTAAAGGAAATCAACCCTGAATATTCATCGGGAGGACTTGATGTGAAGATCCAACTCATTGGAAGAGACCCTGATGCTGTGAAAGGTTGAAAACAGGAGGAGAAGGGGATGACAGAGGATGAGATGGTTGGATGACATCACCAACTCAATGAACGTGAGTTTGAGCAAATTCCAGGAGATAGTGAAGGGAAGCCTGGTGTGCTCTAGTTATGCAGACATAACTTAACAACTAAACAACAGACATTTGACTGTATTATCCCAGAGAAAGTAATTTGGACTGTAGCAATATGTGCCAGCATCCCAAGTAAACTTGTAAGGAAATTCTCTTGGTTCATCTCTGGGAAGGAGACTGAAGTGGACCTGAAGTTCCCACTCCATCAGCACCGGCAGGACCATGGCCCCCAGTCTGGCCTCTAAATAATTAATGACTGTGCAGACAAGAGAACAGTTTTGAATTAATAACTGGGCTAAGGTTTAGGAAGGTAAAAAGGATGATGGATGCATCTTCATGTAGAAGGTGATGGACATTCTCAAGGAAAGGTGTAGGAGACTGGAGAAAAGACTGATGGAGAGGCAACAGAGATGAAAGGGATCAAAGAGAGAGAGTTTTGAACGGTTCACCCTCCTTTTGAAGACCAAGTCCTTAGATAGAGATCACTCTCTTCTGAAATCTGAGCCATTAGAAATCTTCAACCTCCATCATAGTTGAGTATTTGATGGGTTGGAGAAGACAGCAGGATGGTGGCAAGAAGGAGGGTGATGCCCAGGGAGAAAGGACCACCTTCCCCCTCGTTGGAAGAGGCTTGATCACAGAGGGAATTGATAAGGAACTCCTCCATCCCATCCCCAATCCCACCCTCATCCTGGTATTTTCTGAGCACGGCCCCACTGTGACCTACAGAGTAGAAAATCCCATGGAACTACAGAAAGAAAGAAGGCACCACTGGCCCACATGGTTACCTACCAGAGTTTAGTAAGGAAAAGTCTTCAAGACCAGAGTAATAAATTTTCAAAGGTATGGATGTGAGAGTTGGACTGTGAAGAAAGCTGATTGCCGAAGAATCAATGCTTTTGAACTGTGGTGTTGGAGAAGACTCTTGAGAGTCCCTTCTACTGCAAGGAGATCCAACCAGTCCATTCTAAAGGAGATCAATCCTGGATGTTCATTGGAGGGACTGATGCTAAAGCTGAAACTCCAATACTTTGGTCACCTCATGCGACGAGTTGACTCACTGGAAAAGACTCTGATGCTGGGAAAGGTTGGGGGCGGGAGGAGAAGGGGACGACGGAGAATGAGATGGCTGGATGGCATCACCGACTCTGTGGACATGAGTTTGAGTGTACTCCGGGAGTTGGTGATGGACAGGGAGGCCTGGCGTGCTGTGATTCATGGGGTCGCGGAGAGTCGGACACAACTGAGCGACTGATCTGATCTGATGTAATACTGTGAGTACCAAATGAAGCCATTTCAGTAAAAATGCTTTTCATGCCATAAAGTGCTACCAAAAGTACTATTGTATACCAATATCAATCACATACATCTTGATACAAAGTTATTGGTCTGGCTTCCTGTCTCTAATTCCAAAGTAATCTTTTTTAATGCCTACAGATTATCATTCTGAGCTGAAAGTCATGTGGATTAAGTATATATTCTTTTTTTTTTTTCTTTCTTTTTTTTTCTCCCCTTTGGTATGTATTCTTTATTAACCAGTTGGCTTGTTCCCAAGGTAGGCTAGGACAGAAGACATTGGAAGCCCAGAGCATAAATAAGAAGGCACTGTGTTCATTTACTGAGCTGTTTTTGAGCATCTGCTTTGTCCCAGACAGCGTGAGAAGTACCAGAGACAAAAATAAATAAATAAAAGAAGAATTTGTACTCTCAGGAGACCTCAGTCTAGAGAAGGAGACAAAACAATTCCGCTGAGTTTAGGACAGGATGTGCTAAGACAGACAATCACTCTTCTTAGGAAAGGGTCAGAGACAAGCACTGTATCACAAGGAGCTGGCCTTGCTTATGTGGACAACAGGGTCAGCATAACACCCACGCCTATGAAGAAGGAGCTAAAGTTGGTTGCCTAGTGACTGACACTGGTAGGTCTGGTGTCGTCCAGAACTGATTACATAATTAGGAACTCTGGATTGTAAGGAACACAAACCCCATCTAGAATATGGTGTGTGAGGAAGTGAGCAGCTAAATATTACTAAACATAAGAAAAAACAAATATCAACCATGCAGAATGGTTTTGTATGATCGGTTAGCGTCTGGGCTTTCAATCATGCCACCTGCGTTTGAATTTCAAGTTTTATTCCTACTCACTGTGTGATATTGGACAAGTTATTTAACATTCCATGCGTTGGTTTTCCCACATTTTAAATGGGGTTAAAGAAAGTAGTTCAAAAAACTGTCTTGTGGATTGAAGAGAAAAATCCCTGAAAAACTTTTTTAAACAGTTCTGGCAAAAAGTGAGAGCTCCGTAAATGTTATCATTCATCAGCGTTATGTTTCTATGCTTCAGCAAAAGCTAAATGGTAAGAATTCTTGGGAACAAAAATCCATCTCAGGCAGGCAAGCCTCATGAAGTCTGGAATATCATGAATTGGTAAGTCATTAAGAACCTGGGGAGTGCTAATGACCAAGTTATTTTATTTCCTCCCTCACCTAAACCCACCTCAGCTATAGATCTATTTGTTTTCACCCATCTTCACCATGAATATGACTCAACTTTTCTCCCTGAACCTGTGTCTACTGCTTCTTTCCTTGACTTTATAGCTTCTGCCTTTCCAGCTTCTGCTTATTCTTGATGTCCCCCTCCTGTTTTCTCTCTATATGGCACTGAACTTCTGCCTCCAGTACCAACCCCACTTCTCTCTGTATTTCACAAAGAATCAGATTGGCTTTGAAAGGATCAAATTAGTCTCAATGTCCCTGCCAAGCAAAACAGTCCTATTAGCCACTTAATAGGTGCTTGGCTAGTTCCCTTGAACCGGGCATGTGCTCCTGGGGCTTTCGGTAGCGGCCAGCAGAGGGCACTGGGTAGCATAGAGCACGGCCACCTGAGTGTAAGGATGCACTTAAGTATGCTTCCTACGGGAGGGCTTAGGCCAGAACCTCCCAGAAGTGGGCCCTGGCTCCCTGAAGGAATGTGAGGCTTGAACTCTACCTCACCAGTACCTCCAACCATCATCTGTCAGGAAAAGGGAAACGAAAACTTTTTAAATGCACAAAATACCCGTATCTTCTGAATTTCAAACACAATAATTAACATGGTTGAAGTAATTCGTAGCCGTCATATCACCTGTATTATAGAACTTGTGCCCTGTTTCATCAAAGAATCTATAATGTTCTGTTAAATTTCTGTCAAACTCTAAAGGATCTAATTTTCCTTTTCGGTAAAATGAGATGATTGCACTCTGTTGATCTTGACAATTGCCAGCTCTGATGCTCCGTAATCTATGACTTTTTATAACATGTCCTGCACTGCAGACTCCATCTAACGTCTATAGTGTCCATAGTGAGACTACCAATGGGATTCCACACACAAAACACAGCATAATATCATAGCACAGAAGTTCTATAAATCAAAGGGACAAGCAGCTAAATGAAATATGCTTGATAACATACCTTTAAAAAGATCTGGGATGCTAAATTTGAATTCAGAATTCCTGGACTCCTTAAGAGTTCTGGAATGTGGTAGCACTGGGAGGGCCAGCCCCTGACTGCCCGGGCCCCCAGCATACAGCCTGTTTCTTCTTTGCTTGTCATCCCAGGCTATATCCTGCATGATGGGGGACTCGTGCACACACGGAGCATCCCCCCAGTCCATATATGCAACTCCTCCACTCCATCCCCCAAACCTCTGCTCCTCGGCCATGCCTGGGACTTAGGGTTGTGCATGCAGCCAGGGATCTGCTTAAAATGGAGAGACTGGGGGGAGGGGTGGCCATTTGAGCAGGGAATTTGGGGATCCCAGGAACGTCATATGTAGTAAAGAAAGGAAGGTGTGGGCTCTAAGAGGGCTCTTCCTCTTGGCCTCCCAAACTGCTCATCTAATAAGGGGGGTTTACCAGAGTAGGGCCAGAGTTCAGTTCAGTTCAGTTCAGCCGCTCAGTCGTGTCCAACTCTCCGCGACCCCATGAATCACAGCACGCCAGGCCTCCCTGTCCATCACCAACTCCCGGAGTTCACTCAAACTCATATCCACAGAGTCGGTGATGCCATCCAGCCATCTCATTCTCTGTCGTCCCCTTCTCCTCCCGCCCGCCAAGGACCCTCTAAAGTGTGGATCCCTAGGCAAGAACCACCCTTACCTGTGTCTCAGAGGAGGGTACTTCTCGCCATGACTCCCTGGCCCACACCTACCAAATAAACTACCAGGTAACTGTTTTGTCCCTAATTCATTCTTCTGACCTTGAAATTCTACACAACTAACTTAATAAAAGGATAAATAGAAACAGTTTAAGGAATAATGGACTTATTTGATAAACTTCTGTTTGCATTCTACTATGTTCAAAAATGCCAGAAACTTCCTTTGTCTCTTAAAGGATTCTTTAAGTTCCCAATACAATCCCCCTTAAGTCTGGCCTTGTAGATTTCATGAGGCACCCTCACTTTACAGATTTCTGAGTCACAAATTTCAGAAATACAGCACAATGAGACAAAAAGAGGTGACATGGTTTGACCACAGTAGTTTGGAAATCATCACACGGGACTCAAACCAACTCTGACCAACTCCAAAGTCCAGATCCCCAGCTATTCTCAATTCCCATGAAATGAAATATGTTCAAATGACCCCTGGCCACATTCCGCCTTATTGGCATAAGTCAAATCATCTTAAAACATTTTAATTTTGCAAAGTAATATGTTTTATGCACAACTGAATTCCTGTGTCATGCATGAATGCAGAATGAAAAGAAATATGTCTTTAAATTCAAATCAATGGAGACTGCTCCAGGACAATAAATCCATTTATTATAGAGTGAAATGAAAATCAGTGGAGCCAAGGGAGCAAATAAAGCCTGCTCCCTCTAAGTACAACCTAAAATCCAACTGAGTCCAACCAAATATACATACACATACATCCACACATACACCCACACACCCACCCACACCCACCCACACACCCACCACAAACACACACAGACACACACAGAATACTTTTTTCCATCATGGTGCAGACTATTGTTGAACTTCTCTTCTCTGAACTAAATAATGGAATTTCTACTTCTAAAAAATTAACTGCCCATTAAAAGAGAAAATTTTATATTCACTAATGCCACCCCTGGATAAAGAACAATTTTTTTCTAATCGCCAGAATTACTGCAATTTGGAAATTCTTCAGAAGTTCTGCAATGGCAAGGCTGCTTCGCTTTCTGGGCAAGGCTACAGATGAGCCCCTCCTCACCTGGCTATTAGCCACTCTCTCAGCAGGCCTTCAGGTCCCCTTGTCAGGGAGCTTGGCCCCCTCTCCAGCGGATGCTTGCCCTCTCCTTTGACAACAGTAATTTAAACACTTAATGTGTAGATTTCTAAAAGAGGGTTTGTTAAAATATATCTAATAAATTTCTATTGTGTGCCTTTCTTGTGATTAGCACTATTCTGGCTCTGAGAACAAAGCAATGAAAAAAACAAAAACCTTACCCTCATGGAATGTACATTCTGCTGATGGGACACAAAGAATAATAAAATAAATAAGAGATGAGTGCTAGATGGTGAGAAGTGCTATGAAGAGAATCTGCTTACAATGCCCTAGTTATTAATACAAGCTATAATAGAACAGCCTTATCTTTCTAGAATTACAGTCCCTACATCAGGCTAGGTAGCCAGTAAAAGTAAAGTATTAATAAAATAAAAGTTATTCTTCCATAGGGAGTTGTTTGGGATGAGAGAATAACACATATAGGTATATATACACACACACAGGTATACACACACACACACACACACCCCTATTACAACTTGCATCTCAGGCTCTATAAAAACCCTTGATTCTTACACATGAAAAAAAAAAAAAAACAGTGAATTTGATTTTGGGGTTTTTCTCTCCTAAGTTTAGGACAAATAAACCTCATCACTGTGGAATACCATAGGAGACATGGTTAAAAATTTAGAAATTATTGCATCTCTTAAATTTATGACAAATATTCCAACAAACAGAACTCCTGAAATTGTATAACTTACTTTGTTGGAATATTTTGGCATTTAATTTAAGAGGAAGGAAGTAAGAGAAAATAAAGGTATACTAGTAACTAAGGATCCAAAAAAAGTGAAATTTTCAGATGAGGTCCTTGGGTCTGTAAAC
This sequence comes from Moschus berezovskii, assembly GCF_049115385.1. Classification (NCBI taxonomy): domain Eukaryota; kingdom Metazoa; phylum Chordata; class Mammalia; order Artiodactyla; family Moschidae; genus Moschus; species Moschus berezovskii. The sequence continues at coordinate 89,553,683 of NC_142469.1, read as the reverse complement.
ATGAATTCTAATCTTTCATGGTTTCTGTAGTTGCAACCATAATTTTAGAAAATGAAAACAAATATTCATGGCATAGAGGCATGGGGAAATCCCCCAGTGTTCAAGAGAAATAGGATTATTTACACAGTATTGAATTTACTAAATATGGAGACTGCTCAGTTTCAGCTTAGTTCAGTCGCTCGCTCATGTCCAAATTTGCGACCCCGTGGGCTGCAGCATGCCAGGCCTCCCTGTCCATCACCAACTCCCGGAGCCTACTCAAACTCAAGTCCATTGAGTCAGTGATGCCATCCAATCATCTCATCCTCTGTCATCTCCTTCTCCTCCTGCCTTCAATCTTGCCCAGCGTCAGGGTCTTTTCTAAGGAGTCAGTTCTTCAGATCAGGTGGCCAAAGTACAGCAGTTTCAGCTTTAGCATCACCCCTTCCAGTGAACATCCAGGTCTGATTTCCTTTAGGATGGACTGGTTTGATCTCCTTGCAGTCCAAGGGACTCCCAAGAGTCTTATCCAACACCACAGTTCAAAAGCATCAATTCTTTTGTGCTCAGCTTTCTTTAGAGTCCACCTCTTACATGACCACGGGAAAAACCATAGCTTTGACTAGACGGACCTTTGTCGGCAAAGTAATGTCTCTGCTTTTTAATATGCTGTCTAGGTTGGTCATCGCTTTTCTTCCAAAGAGCAAGCATCTTTTAATTTCATGGCTGCAGTCACCATCTGCAGTGATTTTGGAGCCCCCCCAGAATAAAGTCTCTCACTGTTTGCATTGTTTCCCCATTTATCTGCCATGAAGTGATGGGACCAGACACCATGATCTTAGTTTTCTGAATGTTGAGTTTTAAGCCTACTTTTTCACTCTCCTCTTTCACTTTCATCAAGAGGCTCTTTAGTTCTTCTTCACTTTCTGCCATAAGGGTGGTGTCATCTGCATATTTGAGGTTATTGATATTTCTCCCGGCAATCTTGATTCCAGCTGTTTTTCATCCAGCACAGCATTTCACATGATGTACTCTGCATATAAGTTAAATAAGCAGGGTGACAATATATAGTCTTGATGTACTCCTTTCCCTATTTGGAGCCAGTCTGTTGTTCCATGTTCAGTTCTAACATGACCAGCATACAGATTTCTCAGGAGGCAGGTAAAGTGGTCTGGTATTCCCATTTCTTTATGAATTTTCCACAGTCTATTGTGATCCACACAGTCAAAGGCCTTGGCATAGTCAATAAAGCAGAATGGAGACTGCACATGTTCATATTAGAAAGAGCTCCACCTAATGTTAATACATCAACAAACACTCATATTTATACATTTATAAGCATATAAAGTATTATAATCTGTATCATGTGTCTTCATTCCAACTCAAGTATAAAAAAAGCTCTTCACAAATATTGTAGATGTCCTGAACTCTTCACAAAAGGGAGCCTTGAGTCTCTGAGCAGTGAGATGCAGCACATCCCTGAGACTTTTTTTCCTGGAGTTGGAATAGTTCTGTCTTTATTGAACTTAGGAATGGATGCTTTTCTACTCAGAATTCTAAAAGGTTGAGCAACCAGAACACTAGGTATGAACCTAAACGAATTAGCCTTGTCACAAGCATCCTTCAACGACCAGGAGTACTAAGCCCAAACCTCCTTTGAGAAAGTGGTAGCATTTAAACATTTGTCTTTCATACTGAGTTGTGGACAAGGAACAGATCTGCTTTGGGAATATTCTGATGCTCTGTCCTTTGTACTGTCACTGAGAAATGTACCAGAGCACATCCAAGACCATTCAGAGGAAGAAAAGTGAATTCATAAAGAGGTCTGCCAACTGCAATACTCTGATGGATGAGGCAAGAGGGAAACATCTTTCAACCTTCCCTGAAATGGTGATTGGTTTACTCTCTGAAGCGTGAGAGCTGAGTTCCTTACGATACTATTTCTGCTAGAATCCTGCTGTTGCCTTTTTACATCCAAAAATTCCCTTTGTTAAACTTAAAATATTTGTCTTAAAGTATCTGCCAGCAATGCAGGTTCATTATACAAGAATCCCAGCATGAGACTGAAATGATTAAGGTCATGGTTATAAACCATTTAAGGTCAAGGTTATAAACCATTCAATCTTCGAAAAGTATTTCTTGACCACTTACTTTGTGCCAGACCCTGCACAGGAACTGAACAGAGCAGTGTCTGCGGTGGAAATAGCTCCTGGCGTCATGGAGTCTGGAGTCTAACAAAAAAGGAGATAGCTGAATAATCACCACTCAAATGATGGTTATAAAAATTATACAAGATAGAGTGGGGTTCCCTGGTGGCTCAGTGGCAAAGAATCCACCTGCAGTGCAGATGTGGGCTCAATCCTTGGGTCCGGAAGATCCCCTGGAGAAGGAAAAGGAAACCACTCAATATTCTTACCTGGAAAATCCCATGGACAGAAGAGTCTGGCAGGCTACAGTCCATGGGGTCGCAAGAGTTGGACATGACTTAGCAATTAAATAACACAACAACAACACATAAGGTGCAAATAACAGAATTTGGGGCACCCTACCTTTGGAAATATCAGGCAAGATGTTTCCTCCAAAGTGACATTTAAGCTGAAATGTGAAGGAGTGAAAATTGGTCCCATGAGGACAGAGGAAAGGGTGTTTCAGGGACAGAAACTCCAGAAAGAAGGATGAGCAGCCTTGCAATTCACAGAACATCGAGGTCAGTGTGCCTGGTGCACTATGAGCAAAGTGTGGTGGCAGAAAATGACCAATGGACATAAGTCAGACTCTTTATGACCCTGGCGGCTGTTAAAATATGGACCATTTCCTCAGGGGCACTAGGAGACGTTGAAGGTTTTAAGAAAGAGAATTAAATGACTAGCTTCTAATATTTTAGAAGATTGCTCTTGGGGAGGAAGGTCAGAGGGAGGTTTGGAAGGGAGGGGACATGGGTGTACCTATGGTTGATTCTTGTTGATATTTGACAGAAAACAACAAAATTCTGTAAAGCAATTATCCTTCAATTAAAAAGCAAATCAATTAAAAAAGAAAAAGATTGCTCTGTGCTCAGTCTGAGGTTTGTCCTCAAATGTGTAGAAAGAACACCCAAGTCTCTTCTATGGGCAAAAAATGCAGGCTAAATGCCAACCTACAGGGATATATTGTGCAAATGTGCTTACAGCAGGGCAACCCACCCTCACTGTCAGAACTGCCAAACACAGGCTCCTATGACCATACACAGACTCATGGCCTGGAACATCCCAGTTTCTCACAAAAACAGAAATCTTAATGTACCCTTCACTGACATTGACAAAACTATAGGTGTAATAAAGTTCTCCTTGAAGGTTTTAAAGGGCCATCCTGTAAGTCAGGTCATAGCCTAATGTGCAAATAACTCTGTCAAAACTCAGACACCAATACATCATCAAAGAGACTCTATTCCTCTGCCTCAGTATTTGCATCAGGAAATCAACTGATCTTTGGTTTACATCCCAATCTAGGATTGCTGATTTCTCTCAACTTCAGAGGTTGGTGTTTAGTTCTAGCATCAATTACAAAGTGTGTTTGGGAAAATCATGTTGGACTAAGGAAGGAGATGATCTTCTTTTCCTTCCTTTGACTCTCTGCATCCTTTCTAATCCTTTTTTCTGGAGTCAGTAGCTTAGGAAAGGGTCTCAAGCCGTTCCAGGTTTGGTTACTACCTCCATGCTCCATAATCAGTCTCAAATGTGTGGTTGCCAATCTACAGTGGCCACATGTGAGCATATTGGATTCCATCTAGAACCAACCAGCACAACTTCCTGAACACCTGAGAACAAAGGGCTGTGTTATGTCTTTTTATGGCCATTCGCTTCCCACAGTGTGACTGTCCTTCATGGCTACCAGGCGCTCTCCTAGTCCACAGTGAGGTTATTGCTCTGCATGCAAACCAGAGACAGAGCAAAGGACAGAGGCACAATGCAGGTACCATTAATCTGGGCCTAGCCACGCTCTACGTGAGGTCCAGAATCCTGGGAGAAAATGTAGGATTGAGAGGACCCAGCACCACTTTCTACTTCCTGGAGGAGTGCATTCTCTGGCTCCTGAGAAGAGCCAGGCATATTGTTTTTCATTTCTTTCTCTTTAGTATGACAAAGGCCTCTGCTCTCTGTGGAGTCAATTTTCTTTCTGCCTTATTCTCCTGGAAAACATACTAGTTCAATCATTCCCACTTTTAAAAAGTCTCTTCTGAAAGTCAAAGGGTGTTTCTCTCAACTAGCTCAGACAGGGTTTACACGCACTGCAGCTCTGACGAGATGGGAGGACTTTTCTCCCATGTGCTGGGTCACCGAACACCCTCTCTGGTGGATTTAATCTAATTCAGTCCACCGAGGCCCCTAAACTGGCCAGTTGGTTGTCATTGCTAATTAAAGGGAACATTTTAAAGTCATCCCATGAATGATTCACAGACATATCTCAGTGTCCTTTATGTTTGCAATGGCATTCACAAAAGCAAATGTACTTGAAAAGTGTCCCACAGCTACCAGGAACTACTTCAATCAATATTTGCTTTTTTTTGCTTGTCCTTAGCCCTGTCAGGTCACCTCATCCTTGAATTCTGGAAGATTTTTCTCCTTTTTCTCACAATTTATTTCTGTTAATCATCCCTTCACCATTTCCCCCCTAAATTCCATGATTTCTGTTCTATTATTTCTATGCTCCTTAATCCTTCTCATCATTCCAAATCATTTACCTGAGATGACTGTGTCATAGTTGGCCATCATTAATGTCTCTCACAAAATGATCTCCAAAATTATTTTGAATCTCCCATCACCAACTCTAAAGCCAATGAACCAAGCCCATGAAAAGCTACTAATCAACTGAAGACACATTTCTGAAAACCATCACCAACTGGGGTGCCACAAGTTTTTCACAGTCATAATCCAGAAGGCAAAACAGTCATTTGGCATCAAGGTTAACATTTTATTACTTCTCTTTCCCCCAAGGATTCTCTTAAGATTCCAGCCTGCTCATATGAAATGCTGGAAGACAGTAGCAGTTAGAAGGAAGCTTCCATTGCTTGCTTAGAATCCCACGTCTCCCAATAGGTGGCTCTACAGTGTGAGAAAGACTGCATTATCTCCTTTCGTGATGCTGCCTCTTGACTCACTTCTGCTTGGACTGACAGAGAGATGGGTGCTCTGGGCCACCCCTTTCACTGACCCAGTTTTCCCTGTTGCTGAGAAGAAATAGCACAGTGCTTTGGTACCCAAATTGTGCCTCAAATAAAGGGAAATGTGTGCTTCAAGAATTAAGCCTTTCTGGTTTGCCTCTTGATGTTTGGGGAAGATGCCAAGGCCAGGTACAGAATTGCCCATGCAAGGGAAGCTCAAATACTTTGCTAAAAAGACATACCTCATCAGCATTATGTGTGTTGAGAGTATAGCATCTGTGTCTTCACAGTTTCAAAAGAATGGTGGGACAGGAAAGAAAGGAATGACCACATGAAAAGGACTTAACCTTCAGAAGGCTGTTTTATTATCAATGATGTATATTAAAAACATAAACTATCCTGAATTGTCAGTTCTTTAAAATCTGACATCCCTACTTTAGATTATACTTTTAACAAATCTACAAAATCAGTATTGGAGAGACAAAAATAATAACAAATGACTTTTTCCCTGCATCAGTCAGGGATTTTTCTGTCCCAGAATTAGATCTTTAGATTTCTAGAGCTTTGGGCTATGGCTTTATCAACCGTACCAATGAGATTTCCAGGTTCTAAAGAAGGAGCAGGCAGAAAATAAGCCTACGTGACAGGCTAATAGTTTGTGATAAATAAACACCAGAAAAAAGGCAAGGATTACAGGAGGATAGTCACCAGAGAAAGAGGCAATGGAGGCAAACAAGTGAGGATGAGAAGCTAATTAAGGAAGGCAATTTCTTTTTCCATTACTGAGCCAAGAAGGCCCTTCAAGTTTACTAAAAAAAAAAAAAAAAATGGATCTTTATCTGCCAAGTACACATTCACTATTCTGACCAATCCCTATTTCCTGCATTCTACTTCATGTTGAACTGAAGTCTGGAAACTATTTCTTTGTGCTGTGGCACCATTGGTCTGTGGAGTACAGTGCACATGTGTCCAGTTAAAGAACAAATCTTCAGGGTCAGAATCAATCATGTCACTTGTATACTAATGCATTCTATTGCTGAGAAACTTAAGGGGGTTAGTAATTGGTCCAAGATCACACAGTTGCTAGGCAGAAGGGTGAGATTTAGGACCAGGTCTAGATGGTTGCAAGTCTCTAGTGCAGTACCATATGCCTCATGTGAAAGGTGATCAGTCAATACCCTTTGATGGACTAGATGGTAACAGAGTAAATAAAGTTAAAAAAAATTTTAATCTAAAAATGCCACCAACTTGAGAAGAATATTTCCATATTTCATTTTCTAGTTTCCTTAAAAGGATATATGAAGGGATTTCACGATTGGATATAAGAGGAGCAAGCACTTCTTTCTAATTCATCAGAAATTAGAAATTTCTTTTCGTAAGTCATTGAAACTCGCATGCTTTTGTTTCTCTGAATAAAAGGAACACGATGGCAACACCGACTCTGTGGACATGAGTCTGAGTGAACTGCGGGAGTTGGTGATGGACAGGGAGGCCTGGCGTGCTGTGATTCATGGGGTCACAGAGAGTCGGACACGACTGAGCGACTGAACTGAACTGAACTGAACTGAAACATTAGGTTATGCTTCTTAATTAGTTTAGAACCTTAGATGACGACACTATGCCAAACATCAGAATAGTAACTAGAATTTTAGGACATATATTCCAAAATTCTTGATTATTTATTTTAAAAATAAATAAATAGGGAAAACAATCATGGGTGTGACCTCTCCCACTTGAACCGGCTCTCTTGAGGTTCACTGAAGAGTCTCAGCACAAAGAACCAGAGAAAAATCTAGGAGCTCCACTTATGGCCTGCTCCTCCCCCAGTTACCTCAAGAGATGAAACTGGGGCTTGTTTAAGTGTGGGCTGTCAATCTTGACCCCCACACAAAATTTGAGAGAGTAAGGCTGGAGAGAGGAAGAAATGTGTTCTCTAGACACAGAGCAATTTATTATTGTTACTTTAATTGCACTGAAAGAAACACTGATCGACCACCCACGAAGTGCTCTATGTTGTGTATATAATAATAAGCAGTATGAGGTTCTGCCCCCAAGAATCCGACAAAAACCCTAATTCAATTCCAAGGTGACAACACAATGGTGGAAAACAATGATGTTTTCATAGAATAAGGTGAAGGCAGAAATGAGGGAGGGATCAGTTCTACTAGAGAAAAAGAGAGTTCTGAGAGTAACAAGTAGGGAAGGGCAGAGAAGCAGTGGGAACAGCATACACAAAAAGACAATGGCGTGAAACACAGAGTAGAAGTGAAGAAAAACAAATAATTCAGTGATGACAATAAGAGCTGGGTAGTGCTGGAGACGAAGGGGACGTGGTAGTGTTTGGGAAGGAGGCAGAGACTATAGCATAAAAGACCTATAAGTCTGGTAAGAAATTTAGGTTTTAGCTTGAAACTATGAGATTTTAAGAGATGTAAACAGGAAGGTGCATTTTAAACACTTAAGTCTGACAGAGGTACAGAAACAGAGAGTATAGGAAAAATCCATGAAAGTTTTGAGGGCCTAGACTGAGACTTTAACAGAAAAGAATGAAAACTATAGGCTAGACATCAAGGAAGCAAAATCGACATGATTTGAAAATCAATTCAATATACGTAGAAAGAAGTCAATTAAATAGGTGATAGCAAGATGATGCGTGATGCCATTTCACAGGCCAGATCTGTGTGCAGGGATAAGGTAATAATGTGAGTGTTCCACACACTGAGTTTGTGGTGTCTGGGGAATGGAAATCTGACTGAAGATGTCCAAGGTCTTGAACAGATAGAGATTCAGTCCATGGATCCAGATTATCATGTGTCCACAATTAAAACTTTAAGATCAGACGTCATCATTTAGGGATAAAATTATAGAGCAAAAAACGAAAATCTAAGGACAGAGTCTCAGAAATAGAGAAGGAATCGGCAAAGGGAGGAAAGAAGAAAACCATGGAGGGTCATGTCCTAGAAGTCAAGGAAGGAGAGGAGTCTGCAGGAGGAGGGGGCATCACCACTATCAAACCTCACAGGGCAGATGAGAAAGTATTAATAACACCATACTGGTCAAACAGAAGATATGTATATATACACCCATTTCTAGAAGCAGAGTGAATGGGTCCTGAAAAAGTGAAGATAAAAAACAGAAACTACTTTTCCATATGCCTGGTTGTGAAGGGTGCCCTGATATAGGGCTCTAAGAGAAAGAATACAAGGGACTTACACAGAGGTTAATTTCTAAGTGAGAACAACTTTAGCATGTTTCCGAGGTGTTGAGGAGCTAGTGAAGAGGATAAGTTTAAAAATACAGAAGAGGGGTAAATATAGAAGAGAGGAGAGAAGATGAATGAGCTTAAGATCAGCTATAAATAGAAGTGTCTTTCCCTAAGGCTGGAGGGAAAGAAGTGAAGATGTGAGTGAGCATAAAGTTTATCCCACTTCAACTTCAATTATCTTTGGGATGCCGACAACAGCTTTACCAACTAGAAGAGGAAAGGGCAAGTGCAGAAAAAGGAGCTTGAACAGAGGAGTTAAAATCTGTGATAAACATGGGGACAGGGAGAGGAAACTGACCAGAGGCAGACAGAAATCTTGATGAGTCATGTAAGTGGGTCATCTGAGACTGGAGAACATAAAAATATCTTGATACTAAGAACTCAGGTGTGTGATGTTCTCTAAAGGTTAGATTTTTTACAAGATTTGCATGATGGAAAAACAAGGATAATCATTAAAACACTCAGAAAAGAATTTGGTTGAAGCAACAAATTGTGAGGTCTGTTCTGAATAGATAAGAATGATAAATCATGAGAATGAACAGGGAAGAAAAGATGAAAGTTTAAGGGACTAAAAATCTCAGTGGTAGTGAAGAATAAGCAAGCCTGCTAGATATTTAACATGTGGGAAAGATAGGATGAATTCACAAAGGAAATTTACATATTGTCCCCACTGTCCTTTAAACCTGTCGGGTAAGGGGATGGGGTAGAATGTTCTCTGCCTCTAGAAGAGCCTGGCCCCTCTTAGGTAGTGAATGGTTCTACAGCTCCTTTAATTCGCGAACATTCCAATAATCAAAATTGGCCAGTACAATACCAATCACAATTCAACTCTCATTGAAAGATGAAGCTTATCTTCTTCTTCTCCTTGAGCTAGGACTAGTTACAGCTGAGCTGCCCACCACTTGGGAAGGTACATTTCTAGTTGTTTCCTTCTCTCTTTCTTCCCACAGACCAAGCTATTTTAAATCTTGCCAAAACTAAAGCAGAGCCAAGCTGAGGGAGAGTAAGGGGGACTGAAAAGTTCTTATTTGACCACAACAGTTTAAAGAAAGCTTCATGCTCTCTGAATGTGGAGAGGGTTTAAAGCTTATTCTTCTCCCCAGTCATTTTTTGCGTTCTTCACAGATTCCCCTTGTGGGCCCCTCTGACTGCAATTATCATCATGGATATAATCTTCTCATTCACCTGCTATTGCTGCTAAGTCACTTCAGTCGTGTCCGACTCTGTGCAACCCCATAGATGGAAGCCCACCAGGCTCCCCCGTCCCTGGGATTCTCCAGGCAAGAACACTGGAGTGGGTTGCCATTTCCTTCTTCAATGTGTGAAAGTGAAAATTGAAAGTGAAGTCGCTCAGTCGTGTCCGACCCTTAGCGACTCCATGGACTGCAGCCTACCAGGCTCCTCCATCCATGGGATTTTCCAGGCAAGAGTACTGGAGTGGGGTGCCATTGCCTTCTCCGCTCATTCACCTAACTACTCCCAATTCCCTCCAAATTTCTGTCCTGGCTTTTTACTGCTTGACCCCTCACCCGGTAAGGCAACAACTTTATCAAAGACAAAAAGGAGAAAAAAATACACACGCAAGATTGTATATACTTACATATTTATTTCACTTCATCCTGTGAATGTAAATTACTGTCTAATATTATTTCATTTCCCTGAAGTTTCTTGAATATTTCTAGTAAGACAGGTCGGCTAGCAACAAATTCCCCAAGTTTTTGTGTACCTGGGAATAACTTTATTTCATCTTCACTTTTGAAAGAGACATTCATTGTACATAAGACTTTTGAAGGACAGTTTTTTCTTTCTGTCAACATTTTGGGTATATCATCCCACTGCCTTCTGGACTCCACTGTTTTGGATGAGAAGTCAACCATTCATTGTATTGACATTCCCCTGTATGTAATAAGTCACTTTTTTCTTGCTGCTTTCAATTTCTTCTTTTTGTGTTTTGGATTTCATCAACTTCACTATTATGACCTAGAAGTGAGCCTTTTGTGTTTATCTTAACTGGTGTCTATTGAGCTTCGTGGATTTGTAAATGAATGCTTTCATCAAATTTGAGAAGTTTTCAGTCATTATTTTCTCAAATATTTTGTCCTGCCATTTTCCCTCTTCCCTCTCCTGGTAAACTGCTACACTGACATATACTGCTACACTGACATTATCTCACAGGACTCTGCTTGCTTTTCTTCCATCTCTTTTCCCTGTGTTCTTAAGTTTTCTCTAACTTCAAGTTCACTGATTATTTCTTTTGCCATCTCAAATCTGTTCTTGAGTTCACCTATCAAATTTCTCATTACAGTTTTTGGAATTTTTAATTCAATAATTTTATTTGGTTGTTAGAGCCTTTTCTCTCGTAAATTTCCCTGTGTGTTGAGTCACTGTCATAATACCGTTTTTACTTCTTTGCACATATGTGAAGTTTTAGTCTCAAGCCTACACTTGAAAGTACTCAGAGTCAGTTTCTATTAATTGTTTTTTTCCTTGAGGATAGGGTCATACTTTCCTATTTCTGTGCATGTCTCATAATTTTCAGCTGGAAAATGGACATTTTAGATAACCTATTATAGAAACTATAAATTTGTTTTATTTTTCTGACGGTTGTTTTCATTTGCCTGGATACAAACTGCAATGCTTATGTGCCCACAATGTGCACTGAACAGAACTGTTCCTTTTTCTTAATATTATATATCAGCCTGTATTTTTAGGGGTCATACTTGTGGCTACACAGCTTTGTGATTAGGCAGTAATTTGTGTTGAGACATTCTGACTACTGATTTATACATGCACCAGGAAGTATACTCCAGAAGATCAAAGGAGAAGAAACCTCTCTGCCTGCCTATTTCAGAAGTTAAAAGAGATTTAGGAATGGAAGAGCTCAGTTGTAATGCAGTAAGTTAACAATGGATTATAAGTATCTAATAATTCCTGTCTTACTTTTATTTTACTTAATTAAGTAGGTCAGTTTTCATTCCAATCCTAAAGAAAGGCAATGGCAAAGAATGCTCAAACTACTGCACAGTTGCACTCATTTCACACGCTAGTAAAGTCATGCTCAAAATTCTCCAAGCCAGGCTTCAGCAATACACTAACCATGAACTTCCAGATGTTCAAGCTGGTTTTAGAAAAGGCAGAGGAACCAGAAATTAAATTGCCAACATTCGCTGGATCATTGAAAAAGCAAGAGAGTTCCAGAAAAACATCTATTTCTGCTTTATTGACTATGGCAAAGCCTTTGATTGTGTGGATCATGATAAACTGTGGAAAATCCTGACAGAGATGGGAATACCAGATCCCCTGACCTGCCTCTTGAGAAACCTGTATGCAGGTCAGGAAGCAACAGTTAGAACTGGACATGGAACAACAGACTGGTTCCAAATAGGGAGGAGTACATCAAGGCTGTATATTGTCACCCTGCTTATTTAACTTACATGCAGAGTACATCATGAGAAACGCTGGGCTGGAAGAAGCCCAAGCTGGAATCAAGATTGCCGGGAGAAATATCAATCACTTCAGATATGCAGATGACACCACCCTTATGACAGAAAGTGAAGAAGAACTAAAGAGTCTCTTGATGAAAGTGAAAGAGGAGAGTGAAAAAGTTGGCTTAAAGCTCAACATTCAGAAAACTAAGATCATGGCATCTGGTCCCATCACTTCATGGGAAATAGATGGGGAAACAGTGGCTGACTTTATTTTTCTAGGCTCCAAAATCACTGCAGATGGTGATTGCAGCCATGAAATTAAAAGATGCTTACTCCTTAGAAGGAAAGTTATGATCAACCTAGACAGCATATTAAAAAGCAGAGACGTTACTTTGTAAACAAAGGTCCCTCTAGTCAAGGCTATGGCTTTTCCCGTGGTCATGTATGGATGTGAGAGTTGGTCTATAAAGAAAGTTAAGCACAGAAGAATGGATGCTTTTGAACTGTGGTGTTGGAGAAGACTCTTGAGATTCCCTTGGACTACAAGGAGATCCAACCAGTCCATCTTAAAGGAGATCAGTCCTAGGTGTTCATTGGAAGGACTGAGGTTGAAGCTGAAACTCCAATACTTTGGCCACTTGATGCGAAGAGCTGACTCATTTGAAAAGACCCTGATGCTGGGAAAGATTGAGGGCAGGAGGAGAAGGGGACGACAGAGAATGAGATGGCTGGATGGCATCACCAACTCGATGGACATGAGTTTGTGTAAACTCCGGGAGTTAGTGACAGACAGGGAGGCCTGGCGTGCTTCAGTTTATGGGGTCGCAAAGAGTCGGACACGACTGAGCAACTGAAGTGAAACTGAAAGTAGGCAAAATGCAAGAGTCATCTCTCTCAGAAGACAGTGCTTCAATACTGCTAATGTTGGACCCGAAAGATTTGTTGAATGAGCATCTCAACCTCCCTAGCAATGTCTTCAATCAGAGAAGAAGATTTCAAGTGAACAATCGTCTATATGGGGGTGGGGGTGGAGGGTAGGGGTAGATGATGAGATATGGCAGACACATGCAGAATAAGCACATTTATTTTATACATATAGGAATACAGCTGCCTACTTAAATAGTTTTTGCATCTACTGGAAACATTAAACACACTGTTAGGCAAATTCTTTCTCATGGTCTCAGTTTCTTCATCTATATAATAAGAGAATTTAACTAAAATCACAGATAGGAAATAAAATTTGTCCACCAAAGCAGAATGGTACTTGTTATATGAGTGCCATAAAGAAAAGAATTTTTGAGGCCTAGGTGAAAAGTGCACTATGATGGATAAGAAATGTTTTCTATGGTCAAAGATAGGAGAATGGTGATTTAAGCTGCTATTTTGCCATCCTTGGAAATATATCTGAGGATTCTTTAACATTCTATGATTTTATAATTCTATGTTATAGTCTGTATTATATCTTCTAGAACAAGGCAGTCTGATTTGCAAACAGAAATAGATCCACTCCACAAAGAATTGAGGATGAAACTGGTTTCATTTGTGGGCAGATCAGTCACTCATTTTTCTGATGAGATTTGGGAAAGCAGAGTGGATAGAGTTCTCTTGCAGCACTAATTCTAGACATGCTTTTCATGGGTCAAATTTTTTTCTACAGATTATATATAATCACCCCTATGAAAATAACTCACCACACTAAAATGAAATTGAATAATACCAATGATCTCATGTATTTTAAATGAAATTTTAACTTTATAAAATGCTTTTACATTCATTTTTCTCCTGCATCATTGTCATTTCACAATAACCCTGTAAGACAACAGTAGACTCCTAGCTGTCTTCACACGGCCTTTCCTTTGTGGGTGCAGAAAGAGGTCTTAGGTGAACACCATCCTATCAGATTAGGTCCCTGATTTTATGGCCTCATGCTGCGTGCTCAGTTGTGTCTCTTTGTGACCCCACAGATTGTAGCCTGCCAGCTCCTCTGTCCATGCAATTTTCCAGGCAAGAATAATGGAGTGAGTTGACGTTTATGGCTTCATTTAACTTTAATTTTACCACTCTAAAGGCCCTATCTCCAAATACAGTCACATTGGAGTTAAGACTTCAACATATGAATTGGGGGTTGTGGGGGACACAATTCAGACTATAGTACATGGCATACAATCTTTCACCTACTGTTCAAGCCAAAATACTAGGCATTATCCTTGATCCCTCTTCTTCTCTCATATCCCACATCCAATCAATCTACCTTCACTACTTTTTAAAATTAATTCATTTTGTTGCTCCATATTTTAGTTGTAGCATACAGGATCTTTGATCTTCCTTGAAACAAACAGGATCTTTAGTTGTGGCATGTCAGATCTAGTTTCCAGACCAAAGACCAAACCCAGGTCCCCTGCATTGGGAGTGTGGCGTCTTAGCCATTGGGCCACCAGGGAGGTTCCAATCTACCTTTAAAACATACCTCTACATCAGTGACATCTCATCATCTCCCCAGCTGTAGCTGAAGACCACACCATTTGATCCTTCACCCAGACCACTGAGATAGCACCCTATGTGGTCTCCCTGCGAAGCTGTCCTTTAACCCTGTAAATCGTATTATTCCTCTTTTGAAAGCCATTAATGCTTCCCATATCACTTAGAATTCAATCCAATCCCTTCCTTAGGGCTAGGAAGGTGCTGAACAACCTGGCTCCTGATTGTCTCTCCAAAGCAATTTCTCCCCAGAAATTACTAGGCCCCCCAGCCACCTAGTTCTCTTGCTGGTGCTTGAACACTCCACACTATTCCTGTCTCAGGTGCTGGCCCTTCTCTTCCTCCTACGTGGAACACTCTTTTCAAGAACTGCCTATGACTCACCCTTCACATCAGTGGTCATCAACATGACCAAACTAAGTGAAATAGCTCCCCCAGCCCTCTAACCATCTCAAACACATAGCTTACTGTTTTACAGGACTTCACCATCCTAGGAAACTCTTGCCAAGGAAGATTGATTTGCAGATAATGATATTGCTTATTTCAGAAACTTTTCAATATTCATTTATCCAAATAACACTAGACTTCATTCAAGTAAATTAGCTGAGTTAATCACTTTCCTCTTCAATTTCAAACCCAAAGTGTGTTCAACAATCTCAATCTGGACTGACACTGAAAAGACTGCCTTAAACTAGACCTTCCAAAATTCATCAATATCCCATGTTTTCTTTCCCCACCTGGGGCACATCTAAGACTGTCAAGGCACTGTTCTTCCTTTCAACACTGAAATTGCAATAGTGATTAGCTCAGCTTTGCTTACTCAGTGGGTTATTCTGATGATTTGGGAGAGGAGTTGGCACTTGACTCTGCCCACCTTTCTACTTACCCTGTTTAATTTGTATTCATATCATTTATTACTAACAGATACATACATTATCATTTACTTGTTACTCATTTATTATTTTTTTCCTGGAATAAAATATAAGATCCATAATGGCAGGGATATTTTTTGTCTTATCCTTTGCAGAAATCCTGGCAAAAATAGAACAATGCCCAGCACATAGTAGGCTTTCATTAAAATTGTTAATAAATGAGTGAGTTCTGTAGGTTGGCTGAGCCAGGATCAAGGAGACAAGGCACATATAGAAGTCTCCTCATATTCAGTGAGATGAAATGAATGAGATGAAGCATCTCTGAATCTCTGGAAAGATTACAGAGGCTATAGACTTTCCCTTTAAATCCTGTGCAGCACTGAACCAGGGCACAGATGCCATGGGTGCCACAAGGCTGGTCTCCTGGGAATTCTGTTCATTCTCCTACCCCTCCTCCACCAGAGTAAACACAATCATCACCATTTTTCTGCTCTGCTTTCCCTCAGTCACCTTTATTCTAATTCTTTCCTTCCATCCAAAGAAAAAGGGACATGGCAAAGTAGTGTATCTAGAAACGTTTCTGTTCCTCCCTGCCCTTTCTCCTAAAGTGTGAGCCCTATATAAAACCTGGCCAGAGTGAGGCTATGTAAGAGACATATTCACATATTGGGAGGAGCATATTTACTAGGTCTGCTGGGTAAAATGTAAGATGCCAACTTAATTTTGAATTTCAGGTAAACAGTGAATCATATTTTAGCATAACAGAACCATTATTGCATAAGATGTACTTAAACAAAAAATTAATGTGTTGTTTATTCATATTTAACTAAGTGTTCTATATTTTTATTTGCTAACTCTGGCAACCCTAATCAATTAACTTATAAATAGGCACAGGTAATAAACATAAGCAGACAATTGAATGCATGTCCTCCTATAATAAGGATGATTGGGACTTTTGTCAATTATTTTTTAAAATATAAATCCCTACAAAACAGTGATTTTCCATTAAAATATCATGAAAGTACTGCAGTAAGGAACACATGCCAAGCCAATTAAGGGCATGGCCATCTCTAACTCTCTGGCATATCTTGAGATTCATACAGGAACAAATTGTACACACTAAATAAACGCTATGGAGAAATAAAGACCACACAAAGAGAACAAGGAAAGCCTATATTCAGAGTTGCTATAGCACAGGAGTCAGCCTCTGTCACTTACATTTTGGCAGAGACTCAAATGCAGACAGCAGAATGGGAAAGCATTCTAGTTGACAAAAGAGAAGGCTTTGGATGTGCCCTGACTGTAGGCTGTTGGCACAGGGAGTTGTAGATGGTGAACTAAAACAGGGGATCCTACGTGATTGACTAGGATTATGTATCTGGCTTTCTCTGGTTGGTCCTGAGTTAGAAGCAGGGACAAAAATTAGTGAAGCTGTCAGTTATTAATCAAGCCCTGGCCATCTGTGGCTGAATGTTAGGGGTGATAGTCTGGCTTCCTAGTTGTTCCCAGACATAGTAGTCTGGCTTCCTACCAACATGAGGTATACAGGGTGGCCTCCTGGATTGGTTTCCTGGGCAGCTTACTACAGCTTGTGGGGAAGAGTCCTATTTTTTTGTGATATGGCCGTTGCCTCTTTGTATATTCAGTCCCTCGGTATGAGGCTGCACTATTCAGTACCGGAGCCACTCGACACATGTAGCTATTCAAATTTAAGTTAATGAAAACATAACATTTTAAATTCAGCTCTTCATTCACATTAACTACATTCCAAGCATTCACTAGCCCTATGCGGCTGATGGACTACCAAGCTGGACTGCAGATATAGGTAGTTTAATAGAAGAGATGACAAAACACTTTTACAGCTTTGTCTGTTAGACTTCCAAACTCTAGGAAAACGCAAGCACCATTATCACCCTACTGGAAAATTTCCATCTTCTCCCTTCTCCCTCCGAGTCTCATTTATGCTGTTTTTCTACAACTTTACATTCTCCATTCTCTACTTTAATCACCAGACTGTGCCTCTGCCCTCTTTCATGCTTTTCCAGTTTGCTGGGTTGATGCTTTCCTTTATTCACAAATTGTTTTGAAAAGTCACTCCAGTGAGCACTTACTGAATCATCTCACTAACTCTGGTTTTCTAGAAATTACCTTCTTTTTACCTAGCCACAAGGTTATTCCAGAAGCTGACACATTGCTACGCGTGTCACCCCACACCCACAGCCTCTGGTCCCATTGATTGGGTACCTGACCCAGCTGGGTAATCAGTCTGTCCCCTGGGAACTGGAAAACAATTCTTTAACCACAGCAAGCAAAAGATCTTTTCCCTATTGGGCCACTGGTCTGCAACTGTTACTTGGAAGCAGGAGGAACCAGCCATTTTCTCCCAGGCCATGCAGCTAATAGGAAAGCAGCGAGACAGAGCAATGAAACAGATGAACAGAGAGAGGCAGAAATGAGAGCTGGAGAGAGGGCTTTCTGGGTCCCTGGCAACACTGCAAGCTATTGTTCCTAGGGTTCGGCTGCTTCATTGCCCTCAAATTCAATGACATAGTCCATTATCCCACCAATAAATTTTCTTTTTTGCTTAGAGTAGTTTGAATTGATTTTCTGTTATTTGCAAGCAAAGAGTCCTAATCAATATAAACTGTAATCAAGGGAATTTGGAACTTTCCTACTTAGACCCTTTTTCCTTCTCAAAGCAACACACACATGATCAGCAAACCCTCCTTTATTGCAAGCTGGAACAGGACATATATGGTTCATTTCTTGAGAAGAAACAAAACAACACAGGAGATAATGTGCAAAGTAGAATAGGTCTGGGGGACTTCCCAGGTGGCTCAGTGGTAAAGAATCTGCCTGCCAATACAGGAGACATGAGTTTGATTCCTGGGTGGGGAAGACTCCCTGGAGGGGGAAATGGCAATCAACTCCAATATTCTTTCCTGGAAAATCTCATGGACAGAAGGGCCTGGTGGGCCACAGTCTCTAGGTTTGCCAAGAGTCAGACACAACTGAGCATGTAGGCATGCAGGATATGTTTACTTTTAGAATAAAGTAGCTCAATTAATAATGCTTACTTCAGAAGTCTTACCAGTAAAAATTGGAAAAGGGAAGGAAGAGGTGGGCATTTTCTGTAATGCTATTTAAATCATTAAAGATATCATAATCAGTTTTTGAAAAAGGAAAAAATTAAATTCTTATTTTTTATTAATATATTATGTATTTATTCAATAAACATTCATTGAATATCTTTTAGGTAGTAGGAACTATGAAAGACAGAGGGATTCCAACAGTGTAATTGTCAAAAAGCTGAAATTTTTACTTTTGCATAATTATAAAATGAATACATGTCAAAGATTTTATCCAACTCATTAACAAAGGGACTGTTGGAAGCCAGTCCTCCCTCTATTACTCCACATTCCCACACAGTGTGAGTCTCCTGAACACTGAAAGTGACTCGCTAGAATGATAGGGAATGTCTTCTCTCCCCCAGAACCATCTGCTTTTCACAGTTGAAAGGTATTCCTCATGAAGCTGCTTGACTCCTTCAAGGCAGAGGCATCTGCTTGCATTCAGTGAATCATAACAGCGTTCCTATCCCTCCGCGAGTCAAATGTATCCATCCAGGGTAAAGATCTTCCCTCCTCCCAGAGAGGATTCATTTACATACTGAATAAAAACATAATCTTTTTTCTTTCCCTAGAAGGGAGGAAGGGTGAATGTACCAGCTCCTATGTAAGCTCTGAGATTCGTAATTTGGGGGTTTTTCGTCTGTGATGCAACCTCCTACATGCACAGGTGTAACCATCTGGCTCTCATCACTTCACCTAGCAAGGTGCTAGGCATGAGGAACCAGTGCTACACTGTTATTGCTATGAATAACAAAGGTGTGACATCCTGTTCAGAGCCTAGTGCTTCTGTGAGCAAAGGAATATCTCAGATCCTTCACTTTTTGACTTAATAGGAAGGAGTAAAATGTTAAAAATAGTTCAAAGAAGAATTTGAATAATGAATAGAAATATATTGATAATACTGATATTAATTATTATTGATTATATGCATATAATCAGAATAAAAAACTGCTGAAATTAACTGCTGCTGCTAAGTCACTTCAGTCGTGTCCGACTCTGTGTGACCCCATAGACGGCAGCCCACCAGGCTCCCCCGTCCCTGGGATTCTCCAGGCAAGAACACTAGCAGATGGAAAACTGGTTAATATCCTATATGCAGTAAAACATAATATTTGCGGTATTATTTCAATAAGACATAAGCTATCAGACAAATTCTTTGCATTGCTGTAGATGGGAATCATTTGTGTAACGATCAGTTTTCTGCAACTTCCACACACAGAATTCAACAATAACTTAGTAGAAAGATAAAGGTGTAAATCCATAGAGTCAGAGATAATCTTTGGAGGGTCCAGTTCAGTTCAGTTCAGTCGCTCAGTCATGTCTGACTCATTGCAATCCCATGAACTGCAGCATGCCAGGCCTCCCTGTCCATCACCAACTCCCGTAATACACCCAAACCTATGTCCATTGAGTTGGTGATGCCATCCAACCATCTCATTCTCTAGCGTCCCCTTCTCCTCCTGCTCTCAATCTTTCCCAGCATCAGAGTCTTTTCCTATGAGTCAGGTCTTCACATCAGGTGGCCAGAGTATTGGAGCTTCAGCTTCAGCATCAGTCCTTCCAATGAATATTCAGGGTTGACTTCCTTTAGGATGGACTGGTTTGATCTCCTTGCTTTCCAAGGGACACTCAAGAGTCTTCTCCAGCACAGTTCAAAAGCATCAGTTCTTCAGGCTCAGATTTTTTTATGGTCAAACTCTGTACATGATCTGTACATGATCACTGGAAAAACCATACCTTTGATTCTATGGACCTTTGTCGACAAAGTGACAGCTCTGCTTTTTAACACTCTATCTAGGTTTGTCGTATACAAATGCATAAAGGCATGCAAGTATTTTTACACAATTTTTACAATAAAAACTATTTACCAGCTAGTGCTCTGTCTTGCTTCTTTTTTTATTTAACAATTAAGTTGTTTTATATCAGTACATATAGAGTGCCTTATTCTTTTTAACAACCACAAAACTGTCCATTGAAAGGATGTATTAATATCATCACTTGTTTAACCAACTGGATATATTTTTAGTTGAAGAAAAATATGAGTATGACAATTTTAACTAGAATGTCTGCAGTGTTACTCTTTTCATATGTAAGATTCATTTTGCCCAGGTTTTATGGGCAAAACCTATTGTTTGTGAAGACTACTACTGCTCTTTTGAATAGGTATCAGCCCTAGTCACAGTTCTGTTAATTACTAGGTGCAAGATCTTGGGCAAATTGCTTAAATTTATTTACCTAGAAAATTTGGATTATAAACACCTGCCCAATCTGGTTTGAATCTGAGGTAGTAATACATGTCAGTGGTTTTGAAATTTGATCCATGCAGCCCTAAGAGGTAGAGATCTTAGGATTCTGAGACACACCTTCCCTCCCACTCTCCACTACACACTTATCAACTGAGCAGCTCAGCCATTTAATCTGGTTATCTATTTTAAGCTTCTAAGTAAGATTTTATTTGAAGACAGAAGAGGAAATTTTTTTAATTTGAAGAAAACCTGGAAAATTATTAACTGTACAGTCAGTGTTAATTGCTCAGTCGTGTCCAACTGTTTGTGATTCCCTGGACTGTAGCCCACCAGTCTCCTCTGTCCATGGGATTCTCCAGGCAAGAACACTGCATTGGGTTGCCATTCCCTTCTCCAGGGGACCTTCCCAACCCAGGGATCAAACCCAAGTCTTCTGCATTGCAGGCAGGTTTTTTACTGTCTGAGCCACCAGGGAAGCCCCGATTTATATTTATTTATATTTAAGGTATCATTGTTATTATCTTTATTGGGATTGAAAAAGAACATAAAGAAAATGGGCAATGCAATTAGGAGACCAGCAAAGACACAGGTGCAGTAGGGATGGTGTGAGAGGTGCAACTGAACCCACTCCCCTGCAGTGTCCCTCCCTGAGATGAGGCAGCCTATCAAAGGCGATCTTCTATCAGAAGCAACTGAAAAGGACCATTTAGGGAAGAAAGCAGGAGAAGGAAACTCAATGCTGGTTTGATTACTTGAGAACAAAAGCCTGAGAGCAGAAAACTCCAAATGAATGACTAAGCACAAGCACGCACTTCACAACCAGAGCATTAAGGGCCTAACAGAATCCTGAATGGAGGTATTTTCAGTAGCCTGGGGGCCTGATGTTATTCTGAAGGACCACCTTACTCAGGCTTTTCCTAAAAAGAGTGCATTTCATCACAAACATACACAGTGTCCTAGGCTTAAAACTTCTGTAGTCTCTCTTGAATACTATAAATTATCTTGTTTTTAAGATACAATATCGTTGTTAGTGTTAGTTGCTTAGTCGTGTACAACTCTTTGCCACCCCATGGACTGTAGCCTGCCAGGCTCCTTTGTCCATGGGATTCTCCAGGCAAGAATACTGGAGTGGGTTGTCATTTCCTTCTTCAGGGGATCTTCCCAACCCATGGATCAAACCTGTGTCTCCTGCATTGGCAGGTGGGTTCTTTACCATTAGCGCTACCTGGGAAGACTTACAATATCCTTACATGATATAAATATTATAATGTCAACTCTCCACATGTGTTTCCACCAAACACACATTAAAAAAAAAAAACAACAACACTTTCCATCTTTGGTGTCAGGTGATCAAGGATGTATATATACATGGCAAATCTTTTTCTTCCAAGGACAGTCCATTCAACAAAGAAAGATACGCTATGCCTTCTCTTATATGGCAAACGCTGCATTAGGTACCAAAGATACAAAGATGAAGGAGACAGTCAGACCTGCAAGGAGCTCAGTGTTTGGCAAAGTAACCCAGCGAGTGACTAGGAAGGGCATAGCAATGAAGAATATTTTGGTGAGAACTGTTAGAATTAATAGTACTAAACTGCTACAAAAGTAGGAGTCTAGAACATAGACTAATAGTTAATGTGTGTGTGTGTGTGTACATTTGTGTCTGACTCTTTGTGACCCCATAGACTGTAGCCCACCAAGCTCCTATATCCATGAGATTTTTCCAGGGAAGAATACTGGAGTGGGTTGCCATTTCCTACTACAGGGGGTCTTCCCAACCCAGGGATCGAACCCATATCTCTTGCATCTCCTGCATTGGCAGGTGGATTCTTTACCACTAGCACCACCTGGAGAACCCTCTAAGTAACTGAAAACATTAACAGTGTTTGACTCCACTCTCTTCTGGTTCCACTTTCCTCTTCTGGTGAAGTTTATCTTTCTAAATGCTCCGCCTAGTCAATACTTACATATTAGCTCTTGAAAAGGATTTACATGTTATTTATAGTTTTGAAACCAGTGTTACTTTTCCTAGTAAATTTTTCATTTATTAATGGTGTAATGAAACATTATTGAATTTTCTATAATGATGAGCTCTCTTTTAGACTAAAATGTTTGCCCATTTATCTTCTTGATCTGTTTCTTGAGATGCTAATACTCTCAAGCAACGACAGTTATAACTTTTTCTTCCTGATCTTTATGCCTTTCTTTTCTTTCTCTTACTAGAAGAACTAGGACCTACATACCTTGATGGTAATCAACAGTAGGAAGAGCAGGCATCCTGTCTTATTAATGAAATTAATGACATACATTCTGACAGTTGATCATTAAACATCATGTTTACTTCTGATATTCTATATCCTTTACCAAGTTAAGAGAAGTTCCTTCACTGTTAGTTTGCTAAGAGTTTGCATTGTTAACAGATTTACCATGAGTTGATGTTGAATTTTATCAAATGTGTATTTTTCTGCATATGCTTCTTCTTTCTTAATCTTCAGGTATTGTGGAACATTAATTCTAATGTTGAACTATCATTTCATTCTGCAATAGACCAACTTGTTTATGATGGTTATTTGTTATATGCTGTTAGATTAAATTTCCTGGCCTACAATTTTATTTTTTTTGTACTGTCTTTTTCTAGTTTTTATAACAAGGTAACAAAAATGAATCACACAGCTCTAGCTCTTTTTATAGTTTCAGGTATATTTTTTATAACATATTACTTAACTAAGAAAATTTGCAAAAATTTGCCTATAAATTTGGCCTAGTATATTTTTTTGGTTGAATAGGTAAGGAGAAAATTTTTATTAGAATTTTATTTCTCTAGTGGTTAATAATCTATGCAGTATTTTGTTTCTTTTTAGTGAGTTAATTTATCATTTTCCTTTAAAAATGTCTGGTCCTTTCATCTATTTTCAATTTTTCTCACAAATAATATTCTTTCTTAACTAATGATAAATCTGATGATTTCTTAATGTTTTGTTCTCAAGTTCTTAGCAGATACTAACTTTGACAACTAACCTGTCCAGTTTTCTCATTGTCAAGGCCCAATATTAATCAGTCTGTGCTTTGACAGACTAGGTCCTTCCAAGAATATCAGATGTTGGTGTCATTAAGTCACTAAGTTGTGTCTGACTCTTTGTGACCCCATGGACTGCAGCATGCCAAGCTTCCCTGTCCTTCACTATCTCCTGGAGTCTGAGCAAGTGGGGTCTGTCCACTGAATCAGTGATGCCATCCAACCAAGATCTCCTCTGCCTCCCCCTTCTCCTTTTGCCTTCAATCTTTCCCAGCATTAGATTATCAGTGGATATTGCATAACCCAACTGTTGTCCTGTGACTTGTGACTATAAAAGCTTCTTTAAGGAGACTGTCTGAGTCCCAACTACTTAAAGAAGTAATGTACCTTCAGCCCAGAGGAAAAATTATTTCTCCCTATTTGAATATTTTGCATTTGCAACGGCTTATTCATTCTTGTGAAGCAGGCCAAAAGCAAAGCCACATTTTACAAACAGGAAGACATGCAGGTAGACTATGCCATCTATGCTTTACTTTGAATTTTAGTTTGAATGTTATGAATAACAGGGAGCTCTTAGCTACTTTTCAGGAGCTATTGGGAGACACAAGGAGAGCACTCCTTTGTATGACACAGTTAAAAGAATCATGACCCTAAAGACAATGTAATCAACAAGGAGACAGTGTAAAAGTTCTAAACGGACCCAGAGAGATGCATTTCATTTAAAATATTTAGTTCATGGAAGTATTCAACTAACAACAAACAATAAATGTTTGCTATCTACAGGTTGTCAGTGCCTTTTTTTCCTTCTTGGAAACAAAAAACAAAAGTCCCCTCCTGCTCCCTTGAAGTGCAAGTTAACTGACTTCAAAATCCTAGATCACTTCCATTTACTTCAAATATGGTCCCTTAATCATTCTCCCTTACTCACCAATGACTTCAGCAAATCTCTGCCACACATTCTGGCATAATTTATTGTGATTTCAGCATCCACTTTTGACACTTCTCAGGTTCTTGATGTTTTTAGTTCCTATTATTCTTCTCTCAATCCCACCTGAGCCATGCAAATAATGGCCATACCCTGTCAAGATGAAAGACTGCACTGAAATATCCTTTCATAACTTCACTCTTTCTGATTCTCAGGTTCTGTGTTCCAGTGTATTCTAAAATTTCCATTCCAGTAATATTTCGACATCTGGTCCCATCACTTCATGGCAGATAAGTGGGGAAACAGTGGAAACAGTGGCTGACTTTATTTTCTGGGCTCCAAAATCACTGTAGATGGAGATTGCAGCAATGAAATTAAAAGACACTTACTCCTTGGAAGGAAAGTTATGACCAACCTAGACAGCATATTAAAAAGCAGAGACATTGCTTTGCAAACAAAGGTCCGTCTAGTCAAGGCTATGGTTTTTCCAGTGGTCATGTATGGATGTGAGAGTTGGACTGTGAAGAAAGCTGATCGCCAAAGAATGGATGCTTTTGAACTGTGGTGTTGGAGAAGACTCTTGAGAGTCCCATGGACTACAAGGAGATCCAACTAGTCCACCCTAAAGGAGATCAGTCCTGGGTGTTCACTGGAAGGACTGATGTTGAAGCTGAAACTCCAATACATTGGCCACCTGATGCAAAGAGCCAACTCATTTGAAAAGACCCTGATGCTGGGAAAGACTGATGGCAGGAGGAGAAGGGGATGACAGAGGATGAGATGGCTGGATGGCATCATCGACTCGATGGACATGGGTTTGGGTGGACTCTGGGAGTTGGTGATAGACAGGGAGGCCTGGCGTGCTGCAGTTCACGGGGTCGCAAAGAGTCGGACACGACTGAGCAACTGAACTGAATATTTTGACATCACTGAGCCTATGTGTGTGCAATACTTTCACTAAATAATATGACACTGATGTCCTCACTTCTCCCTGTGGCTGTTTAGGATTCAATGCAGAGCAAACACATTTAATGTCCTTTTCCCACTCTCCCTCCCCTGAATTCCCTCAGCAACAACCAATTCAAGTAGTGCCACCTACTCCTTACCTGCACCAAATCAGCTGAATGAGCCTGGAGAAAACCACACAACTGTGGTGAATGAACTCATCTTAATTAATTTAAATTTAATTAAATTTTATTTTACCATAAATTATAACTGGACCATTAACTTGGCAAAATAGTGCTACCATATATTCTTCAGTTCAGTTCAGTTGCTCGGTCGTGTTCGACTCTTTGTGACCTCATAGACTGAAGCACCACGCCAGGCTTCCCTGTCCATCACCAACTCCTGGAGTTTGCTCAGCTTCATCCAGTTTGATGATGTTCATTGAATTGATGACGCCATCCAACCATCTCATCCTCTGTCCTCCCCTTCTCCTACTGCCTGCAAACCTTCCCAGGGTCTTTTCTAATGAGTCAGTTTTTTACATCTGTGGTTAAAGTTTTGGAGCTTCAGCTTCAGCATCAGTGAAAATGTGAAAGTGAAGTTGTTCTGTCATGTCCTACTCTTTGTGACCCCGTGATATGTAGCCTGCCAGGCTCCTCCATCCATGGGATTTTCGAGGCAAGAGTACTGGAGTGGGTTCGCCAGGAGATCTTCCCAACCCAGGGATCGAACCTGGGTCTCCAGCATTGCAGGCCGACTCCTTGTCTGAGCCACGAGGGAATCCCAGCATCTGTACTTCTAATGAATATTCAGGACTGATTTCCTTTAGGATTGACTAGTTTGATCTCCTTACAGTCCAAGGGACTCTTGTGAGAGTCTCACAGTTCAAAAGCATCAATTCTTCAGCACTCAGCCTTCTTTATGGTCCAACTCTCACATTCATACATGACTACTGGGAAAACCATAGCTTCGCCTAGACGGACTTTTGCCAGCAAAGTAATGTCTCTGCTTTTTAATATGCTATCTAGGTTTGCCATAGCTTTTCTTCCAAAGAGCAAGTGTCTTTTAATTTCAAGGCTGCAATCACCATCTGTAGTGATTTTGAAGCCCAAGAAAATAAAGTCTGTCACTGTTTCCACTGTTTCCCCATCTATTTGCCATGAACGATGGGACTGGATGCCATGATATTAATTTTTTGCGTGTTGAGTTTTAAGCCAGTTTTTTCACTCTCCTCTTTCACCTTTTCAAGAGGCTCTTTAGTTCCTCTTCACTTTCTGCCATTAGGGTGGTGTTATCTGCATATCTGAGGTAGTTGGTATTTCTCCTGGCAATCTTGATTCTAGCTTGTGATTCATCCAGCCTGGTATCTTGTACAATATAACCTGCATAAAAGTTAAATAATCACGGTTACAATATACAGCCTCAATGCCTTTTCCAATTTTGAACCAGTCCATATTTCCATGTCAGGTTCTAACTACTGCATCTTGACCTGCATACAGGTTTATCAGGAGACAAGTAAGGCGGTTTGATATTTCCAGCTCTTTTAAGAATTGTCCACAGTTTGCTGTGATCCACACAGTTAAAGGCTTTAGCATAGTCAGTGAAGCAGAAGTAGACATTTTCCTGGAAGTCCCTTGCTTTTTCAGCTATCCAATAGATGTTGGCAATTTGGCCTCTTGTTCCTCTGCCTTTTCGAAATCCAGTTTTTACATCTGGAAATTTTCGGTTCATGAATTATTGAAGTCTAGCTTGAAGGATTTTGAGCATTACCTTGCTAACATGTGAAATTAGCACAATTTTACAGTAGTTTGAACATTCTTTGGCCTTGATTTCTTTGGGATTGGAATGAACACTGACCTTTTTCAAAACTATGAATTTAGTTGGCTATCTTTCCTTTTCTCCTTTGTTTTTTGCTTCTCTTTTCTCAGTTATTTGTAAGGCTTCCCCAGACACCACTTTGCCTTCTTGCATTTCTTTTTCTTTGGGATGGTTTTGGTCACTACTACCTGTACAATGTTATGAACCTCTATACATAGCTCTTGAGGCACTCTGTCTATCAGACCTAGTCCCTTGAATCTATTAATTACCTCCACTGTATAATCATATGGGATTTGATTTAGATCATACCTGAATGGTCTAGTGGTTTTCCCTACTTTCTACAATTTAAGTCTGAATTTTGCAATAAGGAGTTCATGATCTGAGCCACAGTTAGCTCCTGGTCTTGTTTTTGCTGACTGTATACAGCTTCTCCATCTTCAGCTGGAAAGAATATAATCAGTCTGATTTTTGTACTGACCATCTGGTGATATTCATGTGTAGAGTCATCACTTATGTTGTTGGAAGAGGGTGTTTGCTATGACCAGTGCATTCTCTTGGCAAAACTCTATTAGCCTTTGCCCTGCTTCATTCTGTACTCCATGGCCTAACTTAGAAGTCTCCATAAACATCAGCAAAGTAAAGTGTTCATAGAGCTTCCAGAATGCTGAACGTGGGGAGATACTTGGAGAGCGGAGCACCCAAAGGAAACATGGAAATTCCAGGCCCCTTCCCACATACCCTGCTCCATGCATCTCTCCCATCTGGGTGTTCAGCTGTATCTTATCCCATATTCTTTCATTTTTATTATTATTATATAAGTTTCAGGTGTACATAATTTTAGTCCAACATCTCTATATATCACATACTTTTACAATAAACTGCTCACAGTGAGTAAATTGTTTTCCTGAGTTCTGTGAACTACTTTAGAAAATTAATTATATCTGAGAAGGAGATTGGGAAACCTATTTATAAGCCATTGGTCAGAAGCCCAGGTAACAACCTGAACAAACAATTGGCAACTAAAATGGGGGTTGGAGGCAGTCTTGTCGGATTGAGCTTTTGACCTGTGAGATCAGAATTGAGTTAAATTGTAGGGCATCCAGCTAGTCTTGCAGAATTTCTTGCTGCTGAGGGGAAAAAAAACACATCTAGTATCAGAAATTTTGTACTGTTGTGTGTGTGAGAGTAAAAAAGAAACGTAGAAGTATAGGTTCTCTTTTATTTTTTATTTTTTTTTAACAGAGGAAAATTTATGCGTCGAACCTGGACTGGTCACTTATGATAATATACATGCTACAATTCCATTCTCTCCAATCATTCCACCTTCACCCTCTCCCACAGAGTCCCAAAGACTGTTCTAAATGCCTATGTCTCTTTTGCAGTCTCTTATACAGGGTTCAGGTTACCATTTTTCTAAATTCCATATATATGCGTTAATATACGGTATTGATGTTCTTCTTTCTGGCTTACTTCACTCTGTATAATTGGCTCCAATTTCATCCACCTCATTAAAACTGATTCAAATGCATTCTTTTTGATGGCTGAGAAATACTCCATTGTGTATATGTACCAAAGCTTTCTTATCCATTCATCTGCAGATGGACATCTAGGTTGCTTCCATGTCCTGGCTATTATAAACAGTGCTGCAATGAACATTGGAGTACATGTGTCTCTTTCAATTCTGGTTTCCTCGGTGTGTATGCCCAGGAGTGCGATCGCTGGATCATATGGCAGTTCTATTTCCAGTTTTCTGAGGAATCTCCACACTGTTCTCCATAGTGGCTGTACTAGTTTGCATTCCCACCAACAGTGTAAGAGGGTTCCCTTCTCTCCACACCCTCTCCAGCACTTATTGCATGTAGACTTTTGGATAGCAGCCATTCTGACTGGTGTGAAATGGTATCTCATTGTGGTTTTGATTTGCATTTCTCTGATGATGAGGGATGTTGAGCATTTTTTCATGTGTTTATTAGCCATCTTTATGTCTTCTTTGGAGAAATGTCTGTTTAGTTCTTTGGCCCATTTTTTGATTGGGTCACTTAGTTTTCTGGAATTAAGCTGCAGGAGCTGCTTGTATAATTTGGAGATTAATTTTAGGTTCTCTTTTAAAGTAAGTTTTCTTTAACATACCCATCTTGGGTTCTCTGTCTAGGATCTTTTAAATTAAACTAATAAAATATAGATTAACAAGAGAAAAACAAACAGAAGTTTATTAACATGTACATCATCAATGCCCATAAGAGCACTCAGCAATAAGTAACTCAAAGGTGTGATCAGAACTAGAGTTTATATAGCATCTTAACAAAAGAACAACAAATTTTTAGAAAAGTGACAAGACAAAGGAAAAGGAAGGACTCTGGACTTCTGCTAGTGGCAAATTGTGAGAAGGCAAATATATGGGGAAACTAATAGTAGATAGGGGCTATGTGATATTATGATATATAATAAATATATATTTGATCATCCTCATTTCTGGCAAACAGTGCCCAAAACCCTTGGAATTTCCTAAGCAATAAGAGCAATGGGAGAATCTTCTGTTAGAAAGTTTGGTTTCTTGTCTTCAGTTCCTGAAATTGCTTCAGAGCCATAAAGGCAAAATGGGTGTCTTGTTATTCATAACAAGTCCCTTCCCACCACAACTTAGTTTATACTAACTAGGTGACTTGGGAAATTCCCTAAAGATGGAGGTGAGGGGAACACTGGTTGCCTCACACTGGGGAGCCAGTTATGTGATTAGAGGGTTGGAACTTTTAAGTTTCCCCTCCCAATTCCTGGGAGGGGAGAGGGGCTGGAAGCTGAATTAATTAGCAATGGCCAATGATTTAATCAATCATGTGTATGTAATGAAGCTCCCATAAAAACCCAAAAGAAGAGGTTCAAGTTTTCAGGTTGGTGAACACATGGAGACTGGGTGAGAATGGCACAGTTGGATACAGCATGGAAGACCTGTGCCCTTTCCCTATATCATGCTGTATGCATTTCTTCCATTTGACTCTTCCTGGGTTAGGGTCTTTTATAATAAGCCAATGATATTGTAAGTAAAATGCTTCTCACACGTTTTATGAGCTTCTCTAGCAACTTAATGGAACCCAACATGGAGGTTCAAAATTGGGAAAGGAGTATGTCAAGGCTGTATACTGTCACCTTGCTTATTTAACTTTTATGCAGAGTACATCAAGTGAAATGCCAGGTTAGACAAAGCACAAGCTGGAATCAAGATTTCTGGGAGAAATACCAACAACCTCCGATATGCAGATGACACCACCCTTAAGGCAGAAAGTGACAAGGAGCTAAAGAGCTTCTTGATGAAGATGAAAGGGGAGAGTGAAAAAGTTGGCTTAAAACTCAACATTCAAAAAACTAAGATCATGGCATCCGGGTCCCATCACTTCATGGCAAATAGATGGGGAAACAATGGAAACAGTGACAGATTTTATTTTCTTGGGCTGAAAATTCACTGCAGATGGTGACTGCAGCCATGAAATTAAAAGATGCTTGCTCCTAGGAAGAAAAGATATGACCAACCTAGACAGCATATTAAAAAGCAGAGACATTCCTTTGCAGCAAAGGTCCATCTAGTCCAAGCTACAGTTTTTCCAGTAGTTATGTATGGATGTGAGAGTTGGACCAGAAAGAAGGCTGATTGCCAAAGAATTGATGCTTTTGAACTGTGGTGTTGGAGAAGGCTTTTGAGAGTCCCTTGGACCATAAGGAGATCAAACTAGTAAATCCTAAAGGAAATCAGTCCTGAATATTCATGGGAAGGACTGATGTTGAAGCTGAAGCTTCAATACTTTGGCCACTTGATGCCAAGAGCCAACTCATTAGAAAAGACCCTGATGCTGGGAAAGATTGAAGGCAGAAGGAGAAAACAGAATACAAGATGGTTGGATGGCATTACTAACTCAATGTACATGAGTCTGAGCCAGCTCCAGGAGATGGTGATGGACAGGGAAGCCTCGCGAGCTGCAGTCCATGGGGTTACAAAGAGTTTGGACATGACTGAGCAACCGAACAAAGCAGAATAAACAACGTGGAGGTGACTGAACCTTGAATTTATAGCTAGTTGTTCAGAAGTACAAGTGATAACCTGGGCTTGCAAATGGTATCGGAAGTTGTGGGAGGAGCAGGTAAGGCAATCTTAGATGGTTGAATCCTTAACCTGTGGGATTAATCCTACCTGGGATGCTATCTCCAGGTAGACAGTGTCAAAATTGAGTTAAATTGCAGGACACCCAGCTAGTGTCCGTAGCATTGTAGCATTTCTAAATTGTAGCACTCAGCTCCTCATATATTGGAATTGGGTAACCAAGACCCTTGGACTAGCTCAAGTAAAGTCTGTTACTGTTATGTAGATTCCTCTGGTGCCCTCTCTGGAACAATCAGAGTTTAGAATTATGTCCAGTGATTAACTTATCTCTTTCCTAATAGCAGAGAGGGGAAATCTTCAAAAATTTATATCTTGCTTTTAGGCAAATACGGAAGAGGGCAGAAAGATTTTTTTGTATCTGCTTATTCTTAAACACACTCAGCTCAAAATAATTCTATGTTACAGTAGCGTATTTGGGGATGACAATTATTGCTACCTATCATTTGTGTTATGTGTTTATGTGTGCACAAAGATGAAGGTACAGGCAAACATCAAATATGGCAAAAATGCTAACAAATGAGGACAAAAGATATATGGTTGCTCACTGAAATATCTCTTTTTACTAGAAGGTTTAAAATTTTTCAGAATAAAAAATTGGGGGAAATGTATCATGACCAGTTTAGATTCATCCCAGAAATAAAAATATGTTTCAACTTTAGAAAAACTATACTGTGATTCTCAAAATCTAGAGATTGATGGAGGGAAAAGATAATGATTTTCCACATGCAGGAAAAGCATATAATAAATTTGATTCCATTTATGATTAATTTTTTTTAAATCTTAGGAAATTCGTATTAGAAGAGAACTTTCTTCATTTGATTAAAGATCTCTACTTAAAATCTATAACCTATATCATTCTGAATGGTGAAAATACCATTAAGGTAAAAATTGAAGGTCCTGGCAAATTAAACAAGGAGGAAAAAAAATACATATTTTTGAAAGGAAGAAATAAAATTGTCATTTGATGCAGAATATGACTATCTACGTAGAAAACCCAGTAGACACATCCGTTTCTGTCAATGTAGTGTGCTGCCAATAACTAGAAATACACTCTTCTTTAAAAAAAAACAAAAACTATAAACTTTGGAAAACATAATAAATATATCTAAAGAACTGTAAATTCTTAAGGGCCAAAACAAAGAGGAGAGTTAGAGACAAGAAACAGCAGAAGTGGTGCTGTAGCTGTATGGAATTGAGGTACATTTCTTGATTATCAAGCAGCCTGGGTTTTAAAAGACAAGGAAAAGGTGTGAGGCTTTGAATTCATGAAGGAAAAGGTTAGAACTAACAGCCTTCTTGTGAAGCCTAGACTCTTAATGGGCTATAACTTGCATAAAAGAGTGGATTATAAAACATTGTCCATCAGATCAGGGAATGACAGGTCTCCTGTCTTCCTAGGACCAGCATCTAGGTGAAAAAATAATTCTCCCCAGAGAGCATATACCTGTGTTCACACAAGTTTGGAGTTTGAATTTACACCAGCTATGTCATCAGAGAACCAGTAGAGTGAGAAATCAACATGAAAATTATCCCAAGATGTTGGTTATGTAAGCATAAAGAAATGCACATAGTGACTGGGAGAATATACCGCTTTCAAAACACACTGCTGCTGCTAAGTCGCTTCAGTCGTGTCCGACTCTGTGCAACCCCATAGACGGCAGCCGACCAGGCTCTGCCGTCCCTGGGATTCTCCAGGCAAGAACACTGGAGTGGGTTGCCATTTCCTTCTCCAATGTGTGAAAGTGAAAAGTGAAAGTGAAGTCGCTCAGTCGTGTCCGACTAGTAGTGACCCCATGGACTGCAGCCCACCAGGCTCCTCTGTCCATGCGATTTTCTAGGCAAGAGTACTGGAGTGGCTTGCCATTGCCTTCTCAAAACACACAGGGCTCTACAAATTATGCCCTGCCAAACAGGAGCTCACCTACAGGGATAGAATTCTTGATAAGCAGAAGCCACCAGGCCCAATCAAAAACAAACGTAATGCCCTAAAAACTTTAGATAATAGAATTATCAAATACAGGTTCAAAATTAAAACGATTAAATACTTATAGTTGCCAAGTTAATAGTAATCAGGCACCAATAAAGAGATCATTTATAAAATGGAAGATTGAGCTCAAGAAATTAACCCAAATTCATCAAAATAATTAAGTAGTTAGAAAGAGAAGTAATGAGACAGGAAGACAGAAGCAGAAGATAAAACATACACCTTTTTCATTTAAACATGGTTTGGGATGGTAGATTAGAGAATTGGGACTAGTCAAGAACTCTCTAGAATTGACAAAAAGATATGAGTCACCAGAATAAAGAACTTTGGATTTGTTAATCTAAGGGAAGATAAATAAAAAGAAATCCACAACTAGCATTACAAATATGTGGTGGTGGTGGTTTACTTGCTGTCGTGTCTGACTCTTTTTCAACCCCATGGACTGTAGCCTGCCAGCCTCTTCTGTCCATGGGATGCTCCAGGCAAGAATACTGGAGTGGGTTGCCATTTCATTCTCCAGTGGATCTTGCCGACTCAGGGATCAAACCCAAATTCCCTGCATTGCAGGTCGATAGCTTACCTCTGTGTCACCAAGGAAGCCCTCATAATGAATATGTAGAATAGCAAAAACCTTAAAGGAAATATAATAAAAGTACTGTGTTTTAAGATAGACTTAATTAGTCTAACTCCAGATATATCAATGTCAACAATTGAAAGCAGAAAAGAATTGAATAATATCTTCAGATCCGGCAAAGAATGATGAAAGTGAACAAAACACGATTCAGTTCAGTTCAGTTCAGTCGCTCAGTCGTGTCCGACTCTCCGCGACCCCATGAATCACAGCACGCCAGGCCTCCCTGTCCATCACCAACTCCCGGACTGCACTCAAACTCATGTCCACAGAGTCGGTGATGCCATCCAGCCATCTCATTCTCCGTCGTCCCCTTCTCCGCCCGCCCCCAACCTTTCCCAGCATCGGAGTCTTTTCCAGTGAGTCAGCTCGCCGCATGAGGTGGCCAAAGTATTGCAGTTTCAGCTTTAGTATCAGTCCTTCCAATGAACACCCAGGATTGATCTTCTTTAGAATGGACTGGTTGGATCTCCTCGCAGTCCAAGGGACTCTCAAGAGTCTTCTCCAACACCACAGTTCAAAAGCATCAATTCTTCGGCAATCAGCTTTCTTCACAGTCCAACTCTCACATCCATACATGACCACGGGAAAAACCATAGCCTTGACTAGACGGACCTTTGTTGGCAAAGTAATGTCTCTGATTTTTAATATGCTATCTAGGTTGGTCATAACTTTCCTTCCAAGGAGTAAGCATCTTTTAATTTCATGGCTGCAATTAGCATCTGCAGTGATTTTGGAGCCCAAAAAAATAAAGTCTGACACTGTTTCCACTGTTTCCCCATCTATTTCCCATGAAGTGATGGGACCAGATGCCATGATCTTCGTTTTCTGAATGTTGAGCTTCAAGCCAACTTTTTCACTCTCCTCTTTCACTTTCATCAAGAGGCTTTTGAGTTCCTCTTCACTTTCTGTCATAAGGATAGTGTCATCTGCATATCTGAGGTTATTGATATTTCTCCCAGCAATCTTGACTCCAGCTTGTGCTTCTTCCAGCCCAGCGTTCCTCATGATGTACTCTGCATATAAGTTAAATAAGCAAGGTGACAATATACAGCCTTGACGTACTCCTTTTCCTATTTGGAACCAGTCGGTTGTTCCATGTCCAGTTCTGACTGTTGCTTTCTGACCTGCATACAGGTTTCTCAAGAGGCAGGTCAGTTGGTCTGGTATTCCCATCTCTTTCAGAATCTTCCACAGTTTATTGTGATCCATACAGTCAAAGGCTTTGGCATAGTCAATGAAGCAGAAATAGATGTTTTTCTGAAACTCTCTTGCTTTCTCCATGATCCAGCGGATGTTGGCAATTTGATCTCTGGTTCCTCTGCCTTTTCTAAAATCAGCTTGAACATCTGGAAGTTCACGGTTCACATATGGCTGAAGCCTGGCTTGGAGAATTTTGAGCATGACTTTACTAGCGTGTGAGATGAGTGCAAATGTGCGGTAGTTTGAGCATTCTTTGGCATTGCCTTTCTTTGGGATTGGAATGAAAACTGACCTTTTCCAGCCCTGTGGCCACTGCTGAGTTTTGCAAATATGCTGGCATATTGAGTGCAGCACTTTCACAGCATCATCTTTCAAGATTTGAAATAGCTCAACTGGAATTCCATCACCTCCGCTATCTTTGTTCGTAGTGATGCTTTCTAAGGCCCACTTGACTTCACATTCCAAGATGTCTGGCTCTAGGTCGGTGATCACATTATCGTTACTATCTTGGTCATGAAGATCTTTTTTGTACAGTTCTTCTGTGTATTCTTGCCACCTCTTCTTAATATCTTCTGCTTCTGTTAGGTCCATACAATTTCTGTCCTTTATCGAGCCCATATTTGCATGAATTGTTCCCTTGGAATCTCTAATCTTCTTGAAGAGATCTCTTGTTTTTCCTATTCTGTTGTTTTCCTCTATTTCTTTGCATTGATCGCTGAGGAAGGCTTTCTTATCTCTCCTAGCTATTCTTTGGAACTCTGCATTCAGATGCTTATATCTTTCCTTTTCTCCTTTGCTTTTTGCTTCTCTTCTTTTCACAGCTATTTGTAAGGTCTCCTCAGACAGCCATTTTGCTTTTTTGCATTTCTTTTCCATGGGGATGGTCTTGATCCCTGTCTCCTGTACAATGTCACGAACCTCCATCCAGAGTTCATCAGGCACTCTATCTATCAGATCTAGTCCCTTAAATCTATTTCTCACTTCGACTGCATAATCATAAGGGATTTGATTTAGGTCATATCTGAATGGTCTAGTGGTTTTCCCTACTTTCTTCAATTTAAGTCTGAATTTGGCAATAAGGAGTTCATGATCTGAGCCACAGTCAGCTCCTGGTCTTGTTTTTGCTGACTGTATAAAGCTTCTCCATCTTTGGCCGCAAAGAATATAATCAGTCTGATTTCAGTGTTGACCATCTGGTGATCAAAGGGCAAACACCACTCAGATAGACATCATCAAAATGAGTTCACTTTTAACACTCCTGGAAAAAATAAAAAACAAACCCAATTTTCAGATGGAACTAAGAATGGAGGTTGAACAAAAAAACCACAGATAGACATAATCTAAATGAGTTTACTTTTAACACTCCAGGAAAAAAAAACAAACCTAGGAGTAAGTGTTGAGATTCATAAAAGAATTATAAGTGAGATCTTAGGCAATGAAGATAAATCTACATAAAGATTAACAACATAAAAAATAGTATTAATAATTCTGGCAATGATGAATTTTGATGGTAAAATTTTTTAAAAATGACATGTAAGATAGGAAAAAAATTATCAGAATTGAAAAGCTCTATCACTTATAATTTAGGGCTTTCTAAGCAGCCAGGAATTGAAGAAAGTAGGGAAAACCACTAGACCATTCAGATATGACCTAAATCAAATCCCTTATGATTATACAGTGGAAGTGAGTAATAGATTTAAGGGACTAGATCTGATTGATAGAGTGCCTGATGAACTCTGGACGGAGGTTCGTGACATTGTACAGGAGACAGGGACCAAGACCATCCCCATGGAAAAGAAATGCAAAAGAGCGAAATGGCTGTCTGAGGAGGCCTTACAAATAGCTGTGAAAAGAAGAGAGGCAAAAAGCAAAGGAGAAAAGGAAAGATATAAGCATCTGAATGCAGAGTTCCAAAGAATAGCAAGGAGAGATAAGAAAGCCTTCCTCAGTGATCAATGCAAAGAAATAGAGGAAAACAACAGAATAGGAAAAACAAGAGATCTCTTCAAGAAAATTAGAGATTCCAAGGGAACATTTCATGCAAATATGGGCGCGATAAAGGACAGAAATGGTATGGACCTAACAGAAGCAGAAGATATTAAGAAGAGGTGGCAGGAATACACAGAAGAACTATACAAAAAAGATCTTCACAACCAAGATAGTCACGATAATGTGATCACCGACCTAGAGCCAGACATCTTGGAATGTGAAGTCAAGTGGGCCTTAGAAAGCATCACTAAGAACAAAGCTAGTGGAGGTGATGGAATTCCAGTTGAGCTATTTCAAGTCTTGAAAGATGATGCTGTGAAAGTGCTGCACTCAATATGCCAGCAGATTTGGAAAACTCAGCAGTTGCCACAGGACTGGAAGAGGTCAGTCTTCATTCCAATTCCAAAGAAAGGCAATGCCAAAGAATGTTCAAACTACCGCACAATTGCACTCATCTCACACGCTAGTAAAGTCATGCTCAAAATTCTCCAGGCCAGGCTTCAGCAGTATGTAAACCGTGAACTCCCAGATGTTCAAGCAGGTTTTAGAGAAGGCAGAGGCACCAGAGATCAAATTGCCAACATCCGCTGGATCATGGAGAAAGCAAGAGAGTTTCAGAAAAACATCTATTTCTGCTTCATTGACTACGCCAAAGCCTTTGACTGTGTGGATCACAATAAACTGTGGAACATTCTGAAAGAGATGGAAATCCCAGACCACCTGACCTGCCTCTTGAGAAACCTGTATGCAGGTCAGGAAGCAACAGTCAGAACTGGACATGGAACAACAGACTGGTTCCAAATAGGAAAAGGTGTACGTCAAGGTTGTATATTGTCACCTTGCTTATTTAACTTCTATGCAGAGTACATCATGAGGAATGCTGGGCTGGAAGAAGCACAAGCTGGAATCAAGATTGCCGGGAGAAATATCAATAACCTCAGATATGCAGATGACACCACCCTTATGGCAGAAAGTGAAGAGGAACTCAAAGGCCTCTTGATGAAAGTGAAAGAGGAGAGTGAAAAGGTTGGCTTGAAGCTCAACATTCAGAAAACAAAGATCATGGCATCTGGTCCCATCACTTCATGGGAAATAGATGGAAAAACAGTGGAAACCGTGTCAGACTTTGTTTTTTGGGGCTCCAAAATCACTGCAGATGCTGATTGCAGCCATGAAATTAAAAGACGCTTGCTCCTTGGAAGGAAAGTTATGACCAACCTTGATAGTATATTAAAAAGCAGAGACATTACTTTGCCAACCAAGGTCCGTCTAGTCAAGGCAATGGTTTTTCCCATGGTCATGTATGGATGTGAGAGTTGGACTGTGAAGAAAGCTGATCGCCGAAGAATCGATGCTTTTGAACTGTGGTGTTGGAGAAGACTCTTGAGAGTCCCTTATACTACAAGGAGATCCAACCAGTCCATTCTAAAGGAGATCAATCCTGGATGTTCATTGGAGGGACTGATGCTAAAGCTGAAACTGCAATACTTTGGCCACCTCATGCGACGAGTTGACTCACTGGAAAAGACTCTGATGCTGGGAAAGGTTGGGGGCGGGCGGAGAAGGGGACGATGGAGAATGAGATGGCTGGATGGCATCACCGACTCTGTGGACATGAGTTTGAGTGTACTCCGGGAGTTGGTGATGGACAGGGAGGCCTGGCGTGCTGTGATTCATGGGGTCGCGGAGAGTCGGACACGACTGAGCGACTGAACTGAACTGAACTGAAGCAGCCAGGAAACTAAAAGACGCTTACTCCTTGGAAGGAAAGCTATGACCAACCTAGGTAGCATATTAAAAATCAGAGACATTACTTTGCCAACAAACTACAGTCAAGGCTATAGTTTTTCCCATGGTCATGTATGGATGTGACAGTTGGACTGTGAAGAAAGCTGATTGCAGAAGAATTGTTTCTTTTGAACTGTGGTGTTGGAGAAGACTCTTGAGAGTCCCTTGGACTGTGAGGAGATCCAACCAGTCCATTCTAAAGAAGATCAATCCTGGGTGTTCATTGGAAGGACTGAGGTTGAAGCTGAAACTGCAATACTTTGGCCACCTCATGCGACGAGTTGACTCACTGGAAAAGAGTCTGATGCTAGGAGGGATTGGGGGTGGGAGGAGACGGGGATGACAGAGAATGAGATGGCTGGATGGCATCACTGACTCGATGGACATGAGTTTGAGTGAACTCCGGGAGTTGGTGATGGACAGGGAGGCCTGGCATGCTGTGATTCATGGGGTCGCAAAGAGTCGGACACGACTGAGCGACTGAACTGAACTGAGCTGAACTGAACTGAAGTAGCACTAGTAGTAAAGAACCCACCTGCCAGTGTAGGAGATGCAAGAGATATGGGTTTGAGCACTGAGACAGGAAGATTCCCTGAATCAGGAAATGGCAACCTGCTCCAGTATTCTTGCCTAGAAAATTCCATGGACAGAGGAGCCTGGCAGGCTACAGTCCATGTGTAGCAAAGAGTCGGACACAACTGAGCAACTGAACACATTACCTGCATAATATCTTCATATCAAATGAAGAATGATGAAGGTGAAAAAAAAATTAAGATAGACATAATCTAAATAAGTTCACTTTTAACACTCCAGGAAAAAAATAAAAATAAAAAGCAAGAGTTAGGAATTCACACAACAGTTAAGAACATTAACTTTAGATTCTATGTAAATATACACATAAAATTTTTGAAGGAAATATCAAAAATAACTTTTGGTAAACCAATTTCTGAAACATTTTTCAGAATATATAAATCCTACAATCACTCTACAAATCTAATTTTTAAGATGAGTAATAACTGTGATCAAATTACTACAGAATAAATCCAAATGGATCATAAACAAAATAAATGATGCTGAATTTCATTGGTAATCAAAGGAATTTAGATTTAATCAAGACAGTCTGACCCTTTCAAAGGTGGAAAAGACATGCAGATATGGAAATATCTGGAAAGCAGTTTCCTAGTATATAATAAAATAGAAAATGAACATAGCCTGTGATGAGCAATCCTATTTATGGTATATAGTTTGGAGAAACTCTTGTGAATGTGCACAAGGATGTACAGTATAGAATGACTTGTACAAGTCAAAATTTGAAAACAACACAAACGAGAATGGCCTTGGAACTCCTTATAGTGGAGTACTATAGAGACTCTAATGAGACTGCAATAGCTATGTGACACATCCACACAGATAAATCTCAGAATACTAGGTGGAGTAATAAAATCACTATACAGGTCAACACATACCATATTATGGCATTTATCAAAATTAAAATAAATGTTCACAAACATGTACGTGGATCCATGTAACAGTAGCAATTGGTTCTCTAGTATATGAAGGGAAAGGGGACAATGGAGCAGGCACCATTAGCAAAAGGCCTTAGCTATATTTGTAATGCTTTTTTATCCCATCTTTTTTAAAACAAACAAACGCAATTAAATGTTAAACATTTCTAATTCAGGATGGTGGGAATATAGGCATTTGGTGTTTTCATTTAACTGTTCTAAATTTTTTTAATTTCTCAAATTAATTAATTTTCTTTTCCTGGTTCAAGATGATGGAGTAGAAGGATGTGTGTTCGTCTCCTCCTGTGAAAGCACCAAAATCACAACTAGCTGTTTAACAGTCATTGACAGGAGAATGCAGGAACCCACCAAAAATGATACCCCACATCCAAAGACAAAGAAGAAAGTGCAGCAAGGTGTTAGGAGGGGGCACAATCACAATAAAACCAAATCCCATACCAAATGGGTGGGTGATCCACAAACTGGAAAACACAAATACTAAAGAAGTTATTCCACTGTTGTGAAGAAGTCGTCCCACTGTTGTGAAAAATAATGCTAAAGAAGATCGTCCTAGCCTGGGGATTGACAAAAGGACTGGGAATCCTGAGGGAATCTGACCTTGAAGGCCAGTGGAAATTGATTATAGGACTTCCACAGAACATGGGGAACCAGAGACTCCAGTCTTAGAGGGCACAAACAGCATCTTGCTTGCACCAAGATCCAGAGCAAAGGAGCAGGGCCCCACAGGTTGTTGTTCAATTGATAACTTGCACCTGACTCTGCGAGCTCATGAACTGCAGCAGGCCAGACATCCATGCCCTGCACTATATCCCGGACTTTGCTAAAACTTACGTCTATTGAGTCAGTGATGCCATCCAACCATCTCATTCTCTGTCACCCCTTCTCTTCCTGCCCTCAATCTTTCCCCAGCATCAGTGTCTTCTATGAGTTGGCTCTTTGCATCAGGTGGCCAGAGTATTAGAGCTTTTGCTTCAGCATCAGTCCTTCCAATGATCATTCAGGATTGACTTCCTTTAGGATTGACTGGTTTGATCTCTGCTTTCCAAGGGACTCTCAAGAGTCTGCTCTAGCACCACAGTTCAAAAACATCAATTCTTTGGTACCCAGCCTTATTTATGGTCCAACTTTCACATTAGTATGACTACTGTAAAAGCCATTGCTTTGAGTATATGGACCTTTGTTGGCAAAGTATTGTCTCTCCTTTTTAATACACTGTCTAGGCTTGTCATAGCTTTTCTTCCAAGGAGCAAGTGTCTTTTAATTTCATGGCTGCAGTTGCCATCCACAGTGATTTTTGAACCCCAGAAAATAAAGTTTGTCACTGTTTTCATTGTTTCCCCATCTATTTTCCATGAAGTGATGGGACCAGATGCCATGATCTTAGCTTTTTGAATGTTGAGTTTCAAGCCAGTTTTTTCACTCTCCTCTTTTACCTTCATCAAAAGGCTCTTTAGTTCCTCTTCGTTTTCTGCCATTACGGTGGTGGTGTCTGCATATCTAAGGCTGTTGATATTTCTCTTGATTCCAGTTTGTGATTCATCCAGCCAGGTATTTGG
The DNA here is from genome assembly GCF_049115385.1 of Moschus berezovskii. Classification (NCBI taxonomy): domain Eukaryota; kingdom Metazoa; phylum Chordata; class Mammalia; order Artiodactyla; family Moschidae; genus Moschus; species Moschus berezovskii. The sequence continues at coordinate 89,511,613 of NC_142469.1, read as the reverse complement.
CATGGTGTACACGCAGAGTCGGACACAACTGAGCGACTGAACTGAACTGAACTGAACTGAACTCTGCATATAAGTTAAATTAGCAGGGTGACAATATACAGCCTTGACATACTCCTTTCCCAATATTGAACCAGTCCATTGTTCCATTTCTATTTCTAATGGTTGCTTCTTGACCTGCATATAGGTTTCTCGGAAGCAGGTAAGGTGTTCTGGTAGTCCCATCTCTTTAAGAATTTTCCACAGTTCATTGTGATTTACACAGCCAAAGGCTTTAGCATAGTCAATGAAGCAAAAGTAGATGTTTTTCTGGAATTCTCTTGCTTTTTCTATGATCCAACAGATGCTGGCAATTTGGTCTCTGGTTCCTCTCCCTTATCTAAATCCAGCTTGTACATCTGGAAGTTGGTTCATGTACTTTTGAAGCCTAGCTTGAAGAATTTTGAGCATTACATTCCTAGCATGTGAGATGAGCTCAACTGTATGGTAGTTTGAGCATTCTTTGGCATTGCCTTTCTTTGCGATTGGGATGAAAATTAACCTTTTCTAGTCCTATGGGCACTGCTGTTTTTCCAAATTTGCTGGCACACTGAGTGCAGCACTTTAACAACATCATCTTTTAGGATTTGAAATAGCTCAGCTGGAATTCCATCACCTCCACTAGCTTTGTTCTTAGTAATGTTTTGTAAGGCCCACGTGTCTTCACACCACCGGATGTCTGGCTCTAGGTTGGTGACCCCACAGAGACTGAACCAAAACTACCTGCTAGTGTTGGAGTGTCTCTGGGGAGGCATGGGTTGGCAGGGGCTAACCACATGGACAGAGAACCTGGCAGCAGTAGTCCTGGAAGGTCCTCCTTGGCTTAAGCCCCCTTGGAATTCTCCACTAACCCTACAATAGAGCCCATAGACTCTAGGGCTGGGTCACCTCAGACCAAACAACTAAGAGGGAGGGAGCACAACCCCACCCATTAGCAGACAATTGGACTAAAGATTTGCTGAGCAAGACCCTGCCTATCAGAGCAAGACCCAATTTTTCCCACCACCATTCTCTCACATCAGGAAGTTTACACAAGCCTTTTAGCCTCATCCAGCAAAGAGGAGACATAAGAAGCAAGAAGAACCACAACTCCACAGTGGTTAGGACAAAATCACATTATAGAAGGTTAATCAGGATGAAAATGCAGACAGTTATGTCCCAGATGAAGGGACAAGATAAAACCCCAGAAAAAAAACTAAATGGAGATAGACAACCTTCCAGGAAAAGAATTGAGAATAATGATAGTGAACATGATCCAGGATCTTAAGAAAACAATGGAGAAGATGCAAGAAATGTTTATCAAATACCTTGAAGAACTAAAGAACAAACAAATAGAGATGAATAATATGTTAGAAAGAATCAATAATAGAATAACTGAGGCAAGAGAATGAATAAATGACCTGGAAAACAGAATGGTGGAAGTCACAGTCACAGGACAGAATATAGAAAAAATAATGAAAATAAAAATGAAGACAGCCAAAGAGACCTCTGAAAGTGAAAGTGAGAGTTTCTCAGTCATGTTTGACTCTTTGCAATCCCATAGACTATACAGTCCATGAAATTCTCCAGGCCAGAATACTGGAGTGGGCAGCCTTTCCCTTCTTCAGGGCATCTTTCCAACCCAGGGACTGAACCCAGGTCTCCTGAATTGCTGGCAGATTCTTTACCAGCTGAGCCACAAGGGAAGCCCAAGAATATTGAAGTGGGTAGCCTATCCCTTTTCCAGCAGATCTTCTCGATACAGGAACTGAACTGGTGTCTCCTGCATTGCAGGTGGATTCTCTACCAACTGAGCTATCAGGGAAGTTGGGACAATATTAAATGCACCAACATTTGCATTATAGGGGTCCCAGAAGGAGAAGAAAAGGAGAAAGGAACTGAGAAAATATTTCAAGAGTTAATAGCTGAAAACTTCCCTAAGATGGGAAAGGAAATAGTCAATAAAGTCCAGGAAGCACAAAGAGTCCCAGGCAGGATAAATCCAAGGAGGAACACACCAAGACACATAGTGATCAAACTGACAAAAATTAAAGACAAAGATAAAATATTAAAGGCAACAAGAGAAAACAGCAAATAACATACAAGGGAACTCTCGTCAGGCTATCTGCTGATTTCTCAACAGGAGCTCTACAAGCCAGAAAGGAATGGCATGATATATTTGAAGTGATAAAACAGAATAACCTACAACCAAGAATACTCTATCAAAACTCTCATTCAGATTTGATGGAGAAATCAAAAGATTTCCAGACAAGAAAAAATTAATAGAATTTAGCACCACCAAACCAACTTTACAACAAATCCTAAAGGAGCTTCTCGAGGCAGGAAACATAAGACAAGGAAAAGACCTATAGAAAATAAACCCAAATCAAAAATGGTAATAGGATCATATATATCAATAATCACCTTAAATGTAAATGGATTAAATGTACCAACCAAAAGACATAGTCTGGCTGATTGGATAAAAACATGTGCATGTATGCACTTCCACTTACCACATCACTCTGCTTGACTCCCCCCCGCAATTGTATGTAATTATTTTATATTGTTAGGTTAACCATGTTTCCATTATGGCTTACAACTGTAATGATCTTTTATTTTTTTGTCTGGCTATTGATTGTGAAAAATGATAAATGTCTTGTACTGTTGTAATTTTTGCTTAATACAATAATTGTATTATCATTGATCAACAGAAAATATTAGAATTCTATATCACTAAAACCACCATTTAATAAAAAAAACCTTTAATCGCTTTTTAAAAAATTCAGACACATATCAGAATTACCTTGGAACTTTCCGAAAAATATAAATATAAATGGCCAGGTATTGCTTTTTTTCATCCAAAGCTCCAGTTATATTTCTAACGAGCAGCCATATTTAAAAACAACTGGACTATATGATTGGAGAAGGAAATGGCAACCTACTCCAGTATTCTTGCCTGGAGAATCCCAGGGACAAAGGAGCCTGGCAGGCCATGGTCCATGGGGTCATGGAGAGTCGGACACGACTGAAGCAACTAAGCACGCGTGGATTATATGACGATCTTTCACTTTTATCCAGTTTGTTTCACCTTTTCTACTTCATATAGTTGTGATAACTAATTTTTGTTGATGCTGTTCATACCTTTGAAATTATAAACTCTTCTATCATTTTAGGCTTTATGTGTTAAATCAAATTATATATGGTTCTCATTAGACAAATAGATATGTGAAATATGAGTAGGAGAAATATAATGATGGCTATTGAGAGTTTCCTGTTGGCAATGGTAGTGTCTCTTAGAATACTTAGGGCCAACACCTGCTCCCTACAGGCAGGTGGTAAGGAGGGTAACATGTTGTCACAAGAACTAACCTACAAGTAAGAGAAGTTCATCATATCCTACGTTTTCAAGACATGGACTCTCATACTGGTAGTTGGATCTCAGCATTTATTCAGTGTAGTTGTTTAGTCCAAACAACTTCTACTTCCTGTTTGAAACCCCCAGAGTCGTGAAGACAAGTCTTTTTACTTATTAATCAATTTCAGAGTCAAGTAACCATTTGGAGACATCTATATTAAGGTAACCAGTTAAAAGCTGAAGCCAAACTATCAATCAGGCACTAAAATAAAGAAAGAAACAAGGAACTTCTGCTCTCGACATGATGCAATAACAAATACCAAAATTCTGACCATGTTAAACAACTTAAAAACTGGATGAAATATATGAAATAATTACCTTTAAACACTGGACAGTAGGCAGTATCAGAATGTGATCTCTGAGAAAAGGAGTCAAACACGGTGAGCATTTAATTACTCAGGATATCTGCTTAGAAAGCACTATCTGAAGCACTAGAAGAGAAAACAAAAAATAACATGGTAGAATTGCTGTTTGAGAAGATTAAATGCTTTTGGAGAAAATATCAATGACTTGAAAACAGTAATATAGACTGTGCAAACTAAACACAGAGAGAAAAAAGCAAAAAAATTTTGTCTTTTAAAAAATTTTTAAAGAACAATTTTTTTGTGACTTCTGAGACAATATCCTTGTCTAATATACTATAATTGAGGTCCTGGAAGAAGGAAATGGCTACAGTAAAACATATGAATAAATTATAAAGAAAAACTTTCCAATTGTAATGGAGATTATAAATTCATAATTTCAAGAAAATTAACAAAACTCAAGCAGAAGAAACAAAGAAAAACTACATCAAGGTGCATAATATTAAAACTACTAAAAAAACCAATGATAGAGAAATTTAAAACAACTGGGGAAAATGAATAAAGACCTCATGTCAGAAAAAAGAAGGAAGCTGAAAAATAGTGCATAACATTTTCAATTTCCAAAAGAAAACACTGCCAATCTAGAATACTATATTCAACAATAATATCCTTCTAAAGTAAAGGTGAATATACGAGATTTATCTCAGGAATGCAAGAGTAGTTAAGTATACAAAAATCAATACAATATTTACACATTAATAAAATTCAAGGGGATAAAGCCACATGATCATCTATAGGGACACACAAAAAGCACTGACATATGATAAAAACACTAACAGAGAATAAAAGGGAAATTTCTCAACTTGATAAATGACATCTGTGAAAAACCCATAGCTCATATAACACTCAATGATGAAAAACTGAAAGCTTTGTTCTTTAGCTCAGGAATAAGTCAAGGATGCCGACTTTCACCACTTAAATTCAACATTTTACTAGAAGTTCTGTAAAACAATAAAACAATTTTGAAAGAAATTAAGGAATATCTAAATAAACGGAAAGACATCATATGTCCTTGGATTGAAATAATACTATTAAGATAACAGTACTACCCAAAGCAATCTGTAATCAGCACAATCCCTATGAAAATGCAGTGGCTTTTTTTAAAACCATTATAAATGCAAATAAAAAATACAATGAGATAACACTTCATACCCACTAGAATGGTTATAACTTTTAAAAGAGGAAAGTAACAGGTGTTAGCAAGGTTATGGAAAAATGAGAACCCTCTGGCATTCCTAGTGTGAATATAAAACAGTGCAGTCACCACGGAAAACAGTTTGGTGGTTCCTCAAAACACTAAACATAGTATTAGCATATGATCCAGCAATTCACTCTTAGGTATACATTCAAAAGAATTGATAATAGAGACTCAAATAAATACCTGTACATGAATGCTCATAGCAGCACTATTTACAATAGCCAAAAAATGGAAACAACCCAAGTTTCCATCAATGAATGAATAAACAAATCACAATATATCCATACAACAGAGTATTAGCTATAAAAAAGAATCATGTACTGATACGTGCCTCAATAATGTACTGATATGTACTGATGTACAATAATGTACTGATATGACAGACTCAAAAATGTCATGCTACATGAAAGAAGTCAAACAAAAAATGTCACATTTTGTATGATTCTATTTATATGAAATAATCAGAATAGGTAAGTGTGTGGCCACAGATGAGTGTTTGCTAGGGGCTAGGGCATAAGAAATGAGTTATTGCTTAATGGGTCTCCTCTGGGGGAGATGAAAATGTTCTGGAAGAGGAGATAGAGGAGATAGCTGGGTAACACTGTGACTATACTAAATGCTACTGAATAGTACACTATTAAATGGTTAATTTTATGTTTTTACCTCAGTTAGTGACAAACAAATAAATCTTTTCCCCAGTTGCAAAAAAGGTGAGAATTTTAGCAAACAAAATCTGAGAGAGTTTACATCACTATAAAATCTCCGTAAACCAGTAATGGAAGCCTGCTCAATCTCATAAAGAATGTGTGTGTGTGTGTGCGTGTGCGTGTGCATGTGTAAGTCAAAAAACCCTACAACTAGTTTCATACTTGACAGACGAAACCTAAACTCCACTTAAAATCAGGAATGAAGTAAGGCTTCTACTTTCTATGCTTCTAATTCAACATAATTCTGAAGAGCCTACTCAGTGGAATAAGGTTAAAAAAAAAAAGAAGAAGATATAAAAAGCATATGATTAGGGGGGTAATCTGTCTGTTTTTGTGGGTATGTAATCATGTATGTAGCAAATTCTAAAGAAACCACAAGTTACAAAAACTAGGGAGTGAATTTAGCAACATCCTAAGATAAAGGATAAATCAGTTTATCCTAGTATTTATACAAATACTAACAAAATTTAATTATATTTCTAAATACTAACAAAAAATAATTGGGAAATGATAACTTTAATATCAAAGTTTATTTCAGAAAAGTATTAATAACATGGGATGGTTGGGAATAAATTTAATTAACTATGTGCAAGTCCTGTAAAATATAATATGAAATCACTGCTGAGAAGAAAGATTTGAAAACATAAATAGATATACCAGGGTTATGAATTAGAAGACTCCATATTAAGATATCCATTTTCCCCAAATTAATCATCAGTATATCATAATCTCACTCAAAACCCCAACAACTTCTTTTTGTAGAAATTGATAAGTATATTCTAAAATTTTATACAAATGCAAAAGTTTCAGTAAAATAATTCTAAAATGGAAGAACAAATTTGTAGAATTTACCCTACTTGGTTTTTAAGACATTATATTAATAATACAAAAGTCAGCAAGACAATATTGGTGTAAGGTTAGAAATATAAATCAATGATAACAGCATAAAGTCCAAAATTAGACATACATATGCAGTCAACTGATTTTTTGGAATGCTAACTGAGAAAGAAAAGCCTTTTCAACAAATGGTGCTTGCATAAGTGGACTACCATATTTTAAAAAGTGGTGCTGGAGAAGACTCTTGAGAGTCCCTTGGACTGCAAGGAGATCCAACCAGTCCATTCTAAAGGAGATGAATCCTGGGTGTTCATTGGAAGGACTGATGCTAAAGCTGAAACTCCAGTACTTTGGCCACCTCATGAGACGAGTTGACTCACTGGAAAAGCGTCTGATGCTGGGAGGGACTGGGGGCAGGAGGAGACAGGGACGACAGAGAATGAGATGGCTGGATGGCATCACCGACTCGATGGACATGAGTTTGAGTGAACTCAAGGAGTTGGTGATGGACAGGGAGGCCTGGCGTGATGTGATTCATAGGGTCACAGATTCAGACACAACTGAGCGACTGAACTGAACTGAACTGAACTGAAAGAGCCACAACCCCTTACCTCACAAAGAGAGGCTAAAACTTTAAAGAATAAAATACAGGAACCTTGGGTTCCCACTCTTGGCCTAGACAAAACTTTTTTAGAGAGAACACATAAAACATAAAAGAAAAATTGATAAATTAGACTTCCTCAAAATTTAAAACTTCTGTTATTTGAAAGATAACATTAAGAAAATGAAAAGGTAAGCTACATTCTAGGGAAAAAAAATTGCAATACATACATTGACAAAGGACTTATATCCAGAATTGATAAAGAAATTTTACAATGTAATTATAAGCCAACCTATTAAAAATGAGCAAAATATTTTAGCAAACTAATGATGCTATTAAATGCATGACTAATAAGCACATAAATGACTAATAAGAACATGAAAATGCTCTCAAATAACTTAAAAATAACTAATTAGGACATGAAAATATGCTCAACATCATTAGCCATCAGCAAAATAAGATTTTAAACTAGAGACACCACTAAGAAGATGTGAAGTCGCTTAGTCGTGTCCGACTCTTTGAGACCCCACGGACGACAGGCTCCTCCATCCATGGGATTTTCCAGGCAAGAGTACAGGAGTGGGTTGCCATTTCCTTCTCCAGGGGATTTTTCAAACCCAGGGATCTAATCTGGGACTCCTGCACTGCAGGGAGACTCTTTACCATCTGAGCAAGACAAGGGACATTCTTGGCGGTCCAGTCATTAACACTCCATGCTCCCAATGCAGGGGGCACAGTTCAATTCCTAATCAGGGAATTAACATCCCTGCATTCCACAGGGAGATCCTAAAAAAAGACTATCAATACCAAGTGTTGGAGTATCACTAAGGATATAGAACAATTGCAACTCTCATTTCACTGCTGGTAAGGGTGTAAAATGGTACAATTATTTTGGAAAATAGTTTGCCGTTTCTTATAAAGTTAACTTATTCTTAAAACACAAGCCACTAATTCCACTCTTAAATATTAACAGAAGAAAAAAGAAAACAAAGATTTGTATGTAAAATCTTGATTTAAAATTGCCTCTAACTGGAAACTACTCCAATATTTATTAACATGTAAATGTACTAACATGTAAATGTGTAGTAATATACATCCATATAATGTAATATTCAGTTCAGTTCAGTCGCTCAGTCGTGTCCAACTCTCTGCGACCCCATGAATCACAGCACGCCAGGCCTCCCTGTCCATCACCAACTACCGGAGTTCATTCAAACTCATGTCCATCGAGTCGGTGATGCCATCCAGCCATCTCATTCTCCATCGTCCCCTTCTCCTCCCGCCCCCAACCTTTCCCAGCATCAGAGTCTTTTCCAGTGAGTCAACTCGTCTCATGAGGTGGCCAAAGTATTGCAGCTTCAGCTTTAGCATCAGTCCTTCCAATGAACACCCAGGATTGATCTCCTTTAGAATGGACTGGTTGGATCTCCTTGAGTCCAAGGGACTCTCAAGAGTCTTCTCCAGTACCACAATTCAAAAGCATCAATTCTTCAGCTCTCAGCTTTCTTCACAGTCCAACTCTCACATCCATACCACGGGAAAAACCATAGCCTTGACTAGACGGACCTTTGTTGGCAAAGTAATGTCTCTGCTTTTTAATATACTATCTAGGTTGGTCATAACTTTCCTTCCAAGGAGTAAGTGTCTTTTAATTTCATGGCTGCAATCATCATCCACAGTGATTTTGGAGCCCAAAAAATAAAGTCCAACACTGTTTCCACTGTTTTTCCATCTATTTCCCATGAAGTGATGGGACCAGATGCCATGATCTTTGTTTTCTGAATGTTGAGCTTCAAGCCAGCCTTTTCACTCTCCTCTTTCAGTTTCATCAAGAGGCTTTTTGCTCCTCTTCACTTTCTGCATAAGGGTAGTGTCATCTGCATATCTGAGGTTATTGATATTTCTCCCAGCAATCTTGATTCCAGCTTGTGCTTCTTCCAGCCCAGCATTCCTCATGATGTACTCTGCATATAAGTTAAATAAGCAGGGTGACAATATACAGCCTTGATGTACTCCTTTTCCTATTTGGAACCAGTCTGTTGTTCCATGTCCAGTTCTGACTGTTGCTTCCTGACCTGCATACAGGTTTCTCAAGAGGCAGGTCAGGTGGTCTGGTATTCCCTTCTCTTTCAGTATTTTCCACGGTTTATTGTGATCCACACAGTCAAAGGCTTTGGCATAGTCAAAGAAGCAGAAATAGATGTTTTTCTGGAACTCTCTTGCTTTCTCCATGATCCAGCGGATGTTGGCAATTTGATCTCTGGTGCCTCTGCCTTTTCTAAAACCTGCTTGACCATCTGGGAGTTCACAGTTCACATTTTGCTGAAGCCTGGCTTGGAGAATTTTGAGCATGACTTTACTAGCGTCTAATATTACTCCCTAGTAAAAAGCAATAACCTTTCATTACATAGAATATCATGGATGAATCACACACACACACACAATGCTGAGTGAAAGAATATAGGCACAAAAGTACACACTGATTAATTCTATTTATATGAAGTTCTAAAACAGGTACAACTATAACTCTTTCTGTAAAACCATACAGAAAGATTAGTTTCTGGAGGCTAGTACTGAGTGCTGAGATTAATTATAAAGGGCAAGAAGAAATTTGGGAGATGATGGAAAGATTTACTTTCATGAAGTTTACACAGATCTACACATTTGTTGAAACTCATTAAACTCTTCTCATACAACTGTGTGCTTTATCTTGTGTAAAGTTGTTCTAAAAAAGTAAGAAAAGCAAAGGACATATATATTTAAAACTACTTATGGAGTTAGGGCCCCCAAGAAAGAGTGAGTATTTAACAACTGCAGGGGATTTTTTTCCATGCTGTCTTTGCCATTTCAGAAAATCCAGGGCACATTTCTTCCTGGCAGACAATTTGGAACAAGAGGGAGGAAGTCATTCCTTGTCATAAAACTTTACATCATCTGATTTCCAATTACCTCATCAATTAGAGAGGAACTTTCAGGAAACCCTCAAGAGCAGAGATCAAAATCAAATCCAAGAGAAACTTTTAATTCATCATGAAAGGAAATCTCAGAAAATCGACTTGGCTGTGAACTAAAAAGAGTGCACAGGGCCCTACATCATGCTTTTAATAATCAGACATACTAGGAGCATCTTTTTTGAACATTACAAATCAAAGGTGAGAGCTGTGGCATTTCAGAAAGAAAACTCTAAATCACCTGTGGATAAGAGACTCTTACAACAATCTTTGACCTTTACCAATCCTCAGAAATCTCAACTACTGAACCCCAAGAGGTTTAGAGAACAACACCGAGTCAACAGAAACGTAACTGTCAGGATAAAAACAGAATTCCTCCCTCGTGCTTCTTGTTGCAGGAGGTAAGGGATTTTTGTCACCTGAGAAATTAAAAATTATTCTATCTCCACTTGACAAATTGGTTGATTTAATAGACTTAAAGCCGATGTGCCTATTTATTTAAGAGTATTATTTTAGGGTCTGAGGAAAGTCTGGAAGATTCTAAGCAGAGATGCCAATTATCTTGAAACCAGAGGGAAGAGGGCAGGGCACAGCCTATAAAAAAATGACAGAGCCATAGGATATGATGAAAACCGGTTAGAGCCAAATAGGCCCAAGACAGCACACAAGTCAAATTCCACCAAACCTTGAGCCTCACTACGTGCTTTTTTTGTTGTTGTTGTTACACATCACTAAGCTAAGTGACACACCCACCAGCACTAATACAGTTCCAAGGCCAACCATCAAAGATCAAAGAGTGGACAGTGGCCCAATTCCTGGAAATACCTGCTCTCTTTCCCCACATAGTTGGAATAATCTTCTCACTCATTAGTCTATGAAATGTCAGCCCATAAAAACCACCGTATTTTGTGGTCTCTTGCCCTCTGAGATGGCTGAGACTCCATCTATGAAGTGTGTTTCTCTCTAAATAAATCTACTTCTTACCTATCACTTTGTCTCTTACTGAATTCTTTCCACACCAAGACACAAAGAACCTGAGCCTCAGTAAGTCCAGACGCCAGATGAGTGATTAAAGTTAAAAGACCATGGGGTCAAGTCCCAATCTAGATTTAGGCTCGGTTCAAGACCCAGCTCATGGGTTCAAGTCTCAATCAGAAGTGTATGATTTCAATTCCAATTGGTTCCCATCACTGACTCGGGACTGTGTGGGGTAAAAAGAGTGGTTCTGGGCTTGAGTCAGAGATCAGAATGATGGCTCTGTCACATGCTGGAGTATCACCTGGGGAAGTCACTTGACTTCTTGTATTTCATTTTCCTCATTTGCAAAATATGTCTTCCAGGACCAGGGTCTGTAGAAAAGGAACTAGAACCTGCACACCCAGAACACACAGCATGTAGGAGGGCTGAGTGTGTGGACCTTGAGGTCATGGGTGAAGTCAGGGCTACAGTACTACAGGGATGAAGTAAGGGATGTAGCTCAGAAATGAAGTCCCTTGCCAGGAAATTTCCACAGATAATCCTGTGAATAATCTGTAGATGAGTGTGGCTGGCTTAAAGGATCTGGCCAGGTAGACAATCAATACAACAATTCAGGATCATGGTGAGGACTAAACAAGAGCATAAATGCCTATCACACTGGCTGGCACAAAAGAACACTCAGAAAAAACCTTCAGGTGTTTGTTATGGGCTGAATTGTGTCCCTCCACACCCCACCCTGCTTATTTAACTTATATGCAGAGTATATTATGTGAAATGCTGGACTGGATGAAGCACAAGCTTAAATCAAGAGGGCGGGAGAAATATCAATAACCTCAGATATGCAGATGATACCACCCTAATGGCAGAAAGTGAAGAGGAACTAAAAAGCCTCTTGATGAAAGTGAAAGAGAGAGTGAAAATGTTGGCTTAAAACTCAACATTCAGAAAACTAAGATCATGGCATCCAGTCCCATCAGTCAGTTCAGTTCAGTCACTCAATCATGTCCGACTCTTTGTGACCCCATGAATCACAGCACACCAGGCCTCCCTGTCCATCACCAACTCCCAGAGTTCACTCAAACTCATGTTCGTCGAGTCGGTGATGCCATCCAGCCATCTCGTTCTCTGTCGTCCCCTTCTCCTCCTGCCCCCAATCCCTCCCAGCATCAGAGTCTTTTCTAGTGAGTCAACTCTTCATATGAGGTGGCCAAAGTATTGGAGTTTCAGTTTAGCATCAGTCCTTCCAATGAACACCCAGGACTGATCTCCTTTAGAATGGACTGGTTGGACCTCCTTGCAGTCCAAGGGACTCTCAAGAGTCTTCTCTAGCACCACAGTTCAAAAGCATCAATTCTTCGGCGATCAGCTTTCTTCACAGTCAAACTCTCACATCCATACATGACCACTGGAAAAACCATTACCTTGACTAGACGGACCTTTGTTGACAAAGTAATGTCTCTGCATTTTAATATGCCGTCTAGGTTGGTCATAACTTTCCTTCCTAGGAGTAAGCGTCTTTTAATTTCATGGCTGCAATCACCATCTGCAATGATTTTAGAGCCCAAAAAACTAAAACCCAACACTGTTTCCACTGTTTCCCCATCAATTTCCCATGAAGTGATGGGACCAGACGCCACGATCTTAGTTTTCTGAATGTTGAGCTTCAAGCCAACTTTTTCACTTTCCTCTTTCATCAAGAGGCTTTTTAGTTCCTCTTCACTTTCTGCCACAAGGGTGGTGTCATCTGCATATCTGAGGTTATTGATATTTCTCCCAGCAATCTTGATTCCAGCTTATGTGTCTTCCAGCCCAGCGTTTCTATCCGGTCCCACCACTTCATGGCAAATAGATGGGGAAGCAGTGGAAACAGTGGCCGACTTTATTTTGGGGGGCTCCAAAATCACTGCAGATGGTGGCCGCAACCATGAAATTAAAAGACACTTGCTCCTTGGAAGAAAAGCTATGACCAACTTAGATAGTATATTAAAAAGCAGAGATATTACTTTGCCAACAAAGGACTGTCTAGTCAAAGCTATGGTTTTTCCAGTAGTCATGTATGGATGTGAAAGATGGACTATAAAGAAAGCTGAGCACCAAAGAATTGATGCTTTTGAACTGTGGTGTTGGAGAGGATCTTGAGAGTTGCTTGGACTGCAAGGAGATCAAACCAGTCAATCATAAAGGAAATCAGTCCTGAATATTCATTGGAAGGACTGATACTGAAGCTGAAAGTCCAATACTTTGGCCACCTGATACGAAGGACTCATTGGAAAAAACCCTAATACTGGGAAAGACTGAAGGCAGGAAGAGAAGGGGACAACAGAAGATGAGATGGTTGGATAGTATCACCGACTCGATCGACACAAGTTTGAACAAGCTCCGTGAGTTGGTAATGGACAGGAAAGCCTGGTATGCTGCAGTCCATGGGGTCACAAAGAGTCGGAGATGACTGAGTGACTGAACTGAACCCTCCACCCCATAAATTCATATGTTGAAGAGACAACCCTAATATTTACCTTAGAATATGACTGCATTGGGAGATTAAGCTGTTAAAGAGGTACTTAACTGAAAATGAGACCATTAGGGTGGGCCCCAATCCAACCTGACTATGTCCTTATAGGAGAGAATTTCGACACCCAGAGACACCAAGGATTTGCAAGCACAAAGGGAAGGCCACATGAGGGCACCGTGACAAGACAGCTGTACGCAAGCCAAGGGGAGAGGCCTCAGAAGAACCAAACCTGATGGCATCATGGACTTCTCAGCCTCTGGAACCATGAGAAAATTAATTTCTATTGTATAAGCCATCCAATCTCTGCTGTTTTGTTATGAGAGCTCTAGCAAACTAATACAGTGTTCAATATGAACTGAGTCAAAACGATGAGCTACCTGTTCAAGTAATGGGGAGTATGTATTTGTAAAAAATATGAGAACCAAAAAAGCCACTTTCTCACTCACACTGTGGATTTTGTAACCACAACAACAAAAAAAAAACAATGGAAAGAATATTTGCTAATGTTCCTATCAATAATATGCTAAATGACTCCTAAATATTCTTTGGAGTGTTCATACTACTTTAAAGTCTGCTCTCTAGGGAGTAGTCTAAGGCACAAAAAGGTAAGGCTAGAGGACGAAATCCAAGTATTTCTCTATGATAAACTGATGATATTCTAGAACTTTCTGGGAGTTGGAGTGCAAGCATGGCCCCCTGAGCCAAATTGCTACATCCTCCACAGTGCCCCCACTACTCTCAACAGGTTTGTCTAATGGTCCAAAGATACATGCTAGACGGCTGTAGGCGGAAATCTGAATGTACTCTTCAGTTTAATCAATAGAACAATGAACACAGGTTGTTCTGCCTGATGAATCAAGAAAAAAGAACACAAACCAACAAACATCTTGCTTTTACTTAGAAGAATAAGGTGAATTTTGGAATTCAAAACTGGGTAGATTTCATACTGGCAGCATCCTAGAACAGAATTCTTTCTGCTTTGAATGGCAGGCTTTTAAAAGGGAACAGGGAAAGAAAATAGGACGATTAGGCAGAGAAAGACCCCACTGAGAAAAGGGAAGATAAACAGCAGGCGGCCTGCTTGCTCCAAGGCTGAAACTCCTTCAGGTTTCTCTCCGGGGAGGGGTTAGGGAAGGGTGGGGAGTGGGAAAGACGTCACAGATTGCCCCAGTACAATGGCAGTCCTGGGTCGCTTGAGATAGCTCCCTTGGGGGAGAAACGTCTGCTTCTTGTGCTCCTGCTCTGACTGTGCCCCCGGCTTTCTAATCATGCGCATCAACATAGGCAGAACCATGAAGGCATCTGGCATTTTCCAAACCAAGTGGGGCCAGTGAAAGAGCCACCTATCTATCATCTGTCCAGCCTGCGGGATAACTTATTTCTGTGAACCTAAGGGATGTTCCTTCACAGTAACGCAGGTGACAGAAGAATACAAATGACCTGTTTACAGATGTCAGGGCTGAACAGAGCAGCTGGCTAGGTGGACAGCATGAAATGTTGACAGATTTTAATACCTTGCTGTCTAGCTATGGGAGTGTGTACACTGACTTGCAGACTCACCCTCGACCTTGGAGGGGCATCTTCTTTGTTTCTCAGGCTACAAATAAAATAAACTTTAGTTAGCTATATAGAATAGAATTTATCTACCACTTATGTTTTCATTTTTCAACAAGTGATTGTGGAGAGGCAACTGTGCCAAGCACTGGACTAAGTGCAAAGGAATAAATCATGAATAATTCCAGCGACTCCCCTCTGCCCACCCTTTTGAGGTGACTAAGAAACAAGCCAACATACCTGAGGACCCTACAGCCATAGAGATACAGTAGGAGCATCTTCCCTTGTCTAGGAGGAGAGTAAAGCAGGTTTAATGGATCTGAAACACTCTAGAAAGGGAGACTTTTTAAATATGCATTTATTTATTTTGTTGCACTTAGTTGTGGGACACGAGATCTTCAGTCTTCGTTGTGGCGGAATTTTCAGTTGTGGCATGCCAACTCTTAGTTGCAGCATGTGGGACCTAGTTACCTGACCAGGGATTGAACCCAGGCCCTCTGCATTGGGAGTGTGGAGTCATAGTCACTGGACCACCAGGGAAATCCTGCGTCTGCTTAAAGTATTTAATCAGCAAAAAGATGGTCACCAATCTGTTCAGGGTTGGCAGAATTTCAAGATTTTTTTCTTCCTTTTTTCCTTTTATATATTGATTGGATTTTCCACAATGGGCTTGAATTATTTATTTAACTAGAAAGATATTCTGTGTTTTATCATCCTAAAATTATTGGATTGGACTAATCAATTCTTGCCACCATCATCCTCCCCCAGCCCCCAAACACACACAGATATACACAGCTTCCCTCTTCTGTTATCTCAAAATGATCAGTAACACAGGGAGAATAAAGTTACATTTTCCTTGAAGTCTCAGTTTAGGCTGAATAAATTTGCCACCATCTGTATCCCAGAGGCACACCTGTAACTCCAGAGCCTGTGCTGCTTGCTGACTCACCACACCCTTTGTCCCTCAAAGACAAACAATCCTGTGCTTCTTAATTTCCCACAGGTTTGACATGCTCTTCTCTCTGGTCCTTATTTATCTTTCCCATCCTTAACTGGTTCTCTTTATTGAGATAAAGATTCAAAATGTCGTAAAAGAGAGGCTGCAGGTTCAACAACTGTTTCCTTTGTTTCTTTTGTAATTTTTACATGAATTCAGTCAAAGTCAGTTCCTTCCCAACATGCTTAGCAACCTTTAACTAAGTTGCCGATGACCTTCAATAAACCAAAGGCAGGACTCCAAACAAAGAGGTGGAGCTAATTAAACAGAGAGGGTCTCATTTAATAGTCTCTCTGTAGATTGACTGGCAGCAGTCAGTCAGTCCCTCAGGTTGAGTGAAATGATCTAGAGAACGGAACAAAGTTTAAATAAATCGAAGAGAGCTCTCAAAATACAAGTGACAGTAAGAAGAAATGGAAGAAGATGAACTTTCCCTCTGGAGAGGCAGGGTGGAGTGGGGGATACCAGAAACCAGCACAGCAGGTGGGCCCTGACTTTCAGGGACTGAACGCTGAGTCCCAACCCATCAGGCAATGGTAGCCACCCCTCCTCCAGGCTGATGAGCCCTTCCTTACAGGTCTGCTGTCATGATTCTTTAATCACCTCCCCCGGTTCACCAGGGCTGGAATATAAGAGACCTGTGACACTCAGGTTCAAGGCCATAAGCAGCCAATCTGGGCTGGAGAGTGCTGTTCTTCTAGATTTTCATTAGAAATTACTTCTTCCACACCCCACATCGCAACTTGCCTCTTTGCCACCCATTTTATGTTACAGTGGCTTTTCTCCTTTGACTTCAAATGTTACTTATGTGTAAGTACACAAACCCACAAAAGCTTCTTAGACAGGGCTTCTTTTGCCCCCCAGAAACATATGGCTATGCCTGGAGACATTTTGGTTGCCACTAGTATCTTTGGCGGAGAAGGCAATGGCACCCCACTCCAGTACTCTCGCCTGGAAAATCCCATGGACGGAGGAGCCTGGTAGGCTGCAGTCCATGGAGTCGCTAAGAGTCGGACATGACTGAGCGACTTCACTTTCACTTTTCCTTTCATGCATTGGAGAAGGAAATGGCACCCCACTCCAGTGTTCTTGCCTGAGAATCCCAGGGACAGGGGAGCCTGGTGGGCTGCCGTCTATGGGATTGCACAGAGTCGGACACGACTGAAGCGACTTAGCAGCAGCAGCAGCAGCATCTTGTTGGTAGAAACCAGAGATAGTACTAAACATACTACAGTGCTCGGGACCACCCCACAAGCAAAGAATACCCAGCCCCAAATGTCAACAGAGCCAAGGGTGAGGCACCCTGCTCTGGAGGAAGATTAGATTTGGGGGGCCCTTTTAGGCTCCTCGGGAGGAGGCATTCTAGAACCCAGCCTTCCATTCCACTAGCCAGACATCCTCCTCTTTAAAAAATAAAATTATGGAATTGAAGAATATAAATATTAAAATGGCCTCATTATACAGATGAGGAAGTTGAGGGCCCAAGGGAAGATGCAGTTTTCTCAAGATCAAACAGTGAGGCTGGGTTATCTGGAAACGAATGTCCTATCACAGCAAAACTTGCCATTACTCTATCTGGGAGGCATTTTATTTTGAAAGGAAAACTAGGCTAGCCTGATCATACCCTCTCCACAGTTCTGCCCTGTGTCCTTCTGTTGTCTTCAACAGACAATTCAACTTCATTCTTCAGGCAGATTTCTGAACTAGTTTAATTGATTTGCTGCCCATATCTTCCTCTACTATAGAAAACATGGTTGTCACCCCTTGTATACCTGGATTATACTACTTCATTTAATGGTTTATTACCTCCCAAGGCAACATTTTCACTAGACTGATTCTTGCACAATAAGACATCCAGTGACATGGTGTAGCATTGTGTCTTTGAGCTTCAGTTCGGGAGTGACACAAATTTGGATTCAGCATTTTGCCAGTCAATCTCCTTTTCAGTTGTTGTGATAGAAGCTCACACTATCTTATCTAAAAAATGGAATTGTTGAGTCATTTATTTGGGAAGTTCATGGTTATTACTGGCTTCAGGAAAGGACGGATGTGAGGATTCAAACAATGTCTCAGAATTTGTTTTCCCTTTCTCTGTTTTCTTCTACGAATTTTATTTAAACTAAGACTCTCTCCCCATGTAATAAAGATGACCCTCCAAACCTGAGTTTCAGGCACTCAGAGTCCATACCTGTGGCCTCTTTGTTCCAGCATCCAAATCAGTCACCTGGCATTTAACCTCACCTGGCAAAGGAGTTGGGGGGCTCCTTTGTTCGTCAGGTTTATAACAGTCACTTCAAGTGGGGAAAGGGGACCTTAAAGAAAGGAAGCATTCAGAAGAAGAGAAAATATTAACAGTTTATTCAATTTAATAAATGTTGACATCTCTCTCTCTGTTTGTCCCTGCCTCTCTGACTCTCCGTCTCTCTCTCTCTAAATGTATATATACACACACACACATAAAGAGATTCTGGTTCAATCCCTGAGTAGGGAAGATCCCCTCAGGAGGGCATGGCAACCGACTCCAATATTCTTGACTGGAGAATCCCATGGACTGGGTCGCACAGCGTCAGACACAACTGAAGCGACTTAGCATGCACGCATATATTTATACACTAACATGCTGTGAAACTATCACTTCAATCAAGATAGTGAACATATCCTTTCTCTCCAAATAAGTTCCTTCATGTCCCTTTGCAATTCCCTGTCTCAATTCTTCCCACTTTATTCCATCCCTCTCCCCAGGCCACAAATAATCAGCTTTCTGTCACTATAGATTATCATTTCCAAATGTTAAATTTTAAATGAATTATATGGTGTGTCTTCTCTTCTGTCTGGCCTCTTTCACTCAGCATAATTATTTTGAAATGTATCCCTATCATGGTACACATGCATACTTCTTTCTGTAACTAAGTGTTATTCCATTGTAAGGATGTCCTACAAGTTGTTTATCCACTCCCTACTGATAGAAGTTTTGGTTGTTCCCCAAAGACAAGCTTGGGTCCTAAGCCCCAGTACATGTGAATGTGAACTTATCTGGAAATAGGGTCTTTGCAGATGTAATCAAGCTAAGGATTTGGGGATGCCATCTTCCTGGATTTAGAGTGGATCCTAAATCCAAAGACTGGTGTCATAAGAGAAAAGATATTTGAGACATACAGAAATACAGGGAAGAAGGTCATGTAAACTCAGAAGAGAGTTGTAAATCCAGAAGAGCGTTGAGTTATAAAGTTACAAGGCAAGGAATATCAACAGCCATCAGAAGCTGGAAGAGGTAAGGAAGGAGTCTTCTCTCAAGGCTTTAGAGGATATGACTGCTAATATCTTGATCTCAGGATTCTGGCCTCCAGAACTATAGAAGAATGCATTTCTATTGTTTTTAGCCACCAGGTGTGTTGTAATGTGCTGTGACAGGCCTAAGAAACTAACATGGGGCTCTTACAAATAAAGCTGCTAAAATTCTTGAACAATCTTTTGTGTCATTATATGCTTTAATTTCTCCTTAATAAATACATAGGAGTTGAATGCTAGGTGATATGCTAAGTATATATTTAATATTCTAAGAAACTGCCAAACTGTTTTCCCAAGTGATTGTATCATTTTACATTCTGCTCAATAGCATATAAGAGTTTCAGTTACTCCATACCCCTAAAGATACTTAGCATGGTTAGTCTTTTTAACTTTAGTAATAAATAGGTCTACATTAGTGTGGTTTAGGTTTGCATTCCCTTATTAATGATATTTAGGATTTTTTCATGGATTTTTATCCATGCCACACTTTTTTTTTGATGAGGTGCTGTTTCAAATCTTCTGCCCATTTTTACTGCAATTTTTTATGTTCTTGGGATTTTTATATCTCTAGTTACAGGTCCTTTATCAGATATGTGATTTACAAGATTGTGTTCCATTTTGTGGCTACTCTTATTGTCCACAGTGTCTTTATATAAACAGTAGGTTCTATTTTTGATAAAGTTTAAATTTCCAATATTTTCTTTCATGGATTGTATTATTAGTGTCATGTCTAAAAGAAATATCCCTAACTCAATGTCAGAAACATTTCTTTCTTGCATGTTTTATTTTTTTTAGTTTTCTAGTTTGTAGTTTTATAGTATGTGCTAATTTTTTATACAGTTCAGGGTTCATTTGTTTTGCAAATGCATATCCAATTTTCCCCATACCAGGTGTTGAAAGCCTATCCCTTCACCGTTGACTTTCAAATTGACCACATATGTAGGAGTCCATTTCTAGATTCTACCCAGTTTCATTGATTTATTGGTCTACCATCATGTAATATCACACTATCTTGATTGTTATACATTTTAATAAGATTTGGAGTCAAGAAGAAGCTCTCTGACTCTTTTTAAAGTTATTTTGACTATTCTAGATACTTGCATTGCATTTCTACATTAATTTTAGAATGAACTCGTCAATTACTACAGAAAAATTGTGCTGATATTTTGAATGAGATTGAATTGAACCTACAGACTGATTTTAGGAGAATGGTCATCTAAAAAAAATTGTATCTTTTTATTCATTAACATGGTATATCTCTCAATTTGTTTAGATCTTTTAAATTTCTCTCAGTGATGTCTTATAGTTTTCCACACACAGATCTTACACAACCTTTGTCAGTGTGATCCCTAAGCATTTTAGATCTGTCACGCAATGTTGAGTGGTGTTTTTTTAAATGTTAACTTCCATTTTCCCCATGTATTACTGTATTTACAGTAATACAGTTTTCCATAAATAGATTTTAGATTGTACAATCTTGTTAAACTCACTTGTTACTTCTAGTAGCTTTTTTGTAGACTTCATAGTTTCCTTATTGAAGATCATGCCATCTGTGAATAAAGACAGTTTTTACCTGGTGGTTCAACTGGGAAAGAATTTGCTTTCAAGCACATTCAGGCTGTTGGAAGAATTTGTTTAGAGGTCACCAATAGCTGTAAGAGGTCACGTCTAATTCCTTACTTCATGGGCTTCCTCAACATGATTTCTTGCTTTATCCGGCCAACAAGAATAGCCACAGGGAGTCTTTTTGGAAAAGAGGCTTATATAATTTAACATAACAACAAGACTGACATCCTGAAACCTCAGGGAAAGAAGGTTATACAAAAATATAAATACTAGAAACCAGATCACACAGGGTCTGCCTACCACAGATTGTGACATGGGGTAGTAGTAACCTGGCTAAGTGTTTTGTGCTTGGGCATAGGGGCAGGTATGGGGTGTGTGTGTGTGCGCATTTGTTCCTTTCTTTCTTAAGTAGAAGGAGAATAATCAGGCCCTCTGCACTATCGTCAATTCTGTTTACAATTTTCACCTCCCTGTTTCATAAGTTAACACATGCGATGGTTAGTTTTATGGGTCAACTTAGCTAGGCTATCAGACCCAGTTATTTAATCAAACACTAGTTTCAGTGATGCTGAGAAAGTATTTTGTAGATGTGATTAACATTTATAAATCAGCTGACCTTAAATAAGTGAGATTACCTTCCATAACATGGGTGAACTTCATCCAACCAATTGATTGTCTTAAGAAAAAAAACAGATTTCCAAAAGAAGAAATTCAGCATTAATTCCTGTCTGATTTTCAGCCTCCCAGTCTTCTCTACAGATTTCAAATTTTACAGACTTCATAATTACATGAACCAATTCCTTAAAATAAATCTCTTAATACATATATATGTACATATATGTATACATATGTACATATATATATATATATATATATATCAGTTCAGTTCAGTTCAGTTCAGTCGCTCAGTCGTGTCCGACTCTCCGCGACCCCATGAATCACAGCACGCCAGGCCTCCCTGTCCATCACCAACTCCCGGAGTTCACTCAAACTCATGTCCACAGAGTCGGTGATGCCATCCAGCCATCTCATTCTCCGTCGTCCCCTTCTCCACCCACCCCCAACCTTTCCCAGCATCAGAGTCTTTTCCAGTGAGTCAACTCGTCGCATGAGGTGGCCAAAGTATTGCAGTTTCAGCTTTAGCATCAGTCCCTCCAATGAACATCCAGGATTGATCTCCTCTAGAATGGACTGGTTGGATCTCCTTGCAGTATAAGGGACTCTCAAGAGTCTTCTCCAACACCACAGTTCAAAAGCATCGATTCTTCGGTGGTCAGCCTTCTTCACAGTCCAACTCTCACATCCATACATGACCACGGGAAAAACCATTGCCTTGACTAGACGGACCTTGGTTGGCAAAGTAATGTCTCTGCTTTTTAATATACTATCAAGATTGGTCATAACTTTCCTTCCAAGGAGCAAGCGTCTTTTAATTTCCTGGCTGCAATCAGCATCTGCAGTGATTTTGGAGCCCAAAAAAACAAAGTCTGACACTGTTTCCACTGTTTTTCCATCTATTTCCCATGAAGTGATGGGACCAGATGCCATGATCTTTGTTTTCTGAATGTTGAGCTTCAAGCCAACCTTTTCACTCTCCTCTTTCACTTTCATCAAGAGGCCTTTGAGTTCCTCTTCACTTTCTGCCATAAGGGTGGTGTCATCTGCATATCTGAGGTTATTGATATTTCTCCCGGCAATCTTGATTCCAGCTTGTGCTTCTTCCAGCCCAGCGTTCCTCATGATGTACTCTGCATATAAGTTAAATAAGCAAGGTGACAATATACAACCTTGACGTACACCTTTTCCTATTTGGAACCAGTCTGTTGTTCCATGTCCAGTTCTAACAGTTGCTTCCTGACCTGCATACAGGTTTCTCAAGAGACAGGTCAGGTGGTCTGGGATTCCCATCTCTTTCAGAATGTTCCACAGTTTATTGTGATCGACACAGTCAAAGGCTTTGGCATAGTCAATAAAGCAGAAATAGATGTTTTTCTGAAACTCTCTTGCTTTCTCCATGATCCAGCGGATGTTGGCAATTTGATCTCTGGTGCCTCTGCCTTTTCTAAAACCTGCTTGAACATCTGGGAGTTCACGGTTTACATACTGCTGAAGCCTGGCTTGGAGAATTTTGAGCATGACTTTACTAGCGTGTGAGATGAGTGCAATTGTGCGGTAGTTTGAGCATTCTTTGGCATTGCCTTTCTTTGGGATTGGAATGAAGACTGACCTCTTCCAGTCCTGTGGCCACTGCTGAGTTTTCCAAATCTGCTGGCATATTGAGTGCAGCACTTTCACAGCATCATCTTTCAAGACTTGAAATAGCTCAACTGGAATTCCATCACCTCCACTAGCTTTGTTCGTAGTGATGCTTTCTAAGGCCCACTTGACTTCACATTCCAAGATGTCTGGCTCTAGGTCAGTGATCACGTTATCGTGACTATCTTGGTCGTGAAGATCTTTTTTGTATAGTTCTTCTGTGTATTCCTGCCACCTCTTCTTAATATCTTCTGCTTCTGTTAGGTCCATACCATTTCTGTCCTTTATCGAGCCCATCTTTGCATGAAATGTTCCCTTGGAATCTCTAATTTTCTTGAAGAGCTCTCTTGTTTTTCCTATTCTGTTGTTTTCCTCTATTTCTTTGCATTGATCACTGAGGAAGTCTTTCTTATCTCTCCTTGCTATTCTTTGGAACTCTGCATTCAGATGCTTATATCTTTCCTTTTCTCCTTTGCTTTTCGCCTCTCTTCTTTTCACAGCTATTTGTAAGGCCTCCTCAGACAGCCATTTCGCTCTTTTGCATTTCTTTTCCATGGGGATGGTCTTGGTCCCTGTCTCCTGTACAATGTCACGAACCTCCGTCCAGAGTTCATCAGGCACTCTATCAATCAGATCTAGTCCCTTAAATCTATTTCTCACTTCCACTGTATAATCATAAGGGATTTGATTGAGGTCATATCTGAATGGTCTAGTGGTTTTCCCTACTTTCTTCAATTTAAGTCTGAACTTCGCAATAAGGAGTTCATGATCTGAGCCACAGTCAGCTCCTGGTCTTGTTTTCGCTAACTGTATACAGCTTCTCCATCTTTGGTTGCAAAGAATATAATCAATCTGATTTCGGTGTTGACCATCTGGTGATGTCCAAGGTAAGGTACAGCGGCTGCACTTTGCTGGAGCGGCTGTGAAGAGATTTTCCACGACCAAGGTAAGAGAAACCCAAATAAGACGGTAGGTATTGCTAGGGGGCACCAGAGGGCGGACAGACTGATATCATAATCACAGGAAACTAGCCAATCTGATCACATGGACCACAGCCGAATGTGGTCCACTGGAGAAGGGAATGGCAAACCACTTCAGTATACTTGCCTTGAGAACCCCATGAACAGTATCAAAGGGCAAAATGATAGGATACTGAATGAGGAATTCCCCAGGTCAGTAGGTGCCCAGTATGCTACTGGAGCTCAGTGGAGAAATAACTATAGAAGGAATAAAGGGATGGAGCAAAAGCAAAACCAATACCCAGTTGTGGATGTGACCAGTGATAGAAGCAAGGTCCGGTGCTGTAAAGAGCAGTATTGCATAGGAACCTGGAATGTTAGGTCCATGAATCAAGGCAAATTGGAAGTGGTCAAACAGGAGATGGCAAGAGTGAACGTTGACATTCTAGGAATCAGTGAATTAAAATGGACTGGAATGGGTGAATTTAACTCAGACGACCATTATATCTACTACTGTGGGCAGGAATCCCTTAGAAGAAATGGAGTAGCCATCATGGTCAACAAAAGAGTCCGAAATGCAGTACTTGGATGCAATCTTAAAAATGACAGGATGATTTCTGTTCGTTTCCAAGGCACACCATTCAATATTACAGTAATCCAGGCCTATGCCCCAACGAGTAATGCTGAAGAAGCCGAAGTTAATCGGTTCTATGAAGACCTACAAGACCTTTTAAATCTAACACCCAAAAAAGATGTCCTTTTCATTATAGGGGACTGGAATGCAAAAGTAGGAAGTCAAGAAACACCTGGAGTAACTGGCAAATTTGGCCTTGGAGCACGGAATGAAGCAGGGCAAAGGCTAATAGAGTTTTGTCAAGAGAATGCACTGGTCATATATATATATACACACACCCTATTGGTTTTGTTTCTCCAGAGAACTCTAACACAGCATACATTGGTTGACAGTTTTCATCTACTGTTAGCTTCCTCTTCATTCTTTTCACTTTTGTGGAGAAGACTCTTGAGAGTCCCTTGGACTGCAAGGAGATCCAACCAGTCCATTCTAGAGGAGATCAATCCTAGGTGTTCATTGGAAGAACTGATGCTAAAACTGAAACTCCGATACTTTGGCCACCTCCTGCGACGAGTTGACTCACTGGAAAAGACTCTGATGCTGGAAGGGATTGGGGGCGGGAGGAGACGGGGACGATAGAGAATGAGATGGCTGGATGGCATCACCGACTTGACGGACATGAATTTGAGTGAACTCCGGGAGTTGGTGATGGACAGGGAGGCCTGGCGTGCTGTGAGTCATGGGGTCGCAAAGAGTCGCACACGACTGAGCGACTGAACTGAACTGAACTGAATGCCCCTTTACTATTGTTTTAATGGAGTCTTACAAAGAAAATAATACAACTCTGTGCTCAATCTTAAAGTGGATATCAAGATATATTTTACTTGGTTGGGTAAAATTTGAACCTCCTCTAATGCAAATGGGCTACATGCATGCTTTTTAAAAATATGTCTCTTTAGAGTTTTCTTTAAATAGTGCTATCTATATTTAAATTATAAAGGAAAAAGAAAAAGATTTATACAAGTTATGGAATTCCAATTTCCAAATAAATTTCTTTAATATTTATGTAGGAAAACCAAGAGAGAGAAGCATAGCTAGTTCTTAGGTACAATAATTCATTCAGAGAGGTCAGCTATAATCGGGCAGAAACAGATGGCTACTTTGGTCTGTTCTGATGAGATACCCCAAGGAAATTTCATTTTCTTGACTCTTCATACAAAAAGCCAAGAAATTTGCAGCAGTTTTTCTACCTGTATAATGTATTTACAAGTGAGCATGAAAGTGTTAAAAAGCAAGCCATCAACTAGACTAGGCAATTAACCCAGCCACTGCTGCTAGTGTGCATGTGGAGACAGGAATGCATTTGGTGGTCAACAGAGAAAAGTGAACATTACTAAATAATGGCAAGATGACTTTACTATTTTAAGCAGGCATGGCTTTTCTCTACCTGTTGAAGTGTAAAAATTAACATATATATAAGCCCTTTTACTGCAATAACACAGAAAAAAGAAAGCTGGGTATCTATAACAGCTGTGACAGGTATGTTGGCAGGCACAGAAGAAAGTCACACTTCTATTTCAGCATTACATGGCTCTGGGTAGGAAACCACAGGAAGAGAAGTAACAACCTAAGTACTTGTGTATATGTTCATAAAAATTTTAAGTCTAAAAATCTAGTCATTATTGAGATACTGAAATTTTGTGCAACATTAATAACACTACTGTTAAGTTCTTCCATTATAGAAGGAATGCTTCTAAGTGATTTTCATGTACCATCATGGCGACCTCTTATCTCTAATCTCTTTTGCTGCAGACTCTCCCTAGCATAAAAGGTCTCAATAGAGTATGCTTATCAGACCAAACCAAGTCCCAATTTATTGGTTCTGTTTCATTCCTGCTTCAACTCTAGAGACATCATGATATGACTGCCATTCTCCCATCATACTTTACTTTATCTTAAACTTCCATTAATTCTATCCACTTGAGTTCACACACACAGACACAGACCTTTAACTCTTTCCCCTATTTGGCTTCAGTCTTTTCTCGCCTTCATTACAATCCTGTCCAGACTGATCCTTTAACATCAACTTAAGACTGAGCTTTCTGCAACATTACTCTTTTTGTTCCCCATCAGGGAATGGTGACTTTATTTACTATTAAAGAATAGTTGATTGACAATGTTGTGTTACTTTGAGGTATACAGCAAAGTGATTCAGCTGTGTGTGTGTCCTTTTTCAGATTCTTTTGTTTTTGTTGTTCAGTCTCTAAGTCATGTCTGACTCTCTGTGACCCTATGGATTTCAATACGCCAGGCTTCCCAGTCCTTCACTATCTTCCAGAGTTTGCTCAAACACAAGTCCACTGAGTTGGTGATGTCAACCATCCATTTCATCTTCTGTCACCCACTTCTCCTCCTGCCCTCAATCTTTCCCAGCATCAGCGTCTTTTCTAATGGTTCAGCTCTTCATATCAGGTGACCAAAGTACTGGAACCTCAGCTTCCGCATTAGTCCTTCCAATGAATATTCAAGGTTGATTTCCTTTAGGATTGACTAGTTTGATTTCCTTGCTGTCTAAGGGACTGACAAGAGTCTTCTCCAGCACCACAATTTGAAAGCATCAATTCTTTGGTGCTCAGCCTTCTTTATGGTCCACTTGTCACATTCATACCTGACTACTGGAAAAACCATAGCTTTGACTACAGGGACCTTTATGGGCAAAGTGATGTGTCTGCTTTTTAATATGCTGTCTAGTTTCGTCATAGCTTTTCTTCCAAGGAGCAAGCCTCATGTAATTTCATGGCTACAGTACCTGTCTGCAGTGATTTTGGATCCCAAGAAAACAAAATCTGTCACTGTTTCCATTGTTTCCCCATCTATTTTCCATGGAGTGATGGGACCAGATGCCATGAACTTAGTTTTTCGAATCCTGGGTTTTAATGTTGAGCTGGTATGTTTCAATGTTAGTCATTCAGTTGTGTCCAGCTCTTTGTGACCCCATGGACTGTAGCCTGCCAGGCTCCTCTGTCCATGGAATTTACCAGGCAAGAATACTGGAGTGGGTAGCCTTTCCCTCCTCAGGGAATATTCCCGACCCAGGGATTGAACCCAAATCTCCAGCACTGCAGTCAGAATCTTTACCATCTGAGCCACAAGGGAAGTCCTCTTTTCCCTCGTTGGTTATTGCAGAATATTGAATATATTTCCCTGTGCTCTACACTAGGTTATCAAGGTCCTTGTGTGTTACCTACACACAGCAATGTGCATCTGTTAATCCCAACATCCTAATTTATCCCACTCTCCCTTACCCCACTGGTAACCACAAGTTTGTTTTCTCTGTCTGTAGGACTAATTCTGTTTTGTTTATATTAATAAATTCATTTCTAGGATTCACTTTTTAAGATTACATATATAAGTGATATGACATTTGTCTTTGTCTAGCTTACTTCACTTAGCGTGATAATCTTTAGGTCCACCCATGTTGCTGCATATGGCATTATTTTACTTTCTCACAGCTGAGTAAGATTTCATTGTGCATGTGTGTGTCTGTGTGTGTGTGTATATATACACACATACCACATTTTCTCTATCCATTCATCCATCAGTGGCCATTCAGGTTGCTTTCATGTCTTGGCTTGGAGAAGGCAATGGCACCCCAATCCAGTACTCCTGCCTGGAAAATCCCATGGATGGAGGAGCCTGGTAGGCTGCAGTCCATGGGGTTGCTAAGAGTTGGACATGACTGAGCGACTTCACTTTCACTTTTCACTTTCATGCATTGGAGAAGGAAATGGCAACCCACTCCAGTGTTCTTGCCTGGAGAATCCCAGGAATGGCAGAGGCTGGTGGGTTACCATCTATGGGGTCACACGGAGTTGAACACAACTGAAGTGACTTAGCAGCAGCAGCATGTCTTGACTATTCAAATAGTGCTGCTAAGAACACTGAGGTGTATATATCTCTTTGAATTATGGTTTTATCTGGATATATCCCATCAATTCATGGCAAACAGATGGGGAAACAGTGGTTGACTTTATTTTTGAGGGCACCAAAATCACTGCGGATGGTGACTGCAGCCATGAAATTAAAAGACGCTTACTCCTTGGAAGGAAAGTTATAAGCAACCTAGACAGCATATTACAAAGCAGAGACATTACTTTGCCAACAATGGTCCATCTAGTCAAGACTACGGTTTTTCCAGTAGTCATGTATGAATGTGCGAATTTGACTATAAAGAAAGTTGAGTGCCAGAGAAGTGATGCTTTTGAACTGCCGTGTTGAAGAAGAGTCCCTTGGACTGCAAGGAGATCAAACTAGTCCATCTGAAAGGAAATCAGTCCTGAATATTCATTGGAAGGACTAATGCTGAAGCTGAAACTTCAAAACTTTGGCCACCTGATGCAAAGAGCTGACTCCTTAGAAAAGACCCTGATGCTGGGAAAGATTGAAGGCAGGAGAAGGGGACAACAGAGGATGAGATGGTTGGATGGCATCACCAACTTGATGGACATGAGTTTGGATAAACTCCGGGAGTTGGCGATGGACAGGGAAGCCTAGCATGCTGCAGTCCATGCGGTCACAAAGAGTTGGACATGACTGAGCAACTGAATTGAACTGATGCCCAAACAATTACTCTTAATAATTACAACTGAACTGATTACTATAATAAGCATCCTTATAATTTGGATTATGGTGGTTCACACCTATTTCTTTGTTGGTGAACCTGATAAGGATTCCATGATTGCCCAGAATATTACCATTAAATTATATTCATGTGTAAGGCCTGTCTCTGTCAATAAGTCAGCCAGTGAGAAGACACATGAAACAATCAGAGAAAGTCATAAAACAATAAGATGTGCTGAGTTTAATATAATTTTCCCTTTGAAAATCTTCTACTGCCACCTCCACTCATCAGTTCAGTTCAGTCACTCAGTCGTGTCCTACTCTTTGTGACCCTATGACTCACAGCACACCAGGCCTCCCTGTCCATCACCAAATCCTGGAATTCACTCAAACTCATGTCCATCGAGTCAGTGATGCCATCCAGCCATCTCATTCTCTGTCGTCCCCTTCTCCTCCTGCCCCCAATCCCTCCCAGCATCAGAGTCTTTTCCAGTGAGTCAACTCGTCGCATGAGGTAGCCAAAGTATTGGAGTTTCAGCTTTAGCATCAGTCCTTCCAATGAACACCCAGGATTGATCTCCTTTAGAATGGACTGGTTGGATTTCCTTGCAGTCCAAGGGACTCTTAAGAGTCTTCTCCAGCACCACAGTTCAAAAGCATCAATTCTTTGGCGATCAGCTTTCTTCACAGTCCAACTCTCACATCCATACATGACCACGGGAAAAACCATAGCCTTGACTAGATGGACCTTTGTTCACAAAATAATGTCTTTGCTTTTTAATATACTATCAAGGTTGGTCATAACTTTCCTTCCAAGGAGTAAGCGCCTTTTAATTCCATGGCTGCAATCAGCATCCGCAGTGATTTTGGAGCCCCAAAAAATAAAGTCTGACGCTGTTTCCACTGTTTCCCCATCTATTTCCCATGAAGTGATGGGACCAGATGCCATGATCTTAGTTTTCTGAATGTTGAGCTTCAAGCCAACCTTTTCACTCTCCTCTTTCACTTTCATCA
Organism: Moschus berezovskii; assembly: GCF_049115385.1. Lineage (NCBI taxonomy): Eukaryota > Metazoa > Chordata > Mammalia > Artiodactyla > Moschidae > Moschus > Moschus berezovskii. The sequence goes on along the minus strand of NC_142469.1, from coordinate 89,481,209 downwards.
AGAGGCTTTTTGTTCCTCTTCACTTTCTGCCATAAGGGTTGTGTCATCTGCATAGCTGAGGTTATTGATATTTCTCCTGGCAATCTTGATTCCAGCTTGTGCTTCCTCCAGCCCAGCATTCCTCATGATGTACTCTGCACAGAAGTTAAATAAGCAGGGTGACAATATACAACCTTGACGTACTCCTTTTCCTATTTGGAACAAATCTGTTGTTCCATGTCCAGTTCTAACTGTTGCTTCCTGACCTGCATACAGGTTTCTCAAGAGGCAGGTCAGGTGGTCTGGTATTCCTATCTCTTTCAGAATGTTCCACAGTTTATTGTGATCCACACAGTCAAAGGCTTTGGCATAGTCAATGAAGCAGAAATAGGTGTTTTTCTGGAACTCTCTTGCTTTCTCCATGATCCAGCGGATGTTGGCAATTTGATCTCTGGTGCCTCTGCCTTTTCTAAAACCTGCTTGAACATCTGGAAGTTCACGGTTCACGTACTGCTGAAGCCTGGCTGCTCCTGAATTCCTATAGACTATTTTTCTCCTCTTGTTTCATTCTTATACATCAATTTTTCTGTAGATACTTCCTTTACCTTCTATTCATTCTGTCTAGTTAAGCGAGGGATAAGATCTTGACAAAGTGGATCAGCACTACACTGCTCACCCAGTGATAGACCCTCAGTAAATATGTTGGGAATCAGCAGATATATAAAGAATGATGGAGTTATGTCTTTAGTTCCTGTTTTTTTTTGGATGTTTTCAGGAGGCAGAAAGAGAGCGAGAAGGTGCCATTTCTGGTCCTGGCTCTGAACAAAGTGTAAGCCCACATGTATGGTGACTGAGTATTTTGCAGAACAGTATGTAAAAGATTTGGATTTTTAAGAGTCCTGCATCATTATTTCCTTCTTCTATACTCCATGGTGGAATCTGTAAGAACATCACTTAGATAACAGTGAAAATAAAGGACTTGGGGACTCAAATCATATCCTTAAATATCCCAATATGATTTACTATTGTTGTAACTAAAATTCTGAGCCTCCCCAGTGACTCAGTAGTAAAGAATCCAGCTGCCAGTGCAGGAGACTTGGGTTCAAACCCTGGTCAGAAAAATACCCTTCTGAAGAAAATGGCAACCCACTCCAGTATCTTTGCAGGGAAGAATCCTGGAACAGAGGAACCTGGCAGGCTACAGCCCATGGGGTCCCAAAAAGTCGGACACAACTTAGTGACTGAGCATGAGCACCTAAAATTCTAATTAAAGTCTAACAATTGAAAAAACAAACATAAATAACTATAGTCCCTGCCTTTTCCTGTTTTTCTCTTTTTACACACTATAGGAAATATACCATGTTACTTAAAAACATTATGACACTAGACTCTTATTTTTGATTTGGACCATTAAATCCTTTTCTGTTTTGGTGTTATCACAGTTAAGAATACTTAAATACAGACTTGTTCTTGGAGTTTATAAGAGAGAGGTGTGATGACTACAAATATGCCAACATTTCTGCTCTGGCTTGAGATCTCTGGTGATGGAATCAAACGTAGCTCCCCTGGCCAAAGGTCAACTGGGTTATAGGCTAGGAATGCCCAGGATAGTGCTCAAGAACACAAGTTGCTGCCAGGCAGACCACGCAGACCGTCTCTGGGTGGAATCTGGATAGGGAAATTAGAGAGATAGCCAATGGGTGGGTAGTGAAAAGAACAGAAATATAAAAAGACAAGCAGAAACTAAAGAAAGGAGCATAGTCACACGTACACATAGTCACATAGTCGCTGGACCACAGAGCAACTGTGGATCTTCAAACACAACTGTTCCTATTCTGTGTTTCTTGGACAGTTCAATCAATCTTCATGCCACTCATCTCACTGTAACCCCATTGCTGGGGGTGGCTGTAATCTCCTGACCAGCACAGGGCTTAAACCAATACATTCTTTCCTATTATCATTCATTGTTGTTCTTGACTCTCAGATCTGATAAAAACTTACAAGTGCAGCGCAGTGGATACTGTTAGTCACTATTTGACATCTATTCCCATCTGCAGCCTTCTTTATTTATAGAAAACCAAGATGTGAAAAGGAATTGTCTAGGAGGCTTCTGAGTTTTCTGGTTCCTAAGAAAGCTACAGGAAGATACACTATTCTTTTCTCCTGGTTGCTGGCTTGTCTGAGAATGAAGCTGACGCTGAGGGAAGCCAAAAAGAGGGAGGCAGAATGGGTGCCTGGTGACATGCCTAAGCCATTAAATCAATATAAAGCCAACTCTCCTCCTGGACTTGCCAATATTCAAGATAAAAAAATCTTTTATGTTTAAATCCTTTTGATTTGGATTCCTATTACCATGTAAAATATGTAGTTGGAGTTTGGCATTTCTCCTTTTTATCAGTTGAAGATTTGTTAAAAATAAGAGGATGGGAACATTTGGGGTATGGGGAAGGGTACCATTGGATTTTTCCTATGATGGAGAAAATTTTCAACAATGACCCTGGCATCCTACCTCCAGACCTGACACTTCATCCCCACTGTGCCAAGAAAGAAAAATCAGTCCTCTGGTCCATAGCATGTCCTTCGGCCTGAGGTTCCAGAGCAAGCACCGGAATTGGAGGCCTAAAGTACAGGGAGCCCTTGAGAGGACCAATGTCCACCCAACACATCTCTCCTGGTTCCTGGTCATCCACTTAGATCTTCAACCCTGGGACTCAAAGTAGGGGTGTTAAATTCAAGTGATATGAGAACCCAGAGAAAGGGGACATTTCAAGGTCTCTTCATAATGTACACTTCAGTGTGAATGATTTTGAGATGCTTTCTTCAAACTGAGTTTTCCTATGGGAGAGAGAAAAACCAAAAAGGAGAAGGGGGAGGAAACAAAGTTTCCGGTAAAGGCAAAGTTTTAGTATAATAGTTTTAATCATTAAAAAAAAAAAAATGCACAGATTGAGGGGCTTAGACATCTTAAATTTTATTTGTCACAGTTCTGGAGGCAAGAAGTCTAAGATCAAGAAGTCAGTAGGTTTCCTTTCTTATGAGGCCTCTCTCCTTGGCTGGCAGATACCTGTCTTCTCCTGTGTCCACGCAGGGTTGTTCCTCTGTGCCTGCGCACCTCCTGTCTCTTTACATATCCAAATTTTCTCTTCCTCCAAAGACACCAATCACATTGGATTAGGGCCCACCCTAAGGGCCTCATTTTAATTTACCTGCCTCTTCAAAGGTCCAGTCTCTAAATACAGTCACATGCTGAGGTTGTGGAAGTTAACAGCTTCAACATATGAATGGGGTGGGGGTGAGGCAGGCACAATGCAACCCACAGCAGGGAAGGATGGGATTTGTGATACCAGTGAAAAAAAATCCTTCCTGGGCACTGAGACACCACTGGTTCCCTGCAACATCTAGGAAATCTGAGCACATGTGGTAGGTGAGAGCCCAGGAGAGCTGGCCCAAGGACCCTCAGTGGTGGCCTTGCCGAGGCCACTCAAAGGGCTGCGCTTTTCTCACGGTCCGTGCTGTTCCCTGCATGCCCGTCTCCCTGGTCCTTCCAAAATGGAATCAGCCTCCCAGTTCAGAACCACATGAGTTACTATAAATTCATGGTTTTTAACAACAGCCACCGAGAGGCTTGCTGGATTTCCACACATGTTTAAAAGCCATGGGCTTATTCCCTGACTGGCCAGAATGCTGAATGCCATTAAAAATATCAGTCTGAGGACTCCTGTGGTCAGAGTCAAACAGGTTTTATCTCCCCATGCTGGGCAGTGCTGCTTCCCTGAATATTTATCAAAGCAGACGAGCAACATTCAATCACATGGATCTCCTCGTCTGAAAATCTCTCTTCTGTGTCAGCAACCAGGTGGGATTTCTACCAAAGATTCCTCTTGCACAATAGGCTGACCTTGAACTCCATGAGTTTCAGGAAAAGCAGTGGGGTGTTTCTTGTTGACCAAACAGAGTAAACATTTCCAAAACCCGTCGCCGTCTGTCACACTGGGACTCCAGGTGCTGTCTCGTGGAAAACCGGCAATTAGTCATCCATGAAAACAGAGCAGGGGGAGAGCTGTGTTTCTAGTGATTATTTTCCAATTTCTGAATACTTAATGTTATCATCTATATTATATTTGATAAGCTGCATTTTTCCCTCTTGTGTTTCCCATCGTGTTTACTTCCTAGCCTAACTGGGCTTGTACACACAGGAAATCTCTGCCTGTCAGCCTCGAGTGGTAGAAAGGGGGAGATGCCCTCAAGCGCAGGAGTGAGCCGGGCTCAAGGCAGGCGGCCATTCATGGGCTTACTCCAGGCTCTGTCTCCCTCCTCTCCAGCTCTGCTTCACACAGTCTTTTTGCAGGTCCTTCTGACACTAGCTGTGAGCCACACATATAGCCCCCTGGCAGGAGCCTCCCCCTGCCCCAATCCCAGCTTCTGTCATCATGAGATGTTTGGACACCTGATGACAAATTTACCACGATGCTGGGCTTTCAAAATGATCCGCAACTTCATTTGCAAGGAGCCAGTTTTCAGAATGCATCTTTTAGGCAAGCTCCACATTAACGTCTCCAGAGGTTTCTCTGTATATCCCCAGTGCACGTGCTGGCAAGGAAGATCAAGTCTGAATGTGTCCATGTGCCTCCAGGGACGCATTCTCTCTCCCGTAGCCTCTCCAGCTTTCTGTGAGTGAGCAATGGGATAAGGACTTTCTAGCTGGTGGGTCTAGATGGGGAGAAAGAGCACCCTTATCCCCATGCTGGAAATTCTAATTTTCAGTTATGTAATCAGCAAATTCAGTAGAGGTGAGAATGTCACAAAACAAGCAGGGTCCTTGGGTACCTCTTGTCTACTGAAAGTGAATCATGACACTTCTGTGGCAATGAACCTGAATTGCCTGATATTCATTTCTGTCACAACTAGCCTTGGGTTTCTGCCTCCAAGGGCATGTGTTCATTACAGTTAGGAGAAATGTGAAACAGTGAAGGAGAAGTGACATTCTTATTCAACCCCACATTGTGCTCCATCAAGTTTTCACTTCCCCTCCACACCTGATTTTTATGGGAAACTGGTAAGAGCTATAATTACTATTAGAAAGAAATAGGTCAGAACTACACTTTTGCTTGCATAGAGGGCCTCAGTGGCAAAGGAGAAGCACCTGAACAGAGATACTACTTGCCACTCTGTCTTCCTGTTATGGGTTAAAACCTGGTCAGTACCATCCACCAAGATGGTGGATGAAAAATGAAATCAACCCCTTATGTCAGGAGTCAGAGACAGGGAGTCTATCCTCATTGGTGAAAGTGAAAGTGAAGTCGCTCAGTCGTGTCTGACTCTTTGCGACCCCATGGACTGTAGCCTACCAGGCTCCTCTGTCCATGGGATTTTCCAGGCAATAGTACTGGAGTGGATTGCCATTTCCTTCTTCAGGGGATCTTCCCAACACAGGGATCGAACCCAGGTTTCCCTCATTGTAGACAGATGCTTTACCATCTGAGCCACCAGGGAAGGCCATCCTTGTTGGTAGCTTGGTGCAAAACTGTCAGTCTGACACCCTCTCATTCCTTTCTAATTCTATTTTCCCAAAGTGTAAAATGATGGAACTATCTGAAATGTGTGCCATATTATATAGAGAAAGAAGCTGAGCTCAAGCCTCAGAAAAATTGCTAATAGCAAAGAAATGAAAGGAAGTTCTGTAGAACTATTCAGAAAACGATGGCCATCTTCGATACATACCTCTGGCCAGTTGGCTCCCCAAGCGTCTGACAATGTTGCTTGATTACAAACTTACCACAGCCATGGGGCAGAATTAAGAAATCATTTGCTCATCACTGAGGAACCAGTTAGAGCTTCAAGAGTGTTTCTGACTTACCAGCTGATGGTCACCTCAGCCTAGCTCTACAGCTGCCTCCTGCAACTCAGGCTGCCTGCGTCTCTGTGACTGTCTTACTTTCCCTCTTTGCAGCCTGACATGGCTCTTGTTTCTCATTTTGCCTCTTCCTGGGAAAGCCAGTTCAGTGGAAGCATGAGTCTGAGGGAACTGCAGTGGAGATATTTTGGTAGACAGTTCAGTTCAGTTCAGTCGCTCAGTCGCGTCCGACTCTTTGTGACCCCAAGAACTGCAGCACGCCAAGCTTCCCTGTCCATCAGCAACTCCTGAGGCTTGCTCAGACTCATGTCCATCGAGTTGGTGATGTCTTCCAACCATCTCATCCTCTGTCATCCCCTTCTCCTCCTGCCTTCAATCTTTCCCAGCATCAGGGTCTTTCCCAATAAGTCAGGCCAAACTATTGGAGTTTCAGCTTAAGCATCAGTCCTTCCAATGAATATTCAGGACTGATTTCCTTGAGGATTGACTGGTTTGATCTCCTTGCAATCGAGAGACTCTAAAGAGTCTTCTCCAACACCACAATTCAAAAGTATCAATTCTTCAGCACTCAGCTTTCCTTATAGTCCAACTCTCACATCCATACATGAGATGTGAGTCCAACTCTCACATCCATACATTTTGGTAGACACACTCCTTCAAATTCCATCCAAGTGCTCAAAAAATTCATGGCAACGTGGCGTTCTCCTTGTATTTATGTGGTTTCAATGTCCACCAGCGTCATGTAGGTCAGTCTGACTCTAATAGTAAATTTTAAGGCCTGTTGGAATCTGCACATGATTTCTCCTGATTCTTGATAGTTAGCTTGCTCAGGGCGTCTCACATCTCCACCTTGTGTGCATTTGCACTGCCTCAGTCACTGCCAAGCGACAAGCCTCACCTTTGGCTGGCAAGGGGCGGAGCTGGGACTGGAGTTCGCAGTCTTTGCCTCAGTGGTAGGGGGAGTAGAAAGGGAGGTGGATAGTGGTGGTAAAAGGGGATAGTTCAGTTGAGTTCAGTCGCTCAGTCGTGTCCGACTCTTTGCAACCCCATGAACTGCAGCATGCCAGGCCTCCCTGTACATCAACTCCTGGAGTTTACCCAAACTCATCTCCATTGATAACCAGGAGAATGATCTGACACCAAGCAGGCCAATAGAGTGACATGACTAGAGGCTCAATGCCCAGAATGTCTCAGATGTGAAGGTGTTGGGGACAACACAGGCCTGGCTTATCTAATCTATCACCTTGTGATACAATTGGAGGAAAATTTGGAGTTCTACAGAAAAAGTTGTCATTCCCAAACCTTATTTCAAGATGTTGCTGTCTCACCAGAGTTTTAACCTAACTGATGTTGAATTATGTGTGGCACTCTTGCTCTTTTAAGTGGCTGCTTTTTCAGGTAAGAACACACTTTTGCAGTAGGGCATATCTTGGTTCAAAGCCCAGGCCTTCTTGTAACCTGTCAAGGAAGCCACCTTGCTGAACGGGCTCTCTTGTCTATAAGAAGGCACCAAATTACCCATCTTCAGGGTGTTATGACGACTGGAGCAATATGTGTACCGATAATCTATCACAAGTATCTAACAACACAGAAAGTGCTCAATAAAGGAAAGATATTTCAATTTCTAGTAAAGTGCCAGGGAAGAATGGATTCAGGAACCTAGAGGCAATTGAATGCATCTTCCCAATACCTGGGCTTCCCCTGTGGCTCAGCTGGTAAAGAATCTGCCTGCAATGCGAGAGACTTGGGTTTGATCCCTGTGCTGGGAAGATCCCCCTGGAGAAGGGAAAGGCTACCCACTCCAGTACTCTGTCCTGGAGAATTCCATGGACTGTATCATCCATGGGGTCACAAAGAGTCAGCGACTTTCACTTTCTTTCCCAATACCTAGAAGCATTTAACAAGTAACCAGATTTAGGGACACATTTTTCACTGGGGAAATTGTATATGAACACATTTTAAACACACATTTGCAAGAGTTCAACAGAAACAGCACATGTTCTTTCTTAGCTTTTTCAGGAATTACCATGATCCCTGAAGAAAACACCTAGTTCTTGTTAATCACAGAGAAAACTGCAACCTCAAACCAAGAAATGGTCTCTATTGCACTGCTCAGTGGTGTCTTCAGTTCAGTTCAGTTCAGTTCAGTCGCTCAGTCGTGTCCGACTCTCCGCGACCCCATGAATCACAGCACGCCAGGCCTCCCTGTCCATTACCAACTCCCGGAGTTCACTCAAACTCATGTCCATAGAGTCGGTGATGCCATCCAGCCATCTCATTCTCCGTCGTCCCCTTCTCCTCCCGCCCCCAACCTTTCCCAGCATCAGAGTCTTTTCCAGTGAGTCAACTCGTCGCATGAGGTGGCCAAAGTATTGCAGTTTCAGCTTTAGCATCAGTCCCTCCAATGAACATCCAGGATTGATCTCCTCTAGAATGGACTGGTTGGATCTCCTTGCAGTATAAGGGACTCTCAAGAGTCTTCTCCAACACCACAGTTCAAAAGCATCGATTCTTCGGCGGTCAGCCTTCTTCACAGTCCAACTCTCACATCCATACATGACCACGGGAAAAACCATTGCCTTGACTAAACGGACCTTGGTTGGCAAAGTAATGTCTCTGCTTTTTAATATACTATCAAGGTTGGTCATAACTTTCCTTCCAAGGAGCAAGCGTCTTTTAATTTCATGGCTGCAATCAGCATCTGCAGTGATTTTGGAGCCCAAAAAAACAAAGTCTGACACTGTTTCCACTGTTTTTCCATCTATTTCCCATGAAGTGATGGGACCAGATGCCATGATCTTTGTTTTCTGAATGTTGAGCTTCAAGCCAACCTTTTCACTCTCCTCTTTCACTTTCATCAAGAGGCTTTTGAGTTCCTCTTCACTTTCTGCCATAAGGGTAGTGTCATCTGCATATCTGAGGTTATTGATATTTCTCCCGGCAATCTTGATTCCAGCTTGTGCTTCTTCCAGCCCAGCGTTCCTCATGATGTACTCTGCATAGAAGTTAAATAAGCAAGGTGACAATATACAACCTTGACGTACACCTTTTCCTATTTGGAACCAGTCTGTTGTTCCATGTCCAGTTCTAACAGTTGCTTCCTGACCTGCATACAGGTTTCTCAAGAGGCAGGTCAGGTGGTCTGGGATTCCCATCTCTTTCAGAATGTTCCACAGTTTATTGTTATCGACACAGTCAAAGGCTTTGGCATAGTCAATAAAGCAGAAATAGATGTTTTTCTGAAACTCTCTTGCTTTCTCCATGATCCAGCGGATGTTGGCAATTTGATCTCTGGTGCCTCTGCCTTTTCTAAAACCTGCTTGAACATCTGGGAGTTCACGGTTTATATACTGCTGAAGCCTGGCTTGGAGAATTTTGAGCATGACTTTACTAGCGTGTGAGATGAGTGCAATTGTCCGGTAGTTTGAGCATTCTTTGGCATTGCCTTTCTTTGGGATTGGAATGAAGACTGACCTCTTCCAGTCCTGTGGCCACTGCTGAGTTTTCCAAATCTGCTGGCATATTGAGTGCAGCACTTTCACAGCATCATCTTTCAAGACTTGAAATAGCTCCACTGGAATTCCATCACCTCCACTAGCTTTGTTCGTAGTGATGCTTTCTAAGGCCCACTTGACTTCACATTCCAAGATGTCTGGCTCTAGGTCAGTGATCACGTTATCGTGACTATCTTGGTCGTGAAGATCTTTTTTGTACAGTTCTTCTGTGTATTCCTGCCACCTCTTTTTAATATCTTCTGCTTCTGTTAGGTCCATACCATTTCTGTCCTTTATCGAGCCCATCTTTGCATGAAATGTTCCCTTGGAATCTCTAATTTTCTTGAAGAGCTCTCTTGTTTTTCCTATTCTGTTGTTTTCCTCTATTTCTTTGCATTGATCACTGAGGAAGTCTTTCTTATCTCTCCTTGCTATTCTTTGGAACTCTGCATTTAGATGCTTGTATCTTTCCTTTTCTCCTTTGCTTTTCGCCTCTCTTCTTTTCACAGCTATTTGTAAGGCCTCCTCAGACAGCCATTTCGCTCTTTTGCATTTCTTTTCCATGGGGATGGTCTTGGTCCCTGTCTCCTGTACAATGTCACGAACCTCCGTCCAGAGTTCATCAGGCACTCTATCAGTCAGATCTAGTCCCTTAAATCTATTTCTCACTTCCACTGTATAATCATAAGGGATTTGATTGAGGTCATATCTGAATGGTCTAGTGGTTTTCCCTACTTTCTTCAATTTAAGTCTGAACTTCGCAATAAGGAGTTCGTGATCTGAGCCACAGTCAGCTCCTGGTCTTGTTTTCGCTAACTGTATACAGCTTCTCCATCTTTGGCTGCAAAGAATATAATCAATCTGATTTCGGTGTTGACCATCTGGTGATGTCCATGTGTAGAGTCTTCTCTTGTGTGTCTTACTATTTTTCAAATGGATAAATAAGAAAGTTTCCTGTTCAAAGGAACACAAAGTGTTCCCTGTTGGAAACAGAAAAACTTATATTTAAAGCAAAATCACTTTCTCAGTATTAGAAAGCATCATTTTTTCCCTCCTGTTTTCCATAAGGCTTAATGGTAAATGGAGACCAGACTGGGATGATTACAGACAAATAAGCATTATAATTTCTATGTGAAGGGGTTTTTTGTTTGTTTTGGGGTCAGAGAATTAGATCCCTTTTGCCTCTGAATTTTGACTGTGTGTGTGAGAGAGACTCAGAGACAGACTGTTACTCATAGAATGGATTCAGCTTTACTCTACTAAAAAGAAGATCTAGGTCCCCAAAGTGGAGTTTCAGAGATGCTTCCTTGTTAACTGAAAAATAAGCATATACAGAAGTTTCTTAAATTCATATTCTTCTTGGGGATGATGTAGATGAACTGAAAAAGAATACACTAAAATTACAGATGTTGTCTTTCTTGGTGTGAGTTTAGCTCCTTCTCCCTTATCTTGACATTTTGCCCTGGCAGACCAAAATCCTCTGAAATGGAGATCCCATCTTAGAATTACGTACCACTGCTACTCAGTGCTTCATATTCTATTCCTCCTTTCCTTTTCCAGTTACACTTCTTAAATGAGTGAATACAGATAATTACCAAGGACTCCTTATTCAATTAGCCCCCTGTGATCCACATATACTTCCAGTACCCTACTAAAAATGGAGTCAAAGTTTCTAATGATCTCCTAATCAATTTTCACATCTTTTCTCGACCTATTCAGTTCAGTTCAGTCGCTCAGTCGTGTCCGACTCTTTGCAACCCCATGAATCACAGCACGCCAGGCCTCCCTGTCCATCACCAACTCCTGGAGTTCACTCAAACTCATGTCCATCAAGTTGGTGATGCCATCCAGCCATCTCATTCTCCGTCGTCCCCTTCTCCTCCCGCCCCCAACCTTTCCCAGCATCAGAGTCTTTTCCAGTGAGTCAACTCGCCGCATGAGGTGGCCAAAGTACTGGAGTTTCAGCTTTAGCATCAGTTCTTCCAATGAACACCCAGGACTGATCTCCTTTAGAATGGACTGGTTGGATCTCCTTGCAGTCCAAGGGACTCTCAAGAGTCTCCTCCAGCACCACAGTTCAAAAGCATCAATTCTTCAGTGATCAGCTTTCTTCACAGTCCAACTCTCACATCCATACACGACCACTGGAAAAACCATAACCTTGACTAGACGGACCTTGGTTGGCAAAGTAATGTCTCTGCTTTTTAATATGCTGTCTAGGTTGGTCATAACTTTCCTTCCAAGGAGTAAGCGCCTTTTAATTTCATGGCTGCAATCAGCATCCGCAGTGATTTTGGAGCCCAAAAAAATAAAGTCTGACACTGTTTCCACTGTTTCCCCATCTATTTCCCATGAAGTGATGGGACCAGATGCCATGATCTTTGTTTTCTGAATGTTGAGCTTCAAGCCAACCTTTAAACTCTCCTCTTTAACTTGCATCAAGAGGCTTTTGAGTTCCTTTTCACTTTCTGTCATAAGGGTGGTGTCATCTGCATATCTGAGGTTATTGATATTTCTCCCAGCAATCTTGATTCCAGCTTGTGCTTCTTCCAGCCCAGCGTTCCTCATGATGTACTCTGCATATAAGTTAAATAAGCAGGGTGACAATATACAGCCTTGACGTACTCCTTTTCCTATTTGGAACCAGTCTGTTGTTCCATGTACAGTTCTGACTGTTGCTTCTTGACTTGCATACAGGGTTCTCAAGAGGCATTTCAGGTGGTCTGGTATTCCCATCTCTTTCAGAATGTTCCACAGTTAATTGTGATCCACACAGTCAAAGGCTTTGGCATAGTCAATGAAGCAGAAATAGATGTTTTTCTGAAACTCTCTTGCTTTCTCCATGATCCAGCGGATGTTGGCAATTTGATCTCTTGTGCCGCTGCTTTTTCTAAAACCTGCTTGAACATCTGGGAGTTCACGGTTCACATTTTGCTGAAGCCTGGCTTGGAGAATTTTGAGCATGACTTTACTAGCGTGTGAGATGAGTGCAATTGTCCGGTAGTTTGAGCATTCTTTGGCATTCCCTTTCTTTGGGATTGGAATGAAGACTGACCTTTTCCAGCTCTGACCTATAAGTTCTTTAAATGTACTGGATATCTACTCTCAGTTTCTGTACTTTTTCCTTCAAAAATTTGAGTACCCGCATTATTTTTCAACTGCAAATCCCTAGTCTTAATCTTGTTACTTTTACTTCAGTTTGAAATATTCAGCTGCATGGTTTTAATATCTTGGTTTACTTGTTGATTTAGTAAGCTATATAAAATTATTGAAGTGTGTTCATTTTATATTTGTATGAGAGTCATGACTTTAACTTTTTAATAAAGTTAAAACAATTGTTTTCTAATTCTGTGGCTTCCCAGGTGGTGCTAGTGGTAAAGAACCTGCCTGCCAATGCAGGAGATATGAGATGCAGGTTCATTCCCTGAGTAGGGAAGATCCCCTGGAGAAGGAACTGGTAAACCCATTCTAATATTCTTGCCTAGATAATCCCACGGATAAAGGAACCTGGAGGGCTGCAGTCCATAGGGCTGCAAAGAGTCAGACACAACTAAAGCGAAATAGCTTGTTTTCTAACTCTATGGGCCTTCACAGATCTCTAAAAATACAATTTGTTAATACCACTATATTTGCTAAAATTTGTTAATATAACTCTCTGAAGCTCAACTGATTTTACTAAAGAAGTTTCAAAGTAATATTTGGGGCCCAAAATATTCAGAAGAAACATGGCAATCTATGTTTCAGCACAATTTGACTCTGTCCTACAGTAGGGGCTATCAAATTTGAACCTGTATCAGAATCATCTCTAGGGCTTATTGAAGCAAGATTCCCAGGCCCAATCCCAGAGTTTTGAGTCACTCAGTCTGAGGTGGGGCCCAAGAATTTGTGTTCTAATAAGCTCCCAGTGACAAAAGATGCTGGTGGTCCAGGGACAACACTTTAAGAACCACTGTCTGTAGGTAAACCTAAATTTATTGATTATATTGCTTAGAAAGATCATCTAATATTGGTCTAACCCTTTCATGGATCACTGCCTTGCCAAGACAAAAGGGCTTGTGTACCTCAGTGAAGCTATGAGCCGGGCCCTGCAGGGCCATCCAAGATGGACGGGTCAAAGTGAAGAGTTCTGACTAAACCTGGTCCACCGGAGGAGGACATGGCAACCCACTCAAGTATTCTTTTCAGGAAAACCCCATGAATAGTATGGCAAGGCAGAAAGATATAATATCAGAAGATGAGCCCCCCAGGTGAGAAGGTGTTTAATATGCTACTGGGGAAGAGCAGAGAGCAATTATTAAAGAGTCAGACACGACTTAGTGACTGAACAAAACAACATTGGTCAAAAGATTCCACTTTATCAATAATAGCTCTTTTCTTTCCCATAAATTTGACAACCATTTTCTCATCTAATCCCCTGGAGAAGGAAATGGTAACCCACTCCAGTATTCTTACCTGGAGAATCCCATGGACGGAGAAGCCTGGTAGGCTACAGTCCACGGGGTCGCAAAGAGTCGGACACGACTGAGCAACGGGACGGAACGGGGTTTTTCTTAAATATCCCATCGCCTTCACTAAATTTTATTTATATATAAAAGTAAATCAAACATTTTTACATTGTTTTTAGTTTGATTTGGCAAAATAAAACTATCCTTCCCACTCTCCACCCCACCTCTCATCCCTGGCAAAATAAATTACCTATTCTGTTTTTTCCCCTTAACATGAGGCTTTCTTGGACTGAAAGTACAAAAATCACAGCACAATTTGAATAAATGTTTCTTATGTAAGATGAAGATAGAATGAAAATACGTTATTTAAAACCTATTAAATGTATGCTCATTGTCTGATTTTATTATTGCTAAGTTTGCAGGTCATTTTTATCAATAATATGACAACTGCACATGCAATTGGGGTATTGACATTTTGCATATATGCAGTGCTCTGAGAAGTATGAAAATATAGCTACAAAATCTATGCCTGCACAGCTTACTGCTTCTGTTAATGCAATTTTTACCATTAGGCCATCTTCACTAACATTAACTTTAGCATTTCAGTATCTTTGTCAACATGCTTTTACTATTCCAAGAATCTCTTGCCCAGGAAGATAAAAGTTGCAAATAACTTCATTTCTTATTCCAGGAACTTCCCAAAACACCATTTAAATGAATATCACACTGTTCAACTCTTCAATAAATAGCATCAAACATCTGTTTACTCATCACAGCTCTTTAAAACCTTTGCCTTAAAATCCTTTCCTTCTTTGATCTATTTAGATTTCATCTAAACTAAAATCCTAAACTATTCTATCATGATACTTATCCAATCCTAATCAAATACCTGTACTAAAAGATCTACCTTAAACCAGACTCCAAAAGCTCATATACATCCCTATCCAAGACTCTATCAAGCAGTGCTCTCTTTCTCCATGGTTAAAAACAAACAAACAACTGTCAGCTTTGTCTTATCAAGAGGTTATTTTAAGTTTGGGTTTTTTCCAGGAGCCAGTATCTGACAATCTTGCAATTCCTACTAACATCCAATGTAGCTCTCCTTACTGCAGTAAGCCAAGACCCTTGACTAGGACTTTGCTACTCTGAGTCCCCTTGACATCCTGCCAGGGAAACTTGTTAGAAAAGGACATTCTTAATCCTGCCCCACCCCAAAATTACTCAATCAAAAAACTCTGGTGGTGAGTTTCCAAAATGCTGAGATTAACTTTTAGGCAAAAGGAAACCATTTTAGGAATTCTTTATTGTCTTCTCATATTTGAAAATGAACAGAGGTCCCAATATGTCCCTTTTTCAAACTGGCCCTAGGAAACTGAGAAGTTAGCTAGTTTCTTACCTGTCCTGGTCCCTAACCAAACCTAAGAGGACTTCCCTAAGTCTTGATTTGTTTTGTCCACAGGAGTCCAGGTTGGGAAAGATTTCTCCAAGCTTTTCCAACCTCTGAGATTAATCAGATATGGCTGAGCCATTAGGCTGGAGGATTACAGTCATGAGGTGCACAAACCACCCTCTCTGACTAACCACTCCCAGACTCCTGTGGGTTTATCTTCATCCATATATACATCTGTATTCCCTCTGAGCCAGATGTCTAATTCTCATATTTTTAACACTACAACTGCAAATCATGAGCTTAACTGTCTAAATGACATAATTCACCAAGGATAATTTAGAATTACAGTAGTCACTCCAAGGGAACTTTATGATGTAACCAAAAGTGTTCATTTGAGAGTGACCTTAGACCCAAAAGGGGAATAAAATTTTTAATATCCAATTTTTGTAAATTTTGATTAGCGTAGGGAAGTGACTAAAAGAAATTCTTCCTTAAAAAATATTCTGCAAAGCATAGTGTGAAAAATATAAAGCAATCTCCCCTTTTGATTCCCTCAAATTACAAAATGAACCTTTTAGTCTTTATTGTATCAATCATTTCCACCAGATGATATACCTTCATTTCTCTCTACTCTAGCTCTCTCTCTGGCACTCTCTCTTTCACTCCTGGTTGGCCAGAAACCCTTGAACCTCAGTTAACTCTTTATACTGCCCTCAGAACAGGGAAAAATCTCCTATGGTTGGTTTTAAGCTGAAGGTTCACAATGAGTTGAAAGCCACTGTCAAATCATTTCCAAAGTCTATATAAGATAGGAAGAAATTTGCAGAGGAATGTAGAATAACTTTAGAAACCAATAATCCAGGGCTTCCAGGTTTATACCAATTAATTAATACATTAGTGGAAATTCAGGTGTAGAAAATCAGAAGAATAAGGCAGAATAAGAAGATCTCAAGGGTAACTGAAACAAGTCCTAATTAAAAAGGGATCTAGAGAGATTTAGAAAAGCTTGAAATGTTGAGCACAGTCTTTTGGTTGACTATCCCCAAAGACTTTTCTACGAAAATAGATTGGACTATGATATGCTGCTGCTGCTAAATCACTTCAGTCGTGTCCGACTCTGTGTGACCCCATAGACGGAAGCCCACCAGGCTCCCCTTTCCCTGGGATTCTCCAGGCAAGAACACTGGAGTGGGTTGCCATTTCCTTCTCCAATGTGTGAAAGTGAAAAGTGAAAGTGAAGTCGCTCAGTCGTGTCCGACCCTTAGCGATCCCACGGACTGCAGCCTACCAGGCTCCTCCATCCATGGGATTTTCCAGGCAAGAGTACTGGAGTGGCTTGCCATTGCCTTCTCCGGGACTATGATATAGTCTGTATATAGTCTGTAGCAAAGCAAGGCTAAGTTTATTTGATATTTCAAGGACAGGCTCTTTACTATTTAGGCAAAATTTAGGAGTAGATCCTGAGGCAAATGGGACCCCAGCTTTCTTCTCGTTTTTTATCAGTAGTCTTAAGCTACAAATAGAGGATTTCATATGAAAGCAAAAACTAGATTGGGAAATAGCCTTTGCTGCTGCTGCTAAGTCACTTCAGTCATGTCCGACTCTGTGTGACCCCATAGACGGAAGCCCACCAGGCTCCCCCGTCCCCGGGATTCTCCAGGCAAGAACACTGGAGTGGGCTGCCACCTCCCTCTCCAATGTGTGAAAGCAAAAAGTGAAAGCGAAGTCGCTCAGTCGTGTCCGACCCTCAGCGACCCCACAGACTGCAGCCTACCAGGCTCCTCCATCCATGGGATTTTCTAGGCAATAGTACTGGAGTGGCTTTCCATTGCCTTCTCCAGGGAAACAGCCTTTACCAGGCCTTAAATACTATTTTGAAAAAGGCTTAGAACAAAAATAGAGTAAGATTCAGGGTAAATGTATGCCTTTACAGAAGACAAAAACAAAAAAACAGCCAGATACTTCCATCTATATGGGATCCTATATGGGAAATCAGTCATTCTATATGGGAAAAGGCCATCTACTGATGAAGCTATGAGTAGCTGCTGTAAGCAGAACTGCATTGGAAAAAAATTACCTCGTGTTAGCCCAGAAACTACAATGACAAAATGAAGTGAAAAATCAGTAAAGGTGCTCCAAGGGGGAACCCAATGTCCTGTTTCACTGTTAAACTTACAAGAAGACATTTCTCTAAGTATTAAAGGAAAGCCATGAAAAATTTTTAATAATACAGGTGTTGCAATATCAACCTGAAATCCTACCACTGTTACACAATCTCATTGAGGAATGAACTGTTAGAACACATTCAAACAAAGCACGGAACAATTAGAATACTCAGTGGTGGGTGTCCCTAACAACCCTGGCACTCCCCATGTTCCAGCCATAACCATCACCCTCGGATCTTTAACCAAGCAACTTGTTTTCCACCCTAGTTATCCCGCACACCTGCTCACTCACATGCAGTGGTTTTCTGTGCAAACTGAATTGCCCAACAAAACATGCTCCTAGTTCCTTTCTTGAAGTCCCTGAGGGCCTCCTATTCATCACAACGGCAGAGCTAATTTGAACAGTGACCTGCCAATATCAGTAAATCTAACCCAAGCTCACGGGCAAATCTCGAGGTACCAGACTTCTCCTGGGCAACATATTCTAGGATGCATTACCGGGGCTGGACCCCTCCAGGTTAAGACTGCCCAACCAAAGTGACAACTTAAAGTTTCATAACAGCCTCTTAGCCAGAGTTAAAGACAGACTATAATCAACAGACAAAATAGAGAAGGACTCATCATACCTTGTCGCATTCCCTGTAACACTGGTAACATTCCTGTTAATAATCCACAGGACTCAATACCCATCCCGCCTAGTCTGGTTCCGTCGAGCCTGGGTTTCCCTCTAGCCTGGGATCTGCTGAGCTTGGTTCTGCTTAGCCTGGGTTCCACCTAGCGTGGGTTCCACCTAACTGGGCTCCTCCTAGCGTGAGTTTCACCTTGCTCACTTACATCTGCTGCTGCTGCTGCTAAGTCGCTTCAGTCGTGTCCGACTCTGTGCCGCCCCATAGACGGCAGCCCACCAGGCTCCGCCATCCCTGGGATTCTCCAGGCAAGAACACCGGGGTGGGTTGCCATGTCCTTCTCCAATGCATGAAAGTGAAAAGTGAAAGTGAAGTTGCTCAGTCGTGTCCAACTCTTAGCGACCCCATGGAATGCAACCTACCAGGCTCCCCTATCCATGGAATTTTCCAGGCAAGAGTACTGGATTGGGTTGCCATTGCTAAGACGGGTCAAAATATTTGGGAAAAGAAAAGTTCATAAAATTCCAAAACCCAAAACTTGAATTTTTCAGTTGCTGGCAACTATTTATGCAGCATTTGCATTGCATTAGATAGATAAGGCAATGGCAAGCCACTCCAGTACTCTTGCCTAGAAAATCCCATGGATGGAGGAGCCTGGTAGGCTGCAGTCTGTGGGGTCACTATGGGTCAGACACAACTGAGCAACTTCACTTTCACTTTTCACTTTCACACACTGGAGAAGGAAATGGCAACCCACTCCAGTGTTCTTGCCTGGAGAATCCCAGGGACGGGGGAGCCTGGTGGGCTTCCATCTATGGGGTCACACAGAGTCGGACATGACTGAAGTGACTTAGCAGCAGCACCAGATATTGTTCAATCCCTGGGTCAGGAAGATCCGCTGGAGAAGGAAATGGCAACCCACTCCAGTACTCTTGCCTGGAAAATTCCATGGACAAAGGAGCCTGGTAGGCTACAGTCCATGGGGTTGCAAAGAGTCGGACAAAACTTTCACTTTCAAAGATAATTTAAAGTATACGAGTGAATACGTGTAGGTTATTTACAAGTACTATACTATTTTGTATAAGAAACTCGAGTGTGAATTTTGGTATCCACAGGGGTCCTAAAACCAGTACTTGCAGGATTACCCACTGACGATTTTATGTACTTGTCCAGGACATGAGGACAATTTGTGCCCTGCTTCCCTGTAGTACCAAACTCATATATTGTTTTTGGTGGCTCCTGAGGCTAAAATTCTACAATAGTAAGTCTGTGTTCTTGTTTTAGTGATCCTTTAGGTCAAAATTATCAATACTTGTTTGCCCTCTCCTGGAAAAATCAACAGTCTACCTTGACTACTGTGGCCGAAAGTGTTGCTGATGTACCCTCCTTCTCCTCAGATCTTCAACCACAACCACAAGCATCCAAATTTCTTTGTGATTCTATTCTTATCTAATATATGGATGACCTTTTGTTGTGTTCTTAAAATGAAGTGAACTCCGAGATTGATTCCATCTTCCTGCTTATTGTTTTAGCTCAGAAAGGGCACAGGGTCTCAAATATACAATTTTGTCAAAGTAATACAAACTAAGTTTTGTCTAGGTGACAGAACATGACTTATCCTGTGAAGTACATTTCTTAACAGATTTGGTTTTTCAAAACTTCACCAGGCCATTAATTGAGAGACAATTAAGAGGATTCCTAGATCTCACGAGCTGCTGCAGTTCCCAGCTTTTTGAAGTCTCTACATCACTGTAGGACTCAATCAAATCTTCTGAATCAACCTTTTTGAAAATCTAAGCACAAACACTCCTTTCATGAATTAAAACTAACTTGAAAAACCTCCCACTCTATGTCTAATTATCATGTACTTGTCTAATTGCATATATTATAATATGAGAGATTTGAATAAGCCCTGAGTATTCTGACTCAACTTTTGTGAATCATTTAAAGGGCTATATCTTACTGTAGTTTCTTTCTTGACCCAGTGGCAAAAGTCTACTCATCTTGTTAAGGGCATAAGCCACAGCAGCCAAGTTAACAAAGGCCCTGTTAACTTGTTTTTTAGGGTCTCATTTAAACTTGACAGTTCCTCACGTTGTACATTCTTTATTGCTCATGGAAAATATACAATGCTTCTCCGCAATTAGATTTACTTTCTAGGAAATCCTATTCCTTTCTGTCTCACATATCTCTATGTGTCATTGTAATGCTTTGAATCCTGCTACTCTTTTACTATCATCTTTAAGAGACACTTGGGCTTCCCTGTTAGTTAAAAATCTACTTGCAATGCAGGAGACCCTGGTTCGATTCCTGGGTGGGAACACCCAGTGGAGAAGGGATAGGCTACCCATTCCAGTATTCTTGGGCTTCCCTTGTGGCTCAGCTGGTGAAGAATCCGCCTGCAATGAGAGAGACCTGGGTTTGATCTCTGGGTGAGAATATCTCCTGGAGAAGGGAAAGGCTACCGGCTGCAGTATTCTGGCCTGGAGAATTTCATGGACTGTATAGTCCATGGACTCTCAGGGAGTCAGACATGACTGAGCAACTTTCACTTAACCTTTGCAAACTGTCTAGGCTCTTCAATAGGCTAGAAACTAGTTTAGAAAATCAAGACTTAGTTTTCATTGCTGACAGGACATATCTTAAAACTGGGGGGTTTCCCCAGTGGCTCAGCAGTAAAGTATCTGCCTGCCTGCAGGAGACACGGGTTCAATCCCTGGGTTGGGAAGATCCCCTGGAGGAGGCGTGGCAACCAACTCCAGTATTCCTGCTGGGAAGATACATGGACATAGGAGCCTGGAGGGCTGCGGTCCATGGGCTCACAGAGTCAGACACAACTGAAGAAACTGAGCACATTTGAACACTGAAACAGGAAAATAGGCGGTTCAGAATATAGCTGCTATGTAATATGGCTCTCTAAAGGAAACAGGTGCTATTTTAGAAGAAGGATGTTGTAATTACATCTCTCTAGACCTCTCTGGTCGGAGAAGGCAATGGCACCCCACGCCAGTACTCTTGCCTGGAAAATCCCATGAATGGAGGAGCCTGGTAGGCTGCAGTCCATGGGGTCACTAAGAGTCAGGCACGACTGAGTGACTTCACTTTCACTCTTACCTTTCATGCATTGGAAAAGCAAATGGCAACCCACTCCGGTGTTCTCGCCTGGAGAATTCCAGGGACGGGGGAGCCTGGTGGGCTTCCGTCTATGGGGTCGCACAGAGTCGGACACGACTGAAGCGACTTAGCGGCAGCAGACCTCTCTGGTATCTAAAATATTACCGAGAACCACGATGCAAACAAAGAAGTTATAAATTTGAAGATTTTTGCTAATAACCCCATAGTTAATTCTGCAGGTTCTTCAGATGGGTTATTGCATTTATTCTCTTGGTTTAGGTTGTGGCTAAACCAATTGAAATGCAGATTCTGATCATTAACCTTTACTTGCTGTTTGTGTTGTAGTGTTCAGATCTGTGATCCCCGGAGTTTTGCATACTATGTGTGTAGCTGCTGTCCCATATCGGGGTCCAGCCCCGAAAAGGCCCAGGGTATCCTCGGGATGAACGGCGTCGGCATTAGAGAGAGAGAGAAAGAGAGAGACAGGGGCTGATGATTCCTTGGTTTACGCTGGAAACCAATAAAACCCCAGCATGGGGCTTGCTCTGTTTATGTAGGCCGCAGGCGCCCTCTCGAATCACTTGAGGCACCCCACCAGGGTACCCCCTCGAGTGGGTCTTAGAAGCCCAGGCAGATAAGTAAACTCAGAGGGCCCAGCGCTCCAAGGATCCCAACCAGAAAAAGGAGAATAGAGAAAAGGATGGAAAAAGAGAAAGAACAACACGGGGAGACCAAGCTTCAGTGAGCAAGGCCCAAAACTTTATTTTCCAGTGCTGCTTTTATACCCTAAGTTATGCGCATAAGAAACAAAGAAAGGGAGGTATAGATTCACACCAAAATCACGTGGGGTCAGCAGTCTTGACCCTTATCAGGATCAGGGCTTATTTTTGTATATCTCGTGATAAAAGTTTTTAGGTGGTTTACATCATCTTCTGGCCAGGGGGCCTGCTAACAGTTTATGGCCCTCTCTCCTAACAATAGGTTAGTTAGCAAGTAAAAGACTTTTCTTTTACGGTGACTTTCCTAAAGTTAGGTGTTAGACACATAACAAAGTTACATTCCTATAAGGCACCGGTGTAGTGAGCTGCAAGAAAGGAACTTATTAACTTAAGATCTGATGTGGTTAAGTCAAAGGATTAATATATTTCCAAGGATACAATAGATAGAGGAAACTGCAGCAAGCATTGATTCAACAATGAAATCTTTTCTAGCACTATTCTAATGATTTTAACTTCTTCAACAGATTCCTGTATTTTTGGAGCCCGGACAAACTTGTCATGCAAGTTAGAAAGCTATCAGAGGGGCTTGGATTGGAACACTCCTATTAAGCCGAGGAGAACTTTTAAACTACAGCTCTGAATTAATGTTTTCAGAGAAAGGTGGTTGGGGGGAAACCCCCGTAAGTATTAGAGGACTTGGTAAGAGGCGTAAGATAGTAAAGCAGTCAGATTCCGGTTTTCTTTGGGGTAGATGCTCAGGTAAGTCCAGGGGGCTCCTCGAGTCCTGATTAGCCTTTGCCCGTCAGGCCTCTTCCCCAGTTGACCTTTGCCACGGGTAGGATTTCCCTCGCTGGCTCCCGGCAGTCCCATTTAATGACCCAACAAATGATTCTCCAACAAAAAGAACAGGAAAACTTGACGCTTAGGGCAGTTAAAACAATCACCCCAGAAATATGATACTTAATTGTAACAAATTGCCCTGACTTGATCACACTTCCAGATATTAATGATCTAAGCTTTAGCTCATGCTAAAGAAGCTGAGAATTGTCTACACCCACTCACCTCTGTCTACAATGTCATGAGTTTAGAATTCTATTTTCTTCACTAATATAGCTTTGGTATTCCTCCGTCTTTATCATGACTTTATTATAGCTTCATTGTTCCAGAAACTTCCTGAAGAAAAATTGTATATGAACATCAGGCTGTTCAGTTCTTTTTCCAACAGATAGCATCAGACCACTTTATTTTCCAAAATTCTTCAAAACTTTTGCTTCTAAACCTTCATCTCACTGTGCCTTTCAATCATAAACTATTATATCCTCTGTCTGCAATCCTAATCAAACCCTTTCCCCTCTGACATGTTACAAAAACATCCATCAAATAGTGTTTTTCCTTAATACTTTTACCAATAAACTCAACTTTCTCTTATCAACAGGTTATTTGGGGTCTGGGGAACCAGTACACTGGTATAACAGAGACTCCTAAGCATGGCCTATGGACCCTCACTCACTAGGTCTGGAAAAGGCCTAATCAGACTCTGGGTGATTCTGAGAATCTCAAAACTCTGTGTCAACTGTGTTTATCTTTTTAAATGCTGACTTAGATTAATTAACTAATTACGCTTTGATGCTAGGCCAATTGTAGTGGCATAAATTCTGGTCCCTTTTGTTTATGGGTTTGGTTCTAAACTGTTCTGATTCAGGAACTCCACTTAAATAATTTATCTATGGGAGTTAAAACCCAAGAGCTGCTACTGCTGCTGCTAAGTCACTTCAGTCGTGTCCGACTCTGTGTGACCCCACAGACGGAAGCCCACCAGGCTCCCCCTTCCCTGGGATTCTCCAGGCAAGAACCCTGGAGTGGGTTGCCATTTCCTTCTCCAATGTGTGAAAGTGAAAGTGAAGTCGCTCAGTCGTGTCCGACCCTTAGTGACCCCACGGACTGCAGCCTACCAGGCTCCTCCATCCATCGGATTTTCTAGGCAAGAGTACTGGAGTGGCTTGCCATTGCCTTCTCCGAAACCCAAGAGCACTGACATTCAATACCTAATCTTGAGAGGATCCGTTACATTCATAGTGCTCATTTCCAAAAATTCCTGTCTTCAATTCCTTTGTTTGTTACCAATAGTATGTGGGAAATGAATTTAATAATCTACAGTTAATTTCTCCAAACATGAAAGGAATAGATTTATAAAATAATTCAAACAGATTGTAACAATCTAGAACCTTGTTTTGCTATTTTAAAAATATGAATAGATCTAGAGGAAAATATGACTGAGTTTTTACCTGCATGCAAAAGAGCCAGATTGCAAAAGAAAGGGGTTTTTGGAAGAGAGAAACTATCTGCTATTTATAGCTCCACTTAACATGGCAATCTTGGTGTTTTGTTTTGTTTTGTTTTTTGACTTTTTGGCTGCAAGGCCTGTGGGATCTTAGTTCCCTGACCAGGGATCAAACCTGTGTCCCCTGCCTTGGAAGTAAAGGCTCTTAACCACTGGACTGCCAGGGAAATCCCAGTAATCATATTGTGATTGGATAATGTTTGGGTCATTTTTAGCAGACACGAGGAATTCCAATTATTAGTTAAGCAAAGAAAAAAAATTTTTCAGTGGTCTTAGGAAACAAATTTTGGATACTCCAGCCATTCCTAGATCCTGTGATTTTTATAATACATGCCTGGTTTAGTAACACCTGCTATGCATGGCTTGTCTAGGAAAACATGGATTTTAGAAATAGAAATTATTTTCCTCTAGAAATATAAATGTTTCCTGAACCAAGAACAAAGACAAACCATCTTGATTCCTACCAATGCTTTAGCGTATCTTGTTAACAAAAGGAATATATTGGTTGTCACACAAGATTATTTTCCATTTTAAAATTCTGAATTAATACTGATAAATGTTTTACTTTTGTCACTTTTCCAGATTTCATGGGCTCACCACCAACATATATTTGCAAGATTAAGACCTATGACATTAATTCAGCATCCAAAGTATACATTGCAGAAAGTTTACAGGTCAGCAGAAAAAGGATTCTGTTGCTTAAAGCTTTAGAAATGTAGAGTGATACACAGTTAGACAGGTTTCTTTAAGGATTTCTCAAAGCTTTTATGTTCATGTGCATTGTGGATCTCCAAAGTGCCTTAAAGCATGCACTGTTTCTCAAAATTATTTGGCCAGAGAATCCTTTTATTGGAGAAATACTGCTACATTCATTGCATTTTAGTGACCATTGTGATGTCTTCTTTGGACTACTAACATCACCAGTAAGCACATTGAAGCATCACAGCAAAATTACTGCAATATGGTTGCATCAGTTCAGTTCAGTTCAGTTCAGTCGCTCAGTCGTGCCTGACTCTCCGTGACCCCATGAATCACAGCACACCAGGCCTCCCTGTCCATCACCAACTCCCAGAGTTCACTCAAACTCATGTCCACAGAGGTGGTGATGCCATCCAGCCATCTCATTCTCTGTCGTCCCCTTCTCCTCCCACCCCCAACCTTTCCCAGCATCACAGTCTTTTCCAGTGAGTCAACTCGTCGCATGAGGTTGCCAAAGTATTGCAGTTTCAGCTTTAGCATCAGTCCTTCCAATGAACACCCAGGATCGATCTCCCTTAGAATGGACTGGTTGGATCTCCTTGCAGTACAAGGGACTCTCAAGAGTCTTCTCCAACACCACAGTTCAAAAGCAGCGATTCTTCGGCGATCAGCTTTCTTCACAGTCCAACTCTCACATCCATACATGACCACGGGAAAAACCATAGCCTTGACTAGATGGACCTTTGTTGGCAAAGTAATATCTCTGCTTTTTAATATACTATCAAGGTTGGTCATAACTTTCCTTCCAAGGAGTAAGTGTCTTTTAATTTCATGGCTGCAATCAGCATCCGCAGTGATTTTATGAAGGTTAATTCCACACATTTTTTTCATGAGATGTAGCCCTATATTTGGATACACAACTTGTGGGGCTCTAGAATGCACTACAAGTTCGTATATGCTGTGCTTGGTCGCTAAGTCATGTCCGACTCTTTGCAACCCCATGGACTGTAGCCCGCCACGCTCCTCTGTCCATGGGGATTCTCCAGATCAGAATACTGAAATGGGTTGCCATACTCTTCTCCAGGGAACCTTCCCAACCCAGGGATCGAATCCAGGTCTCCTGCACTGCAAGTGACAAGTTCTTATAAGGGCCTGCTAATTCTCCTTCCAGCTTCCATTTCTACTATCAATATTATACCCTCTTGTTTATGTTTGAGCCAATTTCCTAGATTAGGCAGGTAGAGATTTATTCCCTAATTCTGTTTTCAGCAACTTGCACAATGCTTTGCCCATTGCAGGCACTTAGATACTTCGTTTCTAATTCAGTTATAGCCACTAAATTTCAAGTCAAGGAAGAATTCTGATTCATGGTTAACATCCTCTAAGCAGAAAATTCCTCTTTACTTTTAAAATTGTATTATTTCATCAATATTTTCAGAATACAGTATCCAGCATGCATTTTGCTTTGCACTAAGCAGCAGCTTTTCATACTCTTCATGGAGTTCTCAAGGCAAGAATACTGAAGTGGTTTGCCATTCCCTTCTCCAGAGGACCACGTTTTGTCAGAAGTCTCCACCATAACCTGTCTGTCTTGGGAGGCCCTACATGGCATGGCTCATAGTTTCATTGAGTTAGACAAGGCTGTGGTCCATGTGATTAGAACATGAACAGTATGAAAAGGCAAAAAGATAGGACACTGAAAGATGAACTCACCTACCCAGGTTGGTAGGTGCCCAATATGCTCCTGGAGATCAGTGGAGAAACAACTCCAGAAAGAATGAAGAGGTGAAGCCAAAGCAAAAACAACTCCCAGCTGTGGATGTGACTGGTGATGGAAACAAGGTTTGATGCTATAAAGAACAATACTGCATAGGAACCTAGAATGTTAGGTCCATGAATCAAGGCAAACTGGAAGTGGTCAAACAGAAGATGGCAAGAGTAAGCATCAACATTTTAGTAATCAGCGAACTAAAATGGACCGGAATGGGTGAATTTAACTCAGATGAACATTATATTTACTACTGTGGGCAAGAATCCCTTAGAAGAAATAGAGTAGCCATCATGGTCAACAAAAGAGTGAAATGCAATACTTGGATGCAATCTCAAAAATTACAGAATGATCTCTGTTTGTTTCCAAGGCAAGCCACTCAGTATCACAGTAATTCAAGTCTATGTCCTGACCCATAATGCTGAAGAAGCTGAAGTTGAACAGTTCTATGAAGACCTACAAGAACTTCTAGAACTAACACCCAGAAAAGATGTCCTTTTCATTATAGGGGACTGGAATGCAAAAGTAGGATGTCAAGAAACACCTGGCAAATTTGGCCTTGGAGTACAGAATGAAGCAGGGCAAAGGCTAATAGAGTTTTGCCAAGACAACACACTGGTCATAGCAAACACCATCTTCCAGCAACACGAGAAGACTCTACACATGGACATCACCAGATGGGCAACACCGAAATCAGATTGATTATATTGTTTGAAGCCAAAGGTGGAGAAGCTCTATACAGTAAGCAAAAACAAGACCGGGAGCTAACTGTGGCTCAGATCATGAACTCCTTATTGCCAAATCCAGACTGAAATTGAAGAAAGTAGGGAAAACCACTAGACCATTCAGGTATGACCTAAATCAAATCCCAAACAGTGGGATTTAAGGGACTATATCTGATAGACAGGGAGCAAGACCATCCCTAAGAAAAAAGAAATGAAAAAAAGCAAAATGGCTGTCTGAGGAGGCCTTGCAAATAGCTGTGAAAAGAGAAGTGAAAAGTAAAGGAGAAAAGGAAAGATATACCCATTTGAATGCAGAGTTCCAAAGAATAGCAAGGAGAGATAAGAAAGCCTTCCTCAGCAATCAATGCAAAGAAATAGAGGAATACAAGAGAATAGGAAAGACTAGAAAACTCTTCAAGAAAATTAGAGATACCAAGGGGACATTTCATACAAAGGTGGACTCAATAAAGGACAGAAATGGTACAGACATAACAGAAGAAGAAGATATCAAGAAGAGGAGGCAAGAATACACAGAAGAACTGTGCAAAAAAGAGCTTCATGACCCAGATAACCACAATAGTGTGATCACTCACCTAGAGCCGGACATCCTGGAATGTAAAGTCAAGTGGGCCTTAGGAAGCATCACTACAAACAAAGCTAGTGCACGTGATGGAGTTCAAGTTGAGCTATTTCAAATCCTAAAAGATGATGCTGTGAAAGTGCTGCACTAAATAGGCCAGCACATTTGGAAAACTCAGCAGTGGCCACGGGACTGGAAAAGGTCAGTTTTCATTCCAATCCCAAAGAAAGGCAATGCCAAAAAATGCTCAAACTACTGCACAATTGCACTCATCTCACATGCTAGTAAAGTAATGCTCAAAATTCTCCAAGCCAGGTTTCAGTAATGCATGAACCGTGAACTTCCAGATGTTCAAACTGGTTTTAGAAAAGGCAGAGGAACCAGAAATCAAATTGCCAACATCCACTGGATCATCGAAAAAGCAAGAGTTCCAGAAAAAAATATCTATTTCTGCTTCATTGACTATGCCAAAGCCTTTGACTGTGTGGATCACAATAAACTCTGGAAAATTCTGAAAAAGATAGATATACCAGACCACTTGACCAGCCTCTTGAGAAATCTGCATGCAGGTCAGGAAGCAACAGTTAGAACTGGACATGGAACAACAGACTGGTTCCAAATAGGAAAAGGAGTATGGCAAGGTTGTATATTGTCACCCTGCTTATTTAACTTACAGAGTACATCATGAGAAACGTTGGGCTGAATGAAGCACAAGCTGGAATAAAGTTTTCTGGGAGAAATATCAATAACCTCAGATATGCAGATGACACCACTCTTATGGCAGAAAATGAAGAAGAACTAAAAAGTCTCTTGATGAAAATGAAAGAAAAGAGTGAAAAAGTCGGCTTAAAGCTCAACATTCAGAAAACTAAGATCATGGCATCTGGTCCCATCACTTCATGGCAAATAAATGGAGAAAGAGCGTCAGACGTTTTTTGGGGGGGCTCCAAAGTCACTACAGATGGTGACTGCAGCCATGAAATTAAAAGATGCTTACTCCTCGGAAGGAACGTTATGACCAACCTAGATAGCATATTAAAAAGCAGAGACATTACTTTGCCAACCAAGGTCCATCTATTCAAGGCTATGGTTTTTCCAGTGGTCATGTATGGATGTGAGAGTTGGACTATAAAGAAAGCTGAGCACTGAAGAATTGATGCTTTTGAACTGTGGTGTTGAAGACTCTTGAGAGTCCCTTGGACTGCAAGGAGATCCAACCAGTCTATCCTAAAGGAAATCAGTCCTGAATATTCACTGGAAGGACTGATGCTGAAGCTGAATCTCCTATACTTTAGCCACCTGATGTGAAGAGCTGACTCATTGGAAAAGACCCTGATGCTGGGAGGGATTGAGGGCAGGAGGAGAAGGGGACGACAGAGGATGAGATGGAGGCATCACCGACTGAGAGGACATGAGTTTGAGTGAACTCCAGCAGTTGGTGATGGACAGGGAGGCCTGGGGTCGCAAAGAGTCAGACATGACTGAGTGACTGAACTGAACTGAAGCAGCATCTTATATTGGACAGCATTATCAATATATAAATCTACATGGTGGAGGTGGAAGTGGGTAGAAAACAGGATACATGAGTTTGTTTGGGATGGGTTGACCTTTTGAAAGCTGAAACTCCAATACTTTGGCCACCTCATGCAACGAGTTGACTCACTGGAAAAGACTCTGATACTGGGAAGGATTGGGGGCGGGAGGAGAAGGGGATGACAGAGAATGAGATGGCTGGATGGCATCACCGACTCTGTGGACATGAGTTTGTGTGAACTCCGGCAGTTGGTGATGGACAGGGAGGCCTGGCGTGCTGTGATTCATGGGATCGCAAAGAGTCGGACACGACTGAGCGACTGACCTGAGCTTTTGAAACTGCCCTCAGGCATATCCCAGCAGCATACATAGCTATCCTGTTTGCTAAACAGTAAACATGGCTCAGATAAACAAGACTATTCTAGACTTTGATAGGCTCACTTGGGCCTGATTTAAGTTAGAATGACTTGATTCTTTCCAACAGTTTTATAATGTCATTTTTTTCTAAATTAAAAGAAAAAAAATGATTCAAAGTAAAAATTTAAAAATCAGTATTTTGATACTTTTGAAAATGGTTCTTAAAAAATAATATCAGGAATTAATTGTACTTACATCTCATGCAGCATGGGAACTCTATACTTATTTAATTACAAATTCAACATTTGTGCTTTCTGGGTTGACAACAGGGCAAGGATGAGGGCGTATCATCAATTAAATTTTCCTAATTACTCACGTACAAAATTCAGTACCGAAAGTAAGCTATCTGTAAAAGAATAGCTGAACCCAAGCATACACTGTAAATATTCCCAAATCATGAAAACTATGTCATCAATTGGAATGCCTTCACAATGCAAGATTAGTGCCACCTTTGTAAGCTTAAACAAAATGCAAATAAATCGCATATTTCTAAACAAATGCTTGCCAAGGCACAGTGTCACATGTACCTACTCATTTGTTCAATGTGAAGAACTTCCTATGCATTGTGTTTTTTTTTCAGCTAAAAATCAGCAGGAAAAACAAGAGACCTTTTCAAGAAAATTAGAGATTCCAAGGAAACATTTCATGCAAAGATGGGCGCGATAAAGGACAGAAATGGTATGGACCTAACAGAAGCAGAAGAGATTAAGAAGAGATGGCAAGAATACACAGAAGAACTGTACAAAAAAGATCTTCACGACCAAGATAGTCACGATAATGTGATCACCGACCTAGAGCCAGACATCTTGGAATGTGAAGTCAAGTGGGCCTTAGAAAGCATCACTACGAACAAAGCTAGTGGAGGTGATGGAATTCCAGTGGAGCTATTTCAAGTCTTGAAAGATGATGCTGTGAAAGTGCTGCACTCAATATGCCAGCAGATTTGGAAAACTCAGCAGTGGCCACAGGACTGGAAGAGGTCAGTCTTCATTCCAATCCCAAAGAAAGGCAATGCCAAAGAATGCTCAAACTACCGCACAATTGCACTCATCTCACACGCTAGTAAAGTCATGCTCAAAATTCTCCAAGCCAGGCTTCAGCAGTATGTAAACCGTGAACTCCCAGATGTTCAAGCAGGTTTTAGAAAAGGCAGAGGCACCAGAGATCAAATTGCCAACATCCGCTGGATCATGGAGAAAGCAAGAGAGTTTCAGAAAAACATCTATTTCTGCTTTATTGACTATGCCAAAGCCTTTGACTGTGTGGATCACAATAAACTGTGGAACATTCTGAAAGAGATGGGAATCCCAGACCACCTGACCTGCCTCTTGAGAAACCTGTATGCAGGTCAGGAAGCAACAGTCAGAACTGGACATGGAACAACAGACTGGTTCCAAATAGGAAAAGGTGTACGTCAAGGTTGTATATTGTCACCTTGCTTATTTAACTTCTATGCAGAGTACATCATGAGGAACGCTGGGCTGGAAGAAGCACAAGCTGGAATCAAGATTGCTGGGAGAAATATCAATAACCTCAGATATGCAGATGACACCACCCTTATGGCAGAAAGTGAAGAGGAACTCAAAGGCCTCTTGATGAAAGTGAAAGAGGAGAGTGAAAAGGTTGGCTTGAAGCTCAACATTCAGAAAACAAAGATCATGGCATCTGGTCCCATCACTTCATGGGAAATAGATGGAAAAACAGTGGAAACAGTGTCAGACTTTGTTTTTTTGGGCTCCAAAATCACTGCAGATGCTGATTGCAGCCAGGAAATTAAAAGACGCTTACTCCTTGGAAGGAAAGTTATGACCAACCTTGATAGTATATTGAAAAGCAGAGACATTACTTTGCCAACCAAGGTCCGTCTAGTCAAGGCAATGGTTTTTCCCGTGGTCATGTATGGATGTGAGAGTTGGACTGTGAAGAAAGCTGATCGCCGAAGAATCGATGCTTTTGAACTGTGGTGTTGGAGAAGACTCTTGAGAGTCCCTTATACTGCAAGGAGATCCAACCAGTCCATTCTAAAGGAGATCAATCCTGGGTGTTCATTGGAGGGACTGATGCTAAAGCTGAAACTCCAATACTTTGGCCACCTCATGCGACGAGTTGACTCACTGGAAAAGACTCTGATGCTGGGAAAGGTTGGGGGCGGGAGGAGAAGGGGACGACGGAGAATGAGATGGCTGGATGGCATCACCGACTCTGTGGACATGAGTTTGAGTGTACTCCGGGAGTTGGTGATGGACAGGGAGGCCTGGCGTGCTGTGATTCATGGGGTCGCGGAGAGTCGGACACGACTGAGCGACTGAACTGAACTGAACTGAAAAATCAGCAATTTAATTTGAACACACCTTCTGAGCAGTTGATAAAAATATCCCTTTATTCCATTTCTCCTCTAGATTTTTTCTTTTTTCTTTTTCTAATTTTATTGCCAGTCCTTTTCTATCATGTCTTCTACTTCTCCTAGGATTTGAGCCAGAGACTTGCTAAGTCTTCCTACTTGCTTTTGCCCTGAAATTGGATTGATAGCCTAGGGCAGAGGGGCTGATGTTCTTAACTTTTGTTTTAGGAAAAAAGTGAAAGTCGCTCAGCTGTGTCCAACCTTTGCTACCCCACGGACTATATAGTCCACAGAATTCTCAAGGCCAGGATACTGGAGTGGGTAAAGCCTTTCCCTTCTCCAGGGGATCTACCCAACCCAGGGATTGAACCCAGGTCTCCCACATTGCAGGCGGATTCTTTACCAGATAAGCCAAAAGTCTTTTAGAAGAGGGCCTTGTGAAAAGCCTACTTCCTTCCCACTCCATTGAGGCAGCTGACATCATGCCCAAGGAAAGGGACACTTCAGTGTTTTAGCCCAAGTCCTCTGCTTTGCCTCCCTCTAAGTTTATAAGGTGAAATTTGATGGCCCCTCCCTAGCTTAGCTATACCCTTTGTTCTGTGGTTCTGCAGTCTCTCTCACAACAGAAGTGGATTCTGTTCCTCATACTTAGCCTTTTAATTTGCTTTGACCAACAGAATTCAGTAGAAGTTATGATGCACCAGTTCTCAGCAGAGCCCATCTACATTCCAACACTTCTGTCATCGCACAATAAAACACCCAGTTAATTAGCTTGCTAATGGATGCAAGAACTCAGCCCAATATGCCCAGTCATCCCATCTAGCCATCCCACATCATTCAACAGCCAGTCAACTCCAGATAAGTCCAGATGGACTCAGAACAGTTCTGTCCAGGTCAGCTGACCCTCAAATCCCATAAACTAAATGAAGGTTTTATGACTGCTGTGTCCCATTATTGTGGTGAGCAATAACTAACGCCACAGGTAGTGAATGTAATGTGACTATGATTGGGCCCTGGCCTCCATCAAAGGCTTGCTTTTGTTCAGTTCAGTCGCTCGGTCGTGTCCGAATCTTTGCGACCCCATGAATCACAGCACGCCAGGCCTCCCTGTCCATCACCAACTCCCGGAGTTCACTCAAACTCATGTCCATTGAGTCGGTGATGCCATCCAGCCATCTCATTCTCTGTCGTCCCCTTCTCCTCCCGCCCCCAATCCTTCCCAGCATCAGTCTTTTCAGTGAGTCAACTCGTCGCATGCTTTTGTTAATTAACCTCAGAAGCTGATAACGTATGTCAATGAATTTTCGGGATATAACTTAGTGTTAGGTGGTGTGGTATTAGTGGCTTCAGTTCTATTCAGTTCTCAACTAGTGGTTTCAGTTCAGTTCTCTCCAATTCTCAACTAGTGAATTAAGAAATGACCCTGAAAAAGTTGGTCAGTTGAAACAGTGGAATGGTTGTGGTGCACAGGGTTGGGGAATAACCAAAGGCAAACTATATTCTTAAAAAAAAAAATTGTTGTTTGTTGTTTAGTCACTAAGTTGTGTCTGACTCCTTGTGACTGCATGGACTGTAGCCCATCAGGCTTTTCTGTACATGGGACACTTTCCTAAAAAAAATATTATGTGTGTGTGTGTATGCATGCATGCTAAGTCACTTCAGTGGTGTTCGACTCTTTGCCACCCCATGGATTGTAGCCCACCAGGCTCCTCTGTCCATGGCATTTCCAAAGCAAGAGTACTGGAGTGGATTGCCATGCCCTCCTCCAGGGGATCTTCCCAACCCAGGGATTGAACCCACGTCTCCTACATTGCAAGTAGATACTTCACCGCTGAGCCATTGGGGAAGCCTATATTTTCAACTATCTACTCACCTCTATTTTCACCTGCCTACTCAACAGGTTGCTGGAAACCAACAATTGGTTCTTTAGGAATGCTTAATGTGAGTATTACTTTGAAGTAGACAGGATGCTTAAAATGTATGTTCATTAGAATGGGTCAATTTTCTTTAATAAACTATAAATAAGGGGACTTCTCTACTTCATAGCTTCTATTCCCAGAATCAAGCAACATGATTCTCAGCACTAGTTCACATGGGGTAGCTTTGAAATGGATTAAACTTCTATTTTATTTTTTGGGGCTCCAAAATCACTGCAGATGCTGATTGCAGCCATGAAATTAAAAGACGCTTGCTCCTTGGAAGGAAAGTTATGACCAACCTTGATAGTATATTAAAAAGCAGAGACATTACTTTGCCAACAAAGGTCCATCTAGTCAAGGCTATGGTTTTTCCCGTGGTCATGTATGGATGTGAGAGTTGGACTGTGAAGAAAGCTGATCACCGAAGAATCGATGCTTTTGAACTGTGGTGCTGGAGAAGACTCTTGAGAGTCCCTTGGACTGCAAAGAGATCCAACCAGTCCATTTTAAAGGAGATCAATCCTGGGTGTTCATTGGAAGGACTGATGCTAAAGCTGAAACTGCAATACTTTGGCCACCTCATGCGACGAGTTGACTCACTGGAAAAGACTCTGATGCTGGGAAAGGTTGGGGGCGGGAGGAGAAGGGGAAGACAGAGAATGAGATGGCTGGATGGCATCACCGACTCTGTGACGGACATGAGTTTGAGTGCAGTCCGGGAATTGGTGATGGACAAGGAGGCCTGGCGTGCTATGATTCATGGGGTCGCGGAGAGTTGGACACGACTGAGCGACTGAACTGAACTGAACTGAAGAGTGGTAAAATCCAGTGCATATATAAAAAGTGCATTATCTAAAAGCTTGAAGCTGAAAGTGGATTTGAAAGAGTAATTGACTAAATATCAATAGCATCTAAGATTTAAAAAAATGCTAAATAGGTTTCACAGATATGTTTTTAACATCCACTATTATTTTTCCCTAACCTTCGATCTGTAAAGAAAATTGAGAATTATGTATATATATGAGAGAAGACAGAAACACAGAGAAAGTGAGACAGTGATAGTAAGAAAGAATGTATTAGGGTGTATGAGAGAAATTGCAGGAACACATGTAGATTATCAGGATACAGGCTCTCTTTATATTTTATTTTCATAAACGTACATTCAAAGTTCTAAGTCTATCGGTGAACACCACTGAAGAATATCAAAGTCATCTTGTGTTAAAATTACTTTTATTCAGGATGAAAAATACAACATGTAACCAGATTAGATGATAGTCTATGATTAGTTCTTTACCACATATTTCAAAAGAACTACATACTTATTTCCCCTTGTTGTTACTGCAATATATTTACCGTTACTTAAAAGGTTACAATGTAGTGTTTTATGTAGCTTTTCCTTAATAGCAGATAGAGAACATGTTGCACACAATTACAGGCAGGAAAAAAAATTAATACATAACTTTTCAAAGTAAGGACAAGGAAGACACCAAATCTACAGCTTGTAGTTCAGAGTTCAGGGAATTTTTTTCCTTTAAATAAGTATTTTTTTACTGGGTATGATGTGATCTGATAGAAGCTCTAGATTTTTCAAACTGCAGTGGTGTAAAGCTATTTCCAACGCGATGGATGAAGATGCATCTGAGGTAGAAAGGTGGTCATGGCTTTCCTCTCATATAAAACAATTTTCTTCTTCTCAAAATATCTTTACTGCAAATAGACACCCTTGCCCCCCAACCCACCCAACCTATTCTAAAAGAATAGGAATTTCTAACTTTAAGCCTCCTTCTGGCCAGATCCAGTTAAAGAGAACTCAAAGTTAAAATGTCCTGATGTTTTAAAGCATATACGCTTCAATCAAAACACATTATTTTCACCTTTTTTTTTTGGTTTCTTTACATTTGGTAAATGACATGGCATGTTTAAACTGAACCAAATAAATGTTAAATCAGAAGCTGAACCAAATACCTAACTGAATGCACTCAAAGGTATAAGCCAGGATTCTACCATCTAAGCATTAATTTCATTCTTCTATAGAAGCAGTGATACACGCTTTTGATAAACATCGTTCCCAAATGGTCAAATGAAGGATAATATAACAGCTATTCCTTCAAAAAGTAAAATGAGACATTCATTAAATTTGTGTCTGCTTTTAGAAGGAAAATAACTGGGGGTTTCAAGAATCATAGAGGGCTTGAATATATTAGAGACATAAACAACCATCACACTTTCTTCAAAGGGAACTAAAGAAAACCATGTATTTTGGTATCACAATTAGGTACAGGTCTGCTGTGTACTGAATGATGAAAATCAAGACCTGGGAACTAGGAAAAGTTAGACCAAGTCTTGTTTCTGTGTCAAAATGAAAATATGCTTAAATGGGCAACCTCTGGTAAAATAATCTTTGAGATTATTATAATTCTGTCATACAGATTGGAACATGAAATAAATAAAGAAATCAACACCTACTTATATAGAGCAGGGAGATAAAAGGCAAGGGGAAAAAAAATCCCAATAGAAATGCCTGCTAGGCCCACAGGATTTTTATTGCGGTTATCCAAGTGGTAACTAAAGAAATAAGTGTATGATGTGAAGTAACGTTAAACAGTATACACAGAGCTGTAGCCTAATCCATAAACATATAATATTTGATTGACATATATGAAATTATTAATTTGGCCAAATCATGGAAACAAATAAAATCTATTTGGTCATGTGGCTGATGAATTATAAATAACCAAAACATAACGGTAAAAGAGTCAAAGAAACAAATGAAGTTATTGTACAAGGTTAATATGAAGGAATGTAAAAATGTAAAATTGTCTTCTAATTCTTATGCATTTTTTCACGGTTATTAAAAAGAAGGTCTCATTTTAGAAACCCCCCACCCACTTTCCCAATACTGTATACAGTATACAAATCAGTGACAAATGTATTTCCATTTCCAAATACCATTCGGTTCATTAATTTACAGTTGCATAGAAAGGGAAGAAGAAAACAATAATATATGATTATTATAAAAACAAAATATCCTTTCCTCTTTGGATAGTCAGTGTTTTACTCCTTCAGTAGAACACACAGTCAGCACTCAACAGCATAATTCAAAGAGCCATGGAGCTTCTGATTAAATGGAACTTGACATTGGCATTTGCTGAAAAGGGCAACACTGTAAATCAAGAAATGTTGGTTGGCTAGATGAATACTTCACATTGCCTATGGGAAGAGAAAATAGCACAGTCAGAACAACATTTACAGAAGGCATTACAGGTAGCAGAGACCTGTCAACTCTTAAAAAAATAAAAGTGCTTCTTTCAGCATAGACAAGCCTTCTTTTGCTATGTTCAACGGGGACACTTTATTCCCACGTGACTTTTGTTCCTGGAATGAAGTCCTTTGCTTTTATCCTAAAGTTTCATAGCCTGCTTTTCATCAACTCAGCTGATATAGAGGAAGTCTGGAAGACTTTTCTCTTGTCCAGGCTGGAAACCAAGTTAAAACTGAGACGATTTGTCTTTTTTTTTTCCTGGGAGGTACTAATGTTGACTGAATTAGGTTGGTGCCAGCACTCTGTGTTCCTCTGAGGGTCTGTGCGAGGTCTTCTGCAGAACTGGTACCCTGGACAATTCCAGGGTACTAGCTGGATCCCAGCTGGGATCCAGAGAATAAAAACTCAAGACAGGAATCACAGTCCAAGGGTGTGCGATGGTGTCAGTTAAAGGCTCAGGGCTAATGTACAGAGGCAAGGGAGGATAGAAATCCAGGTCACACTCAGAGGAGTGGCATCAACCTTTCGGAGGTCAAATGGTTGTGTCCATTATCATTAAAACCTATGTCCTCAAACTCTTCTCTAAATGCATCTTTCACTAGCTTGCTCTAATGGATATCTACATCTCCCTAAAGGCACAACTTCCTCCATAGAAAGGAAGGACTTCTTCACATAGGACTGTTTGTCATCTCTCACACTCCTCAGATATTGGATAGATTCAGATTGTGTTTTGCAGGGCCTTTTCTCTCTCTCCTTCCTAAAAGTACCCTGCTTTGTATATCTTGTCATCAAACTATACCACCCACTATGCAGTCATCTTCTGGCCTCTTAGCTCATGTCCCCTTAACTCTTGAAGAAAAAAGGGCTGCCATTCATTGGTTTTAAATGTTCATGATTTCAATACATAGATGGTTTTTCCAAGCCTGTGGCCTCTTAGCTCCTTGAGCTCCACTCCTCCCAGAATCTGTCCTTCACCCTTTCTCAGCCTTCCACTCAGTCTCAAATCTGGATGATTGCCAATACCTGCATCTATTCCAGTATTTCAATTTCAATCATCCCCCTTTCTGACAACCCACTCGTACCTTTCCAGCTTACTTCCACTAGACCCAAACTTCACTCATCCTTTGGTACTGCAGCCCATGGGCTTTCTGCCTCCCACACCTATTGCATCCTCACTATTCTTCCTACCAGACTTGGGTTCAAGCTTTATCATCACTCCTCCGCCTCTTCTCTTGAACTGTTGTACTCTCTTGGCCAAACAACTACTTCAACTTAAATGCAATAAATTTCAAGTTAAATGCAAAACTTGGCCTACTCTGGTGCCTGTGCCCATGAACCTGAATGTGGCTGTAAGGGCAACACATAACCCTGCAGACAGGCCTCAAGTTAAATTCACAAGCAAGCAAGTGGTGGCCTTTAATGCTGTCTGGTAGTCAGTCTACTGGAGAAGGAAATGGCAACCCACTCCAGTGTTCTTGCCTGGAGAATCCCAGGGATGGCGGAGCCTGGTGGGCTGCCGCCTATGGGGTCGCACAGAGTCGGATGCGACTGAAGCAACTTAGCAGCAGCAGCAGCAGCAGTCAGTCTATTTCCACATGCCCTCCCGAGCTCCAAGCAGCTACTGCACATCCTCCAGTCTCCTCATACCTCCAAGGCCTCCTCCCCATCCTCACTCTCTGCTGAAGCCCCTGCTTCTGATTCACTAAGATAACAGAACAATCACAAGACTTCTGCTTTCTGGGATGAGGTTCTTCCTTCTCACAGGCTCTCACACCACAGTCACCAATCTACTTCATATTCCCTTGTGTTCCCTCCAGTTACTAAAGATGAACCATCTGTGCTTCTCCTTAATATCTCAGCCTCTTGTGCCATTAAGGCAGTAACACAACCAGAGGGTTCACGGTTCCAAAAAGATTCATAAACAAGTTCATGAGGAAAAATGTTCTCCAAAGATTTACTGTGGTCTTGGCCTGGGGTGCTGTGATTCATGGGGTCGCGGAGAGTCGGACACGACTGAGCGACTGAACTGACTGACTGTGACACACTATTTCTAAGACTACCTGATAAGGAAAATACTGAAAAACACATGGGCTATATCTGCCAATAGTTCTCAGCAAATTCTTAAATGAAAAATCAAAATCTTTTCCCCTCAGAGTAACAAAAGCAGCTTTTGTGTACTGCCCCAGGCATGGCTTTTAAATCCATGTTCTGTGGTAGCTATCTGAAGCAGAGGTTTGGGAGAACCCTGTCAGCTAAACCCATCTGGGGTAATTTTACATAGTACATAGAACTATTAAAGGCTTGAGTCGACTGAACGACTTTCACTTTGGGCTTCCCTGGTAGCTCAACTGGTAAAGAATCCATGTGCAATGTGGAGACACTGGTTTGATTTCTGGGTTGGGAAGATCCCCTGGAAAAGGAAACAGCTACCCACTCCAGTATCCTGGCCTGGAAAATTCCATGGACTGTATAGTTCATGGGATCACAAAGAGTTGGACACGACTGAGAGACTTTCACTAAAAAGTTGTTAGAACACAAAAGATCTAGCAATTGGGCATCTGGAAAAACTGGCTTGGGAGGGATCCCCCTCCTCAGACTGACAAACTATACAAAATCAACTAACATTTCAAGCAAGTTTACTTATTTCAGTTCAGTTCAGTTCAGTTGGACATCCGCGACCCCATGAATCACAGTACGCCAGGCCTCCCTGTCCATCACCACCTCCCGGAGTTCACTCAAACTCATGTCCACAGAGGCGGTGATGCCATCCAGCCATCTCATTCTCTGTCGTCCCCTTCTCCTCCCGCCCCCACCTTTCCCAGCATCAGAGTCTTTTCCAGTGAGTCAACTCGTCACATGAGGTGGCCAAAGTATTAGAGTTTCAGCTTTAGCATCAGTCCTTCCAATGAACACCCAGGATTGATATCCTTTATCAACAGTGCTGTGCTGTGCTCGGTCACTTCAGTCGTGTCCCACTCTTTGTGACCCCATGGACAGTAGCCTGCCAGGCTCCTATGTCCATGGGATTCTCCAGAGAAGAATACTGGAGTGAGTTGCCATACCCTCCTCTAGGAGATCTTCCCAACCGAGGAATCGAATTCATATCTCCAGGATCTCTTGCATGGCAGGCAGCTTCTTTATCCACTGAGCCACCTGGGAAGCCCACTGCTGCTGCTGCTGCTGCTGCTAAGTCACTTCAGTCGTGTCTGACTCTGTGTGACCACATAGACGGCAGCCAACCAGGCTCTGCCGTCCCTGGGATTCTCCAGGCAAGAACACTGGAGTGGGCTGCCATTTCCTTCTCCAATGTGTGAAAGTGAAAAGTGAAAGTGAAGTCGCTCAGTCGTGTCCAACTAGTAGCGACCCCATGGACTGCAGCCCACCAGGCTCCTCTGTCCATGCGATTTTCTAGGCAAGAGTACTGGAGTGGCTTGCCATTGCCTTCTCTCGGAAAGCTCACTAAGACCCCCTAAACCTTGTTTCCATTAGCTCATAGTATCAGAATGTGGCGAAGCAAACCTACAGGTCTGTCTCCTGACTACCTTCATAAGGCATGTCACTGGTCTGTTATCAACTGCACACAGGCCTCCTGAATGCATGGTTTCTCCAGCCCTGCAGAGCTCTTAAACTGCTGCTGTATGCAATGTATGCAGTAAGCAAGGGCACCAGTATAAAGACAAACAGTGACTGAATAGTGTCAGAGCAGCATTTCACATACTCTCATCAAACACAGGATATGAAGGACGTGAACAGCAAAACAAGGAGAAAGCATGTCCTAGGGCAGGACTGGCAGGCACTGCGAGGGGGCTGTGCACTAGCAGGAAGCCAAGGGATAAACTCCATACCATGGTTCTACAAGAAATGGGAAGAAAGGGGTCTAACAGAAAAAGATTCTGCCCCTAAATAAAATCAGAGCATGGTTCATGGACTCTGAATGCACATTTTTAGCATAAAAGAATTTCAATTCTCTGTTTTCGTTAGGCAAAAATAAAGCAAAAACCAAAAATCCACAGTAGCTAACCGCTTAAACTTTATTTAAAAAAAAGGAAAACAAAAAACAAACAAACAAAAAAAACCACTGGCCATCCTGTAAAGCATGTGGGATCTTAGTTCCCTGAAGAGGGATCCAGCCCTGACTCTACATTGGAAGCACAGTCTTAACCACTGGATCACCAAGGAAGTCCTACTAATCGCTTACTCCAAGTTATAATCTCTAACACCTAAACCGATCAACCCATCAACTCTTACCTGTGGCCTGCTGGGGAGATTTGCTGAAAGAGAAAACAAAAGCAGTCAATTGAAGGCAGTTCTGTGGTTCTCCCTTTTACACATGCAAAAGTGTGAGCTGCACCATTCCCAGTTGTTAAATGGATATTAATAAGAAAATAAGAAAGAGCTTTGGGGAGGTTTTTTTTTTTCTTTTTTGGCCAGATGCTTCAACAGGGCTAGTTTCCCTATTTAGCTTATCACATCCCATGTGCTTTAAGAAATAAAAATTCCACCAAAATATGCAAAAGATACGCCAGCTCTCTCAAATCAGTACATGCTAAAGCATTCAGTGAATAATTAGTTTTGCAAAAAAAAAACCCTCAAAATTTCCCACTGAAATCATGCCATATATTTGGTTTCTGCATTAGAACAGAGAAAATTCTGTACATTCTCCTGAAGAGTACAAATTCTGACCAAGAGGTCATTAGGGAAATGCCAGGGCCAGAGTCTTTAGTTTCTGCCACCCTTACACCAAAGACCAGGAAGATGGTGGCAATGTGTTCGTATCAGGAAAGAGCTAGCCTCGTCCTCAGCACTCAGTAGTCTTCTAGGAACTTGGGTTAATACTTGTGCCTTCCATGAGCTAAGTTAAGAGCATGAGATAAGTTAGAATATGGTGTCTAATTTGCCTTTGCATCTGAGCAGCTCAGTTCCTTCTTGATGGCAGAGCGCATGTGCAGTGAAGCTGATCCAGTACAAGCTGGAAGGGCAGCCATTACCACAGCTCTTCTCTAAGGCCTCTGAGGCTTCCTCTCTCCCTTTCACTGTGACATCTCACAATTTCTGAACTGATACTCAGCCCTGGGAGAGAAAGGAGCTCCACCTGCTTATAAT
Organism: Moschus berezovskii; assembly: GCF_049115385.1. Taxonomy (NCBI): domain Eukaryota; kingdom Metazoa; phylum Chordata; class Mammalia; order Artiodactyla; family Moschidae; genus Moschus; species Moschus berezovskii. The sequence goes on along the minus strand of NC_142469.1, from coordinate 89,438,735 downwards.
GGTAGCATCTGTTCTGGGTCATTAAGGATTGTTCCTAATCAAACAGCACGTGACTACTTTCATCCTATTTTTTTTTTCTCCCTTTTTGAGGGGAAACAAACAAACAAAAACTGTGACCACACAGTAGGTGCTTCGTGAGAAAAAGAGCAAGAAGCGGAAGCTTCTTATGATGCCCTGGAGGGGTGCACCCCAGTAGTATTGGGGGGAATAATAAAGTCCTACCAATTATGTAAGTTATATCAGGGAAAAAAGAGTGGACTTTCTTACATATGGGAATTACACTTGCACAGAACTACACCCTCTTGAGGGAAAGCTCAGTTGCATGAGCATGAAGTATACCATAGGCAGTTAAGCTTCTCTTCTCAGTAACAAACAGCCAAATCCAAACAGAAATCAAATCCCTTTTGCTACAAATCAACATTTTAACCCTGTAGCCTCTTATTAAATAAAGGCTACAAGTACCCTCTTGAACAAACCATACAAATACATATTTTAAAGAAATCAGGAAACATTGTATTTAGCAGATCTTGAAGTTTTGATGAATGTCAATCAAGCTCAATAAATATAGGCAATTCACAGTGAGAATATGCCTGCAGATAAAAAAAAATAATTTAAAAAGCATTTGTTGGTCTATTAGTGAAAATAATAGTCAGCTTACTACTAGCATCCTATATATTTGAATGACATAAAAGAAAAAAACAACAACAAAATGATATTACACTGAAAAAATTAGTTACAGCAGTCAGTGAAAATTTTAGTACATCAGTTAATAGGCAATACGATTACATTCCCTTCATTAACTCCTTGCCAGAAAGAGATGGAAATGCTTGCCTCTCTGCTCTGAAACTCAACATAAATAATTAAAAGAAAGCTTTAAAAGGCCATAATTCAAGGATGCGATCAGGACCAATTGGGATATTAATCCAAGATAGAGGAATTCTAAAGTGTTATGTGCAACAAAATACAGACACAGTAAGAAAAAAAAGTCATGTTTAAGTAGGCAATTCATGCAATTAGGATTTAAGAATACAGTTTCATTTTAATTCCAAGAGTGCCAGGAGTGGAAATTCACTTGTGACCATGCTAATTTTTAACTCACAAAGGATCAAAAGTCAAGATTAACATGCAGATCAATTCACTGTATACTGGTGACCAGCAATTTTAAAGTTCTCATTAGTTACAGGGGCTCAAGGGATTGGCTTGGCATTGGGAGGATGCCAACCCAATTTGCTTTCAAACATCCTCCAAAGATGGTCAGTAAGCTTTGGGAGCCGGTGATGGACAGGGAAGCCTGGCATGTTGCAGTCCATGGGGTCGCAAAGAGTCGGACATGACTGAGCGACTGAACTGCACTGAAGCTTTGGAAATGCGAAGGCTTATTAAAGTATTTGTTAGCCTGTGCAACTTAGAAGGGGCAACAAAGCAAAGGAATCCGACAGAACCTTCTAAGTATTATCAATTAAACCTTCCTTCCCGATGGGAAAATTTAACCATTCATTCATTCACTCCTTCAATTCAGAAATATATTGGGCACCAAATCCACGGCAGGTGCTCATTTCTATTCTACATCCATTAAAAAAAAGTTTAATCAATCCAGGAAGAATTTTAAAAGTATATATGAATTTCATGAATAAATCAATTATGTTTTTATTTTTATGAAAAGCTATCCCTATCTTGGGAGATTTTTATATTATCAAAGTATAAAGACTCTTTGCCATCATTTAAAATGGTATTTTCAGAGGAGAGGATGCAAAGGGGTGTAATGACAGGCTGTTTTACATACTACATATATATGATGAAGAATATATAACAGTGCTGTGCTGAGCTGTCACTTGAGTCGTGTCCAACTCTTTGTGACCCCATGGACCATAGCCTGCCAGACTCCTCTTTTCATGGGATTCTCCAGGCAAGAGTCCTGGAGTGGGCTGCCATTTCCTATTACAGGGAATCTTCCCAATCCAGGAATTGAACTCGAGTCTATTATGTCTCCTGCATTGGCACATGGGTTCTCTACCACTAGCGCCACCTGATATGTAATACGAAAATCTTAGTGTCATGGCTGACTAGAGTTAATCACCCTAAAATTATAAATATAGTTTTAAATAATATATTCTGATTTCTTTAAAATATTATTTAAAATATATTTGCAGCATTAAGTAGTATGTATGTATGTACAATAAACTGTTTGTTTCAGACAGCAGAAATGCTTTTGCTGACAGTTCAGTAGAAACTGCAAGGCGTCAAGGGGCTGAAGACAAAATGTTTGGGGGAAAAATCAATAAATAACAATCATACCGTTTCCTTTGGGATTTTTATTTGGTTATTTTCTGGCTCTTGGTTGTTTGTATGGAAAATTCACAGGATCATAATCTGTCACGCTTTAAATTGTTTATCCTTTATACAGTGACTATTTTATTTCTTGAGAAAAGAACCCCTGAACCAAAAAAAGAGAAAAAAAAAAAAAAAAACCCACACCAAAACAAAAACGGTGGTGGTGGGGGTGGTGAAATTGAAAATAATTCCTTTTTACATCTGAACTTGATGACATCAGAAGACAATGTCTGAAGGAAAAAGAAGGCATGACAGAAAAAGCTATTTTCAGACTTTGTCTGGCATACTACAAAAAACACTCTTTTGGAGAAATACACCTTTCTGACGATGGCCTGCACCGAAAAGGATAATTTCTCCTTAAAGAGAGGCTTGCTTTATGTGCCCCATGTTGTTGCTCACTGGGCAGATCAAAGGATCTCAAAGAGCAGGGTGGCACTGGCCCTCCACCCTGGGATGTGATGGCATCCAGGCTGGGGTTTGTTTGCCTTGCCGACATATGGAAAGCTTGGTTTATCTTCAAATAGTGTTCAGTCTCGCTTCGAGTATTGTTGTTATCTCACCAAAGAAGACAAAGGGCCTCACACAGGAAAAAAAGAAATGGAAGGGAAAAGCATCGCAGTGGCGTTTCGATCTATCATACTCACGGCAACAGGATGGAAACGTACTGTTGATCTGCTCCATGACCTCTGTGAGGTCCGTGCTGGTGTCATGAGGGGGTGCCAGCAGCTCCTCTGCCGCCGTGCCTGCGGATACAAAGAACAACAGACGCTCTCAAATTAACGTCCGGTCTTCCACTAAAACCCAACTGCAGGGGGAAACATGCCAGTACTGGCCTCTAAACATCAGTGTGAAAACAGTCTCCTTGCAAAGAGTAATTCTAGGGGAAAATTCCTAAATCATTTTTTGCATTAATTTCTGGTAATAGAATTTTGCATAATTAAAATGTATTAGATGTTTCTACAGAAAGAATTCAATTGCCAGGGGAAAATTCCTAAGTGAAAAATAAGTGATGGGGTCATATTATTTCTTAGTTAGAATTCCACTATTTTGCACAGCTATTTTTAAAATAACTTTATTTATTTTTGTCTGTGCTGGGTCTTCGTTACTGCATGTAGGCTTTTCTCTAGTTGTGGAGCACAGGCTCTAGGGCATTGCAAATTTCAGTAGTTAAAGCACACGGACTCAGTAGTTGCAGCTCCCAGGCTCCAGAACACAAGTTCAATAGTTGTGGTGCAAGGGGCTTATTAGTTTCTCTGTGGCATATGAGATCTTCCCAGACCAGGGATTGAACCTGTGTCTCCTGCATTGACAGGAGGATTATTTACCACTGAGCCACCAGGGAAGCCCATCAAGTATATTTTCATATTAGAAGTATATTCCATCAATTTTTTCTTTCCTTCTTTATGGAGACGTCAGCGTAGGCTAGCTTACACTGCTAAAAAGTTAGAGGTATTTTATAAGATACTTTCTACTTTGATGTTTATTTAGTCTACAATCAATAGCAAAATAATTCTCTTATTTAACAATTTAAAATAATTTCACTATTTTAGGTTCTCCTCTGATATATGCAGCAAAAGATATCCCGTTAACAAATTAATTTGGTTAAAGTATGGGGTTCTCAGTACTTAATTTCATCAATGACAAAATGTCATTCCAGAATCCCTAGTTGACAGAGCCTATCCTTGCAGCAGTGACAAGTCCCCATTGTGGCCAAGGACAGCCTAGGTCGGACTTCAGCCACAGGTCGGGTGGGTGAGGCAGAAATGTCTGGGGGAAGTAGGATGGAGAAAGGAGAATACTGAGTCCCCAGCCCTGGGTAGAAAAAACTGTATTTGGTGTGATATTCTTTAGTCGTTTATTCTGAATGTGTACAACTACGAAATTTCAGAGACAGAAGTTTATTGCAAAAAAAATCATTCCTAAGGCAAAGAACAAAATAAACTGTTGCTCATCCCCAAAGGAAGGAGCTCTTTTTCCTCTCTCATCAAAATTCAATTCACTACTACACCTTACACAAACAAGTGCATTATAGTTTACTATTCTAAAATGCTTACTTTTTCTGGTATTGTTAAAATGGCTTTGTACTCAGCTGAGATGAAAGAGAATACAAATTCCCTTATGCTTAAAGCACGCATGTGCAAGAATGTTATTTAAAAGTGCACAAATGGCAAAGCCCGGGGTAGACCAGGGGAGAGAGTAGCCGAGTCTTACAGACACAGACCTGCCTGGTGGAACTGTGGGCCCGGGTCTGGATCCAGCGAATAGTTCAGCGCCGACTGCTGAGGGGAAGCCCAAGGGGAGACGCCATTGATCTGTGAATCAGATTCAGGCTGAAATCACATTCAGAGGTTAGAACTGAAGAGATTCAAAAAGTGATTAAAGAAAACATTTCTGTTTCTAACTTCCCTTCCCCAACTATGGATAATCACATAACATCCATCACCCTCAGTCATTTTCAAATACGCTTTAACATCAGTTGGTGGACTCACTAGTGTTCAGCTGAGGACCAAATGGTCCTTCCCTTTGGATCTGAGAACTTTGAAGAATTCACTTGGTTATATGGCAGGATTTACCTATCAATGTCAGGGTTATTCCCTCAATTGTTCTATTACTTTTATGTCAACCAAGCGATTTTGGAAAGATGTTTCATTCATCTTTAAAATTAACACTGCTTCTCATCCAGTAAATTTATCTAATTTAAAAATCATGCTAATTTTTAATTTAAATCAGTAATTAAGGGCAATATTGAAGAGCGGTAAAGGGTACGATTTTTTGTTTGTTTTTTTACTGAAGTTGCTTTACAGCGTTGTGTTAGTTTCTCTTGTATAGCAAAGTGAATCAGTTATACATATATACATATATCCACTCTTTTTAGAGTCCCATATAGGTCATTACAGAGTACTGAATAAAGTTCCCTGTGCTTGAAGAGCATGATTTTGGATTCAGCTATTGGATACAGACTTGTCACTCAGAGCTGTCTAATTCTGAGGCAATTTTATAACTGTCTGCTTTTTATTTATTAAAACCTAGATTTTTTAAAAAAATTTAAAAACTAGGGTTGGTGATAAGAGTATCGGCATCAGAGGGTTTTGTGAACGAGGTGATCAATTATTATTTCTGCAGTGATTAGAAAGGAATCTGACACACCTAATAAATACTTCACAAAGGCAGGAAGTTTGAAATGGTGATGGATACACTGACAGGTACATGGTCAGATTAGAAAAGTGTGATTCATTGTAAAGGCAATGCAGAAGTTCCACCGATTTTGATGCTGTTTGTTTCCATTAAATCCATATTAGCTGAAGTCTGGCAGTTTTGCTAGTTTTTACCATCAGAATTGAATTTCCATCAACTTTTGGCATTCATGCTGGGTCATTAAGAAGAGATAAGAGCCTTATAGTCTAGAATATACAGAGCTATTTAGATATCCGATATCTTGTAAAGCATTACTGTGCAATTCTGAAGGCTCATGAGCCATTAGGCAGCTCAATCTAATGGAAGGAAGAGAGTGGGGGGAGGTGGGGGATGAGCAGGAGAGCCTTGGCTCTCTTCAGAGCATCACCAGGCTACAGCAAACAAAACTTTCAAGCACAGCTGCCTTCCACAGCAATTCTACCTGTGCACTAAGTCCTTAATACTCACACTTCATATTCTAAATAAGAGAATTCGAGGAAAAAAGTCATCCTTTGTCCAGGTACCATTCAGAAACATCATACTTACAACATTGACAATATAGTTTTTCTGCTGTATGGGAGTGACAGCAAGGTAAGAACCTAATATTCAAAGGACTAAGAGAAAGCCTGCCAGGCCGTGGGGAAGGTCTAAATGATGCACAGTTTCTAAGGAAACCTTCTCCCAACAGTCTCACGCAAAGTCTGAAACAGTGACAGACATTCAGAAAGTATAAGGGGTGTTCTGTGGCCCGCTGTATAGGTAATGCAAAAATTACACTGTTTTCAATGATTCTGACAAGTTAAAAGATACTGCAAGCAACTGTGAATAGATGGTTTTCTAAAATTTGAGAAAATCACTGGAGAGAAAGTTGTTTCTGCCTTTGATTCATATATCATTTCTGGAGAAAAGCATTCCTGTTCACTGTCTAGGGGGCCCCCACACTGCAAGGCCCAGAGAAGAAAGCAAAAGATAGCATGAATGTTGATATCAGGGATTCCTCAAGAGAGGGATGTTCCAGGCCCATCGTCTGGGCTTCTTCACAATAAACACCTGCTGCAAAGATACCTTCACTACTAGCTCTGTGACATGATCCCCGCTCTTCAGCTGCTAGATGTAATCAGTTTCTTAATTCTCTAAAGTGTGTACGTCCTTATAGATGATACTATCTTGTTATATATCATACTATCTTGTTATGGTCCCTAAAAAGATGGCAGAAACTATATCTGATGCTTCTTTTATATCCTAAAGAACAGTGTGTTTCAAAATTGCAGGCTATTATTCACCAATGAGTTATAAAATTGGGCCTGACCAACACTAAGAAAGATAGAAGAAAAATGAAAGGGAAGAGGGGAAGGAGGGGGAAGGAAGGAAAAAGGGAGGAGGGGGGAAGAAAAATAGAAAGAGGCAGCATTTTTTAATAACTGCAATTAGTATTTTGTATTCATCATACTTGTATGCATTCATCACAATGCAAATTGTATTTTTATTGTCAAGAAAGTTTGCAAACAACTGCCATAAAAGATGGTGCTATGTGAGGAAATAATAGCTGAAAATTAATAAACATCTGTTACTTAATTTCTTGAAAATAGTTTATGGGAAGGAGGTTTTAGCATGAAGAGTTCAGGTCACTTCCTTTCCCTTAATATCCACAGATGTTTCCCAAATGTGATTTATGCAGATGTATGTGACAGGATCTTTTCCCTTAACCTATTCAGAGCTGAGACAGATTTCCATGTTAAAGAAGAATAAGCAATCCATCTTAAGCTGGGAAAATGCATTCTTTTTTTTTTTTTTTTTGGTGCTGCTGCTGCTGCTGCTGCTGCTAAGTCACTTCAGTCGTGTCCGACTCTGTGCGACCCCATAGACGGCAGCCTACCAGGCTCCCCTGTCCCTGGGATTCTCCAGGCAAGAACACTGGAGTGGGTTGCCATTTCCTTCTCCAATGCATTAAAGTGAAAAGTGAAAGTGAAGTCGCTCAGTCGTGTCCGACTCATAGCGATCCCATGGACTGCAGCCTACCAGGCTCCTCCATCCATGGGATTTTCTAGGCAAGAGTACTGGAGTGGCTTGCCATTATAGAGGGATTTCTAAGCCAGTTGAAATAAACTATGGAGAGGAGAAACCAGAGGTGACTCTTCCTACTGACTCTGGGACTGAGCCCATGGGACGTGGGACTAGGGCAGATGGCGTGGGGGCAGGGGACGCCAGGTTCTGCACACACTACCTGCTCTAGCAGCTGCCGAAGTCGGTGGAGCTGAGACTCCAGCTGCTTGTTGTGATCTTCTAAAATCTGCATCCTAGCCTCCAGCCGACCTTTGTGCTGCCTGAGGAGTTTCGCCTCTGCTATAAGTTCTGAATCCTCAGACGTGTGATGAGGGGACACCACAGAGTCTGGAGGGGAGCCGACAGGGAGGCCCCTTCTCAAGTGCTGCTCTTTCAGCTGCTCGTATTCCACCTGCAGATTTCTAGTGGAGGAGGGAAAACTGGAATTAGTATTGGACATATCACCTTCTTTCCAAAATTGCCCATGAGCTCCAAATGTAGCCCAGGCTACTTATTTCCTCATAGATAAAAACACTTATCAGTGAGACAAGCAAGCACGAATAAAACCGTAGCTTTAAATAAATAGATGTTCTAACAGACAGCACTCCTGAACCCTGAAATGTAGCTGTAATCTGCACCCAGCTAGCTGCCCAGTGTGTTAATGACCTCTGAAACTTTGCCTCCACGGTATTTCCTGGACAATAGTCCTGAAAAAAGAATGGGTAAGGGCCATGTGGAAGTGCATATGAAAGGATTTCCCATGAGAAGTCTTCCCAGGGTGAAAGACTTCTTGATTTCTCTGAAGTCTAGCACACCTTTGTTCTTCCTCCAGGTCAGCAATGATCCGCTCCAGTTCTCCGCGTTCTTCCCTTTCTACTGACTTTAGGATCTGAGCTGGACTCTGGGGCTGGCTCACCGGGGACTCCCCTCCAAGCGTCTGGCAGTACTGCTGGATGAGAGCATGCTCGTCCTCCCTGAGGTGACAAAGCAGACACACACAAAGGCTCACATTTGGAGGTGGATGTAGCTGGACACAGAGGAAGTAGAAACAATGACAGTCAGGCTGGCTGCTGTGCCTCGACTGCCTTAAAACTCAACGTCCCTACGGCCTTCCTTTAAAACTCTGGGAAGATATTTTACCTGACAGTGTGTGTACACTACACACAGACACCCCAACATTTCATGCTTGGCCTTGGTCTAGCATGTATATCTCACAAAACGTAGAAGAGATATTTTGCTCAGCAAAGTATATATATAAAGTACAACATTTAAATAGTTAATATAAAAGATTTTATAGGCAAAATAAAAAAATTGAATGCCAAAAGAGTAAGTTAAAAGACTGTTAACTAAAAATAAACTGCTATAGGAACTTCTCTAGTGGTCCAGTGGTTAAGGCTCCATGCTTTCAATTCAGGGGGTGTGGGTTCCGATCCTTGGTCAGAAAACTTGATGTCACATGCCTCACATGGCATGGCAAAAAAAAAAAAAAAATTGCTATAGTCTGAGTGTTTATTTCCCCTCCCTGAAATTCACATGTTGAAACCTAATCCCCAGTGTAAAGATGTGTGGAGGTGGGGTCTTTGGGGGGTGATTAGGTTATGAGAGTGGGGTCTCCATGAATATGATTAGTGCCCTTACGAAAGAGATCCCAGCGAGCTCCCTTCCTCCTTATACCCTGTGAGGGAACTACAAGGTGATAGCTATGAGCCAGGAAGGGGGTCCTCATGACACTAAATCAATTAGCTCCTTGACCCTGGACTTCTCAGTCTCCAGAACTATAAGAAAAAATGCTTGTCATTTATAAACCATCTAGTTTAAAGTATTTTGCAATCAGTGTCCCAATCAAGTACTTGATTTCACTATCTCTATCTTTAGCATGTGGTTGAAAGCAATTTTATAATGCTTTGTAACCCAAAGGGTGGTAGAGGCTAATTGTTAATTCTTAATTAAGAATTAAGGCTTAATTCTTTCATTTAAGTAACTTAGTATACATTATAATTGTAGATATTTATAAAATATCTGAATTTATTCTATTTGATATTATCAGCACATCATTTCTAGGCTCAGTCATTCTGTATTAAACAAGGAATTCCACTTGATTCACTTGGGTTCTCCCAGTTTGCTAACTACTTGTCTAATGGACTAGATGCATTAACAATGTGGTAGAATGGAATAGCTGACAGAAACGGAAGCATAGAGAGTAGACGAGGTTGGCATGTCTGTGGGAAGGAGATGCTCACCAGCAAGCTGGGCATCCCTCCCCTTCTTTTACCAGGAATCCAGTCAGTCAGTGTCACTCGCTCAGTCGTATCCGACTCTTTGCGACACCATGGACTGTGGGAACTCCAGGTTCCTCTGTCCACGGAATTCTCCAGGCAAGAATACCAGAGTGAGTTGCCATTTCCCTCTCCAGGGATTTTCCTGACCCAGGGATTGAACCTGGGTCTTCAGCATTGCAGGCAGATTCTTTACCATCAAAGCCACCAGGGAAGCCCAGAGATCCAGTCAGATCTCCTTGGAAATGTGCAAATGATAGATTTCCTGGTTAATGCTAGCAGGAGAGTCCTGCTACAGAATACCTTGGGCAGATTTTACCTGATCTGTTTTTTATGGCTTTTGGTAAACAAATCCTGGAATCTACGGATGTATAGGGTGTATGCGTGCATGCTGTCACCTTAGTTGTGTCTGACTCTCTGTGATCCTATGGATGGTAGCCTGCCAGGCTCCTCTGTCCATGGGATTATTCTTCAGGCAAGAATACTGGAGTGGATTGTCATGCCCTCCTCAGGATCGAACCTGGGCATCTTATGTCTCCCGTATTTTCAGGCAAGTTCTTTACAACCAGTGTTACCTGGGAACCATGTATAGGGTAGGGCTTCAGAAAAACATCTTGTAAGTTATGTAACAATCAGAGTATAAAATGGAGCTATCCCATGCCTGAACCAGCTCCCTCCTGTGTAATGATGTGACTGTAAATATTCCTTAAAGAGCTTGTCTGTTACCCTGGGGTCAGGGCACATCCTATTGCCGCCAGAAGGAACCAGGTGAGTAGCATGGGCAGCCCTGGACCTTTTGCTTATGCCCTGGAGCTGATGAACATGCTTGATACTGGGTAAGATCTGTGACTCTGAGTCTGGCTTGAAAATCTAAGCCTGTGTTATCACAGTTTACTCTGATAAAGAGAGGACATGAAATTGCATCTGAGAGGTAGTGCGTTCTTAGAAAAGTTGTGTCCTGATCATTGAGATCAGAGTGATATAAAGAAGCAAATGAAAACAATGAATGTTAGGGTTGCAAAACAGCCAAAGCAAAGGTTCAAAGGAGCCCCTTGTTTGTTTACGTTGCTCCTTTATCAGTAAATTTCCCTAACCTCACCTTCCTTCTATTATCAAATGAATAAAAAAGGAGTAAACTGGAAATAAGAAACACAGATGGGAAGGATTGAAATAAGCTATGGCATCGTCCTTTGATGACCAGTTTTGCAAAAACGTGGTATCACTGTGAAATAAATAAGAAAGCCTTGAGAATAATCTCACACTTGCTCCTAAATTTAGAAGGATGAGGATAAGAGGTGAGAATGGATCCTGCACTATTGCAGGGCAGCAGTGTTTGAAAGCAGAACTCAAAGCTCTTAGGGTGCCCATGTAGCAAAGTCAAACAGAAACGCGGCAAGGAGGTATGTGCGTGTGTGTTTTGAGAAGGGAGACGGTATTTTCTTGATAGGGAATAAATGAGTAATTTGTTATTGTATCCTAAACCCAGCCGTATTATGAAGGAGCAGAGAAGGCTACAAGGCTAATGCACCAACAGCACAGGGACACCAATTAGCTGCTAAGGATGACAAGACTCTAATTCAGTAACGCTTGGAGTCACTTCACCCAATTTAAGTGAAGAGAAAGACCATAACGAGACGGGATTATAAAGTACAGATCTGATATATGGACAGAACAAATGGACAAATTCGTATAAAACAAATAATAAAATAATTAAAAAGTAAAAGTAAAGCAGAACATTTAAAATATTTCTTAGGCCAAAAAAGATGAGTATAGAAACCAAAAATATGCTAGAGAGTAGTAACAAAAGAAAAATGCTCATATATATCCCAGTGAAAACTTTATCTCAGCAGAATAAAGCATCACAAGCAATCAGCTAGAAATCAAAACAAAACAATAAGCCATTTACAAAGAAAGAAAAATGTTTAGCCTCCTACTCTCCATGTTTAATGTCCAAAGATACTGGTCAATGCCTATAGTCCTTACCTAGCCATTCTTCTGACCAGCCAGGTTATGTAAATGCACAGCAAAGCATTGTCCATAATGCAAAAGAAAGAAAGAGTGACAATAATGCAAAACAGAACCAAATTGGTGGTAATCTCAGGGACTGTAATAAATAAGAGTGATAAACGGATGCTCACATTGGTTTAAAAAACAATTAATTATATAATTCCTGTGAGTAACTCACCTAAAAGAAAATCAAAGATGAGAGTAGAAGTTAAAAAAATAAACACTAAAAGGATAAGATGAGTTAGAGGAAAGCCTGGCCCCTATAAGCTCCCTGGCAGACATATGATTGGATCATAGACACTCACATGGTGCCTCTCCCATATTCCCCGATATTAATCCATTTATGTCCTTGGAGCACTTATGCCTTCAGGCACCTGACCTCAGGAATTATATTTAATGCTCAACATTCAGTTCAGTTCAGTTCAGTCGCTCAGTCGTGTCCAACTCTTTGCGACCCCATGAATCGCAGCACGCCAGGCCTCCCTGTCCATCACCAACTCCTGGAGTTCACTCAAACTCATGTCCATCGAGTCAGTAATGCCATCCAACCATCTCGTCCTCTGTCATCCCCGTCTCCTCCTGCCCCCAATCCCTCCCAGCATCAGAGTCTTTTCTAGTGAGTCAACTCTTCGCATGAGGTGGCCAAAGTATTGGAGTTTCAGCTTCAACATCACTCCTTCCAATGAAGACCCAGGACTGGTCTCCTTTAGGATGGACTGGTTGGATCTCCTTGCAGGCCAAGGGACTTTCAAGAGTCTTCTTCAGCACCACAGTTCAAAAGCATCAATTCTTCGGCGCTAAGCTTTCTTCACAGTCCAACTCTCACATCCATACATGACCACTGGAAAAACCATAGCCTTGATGGACCTTTGCTGGCAAAGTAATGTCTCTGCTTTTTAATAGGCTGTCTAGGTTGGTCATAACTTTTCTTTCAAGGAGTAAGCATCTTTTAATTTCATGGCTGCAATCACCATCTGCAGTGATTTTGGAGCCCAAAAAATAAAGTCAGCCACTGTTTCCCCATCTATTTGCCATGAAGTGATGGGATCGGATGCCATGATCTTGGTTTTCTGAATGTTGAGCTTTAAGCCAACTTTTTCACTCTCCTCTTTCACGTTCATCAAGAGGCTTTTTAGTTCCCCTTCACTTTCTGCCATAAGGGTGGTGTCATCTGCATATCTGAGATGATTGATATTTCTCCCGGCAATCTTGATTCCAGCTTGTGCTTCTTCCAGCCCAGCGTTTCTCATGATGTACTCTGCATAGAAGTTAAATAAGCAGGGTGACAATATACAGCCCTGACGTACTCCTTTTCCTATTTGGAACCAGTCTGTTGTTCCATGTCTAGTTCTAACTGTTGCTTCCTGACCTGCATAAGGTTTCTCAGGATGCAGGTCATGTGGTCTGGTATTCCCATCTCTTTCAGAATTTTCCAGAGTTTATTGTGATCCACAAAGTCAAAGGCTTTGGCACAGTCAATAAAGCAGAAATAGATGTATTTCTGGAACTCTCTTGCTTTTTCGATGATCCAGCAGATATTGGCAATTTGATCTCTGGTTCCTCTGCTTTTTCTAAAACCAGCTTGAACATCTGGAAGTTCGTGGTTCACATATTGCTAAAGCCTGGCTTGGAGAATTTTGAGCATGACTTTACTAGCGTCTGAGATGAGTGCAATTGTGTGGTAGTTTGAGCATTCTTTGGCATTGCCTTTCTTTGGGATTCGGGCTTCCCTGGTGGCTCAGAGGTTAAAGCGTCTGCCTGCAATGCGGGAGACCTGGGTTCAATCCCTGGGTCTGGAAGATTCCCTGGAGAAGGAAATGGCAACCCACTCCAGTATTCTTGCCTGGAGAATCCCATGGATGGATGAGCCTGGTGGGCTACAGTCCATGGGGTCGTAAAGAGTTGGACACGACTGAACGACTTCACTTTCACTTTCTTTGGGATTGGAATGAAAACTGACCTTTTCCAGTCCTGTGGCTACTGCTAAATTTTCCAAATTTCCTGGCATATTGATGCAGCACTTTCACAGCATCATCTTTTAGGATGTGAAATAGCTCAACTGGAATTCCATCACCTCCACTAGCTTTGTTCGTAGTGATGCTTTCTAAGGCCCACTTGACTTCACATTCCAGGATGTCTGGAATTATTTAGTGGGTGTTAAAATGCTCAATATTAATACCAACTAAATACCTGTTTTAGATATCTGTGGACTATCTACAGTGAAACACAAACAGCTAAGAGTTAAAATTTGACTTGAGATGCATCTTGCTGTTGACATTTATATAGATTCATTTCTTTTGGGAAGTGTATGGGGCTTTAACATAATATTATTATTTTAAAAATATAATTACCACCATCATCTCTATCATTACATTCTTTTAATAAGGTGTCTGGAAGAAAATTAAGACAATTTTTCCAAAACTAAGAATTTGAATATCATTCATATACAACATATAATTTTAGTCTTAAGTGGTTTTTCACTGACTATTCATCCTAAAAGTTAAATATAAAAATAGATATATTTGAATTCTTAATTATACAGTCATGAGGTACCAGATTAAAGTCATTCAACATCAGTATTGTGCCCAGTGCTAAAACAGAAAATGCCACCAACATGTGGGGCTGTACCAATGAAATACAATTAGACAGAACACCATTACACTGTATTTAAGTCATGCATAGTAAACACTGTCTAGATTACAAAATTAGTACTTATCCAATGACAAGAGAACTGTGATTCATTGAATGACCTTTTGCAAGTAAGACATAAACAAAAATAACAATAATTTCCTTCCTTTAAAGATTTGTTTTGTTCCAGGCTCCACAGTTGCAAACAGCAACGCCAGTGCAAATCATGCCAGCTCCCCAATTTGATCCTTCCACATACAACAAGGTCACTCAAGAGGGGAGGTGGAGTGAGATACCCTGATGGCAATGGCCTAAGGAAATGTCCTTGGGTTTCAGCTACTCAGATTTCCCAGGATTATCCTCTTTTTGAGACAGGCCTGGTTCATTCTTTGAAATGAAAGAAAATTAAGTCGTGTCTGACTTGGAATCCCAAGAACCATAGCCTGCCAGGCTCCTCTGTCCATGGGATTCTCCAGGCAAGAATACTGGAGTGGGTTGCCATTTCCTTCTCCAGGGGAACTTCCCAACCCAGGAACTGAACCCAGGTCTCCCACATTGCAGGCAGATGCTTTACCAACTGAGCTACTCAGGAAGCCCTGAAAGAAAATTAGTATCCATCAAACGAATGCCTTTACAATTTCCAAGTTAGACTTTCAGAAGAAAAGGGAGTACTGCGGATTAGGTTTATGTGAGGTAAAATGCCATGAGATTGATTCAGGTCTAGGCTGAAGAAGTAGCAGCCCATGATGCATGAAGGGTCAACAACACAATAATTAACCAGCTTTACCAGGTGGCACTAGTGATAAAGAACATGCCTGCCAATGCAGGAGACATAAGAGACCCCGTTTTGATCCCTGTGTTGGGAAGATCCCCCGGAAGAGGACATGGAAACCCACTCTAGTATTCCTGCCTAGAGAATTCCATGGACAGAGGAGCCTGGCCGTCTACAGTCCAAGGGGTTGCAAAGAGTCAGACACACTGAGTGACTAACATTTTCACAGAATTGAATGCTCTGAGGAGCCAGGGAACTGGTTCCATAGACCAATTTGAGGGACAGAGAATGGCTCAAATTGCAGGACAGGATGATTGCTTCTAAGGATACAAAAGACTAAAAGGGCCTGGGGTAACAGAATTACAAGCTCAAGTCTCAAAATTCGTACATCAAGGCAGGGGCTTTCTTTTACTGTCGACAGCTGAGACCACCTAAAAACGAAATTTGGGAGGTTGGGCACAGCAGATGTTGAGCTACCAAATCTTCCTGGGTCTGGACTGTGAAGCTGGAGCACAGATGGACATGAGCAGAAGCAGAACAAGGACAGAGGGACTGGAAGGATCTGTGGATGCTCTGACCCTCCCACCTCCCCCACTGCAGGAAGCTCTCCCTTCCCACACCAGCTGAGGCAGTGAAGTGAGGCAGTCAGGCATGGTGCCTGTGCTTGGAGCCAGGATGCCTGAGTCCGAATCTCAGCTCCACCACTGACGACAAGACCCTGGGCAACCTGTTCACCTTGTGGGGTACTGATTTCCTCCTCTATAAAGTGGTGTAATGAGAACAAGAGCATCATGGACAACTGAATCAGCAACAGTGGCAAAGTGCTCAGAACAGTGCCTGCCCAGCTCTAGCGTGCGTGCATGCTCAGTTGCTTCAGTTGTGTCCAACTCTTTGAGACCTTATGGACTGTAGCCCACCAGGCTCCTCTGTCCATGGGGATTCTCCAGGCAAGAATACTGGAGTAGGTTGCCATTTCCTTCTTCAGGGGATCTTCCCAACCTAGGGATCAAACACATGTCTCCTGCACTTCCTGCACTGCAGGCAGATTCTTTACCACTGAGTCACCAGGGAAGCCCTGCCTGGCTCTTAGGAATCCCTATATCAAGGAGGAGATGTTGGTTGTTTTTACACCATTACCATTATTATTCAAGAGATATTTACTAATATTTCTACACCCTTGCTTGGAATAACAAAAACCTCAACTCAAGAGGGCCTAGGGGAAAGGTGGACAATTCAAGAGAGAGAAAAATTCCAAAAATTATAGTGGAAGTTTACTGACATACAATTTTTGGCTTAAGGCACTCTGAGTTGTTTTTTTTAACCCTTCCCAACAACAATAAAAATTACTAGTGATCTCCCTGGTGGCACAGATGGTAAAGCATCTGCCTACAATGTGGGAGACCCAGGTTCAATCCCTGGGTCTGGAAGATCCCCTGGAGAAGGAAATGGCAACCCACCTCAGTACTCTTGCCTGGAAAATCCCATGGATGGAGGAGCATGGTAGGCTACAGTCCGTGGGGTCACAAAGAGTCGGACACGACTGAGCGGCTTCACTTTCACTTTCAACAACAATAAAAATTACTGGTACCTTGGGATTTAAATTGCTAATAGCGATGTTGGTTGCCTCAAGACAGATCTGAGAGTAAAGCAGAAGAGCCAAGCCTGCCTTAAAAAGCCACTGATCCCTCATTCAGAAGTTGGCAATATTATTACGTGGCACTGAATACTGTCATCTATTGTCTTTGGGGATTGTATCAGGATCCTACCAATGCCAGAGCCTTAAGAAACTTCCAGGTAAAGGCCAGGGTGTTAAGAGTATGTTACACATATGTGTGTGTGCTAAGTAGCTTCAGTTGTGCCCGACTCTTTGTGATGCTATGGACTGTAGCCTGCCAGGCTCCTCTGTCCATCGGATTCTTCAGGCAAGAATACCAGAGTGGGTTGCCGTGCCCGCTTTCAGGGGATCTTTCTGACCCATGGATTGAACCTGCATCTCTTAAGCCTCTTGCATTGGTGGACAGGTTCTTTACCACTAGCGCCACCTGCGAAGCTCATATTGCACATATACTTCCTGCTACTATAATAAGGTCCTGTAAGAAACAGATAAGCTTTGATCCAAGCCAAAAGCAAAGAAAGAACAACACTGTATCTTGTTAAGGGCAGCAAACATTTCTTACTGTATCCTATGATCCAAGATGCTAAATTATTAGATGGGAGACTTAGCAGGAGAGCCAGAAAAATAGTAGGTTTCATTCTTAACCCTGCTCTCATGAGGAGCACTGTCAATTCAAAGGAGGGAATAGTCAACCTCATTGCGATGAGCTATCCATTGGAAGAAAAGATATTTATTATCATAATACTTATTCACTTTGTCAATAATGCCAATTAAAATGAAAATATTTGGGGCTTCCCTGGTGGCAAAGTTGTAAAGAATCTGCCTATAATTCAGAAGACGCAGGTTCAATGGCTGGATTGGGAAGATCCCCTGGAGAAGGAAAAGGCAATCTGCTCCAGTGTTCTTGCCTGGGAAATCCCATGGACAGAGGAGCCTGGTGGGCTATAGTTCACGGGGTTGCAAAAGATTTGAACATGACTTAGTGACTAAACAAAAACAATGAATTTTGTCAAACCACTGGACTTTAGGTCCAAAGTAGGACTTTGAAGGTTGAGTCCTTGTTAGTGTTCTCACTTGAATGACCCCTGCATGTTCACAGGAAAAGACCCCCAAAATACACAGTAGTTTAAAGTGTGGAAGAGCAAAGGACTTCCAGATTGGCTTTATCAAAGTAAGACTTCTTAAAATATTCATAAAAATACTAATGTATCAGTAACCAGACAACAATTTCTCTTCAGTGATTTATGCATTCTTACACTATCCAAATAGGAAAAGGAGTACGTCAATATTGTCACCATGCTTATTTAACTTATATGCAGAGTACATCATGAGGAACGCTGGGCTGGAATAAGGACAAGCTGGAATCAAGATTGCTGGGAGAAATATCAATAACCTCAGATATGCAGATGACACTACCCTTATGGCAGAAAGTGAAGAGGAACTCAAAAGCCTCTTGATGAAAGTGAAAGAGGAGAGTGAAAAGGTTGGCTTGAAGCTCAACATTCAGAAAACAAAGATCATGGCATCTGGTCCCATCATCTGGTCCACTGGAAAAACAGTGGAAGTGTCAGACTTTATGTTTTTGGGCTCCAAAATCACTGCAGATGCTGATTGCAGCCAGGAAATTAAAAGACGCTTACTCCTTGGAAGGAAAGTTATGACCAACCTTGATAGTATATTAAAAAGCAGAGACATTACTTTGCCAACAAAGGTCCGTCTAGTCAAGGCTATGGTTTTTCCAGTGGTCATGTATGGATGTGAGAGCTGGACTGTGAAGAAAGCTGAGAGCTGAAGAATTAATGCTTTTGAATTGTGGTGTTGGAGAAGACTCTTGAGAGTTTCTTGTACTGCAAGGAGATCCAACCAGTCCATTCTAAAGGAGCTCAATCCTGGGTGTTCATTGGAAGGACTGATGCTAAAGCTGAAACTGCAATACTTTGGCCACCTCATGTGACGAGTTGACTCACTGGAAAAGAGTCTGATGCTGGGAAGGATTGGGGGCGGGAGGAGAAGGGGACGACAGAGAATGAGATGGCTGGATGGCATCACTGACTCTGTGGACATGAGTTTGAATGAACTCCGGGAGTTGGTGATGGACAGGGAGGCCTGGCGTGCTGTGATTCATGGGGTCGCGGAGAGTCGGACACGACTGAGCGACTGAACTGAACTGAACTGAACACTATTCATTTAATCTCCCATAAAAGGGAAAATTTGCTTCCTTGCCTTTTCCAGTACCTCGAGGCCATCACATTCCTTCACGTTCAAAGCCAGCAGTGTAGCATCCGTAAAATCTCTTTGTATCTCACCTCTGCTCCCATGGTTACCTCGCCTATCCCAAGCTCTGACTCTCCCCCTTCTTATGAAGACCCTTGCGGCTACACTGGGCCCACCCAGATAACCCAGGCTAATCTCCCCATCTCAAAATCCTTAATTTAGTCACTTGTGCAAAGTCCCTCTTGCCATGTAAAGTCACAGTCATAGGTGTCAGGGATTAGGATGTGGACCTCTTTGGGGGCCTATTATTCTTTCTATTTTAAATGCCCTCACCATGTTCCTCCTCTGTGGGAACACTTATCCATCTCCCTGCTAGCCCGTAAGATTCCTGAAGACAGCATCGACCTTTACAGAACTGGGCACATGTCAGGGGTGTGCTGCTAAGTGTTTACCAGCAGGTTCTCTACAAGATAAATATATAAATGGCTCTGCTTTGTAGCATTTTTAATTTTTATGGTTTAAATACTTTCAGTATGGCCAATTTAAACTAATGACTTCACTGAATATAGAGTTGAAAAAAGATACATAGTGGCACACCACCTGACACCCAAAGAACACAGGTAATAGTAAAATGAGGTAAAATAACTAAGACGTGATGAGTTCTGAGTATTACTTTTATTATTCAGTTCAGTTCAGTCGCTCAGTCGTGTCTGACTCTTTGCGACCCCATGAATCACAGCACGCCAGGCCTCCCTGTCCATCACCAACTCCCGGAGTTTACCCAAACTAATGTCCTTTGAGTCGGTGATGCTATCTAGCCATCTCATTCTCTGTTGTCCCCTTCTCCTCCTGCCCCCAATCCCTCCCAGCATCAGAGTCTTTACCAGTGAATCAACTCTGTTGGTTTGCAAGTATATACATGGGCTTCCCAGGTGGCACTAGTGGTAAAGAACCTGCTAGCCAATGCAGGAGATGTAAGAGACACGGGTTCAATTCTTGGGTCAGGAAGATCCCCTGGAGAGGGCATGGCAATCCACTCCAGTGTTCTTGCCTGGAGAATTCCATGGACAGAGAAGTCTGGCGGGCTATAGTCCATAGGTATATATAAATGAATTTTAATAATGTCTTTGTTTAATAGGCAGCTTACAAACTTCTTGAAAATTTAACAACCAGCTCTCACAACTGCCTCCAGCACACCACTGCAACGTAGGCATGCAATAAGTATTTTTTTGGATGGAAGAATGAGTTAATATATCTCTTGACAGTATATTAAAATGTATTCAGCTGTTAGTCATATGATTATTTTGTCATTTCTCAGACATTAGTGCTAAATTTAAAAATCAATAGTGCCTTTTCTAGTTTGAAAATAGGATATACTAAATTTGATTATTGCCTTTACTTGGATCACAAGATGAAAAACACATTTAAAGAATTTAAGTTTGGTTTTAATTAGTATTTTTAAATTTTGTTTAATCCTTTAGCTATTTCTCAACCTTGATGGAAAATATGTTGATTAACTGCTTTATAAGAAATACATACTAGGAGTTTAAATATGAAACAAGCATTATGAATGCTATTACCTTGGTTTGGGAATTGTTCCAAACACACAGTACATTAATAATAATGTATAAGTCACTACTGTATTGTTATAAAGTACTAACTTGCTATTGTTTGAAATTGAAAATTGAAAAATCTCCTGAGAACTTTTATTTATAAGCTTAATGATAGTAAAACAATTTTAAAAAAATATTGACCAGGAGACATTTCATGTTAGAGTACCTTAGGTATTTCAACTTGGCTGTCTCTATGATCTTTTTTAGTATAAAATACCTAAAAACCAAGTTCGACAACTTTTCTGGCAACCTAGAGCTTCCCACCAGATCCAAACCACAGCGACTGGGTGAGTCAACTAAACTCGACACTACTGAAATCACAGACACCATTTAGAATTGAAAATGTTAATTCCAAGGTGGTGGAGGGTGGGAAAAGCTGTAAAAGCAAGATGGCACATGACAGTGGGATAATCAGAGATAAAATATCTGCCAAGAAAGGTTTTTAAAAGCATTCTAAAGTTAATGAGGCTTTTCCTAGTTGTTAATAAAATCAAATTATTGGCAGAGGAGTTAACACTTTCCAGTGAAGGGTAAGGAGTTGACGTCCAAGCCTGTGTAGGTCATAACTATTAAATGGCAGAGATTATGGAGAAAATATGAGCACACAGAAGGAAAAGAATTTTACAGAATGGCACATATTCTATAGAATTACATCTGTTAAATTAACAAGAAATAACAGATAAATGGAATGAATATCTATACCTGTATTTATAAATAAATCAATATGATTTTCCTAGGGCAGACGAATAGCCAAATATAGGATTTTCTTCAGTAACTTATATGAAACTAAATAAATAAACATATCCAATTTATACTATCATGGCTTGAAACCATAAAATCTATGTAGACGTTTTTATAACCACACTTATCAATTTTGATTTGGATCAAAATTCAGAGCCACAGTCAATGAAGATTACTTCCGACAGCCATAATATAAGAACCAGCTTTCCAAGGCAGCACTAATTTCATGATTTACTTACACACTTCCTGTGGTAGAGCTGCTATCAGTGAGGAAAGATCCATTAGTCCTTTCCATTTGGGCCAGTCTGTAAAATGAAAATAAAGAGGTTGGAGAATGTGGCCATATAGGGTATAGTTGATTGGTACAGCCTCAGTGTTTCTTCAGTTCAGTTCAGTTCAGTTCAGTCGCTCAGTCGTGTCCGACTCTCCGCGACCCCATGAATCACAGCACGCCAGGCCTCCTTGTCCATCACCAACTCCCGGAGTTCACTCAAACTCATGTCCACAGAGTCGGTGATGCCACCCAGCCATCTCATTCTCGGTCATCCCCTTCTCCTCCCACCCCCAACCTTTCCCAGCATCAGAGTCTTTTCTAGTGAGTCAACTCGTCACATGAGGTGGCCAAAGTATTGCAGTTTCAGCTTCAGCATCAGTCCCTCCAATGAACACCCAGGATCGATCTCCCTTAGAATGGACTGGTTGGATCTCCTTGCGGTACAAGGGACTCTCAAGAGTCTTCTCCAACACCAGTGTTTCTTAAACTGTCCTAATTCTCACAAAATCCAGAACAGCTCAAACTCCCTACCAAGACTTTGAAATGAAAACAACATCTAATGTTGAGCTCTGTTTCTATCACCACCGCCATGAGGCCTAAAGACTTCTATTTTACATTATGTTATGTAGTTTCCTAGTGGACCTAGTTTCCTAGTTGATCTCTCAGACTCTTAAGTCAGTCAGTCTTCACTCGCTCACACATCTGATTATGTCCCTCCTCCTCTCATGGTTAAAGATTCTCCATAACGCCTCTTTACCAAAGGACAGGATCTTACTCCTTAGCAAGTGAAAGTGAAAGTCGCTCAGTTGTGTCCAACTCTTTGCAACCCCATGGACTATACAGTCCATGGAATTCTCCAGGCCAGAATTCTGGAGTGGGTAGCCTTTCCCTTCTCCAGTGGATCTTCTCAACCCAGGGATGGGACCCAGGTCTCCCACACTGCAGGCAGACTCCTTACCAGCTGAGCCACAAAGGAAACTCAGGAATACTGGAGTGGGTAGCCTATCCCTTCTCCAGTGGATCTTCCTGACCCAGGAATCCTGCATTGCAGGTGGATTCTCTGCCAACTGAGCTATCAGGGAAGCCCATCCTTAGCAAGTTGGCCCCACATTACTGGACTTCAGCTTCTGTCCCTTCACTTTGCCTTGTCCTTTCCCCTTTCTCTACTTGCAATTCTTTAAAACTGTATTCTTTCTGAGCTCAATGCTTTTAAGCATGTTTTTCTACTTTTTCCTGAAATTTCTACTTGGCCTAGACTCAGCTCAAATGTTACTGTTTTTATGATGTTGCTTGAACTATAGCCTTTTATTTATTATTTTTCTCAGGTGTTATATTTGTCCTTAAGATTTTTCACACTTTTTAAAAAAACTTTTCATTTTATTTTGAAGTACAGCTGATTAACAATATTGTGATAGTTTCAGGTGGACAGCAAAGGGACTCAGCCATACATATACATGTATCCACCCTCCTTCAAACTCTCTTCCCATCCCCACTGCCATGTAACATTGAGTCGAGTTCCCTGTGCTATATAGGAGGTCCTTGTCGGTTATCCATCTTAAATACAGTAGTGTGTACATGTTTATCCTAAATTCTCTGACTGTCCCATCCCATCATCCTTCCCCTCAGCAACCATAGGTTGAACTATAACCTTTTAAAGCATAGCCAGTTACTAGCACTGTCAATGCCTAGTACATATTTGTTTGTATAAAAGTTTATACAACCCAATAAGACCAGCTTATACTTTTATATTGTTTGGGAACTCCAAAAAAAACCTCTATGGTAAAGTATTAGCATAGATTTAATTACATATTGTAATTCATATGTACACCATCTCCTGAGAACACTTTCAATACTTTCATTCATTGAAACTAGGTTACATTATCTAAATCCTGTTTGTACAGTATTTGCATTCTCATGAGCTCACTAATCACATCCCATGGAGAGTTACTCAGTAGAATATATTGCAAGGGTTTGGTAAAATGAAAATTACAGTATAGAAAGATGAAAGCCCAGATTTCAACTATAATAGAATCACTACTCCTGCAAAACTATATCTCTTAAATCAAGGCATGTGAGTGATATAAGATTAATACAAAAAGAGATACATTCTGGGTGGCAGTGCAGTGGAGGGATCCCAGCAAAGTTTCTTACCGTGTAGCATACTGTTCTATTCTTGAATGGGTATCATCATGAAACAGCTGAGGAGACTGTGAAGGGCTGGAAGAGAGAAAGCAAAGAAACAGTTTTATGCCCAAATATTGACAGATGTTACTATTAGGAATGTTAGCTTAGTTAAATAATGAATTTGACATGCAAACAAACCACTAGGATTGTTACCCAGGAGGCAGAACTATTATTTTAGGATAAGAGTTTAGTAATCACCCCATGCTAGTAAAACTGATCAGAATATCCGTCTTGTGCATATGGAGCTGTGGATACTCACTCATAGTGCTCTGGCCACATACTGATGAGTGTGATAGGACTGTAAAGAGGGCAGAGGGAGACAAAAGTCATAGAAAAAACACTTTAGAGCAATTTAAGACAAAAGTGGTCGGTCGGAGGGTGTGGGGTGGGTTACAGTCTCAATAGTCTCCCACGCCTGCATTTGGTTGCCCTGAGGTCCACTATGAAAGAAGTCAAAACAAACAGAAATGACGGTTTATTCTAGAAAAGATGCTATGTATTCAAGTGCCTGCAGGGACCTTTCCACAGATATTATAGGATATTTGTTATAGACAGCAAACACATTTAAATACTCTGATTGGAAAAAGAAAGAGAAACAAATAGCTCAAAATTATGGGATAATTTAAAAAATAATTCTTCATAATGTACTGGACAGAGGTGCAATCATATTTTTGTTTTTCCTGCAGAAGAAGCTTGATCAGAAAGGAAAAGGTAAATACCAAGGACTACATTATATATTAATGGCAGAGTTGCAATAAAATGAGAATGTTCTGAATCTTTGCTCAATTTTATTTATTATTTTTCAAAAACATATTTTCCTAGCTGCAGCACATGGCATGTGGGATCTTAGTTCCCTGACCGGGAATGGAACCTGCGCCACTTGCATTGGACACCTGAAGTCTTAACCACTGAACCACCAGGGAAGTCCCCTTTGCCCAATTTTAAGTAAAATCCAAATAAAGGTGTACACAGAATATCTCAACGTCACAGATACACTGAAAAAAGATACAGCCTAGATGCTCTCCTCTACACCTGGCCAAAATTCTCAATTATCCATAAACTGAAAGCAACATTGCTAGATCATGATGCACTTTTATCAAACAAAATGCTATCCAGAAGTTCTGTCTAAGAAACTGATAAAAGGAACACTGTCTACAAGAATCAGAGCTTGAGATTGGAACTTGATTATTCAATATCATTCCTAGGCCTGGAGATATACTCCAATCTCACAGCACTGCCTAGAAAACCCCAAGTCTGTAAGAAATTTCATTTGAAAACAAATGATCCTAATTAAAGTTTAGTTCAAACCCTAACCCTTTTTTACTGGAGGTGCGGGGAGGTGTGGGGGAATACTGATGAATGTGGAAATTTAAAAGCCTAAAGAAAATTAGTTGTCTAATTAAATAAAGTCTCCTGCAAAAGCTAATGCTGGTTGAAACAAAGAAGAAGGATAATTTATTCTAGATCTACTTGATTCTCCTATTTCTATTATAGATACATACTTAAGAAAAAGTTAATGATCTCATTATCTCCCACTGAGAAGCAAAAGTTGATGTCTGCAAAGCGAAGATTAAAAGATGATGGAAATTCATCTTATTGGTGTGGAAAACTGAGATTCTTTGGAATTATTTCAAAAAAGGCATTTATCTGGTCTGTGTTTGTCAGAACATTTATACTGTAAATAGACTTAATTACCCATGTATAAAATAGACACAACAATGAAACAAAACAGTATTATTCAATAGTCTTTTCATATCACTACTTTTCGTTAACTCTGAAATACAGATCTTAAGTGTCAGATAAATGATTTTCTATACACTTTCCCTGGTGGCTCAGATGGTAAAGAATCTGCCTGCAATGCAGGAGACCTGGGTTCAATCTCTGGTTCGGAAGATCCCCTGGAGAAGGGAAAGGTTTCCCATTCCAGTATTCTTGCTTGGAGAATTCCAAGGACAGAGGAGCCTGGCAGGCTATTGTCCATGGGATCATAAAGAGTCAGATGACTGAGAGAGACTAACACTTTCAACACTTTCTAAAAAACATAGGAACTGCCCCAGAGATCATTTCTAAAATTCAAGTATACAACATTTGCTGTGATCTTTAAATGTAAGAAAAATACGTGTGTATATATATATATATATATATATATATTTTTTAAACCTTAATTGAACTCAGAAAAGCTTTGTGAAACTGCTTGACTGGTTCCTGTAAAGTTAATTCAGTTAGTACAATAGTGATTCATTGAACTAAGATAAGAATGGCAGAGGTAAAAAGCTGAACTGAAGAGTGTCTCAAAAGAGACGCTTCTTTATGTATTGTGAAAATTTGAGAAAAGATTAAAAAGAAAAAACTTTAGGCTTTATTGACTTCAAAGTACTTAGATTTGTAGAAAATATATTAACTGATAAGCTTTTTCATTTAATTCCAGAAGAAGAAAACTGGGCAATACTCTCCCTGAATTGTTAGAATCCATGATTAAAGGGGGTTAAGAAAAGACCAATCTCTATGTTAGCCCGGACTTCACAATGCTGCCTCTCAACTGCGTTCCAGAGTGGTGTCTGAACAGGGTTTTTGGCTAATCACACACTAATATGCAAGACTCTACTAAATATACCTAATGTTACAGGAAATATAATCCAGACTTTCTCTGAAGAATTTAGAGACTTTTCAGTGCCTTAAATTCTCAGCAGACTTCTCACACTTCCCGTCTGTTTGCCTTCTGAAGTCCATTTGTCACAGAGCAGGGGTCCCGGCTGCTCTAACAGATAAAGCTTCAATGCCCCCTCCCTCCTGCTCTTGAAGACTACAAACATCTTCACTGCTTTACAAGGCTGATCATGATCTGCTTCCTGCTTTCCTTTCCACTCCCATTTCTCGTCACAATTCTCAACTTCCCATTCCAGTTTCCAAAACAGGGTTGTCTTTCGGCTTTTGAAAATGTTTGCCTTGCTGGGAAACTCTGCCTCTCCTCCCCGGGTAGCAAACACTGAGTTTTTGCCCCTATTCATCTTTCAGTTTGGGGATGAACTGTCACTTCTTCCTGGTCCAATGCTCCCACAATCATAATTGCACTTACTATGAGATGGTTCTTGCTATCGTACGAACTTAAAAAACCAAGAAACTCACCTATTCCACTTTGACCAATACACGCGGTAGTGGTGGTTGTTTAGTCGCTAAGTTGTGTCCGACTATTGTGACCCCATGCACTGCAGCCCACTAGGCTCCTCTGTCCATGGGATTTTCCAGGCCAAAATACCAGAGTGGCTTGCCGTTTCCTTCTCCAGGGGATCTTCCCAACCCATGGATCCAACCCAGGTCTTCTGCATTGCAGGAGAATTCACTACCAATTGAGCCACCAAGGAAGTCCAACCAATACCAGGGAGAGGTGCCTATTTTATTCCTTTTAATTTTCAGGGAAACTAAACTACCTTTTTAGCCAATAAATCTCACTCAAGTCTCAAATTACTTTGTCACCCTTTGAGCTTGTTTCTCAGGTTTATTTTCAATGGTAATAACTCTTTCATCAAGCTCTACTCATTTATTTTGATTTATTTTTGTGAAAAAAATCTTGCATAGTTATAAAATTAATAGAATAAACCTAAGCATGGGATTGTTTAATAATAACTAATTTTCCCATAAATCCCCTCCACGCATGCAGGTATAATTACTGGATAAGGAATAAGACATTACATTTTGCAGGGATGAAACAGAAAGAAGCAAAAGGAAATTCTAATCAGCTTCATAAATAACTTCAATACATTTACCACTTCACCGGTTTTTCTCCAATGTTCTCCTCACACAAATAGGAGAATAAATGAAATAAAAGTTTTTACTACCTACTCACATAAATTGTTACACCAGAAGATTAAGTGGCCCTGTACTAGAAAGGGCTCAGTAGAAAAATGAACTATACCGACTCCAAGAATACGTTCTAGGATTAAAAAAGGAAGAAAATCTGCCCAATGTATCCAGTAGCTCATAAATCTTTTTCAAAAAAGGATCTGATGACATCTGATTCAATCTTACACTCCTTTTCTCTCATTTTCCTCTCACTGAAAATGCTGGTACATTCATCTTTGATGAAATGAAGCATCTTCAGAGTTACAGCCAAAAATCATAGCACAAAATTATTTGGCACACACTTTTCTGTTCTCTTTTCCTTTAACTGAATCACTCAGAATTATTAACGGCAGTCATTATTTTGACAGTGAAAGGCAAATTATCAAAATTGCTTAAAAGCAACTTAAAAGATCTCTCTGTATGACTCATACAAGGGATGTAGCTATTTGGAACATAAAATGCCAATGGTTTATCCAAAGAGTCAAGAGCACATCACTATTTCAAATCTATCAAATTATCTTGCAAATAAAACCACTGCGTGATAATTTTATGCTTCAGGCACTTACACTAAAGGTTATTTAGATCTGACACCAAGATAGGCAAAATTTTATCTTTATTAGGTATTCAGCATAGTTAAACTATATATTAGACAGCAAAACAAATAAGAATGTATTATCACATACCTTTAGAAAGAAAGGGAAAAAAATCTAGTCGCAAAAAAAGACAGGATCAAAAATACACCTTTCTTTATAGATTTTAAGTATTGTGGGCAGATTCTTTACCAGCTGAGTCACTAGGGAAGCCCAAGTATACTGGAGTGGGTAGCCTATCCCTTCTCCAGTGGATCTTTCCGATCCAGGAATTGAACTGGGGTCTCCTGCGTTGCAGGCAGATTCTTTACCAGCCAAGCTACCAGGGAATCCCAAGTATTTCAATAGTGTGCTTTAAATTAAAATCATTTCAATAAAATTTCTTCTAAAATGTACTGCAGAAAAAAATGACTGGGAGGCATATATCTTAATTGTATGGAATTTGATATCAAGCAAAGTTATCAAGGTTTGAAGTTTTTGGTATGCTTTAAATGAGTATGTGGTATTTTTGGACCTATCTACATATACAGCCACATTGTATTTCTTTCTTCTTGCACATCATAATATTACCTATGGAGGGATAAAAATACCCACTTTACTTTGTCTGTAGTCTTCCTTTTATTTCTTAGTAGTTCAACAAACTAAAAATAAAATTCATATAAATGTAGCAAAGCCCTTGGTCCAAACGGTTTTATATGGAAAAAAAAATTGGACTAAATAGTCTATCCCTTTGTTTTGACATCTCTGAGACACAGACTGTCATAATACACTGGACTGCTACTGTTCTCTGACTATCTCTCATAGACACAAATAATTTAACTGTGAGTTTTGAAGGTTAAATGTCAACACATTTTTATAGTTCTTACTTCAGTTTTCTTTACTGTATAATGTAGAAAACTCCACACTTCAGAGCTTCTCTTCTGTAGTTACTTGAGAAGGAATATTTCTGTAACTAAACTCCACTATTCTTTATGACTAGGCACTCTGGTGATGATTAGCAATAAAACTTAATTTTCCCCTAGATTCAAGCACAAGAAAATTGCCTTGGCAGGCATATTTATGCTGATATTTCAAAAAAAAGCAATTCAAAGATTTAAAATCATATTTATTTTGATCTTGACATATAATTGCTTAGTAATTTAAATTTTGTTCTTGCATTTATTCTGGCTCATTTTAAAATTTCTTTTCATTTCAGGCTATAAACTATTATCCTTCATTTTATAATCCCAAAGTAATTTTGCAATCTGAAACTTTGTTTCATTTATGTTTGTAAACTTAAATGATATACTTTTAAGAAAACTTTGTCTATTACAGGTTCTATTTAAAGCTATCTCATTTTGCTGCCATGTTCAAGAAAAAAAGAAATTAGAAACGCAATGTGAGATTTTGATGAGATTTCATATAGATATATATCTGAAGCAAGGAATTAAACATTATTAATAAACATTAAAATAAGTAAAATGAGTGTAAAACATATAAGAAATAGTAAAAAAAAAATCCCACAAAAAGGGAAAAATGGAAAATAAAGTAATGAAAGAGCATAAATACAACAATTTGCTTAAAGTATTTTTAAGAGTAAAAGATGACCAGTGCAAAGGCAGACACATTATTACATATTTCAAAAGTTTAGGAAAACATGCAAAATTAAACCTGTACTGTCAAAAACAGTCAAAATTCATGTTGCAAAGACTGATTCCAAGTTTATTTTACCTCTTTGTAGATGAAACATTTTACCAAAACACAGCTCTTTGGGTATCAGATTTATCTTTTGTCACTAATATAAAAGTATCAGGTATAAGAGCATATACAGATACAAGTTTAATAGTAAAATTAAACTTACGTCTCTAAGTTGTCACCTTCAAGAACTGTCTGGACAGGCAGGTAGCCAAGCCGAGGATGTTTGGCAAAGTATTTCTTCGATCTGAACTTATTCTTTAGCACCTTTGTGAAGTCCCGTACATCTTCCCCAGATGTTGTCTATGAGGTTGAAAATAATTACACTTTTCTCATTAAAATGGAAGGAGACAACTATCTGCAATCAAATTAGAGCAGATATAAACTGATGCAATTAAATGACAACACTTTCAGTAGTTTTATGTATTTTTGGAATAGCACACAAGGTCATGAGAACACATGGCAATCAAGACTCATCATTAAATATTTCCAGCAATTAGCTTATAATTTTTAATTTTCTGTTGAGAATAGGCAATAAGTTTATCATTTCCCCAATATGTTAAAATCAAATTTGGCAATGTTATTCATTGATTCCTGTCACTAAAAAAGCTGCAATTTGCTATTAAACACTTGGTGATGATGTATGCTGGATATTATATGATTTCAGCTAAGTAATGAGGCACACACATCCTCATAATTCACCTATATTTGTATATGTATATATATGCTGTTACTGCTGCTAAGTCGCATCAATCGTGTCCGACTCTGTGCGACCCCATAGATGGCAGCCCACCCAGCTTCCCCATCCCTGGGATTCTCCAGGCAAGAACACTGGAGTGGGTTGCCATTTCCTTCTCCAATGCATGAAAGTGAAAAGTGAAAGTGAAGTTGCTCATTCGTGTCCGACTCTTTGTGACCCCATGAACTGCAGCCTTCCAGGCTCCTCCGTCCATGGGATTTTCCAGGCAAGAGTACTGGAGTGGGGTGCCATTGCCTTCTCTGATGTATATATATATATCTTCTGTACCGACTTCACAGAAGCCAGCACAAATTGTAGTCTAGAAAAGGAGAAAGCAGTACACAAGAGAGAAAGACCAGGGCCATGCTGGTTCTCTGTACTGCAAGGAATACTATCAGATTCTTTGTTCTTTCCCACCCAGACATATGTATAATTATTTGACACGGGACTTTCCAGGTGGTACAGAGGTAAAGAATCTGCCTGCAATGCAGGAAGTGTGGGTTCAATCCCTGGGTCATGAAGATCCCCTGGAGTAGGAAACACCTACCCACTCTAGCATTCTTGCCTGGAGAATTTCATGGATACAGTCCATGGGGTCGCAAAGCGTCAGATATGACTAAGTGACTGAAGCGCGCGCACACACACACACACACACACAGAGAGCATGCATTTGACATGGACTAAATTACTAATGGTGATATAAAATGTGACTTTTTAAAAAAAGCATTTCAATATGATTAATTAATATAATCATTTAGGGTGAGGTGGGCTGAAATCAACCCTCATCCATTCAACTCATTTCATACACTGTTCTCTGAGCCAGTTTTCTACTCTCTTATCATCTATTCTACTTTTTATTTAGAATATGTTAAACAGACATCAACTTTGGACCTTCTGAAAATATATTCAAAAATACTGATCTGCTCAGAAATGAACAGGAACCTTGGTCAGCTGACTCTTAGTTGATTCTCTCTTCTACAGCTAGACAGACCTCACTTGTTACAAAACAAAACCAGAGAACTTTTCTACATTAATAAACTGAGTGCTCAACAGACTGACCTACCTGCCACCTGCTCCCCCCAGCCTTGCACCCTCCTCAGTCTGTCTTTTCCCTCCTGACAAGCATGCCCTGGATACACACAAACTTGTTTTGCTCAGAAGCTTAATAAAATATTATTTTTTGAAACAACTGAGTTGAGTCAATCCTTACATGCTTTTGTTACTTTCTATTTGCTCTCATGCCACCTAAATATGTTTTCTTCTAGTGAACAATTAAGGGAATTTTTGATTCTCTATGGAGAAGGTAATGGCAACCCACTTCAGTATTCCTGCCTGGAGAATCCCATAGACAGAGGAGCCTGGTGGGCTACAGTCCCTGGGGTCACAAGAGTCGGACACGACCTAGCGACTAAACAACTACTACTACTACTACTTGATTCTCTAACCTTGCAGAGCAGAGAGATAACAAAAATCAGCCCAAGCTCTGTATACATCAGTTTTCTCTTTATTTAAAAGAATATGTATAGCATGCAAAGCCCACGTTATCACCGGACCTTGCTATCAGACCCACAATGTCAAATCTTTTACTGAATAACAAAAAACAAACTATATAATACCTGCATTATATAGATACAGACCCTCCCAAATACAAAGTGTAGAAAATAAGCTACTAATGGGGAAAAAAAAAGAATCCAAGGCACTCTATACAGAGAAAAGGGCTGCTATGAGATGCTGGTTTGGGGATATTTATCTCTAACCAAGCTGAACAGGGGAGAGGAGCAGATCACAGCTGGGAATAAAGAAGGCAATATTTAGAGACACAATGCCTGGTCCTGAGAATAAAGCCAAAGGATATATCACTGCTATAAAGGACATTTGGACTTTCAGCAAAGGGTATCACAGTCACAGGTCGTTAAGTTTATAGATATGCTTATCCTGAATGTTTTGGTAAAAAGAGAAAAAAAAAGGAAGAAGCTTTCCATGATAGAAATACAAAAAGAAGGCCCCATGCAAGAATAAGCATTTATGACCCAATTTATTTCTGTGTCTGCTCTTAACACATTGTTAATATACAAGAAGATAAGGAAGTAATGGCCTCCAGGTTTTACTTGGTCTATTTTCATCTGGCAATAAAAGAATTTATATTGTTCGGATCAGTGATTTTCAAGCCATATCCAGGTCTCTAACTCAGGCAACCCTGAGTGGGTGGGTGGAAGAAAGGCCAGGTGGGCAGGGCACCAGGCCACTTCCCCAGTCTGCCTCCTCCAGGACAGCCTACAATACAGGGCCCTTAGGTATATTCATGGTGGTAAGCAACCATCACCACTATCTAATTCTAGAATAGCATCATCACCTCAAAAAGAAAGAAAGCCGGTACCCATTAGCAATCATTCCCGCCCCCACTACCACCCCCATCTCCTCCCCTCAGCCCCTGGCAACCGCTAATCTACTTTCTGTTTCTATGGACATGTCTATTCTGGACATTTCTTATAAATGGAATCATATAATATATTGTTTTCTGTGACTGACTTCTTTCACTAAGCATAATGTTCTTCTAGCTGATCTCTATTTGGGTTTCAATGTGAACTCTTGATGGGGAAAAAAATGACATATCATTTAAAAGTACAAGTCCCATTCCACACCACACATTCTTTAGGTAAAGACATTCACGATATGGAAGAAGAAAGCAAAACCAGACAACCAATAAAAACCCTTCTCTCTCCCACCAGAAAACATACAAAAAAACAACTACCTGCCTCCCAAAAAGTTATAGAAGGGGTTTCTGATAATACTCAAGTTTTATTTTTAGAAAAAAATGAGTGCATTCTCATATAGAGAATGTTAATGAGGAGAATGTGCCCTTGTAATCTAAGGGCACTAAATTTGCTATCACCATAAACTTTACACAACATTAAAAGAGAAAGTGAAAAGTAATTCATCCCACAGGAATGTGATTCCTCAGTTGAGATAGAACCAAGAAAATGAATTATGCCTATTTTCTCACCAAAAAAGTTTAAAATATATTTGCACATATGTGGTCTAATTTGCTATCTAATGATAGTACCTAATATTTCTCTGTTTGAAGGTGCTTGAGCAACAGTTGGTTAAAAGCTCAAACAGGACCACCCACCTAACATAATCAATATCATCAAACTCAACTCCATCTCCATGCTAGTATGGAAAGTTATTCTTTTTTAAGCAAACAGCTATTGATAATGTGATGTGAAGATGAAATTGAAAGGATCATTCATTACTACACAAATTATCCAGCATTTTAACTTATCCATGCATTTCCTGAAAGACTAGGTTTTCATTTATTGTTCTAAGCAAAGAAATAAAAAGAACAAAAGATTTTGTAGATCTCAGTAGATGCAATGAGGGTGATGTATTAGCACAGAAGTCTCACCTTACAAACAGCTTTCCTTGAATTTCTTTTTACTATCAAGTGTGATGAGACCATCACCACTTTTTTGACCCAAAAGGAAAGTGATACTAAGGCTTAGAGAGGTTCAGATCAAGAAGGTCAGGAAAACTTGCAAACCTGCGTCTGTTCACCAGACTGGCACTGTGTCATCTCTCTTAAGAAAAACTAAACAGTTTTAAGTTTTGTAAGAAAAAGAAGTCACAGCCATTGATTAAACTATTATAATATTCTGAATTTCCCCTTTATTTTACATAAAGTCCTACTAAGATACCCTGTGGCTGATTTTTACAAAATTTATATTGAAATGTCACTTTCTAATTTTAAATTGCATATCTAAGAAATGTTCAGTGTAAGTACAATTAGAAAAAAATACACATGAAAGAGAAAAAAGAAACATTAAAATTACCAGTTCTTCTGTCACCCAGAGATAATCAGTCTTAAAATGTTTGGTACTGGATCGATTTATTTTTAATCCTTTTTATGGCAAAATAAAACACACATATATAAAACTATACATAACAGACATATGGTTTAATAAAATAAATTATATGGTAAATACCATCAAGTCAGGAAATTGAACTTTGTTGGACATTCCAGTTACAACCCCTCCCTACCTCCATAAAACCATCATCCTCATTTTTGTAACAATAATTTCCTTGTGTTTTAAAAGTAGTTTTATCACTCCAATGTCTATCCTTAGATACTACAGTTTAGCTCATTTAAAATAATATGATATATTTAAAGTCACTTTTAGTCTACCAGATTTCTTCTTCATACTGTCCACTTTCTTACAACTTAACTGTTGGAAACACAGGCAATTCGAACAGTAGCATTTCTATTGTCTAGAGTTTGCTGGTTGCACATTTTTGGTGCAGTTTAGCCTGTTCCTTTGGGTATCCTGCAAATTGGCAGCTGGATCCACAGAATACATAAGACTCAGGTTGGCAAGATTATTGGTGGTGTTTCATAGGATTATAGGAAACACGTGATGTCTGGTCATCTCTATTATGTACTCCTAGCACCTTTCATGCTAAATGCCTATATCCATCCAATGAGGACTTTTATTTGGTGGTATTCTATCATTCATTTTTAGTTTAAAAAATTAAAGACATCCTCCCTTTCTGTTTAATTACTCAGTAGTACAGTACAAGAAAGGCAAGATTACGTGTTTTTCTCTTTTATTGACCACTTTGTTCTGTAATGGATTGGTTTCATATCATCTTCCAAAGATGACCAATTTTCAGATTGTTTCAAAATATCATTATGAATTTACAGATAATATATTTAAGAGTTTTCACCTATTGATGAAAGGGTCAATTACAGTTGACCCTTGCACAACATGGGTTTGAACTGCGTGGGTCCACTCATATACAATTTTGTTCACTGAATATGCGCGATAGCACTACACAAGCTATGAATAAGGAGGATCCACTGTAATGCATTTTCCACTGTTCGGAGGGTCAGTACTCCGAACCCGTGAGCTGTTCAAGGGTTAATTATAGTATCATTACTGAAGCTCAAACTGTCCCATCTTTGGCCTGTAGGGGCCTCTTCCTGGTTGTCCTGTTTAAGTTCTACTAAGCTGTGTGTATGTTTTATGACCCTATGGACTGTAGCCCGTCAGGCTCCTTAGTCCATGGAATTCTCAGTCAAGAATACTGGAGTGGGTAGCCATTCCCTTCTCCAGGGGATCTTCCTGACCCAGGGACCAAACCCAGGTCTTATGCTTTGCAGGCAGACTCTTTACCATCTGTAAAAATGTATTTAATGTTGTTAATCCATCAGTCCCTAGGATGTTATTGTAGTTATCTGAAGTCTGGTCTCTAAAAAATTGCCCAAGAAGTGTTCATAGGACCAATATTACCTGAGTTCTTACATGTTGATGACAGATTTCCCGTGTTCTTTGCTAGTTACTAGAAAGTTGGATTTTCTAGATATAAAATCCTTGGCTCATATATTTTTCCCTTGAGTTTCTTAAGTATGTTCCTCCATTTTCATTTGTATAAAGCATTGGTATTGAAAAGTCTGATGGTTGTTTAATTTTCTTTCTTTTCTAATTCAGTTCTTCCTTTTGTTTAAATGACCAAAAGACTTTGTTTTACTTCAAAGACCAGTAATTTTACCAGGATATCCCCTAGTGTTGGAGATCTCAGGCATAATATACTCTCTTTCAGTATAGAGATTCACTTTTTCTTTTTTTTGGAGAGTGGAAAGATTTTTCTCTAAAAAATAATTTTGCAAGTAAATTGATTAGTTTTCCTTATTTCCTGGGATTTTTATTAATAGTGCTTGTTCTACTTTACCTTGGGTTTCTTCTTCATGGACTCATATTGTCCATATTTTCTGTTTTTTCTTTTCTTTTATGACTATCTTCAATGTTTGTCATTTTCTCTTGATTCTTTATGTTGCTTTCTTTACTTCTCTTTGAGTTTTTCTTTTTTTGCTATACAGTATATTCTCATTAGTTATGTTTTATACACAGTATCAGCAGTGTATATGTGTCAATCCCAATCTCCCAATTCAACCCCCTCTACCCCCCTCCCCCCAGCTGCTTTCCCCTTGGTATGCTTACATTTGTTCTCTACCTCTGTGTCTCTATTAACTTTTCTTTGAGCTTTAAAGTTCGCCTCTTACTCATCCTCTATTTTTTTATGGTGTTTATGTGCTCTGTTTATTAAGACTAAAATTAATTAGTTTTAACTTTCGAAATTATTCTTCTTTTATTTCTTATTTTTTCCTGAGTTCTATCACCCCAAATATGACAAAGGGGCATACCAATCAGTTGTCAAAGTTACCTGAAAACAGCCAGTGCCAGAAGAATACTCTGACCCTCTCTTTGTCCCCCTAAAAGCAGGAAATCGTCTCCCATGTAAAAGGTAGTCTCCCTGCACCAGGAGGGACTGCTGCTGCTGCTGCTGCTAAGTCGCTTCAGTCGTGTCCGACTCTGTGCGACCCCACAGATGGCAGCCCACCAGGCCCCGCCGTCCCTGGGATTTTCCAGGCAAGAACACTGGAGTAGGTTGCCATTTCCTCGCAACCATAGACTGAAGCCTACCAGGCTCCTCCGTCCATGGGATTTTCCAGGCAAGAGTACTGGAGTGGGTTGCCATTGCCTTCTCCGACCAGGAGGGACAGAGACATCCTTATCAATGGAAAGAGGACTTCAAGGCCGAGAAAGCTGTATAAACCATCTGCTTAGATGCTTCACTAATTGGTACCCAAGACTAAATTTCTTTGCGTTGTCAGTTCTTCACAAAGTTATTTTGCTGGTGTTTGCTTGTCTTAAAGGTACAGAAGCTGCCTGCTTAGGTCACTTCTTTGAGTCTCTAATATGCACAAAATTAACATCAGATTTTCTCCTGTTAATCTATCTCATGTCAATTTAATTATTAGACCAGTCAGAAGAATCTAGAAAAAGAAGAGGTAAATTCTTTTCCCTCCCCAACAATCTTGCAAGTTTTGTGACTGGTGTGGCTTGTTACCACCTGGATTTATTTTGGGGATATCTCACTACCTAGTTTTGTTGTAAATATTATCCAGAGGTTTGGTATTGCTGTCTATCTGCTATGTCTCTTTTTATGTAACTACTTTACTAATGGGAAGAAAATGGCAAAGGCAAATAGACTGACAAACTCTGAAGCCATTGCTACCACCATCTCCCCCAAATCCTTCTGGATTGATTTGTAACAATTAAGTAAGAACACATATTCAAACAAGGACTGTCATTCAAACTGTCATTTTTGGAAATCTAACGAAGGTGTGTCACTGTGAAAAACATTTTAAAACTGAACCTAGATAGACAAGTGGGTACTTATGTTTTCTTTGACTACTATGCTGCTATTAAGTAGCAGTGAGATAATAATGAAAACTGATTTGGATAATAACAAGTAATTAGTTCTTGACTTGGTCCCTACCAACTCGTACAAATCAATTATTTAAAATGTGTTGCTGAATTATAAAAGGTAGCCTGCAGTAACTCTCTACCAAAACCCCCAATACTCCTGTGTAAGCGGGACATGAGATGATTTTTAACTCTTGAATTTTATTTCAAAAAACAAAACTATATTCATTTTAAATCTTCTAAAAATTTCTTTGGTCAATTCATAACTTGGGATAGCAGTATTATCTAATTCTTTACCAAATACTCCCAATATCATATTTTTAACTACATATATGCATAAGTTATAGGCAGAGGAAAACAGACTAGAACAAGGAGGAAAATCAAGGTTACATAAGAAACAATATGATCGTTGGCACATGAATAGAATAATTAAATAATACTATTTAGGTCATGCACAAGTACAAAAACCACTGTTGAACAAGATTCTTACCAGCAAGATTTACTTCTTAAATATAGTCAATAGTCTCAAATGACAGATGCAAAATGTAAAAAGTACATTGCATTATCATAGGGCTAATCTTAAAGACATTCTAATAGTTTTTTAAAAAATGAAAAACAACCTCTCAGTTTTGCTTTAAGTTTCAATGATTTCAACAAGTTGAAATTCAGACACACTGAATTCTATAGGTAGGATGAAATTTGTAAGAAAAGCTTCAGAGCATTCTCAGTTCTAATGGAAAAATATGAAACTAAAATATTAGCATTAAAAAAATCATCAAGGGGTCAAGAATAAGTAGGGTAAATGAGTCATCCAAACAATAGATTTTGTTCAAATGTCACCTTAAAAGTGAACCATGCAATCTAAATGCACTCAACTTACTGGAAATACAGTGTAGACTGCGCAAGAACTAAAAAACCACTGAGGATGCTGAAGTCAGAGAAACAGCAATGATGCTGCGTTTCTAGCTACTGGCAGCATCCCAAGTCTCATCCGAAGAAGGAAGACTGCCAGAAACAAACTGCACTAACTCACTGGAGAGCTTTCCAAAGAATGAATCTGCATTTTCTACAGTTGATGTTTATAGTCCTACAAATACATTGATGTTGACAGGAGTGGGGAGGGGTCGACAAAACAACCATTTCTAGTTTTTTTCCTTTGTTATTTTTGTTTGTTTCTTGCCAGTGACATATTGTTTGTAAAGAAAAGAGTGATTTCACTTTTAGCTTTAAAAAGAAAACTTTTTCTGTTTTTTTCAGTAGGAAACTGATTTTTCTATACCTCTAAAAACACTGAAAATATGAAATTTAATTTTACCCCATATGTTAACCAATAGTGAGAAGAACGTTCTTGAACCTGTTGCTTTAAAAGTAACATACACTTTCTAAAAAATGCAATACATTCTAAGTGTTGCTAACTCTTAATAGACTGTTACCTATCCTCTCTTCTCACCAGGAACTCAACCTGACTATCAGAACAAACTAGTCCTGTCCAAACCCAGCATGTAAGTGAGAATTTTGCCTTGATTCCACTCCCAACAATTTGAATGCTGGAAGTAGCTGATGTTGCCGACTTTGCTAGAAATAAAATTTTACAAATATCTCATCCCTTCTCCCTGAGCTAACATGACTCTCAAAACATCTTCCTGTGTGGGCTACCGCTTCAGTTCCTGATGACTGTATTTACCAATGAGTAAGCACTCTATTCACTTTCCCAATGTGGATCAGGCCACTGTCCACAGATGCACACAGTCACTATCTTTTATTTATTTTTTTCCCTTTTAGCTGTTAGTGTGGATTCTGTATTTTACTTATGAACACATTCCCCTACATCTTGTTCATAACTGCAATTTCAACCTTTCTTTTTCAGTGAATACTGATGCTCCCAAGACAATACCATCTCCCCTACAATCCTTTCCATCACGGACTATACAATCAAAGAACAAGAATAAAGGAGGTCTGTGCCATTTCCCCCTTAGCCTCAGCCTTGGTGTCTATGACCAATATGCCTATCTGCTCCCCTTTGACTGCTCTTGGCTAGATGCAGCTATCATCGGTCACTTCTTTCTAGAGATATACTTATGATCTTCTAACTGCCATCTCCTCTCTAAAACCTCCTATATGGCACTTCTATCATACACTAGGGGCTGGCCCCACCTCGGGCTTCATTCTAACTCAAAACATCTTTCAAACCTGAATTTTTAATTCAAAAAACCTTTCAATAACTCAAACCTTCAGGGTCTTGCTCCTACTTCTTGCCCCCATTATCTTGATCTAGAGCCCCCAAACCCCTTTGGTTTCTTCAGCATGAAGTTAGCCCAAATCAATTCTAGTTATCATTAACACCTGTGAATTACACACTGCCTTGGCCTTCAATTCTACCTGATACTGCTACTGCTAAGTCACTTCAGTCGTGTCCGACTCTGTGTGACCCCATAGAGGGAAGCCCACCAGGCTCCCCCGTCCCTGGGATTCTCCAGGCAAGAACACTGGAGTGGGTTGCCATTTCCTTCTCCAATGTGTGAAAGTGAAAAGTGAAAGTGAAGTCGCTCAGTTGTGTCCGACCCCTAGCGACCCCATGGACTGCAGCCTACCAGGCTCCTCCATCCATGGGATTTTCTAGGCAAGAGTACTGGAGTGGCTTGCCATTGCCTTCTCCGTCAATTCTACCTACCATCCTTTAATTCCAAACTCACTAAGCAATGATGGAATCACAGGCTGCAAATCCTTGCCAACCAACCTCAGCTGCACTCTTTAGCGACGGAGCAACTTACTTACCTCTTGGTGATTCATGCTTGCCTCCAGTAGCGTTTCCAAATGTTTTGCTTTCTCATTCATATTTAACCCTATCCAGCTTCTCTCACAGAGAAGGCAATGGCACCCCACCCCAGTACTCTTGCCTGGAAAATCCCATGGACGGAGGAGCCTGGTAGGCTGCAGTGCACGGGGTCGCACGAAGTCAGATACAACTGAGCGACTTCACTTTCACTTTCATGCATTGGAGAAGGCAATGGCAACCCACTCCAGTGTTCTTGCCTGGAGAATCCCAGGGACGGCGGAGCCTGGTGGGCTGCCGTCTATGGGGTCGCACAGAGTCGGACACGACTGAAGCGACTTAGCAGCAGCAGCAGCAGCTTCTCTCACGGTCAGTTATTGCATGAACTCTCATAAATCATACATGAAATACATCATCCCCCTCTCTAATTTAAAGAACTATCTACTGTATGTCCTAACATAAAAATGTTTCTAATTGGAATTAAATTTGGTTACTTACAACAGAGAACATAGACTTTTTTAAAAAAATCAAATTATGGTAATTTTCACTGTGAAATTAAATGATCATTAACTCATTCCAATAAACAAAAAACTTAAAATTTGAGTATTTTTCATATAAAATGTAACTATTTTAAAAAATCAATGTTAATCCAGAATTCAAACATACAGTACACAGGTAACAAGAAAAATATGTGAGTATCATCTTAGTCCATAAGCTTAAAAAATTTTATATATAGTCCTGTTGAATTTATCTACATAAAAACCTTTTTTCTCTCTTTTGTTATATTTTTTCTATATCTCTAGTAACAAGCAAAATGCCTGGTATACTCAACAAATATAATATTCCAGCAAGCATACAGAAAACACTGTTTGTTAATGAGTTAAACTGTATATATATTTCCCAAATATAAATAAATCATGCCACTGACTTTAAACAAATCACTTACTTTCTCTAAGACTGAGTCATTTTTAAAAAATGAGGATGAGTTAGGTATTTTCTTAGACTCTTTCCAGCTTTAATACTCTATAAATAGTATTTACAATATCAGGTATGAGCACATTCAGTCTTTGTGTACCAGAATTAACCATGCATATTAGGAAAAGTATGTCATCCTTGTCCCAAGGAGTGAAAAAGATAGTTGAAGAGGCAAAAACACCAACAGAGAAAACAATGCAAAATAACACAGAATCAAATACCAAATGGTAAAGCAGGGGCTAGTGGTCAAAACCACAGAATGACCTGTTTTGTTAAGGGAAGGCAAAAAAATTTGGGAAGATTTCACACACAAAATAAGAGTCATGCTGTTTTTGTGAAAAAGTGAGATTTTCAAATGAATGGAGAGATAATGGTAACAAGCATTAAATACAGTTTATGTCATGCTGTCTGTTTTAGATGAACTCTTTTTGGGCCTCATGAAAGAACTTTAAATGTACAAATCTGGATTATAGAATAGTGGAGAGGAAAGAAGAGTTTTAAAAGTCATTTCCTAGCAAAAGAAAAATTCTATTTCATTTCTGTAGATAAATGCTTTACTATCAATTTCATAAAATATCTTCATAAATTAGGATAGTTAATTCACACACTATTAGTCATTCCACATCTAAAGACAATAGATAATATAAGGTTTTTTCAAGACACATTTGAAAAAAACATTTTTTGAGCTTTGAGGGTTTAAAATAAGGCTTAGAAGCTTTGGAAAGCTTTTACCAACAGAAACATTCAGATTCAGCTGAAAAACAAACTTGAATGGGAAAGAAATCAAGTCAGTAATATGACTAGGGCTCTTTCCTAACCATAGGCAGAGATGTACTATAAGAAAAGCCAACATCAGGATTTATACAGAAAGGTCTAATCCATTTAATATTTAAGTGGTGCTTACTATGACTGTATTGAAAAATTCACATTTGAGTTCATTTTATAAGGCAGACATCAGATGAGTTGACGCAACACTGGATAAAAGATGAATATACCATAAATGAATAAAGCTCACTGAAAGAAAAAGAAATT
This sequence comes from Moschus berezovskii, assembly GCF_049115385.1. NCBI lineage: Eukaryota > Metazoa > Chordata > Mammalia > Artiodactyla > Moschidae > Moschus > Moschus berezovskii. The sequence goes on along the minus strand of NC_142469.1, from coordinate 89,395,975 downwards.
TTGGAAAGCAGTTAAATCAAATAATTCATTACTATTTGAATTTAATAGTATGTCTTTCAAAGATTCAATTTATATATATTTTTAGTCATTTTATCAAAAGTTGTAGGGTCAAATGCAGAAAATAACCTGCCCTAAGAGGTTACTGATGAGTAGGCTGCTGATTAATATTGCTATGCAAACTTCAGAAAGGGGCAAAAAACCCTCCCAGAACACATCTTCAAAAAGGAAGCCATCCTATACAATGCAGGGCAAGCTGTACTCTTAGGTGCGATAACAGTGATTTTGCAAAGGCTGGGTAACAAGAACAGCTCTGGGTAACTTAGATGTTATCCTAAAATGGTAGCCAGAGAGTAAAATTCATCAGTGTATCTGTGGTTCTCAAGCTTACCCCACTGACCACAGATTGATGCTGAAGAGCCGGAGATTTCAAATGTTGGGTGTTTCTCAAAATCATTATGAATCAATATGATGACTCATTATGAAGGCCAAAACAAATAGTAACTTTAAACACCTTTACTGAATTCATTGTTGTTGTTTAGTCTCTAAGTCATGTCTCTTTTGTGACTCCGTGGACTGCAGCCCACCAGGATCCTCTGTCAATGGGATTCTCCAGACAAGAATACCAGAGTGGGTTGCCATTTCCTTCTCCAGGAGATGGTCCCAACCCAGGGATCGAACCTGGGTCTCCTGCGTTGGCAGGCAGATTCTTTACTGCCGAGCCACTGGGGAAGCCTTACTGACTTTGTTGTTGTTCAGTCAATCAGTTGTGTCCGACTCTTTGCAACCCCATGGACTGTAGCAGCCCAGGCTTCCCTGTTCTTGACCATCACCTGGAACTTGATCAAATTCATGTCCATCGAGTCGGGGATGCCATCCAACCATCTCATCCTCTCTCGTCCCCCTCTCCTCCTGCCTTCAATCTTTCCCCGCATCAGGGTCTTCTCTAATGAGTCAGCTCTTCGCATCAGGTGGCCAAGTAGTGGAGCTTCAGCTTCAGCATCAGTGCTTCCAGTGAATACTCAGGACTGATTTCCTTTAGGATTGATTGGTTTGAGTTCCTTGCCATCCAAGGGACTCTCAAGAGTCTTCTCCAACACTACAGTTCAAAAGCATCAATTCTTCCATGCTCAGCCTTCTTTATGGTCCAACTCTTACATCCATACATGACTACAGCTTTGACTATACAGATCTTTGTTGGCAAAGTAATGTCTCTGCTTTTCAAAATGCTGTCTACTGACTATACATCTTAAAATGTGTAGTCACTTTTAAACATCTTTAATGAATATTTACTTTATGATTTTTCTCATGTTGACATTAGTTCTTTATAATCAGTTTCCTAAATTTCTAGCTGTAATTATGCAAATTTCAATATATGTGCTGTGCTGTGCTTAGTTGCTTCAGTCAGGTCCGACTCTTTGTGATCCTATGGACTGTAGCCCTCCAGACTACTCTGTTCATGGAATTCCCCAGGCAAAAATATTGGAATGCGTTGTCATGCCCTCCTCCAGGGGGTCTTCCAAACCCAGGGATCGAACCCAGGTCTCCCACATTGCAGGCAGATTCTTTACCATCTGAACCACAAAGGAAACCCAAGAATACTAGGTTGAGTAACCTATCCCTTCTTCAGCAGATCTTCCCAACCCAGGAATCGAACTTGGGTCTCCTGGATTGCAGGTGGATTCTTTACTAGCTGAGCCACCAGGTAGGTAAGTCCTTCAATATATATTTCACCCCAATCCAGATACCTTGTAGTGACCAGCAGGGGTCTGCACAGCCTGATAACTGCATTTCTCTTTAATCTCATCTCTTACCTTTCTCATTCTCTCTTTTGTGAAGGGAGAAATTCACTCTTTGTGAAACTCACAGAGTTCCTTTCTGTTCCTACCTCCTTCCCAACCCCCGGGCCAGCTCTGCAGTGGTGTGACCTGTGCAGCTACAAAGGGGTTCACACTCAGAGTCTCCCTGAGCTTGGCTTAATGTTCTGCTGTTACCATCTTAAAGTCTTAGCAAACTTTTAGCAAGGGGCCCCACGTGTTTACTTTGCTCTGGGCACTTCAAATAGCCAGTGCTACCTACCACACTCCCCGTGGGCAATAATACACTCCATTTTCTTCTATGCTCCAGTCATGCCAACCCCTTCACCACCTCTGGTTCCTCTTTCCAAAATACCCTTCGATACCAGTTCTTTACACATCCGATTCTTTCTCATCCTTCAAGCTCAACTAAAACATTAATTTCTCCAGAAGACCATCTGTGATTTCTCTATCTAAAGTGCCTCCTCTAATCTTCTACCTCATTATCCATTTATTTCTTTCGAGGCACTTACTGCAATCTGTAATGATCTCATTTATTTGTTTCCTTGTTCTCGGTCACATTATCTCCTCCTCCTGAACGGAAAGGAGTAGGAGAGTCAGTGATCTTGTCTACCTTGGAAGTATACTGATGAATTATCAGAGCCAAAAACAGCATCTGACACATGGCAAGTCCTCAATATTTATTTGTTGAGTGAATGAGCATGCTAATCATAGTAATAAATGGTGCTTCACAGATCTTCTTGGCATTTTTTTTCCCTAAAGTTATTATGCACTGCCTTCCATCTATTATAATTCAGCAACATTCGAGAGATTTTTTTCTCCACATATATGGTACCTATTTATTTGACATAAGATACCTAAGAATGTGAGTGAGATTTATGTGTGTATATTTTATAAGTATTGCTGCCTTTCTGTCAATTTATGACCCAAAAAGTAACTCAATTCCCTAAGCCAAAGAAAATGTACAGCTCTACGAATAAATTTTGATTCACTATTTGGAAAGAAGCTGAGAGATAGTTATTCACAGAAAAAGAAGATTATTTCAGAAAAAATATTTTAGACCAAAGGAACAACAGGAATCAGTATCCAATACTAGTGAAGCATTAACAAAGTGTTATAAGAATGTAAAGTGGCTCAGTTATGTCTATTTGTGACTCCATGGACCCACCGGGCTCCTCTACCATGGGATTCTCCAGGCAAGAATACGGGAGTGGGTTGCCATGCCTTTCTCTAAGAGATCTTCCCAACAGAGGAATTGAACGTGGGTCTCCCACGCTGCAGGCAGATTCTCTACCGTCTGAGCTACCAGGGAAGCCCAATGTAAAGTTGTATAAACCTCTTCTGGAAAATAACTTGACATGAAGTATTTTGGCCGCTGACTCAGATCATCTACTTCTAAGTGCTTTATTCTATAGAAATGTAATTTATGTAATATATGGAAAGTTATTTTCACAATGATATTTATGAGTGTTGCTTATAATATCAGAAAACTGAAAACAAACTAAATGTTGAAACCTAACGGAATGGTAAAATAAACTATAATAATTCACTCCCATATTCTGTAACTAGGAAAAATTATACTGCATGACAATATGTGGGAATACTTATTATATAAGATGTTCAGTGAAAAAAAGTAGTATCAAAATTACAGAGATATGAAAATAAAAAAACCTTAAAATCAGAGATATAGAAGAATATTACAAGGTAGTTTATTCAGCAGCTAGATTTATGACTTTTTTACTTTCTCCAGTTTTCTACATTTTGTTAACATAAATACAATGTTTAATAATGTAAACTATTTTAAATATGTCTAAAAAAACCAACTTCTCATCACAGTATCATTTTCAATGAAGGTCAGTGTGAGCTCTTAAAAGAGTTTGCTACTAAGAATATTAAGTTCAAAATCAAAACATAGATGTAAATAAAATTTAATAAGTTAATTTTTCTGAAAAAAAGTATAATTATTCTGTGCTAAAAATTTCAACACAGATGTATTTGCCTAAAAGAAAACAACAAAAAAATATGGTTAAGCAATTTCGAAAAGGACTTTTTTCAGACAATATTAAAACAATAATTCTAGACACTAATTAATGGAAAAGCAGTATGTTAAAAAAAAAATAGGCAAACAATGGTTCAGTACTCACAGGTATACAATATTCCACCATTGGGTAATGCAATTTGTGACCTTTCGCTGTTCGACCCGAAAAAAAGCAACTCTGGCAAACATCATAGTTAAAATGCTTCAGGCTTCTATACCTAGAGAGAAGAAAAGAAAATTCTTTGATTTGTAAAGTTATTATATACTCTAAAACACCTGTGGTAGGGAATTTCACTCATCTGAATAATAATGAAAATAAGTTATATTGGCCAGAAATGTAGAATTTGCTGTTGTAGTATTTTAGCTCCAAATTAGGACAGAAAGAATCTTAAATTTCACAAAAAAAATTAAGGAAACCATCTCCTAAGTGAGGGGGGAAAAGACAAATTTTTGTAGTTGAAATCTCTAAATCATGTTTTCATCTGTTTCAACATAATGAGATGACAAATATCCATGTCAAAAGATTTTTTATAATGTTTGAATGTGAATGCAAAATGACAAAGAAATGTTATGTTTATTAGCTTGACACATCAAAATTTAAAATATCACCTTTACCATCAATAATAAATGAATCTCAAAATTCCCTGACAAAGACTCCTTGTGTGAAAGTTGGCTTCATATCCATCATGTCAAACTTGGCAGAAGTAACATGAAGTAATCTGATTACTTCTCAGTTAGTATTTAAATGCTACTTCTTGTTTACCAAGTTTGATCTCAAAGGTCTTAGAACATCACCAAATTCCATCAGGGTCATAAATACACAAAGAGTCATGCAAAATATTATGCATGAACACTTTTCTGACCTAAGTAAATAGGAATTCAGAAAGATCTCTCGTTCTGGAGCCAAATAGTATAAATAAGAAGTATAAAAAAAAATAAGCTTCGTGTCCTGGCTATTCGAGGGAATGCTATTTTCAGATAGATGGTACATATCAAGCATACCATTTCTTTGGGAGGCAAACACCCACAAATGAGAACAAGTGGGAAGGAGTAATGGACAAACACTGAAACTACACAAATGGGACAGAAAAAAAGTCTCCTGACACCACTGGTAGTAGATCACCCTACCTGAATCCAACGATTGGACATTCTTTACAGATGTTGCATTTGGCCTGATGTTTTGCAGTCTCAGCTGCTGCCACGCGATGTAGAACCGGCAGCCAAACCATGGACTGTGGCTCCAGACGCATCCAATCTATAAACTCTTTCACACTTATCTCTGGCTTGTTGTTATTCTGGGCAAGAAACAAGTATGTTAAAAGTGAAGAAAATGTCCGCATTCAAATTGCAACAACTGTTGTTGCTTCAAACTCTTCTGAAAATCTGTATGGAAGTAAAAGGAGAATTATAGAATCCTTTTTCCAGAGAGTCAACTCGTTGGACACGATTGAGCGACTGAACTGAACTGAATAGAACCCTTTCCAGGTCACTTACATCACAAAATATTTAAGGTTCATCAAAGAAAAAAATTTTAGAATTGGAAAAGAGAAAAGAAATTGTCATATACGAAGAAGAAAAAAAAATCTCAGTATCTTAATAGACTCAGATTTAAAAAAAACAACCCAAAACTCATACAATTCTAGGTGCTCTTCACACAGATACTTTAAAACTATAAAACTCATTCATCTAAGACTGCAAACACTGAGAAAGTAAAGACTCACTGATAAGTTCCCCAACTTGAAAGCCATTGTAAATGCTAAATAAAAGCTGTTATTTCCACAGCTTGTCAGTTTTTCTTGTAATTCTTTGATTGCTTTTATGTGATAGAAACAAAACATTATAGACAAAGTTGAAGACCTAATTTTTACTTGCCACTCTTCCCACAGCATTCACTTTCCTTTTTCTGTAGAAGAAACCACTATCATACATTCGTATTTATTTTTCAGGCAGTTTTATAAATTTTACTTCATGTAAATGAATCCATGACCCAAAAAACGGTTATTCCTCTGTTCTTTCTCAGTCCTGGTATAACATCACACCAGGAGCACATTACCATGAATATATTTTGCAGGATTTCCAAATGTATTGTGATAAGTTGTATGAAATGTCTTGTGATAAGTTGCATGAAATGTCTTGATGCCTTTTTAAATCCTAAGTAATTTTCACATATGCAAAGTTCAATTTGTACCAACATCCATCTCCTGCTGTTGTCAAGGTCATTCTATGAACCAGCACATATGAGAATCATATTTAGAATTTTCATTTGGTATTTTTTGTTATCTCTAAAACAACAAACGGGGCCATTATAAAATGTGATAACCCATAACATCAATTCTTTAAGAGACGGTGTGAGCGTTTTTCCTCAGCAATGATAAATCACTGGATATGCCATGGAAAAAAATATCTATAGGCTTGTACTTTATGCATATGTATAACATCAGTAGTAACATTCCTAAAATGCTTTTCTATACAGGAAGCATCAAAAAGAAACAAACATGCTTTTCCTGTTTAATAACAGTAAATTAGATCAGCATAAAATTTTGTACATCATTCTCCTTTTGTACATATGTCTCAAAGAAAACAATGCAATTTCAACAACGTCTTAATATTTTTAAAAAATCTTGCCTATAAGGAACTCAGGGCAATTTTATTCATTTATTTAATAAACAACTATTAAGCAGCTATGATGGTCAAGACACTGTATGTAGATAGTGATACAACAGTAAAATGATAGAAACAGCCCTTGTTCATGGAAGTTTGTTGTTCATTTGCTAACTTGTGTCTGACACTTTGAGAGTCCATGGACTGTAGCTTGCCAGGCTTATCTGTTCATGGATTTTTCTAGGCTAGAATCCTTAAATGAGTTGCCATTTCCTTCTCCAGGGGATCTTCGCTGATCCAGGGATCAAACCTGTGTCTCTGGCACTGGCAAGTAGATTCTCTATCACTGAACCACCAGGGAAACGCTCATGGATCTTAGGTTTATACAGAATAACCCACTAAATCACTAAACAGATAATTATATAATTCAGTATGTAATTATCAATTTTAATGAGCATGTGAAGAAGGCAGAGGAGATTCAGGTGAATATAGTAGGCACACACAGCTTCACCTGAAGGAGTCAGAGGTTTTTCAGAGGATGTGAGATTTAAGGGAAGATCTAAAGAAGGAATAAGGATTAGCAATGAGAAGAGAGTTTGTGGGTAGAGGGTAGAGAACATTCTGAACAGAGGGCACATGTCCAAAGAGATTAGCACCAGAATGAAGGAACTAAAACAGCAGCATTGGACAACAGACAGCAAGGGGCTCAGTGGCACAAGATAAGGTAGGTGCAAAGGCAGGACCTAATCATAGTAATCTAATGGCGCACGGTCAAGATTTGAGGTTTTATCCATTGAGGGACAGTGAGTCTCCTTGAATGGGCTGCTGTTTCTTGAATCAAATGTGCTTTAAGAACTAAAATATACACTTTCTGGGATGGTATCCAGCATCTTCCACCACCTGGTTCCAGCCCAAGAACCCTGTTTCATTTCTCAGAACATCCTCAGTACTATTCCCCACACACTCTATACACCAACAATCCTGCAAAAACTACCTGTTGGAAGCAGCTGCGAACACTGGGCTCAATATTACTGCCCCCGAAAGCTGCTACCTCCCCCAGCTGCCGAGGGATCTGGATCGCATCGTGCAGTAACAGGCCGAGCTGTCTCTGGTCACACATTTCCGTGGGCCCCGCCACTTCCTTAAAGAGATCTACAAGGAAGACAAGCAAGCAGTTAACTTCCCATACTGATCTTTTAAGTAAAATATACCTTTGGTTGTGTGGGATGAATGATGCAGACTGAAAAAAAACTCATGGGGACATGGATTACATTACTTGTCTCCTGAACTCTGACAACTTTGATATTCTGTATGTTTGTAATCAGGAACTGGTTAAGCACATGTTTCCTAAAACAATCTATTGTAGTATATAAGTATATATCAACAGACCAATAAAAATAAATTTCCTTTTTAAATGGCCAGTGTATGCACGTGGATTCATTCAGTGTTCTCAAATAGGTTTCCCTTCTTATTGAAAAAGAGAGAGCTAAAACCAAGTTTTCTTTATGACTTGTCAAAGGAATGAATGTACCTGAAGCAGCAAATCTTTAAGTTTTAAAAGATTTGTTCATCAACGTTTTGTGTTCACTTCTAAATTCAGTATTTATTAAACACAGGTATTTTAATTTCTTTTAAAGTTTCTAGACTCACATCTACTTTGCAAAAGAAACATTAAACAGTACAAGAAATTGTCTTTTTTTTTAGGCCCAATCAGACTCATTCCTTATTAGTGATAAAAATTATTTTTGTTTTACTTCACTTTATGTAAAAAACTACATTAATTCCAATGTAAAGGACTTAAGAAAAATACATACTTTCATAGTTCTTAGACTTTTCTATTTGTTTAAAAATGTTTTAAAAATATGTTTAATTCAGTAAAAGCTTTTCTCCCTCCCAGTATTGGCTTATCTTCTTTTCATCACTTGTAATATTTTGAAGAATAAAATTGTTACCATATTTCCAGCCACAAAGTTAGCATGCTTAAATAAGTTAGTTTCGGAGTAGGGAGAAATTTCACATAAAAACAATCCACTTCATTATAGAAACTAATGCTTTTTGGAAAGAAATTTTCAAGTTCTAAAAATTCAAAATTGTACAGATTCTAAATGGTTTTCATACGACGTTTTCCAAGAATAGAAGAAAGGAGAGTAAATATTTTTTGGATCCTAAAAACCATTTTCAAATAACACCTGATAAATGAGTATCAGATCAAAATGTATCATTCCTCTGCCCCCCCTTTTTAAAGCAAATAAGGCTAGATTTAACACTGTCAACAGTAAATTTTCAAGCAAATAAACCAAGCTCAGTGATATTGACACAGTAATTATAATGAAATACGACTTTAATTAAAAGCATACATAAGGAAAGCAAATTCAATTAAAATAAATTTAATTTTTATCATTTGTTCACTTAGATTTGGTTAGAGTTTACTTGTTTCTTTTCATTTGTTAAAAATAAGACCATTCTAGCCAAAATTATTTATCCAGAGTTCTTATTTTTAATTAATTTATTTTTAATAAATTTAATAATTGCTTTACAGAATCGTGTTGGTTTCTGCCAAACATCAACATGAAACTCTCACTATTTGCAGATGACATGATACAATACATAGAAAACCCTAAAGATACTATCAGAAAATTACTAGACCTAATCAGTGAATTTAGCAAAGTTGTAAGATACAAAATCAATACACAGGAATCACTTGCATTTCTATATGCTAAAACAATTGAAAAATCAGAAAGAGAAGTTAAGGAATCAATCCCATTCATAATTGCAACAAAAAAAATATTTAGAAATAAACCTACTTCTGGTAGGCTATAGTCCACGGGGTCGCATAGAGTCGGACACGACAGTGACGGAACGGAACGGAACGGAAGGAGACAAAAGAACTATACACAGAAGACTATAAGACACTGATGAAAGAACTCAAAGACAACATAAGCAGATGGACAGATATTTCATGCTCCTAAGTTGGGAGAATTGATACTGTGAAAATGGCTATACTACCAAATGCAGCCTACAGATTCAATATGATCCCTATCAAATTACCAATGGCATTTCTCACAGAACTAGAACAAAAAATTTCACAACTCATATGGAAACACAGAAGACCCCAAATAGCCAATCTTGAGAAAGGAGAATGGAGCTGGAGGAACCAACATTCCTGATTTCAGACCATGCTACAAAGCTACAGTCATCAAGACAGTATGGTACTGGAACAAAAACAGAAATATAGACCAATGGAACAAGATAGAAGGCCCAGAGATAAACTCATGCACCCATAGGCACCTTATTTTTGACAAAGGAGGCAAGAATCAGCCTCTTTAATAAGTGGTGCTGGAAAAACATGTAGCTGCACAGCTACATGTAAAAGAATGAAATTAGAACACTTCCTAATACCATACACAAAGACAAACTCAAAATGGATTAAAGACCTAAATGTAAGATCATAAATTATAAAACTCTTAGCGGAAAACATAGGTGGAACACTTGATGACATAAATCAAAGCAAGATCCTCTATGATCCACCTCCTAGAGTAATGGAAATAAAAACAAAAATAAACAAGCGGGACCTAATAGAACCTAAAAGCTTGTGTACAGCAAAGGAAACCACAAACAAGGTAAGAAGACAACCCTCAGAATGGGAGAAAACAATAGCAAATGAAACAACTGACAAAGGATTACTTTCCAAAATATACAAGCAGCTCATACAAGTCAACATCAGAAAAACAAACAGCCCAATCAAAAAGTGGGGAAAAGACCTAAACAGACATTTCTCCAGAGAATACATACAATGGCTAACACACACACGAAAAGATACTCAACATTGCTCATTATTAGAGAAATGCAAATCAAAACTACAATGAGATATCATCACACACCGATCAGAATGGCCATCATCAAAAAGTCCACAAATAATAAATGCTGGAGAGGGTGTGGAGAAAAGGGAACCCTCTTGCATTGTCGGTGGGAATGTAAGCTGATACAGCCACTATGGAAGACAGTATGAAGATTCCTTAAAACACTAGGAATAAAACTACCATATGACCCAGAATTCTTATTATGATTCTCAGAGTAAACCTGTTCCTGGGATGAGGCCTCTGAAATCAATACAGAGTTGATGCATACATGTAATAATAATCTCTAGAGAGAAGTGCACATGTTCAGCAAGATCCATCCTGCCCACCTTTCCCCTTTCGAGAAAGACAGCTACACTACTATGCCACTAGTAAGGTAAAACTACACGCAAAACAGAAACGATTTCCTAACATTCCGACATATTTCTGAATTCTTATAGAAGTTCACATTTTGATGTTACAGTCAGATACAACAAGGAGTGTCAGGATGTGGGGATGGATCATAGGAAAGTCTCAATCTAAATATAAATAAGCAAAAAAGAGATCCAAAAGGCCATTTGAAAGCATCTTTGTAAATGTGCTCTGATGAGGCCAGGAAACAACTGAGCTATAAGCAGGAAGGCCAAGGTGCTGTTAGAACCTAATCAAGCGACATTCCCAGGAAGTCACAAAGAGAAAGAGGGTGTCACCGGGGTAGACACGCTGACATGAACCGCTGCAAAATCAATGTTCAGGAGGATACCAATTCACCCAGAAGAGCAGCTCTGCCCCTGAGTTTCGAGAACAAATTGTCCTGAATATTAATTCCAACAAAAAAATAATAATGAGAAAGTGTTCTGATACCACTGGGGAAATCACAACTGGAATCAGAGCTGCTAAGGACCTCAAAGTAAAAAGCAAACAAAAAAACCCAGAATATTCTGAGTGTCAATACTCTCAAGAAAGATTTAAAGATTTAGACCCAAAGATTTCTTATTTAATTTCTAAATGGCATGTGCATGCATGCTGTGTGGCTTCAGTTGTGTCCAACTCTTTGTGACCCCATGGGCTGTGGCCCACCAGGCTCCTCTGTCCATGGGATTCTCCAGGCAAGAATACTGGAGTGGGTTGCCATGCCCTCCTCCAGGGGATTTCCTGACCCAGGGATTGAACCCGCGTCTCTTATCTCTCCTGCATTGACAGGTGGGTTCTTTACTACTAGTGCCACCTGGGAAGCCCCCTAAATGGCATACTTCATGGATTAAATTAAATAACAGAGGTTTTCATTGGAGGGCTTCCTCTTCCCCTGCCACAATCTGAAACTTTAATGTTGTATATTTAAGTTTACCGATATTTGTGGAAAGTGTGTCCACTGTAGTTTGAGTGTATGAGTATATGTACGCCAAAATACCTCCTCAATTGAATGATTATACATTTCAGAAGTATGTGTGAAGGTATCTGTGTAGATAAGAGATTTTTTATATAGCACAGAATTTGGTTTTTGCTCTAAACCTACAGCCAACATGTTGTAACTCTTTTGGCCTTAGATGACTCTCATAATCAGCTTGAAAAATAAAGGGAGGCGGAGGAATTGTTGATCTAGAAAAATAGATCACCATTACATTTTAATAGTATTCATGATAAACTCCGCAGTTGCATTTACACTCTTTTCAGAGTAAGTTGAGCCCCATGACATAACTGTAACTTTCCAACAAACCCTAAATTCTTTCAGGAACACATGAAAACAGCAAATCACAGTTGATTTTAAAAATTCCTTTTCTAATCTGATACACTGATGATTTCATTAACATTTTTCTTTCTCACTCATTATAGTAACAACATTTTTAGCTTTGAAAATGATATCTTTTGACAATTATGATGCTGAAGACAATTTAAATTCTAGATAAAGTGCCACCATGCAAAAGTCTGGGTAAAGATTTTCGCTGCATGGTTTACTGAGTTCTGACTCCATCAAGGCATCTCACCTCCTGATCCTACAATCAGCTTTTCATTTCATACAGATCCACATCTCTTTTCATTGGCATTCTTGTCAAACTGTGTAAGAACAAGCCATCATGATCTAGCCCTGGAATTCAAAATCAAACCACCTCACAGCTGTCCCAGAAAATAAATGTATTTTAACATGTATTCATGTTCAGAGAAGATGCAAAACTAAAATTTATAGAAGCTGAGGTCAAATATTCTCTGTCTGTGGTATCTCCCATTCAAGAAATATCCCCCTCTCCCTCTCTCTCGAAAGTATGGATAGATGTATCTGTACAGAATCACATGAGGCTGTGTAAGACATAATCAAGTAACTCATATTTTATGGATATAATTAAATAAAAAAATTTACAGTAATTAAGAGTTTGGAGACATAGCAGTATTTACTACCATTTATTCAATAACTGCTATTTTAGGTAATTACTTTCAAAGCAAGAATTATTAGTTTCACTCTTCAGTTGAAGATCTGCTAAGTGTCAGCTTCCTGAAATGTAAAATGGGAGTATTCTTACTACCTCTTAGCTGTTGGTATTCAGTGGAATCACCCAGCTACTAAGTGGTAGAGCTGAGATTTGAAGGCAGGTCTTCCTGGCTCCTAAGCCTGTTCATTTCCAAATGCCAAGATGCTGACCTTTTAACTGACAGTTAAAAAATCACCACTGACTTATTTGCTGAATAAAAACAAATATAACAAAAAAAAATTTTTTAATGTACTACTTTCAATTTCTTCACACTATAAAATACAATTATTTGTCTCACTGTAACTATAACAGTTGTAGTCCATCCCTATTTTCTTAAGCATTGGAAATATATGGAAATAGAAAAGGCTGTAGCTTTAGAGTCAGAAAAATCTACACTCTAATTCTAGCTCCACAATTACTGTCTCTGCAGCCTTAGCTAGATTTTTAACCCATCCCCAGCATTATTTTTTTTTCAGCTGGAAAATGGACATCACAAAGCCTATATTATGGGACAATCATTCGAAGAATTAAATGAGATATAATCTGTTCTTACGCCATCAAGGCACCTCACATTTTGATCCTATAAATCAGTTTTCCATTTCATAGAAATCCACATCACGTTGCACTGATACCCTTTGTCTAGCCTAGTACATGTACAGTCAAGGTTTTTTTAAAAATGGGAACCATTACTACTAGCAAATCACAAAAGTAAGTATCCAATAAATTGTTGTTATTATTATTACTAAAAGCAGTACTGGTGGAGGAAGAGTCTTACATACATCTGTATTTTTCTTCTAACAGGCCTTTGGAGAGAGCAATCAATCCAATCTTCAGACTCTGCACTCTTATTTTTCCAGTCCGGCCCCTGAAATTTTAAGAATCTCAATGTGTTAGATGCCTTTAAAACTGTATAGAGTATGCTAATTATTTCTGGATGTCTATTTTCTTGAGGGTAAACCATAAAAAAGCTGCATCTTAATGCAACTTTCTATTCAATTTTACTAATTAATGTTAAGCCCACACCATAAGTTCATGACAAATTGTAACAGTATATTTGACTTAGTCTGGAAGAATATACAGTCTAAAATCACTTTACACAACATACGAACTAGAAAGAACAAAATAAAGCAAAATGAAAGTGCTAATTATAAAGCTAAAAAGATTTCATTTTTATAAACACTGAATTAAAATTTGTTAATAATTATATATACAATATACAAAATAGCTACTGATACATATATAATATGCATGTGGCAATATAGTAAGAAAGGGATGATGATGTAGCTAAAAACAGACGTAAAAAGACTGACTGGAAAATTAGCTCTATATGGAGGGTTTATAACTTGTTGAATACTTAAAACACTTGGTCTGCATTTTTTTTTTTTTTGTAGCTCTGTCAATGTGGTTTCTATAAATTACTACTGCAGTCATAATACTCAATGATCTTAAACACACAGGTGTGCAATCTTTATTTGGGGAAGTATCAAATTACAATTAAATACAAAATGTATTTAATTAACCCTAGGAAACAGCTTCATATTATGCCAGTGAGAGACCATTTCAATTTCACATATACTTTGACTCAAAGAATAACTTTATTTTATGTTTAAAAGCACGGAGTTTTATTTATTTTTTTGTTAAAGAATTTTAACAAAAGTTAAAATCTTTTGTTAAAGTTGTATTTATTCTTTTGTTAAAGAATAAATGAGTTGTTTTATCAGATGTCATGCTGTACTGGATACTGGGGCTGTGGAAAGGAAAATGCAGAAGCTACAAACACTATAACACATGATCCTTGCTGTGAAATAACAGTCTCGAAAAAATAAAAATATAAATGCTGCTATCTTTACTATTTCATATAAACAGGATTAGTTTTCAATTTCAGTTTTTATTGTGAATTTTCTTATGTTTTCCATACACAAGTACAACACATTCAAAACCTATAACTAAATGTTTACATAATTATATGAGTACATAAAATATAGTAATTCATAACATTTAAAAATAGATAAATATTTGTCTCACTTAATTTTAGGTAGTCTTATTGTCAAACTGGATTTAAGTCTGGCTTATTGATATTTTTATTATTAATGCTAATCGATATCTTTCATTCTCAAACTATAAATATTCAAGTAAGTTTCTGTATTCACACTATGACATATAAAGTATAAATTTATAAAAAGGAAAACATGCTTAGGGATTAGTAAAATATATTTTCAAATAGTCCCTTGTGGAAATTCCTTGACTGTCCAGTGGTTAGGACTCTATGCTTTCACAGACGAGGACCCAGATTCAATCCCTCGTTGGGGAACTGAGAGTCTGCAAACCGTAGGGGACAAAAAAAAAAAGGTCCCCTGATAGCCTAGAGTTTATAATCTATATTAAATCATACCCAACAAACATACTGAACCCTTGCTATGTATGTGTACAACATTCAGAATTGACCTATGAAATAACTAATACTTAAATTTTAAAATAAATAAACCCATTATAAGCAGAAATCTACTATATACACATTCCAGTTTCTCACAATTATAGAAATATAGGTTTCAAATTTGCCTTAAACTGAGCCATGCTATGAAGTGTGTTTCTACTTCATATTTTTAAGGTCTTTCCTAATTATCACATGAAAAAAAGACTGTGTCTGTTTTTTACCCTCCAAAACTCAGGAAATTATATTCTCTGAACAATAGACTTGCAGAAAATAACAAAAGGCTGTGCAAATGGACTAGCACATGAATGTGGCTAAGAACAAAGTAAGCCCTTAAGGGGAAAAGAAAAGATCAAACTCATACATATTGGAAGTTGACCCCCAGTCTATGGTGACAGTACAACAAAGGAACACCATCAGGAAGACTATTGAAAATGTCAATCATCCATTCATTGCACCACCAGTGATTATGAAGGCTTACTGAGATCCCAGAGTGATTCTGTGTACCATAAGTGTAAGATACGATTCCTACCCATGACTAGCTGGACAGGTGAGACAAGAAAACAGCTAGAGAATCATAAGGAAATACAAGACCGATCTTATCCACGGAAATAAACAAGTACAAGATCACTGTGGCTGACTAGTCCTTAATGATTGGTGTTTAGCCTAAGTAGTTACTAGCCTCACAACATTTAGAAGATAAGTCTAAAATCAGACATTGAAAGCATGACACGGCTGTACTACCCTGACTAGGAGAAAGCAAATTATCATAGGAAAAGCCCAGACAAGGGGGCAGAGGAAGGGGACGTGAGCACTAAAGTCAAGATTCATCAGGTACAGCAAGAACTTGCATCAAGGGTAAATGACTGATAATGTTGCCCAGGTTATATGGAACCAGATGATAGAGGGCTGTAATATTAAATATGTCGCAGAATTTGAAAGAGAATAGGGGGACAATAAAATTTTTCAGTGAGTGACATAACTCTATATTTCAGTATTTAGTTTTCTGATAGTTTTCATAAGTTCTACCGAAATTAATTCAACCAGAAAGATATGTATTATACCTTATAAATAAAATTATATCCACCTTGGATAGTGGGGAAAATCACTTAGCAATGCATCAAATGAGATTAATATATTCTGCAGGGACAAAAATATTTAAACCAAATAATCCAGACTACTGTTTTAAATCTTGATTTAAATGAATTCGATTTCCATTAAATTTAAAAGGAAGATTGTGGAATTAAGACTTTTTAGCCTAGGAAGATCAAGACTGAGTGAGGCTGTGAACACATAAATGAAATCAATCTTATCTTTATAGTTTATAAGGTACTTTCTAAATATACTAGATCATTTGCCCTTCACAATCACTTATGTATGAGAAGCAGAGCAGATAATTTTATCTCAGTTTTTCATCTGAAAAATTGAGATGCCAAAAATTAAGTGGTTGCCAAGTTGTAAAGCAACCAGAACCAAAAATCTGAATTCTTATCCTCTACAACAGAAGAAAATACTTTTTTTTTTTTTTCAGAAAATTCAGAATATTAGAATGTGGCACATGTTAAAAGCTTAAAGAAACAGCAAACAATATAATTTATAAAGTCCCATTTTTCTGAGATATCGCAGTATAGCAGGAAAAATCAAGTGATCATCAAAAAACATGAATACTAGTTACATATCTACCACTAATATACAGTAGGTAGATGTGGATAAATTGTCTTATCTCATTGGGTCAGTTTCTCAATCAGTAAAACAAGGACAGAATGGAAGATCTTTGAAGTCCTTCCGCTTTCAGAATTCTAGGACCTCCTGTGTGTGCATCATTTGTTATTTCAAGAGCTGGCTGAATATATTTCAAGAGCTGAAAATACCAGGTCTTTTTGCAACATGCTACACAAAGCAATGAAGTTTTATATATATATATATATATATATATATATATAGTTAATAGATGAATGTCAGATTAACTGAAAGAAGAGAAGAGTTTGGTCATGATACCATTTCCAAGGTTCAGACATTTTAGGGGTCCATAATATCCTGGAGTTGGACTGTGAAGAAAGCTGAGCACCGAAGAATTGATGCTTTTGAACTGTGGTGTTGGAGAAGGCTCTTGAGAGTCCCTTGGACTGCAAAGAGATCCAACTAGTCCATCTAAAGGAGATCAGTCCTGGGTGTTGATTGGAAGGACTGATGCTGAAGCTGAAATTAATACTTTGGCCATCTGATGCGAAGAGTTGACTCATTGGAAAAGACCCTGATGCTGGGAGGGATTGGGGGCAGGAGGAGAAGGGGACGACAGAGGATGAGATGGCTGGATGGCATCACCGACTTGATGGACATGAGTTTGAGTGCACTCCGGGAGTTGGTGATGGACGGGGAGGCCTGGCGTGCTGTGATTCATGGGGTTGCAAAGAGTCAGACACGACTGAGCAACTGAACTGAATATCCTGGTGCGCTGGATGCAGTAGATCACAGTTCTGTCAGTTTCTCAAAGGAAACTAATGACTTGAAAACAGCTAATAAGTCTTGTCTGAAGTGAACTGAAAGTCACTTACTCATGTCTGACTTTTTGTGACCCCATGGCCTATACAGGCCATGGAATTCTCCAGGCCAGAATACTGCAGTAGGTAACCTTTCT
This sequence comes from Moschus berezovskii, assembly GCF_049115385.1. Classification (NCBI taxonomy): domain Eukaryota; kingdom Metazoa; phylum Chordata; class Mammalia; order Artiodactyla; family Moschidae; genus Moschus; species Moschus berezovskii. Next base: position 89,378,152 of record NC_142469.1, on the reverse strand, counting down.
CTACTTCAGGGGATCTTCTCAACCCAGGGATTGAATCCAGGTCTTCAGCATTGCAGGAGGAATTTTTACTAGCTGAGCCACAAAGGAAGCCCAATATCTCTTATTTAGATAAATGAATAAGTCACAGTTGCTACATAAATTTGGGTAATTAACTCTGGCTATCGGAATCGACCATCAGAGTAACTGTTTTTTCCTTGGGTGAATTAGTGGCATTTCTCTTCAAAATGGAAAACTCAACTGAATGGCCACTGCGCTAACCCAGCATGATTGTTGCAGTTTCTTTGGCATGCTGTTGTTGTTCAGTTGCTAAGTCATGTCCATCTCTTTAATGTCTCCTTGAGTTTGCTCAAACTCATGCCCATTGAGTCGGTGATGCCATCCAACCATCTCATCCTCTGTCACCCTCTTCTCCTCCTGCCTTCAATCTTTCCCAGCATCAGGGTCTTTCCCAATGAGTCAGCTCTTCACATCAGGTGGCCAAAGTATTGGAACTTCAGTCTCAGTATCAGTCCTTCCAGGGAATATTCAGAGTTGATTTTCTTTAGGATTGACTGGTTTGATCTCCTTGCAGTCCAAGGGATTCTCAAGAGTCAAGGACTCTCTTTAGCATGAAGGGGATAAATCCTAAAAGCTCTTCTCTTTTAAAAAGGAGAATTTCAAAATACTGTCTTTCTAAATAAGAAATACTTATCTCTGTGTTGCATTTCTCATGTGTTCACATTTGATGGTAGAAAGTGATAATATGCCAAAATTTAACTCCCTGGAATATGAATCACAACATTTCACACACTACTTCCTTCCCAACTAAGTGGCACTATTCCCTTTGGGCAGTCCAGTGAAAACAGCATATGTACATGTTATGGGCTAAGCTACATTCCCCTAAAGTTGATATGTTTCAGTCCTAACTCCCAGTACCTCAAGATGCAACAATAAATGGGGAGTCTTAAAACTGGCAATTAAGTTAAAATAAAGCACATAGGGTGGGCTCTAATCCACTATGATTAGAGTTCTTAAAGAATATTAGGACACAGACACACACAGAAGAAAAACCACGTGAGGACACAAGGAGATGACAGCCATCTAAAAGCCAAGGAAAGAGGCTTCAGAAGAAATCAGCCCTGCTGACATCCTGAGTTTGGACTTTTAGCCTCCAGGACTGTGAGAAATAAATTTCTGTTGTTTAAGCTACCTAGGCTGTGCTGTGATACTTTGTTACGGCAGCCCAAGCTGACTAATACAGTGTGTTAGAGTCACAGATAATGCCGAAAGGAGGGCAATTTAACATCTTCTCCAGTTCTTCCTTACAATATAGATCAAAATGCACACCTCTACCATACTGCATAGAGCTAATGAAGTTCTTAACTATAGCTTTCTGGGACATAAAATTAAGTGATAAGCTTTGTAGATAAAACACCTAATTGATCAGTTATTTCAGTGAATTTACTACAGAAAATGTCTCTTACAGGTTTAAAAAAGTTGAAGATCAACTTAACAGTGAATTAATGCTAACAGTCATGTTTTATCCTAGAAGTATAAAAATTGGAGTTAAAATGAAATGTATTAAAATGTATTAGACAAGGAGATAGCAAAGCCCATGTCCATCATGGTAATGGAGATTCATGCTATCTATTCTTCAGTGAGTTTCTTAAGAGCTCTCAACCACACAATGGTGATTTGATTATTAAAAAAGGCTTTGTTATGATATTCATAAGTCATGAAAGATAAAAGATTTTTCTAACCAAAAGAATAAATGAAATTTTAATTAAATCATCCTGAAAGCTATTGTAACTATCATTTACTTCTTATACAGAATCAATCAGCTGCTTGCATTTATGAACTATCATCTATTTTCTTTCACTCTAAATCAAATAAAAAACTGATAAGCACAAATTTTCATATAGCTAATTAATGGAAAATAACTTTCAGAGTCTGAGAGAAAAACAAAAGTTCTAATTTTCTTATTTCATCATTGCATACTTTAACCCCCTACCAGAAGAATGAATAATTCCTAATGTTTCAGAAATGTCAGCCCACAGCAGGGCTTTCTAGAACTGATTATTTCACAAATGCATTGTCACATTCAAGAAAGTCAAATTAATGGCAAATGAGTCATGCTGGAAGTAGGGAGTGCTCTCTATATAACACAGAGTATCTAATTAAATTACAGATATTAGAGTGGCCTAAAGCAAGAGTCGGACACGACTGAGCGACTGAACTGAACTGAAAGCATAAGTTATTTAAAACACAATATATACACATAACCACAACTGCAATAAATAAAGCCAATACCAAAAGAGAAATTAAATCCTTTTAACTGCCATCCAAATTGCTCTTAAGTAGTCATACAAAAAAATGCAGAGTGGATTATTATGAACCAATAAATTTGCCAACTCAAAACAATAAATATTAAATTTTTTCTTTTGAAAAAATACTATAAAAAATTGAGGAAGGAAATCAGACTTTTCATTAGGTTTCCTCTAGCATGGAGACTAAAAACACTACAGAGTTGACAATCTTTATAAACTGAAGCAAGATCTTAAAATCACAGATGGACATTCTTTTTTGTTCCATTGTTGGTTAAGAACTCAACTTTTGGAAAGTCATCCCTTCTCAACAATTAACATAAATATTTCCACTGGGAAAAGTACTTTGAAAGTACTTTCTTAAAAATTCAGTTACAAAAATTTAGATATTTTACATCGTCAAAAAATTTCATCCAATGATTATATTTTAATGGAAAAAATGCAAACTTACGTATCATATACATTAAGTAGCCAGTTGAGACACATATCCACGCAGAGAGGAACGTTGACCAGATTCTTATGCATTTGTTCAAGACCATCATAAGTTGTTGTCAGACAGTTGATGACATCTGGAACACTAAGAAGCTGATCATTTTGGTTCAGTTTGTGCTGTTCAAAAACTTCGTTTGTTGTATTCAACTCTAAGAGATCCACTAATCAGGTGAGAAAAAAAGAATATGTACAGTCACTACATTACAGAACAACACTGAAACAAAGTTACTTCCAGTCTTGAGTTTTTAGCTTGATTCTTCAATTTAAGAATCTATCCTTTTTACTAATTTCAACTTTTAAAAAATAAATGGCATTTCCATTCTTACATCTCTAAACTCTCCTTTTATCTGCATCTCTTATCTTCACACTTTTGAATCTATACTCTTGACACTTCTCAATATGACCTCATTTTTCACTCTATAGAATATTAGTTTTTCCTACTTTATTTTTCTGGTTTTCCTCTTCAGCCTCTTTGTACTTTTGAATGTGAAGTGAAGTGAAAAAGTGAAGTTGTTCAGTCGTGTCCGACTCTTTGCGATCCCATGGGCTGTAGCCCACCAGGCTCCTCAGTCCATGGAATCTTCCAGGCAAGAGTACTGGAGTGGGTTGCCATTTCCTTCTCCAGGGGATCTGCCCAACCCAGGGATCGAACCCGGGTCTCCCACACTGCAGGCAGACACTTTACCGTCTGAGCCAATGTAGGAAAGCATAAATCTCTAAATCTATTCCTTTTGGGGTGTGTGTGTGTGTGTGTGTGTGTGTGTGTGTGTGCGCGCGCACTCAGTCGCTCAGTTGTGTCTGCCTCTTTGTGACCCCATGGACTGTAGTGCACCAGGCCTCTCTACTCATGGCATTTTCTAGGCAAGAATACTGGAGCGGATTGCCATTTCCTAACTGTAACAGATACAGAGATATTCCCAACCCAGAGATCTAACCCGAGTCTCCTGCATCTCCTGCATTGGCAGGCGGATTCTTCACCACAGTACCACCTGGGAAGCTCTGTTCCTTATGGTAGAACATCTAGAATATGACACTGTTCTTTTTCAAACTCCTGAGAACAGCCCACTCACCACTCTCCCGTTCATTCTTTATAGCACTGTGAAACTGATCATTCGTAAATAGTTTCTCCACATGCACATCATTAAATACAAAGTTCACTGAAGATATTTAGTTCCTAAAACAGGTTCTGTAGAAAAATAAGAGCTCTCCACTGCCTACTGAGTCAACCCTTTTCTATTTCTAAGTTGCTTCAGTTGTGTCCAATTCTTTGCAATCCTATGGACAGTAGCCTGCCAGACTCTTCTGTCCATGGGATTCTCCAGGCAAGAATACTGGAGTGGGTTGCTGTGCCCTCCTCCTGGAGATCTTCCCAACCCAGGGATCAAACCCATGTCTCTTGTTGTCTCCTGCATTGTCAAGTGGGTTCTTTATCACTAGCACCACCTGGGAAGCCCAAGCCTAATTTATAAGGCCCTCAAAATCTGGCCCCAACCTGGTTTGCTTTCCATGACACTTTGGCAAATATGTAACTTGTAACTAAGTAGGGGTAAAAGAGGCTCACAGGCCAGGACCCCCAGCCATGACTCTTCATGTATTTGCTTCCACTGCTTCTTCTTCAAGGGCGGAACCTCGACATGGGCATGACTGGTGCTAAAGCATGCAGGGTGGGCACAGAGGAGAAAGTAGAAGAGCCCTGCTCTCAAAGATCACCAGTCTGAGAAGGAGGATAAGCATTCTGATAACTTTACTGAAAATGCCCTAAGAGAAGACATCAATTTCTATGAGAGCTATTAATGCTAGGGGAGTAGAGGCAGCCTAGAAAAAGCTCCCTGGGAAGGTGGGATTTGAAATGGACCTTAAACAATAGATAAGATACAAGAGATCCATGTAAAGCAGGGAAAGAAATCCAGGAAGAGAAAATTGCTTGAGAAAACATAAGAATTCAAAGAAGTCTGCTGCTGCTGTTGCTAAGTCGCTTCAGTCATGTCCGACTCTGTGCGACCCCATAGACCGCAGCCCACCAGGTTCTGCCGTCCTTGGGATTCTCCAGGCAAGAACACTGGAGTGGGTTGCCATTTCCTTCTCCAATGCATGAAAGTGAAACGTGAAAGTGAAGTCGCTCAGTCGTGTCCGACTCTTAGCGACCCCATGGACTGCAGCCTACCAGGCTCCTCCATCCATGGGATTTTCTAGGCAAGAGTACTGGAGTGGCTTGCATTGCCTTCTCCGCCGCAAAGTCTAGGCAGTTCCAAAAAATTATGACGGCAGTATGGATGGTATGTGTTCACACACTGGGTGGCATATGGTTACTGTGAGGCAGTCACACAGAGGGGCAGGCCATGTTGGCCCAGGGGAGGCCCTCCAAGGCCAAGAAGAAGAGTTTGGACAAATAGAAGAACTTTACATGATCTGTTCTTTTAATTCATTTTGAGTCAATCATTAGCCAACTGAAAATCAGAAAACATGTTAGATTATCAAACTACCACATATCTATACATTTATTGAGTATGGAGATGATGTCTAAATATAAACCTGTAGGTTTGGAAAGTTACAGAACCCATGTGAACTTAAGGTTTGCTCAGGGAAACTACTGCATTATAAAATTCCCCTATCGCCATACTTAACTTTTTAACGTTAAAAAAGTAAGCTTCAGAAAACTTTTTTTTTATATGTAAACAACAATTTTCTTTTTGCATGATACAAAATTGTTCCCTCAAAAAATGACCTATGTTGGCAGTTTAATAAAACAAACAGCTTCCTTTGTATTTTTGTTTTTAACCACTAAATAACCACTAATTTTGAATTTTTAAAGACATTTATGAAATGTGTCTACTCTAGCTGCTTAAACATCATAGAATGATTTATTTTTTTCCCTAAGCTATCTACAGTGGAAAAGAACTGCTTTAAAATTGCAAAGATTAAAATGATTTCTAAATCAAAAGAGAAGTCATTTCTTTCAACAGAGAGCAAGAATATAAAACACACACATCTAGATAAAAGACGAATCCATTTCCTTCAGAGAGTAAAATTTCAGCTAATTACAAAAGTAACCTGTGTAAGTATCACATGCATTCTAGATGGTGTCAGGAAAAAACATAAGAACCATCCAGAATTTTCATCGTCATTTTTACCCCATTTCTTGGCACTGTACACTATTTTCAATTATAACCTTGAAGAGGACAGGAGTGAAATTCAAATTTGTTCTTCAGAGTGCTTAACAAAGAGAAGTGCATAATAAACGACAGAGCCATAGAACTATAATTCCACACAGATATAGAGAAACATATTCAAATACTGCCAAAATGTTCTAAGTTTTCTGAATTCCAACACTAATTCTGCCAGCAGCACAGTACTGCTATTACATTCCCACATGGCATGAAGTGACAAAAGACCAAATTCCAAAAAGACCATTTCCTGGATCAGGTTGTCCTTGAATTTCTTCTAGAAAAGCCTCCTTTGTGATATACTTTGTAGCTGTGACAGTGATTTGCCACACCCCACAGACTAGCATGTCTTCAATTTTTAGTGATTTATTCTGACACTTTACCTTAGTGCCTAAGCCAGGAATACATCTCCCTGAAGTGTGTCACATTTAGGTACCTTTAACGACAGACTACATTTAAAGCACGGAAAATGATGATTTTCTTTTTTCAAAGAGAGACAAATGACAGCTCAGTCATGCAGCAAATGAAATAAACAGAAGAATCATTTTCTACCAACTTTAAGGCTTTTCTTTAAACCCACAATGAAGCAAAGGGGGTTGAATGGAACTGGATCACCTTTCTTCGGTTCTGCAAAAACACACACTGTGTAGCATCCGACCTTGGGCTTCTATGACTCTCCTCCTCTTGAAATGTTTAACCATCCCTTCGTCGCACCCTTCCCCAGACATCTCGGAAGTGTCAGTGGTGCTCAAGGTCTCACGTCTGCCCTTTTCCTCTTAAGCCTGATGCTCTCATTCACTTTCATTACAGCAGTGATTACTTCTCTCTAGAAGACTCTAGATTCTCTTTCTCATCTCCTGTTGTATATCCGATCCACATTCCTGCTGCTTTGTTCCCAATCGGAGCTATACTATCTTCTTCCAGGAATCTCCACCTTAATACGTGCAAATAAAGGTCTTGCTTTTCATGACATAGAAATCCAGAGATGGTTAGATAGGATCACTGACTTAATGGACATGAATTTGAGCAAACCCTGGGAGATAGTGGAGGACAGAGGAGTCTGCCGTGCTACAGTCCATGGGGCCGCAAAGAGTTAGACACGACACGAGTTAGTGACTGAACAACAAGGCTGTTACTACCGTCCACAGATCATCAGTCTGTAACTCCCGAGATACCCTAACACTTTCTTTTCACTCTCTGCAATCTATCAAGTACCAAATCCCCCAGTCCTTAGTTGTCCCTCCTCCTCACAAATCTGTGTTCTCATCTCCCCTCCAACGCTCAGCTTTCACCTGAGCTCGCTCTTGTCCTCTGTCCCCTTGGTACTTTGATCTTAGATATCGCCTGACACATACATCCACAAGTGGCTCTATCTCCTAACTTATGCAAAACAGAAGGCATTCAATAGTACCTCAGTCTACAAAGAAAATATCCAGACATCAAATATAACACTGTGAGAGTCTGAAGAACAAACAACTGTCACATTAGGAAAGAACTCAATCTATGAGATGCAAAATCAGGAGTGACCTAATTTGGAGTAGAGTAGCCAAGAAAGCCTGGTTAGAGATGCATGACAGTTAAACTAGGGCCTAAAAAGAAAGAGAATGAGCTCTTCAGGCAGGAGGGGCAGAAAACAGAGCTTGCCCTTTCAGCATCCACTCGAACTACGCGAGTCCACTGTGGCCCATGATGAATGAGGAGAATGGAGAGACTGGCCAAGGTAAAGGCCCTTCCATGCAGAGGGCAGCAAGACCTGCTGTAAGCAGGGGGGTTGTGTCTGAATTTACATTCCTTGAGTGTGGGAACCAAGTCTCTATTGTTTTATCCCCTGCCCAATCTTGGAGCCCAATAAATGAAAGAACAGTGGTAGCAACCACAGTATGCCCTCTTTGTGAGGACACTATGCTGGCCGGAGATTTACACAGAAAGACAGACAACTGTTGGCTCAAAGCAGGTGTTGATGCAGACGGCCTCACATTATCTGTCACACAAAGGCACGCGAGGGGCGCTCGGTGGGAGAGAAAGTCGTTACAGGCCATCATAAAGTTCTGGAAAAGCTGGAGGCAGGTGGGATTAGCTTGTAAATGTTTCCAAAGGAAGTAAATTTTTAACAGCATTGGAAGGGAATAAAGGGTTGCAGACGATTGCAGAGGAAGGGTCAAGGCATTTCGAGTAAACAGAAAAGATGGGAGAGGAAGGAGCAGATTAATCATAAACAGGCGAGCCGGACTAGGGGCGCCAAGGCCCCACTAGGAGCTCAATGCGGGCAGAGACAGCTGAGAAAGTGGAAGCCAGGTGGCCCTGAGGACATCACCTCGAACGTTCACAATCAAACACAACCCAGCCCATTTCTGAGTGAGTGTCACTAAAGGTCATTTAGTTTAAAGGTGGGAGGCATGTCTCTTCTGCTCCTCTCCAGTTTGAAGGGATGAGTTGAAGGAGAGAGTTTTTTCCTTAGGACTCAGAGAACCCACAGAATTAAACAAGTAAATGTGTTTAATCTGTTTATCTGCCCATAAGTATTACTGAAATCTGTACCTGTGTTCACAGTGATACAAAGCCATCTCCTGTCAGCGGAGAGGGTTCCCTGATAGCTCAGTTGGTAAAGAATCCGCCTGCAACGCAGGAGACCCTGGTTCAATTCCTGAGTCAGGAAGATCCCCTGGAGAAGGGAAAGGCTGCCCACTCCAGTATTCTTGGGTTTCCCTCGTGGCTCAGCTGGTAAAGAATCCGTCTGCAATGCAGGAGACCTGGGTTCAATCCCTGGGTTGGAAAGATCCCCTGGAGAAGGGAAAGGCTGCCCACTGCAGTATTGTTGTGGCTGTCATCTGTCCTCATTCTACAGCTCATCCAGCCTGAGAAGTCCTTCCAGGTCTGTCAGCTGGACACCAGACCTGCAGCTGAGCCTCTTTCAAAACTGCTGGCACCCTGGCCCGACTGAGCTCCCTAAAATCCCTTCTGTGTGCTCCCAATTCACTTCCTATTCCCTTCCGGCTGAACATACAGATCACCAGCCAGAGTGTGCAGGCTTTCTATTTGGGAACTGGTCATTCTGCCATCCTTGCTGTGACTGCTACAATCTGTCAATCATCTTTGGTGCTCCGAGGATGATGGACTTCCAGGCCATGTCAGCCTCTTGCCCATCGCCTCACTTGGAGGTTTTTTCAGTCCTTCAGATAGCTCTTCCACATGTAGCTTCTACCACATTAGTCACTCAGTTGGGTCCAACTCTTTGTGACCCATGGACTATATAGCTCGCCAGACTCCTCTGTTCATGGGATTTTCTAGGCAAAAATACTGGACTGCATTGCCACTCCCTTCTCCAGGAGATCTTCCCAACCCAGGGACTGAAACTACATCTCTTGCATATCCTGCATTGGCAGGTGGGTTCTTTACCAGCTGAGCCACCAGGGAAGCCCAAACATAGCTTAAGTGTTTCTTATTATAAAGTTTTGCCTTGCTATATTTTCTCAGAATTGTTCTACACATCTCTTTCCTCAACTCTCCTCACATAACCAGCTTAAACTGTACTTTTAATTTCTACTGACCTAGCAGATTTTGACCCTTAATATATCATTTCTAAGGGTAACCTGCAAAGCTTCCCTGAATGGCCTAGACATACAACAACTTAACAAAAGGTAGACACAAGAATATTTGGAATTATTCAAGTTATGCTGTTATAAACATAAAGGCACATGTCACTTTCCATATTAACTACCTGATAAGGCCTAAAAGTTCTCTGAGTAGACTCAATCATTAAACCTATAGAATAGAAGCTACAGATAGAATCCAGATAGCATGATCTATACTCTTGCAAAGCATTCATCAGTTCAGTTCCTGATGCTTAAATTTAGGTTACGGGAGAAGGAATAATCCTTTAGTAAAACTATCATGTGTGTGTGTTAGTCGCTCAGTTGCGGCTGACTCTTTGCAACCCCATGGATTGCAGCCCACCAGGCTTCTCTGTCCGTGACATTTTCCAGAGAAGGATACTGGAGTAGGTTGCCATTTCCTTCTCCAGGGGATCTTCCCAACCCAGGGATCGAACCAGGGTCTCCTGCACTGTAGGCAGATTCTTTACCAACTGAGCTAAAAGGGAAACCCAAAACTATCATAGATTACCATTATGAACATACTCTCTACAGGTTAAAGTTCATATTGATAATATTAAATGTCTCAAGACTCTGTGTTACATGAACACAGAGCTTTCAATGAACACAGAACTGTGCTGCTGGAGAAGACTCTTGAGAGCCCCTTGGACAGAAGGAGATCAAACCAGTCAATCCTAAAGGAAATCAACCCTGAATATTCATGGGAAGGACTGAAGCTGAAGCTCCAATACTTTGGCCACCTGCTGTGAAGAGCTGACTCACTGGAAAAGATCCTGATGCTGGTAAAGACTGAAGGCAAAAGAAGGGCGTGCAGAGGATGAGATCGTTAGATAGCATCACCGACTCAATGAACATGAATCTGAGCAAACTCTGGGAGATGGTGAAGGACAGGGAAGCCTTGTATGCTACAGTCCATGGGGTCACAAAGAGTCAGACAGGACTTAGTGACTGAACGACAACAATGGTCAATTTAAATTTGGATCAAGAATATAATTTTTCAGTATTTCTTTACTATATATAACTGCTCTGAATTAAACTGTTTTGAATGAAACAGTTTGGAATCCTACAGATGAATACAAAGTACTAAAAAGGCAATGATCTACTACTTCAATTCCTTGATTTAATCCTTTTAAATTGGGTGGCAGCATAATTTTTGAAAAAGCTTTTTATGTGACTCCTGTATTTTGGTTAATTTTGTTCTCCAACTGAGAATGGCATATGTTCATTTGTTTTACTACTGCATGCTTGCTGATGGGGCGAATAATAGAGCATTCACAGAAACACAGCCAACTCCTTGAGTGAGGTACACTGAAAATCAGATTAACTTGACAAACACATCACCCTCTTCATCTATCTTTGTCTTAAAAAAAAAAAAAACACAAGAAAGGCAATCCAAACAACAGAGTGATTAACTCTGGCAGAATAAACTCACGACACAGTGCTTTTTGGAGTCTTCGGATTTTGATGGCTGTACGGTAGGCAGAGAAACGTACGTTATTCAGGTCAGCTGAAATGGAAAATGGAACACATTAAAAAAGTGTGCTTAGGATTATTTAACTTACATTGAATGGCAAGAATATATCTGTTGACTTCAATGATGGAAAATTATGATGTCTTTTCACATAAAAACGTCTTTTCCCAAAATCCACAGCGTTTATAAGAAAATAATGAAATGTTCATTAGCACCATGGTGAGATACTTTCCAAAGCAATGCTATATGGATCTCAAGAAAGCGTTTTCAAACAGGAAAAGGAGGGGAATGAGGAAAGGGAAACATGGCCTGTTGACTTTCCGTGACTTAATAAATACATCACACCATAGGCTGCTTTCTCTACTGCTAAGAGGGATTCTCTTCCAGGGCATTTCCCCACAAGGACAATCAGTTTTCTGCCACCTAGGCTGTCCGTCTCACTACTCACAAAGCTAGTCTTATCTCTATGCTCCTTTTGTCCTGCTCTATTTGCTTCTTCTACCCTTTAATCAATCTGGTTAAAATTATACAATAATTAATATTCAAATCTTTAGAAATGATAGATTAAATCCAGTTAATAATACCATATTGTCTATTCAAAAGTAGCTAAATGAATAGGTCTTATAATTCTCATCACAAGAAAAAGAATTATGTAACTATGTCTGATGATGGATGTTAACTAGACTTATCATGGTAATCATTTTGCAATATATACAAATATCAAATCATTATGTTGTACACCTGAAACTAATGCAATGTTATATATTATCCTAATTTTAAAAACCTGAAAGATTTAGCATCAAGTTGAGACAAAAAGACACTGGAATTTCTTTGTCTCTTAAAGATAGAGTATCCATAAGAGAGATTAGCAGAGTTAGTCTCTAATTCTTAACATTGGTGTGCTCATTTTACAAACTAAAACAATCCAGTGGTTTGTCTTTTGCTTGTTCAACCTTTGCAACTGCCCTCACTCATCGAAGAGAAAGCTCACACAGAAGCCTGATGTATAGAGATAAATGGGGTGCCCCCTCCTTGCTGAAATGGAAGTGCAAATGAGAGCCTTGGGGTGCCACTCCCCTTCTCCACTGGCACTTTAGATCCCCTGTAAGAAAACCCTTTCAAAGCTACTGGAACGACCTAAGAGAAGCAGTAATAATCATCAGCTCACAGCCATATTCTACTAGAAATCTACAATGTTAGAATTCTCATCTCACATGTTCTCATGCATTTTTCTTAAAGTGAATTTAGCTTTTAATGACTACTTAGACAAAATGAAATTAGACAAGCTAATTTAATATTTACTAAGTAAACAGTGAGCAAGAAGTAAATATGAAGCAGTGGATTACAGGCTGCTGTACCCTGTTGTTTTTGTTTTCACACAAAGCTGAAGCTTAAGATGATACAATATGAGGGAGGTAAAAACCAACTATACTTCTTTTAAAATCAACATTCTTGAGTTCACGCTATTGTGAACCATACGGTCTCTTAAGAAATGTAAAATCTGTTTAGCATTGCCCTTAGAAATTCAACTGCTTTTACATGCCCGTGACATGGTCCTTTAAACATAATATGCCATGTAAGGAAAACTGGTGACTAGAGTCCATTTAAGAATATACAATTCTCAGTTGTTGAAGTCAATTAATTACTATTAACTAAAATAACACTCACCAAGGGATTGAAAGAGTTCAGTCATTTTAGGATGATCCCAACAGGTTGTCTGTGTTTGATGACTAGGAAAAGAAAATAATACATTTAAATAAAAGACTGTATAAAATAGTAATTGCCACAAAGAAAATAGGAAAACTTAGTTCTTATTCAAATTTTTAAGAATACATACAAAATTATCCCCTTGATGGATCATTTAGGCTTATTAATGTTTTGGCCAAAGAGCTTTGGGTTTTTCCAGTTATTATGTGGTCCAGTTATTATTGTTCTGGCCAAAAAGCTCATCTGGGTTTTTCTGTAACATCTTATGGAAACCTGAATGAACATTTTGGCCAACCCAATACTTAGTATATGAAACAACATTAGATTTTTGTTTGAGCAATCATATCATGACAGTATAGATGAATAAATATGCTTTATCTATTTCAAAAAGAATTGCAACTAAAGATTAAATCCTAGGTATAAAATGTGACTGTCACAGACCCTGGAGCCTCAGGCTTGAGGTAGCCAGACAGGTGTAGGCTCCAAAATAGCTCTACCTGTGTCCGACTGATGTAGATTCTCATTCAGAATAAATTCTCTGAGAGCAGAAGTGCTCTGAAGAGTCCCTTAACTTTAGGAGTCCTAATCAAATTTCCAAAGAGGGAAATGAGGAGAAATGTGACTAACATCTCCATCACACAACCCACTGAGTCTTCCTCTTCTTTAACCTCAAGTTTTTCCTTCTTCACTGTAAATGTGCCCTCTTCCCTTGATTGGATTCACTCAGACCTTACACCCTTAGAGTGTAAAGATTAGTACAAAGATTATCTTCAGTTGAAGACATCTGAGAGTCAACAAATGGAGAAAGAAGCTTTGTCAGAGCTTCCTTTATCACTTAAAGTAGTATCTTCTGGGAAACAAGGCTCTCCAAGAGAGTCTCTCCAAGAGAGTTTCAGGGCTATGAAAAAAAAACAGAAAAAAACACTCATACCTGCACAAACAAATATTATCACAGACATTCTTATCTTATGTTTGTTCTCCTCAAGAAACACGTGTGTTTCCTAAAGAAATCTACTGGGTCTTCTCACAGGAGCCTTTCTCTACCCAATTCTTTCCCCCTACTGCATTGGGTATGCTGCTGCTGCTGCTGCTAAGTCACTTCAGTCGTGTCCGACTCTGTGTGACCCCATAGACGGAAGCCCACCAGGCTCCCCCTTCCCTGGGATTCTCCAGGCAAGAACACTGGAGCGGGTTGCCATTTCCTTCTCCAATGTGTGAAAGTGGAAAGTGAAAAGTGAAAGTGAAGTCGCTTAGTCGTGTCCGACCCTTAGCGACCCCACGGTCTGCAGCCTACCAGGCTCCTCCATCCATGGGATTTTCTAGGCAACAGTACTGGAGTGGCTTGCCATTGCCTTCTCCGCATTGGGTATATAAGCCCTAAATTCCAACCACCTTTTTGAGTCACTCATCACTGTATGCAGATTGCATTCATAAGTAAACTCTTTTCTCCTGCAAATTTGTCCTTTGTCACCTTAATTCATAGGCCCTCAATAACCGAACCTAAGAAAGTGGAAAAAACGTTGTTTCTCTTCCCTGACACGCTCTTCATGAACATCTAGATTCTTCACTCCCCTTACCTATGCATTTCTCTTTTACCATTTTAATTTCATACTCTTCTTTCAGCTTCCTCCAGTTAGCCAATATTTTTTATAAGTATTGAACAATTTTTCTCATGATCCTTATCCTTTGCTTTAAAAGCAAGTTTTTGTACTTACTCTTTTTCAGTAACTTCCAAAACTAATTAGAAGTTTGGGGTAATAAGGTGAGGGTAACACAGATCAATGCAGTGCTTAAATTAGGTTCCTTCTTTGTGTGTATATGTGGTGAACAGCTCTTCAGTGGGTCAGTGGCCTTATTTAAAATAGTTTACTGTTCATTATCTAGGTCAGAATAGAGTAATAACATTTAATAGTTCTCAAATGACTTCTTAGATAACACTCAGTTCTTATAAAACTGTTTAGTAGGCTAAGTAAAACTGCACAGTACACAAGAGACAGTGATATTAAAATACTCATACAATCAAATGTCAGGAAAATTATTTTTAAAGCCTAAGTAATATATGAAGAAGTGAGGCATGTCACTGGAAAAAGAACATAATCAATGTTTTTGTACACAAGTAATAGAACTCTCAAATAACTCATACTTTACTTCGAAAAAACATTTCAAGTTTAGATTTGAAACTGGGTATGGAAAATCTCCTAGAAATTTCAAAATCTCAAACAAAATAACATATGTTCAATGTGAAGGTCTATCTTAGGAAGAGTTAGAAAGTTGTCTGACTACCTGGTTCCTGATACCAATGTGAAGGCAAATATCTCCAAATACTTTGTTACTAAACACCAACCAAATCATTCTACTCTTTGACTATCTAAATTATTCCAAAGACCATGGAAAAAGTACCAAAGTTATGTGCCCTGAGGTTTTTTTTTTACTGTTCATAGTGTGGCCTGTGCTGAATTGAAATGCAAAATCTCAGATTCCTAATTCGACTGAATCAGAATCTTCATCTCATCAAAATCTCAAGTGATTCATTAGCACATTCAGGAGAAGTACTGACCTAAAAGACTCCTAATACAAACGAAAGTAGAACATAAAAAGATACCTCCAAATTTTGCTAATAAAACATCTTCCTCCCTATTACCAATAAGAATTTTAAAAGAAAAGGGAAGAAAAAGAATTATAGAAGGATTTGCTGAAAATAGAGTGTAATCCAAAGAAATTCATCACAGGCTCCCAGTTTTTAAGAGAGCCTACTAGGATTCACTCGAGCTCTTGTCTCCTCCTTGGAGTAATTTCAATCCCCATGGCAACACTACTGCTTAGAGACAGACACCCTATCGTGAAGGACCAAACCAAGGCTCAAGAACCAAACTAAAACTATGAGTAATGCAGAGCCAAACTTTATACCTAAACAACAAACAGACACACACTTTCTCTAGAATCACAAGTGTGGTGCTTTGGCAAACAACGTCTATGGAACCACAAGGGAAAAATACCAGCAAGCAGTCAGAGAGAGGACTGAGAAATCTGTGAGAACACCCGCTTGCTAATGGCTCTTTACAGTGAAGCCACCACTAAGTGTTGAGGGAACACACACATTTGGCAAACAGATGGAGGGCGGGAAACGGCACCTCCCCTTGTGAATTCAATACCAGTTGATTCATTAGGCAGAACTGCCAACGCTGAAAATAAACACAGCCTCTGGTTACAAAAGTAAAACTGCAGCTTACCAAACAACAGTTTTTTAAAAAAAGTAGTAGATGCAATTGACTGTTGAATTTTCTTTCATTCTTTTTTCTTTTTTTTTAAGTGGAGGGAGGGTTTTAAAGCAAAATCCACAATCAATCCAAAGGCTCAAAGTATTTGAACAGCTGCAGATTGCTCAGTTCATCCTGCCAAAATGCTTCCAGTCCTCCCAGAGGAGGCAACCAAAACAGAATAAAAGTAGCATTTCCCACCCAAAATAACAACAGTTTAGGTTCTGGCCAATTTCAAATACGAAAGAGGAGTAGAACTTAATATTGTACAACTTGAAAAACTGTAAAATAAAATTCCAGTTTTGTTACTAAAAATCCTCTTTTTAAGAGGGAACCAACATAGGAATCTAAGAATAAATGAAAAATCAAAAAAATCCACCAAAGCAGCAATTAGGATTTAAGTCCAGATCATGTGAGGCTAACAACAGTGAGAATATGTGACACAAAACTAAGCAGGTGCCTAGCCTTCTCGCATCAGGGAAAACTATGAAGGCCTTTGATGTGGGCCAGAAATTAGTGAGTGATACACCTGTGTAGCTGTGATTATCTTTAAGCTATTTTAAACTCTACAAAATGAAGAAAACCGATAGTAATGCAAATGATTTTTTGTTCACAGAAATGCAAATTGTGTCCTCTTGAATGCAACTGATTATTGTCCTAATGGATGCTAACCAGTCTGTCAGCTTTGCATCCATTGTTAATTCATTTCAGCATGCCTTACTTAACTATAAAGACTAATATTTAGTATTCTCCTTGGAATCTGCTAGAACTTCTTATCCATTCCCTTATTATTTACTGAATGCTCTTTTTATATTTGTACAAGTTAAGATTTTCCATAGTTTAAATTTTATTTTATATATTTCAGTTTTTAAATTTTTAATTTTTAAATTGAGATACAATTTGTGGTGACTCAAGGATGAAAGAGCAGATAAAACCAAGGAGGTTCTTGGAAAAACCAGACCCTTACCATCCTTCCCTCCCACATATTGTTAACTATTAATGATTTCAGGTCTTCCTGAGCAGCATAACCTGTCTCCCCCCCTGCCCCAGAGGGAGAAGGTATTTGCCTGACTCTTCCCCCACCCAGTGTACATGCCTCATCCAACCAACAAATGACCTACAAGACCCCTATCCCACTCCTTGGACCCTGGGTATAAAAGTGGACTAAGGACCCCCAATGTCGGTTCTCCCTTGAGCTGGCCCAGTGTTCTACCAGCATCTCCCACTCTAACAAACTTTATTCTAACAAACTCTCTCATTCTATCTCATGTCTGGAAATTCTTTTCCAACCCACACCTGGACCAGGACACAACTGACATACAATATTGTGTAAATTTAAGGTGTAGAGCATGTTGGTTTGATATATTTGTATACTGCAATATGATTACCACTATAGCATTATCTAACACCACTATCACATCACACAATCATCATTTCCTTTTTCTGTGGTAAGAACATTTAAAGTCTAGTCTCAGCAACTTTCAAGTTTATCATAGAGTGAAAATGAAAATGAAGTTGCTCAGTCATGTCTGACTTTTTGTGACCCCATGGACTATAGCCTACCAGGCTCCTCCGTCCATGGAATTTTGCAGGCAAGAGTACTGGAGTGGGTTGCCATTTCCTTCTCCAGGGATCTTCCCAACCCAGGGATCGAACCTGGGTCTCCCGCATTGCAGGCACTTTACCAAGCCAGCTGGGAAGCCCTTATCATACAGTATCGGTGTTTATAAATCACTGTGTTGTGCATTAGATCTCCATTACCTAATTTTTAAAATCCTTCAAAACCTGGGACAGTCCTGGATTACACCTGCTGTCGCAAATAATTATTAAAGTGTCCCTGTATCCTTAAGTGTTCCAGTTGGGATAACATATGACTCTATATTTTATGGACTTTGATGAAATATTAAGCCAGTATGGTTAATAAGTGGCATATGCTTCTAGCAATTATTATTCATAATGTGTTCTCATAAGCCACAGAAAGGTAAATGTAAATAAGACTGTGCACCAATGAAGAGAAGACAGAAACTGTTGGGCCACAACCCTTGCCCAGTATATAATATAGTGAACCAATAGCAATTTACACATAACAACAATATGATACTGATTTCTAGGCAAAGACTGCTCTGGGGAAGATATCTGTTGAACCCATTTGTTCTCATTAGAGTGGTCTCATTTTTTTTCATTAAAAGATGATAAGATGGGATGCTGGATATTCAAAAACCGACAAACACTTTCTTGTTACTTATCTGTCTAATTTAATGCTTGAAACTGGATTTTGTAGGGTTTGCTATTTATCATTACATTCCAATTTGGGTTGGTGATGGACAGAGAGGCCTGTGTGCTGTGATTCATGGGGTTGCAAAGAGTCAGACATGACTGAATGACTGAACTGAACTGAACTGATAAGAGAAAAAGCTTCCCAAGTGGTGCAGTGGTAAAGAATTCACCTGCCAATGCAGGAGATGTAGGTTTGATTCCTGGGTTGGGAAGATCTCCTGGAAAAGGAAATGGCAGCCCACTCCAGTATTCAAAATTCTATGGATAGAGGAGCCTGGGGGGCTACAGTCCATGGGGTCACAAAAAGTCAGACATGACTAACTAAGCACATACATAAGAGAAAATAATTATAGGTGAGTTAGCTAATTAAACATATAAAAGTAAAATATAAATGTGTGTGAGAATATAATGCTCTGGCTTAGACAATCACAGAGAGAAATATTTTGTCTTTTCAGTACATGTGTACATGTGTGCTCAGTTGTGTCTGACTCCTTGCAACTCCAAGGACTGTAGCCTGCCAGGCTCCTTTATCTATGGAATTTCCCAGGCAAGAATACTGGAGTGGGTTGCCATTTCCCACTGCAGGGTATCTTCCCACCACAAAGATCAAACCTGTCCCTTGTGTCTCTTGCATTGGCAGGTAGATTCTTCACCATTGTGATACTTGGGAAGCCCAATTGCTATATACAGTAAAACTTAATACACTAGGTGAGGATATGTAACATTAAAGTAATGGCCTATTATTTGAATGTGCAATTTGTACCAAGTACTCTCCTAAACTCTTTCTATACATAAACTCAAAACCAAATAATAATTCTATGTTTGGTGCCACTATTACCCCCACTTTACAAATAAATGAACCTAGGAAAAACTTAGATAACTTGTTCAAGGTCACAGTTTGTAAACAGTAGAAAGGGAATTTGAACCCAGATGGTCTGATTTTAAGCCTGAGTTCTTAATATGGACATGTACTTGCACGATTGAGGTTTTAAAATATTTCTGATGAAGCTGTCTAAATTTGAGTCCGAGGTCCATCATTATAATCATTACAAACAACCTCATCTCCCTTGCTTCTCTCACTCCTGGCAAAACCCAAGCATGGATCAGCTCAATTACTTGCCTTCTCTGGACCAGAGCAGCTGTGCATGAATACAGCTGGAGAAAATCACTCAACAGTCTGATTTTACTTTAAATGTTTGACTTCAAACCTCAAATGTCCAAGTGCTGGCAAATGCACTACATTCCCTAATAAAGTGCTTCCCAGAGCCCAAGGCAACAATTACCACCACCATCTCACTCCCCAAACCCAAGTGAATTTCCCTGCCTGTCTTAGTACCATTTAACTAGATCTCACACTTTATTGAAAAAACTAAAAACCATCACGCTAGAATTTCATCTTCCCACCTCGAAATCAATAAGCTTCCCTCCATCTGCCTTATTGTCTGCTTTCCCCTTTTTAAAAATGAGGAGTGACCCCCTCCCCTATGAAAGGCCAATTCTTCCCAAAGATTTTTAAATAACTCTTGTGCTGATTATCAACTCCTCTCAATAAGACTAGGTTCAGAATGCAAATGTAGAAGGGTTGGCTACCCTTATTCTCAATCTCTCTCTCTCTCTCTCTCTCTCTCTCACACACACACACACACACACACTTACTCACAACCCTATCTTGAATCTGCATTTCCTGCCACCTCGGACCCCTTTTGTCTTCTTTACAGACAAAATTTTCATATGAATAGTCCACATCCTCCAGATTCATTCAGGACTTAAGTCACTTCTATTTGGATTTTAGCCTCACTACACCCAAACTGATCCTGTCAAAATTATCAAGCCGTTCCATGTTGTCAAGTGGAATGCCTGCTTTTCTGTCTTCAGCTCATTAGATCTCTCCTCATAAGCAAAGAGAAATAGAGTAAAGGCTTCAGAAGTTCTCCAGTGTAGTAGACGCTGAGAGATGCTATATAAAAAAGAGAATATCCAGAATGAAGTTGATGTAGGCAAAATGTATGCTATTTGAACACCTTCATCACAAATACAAGTTATATATAGGGATCAAGCAGAGCTCCCAGGTAATCAAATTTGCATTCAGGTGATAAAAGTATAAAGACTAAAACACATTTTGGCAACCTTATGTGATATCATTTATCTGAGTAATATCTTTTTAAAGATCTAAGAGGTGACATTTTGGAATTTATAATCCCCTCAATCTTCGTTTCATAATCCCCTCAATCTTGGTTTCATCATGCATGAATATATGAAGAATATGGAATACACCTATCGTAATGTTGATTCACACTTTGTGTGCATGCTTGTGTGTTTGTGTGTGCTTGTGTGTGTGACTAGGGTTGAGCAAACTGGGGCGGGGGGACAGGGCAGTAGCTAAGGATGCTGTGTGAGCATAAACATATTTGTTTCTCTGGTTATATCTAACTTTTTGAATCTTCACCAATACCTTCTAACATTCTCTAAGCTTTTAAAGGCATAAAATCCAGGATTATACTTTTGGAAACATAAGAACAAATCTAAGGGAAAACTTAAAGTGTAAATGTCAACATTTCAAGAAAAAAATCTTTCTGTTCAAAATCCAAATAAGATATATAATCCCATGGATATTGTACAACCATAAAAAATGCCATTTTTTGTCATGATAATGAAGACATAGTTGTAAACAATGGATAATCTCTTGGATTCAATTATAAAATGCTATTAAAAAGAAACAACAAACCCAAAATGGAGTCACTTGTGCTAAACTTACTACCTAACCCAAATGTAGTTTCACCCTCTCCCAGGAGTGAAGTAAACCATTAGTCTGAAATCTCCTGGTCAGCACTCGTGAGGGAATCTATATAAGAAGACTCTTACACTCCCTTCCCCATAAAATAAGAGGACCTGGCCTGAAACAATCCTTTCTTTTCTTTGGCTAATAACTTCCTTGTTATCAGTGCCTTCCTTTCCCTCTAGTTTCTATAAAAGTCTTCCATTTTGTACAGTTCCTTGAAGCTGCTTTCTGTTTACTAAATGGGATGCTGTCCAATTCATAAATTGTTGAATAAAGCCAATTAGATGTGTAAATTTAACTAGTTGAATTTTGTTTTTTAAAAGGCACTTAAAAGTTCTCTCACACATAGGAGTAGGCTCAAAGACACAGGAACGTAAAGAGCTATACAGAAGCAGAATCTACAGCACACCCCAAAATACATGTGTCAACACCCCACGCGTGGATGATGAAACAGTAAGACAAGGTTTGTTTGTGTGTGTTTAAGTAAAGCAGTAGGATTAATGACCAAAGTGGATGTGAGGGGAGATACAGGAGAGACAGTTGACACTTATCTTAAAGCAGTGGAAGACTAACTGCAAGAATAAACCACTTGACAAATACAAGAGAGCCTCCACTCTGGTAATATCTCCACTTTAGCCCAGAACTCAAAAGAAGCCCCGACCTCACCCAACTCTAACCTCCTGTCTCTTTAGGCCCTCAAACTAGGGAGAATCAGACCATCAGCCAACACATAACCAACAGAAGACCTATAGGTCATCCGTTGTGGCACTGGCCCTGCTGTGTACACCCCTGCCTGAGGGTGTTAACCCCAGGTTTATGTTCCTACCAGAGTTCAATTTATTGTTGTATCCTTTAAGTTTTGTTTTCATTTAGTTTTTTAAACAGAACTATTTTTTCTCTTTCACATTTATTTTTATTTTTTCAAAGATTTTTTTTTTTAATGTGGACCATTTTTAAAGTTTTTTTTTTTTTTTAATTTGTTACAATATGGCTTCTATTTTATGTTTTGGTTTTTTAGCCCTGAGGAATATGGCATCTTAGCTCCCAGGGACCCACACCCTCTGCATTGGGAGGCAAAGTCTTAACCACTGGACCACGAAGATAGTCCCATTTCACATATATCTTAAATGAGAAATTAATTTTAATTTTTACTATAGGGTTGTATTGAATCTTTTACTGTATCATTTCAGGTTATAATCAGTACAGAAAAAGATATTCTATTTATTTTGCAATTTATTTGATCATTATTACTTCTGTACCTTTGCTAATTGTAGTGACTATTTAAAAAATAGAATCATTACAAATTCAAGTTCAGATATCATTTTTTTTTCCTTCCCTTAATGATCCCTCAATTTAAGTCTGAATTTGGCAATAAGGAGTTCATGATCTGAGCCACAGTCAGCTCCTGGTCTTGTTTTTGCTAACTGTATACAGCTTCTCCATCTTTGGCTGCAAAGAATATAATCAATCTGATTTCGGTGTTGACCATCTGGTGATGTCCATGTGTAGAGTCTTCTCTTGTGTTGTTGGAGGAGGGTGTTTGCTATGACCAGTGCATTCTCTTGGCAAAAACTCTTATTAGCCTTTGCCCTGCTTCATTCCGTGCTCCAAGGCCAAATTTGCCTGTTACTCCAGGTGTTTCTTGACTTCCTACTTTTGCATTCCAGTCTCCTATAATGAAAAGGACATCTTTTTTGGGTGTTAGTTCTAAAAGGTCTTGTAGGTCTTCATAGAACCGTTCAACTTCGGCTTCTTCAGCGTTACTGGTTGGGGCATAGGCTTGGATTACTGTAATATTGAATGGTTTGCCTTGGAAACGAACAGAAATCATTCTCTCAATTTTAAGATTGCATCCAAGTACTGCATTTCGGACTCTTTTGTTGACCATGATGGCTACTCCATTTCTTCTAAGGGATTCCTGCCCACAGTAGTAGACATAATGGTCATCTGAGTTAAATTCACCCATTCCAGTCCATTTTAGTTCACTGATTCCTAGAATGTCTACATTCATTCTTGCCATCTCCTGTTTGACCACTTCCAATTTGCCTTGATTCATGGACCTAACATTCCAGGTTCCTATGCATCACCGACTCGACAGACATGAGTTTGAGTGAACTCCGGGAATTGGTGATGGACAGGGAGGCCTGGCGTGCTGTGATTCATGCGGTCGCAAAGAGTCAGACACGACTGAGTGACTGAACTGAACTGAACTGAATGATCCCTCAATGATCCTTCCTATGCTATACGGTAAGCCTTTATTAATTGCTTCCCTGACCCTAAAAATCAAAATGTACAGTATGACTGATGGTGCTGTTATAAATCAATGAAGCTGAGTAATCCAGAAGATTCCAAGCCAAAATTCCACTTCATGGTTATAATATCTCTGGAACCAGCAACATATGGATGAATGGCAGGAAAGATATCTTCTCAAGTCCTGAACTAGTCAATATATTTCTAAGACAACGTCAACTCCACCTAAATTATCTCAAAAAACTATTTACACTGGTAAGTACTCTGCTGCTGCTGCTGCTGCTAAGTCGCTTCAGTCGTGTCCAACTCTGTGAGACCCCACAGATGGCATCCCACCAGGCTCCCCCATCCCTGGGATTCTCCAGGCAAGACCACTGGAGTGGGTGGCTATTTCCTTCTCTGGTAAGTACTCTAGGAGTTGCCCATTTGGGGCTGCTGCAGAGCAGGCAGTCTGCTGCTTAGTTTCCAAGTAAGCTAAGGTACGCTCCTTTGTCTGAAGCTACCCCCAAGCCCAGGAGGTTAAGTGATCCCAAGGTACTTAATTCTCTCATAAAGCAAATTCATCCTTACCTCCTCATCAGCAGATTCAGCTCAGTGAGTTTTAAATATTTTATTTTCAATAAAAATAAAGTCACAGATCATTTCTTGAAAAGCAGACTCTCTAGGACATTCTCTTATATTTCTATTTCATTTATTTCTTTATCATTAAAACCAAAAACACAAGCCCCATTTCTGGAAAGAGACTCAAAGCATGTCCCAAGACTTCTCCACTTAAAATTCTGGAACCAAAAAGATACCCTTTCCCATCCTGATGAGGAGGAGACAGATGAGGGCTATTTTGGGAAGCCTTTCAGAGAGAACTGTATCTTTCATTGTTAGAAATATCTTTGTTGTGGATTTATTTTGCTTTGGGATGAGTTTCCTTAAACTTTAAAGAGAAAATGTTTTATGTTAATTTCTTTTTTGATGTTGTTATACCTTTGTTAGCTGTGATTTCCTGGTGAGGCTGGATATTTGAATTTTTCCATGCTGCCACTCCTCTCTCCTCTTATTAAGGGGAGAAATATTTCACCTACATCATCTAGGCAGGGTTCACAATTCCTCTAAAGAAATAAGCATTAATTCTCTCCTTTAGACTGTACATACATAATGAGACAAGTATATACAGTTTATGCAAATAAATTGCATGACTGCTATAAAGAACAACTACTTGCTCTCCAAGATTTCATTTACAACTATAAACTTCATCTTTTTTCCTAGGAATTGATGAATTAGGGCAGCAGAGGGTGCCCTTGGGAGGCAAGAAAGGGGTCCAAAGCAGTATTGCAGGATTACCCATAATGAACACAAGGATGGAAAAGGAAAATATAAAAGAGACGTAATAAATGGAGGGAAATCTTGATTTAGACCTATTCATAAGGAGGCTTTAGAAAAGGCAGAGACTGCAAGGTAGTGGTATTTGTAGCTGAAGATTCATTTATTCTGGTGAATACATTGTAAGATTGAGGAATGTCAGCTGTAGGGAAGGTGACAGGTATTATCTACATAATCAGAGATGACTAAAGTCTTCATGTTAAAGCTGGGTGTGTGTGACTGCATTAGAAAGAATTAAACTTTGCACTTCAGATTCTAATGGGGAAAATAAAGCTATAGAACTGAGCTGTGAGCTTGAAGCTGTCATAAAAAGCAGAATCATCACCTGTACTAAGACTAGGGCTTTCTGAAAAGTCACACACGTGGGGTTTAGAGAAGTCACTGCGGAGAGAGAGAGGAAAGCTCTATTTCCTAACTACCCCTTGTGAAATTCTATGAACCAGGATGGCTTACTTAACAAGCTGAATAAGGTAGAGCAGCAGCTATGCTAAAAGCCCCAGGGGACCTACAAGCCAGCTTTGCTGGCCAAGCTCCTCACAGATGGAAATCTCCCCAGTGTCAGAAACCTCCAGACCCTGTGCATGAGAAAAAGCAGAGGAGGGCCAGGCAGTCTTCTCCCCACCACCTCTGAACTGTCACCATCCCACTGGCAGGACTGTGGCGAACAACATTCACTATCTACAGAAGAGCACCTTAGTCCATCGTCAGACCACAGTGTGAACTTTCCTTAATCAAATCTTGTTGCTGTGTCATGTTCAACTCTTTTGCAACCCCATGGACTGTAGCCTTCCAAGCTCCTCTGTCTGTGGGATTTCCCAGGCAAGAATACTGGAGGGGGTTGCCATTTCCTTCTCTAAGAGATCTTCATGACCCAGGGGTTGAGCTTAGGTGATACAAGCTCAATCGACACGGATTCCTTGCCACTGAGCCCCTAGGGAAGCCCTAATCATACATCAGGCCTACAGAAAATAGTTTATAGAGAATCCTATGGAAAAGGCAAAGTGCAGCATGGAAGAAAGCAAGGCCTTGTGCTAAGACAGCCCTGAACTTCACTGTTGACACAAAGCAGGTGCATATTAGATGGTAACCAGTCTACACCATGAAAGAAAGGAGGTTTGCTCCTAATTTCTCCACTTGACTGCATTCCCTAAATATAATCTTTCATCCCACCCCAATTTTCCGTGGACTAAAAATTTCTGTTCTCTACCTCTTCTAACACAGAGAATGAGAGGCGGTAAATGCATACCTGTCAAGGGTTCAACCACTGGAGTTTGAATCCCAGCTCTGACATGTACCAGTTATGTGATCTCAAGCAAGTTATGTGTGTACTTATGACTTAAGCCTTGTCTATAAATGGGGGTAATGATAGTATCTATAGGCTTCCCATAGCTCAGTTGGTAAAGAATCTGCCTGCAATGCCGCAGACCTGGGTTCGATTTCTGGGTCGGGAAGATCCCCTGGAGAAGGAAATGGCAATCAACTCCAGTATTCTTGCCTGGAAAGCCCCATGGACAGAGCAGCCTGGCGGACTACAGCCCATGGGGTCACAAGAGTCGGATACGACTTAGCGACTAAACCACCACCATAGTACCTGTACTTCACTGGGCTACAGTGAGGATTAAAACAAATAACCCAGGCATAGGATTAGCACAGTGGACAGCAAGTGAATATTCAAAACATATCATTTATTACAATGATCATTATTATCACCCTCTATGACTCTGAATTATTATTATTATTTCTGCATCAAAAAGAGAAGCAATGAGTTTTACATGATAATTATGCCATATTAAGAAAATTCAATTCAAGGCTTTTATTCATCATTCCCTTTACACCTGAAACTCTGTGGATGTTAACTTTTAGTTGAGGAAATGAACAACTTATACAAAGCACAATGCAGGGCCAAAAATTCACAAAGAAAGAGATCTCAATTTTACAGTATTATTGTACACTGTGAAGGCAGCAAGAGCCATTTCAAATTTTCTTAAATTGATGGAGCAATGAGTTGGTATTGGACTATAGTAGAAAATAAAAATAATTAGATCAGCTCTGAAAAGTCTACCTTATAAGCAGCAAGTATCATTTAAAGATATGAGTTTCAACTTAAGATGTTAACAGAGGGATTTACACTATACAGATTCTTACAGTTCAGATCTATATCCTATCTTTTTCTGGAAACAAATAAGTCATGGAACCATGGCAGTTCACCTCAAAATATTAATAGAGAGAAAGAAATGTTTTGAGAAACCATCCGAGTATGTTTTAACTAACCTATAAAATTAAAATACAAGATAAAAACAATTTGTCCCTCATATTCTCTGCCAACTTTCTTACTATAGCATTAGAGTACATAAAACTGTATACTTAAATACTGAAAATATCTAATATTTCTACTGAAATATGACTTTCTTGTTGGTCAAATTAATATATCTTAATATCTTCCAGGAAACTCTAGTTGCGTGACAATCATGTAAAATGTGTTTCTAACATTTTTTTTCTACTTACTTGTGCAACCATGCAAAGGGAAGTATATATTAAAATGCTTTTCATTCATCATTTACTTATTTATTAATTTATATGGGAAATAATATTTTGTTTTCATAATAATTTTTCATCTGGAAACACTGGCCTACATAACCTTATCTCTAGTGATTGATGTGCCTTCTTTATGAGGTCTAAATGTGCTTTGTATAAGTTGTTCATTTTGTCAACTAAAAGTTAACATCCACAGAGTTTCAGGTATAAAGGAAATAAAAGGGATGAAAAAAAAGGGATGAATAAAAGCCTTGAGTTGAATTTTCTTAGTATGGCATAATTAGGTTTTGCAACAGAGCAAGAAATGGAACAATCTGGTTAAACAAGTTTTCTAAATATAAGAAAATTCATTCTATATACACAGGCAGATTTTGAAATATTTGAAAATCCTAAGACATTTAACACTAAAATTTTAAAATACTAAAGAAAATCCAATCTTGCATTAATGGCATTCAAAATTTTTCAGATGCTACAATCCTACCGGCCACATTAAAAATATTGGCCATCATTATGTTATACTTATTTTGAAATGCTAGTTATGCACTCTAGCAAATAAAATGCCAGAGAAACCAGCCTTCACTTTACCTGCCTGCCCCATAAGAACTTGTAGACTGGGCAAGGAAACAATTCGGCTAGATCCTCCCCAAATTATAAAAATATTGATCTAGTGAAATTCTGACTTAGACAATGTAATGCTCAGTCAAATTTAATCGACTTGAACATATAAAAATTCCTTTTACTTTAAAACATTTATTTTTATTTGCTGCAAAAGTCAAAGAAAGGGGATGTGATCTCAGAACCTTCAGAGAGGAACACAGCCCTGCAAACCTTAATTCCAGCTCAGGAAGACATGGATGATAATTCGTTACAGTAGCAATAGAAAACTGATACATGTACCATACAAAATCTAGAAGTCCATACAAATACAGTCTATACAGTCCATGCTGTAACAAATTCAAATCCATGTCTCCCTGAGCTGAAATCAAGGTTTGCAGGGCTGTGTTCCTCTCTGAAGTTTCTGCGAGCATATTGCCTTTCACAGCTTCTAGAAGCTGCCTGTATCCCTGGATCATGTCCACTTCTACATCCTCATATAACCTAATATACTCTCTTCCAGGGGTCAGGAAGTGGACATTTTTACACAGCCAGATTCTGCCTACTGCAGTATGTCAGATTTATATCAAAACCCGTAATATTCAAGTCAATATTCACCAAGCAAATTAAAATTCTCCAATACTATAACATTATTATTATATGGAATAAAAATTAAAATGTCACATTTGAATTAGATGATCGCATCTTCTCTTTTTTTAATTGGAGAAAAATTGCTTGAAAATGTTGTATTAGTATCTGTTGCAAAATGAAGTGAATCAGCTATATATATATATATACACATATGTCCTCTCCATCTTAGACCTCTCTCCCACCTCCTCACCAACCCACCCATCTAGGTTATCACAGAGAACATATCTGAGCCTCCCAACCTAAACATCCAGACAGAAAAATGAATAAAGAAAATATGGTACAGAGGGGCGGTCCTAATATGGTGGAGGAATAGGATGGGGAGACCACTTTCTTCCCCACAAATTCCTCGAAAGATCATTTGAACACTGAGCAAAACCACCAAACAACTTCTGAACGCTGGCTGAGGACACGAGCCACCCAGAAAGGCAGGCCTTTGTCTTTGAAAGGAGGTAGGATAAAATATAAAAGATAAAAAGAGACAAAAGAGTTAGGGATGGAGACCCATCCCAGGGAGGGAGTCGTAAAAGAGGAGAAGTTTCCAAACACCAGGAAACCCTCTCATTGGTGGGTCTGTGGGGAGTTTTGGAATCTCAGAGAGTAACATAACCAGAAGGAAAAAATAAATAAATAAAATCCACAGATTATGCGCTTAACTGCAACTCCCAGTGGAAAAGTAGCCCAGACGCTCAGGTCTGCCACCAGCAAGTAGGGGCTGAACAGGGAGGCACCGATTGCATTGTTTATGGTAAGGACTGGGCCTGAACGCCCTGAGGACAATCTGAGGGAGCTAACTATGCCAAAGCCTTTGACTGTGTGGATCACAATAAACTGTGGAACATTCTGAAAGAGATGGGAATACGAGACCACCTGACCTGCCTCTTGAGAAACCTGTATGCAGGTCAGGAAGCAACAGTTAGAACTGGACATGGAACAACAGACTGGTTCCAAATAGGAAAAGGAGTGTGTCAAGGTTGTATATTGTCACCCTGCTTATTTAACTTATATGCAGAGTACATCATGAGGAACGCTGGGCTGGAGGAAGCACAAGCTGGAATCAAGATTGCCGGGAGAAATATCAATCACCTCAGATATGCAGATGACACCACCCTTATGGCAGAAAGTGAAGAGGAACTCAAAAGCCTCTTGAAGAAAGTGAAAGAGGAGAGTGAAAAGTTTGGCTTGAAGCTCAACATTCAGAAAACGAAGATCATGGCATCTGGTCCCATCACTTCATGGGAAATAGATGGGGAAACAGTGGAAACAGTGTCAGACTTTATTTTTTTGGGCTCCAAAATCACTGCAGATGCTGATTCCAGCCATAAAATTAAAAGACGCTTACTCGTTGGAAGGAAAGTTATGACCAACCTAGATAGCATATTAAAAAGCAGAGACATTACTTTGCCAACCAAGGTCCGTCTAGTCAAGGCTATGGTTTTTCCCGTCTGATGCTGAGAGGGATTAGGGGTGGAAGCAGACGGGGATGACAGAGAATGAGATGGCTGGATGGCATCACCAACTCGATGGACATGAGTTTGAGTGAACTCCGGGAGTTGGTGATGGACAGGGAGGCCTGACGTGCTGTGATTCATGGGGTCGCAAAGAGTCAGACACGACTGAGCGACTGAACTGAACTGGACTGAACTGAATGTGAGATAGCAACCCAAACTGTGGGCTAGCCAGAGAGACAAAAAAAAAAAGAAAAAGAGGAACAAGAGAGAGAGAACATTTCCGCGAAAAGCTCTAATGTAAGGCACTGCTGGCCTGCTCACAGAATGACTGAGCGAATACCAGAGGCGAGCCAGCCAGCAGCAGACCGGTCCATCCCCCGCTGGAGGCAGGGAGGCAGGCGGGGAACAGCCAGAGCCGGAAGGTGAGGGGCAAACTCGGCCTCAGAGATGGCATCCTCTACCAAACTGTGAGTAGGCTCCCAGTTGCTAACTATATCTTCCTGAGATCCTGGACGGTTGACATCCGCCAGGAGGACCGCAGCCAGAGATTAGCTCCCTAGAGGAGACACATGGCACACCTGAGACGGTGCTCCCGCTGTGCGCTTGGGAAACCGATCAGCCGGGACCGGGGAGGTCATAAGACACACCAATCCACCTGGGGAGAGTGCGCTCGCCAAGCACCTGGTTGCCTGAGTTGCTCGGACATGGGAAGGGCACAAAACACAGGCCCAACCGAGTCTGTGCCTTTGTGGAATACCCGAGAACCTGAACCTGAGTGGCTTAGACCTGGGAAGTGCACACAATGCAGGGCCTGCTTTAGACAGTTTCTGCAGAGCAGCCTGGAGCCTGAGCAGTGTAGAACGGGAAAGCACACACACCGTGAGCAGGGGCAAACCCAGTGTGGCCCAGACACTGCAAGCACTCCCCACACACACCAGTGATATTTGTTTGCAGTGCTCCTCCATCCCACAGCACAACTGAACAAGTGAGCCTAAATAAATGACCACCTTCACCCCCTTGTGTCAGGGTGGAAGTTAGATACTGAAGAGACTTGCAAACAGAGGAAGCCAAAATAAACAAAGAAGAGAGAATCACTTTAGAAGTGACAGGTGCAACAGATTAAAACCCCTGTAGTTAGCATTGACTACATTGGAAGGCACCTATAGACCTTGAGAAGAAGTATAAGCTGGAACAAGGAGCTATCTGAAACTGAACTGGCCCCACACTGCCCTCAACAGCTCCAGAGAAATTCCTAGATATATTTTACTATTATCATTTTTAAAATTTTAAGTTCTTTATTACTCCTTTAATTTTCATTTTTAACCTACTATTACCTTGCAAAAAAACAAAGGTCCTATTTTTAAAAGCAAATTTCATATTTTTTAATAACTTTTGTGATTTTGTTTTGTTAATATTGTAGTTTTGAGAGTCTAAACTCTAGATTTTTAATCTTGGCTTTTGTTATCAATTTTGTATTTGTTATCAAATTTGTATCTTTAAGAATCCAATCTTCAGTGCCCATTTTTAATTAGGGGTGTGATTACTAGCTTAATTGCTCTCTCCCCTTTCGACTCTCCCTTTTCTCCCCAAGGTCGCCTCTATCTCCTCCCTCCCGCTTCTCTTCTCTACTTAACTCTGTGAATTGCTCTGGGTGCTCCAGGCTGTGGAGAACACTTAGGGAACTGATCACAGGCTAGACTGGTCTTTCTCCTTTTCACTTCCCCTCCTATCCTCCTGGTCACTCTATCTCCTCCCTCCCGCTTCTCTTCTCTATGGAACTCCGTGAACCTCTCTGAGTGTTCCAGACTGTGGAGAGCAAACAGGGAATTGATTACTGGCTAGACTGCTCTCTCTCCTTTTGATTCCCCCTCTTCTCCTCCTGGTCATCTCTATCTCCCTCCTCCCTCTTCTCCTCTCCATGTAACTCTGTGAACCTAGATTGAGGGCGGGAGGAGAAGGGGACAACAGAGGATGAAATGGTTGGATGATATCACCCACTCAATGGACATGGGTTGGGTAAACTCCAGGAGTTGGTGATGGACAGGGAGGCCTGGCGTGCTGCGGTTCAAAGGGTCACAAAGAGTCGGACACGACTTAGTGACTGAACTGAACAGGAAGAAAAACTATTAAAAATAAAAACATATGGAGGCTAAACAACTCACTTCTGAATAACTAACAAATCACAGAAGAAGTCAAAATATGCATAGAAATGAATGAAAATGAAAATACAACCACCCAAAACCAATGGGATATAGTAAAAGTAGTGCTAAGGGGAAGGTTCATAGCAATACAAGCCTACCTCAAGAAAGAGGAGAAAAATCAAATAAATAACCTAACCCTACACCTAAAGCAACTAGAAAAAGAAGAAATGAAGCACCCCAGGGTTAGTAAAAGGAAATTAATCATAAAAATTAGGGCAGAAATAAATGAAAAAGAAACAAAGGAGACCATACCCAAAATCAACAAAGCCAAAAGCTGGTTCTTTGAGAAATAAATAAAATAGACAAACCAATCACCAGACTCATCAAGAAAAAAAGGGAGAAGAATGAAATCAACAAAATTAGAAATGAAAATGGAGAAATCACAACAGACAACACAGAAATACAAAGGATCATAAGAGACTACTATCAGCAACTATATGCCAATAAAATGGACAAATTGGAAGAAATGGAAAAATTCTTAGAAAAGTATAACTTTTTAAAACTCAACCAGGAAGAAAGAGAAAATCTTAACAGACCCATCCCAAGCACAGAAATCGAAACTGTAATCAGAAATCTTCCAACAAACAAAAGCCCAGGACCAGATGGCTTCACAGCTGAATTCTACCAAAAATTTAGATAAGAGCTAACACCTATCCTACTCAAACTCTTCCAGAAAATTGCAGAGGAAGGTAAACTTCCAAACTCATTCTATAAGGCCACCATCACCCTAACACGAAACCAGATAAAAATGCCACAAAAAAAGAAAACTACAGGCCAATATCACTGATGAACACAGATGCAAAATTCTAGCAAACAGAATCCAACAATGTATTAAAAAGATCATGCATCATGACCAAGTGGGATGCAAGGATTCTTCAATATTCACACATCAGTCAATGTGATACACCACTTTAACAAATTGAAAGATAAAGACCATATGATTATCTCAATAGATGCAGAGAAAGCCTTTGACAAAATTCAACATCCATTTATGATAAAAACCCTCCAGAAAGCAGGAATAGAAGGAACATACCTCAACATAATAAAAGCCATATATGATAAACCCACAGCAAACATTATCCTCAATGGTGAAAAATTGAAAGCATTTCTACTAAAGTCAAGAACAAGACAAGGATGCCCACTCTCACCACTACCATTCAACATAGTTTTGGAAGTTTTAGCCACAGCAATCAGAGAAGAAAAAGAAATAAAAGGAATCCAGATTGGAAAAGAAGAAGTAAAGCTCTCACTGTTTGCAGATGACAAGATCCTCTACATAGAAAACCTTAAGGAGATTCCACCAGAAAATTACTAGAGCTAATCAATGAATATAGTAAAGTTGCAGGATATAAAATTACCACACAGAAATCCCTTGCACTCCTATACACTAACAATGAGAAAACAGAAGGAGAAATTAAGGAAACAATTCCATTCACCATTGCAATGAAAAGAATAAAATACTTAGGAATAAATCTACCTAAAGAAATAAAAGACCTGTATATAGAAAACTATAAAACACTGATGAAAGAAATCAAAGAGGACACAAATTGATAGAGAAATATCCCATATTTATGGATCAGAAGAATCAATATGGTGAAAATAAGTATACTACCCAAAGCTGTCTATAGATTCAATGCAATCCCTATCAAGCTACCAACGGTATTTTTCAGAGAACTAGAACAAATAACTTCACAATTTATATGGAAATACAAAAAAACCTCAAATAGCCAAAGCAATCATGAGAAAGAAGAACTGGAGGAATCAATCTGCCTGACTTCAGGCTATACTACAAAGCTACAGTCATCAAGACAGTATGATACTGGCACAAAGAGAGAAACATAGATCAATGGAAAAAAAAGAGAAAGCCCAGAGATAAATAAATCCATGCATATATGGACACCTTATCTTTGACCAAGGAGGCAAGAATATACAATGAAGAAAAGATAATCTCTTTAACAAGTGGTGCTGGGAAAGCTGGTCAACCACTTGTGAAAAGTGAAAGTGAAGTCGCTCAGTCATATCTGACTCTTTGTGACCCCATGGACTGCAGCCTACTAGGCTACTCAGTCCATGGAATTCTCCAGGCAAGAATACTGGAGTGGATTGCCATTTCCTTCTCCAGGGGATCTTCCCAACCCAGGGATCAAACCCGGGTCTCCAGCACTGCAGGCAGACACTTTACCGTCTGAGCCACCAGGGAAGCAACCACTTGTAAAGGAATGAAAATAGAACAATTTCTAATATCATACACAAAAATAAACTCAAAATGGATTAAAGATCTAAATGTAAGACCAGAAACTATAAAACTCCTAGAGGAAAACATAGGCAAAACACTCTGACATAAATCATAGCAGGATCCTGTATGACTCACATCCCAGTGTAATGGAAATAAAAGCAAAAATAAACATATGGGACCTAATTAAACTTAAAAGCTTTTGCACAATGAAGGAAACTATAAGCAAGGTGAAAAGACAGCCTTCAAAATGGGAGAAAATAATAGCAAATGAAGCAACTGACAAAGAATTAATCTCAAAAAGATACAAGCAACTCCTGCAGCTCAATTCCAGAAAAATAAGCAACCCAATCAAAAAATGGGCCAAAGAACTAAATAGATATTTCTCCAAAGACATACAGATGGCTAACAAACACATGAAAAGATGCTCAACATCACTCATTATTGGAGAAATGCAAATCAAAACCACAATGAGGTACCATCTCACGCTGGTTAGAATGGCTGCTATCCAAAAGTCTACAAACAATCAATGCTGGAGAGGGTGCAGAGAAAAACCTTCTTACACTGTTGGTGGGAATGCAAACTAGTACAGCCATTATGGAGAACAGTGTGGAGATTCCTTAAAAAACTGGAAATAGAACTGCCATACAACCCAGCAGTCCAACTGCTGGGCATACACACCAAGGAAACCAGAATTGAAAGAGACACACACATACCCAAATGTTCATCGCAGCACTGTTTACAATAGCCAGGACATGGAAGCAACCTAGATGTCCATCAGGAGACGAATGGATAAGAAAGCTGTGGTACATACACACAATGGAATATTACTCAGCTATTAAAAAGAACACATCTGAATCAGTTCTAATGAGGTAGATGAAACTAGAGCCTAGTATACAGAGCGAACTAAGTCAGAAAGAAAAACACCAATACAATATATTAATGCATATATATGGAATTTAGAAAGATGGTAATGATGACCCAATATGCGAGGCAGCAAAGAGACACAGATGCAAAGAACAGACTTTTGGACTCTGTGGGAGAAGGCGAGGGTGGGATGATTTGAATGAATAGCATTCAAACATGTATATTATCATATGTGAGATAGATTGCCAGTACAGATTTGATGCACAAGACAGGGTGCTTCGGGCTGGTGGACTGAGATGACCCTGAGGGATGGGATGGGGAGGGAGGTGGGAGGGAGGTTCAGGATGGGGAGCAAATGTACACCTGTGGCTAATTCATGTGAATGTATGGCAAAAACCACCACAATATTGTAATTAGCCTCCAATTAAAATAAATAAAAAAAGAAAATATGGTACATATATACAGTGGAATATTACTCAGCCATAAAAAGAACAAAATTGGGTCATTTGTAGAGACATGGATACACCTAGAGTCTGTCACACAGAACGAAGTAAGTCAAAAAGAGAAAAACAGACACTGCATATTACCGCATATATATAGAGTCTAGAAAAATAGTACAGATAAACTCATTTCCAGAGCATCTTCTCTGAATAAAAATGTCAGTTTGTTGAGCCTCTGACTTCTTTCCCTTCATGCCTGCATAAATTTGATACCCATCCTCTGTTTTACTACCTTATACTAAATTTATCACAACTCAGTTTTCAGTAGATTATACACTGATAAAAGTATTAAGTTGTATTAAGACAATGTAACATATATTGCTTATTATATTTGCTATGAACTATGGCAAAATTATTTTTTTTTAAATATGAGGATATATTTCAGACCACAATAAAACCTTCATAGGAAAATGGTATTTTGTAAGCATTTTGAATTCACACACAAAGTTTTTAGGAGGAGGGATACTGGAAAAATAGACTATTGGTCTTGGCACGAATTTTGGAGATACCACATGGCACTTTAGGAAAGATATAAAGGAAACTTGGCCGAGAGATCTTCACTTGACTTGCCTATGGTCATAGGACTAATCTGAGACAGTTAACTCCAGATACAGTGAACTTTTTCTCTCAAAATGAAGCCACCGTTCACTTGAAATATAAAATAGATTCAACTACAACTTCATCACCTTTATCACACTGTATTTTACCATTTACCAAGATGTGTTTTACCATTCTGCCCAATGACAACACACAGACTGAGGCAAGGATCAAATCCTATGCGGACCTTGTATAAACTATACAAGATTTATAAAATGTTACATAATATGGAAAAACTTACTATGTAAAAAAGGAGAAATTGTCAACTTGACAACAAAAGTGCAGGATAATAAGCCTAAACTAATTGCAGATAATTTCCACAAATATTGAATATTGAAAATATTGAACTTTTTAAGGATAAAATCCTGTTTCTTTTTGGTGGACTAAAATAAGAAGAGTACAAGTACTTTTTAGATGAATTTTCTGGGAGACAAAAATGGTTTAGAAGCAATACAGTTGGAGAAACTGTATTCATTATGTCAAGAATATTTAGGAATTTTGTCCTTCTCCCTGAAGATTTTAATATCTGCTTTATAAAAATATCAGCTATATTACCTATAGCCTAATATAATGAATTACAAATATCAGTCTGATTTTTAAATTAATTTTTCAAATATTGAATATATATTCTTTATATCCATATAAACATAAATTCCTTCCTATAATAGGTTTGAAATCCAGTTTTTAAAGTTACATGGGAAAAGCCTCTTAAGTTATTAACACAATTTTATTGTCTTGGTATCATAAAGGAGAATTAAAATCAACTTACTTGATGTAATAGGGCACTTTATTATGTGAAATGGATCTTTGCCATGGCAGCTGGACTGAAGCTGAAGAAACAAACGGAGGTTATTGGAAACACTTCTAACTCTTATGTCTTACGCCTTAATGCAAAACAACTGAACATGTTTTATAGCAAATTCAATGAGAACTGCTGGATTCCTATAATTATGAAATATGCTAGGCCAAACAAAGAGTAGCTTTAAAGATTCCTTTAAAGCATGGAAAGAAACAACACAGTCTCAATTTCCAATGCCAACTCTAATTGAACCTGTTGATATAAATATTTTTAAAAATCACATTTTATTGTTTCTAACAATCAACATTTAAAACTTATTTGAAAATACATATGCTGTATAAATTTTGATTAAGCTAAAGCCAAAGTTAATTTTACCGAGGCAAAATCTAGGTATAATCTACAATCTATGTATACCAAGATTGTAAACTAGATTTCTTAAGATTGAATTTTCTAGGTCACTAATAATACTCTTTACTTTGCTTCATAGGCACAGAATAACTAGTACAGATGTCATTTAAACAAACTCAATTATATGGATTTTAAAGGGGAAAATTAAACATAGCCCAAAGGTTTTAAAGGACTAAGGCAATTATCTAGATAGAAGAATTCCACATACTTATTTTCATCTGAAATGCACAGGAAATACAGTTCCCTACTTTTATACACTAGACAGCACTATGATTGAGATTTTATGTTTTGTTTTACTGAGGTATAAATTTTTTACAATTCCATTTACTATTTATAAGTATTTTTTCTACATTAATTATTTTAAGACAAGTAGAGTTGTACCTATGCATCCAGAACCTTTAAGGAATTTTGGTAAATAAACTAAAAAAACAAGCAAATCCATCTAAAGTGTTGCAAATATCACTAGATTCTCATTTAACCAGCTGTTGCTAATGCTTTTTCTTTTTTTCCCTCCTGAATAGGGTGTCATAATGCTACTTACTAATATTTAGCATTTTAAACTTTATAAAGCATTTTCAATATGTCTGTTAATAAGGAAGCCAACAATGAGAAACTAAATATTAGACGTGAAATAACTTGTCCAAAAATAAATGGCTGGGCTCAAACACGATTTCAGGATTTCGGACCACCAGTCAGCAATATTTCTATTCGACAACCCTTCCTCTCTTTCTAAAGTGTGAGCATTTCCTTCTTGAACTGTGTCCATGAAAAAATAAAAAGGGGATGACAATGTGGGACTAGGTATATTAAATTTCTCATTAGAGCCAACCCCTTTTCAGCACTGGCACCAAGCTAATAGGTCAGTCTTTATTTTGTGCCTAACTAAACAGGCTCCTTTCATAACCATGGCTAAAGTTCAAGAAATTTAATAAAGCCAAAGATTTCAAGCAGCAGTGGATAACAATTACTAAATTTATTAATTGGAATTTTTTTTGTACAATTCTCCATTCATTTTAATGATTGCTTTGATTTGAATAACTTTGACCTCCTGGACTATCCATGCCAGGCAATGGAGGGCAATGTGCTGGAGTTTCACAATTTTTACAAAGTTTCACTTGCTAAAGAGCAAGAGTTTGATTTTTATTATGAAAGAATGGTTACTAGGTGAAAGTGTTCAGTTTCATCAATACTAATAAATACATACACTATAGAACCATAGAATCTCAATGATTTGTTAAATCTCTCTTTACTTTGGTCTCAGCATATAGCTTTATGTTCCATAAAATTAAGTGTAAGCAATCTGGGGTAATTCGTAGCTAATGAATAATGAAGCAAACCTATTTACTCATGAACACCGAGAGTAGCCAAACTTTGGAAATGCACTATGGCAGCCAAGGAGACAGCACATTCCAGGAAGAACTCAACATTTCAAAGACAGGCTACCCAAGAGCTCAGGTGTGTGAAACAGCTGTGGGAGTGATGGGGTGAGGGAGGACCGGGGAGAGAAAGGGAGAGATGAAACAGACGCAGAAACACGCTAGAGAGAGCTGGCTTGAGCACTAGAGACGCAGGACGGGAAAGTTAGGAAGGACTGATTAGGACTCTCGAAATTGTGAGAGTGAGAAAAGCCTGACCTTGAGTTGAGGTAAAGCAAATTATCAAGCGTGACAAATATTAAGAGAAAATATAAATGTAATAAATTTAGCTGGAAGACACAATATTATTATTTCAGTTTTCTCTATGGCTGTAGATACAAAGGTACCATAATTGAAAAAATAAGCTTTGCATTAAGTTTCAACCTTCACTTAAATTAAACTAAGTGCTTGCTTACGTGTGTTTTCCAGAAAAAAGGAAAGGAAACGAATAACATTTAGAGAAAGCACTGGTGCCAAGAACTGTGCTGGGTGTTTTGTGTAACTTGGTATGTTTCATTATTTAAATCTCAAGGCAATCAGAGGAAATAAGTATTATTTTAGTAATTTTAAGACTAAAAAAATGAACTTTCAGGACTTTTCAGTCCTGGTAAAAGGGAAAATTAATATTTTAATCTCAATCTGGGTGACTCTGAGTCTGATATTCTTTAATTTCCTTAGCAGTGAGTGATAAAGAGCTCAAATTACTTATTAAAGATCTCATGAACAGTCAGTTCATAAAATGAAAAATTTCAGTTGAAGACTATTGCATAAAACTTACATATGTGCTTTGGCTAAATCTGCAGTATTTAATTAGAAGAAAAGCTAAGCATGATTGCAATGAGCTTAATAAACCAGAATCTTCTCAAAGATTTATGGGGAATTTTTTTTTTTTAAGTCTCCAGGTGCATTGAAAATAAACATGCATTTTTAAGTAGGAAAATTAATTTAAAAATTTTAAATAAAAAAATGATTTCTTTCCTGTGAAAAAGTTCAAAATCTTTGCATATGGCACAGCAATAGGATACTATATTAGTTATTACAACAGATGGTTCAGTGAAAAACCCTAGCTAAAGATGAATTAATTTTTGCTTCACTTCAAAGACTTACCATGACCAGATGATTCAAACAGTAACCAATAAGCACTGGGTATTGACTGGCCACTGATATTGAGATCTTCTTTTTTTATATTCATCTAATAAAGCACATATATTTATAGCAAAGGATATAGTTTCTTGAGTAAAAGTAAAATAATATGCTG
This sequence comes from Moschus berezovskii, assembly GCF_049115385.1. Classification (NCBI taxonomy): domain Eukaryota; kingdom Metazoa; phylum Chordata; class Mammalia; order Artiodactyla; family Moschidae; genus Moschus; species Moschus berezovskii. Next base: position 89,337,961 of record NC_142469.1, on the reverse strand, counting down.
ATTCATTCAATTAAAGAATTAACTGGAAATCAGCCTATTGGTACTTACTAGAGAGAAAATGCTGAGAGGATGGTCCAAAATCTCTATGGGCTTCCTGAAGCTGTTTAAGGCGATCATCCACAGAAACCTGCACATATATATACGAGAAATAATTTGATTTCAAAACAATGACCTTAATAATAACCTTGATTTAAGTACTATAATAAATGGTACTATAGCCCAAGATATGATTGCTGGTACAGACTCTTCTAAATTTGAAATCAAAGTATGGGTATGAAAATAGACTCCTGACATCAAGTAACAGTAAACAGTGCCAGGTACTCTTCTAGGTATTTTATGTGAATTCTTTTAACTCTCACAAAACTCACATAGAATAAGTATTACTCGTTATAATCATTGTTTTACAGATAAAGATATGGAGACCTAAAGAGGTGTTCAAGGAAATAAAGTTATTAGCATGTGGCAATGTTAGTATTCACACCCAATCCATCTGATGTCAGAATCTATGTCTTGACATTATTCAACACTTTGGTCAAAAGCAATAACACTCTAAAGCATCTAAAGATGCGGCCATGGGGTCAGTGGCTACTCATCTCTCTTTTGTAAGGAAGGTGGTAAACGGGGCTGTAAAAAGAAGTCTAAAATATTCCAAGGGAAAAAAATAGATGATGATGAGACAGATGACAGATACAGATGGAGAGTGAAAGGACATATAAACATGGGATGACTTATATTCCTCCAAGTTCATGTCTATCATTTTGACTTGGGAGTTTTCAAGTAGACACCAGGTGAATAATACACTCTCTATATCTGTTTACACACAGTCTTAGCTCTCTACATTTTGAAAACGCAGATTTGGTACCCCGAGAAATTAACTGCAAATCAGTAACAACTGCACACAGGCTACTGACATTTCCATTTCCTTTTCCTGGTTTTTGTCTAGTAGTGCTAGACAGGTGTTCCACTTAGACTGCCAATCTTATTTCCAGCTGCCTTTAAATGGAACGTGTGTCTCTGGCTCACTGGGTACCTCCATTTATTCCTGGTTAGCTATCAAAACTACATTAGCAAGCTCTTGGTTTGTTGTGACCAAAAGCATTCAAATACCACACTTTTACATTCCGGAGAGCACAAGATGCTACTCTTGAAATGTAATATAACTGTCAGCCAGCATAAATTGAGCTCCTCATATTTAATCAGTAACTAACATCTGAGCAACCCAGTCCTGTATTCTTGCCTAGAGAATCCCGTGAACAGAGAAGCCTGGTGGGCTGCTGTCCATGGAGTCACAGAGAGTTGGACACGACTGAAGCAACTTAGCATGCATGCATGAATTGAAGAAGGAAATGGCAACCCACTCCAGTATTCTTGTCTGGAGAATCCCAGGGATGGAGGAGCCTGGTGGTTTGCTGTCTGTGGGGTCACACAGAGTCGGACACGACTAAAGCGACTTAGCAGCAGCAGCAACATCTGAGCTCTAGTGATTACCAAGCTCAGAGATCAGGATGAAAGAATAACTTTTTCATGCATAACATATTCCTTGACTTCTAAACTTTGCAGATGGTAACAAAAGAAGCAGAGTGTCAAGGGAATCAAGATGGACCACACCAATACCAGCATGAAGATAATGAATTAGAGAAATGCAGCAGAGTCAAATGAAATAGAGTAAAAGTTAAATGCTTCTCTGTTCTACTCAGTAGAAAAGCATGTATGAGTTTAACAGATTCTGCTTTACTAATCCCAGATTAATATTCTTTTCAAAGACAGAAAAGACTGTTTAATACTATATACTCATTTATAACTTCTTCAATTTCATGAAGAAAATATAAACCACTAGGTGTTTCAACAGTTGAATTAATTCAGGACCCATCATGGGGCTCTCCTGGTGGCTCAGACGATAAAGAATCTGCCTACAATGCAGGAGACCTGAGTTCAATCCCTGGGTAGGGAAGATTCCCTGGAGAAGGGAATGGCTACCCACTCCAGTATTCTTGCCTGGAGAATTCCATGGACAGAGCAGCCTGGCAGGTTATAGTCCACGGGGTCACAAAGAGACAGACAGGACTGAGCAATTCAAAACACTTGGCGGGGAAAAGGACTTATTCAGGACCTACCATGCTATAAAATAGTATACCTCTGAAATAAAATAGTTTTATGTGCTACCTCAAAATTGCATATTTATCTTGTCAAATATCACTTCAATTTAGGTCCAAAACATATAGAGACACTAGTAAGCATTATTTTTTTTCAATCTTCCACTTAAACTGGGCCTTTCGAGGGTAAAGCATCTGCCTGCAATGCGGGAGACCCAGGTTCAAACTCTGGGTTGGGAAGATCCCCTGGAGAAGGTGGAGTGGCACCCCACTCCAGTACTCTTGCCTGGACAATCCAATGGACGGAGATGCCTGGTAGGCTACAGTCCATGAGGTTGCAAAGAGTCAGACATGACTGAGCGACTTCACTTTCACTTTTCACTTAAACTATCCCGCTACTTTTCGGTGGAAAAAATTATTATTATGACACCTAGAAACTGGACACTCAATGTGACAAAGTTCTACAAAGACTAAGCCAAAAATTACTGACTGGAACACGTGGTGACTTGTTGATATTTAGTCAAAGAGTCGGACACGACTGAGCGACTAAACTGAACTGAACTGAACACTCAACAAGATTCTTCCTGGTTTGACTCTTTTAAAACTGAAATGCTCAACTACATTAAAACAACGACATTAGAGCAACTAAGATCTAAGAGCAAAAGGTAAATACCATTATACCAAAGTGTGCTAGCCAGAAAAAATGAGCAAGATACAGAAAAAGCAAGCAGTGGTAGAAGGATGGAGACTTTCTTAACTTTTCAAAAGGAAAAAAAAAACAACAACACCAAGATTCAAGTAAGAAAAATGACTCCTTTATGAGCCATTATGGAAAGAATGTTTCTGTGACCTACCATAGGATTCAATTACTGTGATTTATTTGACCTTTTGCAATTTTCTACAAAAATCCTATGAAGAAAATGCTATAAAATTACATTAAAATCTATATTCAAAAGTAAATGAGGCCTTTGGGTTCAAGATACAGAAAGACAAATAACTAATGTCATCATATGCTGCTGCTGCCGCTGCTGCTAGTCACTTCAGTCGTGTCCGACTCTGTGTGACCCCATAGATGGAAGCCCACCAGGCTCCCCCGTCCCTGGGATTCTCCAGGCAAGAACACTGGAGTGGGTTGCCATTTCCTTCTCCAATGTGTGAAAGTAAAAAGTGAAAGTGAAGTCGCTCAGTCGTGTCCGACCCTTAGCGACCCCATGGACTGCAGCCTACCAGGCTCCTCCATCCATGGGATTTTCTAGGCAACAGTACTGGAGTGGCTTGCCATTGCCTTCTCCGCATCATATGCTAGAAATCCATTATTAAATACAACCCATAAAGACAGAAAAAAGGATGGCAAGTGGTAGAACAGTGGGGTAGGGCTTAAAGACCAAGGTGTAAGCCTGTGTTATGAAGAGGAATCAGCTGACACCTGCAAAAGTTTCCATCGCATATTAAGGTCATCGAGCTGGCGAGACATCTTTAGAGATGGGTGCAAGTCAAGAGGAGACAGTTGACTGGATAAATCATTCATTGTTTTAACTTTTAAGTTGATTGGTGCAATTTCTTCTCTAAATGCCTAGGAGAAAAGATGAGAATAATGTCATCAGAAAAGAATAAAACAAAAGCTAGTATTCCATATTTCCTATAAATAAATAACAAAACACCAAGATCAGCTGAGAAGTCATCCATGATACCTGCTCACTCAACAACTGACTTGACTGAGGTCTTGAGCAACAAGGACCACCAGCCAGAGTTCCCCTTTATAAACCAGAGAATCTAAATAGATGCACGAAGAGAAAAATTATAGTACAAACTCATTTAAATGATTATGTATTTCCTTCAAATTTTCCATTTATACTGTTTATTCTGGAAAACATTATTGTCCATTTTACTAATTTCTAGACTGGATTTTATCTTTAATTTTCTTTCATATTTTCCAGTTTTTCATATGGATACTTTAATATTTTTTCACTTGATGCAAAACTCAACTTGAAATGTCTCTATTTAAAATTAAGTTAGAAAGTGGTCAGTACAAAAAGCTTTCCTATCCATAAAATCCATGCCTATTATATACTGAAGATGTAAGTTTTCTCTTTCAAAGTCATTTATGACCTTTCTGTGTGGTTAGAGGTAGGGAAGGAAGAGCAGGGTCTATCAGAAAAGAGGTAAATGAAGTTTAGAACGGACAAATGACAGTTTTGGGCAGAGTAAGAGACCTGATACAGGTGGAGATTGAAGGGATGTGTGTCAAGAGGGAAAAACAAAACAAACAAAAAATATTTGGGTTCAGTGACAGTGATATGTCCTATGAGAACGAACAACAAAATAATGAAAACACCAAGTTTCTCTCTTTTCTCCACATAATTTCAACGCCCTCTATGTTCATGTATCTTTTCTCCCATAAAGTTTTGCTTAGATTCCATCCATCCCTTCAAAGACTCACTGGAATGCCCCACCTACTGGGAAGATTTCCCAGAGGCCTTTCCTATTCCAGTCCTGGTTGAAGGCCCTGCCCACGTGTTCACCAGCTTTCTATCCCTCATCTCCAACTCAGCCAGGATTTCCAAGCTGCACATCTCTGGACACACAAATCGGGTTTTACAGTGGGGGCATTTTTGATTGTTTTGTGCCATATGAACCACTTGTTATAGATTTTGTATACTATTTCTTATCAGAGCTCTTAGTTCCTGGTAATGTATGCATTAATATTTCAATATCTCCCTCCATATAATGGAAGCTTCCTGAGAACAGACATTCTCCAGTACTCAGTAAAAAGTTAGTAATAAAAGAGGGACAGAGTTCATTTCTAATGATGAAGTTTCAAAAATGGTATCTGAGGCAAGATTAAGTCAGTAGAGAATCTGCCTGCAATGCGGAAGACCGGGGTACGATCCCTGCATTAGGACGATCCCCTGGAGAATGGAATGGCTACCCACTCCAGTATTCTTGCCTGGAGAATCCTATGGACAGAGGAGTCTAGTGGGCTACACTCCATGGGGTCATAAAGAGTCAGTCACAACTGAGCAACTAACACTAACACACAAGCCAGTATAGCACCAGGAACAGAAGTGGGATATTAAAAAACAATTGAATATCTTTAATTCTTTGTTATGCTGAATATTAACTGCGTACCAACCATACAGGTATTAAGTGTTGTGAAGATACTATTAGAATAAGATCTCAAGTATCATCGTTTCTGCAATCTTCACCCGTTAAGAGAGTAGGCATATGTCTCTCAGTCCGGTTTCTTCTCCGCTTTCATAATTCCAAGTTTAGCTAATGAATAACAGATATCAAAGTGCTTTTGAATGCTGTAAAGTTTTATTAGAACACTACAATATTACTTTTACTTCCTCCTCATGCTTATAAAAAGGAAATCTTTAGCCACGTCCCAAATCCTCTTTCTTAAACATGAAAAGGCTAAAAATAATCATTATGGTTGGTAAACATCAAAATAACATTACTAATATAATTTTGTTTTAAAAAAGAAAATTAATTTTGAACAAATCAGATAATGTTTTAATATTTCAAAATTCTTGAACATGTCCAAAAGCCACATGAAGATGCTCAAGTTGGAGAGTCAGAAGAACAGATCTGGAGCCCAGAGACAAAATGAAAGATAAAGACCTTAGAGGTAACTTGTAAATGAAATCTGAAACAGTGAGCATAAAATACAACGTACAGAAGGAAATATCACCAAAACCTTGAAGGCACTAGCATTTCAAATTTAGGCCTCGGATGGACATTTGATTTCAGCTATAAATAAATGATTGAAGTGGTGGGGTTAAATAAATTACTCTGTAATTGAGCATAAAGTAAAAAAAAAAATTCAAAATCAGATAGAAGAACGGAAGCTCATAAAGATGTAAAAATTGCTGCTGCATGGAAGGAATTCAGTTTGTGATAGTTTTTCTCCATGATTGTAGATGGTGATCATTCATGAGTGAGAGAATGCATACAAATAAACAGATTCACAAATACAGGTCAATGACAAAACAAGATGTATGATAACAGAAAATTATAGGTCTAAAGAATTCATATTTAACTAAAAAAGACATAGACATAGACAGGGGTGGGAAAAGAGAATTTTTCAGTCTGGAAAACAATAGACAGGGAAAGACTAGAGATCTCTTCAAGAAAATTAGAGCTACCAAGGGAACATTTCACACAAAGATGGGCACAATAAAGGACCCATCCAAATGATATGGACCTAACAGAAGCAGAAGATATTAAGAAGAGGTGGCAAGAATACACAGAAGAACTGTACAAAAAAGATCTTCACGACCAAGATAATCACGATGCTGTGATCACTCACCTAGAGCCAGATATCCTGGAATGTAAAGTCAAGTGGGCCTTAGGAAGCATCACTACGAACAAAGCTAGTGGGTGATGGAATTCCAGTTGAGCTATTTCAAATCCTGAAAGATGATCCTGTGAAAGTGCTGCACTCAATATGCCAGCAAATTTGGAAAACTCAGCAGTGGCCACAGGACTGGAAAAGGTCCATTTTTATTCCAATCCCAAAGAAAGGCAATGCCAAAGAATGCTCAAACTACTGCACAATTGCAATCATCTCACATGCTAGTAAAGTGATGCTTAAAATTCTCCAAGCCAGGCTTCAGCAGTATGTGAACGTGAACTTTCAGATGTTCAAGCAGGTTTTAGAAAAGGCAGAGGAAGCAGAGATCAAATTGCAAACATCCGCTGGATCATAGAAAAAGCAAGAGAGTTCCAGAAAAACATCTATTTCTGCTTTATTGACTATGCCAAAGCCTTTGACTGTGTGGATCACAATAAACTCTGGAGAATTCTGAAAGAGAGGGGAATACAGACCACCTGACCTACCTCTTGAGAAACCTGTACGCAGGTCAGGAAGCAACAGTCAGAACTGGACATGGAACAACAGACTGGTTCCAGATAGGAAAAGGAGTACGTCAAGGTTGTATATTGTCACCCTGCTTATTTAACTTATACGCAGAGTACATCATGAGGAACGCTGGGCTGGAAGAACCACAAGCTGGAATCAAGATTGTCGGGAGAAATATCAATAACCTCAGATATGCAGATGACACCACCCTTATGGCAGAAAGTGAAGAAGAGCTAAAGAGCCTCTTGATGAAAGTGAAAGAGCAGAGTGAAAAAGCTGGCTTAAAGCTCAACATTCAGAAAACTAAGATCGTGGCATCCCGTCCCCTCACTTCATGGCAAATAGATGGGGAACCAGTGGAAAGAGTGTCAGACTTTATTTTTTGGAGCTCCAAAATCACTGCAGATGCTGATTGCAGCCATGAAATTAAAAGACGCTTACTCCTTGGAAGGAAAGTTATGACCAACCTAGACAGCATATTAAAAAGAAGAGACATTACTTTGTCAACAAAGGTCCATCTAGTCAAGCCTATGGTTTTTCCAGTGGTCATGTATGAATGTGAGAGTTGAACTATAAAGAAAGCTGATAGCCGAAGAATTGATGCTTTTGAACTGTGGTGTTGGAGAAGACTCCTGAGAGTCCCTTGGCCTGCAAGGAGATCCAACCTGTCCATCCTAAAGGAGATCAGTCCTGGGTGTTCATTGGAGGGACTGATGTTGAAGCTGAAACTCCAATACTTTGGCCACCTCATGTGAAGAGCTGACTCATTTGAAAAGACCCTGATGCTAGGAAAGATTGAGGGCAGGAGAACGGGACAACAGAGGATAAGATGGTTGGATGGCATCACCGAATCAATGGATATAGGTTTGGGTGGACTCCAGGAGCTGGTGATGGACAGGGAGTCCTGGCGTGCTGCGGTTCACGGGGTAGCAGAGTCAGACACGACTGAGCGACTTAATTTAACATAAAATAATGCTTTTTTCTTACAAGCCTCAGGTAAAAACATTAAAAGCCTTTAGACAAATAATGCCTTTTAGGCTTAATTTTGTTTTTGTGGTCCAGTATTTTATGGTAACAAGGAATCTTTCCATTAAGAAAGTTTATCTTTTGGATTTTAAGAGCTCCAAACTAAGGGGCTTTCTGAAATAAAGTAAATTGTAAAATGGTTTCAGATTTGCTATGTGTTCTGATATAAAGAACCAATTTATCATGATTTGGCTGCATTTTCCCATGGGAGAATAAAATCTATGCAGTTTTCTTTGGTATAAAAACAGAAACATCTGCATGTGTTAAAGGTGCTGATCAGCAGCCTGTTGGCAGATGGGAATCTCAGCTCTTCTCCTGTCAGAGGTGTGTACTCCACAGATAAGAGCGATTAATTTAGGATCTTGAAATTACTCAATCACCCTAAAATATTTTGTTTTCCAGTTGCTTTGGTATATTTAATAGTATTTAGGATTAATCAGAATTTATTTTCACCTGCCTATAACTTCAGGAGTATTCTTTGAGCACATATGAAGCATGCTGAACTTTGAATACATTTATTTGGCTTAAAGAGACCTAGGTTTTTTCTTTTTTTACTAATAAGATGTTAAAGATTTTAATCCTTGGTCTTAAATATTAACTATATTTTTCCTGGCTTTCCCACATAAGCAGAAATGTAAACAGAAGGATTTGGATGCAGAGATGGGTAATTTCTTCAGTCAAATGGGATTAACAAGTCCCAAATTTTTAGGCCAGATAAACTTCATTTTTTCCTCAACACTAATCATCCCATATTAAAAACTGATGCTTTCAAATTCAAATAGGTAAATTCTTACTCAATCAAGAGGCAGTTTTGCAAACCAAAAGAACATAGTTTCTATAATCTATTGGCTTAAAGATTTTTCAGTGCTTGAAAATCATCTTTTGAAACACAAGAAGTGTGAAACTTCCAAAGAACTTATTCTAAAAAGTTGTATTTTCAGTTTGCTATCTTAATTCAGATTTGTGGATACTATAGCTGACTATTTTTTAAGCTCCAAAATCACTGCAGATGGTGATTGCACCCATGAGATTAAAAGACGCTTACTTCTTAGAAGGAAAGTTATGACCAACCTAGATTGCACATTAAAAAGCAGGGACGTTACTTTGCGAACATAGGTCCATCTAGTCAAGGCTATAGTTTTTCCAGTAGTCATGTATAGAAGTGAGAGTTGGACTGTGAAGAAAGCTGAGTACCGAAGAATTGATGCTTTTGAACTGTGGTGTTGGAGAAGACTCTTTAGAGTCCCTTGGACTGCAAGGAGATCCAAGGGATCTAGTCCATCCTAAAGGAGATCAGTCCTGGGTGTTCATTGGAGCGACTGATGTGGAAGCTGAAACTCCAGTACTTTGGCCACCTGATGCGAAGAGCTGACTCATTTGAAAAGACCCTGATGCTGGTAAAGATTGAGGGCAGGAGAAGGGGATGACAGAGGATGAGATGGTTGGATGGCATCACCAACACAATGGGTTTGGGTGGACTCCAGGAGTTGGTGATGGACAGGGAGTCCTGGTGTGCTGCGGTTCGTGGGGTCGCAAAGAGTCGGACATGACTGAGCGACTGAACTGAACTGTACAGTTACAAGAAGAAGCGTATTTAATTCATAGGGTCACTGGAAACATGTATATTTACCATGAAAGATGGCAAGATGGCAGACCCCAATACTTTTTAATAATAAATGTTTTGTTTAAAACATAATATGTAACCTTTAAAGATTCATATTCAAATAGTCAATCAAAGTTGAGCTTAATGACAGTATTATCAATGAGGTCTCAACAATGAAAGAGAGGAACAGGAACGTAATCATGAAACCCCACCATTTCCTAGCTGTGTGGGCATGAAGCAATATCTATAGTTTTATCATTTGTAAAATAATAATACTTAGCCTGCTGGGTTGGTGGGGGAGTTAAAAAGGATACCAATGCAAACTGGCTAAAGAACAGTTCTTGGCACTTCAGTTTAGTCGCTCAGTCGTGTCCGACTCTTTGCGACCCCATGAATCACAGCCCTCCAGGCCTCCTGGAGTTCCCTCAAACTCACGTCCATCGAGTCGGTGATGCCATCCAGCCATCTCATTCTCTGTCGTCCCTTCTCCTCCTGCCCCCAATCCCTCCCAGCATCGGGGTCTTTTCCAATGAGTCAACTCTTCGCATGAGGTAGACAAAGTATTGGAGTTCCAGCTTTAGCATCAGTCCTTCCAATGAACACCCAGGACTGATCTCCTTTAGGATGGACTGGTTGGACATCCTTGCAGTCCAAGGGACTCTTAAGAGTCTTTTCCAACACCACAGTTCAAAAGCATCAATTCTTCGGTACTCAGCTTTCTTCACAGTCCAACTCTCACATCCATACATGACCACTGGAAAAACCATAGCCTGTCTAGAGGGACCTTTGTGGGCAAAGTAGTATCTCTGCTTTTTAATATGGTATCTAGGTTGGTCATAACTTCCCTTCCAAGGAGTAAGCATCTTTTAATTTCATGGCTGCAATCACCACCTGCAGTGATTTTGGAGCCCCAAAAGATAGTCTGACACTGTTTCCCCATCTATTTCCCATGAAGTGATGGGACCAGATGCCATGATCTTAGTTTTATGAATGTTGAGCTTTAAGCCAACTTTTTCACTCTCCTCTTTCACTTTCATCAGGAGGCTTCTTGGAACATACTAAGCATCAATAAATGCTATTATTATTCCTATGTCTATACACACATATATATTGACTTATGCAATTTGCCTAAGTAGATTTCAGTTGATTTCCTAGACCTTTCTTCTTTTTCCTATTCAGCCACATGCAAAACAAAAAGGAAACTATTATCCAATGTCTGTGCACAAAAGATGTATATCTTTTGCAATAAAAATCCCATTCACAATATTGATATTTTCAGTCTGACTTGTCATCCATTTATTCTTTGTTTCATGACTGCCTACTATATGGTTTACTGCATGCTAAGCTGCTTTTGTCATGTCTGACTCTTTGGGACCTATGGACCGTAGCCCTCCAGGCTCCTCTGTCCATTGGATTTTCCAGGCAATAATACTGGAGTGGGTTGCCATTTCCTCTTCCACGGGATCTTCCCGACTCAGGGACAGACCCCTTGAGCCTCCTACATTGACAGGCAGGTTCTTTACCACTAGTGTCACCTGAGAAACCCATATAGTTTACTATGCTTTATAAACCTCTATGGCTTCCCTGGTGGCTCAGATGTTAAAGAATCTGCCTGCAATGCAGGAGATGTGGGTTCAATCCCTGGGTTGGGAAGACCCCCTGGAGTTGAGAATGACAACTCACCCCAGTATTCTTTCCTGGAGAAATTCATGGACAGAGGAGCCTGGTAGGCTATAGTCCATGCAGTCACAAAGAGTCAGACACAACTGAGAGATGAAGACTTTTACTTTTTCACAAATCCCAATACATTCTAAATCTGTTATTTGGGCCTTTTACTGCCTAAATTCCACTAATCTATTTTCTGGATACGTTCTAGAAAACAAGAGCCAAAGGGAATCTAGACCAGAAGTCTAACATCCTTAATTCTGGGCAATATCTGGTTACAAACAGAATTTAAAGCTAAACTAATTCTTCATTATATACTCAGACAATAAGATACAATTAGTAAAGAATGCCCAGTAAAACAGTACACTTTTGATTAAACCTCTAAATCCAACCACCCATTTAGAAAGCAACCTGCCAGACTACATCATGTGGATGCCATTCTGTAAGATCCAGGTTGTTAAAAACACTATAAAGGAAACAATCCAGTTTCTTCAACAAATACCTTGCAGAGAAAATAAAAGATAGAGGGGGAAATCTGGAGATTAAAAGGGACTTTAAAGTATTCTTACAAAAACAGATAAAACTAAATCTATACTGTTCAGGGATTCACAGCTGGGTGAAAATGTATAACACAAAATTAAAGTATTGTAAAAGTCACCTTAGTTGCTGTTTTGGTGGGGAGGGGAGTTCTGATGGTGAGGGGCATATGGAAAACATCTGTTGTGTCTAGAAAAGTTCTCTATCCTGATTTTTGTGGATATTGTAACAGTGTTGGCCTTATAACAATCCTTTGTAACAATTTATATAATGTATATGGCTCTCCTTATTTGTGTTATATTTAACAATAAAGTGTAGTCGCTCAGTCCTGTCTGACTCTTCCTGACCCCATGGACTGTAGCCCTCCAGCCTCCTCTGTCCACAGGGATTCTCCAAGCAAGAATACTGGAGTGGGTTGCCATTTGATCCAGGGATTGAAACTGGGTCTCCTGCACTGCAGGCAGACTCTTTACCCTCTGAGCTACCAGGGAAAGGATTTCTTAAAACCCCTTATCTGAGGCAGGGATGCTGACCATGGTTTTCTCAATGTGGTCCTGAAGTGAGTCGATAAGCAAGTCTCCCACGGGCTTCCAGCCATTCCTCACAGCCTCTGCCTCCTTCAGGTCAGCATCCAAGTCATCCATTGCTCCCTGCAGGTCTCTGAGCTTTTCCAATGCCTTGTCCACTTGCTTTTGCCAATTGCTAGTAACAGCATTTAGACTTTCCCACTTCTCTTTGACTTCAGAAGACTGCTTGCGCATGGCTTTGGCAATCTTTTGGGCTTTCTCCTCAGGAGTCAGTTCTGTAATTTAGAAAAAAAAAAGAATATTTGGATGAATGATCAACTCTACTTTCTTATAGTCAAGTGTAAACACCACCTTTCAAAGGATAGCACCTAAGCTACATTAGAAAGAGTAAGAAAAACTGTCTCCATACTGCTTCTACTCATCCCTGCTCTTCTTCAAGACAAGAACCACTCAGAGTAATAAGTGGCCCTGTGGTTTTGGTGACTTTTGATATATTTGCAAACTTTGAAATGTAGCAACTCAAGAAATAAAGCAATTTTTATTTAATACAAATTTACTTAAGTAAAACCCAAAGACAGCTTTTCGTTAGTTTTTCATTGTTTTCTAGAGAAATGGGAAAGATAATTGGGAGAGAAACAGCTTTAAGTCATGAGGGAAACTTTGAGAAAATAAGATTAATTTATCATGTTACAAAAAAAATACAACTGACATATCAAATAACATATAACAAATATAAATAACATATCATAGATACTTCATCATTGCTGAATCTGTTTGGCAGTTAGTTCATCTTTAATACAAGTCATTCTCTGTAGCCTGGAAGTATAACACATCCACACATACTTCAACAAAAAGATAGCAAGACTTCAAGGACCACCCTAAATATTTTATAGACCAACAGAACTTGGGCTTCCTGAAGTGGTAAAGAACTAGTGGTAAAGAACCTGCCTGCCAATGCAGGAGACAGAAGCAGATTTGATCCCTGGGTTGGGAAGATCCCCTAGAGGAGAACACATCAACCCATTCCATTATTCTTGCCTGGAGAATCCCTTGAACAGAGGAGCCTGGTGGGCTACAGTCTCTGGAGTTGCAAAGAGTCAGACTAAAGTGACTTAGCATTATCTTCAACGGAACTTGCAGAATTTCTGAAATAAAGTAGACTTTTCTGACAGGAAAGGGCAGGCATAATGCAAGATGCTGCCACAGGACAGGGGCGGTAAGGCCGGGGAAGAGTCCAGAAGACAAGCAAACGAAATAGAAATCAAAGTCAGGTTGAAAGCCAAGAGTCAGAAACAGCGATGAGAAGCTGGCAAACAAGGACAGGGGAACTTGATGGTCATAGAACAGACACTCCTGAAGTAGGTAGAGCCTCACTACCCTTAACACCCCAGGATGCCTCCTTTCCTTTCTAGCAGCTGGTTTGATGGTCCTCATGCTTGTCCCCTGGAAACAGAGGCAAATCAGAATCAAGGTAACTAAACTGTATATTACTTTAGGATAGAAGTGCATATTCTTCTTTGTGATAACATCCCATCTTTTAGTATCAATCACATTAGCGACATCCACTTCACTCAAAACATTCCACGCAACCCATAAAATGCACTGATGTTCATCAGAACTTCTGATAAGATGCATTGAAGTAAGCCCTTCTAAACTGTAACTTTTCTATGCAACACAAATCTGTCTGCCTATCTTTATTTAAATACTATTTAAAAGTTGAGACAAAACGGACAGAATATTTATTTTTATCTAAGTTTCCAGAAAAGCCAGTTCACTAGGAAAGATCCTGATGCTGGGAAAGACTGAGGGCAAGAGGAGAAGGTGGTGACAGAGGATAAGATGGTTGGATGGTCCCTGACTCAATGGACATGACTTTGAGCAAACTCAGGGAGACCGTGAAAGAGAGGGAAGCCTGGTGTGCTGCAGATCACGGGGTCGCAGAGAGTCGGACACAATTTGGGTAGTGAACAACAACCACAGCCAGTTTCCAGAAATTTCTAGACCTCAATGCGTAAATGCAAACAGATATGATGAATCTCCAGGAATGACATGGATGATGAAGAGCTTAGAAACCCAAGAACTTTGAGTGAGCTGCTGAAGGATATGAGGCTACATAGAAACATGACCAACCCCTTAGCAGATGAATTGATTAGAAGAAGAGACAATGTTATGATAGACAGATTGAGTATACTAGTAAAAGATAAATAAGGAAAATAAGTGAATTAGAGCCCAGCTTTAAGGACTGCTTAGAATTCGATACACAATCCAGAAAAATGGTGAGGGGAGGGAGTTAAGAATTTTTTTTTTAAGAAGAAAAAAATTTTCAAACTTGTTACAGGTCAGGGTTTCAAGGTTCTTGATAAAAAAATTTTGAATTTTGTGAGGATAGGTACATCATTAAAAAGGCAACTTTATTTAAATCCTTAAACCTTCAAGGTTTTTTATAAATCAAAAAATATGTTATATCAATACTATTCATATTTTATATAAATATAACATGCTATGTGTAAGAGAAAAAAATCATTCTTAGCCTGATAAGAAAGGGAGTCAATAATTTTTATGATGGCAACAGCTGTACTTGTTAATAAATCACTTGGATTTTTGAAAGATATATTTTAAACACTCTTGTTTTATTGACTTTTGTAAAAAACATAATACAGTGCCAATTTCAGAAGAGACAACTTAATTATGATTATTTTCTCTAGATAAAGTAAAAACTGTTTCTAAGTCAAGTCACTGAATAACCTGGTAGGGAGACACACAGCTTCTTTGTCCTGTGACAAAATAGCCAACTCTGGCTGTGACTTTTTGTCTTCATTTAACATAAAATCTTTTGATTGAGCAGTCCTTCTGTGGTATTTATAATAAAATCCCCACTCAAGCAGCTACTCAAAAGAAAAGTTCTACGTTCAATTCACCATCTGTTTGCCAGAAAGAAAGCATATTAACTAATCACAGAATCAGAATAAAAGTGCCTCCTGTTGCAGCAACAATCTCAGTTTAATATATACTTTAAACCAAGAACAGAGCAAAGTACAAAGCCAAACAAAAACCTTCCAGAACTTTTGTAAAATAGGTAATAAGAAGCAACATGTGAAATCCCAAATTATGACAATTTGGGCTAAGAAAATAGAATGAATCAAATCAAAACAGAAAGAAAGCATAAAAGATGAGAATAATAAAGGGATATCCAGACTTAAAAAAAAAACAAACACCTCCTGTTACTTGAAAATCGAAGGACGAAGTTTGCTTCAAATTTTCCAAATAGATATTTTGCAGGAAATTTCAAGACCCTCATGCAAGAGTGGAGAATCTCTTCAATCAGTGGTTTGGAATTCTGGTAACATATTAGAAACCTCCAGGAGAGAGTCTGTCTGTTTACTTGTTTATTTTATTTTTTTAGTTCTACCGTTTATTGCTACCAACCCATCTCCTTCCACCGTCATGCTCAGTTATGTAACCCCATGGACTGCAGTCCGCCAGGCTCCTCTGTCCATGGACTTTTCCAGGCAAGAATACTGGAGCGGGTTGCCATTTCCTTCTCCTGTTTACTTGTTTGTTTCTAAATGCTGATCCCCAAGGATCAAGTAATAAAAGATTCTGGCTTAGTTGGTCAAGGGTGAAGGGAGGCATGGATATATTTTAAAAAGCTCCCCAAGTAACATTAAGTGTTGCCAGGATGGAGCAGCGTCAGTCTACTGGATTATAAATTGATTTCTCTGGTCGCTGCTGCTGAAGTTGGACAGAGTGTTTCCACCCCATTGAGCTGCTGTGTCATTCCCACACAGAGCAGGGCGCTAACTACTGAAGGTGGGAAAGCAAATGAAGCTTGGTGATAAGAGGAGAATCTCATTTGCATTTGAAAAGGTAGTAATAGAGGCTAACAGACAGAGGAAACAGCAGGATAAAACCAACTAAATTTAGTGACAATTCACAGACCAGAAGCACTTTTCCTAGGTCACTTTCCTACTCCCTGTGGTGTGTGGGTGTGTGTGTGTGTGTTTGGGAGGGAGTACTTTGCTTCACTCTCCATTCTCCCATTCTTCTCCCTTCAAGCCTTCCTATTTATCTCTGAGGATGGGACTGTATTTATTTTAATATTTATAATTGTATTATAGGCTCAGAAGGAAAGAAACTGCCTACAATGCAGGAGACCCATGTTTCATCCCTGGGTTGGGAAGATTCCCTGAAGAAGGGAATGGTAATCCACTCCAGCATTCTTGCCTGGAGAATTCCATGGACAGGGGAGCCTGGTGGGCTACAGTCCAAAGAGACTCAATTGAGCAACTAATACTTTTACTTTATCACTATATATTATATATAGTATAATGTGTCATAAAGTATTATACATATTAACATATTTACTTTATATTTATATAATTAAAAAAGAAATTCATTTATTGTGTTACAAAACATTTAATAAAGAGCAGATAACTATCTTTTAGGAAGGAGAAACAAGAGAAAGAGCGGGGAAAGGAAT
Organism: Moschus berezovskii; assembly: GCF_049115385.1. Classification (NCBI taxonomy): domain Eukaryota; kingdom Metazoa; phylum Chordata; class Mammalia; order Artiodactyla; family Moschidae; genus Moschus; species Moschus berezovskii. Next base: position 89,321,166 of record NC_142469.1, on the reverse strand, counting down.
GACCAACCCTGAAGCTTTCTTTCAGGTCCAGTGACCTTTATTCTTCAAATATGCAAATTAATTGGATGCCACTTACACCACTCTCTTCTTTCTACCCTGTATTCTATGCTTCACTGGAATACAGATTGAAAACGAACCTGGACCGGAAGCAGGGACTAAGACTCGCGATCAGCACTGCTCCCATCGTGCCCTTGGCTCCCAGGTGAGCTAGATGACCTGCTTTATCAGTGGGAACTCTATGTTCTCATGCTGGGAAAAGATTTTACACAGGGCCCCTTTTACCTCTAAAATTCAATTATATAAGAAAAACAAAGCCACTGTGTGTCTCAAAGAAGTCTCACATTAGAGGGAAAAACATTTTATCCCTCTTTCCTGTACTTATAATTTTTTTTTACATTTAAAAACATTGAAATATACATTCCCCCTATGAAATACCATAGAAACCTGTAGAAATTTGAATCAGTTCAGTTATTTTAAATAAAGATTTTCCACATTTGTCATATTTTCCTTCTCAATTTTGGAATTAACACATAATCTCCATAGTGACTTTTTATTCTTAGATTCTAAAGCTTTATGTCATGCATGTTCATTTCTTCTCATCTTGGTTTTACAGTATTCGGTCTAGAGACTAGTATGACTTCAATACATATATATTTACTGAATTGAAATGTTCAATTTTCTGAATGGAATTTTCAACTTTACTCTTTATTGAGAATATTCAACTTCATAATTTTAAATGGAAATCTTTCCACTTATGTTTTTCTTCCTTCGCCCTAAACCCATTAAAGCATTTCTATTAATTGTTATTATTATTTTTTTACTGTGAAAGAGAAGGACAAAGCTTATGTAGTAATTTAAAGTATGGTAATTTCATCTCATTTATACTGTTTGCTTATTTTTTGCATGTATCTATAATCTCATTAGATTTCATCAAGAGATAAAGAGGACATGTTAAGACAAACGAGAGGACAGAAGTTCTCCAAAGTAGCCTTTCCAGCCCGTGGACAATTTGGTGCCAGGAAGGATTAGTTTGTACGCCAATCCAATGGTATATGTTCATAGCGTAGATATAGTCCTTACCTCTTGGAACTTCAGTTAATACCTATAAGGCTACTGACACAAGCCTGACAGAAAAGCTCAGCAAAGGTTAATTTCTTTCTTTTTTAAAATGATTTTGTTACTACGTCTGGGAGGTTTAGCTATCTCTAGAGATTTTTCACATAAGCCAACTAAGCTGATTAGCCAACAAGAATTCACAGGAAAAGAAGCAAAGCTTCCTCATATACCTAGAGACTAGACTTCACTGTCTCTCTCTTTAGCTCCATTCTTTTTTCTGTCTCCTTCATAACCAGAAGATGTGCCTGATTAAGATAATGGAAAATATGTCCTTCTCAAAGTTTCTGATTACATGATTAAGATCAGTTTAATCTCTCTGAAATGATCAGTGTTGAAGACGACCTTGCCCATTTCCTTTTCTGCATGATGATTGGTGACAACAATTCATTAGGAACCAGATTACAAGTGCACCATCAAGTGCCATCATCTGATTACTGTAATATTTCTAATTATATTCATCTAATACATTATAAGCATGACAATAGTAAGATGATACCCAGAGCAGATTAACCTGATAATGTATAGCCTAAGTCTTTCAGTAGGTATATGATAAACATGATAAGGATCCATCATGCTGCCAAGGAATTTGTCAAATCCTTAGAGAAAGAAGACAGTGAACAGAAACATTTAGGTCAAGAACTCTACAGTAAAGAGATTTAGGGAAAATCTTTCACAAATACCAAAATACAAGCTATGAATGAGAGTCAGGGGTGGAGGTGGGATGGAGAGAATAGGAACACAGACCACACAGTGGAGAGGGATAAACAGCACTTCAGAGCAGAAATCAATGAAGGTAGAGGTAGAGCCTGAATACTTTAATGTTCTACCCTTCTCTCAAAGTGGGCCAAAGTAAATAAACCTAGCATAAGGCTAAGGATGAAAAATGAAGAGACCATTAAGAAGGTTAACCACCAAAGAAAAAGATAGAAATAGCAGATGGCCCTGGAACAGATCTGGCTAAGACACTTGAGACCCAGCTTTCAATTTTCTGTAATGGAATATTCCCTGAATTTCCTCATACCAATGGCAATTTTATAACTTATTCAAGTCAGTTTTGAGTGCTAGACAGCTATAAACAGGTCACTGGAAACAGGAGAGTAGTCCTGAGAGGGGGAGAAGAGAAGCTGGGAATGTATGTTCCAGGAAGGCAAGGATGTTTTGTTCACTGCTGTCTCCCCAGCATCTGGAACACTACCTGGCTCAAGGTGGACATTCAATAAGTACTGGTCAAGGAAATAAAAAGATGTATGTACGATATTTCTTTGTTCTGGAAAAAATTCACTTTTAAGATCAGAGGACAGGAATCTTCAATTAAAAGTCTTGCATTTGTTGCCACACTGCTGCCCATCTCTCCCCAGGCTGCTTCCCTGAGGAGCACAGCAGCTAATGATCCATCAACTCACAAAAGAAGTCCCAGGCTTTCTATTCAAGTTTAGCGCTTCTCACTAAAGAAGTTAAGCATGTCCTAGGTTTACGTACTATCAAAATGAGAAGTTTAAAGTGGAGAATTTACTCCTTGGCTTTTAAAAGATATCTTTTTGCTATCTTTTAAAAGATAGCAAAGCCTCCAATTCACTCTTCAGGACACCAGCTTTCAAGATGAGCAGCAACAACAGGAAGGAAAAAACACACCGCACTGAAAGCGTTGTCTCCTCCTAGTCTTTATGTTTGAATCAGAGCACGACACCCCAGATGTTAATTTCAATAAAATACATACATATAAATTATTGCCATCTTTTTTTATGAAGCACATGTGATTGATGCATAGCCATAATGGTGATGAAAGACCATAACAGATGGTAAACAATTAATTTAAAATGCTATGTCCATCAAACTAACCTTTGTTCTTATATAAATCTTCATCAAGAATTTGATAGATTTAAACTGAATTTCACTATGATGGTAGTCAATACCAAGCAAAAAAGTTTTTGAAATTTTCATCCAATCAATAGGGCTACTCAACTAGTTTGTTATAGTTTAGGAAAGTTGAAGAGTGGATGCAGTACAACCATCCATACATTATGGAACCTTAAAATGGGAAGGATCACATTGCTGCTCTGTAGTTAACACTGAAAATGGAAGTAACATTATATGTTTCTGTGCTTTTTCATGCATGACAACTTTACTAATCTAATTTGGACTTAAGAAGCTAATTAAATTATTGCCTTGGTCTATAGACCTGAAAGCAATTATTTATCCTTCAAGTTTTTAATATGAAAATTAAAAAGACAAAGTCTAATATTGCCTAAACACCCTCTCCCTTGGTGCTAGGAAATCAGTGAACTGGTACATCATTCTATTAAGCAGCCTAATAGTTCAGTAAAGGAAAAGTAAGAATGAAGGTAAAAGCATATTAACTGTTGTAATAATTTTTAATAAGTACACAAATATAGCTAAGATAGTTTGCTACGATGGTTAAGGCCAACAAGGGATGTGACAAGCCTGAGTTGGTATTTCGGATGTGACAGAATGCATCCAAATATCACGAAGTCTCAGTTTTCTCATCTGTCAAAAGGGTGGTAAAGTACTCATGCCTCAAAGAGTTGTTATGAGAATTTCAGGAAATAGTGCCTGGCAGGTTTATAATCTATTCAAGGATAAATGCTGGTTTGTGGTGAACACTCATGTGGACTAACATTTTTCTCTTCTTCCTCCCTTTCTGGGCATTGATTACTCTTCCATCTGACATGATGCTGATAAAGCGGGGGGTGGGGGGCGGGGTCTGCCAATCCCACAAGACCCCAAGCTCCATGTTACTCAAACTGAATCAGTTGCTGCTCTCTCTTGAAATGGCCTTCCCTCCCTGATATGCGATTGTGAGGTACAAGGTCATAGGAAAGCCAAGAAAATGAAAACTTGTGGAGAGAGGTAGAAAGGGCCATCTGTGTGCTTGGTTCCTGTGACCAACTGTGTCCTTGTGTTCAGTGTAATTTTCTTATGGGGTTTAATATTGATAAATTCTCCCCTGTGTCTATGTTTATGGAAGCTGGATGTCTGTCACTTACAATGAGTGAGGTTCTAATTAATAAACCGGTTATTAGGAAAACAAAAAATTCCCTGGGGAAAAACACCCATGAGTTTTACTGCCTCATTACTTAGGTTATGTATAACTTGGTCTCATTTTATGAGACGCAAGGAAATAATTACTGCCACCATTTTTATGTGATCTTATGTTATACTGAGAATCAATATAAGAGTTACTTCTAAACTCTATGATAATTTCACCTTTTCACTCATTTAACGGTCATGAAATTTTATTTGTACAAGTTTGCTAATACTGGCACAAAATGGACTGACATAGTGGACTGAAAAATGTCATTTATTATTTCTTTGTTATATTGTAAAATATATGAGATTTCACAGAGGTGAAAATTACTAATTGGCTTTCAACAATAATATGAAGCATTTAATAATTAAAAGAAAATAGCATATTTTGAGGTAAAATATTAAACATTACTAAATATACACACAGTTGTTGAAGGTCAAAGAAGAAAAACACTAATCCATACATACTTTTTATCTGAAAAGTTTTTTATTAGCCATTAATTCCTGGTGGCTCAGACAGTAAAGAGTCCGCCTGCAATGCAGGAGACCTGGGTTCGATCTCTGGGTTGGGAAGATCCCCTGGAGAAGGGAATGGCATCCCACTCCAGTATTCTGGCCTGGAGAATTCCATGGACTGTATACTATATAATGTTTTGTTTTTTTTTTAATCTTCTATCATTTAAATGAAATACCAGGCTGAAAAAGAAACAATGTTCAAACAGCCTTCTGTAAAATAATAGTTGTAGTAATAGTAATGTCTTGCCAGGAATAAATTTTAAAGACTCAAAGGGAAATTTATGAGCAAAGTAATGCAATCTTTTTTTGTCTTAAAATCAGAACCTGAGTAGAGGAAAATAGCTTTTCCACACCCATGCTGACAATCACTTGTATAATTTTCTAAACACTTTTAGAGGTGAACTATATGATGCTAAAGCTGAAACTCCAATAGTTTGGCCACCTCATGCGACGAGTTGACTCACTGGAAAAGACTCTGATGCTGGGAAAGGTTGGGGGCGGGAGGAGAAGGGGACGACAGAGAATGAGATGGCTGGATGGCATCACCGACTCGATGGACATGAGTTTGGGCGAACTCCGGGAGTTGGTAATGGATAGGGAGGCCTGGCATGCTGTGATTCATGGAGTCGCAAAGAGTCGGACACGACTGAGCGACTGAACTGAACTGATACTGTTAAAGTGTTAACTGTTTTGTTTAATAATTGCTACCATAGCTTCAACTAATAAAATACGTATGTGTGCGTGGGTAGGTGTGTGCGTGCACGACTGCATCTGCATACACATGTGCCTGCATCTGTGTGGGGGGTAGAGAGGGGGACGCAGCTGCTGCTGCTGCATCACGTCAGTCATGTCCGACTCTGTGTGACCTCATAGACGGAAGCCCACCAGGGTCCCCCGTCCCTGGGATTCTCCAGGTAAGAACACTGGAGTGGGTTGCCATTTCTTTCTCCAATGCGTGAAAGTGAAAAGTGAAAGTGAAGTCGCTCAGTCGTGTCCGACCCTTAGCGACCCCACGGACTGCAGCCTACCAGGCTCCTCCATCTATGGGATTTTCTAGGCAAGAGTACTGGAGTGGCTTGCCATTGCCTTTTTCAATATAGTCACTAGCTAATTCCCTGTGCAATTTGACTTTTAACCTGAACTCTAGATACGGATAGGTGAGAAGGTATGTATATTCCCTGACTACCTCAAGAGGTGTAGGGGCAGGAGTGAGCTAAAGCCCCACAGCTGTCCTGCCCATCTACTTTCACTATGCAGCCGTGTGGTTTTCAAAGGAGTTCAAATCTGGGACTGAGAACCGCAAAGGAGTTTGGGTGAACAAGAAAGAAGCCAAGAAACATTTGTGCAGGGCACTCCAGTGTTCTTGCCTGGAGAATCCCAGGGATGGGGGAGCCTGGTGGGCTGCCATCTATGGGGTCGCACAGAGTCGGATAAGACTGAAGTGACTTAACAGCAGCAGTAAGAGGCTCTAGACACTGAGAGTCAAGAAAGAGCTAGGAGGTCAGTGGCCAGTGAGCAGAGGGAAAGAGAAAGGAGAGGAGAATGAAGGGATGAGTTGAAAACAAGCCCCCAGACCCAAGGTTAAGGAAGGTTACCAACACACAAGGTTGGTTCTGTTCTTTGATCTACTCCATATTAGCTGATGACCTTGGTCAGAACCACAATATTTTCTTGGCCTTTGTATTTTAACTTAATTCTCTTTAAAAAAGGCATACTATACAATCTGCTCAATTCACTAGGCCAAATACAAAAGTGGTTTGAAGAGTACACATAGTAAGACCAGTATAAATGATGATGACATTTTTGCTGTTTCATTGTTCTACTTTTTAACAGATATAAACCAGGTGGTTAAAATCAAATGAAAAACAATTCAGTTCAGTTCAGTTCAGTTTAGCTGCTCAGTTGTGTCGGACTCTTTGTGACCCCATGGACTGCAGCATGCCAGGCCTCTCTGTCCATCACCAACTCCCGGAGTTTATCCAAACTCATGTCCATTGAGTCGGTGATGCCATCCAACTATCTCATCCTCTGTTGTCCCCTTCTCCTCCTGCCCTCAATCTTTCCCAGCATCAGGGTCTTTTCAATTCAACCTCACTAAAAGGAAATATTATACACTGACATGATACAATTCAAGTTAAGTAGTTCCCTATCACTCAAGATAAGGAACCTATTGACAAAGCTGTGAACTTTGTTAAATTTCTATAATTATTCAGATAATTTTAGTTCGAGTAAATATATAGTGACTGAATAACCTTTCATAGGCAGAATGAGTAATTCTGGGAAGCTGAGTGGTCCAGATGGCTATATTTCATTCATTTAGCCCTATTTTTGTATGGTTGCCATTTTGGAAGGAAATTTACTAAAATATAGTATAAACTCCTATGCCTTCTCTTAACTGATTTATATTCTATCTTCAAAAATAAGCAAACCACAGCTCATTGCTTCAGCTTTTCTTTTATTGTAAAAATCCCCAAAGACTACTGTGGTTTGTTTTATTTTAAAATTCTCATGTATCCTTTTTGTATTTTTCTTTCTCCTCATTGCTGTCAGACTGCCAGACATCATTTCTCACTGCCACCCTTTCCCCTGTCATATCATTTCCATCTTGCTACATACCCATAATTCACTGGAAAACAAGTGAAACTAGTTATAACAGTGTCTAAAGGAAGAGTTAATACCACTGAGAGAGTGGCTTTTCTACCATCTTCACTATATTTTCGACATAATACTGTCTTGGCTGCTCAGATAATTTCTCACACTCTTTCAGAATCTCAGCAAATGGGAGAGGTCACTAAGCAAGGGCAGGGCTGAGCTTCAGACACAGATATTAGCGTATAGTTAGAGAGGCGACCAGGTACCAGGGAGCAAGGAGAAAAGCTGGAGAGCAATGGGTTCAGGTTGAAACACAGCCTCAGTGAGTGGGATAGAATGAGCAAGGGCTGGGTAGGCAAAGGAAGAAGGAGTTGGAGATCAGGCAGAAGAGAACAACAGGCAGAAAAAAATAGGATGGGCAATGAAATTGTTACCTGCAGACCATCATGAGAAGTTGGTGTTAAATGACATCAGTTTGGAGCAGAGAGAGGCATGAGATGCTACTAAATAGAAAAGTGAAGTGAAAGTGTTAGTTGTTCAGTTGAGTCTGATTCTTTGCAACCCCAAGGACTGTAGTATGCCAGGGTCTTCTGTCCATGGAATTCTCCAGGCAAGACTACTGGAGTGGGTTGCCATTTCCTTCTCCAGGGGATCTTCCAAACCCAGGAATTAAACCTCGTTCCCCTGCACTGCAGGCGGATTCTTTACTGTCTGAACCACCAGGGAAACTGAGGCCAAATCACTGTGCAGCTTTGCATGACAGGTAACGGAGTTCAGATCCTATTGCAGAGGCTACTACAGCTTTTAAATTAGGGTAGCAAATGCTAGCTTTGTGTTTTAAATATATCATGGTAACATCTACCTTGATGCAGAAATACCAATTAAGAAAGTATTGCAACAGTCCTAGAAAAAGATGGTAAGGACCTGAAATAGGGCAATTAATGTCCGTAGTGATTTTTAGTGTTTAAAATATACATACTTGAAAGTTGTTAGGAGACTAGATCTCAAAATTTCTCATCACAAGGGAAAAAATTGGAACTATGTGAGATGTTAGATGTTCCTAGTCTTATGTGGTGATCATTTAACAATATATACAAATATTAAATCATTATGTTGTACATCTTAAACTTGAACAATGTTATGTAAATTGTATCTCAGTAAAACTGGGGGGAAAAAAAATTTTTTTCGCAGATCGTACCTGATAAGATTCTTTGTCAACAACCGATTATTTGGTTGAAATAATTAGTTTGCTTGTTTTTTTAACAGCATTTATTAAAAGATGCCTGACAGCAAGTCATCCAGTGTTACTCAGTAAGAAAATGAAACTCAATAAGCTATCATAAAATGCACATATGACCCTACTGCTGCTGCTGCTAAGTCACTTCAGTCGTATCCAACTCTGTGCAACCCCATAGACAGCAGCCCACCAGGCTCCCCCGTCCCTGGGATTCTCCAGGCAAGAACACTGGAGTGGGTTGCCATTTCCTTCTCCAATGCATGAAAGTGAAAATTAAAAGTGAAGTCGCTCAGTTGTGTCCGACTCTTAGCGACCCGTGGGCTGTAGCCCACCAGGGTCCTCCGTCCATGGGATTTTACAGGCAAGAGTACTGGAGTGGGGTGCCATTGCCTTCTCTGACATTTGACCCTAAGAGATACTAATTTATAATAGAAAAAAAGGAGCTAGGAGAGAAGGCTTCAGGAGAGAAAAATCATGGAGAGAAGTATTTTCTGAAATAGTTATTCAAAAGTAAAGAAACGGGAGGTTGAGGAACAAGATGGCGGAGGAATAGGACGGCGAGACCACTCTCTCCTCCACAAATTCATCAAAAGAACTTTTGAATGCGAGTAAAGTCCACAAAACAACTTCTGAATGCTGGCAGAGGACGTCAGGCACCCAGAAAAGCAGCCCATTGTCTTCGAAAGGAGGTAGGAAAAAACATAAAAGATAAAAAGCGAAACAAAAGAAGGACGGAGCTCCGTCCCGGGAAGGGAGGCTTTAAAAAGAGAGAAGTTTCCAAACACCAGCAAACATTCTCACTGGCGATTCTGTGGCGAGCCTTGGAAGCTCAGAGGGCCACATAACCCTCTTATTTTTTAAGATTTTTTTAAAACCCACAGATTACCCGCCAAACGGTAACTCCCAGCGGAGAAGCAGCGCAGACGCCTGCATACGCCATTAGCAAGCGGGGGCTGGGCAGGGAGGAGCCGGCTGAACTGCTTAGAGAGAGGACTGGGCTTGAATGCCGCGAGAACAATTTGAGAGAACTGGGGAGAGCAAAGCAGACTGTGGGATAGCTTCCCCACGAAAAGACGGAAAGCTCTAACCGGCCAGCCCCGCTCACAGAATAAAGGACTGAGCAGAGTGAGCCGGCTGCGGTCGGCCCATCCCCCATCCCCCGCCTAGACAGGCAGGGAGCGCAGCCAGAGCCGGAGCGGGCAACTGCGGCCCCAGAAAGGCATCTGATACAAACTGCAGACAGGCTTGTTGCTAATCAGGACTTCTTGGGCTCGGGCCGGTCGATATGCCCCTGAGAAGGTGCGCCGGTCGTACACCCAGAAAACTGAGTGGCGGGGACTGGGGAGGCGATAAGTCGCAGAGACCGCACTTGCCAAACACCTGGTCCCCTGAGCTGCTCGGACTGGGGAAGGCACAAAACGCAGGCTCAACCAAGTCTGCGCCTTTGTGGAGTACCTGAGAACCTGAACTTGAGCCGCTCAGACCTGGGAAGTCCTTCAACCCGGCGCCGGCCTCAGACAGTTCCCGGCAGGGCAACCTAGAGCCTGTGCAGTATAGACTGGGACAGCATTCGTGCTGTGAGCGGGGGCAAACCCAGTGTGGCTGAGACGCTGCGAGCACTCCCCACAGACGCCAGAGATAATGGACTGCAGCGTTCCTCCCTTCCCAGAACAGGACTGAACAACTGAGCCTTAAAAAGTGTCCACCCACCCCCTAGTATCAGAGCGGAAATTAGACACTGAAGAGACCAGCAAACAGAAGCTAAAACAGAGGGAACCACCTTGGAAATGACAGATAGAGACGTCTAGAGACTACTCCAAGAATAAGACCAAAAACCAGAGGCAAGAGACTTAAGCCCGAATCCTGAGAACACCAGAGAAGTCCTGACTCCAGGGAACATTAATCGATAGGAGCTCATCAAACGTCTCCATACCTACGCTAAACCCAAGGGTCAACAAGTTCCAGAGCAAGACATACCACGCAAATTCTCCAGTAACACAGGAAACTAGCCCTGAGCTTCAATATACAGGCTGCCCAAAGTCACTCCAAACCCACTGACATCTCATCACTCATTACTGGACACTTCATTGCACTCCAGAGAGAACAAATCCAGCTCCACCCACCAGAACACTGACACAGGCTTCCATAACCAGGGAACCTTGACAAGTCACCTGTCCAACCCCACACACAGCAAGGAAACTACATAATAAAGAGAACTCCACAAACGGCCAGAAGAGGGAAAGGCCACCCCAAGCAAAGCATTATAAGCAAGATGAAGAAGCAGAGAAATACCCAGCAAGTAAAGGAACAAGATAATTGCCCACCAACACAAACAAAAAAGGAAGATATAGGGAATCTACATGAAAAAGAATTTCGAATTTTGGTGGTGAAAATGATTCAAAATCTTGAAAGCAAAATGGAGTTACAGATAAATAACCTGGAGAAAAGGATTGAGAAGATGGAAGAAAGGTTTAATAAGGACTTAGAGGAAATAAAAAAGAGTCAATATACAATGAATAATACAATAGATGAGATCAAAAACACTCTGGAGGGAACAAACAGTAGAATAACAGAGGCAGAAGACAGGATAAGCGAGCTAGAAGATAGAATTGTAGAAATAAATGAAACAGAGAGGAAAAAAGAAAAACAAATTAAAAGAAATGAGAACAATATTAGAGACCTCTGGGACAATGTTAAACGCTCCAACATTCGAATCATAGGAATCCCAGAAGAAGAAGACAAAAAGAAAGACCATGAGAGAATACTTGAGGAGATAATAGTTGAAAACTTCCCTAAAATAGGGAAAGAAATAATCACCCAAGTCCAAGAAACCCAGAGAGTCCCCAACAGGATAAACCCAAGGCGAAATACTCCTAGACACATATTAATCAAATTAACAAAGATCAAACACAAAGAACAAATATTAAAAGCAGCAAGGGAAAAACAGCAAATAACACACAAGGGGATTCCCATAAGGATAACAGCTGATCTTTCAACAGAAACTCTTCAGGCCAGGAGGGAATGGCAAGACATACTTAAAGTGATGAAAGAAAATAACCTACAGCCCAGACTACCGTACCCAGCAAGGATCTCATTCAAATATGAAGGAGAAATCAAAAGCTTTACAGACAAGCAAAAGCTGAGAGAATTCAGCATTACCAAACCAGCTCTCCAACAAATGCTAAAGGATCTTCTCTGGACAGGAAACACAGAAAGGGTGTATAAACTTGAACCCAAAGCAATAAAGAAAATGGCTACGGGATCATACTTATCAATAATTACCTTAAACGTAAATGGGTTGAATGCCCCAACCAAAAGACAAAGGCTGGCTGAATGGATACAAAAACAAGACCCCGATATATGTTGTCTGCAAGAGACCCACCTCAAAACGAGGGACACATACAGACTGAAAGTGAAGGGCTGGAAAAAGACATTCCATGCAAATAGAGACCAAAAGAAAGCAGGAGTAGCAATACTCATATCAGATAAAATAGACTTTAAAACAAAGGCTGTGAAAAGAGACAAAGAAGGAAACTACATAATGATCAAAGGATCAATCCAAGATGAAGATATAACAATTATAAATATTTATGCACCCAACATAGGAGCACCGCAATATGTAAGACAATTACTAACAAGTATGAAAGGGGAAATTAACAATAATGCAATAATAGTGGGAGATTTTAATACCCCACTTACATCTATGGATACATCAACTAAACAGAAAATTAACAAGGAAACACAATCTTTAAATGATACAATAGACCAATTAGACCTAATTGATATCTATAGGACATTTCACCCCAAAACAATGAATTTCACCTTTTTCTCAAGTGCACACGGAACCTTTTCCAGGATAGATCACATCCTGGGCCATAAATCTAGCCTTGGTAAATTCAAAAAAGTTGAAATCATTCCATGAATCTTTTCTGACCACAATGCAGTAAAATTAGATCTCAATTATGGGAGAAAAACTATTAAACATGCCAACATATGGAGGCTGAACAACACGCTGCTGAACAACGAACAAATCATAGAAGAAATCAAAAGAGAAATCAAAATATGCATAGAAATGAATGAAAATGAAAACACAACAACCCAAAACCTCTGGGACACTGTAAAAGCAGTGCTAAGGGGGAAGTTCATAGCAATACAGGCACACCTCAAGAAACAAGAAAAAAGTCAACTAAATAACCTAACTCTACATCTAAAGCAACTAGAAAAGGAAGAAATGAAGAACCCCAGGGTCAGTAGAAGGAAAGAAATTGTAAAAATTAGGGCAGAGATAAATGCAAAAGAAACAAAAGAGACTATAGCAAAAATCAACAAAGCCAAAAGCTGATTCTTTGAGAAGGTAAATAAAATTGACAAACCACTAGCCAGACTTATCAAGAAACAAAGGGAGAAGAACCAAATCAATAAAATTAGAAATGAAAATGGAGAGATCACAACTGACAACACAGAAATACAAAGGATTATTAGAGAATACTATCAGGAATTATATGGCAATAAAATGAATAACCTGGAAGAAATGGACAAATTCCTAGAAAAATACAACTTTCCAAAACTGAACCAGGAAGAAATAGAAAATCTGAACAGACCCATCACAAGCACGGAAATTGAAACTGTAATCAAAAATCTCCCAGCAAACAAAAGCCCAGGTCCAGACGGCTTCACAGCTGAATTCTACCACAAATTTAGAGAAGAGATACACCTATTCTACTCAAACTCTTCCAGAAAATTGCTGAGGAAGGAAAACTTCCAAACTCATTCTATGAGGCCACCATCACCCTAATCCCAAAACCTGGTAAAGACCCCACAAAAAAAGAAAACTACAGGCCAATATCACTGATGAACATAGATGCAAAAATCCTTAACAAAATTCTAGCAATCAGAATCCAACAGCATATTAAGAAGATCATACATCATGACCAAGTGGGCTTTATCCCAGGAATGCAAGGATTCTTCAATATCTGCAAATCAGTCAACGTAATACACCACATTAACAAACTGAAAAATAAAAATCGTATGATTATCTCAATAGATGCAGAGAAAGCCTTCGACAAAATTCAACATCCATTTATGATAAAAACCCTCCAGAAAGTGGGAATAGAAGGGACATACCTCAACATAATAAAAGCTATATATGACAAACCCACAGCAAACATTATCCTCAATGGTGAAAAACTGAAAGCATTTCCCCTAAAGTCAGGAACAAGACAAGGGTGCCCACTCTCACCACTACTATTCAACATAGTTCTGGAAGTTTTGGCTACAGCAATCAGAGCAGAAAAAGACATAAAAGGAATACGAATTGGAAAAGAAGAAGTAAAACTTTCACTGTTCGCTGATGACATGATCCTCTACACAGAAAACCCTAGAGACTCTACCAGAAAACTACTAGAGCTAATCAATGATTACAGTAACGTTGCAGGATATAAAATCAACACACAGAAATCCCTTGCATTCTTATACACTAATAATGAGAAAATAGAAAGAGAAATTAAGGAAACTATTCCATTCACTGTTGCAACGAAAAGAATTAAATACTTAGGAATATATCTACCTAAGGAAACAAAAGACTTGTACATAGAAAACTATAAAACACTACTGAAAGCAATCAAAGAGGACACTAATAGATGGAGAAATATACCATGTTCATGGATTGGAAGAATAAATATTGTAAAAATGAGTATACTACCCAAAATAATTTATACATTCAATGCAATCCCTATCAAGCTACCAAAGATATTTTTCACAGAACTAGAACAAATAATCTCACAATTTGTATGGAAATACTAAAAACCTCGAATAGCCAAAGCAATCTTGAGGAAGAAAAATGGAACTGGGGGAATTAACCTGCCGGACTTCAGGCTCTACTACAAAGCCACAGTCATCAAGACAGTATGGTACTGGCATAAAGACAGAAATATAGATCAATGGAACAAAATAGAAAGCCCAGAGATAAATCCACGCATCTATGGACACCTCATCTTTGACAAAGGAGGCAAGAATATAAAATGGAGAAAAGACAGTCTCTTTAACAAGTGGTGCTGGGAAAACTGGTCAGCCACTTGTAAAAGAATGAAACTAGAACACTTCCTAACACCATACACAAAAATAAACTCAAAATGGATTAGAGAGCTAAATGTAAGACCAGAAACTATAAAACTCCTAGAGGAGAACGTAGGCAAAACACTCTCCGACATAAATCACAGCAGGATCCTCCATGACCCACCTCCCAGAATATTGGAAATAAAAGCAAAAATAAACAAATGGGACCTAATTAAAATCAAAAGCTTCTGCACAGCAAAGGAAACTATAAGTAAGGTGAAAAGACAGCCTTCAGAATGGGAGAAAATAATAGCAAATGAAGCAACTGATAAAGGATTAATCTCCAAATTATACAAGCAGCTCCTGCAGCTCAATTCCAGAAAAATAAATGACCCAATCAAAAAATGGGCCAAAGAACTAAACAGACATTTCTCCAAAGAAGACATAAAGATGGCTAACAAACACATGAAAAAATGCTCAACATCCCTCATAATCAGAGAGATGCAAATCAAAACCACAATGAGATACCATTTCACACCAGTCAGAATGGCTGCTATCCAAAAGTCTACATGCAATAAATGCTGGAGAGGATGTGGAGAGAAAGAAACCCTCTTACACTGTTGGTGGGAATGCAAACTAGTACAGCCACTATGGAGAACAGTGTGGAGATTCCTCAAAAAACTGGAAATAGAACTGCCATATCCAGCAATCGCACTCCTGGGCATACACACCGAGGAAACCAGAATTGAAAGAGACACGTGTACTCCAATGTTCATTGCAGCACTGTTTATAATAGCCAGGACATGGAAGCAACCTAGATGTCCATCTGCAGACGAATGGATAAGAAAGCTTTGGTACATATACACAATGGAGTATTATTCAGCCATTAAAAAGAATACATTTGAATCAGTTCTAATGAGGTGGATGAAACTGGAGCCTATTATACAGAGTGAAGTAAGCCAGAAAGAAAAACACCAATACAGTATACTAACACATATATATGGAATTTAGAAAGATGCAAATGATAACCCTGTATACGAGACAGCAAAAGAGACACAGATGTATAGAGCAGTCTTTGGGACTCTATGGGAGAGGGTGAGGGTGGGATGATTTGGGAGAATGGCATTGAAACACGTATGTTGTCATATGTGAAACGAATCACTAGTTCAGGGTCAATGCATGTTATAGGATGCTCGGGGCTGGCATGCGGGGATGACCCAGAGGGAGGATAAAGGGAGGAGGGAGGTGGGAGGGGGGTTCAGGAGGGGGAACTTATGTAAACCCGGGGCAAATTCATATCAATGTATGGCAAAACCAACCAATATAATATTGTAAAATAATTTGCCTCCAATAAAAAATAAATTAACTACAAAAAAAAAAAAAAGTAAAGAAACGAATTCACCTTGGTGTGTCATTTGGTACATTACACATAGAATACTCAATAAATGCTTATTAAATAGAACCCCCCCAAAAAAAAAAATCATACAGGTTCTCTCTGCTCTATTTCCTTCAACACTGAGTACTTTGAGTAGCATCAAAAAAGATAACTAATGTTCAAACACTCTCTGTTTCTGAAGGCAGAGGTTCATATGTCATAGTAAACAACAAAGTATAAAAGCTATTATGGGTAATTTTCATTCATTTACTTTTAACAACAGGTAAAATCAGCCAACATTATACAAAATAATATCAGGAAAGGAGAAAGCATGGGAATGACTAATTGTAAAATATATATATATATATCATAAAGTTACACTGACCATGACTTTTTTTTCTTGTCTCCCAAATACAGTATATGAAAATGGACCTTAAAAATTCCCAATATAAGGGCTCAAAAAGCAGTATGTTTTTACTCTTTAAATTGACTAACCACTGAGAAAGAAAATTGATAGCAAAGTGAAACTCAAGTGATGTAACACTTTTCTACTGCTATGAAGTAACTGATTATAAAAATTTTTCCTCTATTCTCTGAAAATACTGGGGAAACAAGGAGACGAGGCAGGCAGATTTAATAGTAGACTTTAAATTGGATAAAGTAAGACAAGAGAGCTTCTTATTTTTCTTCCAAGCTTAAAAAAACAAGTGAAATAGCGCCTTCTTCTTGCTGTATTTAAATTGAAATGTGCTGTCTAATTTCTCAGGGCCTCTGTAATCTGCACCAGACAGCACGCACAAACTCCTCACTCGTACCTCCTGTGCACGCCATAGTCCCTAACCACCCCCTCCTTCACCCCCTGCCACTCTTCCTGAGCTCTGCTGACTTTCCCTGACACACAGCTGCTCTGCTCCTCACGCTGGGCTGCTGCTTCCAATGGTTCTATCCTAACTAATCACTTTAATCCACACCCGCGCGTGCTCAGTATCCAATCCATACCCAAGCGTGCTCAGCATCCAAGTCATTCAACCACCTACTATATAGGTGTGTGCATGGTGTGTGTGCATACATTATGTCCATGTGTGTATATGATTCACATATAATTTCATCTATAACAGAGTACCCAGAAGGCATGGTTCTCCAGATAGAAATAACCATCATGAGCGATTTGCAGACTATGAGAGGTGGAGACTCAACAATGATTTCAGTTCCCCGGTAGGCTGACTGGAAAAACAGTGATACTGCCAGGAGAGAGTAGTAAAGCAAAGCTGCAAGAGACGATAAGCGTGCTGTGTGTATCTCTGTATGTATTCCCCCAAAGGGTCAAGAAAAGTGGTATGATCCTGATGGGAAATTTATTCCCATTGAAGTAGAGCTTCCCTGACAAAGGCTGAGAAGGAAAATGGCTACTTTCCAAATGTCTGATCTGGTTCCAACTACAGTCAAAGCGTTTTCCAACACTACATCCCTTACAAGTAATAAATGCTCATGAATTACACTTCTGGACACAGAATGAGAAATCTTTCAGGTCTGCTTTTAGTATGGAAAGTGAATGATGAGAAAATATTCTGAATGGCATGTTTATTTTTTTTAATGCATCAGAATGCTTTTATGCCAAAAGTGAAAATCAAAAAGATATACGTTGGCCCCCAAGTTCATCTCTTAAATCTACTGTAATTTATTACTAGTTGCTAGTAAGGTAGATACCATTTCAGTTTTAAGCCAAAAGTATATAAACAATATAAGTTGTTAGCATCTAAATTAAATAAATTCTGTGGTCTGCTTATAAAAGAAAGGCTCTTCAGTGTCTTATTTAAATTTGTAATCTTGAAAAAGAGAAGTTAAAAAACATTACTTTATAGATATTTAAATAATTTGTATGTTTACTATTATATTCTAAATATCATTCTTCTATATACAATTATTTATCATATAGTTTAAATGTAAGAAATGTAAATATTTTTAAAGAAATTATTTGTAGTTACAGCGTGTGTTCTAATAAATTAATTTTTCTGCAGTTAATTCCCTTTTAAAATAATGATACTGAATATACAGTCATTTCATTTTTTAAGAATCTAGATATTTATTAATGACATATTTGACTAAAGTAATACTTCAAAGAAAAATTTTAATACTAAGCCCTGAAATTCTGTAAGGAATTTAAAAATATCAGGTCCTAAAATGCTGCAAAAAATTCTCTGCTCGATTTTGGTGTTTTGTTCTCCTCATATGTAATTTTATGACATAAAAAAATACATAAAAAAACAGTCTCACCTGTTTTTGATTGTAGGTTTCTTCTTGGTTCTTCAGGGGCCTCAATTGGCTGATCAGCCAGGAAAACTCGAGCCTGGTCTATAGCATTCAGGACAGAATACTCTTTCTCCTTTAACTCACGTCTCAGTGCCTTTGCAAAGAGAGGGAAAAGTTTAATTTGTAACCCAATGTGTTCACCAAGTCATGGGACATCTTCAGTTAGACCACTTCTGTTCACACTTGTCAAGGCAATGGCTAATCACCAGCATGCAAGCGAGGTTACAAAATGAAAACGTAAATTCTACACATTGGAATGATGAAACATGAATAAAAGCAAAAAGATGATTCCTGTAGAACTAACATGAAAAAACCCACCAAAACCCCCTAAATTTACAATATTCACCGGAGGGAAATTGCTAGAGTATATCTGAACTTACACAAAATGTACTTTAGGGTTATCAGATTGCTAAAATATAAGACCCTGGTCTAAGATACTTTTCTCTTATGAGACTGACTGACCAAAAAGATCACATCCAATGATACAGAAAGAGGCAATTCCACAAGCAGTAATGAGCTCCTCAGAAGTGTTTTACATCCTTTGGAATATATTAAGAAAAAAAAAATAAGAGATAGAAACAAATTAAAGTACATGAAATCAAAACTAAACCAAAGGGAACAGATAAAAGACAATCTCCAATTATCTTAAAATATATTCTATCTCTCATGCTGAGGCAATTACAATTTTTCCCTTGCGACATTTTTCATGCAAATCTACGAGTCTCAGAACAGTTGATCTATAGTACTTTGGCTGTTTTCAATAGGGTTGAACTTTCACCTCTGCTCCTATAACTGTTTGGTGATTAAGACTAATTGACTAGGTTTTAAAAACAACAAAACTCATCCAGTGTCTACTGCAAGATAAGAGTAAAAGAAGACTTTCTCATGTGCTATTTCAATACTGTAGCTAGATCAAAATTATTGTTATCCTGTTAAATTATGTACATAAACACCTACTGGCTCTAATATTTTGCTTTTAATACAGTTCCTTGGCTTGCATTATGAAAACTCAACTATTTATTTTCTAAAATAGTACCCTCTAAATTGTATGTTACAATCAACCAAGTCCTCTGAACCTAAGTATTTTTAACAGCATTTGCTATACTGGGATGACAGGATATTTGGAGGCCATATCCTCATCATTCACAGTAAATAAAAACCAAAAATTCTAAATATCTAGAAGGAGAAGGAAATGGCAACCCACTCCAGTATTCTTGCCTGGAGAATTCCAGAGACAGAGGAGCCTGGTGGGCTGCTGTCTATGGGGTTGCACAGAGTCGGACACAACTGAAGCGACTTAGCAGCAGCAGCAGAAATATCAGAATAATCTTATGTAAAAAACCTGAACCTGAGCACCAGAAAAACACTGGTAATGAAGTTGAAAGAGACCATCACAGGTGGGGAGGTGCGAGAAGGGCAGGCAAGGAGTATAGAGAAATGGAGTTGACAGTGTTGGCTTTTGTGATAAGCACTGTAAATATTATTTGACTTATAAATTGTATACAATTATTACTTTGATAAAAATTTCAAGTTAAAGGAATAAAAGTACACAACAAAAGCAAAAATACCAACCCATAATTTGTTGTCGTTGTTTAGTAGCTAAGTCCCATGCAACTCTTTAGCAACCCCACAGACTGTATCCTGCCAGGCTCCTCTGTCCATGGGATTTCCCAGGCACAGGGCGTTGGCAGGGAATGTCTCCTGAACTCCTTGGATGCGCCAAGGAAGGGAAGTAGAGGAGGCAAGTGTAGGCAGGTGGGAACCATGCCGAGTACATAAAAATACGGGGTTCAAGCTCTAATGCCAACTCACCACTCAAATATCCTAGGGAACAGCATACATTCAATATCTTTTCATACTCTATTTTGCAAATTTAATTTTGTTATTCAATTTGTTCTATTCCAATTATATTTAATTGCATGTCAGAAATGAGTTTAACTTTCAACAGCACTATACATATAATTATTCTACCACCCTTTACCTCTCATTTAGACATAAAAGAAAACCAACATTTCCTAACCACCTGGTGCACATTAATGATAAGATAATTAGACTCCAACAGAGTTGTTTTGTACACAGAGCTACAAAGTGGCATTCAGCTTTAGGTTCTAATATCACATGACATATATGAACTATCTCAAATGAGCATAACACTATCTAATTGGAATTTCTTCTATTTTAATGACTTTATATTTTCATTCAAAACAATTCTGTTCTCAGGCAATAACAAGTATTAGCAAGGATGTGAAGAAGTTGGAACCTTCATAAACTGATGCTGGAATGATTAAAATAGTGCATCAACTTTGAAAAACAATTTGGAAATCCCTAAAAATGTTAAACATAGTTACCATATGATCCAGTAATACCACTCCTAGGTATATACCTAAGAGAACTGAAAGCATACGTCCCCATAAAAACTCACACATGAACATTCATAGCAATGTTATTCATAATAGCCAAAATGTGTGCACAACCAAAACATCCATCAACTGGTGAATGGATAAATAAAATGTTGTATATCCATATAATAACATCTCATTAGGCAACAGGAATGAAATAGTGATACATGTTACAACATGGATGAGTCTTGAAAACATTATAGGAAGTGAAGACAGACAGACACAAAAGCCCATTACTATAAAATGCCCAAATAGGTAAGTGTATATACAGAGAAAGTAGATTGGTGGCAGCTTAGGACTTCAAGGTTGAGGGAAGAATGGGTGAGTTAACTGCTCATGGGCATCAGGTTTCTTGGGGCTGGGGGTAACAAAAATGTTCTAAAACTAGATAGTGATGATGACTGTACAACTCTGAATATACTAACAGCCACTGACCATCTGGTCCCATTGCTTCATGGCAAATAGATGAGGATAAAACAGAAATAGTGGCGGACTCTATTTTCTTGGGCTCCAAAATCACTGCGAATGGTGACTACAGCCATAAAACTAAAAGACGTTAGCTCCTTGGAAGAAAAATTATGACAAACCCAGACAGGGTATTAAAAAGCAGAGACATCACTTTGCTGACAATGGTCCGTATAGTCAAAGGTATGGTCTTTCCAGTAGTCATATACAGATGCAAGAGTTGGACCAAAAAGAAATCTGAGCGCCGAAGAACTGATGCTCTCCAACTGTGGTGCCAGAGAAGACTCTTGAGAATCCCTTGGACAACAAGGAGATCAAACCAGTCAATCCTAAAGGAAATCAACCCTGAATACTCATTGGAAGGACTGACAACTCATTAGAAAAGACCCTAATGCTGGGAAAGATTAAGGGCAGGAGGAGAAGGGTATGACAGAAAATGAGATGGTTGTATGACATCACCAACTCAATGGACATGACTTTGAGCAAACTCTGGGAGATAGCGAAGGACAGGGAAGACTAGCATGCTGAAGTCCATGGGGTCGCAAAGGGTCAGAAACGATTTAGCAACTGAACAACAACTAAATTGTTCACTTTAACAGAGTGAATTTTAATGCTATATGAATAATGTCTCAATAAAGTTATTAAAATAAAGTGATTCTGTTCTTCCCCCAAAAAAGTCCCTTAGGTAATCTCTTTATTTATGAACCTCCATTCCCACCCATCTGCAAGGTAACTGGTCATCCTGTATATTAGTATGTTCCCACCTCAGCATTTCCAGGGAGAGCTCATCCTCATATATTGTAACCATGCATCTCTCACCTCCACTATACTGTTAGTTCTTCCAGGTGAGGCTCACCTCTTAATTATTCAAACTTCTCAGTGCCTGTCTAGATATACACAGAATATATATATGTATGTATATATGTGTGTGTATGCGCATGCTTAGTTGCTCAGTCACGTCCGACTCTTTGTGACCCCATAGCCCACTATGTGACTCTGTCTATGGGGATTCTCCAGGCAAGAATACTAGAGTGGGTTGCCATGCCCTCCTTCAGGGGATCTTCTCAACCCAGGGATCAAACCCAGGTCTCCTGTATTGCAGGCAGATTATTTACCATTTGAGCCACCAGGGAAGCCCAAGAATACTGGAGTGGGTAGCCTATCCCTTCTCCAGGGCAACTTCCCAACCCAAGAATCAAACTGGGGTCTCCTGCATTGCAGGTGGATTCTTTACCAGCTAAGCTATCAGGGAAGCCTATATATATATCTCCTATATATTATATAGATAAAATACTTTATTAAAATTTAACAGGGTAGATATCATACTTAATATATTATTGGGCTTCCCTTGTGGCTCAGCTGGTAAAGAATCAGCCTGCAATGCAGGAGACTTGGGTTCAATCCCTGGGTTGGGAAGATCCCCTGGAGAAGGTAAAGGCTACCCACTCCAGTATTCTGGCCTGGAGAATTCCATGGATTGCATAGTCCATGGGGTCAAAAAGAGCTGGACACGACTGAGTGACTTTCAATTCACATATATCCTATATATATATATAGGATATATATATATATATATATCCATTTATTTCCCCAATAAATGCTTGGGGAACAATGAGTAAAATAAGGCATGATTTCAGAATTAAATTTTAAATTCTGACAAACTAAAATACACCAGATTCCCCAGACTCTGACCATCCTAAAACAGAATAATTACTGGATTCCAGTTAGCTCTGGATTATTTGAAAGATCTACTTTGAAAATTACTGGTAAATAATTTTGGATGTAAAGTTAATTTTCTCTTATATTTAGTAAGTAGCTAGATAATCTAGTAACTCAGTGATTAAGTAGCAATTCACTTTGCTGCTGGTCATAGTTTTATTGATAACAAATATCCTTTTCTCTCTCTAACCAAATAATTTATCTCACTGAAAGAAGTGATATAAACTTACTTCATCTTGCTTATTTTTCCTGCATCCTAATTCATGAGGTAAATGCATAGGGTAACAGTTCCAAAACTGATGCAGTCATTAGGCTGAAAGTAGCACCTGTTATTACTATCATATCAAATTCATCTAAATGGACTGACTTAAAACAATGACAACTTATTTGTCATGAGTCTTTGGATTGCTAATATGACTAATTCTTCTGCTGCTGTCATAGAGGATTGCTCGTGAAGCTGTAATCATCTGGGGGCTTGAATGGGATTGGAAGTCTAAGATGGTCTCACTCACATGTCTGGAATTATTGCCAGCTATTGGCTGGAACACCATGGTTTCCCTCTGTGTGATCTTTAATTGCCCAATAGGCTGGACCAGGCTTCTTCAACATGATGATTGGTGTGCCCAGAGGGCAGAATGAAAACTGTAAGATCTTTCAAGGTATTAGCTTTAGAATAGCTCTGTCCAACAAAATTTTCTGCAATGATGGAAATGTTCTAAAACTATGCAGACCATTAAGGCAATACTAGCCGTGTATGGCTATTTGGTATGCACTTGAAATATGACTGGTATAGTGGAGGAACTGAATGTTAAATTGTATTTAATTGCAATTGGTTTAAATCAAATAGAAATGGTGACATGTGGCAAGGGTTACCATGTTAGACAGCATGCAATCCAGGTAGAAGGAGCTATAATTGCCAAGGTCCTAGGGAAGTGTTTGCCCAGCTTGGCAGGCTGGCACCGTCAGACTGCATGAGTGGCAGATGAGGGTAACTATTTCTGCAAAAGTATTTTATATCATGAAAGTCAGAGGGAAAAACATGCTTTGTTGTTGTTAGGAGAGGTACCTGGTAACCACATCCCTCTTCATGCAACAGAATCTGGCTATGTTGCTGACTCAGGCTTGGCTATCAACCTAACAGTTCTCCGTGTCACAAAGCTTATGCATTTTCTATTCCAGTACATAGGCAGAAAGACCCTAATCCCCCTCCCAGAAAAACATGTGTAAAATGAAGCTTGGGCTTAAAAGCAATAGACCACGATCAGCTGTAATAAGAGGAAGATACGGAATAATTTCAAAAAATACAATTGAAATTATATTTTAAATTATACAATTGAAATTATATTGTATGCTCCTAGATGTTTAATTTAAGGGGATAGAGACTCAGCTACCTCAAGTCAAAAATAAATGGAGGGCATAAGGACTGTCCCATGCCCATAAGAAAAGATTCAACTTCTCTGCCATCCCAAGGTGGCATGGGAATGTAAAATAGAATTTTCCAACAAACATTTCCACCAACATTAAAATTTCAAAACACATATTACATTCACATAGTCTACACAGAAGGGCTTCCCTGATGGCTCAGTGGTAAAGAATCCACCTGCAGTGCAGGAGCCACAGGAGACACAGGTTCAAGCCCTGGGTCGGGAAGATGTCCTGGAGGAGGAAATGGCAATCCTCTCCAGTATTCTTTCCTGGAAAAAATTCCATGGACAGAGAAGCCTGGTGGGCTACAGTCCATGGGGTTGCAAAGAGTCGGACATGACTGAGCGATTTAGCACGAGCACGAATCCATAAAGTATGCCAGGCAACAAGAGAGGACAGCCGTTAATATGCCCATGATCCAAACTCTTAAGGAACTTAGAGTCTGAAGAGAACGCAGTACAAGCAAGAATGTGTTGGAGCCACCAATCTTTAGAGATGTATAAATGGGCATTGAGAAAATAAAGAGGAGCAGGGAAGCAGAGGCAGTTACAAGCAACCTTCTCAAAAATTTGTAAAGTTTGTATTGAAAAAGAAATTGGAATCAATTAAATGTAATTAGGGGAAAAGCAATTCAAGAAAGCAGAATAAACCGGTAAGCTAATTTCGTCTCTCATTGTTTTCCTATTAGGTAGCTTCTGCGTGCTCATTTAAACGAAATGAAGCCCCAGACGTCAGATGGATGAAGACTTGATGTGCATATCAGAATTTAACTACTAAAATCCCAGAGTTTTCAGCTTCAGTCATTTCTATGAACCCAACACCCCTTCAGCAGAGCTCTCCTTTCCTCCCACTTCCCTTCAGTGGCTTCTGCTGTTTTCCCACGAGTGTCTGGCAGCTGGGTAAATCAATTGCTTCTTAGTCAACTTTAAATGCCTAAAGAGAGATTCTCAATGATCCTTCTGAATGGTCGGGGAGCATTTCTCCCCACCCGCTATTAGTTTGTGGGAAGGCAGGGGATTAAGGGATAAGGTGGTATAAAGAAGTGACCCGTGTGGCTTAAGTTAGAAAGTCTCATGAATCAATCAGCTGCTCTTCATTTTCATCACGAAAGATGCGTCACTCACTGGGATGGCTGAATCACTGCCAAGGAAACAGCAGTATTATCAGTTGTTTCTGGTACCACTGACATGGACAAGGACAGGATCCTGCAAGCTCCTTAACATGAACACAGAGTCTGAGAGAACCTAGAGGGAGAAGGGAAATCCCGCCATCTTCTCTGTCCTCAACTGGCAACTTGGTCACGCTGGACTGAGAAGAGGGACAAGAATGACAAACCTATGGGTGTGAACTAAATCCTGGTGTCATCCCCTCCTCTATAAATAACAACTCTCCCCTCTTCTCTCTTTAATCTAAAGGCATTAATCACCCACACTGTCTGTATGTCTGTGCATGCTAAATCGCTTCAGTCGTGTCCGACTCTTTGTGACCCTGTGGACTATGGCCCGCCAGGCTCCTCTGTCCATGGAATTCTCCAGGCAATACTGGAGTGAGTAGCCATTTCCTTCTCCAGGGGATCTTCCTACACCAGGTACTGAACCCAGGTCTCCTGCATTGCAGGTGGACTCTTTATCATCTAAGCCACCAGGCCAATCTAAAGTCCTACCCATAAATCTCAGCTCTTCTCCGAGACCAAGTTTCTTTCCTCAACTTCTATTCACTGTTATTCATGGGGGAAGTACTAGTATTCTTGCCTTGAGAATTCCATGGATGGAGGAGCCATGGGATCGGAAAGAGTCAGACACAACTGAGCGACTAACACACACACACACAAGACTCTTATGTCACTTCAGATTCTTAGAAGGCAAACAATTGTAGTGTCTATTTGTGACCACTTGTTCCAGAATAAAACAGCAATGTAAACTTCTGTGGTGGTAAAAATGGTTAGCCAGGTTACATCACTCATCCTAATTTGGTAGAAATATCAAATTTCTTCAACTGTTCAGTCCAACAAATGGAGACTTTTTTCCTGTACGTATAAGAAACAACAAAGTCAAACACAGCCACCAGTTCACCCTCTTTCTTCTTTTTGGGAGAGAACTTAAGTCAGACATCGTAAAACAACTTTCTAAATTCCCATGCTGACACGGAACACCAGCGTTTTAATTCTAACAATACAAGATGTGCAAGAAACAGGGACAAAAATGAGAAATCACAGGCAAGATTGCCATGAAACTTTACTTCCATGCATTGGTGGAAGCAGAAAATTGGTTCAATCATTTGGATAGTAAGTTGGCAATCTATCAAGAGTCATTACTATGATCATATTGTGTGAAACAAGAATTTCACCTTCGGGACTATATCCTAAAAATGATCCAGAAAGAGCTCCAAACACAGAAGTTTTCATTATAACATTATTTATGATTTAAAAAATGAAAGCAACTTAAATATCTAACACGTGGAAAATATTTAGATTTACTACAGTACAGCTACACTAGGGATCATTAAGGAAGTAACCTTGAAAAATGACTGATTGTGAAAATGACTGCATAGCAATGTGAAGAAATGACACATTCTCAGTGAAAAAGACAGGAAAAAACTATGGACCCTATTAAAACTGTGTGAAAGGTGAATATGTGAAAATAAAATAACCCAAAATGAAAATGGTTGTATTAGAGTAGTAAAATTATGGCCAACATTTTGTCCTTTATTTTATAAGATCTATAATAAATTATTTTCAATTAAAAATTATGCTTTTAAGAAAAGACTGCCAAAAGGAACAAATTACAATTTTTGAGCAGCATTATTAAGAATTTCAAATGTGTTTTAGAAGCAAACTTTTCATATTTATAGCAATCATGAAACTTTTCCATTATGTTTTACATCAATGAGAATCTAGATTTACTTGTAAAATGCAATTCAGGACATCTCTGAAGCTAGAGTTACTTATAAAATTAATACATGACAACATAGTTACAAAATGAGAGACTCCACATGTTTATGCCACTCCCTATTTTTGGCAGGGATCTTAACTCATCTAACTTTTTTTTTTCCTTTCAATATTTATAGCAACTTTATTCACAATTGTTTCAAATTGGAAAAAACTCAAATATCCATCTACTGGAGAATGGGCAGAAAATGTCGATATAATGGAACACAACTCAGCAATAAAGAGGAACAAGATCTTTTAAGAAAAATATGTTCATAGCCACCATGTTCTGTATCTTTTGACTGCCTTCACCTGTTTCTGCCAATCTCTTCCCTCACTTCTGACAACCACCAATCTCTTCACTTTTAAGGTGTCAAATTTCTACACAATAGTGAAGCTCAAGCAGTGGGAGAATCTAGTGGTACTCAGCACAAGAGGGTAAAATAATTAGCTATATTTTAAAATCTACCTCAACAATCAAAGATATTCCGAATCTTTTCCCCTCATATTCTCATTTTGAATAATTTAGGCAGTATTAAGACAGGAAGAAGGTAACCTCTTAACTGACTACAATATTAAAGTGTAAAAAAGTATAATGGTAGTGATAAATTTTCTTACAACTTCAAGCATGTTATTTCCAGCTCTTGAAGAAAGATTGTTGCTTACATTTCTGTCAGCTATTACCTTTATTAAAGATTCAGCTATATAAAGTAGAAATACCTTCAAAATATATTTCTTTTTTGAAAAAAGAGATTACAGAGAGATAAAGAAGAAAAAAGGAACATTCATACCAAAGGACCTTTATTTCTGGGTATTTTCACTCACTCGACATTCAACAAATATTGACTTAGCATCCAGAGTGCCAGAAGTAGACAAAGACACAATGAGTAATTGGATGATTATAAATGCTATGGAAAAAGAGAAAAGCAGAAGAGAATTAGAGAGTTTAGGAGTATTGGGATGGGAATTATAATTCAAGTAGAGAAGTCTAAGTAGGCTTCATTAAGAAGGTGCCATAGAGCAAACATTTGAAAGCTGTGGAGAATTAATCACATAAATATCAGGGAAAAGGTATTCCAGGCATAGAAGTCAGCATGGTGCTGTGACTGAAGGCACAGCATGGTTGAAATCAGCATATAAGAGAAAAAAATAGTAAAATGAGCCGAGCAAGGTGTGACTGGGAGGTAGGTCAGATCATGCAGGGTTTTGGAGACCATTATACGGAGAAGGCAATGGCACCCCACTCCAGTGCTCTTGCTTGGAAAATCCCATGGACAGGGGAGCCTGGTGGGCTGCAGTCAGTCCATGGGGTCACCAAGAGTTGGACACGACTGAGCGACTTCACTTTCACTTTTCACTTTCATGCATTGGAGAAGTTCATGGCAACCTACTCCAGTGTTCTTGCCTGGAGAATCCCAGGGATGGGGAAGCCTGATGGGCTACTGTCTATGGGGTCGCACGGAGTCGGACACGACTGAAGCGACTTAGCAGCAGCAGCAGCATGAGAACTGTAGCTTTCATTCTGAATGAGACGGGAAGTCACTATACACTTCTGATTTATTTGAATATGAATACTCTGGCTGTTGTGCTGAGAGCAACAGAGATGTACCTGAAACTCTGAACAGCTGGTAAGAAGTAGACAGATTCAAAATCTATGTTCTGAACATACAGCCAACAAGATTTCCAAAAGATTTCCAACAAGAGTAACAGACTGAGTATACAAGAAAGTCATGATGGAAGGTGATTATTTTTTTTACCTAGCAGTCAGAATAGGATTCTATCAACTGAAATGAGGGAGACTAATTAGATCAAGTGTTGAGGGGCAGGTTCGGGAATTCAGCTCGGACATACTAAATTGGAGATGTCTTATTAGATTCCCAGATGGAAATGGTATGAAAACATATAAATTTGAGAGTGACCATATAGATGACAAGTTAAACTCATCAGGAGGTCAGACAAATGAACGAACTCATCAGGAGTTCAGGAAGGAAAGAATATAGAGAAGCTGGCATGGCCTGAACCACGATGCCTCTCAATTTTAGAAGGCTGAGGAAAGAAGGAGCAACCAGCAAAGGAAACTGAGAAGGAGCTATGAGTAAGGTGAAAAGAAAATCAGATATAATAGCATCTTAGGAGCCAGGTAGAGAGACAGAAGTGCTGTTAATGAGCCAACAGGAAAGAGAGGACCAAAAATGTCACAAGTCAGCCAACATTAGCAGAGACATAAGTTACGATGAGGGACATATAACTCAAGAGTCAGGGCTCAGGGTGGCTTACTTGTGAAAAGACATGCTTGTGCTAAGTTTAAGAGGCTTGTGTTCTTGTAAAAGTGTTGCTTTATGTATATCAAAACATATACTGTTCTTTTGGATGCAAGCGGCGCTGACTATAAAATTTGCAGAGCCCAGTGTAAAGTGAAATTGCAGGGCCCCTTTTCCAAATATTACTAAGAATTTCAAGATGGAGGCAGCAGAGCACTAAATCAACTGCTGCTGCTGCTAAATCACTTCAGTCATGTCCAACTCTGTGTGACCCCACAGACGGCAGCCCACCAGGCTCCACCGTCCCTGGGATTCTCCAGGCAAAAACACTGGAGTGGGTTGCCATTTCCTTGCGAGCCCTTCAAAGAAGAGAACCTTGTGTGATGGTGACTGCATGGGACACACACCCATGACAGAAGACATCTGAACTATAGTAAATAGAAGTATTGCTGTTACAGCAGGCTTTCTGAGCTTCTGGTTTCAAAAAAGCACTTAACTGCTTACTACAGAAAGCAAGCAGAAAAAAAAATGATACAAACATAAGGAGAATCTGTTAGAATGTAATTTACTTTTCTCCCCAACTTGCTTTCAAAGCTAAATCAGCATATATGGATCTGAAGTCATTATACTATGACAGCAAAAAAGGGCAGAAGAGTCGTTAAATTTGATAGCACTAATAAAACTACGTGGAAAAAGGCAAAGAAAACAAGCTTACTTGTCATTGGTATGCAGACACATTTTTTTTTTTTTAAAGAATCTCCATAGTGTTTTAAGAGTTTTGGTTAACATCCCTGAATGAACATTTAATATATAAATTCATTTTGGTTCCACCCCATTGACATAAAAAATGATGCTTGAATCAGAAGACTAAGTCTGAATGCTAAAACTAAGAGGAATCCTCAAGCTTCTCAAAATAATAAAACACATTTAAAAAATATGTGCATATATAAATGTATCCCTTCATCTAGCAAATATATTCAGTGTTTACTATTACCAGGCACGATATTAGGTCCTGAACTTGTATTCTCTTTCTCCTTCAGCCTTGTTCTAAATATAATCAGAAAGAGAATGAGCAACAACTCTTCCTCTGTTGCATACTCCAAGTCACGCCAAATCATGGCCAGTTGGGAGGATTTTCCCTCCAGGAGTTTTGATAACACTCTTTAGTGAATTTTTATTCCAAGGTCTCTTTCCAGCTCAAAAGCTACATGCTTGCTCTATGGAGCTTTTCCAGACTTCTCAAGTACAAACAGCCTTGACTCATCTGTATCTTCCTGGCTGTGTACACACATTCACATCACAGCGCTTTTGATATCTACTGTAGTCACTTGTTTCTGAGCCTGTTTCTGTCCTTAGATGAAGTCTGTGACAGCAAAAACAGTCTTAGGAATTGACGCATGCTCAGCACCTAGCAAGGAACGTAGCAAACATCAGGTGCAACTTGGAAGTTTCCTGCACGAATAAATGAACTGTTCGATAAATGAAACTATCTCTCGGCTAAATATGACCAAGGCAGTTCATCAGGAAAGGGCTGAATGAAAGGGAGAACCGTATTGCTTGGTTTCATGGACCTCAACTTGCCAACATCTGTTGTCCACTCTTCAATTTCGCCACTAGGCAGTGATAATTATTCGGTTGCCTCGCCTTTCCCTCCAAACTTAGATATTCTATGGCCCTTTGGGGTGAGGTTCTCAATACCCATGTCAGGCTTGGGAGGCAAGTCGACTGCAGTCAGCTGAACGGCCAGGTAGGTGCAGACTCACTCACAGAACTGTTGCTGATTAGGTCTTTCAGACAGTCTTAGTTTACAGACCTTAGATGGCTGTGCTTTTGATAAGAAGGAAGTCAACACAGGTGGCAAAGGCTGAAGGGGAACTTAGGAAATAATATAATCAATTTTAGAAAAAGACCGACTTTTCATATTAGGTAACATTATAACACAGCAAGACCTTGAAATTACAGGTTTTCAGGCAAAGAGTAGCAGGGAGAATAACATATTTAATAGGGAGAATAACCACACACACACACACTCTAAATTTAAAGGTGGCATGCTTCTGTTTTAAAGACAGTATTCAAATTTGTTATTTTAGTGAGTAAACTTGCAAATATATCTTGGCAATTCAGTTTAAGGCCCAAATGTCCTGATTTTTATATAATGAGGTTTGAATATAGGAATTAAATTGAGTTAAGCAAAGGACAGAGTAGCCCTGAAGGAATGGAAAAACTCATAAGATCTTGCACCTGAATCATACGCTTTCAATTATTCTTGGTGATTTCCTTCTCTAAAATTAAACATGCATTATATTGCAGAAAGAGCATTAGAGCTCTGATAACTGCCCCTATATAACTTAATATATATATAGTTATGAAAATGAAGTGCAAATAGCAAAAACTGAATCTGCAATTTTATCCAATCTTCAAGTATCTGACTGAAGTAATTTCATAACATTACAAATGAATACTATATATATTATAGGTGCTTTCTTAGTAATTGCTGATTGAACAATAATCTCACACTTTTGAAAGTGAAGCTACATATAAGGGACTTTATTTCCCAAAAAACTTTTAAAATTATACTGGGTAGAAAAATTAAACTTTGTCAATTTATTCTAAAAGTCATTAGAAATATTATATATTTTATAGTAGCAATTTATTTCAACATTTAAGGGGATTAAATTTGTACCTACATGAGAAAAAAAGATAATATGATTGTATTATTTACCAAACAGAAACCTAAAAAGTTTAGAGCATGATTTCTGCTTAATGTAACAGGTTGACCCTAGATTGTAATGGGAGGCTAGTTCTGCTGGACAGTAAATAACAGATATTATTGTGGTTTTATCTAATTAGCTAAAACAA
The DNA here is from genome assembly GCF_049115385.1 of Moschus berezovskii. NCBI lineage: Eukaryota > Metazoa > Chordata > Mammalia > Artiodactyla > Moschidae > Moschus > Moschus berezovskii. Next base: position 89,288,867 of record NC_142469.1, on the reverse strand, counting down.
CTCATATAGCCTATGACAGTTTTAAACTAAATAAAAATAATCAAAACTACTAAGACGTATTCTCAGCAGTTATGGGAGATGAGACCAGCCACCATTTACTGAGCATTTACTGTGGACCAGGTGCCATGCCAAAGCACCTTTATCATCAAAGCACTTTGACTTATGATTATGATTTAACAAGTTGGCCTATGATGGACTGTTAAAACATTGAACAAAGTATTTATTAGAATTATTGCTGAAAATCTATCAGTGTTCTAAGTCACTGGTTAAAACATCCAAGAAAGTATAGATATTTAATTACGGGTTCAAAATATATTGATGTTTCATAATATCAGTCCCTGGGACATTTACATAACAGAAGGAAAAGATGCCAATCCATGAGTCATGCATTTCCCTGTATAAGACAGATTGTTGAGCCAAGCCTTTGCTATGGGGCTTTCTGCTTGCTTATTGCCTAGGACTGCTACATTTTTCCAGAAGCATCAACCCTACTAGCTTCTTTGCTTTTCTACTTTGTTTCTGATCTACAGAATGTTTGTTGTATTTTGGAGCCCAATTTTGCCATGTTTCATTTTTCTGTTTTTTACATTTTATCTGTAATTGTTAAATTTGAGCAGACAAGGTGCTGTGAAATATGACCTTACCATATCATTCTAACTGAAGTCTCAGAGCCATCACCTAAATATTTAAATGTATATTTCTTCTGGATACAGTCACAAGCATAGAGCATTTAGGTATAAAAATAACTACAATACGTTACTTAAGTAGTGGCTCTGTCTTACTGCCCTCTGTATATTTAGCATCAATTTCAAAATATAAGTCATTCTGTGAAAAGTGGAGGTGGATAGATGGATGGATGAAGAAGTGACTGGCACTGCCATTATCAAAGAACAGTTATAAAAAAGTGTCACTAAATCACTGATATACATATAAAGTACTAGAGTATAAAAATATATGTGGGATTCAGAAAACTTTGAGGATATTTGAGTTCCCATAAATCAACCGCTTTGTATCAGAGGTGACTGAATACATACATCTGAGATAAGCGAGTCTCTTCCCATCTGTGACACTGAAAGTAGACAGGACCCAGGGTAAAGACACGTAAATACAAAATAATGCATATTTTACATTTTATGCATTTGTGTTCTTTTACTTACAAACACTCAAATACTGCCTTTCAAGGCAATTAGATTCATGGTTAAACATATATAATTTGCCTATTACCCTTAAATAAGTTAATGAAAGGCAGTGTATGCACATTAGTTTTATGGGTTTGGCCTTTCCATGATAAGTTGTTTCTTTTATTATGAACAGGAAATAAATCGCCTTCAAGTTCCCAGGCTCATATATTATCCCATATAAATTCTCAAAAATACTGTTGTTTCAATGGCTTCATCCAATTTTTTGAAGAGTTTAAGTTTGCTTAAGGCACCAATAGGCTAAAACAATAAGTATAGGTTATGGTATTAAAACTTAGAGCACTCAAACATAATGAATCTAAGGAAAAATACAAAATGCAGACACACAGCAACTAATATTAAAAATATACTATAAAATATAAGCTTAAGTCCTAGTTTAAAGAATAACTCCAACACCTGTTACTTTACGTACTATTTGTACCCTGCTAAGTGGTCATATATAGTGATGATTAGACAATATGCCCCAAAACTGGGATTACAGGGCTGGTGTGTGTGTGTGTTGGGGGCAGGTGGGGGTGGTAACTGAAACCAGGTCTACCTAAGACCATGTGCTAGGTTCAATAACTCTGTATAGTCAGGTCCAACATAAGGTGTCTCAGAATAGAGAATAATACACCACTGCGTGCTGTGATTCATGGGGTCGCGGAGAGTCGGACACGACTGAGCGACTGAACTGACTGACTGACTGACTGACTGATCCAAGTGAGACAAGCCAAAGAAAGTTTTCAGTGAACTTGAATACATATACTGCTGAGGATATGGGTTAAATCATCAGATGCCTACCTATAATTATTTTCTCCAAATTCTTCAAATAAATCTTAGACATCAGATTTTGACCTTATTGGAAGCAACTTTTGAGTCACCTAACAGTTTTCTGAATGTAGAGACTCTATATCCACCTAAGGTACTGAGACACAGGTTTGTTTTTCACTTTGTATATAATTATGCCACTGGAAATTTTAATGTGAAACTTAAGTGCTAATTAAGTGTAACATCAGCACAGGTGGTTATTTGGGGCATCTGGCCGATGTATATTTTTGTCTTGTCCATAACGTAACATACGGTATCACTTTCTAAATTGATTTTTAAAAGACTTCTGTGCAATGACATTCAAGACTTGCATTTATGTGATCGTATCTCCTGGAATAATTAACAAATCAGAGTAAATTTCTTTGTCTTTTACTTTAAAAAAATCCATCTAGTAATCTCGAGACATTCTAATTGAGCATGCAGAGATTATATCAAATTTATTCAACTTCTCTAAATAGTACTGTGTGATTCAAAATAAAGTAATTCAGATAGCCACCTATAAAATGAGTGTGTTTGAAACCAAATACAAGGTCTCCCCTCTTTCTAAGGGAACATTTCAGTGAATAAAATATCTTGCCTAATATTAATATCAAACCACTCAAGGGTTAAATTTCATTGTTCTAACTAGGTAAGTCAAAAGGCAAGAGTTCTTTGAAGTTAAAACAAGTTTTTTTAACTTTATTATGACAATTAAAGACGTAAAATAGCAAGTTGGTTAAAAAAAAATACAGAGTTTGTAATAAAAGGATAAACTAAAAGACTAAATGCTAAATTTAATGCTAAGCATATCTGTAAAAAATTAATTTAAAAAATTATTTTGTGTTATATTTAAAGCTACACCATAATGTTATAATTGAAGAGAACTCTACAACAGTTGGACTGTGAAGAAAGCTGATCGCCGAAGAATGGATGCTTTTGAACTGTGGTGCTGGAGAAGATTCTTGAGAGTCCCTTGGACTACAAGGAGATCCAACCAGTCCATTCTAAAGGAGATCGATCCTGGGTGTTCATTGGAAGGACTGATGCTGAAGCTGAAACTCCAATACTTTGGCCACCTCATGCGAAGAGTTGACTCACTAGAAAAGAGTCTGATGCTAGGAGGGATTGGGGGTAGGAGGAGACGGGGACGACAGAGAATGAGATGGCTGGATGGCATCACCGACTCGATGGACATGAGTTTGAGTGAACTCTGGGAGTTGGTGATGGACAGGGAGGCCTGGCGTGCTGTGATTCATGGGGTCGCGGAGAGTCAGACACGACTGAGCGACTGAACTGAACTGAACTGAACTACAACCCATTAACAAAAAAAAAAAAATGGTACTAAATGTGCATATGAACTGAAAACATGCATAGCATTATAACCAAGGGACCAAAGTAGGCGGTTAGAGAAACGGATGATTAAGCAGCCAACCAGAGACCTGGGACGGCAATGTGCAGTTCACAGTTGAGCTACAAACCTTGCTGGCAATGATTTCTCACAGCACAGAGAAGACACAGGAACTCCAAGGTGGAGAATTACAAACCTAAGTTCTCCCTGCCTGCCAGCCCCGTGTCTGTTTTTTGTACCAGTGTCCTTCTTCTGTGTTACAAACTGCCAGACACACACTAAGTAAATGTTAAGTATTTGCTAGAAGTGAAGGAAGGAGGAAGGAAAACTCAGATACGAAATCATATGCTTCCTATAAATAAGAGGACTGGACTGAATTATTTCTTGGGTTCCTTTCAGTCCTAACTATTGATAATTCTAAGTTGTACACACACACACACACACACGATTTCCTTGATAAAAAGCATCTGAAGGCCGGGGGAAAAGATATCTCCAAATATCCAGGAAAGAAAAATCTTGCCTGAAACATAGAGCTACCACAGGTACATCCAAATGGATTTTGATTTTAAGAAAAGACTGAGAATAGAATACTGGCAAGGCTGAGGTTTTACTACACTCAGACTATCTATGTCTATAGCCGACAAAGTTCAGTAAGAAAAGTAAACTAATATTACATGTAGATATCACATCTTTATATATTGCCTTATTTGTACTAACACACAGTGATTCACCCTAATTGTAATAATTTATGGCAATTAGAAACATTACTCTTGGCAGTTAGGAAAGAAAGTTACTTTTGACTGAATGTGACAGTATTTGTAGACAGGGCTTTTAAAGAGCTAACCAAATTTAAATAAGGTCATTCATTAGGGTGGGTCCTAATCCAGGATAACAGGGGTCCTTACAAAAAGAGGGCATTTTGACCAGTTTTAAGATACAGATACCCACAAAGTGGACATCACGTAAAGACACAGGGAGAAGACGGCCATCTACAACCCAAGGAGAGGGGCCTCAGAAGAAACCCACTCTGCTTGCATCTTGCCTTCAGACTTCTAGACTCTAGAAATATGAAAAAATAAATTTCTGATGTTTAAAACACCTATTTAGGAAATTTGTTGTTGTGGACCTAGCAAACGAATACACCTCCACAAACTTCACTCTAAAATCTATTGCCTAAGTTATTTCTTCTAGCATCTTCACCTTAGTTCTCAAAGTAAAATATGAAGCTTTTATCAAAACATTAATAATATATAATATTAAGAGAACTTGTAGTTTTGGATCATTGATAAATTTAGAAGGTAGACTATGATAAAACATGTTCTACAATCTAGAATCAACATGAACCTGTACAAAGGAAAACTAATTTCCTACCTCAAGATTTCAGTCTTAATCAAAATGGTAGTGGAGTCACAAACATTTTATTCCTTAACAAAACAATTCTATTAGAATACCTTTGTATTATTCCATTTCGTCACTAATATCTGAATCCTCAAAATGGGTATATGAATAATCAATAGAAGACAAAGCTGAAAAAAGTATGGAGACATTGATTTTTTAAATCAGTAATTTTAAATCTTCTATCATTATTATTACATACTGTATCTTCCTTTTTATCTCAGTCTTAGAGCTATTTCTATACTATATTCTCTTTTCAAGTACAAAGAGAAAATTTACCCAAATGGTAACTTGAATAACCTGATCACAAGCATTTGAAATAAATTTCAGGATCTTATCATTTTGCATTGAAGCCTTATAACATAGAGGTCATCTTCCTTTAGAAGAAGCATATGTTAGTGTTTGTCATTTTTTAAAATGGGAACAGAGTTCTAACATCACAGCAAAATGTAAAGATTGAGAATAAGAATTTGTGTTGCATGTGAAGAGTAAAACAATATAACAAAACAAGGTGATATGCGATATATGAGAAAATGGGTATGAAGAGATATAAAATAAATGAATGGAAAGTTAATGAGGCAAACAATTTAAATAATTCAAGGACATAAGAGTCAATGTGTCACTTGATAATATTCAGTATATCTGCTTTTCGAAGTAAAAGTACAAATTTGCATAGAGAGAGATATTTGAACACAATAAAAATGCAACAAAAAGTTTAAGATCAAAAAAAAAAAAGAAAGAAAGAAAACCCCACAAACCTGTAAAACAGTTTTAAACACAATGGTGTTCATTTGCTTTCGGACTTGTATCTATACTATTTTCTCACTACTATAAGTCCTTATTTTTCTCCACTTTCATTTAATAAAACAAAATAGATTGTAATTCTTTATGACTCTGTAACTGCTGAATTTAAGATTAATGTAGAGTACATATTTCCCCAATATAATATATTAACATTTTAAAATCTATAAGGAATAGATAAATTTCATGATCAGCTAAGCATAATATTAAGCTTTAGATACCTGCAACATTTGAAAAACTCTTCAGTTAAATATGAAGAGAAAACAATCTGAAACAAAAGGGAGCAAGTCATGCAATTTCAATAAGGTGCCTAAATACTAGTAATAAGAAACAGAGGGAGGAAAAAAAAATCCTGTCATAATTGGTTCCACTAACATATTTATTTTATTTGGAATATTTACTTCACAAAATAAAAATGAACAAAGAAAGGTACCCACTGTATGTGGTCAACTTACTTTACAATGATCATACTGGAGTTGTAAGGCTGGGACATCCCCTCCAATAGGCATTTGTTTCTTAAGCTCTTCATCTTTCATATTCAGCCATTTGATCAGTTCTTCTAAAGACGTCAGCAATCTGTTCCATTTCTCAGCACTGGCCTCCAAATGAGCCCTGTTGAGAGATAACACTGACCACAATTAGACATTTGAAATGAATCTGAAAAATCATATACCCTTCTTTGGCCTAATATCTTGTATAATCAACTAATGTTCACATCTAAGAAAGAGACTGACACTTTATAAAAAGAATATATGTTTCATGTAAGAAATAGTTCTTTTGAATAAGCTAGTCAGGATGTGTTTGCAATATGTCAAAAGTTAAAATATACACCTCCATGTCACAAAGGCATCTACGAGGCTTTCAAGAAGAATGTCCATGACATAATGCAAAATTAAGCAAGTTTCAATAGTTTATGTATAGTGTATATGCACATTCAAATGTAACTTTTTTCATTTCTTCTATCTATATAGGAAGAGAGGTATACAAGAAATTATATGCATATAAAATGTTTAGAAAGATACATACCATATATAATTACTACTGAGAGCAAAATAACCACTTAATTTTTATATATTTTGGCACTGAGTATATGCAACAGTTTTATGTGATTTTTCTTTCCAAGAAAGCTAATTTTGAGAGGGATAACTAATGTCTTAATTTCTCTCATAGTCAAACACATTACTGAAAGCAGAATATCACCAATATTTATCTCAGAATATTGAAAAACAATAAGACATTACTTGAACAGAACACTATTTGGTTTATGGATGACTGATGTCCAGTGACATACGTCCACTGTGAAAAGAAAATAATTGGTCAAAAACATTGATTGCAGTATTTATACTCTGAATTAAAGATAAGGTCATTGATTTCAGTAAAAAATTTTGTTTTTAACACAAAGTACCTTCAGATTCTTAAATTGTGAACTTATAATTAGGGAACTATATTTAGGAAATACATTTTTATGTGATGAATATTTAAATAAGAGAAAAGCCTTTGAAAATAGAAATGTAAACAAAAGACAAATTTGCTAGTTACTCCTGTTAGAGCCTTGGTGAAAGCCCAGTTATACAGCCTCAAGCCCACACCACACGGGTTTAAAAGGATAAATCAGTCAAAAGCAATTCAAAAGACTCAAGGAATCAGTGTTTCCTCATGCTTGCAGCAGACAGACCATGAACGTGGCCTTACAAGCTAAACTGATGAAATGGAATTACCTTGACTGTCCCTGACCTTTCAGAATGAGAGAGGCAAGGCTAATGGAGACAGGCATAAGCCTTGTTACGTAACAGCTTCCAAAGACTAAAGATTCACGATAGATAAAGATGACTCATTTGGGGCAACCCCAGGTACATGCAACCTCTGTTCACCAGGCTTCACATCCTTTCATACACAACTTTCACCATAACACTGGCTCATGATCCACACTTCCACAAAACTGCTGCTTTACTGAATGGTATGAAACAAATCAACCAAGCACAACGCCTGTCTCTCAGACTGAGCGGTGATTTCTTTTTTGGGAAAGGAAACCTGAACCTTTGTCTCAAAGGTCTTGTTTAAAAGTTCACAATGTTTTCAGAAGAACAACTACGTATCTCTGATTTCTAGTTCATCTCTAATTCCTGAAACAATGGCCACAGTCTAGCAGCCAATATTCTTGACTAAAAGAAAAAAAATGGTACTTCTGCATGTCTCTAAAATACCAACAAACTGCATTCAGTCAAACACAAAAAACCAACTGTCTTGCAATCTATTTATAGTTCCATTGTCAGTTGGTTAATATAAGACAAACTCTTCAAACAACAAAATTCTGTCTTATAAAACCAAGATATGAAATAATTTGTTTAAAAATTATAAATACAGAAAGAAGTTTGAGGTATCTTATAATTTAAAATTTTATTCTATTCTCTTGCATTTAAAGTCTTTTCTGTTCATTCTATGGGTGCTAAGATTGACCTCACATTACAAACTTGTACTGTAATGAGATCCCAGTTCTGTTTGAGGGCCAACTTTTCTGTGTTCACACTGATTAATTTTAGGCCAAATATGTAATTACCTATCCCTGATAAATAATAATTTTACCTGGCACAGATCATAACTAAACTATTTCTATTATGCAAGTGAAAGTTGCTCAGTCATGTCCAACTCTTTGCATACAGTCCATGGAATTCTCTAGACCAGAATACTGGAGTGGGTAGTCTTTCCCTTCTCCAGGGGACCTTCCTAACCCAGAGATCGAACCCAGGTGTCCCACATTGCAGGTGAATTCTTTACCAGCTGAGCTACAAGGTAAGCCCAAGAACTGGAGTGGGTAGCCTATCCCTTCTCCAGCAAATCTTCCTGACCCAAGAATCAAACCAGGGTCTCCTGCATTGCAGGAAGATTCTTTAGCAACTGAGCTACCAGGGAAGATATTAACTGAAAATTCCCTCTTCCAGTTACAAAACATTTTGTCAAGTATATTTGACAGTTGGTGCAATTTCTTTCCAATATTTTTAAATCCCCCAAATAAATATATAAATAAATATCAGCTAGAAATCAGAAGTCCTTAGTCAATCAATAAATGCTTGAGTATCTTGAGTGTCTTTGTGTGCAAAACACTTATGCACACACCCTGACCTCTTATTTTAGATTATTTGATCCTGCATCATCAATATCTATAGTTTAACGCTTTAATCAATAACCAAACCAGACATTACATTCCTTTGAAATTCAGTTACATACTCATTGTATTGAAAAGCATGCAAAAGTCTTTTCCAGTGCAATTAACTTTTTGACTGCACAGGGATAATGAAATTGATCACTGAAATCTATGGCATACAGGACCTGAATAACTCTTTATAAAGATGAAGGAAACACATTTTTAAGAGAGATACCGAAGTAACTTTGAAATAAATAAAGATAATATTTGCGTATGTGCTTCTCAGAATCTTTCCTTTCCGTTAAGAAACAACAAGCTGATCTGACAGAATCTTTGCCTGGAAAATCTGTTCTGGTTATTCTCTGATAGATTATAAATATGTGTTTAGTGGATTACTACCATATGTCCAAATAAATGTATGCTTCTGTAGCAGCCTTCAGTGTCCTAGTTTCAATTTAATTCTTTCATCTTTCAAGATGAAAGCCTTTTCTTGGGCACTGGGTTGAATGGTTTACAAAGAGAAACCTTACCTTTGTGTTTGTTGTAGTTGTACTTCTTTAATTTTACTTTAAACTTTCTGAAGCTTGTATTTTCCCAAGACTACAGATAGTCAGTCATCAATCATGCTTTCAGAATCATCACTTAAACCATTTCTTTATCCCACACATATCTGCAGGCACTCACATTTTGGATAACAGACTTATTATACCCTCGCCTGCTTCAGTTCATTTTTTGGGTATCTAACATGTGCAAAGCAACAGATACTCTCATTGTGCTATTAACCCAGAGTGATGTCTACTACAGAAAATGCTTTACAAAAGTTACTTTGTTTAGATTGAATCACTTATTTTACAACTCTGTAAACAATTTTAAGTGATCAGTTATTTTTAAAACTATAACATGAAAACATTTTAGAAGGTAAATAATCATTAAAAAGACACCTCATCATTTAAATATGGTAGAAAAGGAACTATGGATAAAACTATGTATTAATATATATTCTAAACCATTTATTTTAAGCCCAAAAAACTACTTATTATGTCTCTCAAAGAAGTATTTATTCCTTTTTCCAACATACAGATACAAAAAAATGAAAAAAATAAACAGTATAAGAGGGACATCTAATAAAATAAAATATAGTTTTTCATTTTTTTCAATAAAAGTAAACATCTATAGAGCACTTGCTCTGATATCAGGCACTACACTGTTTCAGAAATATAAGGTTCTAGGGTCAAGTTAGGAGAAAGAGAAGTAAACCAAATATACTCTGAGATAGGAAACCTCCTAACAACTCTCCGCAGCAACTACAGCTCAGAGAAGGAAGAAATTTGCCCAAGAAGCCATGGTGAGAATTTGGAATATTCATACTTAATTCTAAGCCCTTTATACTATGTTGCTTTCATCATGGAGAACACTCAAGAGGGCGGACAGAAATTGCCCAGATATATATGTAGACAAGGAAAGATAGTAGGTCTGCCAAAGAATTTGATGATTCAAATTAAGAGGAGTAAAGATATACTATCCCTTATTGTGTAAGGAAGGAATCGTGCTTGTGTCTGTGCTCACTTGCTCAGTCGTGTCCGACTCTTTGTGACTCCATGGTCTGTAGCCCACCAGGCTCCTCTGTCCATGGGATTCTCCAGGCAAGAATACTGGAGTGGGTTGTCATTTCCTACTTCAAGGGATCTTCCGAACCCAGGAATCGAACCCATGTATCTCATGTCTCCTGCACGGGCAGGTGGATTCTTTACCACTGGTCACCAGGGAATGCACAGAATTAAATATCCACTTCGGCATTCTTACTACACAGAAACTTTTATTTCATGGTAAAACCCATAGATTATAAATTGAGTTATAATGAAAAAAAAAAAAAAAAAACCTTCATTAGTGCAAAAGTCACCGGTAACATTAAATGTGAGTTATTCCTGCTCCCAGAAAAGGAATTAAGACTGACTACGAGAAAAAAGTGGAGTTCTCAGAATTCAGACTGTTCTGAAAAGAACACCAAAGCTGTGCTTCCAACATTGTAGCAACCAGCAACATGTGACTATTTCAGTTTAAAGCTTAAGGGGGACTTCCTTGGTGATCCAGTGGCTAAGACTCTGAGCTCCCAGCACAGGGGGCTCAGGTCTCGATCCCTAATCAGGGAACTAGATCCCATATGCCGCAACCAAGAGTTCTCATGCTGCAACTAAAGATCCTGCAGAAAAAAAAAAAATCCCATGTGCCACAATTTTAAGACCCAACGCTGTCAAGGAGTCAAATAAGTATTAGATCTTAAGGTAACTAAAATAAGTAAAATGGGGAATTCGGTTCACCAGTTGCACTTGCCACATTTCTAGTGCTCAAGTTTCCACATACGGCTAATGGCTACTGTAGAGAACATGTCCATCACTGCAGAAAGTTCTACAGAAAAGCACTCAACCAGAGGGAAAAATAAAGAAAGCTGAAGAATCTTCTTCTATGGGATTTGAGAGAAGAAAATTTTAGTAGTTTTACAACATGGCTAGCAAAATCAATTAGCTTAAGTTAAAAGTGGTGAGGATAACATTGTAAAAGTGTGGTAACATCAGATATAATGATGATGTTAAAGGTTAATCTTCTCTAAGGGCTTTAAAAAAGGTGCTCTGAATCTTTAGGAGGCTCATAAGGGAAGGGAAGATAGAATTTTATCTTTGAACTCTGTTTTCATTAGATTTGACAATTTCACTGGCCTTTGAAACCATATGTTAATAAGGATCTATATTAAACATCATTTAAGCTGATAAGTAATTAATATAATTCTAAATGACACAAATGTAACATAAAAGTTTAAGCCATGGCATTCACATTACTGAATTTATTAGTAATTTCCAATTCACATTTTTTCCAGGAGGTAAAATATTGAATACACTGTCAAAGTTCTTAACCACCTATCTTCTAGCTCAAGTTTCAAGTTACTAGCTATCTCTATATCCATCTAAGTGGAATATATACTTGTAAGCATTGTTTTTTGATTGCAAAAGAATAGTTGGCAAATTAGATGTTACTATTTTAAAGGTGTAGTCGAAGTTATCTGCAAAGACTTGAAAATAATATTTAAGATATTAACCCAAGGCGTTGAGCCACATATAATTCCATAGTTCTAATGACCACATCGTGGTCAAAGGAGGTAATATCAAGCATTTCTTATAGGCATGTGGAATGTTCAATAAATATTGACTGTCATTATGATCTTTGACAGATATTCTCTTTTCTAAAAATGATGATAAATTGCAGCAAATACTTTCTGCCACAACAATACTGACTTCAGCACAATTACAGCACAATTTGAAAAAAGAACGTACAGAAAGGACATCTTTTTGATAGCCTTATTTTCCGAAAAGAATGAAGCAAAGCTGCATGTCACAAAGGAGATTTGGAAAGGTATTGGGAGTTAAAGAGGAATCAAAATCTTCAAAAGTGGTGAATGATAGAAAATCATTCAGAATCACAACACCAATTCTAAGTAGAAACTGTTAAATTATAGTTGAAGAAATTTTACCATTTTTCACTTTCCATTGCAACACTAGGGAGTCCAGAATTTAGATCAGGGGATAGGGAAGGTGTAGTCAACAGAGCAGCAGAGGCTGGAAAAGCAGACAGGAAGTTCAAGGAAGATAGGAATTTCAAAGCCATGACATTACTGAAATGGCTTATAATGAAATCCAAGCTCAGTAGAAGGGGCTGATGAAGTCTGAAAAGAGGGAAGTTTTTAGCAACTAAAGATAAGGAGAAAGATGGACAAGTTGGGGAAGAAGAAGGAAAAATCAACAGAAAGCTAGGAATTCCACAGTTAAAAATATTAGTGGATGTGTGTTTTTAAACAATCTTGTTGAAGTTTTGTAGATTCATTATATATACAGAATAAAATGATAAAGTTGGAGGACAGTCTATGGTAGGATGGTCCTGGTATATAAGAAGCTAATGGAGGAAGGCCCTCTTCAAAAAATCCATAACTTTCCTGTGAAAGACTGTTTTTCTACTGATGATGTTCTAAACAATCCTGATTTGCTACAACGGAGGGCTCTTCTCCAACTAACATGGTAAAATCAATGGCACTCAGATGTTCACGGCCTGATGGGATGTAATAAAATAAAATGTGTGTTTTGAAAACAATTTGCCCTTGCTCTCTTAAGATTGATTATCCCAGGGATACCAAGATAACATGGGGTGTTAAGTGAGTCCAGGCATGGCCAGATCAATGGGGCTTAGAACCAAAATGGGAATAAAAGCATTTACAGATAAAGTAAAAAGAAACTGAGAAGTCAAAATATAGCAAGTTATCACGAGAGATATCAACACCAAGGATGACATTGAAGAAAGGATGGAAAATAAAAAGGAAGTCAGATGCTCAAATCAATGACTGAAGTAGAAGAGTGCCCTCCAGACCAGGAGCAAGCAGGAATAAGACAGTGAGAGGGTAGAATAATGGATGTATTGATTTCTAAGGACAAGTTGTTGAGAGGTGCAAAAGCAATGCTTAAGAAACCAATGAGGCTGCCAACCTTCTCTCTTAACCCGGGGCAGCAGGACTCTTGTTCAGCCAGTGTCTGCTGGCGCCATATTGAGAGTTTATGACTAGCATTCTAATTGTTTGCTGTCCACAGTAGTAGCTATATATTAGATTCTTCTTGTTGACTGCCAGGTGAGGAAAATGGGAAAACTGAACTCTATTAGAGTGTTTTAAGTAAAGCAGGGAATTAAGGGGACAACACTCAACTTTGAAGAAAAGTGATGGGAGAGTTTACAGAAATATTAAAAACAGAGGAGAATTTGCTCACAATAGAGGCCAGTGCAAGGGTAGATTATACTTTAAAATAAATGAGAATCAAGAACACAGAAACAGAAATTCATAGCGCACTCAGCACGCATTATTTTCAGTAAGCACTGAAGCAGGCAGTTGGTTGGCGGGGGGGAGGGGGGTTTTGTAGATTACTCTACACTTTTGTTAATGAGAACACGTGCCCACCCCAACTCTTTGGGAAGGGATTTTCTCACTAACTAAGCACACTCCTGGCCACTTCTCCATCCCTATAGAGGGAGAGTGAGGAATCTGATTTGTAGATTTGGGGAATAACCATATATATTTAGATCAGCCCAATCTTCCCTTTTGAGTACAAACCTGCAGAGACTGAGTTCTTTTCTATCCTTCCATGTAGGATTTCCCACATGGGAGACCATAATGTCCAGTAACTGCTGATGATTCTGCCTGCTTATGGAGTTCAGTTAACAGTTTCATTTAGCTCTTACTCTAAGCTACCTCTTATAGCCTGGCTTCTGTCAGTAATTAACATGACACTACTGTTATCACTTGTTTTTACTTTTCTTTACCTTTTCTTCTGAATGTAGCCAGGAAAGAAGGATGTTAGTTCTCAGAAATTCCTAATATTAGTGACCAAGAAAAAAGATGGGGTAGGGGGACTTTATATGTCTTTTGAACTAATTAGTTCCAAACATAATGGTAATCAATGAGAATAATAATAATGAAAAAAAGGAAGTGAACGTGTTAATCACTAAGTCATGTCCAACTCTTTGCGACCCCATAGACTGTAGCCTGCCAGACTCCTCTGATCATGGGATTTTCCAGGCAAGAATACTGGAGTAGGTAGCCATTCCCTTTTCCAGGGAATCTTCCAGACCCAGGGCTCAAAACCGGGTGTCCTGAATTGCAGGTGTCTTTACTATCTGAGCCACCAAGGGAATAGTTAACAATTATTCAGAGATTACCATGTGTTTTAGGCACTTTATAAAGGCTAATTAAATCAATTATTCATGATGACTCTATAATGAAGTTATTCTTCATATCCCTATTTTGCACATGAGGAAATACATATTGGGTTACTAACCTCCTCCACAGTGTCACAGCTGCCAAAGACAAAACCGGTATTTAAATCTAGGTGGTCTAGCTCCAGAGAATTAACGCATCCTGTACTTCTCTCTGTGGTGTGCTTCCTATATGAAGGCCCACTACTAAGAATAATGAATCATTTTATCTTTTTTTAATTGAGATATAAGTGACATATAATATTAGTGTCAGACGTACAACATAATGATTCAATCTTTTTATTGATTACATGCCATAGTCATGATAAAATACTGATTATATTTCCTGTTTTGTACATTATATCCTTGAAACTTATCTATTTTATACCTTAATTCTCTTTACTATCTTTTACTATCTTAATTCTCTTTATCCCCACTTCCCTCTGATAATCACCAGTTTGTTATCAGTAGTGAGTCTGTTTCTATTTTGTTATATTTATCCAATCGTTTAATTTTTTAGATTCCACATGTAACTGAAAACATACAGTATTTGTCAGTATATGTCTTTGTCTTACTTAAGTAAGCATAATACCCTTAAGGTCATAAATATATATATATATATATATATACACACACACACATATATGGTGTTGGTGGTTTAGTTGCTATGTCATATCTGTCTCGTGACCCCACAGACTATAGTCTGCCAGGCTCCTCTGTCCATGGCATTCTCCAGGCAAGCATACTGGAGTAGGTTTCCATTTCCTTCTCCAGGGGATCTTCCCAACCCAGGGATCAAACCTGAGTCTCCTGCATGGCAGGCAGATTCTTTACCGACTGAGCTACGAGGGAAGCTATGTATATATATGCTATATATGTGAGGTCATATAATGTATAATCCACAATATGTTTGTGTATAGTGGCTCAGTGGTAAAGAATCCACCTGCAATGCAGAAGCCACAGGAGACATGGGTTCAATCTCTGGGTTGGGAAGATCCCCTGGAGGAGGGCACGATAACTCCCTCCAATATTCTTGCCTGGAGAATCCCCATGGACAGAGGAGCTTGGCAGGCTACAGTCCATAGGGTTGCAAAGAGTCGGGCATGATTGAAGTGACTTAGCGCGCGCATGCACGTGCTCTCTCTCTCTCTCTCTCACACACACACACACACACAGTGGAATATTACTCAGGCCCCAAAAAGAATGAAATTTTACCACTTGTGACAACACGGATGGACCTCCCCAGATGGCACTATTGGTCAATCTGCCTGATAATGCAGGAGAAGCAAGAGATGTGGGTTTGATCCTGGGCCGGGAAGATCCCCTGAAGTAGGAAATGACACGACACCCCATGCTAGTATTCTTTCCTGGAAAATTCCATAGATAAAGGAGCCTGATGGGCTGCAGTCCTTTAGCTACTCTTTACAGGGCTGCAAAGAGTCAGAAACAACTGAGCAACTGAGCACACACACACATATACAATTATATGAATATCTATAAAAATATTCTTTTGTATGTGTATATATACATATATATAAAATCTTCTTTATGCAGTTAACAGTTGATGAACATGTAGGCTATTTCCTATATCATGGCTATTGTAAAAAATGCTCCTATGAACACTGGAGTGCATATATCTTTTTGAAGTGGTGTTTTCACTTTCTTTGGCTTTACAACTAAAGTGACTGTAATCAAAATAGTATGGCACTGTCACGAGAACAGACATATATCAATGGAACAGAATAGCCAGACATAAGCCCATGCACAGAAGGTCAATTGATCTACGACAAAAGAGGCAAGACTATACAGTGGGAAAAAGACAGTCTCTTCAATAAGTAGTGTTGGGAAAACTGGACACTACCCAGGAAAAATGAAACTAGACCACTTTCTCACATTGTATCTAAAAATAAACTCAAAATGGATTAAAGATTTAAAGGTAAGATCTGAAACCATAAAACTTCTAGAACAAAACATCTATGCAGTATATTCTTTGGTCTTAGCAATATTTTTTGCGGGTGATTTGTCTCTTTAGGCAAAGGCAACAAAAGCAAAATTGAATGACTGGGATCTCATCAAAGTAAAAAGTTTTTGCACAGAGAAAGAATCCATCAACAAAATGGGAGAAGATATTTGCTAATATGTCCCATAAAGGGTTAATATCCAAAATAGATAAAGAGCTCATATAATTCAGTATAAAAACAGTCCAATTTTAAAATGGGCGGAGAAGCTGAATAGGCATTTTTTTCCAAAGAAGACATACAGATGTCCAACAGGCACATGAAATATATTCCACATCACTAATCATCAGGAAAATTAATATCACTTCACATCTGTCAGAATGGCCATAGTCAAAAACAAATAAATAACAAGTGCTGCTGAGGACATGGAGACTGTTGGTGGGAATGTAAATAGGTGCAGCCACTGTGGGAACAGTATATCAGTACTTCAAAAAATTAAAAATAGAACTACCATAGGATCCAGCAATTCCACTCTTGTATTTATCTGACAAGGTCTCTTAGCATCTCTCCTTGTCTTTAGAACTTTGCTTACCTAATAATGCATCCTCCATAGTTGTGTGGGAGGTATCTTTCCAAAGCTTATTTTTCAAATTTTATAACCAGTGGAATGGAGCACACTACACACAGGTGTTCCAAGATTCTGTCTTACCTCTCCCTTCACCCTTTTCTCTAGTCACAATCTTTCCTCTCTACATCATCAGCAAATTCTATTCTCACTCAGATTGAACTTCTTAACTGTTTGGTGAAAACACAATGTTATTTCCAACCTCCTATTTAGATGTCTTTCTCTAGTCTTCAACCAGTCCATTTGGGGATGGATGGCATCACCAACTCGATGGACATGAGTTTGAGTGAACTCCAGGAGCTGGTGATGGACAGGGAGGCCTGGCGTGCTGTGATTCATGGGGTTGCAAAGAGTTGGACACGACTGAGCGACTGAACTGAACTGAACTGATACATCTTTCAAGGCTCAGCTTAACCATCACCTCTTTTTTAAAGCCTCTGATGAGCATCTGAAGGGAAAGTAACCACATCCTCCTTTGGACCCATCTTATCCTGAATAGAACTGTGAAACCTCTATTAGTAGGGGCTATAACTTAATTATGATTAGCAATGTCTCAAACTTAGAAGTTCTCATTAAATGCTTGAATCTTCAGAGATGGGTAATGAGGCTGAAAATTATTTTAATTCATTATCACATTAATAACACATTTTACTGGAATGTATGATTCGTCTTGATGCAGAAGTCCACTGACAAAAGCTTATTCTCCCATCTTCTAAAAATAACATCATTTATTAGATAATATTCCAACAATAATTTATGAATTCTTCCTTTCCAGGTTAGAAAAAAAAAAAATGTGACTTGACAGGCTTAGTCAATAAAGGCCATGAAGAGTCAAAGAAGGTTTTTGGTCTTCATTAAATTCTCCTTTCTGAAGAACTCATCCTCCAAACTCAAAATGTCAGCACCACATGCAAAATCTTCACCAGGGCCAGCCCTGTGGCTTTCAGCTTGTTAAACTTGTTGGTTTTTCTAGAACCTCAGTGAACATTTTTCACTATGTTTACACTTCAAATCTTTTTATTTATATTTATGGAGAACAGAAAAGGGAAAACCAATGGGATCTGGCTAGCTAAAAATTCAGTTTTAAGCAAGCATAAGTATATCTGTTCAGTGTATAACACTCCCTAATTTTCCTCTCTTACTGGAAAAAAGCAGTGGATGGATAAAGTCCAACAGGCTCTTTACACAGAGGCTTCCACAATCATGCTACATTGCCTCCTTCTTTAAGTGGAAAAAGAAGCACAAATCTCCCTTCACGAGTCTTAAAGAATAAAAAACCTTTTGGGATTTCTCTTCCTCAGAAAGAAAATTTTAATTAAAAAAAAATTCATTCAAAGATTTCTGCTCTATATGAAGTAGTCTATGAAATGCAGAAGCCAGTTGAAGCAGATTCCCTGAGCCCCTTTATGCAAAAAAAAATAAAACTAGATGCTACAAAGACTTAATATAGATTAAGGAACTACCAGATTACCACAATCAATCTTCACAGTAATCATGTGGGCTAAATATTTATATCTTGATATTTAAATGAGAAAACCAAGGCTCAGAGAGACTAAGTGACTTGCCCAAGATCAGTAAGTAAATAGTAAAGTCAAATTCAAGATCATTTGGCTGAAGGTTGTACATTTTACAAGACATCATACTCTTTCTGAATTTTAAAATTTAAGAAACCAACCCAGGTGCAAGATCCAGGTCTTTATACCAACATTCATCTTTTGTACCTTTGCTCAATAACATATTCTCAGTCACTTTCCGCTAAACTCATATCTAGTTAGGTATTATCCACCATTCAGTAAACATAATTCTTAAATGTTCTTAACTCCCAATAATATTAATAATTGTCACAAAGGTCATTTCTGAAGGTCCATTCTAGTTGTCAAATTCATCCTTATTTAATTTTGAAAGTGAAAGTGAAAGTCATTCAGTCCTGTTGGACTCTTTGCGACCCCCATGGACTATACAGTCCAAGGAATTCTCCAGGCCAGAATACTGGAGTGGGTAGCCTTTCCCTTCTCCAGGAGATCTTCCCAAACCAGGGATCGAACCCAGATCTCCCCTTTCTCCAAATGGAGACATGTCATCAGTTTTCCATTTTAGTATCTATAAGTGACATGTAATTTCTAAAAGTATACCTTCAAATTGGAGATAGAAATAGCACAATGAACCAAAACACATTCATTGCCAAAAGTCAAAAAGATCTAGATTTAAATCCTGGTATGAAACTACTTAGCTCAAAAACTTGTCAAGTACTTTATATTCAGTAAGCCTCAGATACCTCATGTAAGAAAGGATTTTACTATTCACTTTACAAGGATTTTTTTGAATACTAAATCAAGCAATATTTGTAAAGATTCTAACACAGCACTTGGTCAAGGTAAACTGTCAACAATTAGCAGGTACTGGTAACATCATTAGCATTATTAAGTTTAAAATGTGATATGCAAATTTGTAAATAGGAACAGCTGACAAAGGCAATGGACACTGGTAAGGCCTCTTGTTCTCTTCCTGATATGAAAAATCATGAAAATCCTGCCCCCTCTGTTATTTTTGACACTGACATCACTGACCTGATGCTGGCAGATTTTGCTTTTAAGTCATTCCATCTTTGGTTCATATCATCCAGTCGATGCTGAAGCATAGTTGCCTCTTCAGAATTTCCCAAAGCTTTTACCATCTTCTGCCTGTTTCCATCAATGCTTTTAAATATGTCATTGTGGGCATCAATTTCTGCCTGGATGTCCTGAAGAGAAAAAGGCAAAGAGGTAATACAAATATTAGATATTAGTGTCAACACTACTTGGGATTGCTCTGCAGAGCTGTATTCTTTTATACTCCACAGATGAGCTTTTTAAAAGCAAAATAGCTAATTTTACCTTATATGATAACAAACTGACATGTTTTCACAGTTTCTACATTGAAAATAATAGTCTTTAAATCTTTAAGGCACTGATTTCCCCATTCTTAAAAATACAATGTATTAAAATCTACATTTCAAGTACCAACTAGTTAGATGTTCAAATTCAATGAGAAATTTTTGAAATTTTGTACAATTGTGATGGCCAAATCACTCAACTTTTCTTAATACCCAAACAAATTCTCTCTTCCACACAGACAAAACTTCCCTCAAAATATGAAGTTTTACAGAGGTCACTACGATATTACATAATTTAAAATTTTTTGTTACATTTAGACAAACTTACTAATAGTTCATCCTTCCAATCCAATAAAATTCATTTCTAATTTAAAAAGCATTTCACAAAAATGTTTATCCTATTAAGAAACAAAAAACAATGACAAAATGTTATTTCTACTATTCAAAAGGAAAATATTTGGTTCACTTTTATAAAGTAAATTTGAGTATAGTTTAAGTAAAATAAGAATTATTATAAATTAATAATAAAAATTGGTTTAGACTTTGAGAAAGCATTTTGGCAATTTGTACAAAAAGTCTTAAAGCTGTTCAAATTACCTATCCTAAGAAGATTTATGTATAAACACATTAATCACATTGTTTTTAAAGTAAAAAAATAAAAACCATCATAATACATTAATGCTGACATACTATTGGGTTTTAAAATAGAGGATATTAAAATGGAGGATATTGTGATGTCAATTTAATTTTTAAGGTAGGTGTTTAAATTAGCATATGTATTTGTAAATCACTGAACACACATACTTTAGAAAGTTGTAAGAAATAAATCAGAATAGTGTAATCTCTGTATAAGAGGATTAAAGGTGATTTTAGTTTTCTTCTTTACATTTCTCTGAGTTTCCAAGTTTCTATAAAAAACAGGATTTCTTTCTGTAATTAAATAAATATAACAAATTTAAACTTTAAAATACATCCAGTCTTATGAATTTTTGAGTATTCCCCTGTTACAAAGTTGTCAACACAATTTTTTGTATTAATTTGGCAATTACCTTTCCTTCATGAAATAAATCCCGGAGAAGGAAATGACAACCCACTCTAGTATTCCTGCCTGGAGAATCCCATGGAGGAAGGAGCCTGGTAGGCTACAGTCCATGGGGTCACAAAGAGTTGGACACGAATGAGCGACTTCACTTTCTTTCTTTCTTTCATGAAATAAACGGGACATGTGGCTAAGTCTAGTGCAATAGCCATTACCATGCAACAACCAAGCATGAACTTAGAAATAGAAAAGCAGACACCAGAGGGGCCCTGAATTTGTGGGATAAGTCTCCAAGGCATTAATTAGTAATGAATATTAAGGCAATGTACTGGTAATGGACAGGGAGGCCTGGCGTGCTGTGATTCATGGGGTCGCGGAGAGTCGGACACGACTGAGCGACTGAACTGAACTGAACTGAATTGAACTGAATTGAACTGCAGAAATAAAAATTATATTTCTGGTAATGAATGAGAATTAGTAAAAGGAGAGCAAACTTTTAAACACTATAGTTTTGTTATATTTCTCATCTTCAATTTCCCTTATAAACTTCATTCTTAAGTTTCTCCAATTCTAAATGAGCATGGTAAAAAATTAAACAGAATACTCAGAAAGCTGTTACTGGTTTAGAACTCACTCCTGATAAGCAATTCAGGTATTCCATTATGAATCAAGGCTTAGAGGACTTCCCTTCTGTCCAGTGGTTAGGACTCAGCACGTTCACTACAGAAAGCCTAGGGTCAATCCCTGTTCAGGGAACTAAGATCCCACAAAACACGAGGTACAGCAAAAAAAAAAAAGAAAAAAAAAAACAAGAGGGGAAAACATTCCCTCTGACCCCCCAAAAAAGAACCAAGGCTTAGTGACCAGCATCAAAGTAATTGCTTTTCAAGCATCTACAGACCTAGGACACATGGAAAAGAATTTTGTGCCTCATTACTCCAATCAGCATGGTAAAAAGATAACAACTTACACGAGGTTAAGGGATAGAACTATCGTATTATAACTTCTGAGAAGATATGAGATATCTAGCATGATATTCGGAGAAGGCAATGGCACCCCACTCCAGTGCTCTTGCCTGGAAAATCCCATGGATGGACGAGCCTGGTAGGCTGCAGTCCATGGGGTTGCTAAGAGTCAGGCACGACTAAGCAACTTCACTTTCACTTTTCACTTTCATGCATTGGAGAAAGAAATGGCAACCCACTCCAGTGTTCTTGCCTGGAGAATCCCAGGGACGGGGGAGCCTGGTGGGCTGCTGTCTATGGGGTCACACAGAGTCGGACACGACTGAAGCAACTTAGCAGCAGCAGCATGACATTAATGGAGTCATATTTGAGAGGTGGAAGAGGTGAACACAAAGTTTGATGGATAGCTTCTGCAAAATTTATGCTCCAAATTTGCAAACCCATTGGTCTCTGGGTTATCTAATGACAAAGCCAAACCAGGTCTCCCTGCAAAGTGTAATCTGAGTACACCCAGAATTAGCATTAACCACTAAACAAAAACTCTAGGCCTGTTGACTCTTCACCTCCATCCCAGAGAGTACAGAGCAGACAATGATAGGGAAGCAGTGGAACACAGCCAGCTACTGATTCAAGGTTTTCAGGTAGGGCAACATTATGCATGCAAATGGCAATCTGGTTATACTCTTAGCTTGGGATGTTTCAAACAGAAATTCTCAGTGAAAAAGAGAAAGAAAAGTAAAGCTCTGCTGGAAGAGTCTTTCATGACATCTCCTGAACAACACAGTCCTATCGTTTAGAATAGAACTGTTCTGTTTTTGTGTCCTGAAGTGCATTTGAAGACAGCCAAAGAGATACACTGAAAGCCAAGTTTTAAAACTTAGGCTGTAAATAGGTATGATAGCCATTTTTGTCAAGAGGCTCAGTGACAGAGTAAATAAGCTCTGCGTTGCCAAGGAGAAACTGGCCTCAAATTTCCTGTGCAGGTTCTTAAATATCATTAACAGTGGACCACACCAAAAATCACAAGGCAATTTCAAAACACAGCTTCCTGAAGCAGCCTATTTGCTTCTTTTCATATTCAAGAGACATAGAAAGACATAGACATAAGATTCGTAAACAGTTGTGTAAGTTTCATAAGAGCATTCCACAACATGAGGAAATTTGGATACCAACAGCATGAAGCAAATTTGGCTCTTCACATCAGATCAAGTGATGGGTTTTCCAATCTGGCTACAATTACAAATGGAGTAAAACAGAACTACGTCACTGGCCCAGTCAATGATTATAAGTATTTCTATACAGTTGTGATTAACAGCACCAGCAGTGATCATATACTCATGTTGGAATATAAGTTTCAATATGTGGAAAACCCTTCCACACATGAGCCTCATCAAAGTGAAGAAGAAAATCAACAACCAGAAAATGATCAAAGAAGAAGAAACCAGCATACATTATTTTTTTTAATTTAACAGTTGGTGGCATATTTATTTGGTCAAATGCATTAAGAGTTCCTAAAAACAGAAAACAAAGATCATGGCATCTGGTCCCATCACTTCATGGGAAATAGATGGAAAAACAGTGGAAACAGTGTCAGACTTTATTTTTTGGGGCTCCAAAATCACTGCGGATGCTGATAGCAGCTATGAAATTAAAAGACGCTTACTCCTTGGAAGGAAAGTTATGACCAGCCTAGATAGTATATTAAAAAGCAGAGACATTACTTTGCCAACAAAGGTCCGTCTAGTCAAGGCTATGGTTTTTCCCGTGGTCATGTATGGATGTGAGAGTTGGACTGTGAAGAAAGCTGCTTCATCCATTCGCCGAAGAATGGATGCTTTTGAACTGTGGTGCTGGAGAAGACTCTTGAGAGTCCCTTGGACTGCAAGGAGATCCAACCAGTCCATTCTAGAGAAGATCAATCCTGGGTGTTCATTGGAAGGACTGATGTTGAAGCTGAAACTCCAATACTTTGGCCACCTCATGCGACGAGTTGACTCACTGGAAAAGACTCCGATGCTGGGAAGGACTGGGGATAGGAGAAGGGGACGACAGAGAATGAGATGGCTGGATGGCATCACCGACTCTGTGGACATGAGTTTGAGTGAACTCCGGGAGTTGGTGATGGACAGGGAGGCCTGGTGTGCTGTGATTCATGGGGTCGCAAAGAGTCGGACGTGACTTAGCGACTGAACTGAACTGAACTGAAAAACCGACTATCATCTTAATATTCCTTCTGTATCCTACAGAGTTTCTGTCGCACAGAAAAACAGATGTAGATAGATAGGTATAAACAGACTGCTGTAAACTGCATAAATGAATGTTTGTATAAGCTCATCTGATTGACTAGCATATTAACCACTGTAATTTCAAGAAAAACCAGACAAATAATTAGAAGGAAATGTAGCAATCATTTTGCTTAATCTCTTCATTTCAAAAGTGTAACATGGAGAATCTAAAATTACTTACAAGCTTGCATTGCAAAGCCTTGCCTCAACTTCTCACTGGAAATTTAGAATTACACGCGGTTAATGAATCATGCTCCTTCGTAGATCCCTGTGTAATGATGCACTGGTTTTTAAAATCAAGATGCCAGCACAGGAGGCTGTCAGATCACGACCTTGATGTAACATCAACTGCTAAAATAAATTAAAGTTCTACGAAAGAGGGTTAAGTCTCACTGCATAGCCGGCTGGCTTGCCCTACTAATGTTCACCTCTGTCACCTGAAAGCCTCTGATCATTAAAGAAACATTAAAGCATGAAATGCTTATTGATAATTAGTTATGGGAGTGTAATCCCTCTAGAAGCACAAAGCAATGCTCCTCCAAGCATTTAACATAAGCCAGTCATGTGCACAGAGGGACCTTAGCAACATATTCAAGCAGTTAAACTAAGATTTGAAAAACAGAATACTTCAGGAATTCATGTGAAAGGTTTGCAACATACCTTCAAATAACGTAAGCATCATGCAGAAGGTTACAGAAAGCAAAGGGTTAGAATAAAGAGATTACATATTACTCTTTAAGTAAAATAGTGGCACAGTAGTAAAGAATCCTCCTGCCAGCGCAAGAAATGCAGGTTCGATCTCTGGGTTGGGAAGATCCCCTGGAGAAGGAAATGGCAACCCACTCCAGTATTCTTGCCTGCAAAATTCCATGGGCAGAGGAGCCTGGTGGGCTACAATCCATGGGGTCGCAAAGAGTTGGACACAACTAAGTGACTGAACATACATACACACACACTCAAAGTAAAACATCATCAAAAGGCTAAGATGCACACTTATAGAAGAACTTTGCAGAAAACAGTTACAAGAGTTCACAGAGGTTCACTGAATGAACAATTACTCTTTTTGTACATAACACCCATTCAGTTCAGTTCAGTTCAGTCGCTCAGTCGTATCCGACTCTCCGCGACCCCATAACACCCATTACCCAGGTCAAAATAAACTACACAAATAAAAAGCATTTATTTATTTTCTTACTCAATATTTGATATTTTAATACCAGCTTTACCCTAACTGAACATTTCTCTAATGATATAACCCCTAGAGATACTATATGCAAACACTTTATACTGTAAATCACATACATTTTAATTTCTTTGTAAGGATCAAATAGCGGCTGTAATTATGTAAGAAAAAATGTTTCCTTAGACTACAGTAAACACAACTGTTTTAGCTCTCTGATAAGAAAAAGAAATTCAGAACACTACCACTAGAAAGTCTTCAAAAACTAAGTTGGTGTTAGGATAGATTCATCTCCTTTGTTGACATAATTTTGGTTTATTCTTGCATGGCATATTTACCTAACCCTACATGGCCATTGCAATGTTTTCTCTGAAGGAGTTCTGACCCCTTTCCTGAAGGGAAAGAAGTGAGGTTAGCAAAAACTTCCCAACTATATCCCAAGGCTCAGGCTAAATCAACAAAGTTAAGCATTAGGGAAAAAGAAATCCACTGTTCCTTTCAAAAGTAAGACCAGAAATCAGAAACCATTTAGGATGGATTGTCGAGAGCCCAGTAGGATCACTACCAAAATTTCAGGTTTTGAAAATGAGGGATCCTGAGTATCTTTAAAATTAGGCAGGTGTTACCTAAAAAATATACAACCAAACAATATCCTCAAAAGTCAATATGTGCTATGTAAATATGCTTTGAGACAGTTTGTGAGACTTCTGGAATGGTGAGCAATTGCATTTAGTCAATTAATTATTACAATTAATTTGTTGATGTCAACAAAGCATCAATTAATTATAAATTATATTTTCTTTCAATAGCTAATCTCATAAGTTTTAACCACTCTACTGATAATTATGGAAGCACATTTTGACACACAAAAGAAAGTGGTATCCCCTGGTATACAGGAGCATTTAAAAAAAAAAATCAATGCCAGTAATGTTCTTTTCCCATTATCTGTGACTCTAAATACATGTTAGACAACAGAGTAGGAAGAAAGTTAAATTACCAAGTGGAACAAATTTACAATTAACTGCACTCTCAAGACAATTTGAAGAAGACAACTTGAAATGATAGAGAATCAATAAACAAACTACATTTTAAATTCCAACAGAGCAAACACCATTATC
Organism: Moschus berezovskii; assembly: GCF_049115385.1. Lineage (NCBI taxonomy): Eukaryota > Metazoa > Chordata > Mammalia > Artiodactyla > Moschidae > Moschus > Moschus berezovskii. The sequence goes on along the minus strand of NC_142469.1, from coordinate 89,262,367 downwards.
AAGAAAGATATCTTTCACAACAAAAAAAAGGTGTTCAAAATCCTTGACTCTATACCAACTGTTACTAAAACATACTAACATCCTAGTGAGTTAAAACATAGTGGGTTTCCTTCTGAGGTGCACTTTATATAATAAGCAGGCTTGATCTGCATAGGAACATGAGTTTAATAACAGTTATTAACCAATGTTTTCATGTAATCAAACTATTGTCCTACCATAATTCCCAAAATCACATGTATAAATAAAATCGAACAAGTTTGAAAACTCAAAGGTTTTTGTATTTTAAATATTTTAAACTACAGTCCTGGGGCACCCAACTTTTCAACTCCTAATCTGTGAAAAGCAGTTCTATTGCCCAGAAAGCTCTCAATTTCTTCCCCAACACAACCCCCACCATACACATATCAGCACACAACCTCAGTTCCTTCCTTAATTTTATTTATTTTTTTTTATTGGAGGCTAATTATTTTACAATATTATATTGGTTGGTTTTGCCATATATTGACATGAATCCGCCCCGGGTATACATGAGTTCCCCCTCCCGAACCCCCCTCTCACCTTACTTCTCCCCTTATCCTCCCTCTGGGTCATCCCCGCATACCAGCCCCGAGCATCCTATAACATGCATCGACCCTGAACTGACGATTCATTTCACATATGATAATATACATGTTTCAATACCATTCTCCCAAACCATCCCACCCTCACCCTCTCCCACAGAGTCCCAAAGACTGTTCTATACATCTGTGTCTTTTTTGCTGTCTCGTATACAGGGTTATCATCTGCATCTTTCTAAATTCCATATATATATATGCATTAGTATACTGTATTGGTGTTTTTCTTTCTGGCTTACTTCACTCTGTATAATAGGCTCTAGTTTCATCCACCTCATTAGAACTGGTTCAAATGCATTCTTTTTAATGGCTGAGTAATACTCCATTGTGTATATGTACCAGAGCTTTCTTATCCATTCGTCTGCAGATGGACATCTAGGTTGTTTCCATGTCCTGCCTATTATAAACAGTGCTGCAATGAACATTGGAGTACATGTGTCTCTTTCAATTCTGGTTTCCTCGGTGTGTATGCCCAGGAGTGCGATTGCTGGATCATATGGCAGTTCTATTTCCAGGTTTCTGAGGAATCTCCACACTGTTCTCCATAGTGGCTGTATTAGTTTGCATTCCCACCAACAGTGTAAGAGGGCTCCCTTCTCTCCACACCCTCTCCAGCATTTATTGCATGTAGACTGTTGGATAGCAGCCATTCTGACTGGTGTGAAATGGTATCTCATTGTGATTTTGATTTGCATTTCTCTGATTATGAGGGATGTTGAGCATTTTTTCATGTGTTTGTTAGCCATCTTTATGTCTTCTTTGGAGAAATGTCTGTTTAGTTCTTTGGCCCATTTTTTGATTGGGTCGTTTATTTTTCTGGAATTGAGCTGCAGGAGCTGCTTGTATATTTTGGAGATTAATCCTTTATCAGTTGCTTCATTTGTTATTATTTTCTCCCATTCTGAAGGCTGTCTTTTCACCTTGCTTATAGTTTCCTTTGCTGTGCAGAAGCTTTTGATTTTAATTAGGTCCCATTTGTTTATTTTTGCTTTTATTTCCAATATTCTGGGAGCTTCCTTAATTTTAAAGTCACCTGAAGTCCCAGCTTAAATGTCATTTCTCCAGAGGAAACTTCACTGTGCTCAGATTAGATTATGTCTACCTCTTACACTTACTTACAGCTTCCTCCTTTTGCTCAATTACAGACTTACATAATACACACTTGTTTAAGGTCTATTTTCTACTAGGCTACAAGCTCAAAGAAGGGAGGTCTTCCCTGTTATCCACCCCATCTTTGAACTCATCCCAGTGTCTGGTATATAGTGTGCACTTCTCAATTATTTACTAAATATATATTAAAGAAAGAGTAGATCTTGAAATTGGATACTGTGTCTTTCTAGGATAATCTTTTTGTAATTAGATACTACAAATTGAGCAGCAAAGTATAGTTTCAAATTATATTTTTAAATACCGGTCATCCTAAAGGATATCAAAATCATAAAGGAAATTTAGCATTGAGTGGTTTCTGTCTGTCTTGTCACTATAAAAACATCTTTCCCAAAGAATTCACCAAGAGGGTGGACTTACAGAAACACACACACATACACACACCCTTAGAGAACTACTATTATCATTAATCGAGTAGCATAAATGCATAAATAAAAGGCAACAGTCACTCAAACTGTCACTAAGCTAAAACTGTCCATTATTCTATCCTCTATGACTACTATATAAATAAATGGAACACACAGTACGTAGCGTAAGTGGCTCAAGTATGACAATATTAACAGCCACTAAATCCGTCACATACTTTCTTTATGAAGTAATTTCAAGGAGAAAATCAATTCATTAAAATCAAAGCAGCAATAAAACAACTCACAGGCTGGACTTCAGAAATATGCTTTAGTGGATCAACTTACTGTGTCAAGTCAACTGTGAGTGTGAACTCTTTGTTTACACCCTGATACAAATGCTCACCCCTCATCACCTGGTTGAGTGATTAGGACCTGCTTGCTGACTGGTACTTCTTGCCATAAGGTCATCCTCCCCTGATGAGAAGTTTCTGTTTTGATCCCCTCTTTAAGACTACTCTGGGGAACATGTAGTTCCCTTCATTTGGGGTTTCCTGATCCCTGGTGAGCTGTCACCGTGAGGAAACACTACAGAACGCTTCCTGCCACCTGGGTCCCCAGGAACCCTGAGTACCAGGTACAATCTGCCCATCCGCTTATGGTAGAAACCCACAATTCTGGCATCACACATTTTCGGACTAGCTAACCAAATTACAGACCCCAACCATATGCCAAACATCTACGCGTGAACAGATACCCAATATAAGTCACAAACCACTGCTGCTGCTGCTGCTAAGTCACGTCAGTCGTGCCCAACTCTGCGACCCCATAGACGGCAGCCCACCAGGCTCCCCTGTCCCTGGGATTCTCCAGGCAAGAACACTGGAGTGGGTTGCCATTTCCTTCTCCCACAAACCACTAGATGTCTCTAAAATTCAAAAACATAAACTAGATACCCCCTTTCAATTTACAAACTGCTGTCCTGAAGTTATGTTGAAGATCAGCTATCACCTGGAAATTTCAGTTATCTGACCAATCTGCAACTTTTCAGAAAACCCATGACTATGGCAAACTTGGAATCTAGCTTTCTTAAAGCCTGAAATTGCTTCACGACTCCAGCAAAATACCTTTCTTCTCTGAGAACCCAAGCATAAGCCTGAACTATTACAGTTAACAGTTGAAGCACAGGCTGGATGAAGCACAAGCTGGAATCCAGATTGCAGGGAAAATACCAGTAACCTCAGATATGCAGATGACACCACCGTTATGGTAGAAAGCAAAGAGGAACTAGAGTCTCTTAATGAAAGTGAAAGAGAAAAGTGAAAAAGTTGGCTTAAAATTCAGCATTCAAAAAACTAAGATCATGGCATCTAGTACCATCACTTCATGGCAAAGAGACAGGAAAACAACAGAAAACACTGAGAGACTTTACTTTCTTGGAGTCCAAAATCACTGCAGATGGTGACTGCAGCTATGAAATTAAAAGACGCTTGCTCCTTGGAAGAAAAGCTATGACCAATCTAGACAGCAAAGCAGAGACATTACTTTGCCGACAAAGGTCCTTCTAGTCAAAGTTATGGTTTTTCCAGTAGTCATGTATAGATGTGAGAGTTGGACCATAAAGAAAGCTGAGAACTGAAGACAATGCTTTTGAACTGTGGTGTTGGAGCAGACTCTTGAGAGTCCCTTGGACTGCAAGGAGATCAAACCAGTCAATCCTCAAGGAAATCAGTCCTAAATATTCACTGGAAGGATGGATGCTAAAGCTGAAGCTCCAACACCTTGGCTACCTGATGCGAAGAACTGATTAGGAAAAGACCCTAATGCTGGGAAAGATTGAAAGCAGGAAGAGAAAGGGAGGACAGAGGATGAGATGGTCGGATGGTCCAACACCAACTCGATGGACATGAGTTTGAGCAAGGTCCGGGAGTTGGTGACGGACAGGGAAGCCTGGAGTGCTGCAGTCCATGGGGTCACAAAAAGTCAGACACAACTGAGTGACTGAACTGAACTGATTACAGTTACTGATGAGAAGAGAAAAGTGTTAAATCACCAAGGTTAGTATTCTCTCTAGAAGCAGATCACTAAGACTACGGAAAAGATAAGACTAAGGAAACTAAGAATAAAGGGACTATGGGAAGACTAAGTTTTCAAAGGTATCATGTGCCTTTTGCTTTAGAGCAGTAAGCCTTAGCCTTTCCCTAGAAATGACATCTTTGCTTCCAGAGCTGGAGGGAATGTAGCTGTATTTGAGAGCTGTGAGGTGGTGGTACCTTTCCATAATATAGTTTTCCTGGAAAGGGATCAATGTAGCATAGGCTAAACATATGAGATAGCTTTTGTGAAAATACACAAAGGATATTTTTTAAGAGACTTAAGTTGGAGAAAAAACACCCACATATGACAACTTCCTAAAAATGAAATATGGCAAGGAGATTAACTTTCACATAGACTTTTATAAAGGCATCTAAAACAAAAATAAATATATATGGAAAACTTCAGATGATGAATGGCAACAAAATTGTTTATTTGAATTTGCTCTGTCTCAAAAAAAAAAAAAATCCTAAATCAAGCCTTTGACAGGACTAAGTCAGTAGGCTTCTCTTACTGTCAATTTAACTACTAAAATAGAAACATGCAGGTACTAAAGTTTGGGAGTTAAAGAAGGAAACAAAGGAATATGACCAGAACTTGTAACTTGGTCAATAAAATGGCCAGAAGGCTGAGGCAGGTTACTAACGTCCGGGATCTGACCTAGGCTTTGGAGACTAATAACAGCAATTACAATACAAAAGTCCAGCTATTGCCCACAATTACTGCTTCTCAGGGGGTCTAAGTAATGAATTATTTATGTAACATATGCCCTATACCTTTTTAGGAAGAAACAGAAAAATCTATGCAAACCAAGCTAACAGACCTCTTTATGGTCATAAAGTTTGTCACCTGCTGTTACCAGCTGCCATAAAGAAAGTTTCTCTAATCTCCTCCACCCCTTCTAAACGGTGGGTGAGTTAACCAGGAGCCATCCTTTATCCTCAGGAATGTAGGTGCTTAATAACATATTAAAGGGAGAGGTCAAAGTGAGTCCTGAGTTAACAACCCTCACTAGGACAGTTGGGGTGCAAGGAGAGAAGCCAAGAGGAGGGATCATTTGACCAGGACAAGTTGAATTCTGCCACCCTCTTTTCACTGCACTGTTTCTACCATCAGGAGGCAAGCAATGACTGCAACTGTTTTGGAAAAGCTTTCAAACTTTTCATAAAATGACGCGGTTTTATGCCCTTTTCCTCCGGCAATTGTGGGTTTGTAAGAAAAAGCCCATTTTCTTTCAGTGACTCAATATAGTCTTGCTTATGTTTGTACATTCAATGAACCATAGGGTATTCGTGGTGAAAGCCCCTGAGTACATCTTTAACAACTGATAAGTAATTGATTTATGCACAGTGGATCCTTTGCCCCTTTACTTTCCTTTAAACATGGGAAGTTGAAAGAAGATAGGTGTTTGGTATCCAAAAGCTGAGGAAGGCAGGACCCCATGAGCATCACGCTGGGGGTTTCTGTTTTGTTTAACTATAAATGTAAGGTAGCATTTGGCAGGCTAGACTCAATCCTAGAGTGTGCCAAGAACTTTCCTATGGAAAAAAAAGAACTAAATGCAAAAATAAAGATCCAAGCATGAAAGTTCCACGGTACACACAATCACTCCGCATTTAAGACAGACCCAGCCAGAAAGAAAAAGAAAAAGTCTAGGATCAAATGGGCCATCATCCCTGGGAGGCATCCTCCCCCGACTCAGAACTGAAACTTCAGAAATGAGGCTAGAAAACTCAGTGCTTGGCCACTGCAGGGAGAGAAACCTGAGGGGTATGGAAAATAGAACCCACGCCTGATGAAGTCAGACTCTGGCATGAAAACAGAGTGTTGTTACTGATTGTTTTTTTTTTTTTTTCCAAAATAACTTTCAATTAAATTACCAGCCGACCTGACTACAAAGGATCTCTTCTGATGTGAAATTCTAAAACTGACAGGCATCAGGACAAGCCCTCCAGACCAAAGGAAAGATTGCTAACTCAATCTTTAGTTGAAAAAAAAAAAATTTAGAGGCTATCAAATCAAATGCCTTAGAAAGTATATTAAATAATCAGAATTGATAGAATATCCATCTAAATGCATAGTAGAAAGAAGACAAGCAAAGGAAGAAGAGAAGAAAAAAAAATACATTCGTGAAGTCTGCTTTCTGCATACCTTTTCAAATTTTGTCAGCAATTCCCGTAAGCTGAAGTTCAGACCAATCATTGTCCAGTAGCCCTTGAAGCCTACATCTTTCCGGCAAACTTCCTTCAGACAACAGCATTTAACTTCTAAAAACGGTATCTTTTCTGGCTATACTTTAAAATCCTTTGTAAAATCCTTTGCAAGCCTTGCCCTTGAGCTATGGTCCATGAGCAGCAGCAGCTTGCGTTGAGACATTTTAGCCACTTCACTGAGGCTCCGGGGCTTCATGGACTTCGGAGTTCATAAGGAAAAGACCTGTTGGTATGTTCTCTGCTAGCTGCATTCCACGAGGCTGGCATGGTCTCCTTTTTCTCTGGGAAGCTTAGGAGTCCCCTTCTGTTCACCTCACTAATGACCTGCAGCCCACAACTGTTCTCTCCTGGGCCCCAAGCTTAGAGTTTGGTCTCAATTACGCACAGCAAAAAAAGAAGTTATATCCTGGAAACTTGTATGAGAGAAGGCCAAAAAAAGAAAGAAAGAAAAAAAAAAGAATAAAAATAAAGAGCCAAGCATTACCAACTTCCTCCATTCACACTGGTTTCAGGAAGAAAAAGGAAAAAAAAAAAATCCTGGGTAAGGAGCCAGTTTTCAAAAAGCATGACTTATGTGGAGTTTGAACAGCAAGGAGGGCACTCCTGTCTGAAGAAACACCCAAACACGGGACAAGAGGCCACCGGCTTGCACTCTCACAGACACCGGCAGCCTGTGTTGCTATGGTAACCATCAAGCTAGTTTCAATTCATTTCCCTAAGTCAGGCTGTCCCTAAGGGATGCTGTGTCAGTGCAATAGAACCAAGTTATTTAAAAAGTGGTTCTATGCACCCAAAGAAAAGTTTAAGCAGCAGGTCTCATGGTCCCCCTTGCAGAGTGTGCAACAGGGCAGGCAGCCTCATAAGCTTTGGCAGCTCCCCGGGCCAATCTGACAGGAGTGTGGTAATCCACTTCTCTTTCAAGCAGTTGTTTATTATTTTAATCAGCATCCTCCCTTCCACCACCCCTCACACACAGTTTGAAGTTAAGCTCACTCCCACTTCCTGGAGGTCTCCCTGCCCCGATCTGCAGTACCAGAACCTCTCAGATTGTCTCAGTACTGAATAATCACAGGACCCATATTCCAGTTCAGAGCTCACCCATGAAAACATGAGGGACTGGGAGCACAGCACCATACAAATCATCAAACAAAATAAGTGTGATCAACTGCATTATTTCTAATAAAGATTTTAACAGCAAAATGGATGGGAAAGTCTTTTTAAAAGGAAAGTTTTGTTTTTTTTTTTAAATCTCATTGACTGTTTTCATGGAGGGCATCTACTTGTTTCTGAAATAAAACTTAAGTGAAATTACTCAAAATGTGAGCAATAGCTAGTTATTTTTAAATGTCCCTCTATATTGATGTTAAATTATTCCTGACACTGAGAGAAACACTATCTTCTACAAAGTTTTAAGAGTTTAAATGCTTTCAAGGAAAAAGTTAAATCCAAATGATATATTCTTTGCACTACTATTAGGGACATCATTCCAAGGCAAAAATGTGATTTTGTTTTCGCATTACATAGCTATTTTGTATACCAATAAAAATATAACAGATACGGTCATACTTCTTTAATTGTGTGCAGAATTTCATCATAAATATGTAATGCTCTTAAAAGTGACACTATCACTAATGGAATGAATTTAATCTTAATATAACTAAGTTTTTTTTTTTTTGCATCAGTACTTAGAGCAAAGGAAACATAACCCTGAAATTAGAATATGTATCTCCTAAAAAGCTATTTGAATTACTTAAACATCAAAACTATTAGCAGTCATTTAACCATACGGAGAAAGAGAGTCCACATAAAAGGAAAAAACAAATGCTATAGGGGAACACTACATAACGTAGCTACTATTTTTTGGATTTGCAAACAATTTTTCTTTCCAAGTCATTCCCAACTTATTCATATCAGTATTGAAGTAGCATGTGTTTTACATATGCAGATCTATACAAAATTTAACAGGCTTTAATAAATATTTTCATCATTTATTCATAAAAGTCAACATGTCCCCAGAGGCAAGTTGGCTTTATGAGATCTCCAGTGGAATGTGTTTTCAAAGTGCCCATTTCAGATTTATACACAGACACTGCAATTTCAAACACAAGTGTAGGACACTGATTATCCAGAAACTTAGAAATAAAATTAGTCTGTGCAGTGGACATCCAGAAGAAAAAAGCACTGACATCAGCATGAAGACCAATCATCAAAAACGGAGTGACGAAACTTACACAGAAACTGACCAGGGCAGCCCTGATCTGGGAGGGCTCAGGGGCCACATGCTGAGATCTCTCAGCAGCAACAGATAAACTTTTTACATAAATACAAGACAAAAAGAACCACCAGCAGGGACACCACCTCCAGCACCACCACCACAAAAAAACAAATAAAGAGGAGAGAAAGGGAAAAAAAGAACAATCTTTCTCAGCTGGGCAAACGTCCAACTACCACCCAGGGTGCTGGGTGACTGTGATCAGAGACGTGTGCAAACATGAAACCCACCCCCCCAACCCTGTTCCATGCATATATCAGAAGAGTGAATTAAATAAAAATCTCTCTGTAACAGAGAGGAGGAACACAGTCTTTCCCTAAAGTAGAGCCTTATGTTTAAAGGGGTTTTATACCAAGACAAGAATGGTATGATACAATTAGAGCTCCGAATATCTGGTATCCTTAGGCAAGGCTAATCTTTATGAGGGAAAAGCAGCAGCACCCTGCAGGTTAGGGTACCTTCCCTGAAGAAAGGAGCAGGGGGAACTTTATCAGCATGACTAAAGCTGGCACTTTAGTACCAGAAGAGATAAAGACAGAACAAACCAGTCAATCCTAAAGGAAATCAGTCCTGAATATTCATTGGAAAGACTGATGCCAAAGTTCAAATACTTTGGCCATCTGATGCGAAGAGCTGACTCATTGGAAAAGACCCTGATACTGGGAAAGATTTGAAGGCAAAAGGAGAAGGGGGATGTAGAGGAAGAGATGGTTGGATAGCATCACCGATTCGACGGACATGAATTTCAGCAAATTCCAAATTCTGGGAGATGGGGAAGGATGGTGTGCTGCAGTTCACGGGGTCGCAAAGAGTCAGACACAACTTAGTGACCGAACAGCAACATGGGAAGAGAAGAATTCCCACATGGAATTCAAGAGTGCGGTGTCCAGAAGTCAGAGGCTCTACCGACCACTCACCGCCCTGATGTCCCCTGCAAATGTCTAACACTCGTTTTCAGAACTGACATCCTCCGCTTGGGCAGAAAAGGGAATACTTAAACAAAGCTCCCTACTCCCAGTTTCCATCCCTGGGTTTGGAAGATCCCCTGGAGGAGGGTACAGCAACCCACTCAGAATTCTTGCCTGGAGAGGAGCCTGACAGGACAGAGGAGCCTGAAAGGCTACAGTCTGTAGGATCACAGAGAGTGTGTCATGATGAAGTGACTTAATATGCATGCATGCATGCATGCACGCACTCAAAATTATAAAATACCAAAAACTAAGACAGTGATGAACCCAGCTATGATGACATCCTCTTTCAGAGAATAATGGATCCTCATGGAACCATTTAAAAGAAAAAAATTTTTTATTCTCACCTAATTTTAACAAGACTGTAACTATATCTTCACTAAAACACTGTAAGGTAACTAAAAGTGTTAGTTTTTAATTGAGGCAGAAGTGACATTAACAATTTCATTTTTAAACGGTTAAAAACAAATTATTTTATGTAAAGTCCAAAGATACTCCATAAATTTCAAATAGCTACATATTTAGTGTATTATTCAAAAGGACTGTGCCCTATGTAACTGAGTGACACATTAGAAATAAAACCTGTAAAATGTTGAATGTGAATTGTCTTTATAACTGTGAGCACATTTTACTATGTGTTGTGTTTGGCATCTATAAATAAGAATATTTTCTCAGTTTAAACTCTGTACACAAAATAACCTCTAGGTAATATCCTTACATCTCCATAGTCCTTTCTGTTTTTAACCAAGCACCTCTTTGATAAATTATCTTCTGTAATCCTGCAATTATTAAAAAAAAAAACAAACAGGCCCCCAGTGAAAGCAATACATCACCACAGAAACTTAGCAAACTGAACGGTGAAATGTGAAGCAACCGACATTTTGCCAGTCTAAACTAACGTGCAAAGAAATTGCGCACTAAATCTTCAAGTGGAATAAACATAATTCTACCAATCTGTTTGTAACAGATCAAAAAACACTGACTATTCTACGATCCTCCAGTTAAATAAATCATGTCTCAAATGCAGACAACATAGTTCCATGAGAAAGTGAAGGTTACAGAACCAGAGAGAAGAACAGGAAAAGTCAATAATGGAATCAATAAAATCTAAACTTACATTACTTAATAAAAATGACATTCCACTGCCAAAACGAAGAGAACTACATGTATATATGGCTTTGGCAAAAGCGTTCAAAGGATAAGCTAATTTAAAAACTTTTTACACTTCAAAACAGTATTTTATTTAGTTTGTTAAAAGATGACTTACTTTTTAGCAATTTCATCAAGGCAACATTCTTTAGGGTTCAGTCAAATATAAGCAAAAAGAGACGTCTAAACACTTTGCTGAAAAACTATTTATGCTATAGCCAAATAGTGGATCTTAAAGTATCCTTCCCACTAAACATAAACTTCACATTTATAAACACTGTAAAGACAAAAGTATGTTTCCTATGCAAAACCTAACAGGTTTCTCTTTACATTGATCAAGATAACAAAAAGAAAAGAAACTCCTTCTTGGGAGTTTCTAAAGCAAAGCATATGGAGGTCAATAGGTGATTACAAATAAATCGGTACATCATGGTTTTATTCAAAATGAAGAGCTTCAGGCGTGGATAGAAAAATTTACTTATTACAAAGCCATTCAGACTTAAGGAAAGATCCCGATTATAATGGCTCTGAAAGGACTATACACAATTATCTTTTCTCACAACCTTTCTAACTTGGGGTTTATGTCAAAAATAAAATAGCTTCTAGACCCTAACCATGATCTGAGATTTCCATTCATCGTCTACTGCCTCTGTAGTTCTCTTAAGGGAAGACTACTCAATACATTACTGCCTTCTAGTTAACAGCAGCAAGCAAACCAGTCTGTCAGCTGGTAGCTATTTAAAATAATATACAGCCCTAAAGGGCAGAAGGTTCACTCTAAAATGGAGGCCTGAGCCCCCTGATGAAAGGTGGAACTCTCCTTTTATCCCAGGAAGTTTAAGCAATATGCTTGGTGCACAAGAGTTATTTTGCATATTCATTTCTTCAATAATATCATCTATTTTGATAATTATGCAGGCAGCAATAGGGAAATAACAATTATAAATTGTAAAATAAAAGATTCAATATAAGATTTCAATAACCTACAGGCAGAAGACTCTCCTGACATTTTTAAAGTCACAAAGAGCTTTTTCTTCTTCTGGGAAGTGGATGGGTGTGGTGGGGTCTGAGGAAGAAAAATGCCAGCTGATTTGCTTCTGAGTTAGTCAACCAGGTGCAGGGGTCAGCCTTCAGCAACCTTCTCAATATTTAATGATTCAGAGAGTACTTTATTAGGTGACTAAAATAATGCCAAGATAAGTTAATGCTTCAAAACCAACTATGCCGCATCAGACAAGAGTGAAACCATCCCAGATGGCCGAACCTCACAATTCCAGATGTGTACTGATAGCGGGATAAGCAACTAAATTGCAAGGGCTTTGAAGAAGGTCCTTAAAGATTTTTAAAGGGTTTTTCCAACTTTCCGCAGCTCTTCAGATTGAAACATTTAAAACTAAAATTAAAATACAAATTTTAATAATAAGGATGAGTGTGTCAAGATAAATCAAAATTGAAGGGGCTGTTTTCACTCCCAAGTAAAACACTGGTATTCTTCCCAGGAGGGCAGTGTTCCTACAATCTGAGTATGGATTTAAGGAACTGGACATTCAGTGAACCATGAAGAAGTTCGGACTAACCTAGTGAGATCAGAGAGGCTTCTGTGTACAATAACAGAGGTGGGGCTTTTGTGAGGCCTGTAGGCCAAGCCCTTCAAAGCTGAGTTACTGCTTCCGCTCTGATCCATGCTCCTGCCATCTTCCTGCTTAGCATCTCACCTGAAATTCTCTGCAAAGTCAAGCCCCAAGCCTACTTTGACTCCTTAAGCATAATTCACCCTCACTAGTCTCAACAATAACCAATCAATACACATACCACACAAACCTCTTTTACTTACAAATATGACTCCCTAAAAAGAGTGTGGAGAAGGAAATGGCAACCCACTCCAGTGTCCTTGCCTGGAGAATCCCAGGGAAGGGGGAGCCTGGTGGGCTTCCATCTATGGGGTCACACAGAGTCGGACACGACTGAAGTGACTTAGCAGCAGCAAAAAGAGTGTAGTCATCCCTTTTTCTCCCTGAGGATATTTAATTTTATTTACTATCTGTATCTTTATCTCCATTCCCTAGTCTGTTTACACTAAGCAACAAGTTCTACATTATGTCTTTATTTCCTTCTCAAAAAGTTTCAATAAAGTACTCTACAGACAGTGAACCCAGACGATGCATTATGCAGCTCATAATAAAACCTGATTATGGAATGAGGAACTCCTATGTTTGATAGCATTAAGTTAAGCCATTACATTTCCTGAAGATTATTAAAAACAGCAGAGTTGACTTTTAAAAATCCGCCTAACTTGGGGCTGGGGATCATTTAGCAAAATTCATCAAACATTAAAATGCATATAAACTTGGAGTCATAAATTATATTCCTAGGAATTTAATTTTCAAACATGTGAACAGACATATATACAAGGAAGCACAGTAAGTCATATGTGACATAGCAAAAAGCTGAAAACAATCTAAATGTCTGTCAATGGATAACTATGTAAATAAATTATGGTGGCTCCTATAATGGAATGCTGTATAGTTTTGGAAATGACAGAGATTACTGCTATGTGCAGATAAGAAATAATCTCTAATTACATATATGTATATGGGATATATATGCATACACTTAAAAAGCAGAGATAACTGATAAAGTTACATAAAGGAACAATGTATGAAATGCAGACAATATTTCTGGAAAGAGATAAGACAGATACCGCTAAGAGGGGGCTGGAGATGTCAGTGCCTAGAATGAGACACTTTATTTTGTCTTTTATTCTGTGTGAAAATTTTACTGCAGAGCCATGTTAGTTTTTCCACACAAAATTAAGTCAAGAAATAGATGGAAAATTCCAAAGTAAAACAAAATTATTTTTCAAGGTAGACACCTATTTAAAAATGGTAGCCTCATTAGACGTGAAAGTAAATTCCACTGCAGACAATCATTTTTGTCTCTGAAAGTTTCAGAAACTTTGAGGTGCCAGATGGTCTGACATTCTAGCAAATCAAACCTCAATAGAAACAAGCCTTCCACAGCAGTGGGTTGGTCAATGGTAAACTTTTCTAAAAGAGATGGAGACAAAGCCTTTTTGTTCTCATAAGTTACTCTGTAACTAGTAACTCCAGCTTATTTAAGTAATAACTTTGTGTCTAAATAGGCATCGTACAATTCAAGTTATTCTTTTTCTAAGGAAACCAGTACTCCTATTATCATCTAATACTGTCATATTCTACCCTATAAAAAATGAGGAGTGCTTATAAAACCCATTGATATACACCCCAAAAAGAATATCTAGCCTGATTTGTTCAAGGCAATTGAAGTATGGCTTCACCTTTCAAACTGGCCTATGTGATCTGACCTGGTGGGTTGGCAGAGAGAGTTGGGTACCAGAGTCCACTGATGGCTTAAGAGATGCTGCAAATACAAACAGCGATTTCTTTCATGGATCTAAGTTACAGTAGTGAGAGAGAAAAGACCATGGACTCTGCTTTGCTTGTCATGTCTGGAGTGGATGTCATTAACAAAATACTGCAGGAAATTTACAACTACAGCTTAAGCAACCATGGGACACCGAGATCTGGCAATTTCTCGTTTGAGGCTGTATCAAATAGTAGAAGGAGGTCTATAATGTCTGTGTTGTTGCTTAGTCACTGACTTGTACTCAACTCTTTAGCGAGCCCCCATGGACTGTAGCCCACCAAGCTCCTCTGTCTGTGGGATTTTCCAGGCAAGAATACTGGAGTGGGTTGCCATTTCATTCTCTAGTTATCTTCCCAACATAGGGATTGAACCCACGTCTCCTGCATTGGCAGGAGGATTTTTTACTATTGAACCACTAGCTCTACATTAAATATTGTCAAGCCAAGGCTTTAGAGCACTATTTAAATGCAAAATTTGATCTGGCAGGTGTTTTAACTTTAAAATAAAACTATGAGGTGATTGCAGTGATAGAGCCTTTGAGAGCACAACACCAAATCTAGTATTTAGGGTTATAAAAGGAATACTGGCATCAAAATTAAAACCTTGGGAGGCTAAACAAATACCCAAGCAGCATTGCGACTGCACAAAACCTTTTTGGAAAATTGCTTCAGAGACCCTTTTATAATTAACCGGAGAGCCAAATGATAAAACTTACCTCAGTTTTTAAAACATATTGCCACTTTTACCAGAAGTTCTTGATACTATCATATCAGTCCTTCTTTATTTAATGATTCTTCACATTCCATCCCCAAAATATCTAAACTGTAATACAGCATTGTCCAGTAGAACTTTCTGCAATGGTGGAAATATTCTCTATTTTTGACGTACCTAAGAGCAGAACAGCTCTCATGTGGCTAAAGTGACTGATGAACTACATTTTGATTTTGTTTAACTTTAGTTAATTTTAATTTAAATGTAATAGTCACATGTGACTGGTGACCTTGCCATACAATTCCAGGTGTGATCTCCACACAATATTTTCAAGGACATGTTTTTCTAACTTTCTGAAATACATACTCAACTTTTTCTCTAGTGATAGGATCTTTTCCTCTCAAATAATAGCCTCCCTTTTTTCTATCTGTTCAAGTTTTACCCAGCCATTAAGTTCCATTTCAGTTGCCACCCTCTACTCACAGCCCTGTATTATATGCTTTAACTCTAACAATTTTCTTTCCTCATTGGCTGTCTCCATTATGCTGCACTACCACCCTGTACATTACAGACAGGGATTAATAGCAGGTTTTGTTTAGAGGTTGTTTTGTGAATTTAACTTTCCTTTCACCTCATTAGAGATTAAGCTCTTTGAAGAAAAAAAGAGGGGGAAAAAGTTAATTTGTGCCTCAAATGCCCTGTAGACTGCTTAACATACAGCCACTGTCCAATAAATAGTTTTTAATTGTTAAGAGTAAAACAACCAGAATTTACTAAAATGATACACCCTTAATGTGATTTTAAAATTGAACAGAAAACCATGATCTTATTAGACTCTTGCATAATTAAAAAGTTACTAAAGTAGTTCATCTCACAACTTTAAAGTAAAAAATTCTAAGGGTTATTATAATTCATCTTTTCATTTCCTGAAAGGATCCCAAGTTACTCTAAAATTTTGTATTTATCTTACTCTTAAATTTCCCCAAAGAAAGATAGGTACTAGTCCTTCTGTAAACCACTCAAGCTTAACTTCAAGACAGAAAAAAGTTAATTTGACTATATTTTTAAGAGTCATACTTTAAATTTTAAAAGAAAGTGCTGCCCTCTTGTGAAATGAGGTAGAAGATTTGTCATTTTACTGACAGTTGAGTAAATACTTCAACGGATTGAAAGTTAAAATTTAACATTGAAACAAAATGGAGTTTCTTTCCAAATTGTGTTTCCCTTGAGGTCTCTTCCTCCTGCTCTTGGTGAATTTTCCAAATAAAGGAAGGATGGATCATCATGGTAAACTCGCATTTGTACTAGAAACTGAAAGACAATGAAGGAGTGACTGGTATAGTTTCACAATAATAAGGATAAAAGACTGTAGCTTTTAATTTGTATTACTGAGGGGAAAGAGGGAGCAACAGCCAGTGCAGGAATAGATGCGTCCATGACAACATGGCAAGTCTGAAATCATCTCACTGTCTGACACTGGGCAAGAGCTGTCTTTGAGTCTGAGGGAGGAAAGGAACAGCTGAGCTGACTCCCATCTTGAAAAAGAAGGAAACTCCATCTTGCACTTTCAGTGAGCTTTGGACTATGTGCCTGGTAGCCATGGGGATAACATATCTATAGCTGAACTGGCCTCCTGGATTGATAAACACCAGATTCCATACCAAGATTTCCCGTCGCCATAAAGAATGTAATAACCCCCTATGTAGTCAATCACCTTTGTAATCTTCATGGCACCCATTGGTGTAGGCTACAATGTATAACCAGCTGACCCTTCTGATTATGAATCACGGCTGTAACCTGATTGTATCTCCCTTTAACACTTTCCAGGCTAGATTTAAGGAATTTTGGGATGTGGGCTTGAGCAGTACACAGGTATATATAAGGTTTTCACAAAAGCTGGTCAGGGTCCTTGGCTAAGGAGACTCTGCCGTGGGCCCGCCGGTGGAATAAACTGCACTCCACTATCTGCATTGTCCTTCTGAGTGAGTTTATTTCCCGGAACGCGTGGCTATAGCAAGTCCACTGAGTCTTACATATGAGGTGAGTAGTACTCTAATAATGCCCCAATTGCACAGATTTCTGTTGAGATTAAGTGAAATAGCAGAGGTAAAATAAAGTCAAACACTTGTCCAATATATTTGTCCTTCATTTATGCATCCATGAGGTAGTACTAGGTACAAGGTACAGTTACTAGGGACCATTTTAAAAAGCCATGAAAGTATTATTTTGAAGGAGCTCACACTCAAAGCTATTCATGAAAATACATGAAAAATCTTTTCACAATTTCATGAACAACAAATGTGAGCAGATTCACAATTCACAGAAATGACTGCTATAAATACAATGGGCTTTAAGGATTCAATTAAATAGACCAATTTACTAAAAGCACACTTGAGTGACACATTTGGAGTATTTTGATCTAAGGGTACTAAGAACTAGAATAGGAGGGTAAAACTTATTTAGCATGAGTTTGAGTGAACTCTGGGAGTTGGTGATGGACAGGGAGGCCTGGCGTGCTGTGATTCATGGGGTCGCAAAGAGTCGGACACAACTGAGCTACTGAACTGAACTGAACTGAATTTAGTATTATCTAATAGTTTCCTCTCTTTCCACAGAGTGTGTTTCCTTTTTAATATTTCAAGATTCTAAGTTTTTTTTTTTTTCTTTTTTAAGAATTTTTATTGGAGTATAACACAGAGGATGCTTCCTTGAGTGAAATTTCACTTTGTCTGCAACACTCTCCTCTGGGACTGGGATGAAAGGATGAGAGGTTAGCAGGACAAAATAGTATATGGCAAAAGTAGACTAAGTCATCTTGACTGTTTCTTCAACATTGGCAATTCACAAACCATTTTTCACTTACCCCCCGCCCCGACCCTGGGACACACATGTAAATAGCATGCATTTACATATGAATATTAGGAACAGGTGTGCCCATAAAAGAAAGTGTTTAAAACTTGGAACATTCTTTGATTGGATTCTCAGCACACTAAGGGACTTGTCTATTTAAAGTAATCTTCAGGAAATTGTTTTGTAATGGAGAAGATCCTCTGTCAAAAACCACCTCCTGATATATTTGTTTTAGCAGTTTGAGTTTTTATGCATGAAAGCTTTTTTTAAAAAAAAAAAAACTTGGGAAAACATTCCATTTTTTTGGTTGGTATTATGATAGAAAATAAAGGAGTGTCTAGATAATGAGGTGAAAAAGTGCCTTAAGAAAGAGTGTGGATCTTATATTTAGTAATATAATACATTTTTTTGGCACAGCTTCCTTTAAAAAAAAATCTCTGTTTTAAAAAAAAAAAAGAAACCTATAAAAATGCAGGAATGACAATCACGCTGTTCTGTTATTCTAATTAGTTGTCTCTCTGTTCAAATACCAGACAGACACAGAGGAACCTAGTAACATTTTGGTGAGCTAATTGAGAAAAAGTCTCCAATTAAATGTTAAGAAAGGAACATTAACATGCACATGATTTATAACATTTTAAATTAAATGATGCTTTTATTTTATTGGACTTAGGCAAAAGAAATGTTGACTCATCATACACTTCAGGGAATGCTTCTAACAAATAAATGATGGTAAAGAAGGTGGGAAAATATATGCCTCAGTAATTTTTCAAGCTGAATAAATTATATTACCTTGTAACCACTAATTTCCTTAATCTTGTAGAGGGGGTAGAAATTTGACAAAGTGAACTGTTAAGTAAGTACAGTAAAATAGAAGAAGTCGACCTAAGTCTTGTTACCATTTATCTAATCAGGTAAAACAGAATCTGTTCAATGACCCATATTAAAGATCAACAAGAAAAGGTTTTCAAGTTCAAAGACCAAGAGAAATGTGCCCCCCTAGGGTGTGCTAAATAATGTTCTCCATAAAGGTTTGTTGATTCAATGTGATGGACCACTGAACTCCATTTTGACATAAATTTTTTTAAAGAGGTGTTTTCTCCCTCCTCCGCTCCCTAGCAAACTATGGGCATCTCCCGCTTGCTGCCAGTCAGAACCTTGCTCCCAGCAGCTCAGAACACTCACCAACAAGTTTCTACCTCTTTCCCTCCCCTGACTTCTTTTTTTTTTTGCTTCCTTAAGCCCCAGCAACTCTTCTGTTCAGCACAAATTTCTTAATTACCACCTTTAAGGCCACTTTCTCTGGTTCATTTTACTTTCTTCAGATTTTTACATATTCCCTCTAACCCTTAATGTTTTGTGTCCTGTTAATCAACCAACCTTACTGACTTGTAACTGACTTGCAACATCTTGTTAGTGTTGCAAAGCACCACTCTATCATGTGGATCATATTTGTGTCATTTACCTAAATTCTTGTGTTTTCTCTATTTTCAAATTGAACTAGGTGCAAGGTCTAAGTTGGAATACAAAAATTGTCTTTAGGGCCATTAAATTTAAACACATCTTCAAAACAAAATACTTTATAATTAAACAGTATCTAATAAGTTCTGTAACTTTTTAAAGTTAAACTATAATTCTATTGTATTAGACAAACAAAATTATGCAGAATAATAGGATAGACAAAATGATTCTTTTTAACTTACTTAACTTATATACAGAGTACATCATGCAAAATGCTTGCTGGATGAAGCACAAGCTGGAATCAAGATCACCAGGAAAAATATCAACAACCTCAGATATGCAGATGACACCACCCTCATGGCAGAAAGCAAAGAAGAACTGAACTTAAGATTGAACATTCAAAAAACTAAGATCATGGCATCCGGTCTCATCACTTCATGGCAAATAGATGAGGAAACAATGCAAACAGTGACAGATTTTATTTTCTTGGGCTCCAAAATTACCGTGGATGGTGACTGCAGCCATGAAACTGAAAGAGGCTTACTCCTTGGAAGAAAAACTATGACAAACCTAGACAATGTATTAAAAAGCAGAGACATCACTTTGCCAACAAAGGTTCACATAGTCAAAGCTACGGTTTTTCCCGTAGTAACGTACAGATGTGAGAGTTGGACCACAGAGAAGGTTGAGTGCTGAAAAATCAATGTTTTTGAAATGAGGTATTGGAGAAGACTTTTTTTCTTTTCTTTTTTTAAAAATTTTAATTGGAGGCTAATTACTTTACAATATTGTATTGATTTTTTGAGAGTCTCTTGGATGGCAGGGAGATCAAACCAGTCAATTCGAAAGGAAATCAACCCTGAATATTCATTGGAAAGACTGTGCTGAAGCTGAAGCTCCAATACTTTGGCCACTTGATGCGAAGAACCAACTCACTGGAAAAAACCCCGATGCTGTGAAAGACTGAAGGCAGGAGGAGAAAGGGATGACAGAGGATGAGATGGTTGGATGGCATCACCGACTCAATGGACATGAATTTGAGCAAACTCAGGGAGGTAGTGAAGGACAGGGAAGCCTGGAGTGCTGCAGTC
Organism: Moschus berezovskii; assembly: GCF_049115385.1. NCBI lineage: Eukaryota > Metazoa > Chordata > Mammalia > Artiodactyla > Moschidae > Moschus > Moschus berezovskii. The sequence goes on along the minus strand of NC_142469.1, from coordinate 89,242,028 downwards.
CATGGGGATGCAAAGAGTCTGACATGACTGAGTGACTGAACAACAAGAAAGAAAGAAATTATATGAGAATAAGAATTCAATTTCATAACTGGTATAGATATACTTCCAAGACTTCGAGAATCTATGCCAACTAGACTTGAATTCATTAGCACTATTTATTAAAAATGAGATAAAGCTGGTTTCCCTGATAAACTAAGAATTATGAAATGATAGCTATTTTTAAAAAAACACTATGGAAAAATATAACTTAAAAACTGCTGGGAGGAAAAATATACATTATGCCTCTAAAAATAAATGCATGATCAAATATATAACTAAACATGTACCTAGCTATCATAATTTCCTCTTTATTATAAAGCTCTTAGACTCATTATTAGGTTATTAACAGTTTATAAAACTAATAGCACATGTGTTATGAATTTTATTCTTTTAATTCTAAATCACTTTTTACATGGCTTGCCATATTTGTGATTAGGTTATTATTTTTATCATCTTCCTGAAAAGAGAAAAACCAGTAGGATATTTTTCTCTTTAATATGTCTTACCCTAGAAAACAGGACCTCTCAGCCTTATAAGAAAATCCAACTTCTTAGCCAGTTATGTCCACACTGCCTCTTCTAAACGCAATAAAACTCACTCTTGAAGGATTTCCCTGGTGGCCCAGTGGCCCCTTGCAATGAAGGCGATACAGATTCCATTCCTGATCTGGAAAAGAGCAACTGAGCCCCTGCGCCACAACTAGAGAATCCTAACACCTCAGCGAAAGATCCAGCATAATGCAGCAAAGATCCCACATGCCGCAATGAAGACCCAATGCAGCCAAATAAATTTATACCGGGGAAAAAAAAACCCTCACTCTTGCCCCAAATCCCTTGGGAAGAGTACCCTACTGCTTGCGAGGCACTGCACTCACCTTGTTTGACTTGAATAAAGGACATTAAACTTTAAATGGTATTATTTCTCTCCTTTGACAAAGATGACGATTAGGATTTTTTCTTAATAAACACTGAGTTTCGTACATGTTTCTACAGGGTTTTGCTTTTCCTGCATGATACTGATTCACTTCCGCAATTAAGGAGCCATGCTTTTATTCACATATATATCCCTCTTTTGCAAATGTAACTGTAAACTTATAATCGTATGTGACATATTAAAGAGAAAAATATCCTACTGGTTTTTCTCTTTTCAGGAAGATGATGAAAATAATAACCTAATCACAAACATGGCAAGCCATGTAAAAAGTGTTACTGGCTCTGTCATGTCCAACTCTTTGCAATCCCATGGACTGTAGCCCTCCAGGCTCCTCAGTCCATGGAACTCTGCAGGCAAGAATGGAGTGGGTAGCCATTCACTTCTCCAGGGGATCTTCTGAACCTGGGCCTCCTGCATTGCCAGCGGATTCCTGACCACCTGAGCCACCAGGGAAGCCCCATGGCAAGCCATAGACACTACGAACTCAACTGTACATTCAAAACATCATTTTGAAAAGTGAACACGTGTAGAAGTATACAGCAGTACAATTTCCGACCCAGTCTCAGAGCTGCATCAGCATAACTGACATAAATCTTTAATAAAGCTTAATTATTTATAAAAATAAACAGGAATTTGCATATTTCCATTGAAACTATCCAATCCAACCTGCTCTTCATTGGACAAAGCTAAACTCATTTTCCTGTTTTTCCTGCATGCAATACTCGCACCTGAAGCTAGACCTTGGGTTTATTTGTAGTTCCCTTAAAATACACTATTTTCTAGTTCTTTCTGATAAATCCAAAGTTAAACTTCCACCTTTAAAGTCCCCTCCCCATTTCTTCCATGAAACTCTAATTCTAAAATGATGATCACTCATTTAAAAATTTTTTTTAAATTGAAGGATAATTGCTTTACAGAATTTTGTTTTCTGTCAAACATCAACAAGCATCAACCACAGGTGTATATATGTCCCCTCCCTTTTGAACCTCCCTCCCATCTTCCTCCCCATCCCACCCCTCTAGATTGTCACAGAGACCCTGTTTGAGTTCCCTGGGTCATAGAGCAAATTCCCACAGCTATCTATCTTACATATGGCAATGTAAGTTTCCATGTTACTCTCTACATACTTCTCACCCTCTCCTTCCTCCCCTACCTCCATGTCCATAAGTTTGTTCTGTGTGTCTGTTTCTCCATTGCTGCCCTGCAAATAAATTCATCAGTACCATCTTTCTAGAGTCCATATATATGCGTCAGTATATGGTACTTATCTTTCTCTTTCTGACTCACTTCACTGTGTATATTAGGCTCTAGGTTCATCCACCTCATTAGACTTCATCATTTTCTAGACTTTATCACTTTCTGAGAAAGACAAGAACCTTTTTTTTTTTTTCTTAGTATTTCTATTTGGCTGTGCCAGGTCTTAGCTGTAGAACATGGGATCTTTAATCACGGCATGCGGGATCAAGTTCCCTGAACAGGGATCCAACCCAGGCCCCCTGCATTGCAAGCCCACCTGCATTGGAACCATGGAATCTGAGCCATTAGACCACCAGGGAAGTCCTGAGACAAGAGTCTTTGATGACAGTACCTTTAACTTTTGCCTTATACTTTGCCCCATGCATCAAGTTTTCCAGGGCAATGTACCTCAACTTTCAGTAAAGTTGTGTGGTTATTTTGGATGAAAGAGCAACTGATGAAGAGTGCTTTGGGTTCTGAGAGACTCCATGGGAAAATCAAAAGTTTATCTATGTAGATTCAGAAGGAGAAAAAAGTGTTAAACTAGGCTCAGGGTTAAAATCTTCTTGATTACAGGACATCTATTTAAGAAACATGGAATTCCTGGGTGGCTCAATGGCAAAGAATCCAACTGTCAATGCAGGAGACGGAGGCTTTGATCCCTGGGTTGGGAAGAGCCCACGAAGGAGGAGGAAATGGCAACCCACTCCAGTATTCTTGCCTGGGAAATCCCATAGACAGAGGATCCTGGAGGGCTACAGTCCATGCGGATTCAGACTCAGGCAAAACTAAGCAACTAAGAACACATGCACATATCTAAGAAGCACATCCATAACACACTGCACAGTTATAAACATAATTTATGCAGGGAAGTCAATATAATAAAATCATACTTATTTATTCCCCTAATTCACAGGTGACCATGCTTTACACTCAGAATGAAACAACTATCCTTTTAGAGAAAGATCTCCTCCTTCATGGGTTGGTGATATTGTGTCAGTGTCTTTAAAAATTTCCCAAAATAAAGTATTTCCAGTTTAAAAAGTCAAGAAAATAGGAAGTTACAGAGCTCCTTGAGATGGTGGAGGAAGTTGGTAGATTTGTGACATTTTATCTCTAAAATGACCCTCTGTCACTGTTTCATAAAGCAGCTGGAATTGAGCCTTAAGCATTGCAACTTGCTTAAGAGGGAGAAAAGCGAACACAGAATACAAAAATTTAAAAGTATCCCTCCTGAATCCTTCAAAATATATTAATTTTTCCACTTTGGATTAGGACTAGAAAAACCAAAGATCACATGAGAAAAAGAAATTGATTATGGGGTAAATGATGTTGGATTAACAGGAAGTTAAAGAGCAATGACTGGAAAAATCTTAATTTGACTCGGCCAACTAAGGAAAAAAAACTGAACATTTATACAATATGTACAACCTCTGTGGACTCACACTACAAATTAAATCCACACCTGTGAAATTTCCTGGCTCATAATACAGGGTATCTGTACAAATAGTATAAATTTAAAGGAAAATTGGCCATAATAAAAAAAAAGTTTAGACCATGTTTTTGCAGGTTTGTAGCTAAATCAAAATTAGCTAATCCATACACAGACACTCATTAAGAAAATATCATCACCTTTGCAAAAAGGGATATACACTATGCCTTGTTAAGATCTCATTAACTTGGAATAAGTTATAGTCAAAGACAAACAGATTTTACATACCACACTAGATTTTAATTACAGCTAAATATAGTTGCTAATTTTATATTCATGTAAACACCTGCATTGCCTGTGTCAAATTTCTGAGCAATAAGATTTCTGTGAACCTAAAAGCATCAAATGAACCAATCACAAATTAATTACCTTATTCATGGAAATATTATTCAGGTCTCAAGTATTTTTTCCTTAGGAACTGAGTCCTGCTCAGCTGAATTTACTGAAGGCAAGGCAAGCTGAAACTCTAAAATTAGTACTTTGTTATATTGCTTAATATACATTGCTTAATGATATACAGAATTCATGACTACCTTAGGACCAAAGAATAATTTCAATAATGAGTTATTATCATTGATGAGAATGTATCAGGATCACTAGGATACTAACATTTAAGGGTGTAATTTTTATCAATTCTCACTCCTCTGTTCCAGAAAAAAATTCTCTCATTTTTCTTAACAGCCTGAGATAGAAATTCTTTGTCCAAGAACTTCTGGTCTTTAAATAAAAGAGGGAAAAAAAGATTGGCAATACAAACTATTTCAACTGTATGAAACGAAAACAACTCCAGTACATTTTGGGTTTCAAAAACACAACAAAGATCACAGTTGAGAAGCAGCTCTTTTCAAAACATTTTGATCTATAATATAAATATTGAGACCATGTTGGCAGACTTTCATACAAACCCCTAATAATAACAATAATAACAGTTGTTGAAACAACTATACATATAGCAATTTTCATGAGACCAGAGCTTTGAACAAATAAATATAAACTGTCTCATGATTATATGTCTCCCCACCTCAAATCTGGATGTTGTAAGATGCTCTTTAAAGAATACAAAAATAAAGTAAAACATCTCTTTTCTGGCAATTTCTCAGGAAATTGTAAGCTAAAAATATTAGTTGAGGATAAATATATAAATTTTGTTTATGATACCTGTTCAGAAAATATATATAAAAGAAAGCTCAGACTTTGTCTATTAAGTAGTTTATTCTTGCAAACACTTTCAAGCTTAACAGCAAACCATTAAGTCTCTGAAGTTCTTTAGTATCATAGCAAAGGATGTTTGAAGTGAACCTTAGAGGGCCCTCTAAGCTACATCTATATAATGATTCAGTTAATATAATGATTTCCCATAATTGTATTATTAGCAGTATGAACACTGTAACAATTAGTATGATGATTCCATCTACAATATACTTGATGAGTATTTTCCAGTTTCTTTATGAACATCTGGAACAGTAAAAATTGCCTCTCAAAGCAGCAGATCCTAAATTTTCTTCTTTCTATGAAAGCAGGGGGAAATGGTACCCTTGTGCTATTGTTCTACCTTCCCCTCCTGCTGATATTATAGAACAAACTCACATTTTCAAGAGATGATCCTTCCTCTATTTGAATGTAATGATCATGACTCTTTTAGTTTCTCTCCTTTTTTTTTTCTTAGCCTAGAATTTTCTTTACCAAACCATTTTTCCTAAACTCCTTTTCAATGTTAGATTTTTAAAGCTTTGTCTTTGTACTTGCCTAATTTCTGGCACATTCTGGAGGCTTTCCTGGGAATATAACCTCTCTCTCATTCCCCTGATAAGGCCTCATGTCCCTTTGGCCAGGATAATGCTAATACATCCTTCTATCTGCAGATGGCAACTTCTAGACTTTGACATCTCAATGCTTGGTTAAGTGCCTCCTCCCTCTACCTAGCAACTCACATAGCAGCTTCCTGCAGACAGCCCTAATATAAACTATTACCTTACCTTTTCTGTTTACATGGCTTTGTGATTCAAGAAATAATGGCAGTAAAACCAGTAAGACAAGAAAAAAAGTAAGAAGCAATAGGACTTGGTATTAGATTGCCTGGATGTGACAAATGATGGAGAGAAAATCTTCAAGGAGGATGCCTAAATTTCTGTCTTGGGTAACTGGGCAAGATTAAGGGGAAAACAAGGAATACAGTGAGAGAAACAGATTTGGGTCTTAAAAGATCTGTGAATTCACCAACTGAAATATGTAGTAAGCAGTAAGACAGAAGAAGTTAGAGCTCAAGAAAGTCAAGGTCTAGAGATAAAGATTTGAAAGTCATCAGCAAATAGAGACAGAGGCCAGAGAAGAGTGCACCAAGTGAAAATAAAATATCTTTGAGGACAAAATTCTGGAAAATTAGCTAAATATTGAACAAAGGAAAGAAAGCCAACAAAGAATAAAGGGAAGAGATAGCCAACTACAGCAATAAAAGTAAGAGTATGCGATATGCCAAGAGATGAGAACACTTGGAGAGTATTTCCATGTAAAATGGTACAGAAAGACAAAATTAGGTAAGACTTGGGAAAATGTAAGCAATAAAGTCATTGATGATCCTGGCAACCACAGCACTGATGTGGTTGAAGCAAAAGCTAGATTGCATTATATTGAGAGCAAATGGGAGGTGACGATGTCAAGACTGTGAGTAGAAACTGTTTCAAGATGTTTGACTGAGAGAAATGATGAATGAACGAATGTTACAGAGCAGCTTATCCTGATGATTCATAAAAACACTGAAAAACAATCTTGGCTAAGCTAACCGTTAACAGATGCAAGAATATATGCTATTCATAGTAGTAGTAATGCTAGTAGTAATTCTAGTCCTAGTTCTTTTAATTAAATAATTGGAGTCCTAGCAATAAAGTCACCAGATAGTGACTGACCAGTTCATCTCACTGTCCTCTAGAAAAGGATCAAAACTAAGAGCCACAATTTAATACATGGACATTAAGTCATATAAGAAAAAGACAATAAACCACACACACAAACACATACAACTTCCAAAAACAACATTTAATATTACTATTAATCTGGAGCACTAATTAAGTAACCCTAACTGAAAATCAATTCTAATCTAATTTTTCAAATAGACATATTTTAGGCCTAATTTCCTTGCTAAGAAAATGATACTGAGCTCCTAAGAATTCTATATATAAAGGCAAATGAGGACAGACCAATGTGAAATGACTTCTTTCACTGAAACAAAAATTCTAGCAGTTGACCACCTGTGAATCCATGTTCAAGGGAATGACCTAGGGTCCAGAGATAAGTGGTCCCCAAGGGTAATAAAATCAATGTTTACTACAGTCAAACCATAATACTGCAGACTCAGAGAACAACAAAAATCCATGAAATACATTTCCTATTTAAATATGTTGCCAAAGAATACAGTGTAACTATATCAACAAGGATGATAACAGATACACAAGAATTTATCTTAAAGATAAAACAGTCACTACCTTTTAAAAAAAAAAAGAATCACCCTCTATTTCAAAATTGTTTAAAATGTTTCAAATAGAAAATCATTAGTGCCTTTTTTTAAAAAAATAATGCTCTCATTAGATTAAAAGAAAACTTTCCTGAGTTTACGAACTATATTAAAGTAGTTTATTTGGAGTACTCAGCACCAACTACAATACTGAAAAATAATTTCCCAAATATTATCTTGATGTTTAGAGCTTCCAAAGTCATAAATTATACAGAATAGCATCTAACAATAACTGGTGCATCAGGTCAAATAGACTTTAATAATAACTTTTCAATTCTCCTATTTACTAAAACTGCTTACATGGCTCATGTAAAGAAGATATAATAGCCCACCTCCCACTCAAAAAAATTTTTTTTAAAGACAGAAGACAAATTAAACCAGAAAATTGGTCCTATAATAAGCAGCTGTAATTGGACAGAAGGTTCCTGGCAATTGTGAGCCCAGAGCCCCCTGGTTGCCAAAGCAAACATAAAAGTAGAAACTAGTTATATCACTCCTCAATGTCATTTCTAGATGGGGTTGGGGGAAGGAAGTGAATATATTGAAGCATATGTAATGTACAAAATAACAGCATTTCCTTAAAAAAAAGTATGTGAATATAAGTGTGTGAAGTGTATGTATGTATAATAACATTTTCTGGAAAGTCACATTCAAAACTGGTTGTTCTGGGTTGTGGTACTTGGGAGATAAAGAATCACAGTGTGGGAGAAATGTCACTGTATAATATATAAGCTTTATATTTATGTTTTTCTTAAAAGAAACATATTTTACATCTCAAAATCTAATATAAATAAAAGCAAAATGATAAAGAAGAGAGTGGGTGTCAATATAATCTAAGGGTCAAATGATGCTTTTGATTCTGAACATAACATGATGAAAATAAAGACACATGATTTCAACCACATGATTACAAAACAGCTATCATAAAAAAAGCTCAATGTTCTATTATAGTGTGAAATAAAATTTAAAGATAGCTCAAAGCAGAAATCCAACCATGTTATTTCACAGGACCAGTGAGAGATGAGAGAAAGAGAGTGTGAGAGGAAGAGAGAGGATGAATAAATAGGAAAAAAATAAGAGTTGTTCTCAGAATGACTCATCAGAAGAAAATAAAAATCCAAACACAAAAATTCATACTGTAAACAACTATATTCCCAAGTTACGGTCCTGGAGTAAACCATAAAGATGACGATGAAAATGTCTAGAAAAATAGAAAAAAGAATATTTATGCTGGTCTAGTCTATCTTTATTATCTTCATCATTAAAGGAAAACTTCGCTGGAAAATCCGGTTAAAAATAATTAATCTCATTACAAGCATAATGAAGTGACAAATCAAATCATGGGAGTTTGCATTTCAGTGTAAGGAAACTATCAACAACTTGTAACGTATTATACCTTAGAATTTTCTGTTTAAAAAAGTCAACATACATATATCATCATTCTTAAGACACTTAACATTCATATATATAAATTATAAGCAAGAACCCTTATATGGTGCCAAAAGTCATCACATTCTTATAAAAAAGTAACAGAATAACTGCCAAAGAGACCACAAGCCAAAGAAACTCAGAATAGGCTTAAATATTTTAAAAATCTGGATAGAAAAGAAGGGCAAGCTACTAACAGTTCAGAAAACTTGACTGTACTAAAAGCAAAAAGCCTTTTAATGGCAATCACAAATAATTTGAGATTTTATGTTATTGATAAAATAATTCACATTAGCTGATAATGACCCCAAATACATACACAAAATTACAACATAATAACCAGCCTAGCAATTCTACTCCTACATGAAATACCCAAGATAAATTACAAGTTCACATTAAAAAAACTGTATAGGAATACTCATAGTAGCATTGTTCAAAATAGCCAAAAAGAAGACATAATGCAAATATCCATCAAGTGATGAATGAATATATAAAAAATGGTATATCCATAGAATGGAATATTACTTAGCAATAAAAAATACTGATACAAACTACACCACGGACAATTCTTGAAAACATGATGCTTAGTGAAAAAAGCCAGTCAAAGAGTACCACAAACCATATGAAACCATATGAAATATGCAAAATGGCAAATCTATAGAAATGGAACATAGGTTCGAGGTTGCCAGGGGGCTGGAGATGAGAAAACACTGGGAAGGCACTAGAGGACTTCCTTTCAGAGTGATAAAAATTATTTAAAATACACTGTAGTAAAGGGTGTGCAACTCCATGAATAAACTAAATACCACTGAACTATACAATTTAAAAGGGTTAAGTTACATGGCATGAGAATAAAATCTCAATAAAGCTGTTAAAAATTTTTAAAAACATATTAACAAATCAAGCCCTTCCCCCATTGTACTCATTGATCCCGACCTTATAAATCCTATTTCTGAACCAACTCTGTCAGAGGCAGAAAGAATCTAAACTGTTCTAGCCATGAATCATGGATAATCATTGTAAAGTCTTCTTGTTGTCACCCACATGGCAGCTCTAACCAGGGATGACCAGCCCTCAGTGGATAGTCAGAAATTGATAGGCAACTATTACCAGGTTTGCAACAGATCACAGGGCTTCTATGCCAAATTCTTCAATCAAGATACTTCTTGGTGTCCCACTCTCAGAATTTTCCTACACCCTTGTCCTCATGACCTATTTACCCTACTTGCGTGTGGGCGCAAGTTACTTCAGTCATGTCTGACTTTTTGTGACCCTATGGATTGTAGCCCACCAGGCTCCTCTGTCCATGGGATTGTCCAAGCAAGAATACTGGAGCAGGTTGCCCAGCTCTCCTCCAGGGAATCTTCCCAACCCAGGGATTGAACTCGCATCTCTTGTCTCCTGCGTTGTCAGGCATTTGTTTACCATTGGCACCACCTAGGAGAACTCTAAATTCTCAAGTTCCTGACCACTGGGAAGACTACGCATCCACAAATCCCACGCCTGGATTTCTCATCTTTGTGCTTCACCCACCAGTCTGGACGTCTGTCTGGAGGTGGCTGACAGCAGGAATTCCCTTGGGCAGCCTGATCTGACTGCCAGTTTATACAGCTGGACGTCTGTGGCTAACAGAACACCTCTCACTGCCCATCGCACTCCAGAACCTTCCACCTCCTAAGCAGATACTAATCAGACCATATGTGAGATGACAGAACAGTTAAGTATTGATGAAACATTTCCTGAGAAAGTGCAAAATAATATTTTTTTTCATTTATTTTCAGTTTCCTGGGGTTGAATAAAATCATTTGGAAAGAATTTATCATACTGCAGGGAAGATAAAGAATAAAAATTAACCTAACAGATCACTAAAAATATCCAGTCAATCTCTCAAACAGAACTCAAGAGAATATTTGTGTATTATAGCACATTAAATGGTAGGTGTTTCTTTTTGATGATTATTCTGGTGACTATCTCAGAGAAACTGTGTGTTCACTGAGAAAATGTCCTCACTGCAAAACAATGGATAATTCAATACCACAGTTCTGAGAAATAATGTATTTCTGTTTTCAAAATGGAGAAGTGGGAGATTATATTTCAAGTTTCTTAACTCCTTAAAAACTATATTATCTGACTGAGTAGGTGAAAGAATTATAAATCTACACTCCCTATTCATTTTCTTAAATGCCTCTTTGCAAAAAGCAATGAAGTGTTGGCAAAGTACTAAATTATGTCATTTATTAATTGCCTAAAAGCATACTGAAAGAAAGGCAAAAGTTTAAAATGGTGTATACTCTTACACAGCATCTCAAACATTTGTGAAAGCTAATCAGTGGTATGTTCTCATTATTACCACAGAATGAAAATAAACATGTAAGTCTAAATATTAGCAGCCATTTGAAAAGTGAGTTTCTGTGGTTCAATACTGAAAACAATATTTTATAAAACTGTATATCTCTGCTGTTAAGAAAGAAAATATAAAGATCTGAGGACACAGAAGCCATATTTGCTAATACTTTAGTCCTCATACTTCTGGAATTTCCCAGGGAAAAAGTAGTTAAGATAAAAACCTTTTCTTAATCTGGCTGTAAGCTTCTGATACAGTCAGCTCTCCGTTATCTGTGGGTTCATCTTCCTCAGATTCAACAAACCTCAAATCAAAAATATTAAAAAAAAAAAATCCAAAAAGTCCCACAAAACAAAACTTGAATTTTCTGTGTGCTAGCAACTAATTACATAGCATTTACACAGTATTAGGTATTATAAGTAATCTAGAGATGATTTAATGTACATAGGAAGATGCGCATAGGTCATATGCAAATACTCAACTATTTCATGTATATGGATCTTTGGGTTTTGGTATTTGCAGGAGGTCCTGGAATCAATCCCCTGCAGACACCTGGGACAACTGTACTTGGGGGACAGGGCAGGAGGGGAAATGTCCAGAGACTTTGTATCTGTGTGCATAAATGTTTCTCAATTCAATTTCCGTTTTTGTTTCAGTATATTTAGAAAAGACTTTATTGGACACAGTTGTCATGCAGAATACAGACAAGACAAATAACCAAAAATCCCAATTTGTAAAAAGGATTTTCATATCCTTTAGAGCATCTGGGACTTAACTTGCTTTCTAATAGGACTGAGTCAAGAGAAAATTGAGTTTTTCCTTGCCAGAACTTTCTCTCTCAAGATACTCTGAAGGCTGGATGAGCCTCAGGGTACTCAGAATGCTTACAGAGATGGGGGTACTAATAAATTTCCTTAGGTCTTGATGTACCCTGGGGCCTCCTCAGGTCCCTCAGAAGCCAACACATCTGAAGGACTTTTCCCTTAACATCTGAATGTCAGTCCTCCAGGATTTCTCAGAAAAGTTCAGGATTACTTCACCATGGAAAATTTATCTTTTCTTCCTTCTAAATTCTTTTCCTTGCTTTTCTTTGCTTTTCAGAGCATTAATATGCCACAGTGAAGTACAAGACATTATTGCCTTCCCAATGTCAACTGGAATTTCAACAAAATTTTAACAAAATGAAAGACTTTTTTTTTTTTTTTTTAAAAAAAAAAGAAGCACTTACAAACAAGAAATGGGAGAAGCAGCAAACTCAAGGAGAACTGACCCACAGCAGATGAAATGAAAGAAAATATTCTATATTTCCTTGAAATCGTGACAAGCACTGCTCTCAACATCTTTGATTACCTGCTAAATTGCCATCATTTTCCAGTATCTACGCCCAGCTCTCTGTTCTGCCTGCTCCTCCTTTCCAACACAAAACCAGTTTTTCCCTTAATTATTTGTTCCCACAAATTACCCTGTCGTTTCTGAATTTTAAAGAATGACGAATCATGAACCATGAATATTTTACAAGTTCTGTAAAATGAAATTTCTTTACAAGCTTCCTCTCTTTGTTCCAAGACTTGGAACATGAGCTGTATGGTAAAAATATCCAAGGACCAGCAGAGCTGGAGTTTGCCAGGTGAAATGAGTGAATTCCAGGCAGGAAGTTACTCAGGAGCAGGCCCAGAACATCTTAAAATGAATAGTTACAAATGCACATACACACATGGGTTTTTACTTCTAGTAAAGCAATTGCAGAAGTGTGCCTTCCATTCTTATCCTGGGAGAGGGTGTCAGTTAATCAGGCCTAGTACAGACCAGGTCTGAGAAGAGTCTTCTCAATATAGTTGATCTGTCTCTCTGCTCCATCGTGACCAGTGTCACGGGACATCATTTCTAATACACTACATGGACAAAGTGACGAGACAGCCAAAATTGAAATAAGAAAAGTATCTTCAAAAGAAGATATTTCTTCCTTTTCTCACTCAGATCAAAATAAGCCCGAAAAGTCTTCTTAGGATGCTTATTGTAAAAGATGGGGAGCTGAGTGACAGATAAGGAAGGGTGAAAGTTAAAGCAAAAGAGAGTCAGGTAGACCAATACTGTCCTTAAGTCACTAAACAGAGGAAAAAGTATTAGTGATGTGCAGAATGACTGAAGAACACCTATGACAATGAACCGTTCCGTTCAAAACTACTCAATAAACATTTATTAATCACCTGCTACGCATAAGCACCCTGAAGACCATCAAAGTAAGACTAAGCTCTAATCCTTCTCACAATAAAAATTTCGTAATTCCCAGATGCCAGTTTTGAATGCTCTACAATTTTAAAAACTGTCTTCCATTTTCGAAAGCTCCACGCTATATTAGCAGGTGTGCAATATGTCTAAAATAACATGAATATATTAAATTCTGAAGTGCTCTTATAGGTGGAATTACCTTTCAAATATCTAAATCACGTCCTGGTGATAAGAGGAGCAAAGTTTCAGCTCAGGAGTACTATAATTACAAGGAAACATCTACAATGTAGTTGAAAAAAAAGATGAAGAATTCACCAGTGCTTTAGAGGCTCAGTCTCTATATCTGAAAAATGTATGTTAGCAAGGGCTTTTAGGATTCAGTGTCCCTGCCTCTTTGCTGGACACAGAGAATGGTCATCCAAAAGTCAGAATTGTGGTCAATTCTTAAGAGAAAGGAGGCCGGGCTCCAATTAGGGAGGCACACACAGACAGCTTTAAAGGACTGGCAACAACTTTTTCCTGAGGGCTTGGTTTTTTTTTTAATTTAAAAAATGTTTCATTAATTTATTTTTGGCTGTGCTGGGTCTTTGTTGCACAGGCTTTTTCTCTGAGTTGCAGAGGGTGGGAGCTACGCTCCAGTTGCCGTGTGTGGCTTCTCAGTGTGGTGGCTTCTCCTGCTGTGGAGCACAGGCTTTAAGGCATGCAGGCTTCAGTAGTTGTGGTGCATGGGCTTAATTTCTCCACGGCATGTGGGATCCTCCTATACCAGGAATCGAAACTGCGATGACAGGCAGATTCTTTACCACTGAGCCACCAGGAAAGCGCCAGGGCTTGTTTTGATTATGATTCTTCATACTGAACATAGATAGATGCTTTATGCTGCTGCTGCTGCTAAGTCACTTCAGTCGTGTCCGACTCTGTGTGACCCCATAGACGGAAGCCCACCAGGCTCCCCCGTCCCTGGGATTCTCCAGGCAAGAACACTGGAGTGGGTTGCCATTTCCTTCTCCAAGATGCTTTATATACCATTCTATATATATGCTGTATGGCACAATAAGAAGAAATACACTGAGTGTTCCCAGAACACACAAAAAAACTGGTATCAGTAACTTGTCTCATGGGAGAAAAATACTCACTACACATCCTTTCCACTTTTTTAAAAATTAAATATATGCAGTACTTTTTGAAAAATCGGTAAGAGCCAATATGTTAAAACTTCACCCATACATCACATTAACATCAAGGGTAGGTCATGAAGATTTGCATTCATCGTTAAAGGGAAAGATCCCAAATATGAGAGTTAGTGTTTCTAATGCCCACATTCAGCATAAAAAGTTTTTTTAAAAAAGAGCTGAAATGTAGTAACCAAATTTCCACATACATGGTGATGGTGGTGGTTTAGTTGCTAAGTCGTGTTTGACTCTTGTGACCCCATGGACTATAGCCCACCAGGTTTCTTTGTCCATGCGATTTCCCAGGCAAAAATACTGGAGTGGGTTGCCATTTCCTTCTCCACACACATAGTAATCATCAAATTTAACAGCTGTAGAGCCTTATTTCTACAGGTCAAATATACAGGATGTATTATAGGTACAGGTTAAGTGACCTGATTAGTTAAACCAGTCCTATCCCAGATCCTCCCACCTACCAGGGCAGGTTGTTCTTCTCCACAATGAAAGTTGATATAGCCCAAGAAGATATGGATTATGAACCAGCCAATCTCTAATCCTAGGCCTCAGAGTGGGAAATTTAAGATTCATCGGATAAGAAACTCTCTATCTCAAAGCACCAACCAAAACAAAATCAACTGTTTCCAAGTCCTCTAATTAGATGACTCAATTTAGATAATCAGTAAGCTAAAAAATCCTGTTCAGACAGCAATCAATAAATGAATGTTTTACCTAAGTAATATCAAGTAATATCTACTAAAGAAAAAGTCAAAGAAATGCTACAAGTATTGGAAGTTCTAAATAATCATGGTTTCAGCAGACCTTCTAAGGAGCACAGCGTCAGTGGAATTCTTGTGAGATAAGAAACAATGGTTTCAGAGGGAAGTTTCAAGCACTGGTGTTCCATATACATTTCAAAAAAAGGGTTACCACATTCCTTCCAGGAATGCAATAATGAAAGCATAGTATATGCATTTAGATAGCAAAGGAAATATATATTGGGACAAAAACTGTAAGAGATGAATAAAGCACCTGATTAAAGTCATGTTTATAAATATACCCAAAAAAATTGAATGCAGGGCCTCAGGTACTATACACCCGTATTCACAGCAGCATTATTCACAAAACCAAAAGATGGAAGCAACCCAAATGTCCATCAACAGAAAAAGGGATAAGCAAAGTGTCTTATCCAGCATACAATGAAATAGTGTTCACCCTTAAAAAGGAAGGAAACTGACAAATGCTGAAACATGGATGAATCTTGAGGGCAAGATGCAAAGCACAATAAGCCAGTCGTCGAAATAAATATACAGTCTTCTTTTATGAGGTAACAAGAGTATTCAAAATCAGAGACACCAAATAGAATGCTGGGTCTTAGGGAAAGAGGGAATGAAAAGTTATTGTTTAATAGGCAGAGTTTCAGTTTTGCAAAAGGAAAAGAGTTCTGGAGATGAATTATGACTATGGTTGCACAATAATGGAAATGTATTTAATATTGAATTGTATACCTAAAAATTACCAAGATAGTAAATCTTATATTTATGTGTGTATATACCACAACTTTTAAAAGAGAGTAAATATCAGCCCAGATGGTACTGAAACAATTATTTTATAGCATACCTGTTACCAAAATTACACATATATATAATTTCATACATTTGTATAAATATATAAAACCTATAATGGTTGTATATTTCCTTGTTTCCTCCACGAACTACAAGCAAAATAAATGTTAATATATCCTATGTTTATGTAAAAAAAAAGGAATGAAATTTTGACACACGATAAAACATTAATGAATCCTGAAAACATTATACGAAGTGAAATGTCAGACACAAAAAGGACAAGCATTGCATAACTCCACTTATATGAGATGCCTAGAGAGTAAAATTCAAAGACAAAGCAGAACTATCAGGGTGCTGGGAATGGGGAGTTACTAATTCGTGGGTACAGAGACTCAGTTAGAGATAATGCAAGAGTGCTGGAGATGGATAATGGTGTGGTTGTACAACACTGTGAATGTACCTAATGCCCCTGAGCTGAACACGAACAAATGGTTAAAATGGTTACCAAACGGGGCCTGACCTACTCAGACACAAGCTATTCCCCAGAGCTGCAAACTGAAATGCTGGTACCATAAATGCACAAAGTGAACAGTGTGTAAGAAAAATAATAGCATAAACTTGATGTCAGATGGGTGACACACTCAATATTGGATAAAACACAGCGGTTGGTAGGGCTACTGAGGGGCAACAGAACAAAGGAATATCCACGTACTTCCAGACAGTTGCTGCCATGTACAAGTCCAAGGTTACCACAACAACCAATTCTCCAAGAGAAATTATTCTGAACTCATGGAAATGAAGTTTCTCATAAAATATAGATCTGGGGTTGTTCTTGAAGGTGGAGTACCAGGGACTTCTCTGGTGATTCAGTGGATAAGATTTCACACTGCCGATGCAGGGGACCTGGGTTCAATTCCGGGTCAGGGAATAAAACCTGTGAGCTGCAACTACTGAGCCCTCACGTCATAACTAATAAGCCCGTGCACCACAATGAAGATCCTTCACAGCCAAAACAAATTATTTTTTCAAAACTGCAGAATGAGAGTAAAAACCATTGCAGGTATCTATAAGGTCCTTGGTCCTTAATCTAGTAGAAGACCTAGCATTAGAAAAGAGATACTTTAAGCTCACTGTGCAATTTTTGCAACTTGTCTGTAAAGTCTAAAATCATTTCAAAATTAAAAGAGTTTTTAAAATTTAAAAAAAAATGAAAAAAGGTACTTTGTGAACAGAAAATCTGCAGATATTTCTGAAAGCCATGTTAAGAATTATGGGCTATTTATTACTGATGCATAAGCAAGAGCTTTTCAGATTTATTGAAAGAATTTTTGTAGTACCTGAAAAACAAATGGAAAAGGTTAGATATTATGGGGGACTGGCTGAAAAATTTAAATCGTCAGTCTCATTAATTCTTTAAATAAATATAAATTACTTAATATATATATATTCATTGAACTATAGCTGATTTACTGTACTGTGTTACTTTCAGGTATAGAGCATACTGATTTGTCTTCTGTGTTTTTTAGCGGATTATATTCCATGATGGGCTATTAAAAGATATTGGGTAGCCCTGGTGGCTCAGAGGTTAAAGCGTCTGCCTCCAATGCGGGAGACCCGGGTTCGATCCCTGGGTCGGGAAGATCCCCTGGAGAAGGAAACGGTAACCCACTCCAGTATTCTTGCCTGGAGAATCCCATGGACGGAGAAGCCTGGTAGGCTACTGTCCACGGGGTTGCAAAGAGTCGGACACGACTGAGCGACAGAACGGAACGGAGCATAGATAATTCTCTATGCTATATAGTAAATCCTTGTTGCTTATCTACATATATTTTAATCAAGAACTTTACAAATCTACATTCACTTTCTTTAAAAGTTTGAGGCAGTGAAACTTTATTGGCCACTGTCAGGCCTTAATTTCTGTGATACAGCTACAGAAATATTGTCTCAAAAGAAAACTATTTACTTGGCCCAGTGTCAACAGAAAGATTTTCAGCTGGAAATTGATTTTTCCCATTTCAGTCTTAGAACTAAGCTTTATAAATCTCCAATTTTGTTTCTATTTTCAAAATAATTAAGCATCATTCAATGTTTCCCAATCATTTTTGACATATGTATATATAGGCATAAAAGGAAGGTAAAATTTATTCAGCTGATCCAAAGAAATCATTTATGCTTTGTTCCACGTTGCATAGAATTGATTCTAATAAGTAACAGATGACCGAAAGGCACTAGGAAAAATATTCAGACCAAATCAATTCACAAGTATTTTTATTATTACATTTCCTCATAAACTTGGTAGCTTTTCTCTGAACAAAGCATACCAATTTTTTCCCTTGAATCCTCAAGCTTCTAAGCCACTTCCTTTGAAAAATCTAAGGGAATTATAACTGTAGTGGTTTTATGTCAGATACCATTTATAAACCAAAAACAGGCAAAATGGTTTCTTAACAAAGTTCAAGTTTTCAATTCTGAGAATTAACAAAGTCGAAAAATCACAAGTATCAAATGTACATAGGAATCAAATATGCAAACACTTTACCAACAAATGATCCTATCAAATTTCTCCATGGAAAATGTACACCATAAAAACACAACTCAGAATTATGTAAGTACACAGATTTTCATACGCCAGGTAGCCTGTATGGTATTTGAAATATCTGATGAAGATAGAAGAGACATTTTTGTAAGAATCTATCTGGTACTGGGGGCTTCCCCGATGACTCAGTGAGTAAAGAAGCCATCTGCAAAGCAGGAGACACAAGGAGATGCAGGTTCCATCCCTGGTTGGTAAGATCCCCTGGAGAAGGAAATGATAACCCACTCTAATATTCTTACCTGGAAAATCCCATGGACAGAGGAGCCTGGTGGGCTACAACCCAAAAGGTCACAAAGAACTGGACACAATTGAGCGACTAAGCACACACATCCAGTATCAGTTAATTCATTTTGTTGTCGTTCATTCATCGCTGACCTAGGATTTGGATGTATACTTTGTCTGCTCTGTATTTGAAACTCAGCTTTCTTGTGTGCTCGAATTATATCCATTGGTTTCTTTCCAGTAGCATCTCATCATTTCCTCCATGTATATCATCTAACTGGATACAAGTCTCTCAGCCTCATGAATTTGGTTTCATTTGGTTTAATTCCACTGCCTAAATAAATAAATAATAACTATACTCATTGTCTCATAAAGTATTGACTTTTAAACTAAGTTCCTAAGACTACTTACTCAAATGCTTTCTTAAAGGTCTAGGACTTTCTTTACTAGCCGAGTACTATCTTGCCAAGAGCCTGCTGGACATCTCTAGCTGGAGAGCTGACATATGTCAAAATCTCAATGAATTTAGAGCACAGCTCTTCATCCCCTCCCATTGTCCCTTCTGTCCAGTCTAAAACAACCTTAGCCTCGCTTCACTCTTTCTGGTAATGGTGCTTGCAACCATGCCTCTGGTCCTCTTAGCTGAAATCTTGGAAAGCATCTCCAACTCTTCCCTCTTCTTCTCTTAGATATCCCTGATAACCAGATATCGGTGACTATTTTCTACTAATTCGAACTGCCCAAATCAACTAATGCTTGTTGACTTTCACTGACATTTCCGTTCTCATTGTCTTGCCTACAGTATTAATAACGTCACCATACGTGGTTCTCCCCGTTCCTTCCACCTACCTCTCTATGTTACACACCGTGGCTGGATTAATCTTTCTAAGATACAGTGAGGCTCTCTCCTTTGCTCAAAAATCTTTAACAACTTCTTTGACTCTAGAAAGCATCACATGCAAAATTTTTACAAGAAATCCAAATTCTCTGACCTAATTCTACCCTTTTCCTTTTAATAAGTACTACTTGGTGATACTGCCTTCATCCCTTTTCAAAACCACTACCCAAACTGTCCCTTCCAACCCTGGTGCCCTTGTCCCCTTTTCTACCATTCTCGCATTCCCCAGATTACCAGTTTTCCCAACTGGAAGCAATGCCTCTCAAGTCGGAATTACTAGAACACTTTGTATCTCTCTTTCAATAATAACTTCACCCTACTTGTCTTTTTTTATTGCTACAGTGATTCAGTTTTATCTGCCCTCTAAAATTCCAGAGTTTTTTTAAAAGGCATCACTATCTTTCATCTTTATATCTTTCTTTCTTCTACCAAGGCAGGATAATTTCCCTAAGATGTGCTCTACAACCTGTTGTTGAAAAAAATCTGTAAAACACTGACACAGCAAAGAATGAATTGGGAATATCGAAGCAAATATATTTCCTCTTTCTTTAGCTTGCAGGGTCCTAGGACCTTTCACACCAAGAATTTCAAACAGGTGACTTAGTCATCTATTCCAAAGGGGGTTATCCTTTTTCTTCACTAAATTCTGTGTGTACCATAATGAAATTGAAAGAAACCCTCTTCGGTGTCCTAAACAAGATCCATTTCCATCTATGAATGAAATACAACTTTGTAAAGAATTTTGAAGATGCATTTTATATCTAAGTTCCTTAAATGATTAAAATACTTTGTAGATGTAAACTTTACTGATGTCAGTAATGTTTCTATTAAGATTTATAAAATATAGTGCCTTGGATTTCAAGGAGATTCAACCAGTTCATCCTGAAGGAAATCAGCCCTGAATATTCACTGGAAGGGCTGATGCTGAAGCTGAAACTCCAATGTTTTGGCCACTTGATGCGAAGAGCTGACTCACTGGAAAAGACCCTGATGCTGGGAAAGATTGAGGGCAGGAGGAGGAGGGGACGACAGAGGATGAGATGGTTGGATGGCATCACTGACTTGATGGACATGAGTTTTGAGTAAGCTCCGGGAGTTGGTGATGGACAGGGAAGACTGGCATGCTGCAGTCCATGGGGTCACAAAGAGTCGGACACAACTGAGGGACTGACCAGAATACAACAGTGCCAAATCAATTATTTCAGCCTTTCTCACGTCACAGATGAAGAAACTGAAGGTCACAGAACTTAAATGACTTGACTCAACTCATGCAGCTCATAACGTTGCAAAGTCAGGACCCACACTGTATTCAGTCCTCAAGTTAAGAGAGCCACTCTGCTGAGTGATAAAATACAGCCAGTAAAAAATTTAAGTTTATATGAGAGATTCTTCTGTAATTTTCTGGGAGAAACCTGGTTGATAGGAAGCACTGTCATGGCATGTCTTTATAACGCCTCTCCTACAGTCAGCCTTCTGCAGCCACAGGTTCCATTTCCACTGGTTCAATCAACCTCATATCAAAAGTATTGGGTGCTAAATGGCTTCAGTTCTGTCTGACTCTGCGACCCTATGGACAGGAGCCTGCCAGGTTCCTCTGTCCATGGAATTCTTCAGGCAAGAATACTGGAGTGGGTTGCCATTTTCTACTCCAGGAAATCTTTCTGACTCAGGGATTAAACCTGAGTCTTCTCCCTTCTACATTGGCAGGCAGGTTCTTTACCACTAGCTTCACCTGGGAAGCCCTCAAAAGTATTAGAGAAAAGAAAATTCCACGTAGTTCCAAAAAGCAAAACTTGAATTTGCCACACAGCAGCAGCAGCAGCAATTATTTACATAGCACTTACATTGTATTTACAATGATTTACATAGTATACCCAGTATATTAGGTATTATAATTAATCTAGAGGTGGTTTAAAGTATATGGGATGATATGTATAGGCTAATATATGCAAATACTAAGCCATTTTATACAAGGGACTTGATTTTGTTGTCCTAGGGTCACGGGTGGACCAAGGGACAACTTATACTTTTCACTCTAAACATACCTTCCCAGTTAGTACTGTCTTTATCCTAATATTATAAAATTACTAATAATATCACTCATATTAATTAGTCTTCTCTAATTTTCAAATAGAGGTGGTTCAGAATGAAATATATACCATTTGCAACAATCACTGGCCTAGCATGAGAAAAGTCACTTTCCAAAGCAGATGGGAGTTTCTACAATCCTTTCCTGTTTTCTAGAGTGAAACTTCCTCTTTTGTAGGAAACATGTGTGAAAGATCCATTTATAAATAAAATTCTATAAATGTTCATGCTTTATTTCTCCTTGGATTAGATGAAACAGCATTATAATACAGATGATTTCTAAAATACCTGTGAAGATATCAGCACAAAACCTACTATAAAACTATTATTAATCCCATTTAAAAATAATAAACCAGCATATCTCTCTTATCAGCTGATCCCACAAATTTGTATATGGCTATTGTTCTTAAATCTGGTGTCATAATTCTACCATTTTTTTTCTTAATTATAGAACACCACCTTTTGTAAGACCAAAAAACAAACAAACAAAAAAAACAGGTTGGGGTTGGATACTGTACTTATATAAATAGCTTATACAAAGAAAATAATCAACCAGTTATTAATTAAAATTTCATGAAAATGTAATAAAATACTTCATAAACAGGATGAAAATCCCTTTATACCAAGATTAAGTAAATCCTTAAATGGATGAGCAAAAACAAACAGCGACTTTAAATAAAGCAACTATACCGCCCCCCCCAAAAAAGAAGTAGGGTTAAAGAAAGAAGAGGAACAAGGAGGAAAAAGAAAAGAAAATGGAAATGGAGTAGAGGAGGAAGAAAGAAAATAAACATTTCTTTTCCGTAACCATCCAGATCACCTTACCAGTTCCCTTGAGCATTTCCTGGGAAACGAAGCAATGTTTATTACACTCTCAAAATGGGATCTTATAAGCAGGATAAAAGGCATGGCGGTGTCTCAAGTATGAAGAGAATCTTACCTGTGAACACTAGGCGAATCCTATACCTTCCCTAACCAAGTATTAGTGACATTCACCTGTTTCATATACACAGATGGCCCATGTTGATTATTAAAATTTACAAGATTCTGCATTTGCTAACAAGGAGGGAATATACAAATGTAAGAAGATAGTGTAAGTTCCATATTAAAGATATTAACTTTATAAGCACCATGGGAGTCCCTGGCAGAGGGTAAACTAATTCTGCCTGAAGGCACTCAAAGGGAATTCTCTGAGAAGACAGCATCTGAGATGAGCCCTGAAAGATCAGTAAATATTTCTAGAAAGAAGGCATTATGGGCAAGTGAAGGGCACAAAGTCAAAATAAATGCATGGTTCCTTTGAAGACCAATGACAAAATTGATGTACAGTGTGGTCTATTCATATTAGTGATAAAATAAATATTTCTCTCTAAAGTAGAACTCAGATTGCTATTCCCACTACAGCTAATAATTATTAAATAAGAAGATTACAATTAAATAATCATTTTCTACGCATTTCGTCTAAAATAGCTCATTTAATCCACACAACAACCCTGAGAGGTATGTGCTACTATTACTCTCCCCATTTTATAGATTAAAATACTGAGGCCCAGAGAGGTTAACAAAGTCACACAATTTGATTTCAGGATGTCCTTAGAGCCATGTTCTAACCCATATACTGAAATGTCAATCCTCATGATACTACACCAGGGCAGCCCTTACTCTACAAGCATTTCCTCATGCCTGTCTAATATACTCTGTACAAAAAGAAGGAAGATCCGAGACCTCACACTCACCTCCTGCTTCTAGTTAGAACCCTTTTCCACTTCTCTCCTTTTCCTTCTTTCCTGTCATTGTTTCAGACTTTCATTTCACTCTCTGAGAATCCCTTATTCCCCCTCATTCTCATGGTAATGTCACCAACAGGGCAGGAGGATTAAAAGCAAAGAGTACAGTGTCTGTGTGAGACAGAGAAATCCCTGGGCTACTTGTCTCCAGTTCCCCATGCCTCTACAAGAGAAGGCAGATTTTCATGAAACACAGAAACAAAGATGCACAATGGATGGGAAAAAGTAGCCAAAAAAAAAAAAAAAATAGGAAAGTATTTGTGATGCTATATCACATTCATTACAATTCAGCAGGTCAACAGCAGAAACTGACTGTCTCTTAAATTATACATTTTAAAGTGTCATGGTTCTTCTTGCCCTTTACAAACTATGCTTCTTCAAGTTGACTTTTAAAATATGAAAGGGCTATATGTTTACCAATTTGGCAGATGGTACCTTTATTAGAGCAAGAACAGAAGC
The DNA here is from genome assembly GCF_049115385.1 of Moschus berezovskii. Taxonomy (NCBI): domain Eukaryota; kingdom Metazoa; phylum Chordata; class Mammalia; order Artiodactyla; family Moschidae; genus Moschus; species Moschus berezovskii. The sequence goes on along the minus strand of NC_142469.1, from coordinate 89,218,035 downwards.
TAAAAGGGTAACAGCACAGACACACGGATTCACTTACCTACATATAAGAGTTGAAGGAACCAAAACTGGAGCAAAAACACATTAGCCAATAAAATTTAAATGCAGAGTTTAGCAGCACAGGTGGGTACTTAAAAATGATTTAAATGAACTGGCATGTAGTAGTGACATTTTCCATTCTGCAATCATGGCCATCACAATGTGTTAAGATCTCTAAATTCACAAACCAACCCCAAATAAGTCAGGCTCAACAGAAGCAGACAGTAACTAAACTACTGATACAAAAGGTATTCAATATATTACATTTTGTATTCTCAGCAAAAAGGAGAGAGAAAGGGAGACAGACAGACTCATATATGCATACAGGATACCTGGCTTAGGGCTATGGCTCACACTTAAACAATATATGTGGTGAGTTATTCCAGAGTTAAAAACCTTTTTTTTAGACACCAAATGCATTTTCTGGGTGGTCTGGATTTAATCACTCACATGGTTTTAAAACGCTTCTTTATTTCTAACTCAACTGTAATATAAACATTAAATCACAAAAGTCACACTCTCAGAATTGGGAGAGATTTTAAAAGGTCATTTAAATTCTCTTCTTTCCTATGGAGTTAGTCAAACTTTGTCTTCTCCAGATCATGTGCTTCAAGTCACAGAGGTAAGATACTTTATGTTTTCGGTACATTGGCAAACTCAACCAAATTCCAGGGCAACTTAGGAAAGATGAAAGGAACTCTCCAGAAATAAAACACATAGAACAATAAATGTATTCACCATTGGGTACTTCCTGAGAAATTTCACATGGCACATTATCACCTTTTTCCATGCAGACACCAAAACGTTTGAAGGGTAAACTGGACTTCTTCCATATTCTGGTTTAAGAGGTCATAAAGCTATATTCTGTTCCATTTGTTAGTTATTCTACTTAATCCCATAATGGACTGCATTTCTAGACTGGATAGGTATATTCTCAAATGATAATGGCATCATTTAAAGTAGAAAGTACTGCTTAAATGCCAATATTCCTGATGGCTTAAAAAGCAGTTGTACTTGGCTAATGAATATGAAATTGGTCATACTTCTATTTATTGATTGAAAACATTAATGTTAACTTAAAAGCCAAGTGGAGAAGGAAATGGCAACCCACTCCAGTATTCTGCCTGGAAAATCCCATGAACAGAGGAGCCTGGTAAGCTACCGTCCATGGGATGGCAAAGAGTTGGACATGACTGAGAGACTTTACTTACTTTACTAAAAGCCAACTAGTCTACCTGCACAATAATAAAATGTGTATATTGACAAATTTGATCTGAATTTGCTGTGCTCATTTAGTCACAAATATAGCAAATTTGTAATACGCTAACAAAACTTTGAGAGAGTCATTTATTATTTTAAACTTACTACGATCACAAAGCAATTATATCTAATATAATGGGCTCTATGCTAAGTGTCAAAATGCACTGATTCCATTTTAAAAGGCTAAATAGTTTAATTTTGTCAAGAATTGCACATGGTCAATTTAACTCTCCTTTTAAAAATAATTCTTCTTGAAAAAAGTATAAATTCTGATGGAACATGAAGCTTATTAAACACTACATCTAAGTATGTCATACTAAATCTCTGAGTATAAATAAAATATATTCAGTGCATCCTGACTTTATTGGCTGTTATTATTGTGTTTAATGACACACCTTCATGAATAGCTCTAACAAATAAAGCATATAACTGTAATGTATTTTAAACTCCAAAAATTAATAATGACAGAGAAAAAGAACGGAGCAAAGGTTTTCATAGGGTCAGGTATATAGTAGGGGCTTCCCAGGTGGCACAGTGGTAAAGAATCTGCCTGCCAATGCAAGAGACACAGGTTCAATCCCTAGGTGGGAAAGATACCCTGGAATAGGAAATGGCAACCCATTCCAGTATTCTTGCCTGGAAAATGCCATGGACAGAGGAGCTTCACGAGCTAGTCCACAGGGCCACAAAGAGTCAGACATGACTGAGCAACTGAACACAGGTACATAGTAAGCACAAATAATTATTTGTTAAATGAATGAGCAGCTGGACAGATAAAACTAGAATGGGCTCCACTGTTTTAAATTTCACGATTAGCTACTAACATTAGTATTTAAATTATTTGAAACAAATGGATTTTTAAAATTAAAGCTTTTTAGTCTGTGACTAAAACACAGTTAGCAATTTCCTATGTTTTGTACTTACCTAGTTTATACAGAAGTACAAATTCAAGCTGAAGGTTAGCTGTGGCAGAGTAGTCATATATGTTGAAGAAATATTATTAAGGAATATCACATGCAATGAAACATTGTGTCTCACAGAATTAAGAATTAAAAAATAAGTATAATTTGAAAATTGAAAAATAGCTGACTATATTTCCAACTTTTGAAATAGTGTAACATTACTGAGGAGGGGGGAGAACCTCAAATTTATATCCCAACTCTTTTGTTTTCCAACATACAACAGTTACATTGAAAATTATTATCCTAACTATCAAATAACGACATATGACTTCTCTGAATGGTTACTATGCCTTTTAATTTAGTTTGTAAAATAACCCATCTTCTGAATTACAATGTAAGTGCATTAACACTCATATGTACTCTCTTTTTAAAACACCAAGGTGCAATTTAATTAAAGTAAGCTTTTAGAGAACCAATACAATACAATCAAAGTAAGGGACTTCCCAAAGGTCTGCTAAATCTAGGGATAGATTTTGATGATCTGGAGGAATGACTGAATCGCATATTTCAGGTAATCCTCCCTAAATTCTCAGGCCAGGGCTGAATGATACTGAGTGGGTGGCAATAAATTTGAGATTATGCTCCCTGCAAGTATACTTCCCAGTAGAATCATAAGTCTATCTACATAGCTTATTAAATGCAAAGTGATCGTGCTTAACAATTTGGCCATGAAGAACAGGGCTGATGGATTTTATAAGGAGCCAAATTTTAAAAACCACATTTCTTAAGAAAACTCCAACTCAACTCTCCTGACATGAAGTACAGGGGCTAAAATCACTCTAATGCAAGCCCAAGGACAATCAAATTCCTACAATTCATCCACAGAGAATGGTCACAACGACTTTAAACTGGAGACTGTTCAAAGCAAATATAACAACACTCACAGCCTTAGCCTTCATGAACATAACCTCAGCAGATCTAGCTTTAAAAGTGCTCTTCTGATACTGTTAAAAGGAATTAGCTGCGAAACACCTGGAAGCCAGGTTTCCAGGTTTGGAACCTGGGGACCAAATTGACACAACTTGCTTTTTCATACTTCTAATCATACTAGTTTAAATTCAGGGACTATTAAGTGAGATTTAAAATGATGTTTTTAAAATAATGAAACAATGGCAAGGACTGAATAGCTAAATCAATGGGTGATTTAAAATATTATCAGTTCCTGTTACGAAACATGTTATCTGCATTCTAGAGAATGCTTCTCTTTCTATTTGCCATGTAAGGTTATAATGATCCAACTCATCCCAAACTGGTATTAAATCATTAAGAACTTAACACATGTGGACAGATGGAAGACAAGAACACACTCCTGTCTAATATCAACAAAAACTGCCTTCTGATATCTGAAGAGATCACTCCTGTTGACCCTGAATGTAACCAACAGTATAACAATATTACAGCACTAGCTCTGCTTGAAAATCAATAATACAGTGTCTGAGTTGAATTCATGGTGCTTTATTCAATAGTGGATTTCTGTTCACAGATTCAAAGGCAAAGGAATAGTCAATAAAAGCCACAGACAGTCTTCTCATACTCCTGACAGATTTCTTCACGAGGTGGTGGAGCACCATAGCAGGTTGGCTGGGCTGCAGCCCACCTGCGCCTGGAGCAGAACATGGCACAAGAAATGCAGGCTCACAATTCACAACAGCAGAACTGGCATAAATTTCAGAGAGACCATCCAGTGAGCCAGTGGGCATATGATTTGGAGAGACGAAAGAATTCTTTTCAAACATTGGAAAAACATTCTGGGTCTTAGGAAATACTAAGTAACTCTAACAACATAGATGAAAAGCAGAGTTAAAAATCTATCCAATATGTTCACATGGGTCAATTTTATGTTACATGAAATTCACCTCAATTTTTCAAATCCACAAATAAAAAGGCTATCAGTGAAAAATCTGCTAGAGAAAACACAAATTTCCAAAGCAACCACTGATCCATGACTGAAAAAGAAACAAATATAACTGACTCACAATTGTGATTAGCATCACAAGGCTTGCTGCTGCAGATTAGCACGGCTTGGTGCTTAATCCAAAGAGATCGGCTAACAGTTATTTCCTCTCATCTGTGTGAATCATCTTTATTATTTGAAGATATCTAATAAATTCCCTTCAGATTCCAACCCCAAGCCCCACTTTATTAAGTAGTTCTTAAGCAACAATGCTAATTATAGTTAACTGTGAGAATTATTTGACAGTTCAGAGTCAGTAATTCCTTAAATGTTTCAAGATCTCACCCTGATACACTGTACAGGCCTCTGTTTATCTCACTCAGAGCAACCAAATGAAGCACAGGATAAAACACACACATCCTGAGAGCCCAGTGCTACTGCTAATGAGGAGTGACCACAGGGAGATCCACGAAAATTGTTTCAAGATAAGGGAACAGTGCTGCAAAGGCTTTGTGGGAGGAAGGAGTTTGACGTGTACAAAAAGAGATGTCAATGTGGCTCAAGTGTAGTTGGCCAAGGGGACAGGAGTGATTTTTTTAAAATAGTAAGGCCGGAAAGACAAATGGATCCCTGATCATGCAGGACCTGGTAGGGCAGGTTGTAGTTTCAGCTGCTCAATCATGTCCAACTCTTTTGTGACCCCATGGACTGTGTAGCCTGCCAGACTCCTATGTCCATGAGATTTTCTGTGCAAGAATACTGGAGTGGGTTTCCATTTTCTTCTCCAGGAGATTTTCCCGACCCAGGGCTTGAACTAGCATCTCCTGCATCACATACAGATTCTTTATCATTGAGCCACCAGGGAAGTTCAGGACAGGTTAAAGGGTTTGAAATTTACTCAAAGTGTAATGGGAAGCCTTTAGCATTTTAAGCAGAGACCTGACATGACACCTGGTAGCTCAGTTGTAAACAATCTGCTTGCAGTGCAGGAGACCCGGATTCGATCCCTGGGTGGGGAAGATCCCGTGGAGAAGGAAATGGCAAACCACTCCAGAATCCTTACCTGGAAAATCCCATAGACAAAGGAGCCTGGTGGGCTGCAGACCATGGTGTCGCAAAGAGTCGGGCACAACTGAGCAACTAACAAACGGGGCTGCTGATCAGACTGCAGGGACGTACTAACAGAAGCCAAAAGAACACTTAGGTGGCTACTATATTTGTGTAGTTAAAATGGTGTGGCTTTGACTGATTAGCAGTGAAGATGAAGAGGATGGTCTGACTGAGAACCTTCTTTGAAGACAGACCGACATGCTCCCTGATGTGGAGCAAACAGGGATGAAGCAAAAGACAGGTGAAAAATGAGCAAAGCAGCATTACTTTCAGGGCTTTTTTCAAGCTAAAAAATTCAGAAACTAATCAGGATGAAGATAACAAGGTGGGAAAGGGTAAAACATGAGTAAGTAGAGAGAAACTCCTAGGCCAGGTATCTGAAGGAAGAAACAGTCAGGCAGGCTTTCAAGAGCTGAAGGAATTAGAAGACTCCTGTAAAGAACACTCTACATAGTCAGAAGAAATAATACTTAGCAAGGATGCTGGAAAAGGTTGGGGGCGGGAGGAGAAGGGGACGACAGAGAATGAGATAGCTGGATGGCATCACCGACTCTGTGGACATGAGTCTGAGTGAACTCTGGGAGTTGGTGATGGACAGGGAGGCCTGGCGTGCTGTGATTCATGGGGTCGCGGAGAGTTGGACACAACTGAGCAACTGAACTGAACTGAAGGATCAGAACCAAAAGATTACGTCCATACATTTGAGAAACTGAATTATGGTCAAAGAGTAAAGGAAAGGACTTTTGGAAGTGAGCTGTTAAGAAGTGGGCAACTGTCCATGATATATATACTGACTGACTCCTCACTGAAATTGATCCTTACCAAACAGATCCAGCAGTTTGGGACACTGGGTCAATAAAAGTATTTTGAACAATTGTAAGTTTTTCATATACTGAAACACAATAGATTTTAACATTATTTTAAACAATTTTGTCCATTTTTTCTGATCTTAATTTTGCTATCAATATTTCCCTGCAAAGGAACACCAGGAAAAAGGTACCTCTTACATACACTACCCAAGGTGAAACTTTTGATAAAGGAAATAAAGTGCTCTAATTTGGAACACCTTTGGAATACTTAGGATTTCTTAAAGACCCATATATTGAAAGATAGATGTTATTTTTGTTTAGTATCAGAACTTCTTCTAAGCTCTTGTGATTATCATACAAATACTTCACTGGGAAGCAAACAATTTAGGAAGAGGTCATATTTCTAACCTTATACTGACTGCTTAGCTCAAAGCACTGAAAGGAATTTATCCTTCTTCACATTTCACTCCACTGTACACAACATTCAACCACTTCCTTCTTAAGTTAAACGTAACTAACCAACCCACTGCTGGTGACAGAAGCTCCACCGGAGGTCAGAGGAATCTGACAACCAGATCTCTTACGCAACTGACACAGAATTCATATTATCCACCTGAGAAAATATGACATTTGTACATAATCTGTATTTTTCACTCATTTTTCTCCTTCATCTGCTCTTCTAGAATCTGCTGAATCTTTTTCCTTGCTTTACTGTTTCTGTTTTAAGGTAACATTTGAATTTGTGTTCTTGTTTACCACTAAGAATCACACTCAACACATCTGAAAACAGCACGTTTTGGAAGCAGGCAGAAAGCATTAAACACTGGCACTATACTGCATAATATATCATATATATTTTATTCCATTAGAGGATTAATAATGGACAAACCAGGTTGCTGAGAGCACTGCTAGTGCTAAGAAATAAATGAAAATTCAGAAAAAAGAAAAAGGATGTTGTTCCTAATAGGAGAATTCCTTCTTTCCTATAGTAATGAGGTGGGGAAAGGCAAGAGAAATAAGTAACAGTCTGAACTTTTAGTAGCAGTGGTCGAAATAAAGAAAAGTGTATTTTTAAAATATGTATGTGTGTGTATACATATATATATATACACACACACATTTTAACATGTATATATACTTTATATTTCACAAAATGTAATTAAATCAACACTTTTTAAAGGTCACTTTCTCAGTTTCTGCCTCTTACACTCAACTGAGGACCCTGAAGCTCATAAAATAATCCACAACTCAAACTCACCATCCTATCAACATATACAAAATTTAGGTGAAAAAACATAGCTATGGATTTTTCTTTGGAAAATATATGTTATCCTCATTTACTCATTAAACCTTTCCAAAAAGTCACAAATGGTGGTGATACTGTTTTGTTTTGTTTTTTTCTTTTAACTTAAAACGTAGTGTTTTCCGTAGAGACCTTTCAATCCATTTATTGTCCACTAGGGAAAAGTACAGTATATAAAGCAGAAGGAAGTCACTCTTGTTACTGTTTTGACTATGAAAGATGTCATTTCTGAACATTTAAGACTGCCCTTACAACTTTAAAGAAGCTCTCATCTTATGAATTTTTTTGCTAATGTTCCAATATTATTTTGGTGAAAGTTCTCTACAAAACTACTTTATTCAATATTTATTCAATTTATTTAAACATTGCTTATTCAATATTCATATTGCATGGGAAACTGACGTGGCTGTATTCCATATGGATAGTAAAGACAGTTCCCAAAGCAGATTTTGCTACTTTGCTATTTTCTCAAACACAGCTGAGGTTAACTAGATTGAATGAATGGTGAACTGTGCTACTATGGAAAATCTGTCCTCCCAGGACTCCTGAATGGCACTCCCCTACCATCACAGCACTTGCCTAACTCCCCTGCTAGAATATGAGTACCAGGAGGGAAGGATCTTTGTGGGTGAATTTGTCCATTACTGTATCCCCAGCCATAAAATGTTGCCTGACCATAGCAGGTACCGAATCAATGCTTTGCGAGTAAGTCTGGGAATGGATGAGTAAATAAACAAAGAAGACATGCATCAGCCACCCTCAAGCAGATCAACCCAGAGATATTTTAATAGAGCAGGACTGTTTACTAATATTAACTTTAAAAAGTCATTTTTATTTTCTTATTCTGCAAATAACCCAGTTCAATCGCCTTGCAGTGTTGTTATGAAACACAAAGAAGAGTCATCTGAAGAGCCACTCTAGTAACAACATCATTCTCAAATTCTTCCCTCCCTGAAAAAAGGTGTATAATAGTCTATCTGTCTACCTGTCTTCCCAAGAGGGCAAGGAAACCCAAATTTTGACCTTTCAAACACTAATGTATCTCTCCTTGGATGGGGGAGAGAAAAGGATGAAGCTCCACTGAAAAGGCAGCATCATCTTTATCTTTGATCAATTAAGTCAAAACAGAAAAAGTTAATATTTTCTCAAAATTTGCCTTACACACCTCATGCGAAGTGTTGACTCACTGGAAGAGACTCTGATGCTGTGAGGGATTGGGGGCAGGAGGAGAGGGGATGACAGAGAATGAGATGGCTGGATGGCATCACCAACTTGATGGACATGAGTTTGAGTGAACTACGGGAGTTGGTGATGTACAGGGAGACCTGGTGTGCTGTGATTCATGGGGTCGCAGAGAGTCAGACACGACTGAGCGACTGAACTGAACTGATGTTCTATGGACTCTTCAGTTGAAACGAGCAACAGTTAATGAGTTTCCTCTATCCCATAATTCTGCACTTCATATTCTTTAACTTTTTATTTTATATTGGAGTATAGGTGGCGCTAGTGGTAAAGAACCTGCCTGCCAATTCAGGAGACATAAGCAAGGCAGGTTTGATCCCTGGGTTGGGAAGATCCCCTGAGGAGGGCATGGCAACCCACTCTACTACTCTTGCCTAGAGAATCCCACGGACAGAGGAGCCTGGCAGGCTATAGTCCATAGGGTCACAAAGAGTTGGACACGACTGAAGCAACTGAGCACACATAGCTAATTAACAACGTGTGACAGTTTCTACTGCACAGCAAAGGGACTCAGCCACATGTATCCATTTTCCCCTAAACTTGCCCTCCTATCCAGGCTGCCACATAATATTGAGCAGAGTTCCCTGCTGCTGCTGCTGCGTCACTTCAGTCGTGTCCGACTCTGTGTGACCCCATAGACAGAAGCCCACCAGGCTCCCCCCTCCCTGGGATTCTCCAGGCAAGAACACTGGAGTGGGTTGCCATTTCCTTCTCCAATGTGTGAAAGTGAAAAGTGAAAGTGAAGTCGCTCAGTCGTGTCCGATCCTTAGCGACCCCACGGACTGCAGCCTACCAGGCTCCTCCATCCATGGGATTTTCTAGGCAAGAGTACTGGAGTGGCTTGCCATTGCCTTCTCCAGCAGAGTTCCCTAGCATGTCATATTTTTAAGAGTGCAGGAATTCACTTAAATCTTTGCTAACTTGACTCTCACTAGAACTGAATAAGATTTGGAATTCCAGCAGACTACAGCTATCTTTGTTGCTTTCCACATGCAATATAATTGCCCTTTTAGCTTCATGTCCTTCACAACTGAAATGGCTTGGATATCTGGGCTTACTGCTTACAAAAGAAAAAGAGAATCTTTAAGCAAAAAAATAATGAGCTCAATTACAAGATGGCTTAGATTCTGACAAAGAAAAAATATTTGAGAGTAAAATTGATGAGACATCAGGACAGGCTAACAAACAGAGCTGCACGATCATTCTTCTTGAACACTATTTTTTTTTTTAAAGTATTATTATTTTTTAAAGTTACTGTCTTCTTTCTTTAGAAGACTCTGACCTTGTGGAATGTCTCCTAAAGTTAGAGTCTGTAAGAACATTATTGAGCATCATGACAGATAACAATTAAACATCATAAATCCTTTTCTGTAGGCAAAATCTGGTTACATTCACTGTTATGGACTTTCAGTATTAAAAAATTGTTATAGACTGTGACAAAAGAGATTTTTCCCAGGAACACTATCCTCAAAGTAATATTAATTAAATTGGTACCACAGTAAAAAGATGGTGAATTCCTGTCCTTGGGTCTGCTGAATCGGCAGTAGCTTAATCAAGTTTTCTAATGTCTCTAAAGAATGCTGAGTGCTGAAGAATTGGTGCTTTTGAGCTGTGGTGTTGGAGAAGACTCTTGAGAGTCCCTTGGACTGCAAGGAGATCCAACCAGTGTATCCTAAAGGAGATCAGTCCTGGGTGTTCATTGGAAGGACTGATGTTGAAGCTGAAACTCCAATACTTTGGCCATCTGATGCGAAGAACTGACTCACTGGAACAGACCCTGATGCTGGAAAAGATTGAGGGCCGGAGGAGAAGGGGATGACAGAGGATGAGGTGGTTGGATGGCATCACTGACTCAATGGACATGAGTTTGAGTAAACTCCGGGAGTTGATGATGGACAGGGAGGCCTGGGGTGCTGCAGTCCATGGGGTCACAAAGAGTCAGACATGACTGAGCAACTGAACTGAACTGAATGTCTCTAAGAAAACATATGCCTCAGAAAAAAATGGTGGCCAACAGAGAAAAACACAGAGGAGAAGAACAAATTCTGGTAACAAATCTTTGACAAGGTTCTAGAGAAAAAAATATATATACATAATTTATTTTTGTGTATATATAAATATATACACATACATATATATATATATATGTATATACATATTTAAACAGAAAAAGCTCTACAAGGAGATCAAGGTCACCACATGGTACAGTAGAAGCCCCTCACTTTGTGCTCACTTGAGTCTTGGTGGGAGACACATCCTTCTACCAGTTGGGATTCACAGCTCAGGAATCAATAGGATACATGTCAAATTAATCTAATTGACTTTATGAGCTCCAATAAGTTTTGAAGTTTATATTGACACTAAGTCTCATATATGAACTTCAGGATAAACGATCAAGATAAGAGAATATGATCAGGGGAAAATTGTCTGTTGCAGGTTGGGGGGGTGGATTGTTAACTGGGAGGGGATCTAAATCGAGTAGGCTCAAACACACAAAGATCCAATTCAAGGGGGTTGGATAACATATGTTTATGACAATTTGGATCAGTGCTAGTTTGATCCGCTGGAGAGACAAACTTTAGGACCAGATCAATTTGGAGATAAGGTTTGAAGACTATTTTAAATATAATACAAGGCATTCATACAAAAATGCATATTTATTGAAATAAGAAAACAGAAAACTAGTAAAAATATTGAAAATGTCAGTACATTGCGTGGCACTTAAACTGAGCATTAGCTAATTTTAAATGATTGCTTTCTCCTCCAAAGCTGCCAATATTGCCAGCAACAGATGTTGTTACTGAAAATGCTAATTATTATATGCCCTAGCCACCATCTAGCTTTCTCTGTCTCTTTTTTGTTTTGTATTAGCAACTACATCTGTGCCTGTATAAACTGTGTACGATTTGAAATTGTGTAGTATGACGTCACAAAACCAATATAGCAAAGAGATCACTTTTTTATTTCCCAATATTAAATATTGTTTTAAAAATGTACTGAATAAAATGAAGTTCATCTATGATCTCTGACTTTGTCACATTTCAGGTCAGTGGGTTATAATCAGAATCCATTTCCATTAAGTTCTAATAAACAAATACACTCAAAATATCAATAAAATGTTAAGACATGGAAAAAGGTCACAAAATACATTCCATGTTTAACTTTCCAAGAAAGAGTCACTTGAGTATGAACTTAAATATCATTAAAACAGGTATACACCTTAAATATTACTCTTTAGCAACTCAGAAAGGCAAACATTTACAAAGAAAAGGGAAATCCAAAATGAGACTAGACAGCTGTCTGAAACCCTAAAATAATTTCTCCGCTTCATTTCTAAATATCTTAGATATCAAAAAACTTACTTAACCTGCATTTATGCTAATGAAATCTGAAAATGAAAATTTATCACTTTATACCTAGTATTAAATTCAGTTGTTAGATATAAAAGATTGAAGGTTTAAAAAAACGCTGCACACACTAAAGTTAAAGGATTCTGAGATTAGATACCAAAAACATAGGCCTGTAGCCTTTTAAAGTAAAGGTGACACAATTAATAGAATATTGATTCATTTCTAAGTAATTTTCTACAAGTAATTGACAGGTTATTTCTTGCCAAAGTGATGATAAGGGAAAAGTTATTCAGTCGTAATGAAAGAAGAGTGGGAACAGATCTGGAATTGAAGTTTAACAATGATATTGCAGGGGAAGTTCTATTATCAATGCCCTGCCTAGCAACTGATATTCTATCCTAATTTATTCCAAATACTTTTGAATATCTATTATGTGCCAATGCTGGCTATCAAGGCTGTGATTTTCTGTGCACAGCAAACCTTTGACAGATGCACTACAGAATTTTGATGCATAGAAAAATCTATTTTTGTTACAAATTTTGTACCCTGCTGTTTTGAAAATAACTGTCAGAAATAAGTGATGAATTGAGTAAGTCCTATGAGTTGGTACAAAGGCAATTCAATCAAGTCTAAGACCCAAGAGATAATATCAAGCTCTTGCCAAAGAGAGATCTTGTGTTTACTGTGAACTTGGAAGAACTTTTTCAGGGCAGTAGAATTTTACTCGATGGCAACAGAGCTGTAGAGGAGCCAAGGATAGACAATGATGAATGGATCCTTCCATAAACAGTGCAAGAGACTAGGCTCAGATCAAACACTTGCAGACTTTAATGAGTTTTCATCTCTCTCTCTTTTTTTTGGACTACAATTGCTTTACAATGTTGTGTTAGTTTCTGCTATATAACAAAGTGAATCAGCTGTATGTTTACATATATCGCCTCTCTCTTGATGTATGTATACATATATCCCCTCTCTCTTCTACTTCCCATTCTTGATCCTTTCATAATTACGATGATCTTTCTGAAGACCATTAGGAGAGGGGCAACTACAACATTTTTGAGAGAGCTCCTACCCTTGTATGTTATGTAGTACTCTTGCCATACTGAATCTGTCTTACGGACAACTCTTAGAGATATGAATTACTATATCCCCATCCCACCTATCTAGGTCATTACAGAGCACCGAGCTGAGCTCCCTGTGCTATACAGCAGGTTCCCACCAGCTAACCATTTTGCCCATTGTAATCTACATATGTCAATATTATTGTCGCAATTCATCCCACCCTCCCCCGACCCCACGTTCACGTGTCCATTTGCTATCTCTGAGTCTTTATTCCTGCCCTGCTAGAGTTTGATATACAGAGAGAAGTCAGAAAGAGAAAAACAAATAGCCTATACCTTTTTAAAGGCATCAAAACATACTACCAAACTGCAATATTTAGAATTAAGCAACAATCACAAAATGCCCTATCCATTACACGGAAGAGCAATGATGGAAGAAGGACAAAAGAATTTATCTTTTACAGAACTCAGAGAAACAGAAAAGTACAGTGGTGGTTGGCAGAGGCTGAGGAGTGAGGGGAATGGGGAAATGCTGTTCAGAGGGAACAAGCTTTCAGTAAGAAGAGGAATAAGTTCCAGGGATCTATGGTATAGCATGGTGACTAAAATTAATGATACCATATTATCAATACATGCTATGTGTCAATTATATCTGAACATGAGCCCATAATTTTATGAAGTGTTAACACTGCTGCTGCTGCTGCTAAGTCACTTCAGTCGTGTCCGACTCTATGCGACCCCATAGATGGCAGCCCACCAGGCTCCCCCGCCCCTGGGATTCTCCAGGCAAGAACATTGGAGTGGGTTGCATTTCCTTCTCCAATGCATGAAAGTGAAAAGTGAAAGTGAAGTTGCTCAGTCATATCCAACTCCTAGTGACCCCATGGACTGCAGCCTACCAAGGCTCCTCCGTCCATGGGATTTGCCTTCTCCTAAAATAACACTGCTGCTGCTGCTGAATAACACTAAATTGTTTAAACTCTTAAAATCAGATCATTGATTTCTTAAGACTAGATCATTCATAATACAGGTAGAAGTTACACCTACCTCCCACTCTTCGTTTTCTCTCATAATCCTGGTGATCTTTCCGAAGACCATTAGGGGAGGGACAACTAAAACATTTTTGAGAGAGCTCCTACATTTGTATGTTAGGAAGGACTCTTGCCATGCAGAGTCTGTCTAATGGACAACTCTTAGAGATATGAATTACTGTGCATACCACATAGATGTGGGAACAGGGTTCCTACAGCTTGAAAGTGTCAAAAGAGAGTGTGATCAAAGGCTCTGGAATTATATGGAAAGAGAAGTAGAGATAAAGATGCAGAGGTAGACAAAAATCTATATTCTAGAAGGCCTTATATTTCAACCATACCTAAAATCATTTAATTCAAACATTTTATTTAAATATTATGAGAATATGAATATTGATACCCTATTCCTGTGTCAGAAGTGGACTAGACCCTTTCAGAATTAATTTAAAATATATGTAAATTCCCAAGAAAATATTAATTGCTTAAATAAAGCTAAGACCATGCTTGTAACTTCTGCTTTTATTTTGAGTACTAACAGATATATCTGGAAATCAGCATCTTTAGCAAAGAGTGGACAATCTGATCTTTTTCATAGATATCAAAACTTTTTACTGTAGAAACTGAGGCATGCTATTTTGTTCTCAAACACCTAGGAAACTACTTCATAACTTCAGTGATGGAATTGCTTTCTAAGAAATTTGAATTCCATAACATCAACTAGATGTTGGCCAAGTATTGATATATCAAACAGATATAAAACAGCTCAAAGGAAATTGAATTTTTTTCATAGACAAAGGGCCAAATAAATATAAGAATAAATTCTTACAGGTAGTCAGTGATTTCAAAGTAAAACTATCCAATCAATATGTACCTTAAATTATAAAATCAGTGACTAACAAGAGTATGATGAAATCAATAGTCTCATACACTCAGTCAGTTCAGTTCAGTAGCTCAGTCGTGTCCGACTCTTTGCAACCCATGGACTGCAGCACACCAGGCTTCCCTGTCCATCATTAACTCCCAGAGTTTACTCAAACTCATGTTCATTAAGTCAAAGACGTCATCCAACCATCTCATCCTACATCGTCCCCTTCTCCTCCCACCTTCAATCTTTCCTAGCATCAGGGTCTTTTCCAATGACTCAGTTCTTCACATCAGGTGGCCAAAGTACTAGAGTTTCAGCTCCAGCATCAGTCCTTCCAATGAATATTCAGGACTGATTTCCTTTAGGATGGACTGGTTGGATCTCCTTGAAGTCCAAGGGACTCTCAAGAATCTTCTCCAACACCACAGTTCAAAAGCATCAATTCTTCGGCACTCAAACTTTCTTTATAGTCCATCTCTCGCATCCATATGTGACAACTGGAAAAACTAGAGCAGACTAGACAGACCTCTCATACATTATAGGAGTATACCTGGGAACAGTCCTTCTGCAAAGTCCCCTGTCAGTGTACAACTTTTGATCCAGCAGAACTACTTATATGAATTCATCCCAACAAAAAATTACAGTCCACTAGAGTCAAATCTTTATACAGAAAGAATCCATTGCAATATTATAAGGTCAAACAGAAAAAAGGCATGTTTCCAGTTTACAAAGTACAACAGAATATCTAATATTACATGATTTTTTAATGTAAAGAAATAGAAGAAAGCTCATAAAATACTATTATGAGAGGAAGAAAGAAATCAGTATTCAAAAAGACAAAAGCATGATATAAAATATGATTCCAAATTTGTATAAATATGCTTTACATAAATACATTTATACAAAGAAAAGTAAAGTTAAATAGAGAAAGACAATAACTTTCCCTCCTGAGCAGCAGAATTAACTGGTAAGTTTTATTTTCTTCTTCCTTTCTTTCTGCATTTTACAAGAAGAGCACTTTCTCTTTAATATATTCAAGAGTAAAAATGTAAATGCTATCTTTAAAACTAATGAAATCTGTTTCAATTTGCCAAACAACATTCAAGGTGGTTTGCTATATATATGCACATGTGTGTTTAAAAGCTGACTGTCATTACTGTCTTTGATGACAGTATAAATCACAGATTTTTCTGAAGAACAATTTTTATATCAACTTTTTCAAGATGAAAAACCAAGGCTCAGCAAGGTAAGTGCTGTGAGCAAGGGAAGACCATTTCACTCAACACAACACAACTTCTGTGTCCAGAAAGACAAACTCTTCATTCCCCTTCCAGGGTGCCCTCTACTATCTCTTGCTGCTTCAGAAGTAGTCATTCCACTGTATCTGGGGGTGAATGGTTCCACAACCATTAGAGATAATAAAATCCATGGGTGCTCAAGTCTCTTATATAAAATGGCACAGTATCCACACACATCCTCTCACCTTCCCACATACTTCAAATCACCTCTAGATCATTTATAATGCATACTACAGTGTAAATCCTATGCACACACTTGTAAGTACAATGCAAATACCATGTAAATAGATGCTGTGTTTGTGTGTTAGTAGCTCAGTCGTGTCTGACTCTTTGTGACCCCATGGACCATAGTCTTTCAGGCTCCTCTGTCCATGGGATTCTCCAGGCAAGAATACTGCAGTGGGTAGCCATTCTCTCATACAGATGATCTTCCCGACCTAGGGACTGAACCCTCATCTCCAATATTGGAAGGCTGGGGACATCACAAATTCAAGTTATGATTTTTGGAAATTTCTGGAATGTTTTTCTTTTCAAATATTTTTGAGCTGTGGTTGGTAGAATCTATGGATGCAGAACCCACAGATAATAAGGATCAACTATATCTTAATTCTTTATTTAACCTCCCAAAAGATGTTTTCAATGTAAAATGATAACATGGAGAACTATTTAAATGAGTACCTCCTCAATTCCTTCCAGCCCTAATTTACCACCCTATTTCCTGATACACACTTGTCCTAAATAGGTATATATCAGGAAATGGGGTGGTGGAGTCCCAGTCTTCAATTTCTGGTTTTTATTAAAGCAAACACTCTTTTACACCACTTTGAGCCTCAAATGAGATTTCTCCCAGATTGCAATAAATATTTGCTAATTTTGATTTAATTTAAAGAGCAGGAAGGTTAATCAAGAGCAATTAATCAAGAGCACAAACTACATGTTACAAATAAATAAATATGTTTTGAAATCTCGCAACAACTCTTCCAGTTATTTATAGTCTCAGAATATGCCATTCCAATTCTGTCTTAGGAAATAGTATAAAATGTGTTCCATATAATTTTCAGTAAATAAGGAGCAACTGTAAGTTTCAAATATTACAATTTCTATCATTTCTTCACCAGATGAGACGTTTCAGTTAATCTGGCAATGCGAAAAGTATTATGGATATTGAGGTATAAAAGACGAAAAACTTAAATATAATAGCACATGTCCTGAAAGAAACCACACCATACGTGATTAAGTCATATTATAAAGCTTTAAATGTCAGCTCGTAAGAAATGGGAAAAATTAAAACAAAAAGATGCAAATATAAACAGTTTTTATAACAATCTACCAGGAGTAAATTGCTTTTGTGATAAAGTTTGTGTGTCTTTCCCAAGACAGGATTAAGAAATTAAGAATTTCATCTTGATAAACTTCTACCAACTGAGAAAAATGTGAAAGTCAAAGACATTATGTCAATACCCAAAATGAAAAGGCCCTCTTCAACAGAAGTTATCAGTTCCAAACAGGATTTGGAAAATCTTATTAAATAGGAGTGCAAATCAAACTTTCCTATTAGACTGAATTTTTAAAAATAAATGCTTTCATAAAAGACAATCTTCTTTCTAATCTCTATAGGAATTACTAAACTATAATAAATGAGGGTGTCAACACCAGATTTCCTGCCTTGGGAAGTCACAAACTTTAGCTGTAGGCATGTGCAGCTTTTGTAAAAGGAAAAATGAGAATTTTAACATGCCTTTTGTTCAAACTGAAATAACCCAAAAGAATGAAAAGCTACAGAGCAAATATTGACTACCAGGTAAAAAGTCAAGACACTTTTAAACTAGTTTGTATTTGTCACAGTCTTAAGTTAACACAATGTGAAAAAAGCACAAAGAGGGCAGTTGCATTTTTTTAAAAGATCCTCAGCAATTATGTCTGCAGAGTTTCAAGTAATCTCTTCAACCATTATCAGAGTAGAGTTGCTGCTGCTTTTGAAACATTTTATCATGAAAATACCCAAGTATACAGAATAGTTGAAAGAATGGTATACTGTCATATACTGACAACCAGACTTAACAACTGGTACGATGTTACCATATGGGTTCTAGCTAAAGAGATATATTTTATTTATTTATTTTTGGGAATCATTTCCAGATAAATCATTCATACCAACTACTTGATTCATCTGATATCTGTCCATCTCAGGAATCTATAAAATATACCTTTATAATACAGTCCCATAAAACCCCAAAATAGAATATACCCTTATCAAAACAGTTCAACCACTGCCACTATTAATAGGTCCTAGGACAAATCACATAACCTCTCCAAGCCTCTGTCTTCTCATCTTTAAAAAATGAGGGCGCTAAACTTGAACATATCCAATGTCACCTTTGGTTATGGGCTTCCTTGGTGGCTCAGATGGTACAGAATCTGCCTGCAAAGAGGGAGACCTGGGTTCGATTCCTGGGTTGGGAAGATCCCCTGGAGGAGAGCATGGCAACCCACTCCAGTATCCTTGTGAGGAAAATCCCATGGACAGAGGAACCTGGCGGGCTACAGTCCTTGGGGTCGCAAAGAGTTGGACACAACTAAGCAACTAAGCACACAAGCACCTTTGGATATAATGTTTATCATCTCAACACCACAAGAAAACTGCTCTCACTGGTTTCTTCAATCTTATGGAATTCAGATAAATCTTAAAACACCTAAAAGGTACAAGACACCAGGTCAGAAGCAGTCCTCTCCCTCAACTCTCAGTGCTGTGGTTGCATTTCTGGAAATCACTCCAGCTTTAAAGCAAGGAAGACATATGGTACAAGTAAATTATTGAACTATTTAATTGTCATAAAGTATTGATTCTCAACTACATGAGATTTCCCAATATCACAATAAACTGTGGAAAACTCTTAGAGATGAGAATACCAGACCACATGACCTACCTCCTGAGAAATCTGTATGCAGGTCAAGAAGCAACAGTTAGAACTCGACATGGAACAACAGAATGATTCCAAATGGGGAAAGGGGTACGTCAAGGCTGTATATTGTCACCCTGTTTATTTAACTTCTATGCAGAGTACATCATGAGAAATGCAGGACTGGATGAAGCACAAGCTGGAATCAAGATTGCCAGGAGAAATATTGATAACCTCAGATATGCAGATGACACCACACTTATGGCAGAAGAAAAACTAAATAGCTTCTTGATGAAAGTGAAAGAGGAAAGTGAAAAGTTGAAAACATTTCAGAAAACTAAGCTCATGGCATCTGGCCCCATTACTTCATGTCAAATAGATGGGGAAACAGTGGAAACAGTGGCTGACTTTATTTTTTTGGGCTCCAAAATCACTGCAGATGGTGACTGCAGCCATGAAATTAAAAGACGGTTACTCCTTGGAAGAAAAGTTATGACCAACCTAGACAGCTTATTAAAAAGCAGAGTCATTACTTTGCCAACAAAGTTCTGTATAGTCAAAGTTATGGTTTTTCCAGTAGTCATGTACGAATGTGAGAGCTGGAGTATAAAGAAAGCTGAGAGCCAAAGAATTGATGCTTTTGAACTGTAGTGTTGGAGAAGACTCTTGAGAGTCCCTTGGACAGCAAGGAGATCCAACCAGTCCATCCTAAAGGAAATCAATCCTGAATATTCATTGGAAGGACTGATGCTGAAGCTGGAACTCCAATACTTTGGCCACCTGATGTGAAGAACTGACTCATTGGAAAAGACTCTGATGCCGGGCAAGATTGAAGGGAGGAGGAGAAGGGGATGACAGAGGATGAGATGGTTGGATGGCATCACCGAATTGATGGACATGAGTTTGAACAAGCTCCAGAAGTTGGTGATGGAGAGGGTAGCCTGTTGTGCTGTAGTCCATGGACCGCAAAGAGTCAGACATGACTGAGTGACTGAACTGAACTGAATTGAGGGCTAGGAGGATGAAGGGAGGAAATAAAGAATCCTCATGAGCAGTGGGTTTCTTTTTTGGCGGGGAGTACAAAAACTTTTTAACATTTCGTTTGTAGCAATAGTTGCACAGTCCTGTGAATATGCTTAAAAACACAGTTATATATTTTGAGTGAATTGTATTGTATGTGAATTACATCTCAATAAAGCTGTTTTAAACAGGAAAATAAGGAGTCAAAGTAGAGCATTTTTACTTATCATAATAACATTACAAATCTAAGGACAAATTGAAAATTTGGATTATTTATTCAACATTTATGAATACTTGCTCTATTCAAAACACTCTTTTAAAATAAGATATGATCCCTAATTCAAGAAATTGACAATACTTCAGAAAGCAAGATGGAGAAGTAGAGAGTGAAATTTAATACCAGAGAAAGTTAAATATAAACTACATAAAAAATAAGTACACATAAAATGTAATGCATACTAGAGTGATCCCTTGGAAATTTAAATATGTAGCCAAGTATCACTTGGCTGTGTGATCTTGGGCAGCATAAAATAATACATTAAAGCACATTAAGAACAAAGTTCTACATAAATGTAAATGCATTGTTTCCTCATAAATAAAATGAGAAAAATGGTAAAAAATTTCTATAATTTTTATATACTCTAAAGTTTTATAAGTCTACAATTTAGATTAATGCTAGACAAACTGATTTCTATCATGAATTATTTTTCATTTTTGCTTGAAAAATTGTGTCAATCTCTCATCAACGGAGTATAACTATTCTTGTCACTATCATACCGAAATGACTCACATGTAAAGGAAGGTCATTCCATTTAAGGGAGACATTCAGAAGAACTGTTTTCTTATTTCAAAGGTATGAATATTGAATAATTTCAATATTATTCAATAATTTTTCATTTTAGAATGCTGTCTTGGAAATGCTCTCCATGTTTGAATATCTCCAATATTCACAAACATTTTTTCTTTAAAACTGGTCTTAATTTTGGAAAAAGTCAAAAGTCAATGACATTTGACTGGCATTCAAAAGAGTAATTCTTTTTATTAGGATGAAAATATTGATAAATAAACTTCATAGCCATTTTTGATAAACAAGTACCCAATGTTCTCTGAATACAGTAAGCACAGTTCTATTGCTTATTCTTTGCTCATTGAGGGGTTTATTTCCAGAATGCTCTATTCAACTCTACCTACTCTCAAGATCTCTATTAAGTATTACCTTTCTCTAAACTCTTCTCTTACATTTTCAAGTCAAAATACACTCTCTCCAATGTTCAAACAGGTTTGAACTTTATTGTATGCTATTTGTCACATTCCATTTAGACAGTGTTTGGGTTCCCAGCACAGCATCTGGAATTCAGATAGTTTGGAATAGACTATTTGGTCCCAAAATTTAGTAAATCAGTTAACATCACTATATTTTAGTTTATATTATACAACATGGTTTCATTTTTCATCTGAAAATTTCATAAAATAGTTTTAAATGATATCACCTATTTTCTGGGAAGATATGGGAAAAAGAATTCAAGCTGCCAGTAGGCATGTAAATAGTTTGTCTTGCCAGGGAAAAATTTTGCAATATATAGCAAATGTCATTAAACGCAAATTTGATTCAGTTATCCTATTCTATAATGAAAATATATCCAGGAGATAATCAGGATGGTCTCAATGATTTATAATGATGTTCACCACAGAATTATTTATCATGAGAACATTGGTAATAACCTAATTATCTAACCATAATGGATCCCTTAAATAAATTATCCTTCAATAGAATTTATATTTAACCCATTAAAAAAAATCACAATATAACAAAATGTTTAATGACATGGAGAAAAATTAATGGTGTATAATGTTTAAAAAGAAGGTTATAGAATTCCAGAGAAAACCTAATCATAAATAACAATTCCTTTGCTTTCGTATCACAATCACACAGGCATGAGAGTTGCCAGTTGCCCAGAAGCTCCACGCTAGGCAGATGCACACCCACCTTCATTTTTTTTAAATTCTGAATTCTGAGTAAATATGATTTCAGATAATGTTTTCAAGCAAAACAATTCAATACTTTTGATCCAGAAACTTTAAATTATGAATCAAAACCCAAAATCAACTGTACTAATTGCATTAAAATGAACCAATCCATCTTCTTAGACCCACAAAATGAGCCTATTAAAAAAGCATCCAATGAACCAATTTCAATAAAAACAAAGTCTTTATCCTCTTAGAGTTATATAGCCAGAACTCAAATATCAAAATATCTTTGAAAAGAACATATTTCACTTTGCTTAAACTTCTAGGAGAAAACAACTACATCTCCACCTCACAAAACTGGCAGCAATAAAGCATCCATTATAGATGATCTGTTTCCTCATCTGTAAAATGAAATGGTTGAACTCAATGGTTTCCAACATCTCCTCTTGACCCAGGATTCTCGAGCTCATGTCTTAAAGGATACTAGCAGAAATTTATATAACTGAAAATGAAATGTACATAAATTTAGAAATAATACTATTACTTAGTTAATGTGACTTGTCTTTCTATACCTTCAATAATTCATGGTTTATTTTAGTCCAGTATAATTCCTAAAACTACCTGAAATTAAGTGTAAAAAGACACTGAATCTGGAATCAGAAAGCCTATGTTTAGTTTAGGTTGTACCACATATTAGCTGAGCAATTACTGACATATTTCTTAACCTGCCAATTTATAAAATCTGTTTCTCCACTTGCTAAATGGGAATAGTGACAAATTTCTTTCCTACCTTACTCTTACGGAAAAATAATCATGTAGTAGTTAATTAATGCCATATGTATTAAAGATGAAATATATGAGAAAATACACTGTAAATTCTCACACACTCTAAAAATAAAAATAAACTGCACCAGTAGTAACAAGACTTTTTTCAGTCATGGAAGCTTGAAGTTATTTTATTGCTGTGTTTGACCACTTTTCTTTCAATTTTCTTAAATCAAAAGTAAAACAGTCTATTGTGGGAACAGTTCAACATGTTCTTCCACTTGATGCTTTTCCAAAATTCTTACTTAAGCTTTATCTAGCCATACATTCATATCGGCTTATTATTTATTAAGCATTTAAAGGTTCTTTCTGCTTTTATAAGTGAGCTTTGTTATAAATTAATCTTCTAGAATTCCACAGAACTGAACAAACTAGAAGAAGAAAAATGAAAAGAAATCCTCTGATGCACTTCACATGCTTTCCAATTTCAATTATTTGGATTCATTTACCTTGCCCAGAAATGAATATACTTTGTGAAACTGAGCAAGCTACCAAAGCATGAAATTTTCTCTATTCTTCTATCTCTATGGTAGGAGTTCTACTAATTGCTTATTTTAGAGGGCTAAAAATAAACTACCAAATATACCAAGAAAAGCAGGAAGTGCTCACAGTCACTACTAAGGGGAGTGGATAATGTCTGTACATTTAAAATCTATCAGTGCATTCCTCTTGGAAATTTCCTCTTCAAATTTAATAAACTTTATCCCTAGGTTAAAGACAAATCACCAATATTTTAGTTTAAAATTTCAATACTCTGAAGGAGATCTTTTATCCGTAGTCATAATGCTATACCAATGCTGTCAAAATGGCTGTTTGTCCCTGATTTCTAGATTACAAATCTAAACTTAAGCATGGAAAACCATTACCTCATATCTAATTATACTGCTTTAGCTAAAAGTCACTAATAGCATGAATTTTCTGATTAACAAAATGTTAATTTGATAACTTTTAAAAAATAATTTTGATATACACATTGAGTTGAGGAGCTATGTAAAATACAAATCAGGAAGTCATATAAATAATGCTGCTGCTTTTCGAAGCCAGAAGAAAATATCTGATGACAAATAGGGAGGTAGATACTGTCTTTCTTGACCCGCTGCACTTTAAGCTATAATTTGAACCCACTGAGAAAGAAGAAATACAGTGAGATTAAGGGAAGTAAACTTCCCAGGTGTCCATACACCCTTGAGGCAACATACCCAGCCCACTGACGGAGATGGGTAAGATATAAGTAAGTCCTTCCACATTTGGCATTTTTCTCCCATGAAATACCTCAGGCTTCCAAATTTTTTGAACTATACAAAATGTGTTTATCATACAACCAAGAAGAGATAGTGTTCTCGTGATCAACTGGAGTTCTACCTCCAAGCGAGAGACCATGACTCTGACCATTCTTAGAGTTCAAACAATATGTGTATGATTCAATTATGGAAAGAAACTGAGGTAATCTCAGAGATGACCATCAAATATCTACATTTCAACACTCAAATAAAGACAAAGTAAAGTTCTATCACCCTAGAACACTGGAGGATTTCATTATTCAACGAATGCAAATTTTCCACCTGCAAAAAAGGATATTTAAGGGAATAAAAAATATAAAACTTAGCTATATGGAGTGTGGTGGCTCAGAGGTTAAAGCGTCTGCCTCCAATGCAGGAGACCCGGGTTCGATCCCTGGGTCGGCAAGATCCCCTGGAGAAGGAAATGGTAACCCACTCCAGTATTCTTGCCTAGAGAATCCCATGGACAGAGAAGCCTGATAGGCTACAGTCCATGGGGTCGCAAAGAGTCGGACACGACTGAGCGACTGAACGGAACGGATATGGAGTGTAAATCACTTGAAGATATGCCATTCCACTCTCTATATTCTTTAAAAAATGCATAATCAACCTTAACTACCTCTAAATAAAGGGAGCCCCCATATGTAGATGAGAAGTGGTACATAAACTTAATTCATCAGTGAATCTGAAACTCCATTCAGAGATTATGCACCTCTGTCATCATATACCCTTGTTTTTTGGCACCATAAGCTCCCACATAGTTCTCTGTTGTCTACATGCAAACACACATACTACACACAATGCAAGACATTTCTAGACATCACCTATCAATCCTGATTTCTGGGTGGAATCTTTCCATCTTTATTATTGGCAAAGTACTCAGAGGCAGTTGCTCTGGTACCACAGAAGACATGGTTTTTCAGAGATGACTGAGATTAGTACAGTTCTGAAAATCTGAGTCCTCCAAAAGACTAGGCTAAGAATAGTCAGAGTTTCACTGTAAGGATGAATCAGTAGTTACCAAAATGGTGTGTGTATATATCACATAGGAAGAAAAAGACAACTAACTGGGTTGCAAGAAGAGAACAGTAGAATGTATACTCTACTAATATTTAATATGGAATTTTATAATGCCATATATGCATAATTTTAAAATGAAAATATATATGTACACATACATTTAAAATATTTTTACAGATAGCACTACATGATCAAAAAAGTTTGGAGTTGCTCAAAACCATGTAAGCTAAAGTGAGTTACACACACACACACACACACACATATATACGCAGGCAAACAGAAGTTCTATTACATAGATAAAATTTTTTAAATGCTTAAATCATGAGGAATCCAATTTATAACACTAATTTTCTATTTTTCTCATTTTTCTATAATGGTTAATATCTCAATCTACTTTACAAATAGCTGCTTTTACCATATCCTCAAATATTTTAATAACAAATATTTTATGAAAATTGGCACTAAGGAAAAGAATGGCACTAATAAAACATAAATGTACTCAGCTTCTAGTGCAAAGATTCAGTGATGAAATATCCCCAAGTAATCAGATAACAATGAAAACAAATAAAAGTCCATTTTATTTTTTAATCATTTACATTCACCTTTACTTTTACTGTACTCTATTATGAGAAAAAATATCTTTATAGTCATTAATATTTTAAAGGAACTAAGCAAAAAACCAAATCTGGAAAAATTAGCATCCAGCATAAGGTGATTTTAGGTCATCAGGGCAATTTCAATGCTGTTAGTTATACCTTCAAGTAAGCAGCACTTATTTTTCAGTTTCCTGTCTAAATTTTATGTGTGGCCAGAAAGAAATATTTTAAGTGCCAAAAATACTAGCAAAAGTGCAAATAAGAGAAGGGAAAAAATATATTTTAACTCCAAGAGTTATAAATTTCAAGTGCTTCTTTTCACTCCTCCCTAATCTTCAAAACATACAGAAAAAAAAAGAATATTCAACACAAATTTCCAGTTCTGTCATACATAAGCTATTTTCTTGTATATAAATATAAGCAAAGAAAGAGACGGTATCAGAAAGGAAAAGTCTGATGAAAAGCTGAATTTCCACTTAATATGTAAAAACAGAGATCCTAAATAAAAATTTAAAAGTGGGATATACTGGACTTCAAAACACAAATATGAATTTAAAAGTCATTTTCTCAACACTATTTCCAATTCATTTCAGTCTGTAAATGACCTTACAATAGACTGCCTCTATATTTTTATGAAGAACCACTGCAACTTACAGCATTTCCTTTCTAAGAAACTAAATTTAGAGAATGTAGGAGGTATAGGAAGCGATAGTCATGATAGCATTTAAAATGTAAGGGGAAAAAATTTACAGTGTCTTAAAGTAAACAAACACCAAACTTATTTAAACTTTTAAGTATTATACACAGAACACTACTGATAATTAAAATACAATAAAGTACTTTTGGTAGGTATAGATATTTCACTTATGTCAGTATTTCAGATGGCAGTTGTTTATTAATATGCAATTCTGCAACCAAAATTTTTACTTACATTATATGAGCTAATATAGTTCAGTAATTAAGATCAGTTCTCAAAATATAACCAAGCAAATAAAATATATCCATTACTAAGTGATTTATTTCCTAGTAATCTGTCACTTCCTATTTTAGGTATCTAGTTCTTCAGCCAAATTTCATATATCACTGACTTACATTGACACCTGCTGGAAAGTACTGGAATTGTTTATTTCTCATTTCATTATCTGGACAGTTGTTAATTTTACTTTTGAGAAAAAAAATGTGAAAGATAAACATCTTAACTGAGAATAACGTAAATTTTAATTTTTTAAGAGAAAAAAGTAACATTTAATTCTAAACATTTAAATTGTGGTGGTTTCCTTAGGAAAGTAAAACCTCAAGAAGTCAGCCCAAAGAGTATTTCAGTTGGGAACTAACTTATCCAAGGACTTTATTAACTTAAGTTGTACTAATTTGGAAAGTAATTATGAAACTAAGCTAACTTCTCCAGTATTTGAACTTCTGCCTTTCATCTTAAGACCATCTTAATACCTTGGTCATATGACTTGAGAAAACTAATTTTCTGAAAGTACACATACAAATAGATGAGAAAAAAGATCCAGTTAATGAAACAGGATGTTTATATTCATACTTACAGATAAAATGATAAAATAATGAGTTAGTGAGTGAGCTTTTCTTCTCTATTATCAAAACTGCCTATTTATGAGCTATATAAACATTTCACCAGGATAAATTTATTATCTGAAGTGAAACAAAACACAAAACATTTGAATAAATAATTTATGAATTTTTACAAGTTAAGTTGTATTAAGTTTTAATGAACTTCAAATGAAAACGCTTCTATTTCTGCAAAGAATTCCCATCACCATAATCTGTCTGCTGAAACTTCAAAAAAGAAAAGATTCCAGACAGAAATACATTTAATTGGCCAAAATGTAAGAAACAACAATATATGATAAAGTTAATAGAATTCTGCTTTCCCCTGTCTAATCCACTGCCATATAATAAGCACGATTTAGGTGCTCAGACATGTCATATTTTATAATGTCAGAAAAATAACATTGTCCTAGAGACAGCTGTTTGAATTATAAATGACTTTGGCTAACAGGGCAACAAGATACATCCTCGGGAATGGTACTAAGAACATGATATGAAGGAAGAATATTGTACTGCGGTGCTGGATAAATTTCTTCAGCATTCCAGTTATAACTCCCCCCTTCCTTTTTCATATAAAATCACTCCAATTTCTGACAAAAGTAATAAGAAAGTACGAACATAGCTTACATAAAACAAAACAATGATCAAAAGTATAATAGCTAACCTAAAAAATATACAGAAGCTCATTCAATGGTTTATGTTTAGGATGACGTAGTATTCGAAATTTGCAAGTGTCAAACAAGTTGCCTTCTCAAAGTGTACTTAAATCCACCTGTACAAACAAAATTCAGTTCTTCGTGTTTAACTATAGTATATGAAGATTCAAGAATATGGGGGATATTCTCATAAGAAAACATGAGATGTGTTTCTTATGGTAGTTTCTAAAATGTGTTTTAATTTTTTAATTGATAAACAATGAACTATAAAGAGATGGACAATTTTTAATGAATCTACTAAAAGATTATTTTAAACTTTTAAAAAATCTACTGACATTTATGTAAAATTAATTGTCCATTTAGTATTAAGACCACAAGTACCTCAGAGGTAACAGGTCTTAATGAATGTAGTTTTTGCTATTATTTTCTCCAAACAGTTCATTAGTCCTTTACAAAAAACACGATTTTGTCAATTACAAAATAGAATAGGCACTAAAATAGTACTTGCTCCTGATTCTGAAACAAAATATAATTAAGCAATTCACTTTAACAGCTTCTATAGTCAGTCACTAAGAAAAGGATTCTTTTCTTGATAAGAACCCTGAAAGACTAGATTTTAGAGCCCGAGAAACAGAATTGTCTGACACCAAAGATCCTCATTTTCAATCACTCAGTTACCTTACAGAGCTTCTGATACCGAGGAGAAGAAACTGCCATCCTTTGTAAACGATGTAACAAAACCACAACTTTCTGCAGAGACGTTCTCACCACAGCCATCATTTTAAGTTTACCACACTTCTGCAGACACCTCAGAATTTGCATTATAAATGAAGAGCAATGATCATTTCCTCCCGGTCACTGGACAATGATTTGCCAGTTCTCTGAGCATGCTCGTTTCCAGCAAAGCATTTGAAAAATACAGGGGACTTAGGTGCTAGGCAGAAGGAGGCTGGTATTCCTTCAACTTCTTCTCAATTTAAAAAACATACACAAACGCCACCCAGAAAGCCCCCAGCAGATGCACACAGCCAGGACTTGCTCAGCCCAGCACAGCCAGACAATGAGGCAAGTTGTTGGGCAGCCAAACGCTGCCTGCTGCTGGGAGAGGAGAGCGCTCAGTAGCCAAAAAGGATATTAAGTGAAACATTAAAGCTGCAGATACAAAGCAGATATCCCCGGGGAACAGAGATTCAACACATCACCAAGATGCATGCCTTGTAACAGGTTTATATTAAGCGATCCAGAGGCACTCTCTCACTTTAAAGAGAGATGCGTTCGCTACCCGACTAAACGCAGCTCTGGCTGTGTTCTATGGGATGAGTGAATACAGCCCATGACAAATCTCGAGCAGAACAGACGGGGACCTGACTCTAAGGATATCAGCCCAGACGTTAAGTGTTAATAAATCCCCTCCACTCAGGTCTCAGAACAAGACCATCTGAAACAAAACAAAAAATACATGCAGTGGACTTTACCTAAGATACCCTAAAAGCAGAGTCGTCCACAGGCTCTCAGATGCCTGCTTAGCTAAGAGGAAAGCCATCAGAAATCAAATTTCTAATGTCAAGTTAAGACTCCCCTAATTACACTGTAAGGTTAATAAAAAAAACAAAACAAAGTCTGTAACTGACTACTAACATTCAAAATTACCATATTTCCCCTTATTATCTTCATGGTCTTGTTTTATTTGCCATAAAGCTATTTTAAGTTTAGAAGTAAGAAATGTAAGCCATGATGTACATGTCACATAGACAGAAGAACCCAGCATAGAATTTTGAGGTCTTCTGTTTACGTGTATATATTTCAGATGCATTTTCTAAATACTTCAGCTTTTGAATACCACAGTAAATATCAACTGAGGTGAAGTACTGTTAGGTAATAAGCAAAATAACCCAGAATGATTCCATGACCAGGTTAAGGGGCACAGCCAGAAATAGAAGCCAGACGTTTCTCATTATGTCCTACTCAAATTAACAACCTGGATAAGTCTGCATTTTCACCTTTCTGCATCATTGTCATGATTCTTTAAAAGAAATGCAGCATTTAAAAACATTCATTTCTCTTTTTTACTTTGTCTGCCTTCTTAGTCCTTCATTTTAGCATGATTTAAACCCCTAAAGTGGGTCTTAGAGGGTTGCGTTTATCAAGCAGCATTTTTGTGAGTTTCTGTTTATCTATTTTTTCCCGGCAGCTGTATACTGAGAACCTATACTGCCTCCTTCTGGAGAGTCTAACAACATCAAAATATCTATACAAAGTCCAACTCGGAAGAGGTCATCAAAGAACAAGGTGATCAAAACCAGCAATTTTTAGGCAAATATATAGAAACAGGAAGTAGATTAGTAATTATTTGAGGGTCAGAGAATTGGCAACAGAAGATTGACAGCCAAGGGGTATAGGGTTTCTTTTTGAGGTGATGAAAATGTTCTAATTTGATTATGATAAAGGTTACACAGCTCTGTGAATACAATAAAAACAATTCAATTGTACAACTTAAAGGGATGAAATGGAAGGATTGTAGGGTATGTGGAATGTTAATGAAGCTGTTATAAAAAATGAAGCTGTAATTCCTGTCCCTGAACCAACAGGTGAAGCTTCCACAGTACGGGTAATACCCCCTAAACACCAGAGAGCTGCGTAACAGACAAGATCTGAAACGATCTTAACAACCAAGTCTACGCCTATGGAAAAGAGGATGCAAATTAGGCTGAAAGAGAACACAGGAGACAAAAACAGAATAATCCCAAAGCACATATTATTAGAGAGTAAAAACAGCAACCCCAGAAAGACAACAGGGCAACAGAATTTTACTCAGGAAAGAATCAAAGCATGTTAATTAATTGGTACTGATAAAATTTAAAGCTTATATTTTGATATATAATTAAGGTGATGATAATAATATCTTAGAATACAGGCAGGAAAATTAAAGAGTAAATGCATTTGAATTAATAGAAAAACTGACTGAGAAAACAATAATAGACCTTCATTCAAAAGCAAAAAAAAAAAAAAAGTTTGTGCATCTTTGGTCAAGCTCTCTCATGTGAATACAGATCCACAGTGACAACTGTGTGCCAGGCATCTTCTCCTGACCATTCCTCAGATGCCTCATTTCCACACAGTCCAAATAGAATTTACCATCATACTCTGCACTAACCTGCACTGCTGCCCTGACTTTTTCTTTTCCTGTCATCCCCAATCTCAGATTCTGACACCACCTACCAGTCTTCTTTGTCAATAACCCTTCTCCCTCCCTTAGTCTACTCATACTATCATTAGGTCTCTTCACCCATACTGCCTCATTTCTAGTCATTTTCATCCCTGACCAGATGGCTGGAGTATCCTGTTTGGCTGTTAGTCTTGCCCAATTCAAACACATTCTCCATAAAGTCATCAGTTAGATTCCTACAAAATAAAGTCCCACTCTATTACTCTCTTGCTTAATATTTTTTAAAGACTTCTCTCCATTGCCACCAGGTTAAAATACGAAATACTTAGCAAGTCATACAAGACTCTCTACAATCTGGACCACTAGCTCTCCGAGAGCTTTTGTCTCCAAAAAGATCAGGTTTTCTCTTGCCAACAGTTCTCTGCTGAGGAGAAAAACCTAACTGCTGTGCAGCAGGGCGATGAAACATAAATTCATAAATCCAAGTGATCATTTATTCTTATCG
The DNA here is from genome assembly GCF_049115385.1 of Moschus berezovskii. NCBI lineage: Eukaryota > Metazoa > Chordata > Mammalia > Artiodactyla > Moschidae > Moschus > Moschus berezovskii. The sequence goes on along the minus strand of NC_142469.1, from coordinate 89,186,303 downwards.
GAAGTGGTATGTATCATGGCATACTCCCAGAAATTAATCTTCATCTTCCCATGTGCTTCCAAACTATGCTTTATCAAAAGTTACCCAAATTCACCTTAAACCAAATACAAAATAAATTTCTTCACCTTCATGAAATATTCCCATGGCCCTGCATCCCACTGTGTTAAGACACAAAGCCAGTACAACTAGAGAATGTGTCATGTAGGCAGCTATACATACACCACTGGTACACAGAGCACATGCTTGCCAAGGTCCTTATTCCAACGTTTTGTGCACACATGTCCTCCACCACCATCACCACACCAACAGAACATGGGTTTTATAATTCCAAGTGCTTTCTTCATTCTTTTTCTTCAACAAATATCTTTCCATTTCCAAACAAGTTTTCATTTTTAACTGCCTGTTCACTCACACAAGAGGAGGGTCATTAAAACAAAAATCCAAAGGAAAATTAAAATTCTATTGCATCAGAAATACTAAGCAAATGGTACTAAGTCTAAGAACTCCAGTGTTCTTGCCTGGAGAATCCCAGGGATTGGGGAGCCTGGTGGGCTTCCGTCTATGGGGTCACACAGAGTCGGACACAACTGAAGTGACTTAGCAGCAGCAGCAGCAACAAAGAAGCAAGGGAGTGAAAACTCATGCAAACTACCACCATATGAAACATCCAAACCATAAATAAATGAACGTGCTTATCTTGAGGTAGAGAGACGTTAATAAGATTTTAATAAATGCCCTCTTTATTATTTCTTATGAGACAAAACAGATTACTTTAGCAACATTAAATCAGTTTCGAGAAGCATTTACCATTCATGTTATAATGTATAACGTTAACCTCTTTAGTCAGTAACCTCTTTTTCCTGATGCTGGTTGCCATAAGACAAGTAGTCCTGTGTTAGTTATTTTTATTCAGAAAGATTTTAAACATCTCTATTTACATGCATTTTTTCCACAGTTTGAATAATTCATTAAATATTGAGAAGAGTTTTTGGCTATGTAAAAATATATCCCAGGATAAAATGTACTTAAAGACATTATTAAACTCCAAAATAGCTCTGTGTTTTACTGGTGCTCATCATCAAGGTTCACTTCAAGCCTCCTTTGTTCATTGTCTAAAAGTGTTACCTTCTCAAATGCACAACCTGCATATGTTTGAGTTTAGCATCATTATTTAAATTGAGTATATATGAGCATTACTGGGTCAGACTTATCATTAAATCATAAAAAAATAATATATTCTAGCATATAGCCACATTCAGAGCTCTCCATAACCCTCTCAACATGAGATGATAGCTAAACATCTTAACAATTAACATATATAGTGACCTTATAGGACTCCAGAAAGTAAGACAAAATACACACAAAAAGAACAGATTTATCTTCAACATTTGCTGCTCATTCTCATTATCAAGACACAAGGGTATTATGTAATGAATCAATGAATAAAATATAAGAAATAATGTAAGTAAACAGATTTTTGTTGAATTAATCTTGAGAATTCAACCATCAAGCACTCTAATAGTCAATCTGCATGGGAATAAGTTATTAATAAGTCTATTCCAAAAGGGTCTTTTTTAAAAATTTATAACTTTTTAATGATAATTTTAAACAGAAAATTTGTAAGACTCAGAATTGTTCCAAGAAAGTTTCTGGACCCTTCATCCAGACCCACATATCTGTTAACATTCTGATGTTTTGAGGGAAAGGATTTTCTAAGAAAGAATTCAAAAAAGGTCACTGAATTTCATAATGATGATGTTTTAGGGCCCAAGGGCAGCAGTCAGTATTTACTTAGAATTTCCACACAGAGCTCTGCATAGGCAACAGTACGGAATAATGTGATCTCTGCCCTAAAGAACCACATGATCAACTAAGAAAGGAGGAGACAGGCATCAGATGACAATGGATCATGAGTTCACAAGCATCAGAAATAATACCGGTCAAAATGTTGTGAGAATGACACTGTATAAAAAGGTAATCAGATGTAAAACTCTGGTAAACAAGGAGACTTCTCCAGTGAAGTTGGTTTAAGACCGAATTCTAAGTGAGAAGGCCTGTGATTGGCAAGAATAGGTCACTCTGCACAAAGAAAATGGGAAATTCAAGGGCACTGAAGCAGTTGCACTTGGGGCAGAAAAAAGATTCAGACATGTTTCATAAGATTCCTCAGAAATTCTTTTAAAGGAAAGATTCTGTATTATCATATTTCATGTAGAAGAAAATTTGAACCTCAGACTGCATTCACTATTGTAGTTCTCAAGCTAAAGACATAAAAGCAATACCTTCAAGCCTAATATTCTTAGTTATAAACTAAGCCACAGGGCCTTTGCAGCTTTTATATATTAAGTATTTATAATAAATGAACAAAGAAACAACTTCATATTAAAAGGAAATGCCCTGATAAATCAGGTTTCAATAAGGCTAACTGCAATAGGACTTAAGATGACAGAAAACAGAATAGTTATGAGCCTATAAGTCTAAATAAATAATTATCATTTCTATAAAAAAAGGTGTTTTTTTTCCTTAATGATTAACTAAGAGTATTTTATAGACCTCACTTCTGGAAACCAATTATTCACAGAGGAGCATGGATTTCATAACTGAAAAAGGTGATAGCCTCACCTTTAAACTGTAATAAATTTTGCATGTAGATGGATCAAAAGAGGATGGCAAAAATTAAAATAGAAGGCACAGTTTCCCATGCACTTGCCTGCATCTGCTGTGTGAGTTCTCTGGCCAGGACAGTGTCCTGAAGAGCATTCTCCCGCTGAGAGGCATCCGAAAGCACATTAACTGTGGTTTCTGCTTCTTGCATCCACTTTAGGAAGTTCTCCAGATCCTTGCGAGAGTTTTGCACTGTCTTTAGCTCAGCCTCCAAGGCACTCTGTCTATCAGCAATGCTGCAAGTAACAAAATGACAGGCACACCTCCATTACTTACAGTGTGATAGGCCACAGGAAGCACACCCTAAAGAAAAATTAATACACAGCCTCCAAGCAACCTTTATTTAAGTACCTAATGTAACTAGGAGATCTGTTTCTATGTGTGTCTTGAATAATCCTTAATAGTAATGTGAATTTTGAGAGGAAGGAATGGGTGAGAGATATAAATATTAATAAAATCATATCCATATCATAATCATCACATTTTACAACTTGTAATTGTACATTGAGTTATTCCCCATACATTTTATTCTTCCCTGGTGTTAAAGAATCCACCTGCAATGTGGGAGACCTGGGTTTGATCCCTGGGTTGGGAAGAGCTCCTGAAGGGAAAGTTACCCACTTCAGTATTCTGGCCTGGAGAATTCCATGGACTGTACAGTCCATGAGGTTGCAAAGAGTCGGACACGACTGAGTGATTTCCACCAACACTCAAAAGGTAATATCAATAAATATTCATACACGTGACTAAATGAATTCTAGAAAGAAGTAACATCTGAATAAATGGCTAAGATACAACCAAATAATTTAAAGGCCTTACTTTATATATTTTAAACACTTCAGATCAACGCAAATTGGTTCTTTACACTGATATAATAATATTCAGAAAACACCAGACAATAAAGTTTTTATAAAGCAATCACTAAATCTATACCAAAAATTAAAGCATATATCTAGAAGTTGCATGATTTAAGAGATAAACACACCTGTAAACCCAATCTGTAAAACTTCATGTATCTCAAAGTTCCATAAAAAGAAAACAACTTAATTTACGAATGGACACCAACAAGTTCACTCCTAAGTATTTAAACTTAAGAGAACTGAAAATATATATCCACACAAAAACTTGTACACAAATGCAGCATTACTTATTTAGAAGAGTCAAATAATAGAACTGAGCCAAACATCCATCAATTGAGAGAGGATGTGCTAAACAAAGTGTAGTATATTCATCCACGAAATATTATTACATCATAAAAAGGAATGATATACTGATATGATATACTGATACTCAATATGGATGGATCTTGAAAGCATTCTGCCAAGTGAAAAAAACAAATGCAAAAGGTCATATATTTTGTGATTTCATGTATATGAAATATTTAAGAGGACCAAATCCATAGAAGGAGAAAGCAGATTAGTTGTTGAGGCAGCAGCAGGACTAGAAGGTAGCAGAAAATGGGGACTGACTTGCTAATAGTTGTGGGTTTCTTTGGGGAGTGATTAAATGTTCTGAAATTAAGAGTGTTGTGATGAAGCACAACAGGAAAAAGATACTAAAAGCCACGTGGTTGTACACTTTAAAAGGGTGAATTTCATGAAATATACCACAATTTAAAAATCAGGACATGTAATAAGATCTTATGTACATATTTTTTCTAACTGTCCATCCACTCACTCATCCATTCATCATCATCCATCCATCTGTATATACAGATAGAAGGAGAAAAGTCTGGAACACTAACAATATTAAAATAGTTCCAGGTGCTGGATTTTAGTGTGGTTTACTTTCCTATTAGAACTTTTTCTGCATTCTTTGAATTTACAATAAACAAGCATCTTTCTTACATATCAATAAATGCATTCATTTAAAAAAATGGATGAAAAATTTAAATAGATATATCAACATAGAAGATAAATGGATAGCAAAAAAATCACATGAAAAGATGCTCAGCATCATTAATCATCAGAAAAATGTAAACTCAAACTACAATGGGATATCACTACATATTAGAATGGCTTTAAGAAAATGACCAAACCAAGTGCTGGTAACAGTACAAAGTGTAATGACTGCAACTCTCACAGTTGATGGTAGGAGTATAAAATGGTACAGCCATCCTGAAAAAGTTTGGCAGTTTTTAATAAGGTTAACCATGTACTTAAAGATAAAAGCCAGGGATCCTATTCCCAAGTATTTACCCAAGAGAAATGAAAACATATGTCCACACAAATTTTAAATGCAAATGTTCATAGCAGCTTTATTCATAATGGTCTAAAGCTGATAGTAACTCAAATATCATCAACCCATAAATAGATAATTTGGGGCATATGAATATAATGGAATACTACTGAGCAATAAAAATCTAAATGCTAATGAAGGATGCAACAACATGGGTGGAACCTCAAATGCATTTTGCTAAGTGGAAGAAGCCAGACATAAAAGCTACATACTGTAATTACATAACATTCTAGAATATCATAACATTCTAGAATATCATAACATAACATTCTAGAATATCATCAACCTCATCTCAACATTTACTTTTGAAAAATCTCCAACAGTGATTGGCTGCCTACAGAACAAACTGAAGTTGCTTTCCTGGAACTCAATAATAATCCTCCATAATCTATCACTAACTTACTTTTCCAGCTTTACCTTCTAGTTCATTCCAATGATTCAAATCAAAGTGGGAGGTTCCTTTTCCTCTAGAATATTTTTAATACCATGTCCACATAAAAATTTTAAACTCACATAAAAATGTCCTTCTTCAGTGATGAAAGAAATCAAAGATAACACAAATAGATGAAAAACTATACCATGTTCATGGATCAGAAGAATCAATATAGTGAAAATGAGTATACTACCCAAAGCAATCTACAGATTCAATGCAATCCCTATCAAGCTACCAACGGTATTTTTCACAGAACTAGAAAATAATTTCACAATCTGTATGGAAACAGAAAAAACTTCAAATAGCCAAAGCAATCTTGAGAAAGAAGAATGGAACTGGAGGAATCAACCTGCCTGACTTCAGACTATACTACAAAGCTACAGTCATCAAGACAGTATGGTACTGGCACAAAGAAAGAAATATAGATCAATGGAACAAAATAGAAAGCCCAGAGATAAATAAATCCATGCACATATGGATACCTTATCTTTGACAAAAGAGGCAAGAATATACAATGGAGAAAAGATAATCTCATTAACAAGAGGTGCTGGGAAAACTGGTCAATCACTTGTAAAAGAATGAAACTAGAACACTTTCTAACACCATACACAAAAATAAACTCAAAATGGATTAAAGATCTAAATGTAAGAGCAGAAACTATTAAACTCCTAGAGGAAAACATAGGCAAAACACTTTCTAACATAAATCAGGATCCTCTGACCCACCTCCCAGAGTAATGGAAATAAAAGCAAAAATAAACAAATGGAAACTAATCAAACTTAAAAGCTTTTGCACAAGAAAGGAAACTATATTCAAGGTGAAAAAACAGCCTTCAGAATAGGAGAAAATAATAGCAAATGAAGCAACTGACAAAGAATTAATCTTAAAAATATACCAGCAGCTCATGCAGCTCAATGCCAGAAAAATAAACAGCCCAATCAAAAAATGGTCCAAAGAACTAAACAGACATTTCTCCAAAGAAGACATACAGATGGCTAACAAACACGTGAAAAGATGCTCAACATCACTCATTATCAGAGAAATGCAAATCAAAACCACAATGAGGTACCATCTCACACCAGTCAGAATGGCTGCTATCCAAAAGTCTACAAACAATAAATGCTGGAGAGGGTGCGAAGAAAAAGGAACCCTCTTGCACTGTTGGTAGGAGTGCAAACTAGTACAGCCACTATGGAGAACAGTGTGGAGATTCCTTAAAAAATTGGAAATAGAACTGCCATCTGACCCAGCAATCCCACTGCTTGGCATACACACCAAGGAAACCAAAATTGAAAGAGACATATATACCCCAATGTTCATTTCAGCACTATTTACAATAGCTAAGACGTGGAAGCAACCTAGGTGTCCAACAGCAGACAAGTGGATAAGAAAGTTGTGGTTTAACATATACACAATGGAATATTACTCAGCTATTAAAAAAGAATACATTTGAATCAGTTCTAATGAGGTGGATGAAACTGGAGCCTATTAAACAGAGTGAAGTAAGTCAGAAAAAAAAACACCAATACAGTACATTAACGCATATATATGGAATTTAGAAAGATGGTAAAGACAACCCTATATGCAAGATAGCAAGAGACATAAAGAACAGACTTTTGGACTCTGTGGGAGAAGGCGAGGGGGAGATGATTTAAGAGAATAGCATTGAAACATATATATTACCATACGTGAAACAGATCACCAGTGCAAGTTGGATGCATGAAACACTCAAAGCCATTGCACTGGAACAACCCTGAAGGATAGGATGGGGAGGGATAGGAGTGGGGATCAGGATGGGGAACACATGTACACCCATGGCTGATTCATGTCAATGTATGACAAAAACCACCACAATATTGTAAAGTAATTAGCCTCCAATGAAAATAAATAAACTAATTTGAAAAAAATATGTCTTTATGACTAACTTCACCTATCAAAATCCTTCCAGTCCTTTAAGGGTTAAGGACTACCTCCTCCAGAACATCTCATTCTAATTAGGTTTCCTTGCCCAGAGTTCATAAAAGGTCAAAGCTCCTCTTCAGAAATTCATCACATGTATCCTTAAAAAACCTTTAGACTATGATCTTATCTCACTTCTACATTTTACCTTAACTATATCATAGAGATTTCTTGTCTTTCTCCCAGTTGGATAAACACACAATAGGCAAAAGCAGTCTTCTGCATCTCCATATTTCTCAGAGTCTTTATTATAGCATTCTGTGTGAGTTGCTCAGTCATGTCTCACTCTTTGTGATCCCATGGACTGTAGTCGACCAGGTACCTCTGTCCATGGAATTCTCCAGGCAAGAATACCAGAGTGGGTAGTCATTTCCTTCTCCAGGGGATCTTCCTGATGCAGGGATCAAACACAAGTCTCCTGCATTGCAGGCAGATTCTCTACCATCTGAGCTACAAGGAAGTCACCATTATAGCATTATAATAGCATTTATAAAATAATGAAAATCTTTTTATAACAGGACTTCAAAATTACCTACCAAATACCACTTTTCAAGAAGTTACAGAGTGAAGGCCTCTAGAATATGCAGTTTGTAAATCCAGAAAGAAGACAATATATATAGTAAGAAGCAAAAAACAAGAAATCCAACACATGGAGAAGCAAACAGGTTCTCACGTTAATGGTGAAAGGAGATCTCAGACAAAGGGTTATGTATTCAAATCGGATCAGATGAAGCCTGCTTTCATCATACCAACTGCTCTGTTTCTTGTTTCAATTTGACAAAATTAACAAACAAAAATTTTAACTCTGGCAAAACAGAGTCTTGAAAAGTGGACAAACCCAGGTGTTGTTATTATGGGTACAAAGGTTAAGCTTGTGAAAAGTACTGTAATTTTAACTTATGTGTCATATGTCAAATACGTTGAGGTCTGCACTCTCTTAACATTAGTATGACATTAAAATCAACTTCTCATCCTAACAGGAAAAAAAAAAAAAAAAAAGGACAAAAACAAATAAACAAAAAACTCCATGAGATCCTAGGAGGAAAGCACAGAAAATCCCTAGGATAATGGCTGTGCACCAGGCTTTGAAAACTGTCTCCAGAAGAGATGTCTGCAAGAAAAATTATTAGAAGTGATAGGCTGCTTAATGTGATTGACCTTGTAGGAAATTGTACTGTCAGGCCATGGAAAATGTGGGAAGAACTAGCAATAGGTGCAAAGAAAACTAAGCATATAAAAACAAGGCAATTATTAATTTCAGGTAAAATAAATAGAGAAGAAACAAAATTATAGTAAATGTCAGTGCTTGGCTGTTAATGATGCTTAGACAGACACAATACTGTCAACTATCTGCTTCTCTAAAAATTCAATGATAAGATGATACAGACACTATGGAAAACAATATGGCAAGTCCTCAAAAAATTAAAAATAGAATTAACATGGTCAAAAAAAAAAAAAGAATTAACATGGTCAAGCAAGGAGAGGAAAAACGTTGCTCCTAGGGAGAAAGCTATGGCAAGTAGTGAGAGAACCACTATAAGTCCCCTACACATGAACCTCAGGTTGCAAACTTTCAAAGATGCAAATGTGTATTTCCATGTCTAGTCACGAAAGCTAGTTCACATGCCTGGCACACTTTGTATGTGCGTCCATGCATCCTCTACAAAGGGTTGTTTTTATGTACTTTATTGCACAGTACTGTGTAGAGTATGGCAGGATGGTACCTTTATTTCAGCCCAGAATGGAAACAAGCATAAAAGCAGCAGTGATGCAGCTGGGACTACTGAACTTTTCAAGGTACTGTACTGTAAAATTAAAAGTCTCTATTTTTTGTGTTTGCTTGTTTTTTATGTATTATTTGTGGGAAAAGTATTATAAACCTATTATAATACAATACTATATAGCTGATTGGGTTAGTTAGGTACCTACACTAACTTCGTTGGAATTAACAAGCAAATTGGAACATGCTCTCAGAATAGAACTCGTTTGTTTGGAGGGGATTACTGTATTATAAATCTTTTCATTTTTAAAATATTTTTAATCATATGCATATATTTCTTTTTACTATTTAGAAGTTATCCACCAGAATTTGCGTGGTTGGTGGTGATGGTGTTTAGTCTTCCACCTAACCCTGCCCATATTTTCAATTATTAAAACATCAACTCAAAAAAAACATACTAAGAATAGTCAAATAAAGCCTGCACCAAAAAAAGTATCAGAATTAAAGCAGTACACATGAACAAGTTATCAACCACGAGCAAGCGATTCTAATTTTAAGAACGTTCATACAAAATTTAGTAATTATAAATTTAGTAGACTATTCTTATTTTAAGAACACATAAAATTTAGTAGTTATAAAATTTAGTGAAGTCAAACACTTTCATTTTACATAATAAGTGTCCTATATTCTTAAGAATAAAGATGTACATAACATGTACATAACAGGTTATGTGGCAAACAGCTAATGTAAAATCACATCATTACAGATTAGTTCTATTAAATCCTAAGAATGCCCAGACTAGGGAAGAAGGAAGAGGACTCAAACATCTAAGAACCTCATGGGTGAAGTCAGAGAGTCTCTATTTAAGAGTCATTTATATACTTAACAGGCATGAAGGACTAGCCTAGTAGGGGAGGTGAAAAGTCTAAAATGATGCTTCAAAGGAAAAGGGAGGTAAGAGGATCATGAGCACTTGACCTTAGACAGTACTGGATCCACTGAGCTGCATTAATACCAGCAGCACACTCTGGTAACCAGCAGAACATTCTGAATTCAGAAACTAGGGCATTTACTGTAAAACTGTCAAATTATCTACTAGTCATCAGTGGGAAAAGAGACTGTCCTTTAAAAATAGTCACTTTGTAGGAAATTGCTGCAAAATAACTTTTAGGCAATGGTTAAGAGATGTCTACTTTGTTGGTTACTAAAGCAAAAAGAACTGAATTGAACTGATAGTAAAAAGAATACAGGTTTTGAATCAAGGCATATGGCTCCACCACTGACTAGCTGTAAAAGTTAGGGCAGTGTCCACCTCCTCTCACATAATTTTCACCATCCTTAAAGTCCATTTGGCACCTAGGTTTTCCACAGTCTGAGCCTTGCTTACCTCTCCTAAGATTATTTAATCACTCCAAGCCTCATGCTTTATCTACCTACAAAAATGAACCAATGACTAACCCTCAAAGTGGTCGCTATTTCACATTTAGAGCTTTATTTTTTACTTTAAATATCCTTCTTCACTCCTCACTCCTCCCACTGACTTTTCCCTTTCTGCCTGGTTAATTTGTACTTCCCTTATAGAACTGGGTGCGGACATCTTCCAAACCTATGGTATGTCATTTCACAGCATCCCATAATTTCTCTTATGGTGGCTATTAGCAGGTCATTGCTGCTGTAACGACAAATCACCACAAATACAGTGGCTTAAAAGATTTTCCTAATTTGGTGAAATACTAGGAAAATAATTTTATTTATAGGATGCAAATGTGCACTTTAATAATAAATGTCCTGGGGAATTTTTAAAATTCACAAATATCTGGTATCATATTTTCTTACCATGATCATAATCAACTACTAAAAATAGTGAACATACAGAAAACTAAATTCTGTGTACAGAAGTCCAAATTATCTTCATGTTATTATAATATACATTTTAAAATCACAGTATTTATATTATAGTCTTCTTTTTGAAACTAATATAAGTTCATGTGATATTTCTAATTAGTATAGCTCAAAGGTATCAATTCTCCACATCACTCATTTCATTCTTTAAAAAGTCTAGAAAAGTTACACTGGACACGACAAAATACTATAAGACTCTTTCACTTATTTTCAAGGTATTTCACATGATTTATCATAATACCATAAGGCAAAAAAAGTCAATAAAATTAGAGGCTCAGGAGTATGTATGCACACTATATTGCATAGGCTAAGTTACTTTTACTGCCATCTGTACACTGCTCTCAGAAGAAAACCCCCTAATCTTACCACCTCTGCCATTTACTGGATATATGCTTTGGGGTAAACCATTCAAATCTCCAATTCTCTATTTCCATTCTTAAAATAAGGAGCTTGGGCTAGTTGAGTAAAGGACCCACGTCAGAATCAGAATCTCTAGAGGTCTTTTGAAAACTACAGAATCCACCAGAGATTATAAAACCTACTGGAAGAGTTTATCCATTCTCACTCCATCCTTAGTTTCAAATTCAGCTTCCTGAAGAATCACTGCACGTAAATAAAATGTTACTGATGGAAATGGATATGTGGTGCACACAGCAAAGAGGTCAGGAAGCATTAATGTGGAAGATTCAGTCCTAACATCACATCCGGCGCTGAATTTACACTAGGCCACGATTCTCAATGCACAGCTCCAATCTTGCAGTCCTGGTTGCTACATCTCAAGAAAGATCAAAACAGAGCTAGAGGAAGTTCTGAGAAATGTAAATGAGAGGGTTTAGCAGAAGGAACACTGGCAATAAATCGGAAATGGTTTTAAGTTCAGGAAATTGTGGCTACTAGACAAAGATACAGAAGATTTTTTTTTTAATCTTTCAAAATCCACAAATCATAAAACATAAAGATAGGCTGAAAATATAAAAGACAAGTTTTGATGTTTAGAAGGATAATTTTAGCAGAAATAAAAAGTTTTTCTTCACACAGAAATAACAGATTATAGAATTCTTTAGAGCAAGAAATGGTACAGAACAAAAGTATAAATAACTTCTCATAAAAGATTTAAGGAATGCATCGGTGACAAATTTATAATTGTTCATATTAAAAGGAAGTGGGATTTTTAAAATGGAAATGCTTATTTTTTAAAGAGAAGTCTGTTATACAAGCAACTAGCTGATACGCTGCAAAATAGCTTACAGTCATTTTGCGGCACTACAAAACATGGTCACCCACATAACTGACTTTTTTAAAATCTGATTTTAAATGTTAAATAATACTTCATTTTTTAACCTATAAGATATAATATTGTTTAATATGCATGTGCTTATCATTAGTCAAAAGAGTGTCTGAACGTAAATAGGTGAATCTTTTTTTTTTAAAGACTTCAATGGAAAAGAATGTCTTAGCAAATCTAGAGATGTCTCTTGATAAATTTTGGTATACTTTAAAGGCGACCTTTACAGTCACATGAGATTTAAATACATTTTTCTCTTCTAGAGTGGAAAATAGTAGCATCAGTAGTTTGAGTGGCATGTAGAAAACTTGCAATGAAACAATTCCTTAAGCTTTCCAATGAGTACCTTCACAAGGTAATCTGTCCATTTGTGTAAAAATAACCATTTAACTAGGAAATATATTAAAAGCATGCTTTAATGCAGTGAGGAAATGCAGTGGATTTGACAAGGAATTAGTCACTGGAGACATTCCCAACCCTCTATGGTATTTTGTGACTAATCTTTGTTATATAGATATTGGGTTCTCATCAAGCACTTAAAAATTCACTCCACTGAATTTAAGGAGATTGTTCTAAGCGGCCAATGCCACATCACTTGGAAGCTTAAGAAAAGTTCCCCACCACCACTGCATAAATATTCAAAACAGAACTATTTCCCTGTGAGGTATCAGCACTGCTGCTGCTGCTAAGACGCTTCAGTCATGTCCGACTCTTAGCGACCCCATGGACTGCAGCCCACCAGGCTCCTCCGTCCATGGGATTTTCCAGGCAAGAGTGCTGGAGTGGATTGCCATTGCCTTCTCCAGAGGATTCAGCACACCACATCCTATTTCCCTTTTCACTAAGTCAGTTCAGTTCAGTTCAGTTCAGTCACTCAGCTGTGTCTGACTCTTTGTGACCCCATGAATCGCAGCACCCCAGGCTTCCCGTTCCACCACCAACTCCCGGAGTTCAACCAAACTCATGTGCATGGAGTCGGTGATGTTATCCAGCCATCTCATCCTCTGTCATCCCCTTCTCCTCCTGCCCTCAATCTTTCCCAGCGTCAGTGTCTTTTCCAATGAGTCAACTCTTCACATGAGATGGCCAAAGTATTGGAGTTTCAGTTTCAGCATCACTCCTTCCAGTGAACACCCAGGACTGATCTCCTTTAGAATGGAATGGTTGGATCTCCTTGCAGTCCAAGGGACTCTCGAGTCTTCTCCAACACCAAAGTTCAAAAGCATCAATTCTTCGGTACTCAGCTTTCTTCACAGTCCAACTCTCACATCCATCCATGACTACTGGAAAAACCATAGGCTTGACTAGATGGATCTTTGTAGGCAAAGTAATGTCTCTGCTTTTTAATGTGCTGTCTAGGTTGGTCATAACTTTCCTCCCAAGGAGTAAGCGTCTTTTAATTTCATGGCTGCAATCAGCATCTGCAGTGATTTTGGAGCCCCCAAAAATAAAGTCTGACACTGTTTCCACTGTTTCCCCATCTATTTCCCGTGAAGTGGTGGGGCCAGATGCCATGATCTTAGTTTTCTGAATGTTGGGCTTTAAGCCAACTTTTTCACTCTCCTCTTTCACTTTCATCAAGAGGCTTTTTAGTTCCTCTTTACTTTCTGCCATAAGGGGGGTGTCATCTACATATCTGAGGTGATTGATATTTCTCCCTGCAATCTTGATTCCAGCTTGTGCTTCCTCCAGCCCAGCATTTCTCATGATGTACTCTGCATAGAAGTTAAATAAGCAAGGTGACAATATACAGCCTTGACGTACTCCTTTTCCTATTTGGATCCAGTCTGTTGTTCCATGAACAGTTCTGACTGTTGCTTCCTGACCTGCATACAGGTTTCTCAAGAGGCAGGTCAGGTGGTCTGGGATTCCCATCTCTTTCAGAATTTTCCACAGCTTACTGTGATCCACACAGTCAAAGGCTTTGGTATAGTCGATGAAGCAGAAATAGATGTTTTTCTGGAACTCTCTTGCTTTTTCTATGATCCAGTGGATGTTGGCAATTTGATCTCTGATTCCTCTGCCTTTTCTAAAACCAGCTTGAACATCTGGAAGTTCATGGTTCATGTATTGCTGAAGCCCAGCTTGGAGAAATTTGAGCATTACTTTGCTAGTGTGTGAGATGAGTACAACTGTGTGGTAGTTTGAGCATTCTTTGGCATTGCCTTTCTTTGGGATTGGAATGAAGACTGACCTTTACCAGTCCTGTGGCCACTGCTGAGTTTTCCAAATGTGCTGGCATATTGAGTGCAGCACTTTCACAGCATCATCTTTCAGGATTTGAAATAGCTCAACTGGAATTCCATCACCTCCACTAGCTTTGTTCCTAGGGATGCTTTCTAAGGCCCACTTGACCTCACATTCCAGGATGTCTGGCTCTAGGTGAGTGATCACACCATCATGATCATCTGGGTCGTGAAGATCTTTTTGGTACATCCAGTACTCTTGCCTGTAAAATCCCATGGACAGAGGAGCCTGGTAGGCTGCAGTCCCTGGGGTCGCTAAGAGTCAGACACGACTGAGCGACTGCCCTTTCTGTGTATTCTAGCCACCTCTTAATATCTTCTGCTTCTGTTAGGTCCATACCATTTCTGTCCTTTATCGAGCCCATCTTTGCATGAAATGTTCCCTTGATATCTCTAATTTTCTTGAAGAGATCTCTAATGTTTCCTATTCTGTTGTTTTCCTCTATTTCTTTGCACTGATCGCTGAGGAAGACCTTCTTATCTCTCCTTGCTATTCCTTGGAACTCTGCATTCAGATGCTTATATCTTTCCTTTTCTCCTGTGCTTTTCGCTTCTCTTTTTTTCAGAGCTGTTTGTAAGGCCTCCTCCGACAGCCATTTTGCTTTTTTTCATTTCTTTTCCATGGGGATGGTCTTGATCCCTGTCTCCTGTACAGTGTCACAAACCTCCATCCATAGTTCATCAGGCACTCTATCAGATCTAGTCCCTTAAATCTATTTCTCACTTCCACTGTATAATCATAAGGGATTTGATTTAGTTCATACCTGAATGGTCTAGTGGTTTTCCCTACTTTCCTCAATTTAAGTCTGAATTTGGCAATAAGGATTTCATGATTTGAGCCACAGTCAGCTCCCGGCCTTGTTTTTGCTGACTGTATAGAGCTTCTCCATCTTTGGCTGCTAAGAATATAATTTCACTAAGTCACTACAAGATATTTGATCTTCATTAGCCAACCAATACTGAACCACACCCCAACACTACTACACACCTTCCCCAATCTACCCTCAAAACCCTTCTTCCATTAAACCTGGAAACCTATCCTACCACTGGCAGACTCCTCAGATCAAACCCTTCACCTTGCCAAGTGAAATTGATTTCCATAGGGCCATGAATTTATCTGTGAACTTTTAACAAAGTTTTTTCTTTTTTCTCTCGGACCTTATATGCCTAGGGTGAAGCATTCACATGAGGGTCTGCCTCCTTCACATCGCTACTTTCCAAGCCATTGTTCTCCCATCTTCCAGACAAAATCCTGCTCCTTCAAAGCAGAAGACATTCTCCACTGTGTTCATATGCTAATCTCCAGGTCCATGGAAATGGCACATAGACACTGCTCTCTGCCTCAACAATGAAGTAGAGTCTGAAATCGAATTCAAGATCTGCTTGACAAGCCACAGGCTCCAGTGAGGGACTTCATCCCGCAGGGAAAGGGACATGACAGACACCATTATGGACTAGAAGTGTCCCAGTCTCCGCTCCCTTACAAATACCTTCCTCTCCCCCACTCCCTCTCTGTCTGTTTCATCTGCATTCTTTTGACTTACCTCCAAGTAGATACATATTGCTAAAGAGAACTCCAACAGGACTATCGTCCTTTACTATGTATTAGAGATCACAAATAGGGACCCAGCACTGCCCAGCACTGCCGTTCCCCTAAGAAGCTATCTGTCCCATCCACCTTGACTCTGATTTTACAAACGATCCTCTTTCTTCAAACTTCTCGCAGTCCCACCTCCAACCTCACTAAGAGGATGCCTCATGGATCATAAAGAAAGCAGACGTCATTGCACTGAGAATCTTTCAACTTCCCACCACTAAAGATCCAAGCCACGGGCATCCGCATTCATCTTCTCACTGCCTTTTTGTCATAATGGAAAAAGCATCCCAGCTCTTACCAAACTCAGTTCTACAGATCCCACCTTCTTATCAACAGAAGGACCTCTTTCCTCTTCCTTTCTCTCCTCAGTCTTGAATCATAACTCTACTAGATCAACCCCATGAGCACACTCACATGCTTTATTTTTCTCCATTTTAAAGAAAAGTTATTCATTTCTCTTTACCCTTCATTGCCTTCCAGGTACTACCTAATCTCTCTGTCCCTCTTAACGACAAACTTCTCTATAGATTGTCCCACAAATTGTTTCTACTTCCTCAACTTCACCCAACTCTCTAGCTTCTCTCTATCACTCCTTGAAATTATTCTTTTCAAACTAACAAGAATCTCCAAGATGTGGAATTCCAGGAGTAGTGTTATGTCATCTTTTCGGATTTCTCAGTTTAATGAAACTCAGTGGATCATTCCTTCCTAGAAACATTTTCTTCTCTCCATTCTTTTTTTTAAATATTCTCTTTGCTACACTGCTGGGCTTCCCTGGTGGCTCAGACAATAAAGAATTCACCTGCAATGAGGGAGACCTGAGTTCACTCCCAGGGATGGGAAGATTCCCTGGAGGAGGCCACTCCAGTATTCTTGCCTGGAGAATCCCCATGGATAGAGGAGCCTGGCAGGCTACAGTTCATGGGGTCGCAAAGAGTCAGACATGACTGAGCAACTGAACTAAACTGAACTGAGGGCTTTGAGAGACAATTAGGTCATGAGGGCAGAGCCATCATGAATGAGATTAATGGTCTTATAAAAGAAGCCTGAGAGAGCACTCTTCTCCCTTCTGTCATGTGGGGGAACAGGAAGTCTGTCCAGAGGAGGGTCTCCACCCAACCATGCTGGCACCCTGATCTCAGACTTCCATTTCTGTAGTTTATAAGCCACCCAATCCATGGTGTTTGCTATAGCAGACTGAACAGACAAGGACTCCAACCAAGAAAGTTCCATTTTCTAAAAGTTCCATCTGTTAATAAACATTTAGAAAATCTATACTGTACTCAGTAAATCAGATCAACTATTTTTTCACTAATTGAAGCAGAGACTATTCAAAATGACTACAGACAAACAACCGATGATGACTCAGCCTTCCGCTCATTTAACCACAGACAGTGCTGTCAAACGGACTGAAAGTCAATGGATTTCTAAGGAAGACACAGTACGACAGAGCAGATGATAATTTGGGGTAATCTTTTGTTGAGCATGTACCATGTACAAGGAACTTTTATACATAATTTTTGATCTTCACAACAGTCTCACTCATTAGATATTATGTTCTGTACAAGTGGGGGCTTCCTTGGTGGCTCAGTGGTAAAGAATCTACTTGCCAATGCAGGAGATGTGGATTTAATATCTGAGTTGAGAAGCTTCCTTGGAGGAGGAACCCACTCCAGTATTCCTGCCTGGAAAATCCCATGGACAGATGAGGCTGGTGGGCTACAGTCCATGGGGACACAAAGAGTCAGATATAACTTAGTGACTAAAACAACAAACAACAGCAAGAAGCAAGGAACTTAAATTCAGTGAATTGAAATAACTTGGTCAAAGTTCATACAAATAAATGGATAAAGTACGATGTTAACCAAGGACTATTAAGATACCATAGCCAGTGTGTTTTTTGTCCTGCCTATACAAACCAAGAAATGCCTTAAAGTAGGCAGCAAAAGCTGGCTTCCAGGGAATGAGGACAAAGAGAAAAATATCCAGTAATTAATGATCTACAGGATCATTTATCTGAGAAGGCAATGACACCCCACTCCAGTGTTCTTGCCTGGAGAATCCCAGGAATGGGGGAGCCTGCTGGGCTGCCGTCTATGGGGTCGCACAGAGTCGGACACGACTGAAGTGACTTAGCAGCAGCAGCAGCAAGATCATTTATTCTTTATAACATAAAGTTATACTGTCTCATTTCCCTCACAATATTTCAGGATAAATAACTATGTGTACATGTATGTGTGCAAGTATATACATACACATATACATGAATATATGCACTCCGGGGTTAAAATAATATTTCAGATCCAACTGAGGCATCTACACTCCAAAAGTTACTATTAGTAAATTTCAACTATCATTATCTCAATGTGCACTACAAGATTTGTCAATGGGCATTAAGAAATGTAAGAAAAAATTCACCGGTGAAAAGAATGGTAGTCAAGATATGTCCTAGGCTTCCCAGGTGGTCCTAAGTGGTAAAGAATCCACCTGCCCAAGCAGGAGACACAGGTCAGATCCCTGAGTAGGAAAGATCCCCTAGAGTAGGAAGTGGCAACCCACTCCAGTATTCTTGCCTGGGAAATTCCATGGACAGAGGAGCCTGGCAGGCTACAGTCCATGGGGTCACAAAGAGTTGGACACAACTAAGCACGAGGTATTTCAATTAGTTTAAAATGTCAGACACAGACCTGTTGGTTACAGAATCCAAATTATCAAGAGCCAGTTATGTTTAAGAACTAAGAATTTTTTTGTACATTAGGAAACCATTATGAATGTATCTAAATAGCATATTAACCCCAACTACAGTTGGTAGTAGCAAACACATTAATATTTCTGCAGTTAGGAACAAAGTTATTTGAACTAAGCAGGATAAATAAAGACTATAATAAATAGCCTCATGTCAATTCAAAGCATTTGGTTATCAGAGCCTATTGGATTTTGGTATGACAGATAAGGGGCTGTGGACCTGTAACTGTGAATGGCCAAATTACTTAGTCAAACTGCAATTCAGACAAAACATTTCCTTTGAAAGCTGATATTAAACTTCACACATTATGCCGCAATAACAGTGTTCCATGGCAATGTAATAACCCTTCACCCCTCCAGAATCTGGCTGACAATGATGTACATTCAGAATATGGCTGGACAATAAGGGAAAAACCACAGTATAAGGCTGTTCCATGGTCACTACAACAGGCACAATGGCCAGCTTCTGGAAGAGGGTTACATTTATTCATAGCAGATGCTCCCATATCTTTAATTAGATCAGGTTTCTAAACTCAACACAGATAAGAACCAGTAACTGGAATGACAAAAATCCAAGAGGTGGGTACACAAACCGTCATCAGCAACAGCTGAAGTTCTAATAACAAAGAAGAAAAATAAAACTATTTTTAAAGTAAGGTAAGAGCCTGACAGCATAGGCAAAAAGATTTGGATTCCACTCTCAGCTCTGTGCATATGAGCTGTGTGATCTTAGGTCTTGCTTAACTTCTCTCTGCTTCAGTTTATTAATTGACAACGTTGATGAAAATTCTGCCTATCTCTTATATGGTTGTTGTGAGGATAAAATAATACAAGTGAAGAGCTTAGCACAGAGCCTGACTATGAGGAGATGCCCAATAAAATTGATACACTAAAAACAAAGCACAGAATTTCACAAAGCATAGCAACCTGAATAAATTTGCTACCAATTCTTTAGAACATGGAGAGCATTGTCACAATTCAGTTTAGAAAAATGTCATATTGGCTCTGCTCTGTGCCTTTGAACATGTCATTTAACTTCTCTGAGCCTAAGAGCATTACAGTAAACCAAGTATTCTCAATGGAAGAGATACATGGTTCTTATGTGGGGTGAGGTGGTAGAGGGAGTGAGAAAAACTGACTCTTTTTTAGAAGAAATCATATAACTATAAAGTACCAAGACAGATCACAGTATTACAATGTCCTGGGAGCAGGAAACTGACAATGTTCTTTAGGGGGGATGATAATGTCAAAAAGGTTGAGAAACACCAGTTTAAGTGAACTATAAGGTCATGTACAGCTCTTCAGTTCAGTTCAGTTCAGTTCAGTCGCTCAGTCGTGTTCGACTCTTTGCGACCCCATGAATCACAGCACACCAGGCCTCCCTGTCCATCACCAACTCCCAGAGTTCACTCAAACTCATGTCCATCGAGTCGGTGATGCCATCCAGCCATCTCATTCTCGGTCGTCCCCATCTCCTCTTACCCCCAGTCCCTCCCAGCATCAGACTCTTTTCCAGTGAGTCAACTGGTCGCATGAGGTGGCCAAAGTATTGGAGTTTCAGCTTCAGCATAAGTCCTTCCAATGAACACCCAGGACTGATCTCCGTTAGAATGGACTGGTTGGACCTCCTTGCAGTATAAGGGACTCTCAAGAGTCTTCTCCAGCACCACAGTTCAAAAGCATCAATTCTTCAGCGATCAGCTTTCTTCACAGTCCAACTCTCACATCCATACATGACCATGGGAAAAACCATAGCCTTGACTAGATGGACCTTGGTTGGCAAAGTAATGTCTCTGCTTTTTAATATGCTATCTAGGTTGGTCATAACTTTCCTTCCAAGGAGTAAGCGTCTTTTAATTTCATGACTGCAATCAGCCTCTGCAGTGATTTTGGAGCCCAAAAAAATAAAGTCTGACACTGTTTCCACTGTTTCCCCATCTATTTCCCATGAAGTGATGGGACCAGATACCATGATCTTCGTTTTCTGAATGTTGAGCTTCAAGCCACCTTTTCACTCTCCTCTTTCACTTTCATCAAGAGGCCTTTGAGTTCCTCTTCACTTTCTGCCATAAGGGTGGTGTACAGCTCTTACAGTTCCTTAATTCTATCTTCATAACAATAATGCCAAGAATTCAAAAAATGTTTAATATAGGTTCACGTACTATACTTAAGAAGGCAAGGAAAGATTTCTATATTCTAGAAATATCTCCAATTAAACAGTTAAAAATTATAAATATCATTCTGTTTAAAAGAGAAAATCCTAGCAATAGAGCTATTATTCATGCTGGGATTTTGTGAGCTACAATTTTGTTGTATTTTCTCTGCTTTATAGATAATATATCTAAATCATGTCTAAATATTAACATGTTTATTTATTTCCCCCCAAAACGCAGAAAGAAAAAAAGAGAATGACTTGTTAAATACTATGAAACTGGCACTGTGGTCGTCTCAGCGTTGATAAATGAAAGATCACCTTGGAATATAATTCATTTTTAATTGCCTCTTCCATCTAATCTAACTACTGCTGTAGGCTGTCTTAAAATATTTACAAAGTAAAAGCAAAAAAAAAAAGGAACTGGAGTTGCTAAATAAAGCAGACCATACATTCCAAAGTGATCAATTTTTCCGGTATTGTTTACAATATAAACAAAGTCATAATTCTTACAGATGGACTATTTGGAAACACAGGCGAAGTACTGTGGATGATCTCTCTCAGTGTTACGTTTGGGGTTTCTAACTGAGATACAATTGACATATGCAAATATATTAGCTTACCATGATCTGATACATGTATATATTGCAAAATGATTTGCAGGGCAGGTTTAGTTAACATTCATGACCACACATGGTTACAAAATTTTCTTGTGATGGGAACTTTTAAGATTTAGTAACTTTCAAATACACAATACAGTACTGTTAACCATAATTACCATGCTTTACATTACATCCCCAGAATGTAAGTTTGTACTTTAAAGATGCTTTTAATTCCACTTCTTCCTTGCCTTAGTTTTAGAATCCTTACTATGCCCAAATTACCTGTCACAACAAAAGAAAAGCAGTTGTTCTAAAATGCTAGAAAAATCATATTACAACTATATTCTGCTTTAACCACTTCAGATTTTTGTATTTCCTACACTTGTTTTTATTTTCTCCAGAATCCAAGGGAGACAGAGCAACATATTCATGTTCATGAACTGTCTCATAATTTTCTTTGAGTTTCCCAAAATTTACAATATAGATTCTAACTGAAAATGACATTTTAAAAATGTACAAAATACATCCAGATCAAACTGTTACTAAACATTTGGCTATAATTCATTACCAATAATATGTATAATAAAGTGTTCCATTTTATTCACTGCAAAATAAATGTGGTTTTGATATCAAATTAGCTTTCAGGCATTTGCATCTGAATATATAAGATACGTGTGAAGCCATAATTTCATTTAGACACAGGTATTCCCAGTACTATGCAGGAAGTACACACTTTCTTTTACTGAAGATGAATATAAACATGCAGCCTTAAAGAGATGCTAACCACTGTTAAGTGAAGTGAAGTGAAGTGCAGTGAAATCGCTCAGTCGTGTCTGACTCTTTGCGACCCCATGGACTGCAGCCTACAAGGCTCTTCAGTCCATGGGATTTTCCAAGCAAGAGTACTGGAATGGGTTGCCATTTCCTTCTCCAGGGGATCTTCCTGACCCAGGGATCAAACCCAGATCTCCCGCGTTGTAGGCAGATGCTTTACCATCTGAGCTACCACTGTTAACACTGTCTCAAATTCTAGACGTTCAAGTGACAGAAAAATGTCTCTTATAAACACATGCTACTTTAGACTGTTCCAAACATACTGACAAGACAGAGTAATGGAAAGAAAAGATAATAAACGATTTGAAGCCCAATATACACTTAGTATATTATATTTCAGGAGTCTAATGTGGATCCATGTGTTCTCAGCCTCAAATGATGATAACTGGCCAAATAGCACATGTTTCACTATTAGGGATAATGTTACCCTGAGGTGCCATAATACCAAAGTGTTCCTTACCATCAGAGTACCACCAAATGTATTCTAGTCAATGCTGAGAGGCATGAGAAAATCAGAACTCATAAAATGATGACTGTCAAGGTTTAGACTTACTCAAGGAAAAACTCTATTGCAGAAATTCAATTAGCTAACGTATCACACTGTATATGAAGTGTGATAATACGAACTCAGCATAGCATAATATTTTTTTAAAAAATAATAAAATATGCATCTAGTAGTGACATCTTCTACATGCTTCCATGAGAAAGCCAAAGCAATCAAATTCTCAGCTTGACAATGTACATACAAACACCTGCCAAGGCCTCGGCAATACCTTTGTTTTAGATGGATCCATGATGTTTTTAAGTACTCCGTGGTTTCTTTCACATTTCTCGTGTCATCACTGCCATATTCTTCCAGCAGTTTCTGCAGGACATTATCGAATGCCATTACAGCACCATCTCCAGGAGCCAGTTCTTGAAGCAACATCTAAGGTGCAATTTCAGATGTAATCATTAAGATGGGATCACTCAGTTACAAGTATAACCGAAACACTTGATCCTTTCAATACGTTTCAATATGTTTCAGACACAGATATCAAAAGAAAGGAACACATTATAAGACAAATTCTTGCATGTAAGCTCAAATAAAAATAATTCTGGAAATGAAAAGTGATCAAGTACATAGCAAGTACAGAGCAGATGGTGTTAAAAGATTACTATCTTTTCCTCTTTGATATATTTTAATTCCTCAAACCATTTGTCTTGTTCATTACAAATGCTATGCATCTGATCGAAACAGGAATATGCATCTCATAGGAATGAATTTACTACAGAGTTCGTTCCTCTATATGAGCATGGAGATACAGAAAGGTCGACAATATGGAAATCTTGCCCCTGGATCACTATGCCTGCTTACAAAGTTAGCTGTTAGGTGGATCCAGTAGTGAAGCAAGGCTTACTGAGAGTTGCCAGAATACACTACATTGATGCTGTCTGTCCATAGGCATTGGCTTTATGATACATTATATTTTACCCCTGAGAGCCCCTTCATCAAGATACTCCCCATGAAACCTAAATAACTAATGAATGTTCCCATAATTTTTGTAGCAACTAGCAGAAAAATCCACCCAAGAGTACCAGAAGAACAGAACCATGCTGCTAATTCAGTTCAGTCGCTCAGTCGTGTCTGACTCTTTGCAACCTCACGAACTACAGCACGTCAGGCTTCCCTGTCCATCACCAACTCCCGGAACTTGATCAAACTCATGTCCATCAAGTCAATGATGCCATCCAACCATCTCATCCTCTGTTGTCCCCTTCTCCTCCTGCCCTCAATCTTTCCCAGCATCAGGGTCTTTTCCAATGAGTCAGTTTTTCACGTCAGGTAGCCAAAGTACTGGACTTTCAGCTTCAGCATCAGTCCTTCCAATGAACAATCAGGACTGATTTCCTTTACAATTGACTGGTATGATTTCCTTGCAGTCCAAGGGACTCTCAAGAGTCTTCTCCAACACCCAGGTCAAAAGCATCAATTCTTCGGTGCTCAGCTTTCTTTATGGTCCAACTCTCACATCCATACATGACTACGGGAAACCATAGCTTTGAGTAGATGGACCTTTGTTGACAAAGTAATGTCTCTGCTTTTTAATATACTGTCTAGGTCGGTCATAGCTTTTCTCCCAAAGAGGAAGCATCTTCTGATTTCATGGCTGCAATCACTGTCTGCAGTAATTTTGGAGCCCAAGAAAATAAAGTCTTTCACTGTTTCCATTGTTTCCCATCTATTTGCAGTGAAGTGATGGGACCGGATACCATGATCTTCATTTTTTGAACGCTGAGTTTTAAGACAGCTTTTTCACTCTCCTCTTTCACTTTCATCAAGAGGCTCTTTAGTTCTTCTTTGCTTTATGCCATAACGGTGGTGTCATCTGCATATCTGAGGTTATTGATATCTCTCCCAGCATCTTGATTCCAGCTTGTGCTTTGTCCAGCCCAGCATTTCTCATGACGTACTCTGTAAATGAGTTAAATAAGCAGGATGACAACACACAGCCTCGATGCACTCCTTTCCCAATTTGGAACCAGTATGTTGCTTTATATGTTGCTCCAGTACTAACTGTTGCTTCTTGACCTGAATACAGATGTCTCAGGAGGCAGGTAAACTGTCTGGTATTCCCATCTCTTTCAGAATTTTCCACAGTTTAATGTGATCCACACAGTCAAAGGCTTTGGCATAGTCAATAAAGCAGAAGTAGATGTTTTTCTGGAACCATCTTGCTTTCTCAATGATCGAACAAACGTTGGCAATTTGATCTCTGATTCCTCTGCCTTTTCTAAATCCAACTTGAACATCTGGAAGTTCACAGCTCACATACTGTTGAAGCCTAGCTTTGAGGATTTTGAGCATTACTTTGCTAGTGTGTGAGATGAGTACAATTGTGCTACAGTTTGAGCATTCTTTGGCATTGCCTTTCTTTGGGATTGGAATGAAAACGGACCTTTTCCAGTCCTGTGGCCACTGCTGAGTTTTCCAAATTTGCTGGCATATTGAGTGCAGCACTTTCACAGCATCATCTTTTAAGATTTGAAATAGCTCAACTGGAATTCCATGACCTCTGCTAATTTTGTTCCTAGTGATGCTTCCTAAGGCCCACTTGACCTCACATTCCAGGGTGTCTGGCTCTAGGTGAGTGATCATACCATTGTGGTTATCTGGGTCATGAAGAGGTTTTTTGTATAGTTCTTCTGTGTATTCTTGCCACCTCTTCTTAATATCTTCTGCTTCTGTTAGGTCTACACCATTTCTGTCCTTTATTTTGTCCATCTTTGCATGAAATGCTCCCTTGGTATCTCTAATTTTCTTGAAGAGATCTCTAGTCTTTCCCATTCTATTGTTTTCCTCTATTTCTTTGCACTGATCGCTGAGGAAGGCTTTCTTATCTCTCCGTGCTATTCTTTGGAACTCTGAATTCAGATGGATATACCTTTCCTTTTCTCCCTTGCCTTTCACTTTGCTTCTTTTCTCAGCTATTTGTAACACCTCCTCAGACAACCATTTTGCCTTTTTGCATTTCTTTTTCTTAGGGATGGTCTTAATCACTGCCTCCTGTACAATGTCACAAACCTCTGTCCATAGTTCTTCAGGCACTCTGTCGATCAGATCTAATCCCTTGAATCTGTTTGTCCCTTTCACTGTTTAATCATAAGGCATTTGATTTAAGTCATACCTGAATGGTGTAGTGGTTTTCCCTATATTCTTCAATTTAAGGCTGAATTTGGCAATAAGGAGCTCATGATCTGATCCAGTCAGCTCCCAGTCTTGTTTCTCTGACTGTACAGAGCTTCTCCATCTTTGGCTGCAAAGAATATAATCAATCTGATTTCAATATTGACCATCTGGTGATGTCCATGTGTAGAGTCATCTCGTGTTGTTGGAAGAGGGTGTTTGCTGTGACCAGTGCATTCTCTTGGCAAAACTCTGTAAGCCTTTGCCCTGCTTCGTTCTGTACTCCAAGGCCAAACTTGCCTGTTACTCCAGCTATCTCTTGACTTCTTGCTTTTGCATTCCAGTCCCCTATGAGGAAAAGGACATCTTTTCTGGATGTTAATTCTAGAAGTTCTTGAAGGTCTTCATAGAACTCTTCAACTTTGCTTCTTCAGCAATACTGGTTGGGGCATAGACTTGGATTACTGAGATAGTGCATGGTTTGCATTTTTGAGATTACACTCAAGCACTGCATTTGAGACTCTTTTGTTGACTAAGATGGCTACTGCATTTCTTCTAAGGCATTCTTGCCCACAGTAGTAGATATAATTATCATCTGAATTAAATTCGCCCATTCCAGTCCACTTTAGTTCACTGATTCCTAAAATGTTGATGTTCACTGTTGCTATCTCCTTTTTGACCACTTCTAATTTACCTAGATTCATGGACCTAACATTCTAGGTTCCTATGCAATCCTGTCCTTTACAGCACTTTACTTCCACACCAGTCATATGCATAATTGTGCATTGTTTTCGCTTTGGCTCCATCTCTTCGTTCTTTCTGGAGTTGTTTCTGCACTCCTCTCCAGTAGCATACTGGGCACCTACCAACCTGGGGAGTTCATCCTTCAGTGTCATATCTTTTTCCCTTTTAATGCTAGTGCTGCTATTAAGAAAAGAATATTCTGAATATAATGATTAAAACACTGATATCGCTTTCAATTGTATTCCTCTGGTTGAGAGTCCAAGGGCTTTGCTGATTATTATTTTTTGAGCCATTTGGTGAAAACAAATCAGCAGATAGCATAGAGAATGACAGTGACAGCACAGCAGATAGCACAGAGATAGAGAATGATCCAAAAAACCATGATACCTGGCCACTTGATTTTGAAATTGCAATCATGGAAAGTCTACAGGTCTGAAGAATAAAAACATGCTGTCCTGTTTCAGATTTTGCTTCCCGTATATCCTATATTATATCCTTCACAAGCATATACCTTCATCTAGGCTATATGAAGGGCAAATCAATGTTACACCAAAATATAACCTAACAACATAACCTCCAATTGAAGAACATTTTCTATGATTGTGGAGAGATTTAAAGTAGCACTTTGAAGTACCATAAGTATTCAATATCATCAACTCTATAATCAAACTAATCATAAAAAAGGTACTTGCTCTGATGATGTTGATAAAACAGTTTGGTTATAAAGGTATTAAAAGAAACTAAACTTTATACTTGATTTGTTCACTACATGTCTGCTAAGTCTCTTCAGCCATGTCTGACTCTTTGTGACCCTATGGACTGTAGCCTGCCAGGCTCTTCCGTCCACAGGATTCCCCAGGCATGAACACTGGAGTGGGCTACCATACCCTCCTCCAGGGGATCTTCCTGATCCAGGGATCAAACCCACATCTCTTAAGTCTCCTGCACTGGAAGGAGGGTTCTTTACCACTAATGTCACCGGGGAAGCCCTTGTTCACTACATTAGCCCTCATGAAAATTTTGGGAGATTTCATAAATAAAAATAACCTCCAACGTAAATACAGAAGGGAGCAAAAGGAGGATTCCTGAGATTCTGAAGGTGTTTTCTTTCTAGATGTTGGTTCATGGGTGTGTTCCATCTGCAAAGAATCAGTGAGTTGTAACTCTGGGATACATGTACATTTCTACTCGTTATTATTCTGGAAATTTTCCAAAAAACCTTCCTGGTCAAATTCTTTATATAAATTTCAATGTACATTCTAAGCATTTGGGAAACTTTATGACTAGGGTCCTAAAAATTATGGTTAACAATAGACTAAAAAAGCATATCCCACAAATTGGTAATGCCAGAAAGTAACTAATGAGCCTTACTTACTTGATTATCAGAAATCTGTTTGACAAGTGGATCCCTTCGAGCTTGTTGAAGAATATAGAGGCGAGCCTCATACTTTCTCATGAGCTCTTCGGTCTCCTCCCTGTGGTCATCCCACTGGAGACTGTCAATAATCATGTCTTCCAGCTGCTGCCGTCTTAACTCCACACCGTGCTGGGTGTTATCCCACTGGTTCTTGACCTTTTCCACTGGAGGAGGCATTACATTAAAAAAAAAAAAATACCAGAAAGCAGCCATTAGAAAAAGGAAAAAATACATAACACCAAATTCATCATAAATAAGGTCATATATAGAGAAGAGAAAGGTAGCCAAATGGTACATACATTTTAAAGGAATTTTATTATGTCTGCCACACTATATGACTGATACATTTCTGAAATCATCCTTGAAGAAAAAAATGTTGAATTAAACTCTATCTGATCTCACTAAAATATCTCACAATAAAGATATTTACTATTTTAAACTGATAAACAAAACATTACTTAAAAAATTAATTCTTACCTAGTTTATATTTACAGAACCTGGTCTGAAGAAGGGAGATTTTGACAGTACTTTTTGATATAATTTTATGACCACAGATATAGTCACTTGTCATCCTCTAAGGAAATGCTCTAAGGTAGCATTGATTTTAAGAGAAAACAAAATATTTAAGAGTTCTTTTCACATTTGTTTTTCTGCAGCATAAAATCTCTCTAAAAGGAAGTGTTTTTATATATTTAAGAGAAGCACTAAAAGTAAATGAGATTCAACTTCTATGTATCAACACTTTTTATTATAAAAAATCCATATTGAATCTTTTCCTCTCTCTTTTTTTAACTCTTTCTTTTTATTTTTCTTTCTTTGATTTTCTTTTTCTGTCCCTTTCTCTTCTCCTTTTCTCTTCCTCCTACTTTCTTTCCTCTTCTATTTTTAAGAGGGAGTTACAAAAAAGAAGGGACTTCCAGGTGGCACTAGTGGTTCAATCCATGGGTCAGGAAGATTGCCTGGAGGACAAATGGCAACCTTTGCTTCCTGGAGAATCCCTTGGACAGAAGAGCCTGGCGGGCCACAGTCCATGGGGTTGCAAAGAGTCAGACATAACTGAACATACACACACAATATATCAATTAATTTAAAAAGAAATAAAATGGCTCACTTAGCAAAATCAGACCAACACTGTGAGATACTAAGAGTTCTCTGCTAACTCATCTCTTATAAAACTCTGCTGGTGCCACATTCGTGTAGAAATCAAAACATGTTTAATAGGGGGAACAGTTGACTTCCCTTGAGAAATATTAGGCAAGGTAATAAAATACCTTCCAGTTCATATTCTGCCACAAATATTATGTTCCTAATTGGTACAGGGCAGTGTGGGAAATCTTGGGGCCAAAGAGGTGAATATTTACAACTTCTAGAAGGGAGAGAGAATTAATTGTGAGATCTAAAATGAAATTATGGGCAGGGGTGGGAAGGCCATAGCAGGAACTAAAGATAGAAAATACAGTTCACCAGGGACTAAAAGAGGGTGGGAAAGACTTCGCAGAGTGGGTGACATTTTATCTGCTGAGTAGAATTTTACCTGGGGAGACAAAGCCAAGAAGAAGAAAACATAATGTGAACAAAGGTAAGAAGACTAGGAAATGTCAGGACGTTAAGAAGAACAGATATCGTTCAGAACAGCTACAGACAGTGCTGAGGGCTACAGAGAGGAAGGGAATGATGAAAACAGACAGTGATTGTCCCTACATGACATTCTTAAGAATCCTGACTGTTTCGTATGTCACACAGATTTAACAGACGCCTTTAGGCCAGAAAACCATTCGAAACAGGGAACTTTGTTGCTGCTGAGTTGCATTTAATTTTTGTTTTGTTTCATGTTGTATTTAACTAAAGTATTCTCAAATTAGAGCCAGGTACACAGGTATACAGTAGCTACTCAACACATATTTTTGGAATGAATTCTATGAAGAGGAGTTAAAAGACATGGTAAGATTTGGTTTCAGAGAAAATAATAGGAGAATGGATTTGCATTCCCATGGGTTTCTCTAATTTTTGTCTTTTTGGTTTCTTTAAAAGAAATTCTAACCTAAATTAGAAAAAAAAAACCTTCAATGTATTACTAATTACTTAAAAAGTAATGCTGTTCAAAGTTTAAGGAACTCATCAGGGAATTATGACAATCTTTACAAAAAATAAAAAAAAAAAAGGGAAAGCTATTTCATTAATAGAGATTATCAAATATCAAATTATCAAATAATATTCATTTCTGGCTGAATAATCTTCAAATATGTGCATGTTACCATTTTCAAGGAAAGTGAATGATAATGTATAATTTTATTTTTTAAATCTTACATTTTTCTGTGATTGCTGTTCTCACGTCTGAACTGGAAGCTTTATTTTTCAGATTCTGTGCCAATGTAAAGACATAATCGAGCTGAGGATGGCGCTGTTCTAAGTCGGCCTTTGTGATCTGTCAAGACAAAATAATTGTTAAGATTGGTTAATAAGCCGTATGATAAAAACACAGCATAACTGGCATGCTGCCATCCAAGCTGTTGTTTTCCTCCTGAAAGGAACAGTGAGGCATCAGTGACATAAAGGAGAAAGTGCAGGATCTGGTTCGAATCTTGGCTCTCCCACTTATTATCTGGATCACCAGGCAAGGGACTTTACCTCTCTTGTTTCCACAAAAAGAAATAATAAAAACACTTGTAATTCAGCTATATCAAGTCTGAGGAGATTAAATGAAGAAAATCCCTTTGAAACCTAAAAAGTATGTTCAAAACATTAGCAATGGGACTTCCCTGGTGGTCTCTGGTTAAGAATCCACCTCCCAGTGCAAGGGATTCAGGTTCAGTCACTGCTCTAGGAACTAAGATCCCACATGCCTTGGAGCAACTAAGCCCGCAGACCATAAAAACTGAGCCCATGTGTCACAACTAGAGAAACCCATGCCCTGCGACAAAGGCTTGGTGCAACCAGAAAACAAAAACATTAGCAGTGATTTCTGCAACTGACGCGCTGCACATCTGTCCTGCAACGGAAACGAACACAAACTAATGGCACCTACAGGGTGGAGATGAGGGGTTAGAAAAGTTCGAACTGGAAATTAAATAACCCTACACACAAAGAGTGGGACACAACTCAGTGATTAAGCACAGCACAGACATCAAAAAACTGCTGCTTGAGAAAGTTTGAGCTTCTTAGGAGGGAAAAGTCAGCAATATTAAGAAAATGGTGTGTTTTAAGTACAGAACTCACACATAGCAATAAAGAGTAAAATATACAACTTTCAAAGAGAATCCACAGCTCTTCCTCTGTGAATTCACTAACTTTTCAGATTTCAATTATGCCTATAGTGTCAAGTATTATTTCTAAATGGCTTATTCACAATGTCTAATCCTGAATCACAGAGAGACATTTCAATGAATGCCGATCATTTCCTTGTAAGTGGCACAAGGACCTCTCAACACAACACATCTGAAACTAAATCTATCTAACCCTCATCCACACTCCATTTCGTCTGTTCCTGATTTTCGCTAATAGCAACGGCATTATCTCAGTCACTCAGAAAGGGCTTTTCTCCTTGTTTTAAGCATCTCTTGCGCTATTCCCAGTCTTCTTACTCAAACAGATCATTGTTATGATCAGTCTCCAGCCACAGTTTTAAAAAGAAAATGGGAAGAAAAGATGCTTACCGATTGCTTACAGACTAAAAGTCCTAAGAGCTTTGTTTGGTCCACAACTCCTTCAGAAGGTAAACTTGATCTGACTTCACAGACTACCCACTACACCTCCTTATTGCACAACTGTTGAACCATCCCTCATGCTCCCCACCTCAAATCTTTATTCACCCTGATCCCTATACCAGGAATGTCATTTATTTTGTCTCTAAGCATCAAAATTCCACATAGTCTGCATTCCTTCACTGTGGATGTAACCCCTTCTTCATCCTGGCTCCTCTACCACGTGGCTTGTACCTGTCCAGTGGCTTTTATTAGACTGCCTGGTCACATATGTCTTTAACATGGGAATAAAACTGGTATCTCCTTCACAAGATTGTTAAAGTGAATGAGATAATACATGTTAAATACGTAGAAAGACACCTAGCACTCATTAAGCACTTAATAAGAGTTAGTAATTGTCAGGAAGTATTTAACAGGAGGCTTCCTGTTTGCTGTTTTGGATCTGTCAGGAATCCTCTGTTCCTTATTAATTCCTCAATATTCAGGAATTAAGAGGAGAGACAAGCCTCTCCCGGGGCTGGGGAATCCAGGCATTTCCTTCCTTAGTTTTTCAATACAGTGATAAGTACCCTCTTCCTTCCTATGAACCATATGGTAAAAGTGATTGTTTACAACTCTTTCTCTTTAATATGGATCGCCTATGTTTTGTAAGTCTGGAATTTTAATCTTTATCTTTGCTGAGAATAACTACAGTATATACACCCACACCTTGTTGATTAAAACACCTTTGCTCCATCAGAGCTTTGGTCCCTGTGTCTTTCTTTCTCTCTCTCTCTCAGGCTATTTCTTTGGAGTGCAGAGGCTCTCTGGGTTCACCTTCCTGCCCTGGCTACTAAGATCCTCTCGAGAAGGCGCTCTGTGCCTTCACCACATGGAGAGGGCGCCTGAGGCCTTCGTGAACAGAGCAAGCCCCGTGTCAGGGACTTTATTGGTTTTCTGCATAAACCAAGGAATATCAGCCTCTTTCTCTCTCCTGCACTTTCTTATCATCGACTCCGGACCACCAGGTTCCGGTCCAGTAAAGGACCCCAACAAGTAATAGCTGCTATTAATTTATTATTTTTCATAATTCATTCTTAGTTTCTATCTGATATATTCTATTCAGCATCCCTAGGCAACACATTCAATATCACGGTGATCCAAGCCTATGCCCAACCAGTCGAATGGTTCTATGAAGACGGACAAGACCTTTTAGAACTAACACCCAAAAAAGATATCCTTTTCATTCTAGGGGACTGGAATGCAAAAGTAGGAAGTCAAGAAACACCTGGAGTAACAGGCAAATTTGGCCTTGGAGTACGGAATTAATCAGGGCAAAGGCTAATAGAGTTTTGCCAAGACAACGCACTGGTGATAGCAAACACCCTCTTCCAACAACACAAGAGAAGACTCTACACATGGACATCACCAGATGGTCAATACTGAAATCAGATTAATTATATTCTTTGCAGCCAAAGATGGAGAAGCTTTATATAGTCAGCAAAAACAAGACCGGGAGCTGGCTGTGGCTCAGATCATGAACTCCTTATTGCCAAATTCAGACGTAAACTGAAGAAAGTAGGGAAAACCTCTAGACCATTCAGGTATGAACTAAATCAAATCCCTTATGATTATACAGTGGAAATGAGAAATAGATTTAAGGGACTAGATCTGATAGAGTGCCTGATGAACTATGGATGGAGGTTTGTGACACTGTACAGGAGACAGGGATCAAGACCATCCCCATGGAAAAGAAATTCAAAAAACAAAATGGCTGTCTGAGGAGGCCTTACAAAAGCTCTGAAAAGAAGAGAAGCGAAAAGCAAAGGAGACAAGGAAAGATATAAGCATCTGAATCCAGAGTTCCAAGGAATAGCAAGGAGAGATAAAGTCTTCCTCAGCGATCAATGCAAAGAAATAGAGGAAAACAACAGAATGGGAAAGACTAGAGATCTCTTCAAGAACATTACAGATACCAAGGGAACATTTCATGCAAAGGTGGGCTCGATAAAGGACAGATATCACATGGACCTAACAGAAGCAGAAGATATTAAGAAGAGGTGG
The DNA here is from genome assembly GCF_049115385.1 of Moschus berezovskii. Taxonomy (NCBI): domain Eukaryota; kingdom Metazoa; phylum Chordata; class Mammalia; order Artiodactyla; family Moschidae; genus Moschus; species Moschus berezovskii. The sequence goes on along the minus strand of NC_142469.1, from coordinate 89,152,354 downwards.
AAAGAATACAAAGAAGAACTGTACAAAAAAGATCTTCACGACCAAGATAATCACAATGGTGTGATCACTCACCTAGAGCCAGACATCCTGGAATATGAGTCAAGTGGGCCTCAGAAAGCATCACTAGGAACAAAGCTAGTGAAGGTGATGCAATTTCAGTTGAGCTATTTCAAATCCTGAAAGATGGTGCTGTGAAAGTGCTGCACTCAATAGGCCAGCAAATTTGGAAAACTCAGCAGTGGCCACAGGACTGGAAAAGGTCAGTTTTCATTCCAATCCCAAAGAAAGGCAATGTCAAAGAATGCTCAAACTACTGCACAATTGCACTCATCTCATACACTAGTAAAGTCATGCTCAAAGTTCTCCAAGCCAGGATTCAGCAATACTTGAACCATGAACTTCCAGATGTTCAAGCTGGTTTCAGAAAAGGCAGGGGAATCAGAGATCAAATTGCCAACATCTGATGGATCATCAAAAAAACAAGAGAGTTCCAGAAAAACATCTATTTCTGCTTCATTGACTATGCCAAAGCCTTTGACTGTGTGCATAACAATAAACTGTGGAAAATTCTGAAAGAGATGGGAACACCAGACCACCTGACCTGCCTCTTAAGAAACCTATATGCAGGTCAGGAAGCAACAGTTAGAACTGGACATGGAACAACAGACTGGTTCCAAATAGGAAAAGGAGTACATCAAGGCTGTATATTGTCACCCTGCTTATTTAACTTAATGCAGAGTACATCATGAGAAATGCTGGGCTGGAAGAAGCATAAGCTGGAATCAAGATTGTCGGGAGAAATATCAATCACCTCAGATATGCAGATGACACCACCTTTATGGCAGAAAGTGAAGAGGAACTCAAAAACCCCTTGATGAAAGTGAAAGAGGAGAGTGAAAAAGTTGGCTTAAAGCTCAACATTCAGAAAACTAAGATCATGGCATCTGGTCCCATCACTTCATGGGAAATAGATGGGGAAACAGTGGAAACAGTGTCAGACTTTATTTTGGGGGGCTCCAAAATGACTGCAAATTGTGATTGCAGCCATGAAATTAAAAGACGCTTACTCCTTGAAGGAAAGTTATAACCAACCTAGATAGCATATTAAAAAGCAGAGAGATTACTTTGCCAACAAAGGTCCATCTAGTCAAGGCTATGGTTTTTCCTGTGATCATGTATGGATGTGAGAGTTGGACTGTGAGGAAAGCTGAGCACCAAAGAATTGATGCTTTTGAACTGTGGTGTTGGAGAAGACTCTTGAGAGTCCCTTGGACTGCAAGGAGATCCAACCAGTCCATCTAAAGGAGACCAGTCCTGGGTGTTCATTGGAAGGACTGATGCTGAGGCTGAAACTCTAATACTTTGGCCACCTCATGCGAAGAATTGACTCACTGGAAAAGACCCTGATGCTGGGAGGGATTAGGGGCATGAGGAGAAGGGGACGACAGAGAATGAGATGGATGGATGGCATCACCAGCTTGATGTACATGAGTCTGGGTGAACTCCGGGAGTTGGTGTTGGACAGGGAGGCCTGGCGTGCTGTGATTCATGGGGTCACAAAGAGTAGGTCACGACTGAGCGACTGAACTAAATTGAACTGAGATAACACATAGTCCAGGACCAAAAATACACTGAATATGGAGAAAGAACTTTAAAATTGATATCAAATGGCATATGTATGGAAATAAAATTATAGTCAGGAGAGTCTCACTGATGATGTCAACAATTAAATTAGCTCATTATGAAATACAGGTTTAAAAGGCACTTCAACAAATGCCTACATGACACTAGGGACTAAATTAACACCAGTTAACATTTATACTGATACAGCCAGATTTGGGACGTCAGTTTCATCTCGTAAAAACAGAGTCTACAGCTCAGTTCTGAGGGACTGGGGGAGTGGGGGCAGTCCATGTCGTAAGCGTGTTGGAGGCGACCCAGTAGGGCCGGCCTGCTTCAGACCTACTGCCTCTCCAGTCAGGTAATTGGCATCTGAGCTTCTGCAGTGCCACCGGGGCTTGGAGTGGACAGAGATGATAATTTTGCTGAGGAAGGGCTCGTCGCTGTTCACTCCCACGCAGAGTCCCCCTATTTAATCATTTTGGAGGTGCTGCTTTCCAGATACAAGCATAGCTGTTTTACTTGTGAAAGTGAAGTGAAGTTGCTTAGTCATGTCCGACTCTTTGCAACCCCATGGACTGTAGCCTACCAGGCTCCTCCATCCATGGAATTTTCCAGGCAAGAATACTAGAGTGGGTTGCCATTGCCTTCTCCAGGGGATCTTCCCGACCCAAGGATCAAACCCGGGTCTCCCGCATTGCAGGCAGACACTTTACCATCTGAGCCACCAGGGAAGCCCCAAAAGCAGTTTATTAACAGAAGAGTACTGAAAATTGGAGGAGAAGGAAGCTGTTGGGACCATGTACTGTGAGAGGCTGGGTGACCTGCTTCAGCAGTTGAAATTTGTGATGTTGGCTGTGTGCCTGACACCCCAGACCCAGGTCCTGATCGGGAGATGGGAACAGGTTAATGAAGCCCACTGCCATCCTCATCAACATCAGCATAGGTCTGCTAGTTGATCAAGATGCCCTGGCAGAAGCCCTTCAGACTGGGCTCATTAAGGTGGCAGCACTGGATGTGAAATACCCAGAGCCCCGGCCCAAGGAGATCATCCTTTGTTGGTGTTGAAGAACGTCACTCTGACACCTCACAGTGGAAGTGCGACTCATCAAGCAAAGGGACAGATGATGGAAAATTTTGTTGAAAGCATCCTGCCTTCTTTCAGTGGCCTTCCTGTTCCTAAGAAGTGCTGCTTAAATGATTTATGTGAGTTAATTCAGTGGGATGAAACCACCGCAGATTAAATGGGAAAGAAACACTTTAAAACAAAAAAAATTTTTTAAGCTCATTCTCCCAGTGGAGAAGGAAATGGCAACCCACTCCAGTATTCTTGCCTGGAGAATCCCGTGGACAGAGGAGCCTGGTGGGCTGCTGTCCATGGGGTCGCACAGAGTTGGACACAACTGAAGCAACTTAGCATGCACGCATGCATTGGAGAAGGAAATGGCAACCCGCTCCAGTATTCTTGCCTGGAGAATCCCAGGGACAGGGTAGCCTGGTGGGCTGCCATCTATGGAGTCGCACAGAGTTGGACACGATTGAAGTGACTTGGCAGCAGCAGCAGCATTCTCCCAGAGTTTAAGATAAACAAAAGCGATCCAAACAGATTTTGTCTACTCCTGTGCTGTGGTGTTTCCATGACAAACCTTTATACTAGGTACCTACTTTCATTCGCGAAATTGTCTTATTGATCTCTTCTACATCCCCGACAGTGACAATGTTGGACTTCAGCATCTGGTCGATCAATACCAGCCAGTCGGCTAGTTCTGTTATCGTCTTATCCAGATCAGCAGGAACTGAAATTTCTGAAGTACGAGGAGATGGGACAGGAATATCTGATGCAGATGATGCTAGCACCACCTTTTGGACACTGGGATGAGCTGAAATTAAAAATGAAGCAAGGTGTTAATAACACAGCAGGATAATCTGATATTGGTGATATAATGAAGATGTACGTATATGTGTATTTATGTAAATTTTAGTTTAAGTAAGTAAAATGATTGAAAGAGGCTTTTTAAATTTTTAATTGGAGGATAATTGCTTTACAATGTTGTGGTGGTTTCTGCCACACAACAACAAGAATCAGTCATAAGAACACATACATACCCTCCCTCGTTTTTTCTTTTTTAATACTGAAATGGCAATGTTATTTCCTGAAGTATCTATAAGACTTATGGCTGCAATAAAGCTAATTAAAGACAGTCTCACCATATTTTGGGCTTCCCAGGTGGCACTAATGGTAAAGAACCCACCTGCCAATGCAGGAGACAGAAATAAAAAAGCAGGTTCAATCCCTGGGTTGAGAAGATCCCCTGGAGGACAGCATAGCAACCCACTCCAGTATTCTTGCCTGGAGAATCCCATGGACAGAGGAGCCTGGCAGGCTACAGTCCATAGGGTTGCACAGAGTCGGACACAACTGAAGTGACTTAGCATGCACACAGCCTATTCGAGGGCAGCAATCATTCAAAAGCAACTAACAGTAACTAAGACTGATATCAAGAGAAAATTTTAAAAAATACATCAACCATGAGAAAATTAGGAGTGTTATTTCATTTTGTCAGGATGTTTTTGCTTTAATTATAAAGCCAATTTATTTGTAATTACCTTTTTTTTATTTAACTTTATAACATGAGTATTAGTCATTTTAATAAACATCATTGTGAATATCTAGGTAATAATCTTTATTTATAGTCACTAACTTTTAGTCACCCCTTTTCTTATAGCTAAATACTTAGACTCCTCTTGAACTTTTACTTTAAAAAAGATTTGCAGATACAGCCAACTAATAATTGACAAGGGAGCCAAGAATATGCAATGGAGAAAAGACAGTCTTTTCAATACACGATGCTAAGATGATTGGACATTCACCTGTAAAAGAGTAAATTTGGACCTATGTCTTACACCACTTGCAAAAGACTTAAATGTAAGACCTAAAACTATGGAACTCCTAGAAGAAAACAGAGGAAATAAAGCTCCTTGACACAGGTCATGGTATTGACTCTTTGAATATAACACCTGAAGAACACAAACCATAAGCAACAAAATAAAAACTGAACAAGTGGGACTGCTGCTGCTGCTAAGTCACTTCAGTCGTGTCCGACTCTGTGTGACCCCACAGACGGAAGCCCACCAGGCTCCCCCTTCCCTGGGATTCTCCAGGCAAGAACACTGGAGTGGGTTGCCATTTCCTTCTCCAATGTGTGAAAGTGAAAAGTGAAAGTAAAGTCGCTCAGTCGTGTCTGACCCTTAGCGACCCCACGGACTGCAGCCTACCAGGCTGCTCCATCCATGGGATTTTCTAGGCAAGAGTACTGGAGTGGCTTGCCATTGCCTTCTTCAACAAGTGGGACTACCATCAAACTAAAAAGTTTCTACACAGCAAAAGAAACCATCCATACAACAAAGAGAAAAGACAACATGCACAGAATAGGAAAGAATATTTGCAAACCATATATCTGCTAAGAGGTGAATACTGAAATATATATGCATACATATAACTCATATATAAAAAAATGAGAAAATCCTATCGTTTGAGGCAAGATGGATGGACCTTGAAGATATTATGCTAAGTAAAGTAAGTCAGCTAGAGAAAGACAAATACTGTATGATCTCACTTATATGTGGTATCCAAATGAGGGGAAAAAAATTCATAGGAAAAGAGATCAATCAGACCTGTGGTTACCAGAAGTGAAGGGGGAGGGGAGGGGAAATTAGAAAAGGTGGTCAAAAGGTACAAACTTCCAGTTACAAGATAAACACGAGGGACGTAATGTACACCATGAAGGCTGTAGTTAACCCTGCTGTGTGAGAAACAGAAAAGCTAAGAGAGGAAATCCTAAGAGGTCTCCCCATAAGAAGAAAATTTCTTTCTCTTTTCTTTTGTTAATTATGTCTATATGAGAAGATGATCCATTTATGATAATCATTTCACAATACATGTGAATCAGACCATCATGCTATACACCTCAAACTTATACAGTGATATATGTCAGTTATTTCTCAATCAAAGTGGGGGAAAAAACTAGGTTTGAAAAGGCAATGTAATAGGGTATGAAACTCGAAGTTAGTCATAATAAGCTAAAAGACTTTGCAATTCTAATGTTTCTATTAGTGCCAGATGCTGAGCACAGCCTCTCCCAGGCAACAAAGAAGGGTGGAGGATGCAAGCACCTCACGAAAAGTGGGACTATGACGAGGAAACACCCGCTGGCAGAATTCCACTCAGTTCACTTAATGGACAGGTCCTGAATATTCCTGTTTTTAGTTGCCTTTCTTGATCTGCACAGGTTCTAACACAAGAATGTCATTTTGGGCTGTCCACCTGCCATATTTTCCACTTAGATTTATGACACTCACTTAAAGACATAGACTTTAGTCTTTCTTCTCTGTGATTGAAGCTTATAGATTACTGACTCAGTCCATTCCTGCTCACTGATTTTCAGTACAGATTTTACAAGCACAGAAAGCACAAGCCCTTGGTTTTGCTTTTACAAAACCTTGACATGCTGGGCCCACAGATTTGATGTGGCACATAAGCTAACTCTGCCAATGTAGGTCAAAGCTGATGAATACTTGGCACAAGGGCTGTCTCTTTGTCCTCTTTCTTTGCATCACAGACATTTCTAACAATAACAGTTTTTCTCAATGACTTAAGATGTACCTTCTCAACACAACATTCCATAGAGCCACTGCCAATCAAAAGAAATCAGTAAATACATTAAAATCTAGCTTCCATTCATGGCTCTAAGGGACCTGAAAATTAAGATATTTTTCTGGTCATCTATCAAAGTCAATTCAGATAATCTAGATTAACCCTTTCCTTCCCTAAATGGTCAAGTTTTGACCTAAACTGTATGTGATTACTTTGCTTTTCTTCTGTCCATATGTAGAGGCTGATCAGCCATATATAAATGTTTAGCTATAATATTCCAAGTTCAGAGAAAAGCTTGATAAATCAGGATCCGTCCCATCAATAAATTTAATTAACAGCATTATACAGTGGTTAGTAATACTTTTAACTCTTTGTTTTTCTAAAGAACAAAAAGAGTTTAGAAATCATTGTTCTGAAAGCTTTAAAACAAACTTTTTATACCTAGGTGGTTACCACTTGTCAGTTTTCAGGTAAGCTATTATCAACATAACACAGGTACAGTTATATCTATCAAGGATACTTTCAAATTCCAGTCACAACACTGAAAGTCAGAGAACATAAGAATACTCTTAATATTAAGGAATGTTAAAGAAATTCAACAAAAGTGATTTTGCTCTTAGTCTTTGCTTACTTGTCATCTTCCAAATGAGGTCTCATGCCGCTCTTTTTAAAATCTCAATGTTCTCTGAGCACGCCTGATTTCTTCAAGTGTTCCACAGCCAACTTAGTGGCACAATCTCTCTCACACTTCTCCGTTTCTCTTCTAACATACCATGTATTTCATTCACTTATGTGTATTTACCGATGAATCCCTGACAGTTAGAACTATACCTGGCACATAGTAGATGCCCAATAAATATTTGATACATCCGCTGGATCATGGAGAAAGCAAGAGAGTTTCAGAAAAACATCTATTTCTGCTTCATTGACTATGCCAAAGCCTTTGACTGTGTCGATCACAATAAACTGTGGAACATTCTGAAAGAGATGGGAATCCCAGACCACCTGACCTGCCTCTTAAGAAACCTGTATGCAGGTCAGGAAGCAACAGTTAGAACTGGACATGGAACAGACTGGTTCCAAATAGGAAAAGGTGTACGTCAAGGTTGTATATTGTCACCTTGCTTATTTAACTTATATGCAGAGTACATCATGAGGAACGCTGGGCTGGAAGAAGCACAAGCTGGAATCAAGATTGCTGGGAGAAATATCAATAACCTTAGATATGCAGATGACACTACCCTTATGGCAGAAAGTGAAGAGGAACTCAAAAGCCTCTTGATGAAAGTGAAAGAGGAGAGTGAAAAGGTTGGCTTGAAGCTCAACATTCAGAAAACAAAGATCATGGCATCTGGTCCCATCACTTCATGGGAAATAGATGGAAAAACAGTGGAAACAGTGTCAGACTTTATTTTTTTGGGCTCCAAAATCACTGCGGATGCTGATTGCAGCCATGAAATTAAAAGACGCTTGCTCCTTGGAAGGAAAGTTATGACCAACCTTGATAGTATATTAAAAAGCAGAGACATTACTTTGCCAACCAAGGTCCGTCTAGTCAAGGCAATGGTTTTTCCTGTGGTCATGTATGGATGTGAGAGTTGGACTGTGAAGAAAGCTGATCGCCGAAGAATCGATGCTTTTGAACTGTGGTGTTAGAGAAGACTCTTGAGAGTCCCTTATACTGCAAGGAGATCCAACCAGTCCATTCTAAAGGAGATCAATCCTGGATGTTCATTGGAGGGACTGATGCTAAAGCTGAAACTGCAATACTTTGGCCACCTCATGCGACGAGTTGACTCACTGGAAAAGACTCTGATGCTGGGAAAGGTTGGGGGCGGGAGGAGAAGGGGACGACAGAGAATGAGATGGCTGGATGGCATCACCGACTCTGTGGACATGAGTTTGAGTGTACTCCGGGAGTTGGTGATGGACAGGGAGGCCTGGCGTGCTGTAATTCATGGGGTCGCGGAGAGTCGGACACGACTGAGTGACTGAACTGAACTGAACTGAACTGAATTTAAAAAAAAAAAAGAACTTGCAAAAACAAAGCAACAAAACTAGAAAAATAAGAACTTGTAAGATGTATCTTTTTGTGTCTTCACATTTCTTTGTAATTTTATATCTTTACATTTCTGACTGCCATCTTAGTAGATAATTCCAAAACAGAATCACTAGAGTAAAAAATATGAAAACATTTAATGTATTTACTACTCATTGCCAAGTCTTTTTCCTTAAAAGTTGGAAATGTTTAGGAAAACCCCAACAGGTTTGTAACTTGACTTGATCTCTGATTTTAAAATTAATTTGGAAAGAAAAAGGTCAAGAACAGTCAAAACAATTTTTTTGGATAGAGGATTATGCCCTACCAGATATTTAGTTGTATTTCTCAGCTAATAATGAATGATTAACTTTGAGTATTATAGATTCAAACATTCAAATAGACCATGAGAAGAGAAGAACCACAATGCATAGGTGGCAGAGAAACCTGACCTTGGCTGAGACTACACTGCAGATCAATGAAGAAGAATTCACTGGTCAATAAGTGATGCTGGAAAAGTCGTGACCCATGGCTGCAGTAGGAAGGTAATAGAACAGATTTTGATCTTATATGCACCTTAGAAAAGCTAATTCTCTGTGGAATGAAGGACCTGAATATGAAAACTAAAACTGTAAAATATAGAAGAATGTCTTTATGATTTCAGAGGACTAAAGGAGCTCTAAAATAAACCACAAAAAAGAAAGCTATTAATAGATCACTAATGTTTAAGAATTCTGAAACTAGTAACACAAACAAAAATTTTAAAAGCCACAGATTAAGGGAGAAGGTAGGACTTCCCTGATAACTCAGTTGGTAAAAAATCCATCTGCAATGCAGGAGACCCTGGTTTGATTCCTGGGTCGGGAAGATCTGCTGGAGAAGGGATAGGCTACCCACTCCAATATTCTTGGGCTTCCCTTGTGGCTCAGCTGGTAAAGAACTGCCTGCAATGCGGGAGACCTGGGTTCATTGCCTGGGTTGGAAAGATCCCCCTGGAGAAGGGAAAGGCTATACACTCCAGTATTCTGGCCTGGTGAATTTCATGAACTGTATAGTCCATGGGGTCACAAGGGGTCGCAAAGAGTTGGACACGACTGAGCAACTTTCCTCACTTACTCATCATTTGCAATGCACATTCCAGACAAGGAATTAGTATTTTTTTAAAACTCAAAAGACATCAACCAGCAATCCACAGAAGAGGAAATAACAAAGACAATAAACATACTTTTTAAAGGCTCAAGCACACAGGTAACTGAGGAAACACAAATTAAAATCAAGCACCCTATCTCCACATGTCACAAGTTCCAAATGTGATGTCTGGGGATCTCTGGGTCCTGAGAGATCCTTCTAAGGAATGTGGATGCCTAAACCATAAGCATCATCATCATAAGTTATTTGCCTCTTCCCACTCACTCTTTCTCAAATGTAAAGTGTCATTTTACTCAAGGCTACAAGATATATGATATCACAACTGAGCAAAGGCAGAAGCCGATACAAGAATCCAAGTTTCTTCACTTATGCCAGAAATTTAAAGGTTTTCAAAATGTAAATGCTGTCACTTTCCTGATTTTTTCTGTTTTGGAAGATACATTTTCTTATGTTAATATCTTATAAAATATTTTATTGACAGAATGTATTTTTATTATTGTCATTTGAACAAGTTAACAAACAAATAATCTTTGAAATTTTTCAATTTTACTTTCTAATTAGGTAAACACTGATAAACATAACACACAAAAGGTCTTTGGGGTAATCAATAATTTTTAAAAGCATACAGGAGTCCTGGGGATAAAATGTTAGGAGTGCTGAAAATAATGCAGAACAATGAGTGGAAAGGTTCATATTCAGCAGGTGGATAGGTAATCTGGAACAACTAGTCTAGACTTCAGTTAGTAAAGTAAAGTTGCCCATATTCACCGTGGTCACCCCAGTAAATCACCATGATATATCCTGGAGAATAACTCACACATCATTCTGCCTAATCCTCACTGTTACTCTCTGTAGTTTTAAAAAATTGAAAACCACCTACATTATCCATCCATTGCTTCATCAACATCTATTAAGAACCTACTATATGCAAGGTACTTGACTAGATGCTACAGGGATGGGAACGTGTAAGACAAAGGCCTTGACCACGTGGAGGTTACATTCTAGTGGGAGTGGATGGATATATGAAAGTAAAAATGTTAGTTGCTCAGTTATGTCCAACTCTTTGCAATCCCACAGACTATAGTCTGCCAGGCTTCTCTGTTCATGGAATTCTCCACGCAAGAATAGTGGAGTGGGTTGTCATTCCCTTCTCCAGAGGATCTTCCTGACCCAGGGGGTCAAACCTGGGTCTCCCTCACTGCAGGCAGATTCTTCACCATCTGAGCCACCAGGGATGGATATATGGCATACAGTAAATCTAATGCAAGAAGTTGGAGAGAGACAGGATGGATCTTGGAGAGAGGATGTAACTGAGTTATGGTGCTCAGATCAGGAAAGGCCCAGCTAAAAAGGGAATACATGAGAACTAAGTGAAGTGAGTATGTGAAACATGTAACAACTGAGGGAAGGACATGTGGATAAGAAAGAAAGGAGAAATAGCAAGCACAAGGGCCATAAATGGAAATGTTTCTGACACATTAGAAACAGCAAGAAGACCAGTGTGTCTGAAGCAGAATGAACAAAGGAAAAAGTGATAAGAAATGGGATTACAGAGATAGGTAGCAGACAGATCATACATGGTCTTCTGGACCATGGTAAGGGAGTAGAAATCACTTATGTATGGTGGAAGTGATTAAAAGACTGAGATCAAAGGAATAAAGCATCAAACTTGTTTTCTAGAGCTACTGCTTGGCTGCTATCAGAATAATCAATGAGAGGTAAGATAAGAATAGAATCTGAACAGTAAGTTAGGAGAATATTCCAACAATCTACATGAAAGATAAATAGTTTAAGACCAGGGAAGTAGTTGGGATGGGCCATGGAACTGGCACAAAGTGGCAATGGATTGGATATGAAACCCAGAGAAGAGTCAAGGGTGACTCCAAGTGCATTGGCCTAAGAATTGGCCAAATTACCTAAAGTTGTAAAGTGTCTAAAGTCATGGGACACTTTAGAGAAGAAAGCTAGAGAAGAAAGTTCGCTAGCTAGAGAATAAAGTTCTGAGAATTGAGGTATACCCATGCCATGAAATAATATACATCATTTTAAATAACTCTACTAGAGCTACAAGCAACAAGATGTATGCTAATGAGAAGGATCCAGCAGAGAAGAGACAGAGAGGATCAGTTAAACTCAAGAGAAGACGTGATCCACAGCACAAGTGGAGGAGAAGATGGTCTTTGAAATGGACATAACTCTTCCACTGAATAGGAAGAAAGCATGTAGTTTGTGGGTACACAGGTAGGTAGGTAGAGTGAGTCTGTGATGGGAAAAAGAAGACCTCATTGAACAAACAGCACTTTAGTTTTTAAAAATGAGATGAGGTCATTAGTAGAGAAATGAGCAAGGGGCACTCAGAAGAAAGTGCAGTAGGTTGGTCTTCAGGGCTGAATGCCCATCTTGAGTGTAGTTAGCAAGAAGCTAACATGTATAGACCTCAAAGACAATACACAGGTGAAAAAAGCACGGTATGATCGCATTTACAGGAAATATCCAGAGCAGATAAACCCATTGAGACAGAACACAGATTTGTGGTTGCCAGGGGTTGGGGCTAGAAGGGAAAGGGGACAAACTGTTGAGTAAGAGTTTTTATTCTGGAGTGATGGAAATATTTTCAAAGTAGATAGAGGCGGTGGCTGCACAACACTGTGGAATGTCCTTGAATTGTTCACTTTAAAACAGTTAACTTTTATTTTTTAATATACTTTTTAAAGGAATAATAAAAATCTAAATTAAAATACTGTATAGGAGGCACAGAACACACTAGAATTAGCTTCAGGTTTCACACTTCAGGGAGGAATATCTTATGAAGAATAAACTGCCCACCTAATGCAAGGTGTAGTTTTGCTGGCAGCTTTTTGTACTTTATTTTTTATTTTTATTGTTTGGATATATATTTTTAAATTTTTATTGGAGCATAGTTGATTTACAATGCTGTGTTTTTTGTACTTTTAAATATGCATTCAAATTTTCCCTGCTCCTTTGCCATAATGATGTTACCTAATGATGTAAGTCATTGGCACTTCTCTGCAAATCTATAGCATCAGGTCAAACAGAAAAAGAATAGTACATGAATACGGATGATGATATTTTCAAAAGAGAAAGCATTCTTCTAAATGATAACCTAATGTGCTTTTGCAAAATGCATCAGGCCTTTTCCCTATGGTTATGGAGTTGAACTTGAGGTGACAAAGCAGCAGGACCCAAATGCTAATCCAAGTGTTTTGGATCTTGATCGACAAAACCAATCAGGCACCAGGTATTTCCTGTACAAGGTATTGGGAAATACAATTATAAACTGTGTACAAACTTGGCCTTGGACAAGCTTCCAACCTCAAAAAAAAAAAAAAAAGTCTTGTCATTCATCAGTTTCTGACTCCAGAAGGGGAACAGGAGAAAGAACGGGGGAGTAGTGAGAAGAGTGGGGAGGAGGAGGGGTAGAAGGAGCAGGAGGAAGAGCAGGAGGACAGAGGAGGAAAAGAAGAAGCAGCAGCTGGCACACAGGAAGCAGACAGGGTAATCACGTCTGAGGTTCTGCCTGGTGACTCAACAGCAGGAGAGCCGGCCAAGGTGGTTCAGAGAGCTTGCGAAGCAGTGATTAATTAGCAGAGGTCACAGTGGCTATGGGGCAGTAGCCTGCACTCTAGTCTCAGCAAAGAGAAGGAAATGAATAGTGAGAAAACGCTCTTCATTCCCCTAAGTGATCAGCTTTTGTCCACAAACAGCCTCCCTGAGATGGACACCTCTTCCAAATCCCCAACTCCTGCTCCCAGGGGTATCCAAACTTTTTGTTTTCAGTCATCATCAATGCCTAGTTACACATATCCAGAACATGCTAACACAATGACTCACCGTTGATTTGCTGAAAAGCTTCATGTCCCTAGAAAACTATTAGCCCAACGTCCCCACCTTGCCTCTCCCTCGCCTTCAGTAAGCTCTTTTGGGGCTCAGGTTCCACACTGGCCTCAAGAAAGGCTAAAACTCTTACTTCCTATGAGAGGAAACGCCTTGCACACACTAGACAGTGAAATACATCTTGTGTTTAGAGAAGACATTCTTTTCAAATGATTGAAAGCAGAATAATAAGTCATACCTGCATTGTGTTTTTAAATAAGTTTTCCTAATTCACATACAATGCTCATAATCATAAAATTCTGCTATGTTTATAAAAAATTTTGTGAAGGAATAAACTATCTTACCAGCAATTCTCGTCTGAGCAATAGAACAGGGATCCTGGAAGCGTTCCTTCAGCACGCCAGGCACTTCTCTGCATATCTACAGCATCAGGCCAAACAGAAAGAGAATAGTATTTAAAAATGGATGATGATATTTTCAAAAGAACGCATTCTTCTAAATGATCTCGCTGCCGTTTTCCTGCCCCTCCTCAATGCCTAAGCTTCTGTATCCACTTTCACTATCCACTGCGGTCTTGCCTGACCCCCAGCTGACATTAAGAACGTCATCCAGTCTTAGCTGGCCTGCTCCTGTACAATATTTAATGCTGCCACTCCCTCTCCCTTGATTCTCTTAGTATTTTACAATGGTGATTTTACTCCCACCTCTGTGACAGATATTCTATGCTTGACCCTTGCCTCTCTCCCTGGGTCCTGGTTTCTAATTGCTTCATTTATCAAGTGGAGTTTTAAGAGACTGATGACTTTCCAAAACATATCTTCACTCATACTCCTCCTGTCAACTGTATATTCAGATATGCCCAAGTGTGTATTCATCACCTGTCTCCTTGACATCCTTTTCACTCTCTGTCTCCCCTAGCTCCTGTCACTTATGCTTCTTTTCCCTGCAATGTCTTTCCCTCCAATCCTCCATCTGACTAACACTCATTCATCTTTAGTAAATTAGCTTGGATATGAACGCCACAAAACCTTCCATGGCTACTACCCAAAGTTAGGTAGGTTCTCCACTTTTATATTCCCACAGATACCTCCTTGTTATAATGGCTTATCTACCTGCCTCACCCACAATGAGCTCTTTGGGTTAAGATGCATTTTCATACTCTTGGCTACATTTCCAGTACTTAAAATGATACCTGGCATAAAATGAGAGCCCAGTAAAATCCTATTGAGCAAATAAAAGCATGAATGAATGAAAAATTCCAGATTAGTATTTCCTAAAATGTGTCTGTTGAAATTCTCTACATGATAAGCCTTGCTTTTGCTTGGTCTTAGAGGCTCATAACTCACATAATTAGTGTAGAATCTATGTGAAGTCCTGTGATAAAGGAAGCTCTGTCTGACATTGTGCTCCCAAAGTGACCACCATGCCCTATCCTACACAATACCCACTGACATCCTCTGACTTAAATAAATACATGTGCTCCAACTGAATATGCACAAGCTGAGTCTGGCATGTTGGACACGGGGCCAACATGTCTGAAAAACAGCAAGGAGAGAGTGTAGCAGATGAAGTCAGGGAGATAACGGGAGGCGAGAACACGATCAGCCTCACAAGCCACCTTAAGGACTTTGGCCATTACTCTGAATGAGACGGAATACTATTATCGGGTTTTTCTCAGGGGATTTACTTGACTTGAATGATTCTTAACAAATACTTCGGTTGCTTTGTTAAGAAGGGACTGACAAAGGGAAAAGTGAGGCAAAAGGGAGGCTAATGAAGTGGCCATGGCAGGAATCACGCAAGAGATGACAGCAATGATGATCACACAGGAAACAACTTAGTGGCCATGGAGGCAGTAAGAAGTGGCCAAGGTTATGAAATTTTGCAAACCTAAGAAAATTGCAGCCATGAAATTAAAAGACGCTTACTCCTTGGAAGGAAAGTTATGGCCAACCCAAATAGTATATTAAAAAGCAGAGACATTACTTTGCCAACAAAGGTCCGTCTAGTCAAGGCTGTGGTTTTTCCCGTGGTCATGTATGGATGTGAGAGTTGGACTGTGAGGAAAGCTGATCGCCAAAGAATTGATGCTTTTGACCTGCGGTGCTGGAGAAGACTCTTGAGAGTCCCTTGGACTGCAAGGAGATTCAACCAGTCCATTCTAAGGGAGATCAGTCCTGGGTATTCACTGGAAGGACTGATGCTAAAGCTAAAACTCCAATACTTTGGCCACCTCATGCGACGAGTTGACTCACTGGAAAAGACTCTGATGCTGGGAGGGATTGGGGGTGGGAGGAGAAGGGGACGACAGAGAATGAGATGGCTGGATGGCATCACCGACTCTGTGGACATGAGTTTGAGTGAACTGCGGGAGTTGGTGATGGACAGGGAGGCCTGGCGTGCTATGATTCATGGGGTCACAAAGAGTCGGACACGACTGAGCGACTGAACTGAAATGAAGAAAAGATGAAAGAATTGCCCAGGGAATACCCATGTGCCACTCAATATCAACATTTGTTAAAATTGCTCCATTTGCCTTCTTGTGTATCTACTCATGTAGCCTTCCATTCAAACCATCCACCAAGGAGACAGGAATTTTGAAGAGAAGCTGATGATGGTGACTCCAGGGTTTATTCGTTTGTTTGCTTTTCACTGAGATAGAATTCACATGTCGTAAATCTGAGTCCAGAGTTTTGGGATAAAACCATAATAAGGATGTGATTACCAGTAACTGAGCTGGGAAAAGTAAACTAAGACCCCAGAGGGAGGTGGAGTCAGGTACTCAGTCTTGTATGTTAGCATCATTGCCTGTTAGATATCATAGATATCAGAGTACAGATGCTCAGCACGCACCTGTGATGAAGTCTAAATGTGGAGAGAGGCAAGGCCAGAGATGCAGCTGTGTGAGTCATCAGTAACAGTGACCCATCAAGACAGTAGTTCTCAAGCAGAGAGGTTAGATCAATAAAGCACCTAAATCATCAGATACAGAAGCATGGCTATCATTTTAAAAGGATGGAGAGGAAGAAAAATAACTGATATGGGTCCTGTCCAAACCAAGACAGAAACATATCTGTTCAATGTCCCAGACAGACTTCTTACTGAGTATGTGCTCAGCTGCTCAGTCGTGTCCGACTCTTCACAACACCACAAACTGTAGCCCAGCAGGCTTCTCTATCCGCGGGCTTTCCCAGGTAAGAATACAGGAGTGGGTTGCCATTTCCTACTCCAGGAGATCTTCCCAACCCAGGGATCAAACCTGGGTCTCTTGCATCTCCTGCATTGGCAGGTGGATTCTTTACCACTGGGCCACTTGGGAAGCCCCATTATGCTATGTGTCCAAGCCAAAATAAATAGAAATCTATTACTTTACCTCTGATGGAATTGCAAAAGAAGCAATGGTATGAGAAAAAGGACTTTATCTTAATCATATTGGTAGCCACATACCATTACAACCTACTTGGAACCTAGTAAATACATGCTGAATGAATAAAATCATTTGAAATAAATCTATATATATGAAAAATCACATGCAATATCACAAAGTTATTTTAATGCTTTAATTTTTCAGAGCATAATTATTAGCATTTTATTGCCTAATTCTAATATATACTCATTACTTAATAACATACAAATCTTCTATACCAAAAAATCCCAAGTGAAATAAGTATTATTTGAGAACATAAGCTTCCATCTATGACAGATGAAAAAAGCATAATTACCAATACTAGTAAGCATTAGTAAAATGTGCCTATATTTGGGTATACTTAAAACAGTTGCATAATCCCACTTCTTTGAGAACAAAATCAATAAACATGAGAAAAGTATCACAGTAATTCTTAACGCACACCTTATTCCATGATGAATTTACAGTTCTTAAACTCTCTGAAACCTTTTCTTTTTCATGTAAACTCAGACTTTTATCTGAAAGCATTTCCAATTCAGTTCTATTCAGCCACTTGAGTTTCTCAGCTTGTACATCCATCTCCTGGGCTAAGTCCTAAAGGAGTCAGAACAGAGGTATGGTTAAAAGGTTGTCATACCAGCGAAAGATCAAGAACTGTGTTAGAAATCTCTATGGGAAATAGTCCTATAAATGTGGACCTTTAATTTCTTAAATGGAAAATAAACTTCTAAGAAGCCTGAACTGACATTAACAAACTGTAATTAATCCGGGAATGAACTCCCACTTTCAGTATGCACTGTGTGAACATGAATTACTAGTCCCAACTCTGCACCTCTTAACAGGGTCATATAAAATCATATGGACATTGACAACTTAATATTCTGTTCTGAGATAAATAATAAAAATGATGTTTATTCTAATGAAAGGCCAAAAAATCCCCAGAAACAACAGAAGCATTTTATGCGTGCATGTCTACCTATCCCAATATACTGTCCTAACCCTTAAGACTGACCCCAAATTGTTTACAAAAGGCATATTCCAAGAAAACTACTGAAACTTTTATAAAAAACACAAACAAGCTTGTTAGATATTTGTCAGATTTTGAAATGAAAACTTAATAACCACTTGCCATGTATTTTTCATCAGTATTAAAATTTTCTTTCCCCAAATACCTCAATCATATTCCTTTAGACAAAATCTCTAATCAGATTAGTGGGTATCATTTTAGGTATTCTTTGTTGCATGCATGTGTACGTATCTATCAGTTCAGTTCAGTTCAGTCGCACTCACACACAATTTCTTTTGTTTAATAAAAATGTAAGCACATTTTGCTTATTGCTCTGCAAGTACTTTAATTCTTAACACAAAAAAATATAAAATTTGTGAATATAAAAACGTATGGACATTTGGGTATATTATTAACAACATACCTATATACTTTTATGTATTTTATGTATGTTATACACCTATACAATTTTAAACAATTCTTGCTGGTTGCAGATCAACAAAGAAAATTTAATTAATACAACTGTGACACTAAGTCCATAATAAGCTGCAGTAACTCTCATGTCACTTAGAGTCTTCTTGTAGAACTCATTTTATAGATAGTAATCAGTAATTAACAATCTTCTAAACCCAAAAGGAAAAAACTACTTCACAACATTATTATATTCTAAAATGATGATGTCTGTTTAAAACATTCCAAAGTCCTTTGGTTCAATACTTAGACCCACATGACATCACTTTTACATAAGTGAAGCCTTACCTCTGCAATGAGGAAATAACAGTTGCTCTTTAAATTTAAAAAAAAAAGATATTCCTCTTTAAAGTTCACCACTCTTACCACAAATACAAAGCTTCTTCCCCTTTTCTTCTTTAGTCATGCAATATCTTATTTTTAGTGTAAATGTTCATGCATCAAAAAAGCATCAGCAAATATAGAGACAAATAAATCACTTACCGTTAATTCTTGCAGGTTTTCTTCCAGTTCAGTAGTTGATCTTTTTTGGACAGCATTCTCAGCCTTTGTTAACCAACAGATAATCTCATCTAGTCTTTTTCTATAGTCCATCACCTGCTTACTTTCTCCTTTTAACCTAAAAGGACATATTATTAAAAAATATTGAAAAAATTAACCAATTAACTAGAACATTATATATCTGCATTGCATATTCTGACTAAATATGCCACACACAAAAAAATTATCTTAATATGTTATCAATTATTTTAACATGTATTTCTAAATGAGTAATAACAGTAATGTATACATTTTGCAAGCTTATATGCAAATATAAGAATAAGATTTCTCCCTTCATTAAATTAGAAAACACTGAAGCTAAAGAATGTTGTCTTCTTTCATCATAAAAACTATGTAGAAATTTCATACAAAGGACTTTTTAAAGCTAGACACCACCGTACAGCATAATGGAGGCTTTAAGAAGAAAACATGAAAAATGTCTTTATCTAAAATAATAAGGAAAAATACATAATTCTCTTTGAGTACTCCATGGAGATAGAAAGGTATCATTATATGACATTCACATTAGGGGGCAACTATTACTCTATTTTATTCATAGGAAAGAAAGAGCAAGAACAAGGCAAGATACCAAAATGGGAAATTTTTAGAAATATTAGGAAAGACAAGAAAAATGGGAATTTGATGAGCTCATTAAAATAAGCATTATATTTGAATACAGCACCAAGTTACAAAAAAAGGGTCTAGAAAAAAACAAAGCCAAAGTTTTAAAGGACATAAGGAAACAGTCATATGAATATAAAAAAGAAACTGCCTTAATTACATCTTTTAATGTTATAAGAATAACATTTATAATTATATAAACCATCTGTCAAAAGATGAGAATATGATTAGAACTCATTTGACAAACAAGATTACGTATTTTTAAGAAAGAGTTTGAAAGCTATTTAGAACTTGGTGGTGGTATCACTTCTATAGCTCCTGCTATTAGCTGCTGGCTTAAAAATAGAATGTAATTTTTAAAATGAATTACATTATGTCATCCCTAATAAGAATTTACATTTTTGTGGCTATAATTTTTTCTTTTTAATCACAAATACACCTAACACAATGATGCAATACATATAGAGTAAAATGCTAAATAAATCTTATATATTTAATAGTCAGTGATATTTGAAGGAGAGTATTCTAATGTTTAAAAACATCTTATAAGGGAAAGGGCGAGGAATAAATTAGGTGTTTGGTGTTGACATATACACACTACCATATATAAAATAGACAACCAACAAGGACCTACTCTATAGCACAGGGAACTATATTCAGTATTTTGTAATAACCTATAAGAGACAAGAATCTAAAAAGAATAGATATATATATGTATATGCATAACTGAATCATTTTGTGGTACACCTGAAACTAACACAACATTGTAAATAACCTTTAATTTAAAAAAATTAATGATAATCACTACAGAATCATATCTTTCCCCAGCAGCGCAGTCGGTAAAGAATCTGCCTGCAATGCAGGAGACCAGGGTTCGATCGCTGGGTTGGAAAGATCCCCTGGTGAAGGAAATGGCAACCCACTCCAGTATTCTTGCCTGGAAAATCTCATGGACAGAGGAGCCTAGCGGGCTAGGCTAAGAGGTTGCAAGTATCGGACATGACTTAGAGACTAAACTCCACAGGAACTTAAGTTTTCATTTTTAAGTATTCATCAGGAGAGAACACTGCTTCAAGATTTAAATAAATAAATAAATAAACCTATATATGAATTGTTTAGACTACCAGAACCCAAACATGTAATTTACCCTCTGTATCGAAGAGTCTTTAAATAACAACCGGAAACAATTAAAATACTACTATTGACCCTGTGTTTCAAAAAAAAGTAGCAATTTAAATTTTCAGTGTTTCATAATCACAACTGATGTAGTATTTTGAAAATACATCTATGAGGAAAACTAACATTATCAAGTAATTTCAATACGACATATTTGAGTCACACAAAATTTTCATCTGCAAACTAGCTAAATATAATCTACATTTTAAATGTTATCACTAAGTAAAAACAAGTTATAAATTCATGTTCAAACAGTAGATAACAATTGCTCATTAAGGAATAACAGCATAAGTTGCTGAACTGTGCAAATATTTAACAACAGACACTCAGTACAAAATAAATTGAGCTATTTCTCAATGAGTAATAACAGTACACATAATAAGCCCATAAAATTGCAAGGTGACCCCAATTTAAGACAAATTCAAACCTAAAGTTAAACATGAATTTATGAAAGCAAACATTGTTTTAGTTAAAATACAAGATGCTAGAGAAGTGATAAATTATTCTTTCCTCTTCTCAAAAAAGTGAGTTGAGCATCTTTTAGCTTTATTTACCATGTCAGTCCCAGAAGCAATAATTACCATAGTCCACAGAGATCCATTTGAAACTGATTGCGGAAATTTCTACAGTTATTGCTAATACCATACCAGCAAGTACATCTTTTTCCTTAAAAAGACCTGGAAGAGATCATTTTCAAGCTAGAGGGACTCTCCCTGGCGACTCATTCAGTTTAGTTGAGTTGCTCAGTCGTGTGCAACTATTTGTGACCCCATAGACTACAGCAGGCCAGGCTTCCCTGTCTATCACCAACTCCCAGAGCTTGTTCAAAGTCATGGCCATTGAGTTGGTGATGCCTTCCAACCATCTCATCTTCTGTCGTCCCCTTCTCCTCCTGCCTTCAATCTTTCCCAGCATAAGGGTCTTTTCTAAGGAGTCAGTTCTTCACATCAGGTGGCCAAAGTATTGGAGCTTCAGCTTCAGCATCAGTCCTTCCAATGAATATTCAGGACTGATTTCCTTTAGGATTGACTGGTTTGATCTCCTGGCAGTGCCGAATCATTAGCATGACACATAAAATCCTACAGGACTCCCCACCATGCCCCTGGCCCCCGAGCCCTTCTCACCATCTAACCTTCACAGATTTCTTACTCAGTCCCACTATTTCATGCCTCCCGCCTTCCCTGTTCTTTACCTTTTCTCTACAAGACTATCCCTAAGAAGAATTTAAAGGAAACTGCTATAAATTCTTCAAAACCAGCTTCAGGATCCCTCCCCTGGATGTCTAAATTCCACAGCCCATCACCCCTGAGTCTATGACAATACACTATCTTCTTATAATAATAATGTGCCCTTTAAACACATCAGATTATTTTTTCCTTTAAACATTTTCTTCACCATAGTTCCTCTGAGATCCTTAGTCATACTTGTATCCCCTGTGCTAAACACAAACTTCATAAATACTGATCAAATCATTCAATCAATCATTGGCAAAACTCAGCAATATCATGCTTGGAGAATAAGTCATAGGTTAGCTTACTCTAACTGAACTAGATATTCTGAGTGTTTAGTATGAATAGATAGAGCATAAGCTTTTTACGAAAGTGTCTCCTTTAATCCTCATGACACTCCTCTGAGAAGATACCCCAGTTCTCATTCACAGAGGAGGAAACTTAGCCAGAAAACTCAGGTCTACCCACCTTTTACACGCACAGTATTCATGAGATTAAGTACTGTCACTAACTTTCTATGAGACCCTGGACAGTTATTAATACTTCACTTCTCCACTCTAAGCCTCCGTTTCCAAAGCTGTACAATGGATCTAAACAGCCCCCTCACAGGGTAGTTGTGAGGATTAAATGAGGCCAAATGCTGTCTTTGCCACATGGCAACCTCTCAATCAAGACACACAAACTATGATCTGACTTTTACCAAACCACACAAAATAAAAGATGATGTTAGTTTATAAACAGTTGCCAGGACTGCCCTGGTGGTCCAGTGATAAAGAATCCACCTGCCAATGCAGGGAACACGAGTTCCATCCGTGGTCCAGGAAGATCCCACGTGCCATGGAGCAGCTAAGTACATGTGCCACAAATACTGAGCTCTCACTCTGAAGCCCATGAGCCACAAATACTGAAGCCCGTGTGTCCTTAGAGCCTGTGCTCTGCAACAAGAAAAGCCACCACAATAAAAAGCCTGCACATTCCAACTAGACAGTAGCCCCTGCTTGCTGCAACTAGAGAAAAGTTGACCAAGGAACAACAAAGACCCAGCACAGCCAAAAATTTTAAATAAATAAACAAATAAAAATTTTTCTAAAGTAGGCAAAAGCTCTTTTGTAACAAGCATGTATTATTTTTACAATAAAAGAGAATAAATCTTTAAAAAGTAGCCACAAGCCAATTACTCAAAGTTCAATATTTTATGTTATAGTATAATACTGAACCTGATAAAGTATTAGATTAGCCTTTAACAAAACAATAATTTATCACTAAAATAATATATCATCTACAGAGTTAAAATTATCAGAAAAAAATATCTCGGAGATTTTAAACCAAAACTATCATTAACTCACCCTCTGAAGATGAAATGTATTAAGCAAAATATGAATCATCCATTAAATCCTGACTGTCTCAAACATAATTTCAAATAATGGTAAAGTAATACATGAAATAAAATGTGCAATGTTGAGTATTATATTCACTGGTAATCAAACATGTTTGCAACCAGAAGTATTAATAATATGTGGGGCAGTGCAACATAATCTGACATAAAAACACAATATAAATTATATTTACTATGTCATATAGATGAGGAACTGTATTATGTACACAGTACTGATGTATAAAGACACAGGGCACCCTCAGACACCAAGAATTCCTCAGTGAGACAGATTCCTCATCAAGACCCAGAGACCCTGTCAGGAAGCGAGGGAGGGAGAATCCTGCCCTGAAACCCTCATCTTCAGCCAGAGTCCAGAGTGTTCCTCCACCTACATCAAGTTCCTGTCACAGAGTCACTGTGTCATAATAAACAGTCAGAAAAACAGAGGAATGAAGATTTTTTTATATATCCGAGTAGAAAAGTTAGACTATGGATAGCCTTCTAAACATAGAAACACAAAAATACAGAATGTGGGACAGTGGAGGTCTTAAACGTCAACAAAACCCTTGTGAGAGCAAAAAGTGAAAGTGTTAGTCAGTCATGTCTGACTCTGCAACCCCAAGGACTGTAGCCTGCCAGGATCCTCGGTCCATGGGATTCTCCAGGCAAGAATACTGGAATAGCCATACCCTCCCCCAGTATCAAATGATAAAAAGGACTTGGAACTCATCATCTTGTATCTCAAAAGGTTCTGCCCA
This sequence comes from Moschus berezovskii, assembly GCF_049115385.1. Taxonomy (NCBI): domain Eukaryota; kingdom Metazoa; phylum Chordata; class Mammalia; order Artiodactyla; family Moschidae; genus Moschus; species Moschus berezovskii. The sequence goes on along the minus strand of NC_142469.1, from coordinate 89,128,456 downwards.
AATACCCTCACCCCTTGCCCTTGAGTTATCACGGCTTAATCACCTTGGCCGCCGATCCTTCACTTCTGCAGCGATTGCACCCCAGCGTTGGTTTAAACCTGCCAGCTTGTCCTTCAAGAAGCTTCCATCTGTCGGGGAGAGTTTCTGTATAATCCCATCCCCCGTTCTGTTTAGTGCTGCAAAACTCGGCTGGTGGCTGCTGATCCCCTCCTCGAGTTCCTGTAACAGAGAACCACTCAAGATTAACTCCACTGCTACATTAAATTGTTCTGAGGCAGTGAATCCATTCAGGTACCACGGAGTGGTGTCAATATAAGTGTTAGAGAAACAAAACCCTGGAAAGATATTTTATGTATATGAAAAAGGCATTTTTAACACTTTAATTACATTTCAATCAACAGATTAAATGAAATCTATTTTGAAATCTAACCCACTCTTAGGAATGTCATCAGGCAAAATACAACGAAAGAGAGCAGCCTAATAACATAAAATAAATAACAGCTTTTTGTATTGACATATAAGCATCAATCATGCTTGATTAAAGTGAATTCCTTATCCTCTAAACACGGGCTTGAAAGTGTCTCTTAAAAAACTGTTTAAATCCTCTACTCCCATATATTATTATGTCCTACCATATGTAAGTAAACCTCAATGTGCATTTTATTGAGACACTGCTTCACTGGTCTGTAAATTTTTAAGCAACGGATTAAGAAAGGATATTTTAAAGTCAAATTTAAGTACTTCTCTATGACTCTAAAAATAAGAAAAATGTATTAACATATTTATGAGAAAATAAAAGCATTCTCTAACTCCTCATAAACCTTCTACACTAAATATATTTTTAAAAATTAATAAAAGAGAAAATATTCTCAACAAGGGTAAATTGAAATTTTGACCATTATTTCTAAACACCTATTACTATCAGCAGAACTGATTTAGCTATTGTGTTCTATTTTCCCAAGACTGAATTAGACTTACATGAGCAGCTGCCCTGATATAACTCAAAAAATAATTTACTTTTAAAATAATGATCAATGATACAAAGAAAAATAAGATCTCTAAGTGTTTAACTATAGAAAATAAAGGTGAGGTATACAGATATCTTTTTGTCCTTGATAGAGTCTTGAGTATAAAATTTTATAAGTTCTGAATATAAAATTTTAAAAATAAAATTGTTTTCATATTTTTCACTAAAGAGTATTTTTATTTAAATTTCTTTAAATTTCTAATTTAAATTGGAAGACTATTTCTTTCTTAGACCTTTAAAACTGAAAACTAGAACTGGAACAAAAATGACAGATTGTCTGTATACCCCTGAGAAATTAATATTGTAGGCCCCTCCTTTTAAAACCTGTCTTAAATGGTGCATACTAAATAAGCCAAGTTTCCAGCCTCTTACAGAAAGCACTCACCTGCTGATGTATCCTGGCCTTCTCTAAGTCCAGACCACCGTCCGGAGCAAAAGTACCAGCCAGTAACTCTTCAGCTTCTGTTATCCAGTGTGTGAGGTCATTAAGGTCACAGTGGAACTGTCTCCATTCCTCCATAGCCCTATCAAAATAACTAAGGGACAACAAACAAAATAGGTTTCCAAACTTTCCAGGACCGTCTAGAAGCAATTTTCTAAAAAGGAAATTCAAATCTCATTTAAAATGAAAGCCTCAAAATGAGTGAATTCACAGCTCACTGCTCTATAAGACCAGTTTTCGTAATGGATTACTGTTAATGATTCCTCTTAGAGAAACATGCATCATACCAAGAGTAAAGCAATCTGCATATACCTCCCCCCTCAAATTCATGCACACAGACACACACACACTAGGCAACTTTCTAACTGAATAGAGAGGTATCTCTGGCTGCAAAAATCAAGATAGATTAGCTGCAGGCATGTTAACCCATCCAACTTTGAACACTTAACATTTCAGGTATCACGAAATGTAAAATATGATTAATTACTTTATTCTCTTAGGGAAAAAATAGAGTATTTTATTTCCAAAACACTTAGTTCCCAGCTAGAACAAAACCTAAAGGCCAAAACACTTCAGAATTTCCTTGCAGTCTATAAACTCTGTGCTACAGACTGAATTGTGTACCCCTCCAAAATCCGTATGTTGAAGCCCTAACCGTTAACACGACTGTATTTGGAGACAGCGTGTTTAGGGAGGTAATTAAGGTTAAATGAGATCATAAGTGTCAGTTTCTCAGTCATGTCCAACTCTTTGTGACCCCAGGGACTGTGGCCCAGCAGGCTTTTCTGGCCATGGGATTTCCCAGGCAAGAACACTGGAGTGGGTTGCCATTTGCTTCTCCAGGGGATCTTCCTGACCCAGGGATTGAGCACACATCTCCTGCATTGCAGGTGTATTCTTTACCATCTGAGCCACCAGGGAAGTCCAAATGAGGTCGTAGTGGTCACTAATCCCATAGGACTGTTGTCCTGATAAGAGAAAATGTCTGTTGTTTGGGCCATCTGCAGTATCTTATTATGGCTGCCCTAGCAGACAAACGTATACGCTGTGCGGTAACTAACCTGGTGTGTCTCACTGATCAGAACACACAGCTGGATGGGAAAGGCTGCAAAGCTCAGGGTGAGCAATGAGACAAGGACTACTAAGACTTCTGTTAAAACCTAACTCGTCAGAAACGAGGTAAAGTCAGACTCCAGTGATGTCGTATCCGGAACAAAATAAAATGAGGAGGAAAGGCCTTCTTGGCTTGGGATCCTATGTCATTTCTGTCTACCTTTTCATTTAGAATAATGGTACCAGGAGAAGTTTAGAAGAGATCTCAAAAATTTTAGTGACAATACAAAGTAGTTCATAATAAAAAGGTAATATTAACATTTTAAAAAGCAATAAAACGGTCCCTAACATTTCTAACTTCTAAATAATATTTATGTTTCCTTCTTCCATGAAAATCATTTTGAAAATTCAGTTAATATTTGCTGAGTGCCCACAAGGAAGCAACATTCTATTGGGCATGACAAAAATAAGAGCACTTCAAACAAATCATGATGAGAAGATATTAAGATAATCTTCACTATCATTTGTAAAAATGTAGCAAACATAAATTCTGACTTCTGAGATGGTGCAGTGTGAATAGAAAATATTGCTAGAAAGGCTGCTCAAAAGATCTAAAGACTGAGAATAGAAATGTTAAACTTAGTAAAGATAATTACCATCAAAACAGAACATAAATTCCAAATAAATCTAAGCATCATACTTGTGGATTTTATATTTAAAAAAAAAAATGACAGAGAGATCCATGTTCAGATGGGACTCAAAGAACTATCTCATCCTCTCTAATCCTGCCTGCTTATATGGGAGGCAGCAGGGAATTTTGAAGGACTATGAACTTCCAGAGACTCATAGGACTCAAAGTACAAGTCTTACCCCATCTATGGTTTGTATCTGAAACAGAAGCATGTAAACTTACTGCCTCTAATATTCCAACTTGATATATCCCTCCCAAACTCATCTTACTGCAAAGGAGGCGTAAAGGAGTTCTCAAAGAAAGATATCCGATTATTTTCAAGGTATTTGTCATTTACTACAGACCAATAATACTTTAAAAAAATTCATAGGCAAAACAGCATAGAGACCTCATGTAGACAAATGGACTTGGTGGTCACCAGGTGTAATTATCACCTATAACTGAAACCATGTAAGCACAGGATATTTGCCATTGCCTTGATGCTCTATGAAAAGAACAGAACAGAAAGGAGTACTCAAGTATTGCCTATAAAACTAGATATACAGGAAAGGGGGAAAATAAACATTTTAGGATAGGTTATCAAGGTTGGAAGAGGAAAGCAAAACAAAAATTAGAGGTATGAATAAGAACATAAACAACTAATGCATCCACATGCTGGGCCAGACCAAATAAGAGAGACAAATTCCCAACAAATGAAATCTAGGAAGCATAGAAAACAAAATAATAAAATAAAAATGTGATAGAGAAAAACTTTCTAACATAAGAGAACACTGTTCTGTGCTCAATTAAAAAAATATCTAGGAAAAAACTTATTTGCTAAAATTTTTATAATCACAAAACTGGCATGGATATTGGCAATCAACATAATCCACAATGTCCTTGAAATTCTGCCACATTAGCCAGATGCATGTATGCAAATGGGATAACTGAAAAAAGAAGAAACATAATCATATATACAACTGATGTGTCATAAGAAAGGCTAAGAAAATAAATTTTATACCCATATACCGAGGCGTACACACACACACACACACACAAATACACACAGTGCAGAAAAGGCAGAAGAAAGTTACCATACATCAATTCTACAAAACGAACAAAAAAAGCACAAAACTACCAAGCGATAGTCCTAGAGAGAAAGATGTAGACAAATTTTCAAACTCTTACTGAAGACACAGAAAGGATCCAAATGAATGAAAGGCTGCATTTCAAATTGACCATTTTTTCTAAAATTGACTGAAATTACTAAAATTTTACTGGAAGAATAAATATAGAAAAAGAATATGAATTTTAATGTTAGAATAATTAGGGAAAATTTACTGTGGTGGATTAAAAAAATTTATAGTGCTTTAAAAATGAAAATTCTGTGGTATTAGATTAAAATTGATGGTGTGATAAGGCAGAATTCAGTTCAGTTCAGTTCAGTCGCTCAGTCGTGTCCGACTCTCCGTGACCCCATGAATCACAGCACACCAGGCCTCACTGTCCATCACCAACTCCCGGAGTTCACTCAAACTCATGTCCACAGAGTCAGTGATGCCATCCAGCCATCTCATTCTTGGTCGTCCCCTTCTCCTCCCGCCCCCAACCTTTCAAAAATTAAATAAATATAAAGTAGAAATGTCTTTAAGTTATGATAAAGGAAGTATCACCAATGATAATGGAAAGCTGGATTATTCAGCAAAATGTATAGAGAAAACTGGCTGCTCATTTAAGAAAAATAAAGCAAAATAGAACAGATTAGTGTTTCTTAAACCAGGCTTCACAAAAAAAAGTCAGCTGGAAGTATTCAAGACGTAGATATGCATGGCCTCTATTCTTGCTACTAAAGAGCTGGTGGTGTATACAGACACAAAGAACAGACTTGTGGTTGCCAAAGGGGAGGAGAGATGGTGGAGGGACAGATTAAGAGTCTGGGATAAGCAGATCCAAACTACTACACACAGAATGGATAATCAACAGGGTCCTACTTTATAAGGAACCATAATGATAATGGCAAAGAATTTTTTAAGAGTTGGTGTATAGAAACACCAAACCTGTTCAGTGAAAAATAGCATGCGTGTTTTGATAGTTCAGTTCATTTTAGTCGCTCAGTCACGTCCGACTCTTTGCAATCCCATAACTGTAACAGCCCAGGCTTCCCTGTCCATCACCAAATCCCGGAGCTTGCTCAAACTCACGTCCATCGAGTCAGTGATGCCATCCAACCATCTCATCTTCTGTCGTCCCCTTCTCCTCCTGCCTTCAATCTTTCCCAGCATCAGGGTCTTTTCCAAGGAGTCAGTTCTTTGCACCAGGAGGCAAAAGTATTAGAGCTTCAGCTTCAGCATCGTCCTTCCAATGAATATTCAGGACTGATTTCCTTTACGATGGACTGGCTGGATCTCCCTGCAGTCCAAGGAGTCAACAGTCTTCTCCAACACCACAGTTCAAAAGCATCAATTCTTCAGCACTCAGCCTTCTTTATATTCCAACTCTCACATCCATACATGACCACTGGAAAAACTATGGCTTTGACTAGATGGACATTTGTTGGCAAAGTAATGTCTCTGCTTTTTGATATGCTGTCTAGGTTGGTCATGACTTTTCTTCCAAAGAGGAAGAGTCTTTTAATTTCATGGTGGCAATCACCATCTGCAGTGAATTTTGGAGCCCAAGAAAATAACCTCTCTCACAGTTTCCACTGTTTCCCCATCTATTTGCCATGAAGTGATGGGACCAGCTGCCATCTTAGCTTTCTGAATGTTGAGATTTAAGCCAACATTTTCACTCTCCTCTTTCACTTTCATTGAAAGGCTCTATAGCTCTTCTTTGCTATCTGCCATATAGGTAGTGTCATCTGTGTATCTAAGGTTATTGATATTTCTCCTGGCAATCTTGATTCCACCTTGTGCTTCATCCAGCCTGGCATTTCACATGATGTACTCTGCATATAAGTTAAATAAGGAGGGTGACAATATACAGCCTTGACATACTTTGTTCCTGATGGAACCAGTCTACTGTTCCATGTTCAGTTCTAATGTTGTTTCTTGACCTGAATACAGATTTCTCAAGAGGCAGGTAAGGTGATCTGGTATTCCCATCTCTTTAAGAATTTTCCACAGTTTGTTGTGATCCACACAGTCAAAGGCTTTGGCGTAGTCAATAAAGCAGAAATAGATATTTTTCTGGAACTTTTGCTTTTTCGATTATCCAATGGACGTTGGCAATTTGATCTCTGGTTCCTCTGCCTTTTTTAAATCCAGCTTGAACATCTGGAAGTTCTCCATTCATGTACTGTTAAAGCCTTGCTTGGAGAATTTTCAGCATGACGTTACTAGCGTGTGAGATTAGTGCAATTGTGTGGTATTTTGAGCATTCCTTGGCATTGCCTTTCTTTGGGATTGGAATGAAAACTGACCTTTTCCAGTCCTGTGGCCATTGCTCTGTTTTCCAAATTTGCTGGCATATTGAGTGCAGCACTTTCACAGCATCATCTTTCAGTATTTGAAATAGCTCAATTGGAATTCCATCACCTCCACTAGCTTTGTTTGTAGTGATGCTTCCTAAGGCCCACTTGACTTCACATTCCAGGCTGTCTGGCTCTAGGTGAGTGATCACACCATCGTGGTTATCTGGGTCATGAAGATCTTTTTTGTATAGTTCTGTGTATTCTTGCCACCTCTTCTTAATATCTTCTGCTTCTGTTAGGTCAATACTGTTTCTGTCCTTTATAGTACCCATCTTTGCATGAAATGTTCCCTTGGTATCTCTAATTTTCTTGAAGAGATCTCTAGCCTTTCCCATTCTGTTGTTTTCCTCTATTTCTTTGCATTGATCACTGAGGAAAACTTTCTCTCCTCTCCTTGCTATTCTTTGGCACTTTGCATTCAGATGGGTATATCTTTCCCTTTCTCCTTTGCCTTTCACTTTTCTTCTTTTCACAGCTATTTGTAAGGCCTCCTCAGAAAACCATTTTGCCTTTTTGCATTTCTTTTTCTTGGGGATGGTCATGATCACTGCCTCCTGTACAGTATCATGAACCTCTGCCCATAGTTCTTCAGGGATTCTGTCTATCAGATCTAATCCCTTGAATCTGTTTGCCACTTCCACTGTTTAATAGGGATTTGATTGAGGTCATACCTGAATGGTCTAGTGGTTTTCCCTACTTTCTTCAATTTAAGTCTGAATTTGGCAATAAGGAGTTTATGATCTGAGCCACAGTCAGCTCCCAGTCTTGTTTTTGCTGACTGAATAGAGCTTCTCCTTCTTGGGCTGCAAAGAATATAATCAATCTGATTTTGGTATTAACCATCTGGTGATGTCCATGTGTAGAGTCTTGTCTTGCGTTGTTGGAAGAGGGTATTTGTTATGACCAGTGCATTCTCTTGGCAAAGCTCTGTTAGCCTTTGCCCTGCTTCATTTTGTACTTCAAGGCCAAACTTGCCTATTACTCCAGGTATCTCTTGGCTTCGTACTTTTGCATTCCAGTCCTGTATAATGAAAAGGACATCTTTGGGGGATGTTAGTTTAAGAAGTTCTTGTAGGTCTTCATAGAACTATTCAACTTCAGCTTCTTCAGCATTACTGGTTGGGGCATAGACTTGGATTATTGTGATATTGAACAGTTTGCCTTGGAAACGAACAGAGATCATTCTGTTGTGTTTGAGATTGCACCCAAGAACTGCATTTTAGACTCTTCTGTTGACTATGAGGGCTACTCCATTTCTTCTAAGGGATTCTTCTTGCTCACAGCAGTAGATACAATGGTCATCTGAGTTAAATTTGCCCATTCCAGTCCATTTTAGTTCACTGATTCCTAAAATAGTGTTCACTCTTGCTGTCTCCTGTTTGACCACTTCCAGTTTGCCTTGATTCATGGACCTAACATTCCAGGTTCCTATGCAATATTGTTCTTTACAGCTCTCCACAAGATAGTGGAGTAGAAGGACATGCACTCATCTTCTTTTGTGAGAACTCCAAAATTACAACTTGCTGCTGAACAACCATCAACAGGAGAATGTTGGATCCCACCAAAAAAAGATAGTCCACAACCAAGGGTAAAGGAAAAGCCCCAGTAAGATGATATGAGAGGCAAAATCACATTTAGAATCAAACTCCATACCCACCAGAGACACTCAGAGGGCTCAAACAAAACTTGTGCATACCATGAGACCCCACAGAGACTAAGCCAGACCTGCCTTTGAGTGTTTGAGTGTGTCCTGTGGAGGTACGGGTCAGCAGTGGCCTGCTGCAGGGGTTGGGGCTCTGGGTACAGCAGACCTGGGTGTGGCATAAGCCCTCTTGGAGAAGGTCACCATTAATCCTACCAGAGAGCCACCAGAACTTACATAGGACTGGGGAAACAGACTCTTGGAGGGCACAAACAAAATCTTGTGCACACCAGGAGCCAGGAAAAAGGAGCAGTGACCTCACAAGAGACTGACCGACACTTGCCCGTGAGGGTCCAGGAGTCTCCAGCGGAGGCATAGATCGGTGGTAGCCTGCTGCAGGGTCAGGGGCACTAAGTGTGGCAGTGCGTGCACTGGACCTTTGGAAGGAGGTCTCCATTATCTTCATTACCTCCACCATAGTTTGGTCTCAGGTCAAACAACAGGGAGGGATCACAGCCCTGACCATCAACAGCAAGTTCGATTAAAGATTTACTAAGCATGGTCTCGCCCATCAGAATAAGACCCAGTTTCCCCCAGTCAGTCTCTCCCATCAAGAAGCTTCCATAGGCCTCTTATCCTTATCCCTCAGAGGGCAGACAAAATGAAAACCACAATCACAGAAAACTAATCAAACTGATCACATGGAGCACAGCCTTGTCTAACTCAATCAAACTATGAGACATGCCATGTAGGGCAACCCAAGATGACAGATCATGGTGGAGAGTTCTGACAAAATGTGGTCCACTGGAGAAAGGAATGGCAGACCAATTCTTGCCTTGAGAACCCCATGAATAGTATGAAAAGGCAAAAAGATATGAAACTGAAAGATGAACTCCCCAGGTCAGTAGGTGCCCAATATGCTACTGGAGAAAAGTACAGAAATAACTCCAGAAAGAATGAAGAGATGGAGCAAAAGCAGAAACAATGCCCAGTTGTGGATGTGACTGGTGATGGAAGTTTTGATAGGGATTATATTGAATCTGTAGATTGCCATGGTTAGTACGTACACTTTAACAATATTAACTCTTTCAATGAATGAGCACAATATATCTTTCCATTTATTTGTTGTCTTCAGTTTCTTTTATTAGTGTCATACAGTTTCCAGATACAAGTCTTTTACCTCCTTGGTTAAATTTATACTTTGGTATTCTATTCACTTTGATGCAATTATAGACAGGATTTTTTTTCTTAAAGTTCTTTTTCTGAGACTTTGTTATTACGGTATAGAAATGCAACAGATTTCTGGATATTAATTTTGTATCCTGCAATTTTACTAAATTTGTTAGTTCTAGTAGTTTTTGATGGAGTTTTTAGAATTTTCCATATATAGTATCAATCCCTTCAATAAGCAGTGTTGAGGAAACTGGACAGCTACATGTTAAAAAAAAAAAAACTAGACCATTTTCTCACATTATATTCAAAAGTAAACTCAAAATGGATTAAAGACTTAAGTGTAAGACCTGAAGCCATAAAGCTCCTAGAAGAAAATATAAGCAATATGCTTTTTGACATAGGTCTTAGCAGTATTTTGGGGGGATGTGTCTCCTCAAACAAGGACCACAAGAGCAAAACCATACAAATGGGACTATATCAAACTAAAAAGCTTTTGCACAGCAAAAGAAACTATCAACAAAATGAAAGGGCAACCTGCCACCCAAGAAGTTACTTGCAAATGACATCTGACAAGGGGTTAATACCCAAAATACGTAAAAACTCACACAACTCAATATCAAAAAATCAAAGAATCCAATTAAAAAATGAGCAGAGGCTGAAGAGACATTTCTCCATAGAACATTTACGAAAGGCCAACAGTTTCACGAGAAGATTCCCAACCAGTGTCATTAGGGAAACACAAATTAAAACCACAAAGAAACATCACCTCACACCTGTTAGAGAGACCATCATCAAAAAGACAAGAAATACCAAGTGCTAGTTTGGATGTGGAGAAAAGAGAATCCTTGTCCACTAGTGGTAGGAATGTAAATTTGTACAACCACTATGGAAAACAGTAAAAGGATCCTCAAAAAATTAAAAATATAACTACTCTATAATCCAGCAATTTCACCTCTTGGAATACATCCAAACAAAATGAAAACTAACTTGAAAAGATACCTGCACCTTCATGTTCATAATAGCTTTATTTACAATAGTCAAGATAGAGAAACAAATGTCTATCAACACATGAATGGATAAAGAAGGTATGTGTGTGTGTGTGTGTATATATATATATACACACAAATATGTATATGCATATATATATATATATATGCACTTAGCTATAGAAAGAATGAAACCTTGTCATTAGCAACAACATGGATAAACCAAAAGGGTATATGCTAAGTGAAATAGGTCAGACAGAGAAAGACAAATACTGTATGTTTTTACTTATATGTAGAATATAAAAACAAAAGAAAAGACTCACATATACAGAGAACAAACGGTGAGCGGCAGGGGGCTCGCTCGGGGCAGCAGGGCTTCCCAGAGGAGAAAAGAGTAAGTGGAATGGGCGACACAGGTAAGGAAGGATTAAGGGAAACAAACTACTAGTATAAAATAAACATGTTACAGAGATTTAATGCACAGCACAGATCAGTCCTGGGTGTTCATTGGCGGAAGGAGAAGAGGACGACAGAGGATGAGATGGCTGGATGGCATCACTGACTCGATGGACATGAGTCTGGGTAAACTCCGGGAGTTGGTGATGGACAGGGAGGCCTAGCATGCTGCAGTCCATGGGGGTCACAAAGAGTCGGACATGACTGAGAGACTGAACTGAACTGACCTGACCTGAACAGGGAATATAGTTTATAATATTGTAACAATTTGTATCTTACAAAATATGTAAAAATATTGAATTACAATGTTGTTCACCTGAAACATATAATATAATAATTCAACTATGCTTTAATAAAAATAAAGTAATATGAATTTACAGGTCTTTTAAAGAATTAAATATTAAATTAATTTGCACATACCCTTTACGATCATTGTACATTCTATTAATTCTGTCCCATTTTGCATTCAACTGAGTAAGTGTATCCCGAATCTGAATGGCTTCAGGTCCAGAAGCTTCAAGGATAACATCCGGTTGTTTTTCATGAATGACTGCAATCTGCTCTCCAAGTTTGTCCAATTGGTCTTTGATATTCTACAAAGATATTTTCATAAATTAACAAAAGCCAGCAAAGAGATGTAAGAAAGGAATCACAAGAAACCAAAAGTTTATATTGAACAAGTTACTTAAAAATAATGATCCATAATTGCTGCTCATCAAAACTGGAAACTTTAAAAAAAAAATAATATCCAGTACAGGCCAAAGCATAAGGTATGCTACATAATATCCTAACAGTGGGGAAAAACATCCTGTGATGTTCAAAGTGGCATTTGTACAGGACATAAAAAGCTTTAATAAGATTCTGTAAAGGTAATGAAGTGTTTTAAAGCTAGAAATTACATATACTTTCAAACATCTAATAATGCTAATTTAAATGACAAAACTGAGTTTTCAGATAAACGTATCAACTCTATCAGCGTTCATTATGGCATGATACAAAAATGCAATCAAAATATATGCGTCTTGATGATATCAAATCGTTTTTGCAAATTACCTGAAAACTTTCAGACCCCTAATTAACTTATAATCAACATGACATTCCATTTCCAACCACTAGACAATCAAATCGTTGGGGTGCTGACATTTTACATCAAATGACAATCAAGTTTCCAATATAGTAATATAATTTATGCATGTGTTTGATTTTAAAATATCTCTGATGTTGCAAAAAAAAACTGTGTACGTTTAAAAATCCATACCAACTATTAATAAATTAAAATTTTTGACAGAATTTCATTGGCAGTATAGGAAAAGTTTGTTTTTCATACATATTATTAATTCCTTGGCACAAATGTAAAAGGCTAAAGACCATTTAAGTAGGCACAGTGACAAATTCCTTGCTTTATTTCTATTAACTGCAGGTATTCAAATGTACTGCCTGGATATTTACCTTCAGAGAATCTTCCTGAAACGAGAATTCTTCATAGACAACAGAGCTTAGCTCTGGAGCATTAAGTGATAATTCAACATCATCCATGGATAGTAAAACTTTGTTAATTTCAACCAGATAATCTGTGGGAAGGGGTGGTGATCTAATTCCAGAAGCGAGCTGACTTGTTCTCTGTTGAATAGGGACCGCCTGTATAGACATCAATAATAGCAATACACATCTCTTAGAATATCCCCACAATGAACAGCAGTAAATAAAAAACTTTTTAAAAAATCAACATTATTTTGTGGAGAAATTCAATACCATAAGCAGAAATTTTAAAACTTGCTTTAATTTTTTAAAAGTTTCCCTGCACTGCTATGGAAACCATTAACAATCTCTCTGTAGCCTGCTGTTAAAAGGCTTAAATAAGCTGTTAATGCTTGAAAGCTTTTTCTTTAAGACTTATACCACTAAACTCATTTAGAAAATAGGAAAGCATAACGACTCCTTTCCAAAGTTATTGAAGAAATGAGAATATGATGCAAATCATGAAATTCTGTATGAAATACAAATTTTAATACCATGTTATTATTATTAATAATAATAATACCACTATTATTACACTCCCTTTTTTATTTATTTTCACAATTAGATTAAACACTTCTGGGCCTTGCTGGTGAAAAAGTAAATAAGGGTGAAACATGTATTTGTAACATAACATAGCAAATGCAATGGGAGGTTTAATTAAAATAATACCCAGGCAAATCTTAATCTTTGAGAACAGTAAAACACAATATGAATGCCCTATATAAGACGATAGGTCCTACCATGCTAAATTCAGACAAGTTCTAACTTAGGTGGACAATTAGTTATCCTAGTGTAGTATTTTCTGTATCCTCTAATCAGAGCTTTCTAAACAGTAAAGTGCTCTCTGGGATAGGCCATTAGTCCCTGGGTTCAAGTCCTTTACTCTTTGACAGCTACCAGTTAATAATTGCTGTCCACTGCTTGCCAATGGTCAAAGAGCATCCGACTCATGAATTAGGGTAGTTTCCTTGATACTTTCATCAGATTTCTATATTGAACTGAAAAATGGTCCTCCTCTGAAAACTCAAAGATGACACTGAAAAGGCTTTCCTGGTGGCTCAGTGGTAAAGAATCCGCCTGTCAGTGTAGGAGACATGAGTTTGATCCCTGATCCAGGAAAATCTCACATGCTATGGAGCTGCTAAGCCCGAGTGCCACAGCTGCTGAACCTGTGCTCTAAAGCCTGAAGTTGCAACTACTGAGCCCATGTGCCGAAACTACCGAAGCTTGTGCGCTATAGAGCCTGTGCTCTGCAACAAGAGAAAGCACTGCGATGAGAAACCCACATACCATAACCACAGAAAAAGGATGTGCAGCAAAAAAGACCCAGTACTACCCTAAATAAATAAATAAATTAAAATGTTTTTAAAGATGACAGTGAAAATAGTCATAACTAAAAATGGTTACAATTCCTAAATGAGACCTAAAACCAAGATTAAAAACAGTGAATGATTAGGATGGTGTTTACTCTTGCAGTCTGCATTTATCTGTCTCCTACAATTTAATAAACTACGACTTTCATCAATTGATAGGCAGTCCTGAATAGCCAAGTGAGAGAAGCAAGTCCACTGATTTCTTAACTGTATCCACAGGTTTGTTTCCACCTGACACTAATATTAATTTTATTAGACTAATGACACACATTCAAATTTCATTCAGAAAACATGTTGAGGTATTTACTTGTATGACTAAGAAGGCAAACTATACATTTTAAGAAAATATAAAAGAAGGCTGAAAAAAAATGCGTTCACTCAAGAACCAATTTAAATAAAAAGATGTGAAATAGGATGGGGAAAATGTATAGCAAAACCAATACAATATTGTAAAGTAATTAGCCTCCAATAAAAATAAATAAATTTATATTTTTTAAAAAGTCCAAAAACAAAGATGTGAAATATTTCTTAATAATATCTTTTTTCAGATTTTAATTTTAAACAGGCCAATTTTTTGACACATCATAAAAAGAAACTCAGTTGTTCCTCTTCTTAACTTTAAGGAAAAAGAAAAAAGACACCAAGAGAGTACTTAACAGGCTGAGTAATCCCAGCAAAGGAGTAAAAAGACTGGGACCTGTTCTCTGACTTGGCTTCCGCATCTATCAACCAGTGTCTTGCTCAGAGAGCCTCTGTTTTTGCAAGACCAAAAATTACTCTAGGCCTCCAGCTATATTTGATCTGTGCTTGTAGGACATTCAACTTTACAGCACTTTCCTCATTAGCATCACTAAACATTATATGCCAGACTGTCTTTTTCCTCAATCTGCAGTGTTGGATGACTGGTGAGAGTCACTTGTATACCTTAACAAGCACTACAGGGCGAGGAATTCTGTGCTGTTTCTTCAGTTATACAGCAGATTGTGATTCTGCAAGGTCACATGTATCCAGAGTCACGGTGAACTGGGCAGGACAATCGGTATTATAAATAGAAAGTTCGAAGGGTTTTTCTTTTAAAAAAAGAAAAACTATGTTCATTAAATACTATATTATTCTATTAATGCATACATGTATGCTCAGTCATTTTGGTCATGTCCCACTCTTTGTGACTCCCTGGAGAGCCCACCAGGCTCCTCTGTCCGTGGGATACTCCAGGCAAGAATACTGGAGTGGGTTGCCACGTCCCCATCCAGTGGATCTTACCAACCCAGGGATCAAAACCAAGTCTCCTGCATCTCCTGCATCACAGGCAGATTTTTCACCCACTGAGCCACCTTGAAGGCCTTTCTACTAATACTATACACATAATATAGGATTTCCTGAGTGAGCTTCTGTACCCTTGCAGAAGCAGCAAGGCCATTCAAGATTCAAATATAAGCTTACTATATTCCCCAAATAGGTGTTATCCCAAGAGAGTGATCAATCAAAACACCGGAGGAGAAAAATAACATCCTCAAGACCTAACCTAGACTTTACTTCTCGATATTTTTATTTTTAAAGAATTCAGCTAGAACACAAAAATACAGATATATACAAGGTAGCACTAAAATTAGACAATACTACATATGCACCTCATGTCATACAGCAACCTAAATTCCAGATACATTAAAAAATTGATTTTAAATGACACTTTACAAACATTTCCCATGGGCAGAGGAGCCTGGCAGGCTATTGGCCATGGGGACCAAAAGTCGGACATACCTTAGCAACTAAACCATTACCACTATTACAAACATTTTCTAAGTTTTGTTTTTATTAAACCTTAGGGAAAACTTCCCTAGTGGTTCAGACAATAAAGAATCTGCCTGCAATGCAGGAGATCTGGGTTTGATTCCTGGGAACGAAAGATCCCCTGGAGAAGAGAATGGCAAGCTATTTCAGTATTCTTGCCTGGAGAATTCCATGGACAGAGGAGTTTGGCGAGCTACAGCTCGTGGGGTTGCAAAGCGACGGACGTGACAGAGAACTAACACTAACACACTTCTAGGGAGAACTTGGAACTAAACAGAGTTGAACATTCGTCAACTCTCTGGAGGATGACAGTTTTTAAAAAAACTCAAAAAGGAAAAACCTAGTCACGTATGGCTAAACAAAAATTTTATTTTTTTTTATTTTTTTTTAAGTGTTATATTTCTTTTTTTTTTTATTGGAGGCTAATTACTTTACAATATTATATTGGTTGGTTTTGCCATACATTGACATGAATCCGCCCCGGGTGTACATGTGTTCCCCATCTTGAACCCCAATGGTTGCATATTAAAAGTAGAATAATTAAAACATAAAAATCAATAAGATGATACGTTTAAAGCAAATATGACAAGGTTAATAGTTTTAGTTTATGAAGAGCCAGCATATAATTTAAAATAGCAATACCCTATTAAACAAATGAGAAAAGGCCATTCAATACGTATTTCAAATAAGAAAATGAGTCCTTATTTGAGTTTACATCACAATTTTTTAAAAGCCACCTATATCACTTTGTAGGAGAAATGATGTAAAAGGCAGTAGATAAAAAAGAAAATGATAGACAGGAGCCCCTCTGTGCTCTCAGGGGAGACTCTGGAGGCCTCTGACCTGAGGGATTATTTATATTATAAACACGGACGGAAGAGAAGGAGACACTGAGGATGAGTGTGATCCTGACTGAAAGCTTAATGTCCCTTCCCTGACAAAAACTAAGGCCTCTGATCATGGTGTGTCAATGTAGATTTATCAGCTGCAGCACACATATCTCTCTGGGGCGGGATGTTGATAAAGGAAGAGGCTGTGTGTGTACTGGGGGTGAGGGGACAGGCTGTATGCAGAAACTCTTTGCTGTGAACCCAAAGCTGCTCTAAAAAATAACGTCTATTTTAAAAAACAAACAAGAAATTTAATGTCCCTTCGCAATAGGCTCTGGTTCCCCACTGCCTGTCACCTCCTTCCATTTCCTCTCTTCACCAATCTCCACCCAATTCTCCTGTCACTCCTTTTCCCATTTCCAACCTGAATTCATAAGGAGGTTGAAGTGAAAGTGTTAGTAGCTCAGTCATGTCTGACTCTGCGACCCCATGTAGCCTGCCAGGCTCCTCGCTCCAAGGGATTCTCCAGGCCAGAATACTGGAGTGGGTAGCTATTCCCTTTTCCAGGGGATCTTCCCAACTCAAAAATTAAACCCAGATTTCTCTTTACCATCTGAGTCACCAGGGAAGCCCAATAATGAGGTTAATCCAAATGAAAACTCACTAAGGAGGAAGCGAAAGAATTTTTTCAGCTAAAATCCTTCTCACGCTCCAGCTTTCCATAGGTGCTCACACCATCCAATCCTTTCTAGGCCCTTTCCCCACCTCCTCTCATCCACATAAACTTTTTCAAATCATTTTACCGGGGGTAAAATATTGTCCATAGCATGCAGTGGCTCACTGGTCACCCAAAAAAAGAGAAAAGAAAGAAAAGGAACGAAAACAAGTCCTGTAAACTGGTGGTCCTCAATGCTGACTGTACCTTAGACTCATCTATAAAGGTTTCTTT
The DNA here is from genome assembly GCF_049115385.1 of Moschus berezovskii. NCBI lineage: Eukaryota > Metazoa > Chordata > Mammalia > Artiodactyla > Moschidae > Moschus > Moschus berezovskii. The sequence goes on along the minus strand of NC_142469.1, from coordinate 89,111,074 downwards.
TTCAAGTCTCCACACCTAGGCACAACCTGAAAGAATCTGAGTTAACTGGTTTGAGGCTTGATTTTATTTAAGCTACTCAAGGGAGTCTAATGTTCACAGTTAACAGTTTTAAAAACTATAGATTTGAAGAAGTATATAGGTTAATGTAAGAAGGACAAAAATGTTTTAATATTTTAAAATAATTTTATTTATAATAACTAATGCTAGTGAACCAAACTGAAGCCACCCTGTAATAGTATACATTAGTATTTTCAAAAAGCAAATGTATTTATGTATTAAAAGTCTAAACATTATCTCTATTTTGGATCATTAATGATTTCTGATTTGGGGCCCAAAGATGAAGTTCCAGAGTTGAAAGTTACCTTTAAAAGCAACAATTAAACAAAGAACTATAATATAATCTAAAAGATGTTAGAAATAAAAATGGAAACGAGTCTTAAGAGACAACATATTTTTCACATAAAATAAGAAGATAAAACTCACACCAGGGAATAACAATAAAATTAGCAAGATTCCAGAGGTCCTAAAGCACCAGTTGAGAAAAAGTAGAAAGAACCAGTATAGCTGTACTATACGGGGAATGACAGTGAATCACAGAGGTGGCAGAGGTCAAACCAAAGCCTCTATATTTCATTACAGTGACAAATCTTACACTTAAAACTTTTCTGCATTTCACAATATTCCTGAACAAGTTCTTTGGAATAGGAATCGTATGATCAGCCATGACTTGGGGGGTGAGGAATAATCCCGAGAAAAATACAGAAGGTGGGCTGGAGCTATGGAAAGCCTGGGGAATAACTAATAGGTAAAAATCAGGAGTCTGAATTATGGAAGGGATAGAGGACTTAGGAAGTTACTTTCCCAGGTTCATAAAACAAGTAACTGGTAGAACTGGATTCAACTGCCAGTTCAGGCCCGTATCTTATTTCATTTGGACCTAATGGTTTTAATCCTTCCTCAGTGTGGTGTGAGGAGCAAAGCTTATGAGGAACAGGAAATGATTGAGAAGATTTTGAGGTTTCTACCTTGAGAATGGGTAGTTTTGAAAAGTAATTAACTAAGATAGGGAATAAAGTAGGAGACAGGTTGGAGGTAGTAAGAGGACTAGTTCAACTTGGAACCTGTTACAAGGCAGCAGCATAAACAGATGGAGACATCAATAGACAGCAAGCCAAGAAACCTGAATCTTCTAGTAGATTCCAACATCATCAACGAAAACAGGTTCTAGGATTACCTAACAGACCTCTAAGGAACACCAGAATATTTACAATGCAGCTGCAAAGATGGTCATTGAAAAGGGAGCTGGTGGTGAATCCTTTTCCAGAATATAAATCATATTTTATCAATGTCACAAATTTAGTTATTTATAAACTAGAATTTTTTTAAATGTGGTCAAGACCTCCACAAATAAAATACAGAACTGAAGGAGGAAGTCACACCCCAAAGCTTTTTAAAACATTATCAGAAATCTAAAAGGGATGACCTATAATAGTTTTATGTTTCTATTTTCTTAGTGTTGCCTCATCCAAAAATATAAACCTATCCAGCAATACACTAAAGAAAAGAGAAGGAAATACCATTGCAATTGGTTTGTTTTGAGACATCATTGATTTGATGTCTCGTTGATTTGAGAAATCATTTCTCAAATGATTTGAGAAATCATTTGATTTGCAACATCAAACATCTGAACGGCAAGAGCTGAAAAAGTTATTTAAGTGGAAAAGAATCTCCCCCATGACTATACCTTAGTTTTGTTGTATCTTGTGTGCAAAAGTAGTAACTGCAAACGGATCTTTTCTTTTTTAGTATCTTCCATAGGCTGATGCAACATTTGTTCTCCTCTTTGTAGAACTTCCTCAATCTGGGCTCTCTCCTCATCCATCTGAATGTTTGAAAGATATAAATTACTCAAAAGAGAAAAGCACAGGTCAATTACTATCAGTTCCAAGCAGAACCAACCTACAAAGTATAGTATAGTCAACATATGTTTATCTGGATGATACACAACAAATGTTTGTTTTTTCTTAAAATATTTTATATATGAAATTAAAATAGCTCATAAAGACTGCTAGTTTAGAAGTTAAATAGCACTAAGATAACACTATCATCAGAAAATATGTCAATTTTGTAAGATATTGTGTTAATCACGTGAAAAATCTTACATTGACACTTTGCAGAAAATCACATTTAAATCTGTTCTATCATGTTTGGCAGATATCTGGGTAAACATCACTAGTGCAAAGATGTAATTAACAGAGAAGAAAAGTGACAACACCATGGTTTTGAAAATCTCCTTGAACCAACCTTTTCATCTTCATCACTGGGTTCCAAGTGTTTTTCCATAACTTTTAACATATCATCTATGTCACTTTCCAATTTTTCCAAGTCAGAGAAAGGCACACCAACTTCAAATGCTTCACTGGTGACCAGACACGGGTATGATAACTGTTCCTGGCCAATTAGCAACTGTGGAGGGAAAAATGCTCTTTGAAAAGACAGTCTTAACTTGACCTTTCACCATTAATCAGTGTCAAGAAAGAACTAGCATTTATTTGAATTGACTTCAGTTTATGCATTCACACAGCAATAATTTTACCAACTCGGGAGTCTCTGATTACCACGTTCTCCAAACTCCAGCCACAGATGTGAAGTAGTGTGCAAGTGACCCTGACTGCCTGGAGTATATGAGGAGCACTCTAGGACCACAAACAAACACGTCAGGAAACAGTGCCATGATGCAGAAGCCACCCCTGCCTTGGCCACAGAGAGGAAGAAAGACCACCTCCTAACACAGGAACATCACAAAGAATGACTCCCAATTAATGTTCTCCAGTACAGGGCCCCCTGGACTGTCATACCCAAACTTCAAAAAAGTATATCTTTCTCAACGCAGTACTTTCAGACAATATCTATATAGAAATAGTTTATATGCTGCTGCTGCTAAGTCACTTCAGTTGTTTCCGACTCTGTGTGACCCCACAGACAGAAGCCCACGTGCCTAAAATCAATGTGTGTGCATGCTCAGTCGCTTCAGTCATGTTTGACTCTTCATGACCCCATGGACTGCAGCCCACCAGGCTCCTCGGTCCATGGGATTCTGCAGGCCAGAATACTGTAGTGGGTTGCCATGCCCTGTCTCCAGAAGATCTTCCCAAACCAGGGATCAAACCCATGTCACCTAAACCTCCTGCAATGCAGGCAAATTCTTTACCAGTGAGTCACTGGAGAAGTCCAAAATCAATGTAACAACTTTAATAAAATAAAATGCAGGAAAACTGGCAGTGTTGACTGAACATAGGGAAGCTAGCAACCTCTCTGGAAAAATCTATTTAACAGCATTTATATATACAACTTTCACAACAATTTCAAGGAATCTACGAAGTGATCCTAAGGGCATATTAAGAGACAAGCAAAAAGACACACATAAGAGAGTTTTAACAAGACAATATTTATAAAAGCACAATAAAAGTGGAAAACTGACTTAAAAACCACAACAGATCATATAATTGAATAGCTGTTAAAAACCTTGTCAAAGGAGAACACACAAAACAATATAAAAATTTTGATACTTTAATATCATATACATATAAGAATAGAAATACATGCCAAAATGTTAACAGAAATTATTTATGGGAAAAATAATCATTTTCTTCATACTTTCTTTCAATCTGCCTCCTATGTTTCCTATAGTACTCTTTTATATTTGTAGAAAAATCTCCCGTAGAGCTACTGAAAAGACTAAATAACTAAGATTAGGTCACAAGGTAAGGAAGGCAAGAGTTAAAGCAAGATTTTTGTTTGTTTTCTTTAAATTGCAAATAATCTAAATATATTCTTAGGCTATGAAAGATAGTTTGGCCTACTATATGAGATATTTGGGGATTCCCTCATGGCTCAGTGGTAAGAATCTGCCTGCAAATGCAGGAGACCCAGGTTTGATTCCTGGAGCAGGATGATCCCCTGTAGAAGGAACTGGTAACCCATTCTGGTATCCTTACCTGGGAAATCCCATGGACAGAGGTGCCTGGTGGGCTGTAGTCCATGGGGTTGCAAAGAGCCAGAGAGGACTTAGCGACTAAACGACAACAACGTCAGATATTTCAAAACAAAGCAAAGTTACTTCCTACAAAAATGAGGACCCTTCCTCTTAGATAATTTCAATACTTGAAACCTTTTCTCAAATGGGTTATTTTCTTTAATACTAATTTCTTAGATTCTCTCCTTCATTTGCACAATCATAAATAAGAACAAGTGCTCCAATCAAAGAAAAGTGATAAAACCATTTTCGTTTAATTTTTTGTTGTATATACCATATAACTCAGGCTTCCCAGGTGACACTAGCAGTAAAGAACCTGCTTGCCAATACAGGTAGATGTAAGAGACGTGGGTTCAATCCCTGGGTGGGGAAGATCCCCTAGAGAAAGGCATGGCAACCCATTCCAGTATTCTTGCCTGGAGAAGCCCATAGACAGAGGAGGCTGGCGGGTTACATTCCACAGGGTCGCAAAGAGTCAGACACAACTGAAGCAACTTAGCACTAGTATCATATAACTATCTACCATTCAGCCACATACGTATAAGAAAATAGTTTTATATAAAAACATAACTACTTACTTTGGCGCTTCTGATGTGTTGAGAGACCTTTTCAAAATTTCTGTTCAATTCAGCTAATTTTGGTTCTACAAGCTCCCGGCTTGAGCCTCCACGTGCACTCATCAAAACAACAGCTTGATCTCGAACATTTTGTACTTGGAGGTTGACATCATCCATCTCAGACAGTAAACGCTAATTGTAAGAAAGCACGAAATTATCACAAGGGAAAAATCAAAACCAAACATGGGTGCAGTGCTAACTGGGAAGCAAAGGGAGCTTAAACAAATGTCTGAGATTACTACTAAGAGATTTCAGTACCATCAATTTGAATAAGAGCTGTCCATATATTTAAAGAGAGAGAGACGCATTCATGCTATACGGGAAGCATTTTAAACTACTCCCAGTTTATATAAAACTTTATAACTGAATAGTTTATAAGATTTTTGTGTCATTTCTTCAACCATCTTATTCTAAGAGTTGTAAAGCTTCTTGAGGCTGATAAAAGATTAAGTAGCAAGGAACAGACTTTAACTTCTTTTCCCCCTAGAAATCTTGTTTACCACCATCCCCCTTTCCTTGGTGAAGATAAACTGATTTGGAAGGGAGTTGAATATTACCATTTAGTTTTTAACTAAAATGTACAACAACATTACACAGTTTCCTCTGGCTAATTTCATAATAACCATTAAATTCATTTTCAGGCCTAAGAAAGGGATGCAAATACCTGCCTCAATTCCTACTTCATTCCTAAGTTTTTGAAGAGTGCTGGAATTCTCTCAGGAGTATGGCTATGAGTACATTTTGAGTGAAGTACTAGCTTATCTGTATGTATCTATAAATTCTGCAGATGTTTTCCTGGTGATTTACAAGAATGAAGGATACCACAAGGCACTCAATGATCTAAGACATGGAGCCTAATCCACTGTTCTGAAGAATCTGTGCTTACTTGTTATGGTGACTGAGAGAAAATAAGTAGTTTGAGGAAGTAGTTTTTAAATTAGTGTATGTAGATAGAAACAGGAGAACATCAGCTTAACTATGGAACTTTTAGAATGTGTTCTCTTGCATCTAAATCTGATTGTCATATTAAAAAATAAAAAAACAACCAGCCACTGCTTGCCTCAAATTTTGCTAGTTGTGTGGAGATTCTTGAAATTCTCTTTAAGAAAAATCAAGCAGAAAGAAATAAACACTTTGCAGATAGGTCTTGACTTTCATGAAAAATTGTCTAAAGGTTATGTTAAACATGTTAGTGATTTAATAAATGTAATAAATTCACTAAAAGTGTAGTCCTGGAAATAAGGAAAATGTAGTGAAAAAAGGAAACTATCTCATTCTTTAAAGGTTTTATAGATGCATAATTAAACACTCTAAAATGGTTTTGTTTCATATGAACCACATGGTGTGAAAAAGCTCTGTAACGTCTACTGATAGTGAAGTCTCTCAGTCGTGTTCGACTCTTTGCAACCCCGTGAACTGTAGCCTACCAGGTTCCTCCATCCATGGGATTTTCCAAGCAAGAGTACTGGAGTGGCTTGCCATTTCCTTCTCCAGGGGATCTTCCCGACCCAGGGATCAAACCCAGGTCTCCTGCATTGTAGGCAGATGTAAAGGACCTGAAATAATTGTTATTTTGCTGGCAACAGATACATTCTTTATTATTTGCAGGTTCCTCATCAAAACTTTAATTATGCAGTGTTTCCTGTCATCAATAAACAATGTGAAGGGGAAAAAAAGATTCATTCAGTGATGTCTGCAAAATGTTGCGAGAGTATATTTGTAACCCAGAATTCAACTGTTCTTCCATGTCTGATGTGTCAGAGAGTTCCAAAGAAGTATTGGTGGGGCCTGAGTAGTAGATAGAAAAGATTTCCCGGGGGAATTCTTAAAAGTTAGGTCTGACCTTCAACTTTGAAACAAAATGCAAAAACACAAGAAAGCATAAGGGCTACTCTTGGCACTTTTCTGAAACTCTGGGCTCCCCAAGACAACAATTTCTTCTTTGCTTATCACCAGTGAGTAAGGGTATCAAGGAGCTGGGCAAAGTGAAGAAGTCTTCCATACTGCACTTGTGAAAATGTGTACTATCTTTTTTTTTCACAGCTGATCCCTCTGGAAAGCTGGGTCAGTGGGGAATATGCACTAAGAAATGAAAGCCAAATACTCATTATGAAGTCAGTTCTGCTCCAACTTTCTGCAGTGCCACCAAATTTTGCAAGTCATGAAAAAAATAACTAAGAATGCATTTCTGCTGTTAACTAATGATGCAGCATTCAGTTCTGCAGCATGACAAAATGAAGAAGTATCTTCTGTTTTCCTAGCTCATTACATTTCAATGGACAAATTATGTTAACCATCCCACAATGTGGCACTTTTAGATGCCAATTCTTATCTAAGAGGAATGGAACAAAAATTTATCTAAGACAAAAACCAAAAAAAAAAAACCAAAAAGACTCATTCTGTTTGTCCCACCAACATAAAAGTTAATAAATCTACTGCCCGAGAAGCACATGTGTACAAGTAACTTGGAGTATTCCTCAAGAGAAAGGTGACAGCAAAACCTTCCATTCTCAGAAGTGTTACTGATCCTCTATGTCTGCTACCTTTACAATTTCTTCTCGTTTGCTTGCTGGCTTTTTTTCGATCTCATCCAATAGTGCTTCAGCTTGATAAAGCCAGGTGCTTATGTGAGCAACATTTCCATCAAATATTTCCAACTGGTTCTGATGGTTCTAGAAAGGAATTAATAAAACACTGATACAATCTTATGAAATAATTAAGACAATAATCTTCGAAGACATTTAAAAGGTCTTCAAAGACCTAAGTAATACTGAATTTCAATAAGAACTTCTACCTTCCTGCATAGCTCTTCCCCAATGGATAAATCTCATTCCAAAAAATGCACAGCTGTAAAAGTGAAAGTGTTAGTCACTCATCCGTGTCCGACTCTGAAGTCCCATGGACTGTAGCCTGCCAGGCTCCTCTGTCCACGGAATTCTCCAGGCAAGAATACTGGAGTGGGTAGCCATTCGCTTCTCCAGGGGATCTTCCCAACCCAGGGATCAAACCTGGGTCTCCCACATTGCCAGCAGATTCTTTACTGTCTGAGCCACCAGGGAAGCACAACTGTGGTTGAGTACTTTTTCATTTTAATTTAGACCTCAACACAATGAAAAATTGAAGAATAAAGGGCGAAAAGTTCCTTTATAAATTTCATTTTATTTTAATCCTTATTTCTCAATAATCTTATTGGCCCTGCCTTGATCATATTAGTTAAGAACTCATTTAAGGCAGCAGCAGCATTGAAGGAAGTACTAGAAAAAAGCAATTCAAATATGGTTGAACAAGATTCTGCCTACTCAAAACTTGAGTGCTTGAGTCAGGGCCCATGGCTTTTCATCTCAGTACCATCAGCACTTAACATGACACTTGGCATAGACCTCAGTGATATTTCCTGAAACATGATATAAAATGTGATTGAGAGTTAAATTTGAAAACAGAAGCAAACACTTAAGCCAGTTAAAACAGGGCAGAATTCCTGAGGCAAGAGCAAGAATTTAGAATTTGATCAAAAAGAGTGCAGAAGGCTTATGATGAAATTAACAACTTTTAGGAAATATATTTTATAGGATGAAGGAAGTTTAAAAATAAGCAAATTATTAATCTGTAATATGAAAAAAAAATCATTGAAAAGTAAAATGAGAATAGATGACATAAGGAAAGTTTTGACAGTGGTCTGGATTCTAATTAAGAAGAATTGATAAACATCAGATCAAAGCAGGTAAATCAAGTGTTCTAATAGAAATAGAAAGATATTATTTGAAAGGAGAATTTAGAACATACAAACTTCAGAAGACAGAAGTAAGGACCAGGAGAATGTGGAATAAAACTAGTTACAATAAAAATGAATATATAAAGTAGTTAAACATATTCTATGAGCCAAGATTTCATATTTGTTATTCAACACTTAACAACTTTGTTAGATACATTCTTTTAAATCCATTTTATATATAAGGAAATTAAAACAGTGAAATTAAGTAATTTACACATGGTATGAAGATAGTAAGTTGTATATGAACTCTGAATATGAATCTGACAGGTCAAGACGTAAGCCCACCAACTTCAATGCCCTACACCTTCTGATGGATTTCAATAAATATTGAAACACATGATAATTTATTCTTCTCTGTTTTACCCATTACCCAGTAATTCTATGAATTTGGAAAAAGTCTTATCTCAGATATCTGAACAAACAATAATTTATAGATGAGAACTCTTTTTAAGGGAGGAAATGGTAATGCTGCCATATAGAATTCGTTGTTAGTATTAATATAAGAAAAACAGAAAACATTATGAAAGTAGAGGGTCACTATTTTCATGAAATACTAATTACCTGTTTAGTGGCATAACCAAAGATTAATAGCATATAACATTTAACAATTACCATAATATCATAATAATATCTAAAATTGATTGCTTTTAGTTATATAAGAGCCATACATGTTTTATACTATATAATCACAAAAACTGTATGAGGTAAAAATTATAGTAATGTCCATTTTACATATGAGAAAACTGAGATTTAGAGAATGCTTAATTTAAGTAACTTGACAAAGGTCCTCCAGTTTATAGTCAAAACTTTAACTTGGGCTATCCAATATTAAACCTGTGCCCTTAACTAGTACACCAATTTTAGAACATTAAAAACATTAAATATATAGTCTGTAATAGTATGAAAATTAAATACAATATTAAGTCATTTAAAATGTAGCAAATAAGTTACATTTAGTAAGATGTTCAAGTACATACTTCTATGTATATCACAAATGGTTTATTACTTAATAGAAATGAAATACTTTGAACTCTTTCTAGTTATTATCTTTCCAAAGGAAAGATAAAATGCACTCTAAATGAAATTAATTCACAAGCAAAACATTATTGTGACAAACAAAATACGGTTTGGAATTCCAATCAAAGCTGTGTTCGTTTTTACGTTATTTATGGGAGAAACGAGTTCACCGTGAACTTCCTCCTGAAACTCACCATCAAGGTGCTGCACCAATCCTCAGTCCAGGTGCGTACCCGGCTCCACCCAGCGTTAAGGACACAGAGCTTCTCCTCTAACACAGCCTCACTGCCCTCAATAAGGTTCTGCAGGGCAGCACTACTCTCTGTGATGGCATTTAAATCAGCTTTCCTTTTTTCCAGATCCTTCAGAATATTCTAGAAAATAAAAATCCCAAGACCCACTTGATCTTTCAGAACATTATAAAAGTTTACAAAACCTTCATTTTTAAAATATTTTTCTTCCATACATATACGACTCCCTAGATTGCTTACACACGTCGAAACTGCACAAGATTCCACAACTTGCTAACATGAGAGCTTTTAAGTTTCAAATAAAAAATTAAACATGTAATTACACAAATACCAAAGAATGTAACAATGGTAGATGTGGAAAGGTAATTATTTCATTTATTTTTTAAGTATAAACTTAATTTATTACACACCAACAATTATCTGCATCATAACTTTAGATATAAAGGATCAATTTCATTTTCAGTAACTACAAGCGGGCAAAGCAGGACTACCCCAGAACTCAAAATTCTAAAATATTCATAGTGAATTTATCTCCTTGACTACTACAGGAAACAACTGATGTGCACTATATTTATTTGCAAGGACTACAACCTCACACGAAGAACCGACTCATTTGAAAAGACCCTGATGCTGGGAAAGATTGAAGGCAGGAGGAGAAGGGGATGACAGAGGATGAGATGGTTGGACGGCATCACCAACTCAATGGACATGAGTCTGGGTAAACTCCGGGAGCTGGTGATGGACACGGAGGCCTGGCGTGCTGCAGTCCACAGTGTTGCAAAGAGTCGGACATAGCTGAGTGACTGAACTGAACAACCCTGTAACTAGGTAACTTAACATATAGTCTGTTTACAAACATTACAAAAAATATTTCATCTTAAGTACATCACAGAAGAATTAGCACATCTAAGCTTTGGTTCTTCAATTGTCATATCATGTAAAGGTAATACTCTGGATGGTATTATGATAACTTGATTCTCACGTTTATAAGTTTGACCAGAGAATGATAAAGAAAATGTTGGGTTCCAAAATTAAAACTGCAAAGTTCTTTCAATCAAAAAGTAGCATGCACATATCTACCCTACTGCTGATGTACCTTTTTAGAATAATATTTAAACAAATCATTTCAAGGAGCTGAAGTCCACATTCAGTCTCACATCATTCAATCAAATTTTGAAAGATAAAAATCGCAACTGAGTCAAGATGTAAGACTCATTTGGCCTCATTAATTACTGGTATATTTATAAAGACATCAAAATACTTCTCTCAAGTAAGTGTTCTTCTCCAGCAAGGAGGGGAAAGAAACAGAAAAACAGAATGCCCACAGCCATGCTCTCTGCAGTTATTAACTTTCTACATTCCTTCAGTGGCTATGGACTGACTGGCTACAATAGTCTTTAAAAACTATAAGAAATAATTACATGCAACTAAATTTAAACAGTACACAAAATATGCTAATAGATTTTATTGTAAAGAAAATGGCTACATTGAAAATGCTGATTTTTAAGCTATGGAATAAAAACATTAAGTTCTGGAATGAAGATGCTATTTAAATTTTGCATTGGAAAATAATTTTACATAATTTTATAGTGGTGGAAATATACTGAAGAGTTCTGAAATATGCATGGTTCTTAAATCTGACAATACAACATTGAAAAAAATGGGTGATTATGTTACATACTGATGTTTCATTTGGTTTACTCTAATGATGTGAATGTACTGTGAATTTGTGATTTGTATATACCACCTTCATTATTTCAGATCTGAAATAAGATTAAGTGGGAATTTAAGAGTGAACAGTTCCAGAAGAAATAAACATCATTACTTACTGTCTTTGCCTTAAAAACGATGAGTATCAACTGAAAAACTAACTGAATTTATGTGAGTGCACAAAGATGATTAAAAAATTAAATATGCAAAAATTGATATTGCCTGTGTATCAGCTATAAGAAATTAGTTTAAAATAAAAAGCATACTTTTTACATACCAATAAAATAAATATAAGGAATAAACTTATTGGCATATATGCATAATGTTTACAAAGCATTATGTAGAGAGGGAATTTGGAGAGGAAATGAGACATTTACATGTTACTCAAGAGACTTAATTTAGTAAAGATGTCAATTCCTCTCAAAACAAATTTATAAATTTAAGGCAATTCAAACCAAAGTTTCTAAAAGAATTTTTTTAAGAATATAAGAGTAATAATTTTAAAATTCATATGAGTATATACCAAAGAAGGAACATAAAGTCAGGAAATCCTGTCATTAACTCCATGCTGAAGTATATTATAGAACCACATATTAAATAGTTGAACTTTTCAGAGGGACAGATCAGCAAAGCAGAAAATAAAGCAAAGTAACAGACAAAAAGAATACATGGAATTGAGCAGGTCAAATCAGTGAGGAAAGGATAATTACTCAACAAATAGTGCTGAGATAACTAGCAAACTATTTGGGGAAAAAAGGGTTAGAGCCTTACCTCATTACACACACCAAACTAAATTCCAGAAAGATTAAAGTATTAAAGGTAAAAAAGATGAAACTATAAAAGAGCTAGAAGAGAATATAAGTAAATAATTATGTAATTTTGTTGTAAAGTTGGCCTTTCTAAACACTAAAGGCAGAAATAATTAGGGGAAAAAAAGATTTTATTCTTTAAAAAATGTATAATCTTTTAAAAATATACAGAATAGAAAGGAAACTAGAGTGGCAAAAATTGCATCAATACATAATATATTAAGCTTAATAATTGTAACAGGTAAAGATCTCCAAATTACAATTTCAAATGGAGACAGAAGCTACAAATGGCCTATATGCTAAAGGAAAATGTTCTAATTAAATAACCAAGACATGTTATTTGCCTACCATTGTCCAAAGTTTAGTTAAAACAGGCAAGTAGGAATTCTCACTCACAGCTGTTGGGTAAAACATTTCTGAAGGACAATTTCATAACCAGTATAGACTTTAAAATGGATACATCCCTTGACCCAATATTTTTAGAGCTAAGAATTTATCCTCACGTAATTAATTACAAATATATGCTAAGATTTAACCACAAGTATACTCATCACAGCAGTTTTTACAATAGTGAAAATTAAATGGCCATGAATGGAGGAATGGGACAATAAGAAATAAAATATACAATGAAATACTATCAATCTCCAATGTGTGACACAAAACACTTGTAGATAAAAGAAAATATTAAAGATATAACCTGCTTTTCAAAAAGGTAATGAAACACTAGATATAATTCTTTTTAAAATATACGCTTGTGACTGCATGTCTACATGGGCCTACAAAAAAACTTGAAATGATAACAGGGTATTCTTTGAACGAAGATCATTTTTGCTCCTGTCTCTTTTTTGGTATTATACTAAGCAAATATCATTCAATTAGCTTATAGGACTCGTGGGACTAAAAATAATAATGACTTTCAAGGTGTATTGTAGAAAAAATATAATATTTCCTTGAAAAACTTTAATTAAAAAAATATATAGTTTAGCACCTTTGGTTGTCATTCATCCACTGTAACCCATGAACTCCAGTGTTTTTCCCTTCCTTCATATATCCCTTTTACTCCACACAGCCCACAGCAATTATACATTCCATGAGCTATTAGAGAACATTCTTTCTAGTGACTAATATCTTGAGTTTCTTACAACAGCTAACTCCAAAGAGCATTCAAATTAAGGAATTGTATCACCCCACGACCTCAGAGCACCTCCCTCTTCACACCCCAAAAGTCGACACCTGTAGAAGTCAAAACTGATACCTGGGGTTTTATATAAAGCTGTCACAGTACTGATCATTTATTTTCAGCATTTATCTCTTGTATACATGCTTCTTAGAAAATCAATTGAAAAAAAGAGAATGCCTTGGTTAAAAAAAAAGAAAAACTACTTTGTGTTTCATTCAATTCTTTGTCCACCTCAAAAGAGACAACTGACAAATCAACTCTCTAATCTATGCAATTTCTAAGTAAATGTAGGACTAGAGAAAATTCTTTGATCTTTTATTGATTTTTTTTTTTAATTCTGTTTCTCTGCTCTCTACAGCTTGCAATAGAAAGATTAGTCACTGGTGCAAAACTTACTATAGAAGAATTAATAAACTCAGCACAATACTTTTTGAAGAATGAATACTCAAAAAATGTCACTGATTTTGAAGGTGATAGTTATACTGTATAATGACTACAAAGGCCTTGTTGATGAGCCATGTGAGTTTCACTCTTTCAGAATCAAGATAAAAATATCTTCTGGGGAATTCCTTTCCAGTTGTTTGGACTCTACACTTTCACTGTCAAGGACCCAGGTTCAATCCCTGGTGGGGAATGAAGATCCCACAAGCTGAGAGGTGTGGCCAAAATCAGTCAATAAATCTTTCCCCTATCTTAATATACATATATGTACATATTACATATATATGTGTACATATGCATGTGTGTGTGTGTCTTCTGAAGTTAGTTGCTTTTAAAATATTCTTATTCTTTTTTAGGACAGAGATGTGGAAAAAAGACTGGAAAAAGGAAAAGACGACATTGAGTATGAAATGGAGACAAATGACATATACCCAGATTTCTCTGATCAAAATGCCACAGATTACACCAATAATCTTCGTGGTTCACCTCAACTACAACTTACTTTAGCCCAGGAAATTTCTGTATCCAAATCACCAAGCAAAGTTTCTGAAGTGGATTTCTGTACCAATTCTGTTTCGGTAACAGAAAGCCATTCAGAGAGAGAAGCAGCCTCTTTCTTCATTTTCCGAGCCAACTGGGATGCTCTTTCCAGATCCTGTTTTCCCTCTGTCACCTTAAAAAAAAGCACGAGAGAGATGAATATGGGTGGAAACAAATGTGAACTAAAGATCCACACAGATTCATAGTTAACCCCCAAGACATACCTAACCTTTATCTCTGAAACCTAGAATCACTCCATTCTTGCATTTCTGCAGGAAGAAATGCAATATACTGTAGTGGCTAAGTGTCAGGCAACCCTGTTCTACCACTTAACTTCCTAAGTGACCCTGGTAGAGATATAGCCCTCAGAAGGTTGTTATGAGTTTTTAATGAGGAAAACATATACACAAAGGTCTTGCCCCAGTCCCTTCAAGAAGGAATATCATCTTTCATCATTTTGAGCAGAAGATGTCTTAAAATCCTCTCAAAGAGGGATTCTGTTTAAAAAACAAACACACATCAACCTGAGGGAGAAATAGCAAGATTTTTTACAATCAGACGTTTCACAATTAACTGCTTAATTTAAAATACATTAAATGGCTACGGAATACAAACTTTTATTACTATTTTGTTCTTACTGTTGTTGATAGAAAGCAAAATGAACTTAACTGACATTTCCCAGCCTCTCGTATTATACTAATGAATCTACACATGTTACACAATAAACCCCTGTGATCAGCACTATTGTTTCCACTTAACAGAACAGGACAGTGAAGCTTAAAAAGGGTAAGGCCATGAGCAGAGCGGCATGATCATGAGACTGAGCCTGGTCTGACCACTGGCATTGCACGATGGTACATTCGGACTAAAATGATTCACAACCTAATGCTGAGCTGACACTTCAAAGGATGTCAAACACAATATATACACGAAAACATGTTCCTCCTTTTATGAGCTTGCATGTATAGACAATAATATTATAAGTAATAGAGTGAAATGTCATGTATGGGATGAAATTTTTTAGATGATATAAAATAATATAAACTTTCTTAGACATAGAAATCAAATTTTCTTAGTAAGTAAAATGGGATTGCATTTTTTACTCATCCTATAAGTTTATTTTTACTCTTGCATGTCTCAAAGATTGATTATTATTCAATTCCTTCTTAAAAGTGAAATTTTTTTCCTATGGAGTTTAATTACAATTTATGACTCTAAATTAATAGCACCTCAAGGCAGACTTCAGGAGAAAAATATTTGATTATATTAAAAGATATTATGATACTTATCTGACTGACAAGCCCAGGCAACTATACAACCATCATAAAACTTAATGCTACCAAAGATTTTGGTATACCAGGAAGAAAATAATTTACAGTTCAGCTCATAACAATTTACACTCTCTTCAGCTGATCTAATCAATACATTTTAAGATGTACTGCATATTAAATTAAGCAGGGTCAAGTTGTAACTCTTTTACCTAATCATTTATCCCTTCTCTCTCCTGGATATGCAAACATTCCTTCCCAATAGGATCATTCCCACCAAGGATGAAACATATTCAAGCATGTCTGTCTATCTCTCTCTCTCACACACACACACACACACACAAAAATTTCCTCCTTTGGCCCCCTCTTCCCTCCCTCTCTCCTACCTTTCCCATACAAATTCTCAAAACCATTTGTCATCCCCCATACAGTGTTCAAGCCATGACAGTCTGGCTTCTACCTCCACCATTCCACAGAAATCATCTTTGCTAAGCTCAGTGACGACCCCAATGGCAAAAATCTAATGTATGCTTTTAAGTGGATGCCTTGTTTTTAATATTTCAGTAATATTCCAAACAAAAATCTACACTCATTCTCCAAATACCCTCCTTCCTTCAGCTTCCCAGACCAAGCACGTTCCTGGTATACTACCACTTCTTACCACTGTTTTATATGTAGTTTCTTATGCATATAAAATATATGGTAGCACAATGTGCATTTTTAAGGTGTATACTGTAACCATTTTATGCACATATACATTGTGAAATGAGTACCACAGTTAATTAACATATCCATCATTACATAGTTACCTGTTTCTGTGGTAGATCTTAAGTAGATCTTAAGATCTACTTTCTTAGCAGGTGTCAAGTTTGCAGTTATGGAAAACAACATGGAAGGCCCTCAAAAAATTTAAAAAAGAACTACTACTATATCATTCAGCAATCCTACTCCTGGTATACAACAAAGGAAATGAAATCATTATTTTAAGGAGATATCTGCATTCCCATATTCACTGCAGCATTATTCACAATAGCCACTGATAAATACATTTATTTATCAGATAAAGAAATGTGGTATACATACACACACACATACATACATACATATTTTAGTCTATTTTACAAGCTCACCTTCTTCAAATATCCTCCTAAGTGATGTAATCCCTCAAAACTTACTTAATTCAGGACCTTTTCTTTTTTCACTATTGATATATCCTCTCCCTAGGCAATGTCATCATCACTGAAAATTTTAATTATCACCTCTATGCATATGACTCATAAAATTTATATCTTCATCTCAGATATATTCTCCAGACTTGAATAACTGTGTGAATATCTGACATACACAATTAACTCTCGCAAAGACACTTAAAATGTCAACATATCCAATACATGTTTATGATTTTTCACGCTTCTGCCTTTAGGTATCCCATCCCAATGATGGCACCATGATCTTCCACATAATCAAGCCAGAAACCCAGGAGTCTCCTTCATCTCTCTCCCGCATCTCTACATCAAATACTCTACGAATTCCTGCTCACTTTCCATCCTAAATGTCTATTAAAAAACTCTGTTCATACTATCTCCAATGTTCCACCCTAGTTCAAAACACCATCATTTCTCGCTAAGAGCATGACAATGACGTCCTAACTGGTCTTCTTACATCCATGCTTGCCTGTCTGCAATGCACCCTCCAAACTGCACTGAGTGACCTTTTAGAAAAACATATCTGAGCATGTTCTCTCCCTGCTAAAGCCTGGCAATAACTGCTCATTACTCCAGAGACAGTGATTAAAATCTTTATCACAAACTCGAAGACACCGGTAGGATCCAGTATCACCACATCTGTCCAACACCTTGTTCCCACACTTATTCTCTCTGCTTTAGCCACACAAATGTACCACGCTGCCTCTTGTCACAGACCTTTATACATGATGTTCCATCAGCCTCAAAAATTCTTCCACTGATTTCACCCTGGCTACTACGACTCATCCTTCGGATCTCAGCTTATGCACCACTTGCTCAGGGAAGCTTTCCTAACCCAGACTGGATCAAATCCCTCTTTACACACATATACAGTGCCACATATATTCTTAGTGACACTTTAGGCCGATAATTTGACATTACTTTGTATGACTACTTGATTAAAGTTATTTTCTTCTATTTCTCACAGTTCCACTTGGTAGAGATAACATGTTTTTGTTCATAACTGTATCTCTAACTGCCTGTGAAACTCCTCATATACATTAAAGTCTCAGTTGTGTTGAGTGAGAAAACGACTTAACTCTAAAGCCATAATCACAGAAATTTGGTGTAAAAACCAGCCACACTGTTACCATTTATAAAATGCCCTGTCAATTAATAAATACAGTGAAAGTGAAAGTCGCTCAGTCTTGTCCAACTCTTTGTGACCCTTTGGACTATATAGTCCATAGAATTTTCCAGAATTCTGGGGTGGGTAGCTGTTCCCTTCTCCAGGGGATCTTCCCAACCCAGAAATTGAACCCAGATCTCTCTTACTGCAGGCAGATTCTTTACCATCTGAGCCACCACGAAGGCCCAAATAATACAGTAATATTTCACAAATAACTTCAGCTGTATAATATAAAAAGAAGCTCTTACCACAGGTGTTCCAGATGTGCAAAGTATCAAAAATGGTATACAGTGTATCATATCAGTAATCTAATCTTGCAGAAGTGAAATCCAAATTGCCCAGGAAATGTGTGACTGATAGTAATCTCAAAGTGATCAAAAAATTTCAGCTTGTATTCTCTGGGCTTGTGTAGAAACTTGGTTAATATTTAATAACCACAGAAGGGTCTAATATATTATCTAACACAGCTTTTCAATATTAATGAGAATATTTCACTTCATTTGTTTCTGTGCTTTATCTCGTTTTTGCTTGTCTGGTTTCAGGGCAGAGATTCTCAATAAGAGAAGACGTTAAGCTTAATGGATCCAGTCAGTCATTCACAATAAAGGGCCTAACAACTTCCCCACAAATTCACTGAAATGTCCAAATTATAGATGTTTCTGGACAGGATTTTAAATCCTGCTGGATTAATGTGAAGTTCCTAATACTATTTATTAGAGTACTAATGTTTTTAACATTTCTCAATGGATTGTTCAATCTAGAAATCCAAGGACCAATAACCTGTGTTTATACAGAGACTATTACTTGTGGAGTTCCCTCACAACAACTTATGCAATGTCTGTAGCCTTTAAAAATGTAGAAATTAGTCTGGATTGGAAGGACTGATGCTAAAGCTGAAACTTCAATACTTTGGCCACCTCATGCGACGAGTTGAATCACTGGAAAAGACTCTGATGCTGGGAGGGATTGAGGGCAGGAGGAGAAGGGGACGACAGAGGATGAGATGGCTGGATGGCATCACCAACTCAATGGACATGAGTTTGAGTGAACTCCGGGAGTTGGTGATGGACAGGGAGGCCTGGCGTGCTGTGATTCATGGGGTCGCAAAGAGTTGGACACGACTGAGTGACTGAACTGAACTGAACTGAAATATTAAAAATACATTTCTATGTAACTATTCATCATTTTAATAGCAACATACTCTGTGAAAAGGCAAAAAGATATGATACTGAAAGATGAAGCCCACAGGTCAGTAGGTGTCTATATCGTCTATAAGGTGTCTATAAGGTCAATATGCTACTGGAGGAGAGGGGAGAAACAGCTCCAGAAGGAATGAAGAAACTAAGCCAAAGCAAAAACAATGCTCAGTTTTGGATATGACTCGTGGTGGAAGCAAAGTCCAATACTATAAAGAAAAATATTGCATAGGAACCTGGAATGTTAGGTCCATGAATCAAGGTAAATTGGAAGTGGTCAAACAGAAGATGGCAAGAGTGAAATCAACATTTTAGGAATCAGTGAACTAAAATGGACAGGAATGGGTGAATTTAATTCAGATGACCATTATAACTACTACAAAGCGATGTTTTTTCCAGCAGTCATGTATGGATGTGAAAGTTTAACTATAAAGAAAGCTGAGTGCCAAAGAATTGATGCTTTTGAACTGTGGTGTTGGAGGAGACTCTTGAGAGTCTCTTGGACTGCAAGGAGATCCAACCAGTCCATCCTAAAAGAAATCAGTCCTGAATATTCATTGGAAGGACTGATGCTGAAGCTGAAACTCCAATACTTTGGCCACCTGACATGAAGAACTAACTTACTGGAAAAAACCCTGATGCTGGGATAGATTGAAGGCTGTAGGAGAAGGGGCCAACAGAGGATGAGATGGTTGGATGGCATCACCGACTTGATGGGCATGAGTTTGAGCAAGCTCCAGGAGCTGCTGGGAAGCCTGGCATGCTGCACTCCATGGGGTCACAAAGAGTCAGACATGACTGAGTGACTGAACTGAACTGAACTGTAGGCAAGAATCCCTCAGAAGAAATGGAGTGGCCCTCGTAGTCAACACACACTTTTAAAGATATATAATAAAAATTACTGGAATAAATGGAAACATGTATTATTGATGCCATAAAATTCAAATAAGTATTCTCCCAGAAGTAAAATTTTAGAATACATAAATGAGGGAGACAGAAGGGGCAGTGCACCTGCCCTGCTCACCTGAGCACCCAGGTCATTGTAGAGAACCTTCAGAGAAGTCAGCTGCTCATCCATCCCCTTAGGGTTGTCGGTTTGCTGCTTCTGGACAATGTGCCTTCCTGTTTTGATTACAGTCTCCACTTCAAGCTTGACTTCACTCAAAATTTTATAGAGTTTCTTAAAAACAAAGCCAGACAAATTTTACATATTAGTGAAAATGTGCTAACTGGAACCATTTCAGAACATGGATGACAAAGATTGACAGCTAAGAACTAACCATGGAGATCAAAGGGCTTTATCTCTCTCAGATCTGGTTCAAAGAATGAGTAAGATGAAATCAAGGTTGTAATAATTTTTTAAATTCAGATGAGAAAATACACTCAAAGAGATTATACTTGTCTTATTAAAAAAAGACTCAAACATATCTTAAAGGCTTAGGAAAGTACGTGATAATATGAACATTTTTCCTACAAAAAATGGGAGAACATCAGGACTAAAAATTGAACATCTAACATTTTTTAAAATTACATTTTTCAAAATCCTAAATGCCATTACTAGAAAAAAAGTTAATGCTGTCTATTTCTGGCTGTGGAAATTTGGAAGTATTAAGATTCAATTTTTTCTTACAGTTCTCTGAAGTACAAAGTCTACCACAATGAGCACATGTTAGTTATATAACGAAAAGACATATAAAAGTTCCATACATCAGTATGTATATGACCATAGGAAGCTGAAGTTATATAGGGCAAATTCAGAGATGCCCTCATCCTCATTACTTTGAAAAGCTTTATCCTGGGCAGGTTCTCTTATCTCCATTCATCATAGTGTTGACCCGAAACACCTCACGTGGCATGGTCACACAGTAACAGGCCACTGGACTAGAGGACACAGAGTAAAGGACAGTGCTTGCTTCGGTGATCTCTGTATCTCGGTAAATACATATGTACATTCATACACGCATATGCACACATACTGTGTATAAAAATTCATCCTATCTGTTCATCCTTCCATTCATCCCAGTTTTTAAGTAATCAATCTTCAGTATGCAACAGACATGTGGAGATCACAGTTTTGAAAAGCATAAAGAACTCTTCCCAGACTTTTCTTAACGTGTGTCACCTTCAGTTTTCTCATGATTCTTCTCACGCAGAACACTAATTCTAAGACTGGGAATACTCAGGCACGTGATCTTTAATTTTCTGTGCAACTGAATTTTAAAGTTCAAAACTAAAAGAGTAATAAAGTCTTTTAAATAATTTTTTCTTTTACATCTTAATTTTACATTTAAAATTGTATTTTCCTAGAGAATGATTTTTATGCTACGATATTACTGACATCCATTCTAAGTACAATTTCTTCTGTCACACTTTAAGCTTAAACTTTATAAATTAATATTTAAAATTTTACTTTCCTGGAGAATGAATTTGCTGTACATTGCAATATTCCTGACATTCATTCTAAGTATGGTTCTTCTGGTAGTGGTTTAGTTACTAAGTTGTGTCCTACTCTTGCGACCTCATGGACTATAGCCTGCCAAACTCCTCTATCCACGGGATTCTCCAGGCAGGAATACTGGAATGGGTTGCCATGTTCTGGTTCTTCTAGCTAACTCAAATTTATCCTTTAAAATTTAGCTGGTTAGTCACATTCTGTCGAAGCCTTCCCTAACTTCATACTGTGATTAAGGTATGTTTTCTTCTTGTTTTTAAATCGTGTTATATGCATGTCTATTCTACTTTCCTTATCTCATTACACTGCACTAATTGATTTTAATCTCTGCTGGCTCTCTCTCCTATCTCTTCTAATTTCCTAGGAGGAAAGGACCACACTTCTAATTTTCTAACCTATTTTTCATCATTTATCCCTATTCTTAGCACATTTTAGACTAACAATAATTGAACAAACCATGTACATAAGCACTAAATGAAGCCATATTCAGTTCAGTTCAGTCACTCAGTCGTGTCTGACTCTTTGCAACCCCATGAACCGCAGCACGCCAGGCCTTCCTGTCCATCACCAACTCCCGGAGTTTACCCAAACCCATGTCCATTGAGTTGGTGATGCCATCCAACCATCTCATCCTCTGTTGTCCCCTTCTCTTGCCTTCAATCTTTCCCAACCATATTAGCAACAGGAAAACCCATTGGACACATTAACCACAAAGTGGCCTCACCATACACTTGTCCAAGTGGGTCTGTATGACATCAGCGTCCACATCCCTCACGTCCAGAACATGAAGCTCTGCTTTCACACCATCGAGCACACGCTTGCAGTCAAGCATGCGCTGTTCAAAGTTGGCAGGCTTCTGGAAAAGCTGGAACTTTGTGGACACCTCTCGAAGTTTCCTCTGTTGGCAGAAATGAAAACAATAATTCACATTAGAATGATAATCTCTCTCAGCAGAGAATATCAGCATAACACATACTTCGAGAAGTGGTAGAATAAACTAGCAATAAAAACATTCCTTAACGGAAATCTGTGAGGTTGCCTGATCATCTTAGGGAACGGTACAGCTCAGTGTCATGAATTCCTTGACACTCAGGGTCTAAATCTGAAATATAATGAAAGGCTAAGCTAGCCTCACTGGAATGAAAACCACAGTAATTTTCTCACCTGTCTGAAAAACACAGCTCAGAAACCTAGAATTCATAATGCCCTTCAACACAAGCTCAAAGGGAAAGTCAGTCTGCTTCTTCCATCACAGGGCTAAGTTGTACTGTGTCCCGTGCACTCAGCCTGCCCAGTGTACCAGCCCCACCAGTCCCAATGTAGTGCATGCATGTAGTCATGTTCAACTCTCTGAAACCCCGTGGACTGTAGCCCGCCAGGCTCCTCTGTCCATGAAATTTTCCAGGCAAGCATACTGGAGTGGGTTGCCATTTCCTTCTCCAGGGTGTCTTCCCAACCCAGGGATCACACTCATGTCTCCTGCGTCTCTTGCATTGGCAGGCAGATTCTTTACCACCAAGCCTTCGGGGAAGCCTATACTGATGGAGGTTCTGTGTCAATGGAAAGACCTATACCAAGGGAACTTCTAAATCGACATTGCTCTGTCTTCTCAGCTCAACTAGAAAATTCAGATCCAATAGTTGCCACTCAAACAATTTGTTTCTGCTGCCCACCTTAGGACGCAGTGTGCCTTCAACACATCACTCCCAGCCCCTTCTTCACATCACAGAGAAGACCAAAGGCATCCGAGTCATCAGCTCTTTTTCTTTTTATGCCCAACACACCGAGAAGTACAAGGAAGCTGCTTTCCCTCCTCACCTGCAGCACATCCATCTGATTTCCTCCCCTGGCAGTCCGGCCCTCTGGGGAGGTCTGGGGTGGAGACCGTGGACTTCTTCTCAACTCCTCTAGAGTCAGCTCATGGGCTGAGATCTCTGCTTGGATTTTCTACAGAGAGATTAGAAAAGGGAGAGAATGTCGTTTTTAAGTTTCATAGAGTCATACAACAGATAAAAACACGCTCTGATACAAGCTTTAATCAGCGTGCAGCATAATACTAATGTGTGTGTGTGCCCAGTCGCTCAGTGGTGTCTGACTGTTTGCAACGCTATGGACTGTAACCTGCCAGGTTCTGCTGCCCATGGGATTTTCCAGGCAAGAATACTGGAATGGGCTGCCATTTCCTCCTCCAGGATAATAACAATATGGCCACCCATATTGCAGGACTCTGTGCATGGTGCATGAAGGTCTTTGCACTGGTCATTTCGAATGCTCACCACTTATTTACAAAGACAGAATTTTCCCAATTTCATAGCTAAGAAAATTAGAATTTTTAAATGGTGACCATTCACTAGGACCTCACAGAAAAACTATGAGAACCCCCAAACCCACATGCTGCCCTGTAAGTAAGGTCAGCCTCTCTCATTGACTCTGGGTTGAATGGCGGCAGGGCTGGTTCCCATGCAGGTGAGATAATTACAGATGCCCATTTTATGACCGGAACACCCATGACACATCCATGGCAGTACCTGGGCTTCTTGAGGAACTTGGAAGGCATCCACCCTGTCAGTCAAGTACGTTGTGAGCTGCTTGTCCAGCTCCCCTAAGCTCTCCTGCAAGACCTGAAGCATGTGGTCAGTTTCCCGCAGGACCTGGAGTTGCTTTTCCAAAGAAATCTGCTTGCTCTCTGCCTACAGGAGAGGAAAAGTAATCATTAGTCTCTCAGCACAAATAGAAATGGTCGAATATAAGAAAACCCTTATGTTCTAACCACCAAGAAAAGGAGCAAACCATAAAAGCACTACTTCAAGACTTTGGCCTGCACTATAAATAACTGTCCTTCTAATACCTTATGCATCTTACAGGAAATTACTTCTTTCTATATATATAACATGACAAAATAGGAAAATGCTTTTGCGGGCACTGTGTTAAGTGAAATAAGTCAAAGGGTAAAGGACAAATACTGTATGACCTCACTTATATGGGGAATCTAAAAAATAACAAAAACAAGAAAAAAAACAAAACAAACAAAAAGCAACACCAAGCTAATAGGAACAGAGAATTGGTGGTTGCTAGAGGCTGGGGACAGGGAGTAGGCAAAAAGGGTGACGAGGGTCAAAAGTTACAAGCTTCTAGTTATAAATATATCAATCATGCCGAAGTGATGTAAAGCATGATGGTTGTAGTTAACAATACTGCATTGAGAGATTAGATCTCAGAAGTCCTCATATTGTAACTATGTATCATACCAGAGGTTAAGTAGTCTTATACTGGTAATTAATTTCTAATGTATACAAAAATCAGATCATTATGTTGTACACCTGAAATTAATAAATGTCATATATCAATTATACCTCAATATAAAAGGGAAAAATATAAAGATTTCTTATGTAATGTACTAAAATAAAGGAAAAAATAAAAGTATATCATTTATTACACATTTAGGGCATTTTTAGGGCTCAATAAAAAGCCTATAAACAAAAGTATAAAATATAACAGAATGTCTATAAACAGGGTGAATACATAAATCTCTATTTTTCCAAAGTTTAAAAAAGTTCTACAGATGTGCATAGTGTCAAACCACTATATGTTGTACTTTGGGGTTAACTTTGAAACTATTCATGATCTAATCATCAACAGTTACTTTTTACTATGTGTCTAAAAACTTCTAATACCCACTTGCTGCTGCTGCTGCTACTGCTAAGTCGCTTCAGTCGTGTCCGACTCTGTGCGACCCCATAGACGGCAGCCTACCAGGCTCCGCCATCCCTGGGATTCTCCAGGCAAGAACACCGGAGTGGGTTGCCATTTTCTTCTCCAATGTGTGAAAGTGAAAAGTGAAAGTGAAGTCGCTCAGTCCTGTCCGACTAGTAGCGACCCCATGGACTGTAGCCCACCAGGCTCCTCCATCCATGGGATTTTCTAGGCAAGAGTAGTGGAGTGGTTTGCCATTGCCTTCTCCAAATACCCACTTATCCCTTCTATAAAAACAGTCTCCTTTCTTTGTTTACTGATATGAACATGCATGTTTGATACATTCTGAGTATATATCTAAGAGACAATGAATGGTTCTAATGTTTACTAGGATAAAATGAGTTATTATTTTTATATACAACTATGGCTGGATGGTATCACCAACTCTGTGGACATGAGTTTGAGTGAACTCAGGGAATTGGTGATGGATAGGGAGGCCTGGCATGCTGTGATTCATGGGGTCGCGGAGAGTCGGACACGACTGAGCGACTGAACTGAACTGAACTGATAATATAATGCTTAAAGAAAATTAAATAGTTCACAAGTAGCAACAATCTCAAAATTAAAATCTTTTTAATCATCAAGTTCTGCCTGCCTTATAAAGTCTGCTCCTCCCCACTGAGTATTTCAATGTCCTCAGCACCCCCACTGGTTACCAATTTTTTCCCTTGGTATAAGTTTTTGAGGTCAGCTCTATTTAACCAGCACTCAAGCATGGCTCCATTCTTACCAGATGACTGAGGTCTTCATATCGACTATTGAAAGCCTCCAGTTTCTCACTGATTATGTCATCAAGGATTCCTCCATCAATCAGAGTCTGGCCAAGTTCCCGAATCTGGGTGCGATTGTCTGCTGGATGTCGCAAAACAGATTCTAAAGACTGGACAGGGACAGAGAAAAAAAACAATGCATTTACCAAGGCAAAATATATCAATGATTCTAAAATTGTTCACTTTTTTAAGACCAGCACTATATGATATCACATATATGCAGAATCTTAAGAAAGTCAAATTCATGGAAACAGGCACTTGCGGGGGGTGTGGAGGAAATGGGGAGATGTTGGCCAAAGGGTAAACATTTCCAACAATAAAACGAATAAATTCTGGGTGTGTGATATATAGCATGGTGATTATAGTTAACAATACTGTATAATATATTTGAAAGTTGCTGCGAGTAGATCTTAAAGGTTTTCACCACAAAAAATAAACAGCAATTATGTAAAGCAATAGAGATTTAACTAACCCTGTGTTGTGGTAATCATTTTTCAATACATGAGTGTATCAAGTCAATCCACTGTACATCTTAAACTTACACAATATTATATGCCAATTGTTATCTCAATAAAATTGGAAGCAAAAACAAAATTGCTCATTTTTTAAACAACTAATTCTGCCTTCTAGAAATCTATCAAAGGAACAAGATCATAAATAATTAGATAAAATAAATAAAACTGAGAATTGCACATGAATGATGATATGATAAATCCACAAAAAATAATTTCAAAAATTATTAATTACTAATTATTAATTACATAGAGAAATGTTCAAAAACAATTATTATACAAATAGCATTATTTCAAACTGTTATTAATTACATTATTAAAAATAGGCTCTTATTTTTCTGCAACATATAAAAATGCAAGGCACTGTTTTATACACACACACATATATATACATGTGTGTGTGTTAGTCACTCAGTTGTGTCTGACTCTTTGTAACCCCGTGGACTATAGTTCAACAGGCTCCTCTGTCCATGGAATTCTCCAGGCAAGGACACTGGAGTGGGTTGCCATCTTCTTCTCCAATACACACACACACACACACACACACACACACACACACACATAAATCTAATCATAGGGCTAAATACTATTTTCATATTACAGATGGGAAAACTGAAGCTCAGAGATATTAATTTGCCAATATACACACAGTAAAAAGAAGAGCTAAGATTCCAACTTGGCTCCTAAGCGCCAAAGCCTTTGATCCCATCACTAAAAGCACTACCTTTCAGCATGTAGATGTAAATATAATAAGAAAAATAATTCCAAAGAAGTACACTAAAATGTTTTAAAGTGTTATCTTAGACTTGACTTTATACTTTTCTCCATGTTCCATATTTTTAGAATGTATGTTTTAACTCTCACGTTAGGAAAGTATGTGTTTTTAAAATAAGCTTTGATATATTTTTTTAATACATTCAGTCTCTGATTCTGAGACTTTATCTGAGAAATGGCATCTTCTCTCCAGCAGAGAATGTGGTTCCTAGAATTTAGATACCATATCTGACCTATTTCTGACCTTTAATCCAGAAAGCGAAAGTGACATCATTCAGTCATGTCCAACTCTTTGCCACACCATGGACTATAGCCTAAGATTCCACTGTCCAAGGGATTTTCCAGGCAAGAATAGAGGCTCCTACCTCCAGGGCTTCGTTGACAGCTTCTGTCTTCTCAGGCAGGGCTTCTGTGCTCTTCATGCGCTCTTCCAAAGTGTTTAGCCAGGCGGTCTCAAGATCCAAATAGTGAAGCAGTTCAATCCAACAAGACCATACCTCCTAAAATAGGTGGGAAAAAGTTAGACAAGACACGAAGCCATTTAGAGATACAGTGCATCTCTACGACTGCACAATGTCTCTAATCAAGAATAATTTCATTTAGATACAAGTATCAACGGGCGTTGAGAAACTGATGAAGCTGGAATTTCAAATAAGTAGAATAAAATCAAATTCTTCAATTAATTGTATTAGACCAGTTAGAGGGAAAGTAAGTCAGTCCCTCAGTCGTGTCCGACTCTTTGTGACTGCATCAACTAGCGTGCCAGGCTCTTCTGTCCATGGAATATTCCAGGCAAGTATAGTGGAGAGGGTAGCCTTTTCCTTCTCCAGGGAATCTTCCAGACCCAGGGATCAAACCCGAGTCTCCTGCATTGCTAGCAGATTCTTTACCATCTGAGCTACAAGGGTAGCCCAAATGGAGGAAGGTGGGAGGCAAAGAGCAATAAGCAGCCTCATCTTTTTACCCTAAGATAAATTCCAAGTGTCTGTTTAAATGCCAAAAATAAAATTATGTAATTAGTAGAAGAAGCCAGGAGGGAAAAATTATTATGGTTTTTATTAATAAAAAGTTAAAAAAAAATACTCAGACTTTTAACTCTTTTTAACAACTATATAGGAAATTGGAATTCCCTGGAGACCACCCTACTCCTATATAAACCTTTTCCAACTTTTTTCTAAATTCATATGAATGTGTCTGTATATGAAAAGAACCATATTTATCCAAATTGGAGTTTTACTATGCTTACTATACTAGCTGCTTCCCAGGTGGCTCAGTGGTAAAGAATCCACCTGCCAATGCATGGGACCTAAGAGATATGGGTTTCATCCCTGGGTCAGGAAGATCCCCTAGAGAAGGAAATGGCAACCCACTCCAGTATTCTTGCCTGGGAAATCCCATGGACAGGGGAGCCAGGTGAGCTATAGTCCATGGGGGTCACAAGAGTTGGACACAACTTAGTTACTAAACAGCAACGGCAATTCTATTAGTTGGGATTGACTTACTCCCTATTCCTATGGGGAGTTGGGTGTAAGAGTGTGAATTTTCCCCCAGTTCCTAAGAGTAAAATTACGGGAGGAACATGCCCCTTAGAAGAGCCTATCAGACTGACAAATTTATGAGACAGAGCTCAGCATGGAGCTTCCTGCACTGATCCTCTTTCAGACCCATTGAGAGAGGACACGTTATAGCATGAATTCCATATGAGATATACTTACCATGTCAGGGGTATACCTGTCATGGGTATATCTTACCATGTCAGCCAATTTTCCTATAAAAGGCCAGATAGTAAATATTTTAGGTTTTACAGACCACATTTGGTCTCTGTCACAGATTCTTCTTCGTTTATTCTGTTGTTTTGTTTTGTCTTTAACGACACTTTTAAAATATGCAAACAATTTTTAGCTCCTGGGCCACAGAAAAACAGCCACAAAACAGATTTGACCTTTAGGCTATAATCTGCCAACTCCTGGCTAAGACTGGAAGGGAAAAGGTTTCTTGGCCCCCAAATTTCTATAGGCAGGAAGCAGGCTGAGAGATCTACTCAGCTGAGGGACTACTCTGGTGGTCTAGTAGCTAAGGGGGTCCTGGGTTCGATCTCTGGTCAGGGAACTAGATCCCACATGCAGCAATTAAGAGTTCTCGTGCCACAACTACAGACCCTGCATGCTGTAACTAAGACCTGGCACAGCCAAATAACTAAATATTTAAAAAGAAAGAAAGAAATCTGCTGTAGAAAAGTCATAAAACGGGTGGAGAGACCTGGAGGAGGAGAAGCCATCAGGAAACTTCCAGCTGAGCTCCCACTTGAATGCAGCAGTGACCTGAGTGGAATATCCATAAACCACACGGAGCAGAAGAGCCACCCAGATCAGCCAAATCATCCCTCAAAACCATAAAAATTAATAAATGGTTGCTTTTGCAACCTATTATATTTGGGGGAGCTTTGTTACGCAGCCATGAATAACTGAAACATGAGAGTATACACTAAACATAAAAACACATTTGGGGAAATTAAACACCATCTTCTGGGTAACAGTTACTTCAAGAGAGGGATAAGAGATGGGATGAGATGGGAAAAAAGGGAACAGGTTCTGTAATGCCAATGCATTCTATTTTAAAATCAAGATCCGGAAAAATATGGGAAAATGTTAACATTAGCTATATCTGAGAGACATACTTATAGGTGTTAGTAATATCATCTGTACTCTTCAATAATTTTGTAATACTTCATAATTTTAAACACTTTAAAGGAATATAGAAATAACCAAGGTAATAAAGTTAGACTCTTCAGAAGAAAGGCATCCTTACTCTCATTTAGAAATTTGGGCTGTTTCTACCCAAGGTCCATAATTCTGAGGGCTTGCATTGAAATCTCTTTCTTCTTGTCACTTTTCCGTTCAAAGATACCAAGGTGTATCTTTACACTTTTCACTTTTCATCTTTTACACTTTTCCTTTATTCTCTTAAACTAATTCTCTCAAATTAATTCCAAAATAATTCTAAAAGTAATTCTCAAAGCAATACGAAAACCTTGAAATATTTCATTCTTCATTCTCAAACTGTCACCTCTGGGTGATAAAGGCACCGTGAAGAAATGACAGAATTCTTTCATTAGTTTGGATACCCTGGGACCCTACTATTTAAACATATGATGAGTAGCTATTTTGGTTATAAATAAACAGGAAAACAAAGAAATAAAAGCAAAACTATGGGTGGTTAGGACAGAAAAGACAAGACTGTAGTAGAATTCAATTCCAGGATCATCCAGTGGGACTTAAGATTAGCCATACCTAATGGTACATACAAATTCACAGAATTTTAAATTCTCAGATAAGTAACCTCAGGTGTTTCATATTAGACAACATCTTAATATTAAAGAATGAGGTAGCGTTTGACTTGTAGCTTCCTTACTGTGATTTGTAATCCAAATTACACACAATTTATCTTAGCACAGGTCTTCCCTGGTGGCTCAGACACTAAAGAATCCGCCTGCAATGTGGAAGACCTGGGTTCAGTCCCTGGGTTCAGAAGATCCTCTGGAGGAGGGCATGGCAACCCATTCCAGTATTCTTGCCTGGAGAATTCCACGGACAGAGGAGACTGGCGGGCTACAGTCCACGGGGTCACAAAGAGCCGGACACAAGTGAGCCACAAAGCACACAGCACGCATCTCAGCACAAACGAGATTCAGCATGAGTGACTAACAAGTGAATTTACTTTATAGATTGCAATTGTCAGTGACATTTTAGGATTTATCACAATATAGTCATTTGTTTTATGTTGAACTGAACTTAAATTGCTATAAATTTAAGAGCTTCTTAAGTCTTTTCAATGAGCTGTAATAAAAGTCACACATATAAAAACAAATGAGCAAACACTTAATATTAAAAAAAAAAAATTCACAGAATCATCTCCATCTTAAACCCAATGGCCAGAATACAGGAAATGGTCCAGCAAAATACCAGCACATTCAAGTTAGTGTTTCTTTCACTCTAAGTAAAACCTATAATTTTAGTTCTCAGTTACTCAGTCACATCCAACTCTTTGAGACCCCATGGACTGCAGCCTGCTAGGCTCCTCTGTCCACGGAATTTTCCAGTCAAGTAACCTGGAGTGGGTTGATTTTCCTGCTCCGGGGATCTTCCCGACTCAGGGATTGAACCAGCCTCTACTAAACTGGCAGGCAGATTCTTTACCACTGTACCATCTGGAAAGCAAAGGTCTTCACCACCTATCTATAATTTCTTTTAATAAAATATAAGTGGGAAGGTATAACATTAAGTATTACACTATCATTCTGGAATTTTAAAATGACACAGGTACACATTTTTAACAATTTCACATATTAAGCAGATACAAAATGTAATTTCCAAAAAATATTTTTAAAATTAACCTCTGAAATTTTTGGCTTATAAAAATAACCTTAAATGCAGGATGTCAAGAAGTTTAAATAACTATTATGATGGTCAGCCACATATAAGCCACATTTCTTTCAAGTCTAAAGTACCTCTCCTAAGAACTAGGCTAATGGTTGATTCTTCATTTATAAATTTAGACACCATTGTAAAAAAGAAACCTCAGTTCATCTCTGTGTACTACCAGGCAAAAAAAAGAGAAAGAACTCACTGCACATTGTTTTAGAATTTCAGAATGGGAACAGACCCTACAGATTGTCGGTATTATGAAAACCTTGCTTTCACATATAGTCAATGTCTAAAGCTAAGAAGTAACTTTTCCAAGAACCTTCTACCAACTGCAGTCAGATCCTTATATCCAATTTTCTTTTCTCTCTGTTTCATTTTTATTAACCTATTACCTAAATTATCATCTACTAATATATTGTAACTATTATTATCTCCAATCATTATCTCAATCATTAAAGAACTACTTTTATGATACAGTATTTGAAAAGAAAAATGGAGGTTTTTTTCCCCAAGATATGGAAACAACCAGTACATTACAGAGTTTGAATCTCAGAAAGGCATCTGAGAAAAGATCTTGTACCTCCAGGGTGTGGCACTTTCCTCGAATTCTATTGCAAAGAAGTTGGTAATTCTCCAGCACGACATTCAGCTCAGACGTCAGCTCCTGGCCACCAGAGGGCACTTTTGCAGCTAATAACTTGATGCTGTCCTTGAGAATCTTCACTCGCACCTCCTTCTGCAGCACATCCTCTTTCGCCCTCTGTTCCAACACAGAATGAACTTAAAAATCAGCTCCCTGTCTCAGCAACCAATTTCTTCTTCAAAAAATAACCAAACCAAAACTAAAACGTCCAGATGATTCTAACTACCTAGTTGGGACAGAGAATACTTTGTGAAATAAGAGTGCTAACTACAACACTAGAAATTAATACAACATTGTAAAGCAATTATGTGAAGTGAAGTGAAAGGTGCTCAGTCGTGTCCGACTCTTTGCTACCCCATGGAATTCTCCAGGCCAGAATACTGGAGTGGGTATCCCTTCCCTTGCATTGGTAAAATATACTCCTTTTAAAAACTGTCTGCACAGAGACTTTTTGCTTTTGTTATACTTATAGGCAAGTTGCAACTCATTTTTTTCAAAAAGTAGATTTCACGACACTCTGTCTTTTGGCTTCAACACTGAAGGACAGTAAAAACAGTGTTAGAAATGTGGGAAAGATACCCAGTTCTTTTCGTATATATAAAAAAGAGACTGGGCAAGGCTATTGAGACAGGAATATATAAGTTTACAAGAAATACATCCTGTGGACCCAACTGACATTGAATCCCTTGACAATATTCTTATGACTACTCTTACCTGCCCCAGTAAAATGTTTAGTATTCATGCGTGCCCTATGTATTAGCTGGAAGAATATGGCTGGTAAAATAAAGATAGCTCCCAACTGAAATGGGTAAGTCTCACTTGTTCCTTATGAAAAATAATTCTTCCTGTTCCTGGAAATATATGGAAATAAACAGTGGTGATGGTGGCACAATATTGTGAATATAAAACTGAGGCCAGTAAATGAGTCATTCTCTGCAGCTTAAGATTCTGACACAGAAGACTTTGTCAGGGGCCCTCATGGACTCAGATCATGGCCGAAGTTCAACACGTGGAGTCTCAGCTTCCCTACCCAAAAATCATTAATGGTAGCTGCCCTTCTACTGGTTTTAAACTGGAATTTTCCTAGGAGAGATTTTATGTACATACTACCCTAAGGTTAGGCAGATGACTGGCTGACTGGTTCTAAACAGAGGAAATGAGATGGAAAGCCCCCTGACCCTAGCTGCCCCAGGCTCACCTTCATCTCCTCCACAGCACTCTCAAGTTCTTCTGGAGACTTGTACTCAAAGTCCCTCTCCAGGTAGTCCTCTTCTGCCTGGGTCATCCATTCCTGCATCTCTGCCAAGTCTTTTTTCAGGTTCACCACTTTTTCCTGACTTTCAGACAACCTATTTTTTTTAATAGCAATCTACAAAGGAAAAGTCATTCGCTCGAATAAACAAATATTAATACATTAAATGTCAACTTCTAGTTTTTAATATCTAAAGACAGAGTAATAACTTTCCACCAAGAATCTCAAGATTTAAAAGTCAGATGAAGCCCTTAATACATTTGGTCCTGATGCTGTGGAATATAAGCAATAATGAAAACAATAATTATAACCGGGATTCAGTATCCCATTTTAGACATTAATATGGAAATATCTAGTATAATTTTGAAAATGCATAACAGATGTGAGAGTTGGATTGTGAAGAAAGCTGATCGCCGAAGAATTGATGCTTTTGAACTGTGGTGCTGGAGAAGACTCTTGAGAGTCCCTTGGACTGCACGGAGATCCAACCAGTCCATTCTGGAGGAGATCAGTCCTGGGTGTTCATTGGAAGGACTGATGCTAAAGCTGAAACTCCAATACTTTGGCCACCTCATGCGACAAGTTGACTCACTGGAAAAGACTCTGATGCTGGGGGGGATTGGGGGCAGGAGGAGAAGGGGACGACAGAGAATGAGATGGCTGGATGGCACCACCGACTTGATGGACATGAGTTTGAGTGAACTCCGGGAGTTGGTGGTGGACAGGGAGGCCTGGCGTGCTGTGATTCATGGGGTCGCAAAGAGTCGGACACGACTGAGCGACTAAACTGAACTGAACTGAACAGAGTAATGCTCTAACTTACATCAATAAAAGCATATATCTCAAGGAAATCTATTAACTGAAGCAGCCAAAATGTCCATTTTCTCCTTCTTAACAGGATTCCCAATTAAAACTGCATTTTTAGAAAACAGAAAAGAGGGACTTCGCTGGCGGTCCAGTGGTTAAGAATATGCCTGCTAATGCAGGGGTCACAGGTTCCATTCCTAGTGTGGGAAAATTCCACATGCCGCTGGACAACTAAGCCCGTGTGCCACAACTACTGAGGGCTAACACGCACGTGCCATAAATACTAAAGTCCACACCACTAGAGCCCGTGCCCTGCAGCAAGAGGAGCCACTGCAATGACAAGCCCACGCACTACAACTAGAGAGAAGTCCCTGCTCTCCACAACTAGAGAAAACCTGCAGCCACGAAGATCCGGCACAGCCAAAACTAAATAAACCAAAAACTAATCTAAAAAATAGAGAAGAGGAGACTACCACTAAAGAAATTCATAAAACACTGCTTTACAAAACTTTGGTTTTGATAATCTGCTCTACTGGTATACTCCACGCAGCTACAAAAAAATTATATTAGAAAATAGGTATTTGTCTGAATCTGGTTCAATAACTTTGTCAACTATTTCAGGGAGCCTGAAAACACCCTTCAGAGAGATCCTCCCTCTAACCACTGACTTCTACTGTGAAAGAAGATATCATACCACGTAAATCATCCAGGACTCACTTCACTTTTCAGCCTCCCGCTCAAATGAAATTTCACAGTACTGCTCACCTTGCCAGGGCTTGGTTGGCTGTGAAACTGATGGTGACGAAAGGGCAGTACAGGAATAGGATGGCTCTCACGAGAATAAGGGGGAATACTTACTGGCCTTCCTGTTCCACTGTCCAAACAGGGTCATGGTCATAAAAATAGACAGGCACTAAACAGGGGCTTAGATTTCGCTGCCCAACATGGAACTCAGAAAGTCTACTGCCAGCAACCCACACAGCCCTGCTGAGCAACACTTCAACCTGGTGAGCTTTAAAAAAAAGGAAACACAGATTTCGGGGAGCCACATTCCCCAAATTCTTTTCACAAGTAGTTTCTAAGCACTAGTCAGCTATATACAATTTTCATGGAGCCTCAGAGAAGTATGAAAGATAAAGACACTGCAGCAAACTTCTCAAAAACAGAAAAGTTCAAAGTTATCATTAATTATTCCGAGATTATATACTTCCTATATTTTGGCATTAAGATGCTTTTTCCTTTCATGAGATTGGGAATATAACAGACTGTTTTTATTTGTTGATTTTATATGTCTGTCCTTCCTTAGAAAAATAAAAATTTCGCAACATGATATTTGTCCAAAATTTCTTCAACCTTCCTACTACTCAATGAAATACAATAGTTTAGAACTGCTTTACATAATTACTCACACAGCACGTGGCTGCCTCCTTGCTGGAGACACTTAAAAAATTTTCCTGTGCATTTATCCCCATACTTTGAGTCAATAGCAATTCACAATTAATTCCATGCTGTCATTTGTGTATGTATGTATATATGTAGACAGATGTTGTTGTTGCTATTAAGTCGCACTGTCGTGTCTGACTCTTTTGAGACCCCATGGACTGCAGCATGCCAGGCCTCTGTCCCTCACCATCTCCTGAAGTTTGCCCAAGTTCATGTCTATGTCCGTTGTCGGTAATGTCATCCAGCCATCTCACCCTCTGATGCCCTCTTCTTCTGCCCTCATAGATACACAGGTCTAAATATCTACATGTATCTAAGGCTCCATCAATCTATCCATCTATCTCTTTTCTTCCTTGCTCCCCATCATCACTTCCAAACCATTTTCCTTATTTACTTCCCCAAAATACCCCAGCTCCTTTTAAGCACATATCATCAAATTATAACACATTTAGAGGAGTCTGAATTTGACTAGAATATAAGATGATATCATGAAAGCATTTTCTTAAGTGTGACAATGATATTGCACTTTTGCAGAAGACTGTCCTTCATTGATGGAAGAAGCATGCAGAAGTATTTAAGAGTGAAGTGTCAAAATACTTTCAACTTCCTGACAAAACCACATGTAGCAAAAAAAAAAAAAAAAACAAGGCATATGTGTGGGTGGTGTGTATATATATATGTCAAGAGGTGGGGGGTGAAAGAGAAAAGGCAAACATGGTAACACACTAACAATTGGCAAATTTAGGAATGGTTTATGGCTGTTCACTCAACCATAATTTTAACTTTTCTTTAAAATTCAGCTTGTTCAAATAAGGAAATTGTGGGGAAACAAAATACTCAGGGATGTAAATATAAAGTTTTCTTGTATAAACATTAAATAAAAAAACACTGTATTGAGAGAATATATACTATCTATGTGACTGTCTATAGAGTATTCCTGCATTTCACATTTTCTCTTCTCATTTTTTCTTCCCTTCTCACTCACTTCAGCTCTATGCAACCTCACTATTATTTCACTAACAAAATAGAGCAATCAAAAGAAAACTACTACACCGTATTCCGACAGTACCCACAGTTGCTGCCCCAAACATTGCCACAGAGGGATCTCCTAACAGGAGCTCTTTCACTTAAAGGGTGGACCTCATCCACTCTTGCCTAACCACAGACTTTGTTTCAGTCATTAACTTCTCTCAGTCTTCTGTATCACCTCCTCTTTCTAACTGAAATCTTCTTTGGCATGCAAACTTTCAATAATAACTTTGAAAAAAAAAATTACAAAATCAGTTCTTTGGATCCCCATGTCCCTTCTAGTACAAATCTCATTTCTCTGTTCCCCTAAATAGAGAAATTCTCAAAGCTAGTTACCCTTGCCCCAGGACCTCATCTCCTTTCCTCTCCTCAACATTCTGCAGTGTGACTTTCTTTCCCACCACTCCACCAGAACCACTTTTCTCAAGATCATCAAAAGCTTCCATCTAATGTGCTTTCCAGTTTTGACTGGGCTCAGCTCAGCATTGAGCTGTGAAAATTTTTCTCCACCCAGCCTTTGGGGTCTTACTCCTCTGGCATTTCCCCTGGGGCAAACCTTTCCTTCTTAGCATCCTTGGCTGGTGATTAGTGCTGGAAACCCTATTTGCATGTATTGTAATTTTGAATTGAGTCCCAGTATGGGCAGCATCACTTGACCTATTCCCACTAAAGCTTCTCCTTGAGTTTGTCACCATTTCAGTAAATGGCACCACAATTTACACAAACTGGAAGCTTCACAGAAATCCAGAACAGTTGCTAACTATTCACCTTTTCTCATATCACATTAACTAATCTATTACTAGACTCCCATGTCCGCTTTCAAAATTTAGTCCAAACCTAACATTTCTCATGACCTCCACCACTATCTCCCTAGTCCAAGGGGCCATCTTCTTTCTCCAAGACTGCAGTAACCTTTTCAAGATTCTCCCCATTTTTATTCTCGCTTTCCCAGAGCAAATTATCCACATGGAAGCCAGAGTGATCCTAATGGATCTATCATATGTCAGTTCATTGCTCAAAACCCTCTGCTTTCTAAGTGGAATCATACTTGAAATAAAATTCAAAACCTATGTCTCAAAATCAATACACAACCCATCTCTACCTACCTCCTGGCCCCAAATCCTTCCCTCCAACCTGCTAACTCTTCCCTGCATTCTATTCCAGCTACGATGACTTCCTTGTTCTTTACTGCACACATCAAGTTCATTCCCATCCGGGGCAGAGTGGACAACAGTACCCACCGTTCATTAAAAAAGTTATCCAATTCTTGCCCCAATCTGTCACCCATGCTGTAGTTATTCTAGATCACTGGTTTTCAGTCTGGATGGGATATAAAATTACTCAGTCAAGAGAAGCCATTATCTACCTCTTGAAATTCACATGCAGGTTAAGCTGAAAAACTTACCTCCTTGCTAAATTTCTCCAGTTGTGATTGGCAGTCAATTAGTTTTGTTTGCATCCAGGCTTTGATTCCAGCAACTGGACAGCTTCGAAGGTTAGCCTCTATTTCTTTCATGTCTTTCAGAGATGATTCGATTGTTTCTATTTCATTAACAAATGCCTGAACACATAAAATAAGCCCTTGTTGAGTCCATTCCAACATAAGTGGATGCCATTATTATAGTTTGTCTGCCTCTAACGCTTGGGAGTAAAGACGTTTAACGACTTAAGAAATATTGTGTCTTAAGAAATTCATTTCACTTGGGTGATTCAAATAGCCATCTGCCAAATCAGACTGCAAATACTTGACTCTCAGCAGGGAACAGTACTTCTGATTAATTTACAGAAGCCTAATGATTCCACCAAATATAAAATGCATGAAATGTTACTGGCAAACTTCATTTGCAAAAAGCGTTTTTCTTAAAGTCTCACCATAAGTACAGTAAGATATACAGTTGGTAATTATGACACTAAGACTATCACCGCGAAGTAAAACAGCAGCTACTAATGAACTAAAATTGCTCTTGTGTTCTCCACCCAAAATTTATTCTGTAATAACCTATGTGTGAAAAGAATCTGAAAAAGAAATAGACACATGCATAACGGAATCACTTTGCTGTACATCTGTAACTATTTCCAATATAAAATAAGTAATTTTTAAAAAACTTTATAATCACAGCCAAAAATAGAAATGTGAATTATAAGTCATTTTTTGACTAGCTTTAAAGTCAAAAAACAGGTTTATATTGAAACATATTTTGTCTAGGTTTATTGTCATACCATATTCTTACAATTTTAATAAAAGCAGCAAATAATAAAGAGGAAGAAGAAAATTTTATTACAGCAGAATCCCCAGATCAGCAGAACTCACAGAGCATTGGTCAAGCTGTCTTTGTAGCCCTTCGGCATCTCCTTGGACAGCCTGCTCTTTCATTAAGAAGTCTTTCACACCATCCATCCACTTCTCAATGACTTTCGAATCAGCCTGATCGAACACAATAACAAAGGGGGATATTACTCAGTGACATTCAACCTGCTACAGCTCAAGATCTACTGCTACAGGAGATAAGGCAACTTTTCAAAACTTTGATAGCATCATTTTCATTTATTTTATTTCTTTTTTTTAAAAAAAAAAAAAAACTTCCAACACTGAAAATAATTATTTCCTTCATTGTCGCCTAAAATCCTCATGAGATGATATATTGGTGATCATTCTAAAAATTTCAAAATGTTCTCCAGTGAACAAAGCTATCTTGCTTAATATGAGCTATATCTATGATTAAAAATTCAAATTAAAGGGAGAAATGCTTTTCTAAGTATAATCAGCTTTAAAAAATCTTTCATTCTTATATAAATTCAGAATAATTTTCTCTTTAAGTTAGCTACTCAAAGCAGGATTTGAAAAATAGCACAATGGAGGGAATACAGTAGGCTGTTCTTAGTTCTGTTATTGAATGCTTTGTTATCTAAGACCCAGTATCGCCCACTACCCAGCTCCATTCCTTCATCCAGCACTTACTAAGCACATTGGTCAGTATGACTTGTTCCTTTCCTTGTACCTTCCTCAACTATTTGTTTCTTGTTCCTCCCTAGGAATGGAGATAAATTAACTATCTTATTCAAAAATAACCTTCAGGCTGGAAAGCAGCCACTATGTCTTCCCTTAGTCTTTTAGTGGTTATAAACTCACAATTCATGCCATGATGTCTCAAGAACACGATACCCAGATACTGTTTTCAACACCCTGATCAACATGCTCCAGTAATTACATCAACTTTTTAACGTACTTAAAATATGCCACCAAGAACCAATTACTCTTATCCTTAAAATGCTGGAATGAATGACAAACAGGGAACCTAAGTGGTATTTCAGATATAGATAGTACATTCAGAAAATGTCATCTAAATTTTTTTTTATTTTTCTTATTGAAGAGTTGCATTTTGTTTCCTTTTCAAAAATTTTTATAGATATATATTATTCATAATTATTATGGTTAGCTAAAACTCCCAAAATTTCCATAACGACCTCAAAAGCATATTTTCCCTACTCTATATTGTTTAATTGATTTCTGTAATAAATTCAGAACTTGAAATTTACAAATATTAACAATACTTAACAATACTACTTAGTAATAAAATAATAAAAAGCCAACAGAATGATTCAAAATTTTAGTCTCTCCACCTTATCAGCTGCTCCTCCC
The DNA here is from genome assembly GCF_049115385.1 of Moschus berezovskii. NCBI lineage: Eukaryota > Metazoa > Chordata > Mammalia > Artiodactyla > Moschidae > Moschus > Moschus berezovskii. The sequence goes on along the minus strand of NC_142469.1, from coordinate 89,070,365 downwards.
AGCTTTCTCTTATCTGCAATCTGACAGTGAGGCATTGTTCTTCTGTTGGGTTGGGTTTTTTGTTGTTTTTGTTTCGTTGAGTTTGGGGGTTCTTTCCCAGGTGAAAAATAAGGCCAATTACAGTGCCTTCCTGAGCATCCCTCTACGAGGACATCACCTCGTTCATTAGCCAACAAACTTCTTGGCTTAGTTTTCAAAACATGGGATAGCATCTAAGTAGCATTTCACTGTTGGAGAAGGAAATGGCAGTCCACTCCAGTGTTCTTGCCTGGAGAATCCCAGGGACGGGGGAGCCTGGAGGGCCGCCATCTATGAGGTTGCACAGAGTCGGACACGACTGAAGCGATTTAGCAGCAGCAGCAGCAGCATTTCACTTAGGTTTTAAGGGATGTTCCCAAATACTTTACTGAAATCAAGCCTTACCCAAAATGATAATCTGTGAGCACTATTTAAGCTAAATGAGCACACATGAAATGTGAGACTATGAGTCTGTATGTCTAACAATCTAGTATCTTCCTCCAAAGAATAAATGAAAGAAAGCAGTACTGAAAGAAATGAGGTCTGGACAAGGCTTCTGAGTGATGTCCATGCTGATTCCTGGGGACCACCACACTCTTTCCTAAGCACAGGTAAGGTCTCTGGTCAATCATTTATCTACAGCTTTGCCAGGAACTGACATCAAGCTTAGTGCAGGTCCTTAGCTTCTAGAAAAGAATGTTACCCCTTATTTAAGACATTCACCCATCTCCATTGTCCTGGTAATTTCCTCACAAGTTGCTTAATGCGACCTTGAGATCATGGGTAGAACAGTACATTACTGGGGCTGAAGATTTAGGCATCAGAAGGATCGCGTGGTTTTCCATCTAACTCACAATTCAGGCTCTAATGCACTCTCAGTAATGACCACTCCCCACTTTCCAGCTCGCAAGGTCATTCTCTGATGAAGATGGAAAGCAAAGAGGGCTTATGTGGCCGAGCCTTTCAGTCTCCTGTATTCATAATATACCACCCGGAGCAAGCATTTCTCATTCTCCGTGTCCCAAGCACAGCTTTGAAAGCCCTTTCAGTCGCACTGAGCTCTTTCCCCAAGCTTCCTTTCCCTCTGCTCTTTAGCCTGTTTCTGTCACTCTTCTCATACATCCGTGCTACTCTGACAATATTTTCAATCGGTGACATCTCTCTTCCTTGGGGCTGGCTTCAGCATTCAAGGGTCTTATCCAAGAAGACTGCTTAGGAAGATATAGTCAGGGCAGGGTAGGGTGGGGTGTGCAAAAGATAAAAAGTGTAAAAGGAAAGTATAAATACATCTATAGAGTTCATGAGGGCCTTTTTAAACTGTTCACTTAACTTGTTACCACTCCTTGCACTGTTAATCTCTAGTCTGAACTTTTTAAGAATTCAAGGCAGCATTACTGCTGTGTAACTGGGCAATTCATTAAATCGAATTTGGAGTAAAGAAAATTGACAATCTCCTGGGCCAAGAATTTTTGAAACTTATATGGAGGTTTTAACCACAATCAGCCTTGACTGAAGTGAGCAGCCTGAGTGATCCCTGTCATTGGTACAGAAAAGGAAGTCCTGTGCCATCAACCTCCCCCTTCTCTCCCTCCTTCGGACACACACAGACCCTTGTGAGCACACACAGTTCACACACACACACCCGTTCCTCCTCTTACAGTTAAGTGTGTGCATGCTCAGTCACTCCATTGTGTCAGACTCTTTAGTCCGCCAAGCTCCTCTGTTCATGGTATTATTCTCCAAGCAAGAATACTGGAGTGGGTTACCATGCCCTTCTCCAGCAGATCTTCCTGACCCAGGGACAAACCACCATCTCCTGTGGCTCCTGCATTACCACTGAGCCACCTGGGAAGCCCTCTTGTACAATTAAACATGAGAGAAAGGAAGAGGGAAGCAACAGACACCAACAACCCATGGAGACCAATGGATCATCCCAATGATAACAAAGGGAACAGAGAGGAATCTGAAAAGCTGTTTTCACTACTAAAAGTTCTGCAGGTAATCCTGACTGCGCTCAGTTCTAAGACAGGCAGCGTGACCTTTGAAAAGAAAGACCAAGGTCTGAATATCTAGCTCAGCACCGAACCAGCCACGAGACCTTGAGAAACTTCTCAGTTTCTCTTCTGGAAGCTTCCATAGCTCACCTATAAAACAGGAATAATAACAACTACTTTGCCTGACTATTCTGAAAAACAGAGATAGTTTAGATTGGCTCTGGTACACAGGAGGTTTGCAGTAAATGGTAGCTATTATTACTCAGACGTACAAAATCAAGTGCGTTATTACCAAGGTTAAGCCCACAAAAGACTTACCACTTTGGGTTCTGGTGTCTGTTCCCAACAGACACTTCGCAGAACCAGCAGCGAGGGTGAGGACATATTTGCATAAGCATCAGTGTAAAGTGTTCAACTGCTGTCAACATCAGTGCTAATTCCATCCTATAACTGCTCAAAGTGACTGTGTGAAAGACTGCTTATGGTCTTTCTCACCAGACCTGGCTGAATTCAGCTCAGCAGAAGGAACCCAAGTACATGAGAAAAGGCCCAAAAGAAAGGGGCCTGATAACAGCAGCTTCACAAGGCCTCTCTACCCTATGGCTGTACTGCGTGGGACAGGTTATTAGGTCACTAGGACCACGACAGCAGCCACTTGTGTGCAGGTATACGTGAAAGACGGAGATGCCTCCCAATGTCTCCTCTTTCCCTGGAAGAGAACTAATTGTCTCAGTCCACTTGTAGCAGATGTTTCCTGTGCTTTTACAAAATACAGAAATATGCTCATCTTTAAGTGAACTGTACAGATAAGAGGTTACAAAGAAAGTGAAAAAGCTCACATGAAGAGTATTTCTCTGTCCATTTAACACTCAGCTGATGCCTTTATGAGTTTCTAACGTACACTGATGTGTATTTAATATTTTTTTTACCTTTTCCATCCACTTGCAGAATGAATAGAGGAACAGATAAATAGAGATATAGAGAGTACTTAAACAGGGCAATTTCTAATGTTCTATCTTCATTGGAGGGACTTCAGTTCTTTTAAAGCATAACAAAAAATAATTGTTTAAATCCTAGTAAATTTCTAAAATGAATGTTATTATTTCACATGCAGAAACACACTATATATACTAATCAAAAGTAACCATTTCTCATTCCTATTTACATTCATAAATTCTCAATGAAATATAAAATGACTAATATGGAAGTTATGAAAACCAAAGTATCAAATACTCCAGTTTGGAGGGGTCAAAACGCTGCACTGACCACCACGGCTCAAAAGCACTGATTTGTAAGCACTTTGGCTGAGCAACACCTGCTGCTGGGTCACAGAAAAGGAATGTGAGGTCATAAAAACAATTCCATGAAGCCTACACGTCCATCTCCCACCCCCAGCCCCTGAACAGGGATGGAGGAAATCTGAAGCCTGGTATCTCTGGATGGACGACAGTAAGATTCCAAGGTACACAACTACCACCCAAGATTTTATTTACAGCGAAATTCTTGGCATTTTATCTTGTTCCTCCCCCATCTGTTGGAATGTCCACAGCTTTTTAAATAGCCAATATCTAACCCAAGGCATAGGCAAGAAGAGTTGTGAAACCAAATTTAAAACAGTAACTTAAGGCAGTATGTTTCTGTTTTCTTTGATTTATATTCATTAACCTCAAAACAGTCTCAATATTCCCTCACTTAGCACAGAAGACCAGCATTGACACTGCTACTGCATTTATTAATCTGAAACCAAAAGAATTCTTAAACTTAAGATCCAAAAAGCACCAATATTTCCTGTATTAAAGTAAAACACATTCACGAGGAGGAGAAGGAAAAAAAAACCTATGAGATCATTCTATCAGTTACGTGTTACCTAGAAAGAATTAAATCAGTTACAAGGCACATTACTTTTAGAAAATGTTTACCATTGGGGTTTTACCCTGAAATGTGTTCCAAAGAAATTTCTAAACCTGGTTCTGCTTGTTTCAGAGCTCCAGCATGTTCCCTTCTGCACTCTGGGTAAGAAAACACAGAGTGTTCAGTGTGTCTCTTTGTTCATCAATTGAAGGGAGAGGTGTGACTACATGGGTTTCCTGCCAAGGACACCCAGGCATTTAGATTTTATAATAGATCCAACCTCACTAGAGAGGTACGAACGCGTATTATGCCTGCTGCTGCTGCTAAGTCGCTTCAGTCGTGTCCGACTCTGTGCGACCCCATAGACGGCAGCCCACCAGGCTCCCCCATCCCTGGGATTCTGCAGGCAAGAACACTGGGGTGGGTTGCCATTGCAGGCACCTGCAAAGCAGAGGCATCCATATCCACTTGCCTGCTATGCCAGACGAGGCTTCTATGCTCAAAGAGCTCACGCCCTAGCAAAGGACAGACATACAGGTCTCAGCCTTAATAAAAGGTGGCCTGAGATCACGTGATTGTGAAGGTGTAAACAACATGTAGTGGAGGAAGGAATAATTAGCTGTGAGTGTGATGGTGAATAAGACCAAAGACTGCTCGTAGAAGTAGGTTCTTCTTCAAGGATGAACCAAGAAAAGGAGGCTGTAAATTCCTAGCAAGTAAGTGACTTTTCCAGAAAAGGGCCATTGCCCAATGTGTTCTTTGTGACCCACCACACTGTCTCCCCACCCGACACAGCTCACAGGAGAAGATGCAGGCAGGGCTCGAGAGCAAGGAGAGGGCAGGAGATACGAGATGTTTGTGAGAGCACTTTGTATTTTCGTGGCAAAGACAACTAGACGCTTTCCAGAAACACAACTCTGGTATTAGTGCAGACAGTGAATCCAACAGAGAAGTGGCTGTAAGCAGGAGTCAGATTTAAATGGTAATCGGATTATCAGAGCAACAGGTTACATAAAAGTCTGCAAACGGAAGGAAGGGGCTAAAGAGAAGGTTCAAAGAGAAGGGAGGTAAATATTGGTAAATATGAGAGTTTGTGTGGGCCTTGAGGACAGTGTCATGACTTGGAGGTGCTGTGTCCAACCCTGTGCAACCCTAAGGAATGTAGCCACAAGGCTCCTCTGTCCATGGGATTTCCCAGGCAAGAATACTGGAGTGGGTTGCCATGCCTTCCTCCAGGGGATCTTCCTGACCCAGGGATCAAACCCACATCTCTTAAGTCACCTGTATTGACAGGCAGGTTCTTTACCACTAGTGCCACCTGGGAAGCCTATGACATGCTACAGGGGATCTTGAACAGGGTAAGGAAACCATAGGAAATACACTTGTGGCCCCTGAACTCAAAGATATTACTGCTGGTGATAGCAGTGTCTTAGGATTTTATAATATTTAATCCCCATAATTCATAAGAAACTCATGTCAGTAAAATCAACAGTGAAATTTTTCATATGTTTTAAAATATTTTGCTTCCTGGAAAGAGTGGTAGGACTTTCTGTGAGAGTTTTTTTAAAGCACCAGTCAACATCTTAAGTACAAGAACTGAGATCATTAATTTGGCGAAAAACAGATTTAAAGAAGAATTTACAAACATATTTGAACATGATACTGTGAATAACAATGCAGGCCCCACCACTATCTATGTAAAAGAAACCAGCCATGTAGATATGGAAAAGGCAGGCATATAAGAAAAACACTATTTGCCAATGAATAATGGAAAACCAAAATTTGCACATAAAAAGATATCAAGATCATCTTATAAGTATTTTAGGGATGGTAGGGAAACTATAAGTACACAGCTTTGAAAATACTCTCAAAGTTTAAATGTGCTGTGTCAATAAAAAGCATTATTATTTTGAGTAGTGAAATTGATACTCTAATCCATATACATGCATTTGTATACCATCTATTTAAACAGATGTGTATGATACTGGGATACAAGCAATACTGGGAGTATCAATGGAGTCCCTCACAGAGTCCCAGTATCACTTGGTTCTGTTAGTAAGGGGGGAAAATGATTAGAATTAGTCATATTCATGAACTCTTCTTTCTTACTTTGAGTATGTTTATCTCCAGCAAGGATCGCTCTTACTGTTAGCTACTCCAAGGAAAAGAAATGGCACTGGGGAAGAAAAATGAAAGTTGGTCGCTCAGTCACGTCCAACTCTTTGCAATCCCATGAACTGTAGCCTGCCAGGCTTTTCTGTCCACGGAATTCTTCACACAAGAGTGCTGAAGTGGGTTGCCAATTCCTTCTGCAGGAGATTTTCCTAACCCAGGGGTTGAACCTGGATCTCCTGCATTGCAGGCAGATTCTTTACCATTTGAGCCACCAGGAAAGCTCATTGGGAAAGAAAGGGAGCTTCTCAGTGCTCATTCTGTCTCTGTTATTCAATGTCTTCAATGAGCAGTGTGTATGCATTTCTTACACAGTTTAAAATGCATTTGAAAAATAAACAAGTCAACCACTTTTTTCCTAAGAAATGTCATCATAAATTGGCACTGAATCGAAAACCTACAGTACTTCATGCCTTAAAGACAAAATAGAACTTGAATGCCTAGAAAAAGACACCAGGTCAGTAAAAAAGGAAAAACAACTTTAATCTACAAATGAATATTTACTGCAATTATCTTTAGGGAAAAAAGTAAAAGTTTTCCTAAGTGAATTGTGAGTAGTTAAGTAACAAGCAATTCATTCAAAGCAAATATAAGAGAAAAATGTTCTTTAGAATTGAAGAAATACATATTTCAACAAAGAAGCTGCATGATTAGGGAATACAGACATCGCCAACAGTCTTATAGTTAGGACACAAAAAGTAAAAATTTGTAATTCACATTAAAATCTGTTAATGTAATAAAAAACAACCAAAAAAATCTAAATATCCAGACACATGTACTTGAAGTGATTTTTTAATGGAAATAAAGTTGGCGTATGCTCCAACTGGGCTTCCCTGGTGGCTCAGACTGTAAAGAATCTGCTTGCAATGCAGGAGACCTGGGTTCGATCCCTATGTTGAGAAGATCCCCTGGAGAAAGGAAGGGCTACTCACTCCAATATTCTTGCCTGGAGAATTCCATGGATAGAGGAGCCTGGCAGGCTGAAGTCCATGGGGTCACAAAGAGTCAGACATGACTGAACAATTTAAGAAAAAGAAAAGTTGCCTTATGCTCCAATTGGCCTGGATTTGCTACATTAGTAACAACAACAGAACTCTCTTTTGTGTTCTGGAGGAATACTTATTCACCTTAAATTCCATATTAAAATATTGGCATGCATTTAGCTAACCCTAAAATAACACATCAAGATGTCAGAAGAGATTAACCCTTGGGTTAATCTTCACTAGTAAATTTTCCTAACTACATCTCAGAATTTATGAAAATAAAGCAATGATCTTTTGAAAAGATAGAAAATACTTTAACCAGCATTGCTCAACCTTGGCCCTGATGACATCTGGACCAGTAAATTCTTCTGTTGTGGGGGCTGTCCTGTGCATCAGCTGTAACCTTGGCCTCTACCCACTAAGTTGCCAACAGAACCCACCCTTTCCCTATAGTTGTGATAACAAAAAATGTCTCCAAACATTAAAAAATGTCCTTCTGGGGAGAAATTTACCCATGGTTGAGAACCACTGATAATCCAATACTTGGAACATAACAAAAATTTTAAATCACAAATAAGAGTAATTGTGGTTTTTTATGTTGGAAAGAATGACAGTTGAAGACTGGTGGCTCAGACAGGAAAGAATCTGCCTGCAAAGCAGGAGACCTGGGTTCAATTTCTGGTTCTGGAAGATCTCCTGGAGAAAGGAATGACTACCCACTCTAGTATCCTTGCTTGGAGAATTGCACGGACAGAGGAGACTGGAGGGCTGCAATGAGGTCGCAAAGAGTCTAATACTACTGAGCTACTAACATGAACACGTGCGCGTGCGCGCGCGCACACACACACACACACAAAGCGAAGTGGATCCACTCACAAATTTAAATAAGCCAAAAAACTACAGAAAAACACACTCCTCTTCAAAATTAATGGTTTGTTTGCACGAGAGCTCAGTGTAGAACTGCAGCTTACACTTCAAGAAAACTAATTCCTTCCACTATGACCACACACACACAGAACCCCTGCCATCCTTATTCTCCTGTCATGACTTGGAACTGTCCATTGGTTTCTGTGTCAAACAGCTTCCCTCATATTTCAGTGATCCCCTCTCTTGCTCATCTTCCTGGATCATTTCCTAGACTGTATCGCCTACCAGCTTCTACCACATGCTCTGATTTTAATTTTTAAAACATCATTTTCATAAGTTTTGTCATTTCAATATTTCCACTTTCTTTGAAACAACTTTTACAAAAATTCTCATATATATAAGTATATGTATAAAAAAAATCTCTAAGGATATATATATATGTATGTGGACATCTAAATCTCATATTACTAATCTCATTTCATTCACTGAAAAATATCACTGTGTGTCTTCTCTGTGCCAGGCACTATATGAGAAGAATACCTTGGATACATCAGTAGAGAAAATAAACCACAAAAGACCAAGGTAAAGAGGCACTGAAAGTGAAAGTGAAAACCCCTCAGTCATGTCCGATTCTTTGTGACCCCATGGACTGTACAGTCCATGGAATTCTCCAGGCAAGAATACTGGAGTGGGTAGCCTTTCCCTTCTCCAGGGGATCTTCCCACCCCAGGGATGGAACCCAGGTCTCCTGCAGTGTAGGCAGATTCTTTACCAGCTGAGCCACAAGGGAAGCAAGGAGGCAGTAGTGGGCTACAAAGAGAGTGCAATCAGCTCATCCTTCATCCCGACCTTCTCCACCAGGTGAGAAGGTAGAGAAGCTCATCCTCCTCTACCCGACCTTCATTAAGTCCCTTCTTCATCCTCCTTGCAGGTGAAACGTTAAATCCTGACTGTCCCGTCTGACATGGACCTTGACCACTTTCTCCTTACATCCTCACATTATCCTTTCCTCTGGAACTCTCTACCTACCAACATTTTCAGATGGAAGGAAGGATCCTACTTCTGAATAGCTCAGTTGGTAAAGAATCTGCCTGCAATGCAGGAGACCCCTGTTTGATTCCTGGGTCAGGAAGATCCCCTGGTGAGTGGATAGGCTACCCACTCCAGTATTTTTGGGCTTCCCTTGCAACTCAGCTGGCAAAGAATCCGCCTGCAATGCAGCAGACCTGGGTTTGATCCCTGGGTTGGGAAGATCCCCTGGAGAAGGGTACCTACTCCAATATTCTGGCCTGGAGAATTCCATGGACTGTATAGTTCATAAGGTAGCAAAGAGTCGGCTTTCACTTTCACTTTGCCGAATTTTCAAGTCCCTCAAATCACCTGTTTTCCCAATCTGATACTGGTTGTCAGTAGCCTAGTTCAGGTTTTTCAAAGGTCTAAAAATGTCTGAAATCTTATGGAAACAGCTTCAAGAACTCGGCTATCTGCTACTATCCAGGCAAGTTCTACCACTCTAACCAAGTCACCACTGCAATCTAACCACCAGCTATTTCATGCGGGTTCATCTCTGAAACATTATTTTGTCAATTTTAAGCAATTTTCTCTTATCTGCAAGGTCCACTTTACTGCTACCAATAAGCCTTTGTGCTAGGCAAAAAGAGATAAATGTGTTTTCCAGCACCATTAAAAGTATATCTTTGGTTGGAATTATATATCCCATCTTAAGTACATTAACAAACATGGGACCAGAAAGAATGCAAACTGCTCAAATAATAGATATTTACTGACAACTACTACTTTACTCTAATAAACTAAACCTCCTAGTGGCTTTTAGATTTACCTCAAAAGTTCTGAGTTTGGGGGTAATTTCTTCAAGCAAATGCAGATCTTTTGAAACTTTGACCTTCAGTTTGTTCCACTTTCCTTGAACATCATCAAATTCTTGCTTATATGTTTTTTCTATATCTGGGGAAACATTTTTCTCCAAAGCCTTTGTTTCTTCTGCAAGTTTATTTAAGGTAGGTTTTTGATTCACCAGAATTTCATCAAGAGCCTGGAAAACAGAGTTCAAGATTAAAAATACACATAATGATCTATCTGTGAAGATAGATTCAATAACAATGTTTACAAATAGTCAAAGTCACTTTTTAAAGAGAATTTGATCAAAAAAGAATTGTGAAAAACTCATGAAAAGAGAATGTGCCCAGTCACTTCAGCCATGTCCAACTCTTTGAGACCCCATGGACTGAATCCCTGTGGCCATGGGATTTCCCAAGCAAGAATACTGGAGTGACCTGTCATTCCCTCCTCCAAAGGATCTTCCAGACTAGGGGATCAAATCCACGTCGGCTGCATCTCCTGCATTGCTGGCAGATTCTTGAGCGCTGAAACACCAGGGAAGTCCCATGAAAAACCAATAAGTATAATCAAAAAAGTCATAGCTTTCCCTGTATGAGTTGTGTGTGGTTTCAAGACAATATATTGGGTTGGCCAAAAGTTCATTTGGGTTTTCCTGTAATATCTAATAGAACACCTGAACAAACTTTTTGGCCAACCCAACATTCTCTGCACTAAATACCAGCAGAACAACAGGCCCGATGAGGGCCCAGTGTGTAAGGCTCGATGGGGAATCAGTTATATCTGATGAAATAGTGTAAATACATGCTTTAAAAGTGACCAGGGAAGCATTTTCATTCAACACAGAAAACGAAGAACACAATCGATATTCTTCATTTCATTAAAGATATTTTATCCAGGTGAAAATTTTAAGCTAGTCACAACAGAAGGAGAAAATATGCTTTTATTCTATTAAAGGGTTTCCCAGGTGGCACTAGTGGTAAAGAACCCACCTGCCAATGCAGGAGACATAAAAGTCACAGGCTCAATCTCTGAGTTGGGAAAATCCTTGGAGGAGGAAATGGCAACTGCTCCAGTATTCCTGCCTGGAGAATCCCATGGACAGAGAAGCCTGGTGGGTTATGATCCATGGGGTCGCAAAGAGTTGGACACAACAGAAGTGACTTAGCAAATTCTATTAAAAACATTTAATATCTTGTATGGTGGCTCAGAGGTTAAAGTGTCTGCCTCCAATGCAGGAGACCCGGGTTCGATCCCTGGGTCGGGAAGATCCCCTGGAGAAGGAAATGGTAACCCACTCCAGTATTCTTGCCTGGAGAATCCCGTGGACAGAGAAGCCTGGTAGGCTACAGTCCACGGGGTCGCATAGAGTCAGACACGACTGAGCGACAGAACGGAACGGACGGATCTGAGATCTTAAATTATAGTAATTAACTCTCAAATTACAAGAAATATAAGCAATGTTTGATCAATTTTGACCAAAACGAATACATTTTTTAAAAATATTTCAAAATATATGTTAGAAATTATCCTAGACCACTTACGCCTAAAACATATATTACCTTTTTTTCTTGGAGGGCCTTCTCCACCTTTGCAAGATCATTCAAGACATTCAAAGACATCTGGGCCTGATTTTCAGAGTCATTTAGCAGATCTGTCAGTGTTTTCAATGTTTCCAAATACGCACGTGCAGGTCGGCTCTTCAGTTCTGTTCATGGAAAAGTACTCACTTTGAGAAACTATTGTTAGGAAATTAATATTGCCATATCTACTGTTAATCTTCATATATAATAGGTGAATTCTATTACACAAGAAGTTAAACTCCATAATTAAAATTACAAAGGGTCTCTCTTAGAGATCAAATAAATCACTCCACTGGCATTCCTGAGAGTCAGACAGTGGTGACTTCATTCCTGCGGATGTTGATGCTTGAAATATTAAGTAACCCTCCATCATTTTTCTTCATTTCATCATGATGAAATGTCTCTCTGAAGATGGTACTACAATGATCCTTTTGTCTCATATAATCTCCTTTCCCCAGTAGCTACACAAAGAATAAAAGGAGACAAAGATCCCCTCAGTCAGTGATCCTCTAAGTTCAAGTGTGCAGACAGGCCGCCATCCGCAGAGGGGTGGACGCTGAACAGAACACCACAGCCAGGCGCTCAGGTACCCTGAGAAACAATGGCTGCCCCAGCCAGCTGGAGAGATGGGTGCTTCAGCCTCTGACACCAAATTTACAGACAAGCAACACTAGAGCGGAGAGGAAGCCAGTTCCTATGAAGCACAGAGAGCTGAGACTGACCAGCAGCAAGTTAAGAAACCAGAAGCGTTAGTCACAACAGCCAAAGGCTGGAAACAGCCCAAACGCCCATCTACAAATGAACAGACAAGCAAAACATGAAGTCTACATAAAACAATACTATTCAGCCTCAAAAAGGAAGGAAATTCTGACATACCCAACCCACAAAAAGGGACTCTGAGGAGAAGTGAAATGAACCAGTCAACAAAAAAGAAAAACTGTCTGATTCCACTTCGGAGAGGTTTCTAGAATAATCAAACTCATGGAAACAGTAGAATGGTGGCTGCCAGGGGCTGGGGGGAGGAGGAAATGAAGAGCTGCTGCTGAAGGGGTATATAGTTTCGGTTTTACAAAGTGAAAAAGTTCTGGGGCTGGGTTGCACGTCAATGCGAATATATTTTACACTCTTGAACTCTACACTTTAACAATGGCTAAAACGGTAAGTTTTATGTTATGAATATGTTACCACAATCAAAAACAAAAATAAATAAATTTACCAATTATTTTAAAGGTAAGAATAAACATTTAAACTGCTCTTATCAAAACTAAAAGCCTATTTCATAACAGCAAATTGAAAAGGAAGTCCTCTCAAACCCTTCATGGTCTAGATTAAGTGAGTTCAGCCAACAGAAGTATGATGTCCAAATGCTTTTCCATAAGAAAGGAAACATGACACAATTGCTCACCAAGCACACATACAGAGTCTTACACGTCATCACATAACCTACAATTGCCTCAAGGAAGGGTGTGGTTAAATGTGTAACTTTTTAGCATGCCTTCCCCATAGTATTACATAATGCAACACAATTCCTGACTTAAAAGACAAGGAGAAAATAATATATGAGGAATGAGTTTTAAAGATCTATAGGAATCGATGCTTTTGAACTGTGGTGTTGGAGAAGACTCTTGAGAGTCCCTTATACTGCAAGGAGATCCAACCAGTCCATTCTAGAGGAGATCAATCCTGGATGTTCATTGGAGGGACTGATGCTAAAGCTGAAACTGCAATACTTTGGCCACCTCATGCGACGAGTTGACTCACTGGAAAAGACTCTGATGCTGGGAAAGGTTGGGGGCGGGAGGAGAAGGGGACGACGGAGAATGAGATGGCTGGATGGCATCACCGACTCTGTGGACATGAGTTTGAGTGAACTTCGGGAGTTGGTGATGGACAGGGAGGCCTGGCGTGCTGTGATTCATGGGGTCGCGGAGAGTCGGACACGACTGAGCGACTGAACTGAACTGAACTGAACTGAGGAATTAACTTTCCCAGACCAGTCTTAATCCAAAGGTAAAAATTCTTCAAAATGTTCCTGATGTTGAAAGAGGAACACTATTTCTTTGAAAAGAGAAGATGGTATTGCTAAAACGTTAACCATTTGGAGCAAGCGATCATTCTTTTTAGCCCCGTTAGTAATGATATCAGCTGGCCTCCTTCAGTGAAAGGGAGAAACAACACCCTAAAAAAAAAACTCTTTAAAAATCATTATATCCCATTAACACAGTCTGAACAGCATGTGAAAGATGTCTGCATTTTTATAAACAAGTGAGAATCCAGGAAATAGTCTGAATATACTTTAAGAAGTGGGACAGTGGCAGGCACCGAGGAAAATACAGCGAGGCTGGTGTAAAACAAGCAAGTGTACTAAAGGTCTAAATGCATGCTGTGTTATGTCACTTCAGTCATGTCCAACTCTTTGCGACCCCAGGGACTACAGCCCGCCAGGCTCCTCTGTCTATGGGATTTCCCAGGCAAGAATAATGGAGTGGGTTGCCATTTCCTTCTCCAGGTTTAAATATTGGGAGTAATTTTTAAGTCAAGTCAAACTGAGAAAGCAGATGGTGGAATCATCTAATAGAAAAACACAAGAGAATGGGTTTACCATTATCGAGCTGTTGGTGGCGCGTCTCTAAACCCTGTTGGACAGCTTGGTAGCGGCCCACCAAGCTCTCAAAATCCTGCTGGACAAACTCTGGGGCAAAAGGCCGAGACTTCAAGGCTGAGCAGCTTGCACGCAGCATTTCAATTCTGGGGTGGAGGCTACGGAGGTTTGTCAACTCCCGCTACGAAGAGAAAATGTGATCACACAACTTGCTGAGGATGAACATCCTCACAGAAAATCAATCAGAGCAGAGTTCACTGAAAGCATGGGATACAAGGAGCACTTTCTTTATTTTTTTAAATGTATACATATATCCCCTCCCTTGTGAGCCTCCCTTCAACTCACCCCACCCCATCCTTCTTGATCATCACAGAGCACCGAGCTGAGCTTCCTGTTCTATACTCAGGTAGCTACTGTGTGCAAGTGAAAGTGCTAGTTGATCAGTTGTGTCCGACTCTTTGAGACGCTATGGATGAAAGCCCACCAGGTTTCTCTGTCATAGGGATTCTCCAGGCAAGAATACTGGTGTCAGTTGCCATTCCCTCTTGCAGGGGATCTTCTCAACCCAGGGATTGAACCCAGGTCTCCCGCATTGCAGGCAGATTCTTCACCAACTGAGCCACCAGGGGACTAGCTATTTTACACACAGCAGTGTATATATGTCAGTGCGACTCTCAATTCACCCAACCCTTTCCTACCCTCCTTGTGTCTACAAGTTCATTCTCTGTGTTTCTATTCTTCAGTACTATTTTTCTCGATTCCTTATATAGCGAGCATCTTCTTTAAATACAGAACCTTTCATGTGCTGGATGTCTGTGTCTTTACCTGATAGGAGTCCTTCAAGCTTGGCAAGGACTCCTGGGGAGATTCTGAAGAGGCAATGTGTTTTACCCACTCTTCTTTTGTCTTTATGGTCTTTTCAAGCTCATCAAGGTGCTTGAAATAAGCATTAATATCTTCCTGCAGCTGTATTTTTCTCGCCTGATCTTCCAAACGCTGTGATATATTCTTCCATTCCGATAATACCTTCTCTAAAATATTTTTTACTTCTTCAGTAGGAAGACCTTCTACGTAGACATAAAAAATAAGCAGACACTTTAGATATTATTACAAAATCTGTTTTCAATTTGCTGTAAACATTGTAACATATTGAAAATAACAAGGCAGTATCATATTTACTGATCACTCTCTTAAGTTCCTTTTTACACAACAAAAATTAAAATGATGCTCTCAAAAATAAACATGTTTAATTCCCTGGTAAAAACAGGAGAGGGGGAGCTTATAATAGCAGTTCAGAAGCGGGGTGACCATCACAAAAAGCCTAACAGTGGAGTGTCAGCCACTGCCTTCTCTATAGGATGTGTGTTTCTGTCCTTAGCAACCTACTGCTCTACTAGTTTCTAGTCTGAGTCTGAGAAACAAAATGAAGTGTTTGGATTTGTCTGGGGCTCTGACATTAGAAGGTAGGCCCTCTGTCACCAGGAAAAAGAGAGAAAAAGAAGGAGACAGACTGAGACTTTGGTGACCAAACCACATGTCATAGGAATTGCAAAACGAATGTCTAGAGCCCCTAGTGCTGGGAGCAACCTGGTGAGTACAGGAATAGGAAGCCAGCAGGCAGGATTCAGCAAGAAGCATTAGCAAGCCTATTGGAATATTACACATAGACCAGGAAATGCCAAAATATCAATGCAGTGCTAAGATTATCTACTTTAGAAACATATCAGAAGAAAAAAAAAAAACCATTATGTTTATTGTTGACATCTTATAATTTTGTTTGTCTCATATTTTTGAGAAGTAGAGAATGTTCATTAAAATAAGTTATATATAATAACAGCCTTTATCATAGTCTTTCCCTTAATATAAAATACCATCAAGTCATAAAATTACTATGAAAAATTATGGGAAATCTGCAAAAGAAATGTTATCTCCTGAGGAGGGCATGCATGTTGAAAAGATGGGCTTAACATCTTTATTATTTAAGCAGAAGGGCAATAAAACTTTGTAAATATATGCCATCAAAATCCAGGGTAATGAGAGCTCTACAGAGGAAACAATGGCATGGAAGACAAAAGATCACTTAGGATCCAGAGCCGATGCAATTTTGAAAATTTTTGTAACACACCACATCCACTGAAAATGAGAAATACAAACGTGACATTACATAATGTGCATATATCACCCATGTCAATTGCTGAAGTAAACTGTCCATCATTACAAAGATAATGCAGTATCCCACCTAGACAAAACATTCACACTACAGTTCAATTATCCTTGTTAATTCAGGTCATAAACTAAATAAATTACTAAAAAAATAATAATAATAATGGTTTTTCTGACAAACTACCTGAGCAATGGAAATCTAGCCTGTGCTTCTGCCTGGCCATTTCCATTTTAAGTGAGCAAAGAAATAACATCGGCTACTTCAAATTTACATGTCAGGGTAATTTATGATAAACAAGAAAGGAAATGTAAGCTGGCAAATAAAATTCCTGAGATGGAAAATTGTCACCACAAATCCAAAAAATAGGTAAGAGGTACTTATTTTAGGTTCTAAGCAAGCTGAAAAATCTTCAAATATTTTTTTTATTCACAGACGGTATTTCACCATCCATTTACTTTGCCCTTTTAAACCGGTTCTTGAAATTTAAATCTCCCTCCTCTAAGATTGATATTATTATAGTTTGGACCAGTATCAAAGTAATAAAGCACAGTTTACATCTTAAAAAAGGAAAACCATACACTGTCTTTTAAAACAACTGTTTTGCTCCTAGAGGTCCAGAGTTATAGCTTTTCTATTTCTATAGAACATCCAACTCTTAGAAGACTGATCTAAAGCCAAAATCAATATCCCATCCTTGTAATAATTTTCTAGAAGGGATAAAATATAACATTCTGGCTGCTCACTCTCACTTGACTTTAGATTTTCAATCTATCACTATTAAAATCAGGGAAATGTTTGTAAAACATTACAGCATTATCAAATTCCTTAGGCTTACGTGTGTGTTAGTCACTCAGTCATATCTGACTCTTTGCAACCCCATGGACTATAGCTCACCAGGCTCCTCTGTCCATGGAATTCTCCAGACAAGAATACTGGGGTGGGTTGCCATTTCCTTCTCCAGGGGATCTTCCCAACCCAGGGATCAAACCCAGGTCTCCCACATTGCAGGCAGATTCTTTACCATCTGAGCCACAAGGACTTTGCCAAACAAACAGGAGTCAGTTCTTAAAGCTACATCATCCAAGTGCCCCACTTTCCTGTTATAGTAATTGACGATCTTTTGGAATAAAATAAGCTAAACCAAGAAAAGCAGGTTTGGTATGGCAGTTGTGAAAGTCAAACAAAACAAATTATTTCACTTTTTAAAAACATTTTGCTCTACAAGAGATGTCACGAAACGTAATTCACACATGTTAGGTAGAAAGGTCTTATCAGACTGCACTGTGCTGGAATGTTTTGATGAAACTAGTTTGAGAAAACCAGTGATGCAATTATTTGAACATCTGTCTACTAAAGAACTTAATGTGTTTTTCTAACTGAATTGAATCACATATCTGCATCCTTACATAGGCAGACTCTGGGTAAATTTACACTCTGTAAAAAAACTTCTACATTAATTATCCAAGGTCTAAGATTTATTTCAAATGTATTGAGGAGGAGGAAGGGCAGGGAGGATCACCCAGTTGTTCTTTCAATTCTGTTCAACATTTCTGGTTTTAAAACAGCAGTAGGATTAACAGCACTAACCACATGTTAAGAAGGAAAATGCAACACCATAAAATTAGAATAATGGATAAAATGGAACGACAATGGGAAATTTTTTTAATCACTTTTATTCTCTCACTAACAAAAGGCACACACTCCCCAAAAATGAGAAAATTAAACCCAGAATATATAGACTCTGTTCAGATCAATGTCCCCATTTCGAAGCTTCCCACCCCATCTTAAAAAATTTTAACGACACATTTTTTTAAAATATACAGAATTGGGGCCCTGTAGGAATGAGTGAATTTCCACTCCTACCAAAGCTAAAAAAAAAAAAAAAAACGTAATGCAAAATATCAAAGGTTCACTATAAAATTAAACAAGTATACATGAGGTCACAAAATTCACCTCTTTATAAAATATCATATATTCCCTGATATTTGTACTTGATCTTTCACAAATAGCACTTTCACATGAACTGTTTTCAGAGTATATATTATAGAAAATGCCTATTCACAGTAAGATTTTACTAAGCAAAAGGTGTAGTCACCTATTGAAACTTCTTCACTTTCTAGACAAGGGAGAAAAGTAACAAAAGGGTTACTTGATTTGCACAATGACAAAAAACTAGGAAAAGACAGGAGACACCAAGGTCTCCCATTCATTCCCCAATTCAGTGTGATTCTTGTTTAACATATCACCTCTCACCACCTCCCTCCCTATGTAGTCTTCCTATGAGTCTCTGAACTCTGAATCTGCCATACCCACCAAACGCTGACACAGACAATAAGTTAATTCAGTTCACAGACTTATGAAATTTTCCCCTCCATCACCCAGATAAAGTCTGGTTTCCAAGCTCAAATGTTGATGTAGAAGTGAAGAATCTATGAATGTAACTAACGTGAATTTAACACACAATTTATTGTAATTATTGAAGTATCTTAAAGGAAATTACATTCTCTGTCTCTAGGTCCCTTCAAATAAATACATGAAAGTGTAAACTTCAAGTGGGGTGCCCACACCCAGGAATAAGACACTTAACAGTGGACTGTGAATGAAAATACTATTCTACTTGGAAGGAAGGGGAAGTAGAGAGGCAGGGAGGGAAAGAGACAGAAGGAATGAGGGAGGGACAAGGAAAGAAGGAAATTAAGCTGTACTATTAATTTATGACAATGGTACATTTGCATAATTAATAAATAAATGTATATATACTGGGCACATACATGTTTTTGTGTATGTGGATGTGACCTCAGTATATGTACAAAATAAACTGACGTATTTTTCAAAATGCAGAGGGAAAAACAATCTAAAGTGTTTTAAAATGTGGTTTTCTGGGATGGAAGCAATTGATTGACCCATTACAGACACCACGAAACTTTCTGGAGGGGTGGGAATATTCTATACAGTCATAAGTGTGTGTAGGTTTATCAAAACAACAGTTTCATATTTTTCAATATAACTTTAAAAATGTGAAAATACTAATAATGATTAAGTGGATGAGGAGTGAGTAGGAGTCCAGATAACTCGAGAATGGTCAGTTCAGTTCAGTTCAGTTCAGTCGCTCAGTCGTGTCCGACTCTCCGCAACCCCATGAATCACAGCTGGACTATCAATAATTACTGAAGGGATAACTGATACAGGAGGTTCCCTGTACTATTCTATCTGCTTTGTGTATATTTCCGTTTTCTATAGTAAGAAATAAAAAAAAATAAAAAGGTTGAAAACTACATTGTTGAAGAGTCTCATCTACTAATATTCATAACTAGGCTTTGGGTGTCTCTGGCTTTTATCAAGGAGAACTGCAACAGACTACCAAATCACTTATTGTTGGAATAAAGAATAGGGCTTATAAGAAACGTCTTTCACAGCAAGACCCAAAAAGAATCATATACAAAACTGTATGGCAGAAATAGTAATCTTTACATTCTCCAGAGCCACTGGGTCTTTAGGTAAAAATTTCAAATACAAGTAATACCTTGTCAAATATAACTATAATAAAATACCTGTACTAAATCAACATAATGCACTGAAAGCTATCAAAAATCAAATAATCTCAATGAATTTACCCTAATGTAACTTCACATCCCTAATATTGCCAAAGTAACAATTTCTTTCACTGCCTCCCTCCAATATGTAACCCCAAGGGCGAGATTTTAAAATCTCCCATACAACTGGATTTTAACTCCTGCTGAGGTACAAGAGTTTTATTTGGGTTCTCTTATCCCTCCTGAAATGTGGGAGATCTGGGTTCAATCCCTGGGTTGGGAAGATCCCCTTGAGAAGGGAAAGGCTACGCACTCCAGTATTCTGGCCTGGAGAATTCCATGGACTATACAGTCCACGGGGTCGCAGAGAGTCGGACACGACTGAGTGACTTTCACGTCATCCATATAAATATCCATATAAATCCTAAAGGAAATGTCCTTCATCGGAAGGACTGATGTTGAAGCTGAAACTCCAATACTTTGGCTCACTCATTTGAAAAGACCCTGATGCTGGGAAAGATTGAAGGTGAGAGGAGAAGGGAACGACAGAGGATGAGATGGTTGGATGGCATCACTGACTCAATGGACATGAATTAGAATAAACTCCAGGAGTTGGTGATGGACGGGGAGGCCTGGCGTGCTGCAGCCCATGGGGTCGCAAAGAGTCAGACATGACTGAGAGACTGAACTGAACTGAACTGATCCATATAAAAGCAGAACAACTTTGCTATTATCTATTTTATATAATTAGCTTCAGCATAAATTTTCATTTCTAAAAAGATTTTGCTGCCTAGAAATTTTTATGAAAAACCATTTTTCTAGTAAAAAGAGGGCTAGAGTGTGACAAGTAAATATTTGATTTGTTAAACTGTAAATAGCATTACTTTGCCAACAAAGGTCTGTCTAGTCAAAGCAATGGTTTTTCCAGTAGTCATGTATGGATGTGAGAGTTGGACTATAAAGAAAGCTGATCGCCGAAGAATTGATGCTTTTGAACTGTGGTGCTGGAGAAGACTCTTGAGAGTCCTTGTACTGCAAGGAGATCCAACCAGTCTATCCTAAAGGAAATCAGTCTTAAATATTCATTGGAAGACTGATGCTGAAGCTGAAATTCCCAATACTTTGGCCACCTGACGAGAACTGACTCACTGGAAAAGACCCTGATGCTGGGGAAGACTGAAGGCAGGAGGAGAAGGGGATGACAGAGGATGAGATGGTTGGATGACATCACTGATTCGATGGAGATGAGTTTGAGTAATCTTCGGGATTTGGCGGTGGACAGGGAAGCCTGGCTTGCTGCAGTCCATGGAGTTGCAGAGTCAGACATGACTGAGTGACTGAACTGAAACAGCATTCAGTGTCACCATCTAAGAAAATATTTTTTAAAAAGCAGCGCTCTCACCTTTTCCCATTTGCTCCAAAAGGATTTGTCCAGTTTGGTTTAATTCATCCAGTCGGGGTTTTATTTCCATCTGTTCTTTTTCTAATCCCTGAAAATAAAGTCCCAAATATAAGAATAGTTCAAACTTTCTTCTCAGTATAATGCTGATGCTTCTTGACATTTTTAAATTTTATGGCCCTATCACATTCTCTTTAGGGGTTACAGTCAAAGTTTACCCAAGAAAATACTATAAGATAAAACTATGCCATTTCAGGCTGCCCTCCAGAATGCCAGAGGTTATTAAATGTCAAAAGGTAAATGCAAACAAACAGTATAAAACGTTCATTTCTTTTATAAGAGAAAAAGTTGTACACTACATTTATGAGTTTCTATCAGGAGGAAATAATTAAAATTAGTATTTTGGATCCAGGATATCTAGTCACATACATGAACTCAGTAAAAATAAGTTTGAGTCAAATGAATGTGCTATGAAGACAGAGATTACTAAACAAAAATTATTTAAGATTTAAGAAAGAAATAATGAGTCTCAATATCATTTATTGGTTTTATATTAAGCGTAGGGTATAAGTCAAATTTTAACCACAGCATAATTCACACATAATTTCTAGACACTGACTAAGTTTCAGGACCAAACTAAAGAATTTTATTCTTTATATTTGAAAAATGGCTGCTAATTTTCATATATATGTTTCTATGGTTTGATATTCTCAATGTCCCTATATCTCAGAGATAGAAGAACACAAAATCTTCCAGAATCAGTAATAAAAGGCTGAGTAAAATCATGGACACACACAAACATACTCAAATTTTTGTGTACACAGTCAATATTAGAAATTTCTCCATTTGATAATTATCTATTAATTAACTACTCAAATAGTGTCCAAAATAGCACAATCAAATTTTCTAGGCAAAAACAAAAGCTTCCAGGTAAACCATATTATTTCAAACAGATAACATGGAGAAGAATCCCACTTTTAAGGTCTATACAGGTAACCACTAATATATATTCAATAAATTTAGCTCTCCTATTTTGATGCGTACAAACTTTACTGCAACTCAGTCAAACAGCCATTTTTATAGTCAAAGATCAAGAAAGAACAAGAGATTCTAAGAAACACTACTTACTTTTGTTAAACAATCAATGCAAAAAAGTTACCATCAAACTGGAGAAAATTATTACCTGCATTATACTAAACTGATGTTCTGCTACTTTTTATGGCAGTGGTAGATTGAACAAAGGATTCTCCACTCAGATACTGCATCAGTTAGAACAAGTTATTCCTTCATTAAAACAAACCTAGCTGATATTTCCCAAATTTGCAAGAAAAATTAGCAATAGTTAAATTAGCAATAGTTCTTTATTGTACATATTTCCCATCCCACTGACACTATTTATCTAAAACAACAAAATAAACAAACTGATAAAGGAAAAACATAAGAACTGCCAGCCATGCCTTACATACACATGTGAAAGTTGCTCAGTCATGTCCGACTCTTTGCAACCTCGTGGACTATACAGTCCATGGAATTCTCTAGGCCAGAATTCTGGAGTGGGTTGCCTTTCCCTTCTCCAGGGGATCTTCCCAACCCAGGGATCGATCCCAGGTCTCCCACGTTGCAGGTGGATTCTTTTCCAGCTGAGCCACAAGGGAAGCCCAAGAATTCTGGAGGGGGTAGCCTATCCCCTCCACAATTGTTATTTTTATCCTCTCAAATATTACAATAACAATTTCTGAAAGTAAAATTATTTCTAGATCACAGGATGGAACTTATCAATATTTTATGGGATTTGTTCCATAAAGATCACTATAACTCCCAAGTTCTCTGCCAGTTTACCGCCTTTGGTTAATATCCTCTACTGGTCTTTCAGAAGCACATGAAATCATGGAACACAGCTCTCACATCTGGCTCTCTTGATCCCCTGTGC
Organism: Moschus berezovskii; assembly: GCF_049115385.1. Lineage (NCBI taxonomy): Eukaryota > Metazoa > Chordata > Mammalia > Artiodactyla > Moschidae > Moschus > Moschus berezovskii. Next base: position 89,047,412 of record NC_142469.1, on the reverse strand, counting down.
AGAGGGCTCTGATAATGGTGCTTCCATATCCCCACTGTCCACAGTCATCATTCTCTCCTTCCATAAGCCAAGAACTTTACAGAGTGCTGAAAACACAGACTTCAGTGGAAAATCATCCTCACTTTCTAAGCATTGGCAGTAGACATATAAACAATGATGTAAATGCAATAAGGGTTTTCATAGAGGTATTGTCAAAGCAATACGGAATCTGCCTATTGAGGCTAATGGAAGCTTTCTGAAGTAGAGGGCGTTTCAGCCACAAAGCACAAAGGCTTACTAAACGGCCATTTGGAACCCAGAAAACAACACATGGAGAAGGCAAAGGACTGAGAAAAGCACAGGAGTCAGGAGGGCTGGAGCTCTGAGGAGTGAATGAGGGCTGCAGAGGCTGTGCTAGAGAAGACACCTGCCTGGCAGGCCTTGCATGCTGGGGCCCGGCAGCATTCCCATCATCTCCCCACAGCAATGGGAAGTCATCAATTAACTGCAAGCACTAAAGCTGCAAAATCAGATTGATATCTTAGACTGACCACTGGTCAGAGAAGCTAAGGCTGTGAGAATTTGAGAAGGGAAGGTGAACAGTGGCAAATGCTGCAGGGAAAGGAGATCTGAGGAAAATAGAAATCTATCCTTTTGAAAGCAATCGTCAGTGGTGACCTCTAACTAAGAACAGTCACAGTGGAATGATAAAGCAAAAATCAGTCTCAACTTCTCACGCAAACATTCAAAGTCAGGTCTACCCCAAACCACCTCTCCAGCCTTAACTCTCTACCACTTTTACAAACACATCTAGCACAAAACAAAACAAATTATCTGTTCCAAGCATTACAGCATGATTGCCCCACTCTGAACCTCTGCTCAAGGGCTCTGCCTGCCAGGTTTGCCCTTGAGCCCAGCTCCAAGCCCCTCCCTTCAGTGTCACTTCCCCTTCTGGACTTCACCAGTAGATAGAGACAGCTGCAATCCTGGCCTCCTCTCAATTCCCACAGTACCTTCTACTTTCTAACTCACATCATGAACATCTACATACACATCTTATTTTTCAAACATTCTCCAAACTCTTTTCCAACAAAGGTCCATCTAGTCAAAGCTATGGTTTTTCCAGTAGTCATGTATGGATGTGAGAGTTGGACCATAAAAAAAGCTGGGTGCAGAAGAATTGATGCTTTTGAACTGTGGTGTTGGAGAAGACTCTTGAGAGTCTCTCGGACTGCAAGGAAATCAAACCAGTCAATCCTAAAGGAAATCAACCCTGAATATTCACTGGAAGGACTGATGCTGAAGCTGAAGCTCCAATAAAACTTGGTCACCTGATGCGAAGAACTGACTGACTGGAAAAGACCCTGATGCTGGGAAAGATTGAAAGCAGGAGGAGAAGGGGACAACAGAGGATGAGATGGTTAGATGGCATCACTGACTCGATAGATGTGAGTTTGAGCGAGCCCCAGGAGTTGGTGATGGACAGGGAAGCCTGGCATGCTGCAGTCCATGGGGTTACTACATGACTGAGCAACTGAACTGAACTGAAACTCACTCCACTGGTGATGGAGATGGCAATACAGACGTGCTCAAAGTGCCCAAATAATGCATGCAAAGATGCACAGAGACTTCATGAACACCAATGACATAAATCACTACAACCTCCTGCTTCAATTTACAGTACTACACACACAGTATAAAGTAGCACAGCTAAGATCCCCTATATTTTATAGTATTTATTTTTTAAAATACATCTCTTATCTTAAAAAAATGCATATAGAAGAAATCCGGAGATTCGAAATTGCTTCTTGTATTCAGAAGCCAAAACATCTTCAGCATATATTCATATAATAAAAGGTGTCAGATTAAGATAGATCTAATCAAGCTAAAAAAGAGTAGTAACAACTGGACCATGTTAGCAAGTGTCCCTTCCTGCACATCTCAGGGGTTAAAGAAGGAAGAAAAATGGGAAGTGATGTCAGCCTGCTTAAACAGATTCAAAATGTAATAGAGAGTTCTAAAAGCTACCTTATGGCTGCATTTATTTTATAAGAAGATTTTGGGATCCCATCACATCTTTATGCCAACAGCAGATCCATTATCATGAAATATTTTATTCACTGGGATATTTTTATGTTTTACCTTCAACTTCTTTTTCATTTCTGATGTTTCTTGCATCTTCTTATACTCTTTTATCTCTGCGGCTTGAATGGCAGTCTTTGATTTCAAGATCCAGTTCAACAGCTCAGCACTTATAGCATCAAACCTGATTTAAGATTCAGATGTTACCATCATTCATTTTCTATTGTTTCACTTGGCTCAAGAAAGAGAGCAACTACAACACCAATACAGCATGTGGTTTTAAACACTCCTCAAAAATAAAGGCAACCCAGAAATACAGTAACTACACAAAATCACATCATACATTTACAGTTTAAAGTATGAAAAGAGGAACAAAGTTGTAATGTTAATAAATAAAATTATTAAATAAAATTTTTAAACATTATAATAAACCCTTTGCGTTTTCACAAGCTCTCTGTAGATCAAGGAAAACAGATATGGTGAGATACCCACAGGTAACAACAAGTACGGACATTCCTAAACTAATGCCTTCTTTAAGTCAGCATGGAAGTACTGAGCCTCATAAATGCCAGGCACTGAACTGGGCTCTTAATATAAGGGTAAACCAGAAACAATCCCAGAAATTCACAGGATGCCTCCTAATTCAGTTGGGGAGGGATGGCTGCCTGGAGAGCAACAGCTTTATGCCCCGGAGTTATCCTTGCAAAGGGAGAACAAAGACAGGGAGGAACACACCTAGCACCGTAAGCAGTTAAGTGCAACTGGAACAGCGAGTACTAACTAAGCAGGGAGGAGCAGTAGATGATGTGGCAGGGAGCCTCTCGGATCAGTAACTGGAAGGCCCTGCAGGCTAGCTGAAGGAGCTGGACCTTAACTGAAAGGCAACAGAAAGCCAGTGAGGGGCTTAAAGCATGGGACTGACATGATTATATTTATCCTTTTGGGTCCCTGAAAAGAAAGAATAGAGGCAAGTCCAGAGAACAGACTGTGGCAGTCACAGGAGCCAGAACTAAGTGACAGTGGGAAAGGAAGAAAGGGAACAGACCTGGGAGGTGTTGAGAAGGTCAGTTAAAACCACACTGACGAGGAACAAGAGGACAAACATTCAGCGGGTGCTGGCTACATGCCAGGCGCTTTTCTAAATGGTTTCTGTGCATTATTAACTCCAGGAATCCTCACAACAACCCTGTGAGCATACACTATTATTATCCCTTCTAATGATGAAGGAGCTGAGCTCACAGAGGTCTTAAATAACTTCTCCAGACCACAAAGCTAACAAAGGCTAGAGCTGGGATTTAAGCTGAGCAGTCTGTGCTTGTAACCAGGACTCTGCACACAGAACTCAAAACAACTTCTAGATAATTTTAGAGATTCTCCGGTTAAGCACAGGTTGTCCTTGCTGATTCTTTTGGGAAACTTGGCTGAACAGGTTTTCAGTGAATTCTGAGTATTTGTCTTTTCACCAAGGTAAATTTTTCTTGTCATTTGAGCGGGATTTTGTGACACTCTAGGTAAATAACCAAAGGTCACAGTATCAGTCAAACCACAGTACACTCCTCATGTCATCTTCACAGCAGATTTCTATTTAATCTTTCAGGAGCACAAACCAAAGATCATGTTTTAAATGACCTTGGAGACTTAGTCCATCTCTGCTCTCAATATGAGCAAGAGCAATGTGAATGCATTAGAGCCACCATGATCATCTCAGGTCATGTTAATAGATAGGAATCTAGATTATAGGAAATGACTGTTACTATGGTGTTAAAAAAAAAAAAAAAAAAAACCACTAGCAGCACCAGGAAAGGAGAAGGGGAAATAAACCATTACTTCTGAAGCATGTATTCTAAGCCGTGCTACACAGTCATTCAAGGTTCATACCTGTTCAGACAGCCCATTTTATGACAAGCTAATAGTGCTTCCTACATCAGACTATAAATATTAAAGGATCTGAAAATCAAGTCTCACTGGGATGCTTAAAAATATTCTGGACTTTAGGACAATGTAAATTAGAATATGAAACGTATCCTTAAATTCTGAAGAGGTACCATATTGAAGGGGGGTGATGTGGTTGCATATCACTCCGAAATGCAAAGTTAGCACCATGAGTGGACTGATAGGGGTTTTAAAGTTTAAAAAAAAAAAAAAAAAACAATATTTGGACAAAATTTCTAATAATGAAATTTCACTGTTGTCTATTATAACAAACTGAATGTGCTCAAGCCTCTATGTGTCTGAGAATGAACTGAAGCCATTTCTGCATCAATCAAATCGCAGACAGAAGACTGTGGAGCTCACAACTGGTTGCCCACCCAACAGACACCTCCCTCCCCACATTTCTTCCTTGCTGCCTGAGTACCCCCAGAACACAACTACAGAGATGGAAAACGCAGGATAGATTCAACCTTCTAGGAACCCAGGGCAGGGCAAATGTCTGAGTTTTGGCCAGTGAGACCAGAGTCAGGGAGTTAGCTAATATCTTCCAGAAAAGGTCTTTCTCCCTGATTAAAAAGAAAAGAAAATTTTTGTTTAGAAGACAAATAAGGAAAAACTTCCCTGCCTGCATATAAAGCAGGTTATACAAAGTTGTTATGCCAAGTTCTACAGCAGCATCTTGGGACCATGAGAAGACAAGTTTTGCCTTTTACCTTGCTAACAAGCTGAGGATGGCAGAGAGAAGGTGCCACGATGCTGACCCAAACCATCCCATCAAAACTGCCCACCTCTGGACTTCCTGCAACGTCAGATAGTCAGTGACCTCATTGCATAAGTCACTTTGGGCACAATATTCTGTTTCTTGCAACAGAACTCACCCTATACAACATGGACATGTGTAAGATTGTATAGTTAGGCACCGTGACATTGTGATTTATAGTAAGAAATAAATATTTGGTTTTTGGCCTTGTTTCTAACATAGAGTTCCCAAACTCTTGGAATTTCCAAAGTGATAAGAGCAACAAAGGTGTCATTTGTCATGTTAGTGAGATGACTTTTGAATCCCATCTAAAAAGGTAGGCTGGTTGTCAGGAGACCCAACCTTGTAATTAGAGGGTTGGAACTTTTAGTTTCACCTTGCCCCCCTGACCTCAGGGGAGAGGAGAGGGGCTGAAGGTTGAATTAATCACCAAAGATCAATGATCTAATCAATCATGACCTTGTAATGCAGCCTCCCTAAAAAGCCACAAGGATAGGGATCAGAGAGCTTGGGGTAGGTGAGCATGTGATGTTCAGGGAGAGCAGGGCACCTGGAGAGGGCATGGGAGCTCACACCCTGTCCCCATGTCTTGCCCTGTGCAGCTCCTCAGTCCGGCTCTCCCTGAATTGTACCCTTTTATAACAAATCAGTCATCTACTAAGCAAAATGTTTTCCTGAGTTCTATAAGCTGCTCTACCAAGTTAACTGAAGCAGAGGAGGTGGTGTTAGAAATCTATGAGTTATAGCTAGTTGGTCAGAACTATAGGTAACAACCTAGATTTGTAACTGGCATCTGAAGTCCAAGGAAGAGGTGGTGGAACCCTCTAACCTGTAGCCAGTGGGTAAGAAGCACAGGTAACATGGCATCTGATCTGGGATGGGGGAGCAGCAGGAAAAAGCAGACCTAGAGGAATAAACCCCTAACCTGTGAAGTTAGAATTGGTACCAGAACCTATTCATGCACCCTAGTCTTTCACAGCCTGCCCAGCTTCCAAATGCACAAAGTCAGCACTGGAGATAAACACTGCCCGATACACGGACAGAATATAGACACTCAGGAAATAAAAGGTCCACAGTAAGATCAACATCACAAGCATCTCCCTCATCTGCTACCTTGGCTCCGGAAGTAAAAGTTCCACAGCAGTTTGCAGCTCAGAGGTCCAACTCATGGTCCTAAAAGGAGATGCTGTTAGGATGCAGGAACGCAGCCTTATTACCAAAACTAAAGTCAACAGGTAAAACTGCAATCCTTCTTTGTCTAACAAAACCTAAATTGAGGAAATCATATTATTTTTCTTCAGGCAAAAGTAACTGCCCATGTACTCAAGCACTGGAATTCTACTGTCAAAAGGCAAGAAAACAGCAGTATCCAAGGGCTGCTCTGAGACTCAGGGCTGGTGAGCATGGTCCCTGGCCCACAGGAAAGCACTGCAGAAGATCCAACACTAGTGAAAGCTCAATGTATGCCAGACATGAATGTTCCTCCTATAAAGATCCTGAGTTTCTTTTGAGTCAGAAAATGAAACAAATTTTACCAAAGATGGATCTTTGGTAACACGAAGAATCTGTTACTAAGACAAAAAGGAATTAACAGGGAAAGAAAGAAGACATGAAGAGAGAAAGGGAAGGGAAAAAGAAAGATCTAAAGGAATTACTTCCCTGAATTAAGCATCTTTTAAAGGTAAGAAGAAGGAGAGTCACAAAGAATAAGGAGACAGACCTAAAGCAAAACTGTAGGAACTGTGACAGTGGAAGAAAGAATAAACAAAAGATCGTAGACAATTATATCCAGCCACAGTAAAGGACAGGAAAGAAAGAACTAAGGAAACGATATATTCTGTCCATGAAGGCTACAGGAACACAGTTCTCCCAACCAAACCAAAGATAAATCAAATCCAGATGACTTAGATGCTTAACCAGTATAAAGTGAAATATTCAGAAGACTCAGAGGTAGTGAGTGGTTCAGTAGTTGAATTTCCATTATAATAATTATGTTTAAATTTGCATATGATTAGTGATCAGTACAAAATAAGTACCGGGCACAAAATATTAATATATCATGTGCAAAATAGTTCTCACTTTTTTTTAGCTTCCAAATCCACAGGGATCTGTCTCTTCTTTGGGGGAGGAGGAGGAGGCAGCTCTTGCTTAGACCTTTTTGTAGTTACTTGTTCTCTTAGGCGAACCGTCTCTAAAAGATCCTTCTGAGGAATCTGGGACATTCCCAGCTTTGCAACAGCCTGAGTCACCTGAAATAAAAATCAACCAGGCTTAATGTTTTACAACAGCTTTATTGAAATATAGTTCACAAGCCATAAAATTCTCCCTTGGAAAATATATGATCCCATGGTCATCAATATATTGAGTTGTTGTGCAACCATGCCCACGTTCTAACTCCAGAATAGGCTTATCATTTCAAAAGGAAATCCCATACCCAGTAACAGTCACTCCCAACCTTCTCTCCCTGTTCCCCCTAGAAATGACTAATCTACTTCCGGTCTCTACGGATTTGCCTATTCTGGATATGTCATGTATTAATAGATACAATCAGTGCATTAACCTTGTGACCAGATACTTTTACTTAGCACAATGTTTTCAGGGGTTCATCTCTGTTGTATCATATATTGGTACATTATTTTATTATTACTTAATATTCCCAGGTGGCACTGGTGGTAAGGAATTTGCCTGCCAGTGTAGGAAATGTAAGAGACACTGGTTTGATCCCTGGGTCGGGAAGATTCCCCTGGAGTAGGAAATGGCAACCCACTCCAGTATTCTTGCCTACAGAATCCCACAGACAGAGCAGCCTAGAAGGCTACAGTCCACAGGGTCGCAAAGGGTGGGACACGACTGAAGTGACTTGGCACCCAGCACACAATAATATTCCACTGTATGAATATACCACATTTTGTCCATCCATGTATCTATTAATGGATGTATGGCTTGTTTCACTTTTTGGCTATTCTGAATTTTGCTGCTCTAAACATTCATATACAAACCAAAGTGCTATTTTTAATCAAGGTGCTAAAATATTTTTAAATTTATAAGATTATTTAAGATGAAAAAACCATTTTGGAGAAGGAAATGGCAACCCACTCTAGTATTCTTGCCTGGTAAATCCCATGGACAGAGAAGCCTGACGAGGTCACAACTGAGTGACTGAGCACAAAGATCATATCTAAGTGTTGTCAGTTACTAATGGTTGAATGACTGGGTATCAGAAGTTTTTTAAGGTCTATTAAAATTCACTTTTGAAAACTCAAGATACATGTCAGTTTTTCAATTTTACAGTTAACCAGGTATAAAGAAACAACTTTTTAGTTTAACTACTACTTTTATTTCATAAACACGAAAACAAACTTTTTTTTGCAAAAAGCAAAGGAGAAAAGGAAAGATATAAGCATCTGAATGCAGAGTTCCAAGGAATAGCAAGGAGAGATAAGAAAGACTTCCTCAGTGATCAATGCAAAGAAATAGAGGAAAACAACAGAATAGGAAAAACAAGAGACCTCTTCAAGAAAATTAGAGATTCCAAGGGAACATTTCATGCAAAGATGGGCTCGATAAAGGACAGAAATGGTATGGACCTAACAGAAGCAGAAGAGATTAAGAAGAGGTGGCAGGAATACACAGAAGAACTGTACAAAAAAGATCTTCACGACCAAGATAGTCACGATAACGTGATCACTGACCTAGAGCCAGATATCTTGGAATGTGAAGTCAACTGGGCCTTAGAAAGCATCACTACAAACAAAGCTAGTGGAGGTGATGGAATTCCAGTTGAGCTATTTCAAGTCTTGAAAGATGATGCTGTGAAAGTGCTGCACTCAATATGCCAGCAGATATGGAAAACTCAGCAGTGGCCACAGGACTGGAAGAGGTCAGTCTTCATTTCAATCCCAAAGAAAGGCAATGCCAAAGAATGCTCAAACTACCGCACAATTGCACTCATCTCACACACTAGTAAAATGCTCAAAATTCTCCAAGCCAGGCTTCAGCAGTATGTAAACCGTGAACTCCCAGATGTTCAAGCAGGTTTTAGAAAAGGCAGAGGAACCAGAGATCAAATTGCCAACATCCACTGGATCATGGAGAAAGCAAGAGAGTTCCAGAAAAACATCTATTTCTGCTTCATTGACTATGCCAAAGCCTTTGACTGTGTGGATCACAATAAACTGCGGAACATTTTGAAAGAGATGGGAATCCCAGACCACCTGACCTGCCTCTTGAGAAACCTGTATGCAGGTGAGGAAGCAACAGTTAGAACTGTACATGGAACAACAGACTGGTTCCAAATAGGAAAAGGAGTACGTCAAGGTTGTATATTGTCACCTTGCTTATTTAACTTCTATGCAGAGTACATCATGAGGAATGCTGGGCTGGAAGAAGCACAAGCTGGAATCAAGATTGCTGGAAGAAATCAATAACCTCAGATATGCAGATGACACCACCCTTATGGCAGAAAGTGAAGAGGAATTCAAAAGCCTCTTGATGAAAGTGAAAGAGGAGAGGGAAAAGGTTGGCTTGAAGCATGAAAACAAAGATCATGGCATCTGGTCCCATCACTTCATGGGAAATAGATGGGAAAACAGTGGAAACAATGTCAGACTTTATTTTTTGGGGCTCCAAAATCACTGCAGATGCTGATTGCAGCCATGAAATTAAAAGACGCTTGCTCCTTGGAAGGAAAGTTATGACCAAACTTGATAGTATATTAAAAAGCAGAGACACTACTTTGCCAACCAAGGTCCATCTAGTCAAGGCAATGGTTTTTCCCGTGGTCATGTATGGATGTGAGAATTGGACTGTGAAGAAAGCTGATCGCCGAAGAACTGATTCTTTTGAACTGTGGTGTTGGAAAAGACTCTTGAGAGTCCCTTATACTGCAAGGAGATCCAACCAGTCCACTCTAAAGGAGATCCTGGGTGTTCATTGGAGGGACTGATGCTAAAGCTGAAACTCCAATACTTTGGCCACCTCATGCGAAGAGTTGACTCACTGGAAAAGACTCTGATGCTGGGAAAGGTTGGGGGCGGGAGGAGAAGGGGACGACAGAGAATGAGATGGCTGGATGGCATCACCGACTCTGTGGACATGAGTTTGTGTGAACTCCGGGAGTTGGTGATGGACAGGGAGGCCTGGCGTGCTGTGATACATGGGGTCGCAGAGAGTCGGACACGACTGAGCGACTGAACTGAACTGAACTGATCTGAACTACTTTTATTTCATAAACACTAAAACAAACTTGATGGCAGCAAAGGTACCTGGTTGGAGGAATCCTCTAATCTCTGAACCAAGGAATCCCATCTCTGAGTCAGTTCCTCTGAGTCACTGTTGATCTTCTTGGATGTCTTAGGATTATCAAGTAATTGACCCACATCCTGGCCAATCTCACTCAGCTGATCCAATGCTTGGCGCTTCATTTCCATGTCTTCCTTCAAAATCTAGTATTTCAGATATGTGTTAGATCACTGAATCACTTTAAACAGGAACTTATCTTCCTGTTCCCCAGTCAGAAAATATAAACATGTATATTTTAGAGTAAAATTTACCTGCTTTAATTCCCCAAAGCTAAAACATAAGACTTCTGGTTCTAGATCGTTACAGGTCAGCATTCTAGTGTTAGGGAAATGAATTCATTCACTAAATTCTATTAACCATTGGCATAAAACACTAAGATATCATAGGCTCACAAGAGAGATGCTGACAACGACATCACTTACAGCCAGTCGTCGAACACTGATGCTTAGCTCCTTTTGGTCTTTGAAGTTGCTCGTCTGGACTTTATTTAAAGATTCTTCTTTCTCAGTTAACCATGCTTTCAACAAGCACTGCGAATAATAACCAAAGTTAGAACATATTTAGGGAATCATTTGATAATTCAACTCAATCAAGTTCTAAACTCTCTCATTTTTATGTTACTAGAGGCTTTATCCACATCTGGGAGAAGAAGGATTTCAAACCCTTAAGCCTGAGGCATAAAAAACTCAGAAAAATATCTTTAAGATATAACCCTTCACAGATTTGCAATTGATCAACCTAAAATTAGCCCCAAACCTGGAAAACTAAACCTAATTCTCAGGGAGGCTGATGGCTCTAAAAGGCTAAATCCAAATATCCAAGTCTCTAAAAGAACCACTCTAGATGCCGAGGGAAGGTCAGAGATTTTCTTTTCTCAGTCCCTCTGTTTGGGAGGAAAGAGAGAGGTCAGGTTACATGGCTTGTAAACTGTAGAGCCAAATCACAGACCCACACCCCAAAGCCAATGGATTTTCCATGTATCTTACTGGACAACCACACTAATGCTCCAGATTCAACAACAGTTATGATTAGAAGAGGGAGCCTGAGACTACTCCAAAGCCAATATGAAAATCTTTAAAATTCATTGGCCATCGATGCATGTCTTTTAGGCATAAGATATTTAGTAAAGAGACAAATTTGAAAGAGGGATTAATTTTTCCCAAAATGTAGTATTTACCACAGAAATCTTCTTCTATAGATTGAGGGGGAAACCCTTGGTTCTGTGTTTGGAATCAATTCTTTCTCAAATTTGATTTATCAGTTTATTTAATAACCATTCTCTGCCTTTATATTTCACCCAGAAAAGGACAAATATTAAGAAAATAAATATGAATTCTGTCCTCAATGTAGTAAGAGTTACCACAAAAATACCCGTGGCACCAGAAAGTGCAGACACCACGAGGAGACTGCTTCCAGTTTTGAAACAGTGGGGGAGGGAGAGGGAGTTCATAAATGACTTCATGGTCACTGATGGATACGTCACTGGCAAAGCCCACCGGGATACGGGGAAAAATAAGGTGGAATCTAGGTGACATGGTCTGACCTCTTTTGGGTTTAATCTAGCTTCACTTGCTTATAGGGGACAGTGTACAAAGCTCTCACACCCAACAGGATGGATTAGTGTTCCCAGAGGAGAGTCACTGTGCCCAACACCTCAACTGGGCAGCCTGTGTGCAGAAGTGTTGTGTGGGATGCCTCAGTCCAAGATGGCGGAGACAGGCATAGAGAGGCTGCAACTGGCACTGTGATCTGGAGCCACAAGAACTCTGCCCGCTCCCGCCAGCAGGAACCCTCTAAATCAGCCCCACCAATGACTGACTGCCCGGGAGAGCACTGACGGGAGTGCAAGCTCAGTCCATTCCATTCTTTCATCAAAGAATGAAATTCTCCTTTGCTTCTGAACCAGACAGTTTCATTCTATGGGCTGAAATATCACTAGGCAAGAGGGCCCTTGTAGGAGCCGGACTCAAAAGAGTTGGTACCAGGTGGGGAGAACCTAAAAATAGATAGGAAAAAAGACATTTCAAGGCAGATGCCACACTTAAACAAAAACACAGAGACTAGAAAACTAGTTCGCTCTTTCGAACAAAATGAAAACAATACAAAACCCATAAGGAATCTACCATGGACCGGGCATTAAGACAACAGCACTGAAAAGAAACAGCACTAACTTCGTGGCCATGACAGTCTCGGATTGAGCCACAAAATGGGAATTCAGGATTTGAACACGGAGTACATGAAAGGAAAGAGGGAAAGTTTGGAAAGGCAAGTTAAAGTCAATCACAGAATATCCCTCTGGCCACACTTGGCTGGAGAAATTTTGAACTAATTCTCAGAGCCCATCTCTAACTATCTTAAAGCCTCTGCAACTAAGTGAACAATAATCCCCTGAAAGACTGTTTAATTCAGACACAGCTGATTGGTCTTATTCTCTGTAACAACAAATTGTCAATTAAGTACCAATGTTGGCTTCATTCTACATTTTAACAAGATTCCTCCTTCCATTCCTCCTCCATCACTAACAGAAAGCAATTCAGTTTTAAACCTAACATAATAAATGGCCAAACTCCTAGCCACTCTATTTTTAAATATTTGTAATTACCAAATTTTGATTCTTTCTGAATTTTAAATTATTTTAAGAAGAGTAACACAGTGATTCCAGAGCAATCAGTCTCCTTACAATCATTAAAGTAAAATTTCAATTATTCTATGTGACTTTTTGGCCTGAAGAAAAGAGGAGTAAATGTAAATCTTTGTAAAGCAAAATGGCTGTCTGAGGAGGCCTTACAAATAGCCATGAAAAGAAGAGAAGCAAAAAGCAAAGGAGAAAAGGAAAGATATAAGCATCTGAATACAGAGTTCCAAAGAATAGCAAGGAGAGATAAGAAAGCCTTCCTCAGCGATCAATGCAAAGATATAGAGGAAAACAACAGAAAAGGAAAGACAAGAGATCTCTTCAAGAAAATTAGAGATTCCAAGGGAACATTTCATGCAAAGATGGGCTCGATAAAGGACAGAAATGGTATGGACCTAACAGAAGCAGAAGATATTAAGAAGAAGTGGCAAGAATACACAGAAGAACTGTACAAAAAAGATCGTCACGACCAAGATAATCACGATGGCATGATCACTCACCTAGAGCCAGACATCTTGGAATGTGAAGTCAAGTGGGCCTTAGAAAGCATCACTATGAACAAAGCTAGTGGAGGTGATGGAATTCCAGTTGAGCTATTTCAAATCCTGAAAGATGATGCTGTGAAAGTGCTGCACCAATATGCCAGCACATTTGGAAAACTCAGCAGTGGCCACAGGACTGGAAAAGGTCAGTCTTCATTCCAATCCCAAAGAAAAGCAATGCCAAAGAATGCTCAAACTGCGCACAATAGCACTCATCTCACATGCTAGTAAAGTCATGCTCAAAATTCTGCAAGCCAGGCTTCAGCAATATGTGAACCGTGAACTTCCAGATATTAAAGCAGGTTTTAGAAAAGGCAGAGGAACCAGAGATCAAATTGTCAACATCCGCTGGATCATGGAGAAAGCAAGAGAGTTCCAGAAAAACATCTACTTCTGCTTCATTGACTATGCCAAAGCCTTTGACTGTGTGGATCACAATAAACTGTGGAACATTCTGAAAGAGATGGGAATCCCAGACCACCTGACCTGCCTCTTGAGAAACCTGTATGCAGGTCAGGAAGCAACAGTTAGAACCGGTCATGGAACAACAGACTGGTTCCAAATAGGAAAAGGTGTACATCAAGGTTGTATCTTGTCACCCTGCTTATTTAACTTATATGCAGGGTACATCATAAGGAACGCTGGGCTGGAAGAAGCACACACTGGAATCAAGATTGCCGGGAGAAATATCAATCACCTCAGATATGCAGATGACACCACCCTTATGGCAGAAAGTGAAGAGGAACTCAAAAGCCTCTTGATGAAAGTGAAAGAGGAGAGTGAAAAGGTTGGCTTGAAGCTCAACATTCAGAAAACAAAGATCATGGCATCTGGTCCCATCACTTCATGGGAAATAGATGGGGAAACAGTGGAAACAGTGTCAGACTTTATTTTTTTGGGCTCCAAAATCACTGCGGATGCTGATTGCAGCCATGAAATTAAAAGACACTTATTCCTTGGAAGGAAAGTGATGACCAACCTAGAAAGCATATTAAAAAGCAGAGACATTACTTTGCCAACAAAGGTCCATCTAGTCAAGGCTATGGTTTTTCCAGTGGTCATGTATGGATGTGAGAGTTGGATTGCGAAGAAAGCTGATCACCGAAGAATTGATGCTTTTGAACTGTGGTGTTGGAGAAGACACTTGAGAGTTCCTTGGACTGCAAGGAGATCCAACCAGTCCATTCTAAAGGAGATCAATCCTGGGTGTTCATTGGAAAGACTGATGCTAAAGCGGAAACTCCAATACTTTGGCCACCTCATGCGACGGGTTGACTCACTGGAAAAGACTCTGATGCTGGGAAAGGTTGGGGGCGGGAGGAGACAGGGACGACAGAGAATGAGATGACTGGATGGCATCACCAACTCTGTGGACATGAGTTTGAGTGAACTCCGGGAGTTGGTGCTGGAAAGGGAGGCCTGGTATGCTGTGATTCATGGGGCCACAAAGAGTCGGACACGACTGAGCAACTGAACTGAACTGAACTGAGAGCAAAATGTAAATATTTCAGAAATCAGAATCACGTCTATCATGCGATTCTGGTCAAAGATTGAGGGCAGGTGGCAGTACCTTACAATTCACATAAGGACAAATTTTGCAACATGCTTTTCAAGAGTTCTCTCTGCCACCATATTTAGTAATTAATAAAAACAGCATACATTTGTTTTTATCCCATGAAAAGAATATAGCTGCTTTGGTGGATGGAAATAAAAGGCATTTAAAAGAATCACAGTGGATCCTGGGATGTGGGAACAGAGTATCTGTTTATTTTCTACACCACAACGCTTTGGCATTTTGAAGAAAAGTCTTGCTTATTTGTATTCTGTTTTGATGGCTGATTTTCTGGAAGGATGGAGATGGGCAAGAGGCCACCAATCAGACTGAAAACTCTAAGTGGCAGCTTTGAACCAAAGGTTCATTTTCTATGTTAATCCTTGGTGGAAAAAAATTAGCTACATGTTCAATCATCGGTGTTGCTAAATAATATTTTTCTTGTTAATTACAGCAGTTATTCTGATTAAAAATCACAGGTTTAAAGTTCACAAAGTACTGAGTGGATTCATTTATCATTATGTACTGAGCACAAGCCATATGCTAGGCTGTATGGCTACAAGTTCAAATACATTATCCAACACATATGCAGTAAAAATTATGTCAAGTAAATCCTAAAATTAGCATATCTAAAAACTAACTAATGAACAAGGTCAAATTGTTATTACAATAGAGCTAATTTATAATGCAATCTCTAAGAAGAAACTGCATAATGGACTGAAATATGACTTTTAACATAATAAATAATTATTTATAAATTTTCCTTCTGAAGAAATATAAGTGATTTATTCATATGCAATAATTAATGATGGGTTACTATTCACCATGTATTTTGCCCATTATGTATACAGCTTCATACCTGTTCTTCCAATAACTCCTGCCACAAAATGTTGATCTCCTGTAACCTATTCCAACGTTCTTCAGTCCATCGGCACACAGCCGTCCAGCGTTCCCCGAGTTTCTAGAAAAGGAAAGACCGATCCTTTGTCAACAAAGCCTTAAGGGATAGTTATCACAATCCTTAAAGAAATTCTTGACATCGATTGTTCTTTATTACAGAGTAGTAATTATGAAAAATATTATGAAAGTTGCTTTAAATAATACAGATGAATTCTATAAAATTACAGATAAGACAAACTAATTTCCATAGAATTTAGCTATTTCATATTACGCAGTTAGAATATGGCACAACTTGAACTCTATCTTGTAACTTCTGACTCCAAACTCCAGCTCTTTTCTATTTTATTGTGGTTTTTATATGAGAATTTGACAGTTTCACATATATCTTCAAAATACAGCAAACATATCTACTTTCAAGGCTTCCATTTTTTCAGGATATAATTATCTTTAATTTCTTAACCATTTTTACATGCCAAGACAATCTTCACTGGTAGTACCAAAAATTATGAAAAAAAGTTTTTAACTTATAAAAATTGTTTTGATTTTTCTGTTTATACTGCATGATACACAGAAAATTCCACCAAACAGCAACAGACTATTATAAGTATTCAGTTCAGTCGCTCAGTCGTGTCCAGTCGTGTCCCAGTCGGCTCCCCTTTGCGACCCCATGAATCACAGCACGCCAGGCCTCCCTGTCCATCACCAACTCCCGGAGTTCACTCAAACTCATGTCCATCGAGTCGGTGATGCCATCCAGCCATCTCATTCTCTGTCGTCCCCGTCTCCTCCTGCCCCCAATCCCTCCCAGTATCAGAGTCTTTTCCAGTGAGTCAACTCGTCGCATGAGGTGGCCAAAGTGTTGGAGTTTCAGCTTTAGCATCAGTCCTTCCAATGAACACCCAGGACTGATCTCCTTTAGAATGGACTGGTTGGATCTCCTTGCAGTCCAAGGGACTCTCAAGAGTCTTCTCCAGCACGACAGTTCAAAAGCATCAATTCTTCGGCGATCAGCTTTCTTCACAGTCCAACTCTCACATCCATATATGACCAGTGGAAAAACCATAGCCTTGACTAGACGGACCTTTGTTGGCAAAGTAATGTCTCTGCTTTTTAATATGCTATCTAGGTTGGTCATCACTTTCCTGCCAAGGAGTTCAGTTCAGTTCAGTCGTTCAGTCATGTCCGACTCTCCGCGACCCCATGAATCACAGCACGCCAGGCCTCCCTGTCCATCACCAACTCCCGGAGTTCACTCAAACTCATGTCCACAGAGTCGGTGATGCCATCCAGCCATCTCATTCTCTGTCGTCCCCTTCTCCTCCCGCCCCCAACCTTTCCTAGCATCAGAGTCTTTTCCAGTGAGTCAACCCGTCGCATGAGGTGGCCAAAGTATTGGAGTTTCCGCTTTAGCATCAGTCTTTCCAATGAACACCCAGGATTGATCTCCTTTAGAATGGACTGGTTGGATCTCCTTGCAGTCCAAGGGACTCTCAAGAGTCTTCTCCAACACCACAGTTCAAAAGCATCAATTCTTCGGCGATCAGCCTTCCTCACAGTCCAACTCTCACATCCATACATGACCACGGGAAAAACCATAGCCTTGACCAGACGGACCTTTGATGGCAAAGTGATGTCTCTGCTTTTTAATATGCTATCAAGGTTGTTCATCACTTTCCTTCCAAGGAATAAGCGTCTTTTAATTTCATGGCTGCAATCAGCATCCGCAGTGATTTTGGAGTCCCAAAAAATAAAGTCTGACACTGTTTCCACTGTTTCCCCATCTATTTCCCATGAAGTGATGGGACCAGATGCCATGATCTTTGTTTTCATGCTTCAAGCCAACCTTTTCACTCTCCTCTTTCACTTTCATCAAGAGGCTTTTGAGTTCCTCTTCACTTTCTGCCATAAGGGTGGTGTCATCTGCATATCTGAGGTGATTGATATTTCTCCCGGCAATCTTGATTCCAGTGTGTGCTTCTTCCAGCCCAGCGTTCCTCATGATGTACTCTGCATATAAGTTAAATAAGCAGGGTGACAAGATACAACCTTGACGTCCTCCTTTTCCTATTTGGAACCAGTCTGTTGTTCCATATACAGTTCTAACTGTTGCTTCCTGACCTGCATACAGGTTTCTCAAGAGGCAGGTCAGGTGGTCTGGGATTCCCATCTCTTTCAGAATGTTCCACAGTTTATTGTGATCCACACATCAAAGGCTTTGGCATAGTCAATGAAGCAGAAATAGATGTTTTTCTGAAACTCTCTTGCTTTCTCCATGATCCAGCGGATGTTGGCAATTTGATCTCTGGTTCCTCTGCCTTTTCTAAAACCTGCTTTAATATCTGGGAGTTCACGGTTCACATATTGCTGAAGCCTGGCTTGGAGAATTTTGAGCATGACTTTCCTAGCATGTGAGATCAGTGCAGTTGTGCGGTAGTTTGAGCATTTTATAAGTATTAGCAAGACTAAATAAATAAATTTGATACATTTAAAAAATCAATCTTCATGATGACTTTCCCAATTACTTCATTACCACTTTATAAATAACGATTAACAAATTCTGTTTTATTTCTTCATTACTTACCTGTGAGCAAGAATTATTTAAAGCATACTATCTTATTTCAATTTTTATTATCAAAATAGGCTTTGTATTGTGAGAAGTAGAGAACGTAGAGCCAGAAGACAGATCTCTTGTCTCCACATGAAAACTCATTGCCTATTTAAACCTCAGGGCCTCCACTCAACCACTATGAATATCCTCACTGTTAAATAAGACATGAATGCCTCCCTCTAAGATTATTGTAAAAACTAAATACTGTTGCACCAAAATCTCAAAACTACTACCCAGCTTTAAATGTTGCAAAAGAAAAAGAATTCCATACGATAATTTACACTTACTAAAAATCATCAACTGAAAGTTACTGAAATCATCACCTGGCAACATTACATCAGGTAATTCAAATTCAAATAAAATACAGCTGACCCTTGAACAATTGGGCGGGTCCACTCATACTTGGATTTTTTTCAATAAATACATAGGACAAAATTTTGAAGATTTGTGACAAAACTTTGAAATGAACCACACAGTCTAGTAACATCAAAAAAAAATTAAGAAAAAGTTAAGCACTCAGGGATGTACAAAATATCTGTAGATATGTATGTAACATACAAAATATTTGCTAATGGACTATTTGTTACCAGTACAGCTTCCAGTCAACAATAGGCTATTGCTAGTTAAGTTTTGGGGAAGTAAAAGTTATACTAGGATTTTCCACTGCTTGAGAGGTCAGTGCCCCAAACCCCACGTGTTTAAGAGTCAACTGTACCAAAACTCTCTTTATAAAGACTTGTAAACATACATTATAGTCACTGAACAAAAAGAAGCAAGTTGTCGGTTCCCAAAACTGATGTTGACAGTTACACATTGATCTACTAAAAAAACAGGGATATTAAATCCTACATGACTGAAATTCTCAAACTTGACATTTTTTTACATATTCACTGGGCCCCGCTCCCAGTGAGGCCCAGAAATATGCATTTTAACAAATTCGTCAAGTGATTCTGAGCAAGAAGTCTGTGGATCATATTCTGGGATCAATTCTTGAGCTTCAAAATCTTTTTCATACACCCAAGTTCAGTTCAGTTTAGTCGCTCAGTCCGACTCTGCGACCCCATGAATCACAGCACGCCTGGCCTCCCTGTCCATCACCAACTCCCGGAGTTCACTCAAACTCATGTCCATCGAGTCGGTGATGCCATCCAGCCATCTCATTCTCTGTCGTCCCCTTCTCTTCCTGCCCCCAATCCCTCCCAGCATCAGAGTCATTTCCAGTGAGTCATACACCCAAAGGCTGAAGTAAATGAATGATACCTTGGTTCTCCTATAAACCCCCATGCTGTGGAACCCCAGCTGGGAAGTACAACCTAAAGAAGATGATTTTACTAACCTAAATAAACAGACCGACCGAACGTGAAGAATACAAACAATGTGTGACTGGGGCTCAGACCCCAGGTGTCTTAGCACTATCCTACTTTATAAGTCCTTACCTGTAATTGATCTTCCAAAATAGCTGTAGCACTCTCGCCACTGTTTTCATCAACAATCACCACCATGTGAGTCAGGGAATTCACTTTCACTTGTTCAGCCTCAAGATCATTCTGCAAACTCTATAGAAAAAATTCAGATAAACCATTATGTCTACTCTTCCCCATTTATATATTTTAAATCTACCCAGTTGTCAATAGTAATTAAGGACACTTAATGAGGCATCCTGTTTATATTTCCAACCATTAGCCTAAGTGTTCTCCTAAGGAAACAAACCCATTATACATCTTTACATTTCATTATGAGCCAAAGCACTTTGAAAATGCAATGTCATAACGGACTGCAAATGTGATGTCGTCACTTTTGTTATTTTTATTCCAAGTTTTGGCTGAAAGAATAAGAGAAAAGGCGTCACATAATCAAGTTGAGTGCATACAGTAGGAATTAAGAATATAGAATCATTATATCAAAAAAGTTCCAAATTTAAATACACAGAGGCAGAGATCATTTTATCTAGTACAACAATGTATAAAGCGACATAAGTCAAATGTGATTTGATAGTCAGAAGCTGTTCTGATTCATTACCCAGGAAAGCAACTGGGGTACAGAGACAATTTTCTTCCCAGCTCTTCCATGGGAAGAGAATGCCAGGTCACAAGACATATATATAGGTATATAGGTAATTTATTCAAATACTACCAATAGTGTTGTCAAATGCCTTGAGTTTTTCTGTTTAATGTATCCTTAAAGCTTAATTTACCCATTTATCCAGATATTTCATTGAGAAATAAAATTCTTCAAACACTTTGCAGAGAAGCTATTTCACTCTACCTTTCCTTGACTATGTGGAGAAGGCAATGGCACCCCACTCCAGTACTTTTGCCTG
This sequence comes from Moschus berezovskii, assembly GCF_049115385.1. Lineage (NCBI taxonomy): Eukaryota > Metazoa > Chordata > Mammalia > Artiodactyla > Moschidae > Moschus > Moschus berezovskii. Next base: position 89,026,801 of record NC_142469.1, on the reverse strand, counting down.
GAAAATCCCATGGATGGAGGAGCGTGGTAGGCTGCAGTCCATGGGGTTGCGAAGAGTCGGACACGACTGAGCAACTTCACTTCACTTCACTTCACTTCCTTGACTATGAAAAGTTATGTCCTAAATTTGTTACCTCCCTCATAGCTAAGTTGGTAAAGAATCCGTCTGCAATGCAGGAGACCCCAGTTGGATTCCTGGGTTGGGAAGATCCCCTGCAGAAGGGATAGGCTACCCACTGCAGTATTCTTGGTCTTCCCTTGTGGCTCAGCTGGTAAAGAATCCATCCGCAATGCAGGAAACCTGGGTTCAATCTCTGAGTTGGGAAGATCCCCTGGAGAAGGGGAAGGATAACCACTCCAGTATTCTGGCCTGGAGGATTTCATGGACTGTGCAGTCCATGGGGTCGCAAAGAGTCGGACACGACTGAGCAACTTTCACTTTTCAAACCACTCACAAAACTCATGAATCCTCACCTAGGAAAAGAAGCAATAGCTTTCCTGGAAGGATTATGAACAGATCAATCTGAGGGTTTCCTTATTTTCTAACACATGGCATTCATGCAATGGACTAGGGTTCTTAACCACTCATGAGTCAAAAAAAAAACCTTAAGAATCTTATGAACACTATGTACTTTCATAACAAACCTCTACATACCCACATAAAATTTGACCTGCGCTTTCATCCCTGGCTCAGAAAAACCACATCCCTACACACTCCACCCTGCAAGCTACTGAATACAAGAGTGCACTGAAGGAGTGTCCCAGCTCTGCGCTGATAGATGCCATCAGCCCCCGAGAATTCTAAGTGCTGCTTTTCCATATTTGATAAGGTATAAAAGAAATATGAGCCAGATTTACTTTATGATCTTCTAGCAGCTTTTGCAGGGATTTTAAGTCATCATCCAGGGGGCAAGTTTCCATCTTTTGAATGCGTTCTTCTGTGAGCGTTAACCAGGCGGACAGCTGCTGTAGCTGTTTCCTCTGGAGTTCCATGAGGACATCGTGCAGCCTGTCCAAGGGGAGCAAAGTGTTATTCCCACTCCTTCTTCCCTTTGCAAAGGCAAACACACACTCCAGGCATCAAGGAAATGGGGCAGGGAACACACTCTTCTCTAACCTTTTAAAGCAACATTTAGTCTTTAAATATAGAAACCAGCAAAAAAATTATTTTCTTCCTAAATGCAGTCAATTAAATGCACTCCAAGAATGCAAATAACAGCACCCTCTATTTGTATCAGAATCATTGTTTCTTTAATCAGGAATTCCTGCCTATTAAATAGGTGGAAATTGCAGTGGAATATTTGCTCCTTAACATACAATACATGAAATAAAATGAACCGTAGAGGAAAACTACTCTTAAAAAATGTTACAAAATGTAATTCTAGATAAATATAATATAGCCCTATCTTCATGTCAGAGTTGATGGTTAGCCAATTTTAATATTGCAAAGTCCACATACAATGTCTTTGCCCTTTTTTTTGCTGATTTCTGTATGGCCACTTTTACCTTTTCATTTGGTTAACCTATCAAGGGGGAAATAAGGATCATAAAAATTCCAGCAATGCTACATATAGAAAAGAGTCAAAATTTGACAAGGCAAGTTCTCTGGTTATCTTGTTCCCACAGACATGTAGATTTTTACTTGTGTTAAAGTGGACAACAGGGACTTTCAGTGGTTAAGACTTCACCTTCTAATGCAGAAGGTAAGGGTTCGATCCCTGCTCAGGGAACTAAGATCCCACAAGCCTTGTGGACAAAAACCCAGAACATAAACAACAGAAGCAATATTATAACAAACTCAATAAAGACTTTTTTTTAATTTTTTAAAAGAAAACAACTAGGCACCATCTCACAGCAGTGTTCATTCCTGGGCTTCCACTCACCGGGACTGTCTGTCCATACTTTCAACTCTGAGAGCCTCCCATCTGGCATTCAGCAGGGACATTTGTTCCTGAATCTCAAACTCCTCTTCATCTGTCAGAGTTCCTTGTGTTATCAGTTGGTTTCCTGCCTGCAAGACGTTCCCCACGCTGCTCTGGTGAGCTGTCAGCTCCATCATAAAAGCCTGGGAAGGTACATCATTATGATCTATGAGCTGCTCATTGAAGAAAAGCAAATATTAATAAATTGTTAATGCCCAAATATCAATGCTGTGGGGGAAAAAAAAAGTAACCATGCAGACTTCAAATAAAGAAGACTTTGATCCATTTTTTTTTAAGCTCTGAATATAGGAAATAAGCAGCTGACCTAAGGAAAAAGATGAGATCAAAGAGGACCATGTTATATCTGATAACACCAGCTATTTTTGTGTCAATGCTGATTATGCTACTGATAGATCATGAACATGGAACTATGAGAAGATATAATAAATAAAGCACTATGCTCACCCAAAAGGACTTGCTTAAATAAAATGACCATTTGTATTATTTTCAAACCAAAACAGCAAATAAGACCTGTCAATTAACATAACACCAAAAAACTACTTAATCAAAAGAATTCTTCACATAACCCAATCCCTACAATGCAATATATTTCTGAAATGGTAGGAAATTTTCATTATATAAAAGTATACAAGAATACTGGATACAAGTTTGCTTAATCATATAACAAATAAAAATAACCACTTCCTAGGGAGCATTCAAAATTTAAAGACGATGTACTGAATAGCCATGTCTTAACTATAATAACACACTTCCAAAACGAGCAGTACTAAAGCACTGATTTTTGTCAGTGGCTCCACTGAATCTACAAATTATGGTAAGATCAAAATTGAAAATTTAATTCCAACATACAGTTAATCAACCATGCCAATTTTATAATGAAGCCCTATTTTAAAATCTTAAGTCCTCAAAAAAAAAAAAAAAGTGTAAAGCAGAGACATTACTTTGCAACAAAGATCCACCTAGTCAAAGTTATGGTTTTTCTAGTAGTCATGAATGGATGTGAGAGTTGAACTATAAAGAAAGCTGAGTGCCGAAGAATTGATGTTTTTGAACTGTAGTGTTGGAGAAAACTCTTGAGTCTCCCTTGGACTGCAAGGAGATTCAACCAATTCAGCCTAAAGGAAATCAGTCCTGAACATTCACTGGAAGGACTGATGCTGAAGCTGAAGCTCCAATACTTTGGCCACATGATGCGAAGAACTGACTCATTGGAAAAGACCCTGATGCTGGAAAACATTGAAGGCAGGAGGACAAGGGGATGACAGAGGATAAGATGGTTGGATGGCATCACCGACTCAATGGCCATGTGTTTGAGCAAGCTCCAGGAGGTGGTGATGGACAGGGCGGCCTGGCGTGCTGCAGTCCATGGGGTCACAAAGAGTTAGACATGACTGAGTGACTGAACTGAACTGAACTGAAGTCCACAAATAATGCCATGAAATTTATGTGGAGCAGAATTCAGTAAACACTATACACCAGGGTACATCTCCTGATTAAGACACAGGCACCATGACCAACCTTGATAATATATTAAAAAGCAGAGACATTACTTTGCCAACCAAGGTCCGTCTAGTCAAAGCTATGGTTTTTCCCGTGGTCATGTATGGATGTGAGAGTTGGACTGTGAAGAAAGCTGATCGCCGAAGAATTGATGCTTTTGAACTGTGGTGTTGGAGAAGACACTTGAGAGTCCCTTGGACTGCAAGGAGATCCAACCAGTCCATTCTAAAGGAGATCAATCCTGGGTGTTCATTGGAAGGACTGATGCTAAAGCTGAAACTCCAATACTTTGGCCACCTCATGCGATGAGTTGACTCAGGAAAAGACTCTGATGCTGGGAAAGGTTGGGGGCGGGAGGAGAAGGGGACGACCGAGAATGAGATGGCTGGATGGCATCACCGACTCTGTGGACATGAGTTTGAGTGAACTCCGGGAGTTGGTGATGGACAGGGAGGCCTGGCGTGCTGTGATTCATGGGGTAGCGGAGAGTCGGACACGACTGAGCGACTGAACTGAACTGAACTGAACCATGGCACATATATCCTGCTCATCAGCGACATATTACTTACTTCATGGGTTGCAAACTGGTCTTTGACTTCTTCCACATCATCAGAAATGTCATCCTGCTCCTGAAAAGTGTCCTCAGCGGAAAGCAACCAGGTCAGCACTTCCTCCAGCGCTATCTGATAGCTGTCTAGATCCATATCAACCTCCGTGACAGTGCTGGGGGTTTCAGCTCGGGGGCTCTCTTGCTCTTCCTCTGGTGCTGAGCTCTATAAAAACAAATCCAAGAAAATCCACAAGCATCGTGAAGACCAGAAGGTGTTCAACAAAGGCACACTGGATGGAGACCCAAGGTAAACACCACTGTGTCTTAAGGCATCCGTTGAATTCTCAGGAGCTGGGTGAGCAATACTGTCAACTAGTCAGAAAGCATTTATTCATGCCAGGATGGCAAAGAGTACAAAAGCTGTATCACTCGTGGATTCGATACTCAGACATACTCTAATAAAGCTGTTGTTTAGTCACTCAGTCCTGTCTGACTCTTTGCGACCCCGTGCACTGCAGCACACCAGGCTTCCCTGTGCTTCACTATCTCCCACACTATATAGTTGGGAAGAGACAAACAACCCACATGAATCACTTCTGAACAAAAGTAAAAAGGCTCTTAACAAAGTTATAAATACCACGGGTCTAACAAGGGATGCTATTTGAATTCATAAAGGGATAGATCAGGAAGTTTCACAGAGGATCTGGAACATGCTGGACCTTGAAAGGGTAGATGTCATTTAAAGAGAACAATTAGAACCCTTGTTAAATTGCTTTTACTGAATAGCATTTTAGCATTGCAGTTTAGACACTAAAAGACAGCCATACACATACAGGCTACTGTACTGATGATATTTTTCTGAGGCAGCAGCCCTCTAGTTTACTAGCTGTTTTTTTTTTTTTTAAGAACCTGTCGAATAAGTTATTCCAAGCTCCTTCTAAACAATGCATATTTTCTTATATACTTCAGAATTGTATAAGCAAACTAACCACCTATCTCATTCACTAGTTCCCTTCCAGAGCAAAGTTCTTTAAAATTTGCCTATAGCCTGTCTTTACCTTTTCACCTCTCATCCACAATTTTCATGTATCTGAAACACACAAAAATGTACAGAAAACAACATAAGAAAAGCTCACGTATTTAACAACTGCTTTTGTTAACACTCCCTTTCATGCTGATCAGGTATTGGTCCCTACCACACACCTGGAAAGTATTTTACCACTGTTACCAATAACCTTCTCAATGACAAATCCATTCTTCTAGCATCATCTTCAGGATGATCATGTAATGAACACAAAACCAGAACATTTTTTTATAATCACAGTGCTAGAACAACATACATAAACCAGAACTGTTTAAAGCAAACCCAGAAATCTGGTCACCTTCTGTTCCTTAAGCTCTCAGTGGCATTCTATATATCTGGCCTGTCCCCACCCTCTCGAAGTTCTCCTTTCCCTGCTTTAATAACACCACCTTGGTTTTTCTCCTAGTTCAAAAGCATTTGCCAACATGTAAGTAATGAAACTCCTCAAAATTAAGTCCCAGGCCCTTTTTTAATTCTCTTTATGTACTTTGCCTGCATGGCTTCATCCATTGCTATAAGATTCCAAGAACCATCTATTAATATATCCTATTACCTTTAAATTTCTCATCCCAAACTCCTATGTCCCACCTTCCTTAACATTTCCACTTCAATTTTTCATAGGCATATCAAACCTTGTCAAAAAAACCCTTCATTTTTTCCCCCAAACCTCTTCAGGCTTCCCATTTCAGTAAATGGCTCCTCCGTGCACTTAACTAACTCCCCCAGCTAAAATCTATGGGGGCCAGACATGGCTCCTCTTTTTCTTTCCCCTCCCACATTTAATATGGATAAGTAATTCCTACCTTCAAAATTTATCTCAAACCCATCCACGTCTTTCCATCTTCACAACTGTCATTTGACCTCAGGACTACAACAGCCTGATCACCAGTGTCTTCAGTTCCCTGCTACTATCCAAACTTCTACCTCCGCCATCCACTTCTCACAGAGCAGCCGGAATGATGTTTGGAAAATGCAATTACATCCTAAGACTTCCCTGCTTAAAATCTTTCACTGCTTTCTCAATGCTCTTAAGATACAATTGAAAATTCTTAACATAGTTTGTAAAAATACTGTGACAGCAAGAAACGGAGTGAGTGAGTGTGTGTGTGTGTGTAGGGCCGGATTTCAATTAGGTTAATCAGGGAAGTCTTCTCTGAAAAAGTTCCATTGAAACTGGGGAAAGATGGGAAGCGTGCCATGCGAACAGTGGGTGGAGGAGCGTTTCATGGAGATCAGCCCACAGGTACAAGAATCTGGGGGAAGGAGAGGAGAAGTCTACCATGACTGGAGTGCACTGGCCTGAGATGAGCTGGGGCAGTGGGCGGGCCTTACAAGCTACAAGAGGAGATGAGGTCTTTAATAAGTATGAGAGCTGGAACAGAAAGTAAACACACCCCAAGATATTTTGAAGGAAGAATCCAAAGGGACCCCGTAAATGACATGCAGGAGCTAAAAACAGTGAATCAGTGAGCCCACGGATGAAACACTAGATAATTAGGAGACAGATGATGCCAAAGAGAGAGGAGGAAAAATGAGTTAAGTTCTAGACCTAAAACTCTGAAACTGGAAAGCCAGAATAATTCTGGAGATCATTAGTACCAAACCTCCATATTCTAATGAAGATATCTGAGAACGAGGAAAGTTAGTGACCAGCTACAGGTTATTAAGATAGGCACTAAGGTCTATGAGGTGGAAAATGGAAGGCGTTATCTCACTGTAAGAGGAGATTTTTGACTGAGAGATCAATTTCAAGAGAAATTCAGGAATTATTTACTGATCACCTAACGCTCTAAGCACATATCTGGAGAAAGAGAAAGAGAGGAAGGCGGGCTATTAGCACTCATTGAAAAAAGATAGGTCAAAGAGAAGATGATTACAACTTGACCACATCATATTTCTTCCATTAACTCAATTCAACGTCTAAGGCATTAATGAAAGCATGCAAATGAAGAGTTTAATGTCAGTATACTGTTCTTTTTTATTATTCAGTTATACATATACATGTATCTGGGCTTCCCTGGTAGCTCAGACAGTAAAAGAAGCCACCTGCAATGCAGGAAATCTGGGTTTGATCCCTAGGTTGGGAAGACGCCCTGGAGAAGAGAGTGGGAACCCACTCCAGTATTCCTGCCTGGAGAATCCGTGGACAGAGGAGCCTGGTGGGCTCCAGTCTGTGCTGTCATACAGAATCAGACACGTCTGAGCGACTAACACACACACTCACATATACACGCACACACGTATCTATAGTCTTTCTAAAATTCTTTTCCCAGTTAGATTGTTAGTGAATATTGAGCAGAGTTCCCTATGCTAGACAGTAGGTTATCCATTTTAAATACAGCAGTGTGTACATGTTAATTCCAAACTCCCTAATACACTTGCCCTTAATCAAACAGCATGTTATGCAAAAGCATGATTATCCTAGGCCCTAACTCCAGCCTTGCTATATGAAACGTATTTTTTACCTTTTAAAAAGTAAAATCAGTAAAGTTGTGGTTTTCCATTACATGCACATGATGGTGGCAGCGTGCTAACTGATAAACTGAAGCTCTGATGCTGAGAAATCAACATCTTCTCAGTCAAGAAAAAAATCCTCAGAATTATCTGACCTATTACCTTACAAAAAACAAATACGGCAAGTCAAATATACTAGTAAAAATTTACCCGTACCTGTATGTTAATTTCTCCTTCTTCACATTCTTTCTTATATTTCCTTGGAAGTGTTTCTACCTCACGGATGGCATCTATAGTGACTTGCTGAGGTAGCACTTCAAACAAAGACGTTAAATACATAATTATGGATTTCTTGTCGGGAAGCTGAACAGCAACATCTAATAGTGAAAGAAAATAAGAACCAGCTTAAATTAGATGTCCAAAGTATGTGAATTGCTCAATATTAGATATAAAATAACTGTCCTTAGCACCCATAAACAATACCACGATACTATCTTTGCAGTACCACAGCTTGGTAACTTTCATATAATATATGAGACACAGGTAAAGATGATTAACTACGGATTTTTGTGCAATATCCCATTTCTTAAAAATCTTCCCTAAAAGTTTCCCCCACAAGGCTAAAAGATAAGCTACCATTTAAGGTAATGTCACAGATTTCATTCATATTATGAAAATAAGTCTAGACTTCAGTCTTGCAACATTCGTAAGTAAAGTTTTCACATCATATATAAGAAGCTCATTCATACAAAAAAACACATTTTAATTAAATGAACCAAACACTAAATTGTTTGTCTAATAATTTTGCTTTCCTAAAACGTTAAATCTTATGCTGGTATTTATTAACTATTCTCCAGCGATGTAATTAAATTTCTTCCTGAAGGATCCTAGAAATTTGTTAAACAAAAAAGTATTATGTCTATAATAAAAAGTCTTGTACCAAATTTCAAAAAGAAAAACACTTCCTTAACTCTCACAGTTCTTTCTACAAAGAGAGAACAACAACAAACAAACAAACAAAAGTACTGCTTTTCAAGTATTCAAAACTGTAAAGCAAAACCAAGTTTGAAATTAAACACTGAACAATACCTTCAGGATCTAATAGCTTTTCAATTCCCAAATAAGTTTGAGCCTTGCTGAAGGCATGTTCAAGTCTCTCAGTTGGGGACATTTTGACAACTCTATCCCAGCTGAAGAGATCAGGTCTGAAATTAGGATGCAAATAAAATTCAGTGATGATGAAATATATGGGGAAAAAGTTGTTACTGTTGTAATCATACATTTCAGTTTTTTATTTTTTTATTTGTGACTATAAATTTAAAAGTTTATCTTTTATATCCCAAAAGCTTGTCAAATATATACTACTTTATAAAATAATCTATAAATATGGAAATGACAGGTAAAACATTCTAAGATTTTTGTATTGGTTAAATATGCTGTTAAAATTCTGGAGTAGCCACTGAATGACTAGAAATGACATAATATTTCCCAAACAGTGAAAGAAAGGAAAAAAAAAAAAAGGAGGAAGAACCTACAAGAAGACAAGAGAAAAAGAAAAATGAGTTCAAAATAAATTTAAGAATGAACTTCTGTCAATACATCAATTATCACAATAATGTTAATGGACTAAAATCTCTGATTAAAAGAAAAAGATTAGCAGAACAGAAAATCCAGCTCTAATCAATTCACAGGCTATTTCTAAGGCAAAAATCCCTAAGAGTATTTCCATCCACCCTGCTCCATAGAGCTATTGTTTAGTATTTCATTTCTATCATGATTTTCTTTTAATCCCACAAACTGGACATCATTGTCACCCTGACTGCTTAAAAGCTGATCATTTTCTTTGTGCTCTATCTGCTCTTGCACCTGGGACCAACCTACCTTTCTGAGCTTTGCTTCCCTCACCCCCACCCCCAGTTCCCTGACTCCATCTCCTGTTACACCCCTTACTCACACCACTGCACCCAGGGACCTCCCACATGCCAGGTAATTCCTCTCATCTTGCCCGATAGATTTTTCTTCAGCAATATTTACCACTTCTATATGCTACACAACTCACATTTCCATTTTTTAAAAATTGCCTGCTTCCCTCTGTTTGAACATTAATTCCAAGAAGGATGTTGGCTTGCTTTTTATCTCTATTCTGCATCCTGTGCCCAGCACACAGAAGACACTCCATACATATTTGTCCAATCAAGCAACAGATAGAAAAATGTTTTAGCTACAATTTAAGTTTTCTGAGAGCATCTCTTAACCAACTAGAAACAGAGGACAGCCTCCTTAGACTGATAAAGAAGATGAAGAAGACTGGGTTTTTTTTAAATCAGATAAAAGGCATATGAAAAAAACGACATCAAACGACAGAGTTATGGTAAAACATTAAAGGACAAGACATACTGCCTCAGTACTACCAATTTAGATCAATACTGTATTGAAGGACAAGACACAAATGAAGGGGAAAGAGAAGAGGAGGGAAAGAGAGAGAAAGGGAGGGAAGCAGGGAAAAACTATTATAATTCATGGTCATGAAAAAACCTATAGTCACAAAATAAAACCTACAATAACAAATTCAAATTTATCAGAATTTAACAATCTTCTAGATATAAGCCATAGAAAAGTCAACTGCATTTTTATATATCAGTAAAGAACATATGGGAAATAAAACTTGTGACAATAAATAATTTACAAGAGGGATAAAACACATAACAAATTTTGCCTTTCACAATTAAATTATTGCAGCATCTGGAATTTATTTGGGATATGGTGATGCAGGGATCCAATTCATGCATTTCCACTTAGTCCATACCATCTATTAATCTGCAGCATTGGCTCAATAGTAGATCAGAATAGAGCTATTTCTGAGCTATTTATTCCCTTAGGTTGAACTACATGAAACTGCCATTCTTACGTGTCAAAAACAGTCAAATATTGGCAATTTCTTATGCTTCAGCTTATTATTACATTGTATTTTATTTGTAATGCTGTACAGTCTCAATTAATATAGCTTCATAACTAGTCTTGCTTTCTGTTTGGAAAGTACTTCAGCCTGTCTCTTCTTCAGGAGTGAAGTGGCTCCTTTTGATCCCTTGGCCTTTTATTATAGAATCAGACTCGATCACAAGTTTCATGGAAAAAAAAAATCATTATTTTTAATTGGGGTTGCACAAAATTCATAGAGTTTTTCCTTTAGAAGAAGGCTGAAAAGTATCACAATTCTTTGCATATATTATTGGTGTAGTACGGAATGAGTGGGCTTGAACTATGTGAATTATTTTACATCTTTTAACTTATAAATATGTACAAGAAATCAGGGATGTTGTAAACTGCAGCATTTAAGTCCCAAGGAAACAAAATGTGATGGATGGGTTTTTTACCATGATATTTTTTTTTTATGTTTTCAGAGAGCATGTACAGAGGAGAGAGGTGGTCGTTGGAAGGGACTTTAGCAGGGATTAAGTAGGGAGAAACAGAAAGGATGTACAAATTTGTACAAATCTGCACAAGAAGAGTCACATCTCACTTATGTCGGTGGAGCACGGCGTTAAAGGCAAGCCCATCTGTCCAGCTGGTGGTGAAGTTGAGGACGTTGACCTGACTGTATGGCCTCGTGGACTGGCGCACCCAGCTCAGCAGGATCTTCTCACTGTTCGTCTGCTGCAGGTCTGACATGATATCCTTCATGACATCTTTCACCTGTTCAAATGAAACAATGCCTGTCAATAACTTCAAGTAGTTAACTAGAATCAAGTCCCTGAATAAGGAATGCTATATTCATTAACCACAGGGCCAGGCCAATGGTATTCATTTTATTTCAAAACTTTCCTTTAAACACTGGAAACATAAAAGCATTTTAACAGTAATGATTTTGATTCAGAGGTGATTTTAACCTCACCTTTACATATCATGGCATTTTCTATATCTTAGCAATACTTATAATACATTTGGTTACAGTGAACATTAATTTCATAGGCAGAAAAAAATATTTTAAAACTATACATTTGCAAACATCTTTTAACAAGAGGAAAACTCAATTTTTATTTCCTACAGAAATAAGAAAGAAGGGAAGAATTGGTTAACTATGAAATCCAAGAATGAATTGCATTTCCTGATGGCAGTAACAATTAAAATCTAGAAATAATAATGTTATTATTCTAAATTAATACATATGTTTTAAGGAAGTGTTCAAATAATGATGTGGACATAAAAAAAAACACACAAAAGCCAACTTAAAGGGGCTTATAAAATAAATAATGATAGTGAAAGATCATAACCTACTCAATAAGTAAAAATCCATCAGTGTGCACAGATATATAAATGAATAGATAGATACAGAGAGACAAGAGACAAGGGAAAGCTCTTCCTCACAAGTGGAAAGATAATTAACAAATGATGAAATTAGAAAATCACTCTGCCAAGCACCACAATAATAACCGATGGCTCAGTGGTAAAGAATCCGCTTGCCAATGCAGGAGACATTGGTTCAGTCTTTGGGTCGGAGGGATCCCCTAGAGAAGGAAATGGCAACCCACTCCAGTATTCTTGCCATGGAAATCCTATAGACAGATGAGCCTGGCAGGCTACGGTCCATGGGGTCACAAAAGAGTTGGACATGACTTAGCGACTAAACAACAACAAGAACTCGGAATGGATCTTAAAAATAATGGATAAAAGTTTAATAAGTAGCTGAATATTTAGAAAGTCTCAAAATATATCTCCACAAGATACTTTTTAATAACAAAGGGCAGTCACCTTACAGTAGAGACAGTGGCAGAGTTCACCTTAACCAAATGATGGGTTAATACAGCCAGAAAAAAAAATACCAGACAGCATGTGCTTTGTGATATGGTATATTAAGAAAAACTCAACATTGTTTTTGTTGCATTTATCCCACAAATGAATAACCTAAATCTAATCATGAGGAAGTATCAGTCAATCCCACATGGAAGAACATGCTACAAAAAACTATTCAGTACTCTTCAAAAATGTCAATATCATGAAGTGCAAAAAAAATACTCAGAAAGTATGCCAGATTAAAGATGACTAAAAAGACAAGAAAAAGAATGTAATGCATAATCCTGTATTCTTTTCTCTAAACGATATTATTGGGGCAACTGACAAAATCTCCATTAGATCTCTAGATCACATGATTGGTTTGTTTCAATATTATCTACCTGATTTTAATAATTATATAGTATTTGTTAGGGTATAGTATAGTAATTGTATAATGATTAATATTAGCATTATAAATATTATAATATACAATATATAAATACATTTATAATAATATATAAATATTATGTACTCAATATTTTTTATTATTTTAATATATTGTAGTTATATAAGATAACTTCTTGTTTTTAGGAAGATAATTTGCTTTTACAAAATACACACTTAACTGTTAGTGAAAGAGGGACAGAGAGAGAGAAAACACAAAAATACAAATAGCTGTTAACACTTGGAAAATCTGAGTGAAAAGTATCCAGGAATTCTTTGAGTTATTTTTGCAACACTTTTATAAGTCGGTATTTTTAAAATTTAATATTTAAAAAATAGATACTTTTTCCCTATGCCAGGAAATTAGAGCAGTCTGTCAGGCTTTTCATGCCAAATAAGTTGAATTATATCCTTTCTTCAAATTCATATGTTGAAATCCTAACCCCCAGCACCTCACCATAGGGATGTATTTAGAAACAGAATCTGTAAAAAAGTAGTTAAGGTAAAATGAGATCACATGGGTTAGCCCTAATCCAGTATGACTGGTATCTTGGAATAAGCAAAGATTAGGACACAGACAGGAGAAGGCAATGGCAAGCCACTCCAGTACTCTTGCCTAGAAAATCCCATGGATGGAGGAGCCTGGTAGGTTGCAGTCCGTGGGGTTGCTAAGGGTCGGACATGACTGAGCGACTTCACTTTCACTTTTCACTTTCACACATTGGAGAAGGAAATGGCAACCCACTCCAGTGTTCTTGCCTGGAGAATCCCAGGGACGGGGGAGCCTGGTGGGCTTCCGTCTACGGGGTCGCACAGAGTTGGACACGACTGAAGTGACTTAGCAGCAGCAGCAGGACACAGACATACACAGATCACATGAGAAGACAAGAAGAAGGGAGCCACCTACCAGTAAAGGAGAAGAAACCAACCTAGCTGACACCTGGATCTCTAATTTCTAGCCTCCAAAATCGTGAAAAAACAAATTTCTATTGTTGAAGCCACCCATTGTGGCACCCTATGGCAGCTCTAAGAAACTAATACACATATGATCCATTTCCAATCCCTATTAAGAAGTAATTGAAAATTTCCCTACCTGCCAGTGCAAAATGATGCTCCAAAGTAATCCTAAAGTCAGTTTGTGATTTCCATCTACAATGTCCGTTCCTCCTATATTCACTAAATCCACCTAGTAAAACAAAAAAATAACTTTTAAGACAATTCTTCTATAGAAACCCAGGTTTTTGGTTTAGCACATTTGGACAAGTAAATGATAAGAAAAATTTCACTTCAGAGAGTCAGGTAAACCTAAGTCACAAAAATGTATTACTTAAACAATAGATCAATAAAGTAATCACAAAAAAGCACAACTACTTCACTCACAGAAAAGGTTCAATATTTCTCATATGAAAAATGTTTCTAAAAATCGGTTGATACCGGTGCCCAGAGGCGGTGGCTGGTTTCGTAATAAATCATCCCGATGGCATCAAAGGACCCCCGAAGTCACATGACAAACTTACATTATTCTGATGTAAAACCTGCAGCACTCTGTTGACATTATTTAAAGCATGCACCCTTGTGGAGCCACGTTCTTTCGGCTGGAAAGCAAAACACAAAAGCAAATGAGACAGAGTCCCTCCATGCTGCTGTCAATCATTGACATTGAGATGCACGTGAAACAGCAGCTCAGCCTACAGATCCACTCTGCTAGGAGCCCATACTGGGTTCTCAGGCCACCATGGAGGCCAGCATTGACAGAATGCAAATCCTCCCACAAATAGCATCCTAAGATAGTAGTTCCTTAGCATGCCTGAACACTGGAATTCCCTAGGGATCTTCCCAAAACACCAATGCTTGTGTTCCATCGCACTCCCTATGACTGCATTTTAATGAGTCTTTAGTGTAGTCTGGTTTGGGAATTTGTACAAGATTTTGCTGGTGATTCTAAGGTACAAACAAGCTTGGGAATCAATGCTCCACCAGGGAAAAAGCTTATTCTGTCTCAACTGGGCTGAAGGCACAAAGATTGAGAAGTTATGTCACCTCCACCTGCACTAGTGTAGACAGGGCAGAGAGGACTCAGAGGTGCTATGCTAGGATCCAGATAGCATTACGAGGCCCCGCTGCAAAGACAGGAATTGCCACCTAGGGAAAGGTGACCTGGGAGGCTTCTTTCTGCCTCACTGGCCAGGGAATCTTATCTAAGAAAGGGATCAGTTTCTCCAGCAGGTGCTTACCCACCATCTGGTACAAAAGGTAGAGTGTAACAACCCACACTCTAGCAAGAAAGAAATTCATCTTCAGAAGTGCATCTCTCTGTACCTTTTATAGTAATTCTACCTCTAGTGTCAAAGTTTGTACCTATAAAATGCATCCTCTTCATTGGCAAAGTTAATTCTGTGTATTAGGTACCATGCACATAAAGTAATAGAGTTGGATTTGATGATGAAACAAACATGAAGATAATACTGAAAATCTGAATAGAATTAGACGTCATCAATTTTGATAACCTTTTTTTTAACCATTTGTTAAATAACATTAAACATATTTGTCTCTACTTTCCACTACTCAGAATATCATATCTTCTTTACATATCCATCCTTCTTTGTAATTCTCTACTGCCTGAGAGCAATAAAAATAAAAAGTAACTTCTTGGATAAAAATAGAGTCCTCAATAAAGCCTAAATATAGCTCCATCAAAAAATTCATTAAAACCCCTTTTTTATGTTCCTATATCAACCTTTACATTGTAAGGACCCCCAGAGGGTCTTCAAGTATCAACAATAAGAGATACTCCATTAGACTGGTTCTTAAAGATAACATCTCTTACCAGTGAGGTTCCCGTGAGGCCTTCTAGAAGATCCAATAGCTTCCTTCCATCCTTGAGGTCTGTGAACATATCACTGATGGGTGGTTTTCCACTCTATAAAAGAAAAGTACAATATCAGCAGCAGAAATTTCACACACAAATTGAAATTTTTTTTTCTGTTACAAGTCTGGGTGATCAGCAGACAACACAGATTTGCCTTGTATGGAAAAAAAGTACAAAGAACTTTGAATTCTATAACATATGTTGTAAGCTGAAAGATATAAACTGCATTATTTCTTAGAAAAGGAGCAAATAAAACTGTGGTTAATGTCAATATGCTTTGACTATGGCAAATATGGTTGACCATTGAACAACACAGTTTAAATCCTACAGGTCCACTTACAGGTGGATTTTTTTTTTAGTAGTAAATATTACAATATTATATGATCCATGGTTGGTTGAATTCACTGATATGGAACTGGGACAGGAGAGAGCTAATAAAAGTATTTGTGGGTTTCAATTCTGCAGCATCAGCAGCTATAATACCCATGCTGTTCAAGAGTCCAGTGTATTCCTGAGAAGGAAGAGGTGTTAAAAATATAAATGAGCACAGAGCACCTGGGTGCAGAGACCAAAGAAAACAGCGTATTCTTATTCCAGCTCTACACTTTACATTCACAGTGTAACTGTGGCTTTCGCTATTTCCATTCATGGAAACAGGTCATGTCGTCATCAATTTCAGCTCTCCAGTTTCACTCTCTGGTGCTTGGTCTGTGTTTGGTCTGTATTTCCAGCTACTAACTTCTGAATGAATAGGATATTTCTGGCTCTGTGTCTGAACTCAGTATGAGTCCTGTATTTTAAATGACAAAACTTACATAATTTCTAAACTCTTTGTTTCTGATGTTGTTAGTTGCTCAGTCGTGTTCGACTCTTTGCAACCCCATGGATGGTACCTGCTAGGCTCCTCTGTCCATGGGATTTTTCCAGGCAAGAATACTGGAGTGGGTTGCCATTTCCCACTCTTGGGGATCTTCCCAACTGAGGGATCAAAGCTGGGTCTCCTGTACTGAAGGCAGATTCTTTACCATTGAGCCACCAGAGAAGCATGAAGTTCCCCTGATGAATATATTCTATTGTCTGATGCCAGAAAATCCAAATTTATTCACAGACAGACCTTGTTTCTGTGTGACATCATAGTTGTATGCAACAGGACAATTACTCATGGAAAATCTCAATATGACCATTAACTAAGTAGTGAACCTAAATCACCAACTTAACTGTCTTCTAAATCATGGATTATTAAAAATATCAAAAAATTAATATTAGGTGAAAAAGTCATAAAGCACAGTATAACAAATGTTACATAATTATGCTGAATCAAGTTATTCTCTTCCAACATGAAATCTCCAGAGATTAACAGTTTTAGTTCTTATCAGTAATAAAGATATTTTATAACCATTAATTATTGCATCTTCAATATTCTTCACTTTATAAAACATGAAATCATATGAAACAGAATTATACTGAGCTTGACATGGATAAGCGGGAAGGAAACCATTCTGAAGTTTCCTAAAACTTTGCATTTTCCCTTTTTTCCCCTCTCCTCTTGATTTCTTACGATTTTGATTATATATAACATATACTCAACCAATGGTTTTTATCAGGTGGCTTTTCCATAGTTCACATATTCTAAATGAAGGGAAGTATGGTAAAGTCTTCACCACAGAATCAGTAAAGAATAAACTATCATTTATTTATATCTGAAACAAAGTTGCTTTTTTATGTCCAGCTACCATTGCGTTAGCAGCAATGATGTCAGAAACATGGATGATCTCCATCTATCACATAATAAACAGATTTGCATGATGCAGGAGACCAGATCCAGAGACAGACAATACCTTGAGGCAGAGCAGGAAAAATTCCTGCACGTTAAAGACTTCTTGGGACGGTTTCATGTTTCCAATGTGGGGGTATGGGTTAGATCCCTGGCAAAGAGACTAGGGTCCCACATGCCTTGAGGTGTGGCCAAAAATTTTAAACAGAAAAAAAATTTTTTAAAGACTCCTTACCTGCTGTCAGTAAAAGCAAAGAGCAGAAATGGCCCCAATCATCTGCTACCCCTACCTTCCTCCTCTCAAAACCCACCCAAGTACGCTTGAGCAAAGTAGCCACCAAATACCCAGATTCCCTTTCAGGAAGAGGTGAACAACTCTGGTTTTACAGCAAACAGACAAGAATGCAGGATATAAAATCAACACACAGAAATCACTTGCATTCCTATACACTAATAATGAGAAAATAGAGAAATTAAGGAAACTATTCCATTCACTGTGGCAACAAAAAGAATTAAATACTTAGGAATATATCTACCTAAGGAAACAAAAGACCTATATATAGAAAACTATAAAACATTGGTGAAAGAAATCAGAGAGGACACTAATAGATGGAGAAATATACCGTGTTCGTGGATTGGAAGAATAAATATTGTAAAAATGAGTATACTACCCAAAGTAATTGATACATTCAATGCAATCCCTATCAAGCTACCAATGATATTTTTCACAGAACTAGAACAAATAATCTCACAATTTGTATGGAAATACAAAAAACCTCGAATAGCCAAAGCAATCTTGAGGAAGAAAAATGGAACTGGGGGAATTAACCTCCCGGACTTCAGGCTCTACTACAAAGCCACAGTCATCAAGACAGTATGGTACTGGCATAAAGACAGGAATATAGATCAATGGAACAAAATAGAAAGCCCAGAGATAAATCCACGCACTTATGCACACCTTATCTTTGACAAAAGAGGCAAGAATATAAAGTGGAGAAAAGACAGTCTCTTTAACAAGTGGTGCTGGGAAAACTGGTCAGCCACTTGTAAAAGAATGAAACTAGAACACTTCCTAACACCATACACCAAAATAAACTCAAAATGGATTAGAGAGCTAAATGTAAGACCAGAAACTATAAAACTCCTCGAGGAGAATGTAGGCAAAACACTCTCTGACATAAATCACAGCAGGATCCTCCAAGACCCACCTCCCAGAATATTGGAAATAAAAGCAAAAATAAACAAATGGGACCTAATTAAAATCAAAAGCTTCTGCACAGCAAAGGAAACTATAAGCAAGGTGAAAAGACAGCCTTCAGAATGGGAAAAAATAATAGCAAAAGAAGTAACTGATAAAGGATTAATCTCCAAAATATACAAGCAGCTCCTGCAGCTCAATTCCAGAAAAATAAACAACCCAATCAAAAAATGGGCCAAAGAACTAAACAGACATTTCTCCAAAGAAGACATAAAGATGGCTAACAAATACATGAAAAAGTGCTCAACATCCCTCATAATCAGAGAAATGCATCAAAACCACAATGTGATACCATTTCACACCAGTCAGAATGGCTGCTATCCAAAAGTCTACATGCAATAAATGCTGGAGAGGGTGTGGAGAGAAGGGAACCCTCTTACACTGTTGGTGGGAATGCAAACTAGTACAGCCACTATGGAGAACAGTGTGGAGATTCCTCAAAAACCTGGAAATAGAACCAGCATATGATCCAGCAATCGCATTCTTGGGCATACACACCAAGGAAACCAGAATTGAAAGAGACACATGTCCTCCAATGTTCATCACAGCACTGTTTATAATAGCCAGGACATGGAAGCAACCTAGACGTCCATCTGCAGATGAATGGATAAGAAAGCTTTGGTACATATACACAATGGAGTATTACTCAGCCATTAAAAAGAATGCATTTGAACCAGTTCTAATGAGGTGGATGAAACTAGAGTCTACTATACAGAGTGAAGTAAGCCAGAAAGAAAAACACCAATACAATATACTAACGCATATACATGGAATTTAGAAAGATGCAAACAATAACCCTGTATACGAGACAGCAAAAGAGACACAGATGTATAGAACAGTCTTTGGGACTCTGTGGGAGAGGGTGAGGGTGGGAGGGTTTGGGAGAATGGCATTGAAACATGTATATTATCATATGTGAAATGAATCGCCAGTCCAGGGTCGATGCATGTTACAGGATGCTCGGGGCTGGTATGCGGGGATGACCCAGAGGGAGGATAAGGGGAGGAGGGAGGTGGGAGGGGGGTTCGGAAGGGGGAACTCATGTACACCCGGGGTGGATTCATGTCAATGTATGGCAAAACCAATCAATATAATATTGTATAATCAGCCTCCAATTAAAAAAAAAAAGAATACATGCAAAGTTCATGGAAGAAACAAATAGGGATATCCAAGCACAGAAAGGATCTTAAGAATACTGAGGACATAGGCAGCTAAATAATGTCTGGGCGGCATTTGTGATTGTTGCTGTTGAGTTGATAAGTCATGTCTGACCCACCATGCTCCTCTGTCCATAGGATTTCCCAGGCAAGAATACTGGAGTGGGTTGCCATTTCCTTCTCCAGGGGATTTTCCCAACCCAGGGATCGAATGCACATCTCCTATATTGACAGGCAGATTCTTTACCACTGAGCCACCAGGAAAGCCACTGGGTGGCATTTATCCGTTCCCAAATCCACTACATTATCCATCTTCCAAAAAAGAAGTAAAGTAACACAGACCAGCATAGAATAAAATATAGTAAATATATTAGTCAAGGACTTCCCTGGTGATCCAGGGGTTAAGAATCCACCTTCCAATGCAGGGGTCCATGTTCATTCTAACTTGCTGCTCAATCTCTGGTCAGGAAACTAAAGATCCCACATGCCACAGGGCAACTAAACCCTCACACCACAACTAGAGAAAGTCCACATGCCACGATGAAGAGCCTGCGTGCCACAACAAAGAGCCAGTGCAGCCAAAAACAGAATAAACACATAAACTGAAAAATATATAAATAAAATATTAGTCCATATTACAAACAATTATGAATGCCCATTCAGAACCTAATTGTGGACCAGCCTCTTACCAGCCATGTAACTTTGGAAAAGTGGCCTTTCTACATCTATTGACTCATCTGATGACAACAGAGACTCAATGTTTGGAATTATCATTCTTATCAGAAGCATAACCTTCATGTTTTCTACTGTCATAAAAGTGCCATAAAATGTCAACAACAGCTGAAAGAAAGGATAAAACAAATAAGCACTTCATCTCAGGCAGGCATATAAAAGCAAATTCGGAACTTGAGTATATGTTAGTGTCACTGCACAGAGAAAGATCTTCCAAGTCCCATATTCACCAATTCAATGACCTGAACGGATACATCCCATTCAAAAATAATGAACATGATTATACAGGAGCACACCTGCGCTTTAAGTATGCACCGTGAGACAAGCATAACTCAGCAGCAAACACAGTAGATTCTTCCTCAAGTTCCACTGCTGCTCACTGGTTAAAGCAGGAGGCATTCATCAAGAGGCAGCATTCATTTTCCTGCATCAGACACCCTTTTTCTCTCTCTTGTCCAGCTCATTCATTGGTTCACTGAGCAACACATCTTCAGAAAAACTCCTTGTGAAGCATTCTCTTGAAACAAAGGTAACTGAGACATAGTTCTGTCCTTCAAGAAGTTAATCACTCATACAAGGTAAACCAATGCCTTTATATTTTTTAAACACCGAAACAAATCCAACAGTAACAACTCAATTGCTTTATTCATTTTCCAAATTTCAGGAAAATACTGATGGCAATCTGTATGAAATATGCTTTGTGCTGTGTCCCTATTCTCCTAACTCCCCCACCCCACTCCCAATGATGACATGGTCACTGTAACTTCCACCTGGTACCTTCAGAAGCACCACATACACCTGCAGGAAGGAAAATACAGCCCATGAATCTCCTCAGTGGAGATTTTTTTCCCTTAAATTAGGTTTCATTGCAATATTATTATACTAAGCTCTAGAGACCCTGGTTCGATTCCTGAGTCAGGAAAATCCACTAGAGAAGGGATAGGTTACCCACTCCAGTATTCTAGGGCTTCCCTTGTGTATCAGCTGGTAAAGAATCACCTGCAATGCGGGAAACCTGGGTTCAATCCCTGGGTTGGGAAGATCCCCTGGAGAAGGGAAAGGCTACCCACTCCAGTATTCTGTTCTGGAGAATGCCATGGACTGTATAGTCCACGGGGTCACAAAGAGTCAAGAGTCCAGCATGACTGAGCGACTTTCACTTTCATGAAAAGACACTTAACATCCATCAGAGAGAGGCAAATTAAAATCACAATGAGAAACCACCTCACATCTAAGATAGCTAATTTAAAAAGCAGCCACAACAGAAAAATAACAAGATTGGAGAGAATTAACAAGTGTTGGGGAGCAACTGAAAATACTGGAACCCTGTATTTGCTGGCAAAAATGTAAAATGATGCAGCCACTGTGGAAAATTCTTCTGTCATTCCTCAAAATGTTACCATACAACCTGAAGGAAGGAAGGGACCAGGGCTCTTACAAATTCAAAACTGTGGTTCAGAACTCACATATAAAACACACATTCACACTCCCCACACCCATGGCCAATCACTACAAAATACTGCATATTCCTGAAAAAATACAGTTTAGGAATGTCCCACATGCAGATGGAAAGAACCATGGCCCCTTACAGGTGTAGAGTTACACCTGTAAGTACGGTGATTCAGCACTTTGTGTCTGACAACAGAGGGCAGAAAATGTCTTTTGTAAAGGTTCAGATAGCATTTCATCTAGCCTTTGCTGGCCAGGAGGTCCCGACCGAAACTTTTCAAGCCTGTGGTCATGATGTGAAAGCAGCACAGGCAGTATATGCACAGATAAGCCGAAGGGAACGGTGACTGTGTTTCAACAAACTTGATCTGTGGACACTGAAATCTGAACTTCATATACTGTCCATGCATCATGAGATCTTTTTTTGACTTTTTGCAACCACCTAAAAATGTGAAAACCATTCTTAGCTCATGGGCCATACAAAAACTGACAGTGAAAACATGAAAAGTTTAGACATAATAACAGCATGACTTACAGTATCGGTTATGTTCTAAGAGATCAATACAGATTTAAATGCATTCTTTGTTTCTTTATATAGAACTTCAAGGTAAGAAAACTGAGACACAGAAGTGGCATGACAGGCGAGAGGCAGAACCAGGCAATGATACCACAAGGTCTGACTCCAAACCCAGGTTCTCAAAGTCCATGCTGAACTGCGACTAAAATTACGAGAGCACGAGGTCCTGACATATAGGGAAGGAAACAGTTAATTACTGGTGAGGTGGGAGGAGAAAAGGACGGGGTGTATTTATTTAATGACTTCCCAAAGACAGCAAACAAGATATATACCACATGTAAATGAACTAAAAATGAAAATTCTGTTCCAAGTTCATGGCTTCAAAGCACCTCTGGTACTTTCAAATCACAGGCTCTAAACATGGGATCCACCCTGGGAAACAGCTGGAAATGTCAGAAGTCATTGCTGAATAAAAATAAAAGTTGATTCAGCCCGACAGTTAAACTCTTATTTAGATTTTTAATTCTCTGCCGAGACTTATTTGCAGAAATTTCTCTGACAGAGAGAATACAGTTTAATAATCCAATTGGACAAATATTTGGTGAATACCTTCTTTGTGCCTGGCCCTGCAGAAATACCAAACTCAAGTCACCCTCCCCATTTACAAGCGAGGGTTTCCATAGCTTTTCAATAAACACAAAATAGTACAAATGAATAATCCTGAATTTGAAAGACAAATAAGCCTTGAGCGGCATTTAGCCATTTTTGTTGTTTAGTCGCTAAGTTGTTTCTGAATCTTCTGCAATCCCATGGTCTGTACCCCGCCAGGCTCCTCTGTCCATAGGAGTTCCCACGCAAGAATACTGGAGTAGGTTGCCATTTCCTTCTCCAAGGGATCTTCCCAACCCAGAAATCAAATCCTTGTCTCCTGCACTGGCAGGCGGGTACTTTACCACTGAACCACCAGGGAAGCCCATTTAGCTTTAAAAAAAAAAAAACAACCTAAAAAGTCAATATGATAGGAATCCAAACGACAGATGTTACAGATGACTCCCTTTGGCTGCCTCTCTCATCCCCTGGTCCCCAATACGTCTTTGAACTTTCTTGACACCAGTTCTAACATCATCTTGACTTCAACAGGGACCAGCATTAATACCTACAGCTGAGACACTGTAGTTCCCAAACCTAAAACGTCAGCGGACAGAAACAAGCTGTCATGACAATGTGGGAGGTAAAAGCAGGGATCTGATGGAGGGCGAGGGCTGCAAATACAGTCACGGAAACATGATGATTCAACTGAATGTGGCCAACCAGATGGGCCCATCACACCTGGTGCATCAGTCAGCCCTACACGCTGAAGGTGACAGCTAGTGCTCAGTTCCAGCCATGTGGGAATCCCACCCACTGTTGGTAGGACTCCTGGTTTCTCCAAACAGTGGGAAATCTGAATTTATGTATATAATTTCCTGATATTTGTAATGTCCTAAAACACTGTGCCAGATGAACAAACCTTGTCTATAGACATAGTGGATCCCAGGACAACTGACTGGCGATCTCTCTCATAGGGCGTAATCACATACAGCTGAAACCTAAGATTGGTCAAGAGTAAGTTCTCTGGGGCGGAGAAGGCAATGGCAAGCCACTCCAGTACTCTTGCCTAGAAAATCCCATGGATGGAGCAGCCTGGTAGGCTGCAGTCCGTGGGGTCGCTAAGGGTCGGACGCGACTGAGCGACTTCACTTTCACTTTTCACTTTCACACATTGGAGAAGGAAATGGCAACCCACTCCAGTGTTCTTACCTGGAGAATCCCAGGGACAGGGGAGCCTGGTGGGCTTCTGTCTATGGGGTCACACAGAGTCGGACACGACTGAAGTGACTTAGCAGCAGCAGCAGCAAGTTCTCTGGGGAACTGATAAGCTCTGCGGAAAGGACACAAAGACACACACACACACACTCCATACACACACACACACACACACCCCCCACCACCATCCACAGACTAGGGACTACGATTGATTGCAAAATACCAGCAGAGTCATTATTCTGGCTCAGACCAAAAAAAAAGAAACAAAGGAATCACACCAGATTCTTTTCCTCTCACTCACTCCTCATCTCTAATCATAACCACCCTGTCGTTTCTACACCCCAACACACATTCCAAAGGTGACCACTACTCCTTACCATTACTGGCTCCACTCTCATCCATGTCTCCAATAGCAAGCCACTCATTCTCCTTACTTCTGCCTTAGAGTCAGAATAACTAATTTTAAGGTGCAGGTCACATCACATCATGTCTCTGCTTTAACCTAATGGGCTCCCATCACATAAACACAACTCAAACTCCGAATGAGAGATCCCATGTGATCCCTCCACTCTCCCTCTAATCTAATAATCTAATACTGGATTATGCTCCCCTTTCTTCAGTACTGGCAAATCACAATTATTTCCATCAGAGGTCAAGTTTTCCAGCAGTAGTCGTAGTAGTAATAGAAAAAAATCTATAAAAGATTCAATAATAGTAAAACTTAGGAAGCGCAGTTGGGAGTTCTTAAAAGGGTGACATGCTAATGCTTTGATGATACAACAAACAAACCAGAGGCAGAACTGGGACTTGGACTTTGGGGTCCGAAGATGGCTTACCCTCTGTGGTGTGCCATACTGATACTAACAAGTAGATGATGACAAACACGGTTTGTGCCTTCATGGCATTCAGAATCTAAACAGAGTAAATGACACCAGTACCAAAACAGCATGAGCAGCACAGTAAAAGGGATATATGAACTAGCTTGATTCTGCCAAATCTGCACAAATAAGAAATATACTAATAGTACAGAGACTGATTCTATTCTGTGGTTTACTGAAACCCATCATAAATAATCAAGTTATAACTGTGAACAACACAAAGAAGCGTGAACAGATAAAAGTTTCTAAATGGTTTCACCACTAACTTGTCTGACGATGGTATCTTGCAAACAAATAATAAATTTGAGCCCTTTGACACTGCGTGATTATTCTGCTACTTACTTACACTCTACATATTTTTACAACAGGATTTGAAGCAGTCTGTTCAATTCCGTGAATATCCCCACGGTTTACAGCATGCGTGTGTGAGTATATGAGTCTACATATGTCTAATTCTGTATGCATCATACATATTTATATTAATATATATGGCATCTTCTCTTGTGTGCTTGCTCAGTTGTGTCCGACTCTTTGTGATCCTAAGGACTAGAGTCTGCCAGGATCCTCTGCCCATGGAATTTCCCAGGCAAGAATACTGGAGTAGGTTGCCATTTCCTTCTCCAGGGAACCATCCCGACCCAGGAACTGAACCGAAGTCTCTTGTGTCTCCTGCATTGGCAGGCAGATTTTTACCACTGAGCCACCTGGGAAGCCCCCATAGATACGGTGCACACACACACACACACACACACACATACACAAATATAGTGTACATGTGCTGTGCTCAGTCGCTCAGTCATGTCTGACTCTTTGCAACCCCATGGATATAGCCCACCAGGCTCTTCTGTCCATAGGGCTATTCCAGTCAAGAATACTGGAGTGGGGTGCCATTTCCTACTCTAGAAGATCCTCCCAACTCAGGGATTGAACCTGAGTCTCTCGTGTCTCCTGCATTGGCAGGTGGATTCTTTACCACTAGAGTCACCTGGGAAGCCCATATAGTGTACATGCCATCATATTTTTGCATTCTTCTCAGGTCAGTCTGATGCCCCAATCAATTTTAAAATGATGCTCCAGCATCTGATAACATATTGTAAGTTTTATAGTCTCTCTCTCTCTTTTCTTGTGAGTGATTTTTTTGCAAGGAGTTATTTTAAAAACTCAAAAAGAAGTGAATGATTTACTTTAATACTTCTTTTAATATTTTAAAAAAGAATCTTTAATTTATGAATCCCAAATCTCAGTACTAATAAAAATGTACCTCTTGTAATTCTTTTTTTTTTTTCTTAAAAATCAATAATGTATCAGTGAGCACTATGTACAATGTTATTTTGGTTAATTATGTGAATGTGTAAAAGGATTTCTTGTAAGTATTTTACAACAAAAATGTACTTTTTCTCTTGATGGCAGAATTAAAAGTGGTTTGAAAAAGTTTCTTTGGATTTACTCTCCCATCTAATTTTTGTAATGTGTATTACAGTATAAAATAAATATACACTGAAAAGGTGAGGTGAAGCGAAAGTCATTCAGCCGTGTCCAACTCTTTGTGACTCCGCACTCTATACAGTCCATGGAACTCTCCAGGCCAGAATACTGGAGTGGGTAGCGTTTCCCTTCTCCAGGGGACCTTCCCAACCCAGGGATCGAACCCAGGTCTCCCACACTGCAGGTGGATTCTTTACCAGCTAAGCTACCAGGAAGCCCAATTCGTTTAAAAAGTGGTATCAAAGGGGCTTCCCTGGTGGCTCAGATGGCAAAGCGTCTGCCTGCAATGTGGGAGACCCGGGTTCAATCCCTGGGTTTGGAAGATCCCCTGGAGAAAGGAACGGCAACTCACTCCAGTACTCTTGCCTGGAAAATCCCATGGACGGAGGAGCCTGGTAGGCTATAGTCCATGGGTTGCAAAGAGTTGGACATGACTGAGCAACTTCACTTCATCAAGGTCCATCTAGTCAAAGCTTCAGTAGTCATGTATGGATGTGAGAGTTGGACTGTAAAGAAAGCTGAGTGCATTGCTTTTCCTTTTTATGTAAAGTCGACTACATTTAAGGCCTCAGTGGATAATGTTTTCCATATCACGTAGGTTTTAAGACTTTGTATTTTTGTTATCTTTCTTTAATGATGTTGTTTTTAAATGCCATGTACTCAGTGAGTGATATAAATACATTGTAAATTTCAGTTTTCTAATAAAAAATAAATAAATAAATAAAAGAAAGCTGAGTGCCAAAGAACTGATGCTTTTGAACTGTGGTGTTGGAGAAGACTCTTAAGAGTCCCTTGGACTGAAAGGAGATCCAACCAGTCCATCCTAAAGGAAATCAGTCCTGAATATTCATTGGAAGGACTGATGTTGAAGCTGAAGCTCCAATAATTTGGCCACCTGATGTGAAAAACTGACTCACTGGAAAAGACCCTGATGCTGGGAAAGATTGAAGGCAGGAGGAGAAGAGGGTGACAGAGGATGAGACGGTTGGATGGCATCACCGACTCGATGACATGAGTTGGAGCAAACTTTGGGAGATAGTGAAGAACAGGGAAGCCTGGCATGCCTGAGTCCATGGGATCGCCAAGAGTTGGACACAACTGAGCAACTGAACTGACTGAACTGATCTCTAGTAAAAATTAAGCAAACTGATGAAATTAGGTTCATAACAATCATAAAGCGTACAGCTTAATGGATGGAATGAAGAGTGCACAATCTTCAGTGCCTACTTTATGATTCAGTCCCATGGCGAAAGAGCGAGAGCCGCACTGCTTTCAGCTGAAAAGCAAAACAAGAGCAATAAAATGCCAAGGAGGCCAGTAAGCACCTTGACAAAGGAAAACCAGCAAAATGCGCCACAGTCACTTAAAGAACGAGTGAGTGCATGGCTCTCGGCCAGTCTCTTTAAGAATTCATGGTGGTCAGCACAAGTCCTTAGGAGCTGGACAAGATTCCATTTAGAAGCTTGTTTGGAAGAAGGGAGGGCAAGAGGAAAAGGAAGGAGAGAGATTCTGGAGAAGCATATGGCTCAGGCAATCCAACTCACATCACAGTAGCTACACAGCAGTGATAACTGCTGTGCTTACAAAGGAGTCAAAGTAATGAAGGTGCATATGCCTTAGAAATTATAGAATACCATAAAATACAAGCTAAATCCAATAATATCTTTCAGAAAATCAAAAGTAATACAGACTGAAGTAAGTCAGAAAGAGAAAAACAAATGCCATATATTAACGCATACATATGGAATCTAGAAAAATGGTACAGATGAAACTATTGTGCAGGGCAGGAATAGAGACACAGAGAACAAACATATGGACACAAGCAGGACAAGGGGGATAGGATGAATTGGGCGATTGGGACTGACATATATACACGACCATGTGCAAAACAGACAGCTAGTGAGAAGCTGCTGTATAGCACAGGGAACCCAGCTGTGTGCTCTGTGATGACCTAAATGGGTGGGATGCAGGGTGAGGAGGTCCAAAAGGGAGGGAATATATCTATACATATTCACGTCTTGGTACAGCAGAAACTAACACAACATTGTACAGCAATTACACTCCAATAAAAATTACTTCATTATTTTAAAAGTCATACAATATGTAACAAGCAGTGGCTCAGAAGGTAAAGAACCTGCCTTCAATGCAGGAGACCAGGGTTTGAACCCTGTGTCAGGAAGATCCCCTGGAGAAGGCAACGGCTACCCAATCCAGTATTCTTGCCGGGAGAATCCCATGGACAGAGGTGCATGGTGGTCTATAGTTCATGGATAGAACTGAGCAAGGAACACAATCCTAAAAGAAATCAATCCTGAATATTCACTGGGAGGACTGATGCTCAAGTTGAAGTTCCAATCCTTTGGCCACCTGATGCAAAGAGCCGACTCACTGGAAAAGACCTGATGCTGCGAAAGATTGAAGGCAGGAGGAGGGGACGACAGAGGATGAGATGGTTGGATGGAATCACTGACTCAACAGACCTAAGTTTGAGCAAACTCCAGGAGATGGTGAAGGACAGAGAAGCCCGGCATGCTGCAGTCCATGGGGTCAAAGAGTCAAACATGACTGAGCCACTGAACAACAAAAGGCTCCCACACCCAGCAGCCAGGGGCAAGGCCACTTGCACACTCCATGAACAAATAACCAGGTGAGGTCTGTTGAATCAATAAGCAATACAACTCATTCCATATATACTCAACTAGCAAAGCAGTGGAAATGGCTGCAGAATCCAGTGCCTCAACAGACAGGCTTCCATGGAAAAGGGCAAGGCATCAGTTAGGGCATTGATAGCAGTAACGTAAAGGTAAAGAAAAGATTTCTTTTGTTTAATAAAGGAGAGGGGCTTCCCCGGTGGCTTAGTGGTAAAGAATCCACCTGCAATATGGGAAACCTGGGTTCGATCCCTGGGTTGGGAAGATCCCCTGGAGAAGGGAAAGGCTACCCACTTCAGTATTCTGGTCTGGAGAATTCCATGAACTGTATAGTTCATGGGGTCGCACAGAGTCGGACATGACTGAGCGACTTTCACACAATAAAGGAGAGGCAGTCACCCTGCCTCTTCCTTCTCTTTAGGGTCTCTCATTGAAGACACAACAGGCCTAATTTGGGGGTCAGGAATTTGATAAATCCATCTTCAATTTTCCAGTGCAAAATAACAAAGACCTCAAAATCATCTCAGAAATCTCTCAGGAGATTGACAGGAGACCAGCACAAGAAGCATCCATCTGTCCTTCCAGGAGAAACACACTTACTGTTCTTTGTTCTACTTTATTGTATGTTTGTGTGAAATTCTGTCCAGATTTCTGGTCTTTTACCAACTGTCTGTGTGCACCTCAACTGATACAAACATTCAATAACAAATTGTGTTTTCTCTGTATTCTGTGTTGAGTAAAGATCTTTTAGTTGACAGGATTTTTTTATTTCCCCAACAAATTATAAAAATAAAAATAGCAGTGTCAGCTCCCCCTACTTCCCACCCAGTCTGACTCCCACCAGGACTGGTCATAGTTGAAAAGTGGCTACCAGTAGCCATTGGAGCTAAAAGCTTCCTAGCGCAAGTACAGTTGAAAATGGTTCCTAGATCTCCTAGCCCTCTTTAACAGAAAGAGCTTCTTTTCCCCCACAAAACCACCATCTCTTTAAGAATCCTCTCTTTAACTCACTGGCCCACAATGTCTTAGGTCTACACATCCATGTGCCAATCAGAGCCCATTTCTGAAGGTGGAGATGGTGGGGTCACGTGGGCTGAATGCAAAAGCACAAGGTAGGTGGCTCTGCTCTCCTCTCTCTAGGTGAAGGCTGAAAAGCCATTTCCTATCAGCGGATCAATCCCAAAATTGATTATCAATGACAAAGGCTTAGCATATACTACCAAATTTCCAAACTTGTTTAACGATTACAAATACTAAAGTTCAGTCGCTAAGTCATGTCCAATTCTTTGCAGTGCCATGGACTGTAGCACACCAGGCTCCTCTGTCATCCAGTCATCTGCTATCTCCCAGTTTGCTCATGTCCATTGAATCAGTGATGCTTTATTTAACCATCTCATCCTCTGCTGCCCACTCCTTCTTTGGCCTTCAGTGTTTCCCAGCATTAGGATCTTTTCCTACGGGTCGGTTCTTCGCATCAGGTGGCCAAAGTACTGGAGCTTCCGCTTCAGCAATTGTCCCTCCAATGAATATTCAGGGTTGGTTTCCTTTCGAATTGGCTGGTTTGATCTCCTTGCCACTCAAGGGACTCTCAAGAGTCTTCTCCAGCACCACAATTCAAAAGTATCAATACTAATAGGCTCAATCCAAGTTATTTATTAAATCCTCAATATGTACAAACACAGCATGTTAAATACTGTTTAATATACATATTTTAACTTAACCACAGTAACTAAGTGAAGGTCATGTTTGCAAGTATGTTTGGAACCAAACCAATCAAACGATGAAAACAACGGCAACAAAAACCAAATATTTATATAATATAGCTAAAACATGTC
Source organism: Moschus berezovskii (assembly GCF_049115385.1). Lineage (NCBI taxonomy): Eukaryota > Metazoa > Chordata > Mammalia > Artiodactyla > Moschidae > Moschus > Moschus berezovskii. The sequence continues at coordinate 88,995,646 of NC_142469.1, read as the reverse complement.
AGGAGGCTGCTGAGGAATATGAAATGGACTGTACTGTTTGCTTTAAAGGTACTGGTGAATAGACATAAATTGAACGTTAAGGACCCACGTGAATGTTTTATGGCCCCCTAAAATAATTAGTTGAGCCACCATACACATATTCATGAAAATAAGTCAATAGTAAACTCAGTGTGTAACTCCAACTCAAATCTCTACTACAGATGTTATTTATGGTCAAACAAGGAAGCCTGTACAGTCTCCCTCATGACACTAAGAAGGGGACTAAACACATAGAGGCAGCTTTTGTTGCACTCTCCTACACATCCTTTCCCACTCCTATTTTTGTGACCCTCCACATCCAGTGTGAACAGAGTTGCAAACAACAGGACACTGAAAGCAAAGTCCCACTGTCTCCAAATGGAATAGACTGGAAAGGCTCTTCACATTGAAATGGTTTAAAAATGCTTCACAGATTTCCTTTCTGATGTTCTATACATTTGAAGTTCAAGTTTGGAATAGTAAAGAAATGAAAACTTGGCTCATCTTTGTCTTCGAAAAAAGAAAAGCAGAAATCTGCCCAAACTGAAGTTCAGCAATTTTAAGTGGACCTATTCTCTTCCTAACCTTTATTCTTTAAACTTCTTTTGAGAACTGCCTCACCAAACTGATAAAAGAGCTTCTGCAATTTGTACATCTCTGTTCTGACAGATGAGCAGCTCTGAAAGTCAGCCAAAGAAAATGCAGGCTTAAAGTCAGAACAAATTTCCAAACACTGAAAGAGTGAGGCCTTCGCTGCCTCCCTTGGGAGAAGAATCTGCTAATAAACGAGCCTCTTAAAATCAGAGTGAACAAAACACTCAAACTTCACCCACCAGACCATAGAATAAAGTGGGCTTAATGAGCCAATGCCTTTTTCCATTTCTGCTTTAAAATATATGTACAGCACAGATCAGGGGTACCACAAATTGGAAAGGTCCCTGATATTAATTTAGCATTCCTAGGTAATTATAATCTCCTATAAAGTTTCACAATAATGCCTCAATATTTCTTAGCAATATAAGGCAAGTAATTACGCTCCAGTGTGTTTTATAGCTAAAGGAGTAAAAACCGAGTGACCTGGCAAAAAAAAAAACTGGCTAATAATTTGCCCGAGGTCATAAATAAATGAGCAGCATACCCAGGAATAAGTGTTTAATTTCCAAATTCTCAACTCCTCTAGATAATCATTTTTTCCTATTCTTTCCATAACTTCTCAAACCCAACAATCCTAAATTATTCTATACTGTGTGATTTCTCAAGATAACCTTGACTCCAAAGTGCCATGTATTCTGTGACATACTAACAAGGACTTGCAGCAAAAAGAATATATATGTATAGTAAATGCTGTCTTAACTATGAAAGTATTACACAGTATTCTCAAACTCTTAACCAAATCCCTTAGAGAGGAATGAATGGAGCAGATTTTAAGTTTTAAAGTTCATTTTTCATCACTGTGAACTCGGTAGGTGCATCCTATTTGAAGAAGCCTCTCCCATAAATAAGAGAATCATATGTATTAAATCCAAATGATTTAACAATCTTTCCAGCACTTCTCCAAGACACCAGGTAAATGTGGAAACTTTGCATGGCTGGATTTGTTTTTGTGGATAAATGCAGCAAAAGCCTTAATGTTTGTTTCCATGAAATAAAGCAATTTATGCCATTCTGCACTCAACTCCACACTCTATTCCATCTATTTCCAAGACAACCACTTTCACCTGGTTTTTGGACATATATATTGTTAGGCATTTAAATGTATGTTTCTGTCACTGCCATTCATGTATTTACTAAGCCTACAGACACTCACTGCTGCTACTGCTGCTAAGTCACTTCAGTCGTGTCGGACTCTGTGCGACCCCACAGACAGCAGCCCACCAGGCTCCTCCATCCCTGGGATTCTCCAGGCAAGAACACTGGAGGGGGTTGCCATTTCCTTCTCCAGACACTCACTGAATGCTTACTAAATGTTAGAGGTTGTGCCAGTTAATAAAATAGACAATCCCTGCACCCATGGAACATACCACTGTCTAGAAAAGGGAAGACAAGTATTTTGAGATTCAATTAGTTAAAAGAAAATTACGGTGTTTCAAAGGTTAACACTTTAGCATGCAGAGCATATCTGCCCAAGTCTGGGAGCTCAGAAAAAGTGTCCTTAGGAAAGTCACATTTAAGCTCAGGCAAGAAAAAGGAGTAGGAGTTGCCTGAAAAAAGATGGAAGAAGGAGAATGTGCTAAAGCCATGAGAAGGTCCATTGCAGTGGCCAGAGTATGCTGCTGCTGCTTCACTTCAGTCGTGTCCGACTCTGTGTGACCCCATAGACGGAAGCCCACCAGGGTCCCCCGTCCCTGGGATTCTCCAGGCAAGATCACTGGAGTGGGTTGCCATTTCCTTCTCCAATGTGTGAAAGTGAAAAGTGAAAGTGAAGTCGCTCAGTCGTGTCCGACCGTCAGAGTATAATGAGCTAGAATAAAGCGAAATTAGAGTAGATTGGAAACGGCAACTTCTTAGGCTCTTAAAAGCCAAATAAGAACAAATAGAGAGCCATTGAAACATTTTACTGAAGAGAAAGAGGTATTTAGGCTTACACTTTAAGATACACTCCAGCTATTCTGTAGAAAATAGAAGGAAGGAGATAGATAAGGTGAACCATGGAAAGGAAGACCTGGTGGTAGATTATGATAATGGCCCACATATTCAGGGATAAATTTCCCAAATAATAAAGTCGTGACTCTCAAACAAATGTATTAAAGTACATTAAAGGCTTTAACTCATTAAGCAATCAGGAAACCAGTAAGGTATTACAACTGGTTCAAAGAAAAATTTTTAAAACAACATGTTAAATGCAATAAAGGAAAGTTGAAATAAATTGACAACAGATGCAAAACCTAGTCTACCCAAGGGGAAATAATCAATTGCTTTTCAGCCACTCTGCATTTTTATGGATAAGAATCATTTCCATTACTATCCATTTTCTACAACCCACTGAGTTGTACAGTAGCTCAAAGATGATGGAAGGCAGATATAGCATATGGCTGAGCTGACAGGATTCCCACAGATTTTCTGCCCATCATAAAGGCTTTTAATTATTCTTAACTCAGATAAAAATGACTTGGCAAAAGGGGGTGTCAGTGTCAGGAAAGATGGAGAAAAATGGACAATGTTGAATGTATATGGCACTAGAATCAACAAGATTTGGCATTTGAGACTTTGGTTGGAGTGGGGGGATGCTCAAGAAGGAGATGTCTAGGGAAGGAAATTAAAACAAATTCCTAAATGGCAGAAGATGCCATAAGCATCTACTTGGATTTCTCAGCACAAGGACAAAACTGCTCTGTAGAGAGACTCACATTGCACGGAAAAAGTAGACTCGATCAATAATTACATTTTAAAGTCCCACAATATGCCAAAGGACATGGATAAAAAAGAAATGAAATAAAATCCGTTCCCTTCAATAGTACTTTTTTTTTCTCTTGCTAACCTCTGGATTACCTAGTGACACCATGCCCAAATACAACCTGATCCCAAACTCAGCAAGAATCTGTGGGGAGTTTATGGAAATCTTCCAGTTCAGAACTTTTACTCTCTTTTCTGATCATCAGTGTGGAAGCAGCCCGACTTTCAGAATTAAAACAACCAGAAGAAAGGAAACAGTGTGCTTGAAATTTAGTGTGACAGTTATGAGCTCTCCTCTTTATATCCAAATAATCACAAATCCTTTGATAACTGTGTTCTAGGCTCCTCCAGATTTCCTTCTAGACTTTGATTTCTTACCAGAAGTAATCGGAAAGGAAATGTTTCCAGGGGCAGCTCTACTGTGATATTTTTCTCCAAACAATCTTTTAATCGTAGCCATAATAAAAAAAAAAAGCAAACCTGTTCTTGAAAAAAAAAAAAACCTAATGGTGGTCTTAAAAAAAATTGTTCTTGAAAACGATAACAAGCTTTTAGCTTCCATGTCAGTCTACATAACTGGACCTTTTACTATAACTGATAACGTTACTTAATCATTTCATTGTCTTGCTAATAATTACAAGCTTCCTGGGGCAAAGAATTTACATGGGCCTTGAAGCCTTCAATTAATATTACAAAATAATATATACATTATAAATGTATACATTTAAATATCAAGTCCACTAAATAAACTATTCCAGTACTACTGGGCTTTGTGTTCAGATCTTTTTAAAGATATCAGTGCTGTACTTAGTTGCTCAGCCGTATCCAACTCTTTGCGACCCCATGGACTGTAGCCCACCAGGTTCCTCTGTCTATGGGATTCTCCAGGCAAGAATACTGGCGTGGGTTGCCATGCCTTCCTCCAGGGGATCTTCCTGACTCAGGGATCAAACCCAGGTCTCCAGCATTACAGGAGGATTCTTCACCGTCTAAGCCACCAGGGACACCCAAAGATATCAATGAACCATGATAAATACTGAGTTACTTCTTGAAAGAATTTGGTGGGGTATATGACCCACATGATCAGTAAATACTGAGAACCATCCAGTGAAGAAGAAGTCCCAGGGCAATAACAGAAGGGAGGATATTTTTAAAGCTCAGAGTGAGAGTACTTGGGCAGCCCTGGGTTCAAGGGTCTAACCTTGCATGTATCAGCAATGGCTATGGACCTGGAGAAGGAAATGGCAACCCACTGCAGTATTCTTGCCTGGAAAATCCCATGGATGGAGAAGCCTGGTTGGCTACAGTCCATGGGGTCGCAAAGAGTTGGACACGCCTGAGCGACTTCACTTCACTTTATGGACCTGGAAAGGACGTGGATCTGCCGGTGATGCCCCAGTCAATGATCTATCATGTGCTGATAAGGGAATGTCTTGTCTGGGCAATAATGATAAGCTTAAACATTTTCAGCTATTCTTGCTCAACTGTCATCTCTATTCTACTTTTCCTCTGTGTCCTACCGCACTAACTACGTCTCTCTAGTCTCACAAATGGGAACAAAGTAATTCACCTAGTTTCAAATGTTACCTAAATGCAAGCCTATCAACACTACAAAGTTTTCAAATCAATCTTCAAAATCAGCCCTAAGGTGATACTTCCACAATGACTCAAGCTGCTAAAAACAGGTCTGCTTAACTTGCTCCATCTAGAAAAGGACCATATTAACCTCAGTAATAGTCAAAATAGAGAATCTCACACAACTGAGCACTCATGAGACCCTTGGGATAAAATATCTCCTGTATAGACTCTCTTCGTTCCTAAAACCATGTTGCCCATAATCTGGTCCACATGAAGACGATTACCTCAACAGTTTTGAATAATGTTCAATTCAAAGCACCCAGAGGTTAACTGTACCTCTTGAACAAAACAAATAAAATTTTACCAACAATCACCTATGTCTGCTTCAGAGTAACCCTACACACAAAACCACCAATTATGGAGTAATTCTCTTCCTTGACCCTCTATCAAAGTCAGGCAGTTTTCACATTCCTTACATTCTCAGAAGCAAGATAAAATATCCCTCAACAAAAACTTGGAAAACCTAAAAATACACTGCAATCAAATAATCAACTGTAAATAGTGGGACGTGGAACAACTTTTAAACTGTACTGCAAGTCAAAGTAATCTTAAAACATTCTGATTTTGCCTCAAAGAAATGCCAATGTTTATTTTCCTGACCTTCGCAACATTCTCAAACGGAAAAATAAGAAAATTTTAAAATTAAAAACCCCAAAACAAGGTTTCTCTGAGAAACCTTTGGGTTTTTGCATAGTCCTATAATCGAAAAATCTAAAAATTCTTCTCCCATCTCAGATTTAGAAGACAAAATTCCAACTCCAATGACCAATGAATAATTATATTAGAACAAGTTTAAAAAGAGTAATATCAATTTCTCTCTTCAGCATTCTTGCTCCTAAAAAAATATTAATCAAAACTTGATTATGATCCAAGTGGTTAGAAATGCTGAGAAAGAACAGATTTGGGGGAAATAAATCAGGAAGTTCACAAGGAAAGCAGCACAGGGCAGTAAACATTATTAGCCAGACCCATCAGTATGACAATCCCCAAACACTGCACAAGGTAGAAAAGGATACCTGAATGACAGCAAATTGATTTTAACCAGGCAAAAATGAAATCATCATCTTTATAGCTAAGTAAGCACAAAAATTTCCCAATGAGATATTATTTCCTAAATGCACCAAGAAGTCACAGAATCCAAAGCAGCAAGCTAGCAGCTTCATATCTAGAAAATGCTGTTGTTATTTTTTCAGTCACTAAGTTGTGTCCGGCTCTTTTGCAACCCCATGGACTGTAGCCCGCCAGCCTCCTCTGTCCATGAGATTCTCCAGGCAAGAATGCTGGAATGGGTTGCCATTTTCTTCTCCAGGGTATCTTCCCAACCCAGGGACTGAACCCGTGTCTCTTCCATCTCTTGCACTAGAAGGCGGATTCTTTATTGCTAAGCCACCTGGGAAGCCCCTAGAGAATGTTAGATAAAAATACAGAGCTTTTTACCATGAATGTTTATACCATGAACTTTTTACACCAGAATTTCCATTTAAACTTATTATAGACAGTAAAGGAAAAATAAATGTATCTGCATATTCAGAAGATTTCTGTTAGGTCACATTTCCTGGGGAAAATTCACTGCACCTCCAACCAAACTCTATCAACCAGAATGAGGCCTCCAAATCATCAAAGTATTTGAAAGTCTCCATTACCTTTGAAAATCGAGCATTTATCCATTTGGTAAAGGTTTTCTTCTGCACATCATTGTGTTCATCTGTGGGAGGCAAGGAGAGAGAAGGGAAAATATTAGAGTTTATAGTTTTACTCAGGTGCTAAATAAGATTATCTCCATCCTGGAGAGTTTTACATTGTCTATTAGTAGAGTTCCTGAGGCACAATGATCCATAGTTAATGAAGAAGGGATGACTGATGAGTTCAATATGTATGGAGTCTGCTAATAAACATCCATAGCAGAGGGAGGCCCAGGCACCTTTCCAGAGAAGCTGGCTTTCTCACCCCACATCTCAGCATATTGCCACCAACCATTAAATCCACGTTCATGAGAAAAGAATCAAGACCTTGCTTTCAAAGTAGTATATACATATACACATAGATTTTCTGTTATATTTTGTTTAAATACAGTTTCAGTATGACAAAAATGTTATAGCATGTTCAAGATAAAAAATGGAAGTTCTCAGAAACTCATGATTTCCCCCCTTTTCATACAATTCCTATAGAACAAAAACTACTATAAAGTTTATAGTTAATTCTGTAACCCATTTTCCTGTATTAAGACTGACATGACAAAGTTTTAATGATCCTATCTTTGAAAGCAATCTACACCCACCACTGGGCACATACCCTGAGGAAACCATAACCAAAAAAGACACCTGTACCTCAGTGTTCATTGTAGCACTATTTACAATAGCTAGGACATGGAAGCAACCTAGATGTCCACAGACAGATGAATGGATTAAAAAGTTGTGGTATATATACACAGTGGAATATTACTCAGCCATAAAAAGGAACACAACTGAGTTCTAATGAGGTGGATGAACTTAGAGCCTATTAGAGCGAAGTAAGTCAGAAAGAGAAAGAGAAATTTCACATATTAACACATATATTTGGAATCTAGAAAAGTAGTACTGATGGACCCATCTGCAGAACAGCAATGGAGATGCAGACAGAGAACAGACTTGTGGACATAGGGTGGGAAAAATTGAGAGAGTAGCATTAAAACATATACATTACCACATGAAAAACAGATAGACAGTGGAAATTTACCATATGACACAGGGAGCTCAAATCCTATGCTCTGTGACAACCTAGAGGGGTGGGAGGGGATGGGAGATGGGAAGGAGGTTTAAGAGGGAGGGGACACACATATGCCTATGGCTGATTCATGTTAATATACGGCAGAAACCAACACAATATTGTAAAGCAATTATCCTCCAATTAAAAATAAACAACCTCCCTTAAAAAAAAAAAAGGAATCTACACATTTTACAAGCAGAGAAATCACAGCAGTTTATTATTTTTTTTAATGACTAACAGTTTGAATTACAAATTCATTTTCCAGGTCAAACAAATAAAAATTGACCTTAAAATAGCTAAAGCATCCTGAACTTCTTGAAGATGGGCAAAGTGATCTAGTTAGGTATAAGGAAGTCATGTAAAATGGGAGTTAATAACACTTACAAGGCACTGTGAGGGCTGGTGGATACAAGCGGAAATACTTGGCAAAGAGCTGGCATTGAGCTCTTTGTTGCTATTCTAGTTATAATTATTATTATAGTATATGTGTGAACAAGACAAAAATATCCACGTTACCCTTTCTGTCACTTCTAATCATACCCTCTTCGATTGCTCCTCAGTTATCTCTTGAAATGAGCAACAGTCATTGTTGGCATAAATCCTACCAAGGAGCATGTTAACAGTCTCTGAGTTGTTCTAAAAGCTGTGTAAGGAATAGTTGGAATAATGCAGAAAGCTTGTGGTACTATCTGAACACACACACACAGAAACACACATCTTGTTCCACTACTGTCCATACTGCCAGGCTGCTTCCCACATGATAACAGTAAAATAGTAACAGAGAAGGCTCAAGTGCGCTGTCCTCAATGCATCAATTTCAAAGAGCTGCCTTCAACCCAGACCTTCTCACTCATCTCTAATAGCATAATTACAAGTTCAACCACGACTTTACCAAGTTAGTGGGATCTTTGGGCCTTATTCTGTTCTGGAAGGAGAGCTTGTAATTAAAAGGTCACTCCTGGAATAAATAGAGCAACAGTTTCAGAAAAGAGTGCCCTTCTACAGATCCATAAAGGTAACTGGAGACTGACTCTGAAACACAAAGAGGGCAATGGATGAAAAAACTGAGCTAAGACTCAGTCTTTCACAAAGGACAACACAGTCAGCATCAGCCTCAGTTTCAGGCTTTCTACCATCCGATCAATGCCACATATGAGCCATTTATTAACCAAGGGGACTTGCTGACACACTCTGAATGTCCCATCACATCGAAGAGAGACAGAGCTGAGATTACACGTAGTGTGTAAGGCACACACCAGCCTGCACAGTGCTATACCAGCCCACTAATATGAATTTAATCTTAAATATGTGTTCAGAGTACATGGCAAATTCAATTATTTTGCTATGAACAAATATATATATAATGGTCGTAAGTATTACATTTTCTCAGATCCATAAAATTCATTGAATTTAATAAGTTTTACCAAATTATTGGGAATTTGGGAAATTCTGAGAAGCAAATTTTATCTCACATTTTATTTCTATTTTATTTTTCTACATTTCTACATTTTTTTAACCTCTTTTCTGAGCATTTAACCTTCTTACTTTCAAAAAATGTATTAAAATAGCTAATAAATACTATATGCGTTCCCCTCCAGAGATAATGCAAACAAAGAAATGAGTACCTGTCACCTTATCAAATGATGACTGTGTGGGTACTAAGTCATTTCAGTCGTGCCTGAGTCTTTGCGACCCCATGGACTATAGCTCACCAGGCTCCTCTGTCCATGCGATTCTCCAGGCAAGCGTACTGAAATGGGTTGCCATGCCCTCCTTAGGGGATCTTCCCGATCCAGGGATCAAACCCTCATCTCCTGAGTCTCCTCCATTGGTAGGCAGGTTCTTTATCACTAGTGCCACCTGGGGAGCCCCCAAATGATAACTAAAAACCTCCAGTTGTATCACATATAGAATGAGATCAACTATTTAAAATAGGTTCCCATCATACAGAGATATTTGTAAAAATAAGAAGCTAATGTTTCTATAATAGTCTTTATCTTTGGTTCAAATAAAAGTCTGAATATATGTCTAATTAAATAAATGATATGAAATGAAGTTATTGTTGTTTAGTTGTGAAGTCATGTCCAATTCTTTTGCGACCCCATGGATTACAGCCCGCCGGGTTCCTCTGTTCATGGGATTTCCCAGGTGAGAGTACTGGAGTGGGTTACCATTTCCTTCTCCAGGGTTATCTTTCCAACCCAGGGATCAAACCTGCGTCCCCTGCATTGGCAGGCAGGTTCTTCACCCCTGAGCCATCAGAAATAACTTAATGCCTTGTAAAACATAAAATGTCTTGCATTCAAACTTTTTAAAAATACTCCAAACTTTATAAACACTCTTTATTCATTTTCCTGGTACAGTTAAAGGGGAAAAGGGGGATTTACATCTCAATAAGTCTTGATTTCACATTTCCCTTTTCACACACACACATACACACATACACAAACCTCTTATTTTCTATCAGGTATGAATTCAGTAAAGGAATAGAAATTAGCCTGCAGTTTTTCAATTATGAGATTTTTTTTAATGTAACAAATTTGGAACACTTACTAGTGTAGAACTGCCCTCCACACCACAAAAAAATTAAGCTAACAAACTTGGCCCAAGTCAGTGTTTCAGGGAGACAGAAATTTGCTAGCAAAGTTGGTAGCATGACAACTAAAATCCTAAATCATGCTATTACAATCAATTGTTTTGATCATATATATAGAAATTTACACCAAATTTCATATCTCAAATTTGTTCAACTCTCCATTATAAGTAGTTATTTTAATGTTTCCAAAATAAAAATGTGTAAGCAGACAATACAGATTTACAGATAACTGGATTATTTATATATATATTAAATGAGTATAATTTACATGCTAAATTTATTCTTTCAGGTTTCCAAACAAGTGTTTTCTTTATATTGGAATTTTAGAGAAAACATCTAACTTTTGAAAGCCTTTTTTGGCTTAGTAAATCTTACCCATTAATGACCTTTTCCATTAGGGGGACAAACACGGGACTGAATTAGGAGAAGAAAAATGTGTTAAATCCCTTAAGGCTGATTTTCCAAATTCTTCCTCTAAATATTTTGCTCTTCTTAAAATGCTTTTGACAAGCTCACACAGATCCAAGGGCTGCTGCCCAGCCTGGAATTTTATTTTTGTGATGGGTAAGAGAAGTGAAGCAAGAAACATCAACAAAACCGCCAGATAAATCTTCCAGGAAACTAGCTTAAATTTTTTTTCACTTCACCAGCTCAAGGGCACATCAAAAATTCTTTTAGCAGAACCTAGAAACAAATCTCAATTTAAATCTTAATCTATAATGTTTCTGTAAAAAAATAATAATAATAATCCAACACTACAACCATAAAACAAAATTCTGTATCTCCATAGGTCTATCTATATGTATATAATATAAACATAAACTTAGGATAATTGCTGTACAATATTGTGTGGTTTCTCCCTTCACCCCGCTTGTCCCCAAACACATTCATCAGTACCATCTTTCTAGATTCCATATAAATGTGTTAATATATATTTGTCTTTCTGACTTACTTCACTCTGTATAGTAGACTCTAGGTTCATCCACCTCATTAGAACTAACTCAAACGTGTTCCTTTTTATGGCTGACTAATATTCCATTTTACCGATGTACCACAGCTTCTCTATTGATTCATCTGTTGACAGACATCTAGGTTGCTTTTGTGTCCAAGCTATTGAAAATAGTGCTGCAATGAACAATGGGTACCTGTGTCTTTTTCAATTATGGTTTTCTCAGGATACATGTCCAGTAGTGGAACTGTTGGGTCACTGGGTAGTTTTATTCCTAGTTTTTTAAGGAATCTCCATAGAGATTGCCTTTTTTAAAAAATATCTTTCTGCAGATATAATTCACATACCATATAAGTCAGCCATTGCAAGCATGCAATTTAATGAGTTTTGGTATATTAAAATGTCAATGTTTTTGTGTAGAATATATATAACATAAAATCTGCTATTTTAATTATATTAAAGTACTCAATTTGGTAACATCAATTTCATTTACAATGTTGTGCAACCATTCTCATTATTTCCAAAATTTTTCATCTACCAAAACAGAAATTCTGTAAATATTTAGCAACACTTCTCCCATTGCCCCACTTCCCCAGGCCCCGGTAACCTCTAATCCACTTTCTAATACTATGCATTTAACCCATCTTAATATTTCACAGACGTGAATTCACACAACATCTGTCCCTTGGTGTCTGACTTATTTCACTCAGCATAATGTTTTCAAGATTCGTCCGTGTTGTAGTGTGGGTCAGAACCTCATTTCTTTTTTGTGGCTGGTCATAGTATATAGTAGTCATTGTATGTATATGCCACATTTTTTTTACCCATTCATCTGCTGATAGACATTTGGCTTGTTTCTATCTTTCAGGTATTGTAAATAATGCTACAATGAAAACTGTATATTAGTGTCTGTTCCAATCCCTGCTTTCAGTTCCCCTGGATATGCACCTAGGAGTGAAATTACTGGGTCATATGGTAATTCTATCTTTAGATTTTTTAGGAACTTGCTGAAATGTTCTCCATAGCAGGTACATTATTTTATATTCCCATTAGCGATGTATATGGGTTTCAAATTCTCTACATCCTCACTAACACTTTCTTTTTTAAATTTATTATTATTATAGCCATCCTAGTAAGTGTGAAGTGGTATGTAATGGTTTGTATTTGCATTTCTCTAATGACTTAATGATGCTGATCATAAAAAGGCATTTTGGAAACTCAAAAATTACCAAGCAAAATCTCCTAAATTTTGAAATTTCCTGAAGACTCTAAACTAGCCCAAGTCCAAAAGCATGCTACTACAAAGTGGCTAGGATTCAGAGACAGCTCTTTTGCACTTAATCCATACAAGATTGCAGAACGATTAATTTATTCCTTGAAGAATTATTTTCAGAATTTGATATAACCATTAATTCCTGTCCATCTTCTAATTCTAGACTGTATTTACCTATTTTCTCCTTGATGAGTTCCTCATGCTTTTTAAATGAATGCACAGGAACACAGGAGGAAATGTTTTCCTACTTTCACTGTTTATAGCTGCTAATCTTAACTGAAGACTGTAAGTCCTACAGGCACCTGGCATTGTTTGAAACCTTCTTTGTGGAAGTATCCTTTGGAAAAACTCTTTACCTCTTAGATATAACCATATTATATGTGTCGCAAATGCAGAAGAACAAGGAGAGAGATAATCTGTAAACTTTACATACAAAACACTTCACTTTGGACTTCCATCCTGAGAGTAAGAGAGTTCTATTAAAATCACTGGAAATATCACAGAATAAGGAGAGGTTATTTAGGAGGAGCTGAATGACTCATAAAGATGATGAGTCACTGTCTTGAAAAGTCTATAGAAAACTAATTTTTTCTTAATGATTGACAAAAGTTAGACTAATTAAAAATTTTTTCATAAACTTTGATTCTTCAGTTTATTCCAGCTAAATAAAGATCTGCTGTGTTCTAAAAACTGTCTTCAGTTCAGTCACTCAATCGTGTCCAACTCTTTGCGACCCCATGAACCGCAGCATGGCCTCCCTGTCCATCACCAACTCCCGGAATCTACACAAACTCATGTCCATTGAGTCGGTGATGCCATTCAACCATCTCATCCTCTGTCATCCCCTTCTCCTCCTGCCCTGTCTGCTGCTGCTGCTAAGTCACTTCAGTCGTGTCCGACTCTGTATGACCCCATAGACGGAAGCCCACCAGGCTCCCCCATCCCTGGGATTCTCCAGGCAAGAACACTGGAGTGGGTTGCCATTTCCTTCTCCACCTGCCCTGTCTATGAACCCTCAAAAAACTATTTCCTAAAAATATATCTTAAGATGTAGAAAATCCATGCAAGAAAGTTTCCATGAAAATTCTCTAAAAGAATCCCCAGGCACATTTTTAAGTTGACAACTAATATTTATAGTAAATTTAAATACTGAAACAGACATAAGTCCTAGCACATTGTTGGTGCAAACCTTGATCATTCGATTATAGAAAATGTCTCCTCTATTCCCTAATTGGCAAAACTAACTCCTCATTGTCAAACTAATCAGCTAAATCAGACATAATTTCTGACATGGGAAGTCTGCCTTTAGCTTTCTATTTAAAGACACATTTGGATTTTAAATATTTGGTAATAAAGAACCTACAATCTTAAAAAATTAAAATGAAATAAAATAAAAACCACTTTCAGGGAATTCCCTTGTGGTCCAGTAATTAGGACTCAGTGCTTTTACTACCAGGGCCTGGATTCAATCCCTGGTTAGGGAACTAAGATCTGGTAAGCCTCACGGCACGGTCAAATAAATAAATAAAATTTCAAAAAAAATTTTAAAAATTAAAACTACTTTCACATGTACTCCAGGGCAACAACTCAATTCAGAATTCTGATTCTAAGGTGAGTGGATGGATAAATGGATAGATGGATGAATGGACGGACGGATGGATGGCTGGATGGGAATACAGAAAGAGGTACAAAGCCTGGCCCCAGATACAGTAAGTCACTGACTATTTTAAAAATTCTTAAGGAAATGTTCTTTGCTTTGCATTCTTAAACTGCCCTGTGTTTGGAACCTCACAATAATGCAGCCCAGTAAGATGGATGGAGGGTAAGAAGTATGTCCTCCTCTTGAAAACCGCAGGAGGAGAATCCTAAAAGGAAAGACGGGAAAGCAGAAAGCAGGCACCTAAGATGCCTCCTCACGTGGCTTAAACAACTTGGAAAAGCTGGCCACAAGGGGACACACACATTCCAGTGTGGAAACCACTCTAGGGGCTGGCTCACAGTTGTTCCAACCCAAGATAACCTCGAGAGATGATGAGCTGTAATTTAATTAGAAAGGCTAAACTCCAGAGGTGGCTGCTATAAAGGCATCAATTATCTTTGTCTCCATTAACACCAGAGCCTTTGCTAATTAATTTAATGAATGCGAGAAATGTGCTTTTTCTGTGGCTTGAGAACTGGCATAATTAGAAGGTTGGAAACAATCTCCCACTAGTGAATTTAGTGTTATTCAACTCATGTGAATTGGCCTAAATATTTTACAGACGTGTCCCAACAGCAATTAAACAACTGAAATCTAGCAAGTCTAGAAGGCCCTGCACTTGGCCATAACTGGGAGGGTCCTAGTTATCCAGTGCTGTCTATAAGTCTAACTAAATTGTTTCTATAAACCAGCACTGTCCAACAGAAAGACACATAATCTTAAATTTTCTAGTAGCCACATTAAAAAAAAAAAAGAGGTAAAAATTATTTTAGTTATGTTATTTAACCCAATATATCCAAAATAGTGTCATTTCAACATATATTCAATATTTTTTAAACTACTGATATCTTACATTCTTTTTTCTTACTGTCTTTGAAATTCAGTGTATATTTCACATCTTTAGCATGTCTCAGCTTGGACCAGTCACAACAGCCTTCATACTGCATTGCACAGGCCTAGAATATTGCTGCATCTCTTGCAACTGAAACCTCATGTCCTTCAAAAGGACAGAGCACCAAGCTCATGAAACGGGCTGCATGAACTTTTTTTGAGCCGGCTTGCTAATAATGATGTTTAATGAATGCCAATGTGCACGCTAGGTATGATCCAAAAGTTGCCTTCATTTTAACCCTGATGGTGGGACAATGGTTACCCTTCACACCCTACTTTTAAGCACTTGGAGCGAGTATTACTGAGCAAAAATCAAGCAGAAATTTATAGTTGGGCATGACCAAATTGGTCTTGTTCATTTTGTAAGACTTTTGGTCCAAGAAATAGACAGTAAGGATAGGAAATATTTCTAAGTCATTCTTACATTCATCATTTACTCTTAATATTTTCTACTCTTTCAATGGAAATTAGTTGTTCATCTCTTTTGGGGAAAACATTGTACAAAAAAACAGATGGTGACACTTACTGAGCACCAGACAATTTCTAGTGGTCCCAAAAATGATCCAAGTGCTGCTTTTAAGAAGCTGTCAAGGGGACATGTGTGAAGAAGAATTGGGAGACAGGTATGAGGCAAGTACATAAATAACAGATGGACAATTATAACTATTAGGGATGTGTGTGTGTGTGTGTGTTAGTTGCTCAGTCATGTCCAGCTCTTTGTGACCATAGCCTGAAAGGCTCTTCTGTTCATGAGATTTCCCAGGCAAGAATATTGGAGTGGGTTACCATTTCCTTCTCCAGGGGATCTTCCCAACCCTGGGATCGAACCCAGATCTCCCACATTGCAAGCAGATTCTTTACCATTTGAGCCACGAGGGATGCCCATATATCAGGTACAAATATATTTATAAATTCAGAGGAAAAATGTTTCTTCTTGGTGGAGGTGAGGAGATCAGAGAAGAATTCAAGGAAAAAGTTGCATTTGAATTAGGCCTTGAATTGGCATGTCAAAAGCATACATAAATGGTGGGGGGGAGGGCATCCGTGGAAGAGACCAGCTGAAGTAAACAGTCTTAAAGGCCTGAAAAGAACAGGACAGGCAGACAAAAATGTGAGGCCTTTCTCTGGCTGGATGATTATGGACCGGAGTTGCAATGCCCTGGACTCCTCTTTCCATGGGATTCTCCAGGCAAGAATACTGGACTGGGTTGCCGTGCCCTCCTCCAAGGGATCTTCCTGACCCAGGGATCAAACCCACGTCTCATGTCTCCTGCATCGGCATGTGGGTTCTTTACCAGTAGCACCACCTGGGAAGCCCAGAAGGTCAGTAGCATCTCTCTATTAGGGAAAAAAAGCACCAGAAGAGAAATGGATTAGGAAAGGAAAATCTTTTCACCTAATGAGTTAGAGGTTAGCAGGATATTTGGGTGAAGATACCAAGCAGGATTAGAGCAAACGGGAGAGAATCTTCACATAGAGAAGACCACCTCAGAAGCTCAAGTTTTCAGAAGAAAGACATATCACACAGTGTGAAAGCAAATTACCAGAACTGCTGGAGAAAATCAGGCCTGGAAAAAAGATAAGTGAACTTAACCCCTAAGACCAGCTGACATATGATGCTGAGGGAACAGGGAAGCTGGGCTGGCAGACCTGCCAATTATTACAAGTTTCCTGGCGCAATATGACAATATCTATATTAAAATATTTTTAAATAACGTAACCATAGACCCAGAAATCCTGAAAATTTATCTTACGAAATCATTAGACACACAAATATTTAGAAATCTTTAAAAGGATGTTTTTCAAAACATTCTTCATAATTGAAAACAAAATTGTTATTCTAAATGTTCATCCTTGGGCATTATTCAGAAGTATATTTTCATACATAAATGCAAACATCAAAATGATACTAAAGAAGAATATATAAAGACATGGGAGGATTTTTCACACTATATTAAGGAATAAAAGTGCAGGCTGAAGAGTACACACAATGTGTCATTCATATAATATGACCAGAAAGGTAAGAGACAAAACACTAGCACTGTTTATTTCTCAGAAGAGCCTGAGAGACTCTTATAGCCTACTATGTTTTTAATTTCTGAAATACACACATAATACTCTGCACATAATACAGATAAATTTCTTTAAAACACTGACCCTGCAAAAGCTATTTTTCTCCATTTCAAATGTGCACAAGTAGAAAGGTTAGAGAATTTAGCAGCTATAAAAATAAACCAGGCTGGGAGGAGTTCTGCCTGCCTGTCGGTCTGCTCTGGACTGGGATGGCAAGAATAAAGAGACTTCCGTGTGTTTGTAATTACATGCAGACAGGAAGGATCTAGTGGGGAGGGAGGGAGAGATGGTAGCTGCCAAGACTCAGTACCCGAGAAGGGTTCCCTCAGGGAGCCAAACCCCAGAGGATGAGTGTAAGAAATGTATCAGAATCCACACTTCTAAATTACATGTAGTTAAGGGCACATGTTTCTAAAAATGAAATTCTCCAGGTTAAGTTGCTTTTACTTGTATCTGCCTTTCCAGGGAGTTTTCCACTCCAGTGTGAAAAGATTATTGGACAGATGTAAAATAAAGGTGCCTAAGTTGGTCCATCTCTCCCCACCTTCTAGTCTATTCACTGTGAAAAGGAAGAAAACACTGTTGAAAAGGAAGTTTCATCGTTTAAAATACACCATTTGCAATAAATTCAAGTATATCTAGGCAAAATGATCAGGGCACTGATCAGTTAGGAAGATGAGAAGATAAAATGTAAGATTAAGGCAAAACAGAATGTTATCCACAGTTCAGGGCTTCCCTCATAGCTCGGTTGGTAAAATCTGCCTGCAAAGCAAGAGACCTGGGTTAAATTTCTGGGTCGGGAAGATCCCCTGGAGCGGGAAATGGCAACCCACTCCAGCATTGTTGCCTGGAGAATTCCATGGACAGAGGAGCTGTCCATGGGTTCCCAAGAGTCGGACACAACTTAGCAACTAAAAGAAGAGAGATCCACAGTTCATACAAGCTACCTAGACTTTATAAAAGGCCTAATATTATACTCATTTTGAGAAAAAGAAGTATTTGTCCTTTGTTCATGTACTCTGATGAAATACCATGCAGTGCAAATGCAATTTTTAAATTAAAAAAAATACAGTATATCAGAAGTAGCTTTTTGAACTTTTTTCCTCTATTTTAGAGTGTTTTAACATTGAGCCACATCAAGTTAACATCAAGATGTAAGATAATTTTTTAAAAAGGAAGTCGTTTTACTAAATTTTCAGAATTGCAAGTCCATTAAAATGCAATCCTTTGCCCAAGATAAATATTTATAATAAGCAGGAAGAAAATGCCAGAAAAGAACACTATGTTTCCCGTTAAAAACTCGGGGGTAAAGATTTTTCCCATGAACCTCGGAGTTAAGAAATCAGCCCACGAAACACAGCACTCTTTGCTTAAAGGTGTATAAATTGAAAGTTAATAAACAAAACAAATTAAATATAGCCTTATGTTGAAAAATGCGTATTTCCTCATTTTCAGTTTACATAACTATGTAAAAAGTTCACAGGAGTTATTAATAATTTTTATTGAAAAGGTTATTCAGGTAGGGTTAGACAAAGGAGCTAAAAGATAAAATCTAGAGTATGAACAATGCAAGAAACCACTCCCCAGCACACTAAAGTTATCGTCTATGATCATTTACCCTCTAAAATCACTGTTGAAAATTAGGATCCTGCTTCAAATTAGCACTGTCTTTATTTAATAGTCTATAATGTGGGTCTGATTTTTTTGCTGTTTATAAAAATTCATAAAGTCAGTCTATACCATTTCTGGGAACTGCAGACTTGGCAATTATTTCTGTATATCATAGATCTTCCTTCTCTTTGTCTTAAATGTACCTCATTAAAGCATCAAAGTGGGCTTCCCTGGTGGCTCAGATAGTAAAGAATCTGCCTGCAATGTAGAAGACCTGGATTCGATCCCTAGATTGGGAAGATCTCCTGGAGAAGGGAATGGTAACCCACTCCAGTATTCTTGCCTGGAAAATCCCATAGACAGAGGAGCCTGGCAGTCTACAGTTCATGGGGTCGCAAAGAGTCAGACATGACTGAGTGACTAATAAGGCATCAGTAAGTCTAGATTAATTTAATCAAATTAGTTGATGATTAGAAGAAATTCATGCTTGCTTTTCTAAAATAAATTATTTTATAGCTAGTAATTATATCTTCTCTCCTCTTCCATCATTTTGGACAGAAAAGTCTTAATCATTTTAGTCAGTTTTATAAAAACACCAAAAACATTTGCTCCAAGACTTATGCTTCCTTACTAGACCTGTCTCACTCTAAAATCATTTCTAAAGTAGGAAACCAATACTTCCTGTGCACAGTCAAAACAGCTTTGCAAAGCAAGGATAATGTTTTCTGTTTTCCCCCGTATTTCCTTCCGAATGACACCCTAACAACTAGGGTCCTTTGACCTTGCAACAGCCCAATGACAGAGTCTTCTGAGAACACTGCAATTGTTACCTCTCTTCCCTTATCCTAGACATTATACTGTAAAGCATAATTCATGATGACAAAGTTTTTTTGGAGTTAGCAAGAGAGTGAATCAAACAAAAAAAATTTGGACAGGTAATCTTTCTTCAGAGCATTAGCACTTCCCTCAGGACAACAGTAAACTAGCAAACCTGACTGAACCTGAGTTAAAAGCACACACAATAATATGCCCAAAAGAACTGAAAACAGAACCTTGAATAAACATCTTCATGCCCATATTCATAGCAATATTATGCACAATAGTTTAAAAAATGGAAGCAACCCAAGTTTCCACCCACGGATGAAATGGATAAACAAAACATGGCATATACAGACAATGGAATATTGCTTGCCCATCAAAAAGGGAAAAATTCTGACACACTGTATAACAGGGATAAACCTTGAGGACATTTTGCTAAACAAAGTCACAAGAAGAAAAATACTGTATGATTCCATTTATACGAGGTGGCTACAGTAGTCAGATTTATAAAAACAGAAAGTAGTACGGTGGTTTCCAGAGACTAGGGGGGAGTCAGGAATTGGGAGTCACTGTTTAATAGCTACAGAGCTTCTGTTTTCCAAGAAACAAAGAATTATAGAGGTGGATGGTGGTCACAGTTACACAACAATGTAAAGGTACTTAATATCACTGAACTGTTCACTTAGAAGTGATCATGATGGTAAATTTTATGCTGAGTATTGCATCACAAAGAAAAAATGGGGGGGAAACACATCAATAACCATTTTCATTTATATTTTCAAATCAAAAACATGACTTTCAAAGAAGAAATATTTAATATGTCTCAATGCATATATTCGCCAACAAGACAAGGAAAATTTTCTTGGTTTCAATTTCATCTTTTAAAAGCCATATTTTGAACATAGTCCTTTGAATATAAAGGCAGGTATTCTGAATTCTCGAATCAGATCTGTTTTTCACTATGACCATACCTCTAGTCATCTCACTGCAGAGGGAAACACTGGTTC
Source organism: Moschus berezovskii (assembly GCF_049115385.1). Classification (NCBI taxonomy): domain Eukaryota; kingdom Metazoa; phylum Chordata; class Mammalia; order Artiodactyla; family Moschidae; genus Moschus; species Moschus berezovskii. The sequence continues at coordinate 88,974,934 of NC_142469.1, read as the reverse complement.
ACACTCAGGATGGTAGACACTGCTGGTTTCCTACTCAGTCCTCCTTTTCCTTTCCTTGCTTTCACGTCTAATCTCATTTTTTTTCCCCTTGAAGCAAGTTAGGCATTTATAACACTCACCTCCCCCTGAAACTAAGGATAACCATACGTCCCAGTTTGGACTGATGGTGAGCCAAAAGCCAAGTGCATATATCATTCCAGGACCAGATCTTCCAGCCTCAGTCAGGCCTGCAGTCCTGGCCAACATAATGACTGCAATCTCATGAGAGATCCTGGGCCACAATCTCCAAGCAAAGCCACTCCCAAATTCCTGACCAAAGAAACGGCATGAGATAATAAACATTTGTTGTTTCAAACTGCTAAAGGCTGGGATAATTTGTTAGACAGCGATGGATAACTAATATAGATTTGATGCGAAGTTTTAGAGCAATTTGTTATGCAGCAAGAGATAAATAACACAGCAGGCATCCAGCCATCGATCTGACACCTGCACAGACTCATTTCAAACTGAACACATTTGAAACTGAACTGCTGGTCTTCTCTCAAATCAATTCTGTCCTGTCTTTCTTAACTCAGAGCATGACACCTTCATCCATTTTGATTTTTTATACCAGGGCCCTGAAACCAATCCCTGGCATTCCACAATCTATTTTACACCACAGTCTATCACCAAATTGTGTTGGTCCCAATTTCTAAATATATTTTAACTCCAGCCACAACTCTTCATCTCCCAGCCATCTCCAGTCCGAGCTACTGTCATCTCCTGCTTGGAATCCACTAATCTAAAACCAATAACCTGGCACCATCTCCTAATTTCTATTCTTGTTCCTTTCCAATACACTTTCTAAATGCAGCCAGCTTAATGATGAACTTTGGAACAATTAAGTGAACACGGTTTACAAAGCTCTGAACCTCCTGACCCTCACCTATGCCAAGTCTTACCTTGTGTGCCTTCTCCTCTCCTAGCTCCAGTCAGTGGCCTTCACGTTTCTCAGATGTACCCAGCCCTTTCTCGCCCCAGGATATTTGCTCATGCTGCGCTGTCTACTTACAGCCCATTCTCAACCTGCTGAACCCATATGGGTATTTCAGGTTTAATTTTAAACATCTTTTCTTCACATCAGACTTCTAACTTCCCCAATCTTTCAAAGTATCCAGTTTCCTTTTGCACCCTATATCTGTCTGAATGTGATTACATTTTGATTTGTGTAAGCCCAGTAGGGCAAGAAAAGTCTACTTTGATCACCACAGTATATACAGCTCCCAATACAGGTTGTCAATTAAAAATTTTTGAGTGGATGTATTTAATGTGTTCATTAAGTTCAAACAAATTATATATTGACTATAATTCAATATAGACTTAATAACTGTCCACTCTAATAAAAGAATATGAATCTGCTATATCTATGGCCTTTCTATCTATCCATCTGCAAAATATAAAAACCATGATCACTGAGATGACCCAGATTTTCTTTCTCATTTCCTCTTATCCATGTGCTTAAAGATCATTTTATTATTGGCAAAGAATGAAAATGTGACTTCTAGAAACATTAAAAAGAAGAAGAGCAAGAATTAAAATAGCCCCTAAAGGCAGACAAGAAAAGTAATTCTAAAGCTCATTAGAAAACTAAATTGGCCCCTGATTCATCTAAACAAGAACATTTTATCCTGGTGCTTAGAGTTTTGATGAACAATCATTTCCCTTTCCAAAACTTGGCTGATTTGTAAAGGCAGGAGGATCATGACTCTGCACAAGATGATTTTGTGATGAAGAAATCAGAGATCTGCTGATGGGAGAACCACGAAACACTAATAAGGGCAAGCTGGAGCACAGCATAAAGCAACCAGCCCCAGATACCCACTGCCAGTAAGTACTACGCTGACTTGCAACCAGAGAAGGAGCAGCTCTGGGAGCAGACACTGTGGGTTCTGAAGCCAAGCCACACACAGTGAGCAGCCCGACAACAATGTCGGCAGGAACTAACCAAAGAAGAAACTGTGCAGTGCCCTCCCCAGTGGAAAAAAACAGAAACCACGCATCAGTCTTTCCCCTGCATTCATAACACACTGGCCATCAGCCCAGCAGCAAGACTAAACTCCAAGATCACACGGGTATATAATACAAAGGCGTGACAGTGCCAAACTTTCACGAACAGCACACATATTTTGACTTAACAGATCTATATGAACACACGCTAGTAGAGCACAACCGCAATTATACATACAGTCCATGGGGTCGCAAAGAGTTGGGCACGACTGAGTGACTTTCACTTCACTTCACTTCATTCATATAAATACATGTTATAATACATTACACACATACAAACAGAAAGAATGGTAAGTTTTTCACTTCACTAAAAGTGAAGTTTTAATAAAAGAATTTAATCAAAGACACCTATGGCAGTCATATACATAATTTTTTAATGTATAAAGTACCAGAGCTCACTGATTAAACTATTTTTTCTTAATAATAATAAGAAAATAAATAACATTTAGGATATTATTATAGAAATTCTCAAATCAAAACAATAACCATATAAAATGTATTTGTACATAAATAAAATTTTAGTGTTAATACTCAAGTTAAACATACGATTTATAAAAAGACTGCTACTCTTTGTTGGGGGGGGTGGGAATCATGCAATGAAACTGCCACGCAGAAGGTGGTGACCATCAGAAAGTCACTAGAACAGAAAAGCGGTACCCCCAGGCATGAGCCAAGCAGGAGCTAGGAAACAAGGATACCAGTTTTTAAAGCCATCAGGGGGTACACTCCAACCAGCAAGCAAGACTAAAGCACCCAACTGGCAGGGCAACCAGGTGGGTCCCCACTAGGAAAGAAAGAGTCAGTGTAACAGCTCTATCAGAGGTCAAAGTGAAATAGCAAATCAATAGCCAGGCAAATCACACTGAGTAGAGATATATAATAATCAAAGACAAGTCAGGCAAAGTCACACATTCAAACAAAAAAAAAGTCACCATGACACCCAGCTACAAGGAAACTGAAATAATCTTGTGTTTATATGGATAGGAATGAAATTAGAACATCCTATAAGCTTGAAGGAATAAATCTAGAAATGAAAGTTACAGCTCAGATCGATTTCATATCCTATAACAGATAGATAATGAGCATTTCCCTAGCTATAAGCAAATATTCTAACATGTTATAAACTAGAATGTATTTCAGTTTGCATACTTGCATAAGTACCATTTAATCCTGAAAACCATGAAATGCTCTAAGTCTCACCTATTATTAGTCCTAAAAGGATCAGTGTTGAGGATAAGGTAGACATATGGAAGATCTCCTGGAGAAGAGAATGGCTACCCACTCCAGTATTCTTGCCTGGAGAATCCCACAGACAGAGGAACCTGGTGGGCTACAGTCCACAGAGTCACACAGAGTCAGACATGACTGAGCGACTAACACTTGTAAACTTGTAAGTGTTATTCCAGATAACTGACTACATAAAGAAAAGACTCAATTTTTACATATATTTTATTTAAAAAACACATAAAAATAAATCCAAGTACGATTATGTTAGCATGCTGTACCACTACAAGTCCCATCAGTTCAATTCAGTTCATTTCAGTCGCTCAGTCGTGTCCGACTCTCTGCGACCCCATGAATCACAGCACGCCAGGCCTCCCTGTCCATCACCAACTCCCGGAGTTCACTCAAACTCATGTCCATCGAGTCGGTGATGCCATCCAGCCATCTCATTCTCTGTCGTCCCCTTCTCCTCCCACCCCTAATCCCTTCCAGCATCAGAGTCTTTTCCAGTGAGTCAACTCGTCTCATGAGGTGGCCAAAGTATTGGAGTTTCAGCTTTAGCATCAGTCCTTCCAATGAACACCCAGGATTGATCTCCTTTAGAATGGATACTATGTAGCTATTGCCAGAGGAGAAAATTTTCTGGTCTAAGGGCGGGAGGAAAAATATTGAAAGATTTCATCAAGATTGAGGAATTCTAGATCATCTTATTCTTGATTTTTCTGCTTTCTATTCATTACAAGAGTGGACTTCATTACAAGTCCAATCAGAAAAATCAAATGAAAGAGCGTAAAAAGAAAAAAAAAAAGTCTATCAATATAAATGTCATATGACTTGCCAAGAAGTACTCTATTTTATCTAAAAAGATGCAGTGGAAGCAAATGGAAAAGACACGCCAACGATAATCCAAAGGCATTTCTTCACAGCACCTGTTCACAAATGCAAATCTTTTAAAAGACATTTTGCAAGCACCAAATCACTAATATTTGTGTAGTTTGAAGAAAAGAACTAGAAGTAATATAAGCACATTACAAGCAATTGCTCTTTTATAATGATGATAGCAATGGCAGAAGTAGTTAATATGTGCAGAGTTCTTACCATGTGAGGGAATGGTATCACTCCCCTGTATTATCTTATTTTTTGGTCAGTTGAGATATAATTCACATGTCACAAAATCCATCCATTTAAAGTATATAATTCAGTGGGCTTTAGTACATTTGCAAAGTTGTGCAACAGTCATCTAATTCCAGAACATTTTCATTATTCCCAAAACTCTGTACCCTTTAACAGTCATTCCCCATTCCCTCCCCTCCCCCAGCCCTAGGCAATCACTAATCTACTTCCTATGGACATTCCTATTCTAGACAATTCATATGAATAGATTACATGGAATGTGATCTTCTGTGCCAGGCTTCCTTCATTTAGCATTATGTTCCTAAGGTTCATGTTTATATCAATACTTCATTGCTTTTTATGGCTAAATAATGTTCAGTTGTTTGAGTGCGTGTATGCGCACAGTCATGTCCAGCTATTTGCGGCCCCATGGATTGTAGCCCACCAGGCTCTTCTGTCCACAGGATTTTCCAGGCAAGAATACTGGAGTGGGCTGCCGTTCCCTTCTCCACGGAATCTTCCCAACCTAGGTCTCAAACCTGGGTCTCCTGCATTGCAGGTGGATTCTTTACCAGCTGAGTCACCAGGGAAGCTCAAGCAGTGCATAAGGGTTCTAATTTCTCCATATCCTCATCAACACTTCTTTCCTGTATTTTTTATTATACTCATCTTAGTAGAATCTCATTGTGGTTTTAATTTGCTTTGCTGTAAAGACTAAGGATGTTGAACATATTTTCATGAGCTTACTGGCCATTTGAGTATATCTTTGCAGAAATGTCTATTTAAAAGTTAGCCCACTTTCCAACTGGGCTATTTGTCCTTTTATTGAGCTGTGGGCTTCCCTGGTGGCTCAGAGGTTAAAGCGTCTGCCTCCAATATGGGAGACCCGGGTTCGATCCCTGGGTCGGGAAGATCCCCTGGAGAAGGAAACGGTAACCCACTCCAGTATTCTTGCCTGGAGAATCCCATGGACAGAGAAGCCTGGTAGGCTACGGTCCACGGGGTCGCAAAGAGTCGGACACGACTGAGCGACGGAACGGAACAGAAGAATTCTTTACATATTCTGGACCCTAAGTCCTTATCAGAAATATGATTTTTAAATATTTTCTCCTGTTTGCTGCACTGTCTTTTCACTTGTGTTATCTTAATTAGTCCTCATAACAACCATGAGATTGTAACATGATCCTGCATTTTACTGATGAGGAAACAGAGTTAATAAACTTGTCTGAGGTTTCATAGCTAATAAGAATTGAAGAAGAGATTCCAACCTGGGCAGTCTGCCTCCACTAATCAGTAGGATGTACTGTCAGAAACACTAAGTACTAAACAAATAAGCAGGATTAAAAATAATTAACTTAAAAAAAAAAAAAAGAAACAGCATTACTGATGCTTTGCATAGAAATACCAGAGGGCCCTCCTCTTGTTTATACCAGTCTTCTCGAGAAGAAAGAGTAGCTTAAAATAAAGCACATTCAGCCTTTAAAAGGCAAAACTTGGCCTCTAAACAGTGTCTATTCTTTTCAATTGTAGGAAACTTTCTTACTGAGTTATGTAGTTGAAACAAAGGAATTCAGAATATAAGGGGTATTTTTGCTGAGATTTAAACATTGTAAATCATCACAGTGGGTGTTCTGTTAGGTGGAGGCCCATTTCTTGGCCAACAAGCCCCTCTGTTTGAAATGTATGCCTCCCCCAGCTCTACACAACCACACTCGGAGGAGAAGAACAAAGCAGAGTTTTAGCAACTAAGATGTCATTCTGACAAGTTGCTCTTGACTCTCCTCTTATTTCTCCCACCAACCATATTAAATATAAAAGTCAATCTACAAATGATTTTATTGTTTCTATAGAATGACGTTCATAAAGAGTGAAGCAGTGGTTTTAAAGGAATATACTAGATCTACCACTACTGGCATGAAAAGGAATTCAATATGTATGCTGCTGCTGCTGCTAAGTCACTTCAGTCGTGTCCAACTCTGTGTGACCCCATAGACGGAAGCCCACCAGGCTCCTCTGTCCCTGGGATTCTCCAGGCAAGAACACTGGAGTGGGTTGCCATTTCCTTCTCCAATGTGTATAGCTGAAGCAAAAACAAAAAACCTGTAAAAAATATGATTTTGTATTTGTTAAAAATAGGAATTATGAATATATAATAATAGTCTGTGAGCATATGCACACAAACAAACAAAAAATCTAATGATGAGGATTTCCCTCCCTAGGAGAAGGGCTTAATTTTTATGTGATGAAATGCTCAACATCTTAAACATACATAAAAGATATTTTGCTTTTTTTTAAGGACAGCATTCTCCATAGTAATTCCACAAACTTTAAAAGTCACAGAAATGAATGAATAAATACGAATAAATCAACGGAAGTTTATATTTTGTTCTATATCTGGATAAGTTTTAGTGACTTTACAAACTTCTTGAAGTTTGTGAGAAAAACTGTGTAATTGTATATGATTTGGAGTGAGGGCAGAAATTGCACAGTTCTCATCAATTTTTAAATGACTCTTTGGCCCCAAAAATGTTTCAGCACATTATCTCAAAAGATTATTAAAGAGTCTCTGTTTATGAAAGGTCAAGACAGAAACTAAAGGATCAAATAATAAAACAAAATCCCTTAAGCCAAAAATAGTACAGACATCTTCTAAATCATGAAAAAAACATTTACTAGATCTCATTTAGATCCTCTTCTAAAATTCTTAGGATGACACTAAGCCAATCTTACTTTTAAGCTTATAATTTATGGATCTAAACACTGTGTTTATTTACAACACAAACACCTTTCCCAAAGCAAAAAGAGAGGGAGGGAAAGAGGGAGTCCACCCTGTGAAAAATAACTTTAACCACATCTACAAAGTATTTGATTCTTTCCTTTAATCATTGTTTATCAAGCATCTACTACAAGTCAGACTCACTGTTCTCTATTTAATGTCATTCTTACTGTGATAGCCCAGTGGCTTTCCTTCTTTCTTCTACTCACTACAGAATATAGAAACTGAAGGAATGAATAAACAGAATCAGGCCATCTTAAATGTCCATGTGATCATTCTCAACTGCCTGTACAAAAGATCTTTATCGGAAATGAAGAGTAGTGATAAATTTACCAATCCTTAGATCACCAAGGATTATCAAAATTCCCCTTACAAAGCGACACAACTTTCCTAGACTTTTTCTCTTGGCCTTCATCCAACAAATAATCATCTCCTTGAAGATAAGTTTCTCCTTGAAAATAAAAGCTAATCAAATTTATCACAGGAAAACAAAAGACTTAAGTAGTGTCTAAGCTAGTAGGCTATTAAACTGACATCTGTCTATGACAAAACCCTACTTTACCAGTAAACTGAGTATTTCTGAAATGTACACTTTCTAAAAATAATACTAAATATTTGCTACTTTAAAAATTCTAAATATTAATCAGTGACAATTACATTATTTATATAATGATGCCTGGGATGGAGGTCAAAAAAAATCACAATCTATGATCAAGGAAGAGGTAACATGCTTAAATGACTCTTACGGTATTGGAAGTATTTTCTTTTTTTCTGTAAGTATTTTCTTAATAAATCCTTATTTCACATATAAGTCCTTAAAAATGTACGTAGAGATTTCTTGGAAGTGACATCCCCCAAAACATGCTCCTTCAGTTCAGTTCAGTTCAGTTCAGTCGCTCAGTCGTGTCCGACTCTCCGCGACCCCATGAATCACAGCACGCCAGGCCTCCCTGTCCATCACCAACTCCCGGAGTACACTCAAACTCATGTCCATAGAGTCGGTGATGCCATCCAGCCATCCCATTCTCCGTCGTCCCCTTCTTCTCCCGCCCCCAACCTTTCCCAGCATCAAAGTCTTTTCCAGTGAGTCAACTCGTCGCATGAGGTGGCCAAAGTATTGCAGTTTCAGCTTTAGCATCAGTCCTTCCAATGAACACCCAGGATTGATCTCCCTTAGAATGGACTGGTTAGATCTCCTTGAAGTACAAGGGACTCTCAAGAGTCTTCTCCAACACCACAGTTCAAAAGCATCAATTCTTGGGCGATCAGCCTTCTTCACAGTCCAACTCTCACATCCATATATGACCACGGGTAAAACCATAGCCTTGACTAGACGGACCTTGGTTGGCAAAGTAATGTCTCTGCTTTTTAATATACTATCTAGGTTGGTCACAACTTTCCTTCCAAGGTGTAAGCTTCTTTTAATTTCATGGCTGCAATTAGCATCTGCAGTGATTTTGGAGCCCCAAAAAATAAAGTCTGACACTGTTTCCACTGTTTCCCCATCCATTTCCCATGAAGTGATGGGACCAGATGCCATGATCTTCGTTTTCTGAATGTTGAGCTTCAAGCCAACCTTTTCACTCTCCTCTTTCACTTTCATCAAGAGGCTTTTTAGTTCCTCTTCACTTTCTGCCATAAGGGTAGTGTCATCTGCATATCTGAGGTTACTGATATCTCTCCCAGCAATCTTGATTCCAGCTTGTGCTTCTTCCAGCCCAGCGTTCCTCATGATGTACTCTGCATATAAGTTAAATTTAGTTCAAACTAAATTAACAGATTCAGTAGGTAAAGAATCTGCTTGCAATGCAGGAGACACTGGTTTGATCCCTGGGTCGGGAAGATCCCCTGGAGGAGGAAACGGCAAGTCCAGTATTCTTGCATGGAGAATCCCATGGACAGAGGATCATGGCAGGCCAATGGTCCATGGGGTCACAAAGAGTCAGACACGACTAAAGTGACTGAGCATGTGCTTACTACTATAACATATCAACTTTTATATTCATATGATAATTGTAATGTCCAAGTTCTTATGCCAACAGTAGAATGCAATGAACATAAAATCTGTATCATCTGCCATAACAACACTGAATGACCTAAAATAAATTCCTTCCAAAGGCCAAACTATCATTGAATTCACAGATGAACAAAGAAGCACCTTTTAACTAACCTCGACCTTCTTCACTTTTCATAAAATGAATCATTTAAATTTCACTTTTAATTTAGCTACTCACTTGTTTTGTTCCCAAATACACTGCAACACCATGTTGGATATTTCTCCTCAATAACATCCTGCCAAATGACACTGACAGAAACCCCTAGATCACAGTAACTGAAGTACATGGCTTCAGAATGAAGCGCCAGTGGTTTACATGTTTTTGTCAGAGAAAGTTAATTCATTCCAGAATTGCAGTCCTGTACTGTCCTTGCAGTTGAAAGCACATGGATCATTCCTTCCCTTTTCCCCATCATCAGATAAATATGCAAATCATAACACAATCACACACACACTCACACACTCCTTCCAACATTTTTAAAAATTAATTATAAGTTAGCTGCCCAAAAAAAGTGCTGAAATTTATTTCAGACATGCAAGGACTGCTTGGGGAATCAAGCACCATGCCAAATTGTTTGTGCAGAGGTTCTTTCCCCCTGTCCCCCCCAAAAAAAGTGCAAATCAAGAGTTATTCACCACAGCATGAGAAGGATTGACCCACCATTGCTGGCTTTGAAGATGGAAGGGAGCCATGAGCCAAAGAACACGGGCAGCCCCTTGAAGCCAGAAAAGACAAGAAAACTGATTCTCCCCTAGGGATTTTGGGAGGAATGGAGGCGTGCCAACACCCTGATTTTAGTACAGTGAGAACTATGTCTGACTTCTGACCTCCAGGACTGTAAGATATAAATTCGTGGTTGTTTTCAGTCATCCAAAATGTTCACTGGAAGGACTGTTGCTGAAGTTGAAGCTCCAATACTTTGGCCACCTGATGTAAAGAGCCAACTCACAGGAAAGACTCTGATGCTGGGAAAAACTGAAGGCAGAGGAGAAGGAGGCGGCAAAGGATGAGATGGTTAGACAGCATCACTGACTCAATGGACATGAACTTGAGCAAACTCTCGGAGATAGTTGAGGACAGAGGAGGCTAGCGTTCCTGGGGTTGCAAAGAGTCAGAGATGACTGACACCGCATACATGCAATGTGATACAGCAGCAATAGGAAATGAACACATCTACTTATCTGCAACTTCTCTTCGTCGTTCATCCTTGACAGTGAATCACAGACTTGGAAATATAAAATCAGAAGTAATGATATCAACACAAAGCAGGGAGCGCAAAGCTATAGCAAAATATACTTGCCCAAGGAGATCAGCAGCTACTAACAAAGCCCACACAAACTGCATCAAAAGAATGAAATTTGGCCTCAGAGCCTCTTTTTATCTTTCAAGGGAAAAATAACTAGGAAAAAAAAAAAAAACACAAAAGAGAGTGCAAAGAAGACACAGGTCACAATCGAAGCAGTTTCTGCAGGTATTGGCTGAGCTCCTAAACCAGAAACTGACACTGAACAGCAGAGAAGAGTCATTCACACACAGGTTCTTTCAATCACAGTTACACCCAGAAGAGCAAGCTCAGCTTTTGGCGGCAGAATCTTAAATACTTAAAACCATGAAGTGAGCTTTGCTATAACTCAAGTTAATTCTTCAGCAGAGGCAAGACATTCCCACGCTACCAACTCCAGTGTTCAGATCCTCCATCCCTCTCTTGATGTACTATAAGTAGAACTATCCACCCTCCTATTTGCATCCTAAAGATTTTTGAAAGATTTAAGTTCTTACGATCACAAGTCCTGCACACACAACATCTCCAGACATTACCCGATGTCTTCAAAGTCATGCATAGTTATCTCTATTAAACAGTATGAAGTAACCTACTTCGCATGGCATTTGGCACATGTGCCAATAGTCACCCCCTACTCGTTGGTGCCCTCTGCCTGGGAATTCTCCTCCAGCCCAGTACCCCCATCAGTTTTCATATCAGCTGGTACCCTCTCTTTCATGAAGGCTTTTGACAGATTTTCTCCCTCTATCCAGCTCTATACTCCACCCCCACCTTTTGCTTTTTGAGTTTTTGCGGGTTGTTTTTATTTTCTTTTTGGTCGTGCTGTGTCTTCATTGCTGCACGTGGGATTTCTCTTCCTGTGGAGAGAGGGGGTTATTCCCTAGTCTTGGTGAAAAGATCTCTCATTGCAGCGACTTCTCTCGTTGCGGAACACAGGATCTAGGCACACAGACTTCAGGAGTTGCAGCACTTGGGCTCAGTAGTTGCAGCACACGGGCCTCGCTGCTCCGCGGCATGTGGAATCCTCCTGGACCAGGGATTGAACCCATGTCCCCTGCACCCACCAAGTGGATTTCCATCCACTATACCACCAGGGAAGTCCCACTCCCACCTTTGGAATTCACATTGTATTTTGTTCATTACTTATAACAAAACAATTGGGGGATTTTGAAAATTAGTAATATGAAAGTGTTAGTCGCTCAGCCGTGTCTGACTCTTTGTGATCCCATGGACTGCAGCCCACCAATTTCCTCTGGGCATGGAATTCTCCAGGCAAAAATACTGGAGTCAGTTGCCATTCCCTTCTCCAGGAGATCTTCCCAACCCAGGGATCAAACCCGGGTCTCCCGCATTGCAGGCAGATTATTTCCATCTGAGCCACAAAGGAATCCCTAATATATATACATATACATGGCCTATACACACACACACATATTATATATCCATGCCTGTGTTGATCTCCCCTCCTAATGAGATTCTTAATTCCCCGAAGGAAGAAATATTCTTATTCCCTGGCCTTTCTCACATAGTTCCTTACACACCATAAATATATAATAAGAAATCACCCAATATATCCTTAGGGAAAAGAGAAAAGTCCTGATCATTAAGAAGAAATTAAGAGTTAGCCATGTAAGACAATTTATTTAACAGGGGTAATTCAATTCCAACAGAATTATAATGTTTGGGGTGAGGGGAGCTTTGTTTTATTCTGTTTGCTTGCTTTAAGCAGGGGAAAATTCTAATGGGAACCGTTGTAATAAGTAGTTTGTATCTCTGCCCATCTGCAGTTATTCCTAGCACACAATCAAATTCCTACCAGCTGAGTTACAGCCTAGAAGCTGTCCTGAAAGAGGAGATGTAAGATCAACTGGAAAGAAAGCAAGTAATAACAGGAAGAATAGAATGAAACCAGGCCTACCGATCTCTCAACCATTTTACATCACACCAGTCCTGGGAAAGCCAGGCTTTCAATGCACTGCTTTTCAAATGAATCTGTCCCAAGTATGTAACAGTTATAGCTACGAGATCTTGTGACAATTCACCGTACTAATGGACATGTGTGCATAAACAAATATAAGAGCAGGGGCACTTTCATCTCCAACGGATGGAAGTAAAGATGGACTGACTAGAAGGCAATCTTTTCCTAACTTCTGACTCCAAAGCCCAGAAAACGCACAGAAAAGAAAATAAGCACAAAGCATAGTTCTGGATGATACTAGGTTTCATATCATAATATTTTGTCTCTCTGTCTTTAAAGTAGTAAATTATTATGTGCAACTCTTAAATCATTATGTGTTATTCTTAAATTCTCCTGAAAACATAAAATTCAAAGTTCTAAGTACTAAGAAATGATTCAAAATCATATTTCAAATAGCAAACCAATACAATATCAAACTTTAAAATCAAGCTACTAACAAGTAGACATACCTATAACTAACTCTTCACCATATTTCTTTTCTAAACAACTTGCACACAGTAGGTCCTCAAATACACCTTTATTTCAAAGTGTAACAGTGCAAACTCTGCTTCATAAGTCATCATCTATCCTAAGGATCTAATGATCTGTTCACCTAAATGAAATCAACTTTCCCTCATATAAAGAACAACCTTTTATCTTTTTCTTCCTTTTTCTTTTTTCTCTGCCTTGCTTCAAAAACTATCCAGGTGTTAATGCAGACCTATTCTCCATATCTTGGCAAAGCTTACTTTGAACAAGCAGTTTCTCATGACCTTCAAGTCTGCATTCAACAATGAAATCATTTGGCACTACATCCTATTCAGTTATTAATCAAAAACAACAAAGGAAGAACTTTCACATGAAAAATGTAAAACCTATGTGGGCCAACATTCACTGTGGGTCACTCTGGGTCACGTTCACAACTAAGGTCACTGAAGCCCTGGGAATGACCTCAGCCTTTTAGAATACATTCAACATTGTGCTGGCGAGGAAACAGCCCAGCTCTGTGACTTCTAGATAAGTGCTCCTCAAGGTCTGCACAGGGAGGAGGGTGTGCTGACGGACAGCGGCTGGGTGATGGGCAGACGGGAGGGTGTCGGGAGGGGTAGAGATGCAGGTGCCTGTGTATCTGGGTGGGCTCTTTCTAGGGGGAAAATTTCTACCCCATCTAGGGTACCCACACCAGGACCTCAGTATTCTGACTCCACCCATTTAAAGAAACAGAATCATTACTTTCTGACCAAATTTGACTTTTTAAAAATCAGCTCCAGTGAGTTGATGAAGCTAATATTTTACTCCTTTTCTCTGTTTCCATTACTATTACTATCCCTATTATTAATTTGGACTTTGTTTCTATACTTTAAATTTTAGTAAGGCAGTGGCAGCATAATGGAAAAAAAAAAAAATCCCTGGAATCAAGTTGAGCCTCTAATTTAAAAGGCTCTTCTTTCTTTATCACCTGTCCCTTTTAGGATCCGTAAATAAACTCATCTGGTTTCCCCCTCAATTCCTTGATGCTTTTGACTCAAACACAGCCCTCCAGACTAAGCCTGAAATAGAAGTGAATACTGCCCCACCTGCAGCAAAGGAGACACAGACAAAGAGAACAGACTTGTGGACGCATTGGAGCAAGGAGAGGGGAGGACGAATCGAGAGGGCAGCAAGCAAGCACAGACACTGCCATATGTAAAACAGGCAGCCAGTGGGGATTTTCTGTGTGACTCAGGGAGCTCTAACCAGGGCTCTATGACAACCCAGAAGTGTGGGATGGGGCGGGAAAAGGGAGGGGACATATGTATACCTATGGTTGATTCATGTTGATGTTTGGCAGAAAGCAACACAATACTATAAAGCAAACATTTCCAAACTAAAAATTAATAATTTTTTTTTAAAAAAATATTGCCCTGCCTGAGCCACGACAGATGCAGCTCTTCTTCAGAGAACCAGGGTGGTGGGCCTGGTTGGGCCCATTGAGCAGAGGGAGGCAGACACCTGTCCAGCCACACAAGCTCTAAATGATCTAAATTGCTCCTCTGTGTTTTGTGTGGAATGCTGGCCGTAACTTAATGTACTCCAAACTTGTAAAGAATGTATGTAAAGTTTTACGTAACAAAAAATTTTAATTTTTACAAGTAAAAGTATGTATTTTGGTTGACAAGAAAAAAAAAATGTTGTTGTTGTTAAGTCACTAAGTCACCTCTGACTTTCTGCGACCCCATGGATTGTGTAGCCCACCAGGCTCCTCTGTCCATGGAATTTTCCAGGTAAGAATACTGGAGTGGGTTGCCATTTCCTTCTCCAGGGAATCTTCACAATCCAGGAACTAAACCTGTGTCTCCTGCATTGGGAGGTGGATTCTTTACTGCTGAGTCACCAGGCTATACACATATATATATTGCCCTGCCTGTCAAACTAGCAGAGTTGCAAGCTAAACAGCATTAATAATTAGCTCAAATTCAAGAACAAAATTTAGAGGGCAGTAGATGAGGATTTTTTTTTCTTTCTAACCTTAGTCTCTCTATATATGGAGAAAGCCACAAACTGAAAACCAGCAAGCCCTGGAGTCACTCCATGGTGTGAAGGAAGTGGGCAGAAAGTCACATTAGGCAGGGACACTAAAAGCCAACCTACTGTGGCTTTAATCTCACCATGCAGTCCAGAGACTCTTTCCTGGCAGTAGCAAAACTAGAGTTTTTAGTTGTCCAAATTGTGTCTTCAGTCACTGAAACTAAACTCATCTACCTCCTACACAGTCAGGTCTTTCAAAGATTTCTATTTTCCTGGTCTGTTTTTTCTCTTCTTCCACCAAGGTCAAAGGAAAAGTTGGCTAACTTCTTAGTCCGCTTTACCCCTGAAGCAGCCCATGAGATAGGGATTCTAGTATAAGTAGTTTATTTTGGAGACAACTCATTGGTAGGGAGTGATGGATTGAGTCAGGAAAGAAAAAGTAGCCAACAAAAGAGTCGTTTCAATTATCAGTGAATCTTAATGTAACAGGGAACTTGGGAGAACCCTTATAAAATGCTCATCTCAAAGGTATCTTACCTGAGATTTGCAAGAGACCTGGGGACTTATACTATAACAGTCACTGGCTGTGAGTTGCTGGGGGTTGGCACTTCCTGGGTATGAGCTCTTCCAGAAAAGTGAAAGAATGCAGGTGCCTGAACTGGCAACCCCCTGTGCAACAAAGTGTTGGAAGCAGGGGTTGCCAGAAGGGCATCCACGGCCTCTGCTACAGCTAGGATCCAGATTGTTTTCAAAAGGGTAAACCAGAGGCAACCACATTAGATGATACATATCACAGAATACAAGGTTGAGTGCTTTTCCACCAAAATATCCTTCAAAGAAAGGCCACCTTATATTTAAATCCAAAAAGTTCTCATATTATGGGACACTGTCAATTACTGTGTCTTAATGTGAAACAGTAAAGGACTATTTGGGTAAAACACAGTAATCTGAAAGGACCTCAACAATGTTCAACTTGGATGCTATTAAAGGTCAAGCAAAGAAACTTGATGCAAACTTGCTTATGGAGGGTATGACTTTTCAACTTCATATGGCGGATGGCAAAACAGCTCAAAAACAAAAGTGTGGGGGGAAAGGAGGTGTCAGGATGGATAAACCAGAATCCTCAGATACGATAACACAAATAAACACAGGCAATGCTTGTCCCAACTAGTAATTACAAGAACTGAAAATAAAACAATATGTGGTACTAACGATTGCATACTGGCTGGATCTCAGAGATACCGACATAATTATACACAACTGATAGCATTTAACTTAACACAGTCCTTCTGGGGAGGACTTCTGTATGTAGTCATACAAGCCAGAAACCCTAAAACTAAACCTCTTGTCCCAGAGGTTCTGTTTCTAGGAACTTACCAGAAACAAGTTAACTGAAATGAAGAATGGTAGCAAAAAACAATAACAGTAATAACAAATATTTATATAGCACACGGTAGAGCAGTGCCCAGCTGTTCTAAATGTTTTATTTCAGGGTTTCCAACTGAGAGCCAATCTGCCTTCTAGGACACACTTGACAATGTCTGAAGACACTTTTGTTTATCAAAACTAGTGGGTAGCGGCCAGAGCTGCTGTTAAACATCTACAGAGTACAAGACAGCGCCCCCAGCAAAGAATTTTTGCATATTTGTGTGCTCAGTCACTCAGTTGTGTCCAACTGTTTGTGATCCTTTAGACTGTAGCCCGACAGGCAACTCCGTCCATAGAATTTTTTAGGCAAGAATACTGGAGCGGGTTGCCATTTCCTCCCCCAGGGGATCTTCTCAACCCAAGCATCAAACTCGCGTTTCCTGTGTCTCCTGCATTGCAGGCGGACTCTTTACCACTGAGCCATCAGGGAACCTCCAGCAAAAATGTACCTGGCCCAAAATGGCAACAGTGCCATGGTTGATAAACCCTGCTTTATATCTACTCACTTATATAATCCACAAGACAATCCTATAGTACTTTCATTATCTTCATTTTACAGATCAGTGAAGATTATTTTTCAATGCACTGTTACCCACAATGTTGAAAAACTAGTAATAAACTAAATGCCAAAAAACAAGGAGTTAAACAAATTATATAAAGCTACCCAATGGAAACATGAAAATTCAGTTCAGTTCAGTTCAGTTCAGTCGCTCAGTCGTGTCCGACTCTCCGCGACCCCACGAATCACAGCACGCCAGGCCTCCCTGTCCATCACCAACTCCCGGAGTACACTCAAACTCATGTCCACAGAGTCGGTGATGCCATCCAGCCATCTCATTCTCCGTCGTCCCCTTCTCCTCCTGCCCCCAACCTTTCCCAGCATCAGAGTCTTTTCCAGTGAGTCAACTCGTCGCATGAGGTGGCCAAAGTATTGCAGTTTCAGCTTTAGCATCAGTCCCTCCAATGAACATCCAGGATTGATCTCCTCTAGAATGGACTGGTTGGATCTCCTTGCAGTATAAGGGACTCTCAAGAGTCTTCTCCAACACCACAGTTCAAAAGCATCGATTCTTCGGCGGTCAGCCTTCTTCACAGTCCAACTCTCACATCCATACATGACCACGGGAAAAACCATTGCCTTGACTAGTCGGACCTTGGTTGGCAAAGTAATGTCTCTGCTTTTTAATATACTATCAAGGTTGGTCATAACTTTCCTTCCAAGGAGCAAGCGTCTTTTAATTTCATGGCTGCAATCAGCATCTGCAGTGATTTTGGAGCCCAAAAAAACAAAGTCTGACACTGTTTCCACTGTTTTTCCATCTATTTCCCATGAAGTGATGGGACCAGATGCCATGATCTTTGTTTTCTGAATGTTGAGCTTCAAGCCAACCTTTTCACTCTCCTCTTTCACTTTCATCAAGAGGCTTTTGAGTTCCTCTTCACTTTCTGCCATAAGGGTAGTGTCATCTGCATATCTGAGGTTATTGATATTTCTCCCGGCAATCTTGATTCCAGCTTGTGCTTCTTCCAGACCAGCGTTCCTCATGATGTACTCTGCATATAAGTTAAATAAGCAAGGTGACAATATACAACCCTGACGTACACCTTTTCCTATTTGGAACCAGTCTGTTGTTCCATGTCCAGTTCTAACAGTTGCTTCCTGACCTGCATACAGGTTTCTCAAGAGGCAGGTCAGGTAGTCTGGGATTCCCATCTCTTTCAGAATGTTCCACAGTTTATTGTGATCGACACAGTCAAAGGCTTTGGCATAGTCAATAAAGCAGAAATAGATGTTTTTCTGAAACTCTCTTGCTTTACGAAATATTATAAAACTAAAATAACCAAAACAAAGAGTTAGAAGAGTTATGTAATTACAATCATTTTTAAGATATGAACACAGACTAAACGGGGAAATAAGACCTGAAAGGTACTAACGTATTAAGATGGCAGATATAGGAATATTTTTCTTTTCTAACATTCTTCCATATTTCTGTGATTTATAAACGAAACATTACTCAACACTGTAGGTAAGAAATCTGGAATTTTCTTTAAAGAATGAAAGGGTTTATGAAATAAGACATTATCTTTTTTTTAAAAAACACAAAAATTAACAGGCTAAGAAGATAGTTAATATCAAGACATTTAGGAAGAAGGGTTTCCATGGAGTAGCACCAAATATTAGTTCTTTAAGTTCAGAAGTCATAATGTTTCTGTTCAGTGTAAGAATAAAGAAGCTAATTTTATATCTCTTTCTCTTTCCTGGTAACTCAGTTGGTAAAGAATCTGCCTACAGTGCAGGAGACCCAGGTTCAGTCCCTGGATCAGGAAGATCCCCTGGAGAAGGAAATGGCAAACCACTCCGTGGTATCCTTGCCTGGAAAATCCCATGGACAGAGGAGCCTGGCGGGCTGCAATCCATGGGGTCACAAAGAGTCGGGCATGACTGAGAGACTAACACACACACACTGTACCTATTTTATGGCTCACTATCACCTAAAGGGGCTTCCCTGGTGGCTCAGACAGTAAAGAATCTGACTGCAATGCAGGAGACCTGGGTTCAGTTCTTGGGTCGGAAAGATCACCTAAAGAGAATGGGCAAAAAGAATCAAATTTCAATTCAGCTAAGTTTGAGTCATATTGGCATCTCTAATCGGAGAAGGCAATGGCAACGCACTCCGGTGCTCTTGCCTGGAAAATCCCATGGGCCGGGGAGCCTGGTGAGCCGCAGTCCATGGGGTCGCTAGGAGTCGGCATGACTGAGTGACTTCGCTTTCACTGTTCACTTTCATGCACTGGAGAAGAAAATGGCACCCCACTCCGGTGTTCTTGCCTAGAGAATCCCAGGGATGGGGAGCCTGGTGGGCTGCCGTCTATGGAATCGCACAGAGTCGGACACGACTGAAGTGACTTAACAGCAGCATCTCTAATACATAAGTGAAAGTAAAAGTGTTAGTTGCTCAGTCCTCTCTGACTCTTTGTGACCCCATGAACTGTAGCCTACCAGGCTCCTCTGTCTATGAAATTCTCCAGGCAAGAATACTAGAGTGGGTTGCCATGCCCTCCTCCAGGGGATCTGCCCAACCCAGGGACCAAATCCGCGTCACCTGCATTGGCAGACACAATTCTTCACTTCTAAGCCACGTGGGAAGCCCGTAATACTAGTCTTAGTAGTAGCAGTAACTCCAATACTTTGGCCACCTCATGCGACGAGTTGACTCACTGGAAAAGACTCTGATGCTGGGAGGGATTGGGGGCAGGAGGAGAAGGGGACGACAGAGGATGAGATGGCTGGATGGCATCACCGACTCGATGCACATGAGTTTGAGTGAACTCGGGAGTTGGTGGTGGACAGGGAGGCCTGGCGTGCTGTGATTCATGGGGTCGCAAAGAGTCAGACATGACTGAGCGACTGAACTGAACTGAACATTATTATTGTTGCCATTATTAGCAACATGGATTTAATGCTTCCTTCATGGGTTACTATGTAATCTAACCCCTATAACATACATATGATGTAAATGCTCCTATGGTTCCCATTTTTCAGCAGAACTCACAGACATTAAAAATTAAAGAACTTGCCCAGTCTACAGAGGTAGTAAACGGAGGTACCTGGATTGAAATTCAGGTCATCTGACTTCTCTGAAGCCCAATTGCTCCAATCAAAATATAAGTGTACTTGGGACAAGGTGGGGGTCAGGGGGAAGACAGAGTCTGTCCTTGTTCCTCTCCCTACAGCAATGAACTGACCGTATCTGATACGTGGCATGTAAACCTGCCTTTTGCAGTACACATCCTGGGACCTCCCTGGTAGTCCAATGGTTCCAACTTTAGCTTCCAATGCAGGGAGTATAGGTGTGATCCCTGGCTGGGGAGGTAAGATCCCTCATACCTTGTGGCCAAAAAAATCAAAACACCGGACAGAAACAATATTGTAACAAATTCAACAAAGACTTTTGAAAATGGTTCACATCAAAAAAAGAAAAAAAATCTAAAAAGAAAAAGAAATATATTTCCAAATTTTTCTGAGTAGACCTACCTAACAATGAGTCAACCAACAGGATCTCACATTTTAAATAATTTTAAATCACTAAAATTAATTTTTATTATTTCAGATTTAAATACCGTAAATAATTATTTTTAAAATCAATCAATATTGACAAATAATTATTTGCGAGGATGCAAAGGAGAAAAAAAATTAGGCTTTCTGAGTTTTTATAAGAAGTCCTACAACCAACGATTCTCACTTGAGGGGATTTCATCTGATCCTGGACCCCTATTGGGATATTCTCCCTCTCACAGATCTGAAGATTAAAATAATAAGTCTATCTATCTCCTTTCAATAGGAAAATGGATACCTAAGACTAAGGAAGAAGGGATGTCTGTTTAAACAATTAAAGCATCTGTTTCTAGAACGCTGAAAAGGAATGGATAGGAAGGTTAAATATACAACACTATTTGTAGATATTAAATTATTGGGCTTAAACGTCTCTAGTCATCTCACCTCCCCTGAGTATTTATTACAAAATGAAGTGGCTGAAAACAAAATGCTGTGATCTTCTGAGATCCCTGAAGCAAAGATTAACTTAACAAATAACAGGGATCAGGACACTAATAACATATCATCATGGGAAACGAGGGGAATTTGGCATGAACCAAAGTACAGGCTGAGCCACTATCAACTCAGAGCAGGCTACAGGTTGGTGTGAGGAAGGAAGAGAACAACTGATCTTTACGTTCCACACCGACAGAAACCTCCAAATCCCACACCTGTGAGCTGTCTTAGTCACAGAATACAACCTCAGGAAGGAAAATGGCAAGTGAGGAAGGCAGAAAACCTCCTTTGTGAATAGAGCTGAGATTTCTTCCCACCATATATACGCGTCTGACAAACTGAGTAAATATTATAAAAACAAATACAGCCTTATTTACATGTCGAGATTTCACTATATAAAGAATCCTGATGTATCTTTCTTAGTTAGCTGAATGTTTTTAATCATCAGCAATAACGGAAATGAAGACACCACCACCAACAGCAATAATAGCAAATATTTAAAAAGAACTTAACAGAAGCAGTAACAGATGGCTCAAAAAGCTTTCTATCAGGAGTTTACGACCAGGAGAAATCATTCCCCATAGGAGACGTTTGACAATGTCTGGAGATATTTTGGGGAGATTTTAGACATTAGCAGGTGAGCTTCCCAGGTGGAACTAGTGATAAAGAATCTGCCTGCCAATGCAGGAGATATAAGAGATGCAGGTTGGATCTCTGAGTCAGGAAGATTCCCTGGAGGACAAAATGGCATCCCACTCCAGTATTCTTGCCTGAGGAATCCCATGGACAGAGAAGCCTGGCAAGCTTTTAGCCCATGGGGTCAAAAAGAGTTGGACCTGACTGAACACCTGAGCGCCAGGACTGACAAATATATTTGCCCACCATTATTCCTTCTGATCATTTGGATATCATTCTGACTGGTGGGGGTCCATGCCATACCAGTTGTTAAATACTTTTTTAATAGTATACCTCTACTTGAATACACTATAAATTGTTAAAACAAGCTGCATACCTAACAACACCTGAGAGATCAATAAATATTTTCATTAATACAGAGTGCTTCAGATATATTAACTGAATGTCAGCCTTTGAAAATAACCTTCCCCTTTTCCAGGTCCCAAAACACCAATGACACCTTAAAAATCTATTGCATAATCTAATTATCATAGGAATTGGCCCACTCGCTTTGTGAATATACTTGCAACTACGACTGCATGCAAGAATTCAAATACAAAAGCCTAACTTAAAGAAAAACTTGGTAGAAGTTATAAATATTATTTCATCTGTAAGTCTGCAAACTTTTAATAATAACCCTTAGGGAGGCCTTTAGTTAATGCTATTTAATAATGACTTGATGAATAATAATATATCATTATTGTTCACTAATTGTGACATAGTAAGGGCTTCCCTAGTGACTCAGATGGTAAAGAATCTGCCTGCAATTCGGGAGACCTGGATTCAATCCCTAGGTTGGGAAGATCTCCTGGAGGAGGGCATGGCAACCCACTCTAGTCAGTATTCTTGCCTGGAAAATGCCACGGACAGAGAAGCCTGGCAGGCTACAGTCCATGGGGTCACAAAGAGTTGAACATGACTGAGCAACTAAGCACACACAAATATTACATAGTAATAAAATATATCAACAACAGAGGGAAGGGAACACAGAACAGGGGTATATGGGAGTTCCCTGTACCATCTTTGCATTTAATTTCTATAAACGTAAAACTATCCTAAAATAAAATTTGCTTCAAATAAGGTAAAAATACAAATAACAAAGTTATAGTATATTTTTCTGGGCAAGAAAATTTTTAAAAAGCTAATTCTCATATATCCATATTACATTTTCACTCTCACACCCTGCTGATTTACAAAACCATAAAGAAAAATGGTCAAGAATTATCCAGGTGGCTTCTGACTGTGCTGCTGTATTCCACATGCACACCTGCTCTCCAAACACTTCTGACTGGGATTCTATCTCATTCAAAGGAGAGAAGAAAAAAAAAAGCAACTAAAACGTGCCAGGAGCTGTGGTAGGTCTGAGGATTCAAAGATAGGAACAAGCCCTGCCTCTAAGCTCAAAGTCTAGAGTTGGGGTTCTCAAACAGGCAAAATCACTTGTGGAGATTTTAAAATGTGATAGATCACACTTTCAAAAACACTGATCTATAACATCTGTAAATAGAAATCATGAAGAAAAACAAATACCAAGGAAAGATAGGCAATTATTATTTCTAAATTTGAATAAGTCATCTTATCAAACCAAAATATAAATCCGTATGTTCAAATTATGTTTAAAAGCCACCTATTTTATGTGCATTGATTTGGAAAGTAGTGTGCCCTCAGTACACTTATATCATAAATATGGAGTTTATATGTAATCTATAATAAGATCTTGGGGCTTCCCTGATGGTTCAAATGGTAAAGAATCTGCCTGCAATGTGGGAGATCCAGGTTCAGTGAACAGAGGAGCCTGGCAGGCCACAGTCCTTGGCATTGCTAAGAGTCATAACTGAGCACAAACACATGTAAGATCTTGCCTATTGGAAATATATGTTGAGCTAAACACATCACAGTACGTGTCTCAGTGGTAAAAAAAATCCACCTTCCAGTGCAGGAGTTCAATCCTGGGTCAGGAAGATCCCCTGCAGAAGGAAATGGCAACCCGCTCCAGTACTCTTGCCTGGGAAATCCCATGGGCAGAGAGCCTGGTGGGCTATAGTCCACGGGGTCGCAGAGAGTCAGACACGACTTAGTGACTGAGCACAATAACATCTGTCATAAATGCTGGGACAGATGAACACTCTAGGAATTGCTGACTTTGATCCTGGTGGGGAAGCTGTGGGAGAAGCAGAGGGGAGGGTAGCCAACCCATAGCTGGAAGGCAGGAAAGAATTCCTAGAAAAGATTTACTTGACCAGCCACGAAGTAAATTGGTTTTACTCCAATAGCTGAACGAACTTGAGGGACTTCCCTAGTGGTCCAGTATTTTGAAACACGTATGTTGTCATATGTGAAACGAATCACCAGTTCAGGGTCGATGCATGTTATAGGATGCTCGGGGCTGGTGTGCGGGGATGACCCAGAGGGAGGATAAAGGGAGGAGGGAGGTGGGAGGGGGGTTCAGGAGGGGGAACTTATGTAAACCCGGGGCGAAAAACCAACCAATATAATATTGTAAAATAATTTGCTCCAATAAAAAATAAATTAATTACTTAAAAAAAAAAAGAATCTGCCTGCCAATGCAGGGGACACAGGTTCAATCCCTGGTCGGGGAAGATTCCACATGGCATGGGGCAAGTGGGCCCCTATGCTGCAACTACTAAGCCCATGCTCTAGAGCCTGTGCAATTAAAAGCCCACACACTGCAACTAGAGAGTAACCCCTGCTTGCTGCAACTACAGAAAGCCTATGTGCAGTAACAAAAATTCAGTGCAGCCAAAAGTAAATAAACAAATAAACATATTTTTACAAAATAAATAGTTGTAGGGTGGGAGGGAAAAAAAGAAAGAATGAACTTCAGGACACACTGCTCAGAGCAGGGAAGACTTCGTACCAAGAATATTAACAGCTTCCCGAAAGTAAGTGAACACTGGCTGCAAAGTACCGACCCTCTGCAGCTGGAAACCAGCAACACTGATTAGCCTAACTCAGGCCATCCAGGGTCAGAGAAGAGGGCTTTGTTCATTTGAATTCAGGTGGCTCAGAGGGTAAAGAATCTGCCTGCAAAGCAGGAGACCTGGTTTTGATCCCTGGGTTGGGCAGATCCCCTGGAGAAGGGAATGGCTACCCACTCCAGTCTTCTTGCCGGGAGAATTCCATGGACAGAGGAGCTTGGAGGACTACAGTCCACAGAATCCCAAAGAGTCAAACACAACTGAGTGACTAACGCTAACCCAGACAAAATATGCAAAGAGGACTTCAGAGCCTGAAAGGATGCTGCAGAAAACCATCCTGCCTCCTCTCACTTGCATGGTCATCTCACCGGGCGAGCTTTTTCACGTGCTAATAGTTTTCTCAATTTAGCCTACTTGAGTAGCAAAATATTTGTGTCATACTGACTCTTGTTGCTTGGCTTTGACATTTCTTTGCTCTTTATTTTTTTGCCTTCTCTAGGATCAGCCTGCCAATAGGCCTGTCTCATGATTGTCAGTGTTTCCATTTTTAGCAGCCCTCCGGCTCCCTACATTTCAAATTTGCTTTCAAACTGAATATCTAAGTCTGAACTAAGGAAACAGTCACTAAAATGAGGGCCTAAGACCCATAAGGAAAGCTGAGAACTGACGAATTGATGCTTTTGAACTGTGGTGTTGGAGAAAATTCGAGAGTCCCTTGGACAGAAAAGAGATCAAACCAGTCAATCCTAAAAGAAATCAGTCCTGAATATTCATTGGAAGGCTTGGACTCCTTGGAAAAGACTCTTGGAAAAGAGTCCTTGGAAAAGACTCTGATGCTGGGAAAGACTGAGGGCAGGAGGAGAAGGGGAAGACAGAGGATGAGATGGTTGGATGGCATCACCAACTCCATGGATATGAGTTTAAGCAAGCTCCAGGAGTTGGTGATGGACAGGGAAGCCTGGCGTGCTGCAGTCCATGGGGTTGCAAAGAGTTGGACACGACTGAGCAACTGAACTGAACGGAAGACACTTCACTGATGTCCCCATCTGCACAGTGATGTGCCCATTGATGTCCCTCAACATTTATGTATAGCCTGCAGGGCACACAGTGGTCCTGAAATGCCAGTGAGCAGAATCATTTAGTTCAAAACCTGACTTAAAACACCCAGTGAGACTTCCCTGGTGGTCTAGAGGCTAAGACTCTGAGCTCTCAACGCAGGGGGCCCAGGTTCTATCCCTGATCAGGGAACTAGATCCTGCATGCCACAACGAATATCCCACATGTTTCAATTAAGACCTGGTGCAGTTAAATAAATTAATTAATCAAACAAACAAACAAAAGCACTCAGCAAACAGCAGGTCTCCATAAGTATTCTCTGAATCATTTATTTTTGGCTCTCATTTTTTTTATCTCTTATTTTTAACCACATGTAGCCAGGTTGAGGTTGACAGAAAACTGAGCACTATTCTAGGTAAGAACCAATGATGAGAAAAATAGAATCAGAAAGTTACAGGGAAATCAATGCTTACTTTCTTCCTAACACAAACCCAATATGATAAGAATTCTTCGTCATAAAACACCAGACAAATATTACGTACTGACTGACTTTCAAATTGTGGGAAGTAAATGTCAATTCTTTATTACAGTAATCAAGAAGGAGATTTACCTTCAACACCATTCTTTTTTATTTGGATTTTATTACTTTGAGAAATTCTGCAGCATAAGGTCTAACAACAAATTCAGTAAATACACAGGATTTTTTTTAAGGGTGCTCAGTTAACTCAGCCACAGACAAATACTCAACATAAAGCATAGGATTTCTCTTGTAACAGCAGAAGAAATGGATAGAAAGTAGCTGGATGGATAAGAAGGATCCAGTGGGACACAGAGGAAAATGAGAACAGCTTTCTCAACCCACATGCAAAATATCTATAACTTCTCAGCTTAAAGTCCACTACGATGAAATCCACCATGATTTTTTAAATGAATGTGAGTAAAGATGGAATGTCATCTTTAAAGAATCCACATGGTCATGGATAAAATATAGTAAGTATTTCATTTCACAACTTTTTTTTTCCTTCTCCAAATGTCCAATAAATCAGTGGACCTGCAAACACACACAAACTTTAATTTTCCTTTGCCTGCTGTAATACTAGTTATTCAGAGTTTGGCAATAAATATTTGTTAACAACTAACTAAACCGGGATTTGGTGATGGACAGGGAGGCCTGGCGTGCTGTGATTCATGGGGTCGCGGAGAGTCGGACATGACTGAGCGACTGAACTGAACTGAACTGAACTAAACAATTATCAGAGTACTGTCAGATACCAGACTGCATGGGTAGGTCAGGGTTATCTAGGGAGAAAATGTATCTGACGGGGAAATATATTTCTTCCGTCAAACATAATTCAGGAGTTTCTAACACCAGAAAGAGAGTTATTGCCTAAAAGTCAAAGCAGAAATTAAAAAGCACAGAATCCAGGAGTCAAACTAGAAAATAGGCCAAGTCAAAAGCCTGGAGACTCGCTATGGCAGCAGGTACCTAGCTGGTGGCCGGCGGGCTGGGCCAGAAGTCTGTGTTGGTGTGTCAAGAGGAACTGTTTCTCAGAAGGTCATGTGAACAGCTATCAGATGAGGCACTCCCACTGATGATATATGAAGACTTCCTGCAAGATACCTATCTCAAAACTTCAGTGTAGCCCAGCCTCTAACACTGGCATTAAACTGAAATCTATCTCGCTTCCAGACCATCACAACAGTTTTCCTCTATTTGGAGAAATAGTCCTCTCCACAGACTACACAAGGGGCTTCCCTGGTGGTTCAGAGGTTAAAGTGTCCCGCCTCCAACGCGGGAGACCCGGGTTCGATCCCTGGGTCGGGAAGATCCCCTGGAGAGAGAAACGGTAACCCACTCCAGTATTCTTGCCTGGAGAATCCCATGGACGGAGAAGCCTGGTAGGCTACAGTCCACGGGGTCGCAGAGTCAGACTGAGCGACGGAACGGAACAGACTACACAAAGCTTTCTATATAATAGGCTGCTGCTGCCGCTGCTGCTGCTGCGTCACTTCAGTCGTGTCCGACTCTGTATGACCCCATAGACAGAAGCCCACCAGGGTCCCCCGTCCCTGGGATTCTCCAGGCAAGAACACTGGAGTGGGTTGCCATTTCCTTCTCCAATGTGTGAAAGTGAAAGTGAAGGTGTGTGAAAGTTAAGGTTAAGTTGCTCAGTCGTGTCCGACCCTTAGCGACCCCACGGACTGCAGCCTACCAGGCTCCTCCATCCATGGGATTTTCTAGGCAAGAGTACTGGAGTGGCTTGCCATTGCCTTCTCCTATATCCATTCCGTTCAGTCGCTCAGTCGTGTCCGACTCTTTGCGACCCCGTGGACTGTGCCTACCAGGCTTCTCCGTCCATGGGATTCTCCAGGCAAGAATACTGGAGTGGGTTACCATTTCCTTCTCCAGGGGATCTTCCTGACCCAGGGATCGAACCCGGGTCTCCCGCATTGGAGGCAGACGCTTTAACCTCTGAGCCACCAGAGAAGCCTATATAATAGGCACCAAAAGGCAAACAGGTCACACGGCACAGACTCACATGGGAAGCTGTGTACCCTTTCCCTTTGCGTGCCTTGCTTGCCTGCAAACAATACAAACCTTTCTGATCAAATGAAACTGAACTTTGAAACTAGCAAAACATTTCAGGCACCCTGCCACAGATACTCTCCAAGCAACTGCAGGCCGTTTGCCACCCTGTATAGCTTGAAATTTCTTGCCACGTATTGGATCTGTGGTTAAATGAGCCCAGCAGAGAATTACAGCTTTGATGCTTTGATGTGAAAAATCACTAACAGATCTTGATCGAAGGATGAGAAAAAACTGGTAAATTTTCAGTATGATGGTGCATGTGGGGCTTCACTGAAGCCAATATTATCTTCATCTAGCATCTAAACTGTACTTTTTTCCCACTAACTTAAAAAGCTCTACTATAATCTTTCCTGCAATTTACCAAGTAATGTGCAAGTGATCTTACATGCATACACTTTTTTTTTATTTTTTCATTATATATTTTTATTTTTGGCTCTCCTGGGTCTTCGCTGCTGCTTGGGCTTTTCTGTTTCGGTGAATGGGGGCTACTCTCTAGTTGCGGCCCTTGTACTTCAAATGTGGTGGCTTCTCCTTTTGCAGACCATAGGCTCTAGGGCTCACAGGCTTCAGTAGTTGTGGCTCCCGGGCTCTAGAGCACAGGCTCAGTAGTTGTGCATAGATTTAGTTGCTCAGAGGCATGCGGGATCTTCCCAGATCAGGGATCGAACCCATGTCTCTTGTATTGGCAGGCAGATTCTTTACCACTGAGTCACCAGGGAAGCCCTTACATCATACACTTTTAAAGACTTAGAACAGCTCCACTATCTCCATTTTGCAAAAGAGGAAACTAAGACTCGGGATGCAACATAGCTGGGATTCAATCATGCAATTCCAAGTCCAGATCCTTTCTGATAACTCTAACATGTTCCACAAATTATACAGAACATGGGCTATTCTAAAAATAATCCTGGGATTCACCATCACTATGAAAAATAAGTTATCAGGATGTGAAAATGTAATAAAATAGTGAAGGCACCTAAATAATTATGTCTGAAGGGCTCCTAAGTAATTATCAGCCTCAGCACAGACTGGGATAATGACAGCTCCCACAGCTGAAAGGGAACAAGAAAACACAGAGCCCAAGTCCAAAGACACAAACTTCTGTCCCAGAGACCCAGAAATCAGGTTTGTCTTTTAGATTGGAAGTTAAGCATCTTAAAACTCAAAATTCAAGTAAGTCATTCAAAATTTGCCATTTTGCATTAATTTCCTTTGAAATCAGTAGAGGTTTAAAAGTCAGAGATCCAAACACCGTGGGGGTCTAGTTGAGGGGGAGCAATGGGCTTCCCTAGTGGATCACAGGTTAAAGCATCCGCCTGCAATGCGGGAGACCTGGGTTCAATCCCTGGGTCGGGAAGATTCCCTGGAGAAGGAAATGGCAACGAACTCCAGTATTCTTGCCCGGAGAATCCCATGGACAGAGGAGCCTGGTGGACTATAGTCCATGGGGTCGCAAAGAGTCAGATACGACTGAGCGACTTCACTTACTTACTTACTCTAATGTATAAAAAGGCAATTCATTGAAGAATTTGTCCAAAGAGCTAAAAAATATATTCAGAGTTCAATTTCACACACAAACAAACACACACAATGCAAGTCCAAACAAATACATACTAGTTTTCATCTCTCTCCCTTTTGTAGATGGCAGTTTAACAGTAAAAGCATATTTGCCCCAGAAATTACCCAAATGAACTAAGTTATATGTACACAGGTCATTATTGTTAATATTTTTTAAATGGGATACACTATGGCCAGATGGTTTCAACTTCAGTTTAGAAAGAAAAACTGTGCTTGTGGGAATTTAGACCTAAAAGTATTGTATAGTCACCAAAAAAAAGTTCTGGCAGGACAAACAAAACATAACTATGATATGGAGGGAGAGAGGAACTGGAAATGTGCCACTATGTATAATTTTAATTCTGCATTGAATTTTTTAAGAAGGGATCTGATTATTTAAATATATCAGTAAAAATTAGATTTAGGATCAAAAATGTACTTCAATAAAGAAAGTGAAAGTCACTCAGTTGTGTCCAACTCTTTGTGACCCTATGGACTATAGCCTGCCAGGCTCCTCTGTCCATGGGATTCTCCAGGCAAGAACACTGGAGTGGGTTGTCATTTCCTTCTCCAGAGGATCTTCCCTACCCAGGGAGCGAACCCAGGTCTCCTGCATTGCAGGCAGATTCTTTACCACCTGAGCCAATGCTTCATTAACTTTAGAGTAACCCCACAGAGAGGGCCACACTAATTCCCATCCAGCTCACAATCCAAGTTTCAATACTTTCTGGTTTAGACAGAAAGTTTCTAAGCTGTGTTCCTTTAGCTCTGGACTAAAATTTCACTTTGTCACAATGGAAGGACTGGGCTATGACTCATCTTCCTCTGCCAAACAATGAAAGTTCTAGTTCAGTGGGAAAAAACTACTTGAGCTGCCAGTTCATTGAACTGTTCAAATCAAGGTCAAAATATTGGAGCAGGGGTGAGGGTGTCACCAAGCCCAAATCCCATCTAATTCTCACACCAGTCTATCAGTGGCCCTCCAACCAAATCCTAAATTTGCCAACAATTAGAGTAGGAAGCACCTGGTGCCCTCTAACTAGGGTCAAAGAACCGTAGTGAAACATGAAACCAGGACCCATGTCATAATCATACCTTTCAAGTAATGCCAAGGAAAACCACAACTAAAAAGATGACAGAGTGCACAGCGTCAGCTTAAATACATTTTAAGTACCATTTTAAGCCTAAATACATTTTAAGTGTCATACCAACACAATATTTGATTTTCCATTCCTATATTGTAGGTAGCAGGCAAAGTTTATTATCAACTGACTATATTTTTATAATTTTTACAGAACTTACTATACCTTTTATTTACCTGGAACTGTTACTACAGCTTGCAAGGTGCTTTAAAACATGTTACCTAATTATTCATGGCCAAAATCACCTGGGGGATGCTACTGATTGGGGACCCATCTCAGAAGTTCAGTGACTTACACATTGATGGCACAGGCAACTGAGACGCGGGTCCCCTCCCTCAAACAACTCTTCATTACCATGTTAATTACACTTATTTCCCCCCAAAATGCTTCAGTTTCAAACTCACTCCATCTACCCTTCACCCAACTGAACAATTATTTTTCTCTCAAGCCTTGGCAAATTACATTCCACCTGCTCTCCCTAACCACTAAGTCATTTTCTTTATAAACATTAAGATCAGCTAAAATTTCACAAGCCCTGAGAAACTTCCTCCGACAAACCTCATTGCACTCTGACCACTCTAAATTCAAACAGCTTTTATATTCATACAGACAATGGGTGGGTCAGGCAGCCACTAATTCCTGGCAACGATAATCACACTTCTTCCTTTCAAACTAACCCTGGCACCCGGAACCTCTGGGGCAACCTCCCTGTAGTGTCCACAACGGGTCCCACCTCCATATTCAGACAGACACAGACACCTCAGCCCCTGATGAAATTCTTATTCCAAAGTTCTCCACTTGCCTTGCTTCATGAAGACACCACCATCTAGGAGCTCTGTCTCTTCAGAGTGGTCTGTTGAGTGCACCCTGAGTTGGCCTATTCCCCAGTGAGCTCTTCCAAGAGCTTCTTCCCAGTGACAGCCATCTTCAGACAGACCATAGTCTTATGTAACACACTCTTCTCCATCAGCTCAAACCAGAAACCAGGAGGTCTGGTCCTCATGTAGTGTCCTCCAGCTCAGAGGAATTTGTTCATCCACCCATTCCTCAAGCAGAACCTGAGACTCCCCTGCTAACAGGCATGGGTTGAGTGTGGAAGGACAGCATAAGCTTCCTTCTTGCCCTTCTTTTGGAGCTTTCAGTCTAACAGGGAACCATACACTCCTCCATATGCTTCCATCTTGAATCCCCATCAGAATCACTTGGACAGCTTTTGAACAGTAACAGAGTCAAGGCCTCAGCCTAATTATATCAAGATTCCAGGTGTAGGGCTCCAGCACTCTGGTGATTCTAATGTGCAGCCAAGGTTGAGAATATGTGAACCCATTCATCTAAAAAGGAAACGACTGACACAGAGTTCTGTCAGCCTGAAGAGAAACCAGGAAGGATGGCAAGAAAAGTGAGGTCTCCCAGAAGTGGCTTCCTGAGCAGACCTAAATCATCTGTGTGCTGGTAGATGCCTACAACTCCAAGAAATTTTTTATTTCACACCTCCAAGCCTTTTTTTTAACTTATTCTCCTTCAATTAGATTATCTGTTAACATTTGGGCATCTGTACACAGACATCAAGATTAAGAAAAGGAAAAGGAAATATTTTTAAATGTAATGATTCTATACCAAAGATAGATACAGATAATCAGATTTCAACCTACTGAGAGGCAAATGCACTAAATTAGAGTTGCACATTTTAGAAGATAATACAGGGCAAAAGGATGGGCAGTTTCAAAAATAACACTGAAAGGCTTATTTTCAACAAATATATATTTCAATTTATTCCATTTTATTACTTGTTTTATTACTCCCTTTAGGTTCTGCAAGTCATTTGAAACCTCAACCCCAGTAACATCAACAGTTTAATGCAAAACATTTATGGTTTCACTCTTTCCACCTTACTTGAGATCTGTAAATAAAGGATTCACCCCAAAGTTTAATCTATTATGGAGATTGCTTGAAGATCAAAAATACCCACATATTGCAATGGAACATGCCATCCATAAACATGTACTTTTTTATACCTTTATTTATAAGATCACTAAAGAGAGCTATCCTGTAGATATAAGAAAATAGTAAATTAATAACAGCCAATAAGAAAAAAAACTAGGCCCTTGAAAATCATATACACATAGTCTTCTATTTTTATTAAAATAATGTGCCCTAAAAAAAATTTTTTTTTAATGCTTTCTACTTTCCTGAAGCCTTTGGACTGATCATGGGGTAGGAAATAATGCTATTTGAATGAATGAGAATTCACATTTAAAGCTGAAGGCTACCCATATAAAAGTTTGCTTATTATTTAAAAGCTTATTTGAATTTTTTTCTTCTAATTATCTTCCTATTTCTGAGACCCTTGGTAGCAAGACATCACGGCGCAGACTAGCAAACGATGAAGCTTATTCATGCTGGGAAAAGGAAGAGAATTAAGTGAAAGTCAACAGATATATTTGAAAGGCTACAAGCTGCAATGCTGCTCTTGTACCTGAGGTTTTAATTCAGATTTCTGACAGATATTTTAATTTTCTGTTGAGACCACACGGTTCTTTAAATAAGAGAGAAAAGTAACAGCCAACAAAGTGAATTATAGCATGCTGATCTCTTATTACACTTGGCTAAGAAGCCAAATTTGCTAAGAAAACATGGGTTGCTCCAATCATTCTAGCTGAGAATTCACTCCATGGAGAGGATGCCTACCAGCCTTTACCACCACATTCACATGGAGTTAGCAAGGAAAACTGCAAAAGAAAGAAAACCATTTTTTAAAAAATTCTAACCAGTCTAAAAGTTGTTCCATACTAACAACATTCAAGTATGATATGTCAGGTCAAATATTACACATCACTTGAGGTTTTTATTTTTTTCTCAGAAAGCTTATTTGACCAGAACATGAATATATAGATTAAACAAGATATGGACATCAGAACCAATCAGAAAAACTAGGTCCCCCTGGAAGTAAACTCCAGCAACAGAAAAGTGCATGATCACATCTAACATGAAGTTCCGCATCTGAGTTCTTCTGTACAAGACTGCCTAAACACAAAACCCCTCCATGTACAATCTGCCCAAAAGTACAATGTCTGATTCTCCCCTTAATCAGCTCTGAACCACTTTTAAAAGTAAAATACATTTTTAGTCAGCACAGTAAATCAAGTACAATAAACACTACCACTACACACCAGCAGAAAGGAAACCTTCTCTATAGGACAGAAAATAGTCCACACATAATAAGCTAGTTTGAAAATACATGAAGCACGTTTCTCACAACAAATAGATGGTTCCTTGTGTACTTTTTTTCTAAGAAGCCAAGAACTGGAAAATCATCGCATTCTGAAGTAAAGATGAAACCCCACAATGCTGGTCTCGACTCCTGAGACTCTACAGCAGAGGCGACATCAGGAAGAACGTGCCGGGGTCCCATCCCCAGCTTGGTCCTGCTTCCAGCAGCTCTGCTACTTAACACACTGGGTTCAGGACGTGACCGAGAGAGCCCTGTCTTAGCTGACATCCTCTTTTCAAAATCTCATGGGAGGGAGGACAGGGAGTCAGGCAAGCTGACAAACTTACCTAGTAAATGCTTGCCAGACTGGCGAGCTCCGTGTCCTGGCACAACAAATCTGCACTTTTTCCAACGAAATGCGGTGGCCGCCGGGCCGCTCATCACCTACATTTGCTTAAGTGACGAGGAAAAAGATGCAGAGGAAGTGGATTTTAACAAAAGCAGCCTGCGAACTGCACACTGGGATGTCCTGTTTCAGGGTGGCTTTTATTTTTCCCATGAGAGGATCTGACTAAAACCTAACTGAATCTCCTCTAAATACCAGACAGGATGTTACACTTCACAGTTAGTGAAAATTCCTTAGGTCATTTTCTGTCACTGTTCTTTTAATTGTCACAACTGAGGGCCTTTGAATGTTTCTGATCCACTACAAAGAGACTATAACTTCGCTTCCTGTTTTTGACAGCGTCAGCTGATAAGGACACCTCCACCCACCTCCTTACCCACATGTATATAAATAGAGGCGTTTGTCCTGGGTATACAACTGGGCTGAAGAGTTTGGTTATGTATTAACTCTACTTCAAAGCATAAATTGAACTTGTTATTTCACTTCAATATGCATATACACCTTCGGAAAAATGGAACTCAAAAGAATTTCTTCTGAATTCCTTAGAGATTGTTATTATGGAAAAAAATACATTCAACCATACAGAATCCTAAGATCAGAGGTGAACAGTTTTGACTCATATTTTCCAGCCTGTTCTATCTTGTGTATTTGTCTCGCTCTTTTATTATCATTTAACACAGATGTCAGGTGGCTCAGTGGTAAAGAATCAACGCAGGAGTCACGGGTTCAATCCCTGGGTCGGGAAGATCCAAGGGAGAAGAAAATGGCAACCCACTCTAGTATTCTTTTTTTCTTATTTTTTATTTTATTGGAGGCAAATAACCTTACATTAATATATTGGTTGGTTTTGCCATACATTGACACGAATCCGCCCCGGGTGTACATGTGTTCCCTTTCTTGAACCCCCCTCCCACCTCCCTCTTCCCCATATCCTCCCTCCAGGTCATCCCTGTGCACCAGCCCCAAGCATCCTGTATCATGCGTCGAATCTGGACTGGTCACATATGATAATAAACATGCTACAATGCCATTCTCCCCAGTCATCCCACCTTCACCCTCTCCCACAGAGTTCCAAAGACTATTCTATATACCTATGTCTCTTTTGCAGTCTCGTATACAGGGTTAAGGTTACCATCTTTCTAAATTCCATATATATGCGTTAGTATACTGTATTGGTGTTTTTCTTTCTGGCTTACTTCACTCTGTATAATAGGCTCCAATTTCATCCACCTCATTAAAACTGATTCAAATGCATTCTTTTTGATGGCTGAAAAATAGTCCATTGTGTATATGTATGTACCAAAGCTTTCTTATCCATTCATCTGCAGTATTCTTGCCCAGAAAATCCCATGGACAGAGGAGCCTGATGGGCCACAGTCCATGGGGTTACAAAAGAGCTGGACACGACTTAGCAACACAACAACAACATACAGACGTCATCCACACACATACAACAGCAAGGAAAATCATGACCCATATTGCCTCATGGGCTTTCTTATTCCTGTTCTCTTCTGCTTCGCAACAGAAACTTTCGACTTATAAGCAAAGATTTTCACAACTTAGATTCTCTTGTCAGGATACACACAGATTTAAATCAGAAGACATCTCTCTTCCTGCTCCTGGCTGAGGTACAGTCAGTCCTTGCCCCACTCTCCTCTTCCTTATCTCTGTATTTTCTAGACTAGAAACCACATGCCTGGCAAAACACCCTCTCTAAGCCTCAATATCCAAACCAAAATGAGAGTAGAGACCTCACCTGTCTTGGGGGATTGTGGTGAGGACAGAAAGAGTGAAAAGCTCAATGCTATAGATTAGGTCACATGGTCAAAGCCTGATTTTTTTTTTCAACAGCTTTATTGAGATATAATTCACATAGCATGCAATTAACACAGTTAAAGTATATAAATGGTTATTAGTATATTCACAGAGTTCTGTATCCATCACACAATCAATTTTAGAACATTATCATCACCCCAAAAAAGCACACACTCTCCATCTTCTCTCTGCACCCCCCCACCCCCGCCCAGTTCCAGTCAACCATGAAAACCTAATTTCAATCACTATAGATTTGCCTCTCCTGAGCATTTCACATAAATCATAGAATATTAGTCTTTTATGACTGACTTGTTTTACTTAGCATAATGTTTTCAAAGTTTCATTCATGCTACAGTATGTCAGCATATCATTTTGTTTTACAGCTGAATAATCTTCCTTGTATGAATATCCTACATTTTATCAATTCGCTTATCAATTGGCGGATATTTGGGTTACCTTTACTTTTCGGCTAACATGAATAATGCTGCTATGAGCATTCATGTACTAATTTTTATATCAACAGATGTTTTTATTTCTCTTGAGTATAAATACCCAGGAGTAGCTTACTGGGTCATATAATAGGATTCTACAGTTAACCTTTGGAAGAACTGCCAGACAGCTTTCCAAAGAGGCTGCACCATCTTCCATTCCTTCACTAGCAGTACATGAAGGATAAAATTCTCTCCATCCTCACTGACACCTATTTTTATCTAGTTTTTTTTATTATTATTATTATTATAGCCACCCTAGTGGGTGTGAAGTGACATATCATCATGGCTTGATATACATTTCCCTGATGGTTGTCAAAGCCCAAATATAAAAATGTATTTCAACATTTTAATCTGGTATAACAATCCAGCTAAATACTGCTGGTGTTCAGATTACATCTCTAAGCAAGAGGCTGGTAAAGCAGTTGGCTTATCTTCCCCTAACCAAGGGCTGCTTATGAAAACTTATTAAATTCTAAATCAGTTGTTTCCACATGTCTTTCTGTATTTGTCTTCTTCCTAAATAGAAACAGTCTCAATTAATAAAACAGTCTCAATTAAACAGTCTCCTTTTATAAGTGAATAACCATATTATTTATAGGAAGAAATTTTAGACAAGATTTGATTTAAGATTAAGGTTATTACAAAATTTTAAGGAAGCCAAGAGGAACAAGTCAGGATTCTAGGCACTACCAATGTTTTCCCCTTTTCTCTAAAAAAATGGGATATTGAGAGAAGGATAGTAATTACTCTAATTCAAAGCAATTATCCAATAAAATTCAAAGAGATTATCTAATCTAAAATTCAAAAAATATAATCCAATCTAACTTGCTGCTGCTACTGCTAAGTCGTGTCAGTCATGTCCGACTCTGTGCGACCCCATAGATGGCAGCCCACTAGGCTCCTCTGTCCCTGAGATTCTCCAGGCAAGAATACTGGAGTGGGTTGCCATTTCCTTCTCCAATGCGTGACAGTGAAAAGTGAAAGTGAAGTCGCTCAGTCGTGTCCGACCCTTAGCGACCCCACGGACTGCAGCCTACCAGGCTCCTCCGTCCATGGGATTTTCCAGGCAAGAGTACTGGAGTGGGCTGCCATTGCCTTCTCCGAATCTAACTTGAGGGATTATCATATTTTCTAATTTGAAGTGTTTATCTAATCTAACTCAATCTCATTCAAAGAGATATTCACTTTTTTCAGATTTTTTATATTTGAAAAATTCATATGCAGTGAAATGAATTATTTTATTCCTAAAACATTCTATTTTAAATTATTTTTAATGCCTTAAAAAATTAAAAAGAAAAAAATCTACACAAAACACAAGAAGGAAAATATGAAAAGGCTACAAGCTTTAAAAAAAATAACTTTTCCCCTGTTTTTCAATATAAGGCCTCAAGCCCCACAAGATATATTAATATGATTCATTCATCTTCTAAGAAATTTTCCATGTCCCAAGGCTGCACTATGTAATCCATTGTTTTCGTTATTTCTTGGCATACAGCTGACTATGA
The DNA here is from genome assembly GCF_049115385.1 of Moschus berezovskii. NCBI lineage: Eukaryota > Metazoa > Chordata > Mammalia > Artiodactyla > Moschidae > Moschus > Moschus berezovskii. Next base: position 88,936,604 of record NC_142469.1, on the reverse strand, counting down.
AACTGACCGCTGAACTTTCCTCTGTCAAATAGAACTTTCCATTGTGGGAAATTTCTAAAACATTCATATTAAGCTAAGTGGAAATGTCATCAGAGTTCAGGAGCAAATATGGCTTATAGTACAATTTCTAAACCAGATTTTACACAGGAAAGGCAAACCATTGAACGAAAACAAGTACAAAGGCCACATTGGAGTTTCTGTAAATACTTGACGGTGAAGAAAATCAGAAGCAACAATCAGTTTATCAAGGTTATCTGAAAGTTCTTCCAAAAAAAGTCTAAAACAAGGGCACTTTTACAAACTGTTCTGTAATGTTTACCCACTGACCCCTTCTTCTGCTAGATTACACGGTGGCCTCATTTCTAGTTCTCGTGAAATCAATAGACCATTTATGCCCCAAGTATCTGTCTAGGGTGTGCACTTTCTTCTTCAATCTGGTGTTGACATCAGTAATCAAATTTTGCACATACCACTAGCTCTATTATAGCTCAATGGCTACTGGTTTCCAGCCTAGGTCTACTCTCACCCAAAAGGAAGGAAAAGAGTCGACTGCAGAGAGAATTACAGAACGCATCAGGTGAAACTACAGAAGGTGGTATGGAAGTGAGACAGTGAAGCAGAGGCATTCAAGACAAACCCTCCTCCCACAGGGGAGACACATGCCAGGCACATCAGCACAGCCAAGCCCAAGGCAGCCATTAAAAGCAGACATTTTCTTCATTCCCTCTGTTATCTGCAAACCTCTGGGTTTTGAACATCTTATTACAACTTTCCGTGCTAACCAATGAACCTACACCTAAGCCTGCAGAGCAGCAGACAAAAGTCAGAAATAAACCACACCCTCCAACACAAGGGAGATGAAAAGTGAGGGAACGCAAGTGACAACACTTCCCATGAACTGTCCAGACACAATCTGTTTCATGTTGTAACTCTTCTGTATGCACATAAGCCAGGATCAAGGCTTTATCTTGGATCAAAAATTTTTCAATTAATCTTCTTCTGCAAAAACAAGGCCAGCTTTAAAAAAAAAAAAAAATCTGAGGAAGGATAGAAACCTGGAAGTCTACTTAACCTGCATTTTTAGAGTTCAAAATCTCTAAAAAAAAAACCATACTCCTGCTAACAGATATTCTCTGCTTAAAGGGAGCATGGATGATACCACTTCTTGCTAAGACTGGCTAAAGCAACTATTTCCTCATTTTTAATAACTTGAAATAATTTTAGACTTACCCAAAAAGTTGTAAAAAATTGTACAAGGTTTTCATATTCCCTTCATCCAGCTTCCCCAAATGTTACCATCTTACAGAACCAGAGTACTTCTGTCAAAATCAGAAAATTAGCACTGATGCAATAAAATGAACTACTCCACAGATCTTATTTAAATGTCTCCAGTTGCTGTTCCCTTTTTCTGTTTCATGATTGAATTCCAGGGCCTGTACACAAGCAACACTTCAAAAATACATCCTTTCATTCACTCTCTAATGAATGTTTCTGATCCCCCCCACCAAAAGCCCTATTTTCTTTCATGTTGATGAGGTAGTTTCATTATTAACCATTGAGTGTTCCAGTCTAGAAATGTTTATTTCCTCCACAATTCTCTCCACAGCTAATCTGAGAGTCTTATCAGCCTCATCTTGTAAACACAGGTCAAACAGAGTTTCACAATTCCTTGTCCAGAACCCATAGAAAGTAGAGAAGCTGCCAAATCAGAGCTTTTCCCACTTGAGAAAAGTTACATAGGCTATGCATTCCACTGGAGGAGTTAGTGGTAAAGAATCTGCCTATGCAGGAGATATAAGAGACAAGGGTTCCATCCCTGGGTCAGGAAGATCCCCTGGAGAAGGAAATGGCAACCCAGTTTAGTAATCACCTGGAGAATCCCATGGACAGGGGAACCTGGAAGGCTACAGTCCATAGGATCGCACAGAGTCAGACACAATTGAAGTGACTCAGCACATCACACAAAACAAAAACAGCGAGATGTAGGGTAATCTCCCCCAATCAAATACACTAATACTTCTGCAGTAAGTATGTGTGTTTTAGGAGGTAAGTGGGATAAGGAAAGATTTTAAAAGCATCCCAACACTTCTGGTCAAATTTTGCCCAAAAAATGAGCTCAGGTCAAGCTCAGGTTTTACTATCAAGTGAATTACAAAAACCTTTCCATTTTCAGAGTTCTTTTTAGCTATTATAACTGCAAATGAGAGAGTGTGGACCTCTACCAATGAAATCTGTGGCTTCAAGGGTCCCCCACCCAGCTTCACACCACATCCTCTTTCACCTCCAGTGTTACCTCTGCCTCCAGGCTCTCTTCACTCCAGCTAACCCTCCCACAGAGTCTCCAGGGTGACCTTTGTAAATTACTTGCAGCTCTCCTGCTTCAAAATCCTTCAAGATTTCCCATGCAAAAAAAAAAAAGGAGGTTGGAGTCTAATCTTCTGAAGTTTAGTTTACAAGGCTCTCCACCATCTAACCCAACCCTTTTGACTATAACAGTGCTACACGGAGAAGGCAATGGCAAGCCACTCCAGTACTCTTGCCTAGAAAATCCCATGGATGGAGGAGCCTGGTTGGCTGCAGTCCATGGGGTCACTCAGTCGGACACGACTGAGTGACCTCACTTTCACTTTTCACTTTCACGCATTGGAGAAGGAAATGGCAACCCACTCCAGTGTTCTTGCCTGGAGAATCCCAGGGATGGGGGAGCCTGGTGGGCTGCCGTCTATGGGGTCGCACAGAGTCGGACACGACTGAAGCGACTTCACATCCAAGAAGAAAAACAGAAGTGAAAAAGGTATAATCTCTGTCCTCAAGATGCTGCCAATCTAATTCAGTCTCTTGATTATTTTCATCAAACTGAAAATATAGAATGTAGCTTCTCCAACCATCAAAGGAATATGGGAATTTTTTTTTAACTCATTCTTTTCTAGCTAGGAAATTCTACCTTAGTTCTTGATCACATTAAAGATTACTAATAAAATCCCATACGTTGACATGAAAAGAATTTTTCACATGATTTTAACAACACATGTCTAAAAATACTTGCTATACTACTGTTCCAAATACAAAGAGCGAAAGCCAGAAAAACTTTTCTAAAAACAAGCAAACCCAAAAAAGCAACGTCAAAGATGGTATTTAATGGGCTGAGTGAGTTCTCATGAGATTGTTTTTCCAAAGCACGGAGATATAAATAAAATCTGAAACCATGTCTTTGTTTCCATATTAGTATATTAATGGAAGTGAATGACATTATAACCAGCAAAATTATGTTAGAGAGAGCTAAACAAAAATCCCCACCACCAAAGAGCTCAGAATTTATCTCCAACCACATAGACTTATCTCTGATGCAGACTTTAAGGAACATACACCAATGAAAGAGGAAAGAAATCATATTTTAAGTATTTGGGTTTTATTTTCTAAAGTGCAAATAGACACACAGAATGGTAAAAGTTCCTAGATATTGTATTTGAAGATAAAATTATAAACTTTCTTACAATTATTTCAGGAAAAGTGCACAAAAGCAGTGAGAGGAAGAATAAACAATAGTACCACTGAACCCCATAATGATGGGGGTAGAGAGAAGTGGTCGGTATATAGCTGCTTCTCCCCACACCAAGACAGGGGAGGAGGCTTCCCTCCCAGGCTGTCTTTCTCTCACAGCAGACTGTGTGTGTGACTGTGTGTACGCACACATGGCAGGATTTTCACTGGCTAAGTGTTAAGTTTCAGTGTTTAACTGGCCAAGTTTCAGTGTTAAGTTACTTCCAAACAGAAGTGACAACTGCTGTGATCCGACAGAGGTGAGGCATATGCGGCTGACAGCAGTCATGGTAGAACAGGCCAACACTGCATGGACATCAAGTGAAGCAACCACTCTGTAAAAGCCAGGATCCACTCTGCCAGGGCCCTGGTAGAATCCTGTAGTGCCTGCTGCTTAAGACAGGTGTTCTGGGACAGCCACTCACATGGCAAACATCTCACTCTAGCGGAAGGAAGGAAGGTTATCATCAGGTTCTTCAGGGAGCAGGAACAGGTATTTAAGGAGACATGAAAAGAGACGAATAAAACTCAGATGCTTTAAAAAGAGGACTTTAAAAACATTACCAAACAAGAAAGAGGAAGGGAGTAATTTTCCTGAGTTTTCTACGTGTTCTGTTTCTATCAATCAGGCAAAAAAATAAACATTGTCATTTCTCATCTACCTTTGTATTGCCATCCTTTAGCATGAAGCCTGAAATGTTGTAAGGACTTAGTAAATGAGCATTTACTGAAAGAAGAGACACAAGCTGATGTGGAAGACATCAGAACAAAAGTAAGAGTGAACCAGGATACCGAGAGGAACCCTGGGCATCTGTCACACCCATAGCGCTTCCACAACAAGGCCATCTGAGGCAGAAAGGAGGTACCATAGTCTATGACATGAGCAAAATCAAAAATAGCAGTTCTGGGGCAGACTCTGCTCTGGGGCAGACCACAGCATTGCAGAAAGGGATCAGAGAACTGTGACCAAGTGGGAATGGAGCTTTCAGAAATGTGAAAAAGAAGGATACATTTGTAAACAAAAGTGCTGTAAAGATAGAGGCAATATCACTGGCAACCTGCTGGGCTGTGGAGCAAAGATCAGCCAGTAAGTTTTCTTGAAGTACATCTGCTGTCACTTTGAGGAAAACTTCTCTAGTTTCCAGAAGGTTCCAGAACCCTCAAGCTTCATGGAAAAGTATGAAAAAAAGAAGTGTGGGGATTATTCTTTGTTGTTAGCTGTAAAAACAGCTAGTGGGAGAGCTGACAAGTATCCTGGTGACTTAAAAACAGTCACAACCTAAAAGTTGAGAGGTGTGTTATATTCAGTGTGAATTTTTAGGACTTCAAGGACAGGAGACAGCATCTCGAATGACCCCAAGAGAACTGCTTGGAGGATGCAGGGGGAGGAGTCAGGTTATATGGAAATTTACAACAAAGGGCAGGTAGTCTGAACAACAAAAGTATTTTTGTGAATTAAAGAAAACCAGATTATCTCAAGTTAAGGAATTTAGTGCTTTTCTATGTATGGGAAGATACAAGAGTCTGGGCTCACTGAAATCATTCCTTTCACAGGCATCTCAGCTACTTGGGGCCCGTATCCCATGTGTTTTTTTCCTCAGTGCTCACCAGAGGGAGTGGCTGCAGCCCAATGGCTGCCCGATCACAGGTATTCTCCTTCTTAGTTGCCCTTGAGGGCTGGAATCTCTGACGACTGTGACATCCTAGTTTATTGACACAGCAGGAAATACTCCATTTCTCACTCCCATAGGGCACAACACCCTATGAAGCTGGACATGTCACTCATAACAGTTTGTCCTTTGGTCACCTGTAGTGACAATCTCAATTCAGTGTTTCCTGTGGAGCTGTTAGGCCCTTATGCAAATCTGAAGCTGTGGGCCACTCATTAGACATGGGTATTAACTTGCATGAGTCATCTGTATATTCAGCCTGCAGCTGATACCACACAAAGATAGCCCTGCCTACTCACGGCACACCCACCCCACTCCCATGTGGGAAAGAGACATAATCACCTACTGAGGACTGGGAGTGGGGAGAAAATGAAGGATCCAGGTAATAATGAGGCAGAACCAATGCCAAAGAACTAACCTTGGGTATTTTAAATCTGTTTCAGGATTTCTAGGATGATGTATCTGCCAAGAGATATCCAGGTACATGCTATGTTGCTTCGGTCGTGTCCAACTCTTTGTGACCCTATGGACTCCAGCCTTCTAGGCTCCTATGTCCAAGGGATACCCCAGGCGAGAATACTGGAGAGGGTTGCCATTTCCTTGTCCAGGGGATCTTCCTGACCCAGGAATCGAACCTGGGTCTCTTGTGTCTCCTGCATTGGCCAGCAGATTCTTTCTTTACCACGAGCACCACCTGGGAAGTCCAATAGCCAGGTAAGGAATAGAGACTGCAAGGAATGGTTGTCAGCCCAGAACTTATGAGCCACGGGACGTATAAACAAGATCCCTGAGCCCTGGGCCCGTGGGAGTCAGTCAGCTAATTGATTTGTTGACTTAGCACCTACTCTGTTCCATGCGGTGCAGACAAGAACCAGTTCCCAGGCCCAGCAAAGTGAGGAAACTGCAGAGGGAACGTGTGGTGCCCGCTGTCACTCCCTCAGGGATCAGCCCCAACACAGGCCGGGGCCTGCAAAAGGGGAAAGGAGAGGGCAGGGGCTGCCAGACAAGGTGGGAGTGAACACGACAGTGGCAAGAAATGCACAAACAGCCTATGATTAAAGCACCTAAGGAGTGACAGAGAGCAGGGAGGAAGAAGGCAGGGTGGAGCTCGGAAACAATACCAGAAGGTACAAAAGAGAAAATGGCGATCCAGAAAGGAGAGGAGAAGAAAGCCAGGCCCATACTCCAGGGCTGCCCCTGACAGGAAGCAAGTTCTTCCACAGTTTGCAGGTTGGGACCACTTACGTGCCACTTCATACAAAGTTCCACTTTCCATAAAATCTCTCTCCTCCAGAGAATGTTCATGAGTAAATCCATCTATCTATAAAAAGATTTAAAAATGGAGCCAAAAGAACAAACCTGGTTTTAAATGAGGAACGTGACACTAAAAATAACTACCCCGAGGCTGCCAATTCAGTAGAGGGTTGGAAAGACCCATGTTTCTATTGGAACATCAGTCTGTAATTTGGTCAGTAAAAAGTGACCAATTTTAGGGACCTCTGAACTTCAGAGTCCTTTCACATTTATTTTCATGGATGCCTGCAAAATTCTCACAGGTTAAACTGTGTCAGTATCTCAGCCTCTCTTTAAAAAATGAGGTAACTAAGGTTTCATAACACCAAGTTAGTGTTATTCGCTTGGTTGTGTCCAACTCTTTGCGACCACATGGACTGTAGCCTGCCAGCCTCCTCTGTTCATGGGATTCTTGGGTCAAGAATACTGGAGTGGGTTGCCATTTCCTTCTCCATTCATGACACCAAATTCATGCCATGGGTGTTCTGAACCTCAGAACCAACTCCCTGCCCCCAAATATTTCCTCCCATCCCACAGTGGGCCTTCGAGAAGCAGCTCACTGGCTGTCAACAGCACTGCCTGAACCATCATGAAGCCCAGAGGTTTCAAAGTTGTTTCTCTGAGGATAAATAATACTATATAATACTTCCTTAAAGTCACAGCCAAAAACCATATGAAACCAAAAGGAAATGCACGTTCCTCAACAGCAGTCAGGTCCCAGGTATCAGGTAGCCAGCTCCACCCCCATCGCAGTCCCAAACTCTGGCACAAACACAAGCTGCAGAATCTTGAGGCCAGTCAGAGGTGAGCCTTTCTGCAAGAGAATGACAAAAGGCCCTGACACTTCCACTCCCCAGGGCATTAAAACCATAGCCCCGAAGGAACAAGGTGGTTACTCTTCATCTGAGTTACTAAACTGAGCCCCTCCACGCCGGAAAGAGGGGGCAGGAAAAGGAAATGAAAGCAAGTGACTCGAGGTTCTGGATTTCATATGCAAGATTAGCCAGCAACAGGTGCAGCATTCCGGTGAAATTAAGCGTCTCCAAATGCCTCTTGTCTGCACCGCACAAAGGGCCCAGGCACAGAAACCCAACATTAGCAGCGCTGTCAGAAGTGCAAGCCATCATCATTTTCTAGCCAGTAGCAATTTTGGGCGGAGAAGGCAATGGCAAGCCACTCCAGTACTCTTGCCTAGAAAATCCCATGGATGGAGGAGCCTGGTAGGTTGCAGTCCGTGAGGTTGCTAAGGGTCGGACACGACTGAGCGACGTCACTTTCACTTTTCACTTTCACACATTGGAGAAGGAAATGGCAACCCACTCCAGTGTTCTTGCCTGGAGAATTCCAGGGACGGGGGAGCCTGGTGGGCTTCCGTCTATGGGGTCACACAGAGTCGGACACGACTGAAGTGACTTAGCAGCAGCAGCAGCAATTTGGGGAGAAAAAAAAAATTACCAGGCAGACCACAAAATATTTCTCTGCTGACATAAGACTTCTTTCACATTATCCTCTTCTGAAACACTGTAAAATAATGTAAATGTTGGTAACCATAAGTCATTTTTTAGTGCCTGGTGACCACCACGGTGCCTGGCATGGAGTAGGTGGGCAGTAAACATTTACTGGATGAATGAATGAAACCAACAGGTAAATAAGATGCTGCCTTCACAAAGAACGATAACCAAAATCTTACTTTCAAAATAGTATGTAAATGTATTTTTCCCCATATCTCCGAGAAGGGAACAAAAGGCTAGAATCAGAAGCCAGAGAAAGAGATATCAATAATGAAACATATCAGGAGGTGCCAATCACCCAGCCACTGACTAAAGCCGAGAAGCCCTGTCTGCCGCCCCTTGGGATTAACAGATCTACACGGGCATTCTCATTTGGAGGAGAACAAATGGGGAAAACAATCATAACCATTGAAGCAATTCACTTTCTGATTTTCCTTTCACTCAGAGTGCCATTTCACATAACAGTTTCCACCTGCCATCACTATAGAACTTACAAAATTAATGTTGTTGCATAATCTTTCAATATGATGAAAATAAGCTGCTGACAATATGTCATGGAAAATATCTTGTGCTATATGCAACATGTATAATAAAAATATAAGTGTGGGTAAGATGAAGTGGAAATGAAGCCATTTTATGGACTCTAAGAACTGAAGAAAAAGTGGAGGGAAATAGCAATGAAAGTGATTGGGAATGTTATATGAATACTGTTTTAAATAAAAAGAATAATTATCAATATGAGAACATCACTGATTTATATAAGGGTTTAAATAATGATAATGATATTAATTATAAAAATAAGATTTCAGAGCACAGATATGAATAAATCACCAAAATTATTAGGACAAGTGAGAGAACTAAACAGTACAAATAGAAATGCATTATAATAAATAATTTTATAAAATGACTATGAAGAATGACTTGATTTAATGATGCAATTCATTCAGCTTTCTTTAAATTCATAAATTTCTCTTCTGTTTATAACTTAAGCAATCTGAATAGAATTGCTTTCACCCTTGTATATTCAATTTAAAGAATCATTAGTTTTTTTTTCCACATCACTCCTTCCAAGATCCAGAGGAAACCCCCAGTTTCTTTTACCTCAAGGTAACACCCAAAGGTCCTGAACAAAATTCTTCACTGAGATACTAAGTGCCTAGTTAAGAATTACCTCAAACTTCAAGGAATTAGCTGGAACTGCAAGTCCATTAAGAATGTGTTTGATGAACCTAGAGTCTATCATACAGAGTGAAGTAAGTCAGAAAGAGAAAAACAAATATCGTATACAAACACATATGTATGGAATCTAGAAAGATGGTGCTGATGAGCCTATCTGCAGGGCAGCAGTGGAGACGCAGACATAGAAAATAGCCTTGTGGACACAATGCGGGGAAAGAGAAGGTGGGATGAACGTAGAGAGTAGCATGCAAACATATACATCACCATACGTAAGATAGAGAGCCAGTGGGAACGTGCTGCATGACTCAGGGAGCTCCGACCGGGGCTCTGAGACAACCCAGAGGGGTGAGATGGGGTGGAAGGTGGGAGGGAGGTTCAAGAGGGAGGGGAAGCATGTATACCTATGGCTGATTCATATTTATGTACGGCAGAAACCAACACAATATTGTAAAGCAATCATCCTTCAATTAAAAATTATTTAAATTTTAAAATGTTTAAAAAATAAACAAAAGGACAATCAAATTAAAAAAAAAGAACGTCTTTGGTTTTCAAGTGAGGCCTTTTCATTCCTTCCTTCATCCCTTCATTCCCTCATCTACCAGGATCTATCACCCCAACAGGTCAGGCGTTGTACAAAGCACTACGGACACGCCAGTAAACATGCAATGCCCTGATGGAGATGACAGTCTGGGGACCTCTCAGCAACAAAGTAAACAAGCAATCAGCACTGTCACAAGTGAGCCGAAGCAAGCAACAGGATGGATGGTATGAATAACAGGACGAATCTACTTAAGACGCGTAGTCAGGATGGGCATCTCGGAAAAGGTGCAATTTAATCCATCGCCCAATTATAGTCAGAGGGGCTAGCCAAGAGCTGGGGAAGGTATCCAGGCATAGGAAAGAGCCTGTACAGAGGCTGTTTCTGGAGCTGCAAGCTGGCCACGGCTGAGGCGATGGGCAGCGACAGAGGAGGCTCATTAATAAATACAGAAACAGCATCTCGCCACATAATTCACCCAACATGCCTATGCCCTGACACACACTTTCCCTTCAGCCTGGAATCCCTGTCTTCCACACTCTCCTCTGCCATCTCGTAGGTGCCTCCTCTGGGAAACATGCCCTGACTCTCCAAAGAAGAGCCAAACTCCAGAAATGAATCCCTCCTAGTCCATGGTCCCACCCCTAGTACTCGCCACTATCACACTCCTTAGCAACTGCACTGAGTCACTGTTCAAAAGCCACTACGCACAGGTCTTGCTTTATTTGTCTCCGTTTCTCAACAGTTTATCATGGAATTCGGCACCAGCAGACATGCAATAAATGACAAGTGAGTCAGCGAACAGATCGAGAGAGGAATGGCCAAATGAAGCGAACACAGGACGGCCGCTCATGCCAATTCATTACTCAGCCATGGAGCTTTGGAAGAGCACCACACCATGGTTTCAGCTGATTAACCCATTTATAGTCTGGGGGTGGGGGGAGGGTAGGGGTGGAAATTTCTATCCCCTTATGATTTCATACAACAAACACTTTGGGACAAATCTCCTGGCATCACAGACAAGTGATGGACAATTTTTAGGGTGTCATTAGATACAGACGCCAATCCATCCATATCAACAAGCACGCGTGAAGTGCCAGGTTGGTTATTAGGCGCAAGGGCTGACAGCGGTTCTGTTCTGCCCTGGAAGGGCTACATCACTAGCAAGCAGAGGAAATCCTGTTTCCAAAATACTGTACACTAACTTCTTTCATAATATTTTTACAAGAAAATGGTTTTCAAAAAATTCCAAGGTCACCCACGGGACAAAATGATTTAGAATCTGTTGCTCAGTCATTTTTACACTAATTTTTGGCTTAATGAGTCCTGCCGAGGTTTCCTTTCTACAACCAACACACAAAAGTTTACGGGCCATTGTATGTTCTTTACCTGCCGGTGACCCTCCATCGTCCCCATGTGTAGAAGCGGATGTCACTTCCATTTCCTGCTGGCTCAGCATGTCCTCCAAAGGTAGTTAAGGTTCACAAGCCAACCGTACATGTTTCCTGAAGTCACAAAGACGTGTGTTCCCCTCGGCTGGAGAGTGTGCTTTGCTGGAGTCAAATTTTAAAAGAGGGCCAAACAGTATGGGAATCGTGGGGAGAGGAGTCCCTCCCCAACTGGCCTGACCAGAACGGTTGCATTCCTGCCCTGTGCTTAGTCCAATCCCCTTCTGCTCCGTCTGAGCCTCTGCCAGGCTGTGGAGCCTGTTGCCTTCAAACCCAGAAGACTGAACAACACTTATTCGCCCAGGACTAGCCAGGTAAGGCAGAGAAGGCAATGGCAAGCCACTCCAGTACTCTTGCCTGGAAAATCCCATGGATGGAGGAGCCTGGTGGGCTGCAGTCCATGGGGTTGCTAGGGGTCAGACACGACTGAGCGACTTCACTTTCACTTTTCACTTTCACACACTGGAGAAGGAAATGGCAACCCACTCCAGTGTTCTTGCCTGGAGAATCCCAGGGACGGGGGAACCTGGTGGGCTTCCGTCTATGGGGTCACACAGAGTCGGACACGACTGAAGTGACTTAGCAGCAGCAGCAGCAGCCAGGTAAGGAAGGTGTGTATCCTTACAAACACAAAGGAGCATAGCGCCTCCTCAGTTCTCTTTAGGTTTTTCTTACATTTGTGCCAAATGAAAATGTGGGTGAAGAATAACGTTTAGGAATTCAATGATAAAAAATATTAAGGGTCCAGTTCTCACAAGAGAGCTGGTTCTCATAAATTTTATAATCAATTTTTCAACCTATGTACTCCAAATGAATTCCTAAAGCTTTTAGAGGTCGAGCCATTAATACACTAAATAATACATGCCATCAAGCTAAAAGGTAAACTCGGCCTCTTCAACCAGACGGAAAAACACTACGGAGTGAAATTCAAACTGCATCTTTTTGCCAACCTCACCACACAGTCTCAGCTCACTTCATTCCCAACCACTGCCCTCATTCAGGTTTTCCGTGGACCAAGGTCCACCCTCAGACAATACCCCGGCATCAACTTAAATGTGGCTTCCTTAAGGAGGCTTTCCCACCACTAGAGCCCTCCCAGGTCCAGTGAAGCCTCCTCATGACGCCCTATCACAGCATTGCAGGACATTCTTATGCCCTAGGCAATTACACAACTCTGTATATTCTGCAGTTTGGTGTCTTTCTTCTCCTGGTCTACACACTGCAAAGGCCGCACACCATCACTGTATGTACATCGGTTTTGTTGACCATGTCCAGTACAGTGCCCAGCGTAGGGGGCACTCAACAAAGAGTTATTCCCATTCAAACTGTTGTCCCTGTAAAAATACTCAACATAAATATCATATGATACAGCTTATAGGTGGGATCTAAAAAAAATGGTACAAATGAACTTTCTGACAAAACAGAAAAAGAGGCACAGATGTAGAAATCAAAGGGGATGGTGGGGGGAGAGATAAATTGGGAGACTTGGACTGACATATACACACTACTATATATAAAATAGGACCTACTTTATAGCCCAGGGAACTCTATTCAATACTCTGTAATGACTGTATGAGAAAAGAATCGAAAAAGGAATGGACATATATATACATATAACTGACTCACTTAGTGCACAGCAGAAACATTGTAAATCAACTATACTCCAATAAAAATTAAGTTAAAAAATACTTTTCATGACATACTGCTGTCACTGCCAAAGCTCTAAGGAAACAGATGTTCGTCTTAAATCATCACCATCATCCAAGGTGATTACAATGCCAAGGGTCCCTGAACTCGGACAGGGGAAAAAAAATGAGATATCTTCACCCACTTCTTCCATCCAAATACTAACCAGGCCCAACCCTGCTTTGCTTTCAAGATCAGACGAGATCAGGCGCGTTCAGGGTGATGTGGCCGTAGACTCTTCAACCCACTTCTAACAGAAATTTGCATCTCCTGCTAAGAAGTTAGATCACAAAACACATTCTTAGGAGTATCTTTGGCAGGATCACCAACAAAAATCACGGCCATTTTCACATCACATTATAGCTGAAAATCAACTGGCTCATAATCACTTCAGAACAGACCAGACTAGACTAGAATAAAAGTTACTGAATCCACTGTTGGAACTTGTCATTTAATGCATTAATATAAAAAAAAATTACTCTACCACAGGTTTTTTCAGCATTTTGTAACTGAATTTCAATATGAATTGTTTTTCTTTGTAATGCCAAATATTTTATTCTATATGCATTTAAAAACATTTGCCTTGATTCACCTAACTGCCAAAGGAGTCCAGAGGTAAAACAGGAAAGGATGTGATGATAAACAATAAAAACCCTAATCTCTATCATTATCAAAAGACATAAACATCTGATGTACTGAGAAATGCTTCTTTTTTGTTTGGTTTTGGTTTTGGCCACACCACACAGCTTGCAAGATAGTTCCTCAAGCAGAGACTGAACCTCACCCTTGGTAGTGAAAGCATGGAGTCTTAACCACTGAAGTACTGGGGAATTCCCAGGAAATACTTATATTCTGTTTTCAATAAGTTGAACATATATTTACTGGGGAAATGAATAAAACATTTCCAAAAGAAAGACAATTTAAAATTAGCAGAATTATTAAACCAAGAAGTTATTTCTTATGATAAATAAAAATATGTATTTCAATAGTTACAGGATAAAATATCTTTTAAACAGGTGGCACTAGTGGTAAAGAACCTGCCTGTCAATGCAGGAGACATAAGACACGGGTTGAATCTCTCAGTCTGGAAGATCCCCTGGAGGGAGAAATGGCAACCCACTCCAATATTTTTGCCTGGAGAATCCCATGGACAGAGGAGCCTGGAGAGTTATAGTCCATGGAGTCACAAAAAGTCAGACAGGACTGAAGTGACAAAGCACACACACAACTTTTAAAGAAGGAATTCTCAAAGGACATTCATAGGTTTTAATAGTTACTATACAATTCAACATCACTTCATGGGAAATAGATGGGGAAACAGTGGAAACAGTGTCAAACTTTATTTTTTGGGCTCCAAAATCACTGCAGATGCTGATTGCAGCCATGAAATTAAAAGACGCTTACTCCTTGGAAGGAAAGTGATGACCAACCTAGATAGCATATTAAAAAGCAGAGACATTACTTTGCCAACAAAGGTCCGTCTAGTCAAGGCTATGGTTTTTCCCATGGTCATGTATGGATGTGAGAGTTGGACTATGAAGAAAGCTAATCGCCGAAGAATTGATGCTTTTGAACTGTGGTGTTGGAGAACACTCTTGAGAGTCCCTTGGACTGCAAGGAGATCCAACCAGTCCATTCTAAAGGAGATCAATCCTGGGTGTTCATTGGAAGGACTGATGCTAAAGCTGAAACTGCAATACTTTGGCCACCTCATGCGACAAGTTGACTCACTGGAAAAGACTCTGATGCTAGGAGGGACTGGGGGTGGGAGGAGACGGGGACGACAGAGAATGAGATGGCTGGATGGCATCACCGACTCGATGCACATGAGTTTGAGTGAACTCCGGGAGTTGGTGATGGACAGGGAGGCCTGGTGTGCTGTGATTCATGGGGTCGCAAAGAGTCTGACACGCCTGAGCGACTGAACTGAACTGATACAATTCAACTAACAGATATCTTCAACATACTATTTTTGTGATATATAATACTTTGGCCACCTCATGCGAAGAGTTGACTCACTGGAAAAGACTCTGATGCTGGGAGGGATTGGGGCGGGAGAAGAAGGGGACGACAGAGAATGAGATGGCTGGATGGCATCGCCGACTTGATGGACATGAGTTTGGGTGAACTCCGTGAGCTGGTGATGGACAGGGAGGCCTGGCGTGCTGTGATTCATGGGGTCGCAAAGAGTTGAACACGACTGAGTGACTGAACTGAACTAAGCTGAATTGACATATAATATTAGCTTTAAGTGTACAACACAAATAATTGATATATGTATGTACTACAAAATGATTACCACAGTAAGAAAGTCAGTTAACATCCATCACCACACACAGTTACACTTCTTTTTCTTGTGACGAGAAGTTTAAGATTTACTCTCTTACTAGCTTTCAAATATACAGTAGAGTATTGCTAACTGTAGCCTCACTCCACTGTACATTAAACCACCAGAATTTATTTTTGCAGCTTTTAAACACCTTTACCCATCTATCCCTCCCACCACACCCTGCCCCTGTAATCACCAATCTGGTCTCTGTATCTATGAGTTCAGGTGGGGTTTTTTTCTGTTTTTCAGATTCCACATATAAGTGAGATCATGCAACACTTGTTCCCCTTTGTATGATCTATTTCACTCAGAATGATGCCTTCAAGGTTTATCCATGTTGTGACAAGTGGCAGGATTGTGTGTGTGTGTGTGTGCATTTACATCTTCTTTGTGTGTCAGTAAACATTTACTTGTTTCTGTGACTTGGCTATTATCAAAAATAATACAAAGAACATGGGAGTGCAGATACCTCTTGGAGATAGAGATTTCATTTCCTTTGGATATATACCCAGAAGTGGAATTGCTGGAACACACTGTAGCTCTATATTTAATTTTTTGAGGACCCTCCATACTGTTTTCCATAGTGGCTATACCAATTTGCATTCCCACCAATAGTACAGAAGGGCTCCCTTTGCTCCACATTATTGCCAACACTTATTTGGGTTTTTTTGATAATAGTCATTCCAACATGTGTGAGATGATATCTCATTGTGGTTCTGATTTGCATTTCCCTGATAATTAGTGATGTTAGCACCTTTTTTTTTAAACATATTCTTGATAATGATGAAACTTTTCCAGATTTTTTCCAGAAAGACTCATTTTTGAGTCACTAAGCCCCTGGGGTTTGCAAAGCACAGATACTAGGCAGGTAGGATTACAAAGGCTTCCCTGATAGCTCAGTTGGTAAAGAATCTATCTGCAATGCAAGAGACCCTGGTTCGATTCCTGGATTGGGAAGATCCACTGGAGAAGGGATAGGCTACATTCTCCAGTATTCTTGGGCTTCCCTTGTGGCTCAGCTGGTAAAGAATCTGCTTGCAACAGGACCATGGGATCGCAGTGTCAGACACAACTGAGCGACTTTTCACTTTCACTTTTCAGGATTACAAAACGTACCACATTCTAATTGCTACCAGGAGCTTCCATAGTAACAACTGAGGTTTACCCCATCTTGCTTCTGGAACAGCTCTGTGAGAATAGGCACATACCCTCCAGGAGAAGTAAAGAGTAATCATTAACACCCTTGCTGTGAGTTCCTTTAATCAGCCAACCATTAATACCCACAACACTCCAATAAAAAAGGAGCTCCAGGAGATGCCAAGCCTAGATGGAGTTAGAAGGCCAGGGAACAACATTTAGGGGCTGGATCAGAGAGAAAAAGTTCAGAGAAGGTACAAACATCCAATTTTGCACAAACTTTGATGGAAGCAAGCAGGTCTCTGCCACATTGTAAAAACTTCTCTGGAAGACTTAATACCACAGCTTTTCTTTCGCATAAACCAAAAGGAAAATAACAGGAAAGAACTGGTGCTCGCACCTCTGCTCTCCTCCCCCTCCTCTTGTTTCCCCCCTCTCTCACCCTATCTCTGTTTGTGCTAAAACTGAAGACTTCAAGCCCAAGATCTGCCTGTTTTAATCCACAGGTGTATGTCACATCTCTTTCAGGAAATTAACAAAACCCCTGAGCTTCCCTAGTGGCTCAGACAGTAAAAGAATCCACCTGCAATGCAGGAGACCTAGGTTCAATCCCTGGGTCAGGAAGATCCCCTGGAAAGGGAATGGCAACCCACTCCAGTATTCTTGTTTGGAAAATCCCATGGACAAAGGAGCCTGGCGGGCTACAGTCCATGGGGCTGCAAGGAGTCAGACACAACTGAGCGACTAACACACACAACACAGTAAATATAAACTTAGAATCCTTCAAGAAGTCCACAGACCCCACCCTTAAACATATGAATATTTCCTGGAAAGCTGTCTCTTTTCAGATACAAATCCATAGACAACCACCAAGAACAGAACGAGATTTGAAGGAAAGTGAGCAAGACATTTTTCTGTGGTCCAGGCAGCCCTGAAAAGCGGAAAGAACACTGTATCTGGGGCTATTGTGTAACCCAGGGAAAGTCATTTCCCGGGTCCTTGAATAATTTCAACAATCATCAGGCAACAGATGTGGACTAGATGGCCCCTTAAAGCATCTTCCTGCTCTGACATTCTGTGGAGGTCCATGTTTTCACAACAGCCATTCACAGTTATTAAGTGAAGAAAGAGCTGAAGGAGGCTGTTTAACTCTAAAAAACGGTTTCTAAGTCCAGAAATGCTGGAAAGAATCCACTCTGGCTGGAAGGTCTGCAGGCTCACTGTTCATTTAAAACGTTCCGTTCCTCACATTTGTATTCCATTACAACCACAACTTGTGAAATGTCTAACAGAAAAACTTCCCACCATCACTGGCAATATGGAAAGTTCATGGTGGTAATGTGAGGAGAAGCCTGTCTCAAAATAATCTGGATCTTTGCAGTTCACACGCACAATAAAGGATTTCAAAAGCCACAAAGCTTGCCAAGCCTGGCAGACGGTATAGAAAATGGTAGAATAACCATTCCTAACTTTGGCAAGAAATTGCGTGCTGAAAAAAGACAGCTACTAAAAAAATTTAGGGGACCATACTACTTCCAGGATTGCCAAAAAGTAATACTGTGCCACATTTCCTATCCTGTCAATGATTTTTTTCAACAAAATGATTTCTGAAGTAAATATCTCATTACATGTTTCTCCATTTTACCAAGGTAATAAATGCACATAGTTTTTTAAATCAAATAGGACGGCAACAAAATGCAGTAGTCCTGCTTCAGTTTTACTTCCATGAGGCTGCCCCCTTTCATCTGTTATCTATTTATTCTGACATTCATTTATGGATTTCTAAACACTGTGCTTGGGACTTCCCTGGTGGTCCAACCGCTAAGACTCCAGACTCCCAATCAGGGGGCCCGGGTTCAATCCCTGATCAGGGAACTAGATCCCACAAGCCACAATTAAAAAGATCCCGCATGCCGCAAATAAGACCCGACGCAGCCAAATGAATAAATCAATATTAAATTAAAAATTAATAATGTTGAAGAGGTACGATCCAGATAAAAAATTAAATAAAACATTCATTTAAAAAAATACTATGCTTACACTACTATTTTCTGACTGTCAGACATTATTTATAGAGTTTCCATATAACTTACATTCACTCTCCCAATTTCTAATGTCATACTTATAATTTCCAAGATCTCTTATTCTCTGAATTTGATTTTTATAGCATTTTCTTGTTTCAAAGATGCAATTATTTTCCCACATCTCTGATATATATAATATCAGGTATCATTTTTCTCTGTTTCCCCTAAATTCCTTTTTCCTGTTGTTCGGGTATGGCTGTAATGACAGAGGCTGCCCTCCAACACCTGACTTCTGGCATCCTCTCACATTTCAAAACAAGGCAGTCAACCGCTCAAGTTCTATGAGCTTGGGTGTCACCTGCTAATTCTGGGCTCAAAGTAGGTCATCCAATTTCATGCTGTGACTTCACTATACTCCAAAGGCTTCCTTACTGGCTCAAATGGTAAAGAATCTGTCTGCAATGCAGGAGACCCAGGTTCAATCCCTGGATAGGGAAGATCCCCTGGAGAAGGGAATGGCAACCCACTCTAGTATTCTTGCCTGGAGAATTCCATGGACAGAGGAGCCTGGCTGGCTACAGTCCATGGGGTCGCAAAGAGCTGGACGCTACTGAGTGATTAATACTTTCACACTTTCATACTACACTCCCAACAAAAGCATTCTCTGATTTGGGCTGGGATAGCTTCAAGAATTCTGATGTCCCTTCATTTTCCTGACGTCAAACCGGAACCTCACCATCCTCCGTGAAATGTATAAATCTCTGTTCTCCTGTGCGGGAGGGGATGAAGGGGGAAAGACCTGAGAGACAAAGTACACTGGTTACCGTTTTTAGCCCCAAACTCCATCCACGTTCCCTGACCCAACCTCAGACAGTAATGGTGAGTCTAAGTCAGGCGCCTGCCAAGTCGAGCAAGTGCATTAGGCCAACTTTGACTGCCAACACCCTGCCCTGGTCCCCTGGGCAGTCCCCACCATTCTACCATCATTTTCCTCAACCACACACAGCTACCTTCTCTCCACTTTCCTTTGGCCACTTAAGCTTATTCCTTTTGGGGATTTTGCTAACTCTAGTACTGTGACAGCAACAGCAAAAATAGGCAATACGGACTCTTTCACTTTTAACTACAAGTTCTGCTTTCTTCAGTTTATCCTTAGGAAGGCTACATACCCAGAGCTGGGCATTAGTGGCATTCGTTGCACATGGCAGTAGGAGGCAAGTAAGACCTGGTTCTCGCAGCCTCAAATTCTAAAAGACAATCTTGATGAATATTTTAAGGTCGAACCAGACTTTGTACAGTAACACCTGTCACATCAGATGCAACTGTCCTTTACTCATTCTTTCCATGACTGGGCCCAGTTTAAAACTGGAATTCAGTATTCACAATACAACACAGTGACTTCATATACAATGAAATTTAACAGTTATAGGAGAAGAAGGGGGTGACAGAGGATGAGATGGTTGGATGGCATTACCAACTCTATGGACACGAGTCTCAGTAAACTCTGGGAGATGGTGCAGGACAGGAAACCCTGGTGTGCTACAGTCCATGGGGTCACAAAGAGTCAGACATGACTTAGCAACGGAACGACAACAAACAGTTATAGTATAAAATTACATCTCTTTCTTTTATCTTCAAATATGAAAATTTACGCTTAGTAATTCAATACAGCCAAATTATAGCTGCTATTTGGGGACCCCAATGCAGGCTGACTGGTATGTACTGAAAATACTAAATTGCTTTAACAAAAATTAAATAAATTCAAATGAATTTTATGCCTGAAAAATGTATGCCAAAATAAACACAGAAATTCAAAGCCCATATTTACTAAATAAAAAGTTCTACAACCGTATCAAGTATATTATTAATACTGAAAGAAAAAACACCCAATGTAAGATGTCCTATAACCCAGATGCTAACTGTCTCAAAGAACTGACTGTAAGCTTTAAAACACAGAAAGCATTTCCCATAATTTCTCAATACTTTACTTTTGGACTAGAAAGAACTTCACAGCTGGATGTCAATATTCCCCCATAAAATCCAACAAAAAGAAAGAAGAAACTTTTCAAGCTAAGAAAGTAAAGATTTTCAGCATATTGATAAAATTGCAAACCTTTGCCTGAAACACTTCATTTGGAAGCCAGTCTGATTAAGCCACTGAAAGTCATGGAAGCTCGCAGAAAATATTTTACCAATATTGTAATATATCTTTAATGTATCACAAAAAGATACTGAGTGATGACAGAAAACAGGAAATGTAATAATAGGTTCTTTCCTTTATTCCTTTTAAATCTTTATGTGTTTCTGAGATAGATGAAGTTAAAAACTAAGGTAATTACTATTAAGTGACTTCAAACTTGAAAGCAAAACATGTATTAATATTGTGCTCCACAGATTCTGACCCTGGAATATTTAATAACTCTAACATTCAAAACAGAGGATCTCAAAAATATATTCCTTTGTTCTTTTCTATCATATCATTAGAGTGGGAGGATCATTTTGCTCTCATTCAAACAATAACAGTTATATCAATTGTAATAATTACTCTTGAGAAGAGGAGTAAAGATGAATATACTAAAATATTTACAAATACTATTTCTAGTATTTAATCTTAAATTTGCCTGGTGGTCATGACAATTTAATGGCCTACTGAAGTAAGTATAATTGATCCAATCTCACCAAATTTAAGAATTATTAAGAATTACCTTCTTTGTGTCTTCGCTACATAAATGTGGAAATTAGTCCTTGAGTTCCTAGGCAAGCCAAAATTGTGCCACTCTCTACATCTAAACAGAATTCACCTTCTAAAAAATCAAAATCAAACACTCCCTACATTTTCCTAAAACCTAAGGTATTCTACATATTAATCCATTATACGAGTATCCAATCCCTAAATGTCAAGCATCATTCTAGGGAGTGACATAAAATGGTCCATGAAATCCTTTTTCTTTTTCTCTAACACTCAGCAGACCGAAATATCAGTCTCACCTAATGGATCTCTGTGTGGGAAACATTTCTGAGTTTTGTTAATTTCCAATACCTAATAAGGAAAGATAGAAGCCCTACATGATGAGTCACAACAACGTTTCTGGTGGCTGAAATAAACTCCTGGCCCACAAAGTTATCTGCAGGTTACTGTGAAAGGCCACTCACAGACTTTTGGGGATTGGTTGATACAGGTTTCCAGATGAGAGACAGTAAATTCCATGGACACACTTGCTGGGTGCTCACTAATGCAGGACACAGTTCAGGAAGTCACAAAGATGTTGGCCACAGAAACATCCAGACAATTAAACTCTCTATTTAAACAGAGATAGCCAAATCCCAAACAAAGGCCCATTTTGTTCCATGCCACAGAACCAGGTTCCATTTTTTAAATTACGGTCGACTGCTGAGCAAGGCGAGGGTTGATCCAAGTATAATTTTTATAGCTGCCCTGCCATGTCCATGGTTCCTCCTTAGGTAGGGATTCAATCAGCCACACAGTCAGGTAGCACTGTAGTATTTACTACTGAAAATACCCATGTATATAAGTGGCCCCACTCGCACAGTTCAAACTAGCATTGTCCAAAGGTCAAACATATATCATTTTTAGATTTTCTTGTAATAACTTTGGACGGACTTACAATGATTATTATTTGCTTGGAGTTAAATACTAAAGCACTGAGAAGTACTACAGGGTAGCTATATGGACTGTGGCACAGCTACTTGGATTTAAATTCCAGTTAGACCACACACTACCTATGCAACATTGGGTAAGTTACTTAACCACTCTATTCCTTGATTTTGTCACTGTAAAATGGGAATACCGAAAGTGCCACTTTCATAGTGCTATTGTGAGAAATAAATAAATTCATACATGTGTGTGTCCATGTGTATATACACATACATGGATGTTTGAGTCAAAAAGTAATATTAAAACGGTTGAAGAGTGGCTGGCATAGGAAGCATGCAAAAACCATTAAGCTACTCTCCTTGTTACTGCAATGCTTCTTATACAACAAACGTTTTTACATGGCATTTCAGATTAAAGTTAAGCAACCACTAAACATGCGCAAATGTATTTAATATGATGAGGTAGACATTATTTAAAATTATCAGCTGATTCCAAACATCTGTGCCCATACAGCTGTTCGTACACAGCAATCTCATGTGAGTGCTTTCAACCAGCACCTTCTCCTACTCTTCCCCATCAGCAGAAAAAGGCCATAAGAGAATATGGTAAATAAAGCTGGAGTACCATCTATCTTGGAGTTGAGAAAGTACTGAACAGATTCTAAAAAGCTGACTCCAGTGAATGTTCCCAGTATTAAATGAGGCTTACGTGAGTCCAGCATCAACCTGAATGCTAATATTTCACACCCAAACTGAAAGGAAGGGCTGACAAACACAGTGATAACGCTAATTGTTTTGATGAATGTTTTTACACTTATTTGTTTTGATTAATGTTCTTCTCTCAGTAATCCTACCTATGAGAAACTGTCCTTTGCTACAGGACTCACCCTCTCATCTTCCTTAATACACTTCCTCACTCTCTTGCTCTCACATTGCAAAACCCAACCAGAATGTCCCACTGTGTGAACATCAGGCACGTGCCAACCAACATAGTGGCCAGAAACATGGGTCAGAGTCCATTTGGCCAGACCTGGGAAACCTGGATCAACAGAGGTGCCCCCGGTCTCACTCCACAGCCTACCAAAAGTCAACAGCAAGGATGCAGAGGGGAAGGGAGGGTGGGAATAAAGGCAGAAAATAACAATAATAACAACAACAGCAAAAGCAAGAGCCTCCAAGAGAATTCACCACTCTTAACTCATTTAATCCTCACAGCAACTCTCCAGATTCACTAAGATTTAGTAGAATCATTCTTTTCCTTCTACTTAATCTCCAGATTTAACATTTTTAAATTTTTCTTTAAATAAAGTGGAAGTGTTAGTCGTGTCCAACTCTGCGACACGATGAACTATATAGCCCGCCAGGCTCCTCTGTCCATGGGATTCTCCAGGCAAGAATACTGGAGTGGGTTGCCATTTCCTTCTCCAGGGGATCTTCCAGACCCAGGGATCGAACAGTGCAGAAGACCTATGGCTCTTTACCATCTGAGCCATCAGGGAAGTTTCTTTAAATAACTTGGGACCAAAAATCAAAGACAGAAACAATGTCTCAAATAAATCTCATGATATATAAAATCCTACAGGAAAACCTACCAGGCTCCCTTATTTACAGGAATGATGACATGAAAACAAGAAGCAGGATACAAGTGATCCAAGTTACTCTTAAGGAACAATCACCTAAATCTCTAGGACCAAGTGAGTGTCTCATAAAATAAACAACTGAGAGCATTTTATCAAGAAATCCTTAAGTGTCAAGGTCTACGGCAAAGGGAACATGTAAGTGCAAAAACTGTGGTACACCCAGAACAAGCACTCCCAAGGAAAAGACCTTATGGATAGGAACACCTTGGGCCATGACATCATATGGTGAAAGACATGTGGCTTCATTTAGAAAATTATAAAAGAACAATGGGGGAGGGGAATCTAATTAGATATTGCACAAATTCACTTTATTTCAAAAAGATACCAAGCAAGTCTGTCTTTTTACTATTTTTTGCAATAGAGATGATACAGGAATTAAATGAGCTAACCATGTATTTCTTGTATCTTCTAAAGAAACCTACAGGTGTGAGAAAGAAGGAATATCCTGAAGGAAGATAATTCCTCTAAGAACTGGGAGTGGCAAAGAAGTCCAGAGCATGGCATCATTAGCAGAGCTGTTGTGTGGCGTTATAACAGTTGCCAAGTGTTTTCAGTATATATTACAGAGCAATAAAATCCTAACAGCAGAATGCCTAAGCCAAAAATGAAACTCAGAAAAAAACAGGTAATAGGTCAAAAAATGGTAAAACATAAGGATTTGAGGTTTGTTTAAAAAAAAAAAAAATTTAATTCCCATCTGGAAGCTATTTCCAGGAAAGGAAAGGAAGAAAGACCAAAACCCAGAAAGAAAGCTTATGCCTAAGAATTACTGACTGTGAGAGCAGAAATGTACACACAACTGTGGGGAAAAGTTCCACACCACACAATCAAATATCAAAGGGTTTCTTGACAGGGAAGTCTGAGGACCACATTTTTTTAAAAAAATATCATTTATGAAAAGAAAGGCAAGAGTAGATGTAATCCTCATATTACAATAATTTGATATCTGACCAAGGTAACAGGATCTTTTAAATGTGTTGCTGATTTGAGGCAAAACACCAGAGAACTTCTTCCCATATCTATTATTTTAAATGACTTTACAAATCTGTACCAGGTTTACAATAAAGGATGCCACAAGTCAGAGTCAGAGTCTATTTAGTCCAGATATCATGTAGAGCTGGGGACGCAGCTTTCTGCACATCATTCACTGTCCCATTGCAAGGCACCAGGGAAAAGGTTTGGGGGGCTCAAGGCCATGAAAACAACTGTTTCACATTAGTAAACGTCTTTTTGAAAATTTATGTATAATGCCAGTCTTCTAACTAACCATTTTCCTCTTTGCATTGCCTAACAGACATTCTGAAACAAACCTGCATTCAACGTTTAATAATAGCACAGGGCATTTTACGCAAATAGAATGTCTGTGTTCCAACTCCTCTTGGCCTTATCTTATAAACTGACTCATTTCTTCTTCTCTGTGCTTTCATTGATTTTTTTCCCCAAAATTCTACTTTTTATGTGACTTTCTGTAGTAATCTGCATTAAGATGGGGGGTAAGGGCTTCTATGGTGGCTCAGGCGGTAAAGAATCTGTCTGTAAGGCGGGAGACCCAGGTTCTATCCCTGGGTCAGGAAGATCCCCTGGAGAAGGGAAATGCAACCCACTCCAGTATTCTTGCCTGGAGAACTGCAAGAACAGAGAAGCCAGGAAGGCTACAGTCCATGGGGTCACAAAGAGTCGGATACGACTGAGCAACAAACACACATGCATCTTTTAAATATTACAAAAACTTACTGCAAGATCCAACTAATAACTCAAATGTATCCTGGTCTACAAAACAGAAATGATTATATCTTTTCCACAGAATTAGTTTAGGGAGTAAATGAAATAATGCATGTGGAAGGTCCCAGTACATAAGCTGACCTCTCTACCTCCTTCTCTTTTAAAAAATACTTTCTCAACCTAAAATTAATTTTCCTCATGTTCTTTCATTTAGCAAGCAATCAATTCATTCACACATTGCTAGCTTTTATGGTATAACTAACCGGTTACAATTCTAAAAGGTTAATGTATATCCAGACACTTCCCATTAAAAAAATTGACTTTGGCTAAGACTCCTGAACCCATCTATTACATGAAGTAAAAGTTTAACAAACTACACTGAATTTTAAATAAGGGTCATATAAATGAAGACATTGTAACAAAGGGATTGATATACTAACATATTCACCCAGACCTTCTGATTTCCTATATTTTCTTTTAACATGACTGCATTCCCCCACTCAGCGGCACACCAATGAGCCCACTATAACCCAAACTCAGGAGTGAGAGCTGTGAGATCAGTCAGATCCAACAAGTGACAATTTCGCCAAATACTGGAGAAATAATATCTTCAACAATATCAGTTTATCCATTTTTAAATACAATAATGAAAGAGCTGTTGCTGTTCGGTCGCTCAGTCGTGTCCGACTCTTTGCGACCCCGTGGACTGCAGCACATCAGGCTTCCCTGTCCCTCACCATCTCTTGGGGTTTGCTCCAACTCATGTCTATCGACTTGGTGATGTCATCCAACCATCTCATCCTCTGTCGTCCCCTTCTCCTCCTGCCTTCAATCTTTCCCAGCATCAGGGTCTTTTCCAATGAGTCAGCTCTTCATTCACATCAGGTGGCCAAAGTTTTGGAGTTCAGCCTCAGCATCAGTCCTTCCAGTGAACATTCAGGACTGATTTCCTTTAGGACTGTCTGGTTTGATCTCCTTACAGTACCAGAGGCAGCAGAGAGTGAAACACTGGGGGACACTGAAATTGCAAAGCGGCATCTTCCACCTAAGAGCAGGGAGTGGGCAGAAAATAGCCCCGACCAGGATACCAGGGCGCCAGGAGACACAGACCCTTGAGATGGGCTTCAACAGCCCCCAGAGCCACGGCACTCTCATCTGTCACCTGGTAGTCACATCTACACCTTGTGCGTTAGTTCTCAGGCGTGCCTGACTCTTTGCAACTCCATGGACTGTAGCCCACCAGGCTGCTCTGCCCAAGGAATTCTCCAGGCAAGAATACTGGAGTGGGTTGTCATTTCCTTTCTTCCCAATTCAGGGACCGAACCCAGGTCTCCTGCGTTGCAGGCAGATTCTTTACCGTCTGAGCTACCAGGGAAGCCCCACCTACTCCCCAGTTCATCATAAAATAATTCCTAGGATTCTAACAAGGATACAGTGCTTTTCAGGCAGATTTCTACTAATGCCAAGCTGCCACATTCGAATGTGAAGTCTGTAAACAGCGTGAAGGCACCAGGTGAGGGGGCAGAGGGGCCGAAACCAGCCAGAACAATGACTCCAAGGAGAAGGAACACCTTTTTCTTTGCACAAAGGCACAGTCCACTAAGTGCGGCCATCAGACTGCGTCTCTCCAGAGGAGGTCGTGTTTGTCCGATACCCACCTAGAAGGGATGCTCTAGCCTAATATTCATTAAGACAAAACATTGCCAAGCAGCAGCCCTAACAGATCCACTGGACTCACCAGGTCTCCGATCCCTCTTTCAGGAGCACCCATGGCAACCGCTATGAAACAGTAACCAGCGCCCAGAGCTGGCCCTGACCACACAGTGTCAGAACCTCAGTCAATTTCCCCTTCTCTGACCTCTCCTATCACACCAAACACCTGAACCTTCCCTTCTCTGCCCTGCATTTTACCCATGTCCTGCCCGCACTCCCAACAGCCCTGGAAGAGGACGCTGACCCACTGCCCCTACCAGGCCTGGAGGAGGAGCTGCTGGAAGGACGATCACTACAGACGAGCCCAGTGCTGGACCCTGCTCCCGCTCTGCAGGTGAACCGAGAGGGCTTTTATCAAGAAACAACGATATAAAGGATGATTACCTCCAATGGTACTGTTAATGCTCTCATGTCTTTCTGTACCATTCAATGTGACATAGGATTCTGTGGGCTAGTTTAGAGTTTCAAACAAGCAAATCAGAAATTTTTACAGCACAGTAAGTGCCTCAGCCAGGGGTGCTGCGCCCCTCTTGATCTCAAGCAAGTCACTCAGCCTCACAAAACTTCAGTTTCCCTATCTATAAAAAAAAAAGAAAAGAGATGGAGAAAAAGGGAGGTGAGAGAGGAAGAAAAAGAGAGAGAAGGAAAAAAGAGAACGAAAGACAATAAAATATCTTCTTCCTCCCAGATCTGTTGTGACTGCTACAAAAACTCAATACACAGGACTGTCTGGTCACTGAGAAAAACGGTGACCATCACAGGCACACAATTCCTAATATATGATGCCAGCATCCAAAAAGCTCTGAAAACCAAAGGTTTTCTCATAGCCCACTTGACAGCAAAACATGACCTGAACTGACCTGAGGCTATTTATAACCTTGTTTTCTTCTATTTGCGTGAAAATTCATACATTTTAATGCAGAAATATTCCTCTGTTTAATTACGGAATGCTGTCTCAAACTCCCCCCGAGACAGTTCATCATATACGGCAGCAGTCCTCAACCTTTTTGGCACCAAGGACGGGTTTCATGGAAGACAATTTTTCCACGGACTGGGAAGGAGGGAGATGGTTTCAGAATGAATCAAGAATGTTCCATTTATTCTGCACTTTATTTCTAATCTAATGCCACCCTGTTCTGACAGGAGGTACCGGTCTGTGGCCTGGAGGTTGGGGAACCCTGATATAGAGCATGTGTACCATAACCTCTCTGAAACCAAAAAAAAAACCATACAATTGGTTCCAAGGGTTTTGGATACGCAATTGACGGTGTATCATAACTCATCTCTCAACTGAAGGAGGTAGTGGTTTGCTGAATCAACCCAAGGGCAATCTCACAGGTTGGATTTCAACTTTGTTTCCCATCAGGGAGTTGTCAGGCTGTCAGCCCTGGGACAGGTTGGAATTGGGGTCCTGGCTCTAAACAGGCCAGGCCACAGGGTCAGAGAAGGGAAAGCTGAAGGCTGAGCAGAGAGCGGACGAGGAACCCAAGCCCGCTGCAGTACCTCACTTGCTCTTAGAGGACACATGCTGTCAAGCACTTCTTATTATAACTTGTTTAGTCACTTTTTTTTCCTAAATTTTCAAAGTGAATCTAGTTTTCATTCCCAGCACTGGCTCCCACAAGTCTGGGCAAACTGCCATTGAATCACAAGGGCCACTCAAAGGGACTTTTTTTAAGCTGTTGACAACATTAAGCTAAATAAGTGAATATTCTCCAGCCTCTTCCACTGGTGTTCTTCCCCACCTCACCGTCCATTAAAATGACACTCCATTCATTCCAAAGATACTCACTCCTAGTGGATTAAATATATAAATGTATACTATAAATGATAAATATAAGTAAAATGTAGCATAGACAGGGAAAGTAGAAATATTTAAGAACTAAATCAAGTTAATGTTTCCCTTTATAACACAACCTCTGACCTAGAGGAGTGCTGCCTTCAACACTGCCCTTTTGAGGGGCTCTAGTCTGTCTTCTACCAGCCTCATCCCTCCCCATGGGATGGAGAAAATACAGAGCCAAGGGGACATATGCACCCAGAGTCCATGTGACCTCTTCTGCCCAAACAAGACCTGAGCTCACTTTCCAAGGGTGAGCCACAATACTCAGTGTTTGCAAGTGAGATATGAAGAGAGACTGTGGAGGTTTGGCCAGGTGACCACCAACTTGTGCACATGGCCCTTCCCAGTGCACAATGGAGCAGACACGGGAAAACCAGGGAAAAGGCTAGTTCTCTCGGCTGCCATGTTCTGACACAGAGCTCCTCTACTTAGGAGGTTCCGTTCCGTTCCATTCCGTTCAGTCACTCAGTCATGTCCGATTCTTTGCGACCCCGTGGACTGTAGCCTACAAGGCTTCTCCGTCCATGGGATTCGCCAGGCAAGAATACCAGAGTGGGTTACCGTTTCCTTTCCAGGGGATCTTCCCAACCCAGGGATCCAACCCAGGTCTCCCGCATTGGAGGCAGACGCTTTAACCTCTGAGCCACCAGGGAAGCCGGTAGAGAACTCTAAATTCAAACCTAGCCCACCAAGCTGTTATAACAGTATACCTGGCATTGTTATAAAAGTATACGTGGCATTATCCATTCTTCCCTTCTTCTTTTTGGTATCAGACACCCAGCCCTCTCCTGTTCTCCTGCAATTTTTGGCTCAGCACATGGCCACCCACCACAAATCACACTTTCCAACCTCCCCTGCCCCTGGATGAGACCATGTGACCAAGCTGCAGCCAACAGGACAACAAAAGGAAACCTGGATGCAGTCTCTGGGTCGTACCTTTCAAAAAAGGACATTGCTTATTTTTCACTCCTCTCTCCCCTTTCCTTGGACTAGAACTTGGACACAGTGTTGAGGGGCAGTCGCAAACAAGATGAGACAACACTGCAGAATGATGGAATAAGAAAGAAGGAACCAGGATGCCTAAGAGACGTATGGGGCAGAGCCACCCAGGCACCCAGCAACTCTGAACTGTAAGATGAGAGGGAAGAAAACTTTGCTCGTTTGAGCCACTGCATTGGGGTTTCTTTGGTCTAGGCTCTTTCTAAGTAAACATTTGCAAATGATCTAAATAAATCGGTTATAAATTTGATACTTGTGGATACACTAACGCATTGAATATGTCAACTATAGTGACCCTAGACAAAAGACAACAGCACCAAGCCTTAGCAAGAAAAATAAAATGCAGACAGGGAGGAGGGATTTTTGTATGCATACAGAGCTTTTGTTTTCTTTCCTCAAAATTCCTACCAGAAAAATGGATCAAATATATAGCTAAACATACAAGCAAAAATAAAAAGCTCCAATAAGAATTAAGCATAGCACCAAAAGGTCTATAGCATGACCTGAAAATGCTCAGTCTATCCTAGAATGCTCTTACTGAATATAAAAAGGCAAAATTCTGGATATACTTAAAAAATAAAAACACAAATTTTGCTCATGCGATATGACTGAAGTTATTGTTACATGCTTGTTTAGAAAGACAGGAAAGAATACAGCCACAAGTATAATAAGTTCTTATATGACAGTAATTGCTAAATTTATTGAGTGCGTCTGTGTACCAAAGTACTTTTACATATATTAATTTAATTTTTGCAATAACATTAGGAAGGAGGTACTATTACTATGCCCATTTTATAGATAAGGAAACTGAGCTAAGCAATCTGTCCAAGCTGACACAGCTAATGGGTGGTCATGTTCAGAAGATACGGTTTTGAATCAATCCCTATAGTATTGCTGCAAAAGATTATTGATAAAACTTTTAAGTACTGCAGGATTTTCATATTCTACTTTTCAAACACTGTATGAAATAATAATATGCTATACTTGATTCCTAATCCAATTGAGACATTAAATGTTTAGCCCAAATGCTATCATATAATCCTTTGTATAATCCCAACAATATTGCCTATAAGAATCCAGGGATAGAGAATATTTGGGACAGTCACAAGATCAATGCAGACAAAACTGAAGTTCTAGCAATGAGGAAGATGGTAAGAGAACTCACTGCTTCCCTAGCACAGCTTAGATAATGCTGTTGATGATGTTTAATCGCTAAGGCATGTAGTGATGCCATGGACTATATAGCCCGCCAGGCTCCTCTGTCCATGGGATTTCCCAGGCAACAATATTGGAGTGGGTTGCCAATCCCTTCTCCAGGGGATCTTCCTGACTCAGGGATCGAACCCTAGTCTCCTGCATAGGCAGCCATGAGCCACCAGGGAAACCCAATTCATTTATTAGAACAACTGGTTCTCTGGAGCTTCTAAAGCAATCTGTGTAAGATCATCTAGCCCACAAACAAACTGGATTAGAGCTGATTCTTACCCTACAAATAAATCAATTAACTATGCAAAGAAACTAGTTAATTAAAGGTCACATACCTGGTTATTTGAAGAACAAAACTAGACCCTTACTTCCTCTCTGAGACTAAGGTAAGCTCTTTCTTTTTAATAAGAGTGTCCAGATTTTCTAGAATTTATCAACTAAAGCAGTGATTTTAAAACTATAAAAGGACCCTCAGGGGCCTGAGGTGGGCTTCCCACCACTCCCATCCCCCAAAGCTACCTGTCAGCTTGCATTAAAGAGAATAGCAATGCATCGTCACAGTCCTAAAACAGGCCTCTAGCTAAGATTTGTTTTCAGAAAGACTTCCAAGAAAAAAGAAAAGAAAAGAAAGAAGGGAGGGAGGAAAGTTTACACAGTTAACAAAGTATGAGCATCCTTACTTTCAGGAACCCTATACCTGGATCCTTTTGGAGTGAAGAAAGTTTCCTACTGCCAAAATTCATCTCATAGAAAAATTTTCACGATCATTTAATGGGCATTTTTGTGCCAAATAAAAAGTTAATGTACTCTCAGAATAAACGACAGTCTTGGAAAAGAAAAGGCAGCTGACAACCTTACACTAACAAGTATGTACATTACATTGGCCTTAGTCTTCTCATTTCATGTCTGAGTGCTGAAAACATAAAGCTGTCTGCCAACCAGTAATTGGGAAACAGTCATGGGCTAACATGGAGCTACTCGATCACTACAATAAAGATATAATAAAGATTAAACTGATATTTATCTCAGGTATTACACGTTTATTGAAAGCAACAGAAAACCTTTATTTATTGAACACAAGGGCTTCCCTGGTGGCTCAGTGGTAAAGAATCTGCCTGCAATGCAGGAGATGCAGCTTTGATCCCTGGGTCGGGAAGATCCCCTGGAGTAGGAAATGGCAAACCACTCCAGTATTCTTGCCTGGGAAATCCCACGGACAGAGAAACCTAGTGGGCTACAGTCCATAGTGTTGCAGAGTCAGACATGACCGAGTGACTGAGCACACACGCACAGTGAACACATACTATGTGTCTAGGTACTGCTCTGCTGCCGCTGCTGCTGCTAAATCGCTTCAGTCATGTCCGATTCTGTGCGACTCTACAGACGGCAGCCCACCAGGTTCCCCCGTTCCTGGGATTCTCCAGGCAAGAACGCTGGAGTGAGTTGCCATTTCCTTCTCCAATGCATGAAAGTGAAAAGTGGAAGTGAAGTCGCTCTGTCGTGTCTGACTCTAAGCGACCCCATGAACTGCAGCCTACCAGGTTCCTCCACCCATGGGATTTTCCAGGCAACAGTACTGGAGTGGGGTGCCATTGCCTTCTCTGCAGGTACTGTTCTAGATACTAGCAATTGAACTCAGGCAAAATACCTACCCTCATGGAGTTTACATTCTAGTGGAAAGAGACACATGTCAGCACACCACACAAGTAAACTGGAGACTGTTAGTGGGAGTGAAGTGTCATGGGAAAAAATTAAGCCAGGTAAAGTGGGTGGAGAGTGCTTCAGAAAGGAGGGTTTACAGTTCTAATCAGATAGTAACACAAGTCACGCAGAAGAGGGAAGAGTATTCCAGGCAGGGCCCCCAGGGCAAACGTCCTGAACTGGGAGGGCACTGGCTGTGTACAAGGAGCAAGAGGTCAAGGGGAGATAAAGCCAGATCACCCAGGGCCTGTGGGTCACTGCCAGGTCTTTGACTTTTTCAATAAGTCAAATGGGAAGTAGCTGCAGAACTGCGAATGCAGAATGCCATAATCCTGTTTTTATGCCTTTAACAGAAGTTTAAAACTTCTGCTTTTAACAGGCTCACTCTGCTGCTGGTTCAGACCAGCCTCAGTGGGACAAGGAGGGAAGCAGGGAGACCATGGTGGGGGCAGGGAGGCTGCAGAAATTCAGGCATGTGTCACATGGCCTCGCTCACACCGGTGGCAGTGGCGATGCCAACACTGGACTAGGATTCTGTAGGAAGAGTATCAGGAAAATAGAGCCAACAGGATTTCCTGATGGACTGGATGTGGTTACAAGAGAAAGAAGGGACCATGGAGATGACTCCAGAATCTTCAACCTTCAACCTGAGCAACTGGAAAAATCAGATTGCCTTTAGGAGAGATGGGCAAAACTGTGGAATCAGGTCTGGCTTGGGGGGAGATGAGGAGTTCAGATTTGGGCATGTAAGTGCAGATGCCAAGCAGGCATCTGTTAATGTAAGTATGCAGCTCAGGGGAAGATGTCGGGGCCAGAGATAGAAATGTGAGTCCAGTGTTCAGATGGCATTTAAAACAAGACTGAAGAATGACAGAGGGAGTGAATGGTAATAACGAAGAGGTCCAAGGATACCGTGGATCCTCCAATGTGAGAAAGAAGAATCAGCAAAGGAAAAGGAGAGGGAAACCGGGAAGAGTGTGGTGCATCCTGGAAGACAAGTGAAGGAAGTGCTTCATGGAGGAACTGTGTCGACACTGCTGAGAGATGGAGCAAAATGAGGACTGGAAACTGACTGCCAGATTTAGCAGTGGGGAAGTCTCTAGTAACTGTGCAAGTGCATTTTCAGGTGCATGGTAGAAGCTACGCACTTACGTGCCATTAAAGTGGTTTAGGAAAGAATGAAAGGAGGGGACTTGCGACTGCGTATAGAAACCTCTTAAGAGGAAGTCTTTTTTTAAAAGGGAACAAAGAAATAAGATGACAGGTGGAGAGAGGTGGAAGACCAACAGTGAAAGATTTTTTTAGAGAATAAAAGTAGTAGTTCATATGCTGACGGAAAAATTCCACTAGAAAAGAAAATAGTAAGGACGCAGAAGGTATAGTGAAATATCCTCAAGTGAGCAATACGTGAACCGTGAGCTTCCAGATGTTCAAGCAGGTTTTAGAAAAGGAGACGAACCAGAGATCAAATTGCCAAGATCCGCTGGATCATGGAGAAAGCAAGAGAGTTCCAGAAAAACATCTATTTCTGCTTTATTGACTACGCCAAAGCCTTTGACTGTGTGGATCACAATAAACTGTGGAACATTCTGAAAGAGATGGGAATACCAGACCACCTGACCTGCCTCTTGAGAAACCTGTATGCAGGTCAGGAAGCAACAGTTAGAACTGGACATGGAACAACAGACTGGTTCCAGATAGGAAAAGGTGTACGTCAAGGTTGTATATTGTCACCCTGCTTATTTAACTTATATGCAGAGAACATCATGAGGAATGCTGGGCTGGAAGAAGCACAAGCTGGAATCAAGATTGCAGGAAGAAATATCAATAACATTAGAAATATGTTATTTCTAATAACATTAGAAAGAGAAACTCAAAAACTGAGAGAGTATAGTGTTGAAAGAATCATCTATGTTTACATTAAAATCACTAAAACAAGAGTATCTTTTTAAAATTTTCTTACTAAAGTATAGTTGGTTTAGAGTATCATGTTAGTTCCAGGTGTACAGCACAGTGACTCAGATATATATTTTTTTCCTTTTTTCTTCTGATTCTTTCCTTTACAGGTTATTACAAAATGTTGAGGAGAGTTCCCTGTGCCATTTGTTTTTCTTCAATCAATAAGTCGTGTCCAGCTGTTTGTGACCCCATGGACTGCAGCACGTCAGGCTCTTCTGTCCTCCACTAATCCCCCAGAGTTTGCTCACATTCATGTCTATTGAGTCAGTGATGCTATCTAACCATCTCAGCCTCTGCCACCCCCTTCTCCTTTTGCTTTCAATCTTTCCCAGCATCAGGGTCTTTTCCAAACAGTCGGCTCTTCATATCAAGTACCCAAAGTATTAGAGATCCAGCTTCAGCAACAGTCCTCCCAGTGAATATTCAGGGTTGATTTCCTTTAGGATTAACTAGTTTGATCTCCCTGTGCCATATAGTAGGTCTTTGTTGGTCATCTGTTTTATATAGAGTAGTTTATATATGTTAATCTCAACCTCCTAATTTATCCCTCCCTGATCCTTTCCTTAGTAGCCATACGTTTGTTTTAAAAAGAGTGACTTTTAGAGAGGGTTAACAGTGAACCAAGAGATGAAATGACCGAGAGTTGAGAGGGAGTGATGGGGGGACAGAGTGACATCGTAACAGTGACATTTAGTGGGTGATGCAATTCAATGATATGAGACTTAAGCTGGGGTGGGGGGCGATCTGGGTCAGCATGTGGCATGAGAAGCAAAGGGTACATGACCTGATCTCTCCAAAACAAAGAGAGGGTGGAAGAAAGGAGATATCAGAGAGGCCATCAGGAAGCGGGGTTCTCATGTGAGGACCACTACTCTTACTCCAAGAGTACAAGAGAGACTATTGGCCCATTTTCAAGTGACAAATATATTATCATTTGTGAAAAATGTTTGATGTTAAAAAAAATGAAGCATTGTGATACCCACTCCACCTGAGCTTGATGAAGCACAAGTTCCACTAATTAAAAAAAAAAAAGATCTGAGCCAGATTATTAAATAGCAATTTGTCTGATTATTTGCTACTTTTAGTAACAAAAGGGAAAGATTCATCAACAAATAAAAATTCATTATATGCAAAACTGGAGTCAAACATTATCAGAAATTTTGCCCTTCAAGCTTTGTGTCTACTCACCCTAATCCTGGCAATCAGGTCTTTTGTTTGAATGGCCCTGAGACAACAGAGGTGACCTAAGGCCCAGAATTTGACCTGAGGCAACAGTGTGGGTCCCCAAACTCATGTCAGAGTGTCAGACCACCAATTTAGTTCCCATCAGAAAAGACTGAAACCCTACAAGAGACTAATAAGATAAAAGTTTCTGGTGGATCATAGGCTTCCTTTGAGGAAAAAAAAATTAAAACTGTGGACAGTTTTTTCCCAGAAAACATGCAGAGGCATTTTAGTAAAAATTCTGGACACATTACAAGTGTTTTGTAACAACCCTCTCCACTCCCTCCCCAAGCTAACCAAGTCAACTAGAATAATATCTGCAAGTTGGTTTCCTATGACTCTTGGAGATAAATACAGTCAACTCCCAAGGGGTTAACTACCAATATCTGCTAAAAATATTAAAAATCAAAAATCACTTCTTAATTCCTCATTTTCCACTGCCATCATCTACCATGTCTTAAATTACCCTTTTTCCAGATGCTCATTCTAGGGTCAGTCAAAAATCTCAGACAATATGAAGAGAAATAAAACAGTTCTTGACAAAATTTGAAAAATTTTTAAGGATGTGTTTAAAAGAGTTCCATGGATACTGAGGAAAATAGTCAAGACTCCAGCTGCCAATTTTCAAGGATGTGATCCTAGTCTGGGCCACTCTCCTAGGAGATGTAGATAATGGGTAGATAGGCGAACAGACAGTCAGACAGAAGGACAGAAAGAAAGAATACATCCCCTAATCATTCTTCTCCCTTAAAATGGCTCAGAAGGTAAAGAATTTGCCTACAGTACAGAAGACCTGGGTTCGATCCCTGGGTCAGGAAGATCCCCTGGAGAAGGGAATGGCAACCCAATCTAGCCAGTATTCTTGCCTGTAGAATTCCATGGACAGAGGACTGAGGCCTCAGTTATTCATGACTGAGCAAATAACACTAACACTCAACCATCTCTCTCCCCCAAAACCTTAACAGAAAGACTACTCCTGCCGGGTGTTGAAAGCAGAAAGCAGACTCCTCCCCACCACTCCATCCCATTCTGTCTCTTGCCTAAGGCTTTCCAACTCTCCCCTCTTCTTATCCCAATCACCACTCCTTAGTTCAGGCCAACAGTACCCCTCATTCTTCACCTGTGACAGTCACACAGCGGTCCTCCAGGCCTCTAGCCTTGCCCCATCCACTGCCCCAACACAAGTCATCTATTCTACAAAGCAAATCTCATCAGATCAGCCCTCTATTTAAAAGTTCTCAGAGAAGCAAAACCTTCTAAAACCAGGAGTGAGAGAGAGGAGGGCATCACCAGTTGCCAAAGAAAAATAAATAGCATGTGATCAGATACTTGAATTGAGGTTTATGGTGTAGTGTGTGTAATCTGTGTGTGTGTGTGTGTGCGTGCGTTGGAGGAGGAATTTGGGAAATATCTAGAAACTGGACAAATTCTTTTTTTTTAATGTTGAGGTTTGAAAAAATAGGAACCATTTCAAACCCACAAACAGACAACAGGAGAATGGCATGGAGTATACCATTGAAGGGATGCTAGGCTGTATGACACAGAAGACAACACACACTTTCATTCATTCCTCCAGCAGCTCAAAGTGCTGGCACTGAGAATTCATAGCTCTGCATAGCTCCAGGAATGGCAGTTGGCCCAGTGTAGTTGACTTGGCCAGACTTTCACCTCACCTCCTTCCCAGGTCAGCCTAAAGCCAGGACACAGGACAAGACATGGGCCCCAAAGCTCAACGCCATGGTCTCACTTGGGGAAACCTCTGAAGAGCCACCCCAGCTGCAGGGCTCTCTAAGGAGTCAGATGGTGCCCCTGCTGTAACTGAACTGAAGTTCAGATTTTCCCTACACCCAAACCTTCTTCCCTCGTTTCTTTCAGGAACTGTTCTCATATCCGGTATATCATTTCTACATTTTTTTGGTATGGACTGCTTCATTATTTTTTTAAATAGTTTTAAATTTTAAATTGAAAAAAAAAATCCTTTCAGAGTTCCATGTGCTATACAGTAGGTCCTTGTTGGTTACCCATTTTAAATAAAGTAGTGTGTACATGTCCATCCCAAACTCCCTAACTATCCCTTTCCCCTATCCTCCCCACCCCCCAGGAACCTTCCAGTTTGCTCTGGAAGTCTTTGAGTCTGTTTCTGTTCAGTAAGTACGTTCATTTGTATAATTTTAGATTCCATGAATAAGTGATGTCACACAGTATTTCTCCTTCTCTGCCTGACTTGCTTCCCTAAGTATGACACTCTAGGTCCATCCATGTTACTGCAAATGGCATTATTTCATTCTTTTCAATAGCTGAGTAGTATTGAATGCTGGAGGAGAAGGGGACGACAGAGGATGAAATGGTTGGATGACATCACCGACTCAATGGACATGAGTTTGAGCAACCTCTGGGAGTTGGTGATGGACAGGGAAGCCTGGCGTGCTGCAGTCCATGGGGTCACAAAGAGTCAAGCACGATTAAGTGACTGAATTGAACTGAATATTCCATTATATATAGTACCACATCTTCTTTATCCATCCCCCTGTCAATGGACATTTAGGTTGCATCCATG
The DNA here is from genome assembly GCF_049115385.1 of Moschus berezovskii. Lineage (NCBI taxonomy): Eukaryota > Metazoa > Chordata > Mammalia > Artiodactyla > Moschidae > Moschus > Moschus berezovskii. The sequence continues at coordinate 88,898,070 of NC_142469.1, read as the reverse complement.
CCTTTTGCTTTTGTAAACAGCTCAATGTTATGTGACAGCCTGGATGGGAGGGGACTTTGGGGAAGAATGGATACCTATAAGTGTATGGCTGAGTCCCTTCTCTGTTCCCCTGAAACTATCACAACATTGCTTGTTAATCGGCTATACCCCAGTACAAAACTTAAAAAAAAAAAATTTTAATCCTTTCAGTTACTCTTAGGATATAACCCAGACTCCCAACCATGGTTTATAAGACTTCAACAATTGGTCTCAGCTTAACTTCCCAGCCTTTACTTTTACTTCTCAACCCCACTTCAGCCACACTGAGAGATCTGCGGTTTCAGCCTCCAAACCTCTGACATGTCATTGATTCCCTTTATCTCAATAGCCCTTCTCATCTCCCTCTGCCCACTTTTTGTCTCACTTGTATTCACTCTTCTGATCTTAGTTTAAATATCTCTCCTCAGGAAAGAAACCTTTCCTGAGACCCCTAGACATCAGCTTCCCTTCCAGGGAGCTCACACACCAACCTGTGCTGTTTCACTTTTTAAAACTCTGCCTGTTCAATCTATTTACTTAAAAGCTTGTGCAACCGCCCTCTCCAGACAAAAGATTAACTGACCTCTGGAACTATTTCTTAGTCACCCTGTGCCAATCCAAGTGCTTGACATATAGTAGTGGCCAACATGCTAGTCAAGATGTCTTTCACAGATAGGATGGATGGATGGTTGGTTAGAAAGACAGATGGGTGAACAGACAGGTAGGTAGGTAGAGACAGACAAATAAGTCCTTCCCTAACAATCTCCATAATAGAAAATAGAGCTGAATCTTGACACCAGATTCACATCCTCAAGAGACAATTAAACTGGCCAAGTCAAAACCTTAGAAACCACAATGTACAACCCAACAACACAGAATTTTCAAGCTAGCGCTTCTGTTTTTCCTTAAAGGTCAAGGGAATGACCGTTCTGAAATATCAGCTTCTATATTAGAATTTAAAGTTAGCCCACTGAATATTAGGAATTGAAAGACAGAACTCAAGAGAAAAAACAATGTGACAATAGTAACTTCTTCTTTCTTCTATTCCTCAAACCTCTACAACAGAGCTTCACATTAGGAAAAGCATCTGTTACCTGAATAATTATGATTTTTGAGCATCCCTGCTTTATTGACTGAACTTCAATGACCTTTCCACCACTTAACTATTTCCTAAATGAGAGGTATTTCTAAACATTTGTTCTTAATTTGTTTTTAATTTGCATTTACTCTATCCTATCTGTTGAAAGTGAAATCAGTAATATAGGATGACACTATCCTCATATGAAACATCCTATTCTTCAGTTAAATTTCCTCTGTAATAGCTTTCCAGGCTCTTTTCACACATACATTTTCTTTCAGCTGTCCAAGACTATTTCCTTCAAGATAAAATTAATATTACCTTTCTTTGCCTCCTTTTCAAAGAGCTTTTATATTATCTTTTTTCTTAATCAACCCACTTTTTTCCTAAAGCATAACATTTCTTTCAGAATATACATATAGAAAAAAATTACAAATGCTATTAAAACAGTTCAATTCAAAGTCACCTGAACAAGCCAACCAAGAGCGCTACTTTAGAAAAACAGCAATTGTTAATGTAATTAAGGAGTAAAAGCTACCTTTAAAATGTAGAAATTAATCAAATTAAGAATATTAATTCTGGAGGAAGAGAAAATACTAAAAGGGCTGTAACATGATTTATAACATTTTTAAAACTATACATCTGATTGAAAATATATATATATATGAATTATAATGTGAAAAGCTATCTATCAGATTCAAGAATATAAAACAAATCCCTTGAAGTGAAGTTTACATTATAACTTTATACAGGTTGTTACTAACTGCGAACCATCTTTCAAATCCTCTCCCCTACTCCTCTACTCTCGTACCACTCTGGTCCAAGCTCCCATGATCTCTAACCTTAGTTATTTTCACAACTTATCCGGCTCCCTTCCTCCCTTCAACTCTGCTCCCTTTGAAATTTATCATTCATACCGTCCACCAAATTATCTTTTTGAAAAACAATACTTACTCCATCACTAACCCACTTAAAATCCTATAGTAGCTCTCCAACAGGGAAAAGATCAAACCTCTTAGCCTGCTTTCAAAGAGCTTTCAAATTCTGGTCCCAACCTCTCTCCTCATCTACAGCACCCCAGCCACACTCACCTACCAGCTGCAGTCTGAAAATGCACTGTTCTTTCACATCACCTTGAAATGCCCTCCCTTCACAGCCACACGACTACGTCCTATGCATCCCTCAAGGTGAGGTGTGCCTCAACTCCCTTCCTCTTCGGGCTCTCTCTTTCCCAGTGAAGTAAGGCAGGTCCCTCCTCCTCCCCCGAATCCCCAGCTTTGGGTACACTACACAGGGTTTGTGCAGGGCTGTCTCCTTGCACCTCTCTCCCCAACCAGCCTGAGAACACCTGAATGAAGCAGAGACCAATGTCTTGCTCACCTCTGGGCCCATCATCTAGCTACACTGAATGAATGACAGCATTTGCTGAGTGAATAAGTACGTACATCAGCAAGTCTGATTATTTTAAACCATTAAAGAGCATGGCGAGCCTTTATTGAGCACTTACTGTGTGAGGAGCCTAAGCTAAAGGCTGCATCAGAAGGTCAAGTTAGGAAAGCACATGCCCACACGCAAGCAAGAGGAGTCAAAAATAGAAATAAATAGTGAACAAGAGGGAAGAAGATTGATTGTGGCTCTGTGATCGATCAAAGAATAGAATGCTTTGTGGCAATTATGCTGATGCTTGAAAGATGGAGGTTTCAAAACCAAGGGATGGGGAGGGAAGAACAATCAAGCAGAGCAAACAAAGCAAGCCACGTCCCAAAGACAAGAAAAGGACCACAGGCCGTCCTCACAAGCACCGTGCGCCTCCCTCACAGGGTAGTTTTTGGAGGGCGGGAGACATACAAAGATAGGTCAGCATCAGACTTCCCTAAATGTTTCACTGAAACATGCATGCAAATGAGTTCCCCTCTCTGAGCAATCTTCCTTGATGCCAGGTCCCCAGAGTAAGATCTGTGCTACACCAAATGCTCCAAAAGGCCAGCCCCAGACAGACAGCAAGCATGTGTGTGCATTCTCCACATACCAACGCCCTTCTATCTTCTAACAGGCTACATCTCTTGAAAAAGCACATGTAAGTTAGAATAATTCAAGTTACTCTTATTTTTTCCCTAGAAACACAGTATTATAATGGGATTTAATATATGATTAAGGGTCTGTTATGTTATAGAACTGACCACAGATACCATAAGTAGAAACACAGAAATAAATAGCATTACATTCTGCAGTTTAACATTTTCTAAATGCCTTACAAAGGGACTATAAGGATAACAAAGTAAACGGAGAATAAAGTGAAAGTCGCTCAGTTGTGTCTGACTCTTTGCGACCCCATGGACTGTATAGTCCATGGAATTTTCTAGGTCAGAACACTGGAGTGGGTAGCCTCTCCCTTCTCCAGGGCATCTTCCCAACCCAGGGATTGAACCCAGGTCTCCCCCATTGCAGGCAATTCTTTACCAGCTAAGCCACAAGGGAAACCCAAGAATACTGGAGTGGGTAGCCTATTCCTTTTCCAGGGGATCATCCCAACCCATGAATTGAACCGGGGTCTCCTGCTTTGCAGGCGGATTCTTTACCAACTGAGCTATTAGGGAAGTATCAAACAGAGTATACCTGGAGTTTTATCTCAGAGCATCCCAGGAGGCATCCATACCCTTCTGGATATGGCCAGAAGCCTTCAACACCAAATAAGACTCAGTCACTCTCCCAGCTCTAAGTCAGACTTGCATTTTAAAAGACAGTATTTTGATAAGGGGTCATGTTTCTTGCAAACTGTAGAATTCCGTGAGTAAAATTCAAACATGGCCCCGTACACAAAAAGTAAAGAGAGATGAAAGAAAGAGGCAGACCATTCCACATGGATAGGAATCCATTTCACCGGTATCTCAGTTGGTAAAGAATCTGCCTGCAATGCAGGAGACCCTGGTTCGATCCCTGGGTTGGGAAGATCCCCTGAAGAAGGAAATGACAATCCACTCCAGTATTCTTGCCTGGAAAAATCTCATGGACAGACAAGCCTGGCAGGCTACAGTCTATGAGGCAGCAAGGGTCGGACACGACTTAGCAACTAAACCTATATATAGGTTTAGCACTGTATAGCACAGGGAACTCTACTTGGTACTCTGTGGTCACCTAAACTGGAAGGAAATCCAAGAAAGAGGGGATATATGTATGCATGCATGCTCAGTCGCTCAGTCATGTCCGACGCTTTGCAACACTATGGAGGAGCCACTAGGCTCCTCTGTCCATGGGACTTCCCAGGCAAGAATACTAGAATGGGTCGCCATTTCCTTCTCCAGGGGATCGTCCCGACCCAGGAATCAAACCTGTGTCTGCTGCATTGGCAGGAGGATTCTTTACCATTGAGCCACCTGGGAAGCCCAATGTATGTATACATATGGATGGTTCTCTTTGCTGTACAGCAGAAACTGACACAACAGTGTATATCACCTATACTCCAATTTTTAGAAAAAGAGGCAGAAGTTGGAGGGATGCTGCCACAAGCCAGCAAAAGCCAGGAGCCACCAGAAGCTGAAAGAGGCAAGGGGAATTCTTTCCTAGAAACTTCAGAAGGAACAAGGCCCTGCTGATACCTCTATCTGGGGCTTCTAGCCTCCAGAACTGGGAAACTATAGACTTCTATTGTTTTAAACCATAAAACTTGTGGTCATTTGTGACAGAAGTCATAGAAACTAATACAGGGGGGTTGATCCTTGGTTTCCTTTACAAATGTAAACTCCTTTCAGCAGCTTAAACCACAGTTCATGTATTTGATTATCTTTTAAGACAATTCAATTATCTGACAAGTAAACCTCAAATGCACTTAAATTCTTATAACTCTAACATTGGACTTGGAGGGCATTATGCTCCAAGGGAAATAAATGAGACAGAGAAAGACAAATATCACATGTGGAATCTAAAAAATACAACAAACTAGTGAATATGACAAAAAAGTAGCAGACTCATGAATATAAAGAACAAACTAGTGGTTACCAGTGGGGAGAAGGGTAAGGGGAGGGGCAACATAAGGGTAGGGGAGTAAGAGGTACAAACTATTAAGTATAAAATAAGAATATATTTCACAACATGCAGAATATAGTTAATAATTATAATAATTATAAATGGAGTATAACCTTTAAAAATTGTGAATACTATATTGTACACCCATTAACATTTGTTATTGTACATCAAACATGCCTCAATAAAAAATAAAGATTATTAAAAAAATAAATACAATTACAAAAACAAGGAGACAAATAACAATTCTAATATCTTATTAACCTTAAAGAAGATAAGAAAACTGGCATCAAGTTATTATGTTCTTGCACTTCATATTCGGAGAAGGCAATGGCAAGCCACTCCAGTACTCTTGCCTAGAAAATCCCATGGATGGAGGAGCCTGGTAGGCTGCAGTCCGTGGGGTCGCTACGAGTCAGACATGACTGAGCGACTTCACTTTCACTTTTCACTTTCACACATTGGAGAAGGAAATGGCAACCCACTCCAGTGTTCTTGCCTGGAGAATCCCAGGGACGGGGGAGCCTGGTGGGCTGCCGTCTATGGGGTCACACAGAGTCAGACACGACTGAAGTGACTTAGCAGCAGCAGCAGCAATTTATATCATATCTTAGAGACCATCCCATATCGATACAGAAAGAACTTATAATTTTTCATTGCAAATAATTCCACTGTATGAATAAATTATAACTTAAGTAAAAAAGAAAGAAAATCAACATAAAGGGTGGATGTGGGATTTTTCCTCACCATGAGTCAAACCATATCTGTCTTGGAAATTTTTCTTAGAAAAAACAGATAATAAGTTTTTATGATAAGTTCAGAGTATTCCATGAAAGAATTCAGGTTTCTACTCTAACCTTACAGCAGGAAGAGGTTAAATGCGCCAAACTGAAGACCAAGGTGCTCCAAGAGGAAATATTTCATTTCAAGGCTGAATATTTTAGTAGGATCTTCCAGTTCAACAGTCCACAATAAAAAATGCACCAAAGTTTCATCACTCTCCTGCTTTCTCTACACAATTTTACCTTTGCTCAGCACAAGAATACAAGGCAAAAGAAAAAAAGTCCAATACCACAAAATCCACTACCTCTTAAAATTATTTAAAAAGAGGAGGTTGTAAGCAGAAATAATCTTCAACATTGGACCGTAGCTCTCCTTTCTCCTCTGAAATGCACAGACCACTTTCACTTTGGTTCCAAGAGTCTTAAACCTGCTTCCTTTGTCCATCAATCAATGTCACTAAACAGAGTAACTGCAGAGCTTGTTAAAACTCCAGACGCCGGGACCCCACCCCACGTGACTGAGTCGGAATCCCAAAGGGTGATTCTGACATGCAGCCAGAGTTAGGAACTCTGAGAGGCTGAGCCCAAAACCCGACTTTCAAAATAAAAGCATATGTCAACATCTATGTAGTTACTGAACTAATGAAAATCATGACTCACCCATAAGGATCAAGAGAACCAATCAATTCATACTAAAGCCTTTTTCACATAAATATCCTACACCAAAATCTTAATCAGAACACGGCATGAGACAAATGTGCAAACATTAAAACAATGGAATTAGAGAAGATGATCTCAGCAGATAATATCTTTTTAATCACGGGATTTTTCTAAGTTGTGCCAGTTTGGAGACAGAAAGTCATATTTTTTACTGGATTTCTCTGCTCTATCAGAAATGTCATTATCAATGTGCTTGTCAATGTGCTTTGTTCTGATCTTCAGGAAAAAGAATGTTACATAATTCAATACTGAGATTGATGAACTGGACAGAAATCATAATAATTAGCCTGCCACCCACCCACCAAAAAAAGTTCATTTGAAAATATTCACCTACGAAATGTTATTCTCCTGCTTTACACCTTGATTTTAATGACCGTGACAAACAAAACTGATATTTTTGCTTTTGTAAGTGAACAGATCTCAAAATCGGTATAAGGTTGTGCCAATGCAAACTTTAATCTTAACTGCCAAGAGGGCGCACACACAAACAATTCCTATTATTGGCTAAGCTGGCTAGGAGAACAAGCTTCTGACAGAGAAGGTTCACAGAATATAAATAAATCTCAGGTGTTTGGTTGTGAAAAGGCACGTATGTCAAGGCCAGAGAGCTACATGGAACCTGGGACTACCTGCCTCCCACATTTGACCTTTGTAAATCCTGGGGTAGAGCAAGGAAAAGTGAAAGGCCAAGGTCTAGCTTAGATTTCTCAGTCCACAACCATCATTTCGACAGTAAATATATGTTAAAATTTCACACCGATTCACCTCTCAAATACTAAACTGACTGTATTTATTATTAAGCAATTAAGACACACCAAAAAATAAAAAGAGTAAAACACTAAATATCTATAACTCCACACACACACACAGCCTAAAGAGAAAAAAAAAAAAAATCTAACCGGTACATGTGAAATCACCTGAATAATCTTTCGCAATAGAATTTTAACTAATGTTTACAACTGCTTCAATGATCTTGATTGTTTCCTTGTTTCCTGAAAATCATCCTATCAACATCTAGTTCAAATCTGGGCTCAAATAAGCTTCAATAAAACTGAGTTTTCCATTCTGCTATATTCTAAAGACTTCTACTCCTTAGAACATTCTCCAAAATTTATGTTTTCCTGTGGAGAACAGATCACCTACACAGCTTTCCCAACCTTAGTAACAGGTCATGAGAATCACATGGATGCAGAAATCTTTTTTATGATGACACTATTTCAGCCTAATGAGGTACCAACACAGAATATTTTATGTGCATGACAAGAATAGCTGCTCTCCTGTTAGAGTTGAATTTCCACCAGGGTCACTGTCCCTCACCACAAATCCCCAGGGCTCATGGAAAAAAACCAAACACGCTCAAAGACTCCCTTCAGAGCACAGGCATTCCAGCCAAGTAATGCTTTGAGGGGATGGGGGGGAGGAAAAAAAAAACTATTTTGCACAGTCCCTTAAACTCTTTAGGAAAATCCCCACACAGATATTTCTTTAAATGAAAGAGAAAGAAGACTAGTGGGAAATACAACGTAACCACTCTTTTCCCTAAAGAAAGGCCTCTAAAAGATAAACAAATAAGGTAACCTTCCTCCCAGCTTCATAAAACCACATCTTCTTAAGAAAGTTTAAACATAGTATCATGCAAACACAGTATCATTGCTAGGCCTGTTATAAATGTAACGAGGTATAATATTCCATAGTAAAGAATTCATTTTATTTTTATTTCACTGGCCTCCCTTTTCTCCCCTCCCAGTCCCCTCCTCCCCAACCAACCCTTTCAATGCCATAGATACCCATCCAGGCATCAGACCAGGCCTCAAACTGTGCCAGACCAGTCCATCTGAAATCCACTACCTTTTTTTTCACCAGCCAGTTAAAAGCCTTGAGCAGCAGGCAAAGGAAAAGAGAAAAGGGAATTCACGTCAGAAACAGATTATCAGTTTTTCTACCTTCCACCCAGAGGACTGCCAGTCCTCTGCTATTTTCCTTTGCTAACTTCTAAAAGAGGAGGACAGAGACCAGAGCCAATAATCAGGGCTGAAAGCGGCAGGCTACATCTCCTGCGATCGGCCTTCCCATGGCAGGCCAGGATGCCCGCCAGCGGCCTGAAGCAGCCCTATCTCACAGCCAAGGGCCCCAATTTTGTAACCACAAAGGCAGAGGCAGAAAGATGCAGCGAAACAATTAATACTCTGCAAAATTTCTAAGGAATTAATTTAGGCTTGAAAAAAAACAAAGGACCATCTGGCAGCAACAAAATAAACTACCTGGCAAATTAGGAAACTGGGTACTCTACACAGAGTTCGAATGCAGAGTTTCTGGAGTCAGGTCACCTGAGTTCTCACCCCAGCTCTGACATTTCTAGCTCCGTAGCCTTTTTCATTGAATAGACATTCATTGCTTACCTGCTAGACCTGTTATAAGCTAGACGCTGGGCTGAGTCCCAGGGATGCATGGGTCCCTTGCTCTTGTGGAATTAAGTTGAGGTAGGACATTGAAAGAAAAGTTCAGGTGTTAGTTGCTCAGCTGTGTCTGACTCTTACTGATGTCATGGACTGTAAGGCTTCTCTGTCCATGGAATTCTCCAGGCAAGAATACTGGAGTAGGTAGCCATTCTCTTCTCCAGGGGATCTTCCCCACCCAGGGATCAAACCTGGGTCTCCTGCATCCCAGGCAGATTCTTTACTATCTCAGCTACCAAGGAAGCTCACACACACACACACACAAGAGAAACAAGAAAACTACCAGAGACTGACAGAGCATAGGGGAAACTTAAATATACAGATACAGTCAAAAGTGACTGGGAGTGACCTTCCTCATGGTTCTGGTAAGACTCGGCACTCCCAATGCAGGGGGCCCGGTTGATACCTAGTCAGAGAACTAGATCCCACATGTCACAACTAAAAGATTCTGTACCCCGCAACAAAGACTGAAGATCCCTGGTGCCACAACTAAGGCCTGGCACAGCCAAATAATTAAATATTTATTTATTTGACTGTGCCAGGTCTTCGTTGCATCACGTGGGGTTTTTCATCTCACAGACTCCAGCTGTGCCGGTCGAGCTTAGCTGCTCCACAGCATGTGGGACCTTAGTTCCCAGTGTTGTTGTTTAGTCACGAAGTCCTGTCTGACTCTTCTGTGACCCCACAGACTGTAGCCTGCTAGGCTCCTCTGTCCGTGGGATTTCCCAGGCAAGAATACTGGAGCCGGTTGCCATTTCCTTCGCCAGGGGATCCTCCCGACCCAGGGATCGAACCCGCGTCTCTCGCATCTCCTGCATTAGCAGGTGGATTCTTTACCACCGAGCCACCAGGGAAAACCCTTAGCTCCTGAACCAGGGATCAAACCGACATTCCTGCACTGCAAGGCAGTGTCTTAACCACTGGATGAGCAGGAAAGTCTTGTAAATAAATAAACTAAAAGATGACTGGGAGAGTTACTTCCTAAGGTCAGCAGGCAAGTTCTCTCAGAGGCGATACTAAAGCCTGCTGCTGCTGCTGCTGCTGCTGCTGCTAAGTCGCTTCAGTTGTGTCCGACTCTGTGCGACCCCATAGGCGGCAGCCCACCAGGCTCCCCCGGCCCTGGGATTCTCCAGGCAAGAACATGGGAGTGGGGTGCCATTTCGTTCGCCGATGCATGAAAGGAAAAGTGAAAGTGAAGTCGCTCAGTCATGTCCAACTCTTAGTGACCCCACGGACTGCACCCCACCAGGCTCCACCGTCCATGGGATTTTCCAGGCAAAAGTACTGGAGTGGGTGATACTAAAGCCTGCTGCTGCTGCGGAGTGGGTTATACTGAAGCCTAGATCTACCTAATAAGAGGAGCCCATCAAGCAAAGACAGGGAAAGAGGAATGTGCAAAGGCCCTCCGGCAGGCATGGCTGGGCCGCTGCAGAAATAGAAAGAAGGTCAGTTTGCAAATTACTTCTGTGTGGCTCATGTCCATCATCTGTAAAACAGTCGTTGTGAGGATGAAACTCTGAGCACCATATCTGCACACTCCATGTATTCAATAAATGTCGTTGCTAGAATTATCATAATCAGTGAGATCCCATCACCAGAGGTGTGCAAGAAGAAGCTGGATACACGAGGGCATGGCCAGGCAACAGGACCTCTCAGGTTCCATCCACAATTAGGTCAGGATTACACAAGAAGAGAAAAAGTGAAGGAAGCAATGATAAAAATGTTACACTCAAGCTTCCTGCCTAAAGGCTGTTAAAGAAAGCTTTGAATCATACAACAATGTGGAGTTTTACCAACTAATTCATTCAACGAATGGCCCCTTCCCATGTGAGAATCTATGATTCTAATCCCTACTAGTCAAAATCCCCATAAGGAGCTAGTTGGCACAGTCTTTAGCCCTAAGGTCTACCCTCTTCATGGGGCTTTGAGCTAAAACTTACCAGAACAGGACTGAGAAGAGCAGAAAAGTTTGACTTATTCTATGTTACTGGCATTAAAGTGTCAGTATTGATAGAATAAAATAGCAGTGAGGCTATTCTTTGATTTTACACATATCTCAAACCATTTTATTATTTCATGTTTAAAATGTTCCAAGCAGATGGTTACACACCACAGACCCCATTTATATTTCACTTAAAAAAAAAAAATCTTACTCTTGATCTACTCTCAAAATACTAAATAAACTGTAAAACTTTCTGAAGCTCACTAATTCCAGCTATCAAAGATGTACTGATTAATGACAGACAAATTTGACTTGCATGTCTTTAAGTTAGGGAAAGATTTACTTTTACCCAATCCCAAGCCCTGAATCATTAAAGGTCATATTCTTTCAAGTTCTTTTCTAAAATTCACTCAAATCCAAGACAAATGTATTACAATCATTAAGAAATACATGATTTTTATATTCATGAAATATTTCATCATCTACTCTTGATATTTCAGACTTCTGTCCAGTTGGTAGAAATTACTTTAAAAATTATTAAACCTCATATACTGCATAAAGCAAATTAATATTGAATGAGGGCAATATAAACAATCCCAATACCTTAACATAAAATGCACCAATACTTTTATGAAGCCAGGCTTTTAGACTCTTCAAACTAAAGGATTTGAGGAGGAACAAGATAAATCTTCATGAACCAAGACAAAAGTTTATCAGTGTAATCTCAGCATCAGGTCTTCCCTACCCCAATGTCTATCCCCTCCACCACAGCTAGGCCCTCAAAAGGTAGAAACACAGAAATAGATTGGAATCAAAATTCTCCAATAGGAGAATATGCATTATATGTCTATGATTCCTTTGACTTTCAGAAAGCAAGATTGAAATTAACAGGCCCATTCAAATCCAAATTTATCTACTGCTTTTTGCAACATAATCCAGCCAAAAGAATGTGATTCAGATCTCAGCTATGCAACAGCTAAGTTTTCAATGCTTTTTGAAGTAGGAGCCACCAAAACTAAAAAAGAAAGTAACAGTCATCACCTTGGCATTAGAACACTTGAAGCAACTTGAGATTTTTCAGAATACTTTAGAAATACTTTAAGAAGTAATACAGGCTCATTGAAAAGCCTTTAAAGTGCATATGAGTAAAAAAGAGAAAAATAATAATCTCCAAATATCAAGATGACCACCATTAACATTTTCGTGTATATTTTATTGAACTTTATTGGAAAAAAAAATTTTTTTCAGATAAATGACTTCATATTGCACATAATTTTTATATAACAACATCAAGAACATGTTTCTATGTTCATATATGTATACATATTCATAACATTTTTATGAATGTATAATCTTTACTTTATGAATACACCTTAATTAGCTCCACTGAGATTCTATATGATTTAGTCAAGTGCCCTACACTAAAGGAACAGCATAGTCTAACCATTGTTTCCTAAAGTTATTTGCCTGTGACATCCTTTTTTGACTTACACATTAGAATTTATGCTTGTTTCAAATGCTTTGGGAAATAATGATTTAACCAATCCTCAGTATTGGATTTTTATGGTATTTCTAATTATTTTTCTGTAATAAAAATGCTATGATCAACTTTTTGCTTGTGTATTTCTGTGTCTTTCCTAGGAACAAAACTCCAAAAATAGAGGTGCTGGGCCAACTGGAATGCATACGTTAAAAACGTAGTAAGTTCTGCCCAACTGTCCCCAATAGTATATGGAATAGTCAGTCTTTTGAAATGATCATTTTTAATTTAAAGAGTAGTTTAAAAGTTATGTGTACTCATCATATATAACAAGTATTTTTAAACTTATATAATTACTTTATTATGGACATGGTTAAAGTACACAGTTATAAATATCAAAGGTCTTACCGTAATGGAGGTTGCCTCAGAAAACTATTTAGAACATAACTCCTCACAATTTATAGAACATGACAAGCATGGATACATTAAATTGTCTCACTGTCATCTTCCTCTTTGGCACATCTATATTTTTCTGAACATACATTCTATACTGTTTAGAAGATATTAGTAATGCCTTACATCAACATAGTACTTTATACAACTAAAGCATTTAAATCAAGACAAGTTTCAGGGGGCATTAAACTTTCTCAGAGCATACTTTAAAATAGGATGTTAAGCTGTACCCCACAAAAGATTCTTCAAACTACACAGTAGTGGCTACACATTTAGAGCCAAGACTGTAATAACCAGTTTTTATCAATCAACCAACACCAGGGCCATGAAGAGAAATACACCTTAAGTGTGTGTGTGTCAGTAGCTAAGTCATGTCCAACTCTTTGTGATTCCATGGACTGTAGCTCACCAGGCTTCTGTCCATGGAATTCTCCAGGCTAGAACACTGAAGTGGGTTCCCATTCCCTTTTCTGGGGGATCTTCCTCACCCAGAGATCAAAGCCGGGTCTCCCACATTGCAGGCACCTTCTTTACCATCTGAGCCACCAGGGAAACCCTCATCTCTATTAATTTAGAGCCTATTTTCAGTGCATATTCCTGCAGATTCATACAATAAAAAACAACCTTCTAACATAATATAAAGATGGTTCACATAGCAAAAACAGACATGAGGTTCAGTTTTTGGTTTTAAAGTGACACTGGGTATTAAGTTTATAGCCCAAAGTAACTCTCAAAGTTACTTAAGTATAGTGTTCACACCCAGGGTGGAGTTCTGTGTAATTTTCAAAACTCAGGTCCTGGCTGTTCAAAAATATCTCCCCGTAGAGTCTATCTCAGAATCATATTTGTTGCTTTTTAAAAATACTGAAATTTTTACTCAGTAGGTCTGCAGTGGAGTCAATTTATCTGTATCTTTTAAAAAAAGAAAACCCTCCCCAGTTGATTCAGTTATACAGCCAGAGTGGTAAAGTACATGGTTATATAAAAAGATTGGGGGAGGGAGTGATATCCTTACATAATCAATTTAAATCTTCAATGAAAACCATTCATCTGTCTTAATCTAGTTTACTAGATAACCTAGGTAAAACTGTACCTTGAGAAGGTTTATAAGATGCTTCAAAAAGGGAAGCAGAGGTAGAACACCTGTTGGCCTAGCACTGGTTAGAAATGGGATGGGGGAGAGGGTGTATGAAAGTAAATCTCAAGAGGACTACCCACCCCATCTGAAACCACAGCATTTCCTACCTAAAGCATCATTTTTTAAGCTGCATTTTTCAAGAGGTTTCTTATAAATAAACAGCAATCAGCTAACAGGTAGCAGTTTCACCAAGCAATGCCAATCAACATACCAGGAGACCAAGATGGATTGAGAAATTAAGAGAGAATACACAGAGATATCGGTAACCCACTCCAGTATTCTTGCCTGGAGAATCCCATGGACGGAGAAGCCTGGTAGGCTACAGTCCATGGGGTCGCAAAGAGTCGGACACGACTGAGCGACGGAACGGAACGGAACACAGAGATATCAAGGAGGGCATGGCAACCCACTCCAGCATTCCTGCCTGGAGAATCCCCATAGACAGAGGAGCCTAGCAGGCTACAGTCCGTGGGGTGGCAAAGAGTTGGACACAACTGAGCGACTAAGCACAGCACACACAGAGATACTGTATTACCTTTTACAGTGTAATAGTCATTTGTCAGATTTCTGTTTTCTCAAAAGAAGTCTGTCTCATGAACAGTACAAAACAAACAAAATCCAGTCTTCTAAGTAGCTTATGAACAAAAATCAGCCATTTTCTGAAGCTTCCATTACTTACCAGATCTGGACTTAATGATATCGCTGAACTCATTCTGGCCATCGTCAGCTCTGGCCTCATGGTCTCCATACTTGGCCATCTTAGTTGCGTTTCAATATAATCCAAAGGCTTGACAAGATCTTCTTTTAAAGACTTTCAGTTTTCTATAATTACCAACATCAATACCTAAAGAGAAAAGGGAAAACATGGATTTTAAAAAACACACAAGACTATATTAATATGTTGTAATAAGGTTGGGGGCGGGAGGAGAAGGGGACGACGGAGAATGAGATGGCTGGATGGCATCACCGACTCTGTGGACATGAGTTTGAGTGTACTCCGGGAGTTGGTGATGGACAGGGAGGCCTGGCGTGCTGTGATTCATGGGGTCGCGGAGAGTCGGACACGACTGAGCGACTGAACTGAACTGAACTGAACTGAATATATTAATAAATGCTGACATAAATATTATGTATAACATACTGCATATAGATGTAATATATAACCACAATATATACCATAGCTCTATAATATATGTGACTATAAATATTAAAATATATGTATATATATTATATATGGGCTTCCTGGTGGCTCAGTGGTAAAGAATCCACCTGCCATTGCAGGAGACACAGGAGTCTAGGATTCAATCCATAGGTCAGGAAGATCCCCTGAAGGAGGGCATGACAACCCACTCCAGTATCCTTGCCTGAAAAATCCCACGGACAGAGGAGCCTGGTGGGCTATAATCCAAGGAGTCACAAAAAGTTGGACATTACTGGAGCGACTGAGCACACACACATGCACATTATATATGGTTTTATATAGTGATCCTTCATTCAACAAATATTTATTTGGAGCCTATGGCAATCCACTCCAGTATTCTTGCCTGGAGAATCCCGTGGACAGAGAGCCTGCTGGACTAACGTCCATGGGGTTGCCAGGAGTCGGAGATGACTGAGCAACTAACACTTCCACCTTCATGCATAATGCACTGATCTGGGCAATGGAAATATGACTATCAAAGAGACAAAACCTATACTAGTTTGAAATCCATAGACACCAAGCAATTAATTATATAATGGAGTTTTCATTATACTACTAATATGTTACAAAAGTACAAAGGAGAAGCATAGAGTAATATGAGCATACTGCAGAGGAATCTGATCTGCTCTGGGCAATTAAAGGCTTTCTTGAAGATGTGACATTTGAGCCAAGCCTTCAGGGATGAGAGATGGGAAGAGAAAAAGGTAAGAATCTCCCATGTAAAGTGACAGGAAGCATCAAAGAACATTCAAAAATCTGAGCAGAGGCCAGGGCTTTTCGAGCCTAAGAGGAGAGGGATTTGTTGAACTAGGTGAGGTAGACAGACAGGACCAGGAACAGGGCTATGAAGACAGCCTGTAAAGGAGTTTGTCATTTCTCCAAAGAGCAGTGGGAAAACAGCAGATGATTTCAAGCTGGGAAACAACATATGATTGTGGCCTAAATACGTGTAGATAGAAAGAAGTGGGTGGACATGTGGGCTATTAGATATTAAATGAAGGCCAATAGGATTTGGGAACTGACTGGATATGAGTTTCAGGATACTGAGGCACAAAATGACTGCCCAATTTTGGGTTGTGCAATTGAGTCATTCAATGAGCTGGGAACACTGGAGCATAAGCATCTGAAGGAAGAAATAAGGAGTGTGATTTGGATTGATGGAGTCTGAGATATACAAGTAGAGATAACCAAAAAATCTCATCTCAGGAATGGTCTGGATTATATGTAAATCTGGACAGTTACATGTTATATCCATTGACACAGATTTCATTCTGGAAAACACATCATGTGAATTCTCCTGAGAATAGGCATCACTCAAAATAATTTTAATTTTTTAGTAATTAACGAGTCGAGGCATGTTGAGAATTTACAGAATTGAGGATTCTACCCTGCACTACCACTTTTCTTTTAAAATGTCATCAATTAGACATGCACTGCCCTAGAACTTTCTGGAACACAATGCCAAAGCAACCCAAATAGAATCAGAATTCAAGTTTAAGTTCAGCAATTTGGCTATATCCTAACATCCCCTTACGAGCACCCCAAATGCCAGCTAAATAAACCAATCATTTAATTGGGAAAATAACAGTCAAGACATCCAAATATTAATCTACAAATAATAGACATTAATTCACATATTATAATAGATATCAAAACCAGAGTTTATTGTTAGCTAGGATTAGACGACTCAATTATTTAATTCAAGGACACATCATATGGCATTACTGTTTTGTAAAATAGTTCATTTTACATATCTATTCACTATTTAGAAGTTCTTACATATTATGTTTACAATATACAACATTCAAGGACACACCATATTGTTTTAATAAATACATAAAATGTAAAATTTCTTTTCCTTAGTAGTTAGGAAAAGGGTATGTTCTAATAATAAAGAGGTCAAAGTTACCTTAGAAAAAGGTTTTAAATGTTAAAGTGTTTGAGGTATATGAAAACTGATGAACTACTAAAGCTTTAGGAACAATTTCCTCTCCAAAAAGGAGAAATATATGGATTGGATCATCAGCCTGAATCTGCGAGATTTTGTGAGAGTATAAAAACACTTTTCACTTTTTATACTGTCCACTACTATTGCACTTTATGGATTACTATGTAATTAGGTTCCTTTTGGGGGGCAAATACCTGCTAAAGATTTGCTAAGTTCTTAAATGTATTTTATTACATTCAAGTACCAAAAATTTTGTTCAGAAGAATGCACATAAAATTTTACTATGAAAAATCAGCTTTTCCCAACAAAAAATTCTCTTTACTGGAAAGCAACTAATTATTTCCTTTGAAATATATTTCTAATTATCTTTCATAAGTGGTCTCAGCCAAGGTCTTCAAAAGATTTTTCCCATGCCACAAAAGAGAAAAGTAAACTGCTTGCACAGAACTGTGTTTCATTTGCACATTAATATTCCTTCATCATAAAGTTTTACTTTGCCAGCTCCTTAAGATAATCTCAGATTTTCTCTTGATAATCAAAATCCTTTACAGGCTACACAGACTCAGCAGTAAGGGGGATCAGAGGACAAGGAAAGACTGGGCAAGTTGGGAGAACTGCAGATGACCATTTTTACACTAACTGATACTTTGTGCCACTAATTGGCAGGGGTCTCCAAACTGAGTAACATTTGGCAGCAAGTCATTATTGGTTGCCGGAAGTCAGGATCAAAGTCTCATCACAAGGTGCCTCCGTGCGACCCTCCACTTCCACATATATACTATGGAAACACCACCATCTTCCACACCAAGCTAGGTGACAAACCAAATAAAAGAAAGAGATATTGCTTTATAATTATAATTTATTGTTACTTCTGCTCTACGTTCTGTTTCCCCAAAATGAAGCTCTGCAAAGTTTAGCCAGCTCTTTCTCACTGAAACCAATACCCTCAACTCTACATCCAGTTCTTGCTTCAAAACTTCTCTGGCTGTCAAAGGGAACCAGAAGCCACCACAATAAATCTGGGTTAAAAGGACGGGGGATGGCCTTACAGGTAAAACTCATGCATTATTTTATTTTTAATTTGGAAATTACAAGATGTAAGAATACAAACATGTTTAACAACGTACAATTATGATGGAAATACGCTTTAGGTCCTTAGGCAAAAAGTACTCATTCGTTTACACAATCCTAAGAATGCTAGAGATAGTAGAAAGGAAAGCCCGAGGGCCAGAGTTTGAGGCTCCGTATGAAACTTAGTAAAAGACACCGCCCAGGGCCAAGAAGTGCCATTCATTCTCGGAAGCGCTCCAAGGGAAGTTCATACTGTTGTGGTTTACGGGGGCAATCCATTTCAGGTAAACACCTGAAGGAGAGTTAAAGTGCAGTCTTCTCGGTCTCGGAAACTGGTCCAGGGGGCGGGGAATGACTCCGCGTAAACCAAGGCCCTCGCCCCTCGGTGCTCTGGAAGCCGAAGCACCCAGGAGCTCCGGAAGCCGAAGCACCCAGGAGCTCCGCATTCTTTCAGCTGTCGCCTGATTCCCGGGTCCCCCGGGTCCACTAGCAACCAGCCCAGAGGCGCCCACCCGACTCCCGAGGCCCATGCAAGTTACAAAGGAATAGATGCGGCTACTGCCGGGTTCCCAGGAGCAGCAAGCTCCCGCCCGGACCCAGGGCATCCGGGCTTCCCAGTTCGGTTCACTCCCCCACAAGAGGTTACAACCCGCGAGGCCCTGGTGACCCAGGTCACCTGGGGGCTGGCAAAGAGAAGACTTTCCCCGGGGCGTCCCGGGAGCGGGGCGAGAGGGGGGAGCAGTTAGACCCAGGTTAGACCCAGGCTCCCCAGTTCAGTGGTTTAAAACAAAGTGCGAGTCCTCTGGCTCCTTCAAGTCGGGCACATTCTGTCCTCCCCTTGAAACAACCCTGGAATCAGTCCCTTTCGTAATCTGGGGCTTGGCTTTAAAAAAAAATCCACTTTTAACAGCATGCCTTCTAAAAGTTACACAGCCTAAAATTTGTGCTGTGTCGGTTTCCTAAAGGAGCCTTGAGCAACCAGTGCCTCGGACCCCAAGTCACACAGCGACATGAATTACCTTGCCAATTGCCGCAAGAGATGCCAAGGATCCGGGACCCCAGAAGAGGCAATCGCGCGGGACTACGCACCGACTGGGCGCTCCTTGTCACCTCACCAGAGCCCCACCCTCGGGAGCAGCAACGGCCCGGAGGTCGAGCACGTTTCCTGCCAGGCGGATGGCTGGGAACGTCTCCCCACCCGGTCCTGGCGGACACCTCCGGGGCCCCGCCTTCCCGGGGCTGAGGTGTGTGTGTGTGTGTGACAGGCCCTCCTAGGAAGCCACGTCCCCTCTTGGAGATCACTGGCCCAGAGCGCACGGAGGCACGACCCTCTCACCCCAGCCAGGAGACAGACTCAGGGAGTCAAGAGGCTGCCCAGAACCAGTCGAAGGAGTTCGGGTCGTTAGGAAATACTACACGGATTCCGAGGACTTCCGAGCCCGAACTCTTCCCCACGTTTCTGGCATTCCCTGTCCCGGGGCGGGGAGCTGTACTGAGGTTCCGAGGAAAGTGCACGCAAAAGTTGGTTACATCTTAGGCTCAGCCTTGAGAAGGAGCTCGGGACGCTGCTCCTGGGTACAGGAGCCGCTGAAAACTCCATCCTCCCCGCAGCTTCCGTCCCGTGTCCCGGGGCTGCGGTCACATTACCCGGCCCGAGACTCAATAATGCATGGACTTACCTGCTCCCATGCCCCGC
This sequence comes from Moschus berezovskii, assembly GCF_049115385.1. Lineage (NCBI taxonomy): Eukaryota > Metazoa > Chordata > Mammalia > Artiodactyla > Moschidae > Moschus > Moschus berezovskii. The sequence continues at coordinate 88,878,067 of NC_142469.1, read as the reverse complement.
GGGCCGCCTCTCCCGCCCGCCGCCGCCGAGTCCCAAGCCGGCCCGGGTCTCCTCGGATGTGTTTCAGGCGTAGTAGTCGCGGGTGTGTGTGCAAACGTGGGCTTTGTGGTGCGGTTTTTTGTTTTTTGGTGTTTTTTTTTTTTGGTTTGTTTGTTTTGCTTTGCTTTTTTTAAGGAAATATGGGAAACCAGACCAGATCCGAAAGAAAAAAAAATTTTTTTTGACACTCGATTGTAAACGCCCTAACTTGTGCAATCTTCCTGCCCGTAGTTCCGCCAAAAACAAAACAGTCCCAGTGCAAACCTGGAACGGGCGCGCAGGCACCGAGTTTGCCAAACACTGGAGAGTTTTCCGTCTGCAGAAATGACCCCGAAGGAGGGTGGCTGGGGGTGGATGTGGCGGGGCACCGCTCCCCGCGATTCCCCAATCTGCTTCGGGGACCGGAGGCTCCTCCTCGCCCCTCGGCGGGAGAACGCCCGCGGGCCGCTGCGGCCGCCCGCGCCCCTCCTCCGAGGAAAGGCGACTCCACAACTCCGTGCGCCGCGGCTCGCGCCCCCGGCTCCTCCTCCTCCCCTCACCCGCCCGCCGGCCGGCCCCTTTGTTGAAGCGGGGAAAGGAGCGCCGGAGGCCGGGGAGGGCGCGGGGCCGCGGGGTGCGCGCCGCCGCCCTCCTGGGAACCGGCTCCGCTCCCGGCACACGGGTTCGTCCTCCCCAGGAGAGGGGCGCCGAGCAGGTCGGGCTCCCCCTGGGCTCTCCCGCCCCGGCTGCCGCCGGGCCGGCAACTTTGTTCCGGGAGATCAAGTCCTCTCGGCTCCGGGTTCGGCCCCGGCCCGGCCCAGGCGGCCACCGCAGGCTGGGCTCCGGGAACGTGGCGCCCGGGGTCACCTGACCGCGCGCCCCGTCAATCAGCGCCCGCGCCGCGCTCCCTCCCCGCAGGCAGCAGCCCGGCTGGCGCTCGGCTGGCCTGGGGCGGCGCACCCGGAGCGGACGGTGCGTGCCGAGAGCCCGGAGCTAGCATGGATGCCTGGTGCTGCCACGGTCCCATTTATTCGGATTAACTGAAAATGAGTCACACCCACCCCAGGCCAACCCGGTCTCCAGTTTTCCTCCTTTGAGAAATGAGTTCTCATTTGCCCCTCCACTCGCCCCCTCTCATTGTGTTGACGTTGTCAAATTTTTGGTCCTAGTTCCAGGGGTATATTTATTTTATATAATTTTCTTGGTGTCGTTTTTAACATTAAGAAAAACTTGACAATTTCGTTTTACATTCGTTCATACATATATAAAAATAGTGTTTGCGCTTATCTTATTTTTCCACTTTTCCACTATACATACACACTAAAACATCTGTTACAGAGTCTGTTTCAAGGCTGAGGTATTTGGTCAAAATAATATCTAGTAAGAAATACCTTTGTGCTGTGTGTGCATTTTTTTATTTACATATTTCATTCCTAGTGTGTTCCTGTGTTTCTCTTACATGATCAATACACTTGAGAGGGGAAAAAAAACACAGCAACCTAAATTCCTAGTTCCTATATACAATGAGAAAAGGAACTCTGGTTTGTTGCAGGTTTAATATTTGATAGTTAACAACTTATGAGTTAGTAAAGACAAACACTTAGGGGCCTTAAATAGTTTTTTCAGAAAGAACTCACCAGTCTATTATTAGTTATAGAGTAAAAGGTCTGGGGTGAGGTGGAGGGGGTTGCATTCTGAAAGATAGTATTCCTTATAAAATCTCTAGCTTAGACTCCTTCCTTTATGTGGATTTTCTTCACATAAGCCAAATAAAATCCAGAATATTAATAGGAAATAAGTATAATTAATCATCTGCTTTCATTCATTCATTCATTTTACAAACAGCAATTTGGGGCCTGCCAGGTTCACTGGTCGGAGAAGGCAATGGCACCCCACTCCAGTAGTCTTGCCTGGAAAATCCCATGGATGGAGGAGCCTGGTAGGCTGCAATCCATGGGGTTGCTAAGAGTGGGACAGGACTGAGCGACTTCACTTTTACTTTGCACTTTCATGCATTGGAGAAGGAAATGGCAACCCACTCCACTGTTCTTGCCTGGAGAATCCCAGGGACGGGGGAGCCTGGTGGCCTGCCGTCGATGGGGTTGCACAGAGTTGGACATGACTGAAGCGACTTAGCAGCAGCAGCAGCAGGTTCACTGGTGCTGTGAAAAATACACAGATAAATCTGACAGAGATGTTGCTTTAAAGAATTTCAAATCTACTAAGTGAGATAAGGCAAGTAAAAAAATAAGAATATGCAAGATCCACGATAAGTGCTATAAGAAAAGGATACATCAAATGCTTTCTGAGTCGGGCTATATCAAAGGAGAGTGGGCCTTCTTTTGAACTGATAATTCTACAAACTCTTAAAGCTACTTGTCATGCATGTCCTGTGTCATGGTGAAGTTAATGGAAACTCAAATCTCCTCCTTTAAAATAAAACCACTTGGAATGTTTGAGGATTTCATTACTTAAAATCATGTAAATGAAAAGCACTTTGTAAATTGCAAAATGCTACACAAAGATTAATTTATTAAACTCAAAATTTTGGAGAAAAACAGTTATTTGGGAACCTAGAATTTCTGAGTTTTCAAGCTCTGAGGGATGTTTAGTTAAGTTTCCCAGAAAGCCCTAAGGAAGGGGACCCATGGACCAATAGGCACCATCTGTATGAGACCAATTCCAGCCACATCCAGCTTCAGGGGTTTCAGGGGTCTTCCCTGGGACCTGTGCCCTGCCTGTTTCTAGCCCTTCTCCTCTCACCCAGACACTGACATTCTTTGCGGGACCTAAGCGATGGAGGCCAAAGAACTTGCCGCTGATGGAATAACCGAGTAGTCCCACTCTGGTCTTGCTCCCTGTTTGCTCGGTAAGTAGAGAAACCACAGTTAGTTGGAGACTTTGTCCTCAGAGGACTGCCTCTCCATAGAGCAGCCAGTGTGACCCTGAGAATGGAGTTGAGGGGAAAGGGGAGACAGACCCCCAGGATGTAGATAGCAGTTAGTGCACCTGCAATCAGCATTATTCCACCGCAGTCCATGCCTCAGGGACAGTCGCCTATAATGGGGTTGTGTCCCCTCAACCCCAAAGTGGATGTAGAACATTCAGAAAAAGTGATAGGAATGTGGCCCATGTTTGTCATTAATCCAAACTCTGAATTGCCCCACAGTCACCAGAGAACATGAAAATTCAAGAAAACTGATGTCTCGGGGATAAAGTTCTTGACATAGGAGAAGATATGATGATATGAGTACTGGATAGATTTCTATATAAAGATATATGCTGCTGCTGCTAAGTCACTTCAGTCGTGTCCGACTCTGTGTGACCCCAGAGACGGCAGCCCACCAGGCTCCCCCATCCCTGGGACTCTCCAGGCAAGAACACTGGAGTGGGTTGCCATTTCCTTCTCCAATGTGTGAAAGTGAAAAGTGAAAGTGAAAGTGAAGTCGCATCCGACCCCCAGCGACCCCACGGAGTGCAGCCCACCAGGCTCCTCCATCCATGGGATTTTCTAGGCAAGAGTACTGGAGTGGCTTGCCGTTGCCTTCTCCGAAAGATATATGCATATGTAGGTATATATAATATCAAGAGACATGATTCTCCATGCATACTAAGATAAGAGCCAAAAAGAAAACTTTCCAACTAAATTTTTATGCAAAATTATATAAACTCAGATCCTCTCTGAACAATAGAAGTGTCGTGAAATACACAATGTATTAAAGAGCAAGGTGTTGAGTAATATTCCATTATATATATGTGGAATCTAGAAACATGATACTGATGAACCTATTTGCTGGGCAGCAGTGGAGATGCAGACATAGAGAACAGACTTATGGACATGGGAGGTGGCAGGAAAGGAGAGGCTGGGATGAATGGAGAGAGTGCCATGAAACACATACTCTAACGTGTGTAACATAGATAGCCAGTGGGAATTTGCTGTATGACTCAGGGAACTCAAACCAGGGCTCTGTGACAACCTAGAGGGGTAGGATGGGGTGGGAGGTGGGAGTGAGGTTCAAGAGGGAAGGGACATGTATGTACCTAAGGCTGATTCATGCTGATGTATGGCAGAAACCAATACAGTATTATAAAGCAAATATCCATTAATTAAAAATAAATAATTTTTTCTTAAAAAAAGCAAGGTGCTCCTTCAACTTTTTCCTTTGTGTTGACTATGAATCAGTCCCCCAACATGGATGCATTTAAAAGAGGGACATAGGTTGGAGAATTCACCTTATCTTTTTCAAGTCAAGAGAGTATAGCTCTATGGCTTATGTATAATAGATATTAGAATATTTGATGAATATTCTTGCTAAATTCTTCAGCCTAATATCTGATATCTAACACTTGCACAAGTTAAATATACATATAAATAAAATTCTTTCTGATATAAAGAGGGAAAATTATAATGGATTTTTAGAGGATAATGATTTTTAGATGATAATTAGCACAATGGCAGAGTTTCTCACAATTTAGTGAACTTAAAAATTGCCAAGGAGCATATTTTAAACTCAGATTGCCTGCCAGCTGTGAGAAATTCTGATTTACTGGTCTGGTGAGGCCCAGGAAGCTGCAGTTTTAATAAGCAACCCATGAGGTTAGATCATGATGGTTGGGGAATCACACTTTAAGTCCCTGTTCCCTAAGGGGCTGGCCTCAAATAGGCCATTCTGGATGATTGAATGGCTATAGAAATTGCCCTACAAGGAAAAAAATCCATACTGAATCAATCATAATTTCAAAATACCCACAATTAGCCTTAACACTTCACATTCAAGTGTTACATTCAGTTGTGGATCACTCTTGAGATTACCAGAGGTCATTCACACCTCAGGAGCCATCTGGACAATTCAACCTGCTCTGCCGTTCAAAGCCTGCCTGAATGATATGCAAGGAAAAGTCTGATGGTGTGAGGGCAGAGAGGAGAGGACCCTGGAGGGTATGCGAGCTGAAATGCCAGGTCCAGGGAAACTAAAGATAAAATAAAAGGGCTAAGCTGTTGGGGAGGAAAGAGCAACTTATACAAAAGGAGAGAATAAAGGAGGCTCCGAAGCAGAAGGAAGGGGAGCAGAGAGTGGAGGGTGTAAATCCACACCAGCTCCTTCTCTGTGTGCCTGCCCACTGACAACCAGAAAACTGGAGTTATTACCAGTTCAGTTCAGTCGCTCAGTCATGTCCAAATCTTTGTGACCCCATGGACTGCAGCACGCCAGCCTTCCCTGTCCTTCACCAACTCCGGGAGCTTACTCAAACTATTGTCCATCAAGTGATGCCATCCAACCACCTCATCCTCTATCGTCCCTTCTCCTCCCGCCTTCAATCTTTCCCAGCATCAGGGTGTTTTCAAATGAGTCAGTTCTTCACATCAGGTGGCCAAAGTATTGGAGCTTCAGCTTCAGCATCAGTCCTTCCAATGAATATTCAGGGCTGATTTCCTTTAGGATTGATTGGTTTGATCTCCTTGTAGTCCAAGGGACTCTAAGAGTCTTTTCCAACACCACAGTTCAAAAGCATCAATTCCTCAGCACTCAGCTTTCTTTATGGAGTTAGCATACTTGTTACTTTTACTTGGTTTCATTTACTTTGTATAATTTTATGATGTTGCCACTGGCAGAGATTATACAGAGTCTCTCCTTCAACCCATCAATTTCATGGATAAAGAAACAAATGGACCCTCCTGCACTGTTGTTGGGAATGTAAATTGGTGCAGTCATTATGAAGAATAGTATGGAGGTTTCTTAAAAAACTGAAAATAGAGTTACCATATGACTGTGCAATCCTACTCTTGGGCATATATACAGAGAAAAACATGGTCTGAAAGGATACATGCACCCCAATACTCATTGCAGCACTGTTTACAATAGCCAGGATGTGGAAGCAACCTACATGTCCCTCGACAGAGGAATGGATAAAGAAGATGTGGGATATATATTCAATGGACTGTTACTCAGCCATTAAAAAGAATGAAATGAAACCATTTGCAGCAACATGGATGGACCTAGAGTTTGGCATACTGAGTGAAAAAGAGAAAGAGTTATGATATTGCTTATAGGCGGAATCTAAAAAGAAATGATACACACGAACGGGTTCAAGAAACAGAAAAGGACTCCCGGGCTTAGAGAACACAATTATGGTTACCAGGGGGTAAGGATGGGAGGAAGGGACAGTTAGGGAGTTTGGGACTGATGGGTACACACTGCTATATTTAAAATGGGTAGCTAACAAGGACCTATTGTATGGCACAGGGAACTCTGTTCAATGTTATGAGCAGCGTTATGACAATAACTCTGTCAATGTTATGACAGACTGAATGGGACAGGAACAGATACATGTGTACGTATGGCTGAGTGGCTCTGATGTGCATCTGAAACTATCACAACTCTGTTCATTGGCTATACTCCAATATAAAATAAAAAGTTTTTTTTTAAAAAAAGATATAAACAAATGAAAGATGCAAAACTTACTAGGGAGTACCTCTAGGTAAAATAAAACAATCTTGGCAGAAAATGTCCAAATTACCAAGAAGGGAGAAGAGCACCACTAAGTTATATAAGTTCATTGTTAACCTGAAGGAGGAGGGCAGAAGATAGTGTAGCTGAAAGCCAACAGGCTGGTTTAAGTTACCTGTGTGCAGTGCGTGCATGCTAAGTCATGTCCAATTCTTTGTAACCCCATGGACTGTAGTCCACCAGGCTCCTCTGTCCACGGGATTCTCCTGGCAAGAATCCTGGAGTGGGGTGCCATGCCCTCCTCCAGGGATCTTCCCAACCCAGGGATTGAACCCGTGTCTCCTTTGTCTCCTGCACTGCAGATTCTTTACCACTGAGCAAGTGCTTATTATATTGACGCATCATTTGTATGAGGTTGTGGGACCTTGATCTCTAACCTCCTGTCTGTGAAATAAAACAATACCTCCCTCAAATGCTGTTGTGAAAAATCAAATGAATCCCTTGATATAAACCATTTATCACAATGTTTGATACTTTAAAGCTTTCATTTTGTTCTTTCTTCTCAATTCAAAAGGATTTGCTGCCATTTTGTAATAATCTTTAATTTTATTTTTTAAACATTCCTGGAATGCCCACTATGTGCTGAGAGGTTGGGTGTGCAAATGGGAATAAACTACAGCAGCTCTCTTCAGAAATCTCCTGTTTGGTAAGAAAGACCAACACATAGACAATTATAAGTTAATATGGATGCACATATAAATTAATATGGATGCAGTACAGCCAAGATATAACATGAACCCAGAAAGGGACATGTTACCCAGTAGAATTACTTTGCCAACAAAGGTCTATCTAGTCAAAGCTATGATTTTTCCAGTAGTCATGTATGAATGTGAGAGTTGGACTATAAAGAAAGCTAAGTGCCAAAGAATTAATGCTTTTGAACTGTGATGTTGGAGAAGACTCTTGAGAGGCCCTTGGACTGCAAGGAGATCAAACCAGTCAATCCTGAAGGAAATCAGTACCACATATTCATTGGAAAGGACTGATGCTGAAGCTGAAACTCCAATACTTTCACTACCTGATGCGAAGTACTGACTCATTGGGAAAGACCCTGATTCTGGGAAAGATTGAAGGCAGGAGGAGAAGGGGAAGATAGAGGATGAGATGGTTGGATGGCATCCCCAACTTGATGGACATGAGTTTGAGTAAGCTACCGGAGTTGGTGAAGGACAGGGAAGGCTGGCGTGCTGCAGTCCATGGGGTCGCAAAGAGTCGGACATGACTGAGCGACTGAACTGAGCTGAACTGAACTGAGGGGGTAGAGGGTATCAAGAAATGACACCCAACTTGATCCTTAAGAAATCATAGAGATTATAAAGGACATCTATGGTCTTGACTCTGCCCAAAATCTTTTCTCCTTTTTTGGAAGGAATGTTACCTCTTCCTTTAGGTAATTGCTCCTCCCTTGCGCCAATCAAATTTTGTGGAGTTGTCAATCACTTCTCTACCTTGCCTTGGGGTGGTAGGCTTCAAACCCTGTGATAATGATTAACCTAAAAGAGAAGATGGGAGATCCAGGCTAGGCCCATCTGAATTCTTCCAGAAGAGTTTTCACAATAACACTGAAAGGGAATCTTCTTTTTTCTCTTTGGAATTAGTTTATTGGAGCAGCATAAAATAGAATCTCTCCACACCCCTCTCCTGCTCCTACTGCTAACTTTGAGTTCTATACCTATCAGTTCAGTTCAGTCTCTCAGTCGTGTCCGACTCTTTGCAACCCCATGAATCACAGCACGCCAGGCCTCCCTGTCCATCACCAACTCCCGGCCTCATTCAGTATCCTATCATTTTGCCTTTTCATACTGCTCGTGGGGTTCTCAAGGCAAGTATGCTGCTAAGTCACTTCAGTCGTGTCCGACTCTGTGTGACGCCATAGACGAAAGCCCACCAGGCTCCCCTGTCCCTGGGATTCTTCAGGCAAGAACACTGGAGTGGGTTGCCATTTCCTTCTCCAATGTGTGAAAGTGAAAAGTGACAGTGAAGTCGCTCAGTCCTGTCCGACCCTTAGAGACCTGACGGACTGCAGCCTACCAGGCTCCTCCATCCACGGGATTTTCTAGGCAAGAGTACTGGAGTGGCTTGCTATTGCCTTCAAGGCAAGTATACTGAAGTGATTTGCCATTCCCTTCTCCAGTGGACCACATTCTGTCAGACCTCTCCACCATGACCTGCCCGTCTTGGGTGGCCCCACACGGCATGGCTTAGTTTCCTTGAATTAGACAAGGCTGTGGTCCATGTCATCTGGAGCTGAATAAATGAGGAAAAGGAGACTTGAGGATGTGAGATTTCCCGGTTTCCACGTACAAAGCAGTGCCCTTTCTATAGTTCCATTTTTCTCAGTGTTAACCTAGGTTGGAATTCTATCACTTGTGACTGAACAAGCCCAGTATAATATAAAAATTAACCAGGGACTTCCCTGGTGGTCCAGTGGCCAAGACTCTGCACTCCCAAGGCAGGAGGTCCAGGGTTCAATCCCTGGTCAGGGAACTAGATTCCACATGCCACAACTAAAGATTCTGCATGTCAAAACTAAGACCTGGTGCATCCAAATATATAAATAAATACTTTTAAGATAATAAAAAATAAATCACTATCTTTGTGATAGGAAGTCAGTAGATAAAATCTAAACCTTAGAGAAAAAAAAAAGAACAAGGAACATTACAAGCTTGTTTCTTAGAGATTTGGAGGTAATATCAGAAGAGTAGCTTAAAAGTACATAGATGCTTCTGAGAAAGAGGATATGGAGAAAAGCCATTAGAGACTGACATTTGTCTTTGTAAACTTTGTAGAACTAGCTGATCCTTACTTATGGGCATATTTAACTTAATAGGTTGACAGAAGTTAAGTGAATGCAGAATAGTATGAAAAGAAATGGTTTATGGTTAGAATAAAACTTTGTTTTGGTCTGATTCCAACACTGTTAGTACATTACACAGTATTTTCTCTTGATTTTTCTAAATTTATTTCATAGCAGTAACATCACATCGAAATGCTTGAACCTAGCAGCTTAATATAGGCTTCCCTGGTGGCACAGCAGTGAAGAATCCTCCTGGAATTCAGGAGATGCAGGTTCAATCCCTGGATCAGGCAGATTCCCTGAAGAAGGAAATGCTTACCCACTCCAGTATTCTTGCCCGGGAAATTCCATGGACAGAGGAGCCTGGTGGGGCTACAGTCCATGGGGTCACAAGAGTCAGACAGGACTTAGCAACTAAACCACCACCACAGCAACTTAATATAAACCAGTATTAAACTTGCTGGATGTATTTGCAATTTTCCATAGGGTTATTCTCAACCGAATACAATATTGAAAATATTGAAAGGCTTTCTGTCTCCAATTCTTTCTCCATAATTGTAAAGTGAACCTGATACTTGCTGTTGAGCTACAGTCCTTCTACTTCTACATGCAGATTATGTCATACATTGTGATCAACTTAATCATTCCCATTTCAGTTAGTTAAGTTGAGGAGATCAAGACTTTGTGCCAAAGATGCAGGCAAAAATTAAAACAATTTGTTTAAAATGTGTTTGAATAATAATCCCTGACCAGGGATTGAACCCACATCCCTTGCATTGGAAGGCAGAGTCTTAACCACTGGACCAGTGGGGAAGTCCCTCCATTTTAGCATATCTAAAACTGAACTTCCCTTTACTGTTCTCTCCCTCTCTTGACTTAATCCAGTCTTTGGTACCACAATTTTGGTCACTCTAGCTTGAACCTAGGATTCTTGTCTCTCCTCCCCATTTTCAATATCTAATTGATTAATAAGTTCTATTGATTCTTTCTTCGCAATATTTCATATCTCTATGGCACCACATCCCAACCCCACCGTTCCTTCTTTTCTCGGTACTAAAACTTTCATAATGGCCTCCTAATTACATCTCTTTCTCTTTCAATCCATCCTACACTTTTCATTGAAATGTGCTGTTAAAATCATGTTGTTCAAGAGTCTTCAACAGCTCCCAATAAAATGGCCTCTTGCATAGAATTGGCCATTTGAATCAGGTAGTAAGCTACTCTTTTGCTATTCTCAGACTTTTTATTTTTTGTCAAAAAGTCTTTTGCAGTGTACCTCCATAGCATGGGTCACTCTGTTCTTTCCTCTAGAGCATCTTGTGACTCCCGTATTATTAATGTGGCTCAAGTCCTTCTTCTCTTTGAAGCTTTTCCTGACTACTCATCACAAAACTAGGCTTTCCCAGGTGGCACAGTGGTGAAAAATCCATCTATCAAGCAGAAGACATAGGTTCAATTCCTGGATCAGGAAGATCCCCTGGAGAAGGAAACAGCAACCCACTCCAGTATTCCTCCTGAGAAATCCTGCGGACAAAGGAGCCTGATGAGTTGCAGTCCTTGAGGTTGTAGAGTCAGACACAACTGAAGCAACTGAGCACACACGCGCACATCTCATAATGATTTTGTCCTTTGGATTCCACACACTTATTGTCATTATCATCCATTTAAAATGTTTCATACTGCCTTTTGGAGTTCCCTGGTGGTCTAGTGGTTAGGATTTAGCACTTTCACTATATTCCTTGCAGCCTTTGATGGAGGACCTCTATATGGTCACCAAAAACAAGACCGGGAGGTAACTGTGGCTCGGATCATGAAATCCATATTGCCAAATTCAGACTTAAATTGAAAAAAGTGAAGAAAACCACTAGACCATTCAGGTATGGCCTAAATCAAATCCCTTATGATTATACAGCGGAAGTGAGAAATAGATTTAAGGGACTAGATCTGATAGAGTGCCTGATGAACTCTGGACAGAGGTTCATGACATTGTACAGGAGACAGGAATCAAGACCATCCCCAAGAAAAAGAAATGCAAAAAAGCAAAATGGCTGTCTGAGGAGGCCTTACAAAAAGCTGTGAAAGGAAGGGAAGCGAAAAGCAAAGGAGAAAAGGAAAGATATATCCATTTGAACGCAGAGTTCCAAAGAATAGCAAGGAGAGATAAGAAAGACTTCCTCAGTGAACAACGCAAAGAAATAGAGCAAAACAATAGAATGGGAAGACTAGAGATCTCTTCAAGAAAATTAGAGATACCAAGGGAACATTTCAGCAAAGATGGGCTCGATAAAGGACAGAAATGGTATGGACCTAACAGAAGCAGAAGATATTAAGAAGAGGTGGCAAGAATACACACAGTTCAGTTCAGTTCAGTTCAGTCGCTCAGTCATGTCCGACTCTCCGCGACCCCATGAATCACAGCACGCCAGGCCTCCCTGTCCATCACCAACTCCCGGAGTCACTCAAACTCATGTCCATCGAGTCGGTGATGCCATCCAGCCATCTCATTCTCTGTCGTCCCCTTCTCCTCCCACCCCCAACCTTTCCTAGCATCAGAGTCTTTTCCAGTGAGTCAACTCGTCGCATGAGGTGGCCAAAGTATTGCAGTTTCAGCTTTAGCATCAGTCCTTCCAATGAACACCCAGGATTGATCTCCTTTAGAATCGACTGGTTGGATCTCCTTGCAGTCCAAGGGACTCTCAAGAGTCTTCTCCAACACCACAGTTCAAAAACATCAATTCTTCGGCGATCAGCTTTCTTCACAGTCCAACTCTCACATCCATACATGACCATGGGAAAAACCATAGCCCTGACTAGACAGACCTTTGTTGGCAAAGTAATGTCTCTACTTTTTAATATACTATCAAGGTTGGTCATAACTTTCCTTCCAAGGAGTAAGCGTCTTTTAATTTCATGGCTGCATTCAGCATCTGCAGTGTTTTAGAAAAGGCAGAGGCACCAGAGATCAAATTACCAACATCCGCTGGATCATGGAGAAAGCAAGAGAGTTCCAGAAAACCATCTATTTCTGCTTCATTGACTATGTCAAAGCCTTTGACTGTGTGGATCACAGTAAACTGTGGAACATTCTGAAAGAGATGGGAATACCAGACCACCTGACCTGTCTCTTGAGAAACCTGTATGCAGGTCAGGAAGCAACAGTCAGAACTGGACATGGAACAACAGACTGGTTCCAAATAGAAAAAGGAGTACGTCAAGGCTGTATATTGTCACCTTGCTTATTTAACTTATATGCAGAGTACATCATGAGGAACGCTGGGCTGGAAGAAACACAAGCTGGAATCAAGATTGCCGGGAGAAGTATCAATAATCTCAGATATGCAGATGACACTACCCTTATGGCAGAAAGTGAAGAGGAACTAAAAAGCCTCTTGATGAAAGTGAAAGAGGAGAGTGAAAAGGTTGGCCTGAAGCTCAATATTCAGAAAACAAAGAATACACACAAGAACTGTACAAAAAAGATTTCGCGACCAAGATAATCACAATGGTGTGATCACTCACCTAGAGCCAGACATCTTGGAATGGGAAGTCAAGTGGGCCTTAGAAAGCATCACTACGAACAAAGCTAGTGGAGGTTGAGCTATTTCAAATCCTGAAAGATGATGCTGTGGAAGTGCTGCACTCAATATGCCAGCAAATTTGGAAAACTCAGCAGTGGCCAAAGGACTGGAAAAGGTCCGTTTTAATTCCAATCCCAAAAAAGGCAATACCAAAGAATGCTCAAACTACCGCACAATTGCACTCATCTCACACGCTAGTAAAGCCATGCTCAAAATTCTCCAAGCCAGGCTTCAGCAATATGTGAACCGTGAACTCCCAGATGTTCAAGTTGGTTTTAGAAAAGGCAGAGAAACCAGATATCAAATTGCCAACATCCTCTGGATCATGGAGAAAGCAAGAGAGTTCCAGAAAAACATCTATTTCTGCTTTACTGACTATGCCAAAGGCTTTGACTGTGTGGATCACAATAAACTGTGGAAAATTCTTCAAGAGATGGGAATACCAAACCACCTCACCTGCCTCTTGAGAAACCTGTATGCAGGTCAGGAAGCAACAGTCAGAACCGGACATGGAACAACAGACTGGTTCCAAATAGGAAAAGGAGTACGTCAAGGCTGTATAGTGTCACCCTGCTTATTTAACTTATATGCAGAGTACATCGTGAGGAACGCTGGGCTGGAAGAAGCACAAGCTGGAATCAAGATTGCCGGGAGAAATATCAATAACCTCAGATATGCAGATGACACCCCCCTTATGGCAGAAAGTGAAGAGGAACTAAAAAGACTCTTGAAAGTGAAAGAGGAGAGTGAAAAGGTTGGCTTGAAGCTCAACATTCAGAAAACAAAGATCATGGCATCTGGTCCCATCACTTCATGGCAAATAGATGGGGAAACAATGGAAACAGTGTCAGACTTTACTTTTTGGGGCTCCAAAATCACTGCAGATGCTGATTGCAGCCATGAAATTAGAAGACGCTTACTCCTTGGAAGGAAAGTTATGACCAACCTAGATAGCATATTAAAAAGCAGAGACATTACTTTGCCTACAAATGTCCATCCAGTCAAGGCTATGGTTTTTCCAGTGGTCATGTATGGATGTGAGAGTTGGACTGTGAAGAAAGCTGAGCACCGAGAATTGATACTTTTGAACTGTGGTATTGGAGAAGACTCTTGGGAGTCCCTTGGACTGCAAGGAGATCCAACCAGTCCATTCTAAAGAAGATTAGGCCTGGGTGTTCTTAGGTAGGACTGATGTTGAAGCTGAAACTCCAATACTTTGGCCACCTGATGTGAAGAGTTGACTCATTGGAAAAGACCCTGATGCTAGGAAAGATTGAGGGCAGGAGGAGAAGGGGACGGCAGAGGATAAGATGATTGGATGGCATCACCAACTAGATGGACATGGGTTTGGGTGGACTCCGGGAGTTGGTGATGGATAGGGAGGCCTGGTGTGCTGCAGTTTGTGGGGTCGCAAAGAGTTGGACACGACCCAGCAACTGAACTGAACTGTCATGGCCCAGGTTCAATTCTTGGTCAGGGACCTGAGATCCCACAAGCTGTGTGACCAAAAATTAAAGGGCATCATACTGCCTTTTATGTTTAGTTACGGCCTCTTATTTATGAATCTTGTTTCCTGAACAAGTTATAAACTCCTGAGGTCATAGAGTCTGTCAGATTCTAATATGGTAGACATAGTAGGCCATGTCGGACATGGCCTAACATGGCCACATAGTAGGTTCCCATTCAATAATTGATTGAGAAGCAAAAAATATTTTTGGCTGAACGTTTCCATTTCCATGCAGATAGCAGGCATTGTAAAATATTTGTGTGTATATGAATATGAATGTACTTAATACCACTGAACGGTACACTTAAAAATTTTTATGTTATATATATTTTACTACATTAAAATATTATATGTATACTAAACCAAAGTCCATGTTTTATATATCTTCAAATTGTATCTGACAATATTGATTACTGTCTACTTGGTTTAATAGACATGAATGAGTTGGAAGAAAACACTGGGTTTTAGTCCCTGCTGTGTCAAGAGAACATCTATGTGATGACCTCAGTTCAGTTCAGTCACTCAGTCGTGTCCGACTCTTTGCGACCCCATGAATCACAACACACCAGGCCTCCCTGTCCATCACAAACTCCCGGAGTTCACCCAAACTCATGTCCATCGAGTCAGTGATGCCATCCAGCCATCTCATTCTCTGTAGTCCCCTTCTCCTCCTGCCCCCAATCCCTCCCAGCATCAGAGTCTTTTCCAGTGAGTCTTCACATGAGGTGGCCAAAGTATTGGAGTTTCAGCTTTAGCATCAGTCCTTCCAATGAACACCCAGGACTGATCTCCTTTAGAATGGACTGGTTGATCTCCTTGAAGTCCAAGGGGCTCTTAAGAGTCTCCTCCAACACCACAGTTCAAATGCATCAGTTCTTCGGCGATCAGCTTTCCTAGGACACTATTATTTTACATTTGGCGCCTCCATTGCCTGTTCTGGAAAACAAATGGACAGATTCACCGGATGATCTCCAAAGGCCCAGTCTGTAACTTCACATGTCTCTGGAGAGCACACATCATCTTCAGAATCACAGGAGAACTCTATCTGGCTCCCTTCCCAGATCCGCAAACCGAACTGTGCAGAGCATAATCTATCCCACTCCCAACCCTGGAGATTCTAAAAACAGTTTGGGAAACTGATAGCAGCTGTGAATTTGGAGGCCTGTGCATCTGCCCCACCCTGGCTGTGCCTCTTTTTTGGGAATTCCAGCTAGGGGAAAGCTCAATCAGCATGTGGCTCTAGTAGCACCGACAGTCTTTCAGGTTGGGGGAGGGCTGGGGAAGGAGCCTTTTCTTCCCGCAACTACAACAGGAAATGCTTGGGAAACCAGTCTCATTCATTACTTTAGTGAGATTTCGGAAGTTTATTAACCTACAAAGTCCTTTACATTTTTTTTTTTAATTTCCCACATTGGGGTAAAGAATATTGTTCTGATGGTTGTCCTTTGAAATTAAGTATGGAGGCTGAGTTGGTGGCTTGTTTTTTGTTTTTTTCAAAATAATAATAGGTTTTGTTTGGACTTGCAGAAACCTCTACATCTTTTAGCTCAGATTAGTTACCGTAACTACAAATCTGTCAACCAAAAAGGCAACAATATTAATAGGGTTTTAGAGTGCTAGCACATTGCAAAATCCCAAAGCTTCCATTTGTACAGGCAAAGCATGGGGCAAAAGAGGAGGGAGCGGGGATGACATCTTAATTGTATATCAATGGACCACCCCAGCTTTCCAGGAGTCCTGAACAAAAGGCAGAGCTGAATATTTTAGGCCTGAGATCACCGCATTCTAAGGAATCTTTGTATAAAGAAAACAGAGAAGCCAGAGAGAGCTAGAGAGAAAGGAGGGAGAGAGAAATTTCTTGCTGTCATTGTCTTAATAAGTATTTAATTATTTGATGATCTGCTGACTCTCCATAGGATTTAAGGTTATTTATATAATGATTAAATAAAATTCAAGCTAAATGGCTGAGGAAAGCTGAACCAAATTAAAATAATAGGTTGGAAAGATAAGATGAGGTCAGAAACAAGGTTAAGACACAAAAACACATGAATAAATTTTTGATTACTTCTTGGTATTGTGCCACAATGATTGTGAATAGCAATGCTTGTTTAATTATCACAAAAAGTTAGATGTTACCAGGTTGTTACTCATAGACCCTTCTTCAAGAGCTATTCCCTGAAGTGGCTCAATGCAGATGTGCCAGAGCCCTACATACTTTGCTTATCTCCCTTCAGATAATATGGTCTGTCCACTATTAACCTGAGGGGTCACTGCATGACAGCGCCAAGATCCCTGGGGTTAACTTCTTCAAATTCTCGACTCTCCTTGTTCATCTTTCTGTCTTTGGGGTTGATTAATGGTCTTGGGTTGGCTGGAGGAAAACTGTAGTGTGGTTTCTCTATGGCACCTCCTTGGACTTGACCGCCAGCTTCTCCAGTGGTTACCTTAAGTCTTCGGATCCTGCCAAATAGAAATTCAGCGGTTAGATTCATTTTTCCGGTGATGTTGGAAAAGAGGCTTTTCTGTCAGTGCTTTTGTTTCTAATAACAGTTGTGTGGTTTTGTGATTACAATGCAGCTTCTTCAGAACATTTCTATCCTACTTTATGTTTTCTCCATGAATTTCACAACCAACATATTTTAAAAATATTAAAGTGATACTGCTATTTTTTTAATCTAGAAAATTTTTCCTAAAAAGGAAACTCAATCCCAGTTTATTTATCGTTTCCTCTAAAAACCGAAGCTTTTCTGTCTTTAACCTAGTTGTTCAGCCTGTAGGCTAGACTGGAGGTGAAAAGGTCACAGAAGAATTATTCCAAAGGAGAAAGTATTAAACATTTCCACACTCCACTGATGAATCAGAAACAGAGAAGGAGCGGCTGGATGATGGCTCATACACTAAAGAATTCTAGAGCTAGAAAAGAACATTGCCCTTAGGCTAAAGATTTCACAGCTGTATTTCTCCTCTTGAAGTTGGCCTTGGGTAACAGAGGTCAAGAGTTGGGGGTAGAGTGGGAGGAACTGGGAGACTGACATATATATGCACTATGGATGGGCTTCCTTATATGGGCTCAGCTGGTAAGGAATCCTCCTGCAATGTGGGAGACCTGGGTTCCATCCCTGGGTTGTGAAGATCACCTGGAGAAGGGAATGGCTACCCACTCCAGTATTCTGGCCTGGTAAATCCCACGGACAGAGGAGCTTGGCAGGTTACAGTTGCAAAGTGACTTTCACTTTCACACTATTGATACTGTGTGTAAAATAGATAACAAATGAGAACCTACTGTACAGCTCAGGGAACTCTACTCACTGCTCTGTGGTTACCTAAATGGGAAGGAAATCCCAAAAAAGTGGGGATATAATAAGTACATGTAGAGCAAAAAGCAGAGACATTACTTTGCCAACCAAGGTCTGTCTAGTCAAGGCTATGGTTTTTCCCGTGGTCATGTATGGATGTGAGAGTTGGACTGTGAAGAAAGCTGATCGCTGAAGAATTGATGCTTTTGAACTGTGGTGCTGGATAAGACTCTTGAGAGTCCCTTGGACTGCAAGGAGATCCAACCAGTCCATTCTAAAGGAGATCAATCCTGGGTGTTCATTGGAAGGACTGATGCTAAAGCTAAAACTGCAATACTTTGGCCACCTCATGCGACGAGTTGACTCACTGGAAAAGAGTCTGATGCTGGGAAGGATTGGGGGCAGGAGGAGAAGGGGACGACAGAGAATGAGATGGCTGGATGGCATCACCGACTCGATGGACATGAGTTTGAGTGAACTCCGGGAGTTGGTGATGGACAGGGAGGCCTGGCGTGCTGTGATTCATGGGGTCACAAAGAGTCGGACACGACTGAGCAACTGAACTGAACTGAACTGAACTGAGAGCTGATTCACTTTGTTGCACACTAGAAACTAACACAACATTGTAAAACAATTATACTCCAATGAAAATCAATTTTAGAAAATAAGAGTAAAGGGTGGGACAGGGGCAAAGCAGAGACTATGGCCACTTGATTCTTTTTAGGTCAATTTGCTCCACTGTAAGTTCATGATTTGAGAAGGTAGGGGGCAGTATGACTGACACACTGAAAAGCTGTACATATTTAATGCATACATTTTGGTGAGTTTGAAAATAAAAGTATATACCATGAGACTATCACAATGTGTTAGTAACTCGGGTTTCCCTGGTGGCTCAGACAGGAAAGAATCTGCCTGCAATGATCCCTGGATCAGGAAGATCCTCTGAAGAAGGGAATGGCTACCCAACCCAGTATTCTTGCCTGGTAAATCCCATGGACAGAGGAGCCTGGTGAGTTACAGTCCATGGGGTCACACAAAGAGGCACAACTGCAAGACTAATATGTAATCAGCACGTAATCAATAAAAGTTTTGAAAGTTTTACTTCGGTTTTATTATGGGACTGAGCTATGCATGGCCTTATAAAAATCTTGCTTTGTGTCATTTTCAAACCTCAAAAATAGCTATGATATGTAATATGCAGATTTTAAAAAACTGAAACTCAGTACTATGGACTGAATGGTGTGTGTTCTTGAAGTTCCTATATTAAATTCTAACTGCCAATGTGATAGTGTTTGAAGTGGGGATTTGGGTGATAATTAGGTTTGGATGAAGTCATGAGGGTGGATCCCCCATGATGGAATTAGTGCCCATATAAGAAGAGGGAAAGATCAGAACCCTCTCTCTCTGAGTCACATCAGCATACAACAAGAAGATGGCCTTCTGCAAACAAAGAAGAGACCTCTCCCCGGGAATTGAAGTGGCTGGCATCTTGATCTCGGATTTCCCAGTCTTCAGATGTGTGAGAAATAAATGTCTGTTCTTTAGCCACCCAGGCTACATGGTGCAGTGGTAAAGAATCCACCTGCCAATGCAGGAGACACAGGAGACGTGGGTCAGGAAGATCCCCTGGAGAAGGAAATGGCAACCCACTCCAGTATTCTTGCTTGGGAAATCCTATGGACAGAGGAGTCTGGCAGGCTACAGTCCCTGCATTGCAAAAAGTTGGACACAGCTTAGCAACTAAACAACAACAACTATGCTATTTTAGTAAGATCACTCAAGACCACACAAGCAGTGAGTAATTGTGCCAGAATTGAGTAAGTGTTTGAAACCAAAGCCTTGGCTTTTTCCAGAAAAGTATACTGCCTGCAAATGTCAGAGGGAAACTACTTGACTACCTCCAGACAAAATGTTCCTCTGGCCCAGCCTGAAACCAACAGGTTTATTTTGCTGTCTGTGTTACCTTGTGTAAGTTACTTGAGTTCTTCGTGCCTTGGCTTCCTCATATGTCAAATGGACTAATGGTAATACTCTATCTCACAGGGTTGTTGAGATAATTCTATGAAGACCTATGAAGTGTTTAGGACAGTGCCTGGCATATTGTTAAGTTTTAATATTATTGTTATCGTTACTAGTGCTTATAACTTTGAGGTTAACTCAGATTATTAGTCTTTGGGAGATGGGAGAAAACAGCACCAACTGATGCATTTTTCAGCACATATTTTAATACTTTATATAGTAACAATACTAGTGTATTCCTTGTGGAATATTAACTTTGTGGTTTTCTGAAATCATCTCTGAAAAATTTACAACAGAATGTGACAGGCTATCCAGCAAAGCCACCAGCAGAGCTTCCAGAAAACAGATTTCAACACACACTCTTACTCCTAACCCAGTTCCTATTCTAATGCCACCACTTATTCGAATCTGCAAGGATGGACCAGAAATACCTTTTTTTTTTCTTTTAATATTTTATTTGTTTGGCTGCACTGGGTGCTAGATGCTGCAAGTGTACTCTCAGCTGCGCTATGTGGGATCTAGTTCCCTAACCAGGGATCGAACCTGGGCCCCCTACATTGGGAGTGCAGTCTTTGTCACTGGATCCCTAGGGAAGTCCCCAGAAATACCTACTTTTAATAAGTATCCCAGGTGATTCAGATGTGCAGTCTTCTAATCTAGTCCATTTTAAAACAAGGGGAAAATGAGACCCAGAGAGCTTATGTGATTTTACCAAGACTTGGGGCTCTTTCCACCATTAGGTGCTAACATTCACACAGACGTGCTGCCTGATTATTCTAGGTCTATTGCCAGCAAAACCTTTTGCCCTCGTCAGCCAGAAGATTATAGAATCAATCAAAATGCCGAACTGGCCTCACAGATCCATGCATCCACACCAGGGATGTTAGGAAGCAGAAGGTTAGGGGAAGATTTGAGTGGCAGGTACCCGAACTCTCCTCCCCTCCTCTGGGAACTGGGGTGACAAACGCAGAGAGAAAACAACTCACTTAAGCACGCCTGGACTCTGGGTCTGCACAAATATGATAGGATTCTGCAAGTAAACATGTCTTTTATCTTCTATTTGGTTTAGCCCTGGTTGAAAGATAATCCTAGGTTAGCCTTTTGAAAAGCATCTTATCTCTTTTGTATTTTTCACCAGGTGTGAGTGTCTTTTTCTGTCCTTTCAGCTGCTGTTGACATTGGGGTTGAGTTTGGACCTAATCTTTCAGAAGATGCCTAAGTTATAGTTGTTCATTTACTTACCCTCTGACAAGCTTAACTGTGTTTGTAGAGCCACCAAACAGCTTTCATAGCAAAAATGTTTCTGAGCTATTGACTTGTAAACATGGCCTTAAAGTCAATAAACTCTTTTCTCTGAAAGCCCCCAGGTATGTCAAGAAATCTAAGACTAAATAAAGCAAAACAACTCTCTTCAAGGCTCTCGTGAAACCAATTTGTAGATATGGTCTAACAACTCTCTGAACTATTGTTTACAAACATAGGAAAACAATCTTTTTCAGAGGGTGTTTCTTCTAAGTATCTCCCAGGCAGTGATAACTTATAAAATGTGGGGAACAGCTGTAGCCGCCAAGAGAAAACTTGGAGAATTGTTATAAATACTAGTCTTGCTCAGCCGGCAGCTAAACTAGAAGAATGACTACTGTTAAGAAGGATGTTTTGACTTTCCTAAAAAGGAAAAAAAAAAGTCATAAGGACTTGTTTCTACTTCTTGACACGATATTCCCTATATGGAATCGTTCCTGTGGGTTGCCAGGAGCAGGTAGTTGGAAGAAATACACATCATTTTTTAAGCTAGTGGTTTTGCCCCTCAAAGTGCAAAGGAAAAAGAAATGCTCCCATAGCAAACATCTTGGTCTTGTAGTTCCTTTATTGTTACACTCATCAACCTTATAACTGCTTGTTCAATATCTGTCTTCCAGTTAGACTACTAATTCCATGAGAGTGATTGTTTTTCCTTATTCACAGCCATATCTCTGGTATAGAAACCTGGCACATAGTTTGACATTCAATAAATATCTTTTGAATAAAATGCTGAATAAATTATGTTGAAGCCATAACCTTCAAGAGAGATGATGGGAGCCAGTAGATTTAAATTGCAGATAAAACCACTAGGTGGATTTGGAGTTGCTGTAGGTGTACAAAGTGATGCAGTATATAATGGAATCAATTAGATGAAAAAGTGAGAATTTTCTAGTTTTGAAGAAGAAAAAGGGAGGAATCTTGCATTGAACCTGGAATGATATTACATTGGTAATAACTAAGAATCAAAGAGAAAAGTGTCAAATTGCCCCTAGGCCTGCCTATTTTAAAACATCTTTCATCTATTATAGAGCACATATTAGTATTTTAGGTTCAGTTGCTTTAACAAAGAGGGGCTGTAGATTTTTCAAAATACTAATGTCAAAGGAGTCACATATATTATTGAAATTGTACAACGTCAGTGACACAATTAGCATTTTAAAGCCACTAGGGGTAGTGTAACATCATTGCTGGTTTTCATACTGATAAATAAAGCTCTTGAAAAGTAAAACTCCAAAGTTAAATGTATAAGGTATCTGCAATCATGTCATAAATGCTATCTGCTTTTAAAAATTAAGAGAACAAGATTATTTCATAGGCACAGCCTCCTTTGATGAGATGAATATCAATCTGAAAATGCAATGATGAAAGAGTCTAATTGGAAAATGGTTGAGAGAATATTTCTGTTGAACTTCTTCATAGTGCTGCTTCTACTCAAGAAGACTGAGAGTGATTGGCTCAGAGTTGAATAGCAGATCAGGATCAAAACTGGAGATCCAGGAACAGGCAAAGTACAGGAGACAAATATACAAATATTGAATTTTGAATAGACTAAACTTAGGAAAAAAATCACTTGAAATAACGTATGCCTGCAAATTTAAACATTTTACTTGTTTTTAGAAATCTGGAATTTGATAGCTTTGTTAGGGTATAATTACATACAATAAACTGTACATATGCAAAATGTACAATTTAATGAGTTTTGACATATGTTTATATCTGTGAAACCATCGCCACAATCAAAGTCCATCAGTCTCGAAAAATTTCCTCAGGATCCTTCTCATTTTTGTTCCTTCTCCCTGGGAAACTGACCTCCTTTTTAAAAGATGTTTAAATTTGTTTTAAAAATTATCATAAAACATAACATAAAAATTACTATTTTAAAGATATAATAAAGATTAGAGCAGAAATTAATGAAATTGAGAATAGAAAAATATTTTTTACATCAATAAAACTAATGGCTGCTTTATTTAAAAGACCAACAAAATTGAGAAATCCTTAGTTAGATTAAGAAAAAAATAACTAAAATCAGAAAGGAAAAGGGGGGCGTTTCAACCAATGCCACATAAATAAAAAAGATTATAAGAAAATACTATGAACTATATATAGTATGGCATACTATGTATGCCAAAAAATTGGATAACCTAGAAGAAATGGAAAAATTCCTAGAAACCTGCCAGAACTAAATTATAAAGGAAAAGAAAATCTGAACACACCAATAACTCGTAAGGAGATTGAATCAGTAAACGAAAACCTCCCAACAGATCTCTGAGCTCTCAGACATCAGGGCTAGAGCATCAGGAAGACTTACAATTGTAATCAAAAAATAAACCATGTGTCAAAAACCTGTATTACAGGTATTTCCTAGGTTTATGAGTCTCAAATAGTTAGCAGTTTGGTTCTCAGAAGATCTCTGAATTGTGTGCAGTTATTTGGGCAAGTGAGTCAGGACTCTGTCATGACACAGGTGAAAAGGGACACTCCAGCAACAGTGTTTTCTCTAGCAATAAATGAGATGTTGTGATCAGGGGAAACTGAGATATACCAAATGGGTGATGTCAGTCAGAAGACAACATGGCACAGAATAGCAGCTTTCTGGCCAGGCCTCAGAGACTTGGCAGAACAGTATGTGGAAAGGGGGTCTTTGGAAGGGAAAG
Source organism: Moschus berezovskii (assembly GCF_049115385.1). Classification (NCBI taxonomy): domain Eukaryota; kingdom Metazoa; phylum Chordata; class Mammalia; order Artiodactyla; family Moschidae; genus Moschus; species Moschus berezovskii. The sequence continues at coordinate 88,854,387 of NC_142469.1, read as the reverse complement.
TAGGTGCAACTAAATGCACAAATAAAAAATAATTGGAAGTGACAAGCAAAAACCACTAGCTGATGTATTTCTGAGTGACCCAATAAAAGAGAAGGCATAGAATGGATGATTCTTCTTCAGCCATTGTTTGGTACAGTCTCATTTCCAAATAGAGTCTTTATTGTTTCTAATGACAGGGAGAAATATACAGAGAGAGACAGATGGATATATATCTCCCAACAAAGAAAAACTCAAGACCAGATATTACTGAAGAAGTCTGCTGCTGCTGCTGCTGCTGCTAAGTCACTTCAGTCGTGTCCGACTCTATGTGACCCCATAGACAGAAGCCCACCAGGCTCCGCCGTCCCTGGGATTCTCCAGGCAAGAACACTGGAGTGGGTTGCCATTTCCTTCTCCAATGTGTGAAAGTGAAAAGTGAAAGTAAAGTCGCTCAGTCGTGTCCGACCCCTAGCGACCCCACGGACTGCAGCCTACCAGGCTCCTCCATCCATGGGATTTTCTAGGCAAGAGTACTGGAGTGGCTTGCCATTGCCTTCTCCGACTGAAGAAGTCTACCAAACATTTAAAGAAGTAATTAACTATAGTTCTTGTCAAACTCTTGTGAAAAAATTGAGCAGAAGGAAACACATCCAAATTCATTCTTGGAGGGTATCAGGGCATTACCCTGACACCAAAACCAGATAAAGACGCTACCAGAAAACTACAGACTAATTTCCCTGATGAATATTAATGCAAAAACCTTCAACAAAATACTGGCAAACTAAATTGAAAAGCACATTTCAAAGGATTATACACGATGACTGAGCCAGATTTATTCCTGAGATGCAATAATTGTTCAACATATGAAAATCAACATAATAGACCAAATTCACAAAACGAAGGACAAGAAACATGATCATCTCAACTTTTGCAGAAAAAATATTTGACAAGTTCTAACATTCCTTCATGGTAAAAACAGTCAAATAGGAGTTGAAGGAAACTACCTTCATAATAAAGCCAATATATGAAAAGCCTGCAGCTAATATCATACTCAATGGTGAAAAACTGAAAACTCTTCCTCTAAGATCAAGAACAAGACAAGGATGCCGACCTTAACTACTTCTCTTCAACATAGTACTGTCAGTACTTGCCAGTACAATTAAACAAGAAAAAGAAGGAATAAAAGGCATCTCAATTGGAAAGGAAGAAGTAAAATTTTCTATATGAAAGTACTCATCACAAAAGGACAAATGGTCTATGATTTCACTTATATGGGCTATCTAAAGTAGTAAAATTCATAGAGACAGAAAGTAAAATAGTAGTTGCCAGGGGTTAGGAAGAAGGGACAATGGAGACTTGTTTAATGGATATAGATTTTCAGTTTTGTAAGATTAAAATGTTCTGATCATGTGTCAAACAATGTAAATATACTTAACACTAATGAACTGTACACTAAAAATAGTCAAGATGGCAAATTTTATTTGTTCAACCACACACAACAATTCTATAAATAAATAAACTGACTATCCCAAGTATTAATAGCAGTGTGAACGACTGGAACTCTCATTCACTGTTAGTGGGAATACCAAATGGCACGACCACTTTGGAAAATACTTTGGAGATTTTTTTTTTTATTATTTAAAAATTTTTTATTTTTAAAATATATAGTTGCTTTACAATGTTGTATTAGTTTCTACTGTATAACAAAGTGCATCAGTTACATGTACACATATATCCTCTCTTTTTAAAATTTCCTTCCCATTTAGATCATGAGATAGTACTGAGTAGAGCTTCCTGTGCTATATAGTAGGTTCTTATAGTTGTCTATTTTATATACAGTAGTGTATATATGTCAGTCCCAATCTCCCAACTCATCCCACCCACCTCCTTTCCCTTGGTACACTTTGGCAATTTTGTTAAAAATACATCTCCTATTCCACTTCATGGGAGATAGATGGGGAAACAGTGGAAACAGTGTTAGACTTTATTTTTGGGGGCTCCAAAATCACTGCGGATGCTGATTGCAGCCATGAAATTAAAAGACGCTTACTCCTTGGAAGGAAAGTTATGACCAACCTATACAGCATATTAAAAAGCAGAGATATTACTTTGTCAACAAAGGTCTAGTCAAGGCTATGGTTTTTCCAGTGGTCATGTATGGATGTGAGAGTTGGACTGTGAAGAAAGCTAATCGCTGAAGAATTGATGCTTTTGAACTGTGGTGTTGGAGAAGACTCTTGACAGTTCCTTGGACTGCAAGGAGATCCCACCAGTCCATTCTAAAGGAGATCAGTCCTGGGTGTTCATTGGAAGGACTGATGCTAAAGCTGAAATTGCAATACTTTGGCCACCTCATGCGACGAGTTGACTCACTGGAAAAGACCCTGATGCTGGGAGGGATTGGGGGCAGGAGGAGATGGGGACGACAGAGAATGAGATGGCTGGATGGCATCACCGACTCGAAGAACATAAGTTTGAGCGAACTTCAGGAGTTGGTGATGGACAGGGAGGCCTGGCGTGTTGTGATTCATGGGGTTGCAGAGTCGGACACGACTGAGCAACTGAACTGAACTGAACTGATTCCACTCTAGAAATTTACCCAAGAGAAATTAAAGCATAACTCTATACAAAAACATATAAGAATGTTCAAGTAGCTTGATTTGCAATAATCAAAAGCTAGTAACAACTCAAATATATATCGACAGTGAATAAATAAATTATGTATATTCATACAACGATATATTACATAGGTTATATGTATAGGTGTACTTTTGAGATATCGTTATGGAGTATTTGTTATGTACCAAGAACTGTGCTAAACGCTTTAAACATGAAATCACAACTCTATGAGGTAGCAATCATTAGCCTTATTTTACAGATGATGAAACTGAGTTTGGAAAAGTTCAGTAGTACAGAGTTACACAGCTACACTATGCCAAAGCCAGAATTTGAACTTAGGTATAGAGTAATGCCAAAGATAGAATGCATAATCTTTATAGTGTATTTCTTGACTTCAACAGGAGGAATATACTAATAAGCTAATAGCAAACCTCTCAGTTGAAGAATTCCTTAGAAAAAGGATGCACTGATCTCTGACTATTCACCAGTGGTATTAACTGACATATAGAACAACAGTTGAGTATTTGGGCCATAATGATTATAAACGTATTGTGAATTCTCACGGTTACTTCCCTAGTTGTGTAAGCTATTTAATCTCTCTGTTTCTTTTTCTTTAGGATGGAGATAATTGAGTCTACCTCTGTCTCTGATTGTATTTATAACAGTTCCCAGCAAGTAGAGCTTTACTTTAACTCCTTAAATTTAACTTTGAATGCTTCCAATCTCTGTTAAGGGAGATAAGCCACTTTTTTAAAAACTTGATTCAATTTAATGTATCAGAAACCTACTCTGTGCAATGCCCTGGGCTAGGCACTGTTGAGGATCGAAAATGAGTCAGATGGCAGAATCTCTATCCTTACGAATTTTGCAGTCTATTAAGCAAAATGCCCTGTTGGACAATTCAATATTGTTAATATTTACATACCCTGTGCTTTGTGATTGATTGGACTTAAAAAATGTGACTCTGTATCACTCTAACCTATTTTACATTATGAGGTACTTCCAGTGTGGCTTACTAAGTAGTAAAGAATCCGCCTGCCAATTCAAGAGACTCCGGAGACAAGGACTCTATCCCTGGGTCAGAAAGATATCCTGGAGGAAGGCATGGCAACCTACTCCAGTATTCTTGCCTGGAGAATCCCACGGACAGAGGAACCTGGCGGAATACAGTCCATGGGGCTGCAAAGAGCTGGACACGACTGAAGCACACAGTACACAGAGGTCTGCTCTTTGGAACTCAAGGAAGGTCTAGAAGGATGAAGCCTTTTCCCTACAAACAAGCAGTGAGGGACACTTGAAAGGCTTTGTACCCAGGAAGGCCCCACAGGGACCTGTTCACTTTCAATATTTCATTTCCTTTTACTTCTGAAACTTAGTGAAAGTTACTAAGTTAAATCCACTTTGAAATAAAGTTTAAGCATTTTAAGCATCATCAAACATAACTTCTAGATATTGTAATGTTATATGCAGAAACCAACACACCCCTTTAGTGAGGGTCAGAAGAAATCAAAGGTTATTGTGACTTAAGGCAAACTGAGTTTTTGGAGTTATGTAGGTGACCTCATTTGCTTCTTAGAAAAACTTACTCACATTGGAGCTGGTGACTATAGGACAGCTGCATCTATTGAAGATCGAAGCTAAAGCTAGGTTCAGTTTTGGCACAGCGACACTTGTCTAAATTGATCCCTTGACCCCTCTGCAGTGTTGGCTTTGGGAAAGGGCAAATAGCACAACTACATCAGGTTCTGTAAGTTAGGGATCAGCATTGTGAGAAAAGCTATGCAGTAGAAATCTGTTATGGGTTATGTTGACTGAAAACTTTTCACAACCTAAAAGTTGAGAATTAGGGTTTATTCAGCAGACACGCTGAGGCTGGGAGACTCTCTCTCAGATAGCTCTGAGGGGCTCTTCTGAAGAGGATATATAGGAGGATATAAGGCAGGATATATAGGAATTTTTGCAAAAAAAACCAAACCAACAAACCCTCAAAGTCAGAACATCCAACGACCACTGTTACTTGCAACATCCCTGGTGGTCCAATGGCTAAGACTCTGCACCCCCAATGCAGGGGGCACAGGTTTGATCCCTGGTCAGGGAACTAGATCCCACAAGCTGCAACTTAGAGTTCATCTGCCACAACTAAAGATCCTATGTGCTGCAACTAAGAGCTGTTGCAGCCAAATAAATAAATACACAAATATATATTTTTTAATGATTACTGTTACTTAAAAAACATATCTCAAGTCAATAAATTTAGTACGTTTCTATGCATGGGAAGATGCAAGAATCTGGACTCTGTGAAATGGTCCCTTCGATATGCACGTTTACTGTCCAGTGTTCAGTTTTCTTCATCCTGAATTCTCTCAGTGTGCACCTGGAGGGGTGGCAGCAGTGGCTGATGGCTTTGTGACAAAGCGGTTGGTGACATTCTTCATCCACAGCTGAAATGTGTCCTCTGGACAGTCACAGGTGAAGTCTTAACCCACAGCAGCTTAGAATGTGACCTGATTTGGAAATGGGATTGCTAACTTACATAATTAGTTAAGGTGAGGTCAGTAGGTTGGGTCCCTAACCCAACATGACTGGTATCCTCATGAAAAGGGGAAATTTGGGCACAGGGATTCACACACGGGGAGAATACCATGGAAGAGCAGAGTTATGAAGCCTTAAACCAAGGAACTAACAGAAGCTGGGGTTGGGGGGAGACCGAGAACAAATATTTCCCTGCACATTCAGAGGGCTTTTGGTCCTGCTGACACCTTGATCTCAGACTTCTAGCCTCTAAGGCTGTGAGATAGTAAGTTTCTGTTATTACAGCCACTCAATATGTGTACTTTATTACAGCACCTTAGCAAACTAATACAAAACAGGAAGGGAATTCTGTTCTTTTTTTTTTTTCTCTCTCTCTTAATGTTACACTAAACTGGGGGTGGGAGGAGACGGGGACGACAGAGAATGAGATGGCTGGATGGCATCACCGACTCAATGGACATGAGTTTGAATGAACTCCGGGAGTTGGTGATGGACAGGGAGGCCTGGCGTGCTGTGATTCATGGGGTCGCAGAGAGTCGGACACGACTGAGCGACTGAACTGAACTGAACTGAACTGAATGTTAGAACTCTTCTGAAATACTCATGGTGGAAAAAACAAAAACCAGCGTGAACCAAGGCATTGTGTCCCCAAAACACAAGTAGTGAGGCTTAGACTGGAGGGTTTTTAGCCTAAGTGTCTTCCTTAGAGAACACCCCTGACAACCTTGACTTAAATGGTTTCCCACCCCCCGCCCATCCCTCTGTATCTCATCACCCTATTTATTTCCTTCTTAGCTATATCACAGACTATAATTCTTCTGCTTATTTACCTATTTATTTGTCTATTGTCTGTAAGGGTAGTCTGTCTGTTATTCAGGTATATATCCCAAGTGCATGCTCAATAAATATTTGTTGGAAGGAAGGGAGAAAAAGAGAGATAGAAGGGAACGGTATGTCTGTGTGTGTGTGTATGCTGTGCTCAGTCATGCTCTTTGGGACCCCATGGACTGCAGCCCACCAGGCTCCTCTGTCCTTGGGATTCTCCAGGTAAGAATACTGGAGTGGATTGCCATTTCCTCCTCTAGGGAATCTTCCGAACCTGGGGACCACATCTCCTGCATTGCAGGCAGATTCGTTACCACTGAGCCATCTGGGAAGCCCCTGAAGGGAAGGAGGGAAATGAATGAAGGGAGTGTAAAGGAGTGCCAGTAGGTCAGGTCAGGATGTAGCGTAGAACCGTAGCATGAAGAGGCCCTTAAAATGGCAGACTAGGAACCCCAAAGGAGACCTCTGAATCAGTGTTCCTGGGGAAAGATTTGGTGTTTGTATATACAACAGTCACTTCTGATGAGCCTTACGCTCAGGCAAATTCGGGAAAGACTATATCACAGTGGTTCTTAAAGTATGGTGCCTCGACCAGCAGCATCAGTATCATCTTGGAACTTGTTGCTGCTGCTGCTGCTGCTGCTGCTGCTAAGTCACTTCAGTCGTGTCCGACTCTGTGTGACCCCATAGACGGAAGCCCACCAGGCTCCCCCATCCCTGGGATTCTCCAGGCAAGAACACTGGAGTGGGTTGCCATTTCCTTCTCCAACGTGTGAAAGTGAAAAGTGAAAGTGAAGTCGCTCAGTCGTGTCCGACCCTTAGCGACCCCACGGACTGCAGCCTACCAGGCTCCTCCATCCATGGGGTTTTCTAGGCAATAGTTTGTTAGAAAGGCAATTTCTCAGTCCCCACTCCAGACCTACTGACTCAGAATCTGCATTTTAACAAGGTCCTCAGATGATTGAAAACTGAGAGTCAAAATCCTGCCTCTTACTATACCATCCAGTCTTAATCCATTTGAGCTACTCTAACAAAAATACCATAAACTTAGTAGCTTGAGTAACAAGCATTTGTTTCTTAAAATTCTGGAGACTGAAAAGTTAAAGATCATGGTGCCAGCAAATTTGGTGTCTGGTTTATAAATACCTGTCTTTTGGCTATATCTTCACAGAGCAGAAGAGGGAAGGGAGTTCTCTGGGTTTTTTTTTTATAAAGGCACTAATCCCTTTCATAAGGGCTCCACCCTCATGACCTAATAACCTCCCAGAGACCGCCCCCACCACCTCAAATACCATCACACTGGCGATTAGATTTCAACTTATGGGTTTTGGGGACACAAAAAATTGAGTCTATAGCATACTTTAATGTCCTTTTACTGCTTTGCTTCTTCTAGGCCTGAGTAGAGAACTGGGCTAAATGTACTCTGAAGTAATGGGAGTCTCAGCACAAAAATCAGAGATATAAATATTCCCACCCTATTTGGGACCTATAGATAGATCTCGGGCCTCAATCATGAGAGTTCCTTAAAATTGCAACACACAAGTAGTCTTTTAAACAGCAGTTATTCTGGGACATTCCAGTCTGAAGCCAAAAATGATCTCCCACCCAAGAAAGGAACTCAAAAGAAAAACACCAGTGACAGTAAATCACCACAATTAGGAAAAAAAGACAAGGAAAAAATAAATCACACAAATAAACTCAGAGAAATAATCTGTCCATTTAGGAAAATGCTGAAATCTGTTTGTGGGGAAATCTTTAGGATAAAGACAGGGCACTAAAGAAGTAGAAACAAACCAAAATCCTTTAATGAATCATGGAATCTGTAAACTGGTATCAGATGTTCTCCATCAGTCATAGAGCCACAGGGAGCCTTAGCAACATTTCAGATTCTTCCAAATAAGGTAACCCCAGTCAAAAGCTATGCTCTTAAAGACAACAATTTCCTCTTACCTGCTCATCTACTTGGTTTAGAATGAACCAATTATTTTCAGAACTAAAGTGCCTTTATACATGTAAGATAAGAATTGTAAAGAAGATTTCTTTACACACACACACACCCCCACACACCCCACATTTTTACTGAGTCAGACTTTCCAACGTCAGTTGGAGAGAAGGATTTATAATCTAAGAAGAGAAGTTGTCTGTGGTTTCATTTGATGGTTAGGGAGCAAGAAGGATGTGTTTTCCCATTGTAACATAGTAACTTGATTTCATTGCTGCTCCTCTGTCATATGTATGAAGGGAGATGCCAAATATCCCGAAAGATAATATTTCAGAAGGTGCAGAGATGGTCTTTAGTTAAGCTTATGAGTTTGCAGACCTAGAGACAAAAAGTAACTACTTCACGTTTTATGGGAGTTGTATCTAAAACTCGATTAGATTTAGGTTAAACAATTTTGGCAAGAATACTTCATGACACCATGTGTTTTATTTGCATCCCATCAGGAGACCGTGTATCACCAGAGATGGAGTGCTCACTGGAGTTTTCATTCATTGCTAGTCTCTGCAACAGCATTGGAGAGCTAACGAAGTAGAAAAATCATTTTATTTGACGGGTTACTAGTAACATAAACTGTATTAATTTATGTGAACTGTTTACTATTCTTTCCTAATCAGAGAATAGATTATGAAAATGTGAAGTAAAACCTGCTCGGTCGAGTCCAACTCTTTGCCACCCCGTGGACTATAACCCGCCAGGATCCTCTGTCCATGGAATTCTCCAGGCAAGAATACTGGAGTGGGTTGCCATTTCTTCCTCCAGGGGATCTTCCCTACCCAGGGATCAAAACTGAGTCTCCTGCATTGCAGGCAGACTCTTTACTGTTGAGGCACCAGGAAAACCCCTATTAATGATTATATATTTCATTAACTCCTGAGCCTAAATCATTTTGTGATAAGTTCTATTTACTCAGACTAGAAAACCTTACACATGTAATCTTCATAGATTGCTGTTGGGCCAAATAAACAAACAAATATTTTTTAAAAAGAGGAATAAAGTGAGAATCTATTTATTTAGGATTTACTAAGAAATTTGTCTATTTGATAAGGAAAATGAACGCTTGTGGGAAATCTTTGCATCTTTTTATCCTATCCTTATTATTCAATATAGTTAGAGGAAGACTCATTTGTTTTCTAATTGTTTATTGCTCCTCTGAGTGTCCCTCCTCTCTATCTGCTGCTGCTGCTGCTCCTGCTAAGTCACTTCAGTCGTGTCCGACTCTGTGTGACCCCATAGACGTAAGCCCACCAGGCTCCCCCGTCCCTGGGATTCTCCAGGCAAGAACACTGGAGTGGGTTGCCATTTCCTTCTCCAGCGTGTGAAAGTGAAAGTGAAGTCGCTCAGTCGTGTCCGACCCTTAGCGACCCCATGGACTACAGCCTACCAGGCTCGTCCATCCATGGGATTTTCTAGGCAATAGTACTGGAGTGGCTTGCCATTGCCTTCTCCGCCTCTCCATCTACTGCTCCTTATAATACCTATAAGAAAACTTCAGATATTTCCCTTGGGCTACCATCTTGATTTTCTTCTATAGGGATGTAAACATTAGTCATTTCACTGCCATTTGATTCTTATGCTACCTTTTTATTGTCCTGGGTTATTTTCCCTGATCATAAGAAAGTAGAAGTGTTATCTATTATCACATCAAGTAATCTTGATGTTTATGTACTTGCAGGTTCCTCTCCTTTCTTCCACCTGCTGCTCCATCACTTCTCAGTTTTTATACCTTTAATTTGTTTGCTATTGAAAGACAAAATATATTCTATTATTTGCTCTATGTATAATTCTATTTTCTTTAATCTGGGGTAGATATGAACGTTTGGGGGCAGCTTTTCCTTCTGTTTCTAGACCTCCTTTGTATATAATTTTTAAAATGGATACTAGAAAGTCGACTCTGTGCACAGTGAAGAAGAGTTTGAAGCATTTAAGTACCTTCTGCTTTTATTTCATTTGTTCTTATGGGCTTCCCATGTGGCTCAGTGGTAAAGAATCTGCATGCCAATGCAGGAGATGAGGGGTTCAGTCCCTGGGTCAGGAAGATCCCCTGGAGGAGGAAATGGCAACCCACTCCAGTTTTGTTCCCTGGAGAATCCCATAGACAGAGGAGCCTGGTGGGCTGCAGTCCATGGGGTCACAGAGTCAGACATGACTAAGCACATAGGCACACATGCACTGCTTTAATCTCATTTGTTCTTATGGTTCTCTAAACATATTTTATGACTTTTCAAGTTTTGGTATATCAATAGACTTTTCTAGTTTTTGTTATGTTGTCTTTATAAAATGTTTATAAGATGAATACATTTGCAATCAACCCTCCAAAGAAAAAAAAGGAGTAACTACTTCAAACTGAATTTTGGATTTCATAAATGTGAAGAGTAAGTAGTGTAGCATTGTAGACTTCTAGAAAGAACTCTTGGGACTTCCTTGGTCATCTAGTGGTTAAGAATCTACCTGCAACTTCATGACTTTAGACTACACTACAAAGCAATAGTCATCAAGATGGTATGGTACTGGCACAAAACCAGTAAAGACCATATTCAAATGACCAAAAGTGTATAAAACAACATCTATTGAATTCACTCTGTAATAGCTCTGATAAGTGATTTAAAATGCTTTTAGACTTAGCGAGTGTATTATCAACACAATTTATTTGATTTTCAAACACATTAAATTGTTAAAATTGTAACACTTTGAGTTGAAATTTGTTTCCCAGGTTCTTGCTATCATGAATTCTAACTAAATATTTGAAGGTATTTTTCTTTGTTACCCTACTCCATACTTTTAACATCCTTTTTTTCCTGGAACACATACACACCAGACTTTCTTTCCTAAAGTCAAACTTTCTTTGATTTCTCCCCTTTTAACATAATTCTGATCACACTCACTCCCAATGGCAATTCTTGTCTAGGCTTATTCTAATTTATCAGTGTCTCTCTTAAAACGAGTTAGTAAAAACTATTTTTGTTGCATATGGCAGAAAACTCAGTCTAAGCTAGCTTAGGCAAAAAAAAGGTTTATTGGCTCACATAATTTAAAATTACAAGGTCAGTTTCATTTAAGACATGGTTTGAAACCGGGTTCATAGATCTCTAGAACCAGGATTTGCTGTCTCTTTCATCTCCCAGCTCTCATCTTTCTAAGAATGATTTTCAGGCAGACTCTTCCCTCAAGACATCAAGACAGTTAAAGAATTCCAGTCTTATCTTCTTACAGTCTCAAGTCTAACAGAGAAGAGTGGGAATCTTTCAGGAATTCCAGACAAAGTTTCATTGCATATTAGTAGCTCTGCATGTGTCAAATGCCAAATGATTTCCCCTGAGCTTGCCCCTGTCACCAAAAGAATGTCATATGCTGACTGGTCAAGAGTAAGGAATAAAGACATCCTTATTGGAAATGCACGCACTTAGGTGGGGAAACAGTTGGTGTCTCAGAGGGAAAGCAAGTTGTGTTTACTAGAAGAACTTACCTTGTTATGTCCAGATATGAACTCAGTATCCTGGGTGAGGTAAGTCCAGAGAATACAGCAGGACAATCACCTCCTTTAAAATGAATGTTATGTATCAATATAGGGGGGACTGAGAGTGTGTTCTCTATTCTGAAACTATACCTCTTTCTTTGGGATTCCCTCATGGCTCAGATGGTAAAGAATCCACCTGCAATGTGGGAGACCTGGGTTTGATCCCTGGATTGGGAAGATCCCCTGGAGAATGGCATGGCAACAGACTCCAGTATTCTTGCCTGGAGAATCCCCATGGACAGAGGAGCCTGGCAGGCTATAGTCAATGGGGTCGCAAAGAGTCGGACATGACTGAGCAAGTAAGCACAGCACACATGATAACTGGGGCTGTTATTTTCCAGTCCTCTTTCTATGTTGGTAACTCACACATGATGTGGGAAATAAAAAGTACTGCATCAACATATGACAGTGTTCTTTGGTTTCCAGATCTAAGTAAATGATCAAAATCAGCTGGTGGAAAAAAAGGAAAAAACAAAAGAAGAAAGAGGAAAAGAAGAAGAGAAAAAGGGCATCTTAGCATCAGATACCATGATAGCAACCGGATATGGGAAATGACAACAAGAATGGAAATAGAATAAACATACCAAGTGGTGACTGTAGCTCAAAGAGCAGAGCAGAACTGCCAAAAAGAAAAACAAAGATACTAATTTCAAAGCCCGATGTAAAACTACAGTAATCAAGATAGTGTGGTACTGATTTTTTTTTTTTCTAAACGTAAATCAACAGAATTTACAGCTCAGAAACATTTATGGTCATTAGATTTTTAAAAAGGGGGTCAAGACAATTCAATGTGACTTATCTTTTCAACAAATGGTTTTAGAATAATTAAATATCCACATGCACAAAGATGAATTTAGATTCTTACCTCACATTATACTCCAGAAAAATTGAAAACAGGTCGTAGAGCAAGGTGCAAATCATGCTAAAATCAGACTTCATCAAAATTAAAACATTTTGTGCTTCAAAGGATATCATCAAGAAAATGAAAAGATAAGTTATAGAAAAAGGAAAAAAAATTGCAAATCATATATTTGATAAATTACTAGTATTTAGAACATATAAGGTTTTCCTTGTGGCTCAGATGGCAAAGAATCTGCCTGCAATGCAGGAGACCCAGGTTCAATCCCTGAGTCGGGAAGATCCTCTGGAGAAGGGAATGGTAACCCACTCCAGTATTCCTGCCTGGAAAATCTCATGGAACACTTCTTTCAAATCAATAGTAAGAAGACATCGTATTAGGAAAATGCAAGTTGAAACCATAATGAGATACTGCTTCACACCTATTAGAATGCAATAAAAAAAATCAGGCAATACCAAGTGCTGGCAATAATATGAAAAAATTGGAAATCTCGTACATGGCTGGTGGGAATTTTAAATGGTGCAACCACTTTAAAAAGAGTATGACAGTTTCTTAAAATGTTAAACATAAATTTACCATATAGTGCAGCAGTTTCACTTCTAGGTATCTACTCAAGAGGAAGGGAAACATATGTCCACACAAAGATATGCATATACATGTTCACAGGATCATTATTCATTAATAGTGAAAAAGTGGAAACCATCCAAACTTCTCTCAAGTAGTGAATGGTTAAGTTCCGTTCGTTCCGTTCCACCGTTCAGTCATGTCCAACTCTTTGCGACCCCGTGGACTGTGGCCTAACCAGGCTTCTCCATCCATGGGATTCTCCAGGCAAGAATACTGGAGTGGGTTACCGTTTCCTTCCCCAGGGGATCTTCCCGACCCAGGGATCGAACCCGGGTCTCCCACATTGGAGGCAGACGCATTAACCTCTGAGCCACCAGGGAAGTTAGGTGTGGTATATCCATAATGGAAGACTCTTCTATAATGAAAAGGAACAATACATGCTACAACATAGATGAGCCTCAAAAACTTTACATTAAGTGAAAGAAGACAGTGACAAAAAATCGAATATTATATGATCCATTTCTAGGAAATGTCCAGAAAGGCAAATCTATGGACACAGGTGGATTAGTGGTTGACAGAGGAATGGGCTCCAGCCAATGGGCATGAGGGATTGATTTGAACTGATGTAAATGTTCTAAAACTGGATTGTGATGATGGTTACACAGTTCCATATATTTACTAACAACCACTGAAATGGGTGACTTTTACATGTAAATTTTATATCAATAGAATTGTTTTAAAAAAGCAGTTCTATTGATAGAACATTCACAGTAATGCAGACACAAACTCTGTAATTAAAAAATGTATTTCAACCAGATGGTGGAATTACGAATTATCTTTATATTTTTCTGAATTTTCCAATAAAAAGTGCATTTTTAGAGGAGATCAGGTGCATTCAGGGTGCTATGACCAGAGACTGAAAAGTGTATTTTTAAATCAAAAGAAAACAATAAAGATCATTTTAAAAGCTATTGTCTGAAAATCAAACATAAACTCACTACATGACAGACCAGAGGAGAGTTATGTAAAGTCACCTTGATAAAGAGACAGAATGGCTTTCTGACCTGAAAGACTTGACAGTAACCTGATTAAAGTTAATAACACATTTGAAAAAAGAAGAAGCAATCAACGGAGAACACTGATCAATAAAGAAAGCAAAGAAAAGGGGCAGAGGGAGAGGCAAGTGTGGCAGGCCTTACTTGTGCCAGTCTGAAGGCTGAGCAAAGCAGGTGTTCACAGTCCCAAGGTAGAGATGGAGGCCATACATCTCACAGAGCTTCAGGCCATTAGGCATTCTAAATATACCACATTCTCACCACAAAGTATTTTCTAACATTTTTTTTCCCCAAGTAGTCTTTTCTGTATAGAGAAACCCTAGTCATATTGATATATTGTGAATTAACACATATTTGGGTTTACGTATGTCAGGCTCCTGATGTTTATGCAGCATGAGTTGGCTTGTCCAAATTGAATCGACTCTAGAGTGATGGCAAGCTGGAAATTATGCATCTGGAAAACTGTGATAGTCATTAAGATAAATGCCACCTTGTGAGACCTCTTGGAAGCCAGCCCATCAGTCCACCTTTCTCAGTGACAACCCAGCCTTGATGAGAGTTTCTCATTCAGACTTCAATATCAAGAACTCCAAGACACCAAGACATACTGAAATAATCATATGTTCAGCCTACTTTGTAAAGAAGCCACTTATGGGAAGGATTTAAATTATTTAAATTTCGTACTTGCTGACTCCAGATCCATCCAGTTCCAGCAATGAGAACTCTAGCACCCACTGGTTCAATTGTACCCTAGTCATAAAATGAGTCCTGGTTAAATAGAGAGCTTCCTTTCAATACAGGATCTTAGTTTCCTGACCAGGGATCAAACCTGTGCCCCCTGCATTGGGAGTGTGGAGTCTCAACCCCTGAATCACCAGGGAAGTCCCTATCAGCTTTCACTTTTAATTTTGAATGTAAAACTGTCTAAAATAAATCAGAAATTATCTAAAACAATCTTATATATTAAGAAAAAAGTAAGAGCTGAAAGATTTCCACATGAAATGCGAACATTTTGTTAAATCAAAAATTTTGCAAAAGAAAATAGTGAATTTTGTAAATTCATAAAAATATGAAATATTAGCCTACAGATTAGCTTTCAAAAAACTGGCCTTCAATGATTTGGAACCTGCATGTTATTTTCTTGGCTTTTGCTTATTACTAGCTTCCATTATCTAAAATGAAGGGGAGAAGAGGTTGGATGGCATCACCAACTCAATGGACATGAGTTTGAGCAAACTCCAGGAGATGGGGAAGGACAGGAAAGCCTGATGTGCTGCAGTCTATGGGGTCACAAAGAGTTGGACACGACTTAGCAACGGAACAACAAATCATATAAAAACCTTTTGCTTATGTGAAAATGATTTATAAAGAAAATGGGTTAAACCCAAATATTTTCCACTAATATTTCTTAAGAGATAACATTTTTAAAGTGTTTAAAATTAAAAGGCAGGAGTAGGGAGAGGGAAAACATGAGCCACTTCTGATCCGCCCAGGTTTTTCCCAAAGGCTTGGGAGGTACTCTTCAACAATGAACCAAGACATTTTTGCCACAGAAAATAAACATTTTTTAAGCAGAACTTGGCAACTGTATTGGGGTAAGAGGTCATATTTGACATTAAGGCCCTGACACTGGCATATTTCCTGAAGAAAACAGTGATCATCTTTGTGCACATTATCCTTGCAAAGCCAGTTCAAGGTACATATGTGGGCCATTTTTTGGTCTACCCATCTAAAGAAAACATTGTCCAGAAAACTTCTTTCTACCTCAGACCGGAATAGGAAATATATTTCTAAAATTTATTTACTTATGACTGCATCAGGTCTTAGCTGTGGTGTGCAGGCTTAGTTGCCCCATGGCATGTGGGATCTTAGTTCCCCAACCAGAGATCAAACCCAAGTTCCCTGCATTGCAAGACAGATTCTTAACCACTGGACCATCAGGGAAGTCCAGAAAATAATTTTTTACAAACTTCTTTTTCTGCCACTATGAAGGGAAGGGAATTTGAATTTGTGAGTAGGATCGCATTTTAAGTTATCTAAGAAAAACATTGATGCTGAAGCTGAAGTTCCAATGCTTTGCCAACTGATGGGAATACTTGGGTCACTGACTCAGTGGAAAAGACCTTGATGCTGGGAAACATTGGGGGCAGGAGGAGAAGAGGGTGACAGAGGATGAAATGGTTGGATGGAATTACCAACTTGATGGACAAGAGTTTCAGCAAGCTCTGGGAGATAGTGAAGGACAGGGAAGCCTGGCAGGCTGCAGTCCAAGGGGTCACAAAGAGTCGGACATGACCTAGCGACTAAACAACAACAAAGAAGAATGTTACTGAGGAAAAAAATTGCCTTCTAGAAATAAACCATAGCAACTGAATAAAAACTTTGCTAGTCCTAGCACTGAAAGCTCATCCTGAATTCCAAACCTCTAGTTGTCAGTTTATCTTTGGGTTTTTGATGAATTTACCAGCCCTGAAAGCTGACACTGTAGGGCTCATAAAAATCCTAATAAATAGGGACTTGCCTGGTAGTCCAGCAGGTAAGACTCCAGACTTTCACTGCAGGGGCTGCTGGTTCCATCTCTGACCCCAGGGACACTAAGACCCCACATGCTGCCTGGTGTGGCCAAAAAAATAAATCCTAATAAATATGTAGCTATGGTTGGTAGTCTTTGAAAGATAAGTAGAATTTCCCAACTTGTTCTACGAACCTCAATTATCTCAGACTATTAGAGGATCTGGAAATAGGGAGCCAAAAGTTAAGAGTTCAGAGCAATCAGAGCAGTCAGCTTCCAAAGTGTCATTTGGGTGGGCTAAAAGGTGCATATTAGTTTGGCTTTTACACCTCCTGCTCCTTTTCAGGAGAATAAATAATTACAGTGATTTATCTTTGAAATGTGCAGCCTTGAGTTGGATGTGGAAAAGTCACATAATGGTGTCAGCGCTTCAGCCCGAAGTAAATAAAATGGCGAAGTATATTTAGCACACGATAAGGCAAGGCACTGAGAAACAGAGATAAAAAGAAGAAACTGTCTCTACATGATTAGAGAACTTTACCAAATACTCAGCGTTTGCAGAAAGAACATGATTTTAAAAAGTACAATCAGTGGGAAAAAACAGTCCAAGTTCCAGATTTCCATCCTAATGCTAGCTCCCAAAAAGCAGGGCAGTTTCTCAGGCACTTCTCCTGGTTCCTTCCCTCCCAGTTTTCAGCCTCTCTCTCCATGTTAAGTGCCTGATTTTGGATACAGGGGAGCAGTTGTTTAGATAGCTAATGCCTTTCAAGGCTGATGTGAAGATTCAACGTAGCAGCGGCCATTAGGGCTTCTGTGCCATTTCCACATGCTCCAACCAGGCACTTTGGCAGCACTTTGGTGCCTGCCACTAGCTTCCCTGGTGGCTCAGACAGTAAAGAATCTGCCTGCATTGCAGGGGATGCAGGTTCTATCTCTGGATCAGGAAGATTCCGTGAAGAAGGGAATGGCTACCCACTCCAGTATTCTTGCCTGGAGAAAGTCTATGTACAGAGAAGCCTGGCAGGCTACAGTCCATGGGGTCACAAAGGGTCGGACATGACTGAGCGATTAACACATGTAACCATAGGGTGCCTGCCAACCATAAAGAATTTACCCTCCAAGAAAAGCTGCTTTCCAGTTGTTCTCCTTCGTCTAACAGAGGTTGGGTTTGCACACAAATGCTAAGATGAGTCAAAGGACTTGAAAAGTCCAATCAACTGACTTTTAAACTGATTTTGCCATTGAATGCAAAAAAGAAAAAAAGCAGCCCAGTAGTTTGGATGTTGGATGTAGCCTTGGATATATCTATACACAGACTCTCAGCCCTTCTCCTGCCTGAACCTCTCCCCATCCCCAATCCTGCCACCTGAGACGGGCTCATTCCATCAGTCCTCACTGATGACCTCCTAGTTGCTAGAACCTCCAAAGAACCATCCATCAATTCATATCTTATTTCCCAGGTCACAAGAAGTTGATACTGTTCACCAATTAATCAACAAAAGGCACAGAAATGTCTTTTTCTTCTGCCAGCCAGGGATCTTTGCTCCCCAGCCAGGGATGGAACGCACACACCCTGCAGTGGAAGCAGGAAGTCCTAACCACTGGACCACAAGGGAAGTCCCAGATAATGTCTTTTTCATTTTTCTACCTCTGACCACTTCTTCATGGCCTTCATTGAGCTACTGATGCCCTTTCTGTACCCATTACTTAGATGTGAACTTTCTGCAGAACTTCATTTGAGACTGTCTTTTCACTCATCTCTTTATTCTTGAACAATTGGATTCAGCCCTCTGTTTTCATTGTCACCTGTAGCTTGGCAACTCTCATCTAATATCTCTAACCTGCCTCTCTCCTGAGTTTTAATATCGTATATCTGAAGGTCTTTGGGCAAGTAGAGAATGGGAGGATCCAGAGGGGAGGGACACAATCACGAGGCCAGAAGCAAAAAAAATTTAAGAATGTGAGTATTTCTCTAAGTCAATATTCAGGTAGAGAAACTGAAAATTTAAGAATTTTTTTTTCTATAGCATTATTTTAGAGAAGGATTGAGAGGACATGAGATAAAAAAGAAAAAGCTAGAGTATTATGGGGAGATGGTTTGTGACTTCTTTCTTGTATTTCTTATACTAATAGTTACACTAATTTGTACTAATATCAGGTAGGTCTAGCATTGGCTGCAGATGAAAGAAATCTTCTCCAAGTAACAGCTTATTTCAGTCTTCATGAAAGTCTAAAGGTTGGTAGCCCAGAGTTGGGATAGAGACTTGACGTCAGGAAAAAAACTAGCTCACTTCTCTCCGAGTTCTGGGCTGTGACCTCCATCCTTATGGTCCAATACAATGGCTGAAGTATCAGTCATCAAACTGGTGTTCCCAGGAGCAAACAAAGGGCACACTGACACAATCTTTTAAGTATGTTTTCCTGGAAGCTTTCCAGTACCATTTATAAGTCACTGGCCAATCATTCACATTGCAGCTTGCAGTTAAGAGAAAACTGGACAATGTGGTCTTTATTCAAGGCAGCTCTGCGTGCCCTCGAACACAGCTTCAATTACTACCGATGACGTGAAGAATACATGTGGGGAGGGGCACAGCATGCAGTCTAACAATACTGTTTTCTGAACAATGGATAAAACCTTGAGAAAATACCTAGATATTTGATCATGAAAGTGAATGCTATTTTTTTTTTTTGGCCACATGGCATGTGGGATCTTGGTTTCCCAATCAGGGATCAAAGCCATGACCCCTGCATTGGAAGCTCAGAGTGGACTACCAGGGAACATGCCAGAAATGTTACTTTTGTATTTGTAGAGAAAAATAAAGATATTCATATGGATAAAGTCAATGAGCTCATAAGCTGTTTTTCAAGGCTCCTCCTGCTTGTTCAGTTCCAGGTGCAATCTAGCATGGTGGGAATCACTTTAGCCAGGACTTAAAGGCCTGCAGGCCATTTTCCTGAGAGGCTGTAGACAGGGAACTCTTCCACAGAAACTGAGAGAGCCCTAGAGCCATCACTGACTCTGGTCCTGGTGGATGGACTTGTCTGAGCCACTGCCAGCTTGGGCTGCTTTCCCACAGAAGGGCCTCTATTATTTTATGCAGTTCATCTCCAAGTATTCCAGCGGGAACTCCCACCACTGCTTTTGAATTTACAGACTCCTCTGTTGGGATTTTTCTCCCTGCCAGTCAACTTCAATCTTCCTTTGTTCAGACTCTTTCCTCATCCTCTGTTCTTACCCCTTCAGCACGACCACAACCTCAAGAATGTGATCTTTACAAAACTTTCTATCAAATCCAGCAAAAAGCCTCCATGGACCACTTCTAGTACTTGAGGAGATTTTTGTTTGTTCCTCTGGATTTTTTTTTGGCTAGCAATGCCACCTTCATCAGGTTCTTGGATATGGGTATATCTTCCATGACTTCTGTGGCATTTCTAAGCTGTAGATTTAGATTTAAAGGCGTTATAAAAAATTTGTAACTTTCTTGAACTAAGAGCCTGCATAGAAATCCATATTTGAAATATTGATATTCTGAGAGATAAAACAATGTTGACTAAATATTTCACATGTACAAATAATTCAGTTTCATATTTGTATTTTAGAAATGCTTGGCTCTTGAAGAAACACACATGTTTTTCCATGTTAGGTTTCTATCTATATATGTCCATGGAATTCTCCAAGCAAGAATGCTGGAGTGGGTCGCCATGTCCTCCTCCAGGGGATCTTCCCGACCAAGGGATCAAACCCATGTCTCTTATGTCTTCTGAATGGGCAGGCAGGTTCTTTACCAGTAGCACCACCTGGGAAGCCCCAGGGTACCCAATGGCAAAACAAAGGTTAATCTGGTAAGACTCAGGAGTTACCACCATCTCAGGTCCCTGAGAGTGGGGGTGGGGGGAGGGGAGGTGGGTGGTGAGCGGAGGTATACAGGAAAATGTTATTTACAGCTTTTTGAGCCCTTTCCCAAGATGTCCTTGGCTGCGAATGGGGAAAGAGGAGATCATTTCCCCATCTCCATGTAAACTTATGGAGGCGTTGTAAAAAGAGCAAGGCTCTAGAGACACACCAGCCTGAATTAAAATTCCAGGACTTCATTTAGTAGCAATACTTTGAGCAAGTTACTTAACCTCTCTGATAAGAAAGCCATGAGCAGTAGATGCCAGTGTAGATTCATGAATAGCATCTTAGGTCAAACTAACATAATTCTTATCTTTTACAAGGTCACTACCATGCATAGACAGAGTGCATTTTAATTTTGGCATACCATAGGAAAAAATATCTTAAGTTATTCTTGTGGTCGCAATAAATAAAAGTAAACTGGATAATTATTAAAAGTAAGTTTGGAAATAGTTGAACAATGACATACACAGATGTGTATTAATGTATCAATTCTCCTAGAAAGAATATCTGTAATAGCAGGAAAGTCTCGCTCTGTTATGTTCGAGATTTTATCTGCAACTTGAATATAAAATGTATTAAATGCTTGGGTGGTTCAACAGTAGGAGAGACAGTGGATGACAGAATCAAAATTAAAAATGATCTCAATAACCTTAAAAAAAAAAAAAAAGCTAAAAGAAGGCTACTAAAAGACCTGTGTCAAGTTCAATATCTAGATTCATAACTGCTTGGGATATGGGTATGGCCCAGAATTGGGAAGGGCGTCAGGTCAACAGGACCACAGCAGGTGGACTGGGTCCATTTGGTTGGCAAGTCAGGCAGAAGATGACCAACTTGAAGGGGCTCCCACAGACCAAATCTTAAAAAATCTGAGCAGTGAAATTTTAGTTGTGATTTTCTAGATTGTAATTAATTGAATAAAATAGGAATCCATGAGCCTACATTGATAATAAATAAGTAAACAAATTAATATGTAAAGGGAGAAAAGTCTGTCTTATAGAAAAAGGCCAACTAAGAAATACAGAAAGAATGATGGACATAGAAAAAAAGTCATAGTAACTTTTTCCAAACAAAATCAACAGAGGCTAGTGGTTAAAAGTATAAAATACTTAGTAATTTTACAGTGGAGAACCTGTCCAATACCATCTTATCGAAATTACAAGACCAGAGAGGCCTTCTTTATTTTTTAAATTTTTATTATTTTAAAAATGTATTTATTTTTAATTGGAGGATAATTGCTTTACAATGTTGTGTTGGTTTCTGCCATACATCAACATGAGTTAGCCATAGGTATATATATGCCCCCTCCCTCCTGAACGTCCCTCCCACTTCCCACCCTATCCCACCCCCTAGGCTGTCACAGAGCACCAGTTTAAGCTCCCTGAACCATAACAGCAAATCCCCAAGGGCTCTCTGCTTTACATACGGTAACGCGTGTGTCTCCTGCTGCTCCCCGTCCGCCCGCGCTCTTCTTCCCACACTGTGTCCACAGTCTGCTCTCTGTCTGTGTCTCTAAGTCGATTCAGTTGTGTCCGACTCTTTGCA
The DNA here is from genome assembly GCF_049115385.1 of Moschus berezovskii. Taxonomy (NCBI): domain Eukaryota; kingdom Metazoa; phylum Chordata; class Mammalia; order Artiodactyla; family Moschidae; genus Moschus; species Moschus berezovskii. Next base: position 88,832,483 of record NC_142469.1, on the reverse strand, counting down.
ACCCGTGCACTGTGGCCCGCCAGTCTCCTCTGTCCGTGGGATTCTCCAGGCAAGAATATTGGAGTGGGTTGCCGTGCCCTCCTCCAGGGGATCTTCCCGCCCCAGGGACTGAACCCATGTCTCTTACATCTCCTGCATTGGCAGGAATGTTCTTTACCACTAGCACCACCTGGGAAGCCCTCCTGCGTCTCTGTTGCTTCCCTGCAAATAGGTCCATCAGTATCATTTTTCTAGATTCCATATATATACATTAATTAATATGATATTTGTTTTTCTCTTTCTGACTTACTTCACTCTGTATAACAGGCTCTAGGTTCATCCACCTCACTATAATGGACTCAAACCCATTCCTTTTTATGGCTGAGTAATATTCCATCATATATATATATATATATATATATATATATATATATATATATATATATGTACCACAACTTCTTTTATCCTTTCATCTGTCAATGTTCATTGCAGCACTGTTTACAATAGCTGGGACACAGAAAGGCCTATCTTGATGAGTGAGAAGGTTGAAGACTTCTGGTTCTAAATTATATCTCAATATGTAAGTGTTAGAGCATGACTATAGAAGACAGAGCTGGTTGAACCAGGAGGAATACAACAGCTATGAATGCATGCTGAAGCAGGTGTATTTAATCAATGACTCAAATGCTACCAATGCTTTTGCTGTGAGTGGAGTTTTCCAACATGGAAACAAACTCTTGATGAAATTCTATATAAAACAAAATACAGTGTTCCCTTGATTTACATGGTAGTGATGGACTTTGAAAATCCACTGCATATTGAAAGCTTGCAAAAACTTTTTATGCTTAATATGAAAAATGGATTTAAGTTTGTAGCTTCAGGTAAACGGGCTTTTAACCTACAGGGATACCCTGCTGGACATTCCAAAATCTTGCAGGTTGAAGGGTAATTCTTTAATGTGTGGGACACCCATACATTGCAGTATGCCCAATATCCCTGCTCTCTCCCTAATGGCATTAGACCAAAAATAATGATGACAAGCCCAAAGTGCCCTACTTTCTTCTAGAATGTCCCCTGGGACCAGTGTTACGAACCACTGATTTAGAAACAAGTTTACATCTGATAGGAGTCATCGGTGGGTTATTTCTGCCTTATTGAAAGCTTTGTCTAAGTAAATCCCTTCAAACTCTAATCTTCAATAAGCCCACAATTACATCTCATGAAGCCATTATTTGTTCGCCTTCTAATATTTTTTGCTCCTTTGATACTCAAAAAGTTACTCAATTTATACGAATATTTAAGTTATTTTAGTCAGAACTCTTAGCTTCAAATAACAAGAAACCAACATAAACTTGTGTCCATCCACACACAAAAGAAGGCTTTACTGTCTTAACTGCATGGCTCAGTGGGTCAAGAATCTGCCTGTAATGCAGGAGACGCAAGTAACACGGGATCCATCTTTCCCTTGGGAAGATCCCCTGGAGGAGGAAATGGCGACCCACCCCGGTATTCTTGCTTGGAAAATTCCACGGACAGAGGAGCCCGGCGGACGACAGTCCAGGGGATCGCAAACAGTGAAACACGACTGAGTGCACACACACATACACACGCACACACACACACGCACACACAAACTTGGAACCAAGAGTGTGCAGCTGGTTCTGAAACAACTGGATTCAGGAAGTCAAATGAGGGAGTTCCCTGGTGGCACAGTGGATAAGAATCCACATGCCAGGGCAGGGGACAGGGTTCGATCCCTGGTCCCGGAAGATTCCACATGTGGCGGAGCAACTAAGTCCACTCGCCACAACTACTTAGCCCATGCACTGCAACTACTGAAAGCCCGGGTGCCCTAGAGCCCACGCTCTGCAACAAGAGTAGCCACCACAATGAGTTCACACACCACAACGAAGAACAGCCCCTGCTCACCACAAATAGAAGAAGCTGGCACAAAGCAGTGAAGACCCAGTCCACCCAAAAGCAAAGAAAATTATTTAAAAGATTTTTTTACAAACAGAAGTCAAGTGAGGTCATGCCCTTATCTTCCTTCCTCCTTTCCTTCCTCTCTCTGCTTCTCTCTCCCTTTTTATCCTTCCTCCCCTCCTCTGTCCCTCTTTCTTCCCCCACCTCTGCCCCCCGGCTTTTCCTCTTTCTTTCTGTAGGCTGAATCCAGGCTGTCTCCCGGTGACGATGATGCGCAGATGGTTATGGGCATCACTCACATTCTATCTGCTCTCTGAAAGGTCTCTGCTTCTCTTCTCCTACTCTGAACTGTGTCCCACGGTTCAAGAAAGACATTGTGATGATGAAAAAGTTGACGCTGAAAGTAGTTGTTTAACACTTGCGTTCCCTAATAAAATGTAAGCTTTATTGATAAGACCTTGTCTTTCTTATTCATTGCTGTATCCCAGCAGCCAGCATAGCATTGCTCATTCCAGCCACTTAAAAAATACTCACAGAGGACTTCCTTGGTGGCTCAGTGGTAAAGAATCCACCTGCCAATGCAGGAGACATGGGTTCGATCCCTGATTCAGGAAGATCCCACAGGGAGCAATTAAGCCTATGCACCACAGCTACTGAGCCTGTGTTCTAGAGCCCTCGAGTGCTGAATCCTAGAGCATGTGCTCCACCACAAGAAAAGCCACCATGGCGAGGAGCCTGGGCACCACGACGAGAGTAGCCCCCACTCGCCCCAACTAGAGAAAAACCTGTGCAGCAACAAAGACCCAGCACAGCCAAAAACAAACACATAAAAATTTTTTAAAAATACTTACAGAATGAATGACTTACCCTGTTGAAACTAGAGGTTGCTCAGTTCTGTTATTTTGCCACAAGAATTTCCTAGATATTTGAAAATATGGGCAAAAGGAAGCAGTAGCTGTGTGTTCTACAAGCAGGCAGCAGGCTGACTCATGGTACTGAGATGTAGAAACAAAATAGAGAAACCCAATGGGAGGGATCCTCTTCATCCCAGATTCACCTAAGGGGCTTCTCCATCCAGAATTATCCAAATTCACCCCCATTTCACTTTAGTCTGAGAATTACTCATAGGAGACCAATATCAGCATGAAAGAAATTGACTGATTCAATTAGTATATTGCTGTGGTAATTTCAATTCTTTAGGCCACTGTAAAATTTCATTCTATGTATACTTATCCAAATTGGGAAAGGAGTACGTCAAGGCTGTATATTGTCACCCTGCTTATTTAACTTATATGCAGAGTACATCATGTGAAATGCCGGGCTGGATGAAGCACAAGTTGGAATCAAGACTGCAGGGAGAAATACCAATAACCTCAGATATGCAGATGATACCACCCTTATGGCAGAAAGCGAAGAACTAAAGAGCCTCTTGATGAGACTGAAAAAGTTGGCTTAAAACTCAAAATTAAAAAAACTAAGATCATGGCATCCAGTCCCACCTCTTCATGGCAAACAGATGGGAAAAAAATAGAAACAGGGACAGACTTTATTTTTGGGGGCTCCAAAATCACTGCAGAGGGTGACTGCAGCCAGGAAATTAAAAGATACTTGCTCCTTGGAAGAAAAGCTATGACTAACCTAGATAGCATATTAAAAAGCAGAGACATTACTTTGCCAAAAAAAAGTCCATCTAGTCAAAGCTACGGTTTTTCCGGTAGTCATGTATGGATGTGAGAGTTGGACTATAAAGAAAGTTGAGCGCCAAAGAATTGATGCTTTTGAACTGTGGTGTTGGAGAAGACTCTTGAAAGTCCCTTGGACTACAAGGAGATCAAACCAGTCACTCCTAAAGGAAATCAATCCTTAATATTCTTTGAAAGGACTGATACTGAAGCTCCAATACTTTGGTCACCTGATGCCAAGAACTCATTGGAAAAGACCCTGATGCTGGGAAAGACTCAAGGCAGGAGGAGAAGGGGACGATAGAGGATGAGATGGTTGGATGGCATCACTAACTCGATGGACATGAGTTTGAGCAAGCTCCGGCAGTTGGTGATGGACAGGGAAGTCTGGTGTGCTTCAGTCCATGGGGGTCACAAAGAATCAGACATGACTGAGTGACTGAACTGAACTGTATACTTTTCCAGGGCTTCCCCAGTGGCTCAGTGGTAAAGAATCTGCCTGCACTACAGGAGCCTTGGGAGACAGAGGTTCAATCCTCCCTAGGTGGAGAAGATCCCCTGGAGGAAGGCATGGCAACCCGTTCTTGCCTGGAAAATATCCATGGACAGAGGAGCCTGGGCGGCTACAGTCCATAGCGTCACAAAGAGTCAGACACAGAGTCAGACAGGATTGAAGGGACTTAGCATACATGCACATACTTTTCCCTGTTCTTTGTAATGCACTAATAATATTAAGCATTCCACTGAATCACTATAAAAGAGTTCTCCTGCATAATAATAGACTTCAATGCCAGTCTATAGTATAGGAATCACTTTTCCATACTTAAAAGCATTACCACTATGGAGAACAATGTGGAGATTTCTTAAAAAACTGGAAATAGAACCGCCATCAGTTCAGTTCAGTTCAGTTCAGTCGCTCAGTCGTGTCTGACTCTTTGTGACCCCATGAATCACAGCACACAGCAATCGCACTCCTGTGCATACACACTGAGGAAACCAGACTTGAAAGAGACACATGTACTCCAATGTTCATTGCAGCACTGTTTATAATAGCCAGGACATGGAAGCAACCTAGATGTCCATCTGCAGACGAATGGATAAGAAAGCTGTGGTACATATACACAACGGAGTATTACTCAGCCATTAAAAAGAATGCATTTGAACCAGTTCTAATGAGGTGGATGAAACTGGAGCCTACTATACAGAGTGAAGTAAGCCAGAAAGAAAAACACCAATACAGTATCCTAATGCATATATATGGAATTTGGAAAGATGATAATGATAACCCTGTATATGAGACAGCAAAAGAGACACAGATGTATAGAACAGTCTTTTGGACTCTGTGGGAGAGGGTGAGGGCGGGATGATTTGGGAGAATGGCATTGAAACATGTATATTATCATATGTGAAATGAATCGCCAGTCCAGGTTCGATGCATGATACAGGATGCTCGGGGCTGGTGTACTGGGATGAACCAGAGGGATGGGATGGAGAGGGAGGTGGGAGGGGGGTTCAAGATGGGGAACACATGTACACTCAGGGCAGATTCATGTCAATGTATAGCAAAACCAATACAATAATTAGCCTCCACTTAAAATTTTTTTAAAAAAGCATTATGTACATTATATATTGTTTTGCATATGTTCCAGTGACAGGCGTTTCTTAATTTTCTTATGTGAAATAAAAAAAAATTGTCAGGTTGCTCTTAAAATTGAAGCTAAACTGGGTGGGTCAGAATTGCTAGTGTTTAAAAAAATGTGAACAACATCCTTAATATAGCTATTCGTGACTAACCAGTGGGTGTAACACCCAAAGGAAAACAATAAGTTCACTTATAATGAATTTGATAACTTAGAGTTTAGAACTCTGTGCTATTTTTTAAGATACAAATTATTAAAGGACTTTTAGAAGTCTTTAAAAAAATAATGTTGATTATGGAATATTAACATTTAAAGACTTTTAAATGGAAAAATAAAGTTTAATGAAATCAGAAGAATGAAATCTAAGTCCTTCTTCCGAATATTCATGTCTTTTAAAAACTGTGTCTTTTGTTGCAGTTTCTATGGCAAATATAATGTATCTCCTACAGCAGAATCAATTCCATGGACAACTTTTACCATTTTAACAAATCTGGTGTCATTCTGGATTTTGTAAATGTACCTTACAAAATAGGTACATTTTTTAAGAATCACATGGGATAGCTATAAGTTGGACATGACTGAGCGACTTCACTTTCACTTTCACACATTGGAGAAGGAAATGGCGACCCACTCCAGGGTCTTGGAGAATCCTTGGGACAGGGGAGCCTGGAGAATCCCAGGGACAGGGGAGCCTGGTGGGCTGCCATCTATGGGGTCACACAGTCCAAACACGACTGAAGTAACTTAGCAGCAGCAGCATAAGAATCACAAAGTATCAGTCAGGCAGTCATTTCAGTCGTTCAGTCATGTCTGACTCAGGCTTCCCGGTCCATCACCAACTCCTGGAGCTTACTCAAACTCCTCTCCATTGAGTCAGTGATGCCATTCAACCATCTTATCCTCTATTGTCCCCTTCTCGTCCTGCCTTCAATCTTTCCCAGCATCAGGGTTTTTTCCAGTGAATCAGTTCCTTGCATCAGTTGGCCAAGTTATTGGAGCTTCAGCTTCAGCATCAGTCCTTCCAATGAACATTCAGGACTGATCTTCTCTAGGAGTGACTGGTTTGATCTCCTTGTACTCCAAGGGACCCTCAAGAATCTTCTCCAACACCACAGCTCAAAAGCATCAATTCTTCATTGCTCAGCTTTCTTTATAGTCCAAGTCTCACATCCATACATGACTACGGGGAAAACCATAGCTTCGACTATACAGACCTTTGTCACAAAGTATAACAATGGATTAATCTCTTGGTCATTCCACATGCCACTACTTTCTAAGCACTTTATCAACATTGATTTAATTCTCACAACAAGCTGTTTGATAGGTACCTTTGTTATCACCCATTTTACTTGTGAGAAATCAAAGTCTTGGAAATGTTAAATAATTAGTCTAAAGTCACGCGTGCTAAGTTGCTTTAGTTGTGTCTGATTCTTTACTACACTATGGACTAAAGTCCACCAGGCTCCTCTGTCTATGGGATTCTCCAGGCAAGAATACTGGAGCGGGTTGCCATGCCCTCCTCCAGGGGATCTTCTTGACCCAGAGATCGAGCTTGCATCTCCTAAAGTCACACAGCTATTAATAATAAAATGTGGAGATGGGATTAAAACTTGGAACGGCCATGGCCAGGCCCTGCAGCCAGTCCAGGTCCAGTCCAGCCCACCAGCATGCCACAACAGTAGCCACAACCCTGACACGATAAGAAAGTATATGTAGCACACATTCAGGGCACCCCTTGAGCTCCTGCTTTTGTGGCTAGCCAGGATTTTGACTTTGAGCCCCACAGAACATCTCCTTCAAGACCAGGAGAGCTGATCTGCTTAATATAGAAAAACAAATACAAAAAATGAGGCAAAATAAGGAGACAAAAGAATATATTCCAATCAAAAGAATAAGACAAAAAACTCAGAAAAAAGAACTAAGTGAAACAGGGATAAACAAACTAACTGATTTTTCTTGCAATGGCGATGGCCAGGGATGACAGACAATGAGATGGTTGGATGGCATCACCGACTTCATGGACATGATTTGAGCAAGCTCTGGGAGTTGGTGATGGCCAAGGAAGCCTGGAGTGCTGCCTTCTATGGGGCTGCAAACAGCTGGACAAGACTGAGTGACTAAACTGAAACTAACTAATAAAGAGTTCAAAGTCAGTCAGTCAGTCAGTCAGTCAGTTCAGTCGCTCAGTCGTGTCCGACTCTCCGCGACCCCATGAATCACAGCACGCCAGGCCTCCCTGTCCATCACCAACTCCCGGAGTACACTCAAACTCATGTCCACAGAGTCGGTGATGGCATCCAGCCATCTCATTCTCCGTCGTCCCCTTCTCCTCCCGCCCCCAACCTTTCCCAGCATCAGAGTCTTTTCCAGTGAGTCAACTCGTCGCATGAGGTGGCCAAAGTATTGGAATTTCAGCTTTAGCATCAGTCCCTCCAATGAACACCCAGGACTGATCTCCTTTAGAATGGACTGGTTGGATCTCCTTGCAGTATAAGGGACTCTCAAGAGTCTTCTCCAACACCACAGTTCAAAAGCATCGATTCTTCGGCGATCAGCTTTCTTCACAGTCCAACTCTCACATCCATACATGACCACGGGAAAAACCATTGCCTTGACTAGACGGACCTTGGTTGGCAAAGTAATGTCTCTGCTTTTTAATATACTATCAAGGTTGGTCATAACTTTCCTTCCAAGGAGCAAGCGTCTTTTAATTTCATGGCTGCAATCAACATCTGCAGTGATTTTGGAGCCCCAAAAAATAAAGTCTGACACTGTTTCCACTGTTTTTCCATCTATTTCCCATGAAGTGATGGGACCAGATGCCATGATCTTTGTTTTCTGAATGTTGAGCTTCAAGCCAACCTTTTCACTCTTCTCTTTCACTTTCATCAAGAGGCTTTTGAGTTCCTCTTCACTTTCTGCCATAAGGGTAGTGTCATCTGCATATCTGAGGTTATTGATATTTCTCCCAGCAATCTTGAGTCCAGCTTGTGCTTCTTCCAGCCCAGCGTTCCTCATGATGTACTCTGCATATAAGTTAAATAAGCAAGGTGACAATATACAACCTTGACGTACACCTTTTCCTACTTGGAACCAGTCTGTAGTGATCATAAAAATGATCACTGAACTCAGGATGGATGAACACAGTGAGAACTTCAACAAAGAGATAAAAACATAAGCAAGTTAAAAGCAAAAGTTATAATTGAATTGAAAAATATATTAAATAGGTTCAATAGCAGACCAACCGGATAAGGCAGAAGAACAAATCAATGAGATGGAAGACAAAGCAATAGAACTCACTCAAACAGAGCAGCAAAATTTTAAAAGAATTAAGAAAAGCAAATGTACTTCAAGAGACCTTTGGGACAACAAGAAGAGCAACATTCACATTACAGAGGGTGAAAAGATAAAGCTTTGGAAAGTATTCAAATTAAAGTTGTTACCAACTTAAACAAACAGGCCACTATTGACATAGTATGCTACATGTGAACCTCATAGTAACCACAAGTGAAAAACCTATATAGCAAATAACGAAAAGAAAATGAGAAAGGAATCAAAACATAACACTAAAGGAACCCATCAAAACACAAGGGGAGAAGAAGAAAGCACAGAGAGGAAATACAAAAACAGAAAAGAACAAAATTAATAAATGTATCAATAAAGCCTTTATGAAAACGGACCATATTTGACAATCAAAATATACAGTGGCTGAATGGACTAAAAAAACAAAGGCCCATTTACGTGCTGTGTATAAGAGACTCACTTCAGGAGTGAGTGAAAGACTGAAAGTGAAGGAATGGGAAAATATATTCAAGTATTCATATCAGACAAAATAAATGCTAAAATAGAGACTGTAATAAAAGACGAATAAGGGCATTACATCATAATAAACAGGTCAATCTAGCAAGGAGATATAATATTTATAACTGTACATGAACCCAACAGAGGAGCCCAACATACATGCAGTAAATATTAATGGGCTTAAAGGGGGGAAAAATGAAAGCAATACAACAATAGCATGGAACCTTAACACTCCACTTACATCAACAGAAAGTTCAACTAGATAAAAAATCAATAAGGAAAGCTCGGAAGTAAATTAAGTAGAGACTAAGAAAGCAACAGAAAAGATCAACAAAACTAAGAGGTGATCCTTTGAAAAGATAAACAAAATCAACAAACCTTAAGCTAGACTCACCAACAAAATGAGAGAGGACTCAAATACATAAAATCAGAAATGGAAAAGAAGTTACAAATTGAAACAGAAGAAATACAAAGGATCATAAGAGACCACTATGAACAATTCTGCGTCATCAAATTGAACAATCTACAGGAGATGGATAAATTCTTAGAAATATACAATCTAATACTGAATTGTAAAGAAATAGATAATCTGAACAGACCAATTACAAGTAAACAGAATGAAACAGTAATAAAAAACTTGGATCTGATTACCCAGGCAAGGGAAACAAAAGCAAAAATAAATAAATGGGACTACATCAGATTAAAATGTTTCTGCACAGTAAAGGAAACCATTATCAAAATGAAAAGGCAACCTACTGCATGGGAGAAAATACTTGCAAATCATATATCTAATAAGGGTTTAATATCCAAAATATAGAAAGAACTTGTATAACTCGACAACAGCAAACCCCAAACAACTTGATTTTAAAAAGGGGAGAGGATCTGAATAAACATTTTTCTAAAGAAGACATAGGTACAAGAAAAGATGCTCCACATCACTAATTGTTAGAGAAATTAAAATCGAAATCAAATGAGAAATCACCTCACACCTGTTAGAATGGCTATTATAGAAAAGACCAGAAACAGCAAATCTTGGAGAGGATGTGGAGAAAAGGAAACCCTCGAACACTATTGTGGAACTGTAAATTGCTGTGGACATGATAGAAAACAGCATGGAGATACGTCAAAAAATTAAAAATAGAACTATTGTTGTTGTTCAGTCACCAAGTCTGACTCTTCACAACCCCATGGACTGCAGCACACCAGGCTTCCCTGTCCCTCACCAACTCCTGGAGTTTGCCCTAACTTCAAGGTCCACTGAATCAGTGATGCTATCCAACCATCTCATCCTCTGTCACCCTTTTCTCCTCTGCCTTCAATCTTTCCCAGAATCAGGGCTTTTTCCAATGAGTCAGCTATTCACATCAGGTGGCCAAAGTTTTGGAGCTTCAACATCAGTCCTTCCAAGGAGTATTCAGGGTTGATTTCCTTTAAGACTGACTGGTTTGATCTCCTTGCTTTCCAAGGAACTCTCTAGCGTCTTCTCCAGCACCACAGTTTGAAAGCATCAGTTCTTCAGTGCTCTGCCTTTACTGTCTAGCTCTCACATCTGTACACGACTACTGGAAAGACCATAGCCTTGACTATATGGATCTTTGTCGGCAAAACGATGTCTTTGCCTTTTAACACACTGTCTAGGTTTGTCATAGTTTTCTTGCCAAGAAGCAATAATCATCTTCTAATTTCATGGCTGCAGTCACTATCCACAGATATTTGAGAGCCCAAGAAGAGGAAATCTGTCACTGCTTTCATCTTTTCTCCTTCTGTGTGCCATGAAGTGATGGGGCCAGATGCCACGATCGTAGTTCTTTCAGTGTTTAAGCCATCTCTTTCACTCTCTTCCTTCACCCTCATCAAGAGGCTCTTTAGTTTCCCTTCACTTTCTGCCATGAGAGCGGTATCATCTGCACATCTGAGGTTCTTGGTATTTCTCCCTGCAATTTTGATTCTCGCTTGTAACTCATTCAGTCCGGCACTTCGCATGATGTGCTCCGCTTATACGGAGAAGGCAATGGCACCCCACTCCAGTACTCCTGCCTGGAAAATCCCATGGACGGAGGAGCCTGGTGGGCTACAGTCCACGAGGTCGCTAAGAGTCGGACACGACTGAGCAACTTCACTTTCACTTTTCACTTGCATATATTGGAGAAGGAAATGGCAACCCACTCCAGTACTCCTGCCTGGAGAATCCCAGGGACGGTGGAGCCTGGTGGGCTGCCGTCTATGGGGTCGCACAGAGTTGGATATCACTGAAGCGACTTAGTAGCAGCAGCAGCAGCTCTGCTTATAAGTTAAATAAACAGGGTGACAATAAACAACCTTGTCAAACTCCTTTCTCAATCCTGAACCAGTCAGTTGTTCCATACAAAGTTCTAACTGTTGCTTCTTGACCCACATACAGGTTTCGCAATTCCACATTGGGTATTTATCCAAAGAACACAAAAACACTAATTCAAAATGATGTATGCAACAATATGTTCATTACAGAAGTTTTTACAACAGTCAAAATATGGAAACAACCTAAGTTTTCTGTGACGGGTGGATAAAGAAGCTATGGTATCCATATCCATATATACAATGGCCTATTATTCAGCCATTAAAAAAAGAACAAAATTCTACCCTTTGCAACAACATGGATGAACTTTGGAGATATTACGCTAAATGAAATGTCAGAAGAAAGACAAATACTGTATTATTTCACATACATATGGAGTCAAAAAACAAAATAAACAAACTCACAGATCCAGAGATCAGCTTAGGGTTACCAAGGTGGAGGTGGGAAGGAGGATGGGCGAAATGAATAAGGAGGTCAACTGTATGGCGATCAATGGTAACTACACATGTGGTGGATATAAATTCATAGTGCATACATATGTCAAAGTATAATAGTATACACACCTGAAACTAAATGGCCCATCTTCCTCCTAATCACAGTTCTATGTTGCTGCTGCTGCGTCACTTCAGTCGTGTCCGACTCTGTGTAACCCCATAGACGGCAGCCCACCAGGCTCCCCCGTCCCTGGGATTCTCCAGGCAAGAACACTGGAGTGGGTTGCCATTTCCTTCTCCAATGTGTGAAAGTGAAAAGTCAAAGTGAAGTTGTTCAGTCGTGTCGACCCCTAACGACCCCACAGACTTCAGACTACCAGGCTCCTCCATCCATGGGATTTTCTAGGCAAGAGTACTGGAGTGGCTTGCCATTGCCTTCTCCATCTATGTTGCTACTTAGGACCTATGATGCATATTTCACAAATAGATATATTCCTACATTTATATATAAAGAAGACTGTGGAATTGAGACAAATATGCAACACTCTTTTTAGTAATCCATCTTTCCAATGCCAATTTAAAAGTTAACTTATTCAGTAACTGCTAGCCTCATTATTCTATAGTAATGAAGAAAATGACTGAAAACAATCTAAACCCAATGATACATCTGAGACTTGAATTGCACAGGTATATTGTATACCTGATCCAGAAAGAAATTATTTTTAAAACTCCCAATATTTAAGTGCTTGTCTGTTTGGGCTTCTGAATCTTGATTCTCCTAATGACTAGGGTCTATCCTAGATGAAGATGGAGAAGGAAGAAGGGGGGAAAATTGTGAGAATAGCTGACCTACTCTACTAACTCTACTTTCTCATTCTGTTTTCTTGATGTGCTGGCATTTAGGGCCTTGCTGACCAGGGAGGGACTGCTCCTCTGAGGGTTAGGTAATTCCTAGAAATATCAGAAAACTCAGGGCAATCCCAACACTCCAGAGCCTGCTGAAATTACTCAAACTAGCCAATCCTCAACCTATTTACTCTGCCTTGCTCATTCCTTCCTGTAAAAACTGAAATGAAAGTCTTCCCAGGTGACTCAGTGGTAAAGAATCTACCTGCCAAGGAGACACGGGTTTAATTCCTGGGTTGTGAAGATCTCCTGGAGAAGGAAATGACAATTCACTCCAGTATTCTTGCCTGGAGAATCCCATGGACAGAGGGCTTGGCGGGCTATAGTCCATGGGGTGGCATAGAGTAGGACACTTAGCGACTAAACAACAAAAACAAAACCACAATAAAAGTTCTTGCCCTTGCTTTCTCCTTGTTCCCTCTGCCTCCTGATCCTGATTCTTCCCTAGGTGGCCCTGTGTGGTGTGCCATGGCTCTTGCTTCTAGGGATCTGTGAATATAAAAAATTCTTCTTCATGACAGTCATTTCTGTGTCTTAACATGCCTGATGGAAAAAAATCCTGGGGACATTTTAAAACACATATCCTAAATGAAAATTAGTGTGTGTACAATAAATAGAATGAACTGTGAAATATACTCAGTAGACTTCAAGGCTGTTCATTTATTCAGCAAGCATTTACATAGTGCATACCACGTATAGAAAGACACTCTGCTAAGCAGTTTCCATCTCAATTTAGTAAAGACCCAATGCGATCACTGCTTCTTTGTCAAGGACTGATAAGTGGTTCAGAAACACCAAAACCTATATGAATAAAAATGAAACCAAGTAGTTCACAAATGAACCAGGTGGTTCACCTCTCTTCAATAGTAGGGTGGATGCAAAGGACCTAGGATTATGTTTCTGATTCCTACATGGCATCTTCATAATTAGACACATTCATTAAAACTTGGGGCATTACCATTTACATCATTTGAACAATTAGCAACCAAAAGTTAGTCACTCCGTCATGTCCGACTCTTTGTGACCCCATGGACTGCAGCCCACCAGGCTCCTCTGTCCGTGGGATTTTCCAGGCAAGAATACTGGAGTGGGCTGTCATTTCCTCCTCCTGGGGAATCTTCCTGACATAGGGATTGAATTCATGTCTCCAGCATTGGCAGGTGGATTCTTTACCACTGACCCCCCAGGGAAATCAAATTTGTTCATGAAATAGCTGCAATTGTATTTAAAAGCAAACTGGAAAAGAAAGGGCATAATTAAGCTCTCCAGGGAAAGCTTCTTGTTCAGGATTTCTCAAATTGGGTATGACTTCTGTAAAACGCATGACTAATCCAAATCTCTATTTTCCTTCAACTTCCTAGTGAGTTTTGGAAGAAAAATATTATATTGGAAGAAACAAAGATGATGGATATGATGAGATAAAAGCCCTTTTCATACAATTAAAATAATAGCTCATGTGAGTGGTGTCAGTGATTTGAGATTCTCTTCAATGGCAGCGTTATCATTAATGATTGAAACAAAGAGAGAAAAAGTTCAATTTATTCATTGGATTTCACACAGCCTTAATGTACTCCTAAATACAGTAACTGTGGAGTAACCATCAGATTTTACAGTCGGAGTAAAGCAGACAGAATTTAGCAAACATTTTTACCTCAAATGAACCAGTAGATGTCACTATTTAAATACATTGGCAACACTTCTCCCATGTTCTACGTAAAGTCCCATAGAAAAAGATCATTTTTTAATAACTTAAAATATGGCATCACCAACTCCATGGACATGAGTCTGAGCAAGCTCCAGGAGCTGGTGATGGACCATGAAGCCTGGTGTGCTGCAGTCCATGGGGTCGCAAAGAGTCAGACATGACTGAGCAACTGAACTGAACTGAACTGAAAATATGCTTATAAATCTACACTCATATTTGTAGTTCAACTTAATGACTTAATTTCTTATTGTTAAAATAATCATTGGAAAATCATCCTAAATTTAGGTGTAGTATACCTACAAATGATTCAAATTTAAACTCAAAATATTTTAAGAATTTTTAAAAATAAATTGTCAAATATAACAGGTCTGCTTCTCAAGGAAAAGTAAAAATTCTGCTACATTTTAGGAGAGAGTTTCCATTTTTTAAGAACTTATGCTATCCTCTAGCTCTATCTATGTCATTTTGAGTGAAAGAAAACATTATTCTTTACATTTATTAAGGGAAATTGTGTCTAATTGTATCCACCACCTAAGTACAATTAGTCTGTGTATATGATATTGTTTGTCAAAGGAGGATATGAATGTAAAAGTGTTTTGGAAAACTGCAAAGTGGTCTATACAGGCAAGGTAAGCTTCCTTCCTACTTGCACAGTGTGGGTTCTACTGTACTTTCCACAAAAGATTGCTCCAGAAAAGGGAAGTGAACTCAGTTACAAAACACCCACTTTTACGAGAAGAATATTACAGCCTCACAACTACTTTGTGTAGGTAAAATATTATTTTCCTATTTGCAAATGATGAAAGAAGGCTGATAACCTGGGAAAGTTGGGATGTTCTGTCTGACCCCAAAGCCTGGATTCTTCCTACCGAGTCACTTTGCAACATGTACTTCATAAACTGAATCACAGTCTTAAGAGTTTGCCACACTAAACTGAAATTCACTTAGAGAATTCCTCTAATCAGAGGAAATCATTGATAGAACATTTCATAGAGAAGGATACAGTAAAGCAGAAAATTCCGTCTAAATTGCCATGTGAAGATTGCAGTTAAATGGGCCAACTATATTGATCAATCACAGTTCCCCAGGATTCATCTAATAAATTCTCTTGTTTCCAGACCAGCAGCTTTCAGACATCATGTCACTGCTTTTCGTGGCATCTCAGGGATCTGTCAGATTTTAACCAGCACAAGAAAGAATACTAGTCTTTTACTATCTTTGCTATAGCACTGGAGCTGGTTACTACTGACTAGAAGCTTGATATACAACATACTTTTAAAGGAACAAAGTGCAATTCTACACTACTCTGCCTGTTCTTGGAAGCTTTGTTCCATTTTTGCACATGAACATATTAATAAAAACAAATCAGCAAGAACCCCTGGGTTCAGACTGGGAAGGTTTCAAGTCAATGTTGTTTCTTTCCTTGCTCAGCCTTTAAGGAGGCAGAGAGGCATAGAGCTCAGTCTAACTGGCTGCTGACTGTATTAAACAATTTATCCCTAAGAAATATTTTCTGCCAATTCAACGTGCCCCCTGTCCTGAGCATAAAGAGACCCATTGAGTTTGTACATCAAGAGTTTGCACATCAATAGACAAGAGGTACTTTCAAATGCAACACTGATCAGGTTGCTTCTTGTTTCGGATCCTTCAGTGGACTTCAGGCACCATACTTGTATGGTTTCAAGATATTTTCCCCGACATGTACCCCTCTTCCTCCCTGCTCTTCTCTACTCCTACCCTACTCCTCTTCCTTCAGTTCTCATCTAAAGCTGACTCTCTGGGAAAGAGGGCTTTCAGCACTGCTCCTTTAGCATCTTGGGTATAATGTATATTTTCTCATCATAAATGTGGCTTATTAAAATCTGTCTCTCACTATCTAAGCTCCTTGAAGGAAAGGCTGGCTTATTTATCTGCACACTTGAAAGGTCTAAGGGTGACTGGTTCATAGCCAGTTCTAGGTACTGGCAGGATGCTTATTTCTAACCTGTTTAGACCCTCTTTCTTTTCTTCTTCTTGAACAATTCAATTCTAAATCCATTAGATGGGCCCAAAAATGGTAGATGGTACACTGGGGCAGGGGACCAAGGGGCAATTTTGGGAATTACAAATATGGATAGAAAAACTAGAACGAAATTTATAGTGTTGTATCAGAATTAGAGTAAATAGATATATAGATAAATACAGGTGTGTACAAACACACATATCTATTTCTGTCCACTGAGAGGGCCTGGGAAGAGTAACACATCAAAACCAAGGAGCACGCCTACTACTGAGATCTTGGGTTTCTAATTACCATTCTCCACTAAAGGAAACCGAGGTTCTTTTCAAAATGTCCGATCCTGCATTGTCTGGATCAAGAGCAATACAAGCCTGGACCATCTTGGACTAGGAAGTAAGGACGTGATAAAAAATGAAGGCATGTCAAAAGTCAGTTTGAATAGACTCCCACTGGGGCCAAATCTGGGACACTTTCAGCATCAAAAGAAATAAAATAGATTGTAAACATTAAAAATAGGACACCGTGAATGCATACTTGCCTAACTTGTGATTCTATAATAACTGAATAAAACAGAAAGTTTAATAAGTAATGGGATATTTATGTAGCTTCAAAGTATTTCACCTCAAAATATGCGTCAGTCACAAAGGGTTAAGTATAGTGGGGAAACTGGCAGAAAAGCCTAATCAAGTGAATTCAGATCAGTAACAGGACACACCAAAATCATGCCACCTGAGAGGCTACAAAGCAAGCACAGCGTCAATTCTGCGACAGCCCTGGGCTTTTTAAGTATAACCTGAATTGAGTCACGAAAAAACATTAGACAAACCCAAACTGACAAAGAGAGATTCTGCAAAATGACGAGCTTGTCATCTTCAGAAGTTTCAAGATCATTAAAGTCAGGAAACAGTGAGGAATTATTTCAGATTGCAGAAGCCTACTGTGGTGCTGGAGAAGACTCTTGAGAGTCCCTTGGACTGCAAGGAGATCCAACCAGTCCATTCTAAAGGAGATCAGTCCTGGGTGTTCATTGGAAGGACTGATGCTAAAGCTGAAACTCCAATACTTTGGCCACCTCATGCGACGAGTTGACTCACTGGAAAAGAGTCTGATGCTGGGAGGGATTGTGGGCGGGAGGAGAAGGGGACGACAGAGAATGAGATGGCTGGATGGCATCACCGACTCTGTGGACATGAGTTTGAGTGAACTCCGGGAGTTGGTGATGGACGGGGAGGCCTGGCGTGCTGTGATTCATGGGGTCGCGGAGAGTCGGACACGACTGAGCGACTGAACTGAACTTAAGGCAATGTGACCAGAAAATGCAACGCATTATACAGAACAGAAGCCTTTTACTTTAAAAGACGACTGGTGATTAAAAGGGGCCTGGGGATTGGATGGTAGCAAATTATCAACGTTAGTTTACTGATTTTAACGGTTTTACTGGAGCAACTATTTGGTATCTTACTCTCAAATGATTGGGGCGGGGGGAGTAATTTTCACTGTACTTGCGACTCCGCCCCTTTAGATTTTAGATTACTTTCACTTTTTAAAAGTATTTTAACAACAACAAAGACAAAAAATAAAAAAACTAGCCTGTATTTTATTTTAAAATTCTTAGCCGATTACCGTAAGAGTCCATTTTGTAGCTGTGATGCATACTGTCTCCGCCTTCATGGATTTAACGAAAGCATTCTGGGCACACAATTAATTTTGGCGAAAAATTAGGAAACGGGAGAGAGGCAGTCTTGACTTTTCTGCACTTTGCTAACTATGCTGCTGCCGTATCCCAGGCGGCGCTCCTGCCCAGCTAGCACGGGAGGCGAGCCCCGCAGCGCGGCCTCCTCCCGAGCCCCGACCCCACCTGGGCCCCCTCGAAGCAGCTGAGCGGCTGCGGCGCCCACCCGACCGGACGCCGCCGCCCCGGCCGGACCCCGCCGCCCCGGCCCGCGCCCGGCCCACGGCTGGGCTGCCTCTGGCCTGTGGGGAGCGCAGCCGCGTGCTGTGGGACTTAACTCCTCCCTCAACTAGGAGACAGAATTCCTGAGTCTAAGGCGTAGTGTGTTTAGTGAAAATGTATATATATTTTTTGTATTAAAAAAAAAAAACAACTTTTTAGTATGAGAGAAAAAAAAACGTAACTACCAGGAGTGGGGTTCGAACCCACGCGGACATACGTCCATTGGATCTTAAGTCCAACGCCTTAACCACTCGGCCATCCTGGTGTCTCACTCGCTCACCCTACAAGCCGTACTACACCGTCTCCCTCTCCGCCGCCGATCCTTTTTTTTTTTTTTTTTCCCCCAGCTGGAGCAGCAGCTGCCGGCCAGCCGGAGCCTGCTTTTTCTGCCGCCGCAACTCAACTGTTGCTGTCGGCCGGCCGCAGCCGCCAAAGCAACTGCAGCCGAGCTCGGCGCGCTTTGGGCGGCGGCGGCGGCGGGCCAGGCCGCTCGCTCAGGCGGGCTTCGGGCCCAGCCACTCTGCTTTCGGTTTCGAGGTGCGCGGGCGCGGGAAACAAACACGCCAGTGAGCCTCTGGATTCCGCCGACCGCGTCTGGCAGCGGCGCTGCGACGCCGCCTGAGAGCGGCGGGTGGTTTGTTTTATTCCAGGTGGGATCAACTTCAAGGAGTGAGTTGCATGTGCAGCAGCAGAGTTCGGGGACCCCCCACCCCCGTCCTGTCCCCGTGGGCCGCTTTTCTCCTCGACAGGTCACACGGGCAGGGAGTGTTGTAGCAACGTGGGTCGACACGGAGCCGCCAAGTGGGGGGAGCGCGGCACGATTCGCCCGCCCGGCTGGCTGCGGACGCGGCCTCCGTGCAGCGCGGGGACGTCCTCTCTCTTCCTGACCCACCCGTGCACCTAGATGTTTATGTTCTTATCTTAACTGTTCTGCAATGCTCTCCTTCCTTCCTGTGCATCAGAGATTGCAGATGGTCCTATCGCTTCGCTTCCTTTTCCAGGGCTTTCGCTCCATTCTCCAACACCCAGGACCTGGGATCCAGCACAGAGCCGAGGCTTCTGCGTTCTGGAGCGCCAGGAAGCCACCATCTGGCAGCCAGGCCCTTGTCCAGATTGTGCAGGCTGGCTGTCTTTGACCGAGAGCTTCCATCGTCCTGGAGACTGTACACACATTCACATCACCAACTGGCTCCTCACCCACTGGGTCACACGGAGAAGCCCATTGCCCTGCCACCTCCTGGACGCCAGTGATCCCCCGGGAACACGGCCATGACCCCGGGAGGCCTTGGCCCAGCGCGTTGCCCTGGTTCTCTGAGTACCAGTCAACAATACGGACCACCCCTGAGAGGGCTCCCCGGGAGAGGAATGGGTGGAATTGCCCCCTAGCCACTTGGCCATGTAACATCGTGGGGGATCAGTGGCCTGCATGTACATTCCAGCCTGAACACTGTCCCACCCGCTGGCCGTCAGGCCTGGCCCTCCCAGAGCCTGCAGAGGAGAACAGAGCCAGAACATCCCTCAGGCCAGCCCTGCCCTGCTGAGAGGACATGAACTTGGACTCTTGCCAGGGTCTACAGGCACCAATGTGGTGATGACACACCACCCACTAGTCACCACCTCCATCTTGGAGGCCGAGTGCTGGCTTGGACCTTAGGAAGCCGGCCTCAAAATGGAGGAGATTCCTCAAATGTCAGAAGGTGTTCAAAAGATGCTGGCAACTGCAGGACATGACAGATATCCACCTGAAAGCTAGAACGAAATGTGAAAAGCACCATGCAATGACATTTGTTATAACTGACACTACTGGAGTGCAAAAGACAGTATTAAAATGGATTTTTTAAGGTATTTCAACCATTTCAGGCCTCATGTTCAGGAAATTGCATTTGACATAATTCTCATGGGGAAATGTTTTACTCTATTTAAACTACTTTTCACTGTGTACGTGTTCATTTAAGATGTGACATTCTTTATGCTCTCTATTCAGTTCAGTTCAGTTCAGTCACTGAGTCATGTCCGACTCTCTGTGAGCCCATGGACTGTAGCCTGCCAGGCTTCTTCGTCCATGGGATTTTCCTGGCAAGAGTACTGGAATAGGTTGCCATCTCTAGCTTTGACAGTGTATTCACAAGCATATATCTTTAAAAAAAACTTTTCTTATTGGTGTGTAGTAGCTGTACAATATTGTGTTAGTTTCTGCTGCTGCTGCTGCTAAGTCACTTCAGTCGTGTCCGACTCTGTGTGACCCCATAGACGGAAGCTCACCAGGCTCCCCAGTCCCTGGGATTCTCCAGGCAAGAACACTGGAGTGGGTTGCCATTTCCTTCTCCAATGTGTGCAAGTGAAAAGTGAAAGTGAAGTCGCTCAGTCGTGTCCGACCATTAGTGACCCCATGGACTGCAACCTACCAGGCTCCTCCATCTATGGGATTTTCTAATCAAGAGTACTGGAGTGGCTTGCCATTGCCTTCTCCGGTGTTAGTTTCTACTTACGCCAAAGTGAATCAGCCACATGTGCACATATATCCCCTCTTTGCTGTATTTCCTTCCCATTTAGGTCACCACAGAACACTGAGTAGAGTTCGCTGTGCTATGCAGTAGATTTTGATTAGTTATCTATTCTATACTATATTTTATATTCTATCTATTCTATATTCTATATTAGCATCGATAGTGTGTATATGTTAATGCCAATCTCCCGTTCATCCCAGACCCCATTTTCTCCCTTGGTATCTGTATGTTTGTTCTCTACATCTGTCCATCAGTTCAGTTCAGTCGCTCAGTTGTATCCAACTGTTTGCAACCCCATGAACCACAGCACGCCAGGCCTCCCTGTCCATCACCAACTCCTGGAGTTCACTCAAACTCACGTCCATCGAGTAGGTGATGCCATCCAGCCATCTCATTCTTGGTCGTTCCCTTCTTCTCCTGCCCCCAATCCTTCCCAGCATCAGTCTTTTCCAGTGAGTCGACTCTTCTCATGAGGTGGCCAAAATATTGGAGTTTCAGCTTCAGCGTTCAGTCCTTCCAATGAACACCCAGGATTGATCTCCTTTAGGATGGACTGGTTGGATCTCCTTGCAGTCCAAGGGACTCTCAAGAGTCTTCTCCAGCACCACAGTTCAAAAGCATCAATTCTTCGGCGATCAGTTTTCTTCACAGTCCAACTCTCACGACCATATGTGACTACTGGAAAAACCATAGCCTTGACTAGACGGACCTTGGTTGGCAAAGTAATGTCTCTGTTTTTTAATATGATATCTAGGTTGATCATAACTTTCCTTCCAAGGAGTAAGCGTCTTTTAATTTCATGGCTGCAGTCAGC
Organism: Moschus berezovskii; assembly: GCF_049115385.1. NCBI lineage: Eukaryota > Metazoa > Chordata > Mammalia > Artiodactyla > Moschidae > Moschus > Moschus berezovskii. Next base: position 88,810,804 of record NC_142469.1, on the reverse strand, counting down.
ATCTGCAGTGATTTTGGAGCCCAAAAAATAAAGTTTGACACTGTTTCCCCATCTATTTCTCATGAAGTGATGGGACCAGATGCCATGATCTTTGTTTTCTGAATGTTGAGCTTCAAGCCAACCTTTTCACTCTCCTCTTTCACTTTCATCAAGAGGCTTTTGAGTTCCTCTTCACTTTCTGCCATAAGGGTGGTGTCATCTGCATATCTGAGGTTATTGATATTTCTCCCAGCAATCTTGATTCCAGCTTGTGCTTCTTCCAGCCCAGCGTTCCTCATGATGTACTCTGCATAGAAGTTAAATAAGCAGGGTGAAAATATACAGCCTTGACATTAGTTTTTCCTATTCTGTTGTCTTCCTCTATTTCTTTGCATTGATTGCTGAGGAAGGCTTTCTTATCTCTCCTTGCTTTTCTTTGGATCTCTGCATTCAGATGCTTATATCTTTCCTTTTCTCCTTTGCTTTTCGCTTCTCTTCTTTTCACAGCTATTTGTAAGGCCTCCTCAGACAGCCATTTTGCTTTTTTTGCTTTTCTTTTCCATGGGGATGGTCTTGATCCCTGTCTCCTGTACAACATCCATACATACATCTTAAAAGAATAATCCAGCTGACCCTTTTGCTAAAATTGAACTTTCCCTCTTCCATTTGTTTTCAAACTCTTAAATGGAGTTGCCCACTCTTCCCAAGTCCTCTCATTTACTTTCACTTTTCTCCAGAGTCCTCTACTGTGGGGCTTCTACCCTTACTTTTCTCTCTGTCTTTTCAGAATGAAAACATCTTTACTAAAACAGATTCAAATTGAAAAAGTTGTATGAAGTTCAAACAATATAAAAATTAATAAAGTAGAGTGAGTAACCCTTTTCCATAAGCTCTGTCATTCCAGTCGTACTGAATCGGGACCCTTGTCCCTTAGAAATGCTGAGCCATTTTCTGTCTCTCTCCTCCGGCTTCTTTCTGCCCAACTCTCCTTCAAGGCTCAGCATAAACCCTACCTCCCCACTACACATTGAATTGTGAAGTGAAATGAGTAAGTGTCAGTTACATTTACCTGCAAATATGAGTGTACAGAATGTAGGAAGTTCCAAATTAGACTTTAGAAGCATCCTTATCACTCTGCTTGATCTTGTTTATTGTAATAATTAAGGTATGTGATAATATTAGTGTGTGTGAAAACAATGTGTGATAACATATTATTGTTAGTAACATAATTTCTTGAGGTATAGAGTTTAAATTTTTGTCTCAAAACTCATGAAATGTAGGATACACATTTCCTATATATTAAGCAGCATATAAGGAGCCTGGTGGGCTGCCGTCTGTGGGGTTGCACAGAGTCGGACACGACTGATGCTACTTAGTAAGCAGCATATAAATTAGTCTTTTTGTCTAAGGGTTATTATGACAGCAGTGATTTTTCTACAGATGAAACACAAGGAAGCAGGGTGTCATACTATAAAGACATTATGTAGTCTGTGGAGTCCATAGATAGAGTTCAAATTCTGATTTTTCCCAAGCTGTGTAGACAATATACTTAACATCTTCAAGTCTCAATTTCCTCATCTGTGAGTGGGACTAATAATACTTATCTCAGAGAAATGTGAGAATTAAGTGAAAAATCACATGGAAAGCATCTAGCAGGCTGCTTGGTTGGAAGGGGACTCCTGTGATAGTCACTGTTTGTTGCTTTTCAAACAGTCATTCCCAGTTTGATTTCAAGGAAGGAAGATTTTCCCCCTCCCCCATGAGGTAAATTATTGGCCTCTTGCCAATAATTGGCCTGGGGCAGGGAATAAGGGGGAGAGTGGACCAGTGGTCTAGTTCTGGCTAGTAGGAGATAAGGAAAGTTGGCTAGAGCTTCTGAGAAAAGTATTCTTTCAGAATTTTTTTTTTTTAAAAAAGAAGTCTTGGGAAGTGAAAGCTTGTGCTATGCTTTCCCCTTTTCTTCCTGCCTTCAATGACATGGTGTGAGATGAAATTCTTGGAACTCTGTTAATATCCTGTGGCTACAAGAGGATGAGCCTGTGGCTGAGGAGCTAACACCCAATGATGTCAGAAAGATCATCAAAGTGTTTGAAAGAAACTTTGCTCGTAAAGACCTTTAAGAGCCACTGCTAGCCAGAAACCTACCTACCTCCAATCTGTTTGCGATATGGGATAATTAGCATGTCTTGAAATACATGCCAGTGGGTCTCAGAACACCAGGTTCATCAGGGAACTTGTTGGAAACGCCGATTCTCAGGCCCCAGCCCAACTTCCTGAATCTCAGAACTGGGGGATTGTGAGGCACGCTCAGGTGTTGTTTTTTTTTTTAATGGGAGGATAATTGCTTTATAATGTTGTGTTGGTTTCTGCCATTAATCAACATGAATCAGCCATAGATATAGGTATGTTCCCTCCCTCTTGAATCTCCTCCCACCTTCCACCCCATCCCACGCCTCTGCTACTGCTGCTGCTGCTAAGTCACTTCAGTCGTTTCCGACTCTGTGTGACCCCATAGACGGCAGCCCACTAGTCTCTTCTGTCACTGGGATTCTCCAGGCAAGAATACTGGAGTGGGGTGCCATTTCCTTCTCCAATGCGTGAAAGTGAAGTCGCTCAGTCGTGTCCGACTCTTAGTGACCCCATGGACTGCAGTCTACCAGGCTCCTCCATCCATGGGATTTTCCAGGCAAGAATACTGGAGTGGCTTGCCATTGCCTTCTCCATCCCACCCCTCTAGGTTGTCACAAAGCCCAGGTTTGAGCTCCCTGTCAGTCAATCAGTCAGTTCAGTCGCTCAGTCGTGTCCAACTCTTTGCGACCCCATGAATCACAGCACGCCAGGCCTCCCTGTCCATCACCAACTCCCAGAGTTTATCCAAACCCATGTCCATCGAGTCAGTGATGCCATCCAGCCATCTCATTCTCTGTCATCCCCTTCTCCTCCTGTCCCCAATCCCTCCCAGCATCAGGGTCTTTTCCACTTTGCATGAGGTGGCCAAAGTATTGGAGTTTCAGCTTTAGCATCAGTCCTTCCAATAAACACCCAGGACTCATCTCCTTTAGGATGGACTGCTTGGATCTCCTTGCAGTCCAAGGGACTCTCAACAAATTCCTACTGGCTATCTATTTTACACAGGGTAATGTATGAGTTTGCCTGCTACTCTCTCAGTTCTTCCCACCTTCCCTTTCCCCCACTGTGTCCATAAGTTTGTTCTCTATGGCTGCATCTTCATCGCTGCCCTGTAGATAGCTTCATCAGTACAATCTTTCTAGATTCCACATACATGCATTCATAGAGTAGCACTGTTTTCACTGTAGGGTTTCTTCCAAATCCTTCCTAAGGGCTCAGACAGTACATGTACAATACATGAAGGGTTCTGCAGTATTCCCCCAAGGTCAAGAATCCATCCTTGACTGATTCCCCATTACTGGCGTGACATCTTATCATTTATCTTTTTTCCCCTAAGTGAGACTGTCTCCTGAGAATGCACTTGCTATCTTTCTGTATTTAAATAAATATATAAATTGCTGTGTAGAGCCCCGAAGCTGTTTTCTCTCTAGCTGTGTCTTGCCTTTGATAGAATCTTCACTTTCACCTTCCCTGAAATCTCTCATTTCCTGACTTCATTCTAACACCCTTTTATTTCAACATCAGTTAAACACGTCAACTTCCAGCTTCCTTTAAACCCCTTCTTTATCTCTATAATGAAGAAATATGACCATATCATAGATTTTTAGAATATTATCGTGACAGGCTGGCACCTGGGACCTGGGACCCTTTGCTGCAATGATTGCCCCTGGACAGACATCTCCTCGAGTAACAGGATACAAAGAAACTGTAAGGGACTAAAAATAACTGTGTATACAGGCAGTTGGTATGATAGGATCAAAAACCCAACTGCCACTTCTGAGGTGTCAGGAGCTAAAGCAGGTTATTTCCCATGATCCCTGCACACAGCACCGCCAAGGGGGTGGGTAGACCACCTAAGCCACCCCTCTCCCAATGCCTAAATCTGGCCCTACCCTCACCCTGTTTAAGGGACAACCTCACCCTGCCAAGGGAGCAAGCAAGGGAATCTATTATTTGCTTTCACTCCCTTGAGCTGCAGCCCAAGTCCCAGTAAAATTTTACATGAATTTCTTGTTTGGCCTGTTACTAATTTCTATTGATTAAAGAGACCAAGAACCAGACTGGGTAACATTATCACTAAACAGCATTAACACCAGGACATATTTTTTCATCTGAAGATGGGAAAGAGAAGCATTCTGTTTGCTTACAGTGAGGATTACCAAATACTTCCCAGGCACTTTCAGCTACCTCCGTGTGCTTTTCTTCTGGGTTCCAAAAAACAGTGTTGGTGACTGAGCAAGTGTGAGGTCAACCAACTCTGACTCTGCTGAAATTGTGATGAGGTTCTTTCAGAAAGCTAAGGGCTAGAGGTATCACAAAGGGATGCAAGGTTGCTGGGACATGAGACAGGGACGGACAGGGGAGGGAGGTTTGTGTTGCCTGGTGCCCTCTGCCTCCCAGCAATTCAGGACTCAACTACAGAGAAGCCCACTGGGAATTTCGCAAAGGACTTTTAGCCTGCTTTCAGCAGGGCCGTTTACTCCGTCTCTCCTTCCTTCCCCCTCATTTTTTGTTTTCCAGTTTTATCAAAGACAAATTTTGTTTTTTGGAGCAGTGTCTTCAGATCACTTTACTGTGAGAAACACTTTACACTATTTAGTTATTTATTTGACGGTGCTGGGTCTTAGTTGGGGCACACAGGATCTTTGGTTGTAGCATGCTGGAGCTAGTTCTTTGACCGGGGGTGGAACCTGAATCCCCTGTATTGGGAGCTCAGAGTCTTAACCACCAGACCACCAGGGATGTGTCCCATTTATATTTTAGTTGTTTATTATTTAAGTGTTATGCCTCTATCTTGTTTTCCTTTCTTTGCCTTTATTTGCATTTCCTTTAAAAGTATTATTACTTTTATATCGGATTGAAGTTATACTTAGTCTTAGTTTAGATCTTTTTCTTAACCTATATGTATGCTTTGATTTTATTTTATTTAGCTTTTAACTTTTCTTTTATAGTTAAATCTAGTTATTTTATCTTGCTATAGTTCACTTTTCATGATATTTCTATTTTAACCTGTATTTGGATTTTAACACTTTAGTTTTTCTTAATTTTCTCTCTTCTTTGCATTATTATACTTAATTTTTTTTAGGGGTATTATTTTGCTTTCTGTTTTTAGCAAGTAGGAAATATAGCCTCAGGAAGTGGCAGTGAGAAAGGCCATATCCTCTGTCCCCATGGTCTTACAACAAGGAGAGGGACAATCTAACAAAGAGTAGAGTCTTCCTGCAGCCACTCACAATGGGGACTCAGACTATAATGGCTAGATATGAAAGGGCACAGTGAACTTAGAAAATGTCATACAAAGGGACACCCAAATTATACATCAGATATATGTTGGGTGACCATACAATTTATCATCCACACTCAGACACTTGTGAAAGTGAAAGGAGAAGCTATTAAAAGTTATGCTGGGGTGACAAATCTGCAAGAAGCTGGTGCTAGGCAACTCATGTATTTGAAAGAAATAGGTATATAAGTTGAGACCAGAATTAAGTAATATCAGCTCTGCAGTTAATAGACAGTTATTGAATGAACATCCACACTGATGGTTATATAAACTTAAAGTGTTAGTCAATGAGTCTTGTCTAACTCTTTGTGACCCCAGAAACTGTAGCCCACCAGGCTCCTTTGTCTATGGAATTCTCCAGGCAAGAATACTGGAGTGGATTGCCAGCCCCTTCTCCAGGGGATTCCCCAACCCAGGGATGGAACCTGGAGTCTAATGCATTACAGGCAGATTCTTTACTGTCTAAGCAGCCAGGAAAGCCCCTATATAAACTGAAATGTAAATCAAAACACAATTCCTGAGATGGGAAACTTTCTTGTTGGGTCATTTAGAAAAATCCAGACAGAAAAGTGTAGCTGCTTTTACAGTTCAAGTATCTCATGTGCATTTTGGATTAAATTAACCACGTGTGTGTGTGTGGTTAGTCATTCAGTCATGTCCAACTCTTTGCGACCCTATGGAATGCAGCCCGCCAGGCTCCTCTGGCCATGGGGATTCTCCAGGCAAGAATACTGGAGTGGTTTGCCACGCCCTCTTCCAGGAGATCTTCCCAACCCAGGGCTCAAACCCAGGTCTCCCACATTGTAGGCAGATTCTTTACCGACTGAGTCAGCAGGGAAGCCCACATTAACCACATAATAACCCACAAATATTCATCTTTTTTCAAAAAGTATGAACAGCAATTCTTTAAATTCATTTTTGGTTGTGGACAGAGGGGACAGAATTGAATGAAGGCAATTCTGATATTTTGCCTCTAGATATCTGGGAGGGTGATGATTCCATTAACTGAAGGAGGTCCATTGGAGGAGGAAGAAAGAGCTGAGTTTGAGGAATCTGTGGGACTTTCAGGAAGGGAATTCAAGTAGACAGTAGGATATAAAAGTCTGCAGTTCAGGCAACAAGTCCAGGCTTAAGATATAGATTATTGAGTGAATGGCTCAGCAAACATCTGAGTGTCCCACGGTGCAGACAGAACCACAGGCTGGCGGGAGGGAGATGCCATGGTGTCATGTCTAGTGATCCCAGGATATCCTTGGGCAGGACCCAGTGCAGTCATTATGAGCTCACCCTTGCTACTCAAAAGCAGTATTTTCCAAAGGTGAGCATAAGAACGGTCTTGCTTGGGGGTCACCAGCTCAGGGAGGTGGCACACTCATGCTGATGGCACCAGGACGCCTTGAGTGCACTTAAAAGTGTATGTTTCCTCCTTGTCAGGCAAACTCAAGAGAGATGCTGGTGTCATCAGTGAGCAGTCTTCTCTCCACAAAGGTTTGAGAATTATCACCATAAGGCAGTGAAGCCATGGGATGAATGAGGTCATCTACAAAGAAGGTACAGAGAGGAGACAGTCAAGGGTAGACCCCCGTGGCCATTTCACATGACGGTGTGTAGGCAAACTCATTTGACCGACTACTCTGAAAAACACATGTGGTACCTCTGTTTTTATGCTGCCAAGCACTGGGGAGCAGTCACTTACCTCCCCTTTTATTCTTAGTTGCCTTATTTGATAATTTAGCTGTGTAATGTAGCTATGGAGAAGGAAAACACTGTCAACTAAGCCCACAAGAGCATGTGGACATTGGCAGATCACAGCCTCTCTTCCCAGTCAAATAAATCAGAGGAAATGGTAATATAAATCTGAATGCATGTTTTATTTTAGCAATATTTTTAAAGACATGATGGATGTACCTTTAATCCTAGGAGTTATTGTTTAAAGTATAAACTGTAGTATCTATTTTGTTTTTAAATGTTGCAAAAATTTTGAAAAGGGTATATATTATACATTTTATTACATATATACATACATATAAATTTTCTTCTGATTAAAAAAGCAGACCAGGTGAAGAAACAATAGACTAAATGGAATTAATGGCATCAGCCTCTCCCAGTTTTATTTATTGTTAAAGAATAATTAGCACTGGGCAGGACCGAGAGCGCCAGGCTGCGACGGTGCAAGAGTGGCTAAGAGGAGCTACCCCATGTCCGAGGTCAGGGGCGGTGGCTGAGAGGAACAACCCCACGTTCAAGGAGCAGTGACTGCACTGGTGCAGGAGGGCCAAGAGGAGCTATTCCACTTTCAAGGTCAGGAGGGGCGACCTCGTCCAAGGTAAGGAGCAGTGGCTGTGCTTTGCTGGAGCAGCCGTGAAGAGATACCCTACGTCCAAGGTAAGAGAAACCCAAGTAAGACGGTAGGTGTTGCGAGAGGGCATCAGAGGGCAGACACACTTAAACCATAATCACAGAAAACTAGCCAATCTGATCACACAGACCACAGCCCTGTCTAACTCAATGAAACTAAGCCATGCCATGTGGGGCCACCCAAGACGGACGGGTCATAGTGGAGAGGCCTGACAGAATGTGGTCTATGGGGGAAGGGAATGGCAAACCACTTCAGTATTCCTTCCTTGAGAACCCCATGAACAGTATGAAAAGGCAAAATGATAGGATACTGAATGAGGAACTCTCCAGGTCTGTAAGTGCCCAACATGCTACTGGAGATCAGTGGAGAAATAAATCCAGGAAGAAAGAGAAGGGATGGAGCCAAAGCAAAAACAATACCCAGTTGTGGATGTGACTGGTGATAGAAGCAAGGTCCAATGCTGTAAAGAGCAATATTGCATAGGAATCTGGAATGTTAGGTCCATGAATCAGGGCAACTTGGAAGTGGTCAAACAGGAGATGGCAAGAGTGAACATCGACATTCTAGGAATCAGCGAACTAAAATGGACTGGAATGGTGAATTTAACTCAGATGACCGTTCTATCTACTACTGTGGGCAGGAATCACTTAGAAGAAATGGAGTAGCCATCATGGTCAACAAGAGTCCAAAATGCAGTACTTGGATGCAATCCCCAAAACGACAGAATGATCTCTGTTCGTTTCCAAGACAAATCATTCATTATCACGGTAATCCAAGCCTGTGCCCCAACCAGTAACGCTGAAGAAGCTGAAGTTGATTGGCTCTATGAAGACCTACAAGACCTTTTAGAACTAACACCCAAAAAAGAATTGGAATGCAAAAGTAGGAAGTCAAGAAACACCTGGAGTAACAGGCAAATTTGGCCTTGGAGTACAGAATGAAGCAGGGCAAAGGCTAATAGAGTTTTGCCAAGAGAACGCACTGCTCATAGCAAACACCCTCTTCCAACAACACAAGAGAAGACTCTACACATGGACATCATCATATGGGCAACACCGAAATCAGATTATATTCTTTGCAGCCAGAGATGGAGAAGCTCTATACAGTCAGCAAAAACAAGACCGGGAGCTGACTGTGGCTCAGATCATGAACTTCTTATTGCTAAATTCAGACTTAAATTGAAGAAAGTAGGGAAAACCACTAGACCATTCAGATATGACCTAAATCAAATCCCCTATGATTATACAGTGGAAGTGACAAATAGATCTAAGGGACTAGATCTGATAGACAGAGTGCCTGATGAACTATGGACGGAGGTTCGTGACATTGTACAGGAGACAGGGATCAAGACAATCCCCATGGAAAAGAAATGCAAAAAAGCAAAATGGCTGTCTGAGGAGGCCTTACAAATAGCTATGAATAGAAGAGAAGCGAAAAGCAAAGGAGAAAAGGAAAGATATAAGCATCTGAATGCAGAGTTCCAAAGAATAGCAAGGAGAGATAAGAAAGACTTCCTCAGCAATCAATGCAAAGAAATAGAGGAAAACAACCAAATGGGAAAGACTAGAGATCTCTTCAAGAAAATTAGAGATACCAAGGGAACATTTCATGCAAAGATGGGCTCGATAAAGGACAGAAATCGCATGGACCTAACAGAAGCAGAAGATACTAAGAAGAGACGGCAAGAATACACAGAAGAACTGTACAAAAAAGATCTTCACAATCCAGATAATCATGATGGTGTAATCACTCACCTAGAGCCAGACATCCTGGAATGTGAAGTCAAGTGGGACTTAGAAAGCATCACTACGAACAAAGCTAGTGGAGGTGATGGAATTCCAGTTGAGCTATTTCAAATCCTGAAAGATGATGCTGTGAAAGTGCTGCACTCAATATGCCAGCAAATTTGGAAAACTCAGCAGTGGCCACAGGACTGGAAAAGGTCAATTTTCATTTCAATCTCAAAGAAAGGCAATGCCAAAGAATGCTCAAACTACCGCACAATTGCACTCATCTCACACGCTAGTAAAGTCATGCTCAAAATTCTCCAAGCCAGACTTCAACAATATGTAAACCGTGAACTTCCAGATGTTCAAGCTGGTTTTAGAAAAGGCAGAGGAACCAGAGATCAAATTGCCAACATCCTCTGGATCATGGAAAAAGCAAGAGCGTTCCAGAAAAACATCTATTTCTGCTTTATTGACTATGCCAAAGCCTTTGACTGTATGGATCACAATAAATTGTGGAAAATTCTGAAAGAGATGGGAATACCAGACCACCTGACCTGCCTCTTGAGAAACCTGTATACAGGTCAGGAAACAACAGTTAGAACTGGACATGTAACAACAGACTGGTTCCAAATAGGAAAAGGAGTATGTCAAAGCTGTATATTGTCACCCTGCTTATAAATGGCACCCCACTTCAGTACTCTTGCCTGGAAAATCCCATGGGTGGAGGAGCGTGATAGGCTGCAGTCCATGGGGTCACAAAGAGTCAGACACGACTGAGCAACTTCACTTTCACTTTTCACTTTCATGCATTGGAGAAGGAAATGGCAACCCACTCCAGTGTTCTTGCCTGGAGAATCCCAAGGACGGGGAAGCCTGGTGGGCTGCCGTCTATGAGGTCGCACAGAGGCGGACACGACTGAGGCGACTTAGCAGCAGTAGCAGCAGAGTGCATCATGAGGAATGCTGGGCTGGAAGAAGCACAAGCTGGAATCACGATTGCCGGGAGAAATATCAATAATCTCAGATATGCAGATGATACCACCCTTATGGCAGAAAGTGAAGAGGAACTACAAAGCCTCTTGATGAAACTGAAAGAGGAGAGTGAAAAAGTTGGCTTGAAGCTCAACATTCAGAAAACGAAGATCATGGCATCTGGTCCCATCACTTCATGGGAAATAGATGGGGAAACAGTGTCAGACTTTATTTTTTGGGGCTCCAAAATCACTGCAGATGGTGATTGCAGCCATGAAATTAAAAGACGCTTACTCCTTGGAAGGAAAGTTATGACCAACCTAGATAGTATATTTAAAAGCAGAGACATTACTTTGCCAACAAAGGTCTGTCTAGTCAAGGCTATTGTTTTTCCAGTAGTCACGTATGGATGTGAGAGTTGGACTGTGAAGAAAGCTGATCACAGAAGAATTGATGCTTTTGAACTATGGTGTTAGAGAAGATTATTGAGAGTCCCTTGGACTCCAAGGAGATCCACCCAGTCCATCCTAAAGGAGATCAGTCCTGGGTGTTCATTGGAAGGACTGATGTTGAAGCTGAAACTCCAGTACTTTGGCCATCTCATGCGAAGAGATGACTCATTGGAAAGGACCCTGATGCTGGGAGGGATGGGGGCAGGAGAAGAAGGGGACGACAGAGAATGAGATGGCTGGATGGCATCACCGACTCGATGGACATGAGTTTGGGTAAACTCCGGGAGTTGGTGATGGACAGGGAGGCCTGGCGTGCTGTGATTCATGGGGTCGCGGAGAGTCGGACACGACTGAGTGACTGAACTGAACTGAAAGAATAATGTAATAGTAGGATGAAGAGAGTAGTGACAATCATAGTTTATCAAACTTTGAGGCACAGTTTTTTCACTTTTGTTCTACAAAAAATGTGAGAGGAAAATAAATTAATATGCAAGTGAGTATAAAGACTCTGCGTTATCAGAAATTTATACAAGCCTTTAGGTGTCAAGAGAAATTTCCAAAATTTTCAACCCACTTACTACACTGAATTTAGGTTAGGTTTAATATAACAAAATTAATTTAAAATTTAATATAACAAAATTTATAATTTAAAATTTAATATAACAAAATTATATTCTAGAATGTTATAGTACATAATTTAACCAAATTATACTCATAGGGCATACACAGAGGAGAAAAAAAGAAGCTAATCTACCAACTTCTCGTTGAAACCATTGTCCCTGCTGACACACCAGCCAACTAAGTCGTTTGCTCACAATTTCTACTTCTTAGCACAGACATGAAAATGAATCAGGTTAATTCACTGTAAAGTCTATGTTTGTATTTTCATCTTCTCCTTTCAACTTCTTTTCACTTCAGCCATGACCCCGATCCTCTTCCCTTTAGGGTGTCCAGGGTTATCTTGCTTTCTGATTTTAGGAACAGGTCATCCTTCCTTCTTCTTATTTTAAATATCAAATTCATTCACACCATTCACACCATTTGTTCCAAACATATTGATTCCTATCTTGTCTCTTATCAAGAAGGAAAGGATTTCTTGTCACTGTTTTTATATTCCCCAGTGTGCTCTGGCAGTCATATTTAATATAACACTGAAGTTCTTACCAGTGAGAAGGGATGCAACTTTTGCTAATAAAGCTGTGGTTTCTTTTTGGAAATGAACACTTGTTGCAAAGTTATCCATGTATTGATAACACTCAAGGCAGGGTGCCAAACCCAAGAAGCTCCCCTACTAAGGAGTCCCAGCATTGAGAGAACAGGCACTTTATTTCCTTTCCCAGATGGAGTTACTTTCTCCTGCGCTGGTGCCTGTTTTAACAACTTGCCACCCAGTGACATTTCTTGTTTGACAGGTTTCTTCCATGAACCAGATTACCAAGTGCGATGAAAATCGCGAAAGAGAGGCTCTGCAACCTCATTTGTTCCCTTTTAAGGGTGCTTTAGACCAGGGTAAACCACAGAGCAGAGCAAAAGAATGAACTAGTTAAACATTCCTCGCTGCAAGAGAAATTCCCGTTTTGTCACATGCAGGCTAAATCATTTTTTATCTAGGGGTGACATTCTTCCTATATCCTCTCTACCCTCTGGAGATTCTTTCCTTGACTTGGTCCCAAACCGTCATTTGAAAGTGTTGGAGCACCAGCTGCTGGCAGCTGGGAGAATGTTAACAGTAGTTCTGCCAGGATAGTTTCCAAAGGCAGAGAGTGAGGCCTCGTAGCCCAGACAAGCTCACAGCTCAAAGGGTGAGCAGTTTGGGGTCCTCCGATCTCTCCTTGATCTTCAACTCCTACAGCAGAAGAAATGGCCTTGCCAGTTATTTCTCTGCTCAATCTGCCTGCAGTTGAACATTTTTGTACCGGACAAGTATTATGGATCCCTAAGGAATCTGTATAGGGGTGTGGATATAGCCTGACATACTTAGGAAAATGGACTGACGCATCTCAGGGCAGCCTCATAAAAGGCCCTCAGTGACTGGGGACAGTTTAGGACTGATGCCCAAAGCCACTGCCCTGAAACATAGCCTTTTATGACCAGATTTTTACACTAAGTATCTTGTGTAAATGACCCCACTAGATGCCATATGAGAGAGGAATATGTTTAGCTGAAACCTAAGCCAACATATTTTGTCCACAATTAAATTTTTTTTTTAATTTATTTACTTTTGGCTGTGCTGGCTGTTTGTTGCTGTGTGGGCTTTTCTCAAGCTGCAGCAAGCGGGGGCTACTCTCTAACTGCGGTGCATGGGCTTCTCTTGTTGGGGACCTCGGGCCCTAGGGTGCAGGCTTCAGTAGTTGCAGCACCTGGCCTCAGTAGTTGTGTTGTATGAACTTAGTGGCTCCGCAGCATGTGGAATCTTCCTGGACCAGGGAGTGAACCCTGCATTGGCAGGAGGATTTTTAATCCCTGGACCACCAGGGAAGCCCTTGCGCACAATTTTAAAAATAATCTTTGTTTGGCTGAAAGAATAAAACAGAAAAAACAAATCCCTTCTTAAAACTGAAATTTAAAACTTAAGTTTTACAACTTTTTTTGCAGCCCACCTTGGTCTGTACCTTTAATAAGGTACAGAGTCTTCCTGGTCTCATTTTGACCCCAGTTCTGCCAACTTCAGTCCCTGACAGACTTTCACTCTCTCTCCATGAAGTCTTTTCGGACTGACCATTCTCTTGGATGATCTGCTTCTCCCCAAGTAGCTTTTTTTCCAGTCTTGTCTTCCTCTCACCAAGACCTACCCCTGCTCCCAGGACACTCCCCCTACTCTGGGCCCAGACCCAGCATAGGACTGCTTATTAGTTTCCAAATAATGAAATCAAAGCATTTTATAGGGGAATTTCATGGTGGCCTAGTGGTTAGGATTCTGGACTTTCACTGCTAGGGCCTGTGTTTGATCCCTGATTGGGGAATTGATAACCTCCCAGGTGTGCAGCCAAAAAAAAAATGTTATGCCAAAAGATATTGTTATGGGCTTTCCTGATGGCTCAGATGGTAAAGAATCCACCTACAACGTGGGAGACCTGGGTTCGATCCCTGGGTTGGGAAGATCCCCTGGAGGAGGGTATGTAAACCCACTCCAGTATTCTTGCCTGGAGAATCCTATGAACAGAGGAGCCTGGTGGGCTACAGCCCATGGGGTCCCAAAGAGTTGGACATGACTGAGTGCCTGCACATTGCACATTGTTTTGTGTATAAAGACATCTTGTTCATTCTTCATAACATGTGTTGCTAATAAAGATGCTCAATTTTTATATGATGATGCAGTTACATTCTAGATCCTATTTATTTTCCATTTCTAATAGTCCTATTTTATTAATTCCAATGATTTTTAATTCTATCAAAAGTAAGTCAACTGTTATTCTGATTATAAATGCATGTTTCAAACTATCACCTTGATTACAAATGAGAGACTTGCATGCTGCAGTTTGAGATACCTTACATATTTTTTTAAATTGGAGTAGAGTTGTTTACAGCAACACTGCTGTGTTAGTTTCTGCTGTACAGCAAAGTGGATCAGTCATACATATACATATATCCCCTTTTTTTGGATTTCCTTTCCATTTAGGTCACCACAGATCACTGAGTAGTTTCCTCTGCTATGCATTAGGTTCTCCTTTTATCAATTAATATTTACCTTTCATATTTTGAAGAGAGAGTTCTGATAGTATTACTAGAAAGTAGAATGGCAGAATTTATACAGAGAAACCAAGACTACTGGTACCCTATTTTATTATTTTTGAGCTATGCACAATATTTAGTGGTTGCCTGTCAAGATAGCAAGTTTATACTGTAGAGCCTGAAAAATCTTTGCATGTGACATTTAACTACAAAACATTGGAACTGTTTTTAAGTATATATAAATATTGACACAAGAAGAACCCTATTCTCTTTCCAAGTTGTTAACTTGAAAGACTATAATCTAACTCTTGTGATGTCACAATTCAAACATTTTAATGTTATTGATCAGCCTTTTTAAAATTTATCCTGTTTTTATCCTGGATACCGATGCATCCAAGGTGAGCATCTTTCCTGTTACTTACGTTTCTGGAGTTGTCACCACCTAAAGTCTGTGGCTTTTGGCTAGTTAGGAGTCACTTCATATGTTAAAATAGCTTTAAGCTGGCGGGGGTGGGGCACGGTGTGGGGAAGAAGAGGGTGGGATGATATGAGAGAATAGCAGTGAAACCCATACCTTACCATATGTAAAACTGATAGCCAGTGGAAGTCCAATGTACGTTGCAGGGAACCCAAAGCCAGTGCTGTGACAACCTAGAGGGGTGGAATGGGAAGGGCAATGGAAGGGAAGTTCAAGAGGGAGGGGACATATGTATACCTATGACTGATTCATGTTGCTGTATGACAAAAACCATCATAATATTGTAATTATCCTCTAATTTTAAAAAGTAAAATATAAAAGCTAAAAAAAAAAAAAAAAAAGCTGTAAGGGACTTCCCTGGTGGTCCAGTGGCTAAGACTTTGCACTCCAAATGCAGGGGGCCAGAGTTCAATCCCTGGTCAGGGAACTAGATCCTGTATGCTGCCACTAAAGATCCTGTGTGCTGCAACTAAGGCATGGTGCAGCCAAATGTTCTAAAGGAAAAAGGTTTTTAAAAATAGCTTTAAAAGAGTTTACCTTCAGCCCCTGAAGGATCTATTGTTCTTTGTGATTGGTTCTTTCGTTTTGTACCTAAGTGATGTAGAGCGTGAAGTTTCCAGGTTTGCCTCAAATTCTGCTTCTTACCCACAGGCAACTTTCAGAGTTTAAGTGAGCATCACAGGATGAGGTAAACCCCACTCTCATCACCCGTTCATGGCACTGGAGCCCCTTTCTTAAGGAAAAAAAGATTTTTTCCAGCATTTCACCCCAAGGCAGGGCAGTCAGAGCCAGGAAGGGCTTTGAGGAAATAGGGTGGGATATGGGAAGAGTCTGGTCTATTGTGACCTGGCCTCCACAGCTGGGACTTTCTGACTCATAGCTTGGAAGGATCAGGAGAAAGCACTTGTCACATGAAGCAGAACAGCTGCTTCCTGCTTAACTTTTTTTGAGTGGAACATCTAATTTCATCTTCATAACATACTTGAATATAAGAAGGCATGAAATGCCACTGTGAAAACACCTCTTTCATTGTTAAAAAAACTTAAACCCTAATATTCAGAGAAGGTCTTGGTTTCTTTCTATTTTATTAAAGATTATTAACATAAGAATGGACGTTTAAGCGTTACTCACTCAGTCGTGTCCAACTCTTCATGACCCTGTGGTTTGTAGTCCACCAGGCTCCTCTGTCCATGGAATTCTCCAGGCAAGAATATTGAAGTAGGTATCCATTCCTTTATCCAGGGGATCTTCCCAACCCAGGGATTGAACTCAGGTCTCCTGCATTGCAGGCAGATTCTTTACTGTCTGAGCCACCAGGGAAGCCCTTAAGCATGCATTTTTCCTCAGAAGCTAATAGCTATTAATTAATAGCAGCTCTATCAGGCTACAAGAAAGTTATGCAATAACAATAATGAATATAGTACTTAGCACGTGCCAGGCACTATCCTAAGTACTTTTACATATTTAGTCATTTACTTCTTCCAACAACTTTAGGAGGTGGGTTCTATCATATACCTTTTACAGATGAGGAAACAGGCACAAGTCATATGGCTGGTATGTGGCAAAGTCATGATTCAAACCCAGAGAGTATGGTCCTGAATCTGTGTTCTTTTCTGCTATGCCACAGTTGGATAGTTACTGAAGAGCAGGAAGAGAAATTCTTGCCTTTTCAATAAGCAACAGTTCACAAATCTAAGTATATCAAAGTGAAATTTTTACCTAACTTTCCAATGTGAAAAATTTAAAAATACACAGAACCAGCAAACTCCATGACTTTCATGAATGGTTCCAAACAAAGAAAATACATTATGGGGTAAACTCAGAAAGTATTCTCTCTTACGGAAACTAGTAATAGCTCGTGTCCTGTCTTCCCAGTATCTCTTCACTACCATGGAAGATTTAGTAATGGAGCTGTGTGAACTTTTTTTTTTTTAGAGAAAGGGAATTAGGTCAAAGGTGAAATATATCATCCCTGGAATTAGCTGAGAAAGAATTGGGAGAAGTCTAAGAAGAATCCAGTGGGACTTTGTTTCCACAATTCTCATATTTAACCATGAAATTAAAATTAGGAGCAGGGCTAGATTTCATGGTCATCAGCAGATTAGTTAGTGAGCTCCAAAGAGTTCAGATATTCTTTCTACTCCTTTTAAAATTTCACTGTCTGAAGCACCTGAGAATAATGACCACTGAATAAACCCTCTCATCTATTAAACAATGAGTAGGAAGAGTTCAGAGTTGATTCATAAAAAAGACAGGAAACATGGTGAGTGTGCTGCTGCCGCTGCTAAGTCACTTCAGTTGTGTCCGACTCTGTGTGACCCCATAGATGGAAGCCCACCAGGCTCCCCCGTCCCTGGGATTCTCCAGGCAAGAACACTGGAGTGGGTTGCCATTTCCTTCTCCAATGTGTGAAAGGGAAAAGTGAAAGTGAAGTCACTCAGTCGTGTCCGACCCTCAGCGACCCCACGGACTGCTTCTAGGCAAGAGTACTGGAGTGGCTTGCCATTGCCTTCTCCGATGTTGAGTATAGGTAAGGACATTACAAAGTTTGCAAATGAAACCAAATCTCCAAAACATGATGATTTTGCTAAACTATTACTAATAACTCAGGAAAGCGACATATCCCCGTGTGAATTTTTTTTCATTCCCCCTTCCCCCATTCAGAGGTTCATTCACCAGTTGCAGCCTCAAACGAGGTGGTAGAAGAATTTTAAAACAATAATTGAAAAGGTCAGGAAGCAACAGTTAGAACTGGACATGGAACAACAGACTGATTCCAAATAGGAAAAGGAGTACGTCAAGGCTGGATATTGTCACCCTGCTTATTTAACTTCTATGCAGAGTACATCATGAGGAAAGCTGGGCTGGAAGAAGCACAAGCTGGAATCAAGATTTCTGGGAGAAATATCAATAACCTCAGATATGCAGATGACACCACCCTTATGGCAGAAAGTGAAGAGGAACTAAAAAGCCTCTTGATGAAAGAGGAGAGTGAAAAAGTTGGCTTGAAGCTCAACATTCAGAAAATGAAGATCATGGTATCTGGTCCCATCACTTCATGGGAAATAGATGGGGAAACAGTGGAAACAGTGTCAGACTTTATTTTTTGGGCTCCAAAATCACTGCGGATGCTGATTGCAGTCATGAAATTAAAAGATGCTTACTCCTTGGAAGGAAAGTGATGACCAACCTAGATAGCATATTAAAAAGCAGAGACATTACTTTGCCAACCAAGGTCTGTCTAGTCAAGGCTATGGTTTTTCCAGTGGTCATGTATGGATGTGAGAGTTGGACTGTGAAGAAAGCCGAGCGCTGAAGAATTGATGCTTTTGAACTGTGGTGCTGGATAAGACTCTTGAGAGTCCCTTGGACTGCAAGGGAGATCAGTCCTGGGTGTTCATTGGAAGGACTGCTGCTAAAGCTGAAACTACAATACTTTGGCCACCTCATGGGAAGAGTTGACTCACTGGAAAAGACTCTGATGCTGGGAGGGATGGGGGCAGGAGGAGAAGGGGATGACAGAGAATGAGATGGCTGGATGGCATCACCGACTCGATGGACATGAGTTTCAGTGAACTCCGGGAGTTGGTGATGGACAGGGAGGCCTGGCATGCTGTTTATTCATGGGGTCGCAAAGAATCGGACACGACTGAGCCACTGAACTGAACTAAGATTTAAATGGTCAGAACACAAATACATAAAAAACATGCTTATAATGTAATGTTTAACTTGAAAAATAAGACTATTTTATTTTAAATTACTATGTTTAAATGCATGAAAGGAATGGGTCACAGTAAAACAAAAGTAATTATTTCTCAGAGCTTTTTTTTTAATATTTCTAACTCTATATGCATTTTCAGCATTTGATATGTTCTTTACCACCATAACCAACCAACTCAAAATAAACTTGGGTGGTTTTGATCCAAAGTGAACTATGGAGATGCAGACAGGAGCAAGACAAACTCAAAACAAGCAAACCAACATCAGCACAGTAAAAATGTTTTTCTTGATATTTATATATCATATTTACAAAGGTAAAGCTAAACCAACTGGTCCTTATGTACATACATTAGTAAATATTGGCACTTTACATTTACATATAAGTGTATTCATAATTATCAAGTAAAAAGATAAATTTTAAATTATTTTTATTTATGAAAAAATATATAATGTGATATACATACTTCAATTTGAGTGCTTGTTCAATACTGAGTGCTCAAAAAACTTTTGGGAAAAAAAAAAATCCCATAATGTATTACGATGGAAGATACTGAAAGTAAAGAGATAAGGAAATAATAAGTGTTAAATGTGATTTTAGTAAGTAGAGGACGTGAGCAGAAGATACACATTCAGATGGGGATCGCATAGCATAAACCAGAGGAAGACTCAGATGTGGAAGATGTGCAGTTTTTCCCAAGGTCAGTTTCACTCGAACAGGAACGGAACCGAGGTACTTTCAGGATAAGGTAAACGAACTGGAATTTTGATGACAAGTTCATACTGTGAGCCGATCCAGAATTGACTTCCGGCTAGAGGTTCATGTACAAACATGCCTTGGACATCTACCGTAGAGTTAAATCACAACATCAGTTCCTTATTTGGCTTCCTTTAAGTGGCGAGGGTGCTATGTGTCCTTTAAACGACCTCAGAAAACTTCAGCCGGCATCTGTCGTGACTGAAGAATCAGCGGGTGGGATCCATCCTTGGTCCAAGTAAGAGCTGGGCCGGAATTCTTGCACCTCGTGTTTGTTTTTCCTTCTCTTCATGGGAAATAGATGGGGAAACAGTGGAAACAGTGTCAGACTTTATCTTTTTGGGCTCCAAAATCACTGCAGATGCTGATTGCAGCCAGGAAATTAAAAGACGCTTGCTCCTTGGAAGGAAAGTGATGACCAACCTAGATAGCATATTAAAAAGCAGAGACATTACTTTGCCAACCAAGGTCCGTCTAGTCAAGGCTATGGTTTTTCCCGTGGTCATGTATGGATGTGAGAGTTGGACTGTGAAGAAAGCTGATCGCCCAAGAATTGATGCTTTTGAACTGTGGTGCTGAAGAAGACTCTTGAGAGTCCCTTGGACTGCAAGGAGATCCAACCAGTCCATTCTAAAGGAGATCAATCCTGGGTGTTCATTGGAAGGACTGATGCTAAAGCTGAAACTCCAATACTTTGGCCACCTCATGCGACGAGTTGACTCACTGGAAAAGACTCTGATGCTGGGAAGGATTGGGGGCGGGAGGAGAAGGGGATGACAGAGCATGAGATGGCTGGATGGCATCACCGACTCGATGGACATGAGTTTGAGTGAACTCCGGGAGTTGGTGATGGACAGGGAGGCCTGGCGTTCTGTGATTCATGGGGTCGCGGAGAGTCGGACACGACTGAGCGACTGAACTGAACTGAAGGGTTCAGGTCCACAGTGATTAGCGCAACTCACCCCAGGACAGATGGCCTCAAAATCTACCCCCAGAGCGCTTCCCTGTCCATCCCGCTCGGGGATGGGGGTGTGGCGGCCTGGGGCCACTTGCTAGTTGAGGCAGGGGCAGCAGAAACAGCAGATCGTCCGGCAAGGGTTCTTCTTCTTGTACTGCACAGCCTTGCGCACCTGCACCTTGGCCTGCCCAGTGTATTCGACGGTCTTCTGCACGTTGAACTCGATGACGTCCAGGGTCTCCGCCTGCTGCTCCACGAGCAGGGCCATCTGCAGAAAGAGGTCGTGCAGGTCGCGGATGCGGCCCTCCAGCCGCAGCAGCTCCCGGTGGCGGCTCTCGATCTCGTTGAGGGCCGCCCGCGCGCCCTTCACGTCGGCCAGCAGGTTCTCGGAGAACACGTCCCACTTGCCCTGTTCGAACATGTCCTCGATCTGGTCGCCCGACACGTCCTTGCCCATGATCTCCAGCTGGCGCTGGATGCGGATCTTGCAGTTCTCGCGTTGCTTCATCTCGGCGCAGTTGTACTCGTGCATTGCGGCCTGGAAGGTGCGGGCGAGCGCGCTGTACTGCGCACGCGCGATGCGCGCCACGGCTGAGTGCGCGCCGTGCTGGACTTCCGCCTGCTCGCTCAGCGTCTTCATGGCGCCCAGCTTGCGGTGAATGCTCTCGCCCCGGGCCTTGATGTCCCTGCCGATCGAGTTGGTGTCTCGCTTGATGCTGCTGAGGCGCCGCATGGACGTGAGGAAGCGGGTGTTCTGCTTTCCCAGCCGCCTCACGTCGGCAATCAGGTGCTGGTTTTCCTGCTGAAGGTCTTGGATGTCTCGGTACAAGGATTCCAGGATGTGGTCGGTCTCGAACACGATGTCCTCGTGAGGCGAGTCAAAATCATCGTCGTCGTCCGGGAACTGCTGGTCAAACTGCTTGGTTAACTCCACGAGTTCTCCTAGTCGGTCCTTCATTTTGCCTGCAAATAGAAACATGGAGGTTAAATTCCTCTAGCGAGATTCAAAATATTTGCATTGAGAGAATTAAAGATTAAAATAGAGAAACCTTCTGCTCGCTGCTCATGACTCTCAATTCTTTACTCCTGGGTGTAGGTAACAAATGCACTACAGGAGCTAAATGGTTCATGACATTTGGCTTATGAATGAAGGACTGATGTGATTGGGAGTCACAACACCTTTGTGTTTTGTAGCTTGTAGGTATCTGCAGTTCTTATGCAACATTGTTCTTTACAGCATGGGACTTTACTTTCACCACCAGACACATCCACAGCTGAGGGTCCTTCCCGCTTTGGCCCAGCCACTTCATTCTTCCTTGTTTTAGCCCCTAAGTCATTGGCTGCCAGGCTTCTCTGTCCATGGGATTTCCCAGGCAAGAATACTGGAGTGGGTTGCCATTTCCTCCTCCAGGGCATCCTCCCCATACAGGGAGATATGAACCGGCATCTCCTGCATTGGCAGGTGGAATCTTTACCACTGAGCCACTAGGGAAGCCCTATCTATATGTGTGTGTGCGTGCTAATTTACTTGAATCGTGTGGGACTCTGCGACCCTATGGACTGTGGCCCACCAGGCTCCTCTGTCCATAGGATTCTCCAGGCAAGCCTACTGGAGTGGGTTGCCATGCCCTTCTCCAGGCAATCTTCCTGACCCATGGATTGATCCCACATCTCTTATGTCTCCTGCATTGGCAGGTGGGTTCTTTACCACTAGTACCATCTGAGATGCCCTTAGCAAAGATAAAGATTGTTAAATAAGTGAAATACATACTTATAAAAAAAACACATTGTCACATTAATGACAAATTTCTGCCTTGACTTTCAGAATATTTTTTGGATCTTTTTCTGCATTTTATTTATCTTTAAAATGTATTTTTTTAAGAATAATTTCTGTATTTTACTATTTACTGTTGAGACATCTAACAGTTTTTATTTACCACTATTTATTATTGTTATCTCTTGATTCAAATTTATAGTATCTGTAGTATCCATCACCTGAAAATGTTGCTTTACATATCAAAGTTCAAGCACTCAGATAGCTTCAGTCTACTTGCAGAAAAATAAAGGCCAATAAGAAGCAAAAAAAAAAAAAAAAGATTGTTAAATAAGGATAGTCAATTTATAAGCTTTGAGACCAACTCTAAGTGTTGTCTATTCTGTGTCTATTTCAGCACTGTGAGCATCTTCAGTGTTGTACATCATAACAATTTTTTAATGATATAAATCATGGTTTAATTTTTTATCTTAAAAACATAAAAATTGAACCTGCTTAAAGTAAAACATGGAGAAGGCAAAGGTACCCCACTCCAGTACTCTTGCCTGGAAAATCCCATGGACAGAGGAGCCTGGTAGGCTGCAGTCCATGGGGTTGTGAAGAGTCAGACACGACTGAGCGACTTCACTTTCACTTTTCACTTTCATGCATTGGAGAAGGAAATGGCAACCCACTCCAGTGTTCTTGCCTGGAGAATCTCAGGGACGGGGGAGCCTGGTGGGCTGCCGTCTATGGGGTTGCACAGAGTCGGACACAACTGACGTGACTTAGCAGCAGCAGCAAAGTAAAACAACAAAATGAACAAAGATGAAAATCTGATAAGGAAGTATAAAATTTGGAAGTTGAAATTTCCTTGCTCTTATGCCCAATATCACCAATACATACTTTAATTTGAATGTCTGTTTGAGACTCAGTGCTTAAAAATATTTTGGGGGAAAATCCCAAAATACAAGCTAATGAATGATATTGAATAAAAGAGATCAGGAAATAGTTAAGTGTGGCTCAGCTGGTAAAGAATCCGCCTGCAATGCGGGAGACCTGGATTCCATCCCTGGGTTGAGAAGATCCTTTGGAGAAGAGAATGGCTACCCACTTCAGTATTCTGGCCTGGAGAGTTCCACAGACTGTACAGTCTATGGGTGGCAAAGAATCTGACATGACTAAGCGACTTTCACTGACTGACTGATGTGATTTTAATAAGTAGGAGAGGTGAGCAGAAAGAAGATAAGTTATCTGTGTGGGATTCACATGGCAAAAGCCAGAGGAAGAATCAGAAGTAAAAGACGTTCAATTTTTCCCAGTATCTCTAGTGGTAGATATTGTTAACAAAACTGCTTTTTTAAAAAAGTTTTATACGGAAAATTTCAATCGTACACAAGCCTACTAGCAATAACACACTCCCATATACCCATCACACAGCAGCAATATTTGCCCATTTTTAATAGCTTTTTGAAATAAGCTGGCAGCTCAAGCAGAATTTCCGTGCTTTTATAAGGGTGGTTCTGATCAATTCCCTGCTTGGCAAGGCAAAATAATGTTCTCTGTGTCCATATTTTTTCCAGTGAAGTGAAAAACTTTCATTTTTAATACTGTATATATGCCAAAATAATGAACATTTTGCCCTTTTATACAATATTTTGTGGCTAGAAAGATTTCTTTCTATTATATAATTTGCAGGAAACTAGCAGCATTTAGTGGCTACTCAATCTATCAGGTATCTTGATCCCAAATTAAAAGCTTCCCTCAAATGAAGTAATTAATTTCACAACACCACTAATGGAATGCTGACAACTTGGATTCAGTGATAAATGGAAAATGGTGAAATATTAACCACGGATTCCCATCTGCCATGACCATTAGTTACATAAATTAAGCAAAGTTTTATTCCATAGTGGTGATTTTTAATACAACAAGTTATCCTGCTTAAAATGCCATTTCTGCTTTCTGATGACAAAGATTAATACCTAGACCTTCTCACTGAGGGGAAAGTAACTCCAAGAAGCACAGTTGAGAGGCAGAAAAAAAGAACCAGGCTGGACCAAAACTATGCCTTCCCTGGCCTGAATTGCCTGATACTTAAATATTTCCTCATTTTGAATAAAATTTAAAGACAAAGCACAAGTTGGTGGGGGGTGAGGGGATTGCAATACATAGTAGATAATGAGTTAACATACTTACTATATTAAATACTCTTGCCCCCCCCCAAACCAAAAAAACAGAAAAACCACTTGCCCTAGCAAAGACAATGAAAAGGCAATTCATATAAGAAGAAATATAAGTGCCAGAGAACATGGAGATAGTAGGTATCAGGTACTTATTGTAATGCTAGTAAACATGTTCTAAGCACTTCTCATGTGATACTGTCTTTAATCTTCATATAGACTTCAGAAAGTAGGTATTGTCATTACCTACTTATTACAGAGTTGGTAAGTGAGTTTAGGGAGATGAACATACCCAAGGTCACCAGTAAGTGACTAGTCCAGCTCTAGAGTGGCCCCACTTAATCACTACCTTCAATTATTTTCAGCAGGTATAAAAAAGTGAGACATGAGGGACTTCACTATCAAAACAAGGAAATGCAAGTTAAGCCACTGAAATATTTTTTTTTACCATCAAGCTGGCAATAATTTTTAAAAATAATAATTTAGGGACTTCCTTGGCAGTCCAGTGGTTAAGATTTTAACTCCCAATGCAGGGGGCTTGGGTTCAATCTTTGGTTGGAGAACTAAGATCCTGCATGCCACAGGCTGTGGCCAAAATAATAATAATAATTTAAAAGAGAATTCTGGGAACTCTGAAAAAAATGCTTGTGGAAGGGCAAATGGATAAAAACCCTTGTAGAAGGGCAGTTGAATAATATGTTTTAGGTACATTTATTCTAAGCATATATTCAGAGTTACATTAAGCTCATCATTGTAAACATTTTCATCACCACAGTTTTCACAGGAATTAAAAAATAATTTAAAGGTGCAAAAATGAGATAGTGACGGCTACGTAATCACAGTTTAGATGGCTATCTAATGGGATGAAAATCATTTTAGGTAGAAAAACAATCCATAAAGGGAAGAGAATAAGCAGTGCTGTAATGCAAACATCTTGAAATAAAGACTTGAATAATACACATCAAAATGTAGTTTTTTTTCAAATTGTGGAATTATAAACGACTTTAACTATTTCCTTGTGCTCCTCTCTATTTTCCAACATTTTTATAATGTCCTGTAGATTTATCAATTAGATAAAACCCCACAAAACCATAAGTATTTGTTTAAAAGACTAACTCCTTTAAGATATATGCATTACAGTCAGGTTACCACCTTATGTGACATGAGGAAAGTACATGAGTTGGCTAGTATGGAGTTGAGCTTTATTTATCTGCTTAAGTTAGCAGCCAATATATGCTACTCTGCAAGTGCAGAATTAATAATTTTTGTAGACAGATACAGATAAAATAAAATATAAATAAATTTTATTTTTTAATATAAATAGGACAGAGAATGAATGCTTTTTGAAGGACAAGATAAGAAATGGTGATGGATGCAAGGAAGGCTTGGGAAGCAGTACCACAGAAGGTAAGGGGGTACTTAAAGGACAGCGCCACACACCAGAACGTTAGGGACCTGCTTGCTGGTCTCTGCTAGTCGTAGTCAGGTCCCAGGCCCAGTGCTGCTCTCCTGAAGCCCTGAAAAAGCTATCATTTCATTCACAATAGGATGAGCAAAGTGCACGCAATTATACAGAAAGTGGCCTTCGAAGAAGATGTTCAGAGACAGTCATTCCTTCCCAAGACCTACCAACATGAAGCCATGGATCCTAAATGAGATGAAGGTCTAAGTTCACTTGAAGGCTCAAGTCTACAAACTGGTCAGGAGAGAGGCAGGACGTGGGAGCTGGAGATTATCTAGGAGGTCCACACAAGGAAGTGGCCTTCACTGCCTTTCTGCCCACCTTTCTTGACCTAGCTCAGCCCCAAATGAGCTGGTCCCACTGATCTAGAAGGTTTCCAGGTTGCCAAGGTGCAAACATTAGGAAAACTACAACAGAAAGTCAACCAAGAGGCTACTACTTCTAACAATATTCCCTAAATGGTTTAAATGTACTCCTTACTGTAGTTATACCAAAATACAGAGGTAGGCACAGAAAGAAAATCAATATAAGTCACATACCCAATAGCTTGGTTCTATACTATGACAGCTGAAAAAGGGAACCATAGTAAATGAGAAAGAAAAGTCAAACTATTCTATTGACCCTCCTGTCTCATTATGATAAAGGATAATTAATAAACTTCAGTAAACTATTCATAAAGTTGTTCAAATCAGTTCAATTCAGTTCAGTTGCTCAGTCGTGTCTGACTCTGTGACCCCATAGACTGCAGCACACCAGGCTTCCCTGTCCATCACCAACTCCTGGAGCTTACTCAAACTCATGTCCATCAAGTCAGAGATGTCATCTATCTCATCCTCTGTCGTCCCCTTTGCCTCCTGCCTTCAATCTTTCCCAGCGTCAGGGTCTTTTCCAATGAGTCAGTCCTTTGCATCAAGTGAAAGTATTGGAGCTTCAGCTTCAGCATCAGTCCTTCCAATGAATATTCAGGACTGATTTCTTTTAGGACTGACTGGTTTGATCTCCCTGCATTTTTTTTTTTTTTTTTAAGGCACAACGGGGTTTATTTGGCTCAGGAATTGACAAGCAGAAGTAGTAGTAAAACACATCTGTGGAAACATTTAACAGTGCCATGCTGGTCATCACAGCTTTGCTTTTTTGGACAAGAAGTTCACAATGGCAATCATGCACTTGTCTGACAGCCACCTCTCCCTCAGGACACTGCTTTCTTCCACGTTAACTGCATGTAACTTTTCTTTCTCCTTGTTTCTGATGATCTGCTTAGAAATTCTCATGGCATTTGGGGGGAGCTTTGAATATGCTTTCAGCCTGGCCCAAACTTCTTTCTGAAAAGTGCTATCAGGAAAAACTTCAGTAACAAGTCCTTTGTTACTTCGGTAACAAGTCCAAGGGACTCTCAAGGGTCTTCTCCAACACTGCAGTTCAAAAGCATCAGTTCTTTGGTGCTCAGCTCTCTTTACGGTCCAACTCTCACATCCATACATGACTACTGGAGAAACAATAGCTTTGACTAGATGGACCTTTGTTGGCAAAGTAATGTCTCTGCTTTTTAATATGGTGTCTAAGTTTGTCATAGCTTTTCTTCCAAGGAGCAAGCGTCTTTTAATAAATCCTGCTTTTTTGATTCTCATGGAGATGAAGAATTCAAAAGAAAATTTACAACCAGCTACCAGAAATCTGCTTCTGTTTTCTAATTTTCTTTCCAGGCACACAGGCCATCTGTTCTGAGACCTGGATTCCACAGGGAAGTTCTGGGAAATTCTGTCAGCCTCCTTTCACGGGGCAATGCGATTCGATGTAAGAGAAAATAGATGATGGTAGCTCAGTGACTCTGAGACTTTAAGAGGCAACAGCATCTTCTGAAAAGCTGAAAACATGGAGTACTGATGCTTGGGACCCTGGAGGTTCTGACTCAGAGGGTCTAGGATTCCCTCTGGGTGATTTTAATGCACACTCAAATTTCAGACCAACTCCACAGGTACTTATGGCAGCTTTTTATTCATGCTGTCCTGGACAATTTATAATAGCTCCCAGGTTGGGGCACCTTGATAAACAAGCAACTGCTAGGGAAGGATTCAAAAAGATGGGGAAAGGAAGATTCAGAAAGTAGGTTTCCACCTACCTCAGAAGATCCATGAGTGGGGGTGATAACTGTGTAAGTAAACCAATATTCAGGATGCTACAGAGAATAGCCTAGGCTTCCCTGGTGTCTGAGTAGTAAAGACTCTGCCTACCAATGCAGGAGATGTGGGTTCAATCCCAGAGTCAGGGAGAAGGAAATGGCAACCCATTCCAGTACTCTTGCCTGGGAAATCCCATGGACAGCGGAGCCTGGCAGGCTCCGTGGGGTTGCAAAAGAGTCAGACAGACTCATTGACTAACAAAACAACCAACCAACAAAGAATACCCATGAAAGCATTATTCCCTTGTTGCTTCTAAAGGAATCAGTTATAAACACAATACACAGTCATATCTCCGATCATAAGAGATGTTATCCTTCATGTGCCTACTTATGCTAAGGGGAACAAAACCTACAAAGTTATGGGCTGAATTGTCTCACCTCCTCCCAGTCCCCTTGCAAATTCATATGTTGAAGCCCTAACTCCAGTACTTCAGAATGTAATTCTACTTGGAGATAAAACCTTTAAAGAGAGAATTAGGTTTAAAAGAGATCTTTATATAATACATTAAGCAATACATATATTAAGTACATTCTGCCTACTACCAGGGGAAAAAAACTTTTCCCTGCTTCGTAGCAGTATGTGAGAAACTCAGACACAGGAAGATACAATGCAGAGCAGCAGAGCAACACACAAATCGTGTGAGGCTTATTATGGAGGTTAACTTGGAAATTACAGAAGAAGAAAAGCATGGAAGAGCCTTCCTTTCGGTATTTACGCCAAAGAGATGCTTTAGAGACTATGTTTATGTGATGTGAGTTCAGAAAGTTTAGGAGTCTTGTTTCAACAGGAACTGAAGTACACATTTAGACACACACACAGGGCTTGCTTATTAATAAAACTAAAAAGATCTTGCAGATATATACTCCAAATGAGCACTTTTGAGCAGGAACTTGAAGTGCAGCACCCACGTTCTGCTTTTCACATTTTATAATCTGTATCTCCTAAATCCTGACTTTATACCTATTTTTCAAATCCTGTTAAAAAAAGATGATTCCAAATCAGAATGTGTCTTTATGCTGAGGTCCACCACTGGTCCAGACAGTGCCTGGATGAGCCATATGGTAGGGACCATATGACATCTGACGTCTCTGGGTGGACGCAGCCCTGCGCCAGGGCACAGGAACCGATGAACTGGGTGTGGGATGGGATTCCAGCCCCCTCACCCTGGTGCTGAACACAACTTGCACAGCCCTATGTGGTCCTCCTGAAAACACCTTTCTCGACCACCCCACCCTGTCCCTCCTGCCCACCATCACCACAGACATGCAGTAAGAACCAAGAAACCCCACAGGGCCTGTGTCACAGTAATTTAGCAGTTACTTTTAGGACACACCATAGTAACACCGGGCTTCCCTGGTGGTTCACCTGGTAAAGAATCTGCCTGCAATGCAGGAGACCTGGGTTCAATCCCTGGGTTGGGAAGATCCCCTGGAGAAAGGAAAGGTTACCCACTCCAGTATTCTGGCCAGGAAAATTCCATGGACTGTATAGTCCAAGGGGTCACAAAGAGTCGGACACGACTAAGCAACTTTCACTTTCACTAGTAACACCACCCTTAAAGAGCAAGGGCTGTACTTTCCCAGCACACTGATTCAGATCCATAAACAATCATTTTATTCCAATGAGTAAAACCTGGTGTTTCAAGCAATTTGCCTAAAGTCATATAAGTTAATAAATAGAAAACTGAGATCTGAATCCAGAAAATCTGACTTGAGAGCCCGTCTATAAACCACAAAGCTATGTTAGTTTCTTTTTCCTGAGCCTCGCCCTAAAAGGGTTTCTGAAATCTTTAATCTTATAGGGAACTTATTCCATCTTAGTCCATCTGAGCTGCTATAACAATATACTGGATGGCTTATAAACAACAGAAAATTGCTTGTAAGCATTGGAAAGGTAATTCTCACAGTTCTGGAGGCTGGAAATCTGAGAGCAGGCTGCCAGCATGGTCAGGTTCTGAGTCTGGTTAAAGGCCTGCTTCCTCATTCGTAAATGGCCTTCTCACTGTGACCACACATGGCAGAGGGGCAAGCAAGCTCTCTGTGGTCTGTTGATGGGGGCACCTTTCCAGTTCACAAGGGCTCCACACTCACTACCTAGTCACATCCCAATGACCCCACCTCCCAATACCATCACCCTGGAGGCTAGGATTTTAACCTATCAATCTGGGGGGAATACAAGCATCCAGACCGTAGCATTCCCTAAGTGAGGTTTTTTATTTAGAGCAACTGTTAGCTTCTAATAACCTAGCTCTCGATGAACACATGAAAAGATTTTCACTATTACAACCATTACCTTCTTTTAAACAATAATGTCTTCATATCAGAGTTTTCCCAGCATAGTAATGTTTCAATTATTAGAGCACTCAGTCAGGTAGTCACTCATCATAACTGTTCAAGCCCACAAAATTATTAACAAGCACAGATAATTCTAACAAAGATCCACTGTGGTAACGACTGACTCAAGACTGTTGAAAGATCCTGGAGGGAGTTTTACAGTTGGGGGTGTAGAAGTGACAAGTGAGGAAATGCTAGTAGACAACCTTGTAAAGGAGAAAGTAAAGGGAGGAGAACTCCAGATTCTAGGGTCAAATCATCCATACAAGTTCCTCCACTGTTACCTGTATCAGCACCTACAAACACACACAGTTGTTGTTGCTATATCTTACATCTGATCTGGTTTGGCCCTGGAATGTGAAGCAAACCTTTGTCTGGAAAATATAGCAGAAATCTATATAGAAAGAAAAAGTGATGGGGAATAAATCATCGAGTCTAGTTTGATTATATTTCATACCTATTCCACGGAGCATTTTTTAAAAACAAGAGACATCAGGGACTTCCTTGGTGGTCCAGTGGTTAATGCTTCCAATGCAAGGGATGTAGGTTCAATCCTTGGTGGAGGAAATAAGATCCCACATACTGCAAGTGGAGTGGCTAAAATTGTTTTTAATTTTTTTTAAAAAAGAGACATCAATAGTGTTTCCAGAATTATTAATGATCTTTTCTATTCCAATTCATAGGGCTTCCCTGATAGCTCAGTTGGTAAAGAATCCACCTGCAATGCAGGACACCTCAGTTCAATTTCTGGGTTGGGAAGATCCCCTGGAGAAGGATAGACTCCAATATTCTTGGGCTTTCCTTGTGGCTCAGCTGGTAAATAATCCACCAACAATGTGGGAAATCTGGGTTCAATCCCTGGGTTGGGAAAATCCCCCAGGGAAGGGAAAGGCTACCCACTCCAGTATTCTGGCCTGGAGAAGTCCATGGCGTCACAAAGAGTCGGACATGACTGAGCAACTTTCACTTATCCCAGTTACTTCAATTCATAATTCTAGTTAAGGACAATCCCATAGAACCTTTACATTTCTTTTTCTGTCCCTCTTCCTCTCAACGCCCTATAAACCATTGATCCTAATACTGTTGGCTGGTTCTTCCTCTTTAATTCTCCAAGGAAACAAATGATTGTTTTGGCTGGCTTTCTGGGGGGAGGAGCCCACAAACCAGGGATCGAACACATGCTCCCTGCAAGTGGAAGCAAGGAAGTCCCTTGGCTGACATTTTTTACCCAAATGCAGAAAAATCTGTTATTCAACATCATCAGTGCATGAGGTTTCTGTGTAAGCGACTTTTACCTAGCTGAAGTTTCTTCCTTCAAACGTGAAAAATATTACTCCTTTCTTGTTAGAAGTTCAGTTCAGTCACTCAGTCATGTCCGATTCTTTGCAACCCCGTGGACTACAGCACGCCAGGCTTCCCTGTCCATCCCAATTCCCAGAACTTACTCAAACTCATGTCTATCAAGTTAGTGATGTTCTTCTAAACTGCACTGATATATTTCACTGCTTCCTTAAAGAGAGGAAACTGAATACAATTTATCGGTGACTCAGATTATCATGACTAAAATCCCTGAATTGTGTAATGATGCACTTTTCTTTGTTTTAAAATGTTTCTTTTTCCGCATGATTACAATGTCAGACTCCATCTCAGTTACTTCCCTATACTGCTACTGACATTCCTCTCACTTCCCACACAGATATCAGGCCAAGAAATTACATAAAAACCAAGCATTTAACAATGTAAGCTATGAGTGGGTCAGCAGCCCTCAAGGGTCAAGCCTAAGCACAGCAGGGAAGGAAAAGCTAGCACCAGTGGCAAACTGAGTGTCCAGTGTAAGCCTGCCTTTGTACTGGACAACTGATATATAACCCATCAACAAGATTCACAATAATTATGACAGCATCAAATTGTTAGGTTACTGCCATGATGTGACTGACCGTCGATTCATGATCTACTTTCTTAACCTGACTTCCTTTAGGGCCCATTTTCCCCTCCCAAATATGGACATACTCTTTTGTGGAAGGTTGAAAAAATTTTACTACACATTCTTTGCATGTGCTCTAATCAAGAAGTATAGACTACTTCTCAACTCCTTGAATTTGGAGTGTGGCCATGAGACTGGAACTTGCTCTGGCTAATGAGACAGTAGTAAATACAATGAAAGCAGAAGCTTGAAAAGCACATCTGCAAAAGAACTTGTCACTGGGGACCCTGGTATCAAACATATGAAAAAGCCTCAACTCGCCTACAGAATAAGACCCAGGAGTCTTAGTAATCCCGGCTGAACCCAGCTCCCAGCTAATCCATCAACTGCCTGCAGCTACACAAATGAGCCAGGAGACAACCAATAGAAAACCGATAAGCCAGCTGATAGACCTGTAAGAAATAATTAATCAATGCTGCTTAAAAGTGAAAATGAAAGTGAAGTCGCTCAGTCATATCCAGCTCTTTGTGACCCATGGACTATAGCCTACCAGGCTTCTCTGTCCATGGGATTTTCCAGGCAAGAGTACCAGAATGGGTTACCATTTCCTTCTCCAGGGGATCTTCCTAACCCAGGGATGGAACCCGGGGCTCCCGCATTTCAGGCAGACGCTTTACCCTCTGAGCCACCAGGGAAGCCCACTGCTGCTTAAGCCATTACGATTTGTAGCAGTTTCTTAAGCCACAAAAACTAACTGATAGAGAAATTGTTACCTACAAGCAGCACGTTGCCATGACAGGCTTAAAACATTCAGCGTCAGCTTTGGGAGCAAACTGCGGGTGAAAAGCAGAGAGGTAGCTATTAGCAAAAACCAGGAAAATGGCAGGCAAACTCTTAGTGGAGGCTGGAGTGGTGATGAGGAAACTGTACAGTTCAGTTCAGTTCAGTTGCTCAGTTGTGTCCGACTCTTTGCGACCCCATGAATCACAGCATGCCAGGCCTCCCTGTCCATCACCAACTGCTGGAGTCCACCCAAACCCATGTCCATTGAGTCAGTGATGGCATCGAACCATCTCATCCTCTGTCGTCCCCTTTTCCTCCTGCCTCAATCTTTCCCAGCATCAGGGTCTTTTCCAATGAGTCAGCTCTTCACATCAGGGGGTCAAAGTATTGATTGGAGTTTCAGCTTCAACATCAGTCCTTCCAATGAACACCCAGGACTGATCTCCTTTAGGATGGACTGGTTGGATCTCCTTGCAGTCCAAGGGACTCTCAGGAGTCCTCTCCAACACCACAGTTCAAAAGCATCAATTCTTCTGCACTCAGCTTTCTATATAGTCCAACTCTCACATCCATACATGACCACTGGAAAAACCATAGCCATGACTAGATGGACCTTTGTTGGCAATGTCATGTCTCTGCTTTTTAATATGCTGTCTAGGTTGGTCATAATTTTCCTTCCAAGGATCAAGCGTCTCTTAATTTCATGGCTGCAAGAACCATCTGCAGTGACTTTGGAGCCCAGAAAAATAAAGTCAGCCACTGTTTCCACTGTTTCCCCATCTATTTGCCATGAAGTGATGGGACCGGATGCCATGATCCTAGTTTTCTGAATGTTGAGCTTTAAGCCAACTTTTTTCACTCTCTTCTTTCACTTTCATCAAGAGGCTCTTTAGTTCTTCTTCACTTTCTGCCATAAGGGTGGTGTCATCTGCATATCTGAGGTTATTGATATTTCTCCTGGCAATCTTGATTCCAGCTTGTGCTTCTTCCAGTCCAGAGTTTCTCAAGATGTACTCTGCATAGAAGTTAAATAAGCAGGGTGACAATATACAGCCTTGACATACTCCTTTTCCTATTTGGAACCAATCTGTTATTCCATGTCCAGTTCTAGCTGTAAGGCAAAAAGGCAACCCACACTCTTTAGGAGCAAAACAACTGGTAAAAGTGATGCCTGAAGCAGCATAAAGGACAGAAAATGTACACAATGAATTTTGAATCTAGCTGCCAAGTTTTCCAGGCAGAAGCTTGGAAGCATTCTTTGAGTGTTTCTAGCTGCATATAAGGTTCTGCAAGCAACCTTGATAGCATATTAAAAAGCAGAGACATTACTTTGCCAACCAAGGTCCATCTAGTCAAGGCTATGGTTTTTCCCGTGGTCATGTATGGATGTGAGAGTTGGACTGTGAAGAAAGCTGAGCGCCGAAGAATTGATGCTTTTGAACTGTGGTGCTGGAGAAGACTCTTGAGAGTCCCTTGGACTGCAAGGAAATCCAACCAGTCCATTCTAAAGGAGATCAATCCTGGGTGTTCATTGGAAGGACTGATGCTAAAGCTGAAACTCCAATACTTTGGCCACCTCATGTGACAAGTTGACTCAATGGAAAAGAGTCTGATGCTGGGAGGGATTGGGGATGGGAGGAGATGGGAACAACAGAGAATGAGATGGCTGGATGGCATCACCGACTCGATGGACATGAGTTTGAGTGAACTCCGGGAGTTCGTGATGGACAGGGAGGCCTGGCGTGCTGTGATTCATGGGGTCACGGAGAGTCGGACACGACTGAGCGACTGAACTGAACTGAACTGAACTGAAAGGACATATGGGCTGCAAAATGATTTATCCAATTAGTAAGCATTATTTTGAGAAAATAGAGAAGAACCAGAACTCATGATATTGGAAAAGAAAATCTTTTATATCTCCAGTCTCTTCAGCTGGAAGACAAGCTTCTTAGAGCAAGAATGGCCTCAGAGAGAAGACTTCTGTAAAATTTAACGTGATGCCTTGTAACCCTCCTCAGCTGGACAAGAGGGGCTCTGAGACTCCTAGAGGCACTGTCTTAGAGCAAGAAATGGCCTCAGAGAGAAGACTTTTGTAAAATTTAACGTGATGCCTTGTAACCCTCCTCAGCTGGACAAGAGTGGCTCTGAGACTCCTAGAAGCACTGTCTCATAGCAGTCTGATGCTCAGCCCAGAGTCAAGGGAGGTCTGTCTGACTTGGAAAAAAAAACAAAAAAAACCCAACTGTGTCTGTGGATTTTAGGGGCATGGACTCTCTGGGATTCTAAGGAAGTCCTCAAAGTTTTTAAGTGAGTTTTACTGACAAGCATGGGCTTCCTAGGTGGCGCTAGTGGTAAAGAACCTGCTGGCCAATGCAGGAAATATAAGAAAAGGTGGGTCGGGAAGATCCCCTGGAGGAGGGCATGGCAACCCAATCCACTGTTCTTGCCTGGAGAATCCCACGGACAGAGGAGCCTGGCGGGCTATAGTCCACAGTATCACACAGAGTCGGACAAAACTGAAGTGACTTAGCATGCACGCCTGCACCGACAAGCAGAAAAATATGATCTAAAGGAGACAGAGATCATTCAAAGAAAAAGAGGCCTCTAGATGCTTGGGTTTTTACAGAATGAGGCCACAGAAATTACTTAGAAGCAAATATAAGCCATTTCTTATGGGAAAAGGAAGAATGTTTCAGAGGATAGAGCCGAGGGCAGTACAGAGACACCAGTGAACCATTCCAGAGGAAGAGAACTGGGTCCTAGTGAAGGAGCCTCCACTGGCCCAGGAGTAGGGGGGCACCTAACAACATGGGCCTGGATAGAGTTGCTGTGGACTGCTGAGTGCTGCCTGTGTTCTGTTTCTGTAGTTTTGAGCGGTCATCTTTTGCCTTTTCACCATTGTGTTGGGTGTGTATAAGGAGATAATTTGTCCATGATAAGTAAAAACTATTATAACTATTGGTAGATAACTAAAATATATGTTATCATATATACTGTGTATGTATCATATCTATATGCAATATAGATACAATATATGATCGTAAAAAGTTATCTAGTTATCGGATCCACTAGATCCACAGATCCAGATCCTCTTGATCCAACTAGATCAAGAGGATCCATATCTGATGTGCTTGTATCTGAGGGGGCTCGTCTGTACCGAGAAGTGATGCAGATCACAGATTAGCCTCTGGACTTCAGAGGCTGATGCCTTAATGCGATAAGGCTTCTTCAAATTCTATGATAGCAGTGAATGTATCTTTCTTATAGCAGAAATGTGAGTAATTTTTACCAAAGGCAGACTATATTTGATTGTACAAAAAAAAAAGGCCACAAATTCTTAGCAGTACCTCCTGATCAAGAAGTGGTCTTGACGGAAAAGACACGCCCTGTTAACAAAAGTTCATCACGGTCAGGATTCTGGGGGAGTGAGGTAAAGCTTCACTGAGAGTAATCGGCTGCTTTCTCACCAGTCACAACTCACAAGGAGGGCAGAGGGCTAGGAAATCACAGTTCTGACAATAAGTGGGGTCTGCATAGAAGAGCAGGTGCAATAGAACCAAGAGAGCTCATGGAAGAGGGAGCCAGCCTGCTTTGAGCAGAGGTCAATGTATCAATTGGCCCTGTCTGGCAAAGTGTTTTTAACAGTTCTTTAGTGAGGGGGCACCAAAAGCTTGCAATCTATGTACGTGTATGTATACATGCTTATAGAATTTGTATTAAAACAGAAAGCATCATTCTCAAAAAAAAATACGTAGTGTCAATTTCCCTACACTTTCAATCTGGGTGTGGCCATGAGACTTTTACAGACAGGACAATAGAGAACATGATGCAAGCAGATGTTTGAATAGCACTAGCAGATTGGGGCTTGTGCCCTGTTACTACCAAGAACACCAAAATCTCATGTCAGGAAGCTCAGACTAGCCTCCTAGAAGATAATGACCACATGGAGAGAGAGGCCAGTCCCCCCAGGTGACCCACCCCTACATCTGTATGACTGAACCCACTGGAAGAACTAATTAGAATTTACTTTCTGCCAGGTACTATTGTAGAAGCTTTACATATTGTAGATTATCTCATTTAATCTTCACAATGATGAGAAATAACAATGGTGACTTGGGAGTACTTTGTTATACTGACAGAGCTAACTGATACATCCCTCTTTAGGTTTCTCTATACCCTCAAATTTGTGTTCTTCTTAAAGAGCACCTAGGAGGATGATGTGACTTGTGGATAAATCATAATTCTTTGAAAGTAAAGGCTGCTGCACTTAAACCAAAATTCATTGCTCCAATTTAAACACACAAACATAAGAAACATGTACCAAATCATTGTCCTGATGATCATGGCCTAATTACACACCTGGGTTTTGAGAGTCTACATTTACAACTTCCTGTTCATACTGTATACATACATTAATGTAAAGCATACACATAAAAGGAGCATGTGTTTCTTAACAAGTCTGAGGACAGCCTTCCTTTCCTTTTGAGGATTGTGGTCATAAGCATGGTAAGGAGAAAAAAAATGATGCTAAAAAAAGACTATCTCACACACAAGCAGCCTCCACAAGAAAGACTGCAGAAGCTGTTTGATAATGCAGTATGCTAAATCGAGGTTCTTGAGCAGTGGGGGCAGGAGAGCACAGAGAGGCTGCTGCTGCTGCTGCTGCTAAGTCACTTCAGTCGTGTCCGACTCTGTGTGACCCCATAGACGGAAGCCCACCAGGCTCCCCCGTCCCTGGGATTCTCCAGGCAAGAACACTGGAGTGGGTTGCCATTTCCTTCTCCAATGTGTGAAAGTGAAAAGTGAAGTCACTCAGTCGTGTCCGACCCTTAGCGACCCCACGGACTGCAGCCTACCAGGCTCCTCCATCCATGGGATTTTCCAGGCAATAGTACTGGAGTGGCTTGCCATTGCCTTCTCCGACAGAGAGGCTAGGCAGCTTTAACTCTGGCTAAGTTTCAGTCTGATAAGAGGTTCTGAGAACTTGAAAAGCCAGTTTTGAAAAGGAGGTAGATAGTTTAAATGTATCATCAGTCTATTGTCCAAATCAGTAAAGAACACCAGGTAGGCAAAATGCAACCTCCGAACATAATTCTCCTGCCATGTTCCAATCCTTCGTCACCCAAGACTGAACCAGAGACATTTCTTGCTGACTAAAAGGAATAAAAATTAGTGTGACATGAACCAGGTTCCTAAGGAGCACTGGATTAAGACCTTACTAGTCTTTCAGAGTGTTTAAGGCAATCAGGATACTGCTTCCTAGTTGTAGAATCTGCTTAGAATTCCATATCCACTCAGGGCAGTGGAAGAGTGTGGCAAAGTGTTCAGCCTGGGGAGAGAACTCTGCTGCCATTGGGAGTAGCCTGGACTTCCTCACGGTTTCAGGGTTCCTGGCAGTAAGAGAGGGCAATTCCTAAGTGCTTTTTGCAATTCCTATTGCAAAGATAAGTGCTTTGCAAATGTCTCCCGATGTCATGTTTCCTTATATTCACCTCCTCTCTGTCTTATCTTTCACATGTATAAATACCAACTGCAGAATATGAGGAAGAGAATTAAATGAGATAATCCAAGCTGAGGAGAGGTTGGGACGAATTGAGAGAGTAGCACTGGTGGCTCAGACAGTAAGGAGTCTGCCTGTAATGCGAGAGACCCCAGTGCAATCCCTGGGTCGGGAAGATCCCCTGTAGAAGGAAATGGCAACCCGTTCCAGTATTCTTGCCTGGAAAATTCAAAGGATGGAGGAGCCTGGCAGGCTACAGTCCACAGGGTCACAAAGAGTCAGACACAACTGAGTGACTTCAGTTCACTATCGACATATACACACTATCATGTGTAAAATAAACAGCTAGTGGGAAGTTGCTGCGTAACACAGGGAGCTCAGCCCGGTGCTCTGTGATGACCGAGAGGGGTGGGATGAGGAAGAGGTGAGAGAGAGGCTCTAGAGGGCGGGGATATGTATATACTAATGGCTGATTCACTTACTGTATGGCAGAAACCAACACAACATTGTAAAGTAATTATCTTCCAATTTAAAAAAAAAAACAGGTCTTAGAAGAGTGTCCAGCAGAGAGTAAGCACTCTGTGTATGTGCTCTATTATCATCTATTCTGTGATTTTAATTCACTCAAAAACTAATGAAGATTCAGTAACTATCAGTATAAATAGTGCATTGGCTGCCATAGCACTAACAGTTTATTACTAACATCTTATTATTCATCTCACAATCATAAGTGAACTTTAATACCCATGGGTCAGCAGATTATTTAAGGTTTTCTTTGTTTGTAAAAGTCTCTCTCCTTTTCTCTGAGTATGAAAGTAACCCTTGCTCTTTGAAAAGATGAAGAAGAAATAATCCAATGACACAGAATTGTTTTACATGGAAATTAAAAATGTCTCATCATTTAATACCACTGTATACAATAACTAGGACTTCCCTGGTAGCTCAGCGGTAAAGAATCTACCTGCCAATTCAGGGGACATAGGTTCAGTCCCTGGTCCAGGAAGATCCTCTGGAGAAGGAAATGGCAACCCACTCCAGTATTCTTGACTGGAGAACCTCATAGACAGAGGAACCTGGAGGGCTACAGTCGATGGGGTTGCAAAGAGTAGGACACAACTTAGCAAATGAACAACAACAACAATATATAATAACTATAAAATAATCAATGATTAAAGTCTAATACATAGTCTTCCAGACTCTTCTATTCGAGAAGGCTGTGAATACTTAACAGTATCCAGAAGAACTGACCCTGATTACAAACTAGGGAACATTTTTCTGGTAAACTGCAAGAGTTCTCTAGGAGTTTATTCCTGCCAGGGGACCACTGTACTTTCCACCACCAACATTTTTGTGCAGGTGATATCATGTAAAAAAGGAACACCGAGGAGCAACCTAGAAAAGGAAAGGAAATTCTTTTAAAAAAGAGAGGGGACTTCCTTGGTGGTTCAGTAGTTAACACTTCACCTTCCAACACAGGGGGTGCAGGTTCCATCCCTGGTGGGGAGGATAAGATCTCATATGCCTCGAGGCAAAAAAAAAAACAAAACAAAACAAAAACACCATAAAACAGAAGCAGTATTTTAACAAATTCAATAAAGACTTAATTTTTTTAAAAAAGAATGAGAGAATCCTTGTGTTTTACTTTCACGTTCAAGAATCCCAAAGCGGGACACTGAGGACTGGTATCTTCAGCATTCAGTGTTTATAAAGTCAGTGGCCAGGCTTTCTTTCAGGAACAGATGAACAATTTTAATTCAGTAAACATCCTCCAAACACCTCCTTCATAAATGTCTATAAAGATAAGCCCTATTCCCCACCCCACCCCAGAAGGTTTTGTTGTTGGTCAGGGAGGGGTTTGTTTTACTTTTCAAGAGCATTCACGGAGGAGTCCAGCTCATCAGCTAACTGCCTCGACCTGAGAACAAATGAGGTGTGGGAGAATGAATGCTCCCCTAGGTGTCAGAGGCCTTCCTGTTTCTAACTCTAATTGTACAAAGTGGATGGAGACGTTTCATACCTCTGAGTGTCAGTTTCTCCATTGGTAAAATGGTAATGACATTACCTATAAAGGTTTCTTTTTCTGATAATTAAATGAGGTTTAAAATGTATATAAAAGCACTCTGTGAATGTTTAATTATTTTACAATCACATTACATGCTCAGTCACTTCAGTCATGTCCAACTCTTTGCGACCCTATGGACTCTTCTATCCACAGGATTCTCCAGGCAAGAATACTGGAGGGGGTTGCCATGCCCTCCTCCAGGGGAATCTTCCCCACCCAGGAATCGAACTCTTGTCTCTTCTGTCTCCAGCACTGCCAGACTGCTCTTTACCACTAGCGTCACCTGGGAAACCCACGACATATTAGGAGTTAGGGCTTTGTACATTTTCCATCCATCATTAGTTTATTTCATGAGGTAGTTTATTCAAAATACTTCAAGTACTATTCCTTTAGAAACCCATACAGACCAAGTGATTTTAAATGATCCTGTAAAACCAAACAGCTATTCGGATATCAGTTTCTATATTATGCCTATAACTCAGGAGACAGAATTATTAATGCCCTAGATACAACATTAAAAAAACTAAGATCATGACTTCTGGTCCCATTCAGTCAGTTCAGTTCAGTTCAGTCACTCAGTCGTGTCTGACTCTTTGCGACCCCATGAATCACAGCATGCCAGGCCTCCTTGTCCATCACCAACTCCTGGAGTTCACTCAAACTCATGTCCATCGAGTTGGTGATGCCATTACTTCATTGCAAAAATGGAAACAGTGAAAGGCTTTATTTTTGGGGCTCCAAAATCACTGCAGGTGATGACTGCAGCATGAAATTAAGATGCTTACTCCTTGGAAAGAAAGCTATGACAAACCTACATAGTGTATTAAAAAGCAGAAACCACTTTGCTGACAAAGGTTGTTGATATAGTCAAATCTGTGGTTTTTTCCAGTAGTCATGTATGGATGTGATAGCTGAACCATAAAGAAAGCTGAGAGCCAAAAAATTGATGCTTTCGGATTGTGGTGCTGGAGAAGACTCTTGAGAGTCCCTTGGACAGGAAGGAGATCAAACCAGTCACTCCGAAAGGAAATCAACCCTGAATATTCACTGGAAGGACTGATGCTGAAGCTGAAGCTCCGATACATCGGCCACCTGGATGAAGAGGTGACTCATTTTAAAAGAACTTGCTGCTGGGAAAGCCTGAAGGCAAAAGGAGAAGGGGGCAGCAGAGAATGAGATGGTTAGGCAGCATCACTGACTCAATGGACGTGAAATTGAGCAAACTCCAGGAGATAGTCCATGGGATAGCAGAGAGTTGGATACGACTGAGTAACTCACACACACACACACACACACACACGTTTAAAGATCTATATTCTGGGTAAAATGGCAAATTGAACATTACTTTTTCTTTCTTCCAAAATTCCACTAAAGGAACTTTGGAAAAGGCACACACCAACAACATAAAGAACAAGATAGAAGAAAGCTGCAACAAAATTTCAGAATTTGTAAAGCAAATGGGCCAATGGTAACTAACTCAGCAGATTCAAGAAAGTCGAATCCTAAGCAAAAAGTTGAGAAGACCAAGAAATGATTACATCATAAAGAAGTACTCAAAGGTTTGGGAACCAGAACTGAAAGCTGAGGACAGAAAAGGAGGCAGTGGTGGTGGGGTAATAACAAATATGTTTGGTTAGACGCCTTCTTAAAAAGTGAGTGTAGGAATTCCTCCGGTGGTTCAATGGGTAAAACACCACACTCCCAATGCAGGAGGCCTGGTCAGGGAACTAGACTCCACATGCCACACTAGGAAACTGCATGCTGCAACTAAAAGATTTTACATGCTGCAACTAAGACCCGGCACAACTAACAAAATAAAAATATTTATAAAAATATTTTTTAAAATAGAAGTGAGTGTATCTTACTGTGGCAGGAGGGGAGCAAGGCTAGAATCTGAACCGAGACTGCGTTAGAGATGCCCACCTAAAGAGAAGATGTTTAAGTGAATGTCTTCATTCACCTACCATCCAGCACACTGACCTGCAGCCTATAGGCAGGAGAATGGAAGACCCTTTTCCATAAAGTAGAAGGAAAGAAAAAGAAGCAAAAAATAACAGAATAGATGGCACTTTAGGGGTCCAACCATTTAACTTCAAATTCCAAATAATAGGAATTCCAGAGAGAAAGAAATAGATCACCTAAAAAGCATTAAAGGTCAAAAAACTAACAGAACAACACCTTTTAAACTTTTGAGGAAGATATATTTTTAACCCAGATTTTAGTCAAACCATCAATCAAAGGTGAAGGTAGAATAAAGACATTTTCAGATTGACAAAGTCTCAAAAATTTTTTTATCTTCTCTGTTCTCCTTCTCAGGAAGAAGCTGAGGAATACGTTCCAACGAAAGAAAAAAATGAAGCAGAAAAATAACACAGAATAAAGACTCCTAACAAGTTCAAACAGAGGAGAGAGGCAAAGGCATCCCAGGCTGATGGCAAAGGGAGACAAAGATGACAGTTAGGAACCTGGCTGAAAGGATTCTCTGTCTAGATGAGGTGAGTAGGTGGCCGGAGAGATTTCTTCAGGAAGATGAAACTGGTAGAATTTCTGAGGAGTCAAAGTATCTAGAAAGGAGATTTAGACCATGTGGGGTTGAGCAGGTTATGAGTGTAAATAAAACTAAGAGCAACAACATAAAAACACAATTAACTTCTAGAAAAGCAAAAATAAATATGTAGTTACAGGAAAGTAATCATGGCTCAGCTGTGACTGGCATTTTCATAATCATAGAATACTGACCTAACAAAGTATAATGGAATTGTGTTGGGAGAATGGGACAAGAAGAGTGTGTGTCTATGGAAAAGAGGTGTGAAAGTGAATTAAAACACCATCTTCCACACAGAGAAGTCAATAGGCCACACCTAAAACAAAACAGAAAACAATCAAGAAATAGTAATAGAAGTGTGTTATTTAGAGACATGAATATACATACTAAAAGAAACAGCAAAAATAGTTGAAAGTAGTTGCCTTGGGAAAGGGGAAGTGAAATAGACTTTTTTGTCATTGGACTTTTCTTTTTAGTACATGTTTTATGGCACTAGTTCATTCTAATTATCTACGTGTAAGTTTGATGAAAGTAAAAACGAGAGAGAAAGAGACAGAAGGAAGAAGGAAGCGGTGCAGGAAGGGAGGGAGGAGGGTGGGAGGGGAGAAAGCAGGAAGGAAGAAAGAAGGCCTTCTAGAAATCCACACCACCAATCCAAAGGGCAGTGATACAAATTCATGAGTTTGGCTTGGGGTTAACCAGAAGCTCTCTAGGAACCCTCCGTCTTGTCTGCTCATTTCCTTCTCACGTCAACATTTCTTTACAGGTTCTGCTCTAGCACTGACACTTAGACACAGTTATAAGTGAAATCTGAAACTCTCCTCAAGTTAATATGTTGACTAAATCCAAATTTCCTGACAGAGTTAAAAAATAAACCTGAAAACAAAAGTGATCCTAAAATAAAACTCAAATAATAAATGGTTAATTTTTTTAGAAATTGGAAAGAATACAACGCTGGTGAAGCAGAAGCAGCCCCGCAGATATGAACGCCTGTTATAAGACAATCATTCAAAGTGTGACCCCTGGAGAAGGGCATGGCAGCCCACTCCAGTATTCTTGC
This sequence comes from Moschus berezovskii, assembly GCF_049115385.1. Lineage (NCBI taxonomy): Eukaryota > Metazoa > Chordata > Mammalia > Artiodactyla > Moschidae > Moschus > Moschus berezovskii. The sequence goes on along the minus strand of NC_142469.1, from coordinate 88,766,532 downwards.
TTGGAGAACCCCATGGACAGAGGAGCCTGGTGGGCTACTGTTCATGGAGTCACAGAGTCAGATATGACTTAGTGAATAAGCACACAAAGGTGTGATACTTTTGCAAACATGAAAAGCAGATAAATGGACATGAACAAAGAAGGAGAAATAAACCAATTATATATGAAATGTTAGTTTATGAAGAAGCAGCCACTGAAAAATAATAGGAAAGAATTTAAGCAACTAGAATGATGTAACTGATGGGCAAGAATTTATTTAAAAAAAATAATCTATTTCTCTCTAATCCTTATCACAGACCCCAAAATATACCTCAGAAACATGAGAGAGTTAAAAATGCAAATGTCAATAACAGTAACATTAATAGAAAATAAAATGGAGTATTTATCAGTACTCTGGGATAATGATAACTTTAAACTGGATTGGAGGTTGTAGGGGAACTCGCAAAGAAAAAGATAACCAAATGTGATTTGAGTGAACTCCGGGAGTTGGTGATGGACAGGGAGGCCTGGCGTGCTGTGATTCATGGGGTCGCAAAGAGTCGGACACAACTGAGTGTCTGGACTGACTGACTGACTACATAAAATTTGAAAATTCTGTGCAACAAAAATAATAATAAATATTAAAAATCAAAGCAAGAGACCAGAAGAAAATATTTGCACAAAACATAACAGACATTAGATAGAGATACAATGTTATATGAATAGACAATCTTAACCAGAAAGAAAATAACATGACAAAATATATTGAGGAAAACATATAAAAAGACAATCACAGGAAATAAAATATTCTCAATAAAAATATGAAATGACAAGATCTGCTCTTTAGCAAATAAATACAAATTAAAAATAAGATACTACTTTAGACTAACAGAAATAAGAGGGGAAAAACCCATAATACAAGGTTCATTGATGCCTTAGTTACCAGATGGAAAAAGAACAAAATTGAAAATGCTTATTGTGTGTTTATGCTGCTGTCAGTGGCAGGTGTAGGGGTCCAGATGTCAACAGAAAGGAGAAAATGTCCATGCACTCAGTTTCAGCAAAGGGCAGTTAATATCTTGAGAAATTTTCTAATTAAACAAAAACAAAATAATGCTGACTACATAGAATTTTCTTTCACCAACTGTTAATCTTTTTAGATGGGTTGGCACTACTATAATTTTGACTCTTTAAGGAATAAACTTCATCCTCTAAAGAGTTCTACATTTTCAAAAGAGAAAAATATTTCAGTTCACCAGCAGGAATTGAAAGAAGTTTTTCTTCTCACAGTATAGTATTCCCTTTTATGTGGAATCCAAAAAGAAATGATACAAATGAACTTATTTACAAAACAGTAACAGGCTCACAGACTTAGAGAACTAGCTTATGGTTGCCAGGAGGAAGAACAGAAGGAAAGGGGTAGTTAGGGAGTTTGGGATGGACATGTATACACTGCTTTATTTAAAATGGATAACCAACAAGGACTTACTGTACAGCACAGGGAACTCTGCTCAGTATTATGTAGCAGTCTGGATGGGAGGGGAATCTGGGGGAGAATGGATACACGTACATGTATGGCTGAGTCCTTTTGCTGTCCACCTGAAACTATCACAACATTGTCCATTGGCTATACTGCAATATAAAATAAAAAATTAAATATAGGGACTTCCCCTCTGGTCCAGTGATTAAGAATCTTCCTTGTAATGCAGGAAACATGGGTTCAACCCCAGGTCTGGGAACTAAAATCCCACATACCTTGGGGCAACTACCTCGCACTCCAGAGTTCACAGGCCGCAACAAAAGATCCCTTACGCTGCTACTGAGACCTGACACAGCCATAAATAAATATTTTTTAAGTTAAATATATTTTTAAAATCTCATGGAAATGTCTCATTGAAAAAAACTCTCAATGAAAATATAAAAGCTGAACTAATTTACAAAAGCATTCAGTTGGATTCACCATGGTTAAACTTCTCACCCACCTTTTTTAGTTTAGTTCAGTCGCTCGGTCGTGTCCGACTCTTTGTGACCCCATGAATCACAGCCCGCCAGGCCTCCCTGTCCATCACTCAAACTCATGTCCATCGAGTCAGTGATGCCATCCAGCCATCTCATTCTCTGTCGTCCCCGTCTCCTCCCACCCCCAATCCCTCCCAGCATCAGACTCTTTTCCAGTGAGTTAACTCGTCACATGAGGGGGCCAAAGTATTGGAGTTTCAGCTTTAGTCACCCACCTACACTCAGCAATAAACCAAGCTCGAACTATGAAAAATAGAAAGTATAAGAACTGATGCAATGATTTCCTCATTGTTCATATACTCCCTGTGTATCAATATAATATTTATAGTAGAAGCAAGAAAAAAATTAGAACATAAATTACATTTGCAATACTAAGGAATATGCCAAGCATGGGCAGAAAGATAAGAGAAAACATGGCTTATGGTCATCATAGGACATCACTTGTCCATTCATTTAAAATCACACTTCAAATCTGAGTTATATTTTTACTCTCACTCTAGTCTTTAATTCCACTTTTTTAGTGTCAATGTTGTTTTGAGATGCTAGATGGTGGACAGTGCGGATGTGTTTAAGTTGACTGAAATGAGACACAGTGGAGCAATCTATACTTCCATCTACATCTAGTAAACATTGTTCTATGATGACTTAACCCTCCCTTCCCTGAAATCAGCCAAACGGATTCTTTTTCTTTTTGGTCACACCATGACGCTTGTGGAATCTTAGTTCCCTGACCAGAGATTGAATCTGGCTTTGTCAGTGAAAGTGCCCAAGTTCTAACCACTGGACAAGCAGGGAATTCCCCAATGGATGGTATTCTTAGTGAAGTAGACATTCATAGGTTAAATGTGCACATATTTGCTTTGTGATATCTGGTTAAACAGGAAATAGATTCTTAGTAGAGAAGCAATCTGGTTACTTTCTCAACCCAAGGACTCTTAATTCAAATACTATATTTATTTAATGTAATCAGTTCAGTTCAGTTCAGTCACTCAGTCTGACTCTTTGCGACCCCACGGACTGCAGCACGCCAGGCTTCCCTGTCTATCACCAACTCCCAGAGCTTACTCACACTCATGTCCATTAAGTCGGTGATGCCATCCAACCAACTCATCCTCTGTCACCCCCTTCTCTTCCTGCCTTCAATCTTTCCCAGCGTCAGGGTCTTTTCAAATGAGTCAGTTCTTCCTATCAGGTGGCCAAAGTATTGGAGTTTCAGCTTCAGCACCAGTCCTTCCAATGAATATTCAGGACTGATTTCCTATAGGATTGATTGGTTGGATCCCCTTGCTGTCCAAGGGACCCACAAGAGTCTTCTGCAACACCACAGTTCAAAAGCATCTATTCTTTGGCACTCAGCTTTCTTTATAGTCCAACTCTCACATCCATACGTGATTACTGGAAAAAACCATAGCTTTGACTAGACAGACTTTTGTTGGACATAAATAAATTGCAGTAGAAGAGATGTAGGAGATTCAAAGATTAAAAAATCAAGAAGTCACAATTGCTGCCCTCAACTAAGTTTTTAAAATGTATAGTGAGAAATAAGCAGGTACAGAAATAATCAAAGAGCAAGAACTGGCCATAAAGAGAGTAAAAGGACTCAGCATGAGCTGCTAAGCCAGAGCTACAACACCAGTGCCAGGTCCTCCCACAGCAGGGCCAAGAAAATGAAGTGGAAAGATGAGAAGTCAGAGCAGATACTGACCTCTGAGCAAAGGTGCCTCTACCTTGATCTAAAACAAGATCCAAAGGCAAATCTGTCAAGCACCTTCTTAGGCTGTAATCATCAGATTCTTAAAGTTAACCCTTAAAAAGCTGTAACATAAGCTCATGATTGTCAGCTTTAAGTTTATATTCCTTCACTGTATATTACATATTAAAATATTTATACATTAGCTTCTAGCAATGGCACACTGAAAGAGATGAATAGAAACTTTCTTCTCAGTTCCTTGCTATCTATTTTATTCATTAAATGAAGGAGTTGAGGACTTTCCTGGTGGTCCAATGGCTAAGACTTCACACTTCCAATGCAGAGGGCACAGGTTCAATCCCTGGTTAGGGAACTAAGACCCTACACGCCATGCAGCCAAAAGAGGAAAAAAAAAAAATGGAGTCACTTTCTTGTTCTATCTTTGCCAGTGTGTGTGCTCACAAACACACATGCGTGTGAAGGACTGGTCAATTTTGAACTAGATAGAACAAAAGATCTCCCTTTATTTAAAAAGAGCTTGTCCCTTGTCTTAGAACCAGAGCCAGGCTCACAGATTCTATTTTTTATATAAACTGTGTTCCATAAGAATGGGAAACCTTCTCTGACCTGAGACTAAGCTGTGTTGCTGGTTCCATGATACTTCCTCTTTCCTGACATTCATCATTTTCTATTGTTAATTGTTTCATTGCTTATTTTCTTGGTTGGCCAATAAGCTCCACAGGGTCAAGGGCTGTACTTACTGTGTTTGCCACGTGCCCTCGAGGGTCCAGCTCATAGAAGAGCCTCAGTAAATATCTGTTGAATAACTGTGCTTGCCAGACTGGCTATTTCTTTCAACCATTTCTGATGAAGCTTGGTCTCTTGTACACAAAGAGGAAGTGACATTCCTTATCTTCAAGATGAAGAAGACAAGGGACTTTCCTGGTGGTCTAGTGGTTATGACTCGACCCTTCCAATTCAGGGAAGTGGGTTCAATCCCTGGTGGGGAAACTAATATCCCACATGCCACGCTTCAAGTTGCAGCCAAAATAAAAAAAGAGGATAGGCTGGTAGAAGGATAATAATCAATGTAAGAATAGGGGGTAGATGAGTGTACTTTCTGAACTCACTGGAAGATGGAGAACTCAACTGGATGCTTCTAAATGGTTTATCAGGAGTTTGCTGAGCAAGGAAAAGGGGAAGGGACCAGGCAGAGACAACCTAGACCATTGAAGGTATAGGAACTAGAGCAATTCAGTGCTGCAGGGGTCAACAAAACATATCAAAATTTGCTAGGAGTTTATCAGACTACTCTTTAGGTAACTAATATTTCCTGCAATAACCTGACTCAAAATCAGTGCTTTTCCCTTTGAAGAAAAATGTGCAGTGCTGTGCTTAGTCACTCAGTTGTGTCCAACTCCTTGGGACCTCATGGACTACAGAGTGACAGGCTCCTCAGTCCATGGGGAGTCTCCAGGCAAGAATACTGGAGTGGGTTACCATTCCCTCCTCCAGGGGATCTTCCCAACCCAGGGATCAAACCCAGGTCTCCCACATTGCAGGTGGATTCTTTACCGTCTGAGCCACCACGGAAATAATTATTCCTTATTTCAATGAATCGGGTAATATATTTTCCTGTCATAGTAATCTGTCTCATTCTACTAGATGGTCATTTAAAACTTTAAGACAGCACCTCAAAGTTTCATCTGGCATAAGATTTTCTGGAACCTCCTTATTCTCCTAGAAATTACCGATTCCTATAAATTCACTGATTCTCTCCCCACCCCCAACCTTTTTATCTACAACTATTCAAGGAATTTGGCATCTCTCCCCCAGTTATCAAGATAGTAAAAGGCCAAGCCAGAAACTCCTCTCTCAAGCAATCCCAGATAGAAGCCTGACAGGGAATTTGGGCCAGGCTCTCTGGTGGCCAAGCCAGGAATATGCTATAAAGGACAAAGAGTGAATATCACTAAATCCATCTTCCTGGGATTAAGGCTCAGGTGCTCCTCTGCTCCACAGTTCCTGACTTTTCGCTAATCTGAAAAATCCCAATAGGCTCGATCACCATCAAGGGCATAAGAGTTCCAGGCAATGATACTTGAACTACAGCACAGATCAAAACCGTCTGTGGAAAATGGGTTGAAAATGTCAATTCATGGTTTCCACTATTAAAGATCCTACTCTAGTAGATCTTGAATGTAAACCTGGACTTCCTTTTCTGTTTTCTTTTTGTTGCTTGTTTGTGGGGCATGTTTTATAATATCCCAGGCAATTCTGAGCTTATAATCTATAGGCTACACACTGAGATTCACTGGACTGATCTGGGGCCTTTCAAAGGCTTTTAAAAAAGGGAGAGGGGAGGAAGGAGAGAAGAGAGAGAAAATGTAGCCTACTGTAGCCTAATAAATGTACTGTGCTTAGTCACTCAGTTGTGTCCAACTCTTTGTGACCCCATGGACTGTAGCCCACCAAGCAGCCTAATAAATAGAGACTAATAAAGCTGCTTACCATTTAACAATGGCAAAGCCTTGTTGCCGTCGTTATTCAGTCGCTAACTGGTATCTGACTCTCTGGGATCTCATCGACTGCAGCACATCGCTCCCTTGTCCTTCACCATCTCTGGAGTTTGCTCAAACTCACGTCCATTGAATCCGTGATGCCATCCAACCATCTCATCCTCTGCTGTCCCCTTCTCCTTCCTTCAATCTTTCCCATGTTCAGGGTCTTTTCCAGTGAGTCAGCTCTTCACATCAGGTAGCCAACACTTGAATTAGTAAGTACTAATTCAAATACAGTAAAGTCTTGAATTACAGGAAAGACCGGCTCTTCTGTCCGTTGTCTGAACAGCCTGCGTGTTTGGTTAGCCTTCTCTGTGATGCACCCTGGTCGACCCTCACCTGGCTCTTCTGCTCATAATCTTCCCCGGATTAGGACTAGTATCTTCTTGATCTCTTACCAGTTCCTCTATATCCTCCAGGGTCTTGGACAAAACCCCAGCTTTCTGGGCTCCACTTGGCAGGGCAAGTCTGGCTCAGAAGGACATGGCAAAGCCCTCATGAAGGAGAACGTTGCCTTCCAGAGAAACGCAGTGGTTGATGGGATACTCACATCCGCTTCAGAACCAAGGCCCTTGCTCCTCCAGCTGCCAGGAACATTGACTGTAGAAGGTTCACAGCTCCAGGAACTGCCTTTGACTAAATAAAGGGAGTTGCTTGGTCCAAGATTACACACTTCTGCCTGGATACAGCCCACATCCAATGACGAGTTGATGCCTGGGATACAGTGACCAGCCCCCATGCTTCAAGATGGCATAACAATTCTGAAGGGCCATCCCACCTCCAAGTTTCCCCACTGTGAAGACCACCCTTGTACCTGCACTGCAGTTCATCCTTCCATCGGCACATTCCTGCTCTCCTCTCCCCCTGCCAAGTCCTCTCTCAGAGTACCTCCCAATAAGTTTCTCATATGCAAATCTCAGAGTCTCTTCCCGGGGAAACCTGACCTAACGTCCAAAGAGGAAACTTGCCTCTTTTAGTCGAGTAATGACAGCATAGCGCACTGGACCTCTGCACCTTACTTCTCAGGTAATGCTGGGAGGTCATTTAATCTCTCCCGTGGTGTCCTTCTTCATCTACACAATTAAAATACAGAAAATAATAATACTTGTCACATATGTTTTGCCAGAGTTTTAGGAGAATTAAAATTAGAGAAAATATCTATGAGATTACTTTGTAAGTAACGAAGAACTGTATAATCCTGTCAACTGACATCACTGTATGTTGGTTTAGCCATGTAATAATCAGGGAAGAGGGGAAAAATAAGGGGGATATCTACTAACATTATAGAATTCCACTTACACACTGTGCTTGACTTTATCTCAAATCAACAGATTTGTGTCACCAATCAGTACCCCCAGGCACATAACAAATTAAAAGCAAAACCAGGAATGAGACATACATTGATGCAACTCTGAAACAAAAGCGAGAACAATCCTTGTTCCCCCTTTTTCCATGTGAAGATAGCAATTGAGCCATTTCCACTACTCTAAAAAGTCAGAATTTACATGATTACCCAACAAGTTATGCAATGAGCATGAAATGTTGTATATCTTTGAATAGAGAAATAAGTGAAACAATTGGGTATACAAAATGGGGAATACTTTACTAAGCAACTTTGTACTTTCCAGATTACCTTGATACTGCATCCACTAGAAAGGAAACACGTATATAAACTCACTGAAAACACTCAATTAGCTCAAGAAAGATAAATGAAAATTACCAATCCTAAAACTTCTTCCTACTAAAAATTACCAAATTGTTGAGTTTTACAAAGAACTTGAGTGAGATACACAAATAGTGTCTGGTATCCACAAACTCAGAAGAAGTGACCAGCAAACTTACTCTTGACAGATGGTTTCATGGTCAGCAAAAGTCACAGAATAGTTAGAACTCAGAGAAGACTGAGAGACCTACAAGAGCCCTTAACTCTGGCAACTCTCAGCACTCAGGGAAACCACAGTGGAAATGAGGAGGCCAGACAAACCCACGTGAAATATTAACCAAAACCCTTCCCTTTCTTGTTCTCTGAACAACAGGCAGGCATATAGGAATTTAGACCAAGGGGTAAACACGTGGACTGGATTATCTCAGAAGGCTTTATGTCAGTTTCATGTAATGGAAAACTAAATATTGAGATTTCCTGGTAAATCTAAAGAAATGCTGAATGAAACATTTTGTTCATGTGTGGATAAAACATTTCAAAACTTCAAGTGTTAGATATTTGAGCATTTTATAATTTCAGACTTAAGTGAGCTTGCTGATTCATTTAGGTACAACATTAATTCAGTGTCTATAACCTTCACATGGTCCAAAGGAGAGGCCACTGAGGAAAAAGAGAATTAGACCTTGCTTGCTGGACAAAAATCAGAGAATTGTTCCAAGCCAAAAGAGAGTGAATCATGAGCCGATGAGAATAGTGAAGAGTGGGGTCAGATTTCGGGGTTTGATAATGAAAAATATGTTTATCAGGACCAAAGGAATGGACCTGTAAATAAAAATGACAGCCCAAACCCAGGAAACTGGAGTCATTTTGCCCAGCTTAAAAAGCAGACACTACTTTGCTGACAAAAGTCCGTCTAGTCAAGGCTATGGTTTTTCCAGTGGTCATATATGGATGTGAGAGTTGGACTGTGAAGAAAGCTGATCGCCGAAGAATTGATGCTTTTGAACTGTGGTGCTGGAGAAGACTCTTGAGAGTCCCTTGGACTGCAAGGAGATCCAACCAGTCCATTCTAAAGGAGATCAATCCTGGGTGTTCATTGGAAGGACTGATGCTAAACCTGAAACTCCAATACTTTGGCTACCTCATGTGATGAGTTGACTCACTGGAAAAGACTCTGATGCTGGGAAGGATTGGGGGCGGGAGGAGAAGGGGACGACAGAGAATGAGATGGCTGGATGGCATCACCGACTCGATGGACATGAGTTTGAGTGAACTCCGGGAGTTGGTGATGGACAGGGAGGCCTGGCGTGCTGTGATGCATGGGGTCGCAAAGAGTCGGACATGACTGAGTGACTGAACTGAACTGAACTGAAATCAAGAAAATGGGAAACAGTGGTACCAGCTTCAACTTACCAAGATTCTGAAAGTTAGAAGCAGGAGAGGTTGGTAATTACCTGGTTTGGGGTAAAACAAAAGCAAAATAGACCTCAGAATACAGATGATAAACTAAGACTGTAAGATCTGGAGCTGTTATGGACCTGCCTGCATCTGTTAGTAAATCTACTATCAGACCCTGCTCAGTAGATGTATATCCTCTGGCCAGCCTTTCTGCTTCCCCATGGGAGGCATACTACAGATCTTAGCTACAAAACATTGAGCATCTAAGAAACACAAGCAGCTTCCCAGGTGGCTCAGTGGTAAAGAATCTGCCTGCCAATGCAGGAGCCATAGGAGATGTGAGTTTGATCCCTGGGTCAGGAAGATCCCCTGGAGGAGGAAATGGAAACCCCCTTCAGTATTGCCTGGAGAATTCTGTGGACAGAGGAGCCTGGTGGGCTATGGTCCCTGGGGCTGCAAAGAGTCGAACACAACCAAAGTGACTTAGCATGCACGCACAGGCAGGAAACACAAAGCACTGTACATCTAGTGCTTTGGGAAGGGTAGTAACTGTGGCACCTCTGAGGACACAGCCGTGGAAGCTCTGGGAACCTTCAGACATGTTAAATTTCTATTAAAATATTTTAAATTCCCAGGAGAAATGCTCTGATTAAGCTAAGCTTATTCTTAGACCAACCAGGTACTTTTTGGGGTAAGGGGAGGGCCAGAGGTGCCACAGGACAATGGGACCCCTGGGAGCCATCTCATGTACTGGGCTATTCCTGGCTGCGGGAGGATTGTCAGAATCAGGAGAATGACTCCAATTTGAGTTTACCACAGTGTCCAAAACATCACTCATTCATTCATAGAGACAGCCTATCAGAGCAGAGTGGTAAGAACACAAGCAAGTAAAACAAAACACAAACAAACAAAAAGTACACAAGCAAGCTCTGCGTTTTGATGTATAGCTTTCTAAACTGCTTCATAAATGTACATGTACATAAGAACATTTTTTTAGAGTTAAGAGCATGCTATTCATACAGTTTATAACTCAGTAATAGACTGTAAATATTTAGTTATGTCAGTAAACATTCTAAACATAAAAAATGAAAAAAGAATACAAGCAAGTCCTGGAGTCAAAGACGCTCAGGATCAATTCCTAGCTCTGACAATTACTAGCACTGCACTTTCTTCACCAGTCAAAAGTAGTTAACAACAGTACCTATCTCAGAGGACTGCAATAAGGAGTGAAGGACTTGATTCACAAAATGAGCCTAGTATAGTGCCTAGAACTTAATATGCACTCAATAAACGTTAGCTGTTATTAGTATTCCTTCAAAAGTGTTTTATGAGTACCGACTATATGCCAAACCCTGTACGAGGTCCTCATTATCCTTGAAACCAAGGCTACTCTTCTATTTACCTTGCTATCTTAGTCATTAACTAGAAATGTGGGAGTCATCCTCCTCCCTCTCTCTCACTGCCATTTCTCGGTTCTGGGCCAGATTCTACCTACTAAACACGTCTCGGCTCCTTCCGTCTTTTCTGTTCCTCACTGTCACTGCTTGACTCAAGGCTTCTTTAATTTCTCATCTTCAATGTTACAACAATCTCCTTCATGTCACCCAAAGGCCAGTGCCATGTTAATCTAACCTATTCTCTGTCTGGAGTCAAAGTTGGCTTTTCCAAACACAGATGAATCTGATAATATCATTCACACGATTAAAGTCCTTTATAGGATAAACTCAAAGCTCTTACATGACATATGGGCCTATGTGATCTGACCCAGTCTGTCCCTCCAGCCCTCTCCCCAGCCAGTGTCCACCCTGAACAGGCTGATCCTTCTGCTGGGTCATCTATCCCTCCATCAGATGACTAATCCTCCTCTTACATTAAGCTTCATTATTTAATCAATGCCTACTCCCTAAAACTTATCATGATAAAGCCTGTACCAAATTCAAGGAGTACAAAGATGAAGATCACACTCAACATTTTCTCACAGAAAAAGTAATTTTGAGGCTCCTGAAAGAGAAATACAGTATGGAAATTAAGAAAAATTTGTGTCAAATTTAGCAGTTTCCTCACTTGGTGGATATCTTATGGAATTGGAAAAACTGGATCTATTTTGGTATTAGGTCCAAAAAGCACTTCCTCAGATTTCAGTCCCAACAGTGGATTTACTCATGTTTAGTTATACAGCTACAATGTGTTAGAAAAGAGTGATCTGAACTGTAAAAACAATGATCAGAAAGTTGTTTCAAAATGGTGTTGTAATTTATTAGCCATTAATTAGTCACTTTAAAATGTCTGTGGTTATCTAGGGGTAATAACAGGTTGGACTTACTTTTACATGGTTACTAGATAATTTGAAATGTGGTTAACTAAAAAAAATCTCTAAAAACCATGCCTTTCTAATTAATGTATTTTAAAATCACTTATTGAATGAAACACTGACCGAATAAGCTTAACAGGCTGCCTACAAAGACAAGTAGATGATTAAACTCAAATCCTCATCATTCTTCCAGCAATGATGATCCACTTCATTCAGAATCCCAGAGCTGCAGGAACTTCAGTCATACTGGGACAGAGGCTCAACTGTGGGCATAGATTGGTCACTGCACTCATCTCCTTCTACTGGATTTTCTAGGGGATTTGCCAGCCTTCTACACTGGCCTTCAGGGTCCTTGCCAGCAAGATCCTGTCTTATTATCAATTATATAACCAGAGCTCGATAAAGAGATTGGCACAGAGAAGGTGCCCAATAACTGTTTGCTGGGCTGAATTCAGCTCAACTCCAACAGTGATGCTGTCCACATCTCTACTCTGTCTCTATCCAGCTGCAATAGGACTTATCAGCTTGAACGTTTTAATTTCTCAGCTCCAAGGGGTATCCACCATCTTCACAGTTTTTTACATGGCACTAATTTATAAAGACAAACTGTCCAGAAGATTTCGATTCAGCGTGACATACAATCACTATGTAACATGACATGTTTCCACCACACCATCCCAGTGAAAGCAATAACAAACCAGTTATTGAATAACGAAATTAAATTTCTCTTGGGCCTCTGTGGCAAAGCACATGATTTTAATGGTTATCTTACATCACCCTGGTGAGCCTAGCTGGCATGCTGTACCATCCAGGCGCTCTTGGAAACAAAACTTTAAACTATTATTTCCTATACAACCAGTTCTAGTTTATCAGCGCCTGCATTTCACATCTTACTTTAAACACAGCCAGAGCAAACCTCACTTTTCAAAAGTTCATTAACAAAGTCTCACATGTAAGAGAGCAGCTCTGTGACTCATTTTTGGATACCCGAAATAACAACTCCTCCCTTTGCTGAGAAACGGCTTCAACAAGTGCGTGAGAACCACCGGAAGCAATACAGATCGTGAGCACTGCGAGCGGAGCCTAGAATTCCCTCTCTGGACGGTGTGGAGCACCTAGGCGCTGCAACAATCTCTTGTCTCCATTCTACTAAAAATAAAAAAATTTTTTTAAAAAGTATCTGTGGCCTGGGAAGGAACTATTTCAAGGCGGTACGACTCCTCTGTATTTCTTGGCTCCTGAGTCATACTGCCAAGCTGGTCAGAAAAAGTGCAACCTAATAGGAAGTGAAGAGGTGATCGAAGTCATGCACCTTCTAATTCAAAAAACAAATACAATCCCCCCAAACTACAGCCTTTCGACTGAAAAAACAAAAGCAGTCTTGGGTGGATACCGTATAAAGGAAACCTACCAACAGGTGTCCGTGAAATAATTTCTAAGAAGCCCTAAATGCTTAGACCTTGTCCATTAGGTGGAAAAAACAATCACTCCTCTCCGAATTACAGACCCAAAGACGGTGTCCCCCGACGTGAACAGGCGGCGAGGGACCCGAGGTCATCCCCGAAGGCATCCCTCGTGTCCCCGAGCGAGCGAGTGCCCCTGCGGCCGCACGCCTACAGCGCTCAGCCGCTCCTGAAAGAGCCCCAAGGAGAGAAACACGAACCAGGAACGGGACCGCGCGGGCGACCCCAGAAGCCGTCTCCGGTGGGCGCGCGCCCCGGCGGGGATGGGAACCTGCGGCTCGACTCCCGGTGGATGGGCTCCCGGCGCCTCCCGCGCCTCCTCCCGGGCCGCCCGAGCTCCGCGCCGCCGCCGCCGCATCTGGGCGCCCACCCGGCCCCACCCCGGGCGTCGGAGGCACCCGCAGCTACGGACCAGGCCCCGCCCCCCGGGCGCCGGCGCCGGCGGCAGGCCCCGCCCCGCCCCGCCCCGCCGCGCCCGGAGCCTGTGCTTTCCGGACCCGGGCGGCCGGGCCGACCCGCTCCAGCCTCCACTTACTCGCGTGCGCCCCGGATGCTCTGCGCGGGGGCGACGAGGGCCAGCCGCGAAGTGTGCCGCCCGGGGCACTTCACCACGTTCCCGAGCCTCCTCTTCCTTGGAGGCCCCCCTGGAAGCCGCGGGGGCGGGGGTGGCCCAAAGGCGCTGGACTTTCCCCGGGGATCCCCCTGCGCTGGTGACGTTTGCAGGCCGTGCGGGTGTGTTTCCCGCGCGGTTCTCAGTGCGGGGGTGACTATGGCCGGCCCTGCACCTGTCCCTACCCCGTAGGCGGCCGGCAGGGAGGCTGCGAGTCACCCCGAGGCTGAGTATCTTCTTCCCAGAACTCACTCGAATTCACCCCTTTCCAGAGAGCTTTTAAACACCAGTCCGGTTCATTCATTCACATTCATTCATTCAGTACCAACCAGCGTCCACACAGGCGATGAGGATGCTATGTGGTCTGAAGCACCGCCAAAACATTACCCGCAAAGACCTGGAATTCCAGTGAGGAAAGATGGACAGATAAAGTGCTTGTCATGGGATGTTAGTGGTATCTTGAATAAGCCTGAGGCTTAAAAGTTAGAAAGTGTTCAAGAAGGGGAATGAAAAATATCTGTGTTAATGGGGAATGTCGAAGAAATGCAGAGTCAACTGAAAGAACTTCCACAGCCAGAGGGGGAGCAATTTGAACAGCAAGATAAAGTAGTATTAGATTACAAACCATGCTGAAGCTGAAACTCCAATACTTTGGACAACTGATGTGGAGAACTCACTCATTTGAAAAGACCCTGATGCTGGGAAAGATTGAAGGTAGAAGGAGAAGGGGATGACAGAGGATGAGAGGGTTGGAAGGTGATACCAACTGGATGGATGTGAGTGTGAGTAAGCTCCAGGAGTTGGTGATGGACAGGGAACCCTGGCGTGCTGCAGCCCAAGGGGTCGCAAAGAGTCAGACAAGACTGAACTTAACTGAACTGAATATTTCTGAAAGCTGTGAATATCATAAAAAAAACAAAGTGTGAAAAACTGCTACAGCCTAGAGCATCCTAAGGAAACCAGACAACTAAATGTATGTGGGATCCTGGATGGGATCCTGGGACAGGAAAAGGCTTTTCAGTAAAAACTAAGGAAATATGAATAAAGTATGGACTTCTGTTACAATGTCAAGATTAGTACATGAGTTATGATGATGTACCATACTCAATTGTACAATGCTAATAATAGGGGGAAATGGGAACAAGATTTATGGAAACTCTCTTATTATATTTGTAATTTTTTTCTGTAAACCTAAAACCATTTGAAAAAAATTAAGTATAGGGACTTCCCTGGTGGTCCAGTGGTTAAGAATGTGCTGTCTGCTGTTTACAATAGCTAGGACATGGAAGCAACCTAGATGTCCATCAGCAGACAAATGGATAAGAAAGTTATGACACATATACACAATGGAATACTACTCAGCTATTAAAAAGAATGCATTTGAGTCAGTTCTAGTGAGGTGGATGAAACTGGAGCATATTATACAGAGTGAAGTAAGTCAGAAGGAAAAGCACTGATACAGTATATTAACACATACATATGGAATTTAGAAAGATGGTAACTAGGACCCTATATACAAGACAGCAAAAGAGACACAGATGTAAAGAACAGACTTTTGGACTCTGTGGCAGAAGGTGAGGGTGGGATGATTTGAGAGAATACCATTGAAACATGTATATTAGCATATGTGAAATAGATGACCAGTCCAAGTTTGATGCATGAAACAGGGCACTCAAAGCCGGTGCACTGGGACAACCTGGAGGGATGGCATGGGGTGGGGGGTTCGGGACAGGGGGACACATGTTCACCCATGGCTGATTCATGTCAACGTATGGCAAAAAACAACACAATATTGTAATTAGTCTCCAATTAAAAGTAATAAATTATTTTTTTAAAAAAAGAATGTGCCTTCCAATGCAGGGGAGACAGGTTTGATCCCTGCTCTGGGAAGATCCCTCATGCTGTGGAGCAACTAAGCCTGTTCACCACAACTACAGAGTCAACGCACTCTGGAACCCATGAGCCATAGCTAGAGAGAAGCCCAGGCACCACAATGAAAAATCCTGGGTGCTGCAACTAAGACAGGATGTAGCCATAAATAAATAAAATAATAAAGTTCATTTTAAAGGTGAAGCAAAGTAAGAGACAGGAGGGGTGCTATAAGAACGGAGGAAAATGGGTTTAATGCAAAGGCCTCTAAGATAAAACAGTTCAGGGAGAAGCAATGTAGGTATTTTGACCATTTCTTTTTTGTTGTTTGTTTTTTGTTTTTGTTTTGTCTGTGGAAAACTTTATTTTTTTTATTTTTTTTTAAAAATAAATTTATTCACTTTAATTGGAGCCTAATTACTTTACAATATTGTAGTGGTTTTGCCATACATTGCCATGAATCAGCCATGGGTGTACATGTGTACCCCATCCTGAACCCCCCTCCCACCTCCCTTCCTATCCCATCCCTCTGGGTCCTCCCAGTGTACCAGCCCCTAGCACCCTGTCCCATGCATCGAACTGTTCTATACATCTGTGTCTCTTTTGCTGTCTTGCATGTAGGGTTATCGTTACTATCTTTCTAAATTCTGACTATATGTGTTAGTATACTATATTGATGTTTTTCTTTCTGGCTTACTTCACTCTGTATAATAGGCTCCAGTTTCATCCACTTCATTAGAACTGATTCAAATGTATTCTTTTTAATGGCTGAGTTATGACCAACCTTGATAGTATATTAAAAAGCAGAGACATTACTTTGCCAACAAAGGTCCGTCTAGTC
This sequence comes from Moschus berezovskii, assembly GCF_049115385.1. Taxonomy (NCBI): domain Eukaryota; kingdom Metazoa; phylum Chordata; class Mammalia; order Artiodactyla; family Moschidae; genus Moschus; species Moschus berezovskii. Next base: position 88,750,129 of record NC_142469.1, on the reverse strand, counting down.
AAGGCAATGGTTTTTCCCGTGGTCATGTATGGATGTGAGAGTTGGACTGTGAAGAAAGCTGATCGCCGAAGAATTGATGCTTTTGAACTGTGGTGCTGGAGAAGACTCTTGAGAGTCCCTTATACTGCAAGGAGATCCAACCAGTCCATTCTAGAGGAGATCAATCCTGGATGTTCATTGGAGGGACTGATGCTAAAGCTGAAACTGCAATACTTTGGCCACCTCATGCGACGAGTTGATTCACTGGAAAAGACTCTGATGCTGGGAAAGGTTGGGGGCGGGAGGAGAAGGGGACGACAGAGAATGAGATGGCTGGATGGCATCACCGACTCTGTGGACATGAGTTTGAGTGAACTCCGGGAGTTGGTGATGGATAGGGAGGCCTGGCGTGCTGTGATTCATGGGGTCGCAGAGAGTCAGACACGACTGAGCGACTGAACTGAACTGAACTGAACTGAATAGTTCATTGTTTCTATGTACCACAGCTTTCTTATCCATTCGTCTGCTGATGGACATCTAAGTTGCTTCCAGGTCCTGGCTATTATAAACAGTGCTGCAATGACAATTGGGATATATGTGTCTCTTTCAATTCTGGTTTCCTTGATGTGTATGCCCCGCAGTGGGTTTGCTTGGTCATATGGCAGTTCTATTTTCAGTTTTTTAAGGAGTCTCTACACTGTTCTCCATAGTTGCTGTACTAGTTTGCATTCCCACTAACAGTGTAAGAGGGTTCCCTTTTCTCCACACCCTCTCCAGCATTTATTGTTTCTAAACTTTTGGATAGCAGCTATTGTGACTGGTGTAAAATGGTACCTCATTGTGGTTTTGATTTGCATTTCTCTGATAATGAGTGATGTTGAGCATCTTTTCATGTGTTTGTTAGCTATATGTATGTCTTCTTTGGAGAAATGTCTGTTTAGTTCTTTGGCCCAGTTTTTGATTGGGTCATTTACTTTTCTGGAATTGAGCTACAGGTGTTGCTTGTATATTTTTGAGAGTAATTATTTGTCAGTTGCTTCGTTTGCTATTATTTTCTCCTATTCTGAAGGCTGTCTTTTCTATAGTTTCTTTCATTGTGCAAAAGCTTTTAGGTTTAATTCAATTCAGTTCAGTTCAGTTCATTCACTCAGTCGTGTCCGACTCTCCACGACCCCATGAACCACAGCACGCCAGGCCTCCCTGTCCATCACCAACTCCCGGAGTTCACTCAAACTCATGTCCATCGAGTCGGTGATGCCATCCAGTCATCTCATTCTCTGCCGTCCCCGTCTCCTCCTACCCCCAATCCCTCCTAGTAAGCGTCTTTTAATTTCATGGCTGCAGTCAGCATCTGCAGTGATTTTGGAGCCGCCAAAAATAAAGTCTGACACTGTTTCCACTGTTTCCCCATCTATTTCCCATGAAGTGATGGGACCAGATGCCATGATCTTTGTTTTCTGAATGTTGAGCTTCAAGCCAACTTTTCACTCTCCTCTTTCACTTTCATCAAGAGGCTTTTGAGTTCCTCTTCACTTTCTGCCATAAGGGTGGTGGCATCTGCATATCTGAGGTTATTGATATTTCTCCAAGAAATCTTGATTCCAGCTTGTGCTTCTTCCAGCCCAGCGTTCCTCATGATGTACTCTGCATAGAAGTTAAATAAGCAGGGTGACAATATCCAGCCTTGACGTACTCCTTTTCCTATTTGGAACCAGTCTGTTGTTCCATGTCCAGTTCTGACTGTTGCTTCCTGACCTGCATACAGGTTTCTCAAGAGACAGGTCAGGTGGTCTGGGATTCCCATCTCTTTCAGAATGTTCCACAGTTTATTGTGATCCATACAGTCAAAGGCTTTGGCATAGTCAATGAAGCAGAAATAGATGTTTTTCTGGAACTCTCTTGCTTTCTCCATAATCCAGCGGATGTTGGCAATTTGGTCTCTGGTGCCTCTGCCTTTTCTAAAACCTGCTTGAACATCTGGGAGTTCACGGTTCACATACTGCTGAAGCCTGGCTTGGAGAATTCTGAGCATGACTTTACTAGCGTGTGAGATGAGTGCAATTGTGTGGTAGTTTGAGCATTCTTTGTCATTGCCTTTCTTTGGGATTGGAATGAAGGCTGACCTTTTCCAGTCCTGTGGCCACTGCTGAGTTTTCCAAATTTGCTGGCATATTGAGTGCAGCACTTTCACAGCATCATCTTTCAAAACTTGAAATAGCTCAACTGGAATTCCATCACCTCCACTAGCTTTGTTAGTAGTGATGCTTTCTAAGGCCCACTTGACTTCACATTCCAAGATGTCTGGCTCTAGGTCAGTGATCACATTATCGTGACTATCTTGGTCGTGAAGATATTTTTTGTACAGTTCTTCTGTGTATTCTTGCCACCTCTTCTTAATATCTTCTGCTTCAGTTCAGTTCAGTTCAGTCGCTCAGTCGTGTCCGACTCTCCACGACCCCATGAATCACAGCACACCAGGCCTCCCTGTCCATCACAAACTCCCGGAGTTCACTCAAACTCATGTCCACAGAGTCAGTGATGCCATCCAGTCATCTCATTCTCGGTCGTCCCCTTCTCCTCCCACCCCCAACCCTTCCCAGCATCAGAGTCTTTTCCAGTGAGTCAACTCGTCGCATGAGGTGGTCAAAGTATTGCAGTTTCAGCTTTAGCATCAGTCCTTCCAATGAACACCCAGGATCGATCTCCCTTAGAATGGACTGGTTGGATCTCCTTGCAGTACAAGGGACTCTCAAGAGTCTTCTCCAACACCACAAGATCCCATTTATTTATTTTTGCTTTTATTTCCATTACTCTGGAAGGTGAGTCATAGAGGATCCTGCTGTGGTTTATGTCGAAGAGTGTTTTGCCTATGTTTTCCTCTAGGAGTTTTATAGTTTCTGGTCTTATGTTTAGATCTTTAATCCATTTTCAGTTTATTTTTGTGTATGATGTTAGAAATTGTTCTAGTTTCATTCTTTTACAAGTGGTTGACCAGTTTTCCCAGCACCACTTGTTAAAGAGATTGTCCTTTCTCCATTGTATATTCTTGCCTCCTTTGTGAAAGATAAGGTGTCCATAGATGCATGGATTTGTCTCTGGGCTTTCCGTTTTGTTACTCTGATCTATATTTCTGTCTTTGTGCCCGTACCATACTGTCTTGATGACTGTAGCTTTGTAGTATAGCCTGAAGTCAGGCAGGTTGATTCCTCCAGTTCCATTCTTCTTTCTCAAGATTGCTTTGGCTAATCGAGGTTTTTTGTAGTTCCATACAAATTGTGAAATTATTTGTTCTAGTTCTCTGAAAAATACCATTGGTAGCTTGATAGGGATTGCATTGAATCTATAGATTGCTTTGGGTAGTATAATCATTTTCACGATATTGATTCTTCCAATCCATGAACATGATATCTATTTGTGTCTCCATCTATTTGTGTCCTCTTTGATTTCTTTCATCAGTGTTTTATAGTTTTCTATATTTAGGTCTTTTGTTTCTTTAGGTAGATATAGTCCTAAGCATTTTATTCTTTTCATTGCAATGATGAATGGAATTGTTTCCTTAATTTCTCTTTCTATTTTCTCATTGTTAGTGTATAGGAATGCAAGGGATTTCTGTATGTTAGTTTTATATCCTGCAACTTTACTATATTCATTGATTAGCTCTAGTAGTTTTCTGGTGGAGTCTTTAGGGTTTTCTATGTAGAGGATCATGTCATCAGCGAACAGTGAAAGTTTTACTTCTTCTTTTCCAATCTGGATTCCTTGTATTTCTTTTTCTGCTCTGATTGCTGTGGCCAAAACTTCCAAAACTATGTTGAATAGTAGTGGTGAGAGTGGACACCCTTGTCTTGTTCCTGACTTTAGAGGAAATGTTTTCAGTTTTTCACCATTGAGGATAATGTTTGCTGTGGGTTTGTCATATATAGCTTTTATTATGTTGAGGCATATTCCTCCTATTCCTGCTTTCTGGAGGATTTTTATCATAAATGGATGTTGAATTTTGTCAAAGGCTTTCTCTGCATCTATTGAGATAATCATATGGTTTTTATTTTTCAATTTGTTAATATGGTGTATTACATTGATTGATTTGCAGATATTGAAGAATCCTTGAATCCCTGAGATAAAGTCCACTTGGTCATGATGTATGATCTTTTTAATATGTTGTTGGATTCTGTTTACTAGAATTTTGTTAAGGATTTTTGCATCTATGTTCATCAATGATATTGGCCTGTAGTTTTCTTTTTTTGTGGCATCTTTGTCTGATTTTGGTATTAGGGTAATGGTGGCCTCATAGAATGAGCTTGGAAGTTTATCTTCCTCTGCAATTTTCTGGAAGAGTTTGAGTAGGATAGGTGTTAGCTCTTCTCTAAATTTTTGGTAGAATTCAGCTGTGAAACCATCTGTTCCTGGGCTTTTGTTTGCTGGAAATTTTCTGATTACAGTTTCAATTTCCGTGCTTGTGATGGGTCTGTTAAGATTTTCTATTTCTTCCTGGTTCAGTTTTGGAAAGTTGTACTTTTCTAAGAATTTGTCCATTTCTTCCAAGTTGTCATTTTATTGGCATATAGTTGCTGATAGTAGTCTCTTATGATCCTTTGTACTTCTGTGTTGTTTGTTGTGATCTCTCCATTTTCTTTTCTAATTTTGTTGATTTGATTTTTCTCCCTTTGTTTCTTGATAAGTCTGGCTGATGGTTTGTCAATTTTATTTATCTTCTCAAAGAACCAGCTTTTGGCTTTGTTGATTTTTGCTATGGTCTCTTTTGTTTCTTTTGCATTTATTTCTGCCCTGATTTTTAAGATTTATTTCCTTCTACTGCTGAAACTGCAATACTTTGGCCACCTCATGCGACAAGTTGACTCACTGGAAAAGACTCTGATGCTGGGAAGGGTTGGGGCGGGAGGAGAAGGGGACGACCGAGAATGAGATGGCTGGATGGCATCACTGACTCTGTGGACATGAGTTTGAGTGAACTCCGGGAGTTGGTGATGGACAGGGAGGCCTGGTGTGCTGTGATTCATGGGGTTGCGGAGAGTCGGACATGACTGAGCGAATGAACTAAACTGAACTAACCCTAGGATTCTTCATTTCTTCCTTTTCTAGTTGCTTTAGGTGTAGAGTTAGGTTATTTAGTTGACTTTTTTCTTGTTTCTTGAGGTATGCCTGTATTAATATGACCCTTCCCCTTAGCACTGCTTTTACAGTGTCCCAGAGGTTTTGGGTTGTTGTGTTTTCATTTTCATTCATTTCTATGCATATCTTAATTTCTTTTTTGATTTCTTCTGTGATTTGTTGGTTACTCAGCAGTGTGTTGTTCAGCCTCCATATGTTGGAATTTTTAATAGTTTTTCTCCTGTAATTGAGATCTAATCTTATTGCATTGTGGTCAGAGAAGATGCTTGGCTTGATTTCAATTTTTTTGAATTTATCAAGGCTAGATTTATGGCCCAGAATGTGATCTATCCTGGAGAATGTTCCATATGCACTTGAGAAAAAGGTGAAATTCATTTTTTGGGGGTGAAGTGTTCTATAGATATCAATTAGGTCTAACCAGTCTATTGTATCATTTAAAGTTTGTGTTTCCTTGTTAATTTTCTGTTTAGTTGATCTATCCATAGGTGTGAGTGGGGTATTAAAGTCTCCCACTATTATTGTGCTATTGTTAATTTCCTCTTTCATACTTGTTAGCTTTTGCCTTACATATTGCGGTGCTCCTATGTTGGATGCATATATATTTATAATTGTTTTATCTTCTTCTTGGGTTGATCCTTTGATCATTATGTAGTGTCCTTCTTTGTCTCTTTTCACAGCCTTTAAAGTCTATTTTATCTGATATGAGTATTGCTACTCCTGCTTTCTTTTGGTCTCTATTTGTGTGGAATATCTTTTTCCAGGATTTCACTTTCAGTCTGTATGTGTCCTTTGCTTTGAGGTGGATCTCTTATAGACAACATATATGGGGGTCTTGTTTTTGTATCCATTCAGCCAGGCTTTGTCTTTTGGTTGGGACATTCAACCCATTTACATTTAAGGTAGTTATTGATAAGTATGATCGTGTTGCCATTTACTTTTTTGTTTTGGGTTTGAGTTTATACACCCTTTCTGTGTTTCTGGTCTAGAGATGATCCTTTAGCATTTGTTGGAGAGCTGGTTTGGTGATGCTGAATTCTCTCAGCTTTTGCTTGTCTGTAAAGCTTTTGATTTCTCCTTCATATTTGAATGAGATCCTTGCTGGGTACAGTAGTCTGGGTTGTAGGTTTTTCTCTTTCATCACTTTAAGTATGTCCTGCCATTCCCTTCTGGCCTGAAGAGTTGCTATTGAAAGATCAGCTGTTATCCTTATGGGAATCCCCTTGTGTGTTATTTGTTGTTTTTCCCTTGCTGCTTTTAATATTTATTCTTTATGTTTGATCTTTGTTTTATTAATAAGTGTCTTGGGGTGTTTCGCCTTGGGTTTATCCTGTTTGGGACTCTCTGGGTTTCTTGGACTTGGGTGACTATTTTCTTCCCTATTTTAGGGAAGTTTTCAACTATTATGTCCTAAAGTATTTTCTCATGGTCTTTCTTTTTGCCTTCTTCTTCCGGGACTGCTATATTTTGAATGTTGGGGCATTTAACATTGTCCCAGAGGTCTCTGAGGTTGTCCTCATTTCTTTTAATTCTTTTTTCCTCTTTGCTTCATTTATTTCTACCATTCTATCTTCTACCTCACTTATCCTATCTTCTGCTTTTGTTATTCTACTGTTTGTTCCCTCCAGAGTGTTTTTTATCTCATTTATTGCATTATTCATTATGTATTGACTCTTTTATTTCTTCTAGGTCTTTGTTAAACATTTCTTGCATCTTCTCCATCCTTGTTTTCAAGCTATTTATCTGTAACTCCATTTTGTTTTCAAGATTTTGGATCATTTTCACTATCATTATTCTGAATTCTTTTTCAGGAAGTTTCCCTATCTCTTCCTCTTTTGTTTGGTTTGGTGGGCATTTATCCTGTTCCTTTACCTGCTAAGTATTTCTCTGCCTTTTTATCTTGTTTAAATTGCTGTGTTTGGGGTGGCCTTTCCATATTCTGGAAGTTTGTGGTTCCTCTTTATTGTGGAGCTTCCTCACTGTGGGTGGGGTTGGATGGGTGGCTTGTCAAGGTTTCCTGGTTAGAGAAGCTTGTGTCAGTATTCTGGTGGGTGGAGCTGGATTTCCTCTCTCTGGAGTGCAATGAAGGGTCCAGTAGTGAGTTTTGAGATGTCAGTGGGTTTGGTGTGACTTTGGGCAGCCTGTATATTGAAGCTCAGGGCTATGTTCCTGTGTTGCTGGAGAATTTGTGTGGTATGTCTTGTTTTGGAACTTGTTGGCTCTTGGGTGGTGCTTGGTTTCAGTGTAGGTATGGAGGCTTTTGGATGAGCTCTTATTGATTAATGTTCCCTGAAGTCAGGAGTTCTCTGGTGTTTTCAGATTTTGAACTTAAGCCTCCTGCCTCTGGATTTCAGTCTTATTCTTACAGTACCCTCAAGACTTCTCCATTTCCTTTCGAAGACAATGGGCTGCCTTTCTGGGTGCTGGATGTCTTCTGCCAGCATTCAGAAGTTGTTTTGTGGAATTTGCTCAGGGTTCAAATGTTCTTTCAATGGATTTGTGGGGGAGAAAGTTGTCTCCCCATCCTATTCCTCTGCCATCTTAGGACCACCCACCTATTCTGACCATTCCAAGCTGAGGAATCTGCAGATGTAAAGGCTCTCAGATATCAAGCATGTAGGAGCATGCTTGACTTCCTGGAGCAACACCAGTATGGTAGGGAAAGAATGAATGGGGAGGAGTGATAACTGGTGAGGGTGGGTGGGGAGTAGAGTATGTAGGGCCTTGGTGGGCTTGATAGTTCTTAAATTTTACTTTGATTAAGAAGGGAAGGCATTGGAAATTTTTTAACAGAGGAGTAACCTGATGTGGCTTTTTGTTTGTTTGTTTAGTCTACTGTTGCATTGAGAATAGATTAAGGGACAAGAATGGAAGTAGGCCAGCCAGTTAGGAAGCTGTGATGATTAATTTTATGTGTCAGCTTGACTGGGCCCGGGTTGCTCAGGTATTTGGTTAAACATTATTCTGTTTAACCCTCTGTACATCTGTGAGGGTGTTTATAGATGAGATTAACATCTGAATCCATAGACCTAGCAAAGTAGATTATACTCCTCAGTATGGGTGGGCCTCATCCAAGCTGTTGAAGGCCTGAACAGAACAAAAGGCGGGATAAGAAAGCATTTGTTCTCCCTAGGTCTGCCTGTCTTTGAGTTAGGACATCAGTTTTCTCCTGACTTCAGACTTGACCTCAAACTGAAACTTAGGCCATTTGCTTTCCTGCTTCTCAGGCCGTTGGACTCAGAATAGAATTATACCACCAACTTTTCTGGGTTCCAGCTTGTCATCTGCAGATGTTGGGACTGTTCAGCTTCCATAATCATGCATGCCAATTCCTTCTGTCTCAGTCTCTGGATATAGATGTATCTCCTATTGGCTCTGTTTCTGCAGAAAACCCGGATTGACACAAACCCATGACAGTGGAACTGGTGAGAAGTGGGCAGGTTCTGGATTTATACCCAAGGAGGGGCTGAGAGGACTGCGTGATTAATTGGATGTGGGGTGAGAGAGAGAGAGAGGAGTCAAGGATGAGTCAAGGGTTTTCCTTGGAGCAACAAGAGGAAAGAGGTTCCTTAGACCAAGGTGAGGAGACTGCCTGGGAAGCAAATTGTGGGGGTTGAGGGAGGGGAGAGGAGGTTTGTGGGGACTAACAGCTCCATTTTGCACACTTGAAGTTTGGAGTTTTAAGTTGTCAAGAATATCAGTTGGACTGGTGAGTCCGGGATGATGGTTTCAATCTGGAAGTCTTCAGCACACAGAATTTAGATGTCTGAAGTCTGAGTCATAGGGTACTCCGAAGTTTAGAGGTCAGGAAGATGAACAAGAAAGGAGAATGAGAAGGTGTAATCAGTGAGATAGGAGGTAAACTGATGAAGAATGTTCCAGAAGTCAAATGGAAAAAATATTTCAAAAGCGGTCAGTTCTATCAAAGGCTGCTAAAGTGGGTAAAATTAGGATTGAAAACTGAGCAATGGGCTTAGCCATGGCAAAATTGATAAGGGTTTGGTGGTGTGTGATGACCAATGCTTCTGTGGAGCCCAGAGAGAAAAATGAGTAAATGGAGACAGAGAAGTGGGGCAATATCTGGAAGGAAATGTATGGTCAAGGGAGAATTGTTTTTAATTAGAAAATGTACATATTTGTATGCTTAGGGGCATGAGCCAGAAGACAAGTAAAAGGTGACAAGACAGAAGAGAAAAGGGATAATTGTCAAGCAGTGGCGGAGCCTGGTCGGCTGCCATCTATGGGGTCGCACGGAGTCGGACACGACTGAAGCGACTTAGCAGCAGCAGCAGCAGCAGCTCTTAAGTAGATGAGCAGAGATTGAATCCAGTGCACAGATGGAAGGCTGGGATTAAAAAGAGAAGATAGGTTTCTCCCCTCATGGCAGCCGGTGGGGGGGGGGGCGGTGCGGGGAGGCAGGTATGGGCACAGATGCTACTGAATGTGGACACAGGAACATGTATTATCAATGAAGAAGGAAGGTCATCAGCTGAGAGTGAGGAGTGAGAGGAAGTTGGAGAAGAGAGGAGAAAGTAGGAAACAGCATCTTGGGACAGGGAGAGAGCAAATGGACTTTGAAAATACAGTCAGATGGTGAAGTGGCACTAAGAGTTCATTTGAAGTTGGGGATCATGAATGTAAAGGGAGACCGGTTGGTATAGTTGTGTTTTCACGAACCTCATGTGTCTACTTGGGCACCAATAAAATTAGGCAGAGGTCCAGAGATAATCAGAGTTTGGAGCTGCCAGGTGAATATGATAGAGGCGACAGGGACCAGAGTGTTGAGGGTGTATGCCAGGGAATAACCATAATTCAGGACCATGGGATCTAAACCGAGTAAGGAGAGAAGCAAGGACATGAATGATAGCGATGAGGCCATGTGAAAAGATATTAGGTCTATGGATCAGAAGATCCAGGGTATCAAGAAATTGCTGCAGTTGGGAGGGGGTGGTTAGAGAGATTCAGTTGGAAAAAAAAAGTTGGTTGACAGAGAGCAGACTATGAAGAGATGCAGATATTGATAATGGCAAGATGTAGACCGACCTGGTTCTCTGCACTTGGCCTGACCACCCCGGCTAGGCTCCCAGATAGGTCTTCTATATTTACAGACATTTGTCTGGAGATGTTGGCTCTCACCTCCAGTCTGGATTTTTTTTTTAATTCTTCTTTATTTATCTTTTGGCTGTACTGCACCTCAAGGGGGTATCTTAATTCCCTGACCAAGGATTCCCTGACCAGGGAACCCGAGTTCCCTGCAATGACAGCATGGTGTCTTAACCACTGGATCACCAGAGAAGTCTCCCTCCAGTCTGGATTCTTTGAGCCATTAGCACTTTAGAGTAAAGCTCAGATAAAGCAGGGCAAGCACTTGAAGAGGGGCACAACTGCCACGTAAAGGCTCACCCCCTGGATACTGCGTACATCATCTGTGTACCACTGCCATCCCTCACTGGAAGGGCGCATAAACCCATTCAGTCTCAGTGTTAGAAGATTATCGGAAAACAGTCATTTTATTTTACTTTTTTAAATTAAAGTATAGTTGATTTATGACATTCTGCCAATCTCTGCTATAGAGCAATCTCTCCTTTCATACGATATTATAAATAGCCATTTTATATCCCTACACCATGTAGCAATCACCAGCTCCCGTTTCTCCTTTCTATGCTAATTTTCAAATTACTTGAGGATAGGTGTTTAACCTATGTTTTTAAAACTGCGATAAAATATATTTGACATAACATTTACCATTGTGGCCATTTAAAAAATGAGAAGTTCAGTTACATTAAGTACATTCACATTGTTATGCAAACACCACCATCAATTTCCAGCACTTTTTCATTTTCCCTAACTGACAACTCTGTAGCCATTAAATACTAACTCCTCATTCCCCCTCTCCCTAGTCCCTGGCACCCACCACTTTACTTTCTGTCTCTGACTACTCTAGAGACCACAAATAAGAAAAAACGTGCAATATTTGTCCCTTTATAACTGGTTTATTTCAGTCTGTATAATGGCTTCAAGGTTTATGCATGTTATAACGTGTCAAAATCTTCCTTTTAAAGACTGAATAATATTTTTTTCAGTCTCTGCCTTCATTTTTCTGAGATAGAGACCCAGAAATGGAATTGCTGGATCATATGGTAATTCTCCCCTTCATGGATCACAGCCTTGTTGTAGCAAAGGGGCTTGCATAGCTCAATGAAGCTATGAGCCATGCTGTGTAGGGCTACCCTAGATGGATGGGTCCTTCTGGAGAGTTCTGACAAAACGTGGTCCACTGGAGGAGGGAATGGCAAACCACTGCAGCATTCTTACTGTGAGAACCCCATGAATAGCATGAAAAGGAAAAATGATATAATGTAGGAAGATGAGCCCCCAGGTTGGAAGCTATCCACTATGCAAGGAGGGAAGAGCAAAGGGCAATTACTAAGAGTTCCAGAAAGAATGAAACTGCGGGGCCAAAGCAGAAATGATGCTCAGTTGTGGATGTGTCATTGGACATGAATCTGGGCAAACTCTGGGAGATATTGAAGGACAGGGAAGCCTGGCATGCTGCAGTCCGCGGGATCTCAAAGAGCTGGACACAACTTAGTGACTGAACAACAACAAAATGGTTGTTTTTCTATTTCTTCTGGGATCATTATACTGTTTTCCACAACAGCTGCACTACTTTACATTCACACAGCAACGCATAAGTGTTCCAAATTTTCCACTTCTTTCTTAACACTTGTTATTTTCATATAACCTATCTTTAATTTCCTCTCTATTTGACATCCTGCTGGGCCCATGATGTTGCATGAGTAAATAAATAACTGTTATTAACTCTGTAGAAAAGAGAAATGAGATTAAATGAATCAACTTGTATTCAGAAAGCCCCACCTCATACATCTTGTTCTTATTGTAGCCACATGTGGCTCTTTAAATTTAAATTAATTAAAATTAAACAGATTTTAAAATTCAGTTCATCAGTCTCATTACTGACGTGTCACCATAATAACAAGTGCTTATTAGTATCTAATGTATCAGTCAAAACAGAATAGAACATTTCCATTATTGCAGACAGCTCTTTAGCTACTGTGTTAGACAGCACTTTCTAGATCCTGGTAGCCGCTTATTCTTTGTCTCACTAATTCTATTTGGATAAGTTTCCCCAGAACTGGATAACTAAAGTTTAAGATAAAAATCCTTCTTAAGTAAGAGACAAAGTTGTTGTTCAGTCGCCCAGTTGTGTCCAACTCTTTGCAACCCAATGGGCTGCAGCACTCCAGGCTTCCCTGTCCCTCATCATCTCCCAAAATTTGCCCAAGTTCATGTCCATTGCATCGGTGATGCCATCCAGACATCTCATCCTCTGACACCCTCTTCTCCCCTGCCCTCAATCTTTCCCAGCATCAGGGACTTTTCCAATGAGTCAGATTTTTCACATCAGATGAACAAAATACTGGAGCTTCAGCTTCAGCATCAGTCCTTCCAAGGAATATTGAGGATTGATTTCCCTCAAGAGTAACTGGTTTGATCTTCTTCGGAGGGGGGAAAGTACACTGCCTAAAATATCTGTGGCTTTTTAGTACATAAATGGCTACTCTGTGAATTCTCCCAAATTTTGTGCTTAAATATTAATTTGGACTTTTGGTGGGCATGTGGTTCTGTTATTCTTGGTGATAACCTTTATGAACACAGACTTATAAACTATTTAAATTAAAAAAATATTTTTCTTTTTGGCCACACCATGCAGCATGCAGGATCTTAGTTTGCTTTCCAGGGATCAAACCATTATACCCTGCATTGGAAAGCAGACTCTTAACCACTGGACCACTAGGAAAATCCCTATAAACTGTTTAAATCTTCCTTTACATCTTTTAAACTACTCACCTACTAAACCATAAATTTTGAGAAACATTCTCAGATTCACAGTTGATATTGTATCCATTCTACTTATTACTATTTACCCAAAGTCTAGCAAAATACCTCAGACATTGGAGACTCTCAATAAATATCTGTTAAATAATGAATGAATAAATGACAAATGTAAGCCCCAAGTGGAACTTGGGGGAGCTCAGGGCATGGAGAGAACATTTTAGAGGGTGACGCCGGGTATAATGAGATTTTGGAATTTGTCTCTAGCACTGACGTAGCTTTAAAGGACTATTTTAAGAAACAGAATATGGAATTTAAGCTTTGTTCTTTTATCCTACTGTTGAAAAATTTGCTTTAAAATTCCTATAAGAATTCTGCCTATTGCATGTTTATAAAGCTTTAACTCTATTTTATGAACAGTGCTAGTTGCTCAGTCATGTCTGACTCTTTGCAACTCCATGGACTGTAGCCCACCAGGCCACTCTTTCCAGAATTCACTAGGCAAGAATATTGGAGTGGGTAGCCAAGTCCTTCTCCAGGGTATCTTCCTGACCCAGGGATCAAACCCGGGTCTCCTGCATTACAGGCAGATTCTTTACAATCTGAGCCACCAGAGAAACACTTGCCACCAATGGATATAACAAGAAAAAATGAATTCTAGATTTTATAATGTCCGCATGTGTGTAGTTATCTTCTATTTGCTCCTTAAGATCCACTTTCTGTCATCCTCTGTTCTGCTCTCAACCCTGGGAGGTTGATCTGAATGAAGTATTCTTTTTTTTAAAATTAATTTATTTTAATTGGAGGGTAAGAATGGACTGTTCTAACAGGCTCCTGTGCCCTTTGGCTTTCCTTGGGTTTGGCTGGAAGGGAAGTCCTGCAGGAGAGCAGAAGCAGGGATGAGGTCAGGGAATTTATTCTCGACAGAAGGGCTATCTGTGTCTGTGTCCCTCAGCACAAGCTCATTCTTCCCCTAAGGGGGTCTGTTCTACATGATCCCCTCTCCCTCAGTTCCGGGTACCTCTCTCTGCTCGTGGTTCTCAGGCCTGGCGTATGACAGCCCAGAGGTCCCTTACAGTTTCCTCTCTGCTCACACCTTTACAATAGTACCCTTCTTTATAAATCTTCCTTGAATTATTTTAATTTGAACGTGCCATCTCTTTCACACTGAGACCCTAACTGACACAGCATCCTTAAATGGTAGCTAGAGCATGGGTATTGTTGTTTAGTTGCCAAGTAGTGTCCAACCGTTTTTGACCCCATGAATTGTAGCCTGCCAGGCTCCTCTGTTCATGCTGCTGCTGCTAAGTCAATTCAGTCGTGTCCGACTCTTTGCAACCCCATAGACGGAAGCCCACCAGGCTCTCCCATCCCTGGGATTCTCCAGGCAAGAACACTGGAGTGGGTTGCCATTTCCTTCTCCAATGTGTGAAAGTGAAAAGTGAAAGTAAAGTCGCTCATTCGTGTCTGACCCTTAGCGACCCCATGGACGGCAGCCTACCAGGTTCCTCCATCCATGGGATTTTCTAGGCAAGAGTACTGGAGTGGCTTGACATTGCCTTCTCCGATTTCCCAAACAAGAACACTGAAGTGGATTGCCACTTGCTTCTCAAAGAGATCTTTCTGACCTAGTGATCGAATTAAGGTCTCTTGAACTGGCAGGCAGGTTCTTTACCACTGAGCCATCAGAGCATAGAACCTCAATCTGCTCTGAAATGTTTATACCCACAGTCTATGAAAAATGTTCCCTGATGATATTTTCATCTTATTTAGATCCACTGGTCAGCTTTTCAAAAAAACAATGTTATATGTCATATGATATAAATTTTTCTCTAGTACACTCAGACTAGAAAAATATTCTCAGATTCACATCCAAATCTTTTTGCATATAGCTTATCTATATAAAATGTAATTTATGGAAATATAGAAATAAGACTTTATAAAGTAAATAGGTAAAATTTTAAAGTTTCATTTATCCTGTATCTAATAAGCTTTTTTAAAAAACATATTTATTTATTTTTCCCAAATAAGCTTTTTAAAGGTATATGAGGAAATTGGTGCATCAGTACTTCAAACAAGCCACGGTTATTCAACATACACAGCATATAGGAGAACAGAGTTTCTAACCTTTCCTATACATTGAATGTTTCTGTCCCTCTAAAATTCATATGTTAAAACCCAGTCCCTATGTGATTGTATTGGGAGGTGGAACCTTGGGAGGTGATGAAGTCATGAATATAGAAACCTTAAGAACATGATTCAGTTCAGTTCAGTTCATTTCAGTCGCTCAGTCGTGTCCAACTCTTTGCGACCCCATGTATCACAGCACGCCAGGCCTCCCTGTCCATCACCAACTCCCAGAGTTCACTCAAACTCATGTCCATCAAGTCGGTGATGCCATCCAGCCATCTCATTCTCTGTCGTCCCCTTCTCCTCCTGCCCCCAATCCCTCCCAGCATCAGAGTCTTTTCCAATGAGTCAGCTCTTTGCATGAGGTGGCCAAAGCATTGGAGTTTCAGCTTTAGCATCAGTCTTTCCAATGAACACCCAGGACTGATCTCCTTTAGGATGGACTGGTTGGATCTCCTTGCAGTCCAAGGGACTCTCAAGAGTCTTCTCCAACACCACAGTGCGAAAGCATCAATTCTTCGGCGATCAGCTTTCTTCACAGTCCAACTCTCACATCCATACATGACCACTGGAAAAACCATATCCTTGACTATTCGGACCTTTGTTGGCAAAGTAATGTCTCTGCTTTTTAATATGCTATCTAGGTTGGTCCATGAACAGTATGAAAAAAACATGATTAGCACCCTTATAAAAGGAGCCCCAGGAAACTCTCTTGCCCCTTCTGCTGTAAGAGGATATAACAATAAGACAGCCATCTATGAACCAGGAAGCAAGTTCTCATCAAACACCAAATTCATCACTACCATGATATAAGACTTGACAGCCTCCAAAACTGTGAGAAATAAATTTCTGCTATTTATAAGACACTCAGTCCGAGTATTTTTGTATGCTGTTTAGTCCAAACAGATTAAGACAGCTTGGAAACTCAAGATTTAAATGTACAAATATTAGCAGACAACAGATCGTTAAAAAAACAAACAAACCAACAACAACCCATAATACTAATATATCAAAGTTGCTCACTCATGTCCAACTCTTTGTGACCCCATGGACTATATGTAGCCCCCCAGGCTCTTCTGTCCATGGAATTCTCTGGAGAAGAATAATGGAGTGTGTAATCATTCCCTTCTCCAGGGGATCTCCCCAACCCAGGGATTGAACCTGGGTCTCCCACATTAAGGGCCGGTTCATAACAAAGATAACCAACACTTATCATTTGCATCACAAAGTATGAGGTATGCACAACTCAACCCCATCTGACCAAGGAGGAAAAGAGCCTTCAAATCTCCTGTCCAGTCCACTGTCTCAGAACCAGCAAGCAAAGGAACCTGGATCCAAATCTTAGCATCCAACACAAAAGTTTATGTTCTTAACTACAAAAAAGTGTCCAAGACCAACTCAAAGGCCACAGAAAAAACAAAAAAGAAAATTTTTCCAAAGCAAATGATTTATTTCATCCTGTTATATCAAACTCAAAGTAAGCTTAGAAAAACTACTAAAAAAAGAAAAGAAATAAGAATTCACATATACATACTACTATATATAAAATAGATGACTAATAAGGAGAACTCTTTTCAATACTCTGTAATGGCCCATATGGGAAAAGAATCTACAAAAGAGTGGCTGTATATATAAGTGACTCACTCTGCTGTACACCTGAAACTAGCACAACATTGTATTAATAAATGAACTCTACTCCAATAAAAATTTTAAAAATTAAAAAATAAATACAAATATATAAAAAATGCAACTGACATCTCTCTTAGAAAAGCAATTTCTTTTTAAATAAGCTTATTTTTCTGTGCATGGTACGCAAGAAGGGGTAGAAAGTGAGGTTGCAAATTGTACTATTTTGATATTAGTTAAATGTTTTCTTTGCTGATAGCTCAAATTGCAAATAAGTGAAAACTTTCCTCTGATATACTGGCATACTTGTAAGAGGCCCGAAGTTTAGCACGTATTGGCTACTCTATGCATACACGCAGAACATTCTCTGTGAAAGAGAATGGGCTGAAAACATCTAAACTAGAGATAGCATAATTGATCTGTTTAATACCTCAATTTTTCTGCAACTGTGATTTTGCATAACAACTTGCAAAAGTATTTTAAGGTGAGACTGTTGATCAATGCTCACTTCTGGTAAATCCGTTTTGCACCATAGCCCTGTCCTGAGGAACTGATAAAAGTGAAACAAACAAAAAAACACCAACAGAAGGTAACAAATAAGCCATGCCTTTTACAAGTGTTTAGCAAATGCTGGTTTCAAATTTGAATAATTAAATTAGTTCTCAAAGGTGTAGCGTTCACAAATAGACTAAATATTTTTACATCTATAGTTTATTCATTTAGAAGAATTTGTGCCATCCATTTAGAAACTACAAGCTTCTACAGCAAAAAGCCTTACTTTGTGGTTGAGACGTCTTCTTTTTTTCCTCGTCATCCATTTCATCCCCTTGAGGCAACTCCATGTCTTTATTTGTCTTCTTTTTCCCTTTAACACATGCTTCAAATGGATGGATTCCTTCATCAAAGGTGATTTATAATTTCTGTGAGTTCATAGACCGCAACCAGCATTCCTTAGTGATCCTAAAGAAAATGTAAAAGTACAATATTGGCACCACACAAAACAAATGTGTTTTAAATGATGAGTATTTTAAAGATGAGCTTAGTACAAAAAAGTGATGCAATGAAAATAGACTGAAGTCCGAGCAGAGAAGTCACCGATTCAGCGGACAGTCTTTCCTTGAGAATACCTGCTCTTGGAATGATGAGCTTGTTGAGAAGATCGTGGAGAAGCTGATAGATGTTCCTCTCAGGTCCACAGCTCCTCACCTTCCTTATGCGTCCCAGTGTGAGCAGGAATCCTTGCTAGCAGCTGACATGGTCTTGCGTCACTAGTTCTGAGTGTTGAAAGCAGGCCACCCCATCTGATTTCTTAAAATCCTCTTTTCTATAGGCTGATGATGGCAAAGGTCAATTATGAAACAGGAACTTTTGACACAAGTCAACATCCCTAGTCACAAAGAAACATTTATAAAACAAATGCCTCCATGCAAATTGAAATTCCTAATTGATTACAATGTACTTGTGAATGCTGGACATATCTTTTCACTCTTTATTTCTTTTACGGTCCTAGTACATCATCTTTCCAGCTTAAGTAAGGAGTACACTGCTCTTCAAGGAAAAAGAATGAATGGCACCTAATGTTGACAAATTACTTGAAAATAACACAAATACAATGTAGCTTATATAAATATGGCATAAATTCTGTATGACTACAAGTTCTTTAAAAAACTATAAAATTTAAGCAAAACCACATGTTACAAATATAAAGTTAATAATATTAAACAGCATTGATTTAATGTTTTTTTGATGAGGCAAAACCACAAATGTCTATTCCAAAAGTGCATTGGGGTAATTTGTATTTCATTTACCTATATGAGTCTCTTTATTTTGAAGATAACACTCATTTGAATGATTCTCCTTATTATCAGTTCAGTTCAGTTCAGTCACTCAGTCGTGTCCGACTCTCCGCGACCCCATGAATCATAGCACGCCAGTGATTTTTCCTTTTAAACTATACGTTCATCTTGACTCATCAAGCCACGATTTTTTTCAGTTTTATTGAGATATAATTGACAAATAGAAATATAAGAAATCTAAAGGCAAATTGGAAGTGGTCAAACAGGAGATGGCAAGAGTGAACATAGACATTCTAGGAATCAGTGAATTAAAATGGACTGGAATGGGTGAATTTAACTCTGATGACCATTATATCTACTACTGTGGGCAGGAATCCCTTAGAAGAAATGGAGTAGCCATCATGGTCAACAAAAGAGTCCGAAATGCAGTACTTGGATACAATCTTAAAAATGACAGAATGATTTCTGTTCGTTTCCAAGGCAAACCATTCAATATTACAGTAATCCAGGCCTATGCCCCAACCAGTAATGCTGAAGAAGCCGAAGTTAATCGGTTCTATGAAGACCTACAAGACCTTTTAGAACTAACACCCAAAAAAGATGTCCTTTTCATTATAGGGGACTGGAATGCAAAAGTAGGAAGTCAAGAAACACCTGGAGTAACAGGCAAATTTGGCCTTGGAGCATGGAATGAAGCAGGGCAAAGGCTAATAGAGTTTTGTCAAGAGAACGCACTGGTCATAGCAAACACCCTCTTCCAACAACACAAGAGAAGACTCTACATATGGACATCACCAGATGGTCAACACCGAAATCAGATTGATTATATTCTTTGCAGCCAAAGATAGAGAAGCTGTATGCAGTTAGCGAAAACAAGACCAGGAGCCGACTGTGGCTCAGATCATGAACTCCTTATTGCCAAATTCAGACTTAAATGGAAGCAAGTAGGGAAAACCACTAGACCATTCAGATATGACCTCAATCAAATCCCTTATGATTATACAGTGGAAGTGAGAAATAGATTTAAGGGACTAGATCTGATTGATAGAGTGCCTGATGAACTCTGGACGGAGGTTCGTGACATTGTACAGGACACAGGGACCAAGACCATCCCCATGGAAAAGAAATGCAAAAGAGCGAAATGGCTGTCTGAGGAGGCCTTACAAATAGCTGTGAAAAGAAGAGAGGCAAAAAGCAAAGGAGAAAAGGAAAGATATAAGCATCTGAATGCAGAGTTCCAAAGAATAGCAAGGAGAGATAAGAAAGGCTTCCTCAGTGATCAATGCAAAGAAATAGAGGAAAACAACAGAATAGGAAAAACAAGAGACCTCTTCAAGAAAATTAGAGATTCCAAGGGAACATTTCATGCAAAGATGGGCTCGATAAAGGACAGAAATGGTATGGACCTAATAGAAGCAGAAGATATTAAGAAGAGGTGGCAGGAATACACAGAAGAACTGTACAAAAAAGATCTTCACTACCAAGATAGTCACGATAACGTGATCACTGACCTAGAGCCAGACATCTTGGAATGTGAAGTCAAGTGGGCCTTAGAAAGCATCACTACTAACAAAGCTAGTGGAGGTGATGGAATTCTAGTTGAGCTATTTCAAGTCTTGAAAGATGATGCTGTGAAAGTGCTGCACTCAATATGCCAGCAGATTTGGAAAACTCAGCAGTGGCCATAGGACTGGAAGAGGTCAGTCTTCATTCCAATCCCAAAGAAAGGCAATGCCAAAGAATGCTCAAACTACCGCACAGTTGCACTCATCTCACACGCTAGTAAAGTCATGCTCAAAATTCTCCAAGCCAGGCTTCAGCAGTATGTAAACTGTGAACTCCCAGATGTTCAAGCAGGTTTTAGAAAAGGCAGAGGCACCAGAGATCAAATTGCCAACATCCGCTGGATCATGGAGAAAGCAAGAGAGTTCCAGAAAAACATCTATTTCTGCTTCATTGACAATTCCAAAGCCTTTGACTGTGTCGATCACAATAAACTGTGGAAGAGATGGGAATCCCAGACCACCTGACCTGTCTCTTGAGAAACCTGTATGCAGGTCAGGAAGCAACAGTCAGAACTGGACATGGAACAACAGACTGGTTCCAAATAGGAAAAGGTGTACGTCAAGGTTGTATATTGTCACCTTGCTTATTTAACTTATATGCAGAATACATCATGAGGAACGCTGGGCTGGAAGAAGCACAAGCTGGAATCAAGATTTCTGGGATAAATATCAATAACCTCAGATATGCAGATGACACTCCCCTTATGGCAGAAAGTGAAGAGGAACTCAAAAGCCTCTTGATGAAAGTGAAAGAGGAGAGTGAAAAGTTGGCTTGAAGCTCAACATTCAGAAAACAAAGATCATGGCATCTGGTCCCATCACTTCATGGGAAATAGATGGAAAAACAATGGAAACAGTGTCAGACTTTAATTTTTTGGGCTCCAAAATCACTGCAGATGCTGATTGCAGCCATGAAATTAAAAGATGCTTGCTCCTTGGAAGGAAAGTTATGACCAACCTTGATAGTATATTAAAAAGCAGAGACATTACTTTGCCAACCAAGGTCCGTCTAGTCAAGGCTATGGTTTTTCCCGTGGTCATGTATGGATGTGAGAGTTGGACTGCGAAGAAAGCTGATTGCCGAAGAATTGATGCTTTTGAACTGTGGTGTTGGAGAAGACTCTTGAGAGTCCCTTATACTGCAAGGAGATCCAACCAGTCCATTGTAAAGGAGATCAATCCTGGGTGTTCATTGGAAGGACTGATGCTAAAGCTGAAACTCCAATACTTTGGCCACCTCATGCGACGAGTTGACTCACTGGAAAAGACTCTGATGCTGGGAAAGGTTGGGGGTGGGAGGAGAAGGGGACGACGGAGAATGAGATGGCTGGATGGCATCACCGACTCTGTGGACATGAGTCTGAGTGTACTCCGGGAGTTGGTGATGGACAGGGAGGCCTGGTGTGCTGTGATTCATGGGGTCGCGGAGAGTCGGACACGACTGAGCGACTGAACTGAACTGAACTGAAAGTATACGTGGTGGTGATTTGATTTGTGTTTGCATTGTGAAAAGATTCCCACCACCTATTTAATTAACATATCCATCACCTCACATAATGATCTTTCTTTTTTTTTTTTTTTTAGTGAGAACATTAAAGTTCTATTCTTTTAGCATATTTCAATTATATAATACAGTTGACCCTTGAACAATATGGTAGTTAGGGGCATCAACCTCCCACACAGTAGAAAATCAAAGTGTAATTTTAATAGGCTACTGCATCCGCACTTTCACATCCAAGCAGTCAACCAACCACAGATTGTGTAATATGCATTTAATTTTAAAAAAATGTCTGTATGTGGACCCATGCAGCTCAAACCTGTATTGAACAAGGATCAACTGTTCAGTGCTATCAACTATAGTCACCATGTTTTACACGATGTTTACACGTGTTTTGGTATAAACTTATTCATCTCATAGCTGAAAGTCTGTAGCCTTTTACCAATCTTTCCTTATTTCCCCCAACCTGCAGGTTCTGACAACCACTTTTCTAATCTCTGTTTCTAGGAGATTCCACATATAAGTGGAATCTTTTTTTTTTTAACTTAAGATTCCACATATAAGTGACACAGTGCAGTAATTGCCTTTCTGTGTCCGGCTTGCTTCACTTAATATAATGCCCTCAAGATCCATCCATGTTGTTGCAATGGCAGGATTCGGCTAAATCATATTGCAAATTTATTTTATGTATTATTTATATTTATTATGTTTGCTCAGTCATGTCTTACTCTTTGAAATCCATTGGATTGTAGCCCTCCAGGCTCCTCTGTCCATGGGATTTTTCAGGCAAGAATACTGGAGAGAGTTGCCATTTCAGAGAAATATGTACTTGTGTATAACATATACCCCTTATCCATTTATCTGTTGATGGGCACTTAGGTTGTTTCCATAGTCTGGATATTGTGAATAGTACTGCAATAAACATGGGGGTGCAGATATAGCGTCAGTATCTTTTTTTTTTAATATCTTCAGTATCTTGTTTTTTCTTTTGGATTTATATCCAGAATTGGGATTGTTGGATCATATAACTCTTCTGTTTAATTTGGAGGGAAACTTCCATACCCTCTTCCGTAGTGGCTGCACCAATGTATATTCCCATCAACAGGGTATGAGGGTTCTCTTTTCTCCACATTCTCACCAACAGTTTTTATCTCTTGTCCCTCTGAAGATAACCATTCTAACAGATATGAGCAGATAACTCATTAACCCCTGATGATTAGTCACACTGAGCATTTTTTCTTGTACTGATGGCCATTTCGGAGAAGGCAATGGCAAGCCACTCCAGTACTCTTGCCTAGAAAATCCCATGGATGGAGGAGCCTGGTAGGCTGCAGTCTGCGGGGTCGCTAAGGGTCGGACACGACTGAGTGACCTCACTTTCACTTTTCACTTTCACACATTGGAGAAGGAAATGGCAACCCACTCCAGTGTTCTTGCCTGGAGAATCCCAAGGATGGGGGAGCCTGGTGGGCTTCCATCTGTGGGGTCACACAGAGTCGGACACGACTGAAGTGACTTAGCAGTAGCAGATGGCCATTTGCATGTCCTTTTTTGGAAAAATGTCTACACAGTTCTTCTGTCCATTTTAAAATCCAATTGCTGGGGTTTTACTTTTGACTTGTATGAGACCTTCACATATTTTGGCCATTAACCCCTTATCAAGATATATGATTTGCAAACATATTCTCTCATTCAGTAAACTAAATTTTCATCTTGTTGATGGTTTCCTTTGCTATGCAGAAGCTTTTTATTGATCTTGTCCCATTTCTTTATTTTTGCCTTTGTTGCCTTTGCTATGGTGTCCAATCCAAAAAAATCACTGCCAATGTCAAGGAGTTTACCCCTATGTTTTCTTCTAGGAGTTTTATAGTTTCAGGTCTTATGCTCAAATATTAAATCCATTTTGAGTTGATTGTGGGGTAGGGTATAGGAGAGAAGTCCAGTTTCATTCTTTTGCATTTGGTTGTCCTGTTTTCCTAATACCATTTATTGAAAATATTGTCCTTTTCCCATTATATTCTTGGCGCCTTTGTGGAAAATTAATTGACCTTATATGCATGACTTTATTTCTGGGCTCTTTATTCTAATCCATTGATCTATATGCCTGTATTTATATCATCCACTGCCATACTTTGTCTATGAAAATGATATTGGAACTTTGATAGAGATTGCATTAAATACCTATCAAAATGCTTTGGGTAGTATGGATATTTTAACAACATTAATCCTACTAGTTCATGAGCACAGATTACCTTTTCACTTATTTTTGTCTTCTTCAATTTCTTTCACTTCTATCTTATAGTTTTCAGTATATAGATCTTTCACCTATTTGGTTAAATTTATTTGTAGGTATATGATTCTTTTTGATGCAATTGTAAATAGGATTGTTTTCCTAACTTCTCTTTCTGATAGTTCATTGATAGTGTGTAGAAACACAACTGATTTCTGTGTATTAAATTTGTATCCTCCACCTTTATTGAATTCATTTTTAGCTCTAACAGTATTTTTGGTGGTGTATTTATAGTTTTCTATTTATAAAATACCATCCACAAATAGAGAAAATTTTACTTCTTCCTTTCTGATTTGAATACCTTTTACTTCTTTTCCTTGCCTAATTTCTCTGGCTAGGACTTCAGTAATATATCAAAAGTGACAAGGGTATCTTCATCTTGTTCCTGATCTTAGAGGAAGAGTTTTCAACTTTTCACCATTGAGCATGATGTCCACTGTGGGCTTGTTTTATGTGGCTTTTATTATGTTGAGGTATATTTTCTCTATACTAAGTTTGCTGAAAGATTTTATCATGCATGGATGTTAAAGTGAAAAGTGAAAGTCATACAGTCATGTCCAACTCTTTGTGACCCCATGGACTATACAGTCAATGGAATTCTCCAAGCCAGAATACTGGAGTGGGTATCCATTTCCTTCTCCAGTGGATCCATTGAATTTTGTCAAATGCTTTTTATGCATCTATTGAGATAATTATATGATTTTTATCCTCCATTATGTTATTGTGATGTATTGCATTGATTGATTTGCAGATGTTGAACCATCCTTGCATCGCGAATAAATTCCACTTAACTGTGTATGATCCTTTTACTGTACTATTGAATTTGGTTTGCTAGTATTTTGTTGAGGATTTCTGTATTTATGCTTATCAGAAAAATTGGCCTGTAATTTCCTTTTCTTGTAGTGTCCTTGCCTGGATTTCATATTAGGGTAATGCTGGCCTCATAAGATGAGTTCAGAAGTGTTCCCTCCTCTTCCACTTTTTGGAAGAGTTAGACAAGGATTGGCATTAATTCTTCTTTATTAAATGTTTGGTAGAACTCATCAGTTAAACCATCTGATCCTGGACTATTGTTTGTTGGGAGGTTTTAAAATTACTAATTCAGTCTTTTTATCAGTAATGGAACTGTTCAGATTTTCTATTTCTTAATGTGGTGACCTGAATGGGAAGGAAATCTGAAAGAGTGGATATATGTATACACTCAACTGATTCACTTTGTTATACAGCAGAAATTAACACATTTTAAAGCAACTATACTCCAATAAAAAATTAATAAAAGTGTTATATTGTGAATGGAGGGTAAGTAGTGAGTAAGAGTAGATTTTTCTGAAAATATGAGCTGAGAAACCCTACCCTGCATTCTCCAAAGCTTATTGGAGAAGATTAAATAGACAGATTTTTTAGCAAGCCTTCTCTTTTAAGTTGATTTAGGAGCTGATTTGGAGAAGGCAATGTCACCCCACTCCACTGCTCTTGCCTGGAAAATCCCATGGATGGAGGAGCCTGGTAGGCTGTGTCCATGGGGTCACTAAGAGTCGGACACGACTGAGCGACTTCACTTTCACTTTCCACTTTCATGCATTGGAGAAGGAAACGGCAACCCACTCCAGTGTTCTTGCCTGGAGAATCCCAGGGTTGGGGGAGCCTGGTAGGCTGACATCTATGGGGTCGCACAGAGTCAGACACGACTGAAGTGACTTAGCAGCAGCAGTAGTAGGAGCTGATTATATGTGTGTCAGGTGCATTTGATAACTTCTGGTCCTACAGCCAATTTATTATCCCTTGACCTGGAGTGGCTTTTAATTTTATTTTCAATTTTTTAAAAATGTGACTTCCTTGGCAGTCCAGTAGTTAAGACTTTGCCTTCCAATGCAGGGGGTGTGGGTTAAATCCCTGGTCAGGGAACTAAGATCCACATGCCTTATGGCGCAAAATCCCATAAAACAGAAGCAATATTGTACCAAATTCAATAAAGAATTTTAAATGGTCCACACCAAAAAAATCTTTTAAAAATATTTGGGGGGCAGCATTGCATGAGGCATGTGGGATCCTAGTTCCCCAGCCAGGGATGGGACCCACACCCCCTGCATTAGGAGTGAGGAGTCTTAACCACTGGACCACCAGAGAAGTCCTTAACTTTTAAAGGTCACTTCAGTTCAGTTCAGTTCAGTCGCTCAGTCGTGTCCAACTCTCCGCGACCCCATGAATCACAGCACGCCAGGCCTCCCTGTCCATCACCAACTCCCGGAGTACACCCAAACTCATGTCCACAGAGTCGGTGATGCCATCCAGCCATCTCATTCTCCGTCGTCCCCTTCTCCTCCCGCCCCCAACTACTACACTTGAATTTTTTTTTAAGTCACTGTGGCACTGACAAGTTTATCAAGAAGTTAAAAAATTTTTTTAGCTCTTTTGTAAGGTTATAACAAGGCAGGGTAATCATAGGAATGAAGCTAGAAGACTGATTTTTAAGATGATAGTTCATGGGAAGTATTGGTGACAGTCAGCAGGCAGGACAATGGCCTTTTAAAATATTAGAAAGTGTTTTAATTGAAGTAGGGAGTTTCAGTAAGCAAATGATCCACTTTCAAAATGAGGTTGTACTTTTCCTCGCTGAATACTATTCAAAGCTCCTGGGCCTTGGTTTCATCATCTACATTATGGGATAATATCTCTATTCAGAATCAAATGAGGCAGGGTACATAAAAGTGCTTGAAAATAGAGACAGAAAGGAGGAAGGGAAGGAGGGAAGATGGAAAGAAGGGAGAAGGGAAGAAAGAGAGAATACCAACTGTATTCCAAAGAAAGAGCCAGAGATTTACACTTGATTTTTTAAATTTAAGCTTAAGGTAAGAGTGTATTTGAGAAGTGTTTTGTTGTAACACTGACTTCCATCCACCACTTTTTGAATTAAGTGCACTGAGTGTTGTCACTTTGTTGAGCGGCTTGCTTTCTTGCATTATTACTCGAATGGCATAATAAGCTATCATACATTTCACCTTTGGAACAGTTGAATTGCATTTCAGTGCCTAACCATGAGTTATTGTGGCTCAGAATACTTAAGAAAGTTGACTACATGCGTAAAATTTATGAGTAGCAGAGTGAGAACATGGCAGAATCCCATAAATCACTTTTATTGAGAGTTGAGTCACTCTTTGCTATGAAAATAATTTATAGGGCAATGTTTCATTTAAGGGAAAATGAAAATTAATGGCATTTGTCAAGATAATGATGAATAAAGTTTTGACACCAGTGGAAAAGAACCAGTTTCATAGAAAATGTAAACTTTCTCCTATATTATTTATCATTATAAATATTTCAGGCTCTTTGGTAAAACGTTAGGAAGTTTGGCTGAATTGGATATTGTTCACAGTGCTAGCTAGTCTGTGTGTTCTCCCAGATGCATTTTCAGCCCTTCTATCTGCTGTTCTGAGCCCCAAGAGTTCCTAAGGCAGAATGACCATCGGCAGAATATTTCCTCTTCACTCCCTTCCAGGGTTGACACCAAGGTTCTGGCAGTGGCTGTGTGCCTGATCACAGCAGCTGCCATAGAGCTCTGGTCTGCTTATAAATCTGGGGAAGGAAAGCCTTCTGCT
This sequence comes from Moschus berezovskii, assembly GCF_049115385.1. Taxonomy (NCBI): domain Eukaryota; kingdom Metazoa; phylum Chordata; class Mammalia; order Artiodactyla; family Moschidae; genus Moschus; species Moschus berezovskii. The sequence goes on along the minus strand of NC_142469.1, from coordinate 88,722,665 downwards.
GGCACTTGTTCTGGATCATTCCAGAATATGCTATATAATATGAAACATATGTTTTCATATGGAACATTCATACCATATGAAACCTGCCTCAGGTTTTCTTCTTGGTTCCTTTCACCTGTCCTCACCTGTGTAAACTTAATTAGTGCTAAGTCTCACTTCCGTTGTATCTGACTTTTTGCGACTCAATGGGCTGTAGCCCACCAGGCTTCTCTGTCCATAGGACTCTCCAGGTAAGAATACTGGCGTGGATTGCCATTTCCTCCTCCGGAGAGTCTTCCCAACCCTGGGAGCAAACCCACCTCTCTATGTCTCCTGCCCTGGCAGATGTGTTCTTTACCACCAGCGCCACCTGGGAAGCTGTTTCTTATCAAAATCCTGCCTGGGGGGACTTGTTTTTTACTGGGGCCTAAAAGAATGCTAAAACTACCACGCAATTGCACTCATCTCACACGCTAGTAAAGTCATGCTCAAAATTCTCCAAGCCCGGCTTCAGCAATATGTGAACTGTGAACTTCCAGATGTTCAAACAGGTTTTAGAAAAGGCAGAGGCACCAGAGATCAAATTGCCAACATCCGCTGGATCATAGAGAAAGCAAGAGAGTTCCAGAAAAACATCTATTTCTGCTTCATTGACTATGTCAAAGCCTTTGACTGTGTGGATCACAATCAACTGTGGAACATTCTGAAAGAGATGGGAATACCAGACCACCTGACCTGCCTCTTGAGAAACCTGTATGCAGGTCAGGAAGCAACAGTTAGAACTGGGCATGGAACAACAGACTGGTTCCAAATAGGAAAAGGAGTGCGTCAAGGTTGTATATTGTCACCCTGCTTATTTAACTTATAAGCAGAGAATATCATGAGGAACGCTGGGCTGGAAGAAGCACAAGCTGGAATCAAGATTTCTGGGAGAAATATCAATCACCTCAGATATGTAGATGACACCACCCTTATGGCAGAAAGTGAAGAGGAACTCAAAAGCCTCTTGATGAAAGTGAAAGAGGAGAGTGAAAAGTTGGCTTAAAGCTCAACATTCAGAAAACGAAGATCACGGCATCTGGTCCCATCACTTCATGGGAATAGATGGGGAAACAGTGGAAACAGTGTCAGACTTTATTTTTTGGGGCTCCAAAATCACTGCAGATGCTGATTGCAGCCAGGAAATTAAAAGATGCTTACTCCTTGGAAGGAAAGTGATGACCAACCTAGATAGCATATTAAAAAGCAGAGACATTACTTTGCCAACCAAGGTCTGTCTAGTCAAGGCTATGGTTTTTCCCGTGGTCATGTATGGATGTGAGAGTTGGACTGTGAAGAAAGCTGATCGCCGAAGAATGGATGCTTTTGAACTGTGGTGTTGGAGAAGCCTCTTGAGAGTCCCTTGGACTGCAAGGAGATCCAACCAGTCCATTCTAAAGGAGATCAATCCTGGGTGTTCATTGGAGGGACTGATGCTAAAGCTGAAACTCCAATACTTTGGCCACCTCATGCGACGAGTTGACTCATTGGAAAAGAGTCTGATGCTATGAGGGATTGGGGGTGGGAGGAGACGGGGACGACAGAGAATGAGATGGCTGGATGGCATCACCGACTTGATGGACATGAGTTTGAGTGAACTCCGGGAGTTGGTGATGGACAGGGAGGCCTGGTGTGCTGTGATTCATGTGGTCACAAAGAGTTAGACATGACTGAGCGACTGAACTGAACTGAACCGAACTGAACCGGAGCGATTTCACTTTGATTCATTGGAGAAGAAAATGGCAACCCACTCCAGTATTCTTGGCTGGAGAATCCCAGGGACAGAGAAGCCTGTTGCGCTGCCGTCTATGGGGTCACACAGAGTCGGACACGACTGAAGAGACTTAACAGCAGCAGCAACCGGATATACCAAGAAAGCAATGGCACCCCACTCCAGTACTCTCGCCTGGAATATCCCATGGATGGAGGAGCCTGGTAGGCTGTGTCCATGGGGTCGCTAAGAGTCGGACACGACTGAACGACTTCACTTTCACTTTTCACTTTCATGCATTGGAGAAGGAAATGGCAACCCACTCCAGTGTTCTTTCCTGGAGAATCCCAGGGATGGAGGAACCTGGTGGGCTGCCGTCTATGTGGTCGCACAGAGTTGGACACGACTGAAGCGACTTAGCAGCAGCAGCAACTAGATATATTCTCCATAAACAAAGTGTTTGAAATCCTTCTGGGGCATATTGTGGGGTGACCGTTCTTGGTCTCCCCCATTTTCTGCCCATCTTCCTTTCCTGCCTGTTTGTTCTGGACTTCAAGCTCCAGTATCAGTCTTGCAGAGTCTGCTGAACAAGCAATCCAGTTGTGTAAGGTCAACTGCCTGTTTGTATATGTGTACACACACATTCATATATGTATTCACAAAATTAAAATTAAAATATCAGTAATTCCCTTTGTACTTTTTCTTTCAGCACTTTAAAGTCTATATTTAGTGTACCTTTTTTCTTAGTTCCTTTTAAGGTTTTTCTCCATATTGCTAACTTTCAGTAGGTGGATTATGATGTGCCTTTGTTTTTGTTTTTGTATATTTTTGGAACAGGGATAGGCAAGATCTTAGACATGACACCGAAAGTATAATCACTGAAGACATTAATAAATTTCCATAATTAAAAACTTTGGTGCTATGAAAAATCTTGCAAAGAAGATGAAAAGACAAACTACAGAATTGGGGAGGATTTGAAAGCTATATACAATATCTGACAAAGGCCTTATATCTTGAATATCTGAAAAACCTCCAAAACTCTATAGTAAACAATTTAGTTTTAGTGTAAGCAAAAGGCATGAAGAAATCTTCACCAAAAAGAAATAAGGATGGCATATAAGCATGTGAAAAGATGTTCAGCATGATTAGCCATTAAGGAAATAAAAATTAAAACTGCAATGAGATATCGCTACACACCTTTTAGACCTACTAAAATGAAAATTTCTGTTAACACAAAAGACAACATATATTATGATTACATCTATATGAAACATCTAGAATAGGCAAGTCTATAGAAACACAAAATAGACTGGTGATTGCCAGGGGCTGGGAGGAGGAGTGGGGAGTGAGGAATAACTGCTAATGTGTGCAGAGTTTCTTTAGGTTATGATTTCTTTAGGGTTTCTTTAGGGTATGATTTAAATGTTCTGCCGTTATGTAGTGGTGATGGTACATACGCTAAAAGCCACTGAATCATATGCTTTAAAAGGGTGAGTTTTATGGTATTTGCATTGTATCACAATTAAGAAAATGGAAAAAATAGTGATAATACTAAATGCTGGCAAGGATACAGAAAAATTGCGTTACTCATACATTGCTGGTGAAAATGTAAAATGGTATAGGTACTCTGGAAAATAATTTGGCAACTTTTTACAAAACAAAATATACGTTTACCATATAATTGAGCAGCCACATTCTTTAATCTCAGAAATAAAAACTTATATTCACACACAAAAATCTCTACATGGATGTTCACAGCAGCTTTATTCATAATAACAAAATACTACAAACAGCCCAAATGTTCCTTTATGGTTAAAGGGTTTAAAGAATGTACATCCATACCATCTAATACTACTCAATAATGAAAGGAAGTGAACTGTTGATACAATTATCTATCTGGTTAGACCTCAAGAGCGTTATGCTCAGTGAAAAATGACCCTCCCAAAAGATTACCCACAGTGAGATTCCATTTATAAATCATTCTCAAAATGTTAACATAATAGTGACGGAGACAGAATAGTGCCACAGGGATGAGAGCCAAGGAGTGGAGGAGGTGAGAGGTGGGTACAAATACAAAGAGGTAAATAGTGGAATCACTCTATATCAGTCACTCTGGTGGTAACCGGAATCTATACTTGGAATAGAATTGCACAGAATTACACACACACATGGGCTTCCCTGGTGGCTCAGTGATTAAAAAAAAAAATCCACCTGCCAACGTAGGAGACATGGGTTCAGTTCCTGGGTTGGGAAGATCCCCTGGAGAATGGAATGACTACCCACTCCAGTATACAGTCGAAGGGATCACTAAGAGTCGGAGATAACTGAACGACTTTCACGTTGCCTATGTAGAATAGCTAAGAGAGAGAATGGTGGCATGTTCTTAGAGACAGTCTGCTCTGTTCATAGAAATGTATTGAGAATTACCTGAGATCATGCATATAAAGGGTTTAATACACCGCCTGGCACATTGTAAGCACTCCATGATTGCTATCTCCTCAAAAGCCTTGTCTGCAAGGCTAAGGAGTTGCAACAAGAAGCCGTCAGGTTTACGTATGTGTTTGAGAGTGCTATTAGCATGAACTAAATGAATGCGCAAATTTTATGGAAAAGTGAAACACTGAGAATGTTGAAGACAATATCACGGAACTAGGTCTTGAAGGGGAAGTCTTTCTAATGAGAAGGCGTAGCAAGAGCCAAAATGCGGGACTTGTGAGAGGACTGAGGATATCTTCACAGGATAACCTCACATAGCCTTTCATTCCTGCTAAACCACTGTTGCTCAGGACCATCTCAAACCAGACTGGCTGCCATATCACTCCAAGTTGTATCTTTGCCTATTGATTTTCATCTCTCCGGTTCTTTCAAGATACAGTGAGCAAGTTTCTACAATTGATTATATTCATAATTTCATTCCTCTGCTTAAAACTTTTTATGGCTCTTCACAGCTCACAGATAGGGTCAGTTATGAATGACAGAAAGCCCCAACAACAATGGCTAAAGCCAGACTGAAGTTCATTTCTCTCAGATGAAGTTGCAGAGATAAGTATTCCAGGTCTCATATGTAGAACCAGATGTTAAGGACTTGGGTTGCTTCTAACTTGTTGCTCTACCATGAGTGGCTACCATGTTTGAGCTTACCTCATGGCCCAAGAGCATGGCTGCTCCATTTCTAGTCATTTTGTCCCTATTTCTTAGTCCATCCAGGCTGCTATAACAAAAGTACCATAGACTGGGTGGCTTATAAACAACAGAAATCTATTTCTCATGGTTCTGGAGGCCAGGAAGTGCATAATTAAGGTGCTGGTAAATTTGGTGTCTGGTGAAATCCTGATTTCTGACTCACAGATGTTTGTCTTTTTTCTGTGTCTTTACATAGGAAGAGGGTCAAGAGATCTCTTTTATAAGGGCATTAATCCATACACTGAAGCTGCAACTTCATGATCTAATCACCTCATTAGACCCCACCTCCAAATACCATCACAATGGAATTACAATTTGACATGCAAATAGAGGGCAGGGACAAAGGTTTAGTTTATATTCTAACCATCAGGAAGGAGAAATGTTGAATATAATACCTATTCTTTAATACCACTCCACAGAAGTTGCACAGGCTATTTCCACTTACACCCATTTACCAGACCTTAGACACATGGCCCATGTAACTACAAGGGAGGCAGGGATTAATCTCTATTCCAAATGAACGTGTGTTTGACTAAAATGGGGTGATTTGTAAATAGAGGAAGAAGAGGAAAATCGACTTTGGAGACAACAAGCTGTCCTCGTCTCAGGTGCCTAACATTTCAAGGCTCTCCAAAATTTGACATTGTTTCCCACCTAGAGTATAATCACACCACCTCACTAGTCTATCTGCCTCCACTCTCAGATTCTTCTAGGTCACTGTCACTGGCCATCAATTCAAAGGACAGGCTTACATGTGTAAAATACTAATAGTTCCCTAGTGGGAAGTTGCTGTATAACACAGGGAACACAGTCCAGTGCTCTGTGATGACCGAGGCGGTGGGATAGAGGTGGGGGTGGGAGGGAGGTTCAAGAGGAAAGGGCTATATGTATACTTTTTGCTGATTTGTGTTGTTGTACAGCAGAAACCAACACAACATTTTAAAGCAATTAGCCTCCAATTAAAAATAAATAATTAAAATTTAAAAGTACAGTAAGTTATTCCATAATCTTCAATCGGTCCCTATTACTTACATAGAAGTTTAAACACTTTTGCCAAGTCACTTCAGTCGTGTCCGACTCTGTGTGACTCCATAGACGGAAGCCCACCAGGCTCCCCCATCCCTGGGATTCTCCAGGCAAGAACACTGGAGTGGGTTGCCATTTCCTTCTCCTAAACACTTTTACTGAATACATTATTAAAATCCTCCATAATACCATCTTAATACTTGGTCACCCTCTTCTTTCCTACCCTTCTTTATTCCTCTTAACTATCCATTCTCTGAATACACCATGATTTTTCTCATGACAGACCTTCTACCAGGATGATCTCCTAAAAGCCCCTCACCAACTTTTGTGCTGCGCCGATGTCCAAGCCTCTCCCGGATGACATTTCTTTTGCAAAGTCATTTTCCATCACTTCCATTAAAAATAGCCTACCTGTTCTCTGAATAGTTGCTGTTTTTATCTTGCATTTCTTTATAGTAAATTGGAAAATATTCATATTCATAGCAACAATTATATTGTAAATTACATAGTACTGCATCTTACCTTTGTAGGGCTGGGAGCACCTAATCTCTGAATTTTTACCTAAGAGCTGCATAATGTTTATTAAATGAAATTGGTATCAGTTCAGTTCAGTATAAGTGCTAAATTTATACAAGGTAAGAGAAAAATCTCAAGCCAGCTCACTTTGGATGAGGCACTCATTTAAATTGGATTAAAGGCTTTATCAACAATCTAGTATTACTTACTGCATAATTCTCTCTAAGTCTATATGTGTTCATTTGGAATTGTTTTGAGTGATTTGTGTTTGTAATACAAAGCTTAATATGGATTTGCATCAGGAAGAACAATTGGTAAGAGCTATTTTCAGCTTTAACAAGGAAGTGACAGTTTTTCAATTTTTAGCAGAAGTGTTATAACTTATCTCCGTCAAACACTTGCTAGGTCATTTAGTATGTCACTTATGTTACTTCACTTTCTATTTTAACCTCTCAGGCCTATTCAGAAATATGAAGAAAAGAAAATTATAGTTTTGACTGCTACTACATTTTTTGTGACAGAGAGTAGAAATGAAAATAGTTGCAGTATTAAATTGTGTGTTATAATAGGACTACAGTTTCTACTTCATATGAATCATTTGTCCATGTTGGCCAATTTCATTAGCTCTTTGTTAGAATGAGACAGGAAAAATATGGCTATATTTGTTGAAATAAACAAACTCTGAGTTTAAGGTGAATAAATTATTTGAAAGTAGATCCCATATTGGCCTTATAAGGACAACTCTTCCTAAGAAATAGGATTTCATAGTAACCCTTTTGTAATTTCATGTTATTGGCCTCTCTGTCTATTCTACATATGACCTCTTCTTTGGTTCGTAGCTCTTGTTTCTGATCTGATTTAAACTATATCATGCACTTTGTATTAATCCTGGTTGTATGAAGAATTGGGACACCCGTCAGAGCTCAGGACCACACATCACTCAAGCAGAATCCTAAGCTAGAAGAAGACAGAAAAGTATATGGTAGGATGAAAATACATCAGAAGACTAACACTTCTAGTTCTAACTCTATGTCAAATGTTGAGTCATTTTTGGTATAAGGAAAATCAGTTACCTTTCTAGGGCAGGGAAAAACAAAAGAAAAGACATGTCATTTAGTCAGTGACTCATGGAATCATCTAGGTACAAAGCAAAGCATAACAAAAACAACAAACCAGTGTGTATGCTCAGTCGCTAAGTCATGTCTGACTCTGCGACCCCATGGACTGTAGCCTGCCAGGCTCACCTGTCCATGGGATTTTCCAGGCAAGAATACTGGAGTGGGTTGCCATTTTCTCCTCCAGGGGATCTTCCTGACCCAAAGATCAAACCCAGGTATCCTGTGTCTCCTGAATGGGCAGGCAGACTCTTTATCACTGTGCCACCTGATAAAAAACCAGTATCTTTTTGTAAAGGTTAATTTTGAGCACTAGATTTTCTAGGTTATTGGTTTCTTCTACCCACTTTGAATAAATAGTTGCCATTTTGGAATTTAATAAAAAGATTTTAACAAAGACTTTATCATTAAATGAAAGAATTTGGGCGGGGGTGTCTGGGAGCTAGAATGTTCCTTAAACTGACAGTAATTAAAATGTGTATTTAGGGTGCCTGCTTGGTAACCTAAGGGCAGCAAGGTCAAGGCACTGAATTGAGGAAGGACCAATGAATAATGGGTTGAGTAATGAGAGTAAAGCTTTGCACACCCTGCTGAGTGTTTTAGACAGGCTAGAACTGGAAGCAGGCTTCCTTAGGCTTCACCAGCCAGACACTGAGGAGGGCCTGGGGAGTTTCTGACAGTGCCCAGAGGGCTCACACATGTACTCCTGTGCTCACAGATGTCCGTGTCTGTCTCCTACTGCTACGGTCCCGCAGAGTCACTGTGCTCTCTGTTGACAAGTCTTCCCAGCACAGTGATCTCCCATCACAGTCTCGGTGAACCCCTGATGACAAAGCTATTGATGTTTTGCTGTGAAGTGGGAAGTAGTTGCCCTACTCCCTACCCCCGTTCCTGTGCAGGACTTTGCCGATGAGTTCCTAAGCTGTGCTCCTCGTTTCCACTACGGTAGAGATTTTAGTAAAATGTTCTCTTTGTTTTTCCTTGTTGCCCTCAGTCTTCCCAGGTCTCAGGCTCAGTCAGGCTCATCACTCCTGATTCACGTTTCAATGTGTCTCAGCTCCAAGACTGAGAGGAAAGGACTTCTGATGGATCACCTCCCCAACTTCCACACATTTAAACCAGTCAAACACTCACAGCCTAATAGAGGGCAGGCACATGAATGAAGAGCACTAAGCATTTGCAGGGAGTGAAGGAATGAATCAATCTTAACAATCACAGTTTGAATCTTCTCCCACAATGCTTCTTACTCCACATCCAAACAGGTTCTTGGAAGGTTTAGTCAAGACTTTTCCGCAGACATCCTATCCTGGCTGTCCAAATTCCACCTAGATTCAAGCCACCTATCATTTAATTTCCTTTACTTCCAAATAAATCTATGAACTAAATATTGGTATCCATATGTTATAGATAAAGGAAACTAATGCACAGAAGTTTCAGGATCTGCCCCACCCAAATCACTTTTATCACATTCTTGAATCCATCCCCAACTGCTCTAGACACTGGCTGCTATCAGCTTTTGAAAAAGTACCTTCTTCTCCAAGGAATTGCCCCTGGTTGAATAGGAGCCACCTTACCCTTGGTGCAGACCACAGCTGGTGATGAACACTGGGAAACTAAATACTGAGTACCTTGTCTCAGAAGCACCAACTCTGAGATGCAATTAATGCTCCAGAATACCCACTGAACCAATGTCTTTCAGAAGCTCAGTGGTGGCTCTCATCTGTGGGTTAGAATTGATAAAACGATTCTGTTATAGAATTAGGGTCCCTAATAGCCATGGAGATGATGGGACCCCAGAAGAGCAGAAGCCATATAGTAGCACTTAACTACCAAAATCAACAGGGGTATAATGTTTTTAATGGGCAACACATTTGGAATGCAGTGAATAGGGGGCTGATCTTTAGGAATCCATGGAGATGTTTAATAGAATAAGGTTTCTAAGGAATAAGATAGATGTGCATCCACCAAGGATATAGCTTAATGTGTCTAATAAAAAGAGATTTATGGGTGTGAGAGTTGGACTGTGAAGAAAGCTGATCGCCAAAGAATTGATGCTTTTGAACTGTGGTGTTGGAGAAGACTCTTGAGAGTCCCTTGGACTGCAAGGAGATCCAACCAGTCCATTCTAAAGAAGATCAATCCTGGGTGTTCATTGGAAGGACTGATGCTAAAGCTGAAACTCCAATACTTTGGCCACCTCATGCGACGAGTTGACTCACTGGAAAAGACTCTGATGCTGGGAAAGGTTGGGGGAGGGAGGAGAAGGGGACATCAGAGAATGAGATGGCTGGATGGCATCACCGACTCTGTGGACATGAGTTTGAGTGAACTCCGGGAGTTGGTGATGGACAGGGAGGCCTGGCGTGCTGTGATTCATGGGGTCGCGGAGAGTCGGACACGACTGAGCGACTGAACTGAACTGAAGAACAGATGAGCAGAACTCTGTGAATCAGCTGCCTCAAAGGAAAGTCATGATCCCTTGCCTATTTTTCAAACCTGAGCCAGTTTTCAGACTCACCACAGAACATCTCCATTGACTGAGAAAAAGACTTGGTCCACATAGAGAAGGACCCTGCAGTACCATGGCAGGGTGTATATGGCACTTATTCCTCTGGTTCTTCCCCAAAGGGTCTTATGCCTGCGTACTCGAGTAGCCATGAGCTGGAGATAGGGGAATACATGGCTCCTTTAAGGACTACTACATACAGAGTCTGAGTTGATGTTAATTTCTAGAGACCCAAGGCACCTTCTGACACCCTTGTTAGGAGCATGTGAGTGTCATTGTATTAGTGGAGATCTAGTCAAGGCTACGGTTTTTCCAGTGGTCATGTATGGATGTGAGAGTTGGACTGTGAAGAAAGCTGATCGCCGAAGAATTGATGCTTTTGAACTGTGGTAATGGAGAAGACTCTTGAGAGTCCCTTGGACTGCAAGGAGATCCAACCAGTCCATTCTAAAGGAGATCAATCCTGGGTGTTCATTGGAAGGACTGATGCTAAAGCTGAAACTCCAATACTTTGGCCACCTCATGTGACAAGTTGACTCACTGGAAAAGACTCTGATGCTGGGAAGGATTGGGAGTGGGAGGAGAAGGGGACGACAGAGAATGAGATGGCTGGATGGCATCACCGACTCGATGGACATGAGTTTGAGTGAACTCCGGGAGTTGGTGATGGACAGGAAGGCCTGGCATGCTGTGATTCATGGGGTTGCAAAGAGTCGGACACGACTGAGTGACTGAACTGAGCCAGGTATACGTGCCCACTCATCCACAGATCCAAACAGTTCATTTCCTTGGTTTTTTAAAGACTAATTAGAACAGACATTAGAATTTTACAGAATCTTCATACTAGTTCTTTGACTTGTAGACTAAAAGTTAAAAGACAAGTAGAAGTCCCCAAAACTACACCCTCACCTCTCAGCAAAGATTGTAAATCAAAAATAGAACTACATCCTGGGAGAGGAATGGCAGAGTTTAGTGTCATCCTCAAGAATTTAAAGGACGCAGGGGCGATGAGTCTCATTATATCCTCCGTTTAATTTACCCCTCTGGCCAAACTAAACTGGGTGAATCGCCTTTTTTCAGAGAAAAAAAAATATTTTGATTCCTAATAATAAAATAAAGGCTTCCATGCACGAATAAACTTTAAATTCTCCTATTCTACCCCCTCAATAAAATTTTTGCATTCCTTCTCTGGTCTTCAACAAAGGGGTGCTTCTTTTTTCCTCAATTAACACCTCCATTTAGATTGTCATCTTCAACTTATTCCATCAAATTATTCTCTTCTTTTTTAACTTTAGGCTTTTGCCTTGACTTGTTCTCAACCCTCAGTAAGTAAAGATGCTTCAGTTAGCCGCTAGTTAAAAATGAATTTATCATTCTACTAGCAATGGGCATTTGGGTTGTTTCCATTTGGGAATCTGCTATAAACTTTCTTGTTTACATGTTGTTCTGTCTTCATGAACAGAATAATCTCTAAGTCAGTGGTTTTCAACTTTAGTTTTCATAAGAATCACTTAGAGGACTTGTTAAAACAGATTTCTCGGCCCCATTTCCCACGGTTTTGATTGAGTCGATCTGATGTAGGGGCCAAGACTCTGCATTGCTCACATATTGCCAGGTGATACTAATGCTGCTAAACCAGGGAACCTACTTTGAAAACTACCTCAGAACATGTAGGAGCAGCACTGCTTGGACATAGGATATGGATATCATCAATTTCGATAATACCAAACTGTTTTCCAAAGTGCCTGTATAATTTATAGTACATTTCCACCCAAAGTTAGATTTCCTCACCAATATGTGATGTTACAAAACTTTTGAAAGTTTGCTGATAATAGTGGGCATATCTTCTTTACTTTGTTTAAAACACTTTTTAATGTGTATTAGTCATTTGGATTTCCTCTACTGTGTATTGCATAATCAAGTCACTTATTTTTCTGTTGGATTTTCTGGCTTTTTAAAGACTCAAACTGTAAAAATTCTTTATATATTTAAAAACAAAATATTTATTGTTGTTATTGATTGGTTACATAGGCTGCAAATACCTTCTCCCAATCTGTGGTTTATATTTTTTACTTTTAAAGTGAATTTTTGATAAACAGAGTGTGCTCCTTTAATGTAATTGATGTACTAATCTTTGCTTTAAAAAAATACATGATTGCTACTTTAATTCAATTGCTATACACAATCCTACCTGATGAAAATAGCAAAATGTTCCTGTCAAAATTACATTGCAATGTTAGTACAGGTTTGATGTTTTGCTTTTGATACAACTCTAGAAAAACATTTGGCACCAAATGCACTTTTGGAAAGCTTTTAGGCTTAATAGAGTCTACAATTTCTTAATACAGCCTGCTGCTGCTGCTGCTGCTAAGTCACTTCAGTCATGTCCGACTCTGTGTGACCCCATAGACGGAAGCCCACCAGGCTCCCCTTTCCCTGGTAATGCAGCCTAGAAGTTGAGAAAAAGAATGCTAAGAATTTTTTAATCTTCCAAGTACAGGCTGTCCTTAATACATAGAATTTCTTCCTAATACGAATGACACCCCAATTAGGCACAGAAACCCCTCTTGTGCTTCTTACAGTGACCAGACTACCCAGGCACTATAAATCCATGCTCACAGCCTCATGGAGGAAAAGAAATGATGAGAAGAAAGTTAAGAGAGTTCTGTCACTGCCACCCAGAGGCTTATGCTATAGTTCATGTTTTTCTCTTTCCTCCAGGTCTGTATTCCCATCTCTGGCTTCCCCCATCTCCACTCCCCAGATCCATGCCTTTGGTGGAACTGGAGAGCTTTTCCTCTCATTTGGCCGACAGCAGCAAGTGGTGGGAGTGGGGTGGACCACAAAGCCAGCACTACAATGTTAGGTTTCTTCTTGGCAATCCAATTTTGAATTCACAAATAATTTTCTTCTCTATTAAAACAAAAACAAACCACAGACAAAAATGGTAGCTCATTTCTACTAGACCATTACACTGTAAGTTAAACAAGTTAGCATGTTTGGGCCTAAAAAGCTAACCACCATTTATGACATTTTTTAATGGGAGGAAAATGCTCTGAATTCCAATCAACTTTGTTATAACCACTTTTGTGCTGCAAACCATTTAAAGGATGGAGATAGGAAGTGCTCAATAGAGTCATGTGGGGTGAGTGTTTCTTGGCTCCAAAGTCAGCAGAGCAATTAAAAGAGGGAAAACTGGTGGACAAAGCCGTGAACAGATCTCCTTGATGTGCCAAGTATGTGAAGTGGAGCTTGGCAGGTAGCTCTTGTAGGCACTTAACCAGAAAGGCCAAAGGGAGTGTAGTGACTAAACACACTTCGGGCTTTTCTAAATTTTAATAATGATGAAGATATTTCTGGCTCTTGGAGTCAGCTTTGTAGACACTCATACTAGTAGCTCCACCACCCGGACTCTCTCCTCTGTTAACAGTTGGTCCAACAAGAATGAAGGGTGGGAATTGAGATTGTAGCCCTACACGAACTGACTGGGAGAAACTTTCACCTGACAGATTATAGCAACATGACTCATGTGTACGTGTGTGCTCAGTCTTGTCTGACTCTTTGCCACCCCATGGACTACAGCCCGCATGGCTCCTCTGTCCATGGGATTCTCCAGACAAGACTACTGGGGTGGGTTGCCATTTCCTTCTCCAGAGGATCTTCCCTGCCCAGGGATCGAACATGGGTCTCTTGTGTCTCCTGCACTGGCAGGTGGATTCTTTACCACTGCACCACCTGGGAAGCCAACTTCACTCTTGCCAGCCCATGATCTTTGGGCAAATACCATGAACTTAGCCAGTTGACACTTCTCTGCTAAACTGCTTAACCTCCTGGCCTAAGATCTCCAAGTCCTTTCTGGAAATTGTTTGTAAATATGATCTAGCGCTGCTGGAAAGCCTTATAAAGTAGCCTAATTGAGCTTATCTTCCTCTTCGTTGTATCTGAACAACTGACTGTTTCCTGGAAAGGTATCAGAAACCGGCCAGAATAGTATTCATTTATGGGAAGCAGATTTTTTAAATCTCTTTTTATTTATTATTAAAGAATTCAAACTTCAGGGCCTATGGTTCTTGAGCATCTCTTCTTCTCATGATTAACAGGAACAAAGAACTATTAAGATTTTAAATAACCCCATTACCTAAATACATCTGAATAGATTAAAGTCTTACAGAAGTCAATGGACCCAGAGAGAGGAAGAGTTATAGCTTGTGAAGCAAATTGTCCATGACATTGATGATGGATAAGGATTGACCTTTAAGGCTGGTGAGAGAACAAAAGAACAATTAATTCGTAAGCAAAACCACCTGTGAAGAGGCCAAAACCAGTCCCTCCTGAAGGAAGAGAAACATTTTGGTTTTTGTTGACAGCTAGAGAAGAAAAGAAATAAAGATCATTCAAGAAAAGACTGAAGGACAATAGCTAGGGATAAAATAAAACGTATGCATTGGGATTTAGCAGCAGGAGTCTCAGAATAGGAAACAGAATCCCCAAAGGGTAAATGGCATTGGGATCCAAACAAGTTTGTAACCAGAGACTCCCCACAACCTTTAGTGTCCCTGCTTATGCCTTCCTTCTCTATCCCACAGCAGTGGCTTTGGTTTTCTTACAGTGGCTTTAAACTCTGCTACTATTTTAGTTATTTCAAGATACTTAATTAGTTGACAGAATCGCTGATGCAACAAGGACTCGGATAATCCCACTTCATCAAGTGTCATTGTGGCCTTGCATCTTATAAACTCCACCTTGGGGGAGCTGTCATCCTTTTAGATGTGTTCTGAGGTTCTTCCATTGATCAAATATTTTAGGTGCCAGCCTATGGGGAGGAACAGCTTCTTCTGGACTTACCAAAGGACTGCTCGATCGTCCTCCTGGAGGCTTCATGATCTGGAACTGGCCAGTCACTCTCTCTGGACCTTAAACCTATGGCCTCCAGCTTGCAGTTTCCTTTAGCCCTCCTAATCTGTACATTAGGGTTAATGCATTTCTGTCTCATTTAAGAAACCCTTCACTACCCCCAAGGTCGTGAAGATACTCTCCTATATTAATCATTGAACAACTTTGTAACTTGTCTCATATTAGATCTCATGTCCACCTGAGGTTGATTTTTATGTATAGTGTGAATTAGGAGTCCAGTTTTATTTTTCTCCCACATGGTACACAACTGTTCAACCTCCACTTTTTGGAAATATTGTTTTTATTTCTCACTTCCCTGTAATATACCACTATCATTTATCAAGAATCCTTTTTTATAGTGGCTGTTTCTTTCTTTTCTTTTTTTTTTTTTTGCTGCTGGAATATGGAAATACTATTACTTTTTATATTGATTTTTGTATCCAGCAATGTCACTTAAATATTTTAAACTATATTAATGAATTTAATATGTTCAAATTACTTTTAAGCATTTCAAATGCCTGATTAGTACATGATCCTTGTAAGAGAAACTATCCAAAGCATTTCAGACTGTTGTAAATATTATTTACCTTACAAATTTGGAAGCCTATTTCTCTTAAATATTAGAATACAACTTCCAAAAATCTTTCTCACATTCTTCTTTTAATTGGAAATTATAAGTCAATTACATGTTTTAAATATTTATCTATCAGATGGTCTACAATGCCAAAGTCTCTTAAGTATTACAAATACTTTAAATAACATACATAAACAGATCATTTCTAAACCTAACATGAAAATATTGAAGAAAAGCTATGACAAACCTAGACAGCATATTAAAAAGCAGAAATATTACTTTGCTGACAAAGGTCAGTCTAGTCAGAGATATGGTTTTTTCAGTAGTCATGTATGGATGTATGGTTTTCAAAAGAAAACCATAAAGAAAGCTGAGCACCGAAGAACTGATGCTTTTGAACTGTGGTGTTGGAGAAGATTTTTGAGAGTCCCTCGGACTGCAAGGAGACCCAACCAGTCCATCCTAAAGGAAATCAGTCCTGAATATTCGTTTGAAGTATTGTTGCTGAAGTTGAAGCTCCAATACTTTCATGGGAAGAACTGACTAATTTCAAAAGACCCTGATGTTGTGAAAGACTGAAGACAGGAGAAGAAGGGGATGATAGAGGATGGCATCACCGACTCGATGAACATGAGTTTGAGCAAGCTCCGGGAGTTGGTGATGGACAGAGAAGCTTGGTGTGCTGCAGTCCATGGGGTCTCAAAGAGTTGGACACGATCGAGTGACTGAACTGATAAATTCTCCTCTAGTTAAAAAGTCATTTACCTACTTCATGAAGCAACAGCTTTAACACTGAAGATGATCAGAGAAGTTCCATTTTAGGAGAACTGAGGTTACAATCTAGCACGAGTCACTGTTACTTATTCTACAATACAAAACCAAAAGATTACTTCAGTTCAGTTCAGTTCAGTTCAGTCGCTCAGTCGTGTCCGACTCTCCGCGACCCCATGAATCACAGCACGCCAGGCCTCCCTGTCCATCACCAACTCCCGGAGTTCACGCAAACTCATGTCCACAGAGTCGGTGATGCCATCCAGCCATCTCATTCTCAGTCGTCCCCTTCTCCTCCCGCCCCCAACCTTTCCCAGCATCAGAGTCTTTTCCAGTGAGTCAACTCGTCGCATGAGGTGGCCAAAGTATTGCAGTTTCAGCTTTAGCATCAGTCCTTCCGATGAACACCCAGGATCGATCTCCCTTAGAATGGACTGGTTGGATCTCCTTGCGATACAAGGGACTCTCAAGAGTCTTCTCCAACACCACAGTTCAAAAGCATCAATTCTTCGGCGATAAGATTTCTTCACAGTCCAACTCTCACATCCATACATGACCACGGGAAAAACCATAGCCTTGACTAGACGGACCTTGGTTGGCAAAGTAATGTCTCTGCTTTTTAATATATTATCAAGGTTGGTCATAACTTTCCTTCCAAGGAGTAAGCGTCTTTTAATTTCATGGCTGCAATCCTCATCTGCAGTGATTTTGGAGCCCCCAAAAATAAAGTCTGACACTGTTTCCACTGTTTTTCCATCTATTTCCCATGAAGTGATGGGACCAGATGCCATGATCTTTGTTTTCTGAATGTTGAGTTTCAAGCCAACTTTTCACTCTCCTCTTTCACTTTCATCAAGAGGCTTTTGAGTTCCTCTTCACTTTCTGCCATAAGGGTAGTGTCATCTGCATATCTGAGATTATTGATATTTCTCCCAGCAATCTTGAGTCCAGCTTGTGCTTCTTCCAGCCCAGCATTCCTCATGATGTACTCTGCATATAAGTTAAATAAGCAGGGTGACAATATACAGCCTTGACGCACTCCTTTTCCTATTTGGAACCAGTCTGTTGTTCCATGTACAGTTCTGACTGTTGCTTCCTGACCTGCATACAGGTTTCTCAAGAGGCAGGTCAGGTGGTCTGGGATTCCCATCTCTTTCAGAATGTTCCACAGTTGATTGTGATCCATACAGTCAAAGGCTTTGGCATAGTCAATGAAGCAGAAATAGATCTCTTCTGGAACTCTCTTGCTTTCTCCATGATCCAGCGGATGTTGGCAATTTGATCTCTGGTGCCTCTGCCTTTTCTAAAACCTGCTTGAACATCTGGGAGTTCACGGTTCACATATTGCTGAAGCCTGGCTTGGAGAATTTTGAGCATGACTTTACTAGCGTGTGAGATGAGTGCAACTGTGCGGTAGTTTGAGCATTCTTTGGCATTGCCTTTCTTTGGGATTGGAATGAAGACTGACCTCTTCCAGTCCTATGGCCACTGCTGAGTTTTCCAAATCTGCTGGCATATTGAGTGCAGCACTTTCACAGCATCATCTTTCAAGACTTGAAATAGCTCAACTGGAATTCCATCACCTCCACTACTTTGTTCATTGTGATGCTTTCTAAGGCCCACTTGACTTCACATTCCAAGATGTCTGGCTCTAGGTCAGTGATCACGTTATCGTGACTATCTTGGTCATGAAGATCTTTTTTGTACAGTTCTTCTGTGTATTCTTGCCACCTCTTCTTAATCTCTTCTGCTTCTGTTAGGTCCATACCATTTCTGTCCTTTATCGAGCCCATTCTTTGCATGAAATGTTCCCTTGAAATCTCTAATTTTCTTGAAGAGATCTCTTGTTTTTCCTAGTCTGTTGTTTTCCTCTATTTCTTTGCATTGATCACTGAGGAAGGCTTTCTTATCTCTCCTTGCTATTCTTTGGAACTCTGCATTCAGATGCTTATATCTTTCCTTTTCTCCTTTGTTTTTCGCTTCTCTTCTTTTCACAGCTATTTGTAAGGCCTCCTCAGACAGCCATTTTGCTTTTTTGCATTTCTTTTCCATGGGGATGGTCTTGGTCCCTGTCTCCTGTACAATGTCACGACCCTCCATCCAGAGTTCATCAGGCACTCTATCAATCAGATCTAGTCCCTTAAATCTATTCCTCACTTCCACTGTATAATCATAAGGGATTTGATTTAGGTCATATCTGAATGGTCTAGTGGTTTTCCCTACTTTCTTCAATTTAAGTCTGAATTTGGCAATAAGGAGTTCATGATCTGAGCCACAGTCAGCTCCTGGTCTTGTTTTTGCTAACTGTATAGAGCTTCTCCATCTTTGGGTGCAAAGAATATAATCAATCTGATTTCGGTGTTGACCATCTGGTGATGTCCATGTGTAGAGTGTTCTCTTGTGTTGTTGGAAGAGGGTGTTTGCTATGACCAGTGCGTTCTCTTGGCAAAACTCTATTAACCTTTGCCCTGCTTCATTCCGTGCTCCAAGGCCAAATTTGCCTGTTACTCCAGGTGTTTCTTGACATCCTACTTTTGCATTCCAGTCCCCTATAATGAAAAGGACATCTTTTTTGGGTGTTAGTTCTAAAAGGTCTTGTAGGTCTTCATAGAACTGTTCAACTTCCGCTTCTTCAGCGTTACTGGTTGGGGCATAGGCCTGGATTACTGTAATATTGAATGGTTTGCCTTGGAAGTGAACAGAAATCATTCTGTCGTTTTTAAGATTGCATCCAAGTACTGCATTTCGGACTCTCTTGTTGACCATGATGGCTACTCCATTTCTTCTAAGGGATTCCTGCCCACAGTAGTAGATATAATGGTCATCTGAGTTAAATTCACCCATTCCAGTCCATTTTAATTCACTGATTCCTAGAATGTCTATGTTCACTCTTGCCATCTCCTGTTTGTCCACTTCCAATTTGCCTTGATTTATGGACCTAACATTCCAGGTTCCTATGCAATATTGCTCTTTACAGCACCGGACTTTGCTTCTATCACTGGTCACATCCACAACTGGGTATTGGTTTTGCTTTTGCTCCATCCCTTTATTCCTTCTATAGTTATTTCTCCACTGATCTCCAGTAGCATACTGGGCACCTACCGACCTGGGGAATTCCTCATTCAGTATCCTATCATTTTGCCCTTTGTCACTGTTCATGGGGTTCTCAAGGCAAGTATACTGAAGTGGTTTGCCATTCCCTTCTCCAGTGGACCACATTCGGCTGTGGTCCATGTGATCAGATCGGCTAGTTTCCTGTGATTATGATTTCAGTGTGTCTGCCCTCTGATGACCCCTCACAATACCTACCGTCTTATTTGGGTTTCTCTTACCTTGGTCATGGAAAATCTCTTCACAGCCGCTCCAGCAAAGTGCAGCCGCTGTACCTTACCTTGGACGAGGGGTATCTCCTCAAGGCCCTCCTGACCTTGAACGTGGAGTAGCTCCTCTCGGCCCTCCTGCGCCTGCGCAGCCACCGCCTATTGGACGTGGGGCAGCTCCTCTCGGCCGCCGGTCCCAGCCTGTAAGAAATTTGAGACTGGGAAGGGAAACTGGAGGATGTTTAGGTTCAGGGTAATCTTTTCTGAGGGCTTCTCAGGTGGTTCAGTGGTAAAGAATCCGCCTGCCAATGCAGGAGATACCCTGCAAGTTCAATCCCTGGGTGGGAAAGATACCCTGGAAAAGGAAATGGCAACCCACTACAATATTCTTGCCTGGGAAATCCCACGGATAGAGGAGCCTGGTGGGCTACAGTCCAAGGGGTCACAAAAGAGTCAGTCATGACTTAGCAACTAAACAACAACAACATTTTCTGGATTATGGGTAGAACTGTGAGTCCTTAAAGTCATCTCTAAGAGTGGCCTCCAAGTCCAACCCCTTCAAGTGAAATTCCTCAATTTGCCTCTTTGAGTGCATAAAGTAAACACCCCAGCCAATAGCCATTCTTTGGGCCCTTTGCAGGCCAAAGGGTGTGCACACCAGTAGCAAGGTTAGCCTTTAGGAGGACAGAGCAGGGAGGAAGCCTGCACAAGTTCTGTAGTTCTTGGAATTTGAGTTTCAAAACTTGGTCTGTGTATGTGTGAGCCAGGGGTTAAAGGGAATATCAAACAGGGATAGGTACGTCCCTTGACCCATAGACTTTTCAGCTCATGGGAGGGTGCAGCTAGAGGGGAGCCGTGGCAGGACCCTCTAAACTGAGGGGAGCCCAGTTCAAGGCCCGCCCTTGTCTTGATTTAGGGGCAGAATTGCACCTAGACAAGAACAAAACTTCAGGCGCTTTTCTGACTTTGTAAAGCTAAACTATTAAGCCGAATATAAAGATTATCCTAACAAATCAAGGGACACAAAAGTAGAGACAAAAGGCTAAACCAACAGCATTTTGCTCTCTCAAGGGCCCCACAGATGAGGCAGGAACTGGAGATATGTTTATATTTCTATAGAGCAAACCAGTTCCTCACTCAACAGAAACCGTTCACTCCCTAAAACTTATTATTAGAGCGGTCCTCGGTAGCTGTAATGCTAGAATTCCTTTGTAAGAGAGGCTTAGAGGCAGAAGTCTAGTTGGAAGTGGGGAGACTTGAAACTGCATTTGTAGAGTGGTTTACATAAGCTGAAAAAAATGCAAAAGGAACAGGTGGGGAAAGGGCACCATTGGTACTTTGCCATGACTGTGTGTGCCAGTCTCTCCCATCCTCCAAATTCCTTTTTGATTGTAAGCTACCATAAATAAATCAACAGCATTAAAAGTATTAGGCCTGCTTCTGTGTCATTTTCTTTCTGGGCCACTGTACACAGCATATTAACATAGAACCTTTCGGGAATGCTGTTAGAAAACACTCATAGGTGACATGTGAAGAAGAAATAATACAAAAGAATAAAGATCATAAAAGCACACATGCAGACTTTGAAACAGTTTTCTGTTTTATGAAATCAAGTGCAACGTGTAAAGAGTGAAAAACACCATACTTTGATAAGCCCAAAGGCTTCTCTTCTACACATATACTTGCTCTAAAAATTCAAGATGAAACAACTGCCCATGTTGATTCAAAACTGCAGGCATTAAACCTCCACTAGTGGGGCTTCCCTGGTGGCTCAGTGGTAAAGAATCCGCGTACCAACGCAGGAGACACGGTTTTGATCCCTGGACTGGGAAGATCCCACGTGCTGCAGAGTAACTAAGCCCATGGGCCACAACTACCGAGCCCAGGAACTGCACCTACTGAGACCTGCACACTGCAGAGCGTGCGCTCCACAAGAGAAGCCACCACAGTGAGAATCCCTTGCATTGCAACCGAGAGTAGCGCCTATTCACTGCAACTAGAGAAAAAGCCCATGCAGCAGCCAAGACTCAGCACAGCCATAAATTAATTAAAATTAAAACAAATCCCAAAACTTACACTTGCTCAAATGCAAATCAGAAGAAAGGTATAAACTCAACTCCTTTCCTCCAAGTTCACCTTTGACTTTTCCTGCACGTAGACAAGAATGAATCTTATGTTTAATTGGATAGCTGAAATGTTGCATACATCAGTCCCATCCATTTTATTTCTTGTTCTTAGATTCTGTATCCTAATTTCTGATTATGGATGTTCACAGACCTCACTGAAATTGGCTCAGCTATGAAAAACTATTCCTTGCAATCTTTTTAGATAACTGATTGAAACAATTCTAAAACAGTGAAAATGTAGTATATTCATAATTTTGTAAAGCCTTGTCATGGGTCTTTTTCTCTGACATTAACTCCATAGGAAAAATCATTCCCCCAAAATCCATGTCTCTTATAAAGTAAAGAATGGTTGTGATTTTGAGGTGGACAGTCCTGGGGGATGCTTTATGATTTGGGGCTATCCATGCTTAACCCAGTGTGAGAAAAATATTCAAATTCAATGAATATTTACTGAGCACTGACAATGGGTAAATCACCATGCTAATATGATGGAGAAAAAAGTTACACATTTCAAAGGAACTTATATTCAAATGAGATATGCCATGTGTACTCAGTTTACAGCATAATTTATGTAACTATTCCTGTATTGTTGGCACCAAGCTTATTTCCAATCTTTTGTTGTGACTTAAGATGCTGTCATGAACATTCAGTCACTGATCTATTCACTGAATATTGATTCAGCACCTACGATATATAAATCATTAATCCTAATGCTGCAAGATTTCATATTACTGCAACAAATGGAAAATATGCATAATACTTCAAAGTTCCTTTGTGCAACTTTTCCTATGAGGAATTTTTGTTCAAAAATCATACCAGCGTGTCATTGACTATTATTACTAAACAGAGAAGGACCAGCCTATAAAATCTCAAATGAAAAGTTACTGAATACAAACCCATGGCAATCACATCTGCCCAAGGAGAACTTTTAAAGTTCAGAACACTTTACACTTTTGAAGTATGTGCCCAATTAGAATTAAAACCCTACAAAAATTGAGAGTTCTAGATCTGCTCCAATATATGAAACCTATGGTAGCTGGAAGAAGAAAAGCTGGAGTTAAAGACATTTATGACCAATCTAGATAGCACATTAAAAAGCAGAGACATTACTTTGCCAACAAAGATTCATCTCGTCAAGGCTATGGTTTTTCCCGTGGTCATGTATGGATGTGAGAGTTGGACTGTGAAGAATGCTGATCGCCGAAGAATTGATGCTTTTGAACTGTGGTGCTGGAGAAGATTCTTGAGAGCCCCTTGGACTGCAAGGAGATCCAACCAGTCCATTCTAAAGGAGATCAATCCTGGGTGTTCATTGGAAGGACTGATGCTAAAGCTGAAACTGCAATACTTTGGCCAACTCATGTGACGAGTTGACTCACTGGAAAAGACTCTGATACTGGGAGGGATTAGGGGCAGGAGGAGAAGGGGACGACAGAGAATGAGATGGCTGGATGGCATCACCGACTCTGTGGACATGAGTTTGAGTGAATTCCGGGAGTTGGTGATGGACAGGGAGGCCTGGCGTGCTGCGATTCATGGGGTCGCAAAGAGTCGGACACAACTGAGTGACTGAACTGAACTGAACCACAACAAATAAGATCATATCCAGCAAACTTCTTTTTAAACGTTCCATAAATTCAATATTACCTAAATTCCACATCATCACTTATTCCAACTAAACGTAAAACCCTAAAGCAAAATCTTTATGATGATAAAGAAAAGGTAGTTTAGTTTTCTCCTATGTTATAAAAGTCTTAGTTGTCTTTGAAAATACAGCAAACCAAAAATTTGTCTTCAACTTTTCAGTCATAATGTACCTTTCTTGCTTACCATAGTTGAGATACTCAAGGTGCCTAATAATAAAATGTTCTCAACTACAGAATTATATCTAATAGATAGAGTCCCTGAAGAACTATGGACAGAGGTTCATGACACTGTACAGGAGGCAGTGATGGAGACCATCCCCAAGAAAAAGAAAAGCAAAAAGTCAAAATGGTTGTCTTACAAATAGCTGAGAAAAGAAGAGAAGCTAAAGGCAAAGGAGAAAAGAAAAAATATACCCATTTCAATGCAGAGCTCCAAAGAATAGCAAGGAGAGATAAGAAAGCCTTCCTCAGTGATCAATGCAAAGAAATAGAGGAAAACAATAGAATGGAAAAGACTAGAGATCTCTTCAAGAAAATGAGAGATAGCAAGGAAACATTTCATGTAAAGATGGGCACAATAAAGGACAGAAATGGTATGGACCTAACAGAAGCAGAAGATATTAAGAAGAGGTGGAAAGAATACACAGAACTACACAAAAAAATCTTCATGACCCAGATAACCACGATCGTGTCATCACCCACCAAGAGCCAGACATTCTGGAATGCGAAGTCAGGTGGGCCTTAGGAAGCATCACTATGAACAAAGCTAGTGTAGATGATGGAATTTCAGTTGAGCTATTTCAAATCCTAAAAGATGATGCTGTGAAAGTGCTGCACTCAGTATGCCAGCAAATGTGGAAAACTCAGCAATGGCTACAGGACTGGAAAAGGTCAGTTTTCATTCCAGTCCCAAAGAAATGCCAAAGAATGTTTCATTCTAATGCCAACGAATGTTCAAACTACCGCACAATTGCACTAGCAAAGTAATGGTTAAAATTCTCCAAGCCAGGCTTCAACAATACGTGAACTGTGAACGTCCAGATGTCCAAGTTGGATTTAGAAAAGACAGAGGAACCAGAGATCAAGTTGCCAACATCTGTTGGATCATCAAAAAAGTGAGAGAGTTCCAGAAAAGTATCTACTTCTGCTTTATTGACTATCCCAAAGCCTTTGACTGTGTGGATGACAACAAACTGTGGAAAATTCTGAGAGATGGGAATACCAGACCACCTGACCTGCCTCCTGAGAAATCTGTATGCAGGTCAAGAAGCAACAGTTAGAACTGGACGTGGAACAACAGACTGGTTCCAAATAGGAGAAGGAGTATGTCAAGGCTGTATATTGTCACCCTGTTTATTCAACTTATATGCAGAGGACATCATGCGAAATACCGGGCTGGATAAAGCACAAGCTGAAATCAAGATTGCCAGGAGACATATCAATAACCTCAGATATGCAGATGACACCACCCTTATAGTAGAAAGTAAAAAATAACTGAAGAGCCTCTGATGAAAGTGAAAGAGGAGAATGAAAAGTTCGGCTTAAAACTCAACATTCAGAAAACCAAGATCATGGCATCTGGTCTCATCACTTCATGGAAAATAGATGGGGAAACAGTGGAAACAGTGACAGACTTTATATTTTTCAACTCCAAAATCACTGCAGATGGTGATTGCAGCCATGAAATTAAAAGACGCTTGCTCCTTGGAAGAAGAGCTATGATCAACCTAGACAGCATATTAAAAAGCAGACATCACTTTGCCAACAAAGGTCCATCTAGTCAAAGCTATGGTTTTTCCAATAGTCATGTATATATGTGAGAGTTGAACTATAAAGAAAACTGAGTGCCAAAGAATTGATGCTTTTGAACTGTGGTGCTGGAGAAGACTATTGAGAATCCCTTGGACAGCAAGGAGATCCAACCAGTCCATCCTAAGTGAAATCAGTCCTGAATATTCATCGGAAGGACTGATGCTGAAACTGCAACTCCAATACTTTGGCCAGCTGATGTGAAGAACTGACTCATTTGAAAAGATCCTGATGCTGGGAAAGACTGAAGAGAGGAGGAGAAGGGGACAACAGAGGATGAGATGGTTGGAAGGCATCACCAACTCGATGGACATGAGTTTGAGCAAGCTCCGGGAGTTGGTGGTGGACAGGGAGGCCTGGCGTGCTACAGTTCATGGGGTCGCAAAGAGTCGGACACAACTGAGTGACTGAACTGATCTGAACTGAACTACTGGCTTGTTTGTTGGCTTTAAATGCTGTTTTGGCGACCCCTAGTGTGAAACGTGATATCAACACCTGGATATTCAAAAAAATCCTTTCGATATTTTAAAATTTGCTTAGAGAAAAAAGATATCTAAAATAATTATTTCTCAAAGGAGGTGTGATTTTAGTTCATTTCAATTTGAACTTTGAATTTTTCTGCAATAGTAATAAAACTTAAGTATAATTTCTGGATACACAAGACATTTGATAATCAATAAGAGGGTGCTTATTTATAGAGTATAATACACCCATACAATGGAATATTATGCAGCTTTAAAACAAGACCAAAAATCAGAAAGGATGAGGAAGTTTTTTATGTACTCATATGAGATGATCACCATGATATGTTCAAGAAAATAAAACAAAAAGCAAAAAAAAAGTCGAAGTAGAGAACTATAGCGAGCGTTTTGCTACCATCTAAATTTTAAAAAGGGTTAAATATCAAGTATATCTGTCGTCACTTAAATAAGTATATCATATATATTTGTGCTTTCATTTTTAAAATCTCTGGAAGGATAAACAAGATACACATAGTAATCGTTACTTACTGAGGACGGGAAATGGGTAGATGTTGAAAAACGCATTCTTTTGCATACTTTTTTGGTCTTGAATGAAAACTTGACCATTCAAAATATTAAATGATTTAAAAAAAAATTTTAAAGCCAGCAGCTATAAAGATAGACCAAGAAAAGATGAAAAGAGAAAAATGTTGCCTTGCTTTACTGGACTTAAGAAATGGATTAAAGTATAATTTTCCACCTAAAAAAAGATATTTTTTCTTTTCCTTATACATTTTTTATTCTGTATCCTTTCCATTGGAAACTTGTCTTGCTTATTTTCTTTACTTTAATGCCAAAATATAAGATGGCATTTGATAGTTATATTGAAGTAACTTAACAGGCAGGACTGACTTAAGGTAATATCTTGGGACGGGAAATAGTAACAGTTCTCCTGACATATCTCACCAACAAGACCACAGTTTTGTTCCAGAACAAAACTCTTTATTTAATGTAAGAAAATGTGATATTCTTTACAAGGTGACAATTTAAGACTCATAAGGAACATCTTTAAATATATATAGTATATACCCAGGGATAAATCTGATAGAAGACATGAAAGACCCATTTGGAGAAAATTACATAAGCTTTATTTAAAGTTAGAAAATTAGACTTAAATAAATGGAAATATTTACTATGTACCAGATGAGAAAATTTAATATAGTTACGATGACAATTCTCCCCAAATATATCTATAAATTCAGCGTAACTACAATTAAAAGTGAAGCAGAGTTTTTGTGTTATCTGTATGCTGATCTTGATACATAGAAGGCTTTCTTGGTGACTTTGAGGATCTTTTGTACAAAATAATATTCAGAGGTTCATTTAGATTTTTTAAGCTAATGTTCAGTTTATTAAAGACATAAATCTAAGAACCGCCTCTTTCCGTAAACATTATTTTTTTTTTTTGGCTGCACCGGGTCTTCATTGGTCGAGCTGTTCTCTAGTTGTGGCAAGCAGGGCATACTCTCAAGTTGTGGTGAGTGGACTTCTCTTTGCAGTCGTTTCTCTTGTTGCAGAGCATGGACTCCAGGTCACGTGGGCTTCAGTAGTTGCAGCTCCTGAACACAGGCTCAATAGTTGTGGTGCATGAGCTTAGTTGCCCCACAGCACGTGAGATCGTCTCAGATCAGAGATCAAACCCACGTCTCCAGGACTGACAGGAGGATTCTTCACTACTGAGCCACCAAAGAAGCCCTCCTTAAACTTTCAGGCTCAGCAAAAAATCCTAAACTATTTATTAGTCTAGCAAATTTTCACAGTCGTTTTTAAGAGGTTTTTAGATAAAATTTTGTTTCATCCCAAATTTTTACTCTCAAAGATTTTATACCCTATCTTTCAATGTAATTCTTCAGTTTTCCTTTTAAGTACTGCAATTGTCTGACAACAAATACAAGTTTTCATGTACTTATATTATTTTCACAAATTACAAATGTTTTCAAAAGTTCTCATATATTCCACATCACTGTATAAAACAGTGATGAACCTCCCTACCCCCCACCCTAGTTCAAACAAACACTGGAGTCCTCACCCCTCATAACTTAGAAGGTGACTGCATTTAGAGATAGGGCCTTTACGTGAAATGAGGTGATATGGGCGGACTCTAATTCAGTATGACTTCTGCCTTTCTAAGAAGAGGAGATTAGGACACAGAAACACAGAGGAAAACCATGTGAAGACAGAAGATGGCCATCTGTGAGACAATGAGAGAGTCCTCAGAATGAAACCAGTCTTGCCAACACATTGATCTTGGGACTTCCAGCCTATAGAACTGGAAGGAAATAAATTTCTATTGTTTAAGTCATCCAGTTTGTGGCTTTGTTTTGGCAGCCCTAGCAAACTAATATACCTTGGGTCTTAATTAATACATATAAATATTTTCTATCTAGCTCCAAAGGTCTTCGAATTTGAGGTTTTTCTCTCATATCCTTAGAATCATTCTTAATGATATGGAAATAATATTGACTTTCATGGCTTTATTTAACTACTCAATCACAATTTCCATGAGGATTTTACTGACAGTCTAAATTCATGTGAAAGCGCAAAGGATCAAGAATTGGGAAGACATTTATGAAAGAAGGAAATTCTACAGACTTTCACGCTGTCAGATATCAAGACTTATTATAAAGATACAATAATTAAGATCATGTGTTACTGGTGTGGGCACAGCAAAGAGACTAATCGATCATAATGCCCAGAAACAGACCTACGTGTACAACAGGAACATTAAAGATGAGTAGGTAAAGGATGTACTATTTAGTGAGTGACCAGTTATCACTGTTAGCCATATAGGAACATATTTAACTGTTAGCCATATGAGTTGAGTTGAGTTGATGTGCTCAGTAGTGTCCTACTCTTTGTGACCCCATGAACTGTATAGCCTGCCAGGCTCCTCTGTCTATAGCATTTTCCAGGCAAGAATACTGGAGTCGACTTCCATTTCCTTCTAATTAGATCCATAAAGGTGAATTAAGTTTCTAAATATGAAAAAGCAAAATTCTAAAACTTTTACAAGAAAATGAAGAAAACTATTTTTTATAGTCCTGGAGTAGAAAAGAGTTGTTGTTTTTTTTTTAATTTCATTTTTCAAACCAAATGCAAAAAGGACAAACCATAAAGGAAGGTTGATACATCTGACTACTTTAAAATTAACTTCTGTATAACAAAACATACCATAAATAAAGGGTAAAGATGAACCCTAGACTGGAAAAAAGTTTTTTTCATTGCATGTAAGTGGCAAGCCTAGTATCCTGAATATTTAAAGATCTCCTTAAAAATTAGGAAGAAAAATACAAACATCCCTATAAGAAAATGAAGGATAAGACTGTGCAATTCACAGAAGCAGGAATACAATAGGTTAACAAACACATTTTTAAAAATGCTAAATAAAACACATAGCTATAGCTATATATATCAACAAGGATGCTGACAAGGAAAAAAAACAACTTTCATAACTACACACATTTATCTGTGTCATTTATTGTCATTGTTTAGTCGCTAAGTGGTGTCCGACTCTTTGCAACCCCATGGACTGTAGCCCGCCAGGCTCCTCTGTCCATGAGATTTATGAAGCTTTAAAGCATGCATAACAAAGACATCTATTCTTTATGGATACACAAACTTGCAGCAGTCAAAAACACAGGCTCAGGAATGATTAATTATAAACTCAACATAGGATCCTAAAGTGAGTAAGTTAGGGACGGCAATACAGAGAACTTTTCGAATTTATTTGTATAGTTTTATTTCTTTAAAAAACAAAGCCAAAACAAAATAATGAAGTTGGAAACAAAAATGGCAAAAGGCCAAGTCTGATACATCTGGATGGTAAATCCACAAGCATGCCTTATATTAGTTTCTAGGTTTCAGGAAGGAAACATTTGTTGTAACAAAGTTTGAACTGAAAGGGTAACTTTTTTTTTTTCATTTTTGATACATTTATTTCATCCTTTAATATATTTGTGTCATTTTCTTTTTTCAATCTTTCTTTTAAAAAAAATAAAAACTGCGTCTATCTAAGGGGTGCAATGCAAAGAGTTGACTCACTGGAAAAGACTCTGATGCTGGGAAGGATTGGGGGCGGGAGGAGAAGGGGACGACAGAGAATGAGATGGCTGGATGGTATCGCCGACTTGATGGACATGAGTTTGGGTGGACTCCGGGAGTTGGTGATGGACAGGGAGGCCTGGCGTGCTGTGATTCATGGGGTCGCAGAGAGTCGGACACGACTGAGCGACTGAACTGAACTGAACTGAAGGGGTGCAAACAGATTTCATATGCATATACACAGTGAAACGTTGTTTACTGCTGTCAGCTAATCAACATATGCATTTCCTCCCATTATAGTTGTTCAGCCGCTCAGTCCTGTCCGACTCTTTGCAACCCCATGGAGGGCAGCACGCCAGGCTTCCCTGTCCATCACCATCTCATGTGCTTACTCAAACTCAGGAGGGCACCTGAAATTTACTCCCTGAAAAATTTCGACATTCAATATAGCATTAACTATAATCATCACGCTGTACCTCTCAGTACTACGTAACTGCCACTTTGTACCAGAATAAAAGTATTTTAAAGTTGTCTTTCACCCCGTAAAGAGTTCTTTCCATACCACACAGTTGTTTACCCATTCATCAAAAGTTTTTAGAGAAACAATCTCTGCCAGGCTATGAGGATATCATAACAGAAGCATATGATACATCATCAACAGAAGCAAACAATTTTTTTTTAAAGTTTGTATTCGTGTGAGGAAGTTCTTTAAACCAAAACTTGGATTTCAATTGATAATAACAGAGATATAAAGAGGAAGAATTTCCATCTGTCTGGAGTAGCCAAGTCAATTTCAAGGAGATACTTTCGAGGTGACTTAAAGGGAAAAGTGTTTGCCAGGGGGAACAAAACATTCCAAGCAGCGGGAAGAGTACCAACGGAGAACTGGGGAGGCGAGCAGCATGGAACGTTGAGAAAGATTTATAGGCTGAGGGCGTGTAGGGCGGGGTGAGAAGCTGAAGGGAGAATATCAAAATTGGAAGCTCAAGAGGAAGGAGCGGCTTGATGCAGGCGCCGGAACGTGTCGGAACTGGTGCTGTACTTTGGTGGCCAGGCAGGAAACGGCAGCCCTGCAAGCGATGAAATAACTTTCCACACAACTTGTAAAACGTGGCTGGGACCAGAACTTGTGTCTCCTGACTTCAAGGTGACCCACCCACGGTTGTGAACGGGCTGCTATACTGTGCCTCGTTCGCTCCGAAAGCGGTGTCATACCCAGAGTTCATATTCCCAGTTCCTGCCCTGTCCTGTAGAGTCATTTCCATTTAGCCCCAAACCACCTGAGGATGCCTCTGGCCTCCCAGACACCTCCCTCCATTAAGCCGCCAACATCCTTTTAAATATCTCTCCATTTCTTGTTGTTTAGTCGCTAAATTGTGTCTGACTCTTTTTGCGACCCCATAGATTGTAGCCTGCCAGGCTTCTCTGTCCATGGGATTTCCCAGGCAAGAATACTGGAGTGGGTTGCCATTTCCTTCTTCAGGGGATCTTTCCGACCCAAGGCTAGAACCCTTGTCTCCTGAATTGGCAGGCGGTTTCTTTACCACCGAGCCTCCATGGAAACCCTTTAAACATTTCTCAGGGTTCCTAAAGGGCCTGCGTTACCAGCCCTCAGAGACCACAAGTCCCAGCATGCAAAGCTCCTTTTAGGAAAGCGTCACTAAACGGACCAGCATGCAACGCTCTGCGAAGGGGGCGGGACTCTCTACAGGGGCGGCCCACTTGTAGCGTCGCCTAGGCAACTCCAATTCGGTGACAGAATACACTTCCGCTTCCGCCTCTGAGACCTGGGACCGCGAATCTGCGCGGCTTCGTCGCTGTGACGCCATCCGCCTGCGACCGCGTGGGTTCGGAGTTCCGTAGTCCGGCTTGAAGTCCCAGAGCGCCTTCCTGTAGTCGGCTACCTCTTACCTGGGAGCGAAAGGAAAAGCAGTGAGATGACGGACCGCTACACCATTCACAGCCAGCTAGAGCATCTGCAGTCCAAGTACATCGGCACAGGCCACGCGGACACCACGAAGTGGGAATGGCTGGTTAACCAGCACCGCGACTCCTACTGCTCCTACATGGGCCACTTCGATCTTCTCAACTACTTCGCCATTGCCGAGAATGAGAGCAAAGCGCGAGTCCGCTTCAACTTGATGGAGAAGATGCTGCAGCCTTGCGGCCCGCCAGCCGACAAGCCGGAGGAGAACTGAAACCCCGCGGTATCACCGCTATACGTGAGTACCTGTCCCTGAGTTCCCCGGGTTTGCCTGCATCTCGCTTGTTTTTAAGTGAACTGATTCTCCATGTCTCTGCTTCTCGTGCTTTCCTTGTACAGAGGTGCTTACCCAGGGCGTCCCGCATGACCTGCCTTCCTGTGGACCCTGTTTTCCTGTGGAACACAGCGTTGGGAGACCGTCAGGACCCCTGAGAACTGTGAATGGACCGTGGAGCAAACTTTAGAGAAGACGGCACTGGAGTGAGACAGAATTTAGAGGCTTGTTCTCAGCTAATTGATTGTTGCTTTTTACATAAAGTTTAGAAATGTTTCAGCCTGTTGGTGTGGACTACTTGTGTTCTGGTGGAGGGGTCCAGGGAGGGCTTTGGAACTGTGGCTTCGGGGGAGGCGAGAGAATAGGAGGGATAATGAAAGGGAGGGTTAGGAAGGGGTTGGAAAGGTAGTTCAGGGCCAGAGTTCATTGCACCCTGCCCAACCTTTATAACATTCCCCAGCCCAGACTTTTCCCAAGAGCTTTATTCAGGCCCATAACGCTTTCAGTATTGAAATTTGTGATCATTGTGTCCCTTCTTTTTCTTTCATTCAAAAAAAAAATCTTTGCTGGCATTGTCCTCTCTCTGCAGATTGCATCCTCTCTTTCTTTTGGGACTTTGTGGATGTGTCTTGAGACTTGACAAGCTGTCAGACGGATTCTTTCATTCATTCGACATTCAACAAATATTTGTTCAGTCCTATGTGGCAGGCATTTTCCATGCTTTAGGGGCTTATATTAACACTAGTTGGGGGAGCAGCACACTGCATCAATTGTAGGTAATAAGCAAATGTTAGAAGGTACTATGGAGAATGGAGTAGCAGTAGCATTGCAGTTTTAAATAGGCTGCCTTATGTTAGACTATTGAGAAGGTGACATTTATGCAGAAACTTTAAGGAAGTGAGGGAAATAGCCATGCAGAAAATGGGGGAAATTACTTTCCAGGCAGAGAAAACTTCCAATGAAAAGTACCTAAGACGGGTTGTGTATGGCTTATTGGACGAAGAGTAAAGAAGCAAGTATGGCTGAAGGGAATGAGCTGGGGAAGAATGGAGGTATAGCTTATGGAGAGGGAACAGATAAGAGTAGAGCCTGGTGGGCCTATGTAAGGACTTGTGGCTTTTATCCTGAGAATATGGGGAGCCATTGGAAGACTATTAGGTGATATGGTCTGACACATTTTAGATCGGTGAGTCTCAAGCATATTGGCCTTGGAATACCATTACATTCTTAAAAACTCTTGAAGACTCCCACAGAGCTTTTGTTTTTGGTTATAGTTGTTGATAGCCACCAAATTAAACATTATAACAGAAATATTTAAAATACCTGGTAAGTCATTTTAAAATAACAATAAGAGGACTTCCGTGGTGGGCCAACAGTTAAGAATCTGCCTGCCAATGTAGGGGATATGGGTTTGATCCCTGGTTCAGGAGGATTCCACATGACGCGGGGCAACTAAACCTGGGCGCTGCAACTGCCGAAGCTCATCTGCTCTAGAGCCTGTGCTCTGCTAAAAGAGAAGCCACCACAATGAGAAACCCACACTCCACAACTAGAGAAAGCCTACACACTGCAACAAAGACCCAGTGCAACCATAAATAAATAAATAAAATAACAATAAAAGACCATTCCATGTTAACGAGAATATTTTTTATGAAAAATAACTTCTCCAAAACAATTTAGTGAAAAAGATGGTGTCTTTTTTTAAAAACAACTTTGCATATGACTTCAGTGTCGGTATATAAAGCTGTTAATTGCTCAGTTATGTCTGACTCTGCGACCCCATGGACTGTACCCTACCAGGCTTCTCTATTGATGGAATTCTCCAGGCAAGAATACTGGAATGGGTTGCCATTTCTTCCTCCAGGGGAATCTTCCTGACCCAGGGGTCAAACCTGCGTCTCCTGCGTAGCAGGCAGATTCTTTGCCATCTGAGTCACCAGGGAAGCCCCCGTCTTCAATGTCTGGCTTAACATAAGACAGCTGTATTCTTTTATCTGCTTCTGCATTCACACTCCTAGAATATAAAGTTTTGGCTGAAGTATGAAAAACCCCACTTCAGGACCTCCTACCAGTGCAGGAGACAAGGGTTCGATTCCTGGTCTGGGAACATTCCATATGCTGTGGAGTAACTAAGCCTGTGTGCCATAACTACTGAAGCTTGTGCACCCTAGAACCAGCAGGCGGCAACTACTGAGCCCACATACTGCAACTATTGAAACCTGTGTGCCTAAACCCTGTGCTCCTCAGCAAGAGAAGCCCCTGCAGTGAGAAATCCATGGGCTGCAACAAAATAGCCCCCACTCGCTGCTACTAGAGAAAACCCTTGTGCATCAATGAAGACCCAGCACAACCAAAAAACAAATTTTTAAGTCATCTTTTAAAAAAAACCCACTTCACATAAACATATAGGGAGAAATATTTTAATAGCCTTTTTAAATATCTTAGATACAACGTAGGATATGATCAACCTTCCATTCTCTATTATATTAAAGTTCATTTATGTTGAGCATTGAGTGGATCTAATTTTACCTATATATGATTTTGTAATATCTTAAATTGCTCATTTGAAAAGTGTTGGCTCACTGAATTATATAGGCCCTCTTAAGTGTTGACACATTTCATTGTACGTACCAAAATACTGTACTTTGTACATATTGTTAGTATCATTGCTGATCTCTTGAGAAAAGTCTTACAGTGTTCAGTTCAGTCACTCAATTGTGTCTGACTCTATGCGACCCCATGAACTGCAGCACACCAGGCCTCCCTGTCCATCACCACCTCTTGGAGTCCACCCAAACCCATGTCCATCGAGTCGGTGATGCCATCCAACCATCTCATCCTCTGTCGTCCCCTTCTCCTTCTGCCCTCAATCTTTCCCAGCATTGGGATCTTTTCAAATGAGTCAGCTCTTTGCATGAGGTGGCCAAAGTACTGGAGTTTAAGCTTCAACATCAGTCCTTCCAATGAACACCTAGGACTGATCTCCTTTAGGATGGACTGGTTGGATTTCCTTGCAGTCCAAGGGACTCTCAAGAGTCTTCTCCAACACCACAGTTCAAAAGCATCAATTCTTCAGCGCTCAGCTTTCGTTATGGTCCAACTCTCACATGCATACATGACCACTGGAAAAACCATAGCCTTGATCAGATGGACCTTTGTTGGCAAAGTAATATCTCTGCTTTTTAATATACTATCTAGGTTGGTCATAACTTTCCTTCCAAGGAGCAAGGGTCTTTTAATTTCATTCCCACAGTCACCATCTGCAGTGATTTTGGAGCCCAGAAAAATAAAGTCAGCCACTGTTTCCACTGTTTCCCCATCTATCTGCCATGAAGTGATGGGACCGGATGCCATGATCCTAGTTTTCTGAATGTTGAGATTTAAGCCAACTTTTCCACTCTCCTCTTTCACTTTCATCAAGAGGCTCTTTAGTTCTTCTTCACTTTCTGCCATAAGGGTGGTGTCATCTGCATATCTGAGGTTATTGATATTTCTCCCGGCAATCTTGATTCCAGCTTGTGCTTCCTCCAGCCCAGCGTTCCTCATGATGTACTCTGCATAGAAGTTAAATAGGCAAGGTGACAATATACAGCCTTGACATACTCCTTTTCCTACTTGGAACCAGTCTGTTGTTCCATGTCCAGTTCTAACTGTTGCTTCCTGACCTGCATACAGGTTTCTCAAGAGGCAGGTCAGGTGGTCTGGGATTCCCATCTCTTTCAGAATGTTCCACAGTTTATTGTGATCCACACAGTCAAAGGCTTTGGGATAGTCAATAAAGCAGAAATAATAAGCTGAAAAACTAACAGTGATGGTATAAGTTTCCCACAATTTGAAGTTTTTAGTTGGTAGCCTAAATTTGGTCACTGGTAGCAAATCTTGTGTGCTTTTTTCCTTAAAGTGATAAGCCTACTTGGTTCATTTTCAAGAAAATATCTGTCAAATACCAAATTCTGAATAATTGCATTTTGTCAGTCTTACAAGTAAAAATGATGTTCCTCGAAAGAAAGAAAGAAAAGAGTCCATTTAGTCTGCAACTCAAATAATAACAAGTGCTTTTTCTTGAAAAAACCACTGTGCTTTGGTGGCAGCAGAAATGGTTTATGCATACTACCAATTTTGATCATTTGAAAAGATGTGTCCTTGTGGGCTAAGATTTCATAAACTCAATTTTATTTCATCAAGGACATTCTTTTTAAAAATAGTTTTATTTTATTTATTTTTGGCTATGCTGGGTCTTGGTTGCTGCGTGGGCTTTTCTCTAGTTGTGGCAAGCGGGGGCTACTCTTCGTTGCAATGCACGGGCTTCTCATTGTGGGTGGGCTTTTCTTGTTGTGGAGCACAGGCTCCAGGGCACATGGGCTCTCGAGCACAGACTTTATAGTTGTGGCACATGGGCTATGCTGCTCCAAGGCAAGTGGGATCTTCCCAGATCAGGGATTGAACCCGTGTCCCCTGATTTGGCAGGCAGATTCTTTAGCACTGAGCCACCAGGGAAGTCCCAGTCAAGGACATTCTTAAGTGAAACGGAGTCGATTTTTTATTTTGTTTATTTTTGTTGTGAATATATGGCAGTGAAGAATACAATGGCTGCTAGTAGTTTGGTGTCACTATCTTGATTGATGCTGAGTGCTAGTAGTTTTATTCACGATTGCTTTTATATCAAGATAATAGTGAAAATGGCAAGTAAAATCTAAGTATTATTAAAATAGTGTCAACTTCACAGATTCTCTGAAATTCCCACCATTTTCACTTGGAAAAAAAACTGATAGACTGATAGATTAAACTATATTATTTAGACTTGGGTGGATGGCATCACCAGCTCAATGGACATGAGTTTGAGCAAACACCGGGAGATGGTGAAGGACAGGGATGCCTGGCATGCTGCAGTCCATGGGGTTGCAGAGTCGGACACGACTGAGCAACTGAACAACAACAAGACTTAAGTATTTAGCCAGATATTTTCTCAGAAAATGAATGAAATGGGCCATCATCTCCAGGAAAGCAACTGAACCACTTTTTAAAGAGGTCTTTCTGGCTGTTATGTTGAGAATAGATATAGGTAATGTAACAGAGAACGGACTGTAATTGTCAGCAGATAAATAAACGTATCAGTACTGATCCTTTTCCCCCTATAAAGAATAGGAGTCAAGCTGTAAATCCTCATCCTTATGAAACTGGAATGAGAGCGAGCCCTTGTCTCTAATTGGAGTGTGTAGCAGTAGACCAGGAGAGATGACAACCCACACTGGGAAGAGAGAGGAAGGGATTCTTTATATAAACTACCCTATACTAAATATCCAGTATATTTAGTATTTCGTATAGGGTATCTAGTATAGGGTAGTTTTAGTATGTTTAGTATAGGGTAGTTTATATAAAGAATCAAATGAAGATGTGGACAATAAAGAACTGCAGGAATTTAGAAGGAAGTTAGAAACCAAGAGACATACATGAACTGGCTTGAATTTATACTGTCAGGATTCACAGGGACAAGGATTTGGGTCTGTTTTATTACCTGATAAATCTCAAGTGTCTCAAATGGTGCCAGTATATCACAAGTGTTCAACAAATGTTGTGTTGAATATGAAAAGATAAGGTTTAATTTAGACAATATACTAATTTATGTTTTAGGCAGTCTTCAAGTTCACCAGAGTAGGTCAGAGCAAAGGAAAAAGACATTTGAAAACAAGCTTCTCAGACAGTAATAATAGTAACATATTGATAGCTTTTATGGTGTTCAGTTCAGTTCAGTTCAGCTGCTCAGTCGTGTCTGACTCTCCGCGACCCCATGAATCACAGCACGCCAGGCCTCCCTGTCCATCACTAACTCCCGGAGTTCACTCAAACTCATGTCCACAGAGTCGGTGATGCCATCCAGCCATCTCATTCTCTGTCGTCCCCTTCTCCTCCCGCCCCCAACCTATGGTGTACTAAGTGTTTTATCTGATGTGATCTCTGGGAGGTATTATGTTTGTTTTATAGATGAAACAGTTTCAGAAAAGCTATTTGCCCAAGGTCACACAGATGCTATGTGGCTAAGCGGGGATTTGAACCAGGTCTTTCTAGTTCCAAAGTAAAGTCTTAAATATACTGTTGCCCAAACATGTAGAAAATCATATTAGAGTAATTGGAAATAAGTTACTGTCTCAGATGAAAAATGGATATAGTAAAAGTTTAGTAGGTTATAATGAAGGACTATCAGACCAATGTGAAAGTTCTTGTATAATACTAAAAAAATGTAATTTGAAATGTATTGAATAAAGATAATTTTAATGGGAATAAACACTTACGTAGGAAAGATCAATTCAAGGGTTTGAAAGTAAATAAAATGTGGTCCAAATACATTTATTCGAACCTGTAACTCTGTTGTGGTATGAAATAATTTTTGAATCAAACACAGGAGGGCAGCAG
This sequence comes from Moschus berezovskii, assembly GCF_049115385.1. Classification (NCBI taxonomy): domain Eukaryota; kingdom Metazoa; phylum Chordata; class Mammalia; order Artiodactyla; family Moschidae; genus Moschus; species Moschus berezovskii. The sequence goes on along the minus strand of NC_142469.1, from coordinate 88,684,220 downwards.
ATGATGCTCTTTGGAAGGAGTTTTTGGAAGGAGCTCTAAACTTGTAGATTTCTGCTAATGGGAGAAAACCAGTTCTTTTTATCTTTATTTCAGTGGTGTAATTAGAAAGCCGCTTTGTGAACCATTAAGTGATAAACATGTTTCTCTTTGACAGATAAGTAGTGAATACTACAGATCACGGTATCACACTTACAAGGATGGGGCAAAATAAGGACGCTACCCTTAGAAGGATACTTGTCAGGGAAATAAATACAGTACCACATAAATACCTCTGATCTGTAATGGCATGAGTTGAGTGCTAGAAGAAAGGTATAGGGAAAAAAAGGTGAGAGAGTTTACAAGAAGAATTTACAACTGCCTGTGAAGGAGTGGAAGAGGGCATTGTTGAGAAAGAGGCTTTTGAGAAGGACTTTGAGTGATAAATAAGACTGCTGTGTGTAAAACAAGGGCAAGGCATGACCATGCTCTGGACATGTGAACAAGCTGCCCTAGGAAGGGTTCAGTTCAGTCGCTCAGTCGTGTCCGACTCTTTGCGACCCCATGAATCACAGCACGCCAGGCCTCCTGTCCATCACCAACTCCCGGAGTTCAGAGAATTCAAACACTTACTCCTATTGAAAACCTTACCATGACTTCCAGTAACTTACGGCCCTTCACTCTCCGGTCCCTGATTTCTTCAGAAGGCTGGAAAAGCAGGTTGAGGCCTAAATCCAAGGATAACAATGTTATCTCAGTTAATCTTCACAATGGTCCTGCATAGGCGGTTATCCCATTCTACCAAAAAGCAAACAGAAATAGGAAAAATTAAGTTGTTAGCATATTATCACTCAGCTACTAAGTGGCTGAGCAGGGACTTACACCCAGGTCTGATTTTAGCATCCACGCTCTTCATAAGGTCGTTCAAGATTTTCAAACTGTCTCACAGAATTCTAATTCCCTGAAAAGTTATAGATGGTTTTTTGGGGGCAGGGGTTTGAGATGGAATAAAGGCAAGGGAATATTTTGGTTAAATAAGTTTCAGAGTTGCTCTACACCATGCAATTTCATGCTTCAGATTAATTTTTTAAAGTTCTGCAGTAAGAAATTTTGCTTATCATTTTCTAAACTTATTTGAACTAGGAGTTCCTTTTCTCAAGAAATACCAAGATAATTTTGAGAAATTTTTTTGGGGGGGATATTGCTTTTGTCAGCGAGAGAAATTTGAATAGAGAAATGATGTATTCAGCCTTGAGCTTGAGGAAAATGAATTTGCTGGCAGTGTGTAGGTGGAACTCATAACCACAGATAACTTTCCTTTCCTTCTTAGATTATTCTAATTTCCTCAGCTGAAAATAAGTACATTTGTGAGTGAAGAGTCCTTTGTTCTCAGCCCTGATGCTGTTCGTGTCTCCAGAACTAGCAACTTAAAGACATTAGAAACAAAAGAGACTTAATTATATTGCACAAATTAGTTATGAAGCTATCTTTTTCCATGGCAAGGATGTGAAAAAAGAAATGTTATTGAGGAATTTGGAAGTTTTTGTTTACTGATTTTGTTAGTGTCTGGAAGATGTATCTGACAAAGCGTCGGCTGCGAATGATCTGACAGCCAACAGCTGGTCCACTTCAGAGAGATGACAGTTTGTTCTTACTTTACCTGGCTTTTTATCTCACACCCACACTCCTTCCAGGCTCCTTGTGCCCTTCGTTGTCCTTACCTGCAATACACACATCACACACACCTGCCCTCTCAGTCACTTAGCACGGAAACGGTGAGACCTAGGAAGAGGTCATGGGTGCTGGTAGGAAGTCAAGACTTGGGAAAATCCATCTCATCTCTCACCGGCACAAATGGCCTGCTGCAAATGGCCCTTTGAAGCTCTCTGACTTTGATCTGTGTTACCTCAGAATCCTCCTTTCCTCCACTTCCCTCATTTCCTATCAACTGTTTTCAGTTGTTATCTTGTCCCCCAGCCTTGCCTCTTGTTGCTATATTCTCCTGAACCTCATCCTTTCTTCCTCCATGTTGCCTTACAAAAGCAGTGAACTTCAAAACAGAAATGTCTTCATACCATCAAAAATGGGGAACAAGTAAGCAATTTTAGGGGCTTTGGCACACAGCATCAAAGAATTTAGGGTGTTCACCTCTTCAGCCCCCTGCTTTCCTCTTCAAGCCCTCCACTAGCAGACCAGAGCCCTACTCCTGGTTCTGGCCCAGCACTGTTTCAGAACTCTGCCTTTTACAGTAAGGATAATATTATATCATGATCCTATTATAGATCAAGTAATATTGTTTTTTTAGAAAAAAATTGTTTTCTTTAATTAAAAAAAAGAAAGGTATAAAGAATAGTATAACATGGATATTCCTTCTACCTCAAATTGACAACTGTTTATATTCTATCAAATTTAGTTCCCTCTTTCCCATTTTTAAAATAATTTTGCAAATAACATATGTGAGTGTGGCCCTTCTAAAAAATGAAAGGAAGCACTACAGAGGAAACTAATGTTCCCTTTGATCACTCCTAGCCTAATTTTTCCTCTCTCCTCATACCAATCCCATCCCCACCACCAAAATGACTTCTATGAGTGTTTTTTTCAATTTATCCATTACACCAAACATCTGTCCCTCAGTCTATCTACCTACCTATCCACCCATCTGACATAGAAGTATTTTTTGTTTTAAAAAATATACAAATGAAACTGTCAGTTCCTCAAAAAACTTAAACATATAATTTAAAGAGGATGAAAATAAAGTCATAGTTAATGGGGAAAACTATGTACATAAGTGCATCTCCCAATTCTAGAATATCAAGTACTGAATAACTTCATTTGCTGAATCACAAATAAGTGGATAAATAAATAAATAAGTGCACAAGTACACAAGAAGCAATGGAAATTGGGTAAAGCTGAGAGGGTCATTGAAAATGCTAAACATACATTGCCTGGCACTTGGTGTATGAGTAAGCAATGTGAAAAATATCAAGTACTCAAATAACTTGACAATTTCACATTAAATGAAAATCTTAAGCTAAGTCGATCTCAAAATATATTTTTTATTTAATAAAGCAATTTCACAATATCCATTTTTATAGGCTCACATGAGAATTCTTTTTCTTAGTTTCTTGGGAAAAGGATATTTTACCAAACACAAAACATCTCCTGTAAGTAGTAGAAGGTAATTATCAGGACTTCCCTGGTGGTCCAGTGCTCAAGACTCTGTGCGCCCACTGTGGCGGTCCTGGTTCCATTCCTGTTGGGAGAAGTCCCACATGCCACGTGGTATGAAAAAGTAAAAATTAATTTTTTCACTTTAAAAAAATAAATTTTTGAAATTAGAATGAAAAAATAAAATAATTAAAAACAATAAGGATCATGAAATGCTATTAACAATCATATACCAACAAACTGGACAACCTAAAAGAAATGGATATGTTCCTAGAAACATAAAATTTATCAACATATGGAAAATAAAATCTGGGATTAGTACGTCTTGGTAAGGACCCACTTTGGGGATGCTGAATATAATATGCTTGCACAGGACTAAATATGTACCTTGTTTTCCAGTTAAGTTAAATAGGCCTGTAATTATTAGAGTCTGGATTGTGAAAACATGTTTGTCCTCCTGTGGTTGTGAGCGGATTAGACATTCATTTTTTCTTGGTCTTTAGTGTTCTCTCTGGTTTGAGTTTTATCTCCCTCCTCGTTTATCTCTTGATTCTTGCTGTTCTGTCATAAGAAACTCAACAGATGACTAGTGTAATGATGACAATACATCAATAACCTTTTCTCTCAGCCCTGGAACTTCTTTAGAATTCACCTTAGTAAGACATGTAGTGTTAATTAATTTCACATACTCTGTGAAGTTCATGACATAGAAAATGAATTTTTTAATGTATTTCTTAATTGGAGGATAATTCCTTTACTGTGTGCTCTTGGTTTCTGCCATACAACAACATGAATCAGCCAGAAGTATACATGGGTCCCCACCCTCTTGAACCTTTCCCCCACCCCCATCCCATCCCTGCCCTCCAGGTGGTAGAGAGCCCCAGGTTGAGCTCCCTGTGTTATACAGCAACTTCCCACTAGCTATCTGTTTGACATATGGTAATGTATTAATATATGTTTCAGTGCCCCTCTCTCAGTTTCTCTCACTCTCTCCTTCCCTCACATAGAGATGGATTTTTAAGGTAGCAAATAAGATGTATTTATGTGAAGGATTCTATAGTTTGATAGCACACACTTATTTTTATAAAAAGAACATTATTAATGAGAAATTGCATGCTAAATATTTATATATCTTTATGGGTGGTTACAGTAGAAGGGGCTTGTTGGGGTTATTCATATGTATTTGGAGTCCTTGAATATGTTTATTAATTATATTTAAGCTGGTTGTTCATGCTTCTGTATCACATCTCTTTTTTAAAAATTTAAGTGTGGTGAATTTATTTAACAGAAGTATTTTTTGAACAAGACCATAAATGCAGGCTTATTCACTATTTAAGTCAGTAATTTGTCTCACTACAAACTCTATAATGAGATTAAAAACTGCAACCCTACCTAGGCCAGGACTATTGGAAATGTTTCTAGTGAGAAGGAGGTGAAACTGTCTGAATGCTGTTACCAGAGAGCTAGCCAAAGGGCATGTCTTTTTTGAATATGTATAATTTTATTTATTTATTTATTTTTGGCTATGATGGGTCTTTGTTTTTGTGCAGACTTTTCTTTAGTTACGGCGAGCAGGGGCTACTCTCTAGTTGCAGGGCACAGGCTTCTCACTGTGGTGGCTTCTCTTGTGTGGAGCACAGACTCTAGGGCACCCAGGCTTCAGTGGTTGCCGCACAGTTCAGTAGTTGAGGCTGCCAGGCTCTAACAGCACAGGCTCAGTAGATGTGGACCTGGGGCTGAGTTGCTCCTCGGCATGTGAGATCTTCCCTCACCAGGGATAGAACCCATGTCTCCTGCATTAGCAGGTGGATTCTCTACCTCTGAGCCACCAGAGAAGCCTCAAAGGGCATGTGTTGCCCAGTCAGTGCATTCTCCCATCCAAGTACTAACCAGGTCCGACCCTGCTAAGCTTCCAAGATTAGATGAGATTGGGAACATTCAGCATGGTATGGCCGTAGACTTGCTTAGAACATTCTGTGGGCTGTAAAATGCCAGCATTTCCTCCTAACAGTGCTCTTCAGAGAGTCAAAGTTTGCTCATAGTGGTTATTGACTCTGTATTGTGGGAAAGATTATTTTCATTTTTAGACTATATATATGTATATATTTATACATATCTCTAGATACATGGATAGATACAGATATCACCATAGAGAAAGTTTCTTTGATATTCAAAATCTGTAAAATTACCTCAAATTTGTTCTTTGTCGGAGTAGGGCTGCTTTGTGCCTTTATGAAAATCATATTTGTCTGTATTCAATTGACTCTTCCTCTGTAAACAAGGAGTTTGCCCTACACCTAGGTAATCTTATAGGTCATTAAGGTCTCTTTCCATCCTAATGTATCATTACTAACTGATATGAAAGCTCATGTTTGCCTCAGACTCAAAAGTGAAAAGAAAGTGAAGTTGCTCAGTCATGTCCAACTCTTTGCGACCCCATGGACTGTAGCCCGCCAGGCTCCTCTGTCCATGGGATTCTCCAGGCAAGGGTACTGGAGTGGGTTGCCATTTCCTTCTTCAGGGGATCTTCCCAACCCAGGAATTGAACCTGGGTCTCCCACATTGCAGGCAGATGCTTTACCCTCTGAGCCACCAGGGAAGCCCTTTGACTCAAGATTCTGGGCAATTAATAGGGTAAAGTTTGAGTCTTATTGTGTCTACATGTCCTTTTTTAAGTTTCAAAGAATAATATTATATATGGACAGATTTCTACTGAAGCTCTGTGTTTCACTTAGCCTTTGATTTTTAAAATTCCAATTAGTATCAATAGTAACTGGCTCATTTTTTCAAGTATGAATGTAATAATACTGATTTTTATGAGCTTTTTATGAGCTTTATGACTCGCTCTAAATTGCTGAAATCTTTCAGTGTCAGACTATTTGTGGGATTGGTAAAATGCAGTTTTATGTGCCTAGCATGTTAATAATCAGCATCAGTTGGCTCATCTGTCATATTAAGCACTGAAGTAAATATGGCATTGATTTGTACAGCAAGTGCTGTGCCCGGGATGGCCCTTCCTTTCTTTGTTCTTCAGCCTAATCTGCTGAATATTTTCTGTTGCAGATTTCCACCAAGTAACTGAACCTTAAATATCAGAATTGCACAGCACATAAATCTAAAAAGGGTTTAGATTTATTTAGATTCAAACTACCCTCTAATTTTTATGTGGTATCTTTAATAAACAGCTCCCTTAAAACAGCACTGCTGCTTTTAAAAGATAGTGTTAAATCTATGCTCTAAATGGGTATCATGTCTTAATTTTTTGTAATGAGAGATTATGGTTTTCTAAGGATAGAGTTTACCACAAATATGTGGTTAATAAAAGTCCAAATTGTGTCTGTTATAGTACTACTTTCAGAAATTCCTCCTGACACAGCCACTTACATGAAATTCTGTTATCTGGTTCAGGATGTACAAAGGAGTCAAGGTAGAATGCCAGACTGACCTAGGCGAAGCTGCTGGAAGATTTTCCCTTCCTACCTAGGAGGAGCTTCACCGGAGAGACGATTTTACTTTATTTTTATTCTGTTCTGTTCAGTCGCTCAGTCGTGTCCGACTCTTTGCAACCCCGTGGACTGTAGCCTACCAGGCTTCTCCGTCCATGGGATTCTCCAGGCAAGAATACTGGAGTGGGTTACCATTTCCTTCTCCAGGGGATCTTCTCGACCCAGGGATAGAACCCGGGTCTCCCACATTGGAGGCAGAAGCTTTAACCTCTGAGCCACCATATGCAGTTCTGGTTTATAGTAGGCAGGGAATAAATATTTATTGAATGTGTCTTTATGCCTACGGACTTGTCTTCTCTATTCTAAATCAGAATTATTTTAGTTGCAAAAGAAAGACATTGAGATCCACACTGTCTGAAACAAAAAGGGAACTTAGGGGTTTGTGTTACTAACCAGTCCAAGTGCTTCTGTCCTTGGTTCATCATGATCCAGGATTCAAATGCATGACCAGAACTTTGTTTTTCTCTTTCTTAATTTCATTATTTCTGGTTCCTCAGTGCTACATCGATTTCCTGAAAGCTGCCAATAGCTCCAGGAGCTACATACTTCCAGGCTCAAATCCCAAACCCTTTCTGAACCAATCATATTGGCTAGGGGCATTAATTCATTGATTAATTTGGACTTGGGAATGTGTTCCTCCCCTGGATTACAAGTGGAGTTACTACCTCGAGTGGTACCTGACCCCACAGCAGAAAGTGGACCCACTGAGAGAAATAGGGAAACAGTTATTAGGAAAAGATTGAATGGATGCTGGAAAAAAATACACCAGAGTTGTCCCCTATAAATATGTAGTCGTTAAACATTGTCAGCTTCAAGCTACATATTGCATTTAATTTATTTTAAAATGCACATTCACCTCCCCTGCCCCATTTTTATATCTCTGAAATTGTGTCACATCATATAGGCAGGGACTGTCTTCTGAAAGAAGTGTGTATTGAACTTGGCATTTTAGTAAGCATGTGACTCAGATAAGGACTTCCCGGGTGGCTCAGTGATAAAGAATTCCCCTGCCAATGCAGGAACTGCAGGAGACATGAATTCTATCCTTGGGTTGGGAAGATCCCCTGGTAGAGGAAATGGCAAGCTGCTCCAGTATTCTTGCCTGGTAAATCCCATGGACAGAGGACCCTGGCGGGGTACAGTTTATGGGGTCTCAAAGAGTCGGGCATGATTGAGCACGGAGCAAACAGTGACTCAGGTAAACAAAAAGGAGGAAAAGAGAGGAGTTCTAGAAGGAATAGAATAGATAATAAGAGAAAAAAATGGATGTAAAAATATGTACTTTAGGAAGAAAGCTGCTCCTGGCCAGAATGGGTGGTTCAGAGAATATCAAGAGTGGAAGGTTTTTGAGAAAATCTATGTTGCAGGCCAGATTGTGAAAGATCTCTAAATGCCAAATGAAGGAGCCTGGACTCAATAATATGAGTGATGGGGTAATGGGGATATCCAAGCAGAAATTTGCTTATTCACAATATTATGCTGTTCAAAGATTCAGTTCAGTTCAGTAGCTCAGTAGTGTCCAACTCGTTGCGACCCCATGAACTGCAGCACATCAGGCCTCCCTATCCATCACCAACTCCCGGAGTCCACCCAAACCCATGTCCATTGAGTCAGTGATGCCATCCAACCATCTCATCCTCTGTTATCCCCTTCTCCTCCGGCGCTCAATCTTTCCCAGCATTAGGGTCTTTTCCAATGAGTCAGCTCTTCGCACCAGGTGGCCAAAGTATTGGAGTTTCAGCTTCAACATCAGTCCTTCCAATGAACACCCAGGACTGATCTCCTTTAGGATGGACTGGTTGGATCTCCTTGCAGTCCAAGGGACTCTCAAGAGGCTTCTCCAACACCACAGTTCAAAAGCATCAATTCTTTAGTGATCAGCTTTCTTCACAGTCCAACTCTCACATCCATACTTGACCACTGGAAAAACCATAGCCTTGACTAGATGGACTTTGGTTGGCAAAGTAATGTCTCTGCTTTTTAATATGCTGTCTAGGTTGATCATAACTTTCCTTCCAAGGAGCAAGTGTCTTTTAATTTTGTGGCTGCAGTCACCATCTGCAGTGATTTTGGAGCCCAGTAAAATAAAATCAGCCACTGTTTCCCCATCTATTTCCCATGAAGTGATGGGACCGGATGCCATGATCTTAGTTTTCTGAATATTGAGCTTTAAGCCAACTTTTTCACTCTCCTCTTTCACTTTCATCAAGAGGCTCTTTAGTTCTTCTTCACTTTCTGCCATAAGGGTGGTGTCATCTGCATATCTGAGGTTATTGATATTTTTCCCGGCAATCTTGATTCCAGCTTGTGCTTCTTCCAGCCCAGCGTTCCTCATGATGTACTCTGCATAGAAGTTAAACAAGCAGGGTGACAATATACAGCCTTGATATACTCCTTTTCCTATTTGGAACCAGTCTGTTGTTCCATGTCCAGTGCTAACTGTTGCTTCCTGACCTGTATACAGGTTTCTCAAGATGCAGGTCAGGTGGTCTGGTATTCCCATCTCTTTCAGAATTTTCCACAGTTTATTGTGATCCATACAGTTAGTCAATAAAGCAGAAATAGATGTTTTTCTGGAATTCTCTTGCTTTTTAGATGACCCAGCGGATGTTGGCAATTTGATCTCTGGTTCTTCTGCCTTTTCTAAAACCAACTTGAACATCTGGAAGTTCATGGTTCACATATTGCTGAAGTCTGCCTGGCTTGGAGAATTTTAATCATCACTTTACTAGCGTGTGAGATGAGTGCAATTGTGAGGTAGTTTGAGCAGTCTTTGGCATTGCCTTTCTTTGGGATTGGAATGAAAACTGACCTTTTCCAGTCCTGTGACCACTGCTGAGTTTTCCAAATTTGCTGGCATATTGGATGCAGCACTTTCACAGCATCATATTTTAGGATTTGAAATAGCTCAACTGGAATTCCATCACCTGATTAACTTGGAATAAATACCAGGAAAGGAGTAATAGAAGATTAACTTAGAAGATTAACCTGGAATCCACACCAAGAAAGGATTGGATAGAGAGCGAAGAGTGAAAGAGATGGAAGGGGCTGAAGGAGATTGAAGGAGCAGGATGCATAATGAAGAAAAAGACAGTCTGACATCTGTCATTGGAAAATGAATACGGAACAAACAATCTGAGAAAGAAATAGAAATGAAAATAAAAGCAGATCCATGTCAAGATGGTGATTTAGGAGGATTCTGAACTCACTGCCTCCCACTGACACAGCAAATCTATAGCTACATCTGGAACAATTTTCTCTGAAAAAAGAAACAGGACAACCTAGAAACTAGCTAAGTAACTCCTACAGATTAGATGAATGAGAAAACACATGCACACATTGAAGAGGGTAGGAGAGTCTGAGAAATAGTCTTACCATAAACCCCAACCTCAGTGCACCAACCCACAATCAGGAAAGAACTCAGACCCTGAGCTTCTGCTTTAGGAGTGAAGGGTTTGACTTATACCTGGTACTCCAACTTTTAAGACCTGCCCCTGAGAATGAGCCCACAAAACTAGCTTTGAAAGCCAAGGGGCTCACATTCATGAGATCCGTAAGATTATAGCAATCTGAGAAACAGTTCTTTGAGGGCTCATATAGACACACTCAGGCTCAGCACAGAGGCAGCTGACTGAAAAGTCACCAGTAAGACTCTGAAAGGGACTTCTCTGGTGGTCTAGTGGTTAAGAATCTGCCTGCTAATGCAAGGGACATGGGTTCGATCCCTGGTCTGGGAAGATCCCACATGCCAACGAGTGGCTAGGTCCAAGCGCCACAACTACTGAGATGGTATTCTAGAGCCTGCAAACTGCAGCTACTGAAGCCCATCTGCCTAGCACCCGTGCTCTGCATCAAGAGAAGTCACCACTATGAAAAGCTGAAGCACCACAACTAGAGGAGCTTCTCCTTACCGCAACTAGGAAAAACCCTCATGCAGTAACAAAGACCCAGCCAAAAAAATAAATTAATTAAAAAAGAAAAGACTCTGCGAGAGCTTATTTGCTTGTCTTAAAGCACCCACCTGAGAGGTAGGCATCTAATTTAACACACATATAGGGGCCATTGTTGTCGCTAAGAAATGAGCTTGTGTACATATCTGGCACCCTGGGTTTTGTGTCTGCCACACAAAGGACACATCCCATGATTGCTTAGCTCTGGTGCATGTGGGACTTGTGTTCAGTAGCAAAGAAAGAAACAGTTCTTAACTATTACCCCAGGGCTAAGTGCAGAGGGAACAGGCAGAAACACTATTCTCCCAATCTTCCTCTGAAAGATGAATATGTGCATACTTTAAAAGCTGCTGGCTGAGGGTCTGGATTCCAAGCAGCTTGAATCTAGGTGGGAGTCAGATTCTCACTTTTGAGACATTGACACGTCTTGGGATATCCTCAACTACTGGGAACCCCTTAAAATAATGTAGGCTGCTTGGGCGATCATGAAGATTTGAAAGACAAATCAAGAGCTAGGGCAAGTTTGAATGAAAAGCTTTAACTCCTACATAAGGCCACTCCTTCAAGACTGTAATAAGAGACAAATAAGGTCATTACATAATGATAATAGGATCAATCAAACGAAAGGATATAATGTTTGTTAACATTTATGCACATAACATAGGAACACCTAAATACATAAAGCAAATACTAACAGATCTAAAGAAAGAAATAGAAAACAATACACTAGTGGTAGGAGATCTATCAATGGACAGATCATTGACACAGAAAATCAATAGGGAAATATTAGCTATAACTGAAATATTAGACCAAAGAGACCCAACAGATATATGCAGAACATTCCAACCAAAAACAACAGAATACACATTTTTCTCAGTGTGTATGGAACATTTTCCAGGATAGAGCATATGTTAAGCTACAAAACAAGTAATAAATTTAAGCCAATTGAATCATACCAAGCATCTTTTCCAGTCACAGTGGTATGAAACTTGAAATCAATTACAAGAAGAAAGCTATAAAATTCACAAATATGGGGAGATTAAACAATGCTACTGAATAATCGGTGGGTCAAAAAAGAAATCAAAAGAGAAATTTAAAAATGTCTTAAGATAAATGAAAATGGAAGCACAATATCCCCAAAGGTATGTAGTACAACAAAAGAAACTCTAAGAGACAAGTCCATAGCAATAAATGCCTACATTAAGAAAAAAGAATTACTCAAAAAATAACTTTCACTCCAAAGACTAGAGAAGAAAGAATAAATGAAGCCCAAAGTTAGTAGGAGGAAGGGAATAAAAATCAGAAAAATGCATGATCGAGACTAAAATGACAATAGAAAAGATAAATGAAACTATGAATTGATTTTAAAAAAATAAACAAAATAGACAAAACTTTGTCTAAAGGTCCATCTAGTCAAAGCTATGGTTTTTCCAGTAGTCACGTGTGGATCTGAGCGTTGAACTATAAAGAAAGCTGAGTGCCAAAGAACTGATGCTTTTGAACTGTGGTACTGGAGAAGACTCTTGAGAGTCCCGTGGACTTCAAGGAGATCCAACCAGTCCATCCTAAAGGAGATCAGTCCTGAATATTCATTGGAAGGACTGATGCTGACGCTGAAACTCCAATACTTTGGCCACCTGATGTGAAGTGACTCATTGGAAAAGACCCTGATGCTGGAAAAGATTGAAGGTGGGAGGAGAAGGGGATGACAGAGGATGAGATGGTTGGATGGCATCACCAACTCGATGGACATGAATCTGAGCAAGCTCAGGGAGTTGCTGTTAGACAGTGAAGCCTGGCATGCTGCAGTTCATGGGGTCACAAAGAGTCGGACATGAGTGAGCAACTGAACTGACAAAACTTTTAGCTAGATTTACCAAGAAAAAAAGAGAGCACACAAGCATATGAAATAAAAAATGAAAGAGGAGTAAAGTAATTGTTCTTCAATTAAAAATAAGTAAATTTAGTTTTTAAAAAATGAAAAAGGAGACATTACAACTGATACCACAGAAGTACAAAGAGGCATAAGAAACTATGATGAACAATTATACAGCAACAAATTGAACAACTTAGAAGAAATGGAAAATTCTGGAAGTATAAAACCCACCAAGACTGAATCATGAAGAAACAGAAAATATGAACAGAACAACTATTTCTAAGGAGATTGAATCCATAATCAAAACCTCCCAACAACAACAAAAATGTCTAAAACCAAAGGGCTTCATTGGTGAATTCTACCAAACATTTAAAGAATTAAAACAATCCTTCTCACATTTTTCATAAAAATAGAAGAGGAGGGAACACTTCCAAAATCATTTTATGATGCAATCATTGTCCTGATACGTATTCAGACAGAGATATGACAAGAAAATTATAGACCAATATTCCTGATGAATATAGATGGCAATATCCTCAATGAATTATTAGCAGGTAGAATTAAAAGATACGCTAATAATGAATGACCAGAATGAGAATTTCAGAAAACAATTCCATTTACAACTGCATCAAAAAAGAACAAAATACCTAGGGATAGATTTGACCAAAGAGGTGAAAGACTTGTACACTGAAAACTGTGACATTGATGAGAGAAGCTGAAGACTCAAGTAAATGGAAAGTTATTCCTTGCTCATGGATTGGAAGAATTAATATTGTTAGAATGTCCGTATGATCCAAAACAATCTACAGATTCAATACTATACCTAACAAAATCCCAATGGTATTTTCATCCGTTTATTTTTAGAAAAAACAACCCTAAAATTTTTAAGAACCACAATAAACCCCAAACAGTCAAAGCAATCTTGAGAAAGAAGAAAGGTGGAGGTATCAAAATTCCTGATTTTTAGCTACAGTATAAGGCCTTAGTAATCAAAACAGTATGGTATTGGCATAAAAACAGACATGTAGGTCAATAAACGAAAATGGAGAGCCCAGGAATAAATCCAAATGGATATATTCAGTTAATTTATGATTAAGGACCCAAAAATGTACAGTGGAAAAAGAACAATCTCTTTAATAAATGATATTGGGAAAACTGAAAAACCACATGCAAAAGTGGACTAGTGACTTATACCTCACATTAAAGACTTGAACATAAGACCTGAAACCATAAATTCCTAGAAGAAAACACAGGAGGTAAGCTCCTTGACCTTTGTCTTTTCAAGGACTTTATGAGTTTGACACCAAGGCAAAGGCAACAAAAGCAAAAATAAACTAGTGGGACTACATCAAATAAAAAGCTTCTGCACAGCATAGTAGGCCATTGACAAAGTGAAATGGCAACCTACAGAATGAGAGAAAATATTTGCAAATGATACATCTGATACAGGGTTAATATTCAAAATATATAAAGAACTCATAAAACTCAATAGCAAAAAACCAAACATGTGCAGAGGGTCTAAATAAACATTCCTCCAAAGACATACAGATGGCAAACAGGTACATGAATAGATGGTCAACCTCATTAGCCATCAGGAAGATGCAAGTCAAAACCACAGCAAGAACTTCCTGGTGACACAGTGGATGAGAATCTGCCTCCCAATATAGGAGACATGGGTCAAATTTCTGGTCCAGGAAGATTCTGCATGCCATGGATCAACCAGGCCCACATGCCACGGAGCAACTAGTCCCACATGCCACAATTACTTAGCCTGAGCTCTAGAGCCTGTGTGCTGCAACTACTGAGCCTGTGTACTGCAAATTCTGAAGCCTGCACAACCTAGAGCCTGTGCTGTGCAACAAGAGAAGTCATGGCAACGAGAAGCCCACGCTCCACAACAAAGAGTAGCCCCTGCTCACTGCTCACACCTGTTAGAATGGCTATTTTCAGAAAGACTAGAAAAAACAAGTGTTGGTAAGGACGTGGAGAAAAGAGAACCCTTGTGCACTGTTGGTAGGAATGTAAGTTGTACAGCCACTGTGGAAAACATTATAACAATTTTTCAAAAAATTAAGAATAGAAAAATTTTTGTGGTATAAGCCACCAAATTTGTTGTACTTTGTTATAGCAACCCTAAGAAACTGATATATATATAGTTAAAACTAGTTTTAACAACAATTTTCCATATTTCTATGTAATGTAGATACATAGAGGGGTTTTACAATAAAACAAAGCCCAACGAGTCCAGTTGCAACTTTTTGTCTTTTTATTCTAGACAGGTTCTTTGCTGTAGTCTTTGAAGGTCTAAAGTGACGTATTCAGCACAGGGACTTCTGAGGTGCTGCAGTGATAAAGAATCCACCTGCCAATGAAGGAGACACAAGAGATCCTTGGGTTGGGAAGATCCTTGAAGTAGGGAATGGCAACACGCTCCAGTATTCTTGCTTAGAAAATTCCATGGACAGAAGAAGCCTGGCAGGCTTACAGGCCATAGGGCCACAAAGAGTCGGACTCAACTGAACACACACACACATTCAGCATGAAGGATTAAAAAGGCACGTGTGAAAAGCAGTTTGTCACCAAGTCAGTTCTTTCAGAACTAATCTCCAAAATGCAAACTCTTCTATTCTCAGTGTTCTTGGAAGGCCTGGTGGAGCTAGCCAGTGTGGCCTGACACAGATTAGATCCACACGCCTTCAAAGGCACTGATACCCACTTCTTTCTTGACGTGCTGCAGTCTCTACAAACTAACTTGGACTAGTTCTGTCAGAAGAGACAGGAAGGGAAATAACTAGATTCTTTCAAGTCTCTCAATGGCTGGGGCTTTCCGCTTCTCATTAGCAGTATTCTCAGATCCATGCAACACGACCTTATTTGGATGGGGATTCCCTGAATCCCCTCTGAAACTGGAGAAGTCCCCCCAGAGCCATGGGGGAAGTGGGCACTGGCCAGCACAGGCTGAGAACCAATTAGTGACTTCCGCCTCCCTTGTGCTTAGACCACTTTAATACAGGCTTTGCATAGCATAGAAGTTAAGGATCTAAGGCTCAGGATCAGGCCTCTAAGGATCAGGGGGTTAAGCTGCCTAGATGCAAAGCTTGTCTCTGCTACTTACCGGCTGTAAGAAAAACCTTGGAACCTAATCGGTTTATGACTCTCTAACTCCTCACCTATTAAATAAGAATAATTCTAGAATCTATTTTTAGGTTTATTATGAAGTTTAAATGCCTTATTAAATATAAAGAGTATAAACTAATACCTGCAAAATTGAAGGTACCTAATAAATGTAAGTAATTATAATTGTGCCATATCCTTCATGAAATTTCCATACCATTGAGAAATTATCAAGTCTTGAAAGAATATTTAGAAACTAGTTATGAAAAAGTTGTATTTATGATAAAATATATAAGTATGATATCTCTATATACTTGGGAAAGACTCATCTTACTAAGTTTCAGTTTTTAATCTACAAACACAAGATTCTGCATGTACAAAGAATAGCACGCATGCACACACATAAGCTAAATCCCTCCAGTTATTTAAAAATAATTGCCTCTATACATCTAAAAACTTCAAAATCCGGCCCTCATAATCAGGAAAAGTAATTGGCGTGTGGGAGTATTTTATTTCTTTTTAAATGCGTAAATTTATAAAGAGAGAATATTCTTACAGTAGAACATACTGAATCAAAGAACAGAGTCACATAAAACAATGATCATTTCCTGAATTTCTTCTAAAATAATTTTATTTGACTCATGTTTATGTGTCTTCAGATCCTACACTATGTCATAATTCTACTCAGGGAAACCATTAGAATATGACTAATTCATCACAATTGGTACCTATTAAAAGACTAAGAACCAGCTGAGATGAATTCAGAAGAAAAAATGGCATCACTGAAAGGCATGTTTTTATAAATGACCCATAAGGTAGAGGGAATAAAACAAAACATAGAAAACAAACCAAATAGCACAAGTTTATAGGAAGCATGGGGTTAGAGGAACAAGTACCACAGGAATGAACTAAAAAGACAAATGCAGAATGTGGACATTATGGACCTGGTTTGTTCCACAAATCAATGGCATAGAAAATAAAAAACATTTAAAAAAAACTTAGGAAACACAACAGTCAAATGCCCCGGATAGAGCGTGTGTGGGTCTTGATTGAAACAAAGCAAGACAATATAAAAATCTGTTGTAAAAACACATTTTTAGACTGTGAAGAGTTTGAATATGGACTAGGTTTTATACAATTCCAAGTTATTGTTAATTTTGCTAGTGTGACAATGGCTTTGATGTTGTATGCGAGGTGCACAGTGAAGGAAGGTGGGGTGAAATAAGCTGATGTCTAGGGTTTGCTTTAAATGCTTCAGCAAATGAAAGGAAGAAAATTATACATGTGGCAAGATCTTGGTACCGTTGTCCCTCAGTATCCACAGAGGGTTGGTTCCAGAACCCCTCAGATACTAAAATTTGTGGATGTGCAAAAGCCTTATATAAAATAGTATAATATTATATTTGCATATAACCTAGGTACATCCTCCCATATCCTTCAAACCATCTCTAGATTACTTTTAATAACTAATACAATTTAAATGAAATGTAAATGTAATGTAAATTCCTGTCCACACATGGCAAAGTTCAAGTTTTGCTTTCTGGAACTCTCCAGAATTTTAAAAATATACGTATTTTCAAACTGAGGGTACAGAACCCATAAATCCAGTGGTTCAACTGTAATTATTAAATTTGAACAATAGTTATATGGGGGCTTATTTGACTATATTCTCTTCTTGTATATTTAGATTTTTCATAATGTATTGACTGCTGCCATAAGAAAAAATAATCAGAGACAGCCTGGCTCAAACAATAGAAATTTATTTTCTCACTGTTCTGGAGGCTGAAAATTTATGATCAAGGTGTCAACGGGATTGGTTTCAGGTGAAGATCTCTTTCTGGCTTACAGAAGTTGTTTTTTCCCTTCCCTCTGTCATCACATAGCCTTTCCTCTGTGCATGTGCATCTCTGGTGTCTCTTCCTCTTCTTATAAGGACACAGCCATGTTGGGTTAGGGCCCAACCTTTATTACTTCTTTTTACTTTACTTCTTTAAAGGCCCTATCTCTGAATGCAGTCACTTGGGTAGTTAAGGCTTCAACATATGAATTTGGGGGAACATAATTCCATCCATAACACATAATAAAATCAATTACCTTAAAACTATAGTTTACAATATTACTAATTTTTTTCTAGTAAGTACAAATATAATTGCATGTAATTTTAGCCTATTAAAATTTTAAAGTAGAGGTTGAGTTTTACATCTTGTTCTTGCCATAAAGAACATTTTTATAGAGTGAATAATAATATCATTGATATTAAAGTATCTAAACAGTAATGTTTAAATTTCCTTTTACAAAATTTTTCTCTTAAAATTGTCACCTGTTGCAATTTAAGACAAGGTAAGATAGGTATCCTAGGAATATACAAGCCAAGCATATTCCCAGTACACTTATGATAAAATTTAGGGAGTATGATATGGTAGAAATGAGACCGAGAAAAAATGAAAAAAGCACAGAGTTTTCAAGTAGGGTATGTAGAAGAATGGCGGTGGTGAGACAATTATGAAAATTGAAATATGAAACTAGTTAGAGTGACAAGACACTGCATTCAGGTTGGAATGGTGAGTTAACAGGGAAGATGACTCACGATCTTTCAGTGCTAGAAATTCATGATTTGTATGCCTGCAGGTGATTCATAAAGGCTTATTAATGACCTGAGCGGAAAGGAGAATGAGAGAAGACAGAAAAGAGAAAAGGTCTGAAGCTGGAACACTGAAGAAGCACGCCCACATTTCGGAAAGGGGACGAGGAAAGGAAGGAGATAACAGGTGTTTCCAGTGTGTTTGAAGAATCAGGCAATACAGAATCACAGAGGCTAAACGAGAGACTGCTTCCTGCCAGAGCTGACATTATGTCCTCAGTTCAGAGATCATAACTTTGAATGGACAGATAATTCCATGTAGGGTTTCCTTTAGCTTCTAGATAATTGCTTTGCCTCTGCTTAGAGATGTTAGATGGGCCTTCCTGGTAGCTCAGACAGTAAAGAATCCACCTGCAATGCAGGAAACCTGGGTTCAGTCCCTGAGTTGGGAAGATTCCCTAGAGGAGGGCATGGCAACCCACTCCAATATTCTTGCCTGGAGAAAGAATCCCCATGGACTGAGGAACCTGGCGGGTTATAGTCCATGGGGTCGCAAAGAGTTGGACAGGACTGAGAGACTAAGCACAGCACAGAGATGTCAGATATTTCCTTGGGGCTCTTCCCAAGACTTCCTCTGTCTCCCCAGCAGGTTTATAGGTAGAAAAATTGAAAGAGTATATAAAATGTAGGTACGTGAAATTCACATAATTTTGGATTATTGAGGTATGACATGAAATGTCAGGAATCTGGCTTGTTTTGAAGTGTGCAAACTGATGGGTTACCAAAGGAACCTCTAATAAGGATAGTATCAGGTAGATGTCATGTATTTTAAAAAATACATTAATTTTCCCTTAAAAAAAGAAAAGTCCCTGGGAGGAGAGTGTGGAGGAGAGGCAGGTCAACCTGGTAAATGGTTCAGAGACATCAAGGATGATGAAGACTGAGCCCAGTGTACCAGCAATTAGGACATGACTATTGATTGCTATCGGAGAAGGCAATGGCAAGCCACTCCAGTACTCTTGCCTAGAAAATCCCATGGATGGAGCAGCCTGGTAGGCTGCAGTCTGTGGGATCGCTAAGGGTCGGACACGACTGAGCGACTTCACTTTCACACATTGGAGAAGGAAATGGCAACCCACTCCAGTGTTCTTGCCTGGAGAATCCCAGGGACGGGGGAGCCTGGTGGGCTTCCATCTATGGGGTCACACAGAGTCGGACACGACTGAAGTGACTTAGCAGCAGCAGCAGCAGCATTGATTGCTAGGTGGCTCAGTGGTAAAGAAGCTGCCTGCCAATGCAGGAGACATAAGAGATGCAGGTTCAATCCCTGGATCGGGAAGATCCCCTAGAGAAGGAATATTACAGTATTCTTGCATGAGAGATCCCATGGACAGAAAAGCCTGGTGGTCTACAGTCCATGGGGTCACAAAGGAGTTGGACACAACTTAGAGACTAAACAACAACAACATTTATTGCTAAGGAAGGAGGTAAAGTAGAATGGACAGGAAGCCCAGATTCCAAAGGGGGTGGATTCTGAGATGTTTGGCAGAGAGTAAAGGCCAGAATTTGAGGCAATGGTAATAGACATTCATTAACAAAGTTTGATGGTAAAGGAACACTATCTATAGGTAAATAGTTTGAGGAAATAGCAGAGATGTTGAACAATTTTATATTAATATTAATAATTTTTATTTAAAAAATAAGAAAGACTTGGTTTGAAGGCAGAGACCCTAGAGCCCACAAAGTGGAGAACTTTGAAAACACAAGTTAAAGGTGACAAATGGTAGAGAGTCTAATCCTGGAGGAGGCTTCCCTGGTGGCTCAAACAGTGAAGAATCTGCCTGCAAAGCAGAAGACCTGAGCTCGATCCCTGGGGTTGGGAAGATCTCCTGGAGAAGGAAATAGCTTAACCACTCCAGTATTCCTGCCTGGAGAATTCCTGGCCTGGTGGGCTACAGGGTTACAGTCTACGGAGTTGCAAAGAGTCGGACATGACTGAGCGACTAACACTTTGACTATTACTACTACTAATCCTGGAGAAATTGGGGGTTTAAGGCCAAAGGATTAGCTTTTGTGGGGAGTAGCAGTTTCTCAGAGAGAAGAAAGAAAGATAAATAATGAAAAGATGAAAAATTATTTGTGGAAACTCCTGGGGGTAGGAAGTACTTCTACTTGAAGTAGAAAGTAGCCCCATCGGTTGAGAGTGAGAAGAGGCATCAGTTAAGGTCTTGGATGGAAAAGGTTTAGAATTGTAGAGATGAAACATGAAATGGAGAGAGGATGAAAACGATACTGAAAATTCATAAATGCTCTTAGATTATATGAATTCACAGTGGGTCCTATTAACATATTCCTCTGGTATTTCAGCAACATGCAAAAAATTTGGGAAAGAACAATAAAAGAGTAGGGGAGGTAGATTCCTGACCCAGAAGGGAATGAAGATTTTCACGGTGCTAAGGAAATATATGCATTAAAAAAATAATTACTGACCTGTACTGGGTAGGCAGATAAAGAAAGTTAGAATGGAGGTAATGGACTGAGAAAATAGGAAGGGGGTCCAGGGATTAAAGGTCATTGAGAAGTTTTTTAAAAATAGGAAGCAAGAGAGAACAGAGCAGAATGGAAGGCTGTGGTGCGAGAAGAGAATTCTATAAACTTGGAGTAATGTATTCACTAAGGCAGTCCTTTACATCGGTAACTAATGAGCTCCTGGAAATGTGTGCAAAAGGCAAATGTATAAGGAAAGAAAACCCATAAATGTTATAAATGGTTCTCATTACTACAACAAAGAAATGATTGCAGAATTCCTCATTACGGTTTCTGTAAGCTCTGGCTCCTTCAGGTTTGAGCAGACTGGGGAGCAAGTGAAAGTTATAACCTCCCTGCTCCCACCCCGGAACCCCAAGAAGAAAGATGGACAGTGGCTGGCACCAGGCTACTCCTGTCCCAGGCACCTAGAGAGATTAAACTTGGTGGTTCAGTGGGTAAAGAACCCACCTACCAGTGCAGGAGACATAAGAGATGTGGCTTCAATCCCTGGGTTGGGAAGAGGAGGGCATGGCAACCCACTCCAGTATTCTTGCCTGGAGAATCCCATGGACAAAGGAGCCTGTCAGGCTACAGTTCATGGGGTGGCAAAGAGTAGGACACAACTGAAGTGACTTAGCATGCACTCCAGGGTCATGCCAGGCTATCTAGCTGAAACAGGGAAGGGAACAGGGCTTGAAGCTGTCATTAAGGGTTAGAAGCTGTCTGCTGAAACAACCACCCACTGGGTGCAGCATGTTCTAGCCTCTGGGACATGACCCCCCTCCACTACCCCCCTGCCCAGCCTCCTTCCAGATGCCATCTGAGGGCAGCAGAGGTTGAAGAACACTGTCATTCGGTATGGGGCACTGAGCATCAGGGTCACAAGCCCCCAGCACTACTCAGGCTCTCCCAGGAGTCTGACCTGTTGGTGGGCGGTTGATAACACCACCCATCACTTGGCAGCTCATGTCATCTCTCAGCAGATGATGACCCAGATGGAACTGGGTGTATGAAAGGTAGATGGGGGATGTGGGGAGCAGGGGGTGATTAATATAGAATGTACAACTGTGCAGTGTATTCACAACTAAGATACTGCATTCACAAGCTAAGGTCTGCTGGACATGCCAGTGAAACCTGGATATCAGAGTTGTCCTAACTAGATATGTAACTAAGGAGAACAGTATTCTCAATCTGAGGTTGGGGAACAAATTTTGCTTTATTTTATTTTTATGTATGTCTGGTAGATCAAACTTGTTATTTATGTTTTTCAAACTTCCTGTATCCTAACTATTTTTGTCTGCTTAACCCAACAGTAATGTAAAGATTCTGTTGAAATCTCCTGCTATAGTAGTGTTGGTTCTTAAACTGGTCCCTGTACACCGAGGGCAAGGAGAGACCTAGTAAGAGGCAGACCACTCCAGACTGGCATATGGCAGGTTTAATAAGCAAGCAAACTTTCATAAGAGGCTTGTCTTGGGCAGCTGAAAGGTAAGTAGAATTCTGCACCTACCAATCTTAAAAGTTTATATAGAGGCCTTAACTGGGTTCAGTTCCATACATCCACCATCATCCAGGTGGTCTCAGTAACACCTTTCTCTCTCAAGACTCTATCCTTGAACACAGTTTGCACTGTGGGAAGGGTGGGTAGAGTGAATATTTCAAGCACAGGGGAGGGGTCAGGGACCTCTGATTGCCCAGGTTCAGCTCTCAAGTCTACCAGTGGTCATGTCCTCTCCATGATCTCCTCCAACAAGTATTGGATTTGTCAACTTTTCCTTGAATTTCCATTATTTTTTGCCTTTTATATTTTGATTTAATTTTAATAGGGAGCTTCCCTGGTGGCTCAGAGGTAAAGAATCAGTCTGCCAGTGCAGGAGACACAAGAGAGATGGGTTCTATCCTTGGGTCAGGAAGATCCCCTGAAGAAGGAAATGGCAAACCACTCCAGTATTCTTGCTGGGGCAGAGGAACCTGGCAGGCTACAGTCTGTGAGGTTGCCAAGAGTTGGACATGACTTTGAGACTGAACAACAATAGCAAAATTTTAATAGAGGTGCTCCATATTGTGCTGCAGTAAAAAAGTTATAATATTTCAGGGTGTAAGTGTTAGTTGTTCAGTTGTGTCTGACTGTTTGCAACCCCATGGACTCCTCTGTCCATGAGATTCCCCAGGCAAGAATACAGGAGTGGGTTGCCATTCCCTTCTGCAGGGGATCTTCCCAACCCACGGATGGAACCCAGATCTCCTTCATTGCAGATTCTTTACTGTCTGAGCCATCAGGGAAGCCAATATTTCAGGGTATACTGTCTTATAACCTTACTCTTAAAATCTGTTCAGTTCAGTCGCTCAGTCGTGTCTGACTCTTTGTGACCCCATGAACTGTAACACGCTAGGCTTCCCTGTCCATCACCAGCTCCCCGAGTTTACCGAAACTCATGTCCGTTGAATTGGTGATGCCATCCAACCATCTCATCCTCTTTCGCCCCCTTCTCCTCCTGCCTTCAATCTTTCCCAACATTCAGTTCAGTTCAGTTCAGTCGCTCAGTCGTGTCCGACTCTCAGCGACCCCATGAATCCCAGCACACCAGGCCTCCCTGTCCATCACCAACTCCCGGAGTTCACTCAAACTCATGTCCATCAAATCGGTGATGCCATCCAGCCATCTCATTCTCTGTCGTCCCCTTCTCCTCCCGCCCCCAACCTTTCCCAGCATCAGAATCTTTTCCAGTGAGTCAACTCGTCGCATGAGGTGGCCAAAGTATTGGAGTTTCAGCTTTAGCATCAGTCCTTCCAATGAATACCCAGGATTGATCTCCTTTAGAATGGACTGGTTGGATCTCCTTGCAGTCCAAGGGACTCTCAAGAGTCTTCTCCAGCACCACAGTTCAAAAGCATCAATTCTTGGGCGATCAGCTTTCTTCACAGTCCAACTCTCACATCCATACATGACCACGGGAAAAACCATAGCCTTGACTAGACGGACCTTTGTTGGCAAAGTAATGTCTCTGCTTTTTAATATACTATCAAGGTTGGTCATAACTTTCCTTCCAAGGAGTAAGCATCTTTTAATTTCATGGCTGCAGTCAGCATCTGCAGTGACAACATTAGGGTCTTCTCAAAGGAGTCAGCTCTTTGCATCAGGTGGCCCAAATATTGGAGTTTCAGCTTCAACATCAGACCTTCCAATGAACACCCAGGACTGATTTCCTTTAGCATGGACTGGTTGGGTCTCCTTGCAGTCCAAGGGACTCTCAGGAGTCTTCTCCAACACCACAGTTCAAAAGCATCAATTCTTCAGAGCTCAGCTTTCTTTATAGTCTAACTCTCACATCTATACATGACTACTGGAAAAACCATAGCCTTGACTAGATGGACCTTTGTTGACAAAGTAATGTCTCTGCTTTTTAATATGCTGTCTAGGTTGGTCATAACTTTCCTTCCAAGGAATAAGCGTCTTTTAATTTCATGGCTGCAATCACCATCTGCAGTGATTTTGGAGCCCAAAAGATAAAGTCAGCCACTGTTTCCACTGTTTCCCCATCTATTTGCCATGAAGTGATGGGATCGGATAAAATCTATGAGTAGAGACAAATACCCTTTTTAATCCTTGTATGTATTTATTGGTAAAAACATTTAGTTTTTTGGTCTTGTTAGATAATTATACACTAAGTGATTTGCTCTTCAAATATTAAAAATACAGAAGGATAATTGAAAAAAATTATATTTCAATTGCTGAACATCAAAACTGATCTTGTTCTCGATGAAAAAAATGCAGAGTTGAAGTTTTAATTTTGTCTCAATATACTTAACTTTGATGTTTATTCATCCATGAGTTAGATGTGTACATTTGATAAAACTAAAAATACCAAATATTTATTGAATGAAAGTTGAATGAGTAAAGTCAATTCTGTATTCTTATTTTTTATGAGATGACTCAGATTGCAGTTTGGCCAACATATTTATTCATTTAACAGATGTTCTTTGTGTTTTTGTTTTTGACCTTTTGACCCCTTCACCTGTTTCTTTAAACTTTGCTTTAAACTTCAGGCTCCAGAAACTCACATCTTCTGCAGGTCATTTAGAGTTCCTTTCCCCCTCCCTTTCTGCTCTCTAGCCTGCCGTATCTACATCAGGTGGTCTAGCGTGAGTGCTTAATAGCATGGGCTAAAGAACACGGACCCTGAGTCAGCTAGCCTGGGTAAACATTAAAATGTTAGCTTCATTAGAGCTACCATTTCATCCTGAGAATTTCTGCAAAAATTACCTATTCCTTGAAAGTTGCCTGTAGGCCCCCTCTCTCACTTCCTTTATTGAATTCGTTTCTGAAAGTCTTTGAAAGTTCACTTCCTGCATGATTGCTTCCCTGCCTGAGGGAGAGGTAGTGAACTTGACTTTCTTATCTTTCTTATCTCTGTCCCCTACTCCCTCCAAAGTCACTGCATGACTAACAAGTTGATGGGGGTGGCACCAAGTTGCTTAGAGGCAGGTTTTATTTTCTGCCTCAACAAAATATTGCCTTTTGTTACATTAATGCAATAAAAACAAAGCGATGGCTTCAATCTCACAATTTAGAGGATTTAATGTCTTTGAACGTTGAATTGTATTTTTCGTATTTCTTAGGTATAAAATCTTTTCCTGAGAAACAGGCAAGGAAAAGGATGTCCCTCTTCATTCTTCCCCCTCACGGCGCCCACCTCTTGCTTGTTGTTTAGTCGCTAAATCGTGTCCCATTCTTTGTGACCCCAGGGAGTGTAGTCTGCCAGATTCCTCTGTCCGTGGGATTTCCCAGGCAAGAATACTGGAGTGGGTTGCCATTTTTTTCTCCACGCCTCTTGCTAATGGTCCTTTTTCCTTTGTTCTTTCCTTTTTGATTTTGCTTCCTCTTAACATTTGATTTGCACATTTTACTGGCCAATGGTGACTGAAGAGTGAAGACAGTGAGAAAAAAAATAGAGGGAGAAGGAAAACCTCTTTACTATAGTGTCATTTTTACAAGAATCACACCTATTGACTTAATGGACACCACCAAGTAGCACATCACTAATTCTTTGCTGAATTCATTCATTCACTCAACAAATATATGGTTATATGTGTGGCATTATACTAGGCACTTTTCTCATTCTACAAAAACAAGCTGTGGATCTAGGCATTATGTTTGGTTATTCTGCTATAGAAATTTAAGAAAATAACTACTAGAATTTGATATCTTCTTTCTTCCCACTTTGCAAGACATGTGACTTCATGTATTTTTGTTAGTGTCTTCTCTTCTCCCTGAAGTGTAGGAAAAAGAGCCAAGGTTTAGGATCCAAGCAAAACTGGGTTCAAATCCTCATTATCTGTGTGAAAGTACACAAATATACAGAGTTTTGAGATTTCATCTGTGTTAACTACAATTAGAGCAAAGAGATGTGAGATTCAAAAGTATGTAATTTTTTAATAAGTGCCTTATACAAGGAGACTTCCTTTCATTATACTATTCTTAATCATACTTTATAAGCCTTTGGAGATAGTTTATAAATTCATTAATCTGAATTGCAGTAGTATTAATAATCGATAGAAAAAGTAAACACATAATGCTAGCAGAGCAAGCAAATGTGTAACCCGAACAACTTTAAGTAAAGCCATTTATTGATTTTCCAACAGGGTACTTCACAGGCAGGCCATGTAGTTTCAAGGGCAATGCCTTTGCTGTGGTACTTAGCTGGGGAAATTTTGTCATGAAAATTCAGAAATACAGGTATTTCGGAGGCACTTTGCTCTCTCACGGAGGGAATTTCTTATTTTCCTTCCCAAACGACAACTTATAGTATACATTTACATATTGCTACCTGTGGGGTGGAATTGTGGAAAAACCCGGGACTTGCAAGGTGGCCGAATTGGGTTGTGTGTGACCATGGGCCACGAGCACGTTACATGGCTTTTCTGCGCTTGAAACTTTTGAGCTGTAAAATTGGCCTAACGTTTGTGCATGAATTAAGCGCATGTGTACTTAAAACATCTGTCACATAATTGACAATCAGTGTCATTTCCTCCCCTCTCAGATCCACCTGACCGATTACAGAGAAATCGTCCTGACAAACAACACCTGTTGAGCGTTCCAGGCCCCATTCCAGGCGTTTCTCACCGTTTGCCTCATTTAATTCTTGCAACAAACTGAGCGTTTGACACGTTGAGTTAATGAGGCTTCGGCAGCAGGCCCTCACTTCCACGAGTCCCTCGCGAGGTCCAGCATCTAACAGAACACTCCTCCTCTCCCTGTTTTAAGTTTCAGGCCGCTTAAAGTCTGAATTCGCCCTGGACGGGACCGTTTTCCTAATTTTGCAAAGGCGGGTAAAGTGAACTGCCTAATAACTGTTCATGCCCCCTCAGTCGTATGCGACTCTTTGCCGCCCCATGGACTGCAGCCCTGCAGGCTCCTCTATCCATGGGATTTCCCAGGCAGGAATGCCGAAGTGGATTGTCATTTCAACTCCAGGGGAATCTTCTCGACCTAGGGATCCAACCCACGTCTGCTGCATTGCCAGGCGGGTTCTTCACCACTGAGCCAAAGGGCATTCAGTTTTACAAAGAGGGGGTAAAGTAAGTGGTCTAAGATAACACACGTTTAAGTAGTGGAGCAAGAATTGAACTGGAGTGGCCTGACCCAAGAGCCCGAGCTCTTTGCCACTGGAGGTGGTGACAATGGTGTCCCTGGGAGAGGAGCAGAGTGGCCAAGGCCCCGGGCGGAAAACCAGAGCCCGCGGCCCCCGGTGCGGCTTGCGGGGCAGGCCGGGGTCGGAGGGGATCACCCCGCTGAGGCTCCCCGCCCTTTCTTCCCCTTTTCCGCGCCGCAGAGCCGGAGCCGCGCCGCTCGCCCCGCGGCCGCCGGGCCCGGCCCGGCCCGCTTCCCCGCAAGCTGCCGGCGCCAGGCCGCGGGGTCCGGCTCGGGAACTTTGCAGGGAAGAGAGACTTGGCAGCCAGTCGGGAGGACAAGAAAGTGAGGCGCGGGGCGGGCAGGGGCGCTCAGGTGGGTGCGCGGGGCGGCAGGTGCCGGGCGCGGGGTGCAGGCCGCACAGGGGAGGCGCTCCCACGCGCTCCGGGCCGCGGGCGGCCGCCCTGGTAGCTCCGGGCGGTCTTCCCGTTCGCCTCTAGCCCGCGGCTCCGCGCTCGTGCGCGGGGCCGGGCGGGCGACGTTGCCCGGGGAGCCGATGGCGCTGCCACCTCCCGCCCGGCCCGCGGGGGCACGTTTTTGGCGGGATCCAAGTTCAGGGTGCGCCGGGACTGGGGGGCGGCGGGGGCGGCAGCTCTGCATTACCGCAGGGGAATCATTTCTGAACCACCCCAAACGTGAGAACCTCAAGTTCAAGCGTAGCCCTTCCCCCGAGAGACCGAGCTGTTGGCAAGAAAATGACCGAGTGAAGGCGAGGGAAGTCCCCACAGACTTCGGGAGAAAAGGGACCGGCGGCCGTGGCACCCCCGGGACCCTGGGCGACGCCCGGAGCGGAATGAGGGGGGCGGGGTACGAAAGGAAAGCGACCCCCGGTGCTCGTTTCGTTTACCAAGTTTGAGGAGGTCCACAGGAGCCCCTTGTACTGTTGAGAAAAACGAGTCAAGTGACAACTGTTGCAGCTGCTTCACTGGGATTGCGCGTCTGTTTGGCCATTTCGTTGGAAAGAAGTAACGCCGAAGTGTTCAGGAGTACATACTGACCCAAGATTTACGCTGTCTGCTGCGGGGCTGCCTAACCGCAGATGCTTCTCCTAAGCACCTGGAGAGCTTTTTAAAATTTTATCCCTGTTGGGCCCACCGTAGAGGTCCTGAATCGCAAGTGATGAGGCTGAAATCCTGACCTGGGCATGTTTGTAAACGTTTCCCTGGGGGATTTTGCTGGTGGTGCCTGCTTAGGAACCAGGAGGTAGAAGAACTGGACTCTACCGTGTGGCGGGTTGAAGAAATTTTAGGCACATTGTTTCTTCGTCTGTATAGTGGCCTCTATTATTTTAAAGATAAGTTAGTATAAGAAGTGTGGGAGTGTGTTGAAATGGGAGAAGTCAGGATAAATACAAAATTCTGGTGCAGTGGGAACGAAAGATAAATGCCCTTTTCCATAAGTGACGTGCAGACTGAGAGGAGAGTGGAAGAATCACAAATGGCTATACCTGGAGAGGAAACAGAGGGGTTTTGTTTTTAGGTAATCAGTGTAACAGAGTTGGTGTAAATTGTAATTCAAAACCAGTACCACCTGGATGAAAGCACGCAAGCTCCAGCCTGCTCCATCTGTGAAGGATGGTTTGAAAAACACACCGCGTTTATCTTGCCTCTTCTCCAAACCCAAAGATTTTAGGTTATTTTCATTTAGGCAAATCAAGAGTCAGCAATCACCGATGTGGCCTGTCTTGTGATAACCCCTACTGGCCAAGGCTGCATGTTTTTCTACTGCATGTGAGTTTCTGTTCCATTATTCAACAAATTTGTGTTGAGGACCTTCATGCTCAAAATACAAAGATGAGTAAAATGCTGTTTTTTGCCCTAACCGTCTGTTTAGTGTAGGTGACTGATGTAAAAACAGGCCACAATATAACCTGGTTATGATGATAATATAGGTATAGAATGAGCAAAGTGTCCTGTGGCCCATAGGAAAGAGAAGCTCCATCAGCCTTGGATAAGAGGCAACACTGAAATTGGTAAACAGCCCCCTTCTGCCAAAACTTGAGAATTTAGGATTCTGTGTAGAGTCAAATCTGTGTTCTTATTTTTCAATCTGATGAAATTCTCGTGTAATCATATGCTGACAGTCTAAAGCAGAAATGACTTTTGGTTTCATGATGACTCTTAAAAATTTACTAGGCTTTCTGTTATTTTACCTTTGTAAAAGTCTCAACTTTGTCTAAAGTTAATTCAACAAAGAGGTGGTTAAACGAAAAGAAAAAATGTAAATGTGTCCTACATTCTTACTGAATATTTAGTTCCACTTACATATTCAGATAAGGTCTTTTAATTACATGCACTTTTAAAGGGTATGCTTTTTTTTGAGTGATTCTCATTGTGTTAATTAGGAAAGCTTAAAAATGATCTAATAGAGGAGAGGGCACAAAAGCAAAACTACAAGGAAAAGGAAAAGCTAGGAGGAGGAGAAGAAAGGAGTTTGACAAAATTGGAAGAAGGAGACAGGACTAAGCACTTACTGGGTAAAGAGTCAAAAAGAAATGGGTGAATCAAACATGGCTGCCAGCTTCTTTGGGGATCTACTGTCTTAGATATCTTGTTTATAGACCCTTGGTTTTCAACGTTATTTCAAAAAGAGAGGGAGGGAGTCTAATGTGGAAGTTAAAGCACAGTCTAAAGAGCCCTGAGTTTGAATAATGTATTAGGTAGTGACCTTGGGCAAAGGCCTTAACTGGCTGTGTCTGCTCATTTGTAGAATGAAGATGTTAATATGAGCTCCAAGAGACTTGTGAGGATTAACAACTATGATGCTGTTAATCTGGACACCTGGCTGTGATAAAGCCTTCAGGAGTGGCCTCTGCTCTTGTTTCTATCACCTTACTGGAGCCTAGTGAAAGCACTGGGAAACTGGGCAGATAGCTTCGTTCACTTTTCCACTTGAAGACATTGAAATTGGGACAGGCTGACTTGCTAAAAGCATATAAGCTAATGGATAGATGGGCTGAAGTGAGAAGCTGTGTCTTTTGCAATTTAGTCCTGTGCCTTCATTCCTGCTCCATGCTGGTGCTGATTTTGATGATGGTTAAGGTTGATGCTCCTTGGAGTTTAAAGGGGTAGAGGCTGGAATCATTTCAGCTGTCCATGCACACTGTCACCCAGTGACTTTCCTATGATTGTTGATTTCTATTGTTGATTACATTTTTCTTCAGGGTTTATTGGTGGGAGCCCATTCCTGCATGGTGGTAAGGGGAGACAGTGGAAAGGCCATAAGGAAATCACACGTGGAAGAGCTTTCAAAGGGGGAACCCCTCTCTCCAACTTCCAGTTGTATGTTGTAATATTACTAGAAAAAAGTCAGCTTTATTGTTCAGTGACTTAACTGCTTTCATCTGCAACTGGGGGTTCTCATGCAGAAATAATATTTCCTATCGTATCCCCTTTCACATATATGTCTGGTCCCTGAAGAGGTGGGGAGAAGGGATGGTAGCTCTGTACAGAAAGCTCATTTATGTGGGTCAGATTTTAATTAGAATGGTAATTGGTAATTTGCAGTGGTAAAGAATCTTCCTGCTAGTACAGAAGATACGGGAGACAGCAGGTTCAATCTCTGGGTCGGGAAGATCCCCTGGAAGAGGAAATGGCAGCCCACTCTAGTATTCTTGCCTGGAAAATTCCATGGACAGAGGCACCTGGAGGGCTACAGTCCATGGGGTTGCAAAGAGTTGGACGCGACTGGGCACACACACAGTGGAAAAAGTATGACCAAGAATATATTATACCAAGATCCAGAAAAGTATAAAGGAAGAATGTTTTTGGGAATAGCCCTTCATTGTTGGTTCAGTTTTTCTTATAAAGAAGCAGACTTAATCTTCATAGATGACCTTTCCACTTTCAGGTACAGATGGCCCCCAATTTCATATCTTTCAATTCAGCATTGTTAACCTTCTCAGTTGAGCAATTTAAAATATATGTGCCCAGGATAGCGTTGGATGCTTACAGGTGATCCTGGAAGGTAGAAAGTCAACATTTAGGCTGCTACTGCTAAGTCACTTCAGTCGTATCCGACTCTGTGTGACCCCATAGACGGAAGCCCACCAGGCTCCCCTGTCCCTGGGATTCTCCAGGCAAGAACACTGGAGTGGGTTGCCATTTCCTTCTCCAATGTGTGAAAGTGAAAAGTGAAAGTGAAGTTGCTCAGTCGTGTCCGACCCTTAGTAACCCCACGGACTGCAGCCTACCAGCCTGCTCCATCCATGGGATTTTCTAGGCAAGAGTACTGGAGTGGGGTGCCATTGCCTTCTCCTAACATTTAGCCTGGGATGCAATTAATATAAATGTGGAGTAGATGTGGTGCGGTCTCTTGAAGAGATCAGCAAGCTCTCAGAGTCTGAGAATCTTCCTTGGTGGGGAGAGAAGACATGTCCTTGCTGTAGGGTGTGAATGGCCTTTCAAGTCCCCCACGCCTGGGAAATGCAGGAAGAGCGGGTGGCACTGAGGATAGAGAGATGAAAGAGTAAAGGCACAAATACCTGACCCCCCAGAACCGCCTCAGTTACCCCCAAAGACACTCACTTGCTGGGCAGCCTTCAGGACAGAAGAACATTAGTGGCAAAGCAAAGCTTCCTCTGCCAGGCCTCTGGAAATTCACAAAGCATGGGAGATGATTTCTTGAGTGGCTATGATAGGCAGGAACTGTTTGTTGAAAAGTGTAGTCGCTCAGTCTTGTCTGACTCTTTGCGACCCCATGGACTGTAGCCTGCCAGGCTCCTCATTCCATGGAATTCTCCAGGCAAGAAGACTGGAGTGGGTTGCCATTTCCTTCTCCAAGGAATCTTCCTGACCCAGATTGAACCTGAATCTTGTGCATTGTGAGCAGATTCTGTACTGTCTGAGCCACCAGGGCAGACCCATTTGTTGAATACATTTGCTAAATGTATCAAAAATGCCTGGAAAAGTTAGGGAGGGCTTCCCTGGTGGCTCAGACAGTAAAGCGTCTGCCTGCAATGCGGGAGACCCAGGTTCAATCCCTGGGTCAGGAAGATCCCCTGGAGAAAGAAACGGCAATCCACTCTGGTACTCTTGCCTGGAAAATTCAATGGACTGAGGAGACTGGTAGGCTATAGTCCATGGGGTCACAAAGAGTCAGACACAACTGAGCTTTCTTTCTCAGAATTAGGGTTAGGGATATTGGAGGGAAAGAGCAATTGGCCAAGATGGCAGTAGTCAGGCTCTATCGCCCCATAGCCCCTTGCTCTTGCCCCACAGTTTGTAAATACATGGTTATGTAACAGCTGAGATCATTTATAGCACTGTGTATGTGCAATGCTCTGTGTAAGCACCACCTAAAAAGCTCTAGTAGGCGAGTAGTCCGGTTGAGTCGAGTTCAGTAGCCTTGAGTTGGCCTGCATTATGACTATATCTGCTGGGTCAACGCCAGAGAATACATTGTGAACAGTGAGACGGAGCAAGACAGATGTGATTGCACGCATGCTAAGTCGCTTCAGTCATGTCTGACTCGTGACCCCATGGACTGTAGCCCACCAGGCTCCTCTGTCCATGGGATTCTCCAGGCAAGAATACTGGCGTGGGTTGCCATGCCCTCCTCCAGGGGATCTTCCTGACCCAGGGATTGAACCCGCCTCTCTTATATGTCCTGATTTGGCAGGTTGGTTCTTTACCACTAATGCCACCTGGGAAGCCCAGGGATGTGAATAGTTATATCAAAATATTAATATACACAATTCTTCTCTGTTATCGGGAATGGGGTTAAAAATCAGGAAGTCACAGGGTCTCTGGAAAAGAGAATGGGGAGGGGAAAAAGAAAAGAACTTTGATTGGGACCTTTATCTTTAGACACAAAGGCCCTTGAGTCTTGTCTGGAGGTTGGATGCACCTTAATAGGACCTGTGGGTTTGAGTTGCACTAAGTTAACTTATGAGACTCTTAACACATCCCATTTTCAGATTATTAAGTTACATCTGAACGATGAAAATGCCTAGGAGGTCCAATTACTTTTTTTCTGCCAGGTTTAGGCATTTTCATCATGGCAGAGGAAACCAATTAAAGGCTGGAGGGCTGCTTGTTGAGAAAAGAGAACAAAAGAGTTGACTGATTCAGTGCCAGTGTCACAGAGCCACTGACGCCTGTGGTATGCCCTTCACTTGTCCACGAACAGGGACTTCCTTGCTGGCAGGCTGGTCAGCCAACTTCCCCCTTGCGCATGGTAGAGACGCCTCTCTTGATGAAATGCTCTTCAAGTTTCCTAGACTCTCAGATATCACCACCAGCCTTTGCTTGTATGTATTAACCACTTGTCAGATGTTTATGATTTTGATTTATCTAGTTATGATCATCTCTCCCAAATTGGAGATCATTTCTCTTCAGAGAAAGTCTAGTACTTTTGATACTATTGTGGCAACTACACCAGTTTTAGCTTCAATAGACATGTGTGAATTTGGAGTCACTTTTCTCTGAGATAATAAAGTATTGGCTTGGCCTCAGCTTGGATCAACATCTGGCTGAAGGTACAACTGCAGTAATAATAGATTTCTTCAGGTGTCGATTTGTGTGTCCACAAACCTGAGGATTTTGAGCTGAATGAAGAGAGAAGATGCATGTAGAGGTAAGCGGAATGGAGGGGAAATGTGGGGAGGGAAAGGGATGTGACGGTATTTGGCAAACACCTGCTCCCTCCCCCCCAAAAAAAAAACCTTTATCCCAGGAACACTATTACCTAGCCTGGGCTTTTGGGGAGAGGGGCTAAAAGCATGAGCTGATGAAGCTAATTTTTGTGGGGTTTTTTGGGGAGGAGGACCAAAGGGCAAATAGTATCCTCAGCAGCTTGAAGGTTTGGAATTTTGGGGGTTTGTTGAGAGGTGGCACCTGGTTCAGGAAAGGGTACAGTTCTCTGGGTAGCATACCCGAGGGTCTGGTGCTGGGGTGTGCCCTCCTCCTACATGGATGAGATAGACCTTGGCCAGGGACACAGGTGGGCTCTATCTGTGATAAGGGGGGAAAAATTGTTTTTAATATGCATATTACCCCATATAGAACAAGGTATTAGGTTGGTGAAAAAGTAATTGCAGTTTGAGACTGTGAATTTTAAATTATTATAAATAGGCTCAGATACATCTTTATGAATCAAAAAAGGAACTGTTAAAATCAACACATTTTTGCCAATGAGAAATAAGTTTCTTTATTCCTGTAGCAGGATTCAACAAACCCTTGGAAAGCATTTTCTGCCTCCTCCCGGTTGTAGAAGCATTTTCCCTGCAAAAGTTGTCAAGATGCTTGAAGAAGAAGTAGCTGGTTGGCGAGAGGTTGGGTAAATATGGCAGATGAGGCAAAACTTCGTAGCCCAATATGTTCAACTTTTGAAGTGTTGGTTGTGTGTCTTGTGGTCAGGCGTTGCCTCGGAGAAGAATTGGGCTCTTTCTGTTGATCAGAGATGGCTGCAAGTGTTGCAGTTTTCAATGTACCTCATCAATTTGTTTAGCATGCTTCTCATATTATGGTTTTGCCAGGATTCAGAAAGCTGTAGTAGATCATTCAGGCAGCAGACCACCAGACAGTGACCATGACCTTTTTTTGGTACAAGTTTGGCTTTGGAAAGTGCTTTGGAGCTTCTTCCTGGTCCAACTACTGAGCTGGTCAACACCAGTTGTCGTATAATATCCACTTGTCGTCACGTCACAATCTGATGGAGAAATGGTTCCTTGTTGTTGTGTAAAATAAGAGAAGATGACACTTTAACATGATGATTTTATTTGTGGTCAGCTCACGAGGCACCCACTTATCGAGCTTTTTCACCTTTCAAATTTGTTTCAAATGCTTACCAACCACAGAATGGTCGATGTTGAGTTCTTTGGCAACTTCTCATGTAGTTATTGGTTGTTGTCAGTTTCTGATGGCTGGCCACTATGCTCCTCATCTTCAAAGCTCTTGTCTCCTTTGCAAAACTTCTTGAGCCACCACTGCACTGTACGTTCGTTAGCTCTTCCTGGGCCAAAAGTGTTGATGTTGTGAGTTGTCTCTACTGCTTTATGACCCATTTTGAACTTGAATAAGAAAATCGCTTGAGTTTGCTTTTTGTAGAACATTTCCCTAGTCTAAAATAAGTCATTAGCAAAAGAACATAAAGTGAGAAATGTTCATTAAAATGATGAATAGCAATCACATTTATTTAAGAATGTATTCCAATATCAAACAGCAAAGTTCAGCAATGCAAAACCTTAATTACTTTTGTACCAACGTAGTATTTATAAATAGTTCATTAATGTTTGGGGAAAAGAGCATGAAGTTTTCAGCCACCAGGTAAATAAAACATTTTCCATTCTTATCAATTTACAGTGTTTTTACACACGTCATTTACCCTGTCTTATATAGGTGTTGACACTGCTTAATGAAGGTGAATGTGTCAAAAGATACAAGGTGGTGGTTCGCAAACTGGTACTCTGAATTCTAGATTGTTCAAGAGAACTCGAAGGAGGGTGTGGATCAGGAGAAGAGATGAGGGAAAAGTAAAACAAATAGTCTTTTACCGTGTTGCTTCTTCGACTTCAAATTCTGTTGAATTTTTATCTGTTTTCTTTGTTGAGCTTTTGATATATCGTCATGAAAAAGAGTTATCTGTTTTCAAACGTAAGAGTGCCAGTATTATGTGAACTTTCAAAGGTTAAATTTTAACCTTTGAAATTATAGGGCTGCCCCATACTTGGAATGTGAATGTAGTATTAGAGTCAAGACATTGGCTGGGTAATTGTGAGGATCAGATTCTCTCTCCTAGGCCTGATTATCCCTAATGATAGAACTGTACGTTTAGGTTTCCTAGAGCCACTTAGAATTCCTCTGACAGTGTGGCCCCCAATCTGGAGATGTATACATCCACATTTCTGATTTTTGAGCCTCCTCAAGGCTTTGCTAAGGGTGAATGTGAAGGGCAGGGCTCTGGACAGAGTGGAGACAGGCCAGCAGGGGTAGGTGGAGCGCTAATGGAAGAGACTGTAGAATCCAGCTTGGAGTGGAGAAGAAAGAATTATAGGCTTGGGGGGAGCTGGGGGTCCTAAGATAGAGGCACCCAGGATGCTAAGAAGCCAGACTTGGAAACAAAAGCAATTGTGTGTTAAACCATTAAAAAAACAAAACAAAAACACCTACCCTCATCTATATAAGACAATTCCTCACGTTAGTGAATGCCGAGGCAGCACAGGTTTTCTACAGCAAGAGACAGTGGGTTGTGGTTCTGGTCTGCCTGTGTTCTTGGCTTTGTGACCTTTGAGTCTGCTTCCTTATATGTAAAATGAAAGTGTTAAACTAAGCTCTTACCAAGCTTCCTTCTCTGCTGAAAAACCTGTGCTTTAGGGCAAGTGTGTTTTCATGAATATCTATTGATGTGCCTCTCAGTGCACGTTTCTCAAATTTCGTGTTTCTCATATAAACACAAATGAGATATTTATTTTTCAATCTATGTGGTACCACCATCTGTTCAGGATGTTTTTCAATTGAAAGTTCCATCTTTTTGAGCTTTGACAAGATTTGGGTGGAATCTTTCATTATGAAAGATGAAACATGTATTTGGGACATCTTTCGTGTTGAAAAAGCACTGGGTTTAATGCATTTTTCCCATGTTTCATTTAGACTCTAATCTGTGTTAGATATAAAATGGCACTAAAATTAAATGTCTTTAAATTTTGCATTATCAGTCATCTATTATTTAAATACTATATTTCATTTACAAATTGTTTGCCAGAAATATTTTGTAAAGAAAGTAGCTCTAATATTTTTCATAAATAAAGAAGCTTGAAGAACATACACCAAACTTAATCATGGCTACCTCTAGGGACTGAACTACAAGAAGGGTCAGTAAATTTGTAATTTCTACTTTAGGTACTTTTGTATTAATTAATGAACACATTAATTTTCATAATTTCATGCATATTATTTGTTATGGAATGAGTTTTTATGATTATAAAGTATCTTTATTGGATTTATAGATATAATCACCATTTGACATAAGTAATTTAAGACTTACAGTAAAACTAATATCATTTTGTTAGACCACATAGAGAAATGAATACCCCTTCTTTGATGGATTTAGAAGTTGATGGTGTTCTTTTGGTTTGTAGTTGGAGAGGGTTCCTGTGATAGATAATGTAAGCAAATACTTTTCTCTAGCCCTATGAAGGCCTGAGCCTAGATATGAAAAATAAGTTTCATCATCCTTGGTTGTGGCTAGAGAGATGTGTTGAGAGAGGTCATTCCTAAGTTCCAATAATTAGCCTGACATAGGTACTAGAGGATGAAGAAAATGGCTCATCACTTGTCATTTATTTGCTGTCCCCGAAATCTGGACTTTTAGATGATAAGTTATGAAGGTAAATATTATTTTGTCCAGATCTCTTAAACTCTACTATATGGTGTGTGTGCACAGTTGTATCCTACTCTTTATGACCCCATGGACGGTAGCCCACCAGGCTCCCC
This sequence comes from Moschus berezovskii, assembly GCF_049115385.1. Lineage (NCBI taxonomy): Eukaryota > Metazoa > Chordata > Mammalia > Artiodactyla > Moschidae > Moschus > Moschus berezovskii. Next base: position 88,646,396 of record NC_142469.1, on the reverse strand, counting down.
TGTCCATGGAATTTTCCAGACAAGAACACTGGAGTGGGTTGCCATTTCCTATTCCAATAATACGTGTATATGTTAGTCGGTCAGTCGTGTCTGACTCTTTGTGACCCCCATGGACTGGAACATGCTGGGCTCCTCTGTGCATGGAGCTCTCCAGGCAAAAACACTGGAGTGGATTGTGATTCCCTTCAGGAGGGTATCTTTCCAACACAGGGAACAAACCCGGATCTCCCGCATTGCAAGCATATTCCTTACCATCTGAGCCACCAGGGAAGATTATACTTAATCAGATAATATTTTATTTTTTTATATAGTTAGTAGATAGTTTCATGATAAGTCATGTTAAGATTGCAAGGACTGGAATATTTTGTATTCCTTATAGAAGCTGGCATGATACTATACTTGAAAGAACTGAGGAATTAATGATTAATGAAATAGAGGACTAATTTGTTTATTTGGGCAATGTGAGGTTATAGATAATAAGGATAATTCAATCTGATTGAGCATCAGTTAAAATAATTTCATCCTCCTCTATAGAAATATTTACCAGGATTGATGTTAAGCTGAAAAATTGACACTATAACTTAGAATTTCTTTCTGTGACCCTCTTTAATCCTTTTAATTTTGACACTGAGAGAGTTAAATGACTTACATGCAAGACAGTGGGTAGCTCAGTTTTTACGTTTGTAGTTTAAAAGGGTACCACTGTTGCACATATACTGCATGTAGAGACAGGGGCACACATACCATGTATATTCATAAGGAATAGCAGGTGGAGAAGAAAAAAATACCGAACGTGTTGTCCAACCCTCCACTGACCCCACCTTTTTTTCTTGGTAAAAGAGGGACGTGCTTAATTAATCAGAGTAATGAGAATCTGCCAGCATACTGTTTCTCCAATTATTTCAGACTGAATTTAAAAACAAAATCACGTATTTGGATGACATCCTGCTTACCACCAGATGAACAAGATATTTATTCATGCATTCATTCATTTAATAATATCTACTGTGCACCTACCACCTGCCAAGCACTGTTCTAGACTCTAGGAGTAGAGTTATGGGCATGAGACTGGGCCCCTACCCCGTGTTATTTAATATGGTTGAGAAAATTAAATTTCTCCAAAGTGTCTTGCCTGATGTGGTATATTTGGGATTTGATCCTAAATTTTCTGTTCTAACCTTTGCACCACACTATCTCTTGTAATTTTGGGGGACCCTGATTGTCGATCAGCAGGGAAGTTCTGCCTGTCTTTATTTGATCTCCCCTTGATTGTGGTCCATTGTTTTGGATCCTATGTGGAATGGTGTGGATGCTGAGAGATACCCTGTCCATGAGAGTGTCCTAGGGTCTTGGGCAAATCGTATTCAGTTTCTGAACAGAACCTAGGATCATGCTGTTAAAAATAACATGAGTGAAATAAAGAAACTGAAGCAGTACTTTTCCAAATCTGAGTGTTTTAATTTGGTAGAATGAAACCAACATTTAGAAAACTTTTTTTTTTAATCTTAGAGTACGTCACAGCTAGTAAGCTAAATATGTAAAACTTTTATTCCATGATTATATGTTTCTATTAGGTTGCAACATGAAATTTTTTCCTTGCCGTTGGTTGTGGTCAAAACATTTTTAAAGGGCATCAGGTGAGATAGTGTTTGTGACAAAAATGAAGTTTATGAAAGAAGATGTATGGTTATCCTTAGCTATCATTTGAATGTGGGTGTTGTTTATTTAAAGCATTCATAGCAATAAAGTAGAATTTGTGTGATGAAAGTGCTAGTGGAAATTATCTGGCACCTGAGTATATGCCTGAACAGATTCTTTTTCTTTAAACACACACATTGTAGTTACTGTTTACCCTGTGTCCTATACTTTTATTGCAGTTTCCAGTATTGAGTGGTTTCATTATTTTTTGAAACATATTTGCTTTGTAATTTAATTGCATGGCACATAGAGAAATTTGAGGAAATAAATACTTGAGGCAATGTCCTATACATTATCTGATTATGATAAAGTCTACGGTTGATTAGACTTTAATAGAGTTGTTAAATATTACATAGTAATTTGAGAACTGATTTAATACTTTATTTTTTTCATTTAGTTTCTAAATGTTAGTGGATTTTATCTGAAGATATTATTTGTTAAGAAGAAAAAAGTAACACAGTTCCTTAAATTAAGGTTTCTCATAGGCAGCAGTGGTAAAGAATCCGCCCGACAATGCAGGAGACACAAGAAATGTGGGTTCGATCCTGGGATCAGGAAGATCCCCTGGACAAAGAAATGGCAACCCACTCTGGTATTCTTTCCTGGGAAATTCCATACACAGAGGAGCCTGGCGGGCTACAGTTCACGGGGTTGCAAAGAGTTGGACACATCTGAGTGTGTGCACACACACACCTACATATATGAACACACACACACCCCCATCAGATCGCAGTTACTTGTTCTTCAAGAAAGTGTTTGTGGTAGGCCTCGGACAAAAAATAGCCTCACCCACTTGAAATCACTTGAAGACTACAATTTATTTTTTATACACTTATATAGATTATAGGGAAAATTACTAACTTGAAATTTGCAATAATTTGGGTAGGGATTGGACTTTGGAAAGATATAAAGTTGCAAATTTTTAGAATTTTAAATTAAGTGTATAAATACATCTTTGGAGGCACATAAGGAAAAAAAACTCTTTCTGTATTGTCATTTATTTTAGAGATTATTGAGATGACCAAGACAGAGATGTATTGAAATATTATTTGCTTATTCTTTGCAAGGCATGGACTTATTCCCTAGAGTAAGCTTATAATCTAATTATGGAGACAAGCACAGAAGAAAGGCTACGCTTAAAAGTGTGTGCTATGCTATGCTAAGTCACTTCAGTCGTGTCCGACTCTGTGTGACCCCATAGACGGAAGCCCATCAGGCTCCCCCGTCCCTGGGATTCTCCAGGCAAGAACATTGGAGTGGGTTGCCATTTCCTTCTCCAATGTGTGAAAGTGAAAAGGGAAAGTGAAGTCGCTCAGTCATGTCCGACCCCCAGCGACCCCATGGACTGCAGCCTACCAGGCTCCTCCATCCATGGGATTTTCCAGGCAAGAGTACTGGAGTGGCTTGCCATTGCCTTCTCCGTAAAAGTGTGTAGAGATGTTTTTTTCTCCTCAGACAGAGGACAGGAGAGCAACATACAAAAGAAAATTTCCTCGAGAAGGGTTCTGGGCAGGAAAACTGAGCAGCCTCTTTGTTGGTATTAGATACCTTCCAGTGGGATTGCATTATGGACACTTTGAATGTACCTGAGTTCAACTACTCAAGGTCAAGAGAAAGCAAAAGTAGAACTAACTAATAATTAGTGCAGGAGGTTGTATCTAGTATTTCCTACAATGGAATGTTCTAGAATAGTGTATCATAGGGATGTGAATGTCTTCTTCCTTGATTGGTCTCAGCGTCATTCATTCTTCCTGTAGTATTTTTAGTTCACCCCAACTGTACTGTACTCACTCCCAGCAAACAACCTGACTGCCTACTTCATTAAAAAAAAATCTATAGATTGTGAAGTGCTTTTTCCCCTTTCCTACTTCTCCACACTCCTGCTATTTATTTATCTCTTCTCCAGCCTCAGGGGCTTCCCTGAGAGCTCAGTTGGTAAAAAATCTGCCTGCAATGCAAGAGACCCCAGTTCAATTCCTGAGGTGGGAAGATCCCCTGGAGAAGGGATAGGCCGCCCACTCCAGTATTCTTAGGCTTCCTTGGTGGCTCAGCTGGTAATCTGCCTGCAGTGTGGCAGACCTGGTTCGATCCCTGGGTTGGGAAGGTCCCCTGGAGAAGGGAGAGGCCGCCCACTCCAGTATTCTTAGGCTTCCCTTGTGGCTCAGCTGGTAATCTGCCTGCAGTGTGGCAGACCTGGTTCGATCCCTGGGTTGGGAAGGTCCCCTGGAGAAGAGAAAGGCCGCCCACTCCAGTATTCTTAGGCTTCCCTTGTGGTTCAGCTGGCAATCTGCCTGCAGTGTGGCAGACCTGGTTCGATCCCTGGGTTGGGAAGGTCCCCTGGAGAAGGGAGAGGCCACCCACTCCAGTATTCTTAGGCTTCCCTTGTGGCTCAGCTGGTAATCTGCCTGCAGTGTGGCAGACCTGGTTTGATCCCTGGGTTGGGAAGGTCCCCTGGAGAAGGGAGAGGCCGCTCACTCCAGTATTCTTAGGCTTCCCTTGTGGCTCAGCTGGTAATCTGCCTGCAGTGTGGCAGACCTGGTTCGATCCCTGGGTTGGGAAGGTCCCCTGGAGAAGGGAGAGGCCGCCCACTCCAGTATCGGTCTAAGCCTGTCTTCTTTCCTCCAGGACTTTGCTCCCTCAGTTACACCTTCTCCTTCATAAAAATCCCGGCTCTGGAGGCAAAGTCTACCAGTTTGAAATATGGTTTTGTACTTTCTAAATGTGTGGCCATGGACATATTGCTTATCTTCTGTGTGCTCCCATTTGAAAAATGGGACTAGAAATAAGCGCTTATCTTATTGTGAGCACAACCATAAGTTAAGGCAGTTAAGGGGCTTTGACTCTGGTACAAGCTCTCAGTGAATGTTAATTTCTACCATTCCCACTGTTACTACTACCACCATTAACCTGCTAATCTCTAAATCTCTATGCTTTTCATTCCTTAACCCATATGTTTGCTGAACCATTTCCTCTTCTGGAAAAGAATGAAGCCAAACATTCTCTTGACCCTGGTCCCTTTTTAACTACTGTATTCTCTTTCCTCTTCCTTCTCAAATATTTTAAAGATTATTCAAGGGTAGCTCTCTGCACTTCTTCCTCTTCTATTTGCTTTTATTTTCTTTGTAGAAATTGTTTTTTTAAATGAGATATTGACTAGATACAAAATTATAAACTATTCTCTATTTTTACTTCTTGAAACCTGATGTAGTAAGTACTTCTTGAGTCCCATGTATGCTCAGTTGCTTCAGTTCTGTCCAGTTCTTTGCGACCCCATGGACTGTAGCCTGTCAGGCTTCTCTGTTCATGGGACTTTCCCAGCAATAATACTGTAGTGGGTTGCCATGCCCTCCTTCAGGGGATCTTCCCGACCCGGGGATCAAACCCAAGTCTCCTGCACTATAAGCAGATTCTTGACCTGCCAAGCCATCTGAGAAATCTACTGTGTCCCCCCCTAAATCCTTCTCTTCTCATCTCTCTCTGAGTGTTGTCACTATACAGCTTTTTATGTTGATCATTCTTTTACTTTCTTCATAGATTTACTTAATATCTGTAAATATTTAGTTTTGTGTATTGTTGAACTTTATAAGTGGAATTATACAATATAAATTATAGGTTGGCTTGCTTTTTTGAACCAAACTATCATTTCATCCATTTTTATTGGCATAAAGAATGTCATTATATGCTATAATTTATTCATTTTCCTGTTGATGGATATTTGGACCTTTTGCTGTTCTAAACGAGTTTGCCCTAAATATTCTTGTATGTATATCCTGGCATACATATACACAAGTTTTTCTAGGATTCTAGAAAAGTAAATTCAGACTTTTATATTTGGGGATGTGAAATGGTATCTGATATTTTATTTTATTCGGCTGTGCCACACGACTTATAAGATCTCAATTTCTCAACCAGGGATTGAACCCAGGCCACTGCAGTGAAAGCGCCAAGTCCTAACCACTTGACTGCCAGAGAATTCCCAGTATCTGACATTTTAAATTACATTATCAGATAACTGATGAGGTCAACCATCTTTTTATTTATTTCTTGATCATATTGGTTTATTTTTCAGTGAAATGCCCATTTAATGTTTTGCCTGGTTTTATTTTGGATTGTCTATTTCATTTATTTATAGTAGTCCTTTATAATTCTGAGACAATAAGCCAATTTCCAAATTTGTGTTTTGTCTTTTCACTTTCTTTATGTCTTTTCTCCCTCCTCTAGCTGCTTTTGAAAATTTTTTGTTTCTGATTTCCAGCAATTTGATTATGATGTGTGTAGTCTTGATGTGGTTTTCTTTTTTCTGTTTTTTTTTTTAAAACAACTTAGATATAATTTGTATGCCATACAGTTCACTTATTTATAGTGTACATTTTCAACTTTCAGTATATTCATAGTGTTGTAGATCTATCACCTTAATCAATTCTAAATCATTTTCATTTCCTAAAAATGAAACCTCACACCCCTTAGTCATCACCTTCAATCCTTCTACCCCTCCAGCCCTACGCAATTACTAATCTGTTTTTTGTCTCTCTATACTTGCTTATTCTAAGAATTTCAAATAAATGGAATCATACATGATGTAATTTTTGTGACTGACTTTTTTTTTACATAGCTTAATGTTTTCAAAGGCCATCCCTGCTGTAGCATGCATTAGTACCTCATTTTTTATTCCCAAATAATATTTCTTTGTTTGGGTATGTCATATTTTATTTGTCCATTTGTTGGAAAAAAAAACACCTCTTTTTTTCCCTCCAGTTAATTGGCACTCTTTAAGAAAAAAAAAGCCAACTGGCCATAGACAATGGGTTTATGTTTGGACCTTCAGTTCTATTCTGTTGGTCTTTGTCCAGTCTTTTGTGAATACCACCTTGTCTTGAATGCTGTACCTTTATAGTAAGTTTTGAAATTGGGAAGGGTGAGCCCTCAAACTTTGATCTTGTTTTGCAAGATTGTTTTGATAATTCCAGTTCCCTTGAATTTCCACATGAATTTTAGGAACTTCTTCTCAATTTCTGCATTGAGATTAGCTGCGATTTGATAGGTTGTGTTATACTCATAGATCAATTTCAAGTGTTACTTTCTGTATTTCTAGTAACGTGTTCCTCATTTCCTTCTGAGTCCTCACCAATGGCACCTTTAGTGACTGTATTCTTACCAACAGTCTAAGACTATCTAGGTTTCTTCTATCATTTTTATTTTCAAAATTCTTTCAGCCTGCAATAACTGCCTGATTCCAAGGCTATCCCATATTTTTAGGTATTTTATATAACAACATACAACTTCCAGGCACCAAAGTTGATACTAGTTTCTATTGCTGCTGTATCAATTTCACATAAATTTAGTGGTTTAAAACATTTATTACCTCACAGTTCTATAGGTCTCAAGTCTGGACTGATCCCTCAGTTGCTCTTTAGCATTATCTCTCACCAGTCTTCGTGTATTTCGGGTTTTGGTGATAACAAACAGTGAATAGTTCCCTGTAGATATCATGTCACTTACATATCTCTGCACTTCTTATGGCGTTCCTTTTACCTAACGTGTTAGTGTGGGCTCTTATAACAGATCACTATGGACTGGTGGCTTAAACAGCAAACTATTTTTCACTGTTCTGAAGGCTGGAAATCCAAGATCAGTCCAAGTGTCAGCATGGTTGTTTTTGATGAGGACTCTTTTCTTGGTCATGTCCTCACATAGTCTCTGCTTAGTACTTATACCCAGAGAATGAGCCGTGGTCTCCTTGCCGTTGCTGTTGTTGTTTAGTTGCTAAGACGTGTCTGACTCTTGTGACCCAATGGACTGCAGCCCACCAGGCTCCTCTGTCCATGGGATTTCCTAGCAAGAGTACTGGAGTGGGTTGCCACTTCCTTTTTCAAGGGGGTCTTCTTGACCCAGAGGTTGAACCTATGTCTCCTGCATTAGCAGGAGGATTCTTTACCAGTGAGCCACCAGGGGTCTCATTATCCCCTTAAATTTTTTTGATAATCTATCATAAGTGCTCTACCCTCATGACCCCATGTAAATAATTCTCTCTGCAAACCTCCAAATATCATTACATTTGAAGGTTAAAAGAGTTAGTCACTCAGTTGTGTCCGATTCTTTGTGACCCCATGGACTGTAGACCAACAGGCTCTCCTGTCCATGAATTTTCCAGGCAAGAGTACTGGAGTAGGTAGGCATTCCCTTCTCCAGGAAATCTTCCCAACCTGGGGATCAAACCTGGGTCTCCCGTATTGCAGGTAGATTCCTTACCATCTGAGCCACCCTGGAAGCCCTTTAGACCTTCAATATATGGATTTCAGGAAGACACAAATATTCAACCATAGCATTCTGCCTCTGTGTGCGTGCTGTGTGCCAAGTTGCTCCAGTCGTGTCTGACTCTCTGTGACCCTATGGACTGCAGCCTGCCAGACTCCCCCGTCTGTGGGATTCTGCCTCTGCTCACCCCTCAAATTAATATCCTTCTCACATGCAAAATATATTCATTCCATCCCAAGAGCTCCAAAAGTCTTATCTATTTCAGCATTAGCTCTAAAATCTGGAGTCTTATGTAAATATCATCTAAATCTACTATGGATGAGACCTGAAATATGATTCAGCCTGAGGCAAAAATGCCTCTCCAGCCATGAACCTGTAAAATCAACAAGGTGTGTGCCCCCAAACTACCGTGGTGAGACAGATGTAAGATGTACTTTCCTATCCCAAAAGGGAGACATCAGAAAGAAGGAAGGGAAAGTGGGTCTCAAGTAAGCACATAACCTGAGGCTTACTCCACCAGACCTTGTGTTGTTGCATTATAGTTGCTGAGTCGTGTCCGACTCTTTCGCGACCTCATGGACTATAGCATGACAGGTTCCTCTGTGCATGGGCTTTTCCAGGCAAGAATACTGGAGTGGGTTGCCATTTCCTTCTCCACCATTGCACCTTAAGGTTTGAGAATGATCATTTAAGAGTGGGTGTTGTATCATCTGAACCCACTGGAGCAACAGTCCTGACTCTGCAGCTGTGCTAGGTTGAAACTGTGTCCCTGCCATTCTGGGCCAGCCTCAGCCACCCAGCTCTGCTAGGCAGTGGGCCCACCCTTTGAAACCTAGGTTGGGGCAGCCTGGCCCTCTCTGGGTCCATGTACGCTGGGTCTGTGGTGGGAATGGCAGCCCTGATAATCTCTTAATCTTGTTGAAGTGTCCTTCTTTCTCTCTTGTCTTAAAGGATAGTGTGTGATCACAACGAACTGACTCTACAGTCAGGTCCTATAGGAGCTGAGACGTCTGACAGCCTGCCTTTATTTTGTCCCATCTCTTCCCCCTTCAGTTCAAACTGGCAGTGTTCCTGCTGGGGTGGCTGATTAGGTGAGGTCCATGGTTCACACCCATACGAATCTCCTTATCAAACGGTCAGTCAGACACAGTGTTCTCTCCAAACATACTCTCTCTCTCTTTTTTTTTTTTTTCCAATATGAATAAGCTGAGACTCTTCCAAATCTTTAAATTCTTTGTTCCTTTTTGCTTAACATTTTTTTTCTTAAATTCATTTATCTCTTTTCACATTTTATTATAAGGCATCAGCAGTAATCAAGCAGATCCTTCAAAACTGTTCTCTGAAACCTTTTCAGCTAAATATCCAGTTTTGTCACTTGCAAATTCTACCTTCTGCAAAACACAGAAACATGAACACAATTCAGCCAAGTTCTTTGTGAGTTTATAACAAGGATTGCCTTCCTCCTTGGTCCAATAGCGAATTCTTTGTCTCTAAGACCTCATCAGAAAGGCTTTTGCCATTTACATTTCTACCAGCATCTGTTGTGAATACTTATGTATTTTCTAAGAAGCTAGAAGCTTTCTCTGCAGCTCTTTGCTTTCTGAGCTCTCACTAGAATCTTCTTCAAAAGTCTCTTCATAGCAATATTGGTCTTTTCTAGCATTGCACCTCAGAACTCTTCCAACCTCCATCCATTACCCAGTCCCAATGCCCCTTCTATATTTTTAGGTGTTTGTTACAGCAGCACCCAACTTATTGGTACCGGTTTCCATCTTAGCTGCTTTGGGGTACTGTAACAGATTACTACAGACTGGGTGGCCTAACCAACAGACAGTTATTTCTCACAGTTCTGGGGACTGGAAGTCCAAGCTCAGGGTGCCAGAATGGATGGGTTATTGGTGAGGGCCCTCTTCCTGGTTTTATCTTCACATAGCATTTCCTTGGTGTGTGCATGCAGAGAGAGTGAACTCTGGTCTCATCATCCTCTTGCAAGAGCATTAATCCCATCATTGGTGGCTCTACTTTCATGACTTCATCAAAACCTAATTCTCTCCCCAGAGCCCTGCCTCCAAATGCCATCATAGTGGGGGTGAGGACTTCAACATGTGAATTTGGGGTGTGGGCACAGGGGCTTCCCTGGTGGCTTAGATGGTAAAGAATCCGCCTGCAATGCAGAACTGGGTTGGGAAGATCTCCTGGAGAAGGGAATGGCTACCCACTCCAATATTCTTGCCTGGAGCATTCCATGGACAGAAGAGCTTGGCGGGATGTGGTCCATGGGGTCACAAAGAGTCAGACACGACTGAGCAACTAATACTTTGACAAACATTCAGTCCATAGCACCTTTAATGCTCATCCCTGTATTAGCTGATGTCTTTGTTTTCTACTTAATCCATACAGTAATCTCTTCCAGAAAATTGGACTCTGCTTCTGAGCTAAGTAACCCAGTTCTGTGTTCCCATAATAGCATGTGGTCCTTCACTTCCTGTGCTGTATCATCAAAATTATCTTTCACATGTTGGTCATTCACGGATGTATGGAAACTTGTGTCCTGTATTATCGGACTTTTGGTCTTGTAAACCTTGCTTTATTGTCTTATCTTGTTCATACGTCATATAGCACATTAGTCTAGCTACAGGATATATTCTTGGAACTGGAATTGTGAGATCAAAGGGTATACACATTTATCCTTTTTTTTTTTTTTTAATGTGACTGCTCTGGGTCTTAGTAGGGACATGAGGGATCTGGTTCCTTGATCAGGGGCCAAACCCGGGACCCCTGCATCCGGAGTGTGGCGTCTTAGCCACTGGACCACCAGGGAAGTCCCCACATTTATACTTTTGATACTCTCCAGTTGCTTTCCACAGAGGCAGTGTAAACTCTCACCAGTAATACATGAGGAATGACAGTGCCTTGCTCCAAACCCTTGACAACATTGTATGTGTTAGAATCTTTGCCAATCTGATAAGTGGAAAAATCTCGGCATAGTTTTACTTGACATTTCTCTTATGATGAGAAGCATGTTTTAGTAGACTTAAGAGCAGTCTCTGTATTCTTCACTAAATGCACTGTGTCTGTTCATGTGCTTTGCTCACCTTTCTATGGAGTTGTAGTCTTTTCCTTACTGATCTGTAGAAGTTCTCTCTACATTAAGGAAATCAGTACTTTGTCATGAGTCATAGTCCCCCCATGCCCCCACTCTAGCTTGTCTTTTAACTCTGCTTATCGTGTGTTTTGTCATGCAGAAAATTTGATTTTGCTATATGGTTGAATTTATCAATTTCTTTTTCATGGCTTTTGGCGTTTGTGTCAAACTTTGGCTTTCCCTTCTACAGGAAGTCATTTTAAGTATGTTGAAAGCTTTATATGTAAAGGCATTTATTGCATTCTTGGCAATTTTAAAAGTTGATAACAATATAGAAGTTCAATAATTGGGGAATAATGGCTTTCATGATGATAGAGCTACATAATTGGTTATTATGTAACCTGTGTAAATAATGTTTAGAGGAAGTTCCTCATATGTTTACAGATGAATGTCAGGGCAAGATGCTTGTGTTCAGGTTGAGACCAGAATCAAGACCATTTCTATTCCAGATTATCTCCATGATATAAAAAATGGAAAGGAATTAGTGGGAGGCAAATTAATAGTTGTAATTGGGTGGTGAGATGATTTTGTTATTTCAAATGTCTTTTGGTTCTTTGCCAACTTCTAAAACCAGAACATTTTTTTTTTTTTATAGAGGGGAACAACACCACATGGTTGGCCCTGCACTTGTGTGTGCATCGCATACTGTGTGCTTTGTAGGATCCATTCACTTTAGCTGCTTGACATTCTCCACACCTTTAGCAGCCCAGCAGTGGGACAAGGCAAACTGATAATTGTTTGTCCAGAATAGAGCTAGTTTATCCAGATTTTCTTCTTTTGTTTTTCTATTGTCAGGTATCAGGATCTCAGGGAACATTCTTCATTATGTATTTCACTGTAGAATAGGTGCAGCTCAAATTACAATGGGAACCTAAAGTCAGCATGGAATAGTGATTTTTTTTTCTAATTTCTCTTTGAAATTGTTAATAGTGGACTTTATTTTTTAATTAAGCCCCCCCTCCTTTTTTTATTTTCTTTTTGGCTCTGTACACCCTCATAATACTTGGTAGAGTTATTTCTTGTGGATCCTGTTCAGTTTTAGTTTGCAAACAAATGTAGCCAATCTCAATGCTTGAATTTTGACAAATATATTTATCCTTAGAGCTGCCACCATGGTTGAGAGAACATTTTTATCAGAAGACTACAGAGACCTGACTTTAAAATATATATAATTTTAAAGATATAATGTATTTTACACTAATATACTCTGGAATTACCTGCAAGAGTGACAGTTAATTTTAGGTAGAGTTTTCAAAAGAGGTATAAACATTTAAAAAGTTAATGGTTTATATAGTAACTGTATATAGTTAAATAATTAACTTCACAAGGAACTCTGCTTTGGTTATAGCATAAAATTGTAATAAGTAAACACGATAAAGAACCATATGAGCCATTAGTTGAATTCTTTGAGGTGCTGAGACTTCAAAGGGCCAGTATTGCGCATTTTGGGTATTTTGATTTCTTTGCATTTCCTAGTCATCTCTTTTTCTTAATCCTGAAAGGTATTTTGTTTATGCTCAAATCAAAATGAATGATATTCCTGAGGCAACTGGGGAGCATTAGCAAAAATCCCTTCTTTTGGATCTTATATGTGAGTCTGTAAACATATTAGCTGGACTGGAGAAATTGAGATAATTAGGATAGATATAAAATAGCAAGTTAGGCAAACATGATTAAGATTTCCCCACAGGACAGTGTTTTCCCGGTAAAGAGATTATTTTAAATATCAAACCTCATTTCAAAAGAGAAGCACTTAAAGACACTTTCATCTGTTGGAGCAAGAGCCTCTGTTTGTGTAAATCAAACCATTGCACAATCTCCAGAATCCGAATGTGGAAATTTCATAGATTCTTTGTAATGTGGAACAGTTAATGCTTGCTGGAGGTGGGTGGCAATGGGGATCAGTGCTGTCATTTGGGCTGCTTAGGTTTTATTCCCTCATACTTGGCTGAGTGATTTAGGTACCCTCCTATTTGTTCTGTCCTTAAACAACTTGTCCCCTACTCTTCTGTCCTGTTTTCTCTTCCTCCCTAGGCTCTTTTCTTGGAATTGTAAAAGAAACAAAAAGAAGGACCTCACTTGCAATTTCACTTTTTATTCTGACTGCTGCTAAGTCACGTCAGTCGTGTCCGACTCTGTGTGACCCCACAGACGGAAGCCCACCAGGCTCCCCCGTCCCTGGGATTCTCCAGGCAAGAACACTGGAGTGGGTCGCCATTTCCTTCTCCATTTATTCTGACTACTATAGATTTAACTTCTCAAAACCTCATAATTTAGATAAAGCAACATTAAGGCTAAGTTTTAGTAACCAGTTTAATTTGTATTTGAGGACCCTGGGATGAATTGATCCATCCTGGAAATCTACAATGAAATTTGCTTTTTCAATCTTTATATATATTTTTTCCCATCTGTTTGCCAGTAGTTACAGTGGTTTGCAGGGCAGCCAAGGGATGAAATACTAATTGATATTAAGCACACAATTATGTGCTTATAGATTGAGTGAGAGATTAGAAATGAATGTATATCCCAACACAAAAATAACAGCTAAACAGATTTAGTAAACAATTCAGAGGCTTGAGTGATATTATTGGAAAATCATGGCCATAAGGATTTCTCTAAAAACATGCTAAGAAATTTGTTGGGCCTTTTGTCAAGAAAAGAAACTTTGTAGAGTATATGAGTGCTGCTGCTGCTGCTGCTAAGTCACTTCAGTTGTGTCCGACTCTGTGCGACCCCATAGACGGCAGCCCACCAGACTCCTCCCCCATCCCTGAGATTCTCCAGGCAAGAACACTGGAGTGGGTTGCCATTTCCTTCTCCAGTGCACGAAAGTGAAAAGTGAAAGTGAAGTCTCTCGGTCATGTCCGACTCTTCGTGACCCCATGGACTGCAGCCCACCAGGCTCCTCCGTCCATGGGATTTTCCAGGCAAGAGTATTGGATTGGGGTGCCATTGCCTTCTCCAAAATGAGTGCTAGGTCTCTAAATTTCATAGCCTGGATGACTGTCTTAGCTAGTTAGCCACATTAAATTCCTTTGGTGGGAGGATACAGTAGTATATTTGTCTACTAGAGTTGCCCTAACAAAATACCATGGACTGGGTGGCTTAAACAACAGAAATTTATTCTCTCACAGTTCTGGAGGCTAGAAGTCCAAGATCAAGGTGTCATCAGGGTCACTGTCTGATGAGACCTCTTTTCTTGACTCAGACAGTTGCCTTCTCTCTTCGTCTTCACGTGGCCTCTTCTCTGTGGGTGTGGGCGAGATCTTCAGTGTTTCTTCTTCTTCCTACAAGAGTATCAGATCTATCGGATTAGAGTCCCACTGTAGGACCTCATTTAGCCATCATTATCTCTCTAAGGCCCTATGTCCAAATATAGTCACATTTGGGGTTAAAGCTTCAGCATGTGAATTTGGGTGGGAGGACATAATGCAGTCTATAATACGTAGAATAAATTATAAGTAAATAATAAATAAGATGCAGTGATACCACTTAGGCTGAGAGAATGGAAACTAGTTAGCATTGTGCTTTTTTTTTTGGTATGAATCGTATAAAATAGTTCATTATGTTATAGTTAAAGAATTTCCATCAAGATTTACTTAGTTCTCTTCTCCTGCTAAACTTAATCTCCTTAAGGCCAGGGATGAACCTTATTGAGTAGCTTTCAAGTTCTTTTGATTTTAATCTAAATTAAGAAATGCATTTTACATCATAATCCAGGACAAACACACACATACCGAAAATAATTTCTCAAACAAAACCTTTTTTATGGAAACTGTGATTTTTTTTTTATCGTTTCATTTCAGTAGAGAGAAATGGTGATTGTGACCCATTAGATTGATTTCATGACCCACTAATAATTTGTGACTCACTGTTTCAAAAACAGTAGCTTATTAGGTTTTGGTTGGTATAGTGTTGAATTGGCCACAAAGTTCATTTGGATTTTCCCGTAACATCTCACAACTCCTGGAATATAGTAGGCCTTCTGCAGATATTTATCAAATATATGAATGAATGATTCAGTTGAATAAATAAGGAGTTGGAGTAAACTAGAGAAATTCTTTAGAGGCCAGTTTTGTCCATTACTTATTGTCCTTTATTAGTATTCCTGTTGGCTTCTATTTGGAGTGTTCCAAGACTGACTGAATTCAAATCTCTTTAGGTGGCAGGTGGGTTTTTCATTTTTTAAATATTTTTTGTTTTAGAATAGTTCTAGATTTACAAAAAAAAGAAAAGTTGCAAAGATAGCCAAGAAAGCGCCCAGTTACCCAGCACCCATTATTAATGTCTTCCCCCATTATTAATGTTTCCCCCATTATTAATGTCTTCCCCCATTATTAATGTCTTCCCCCGTTATTAATGTCTTTCATTTCTGTGGTACAGTTGTCATGATTGTGGTTGTTCGGTCACTAAGTCGTGTCTGAGACTGCAGCACACCAGGCTTCCCTGTCCTTTACTACCTCCTGGAGTTCACTCACACTCATGATTAGTGAGCCAATAATGAGATGTTATTAGGAACTCAATTCCATAATTTATTCAGATTTTATTAGTTTTTCTCCAGTGTCCTGTTTCTGCCCCAGAATCCCATCCAGGATAGCACATACATTCAATCCTCTCATCTCCCTAGGGACCCCTTTGTGGTGACAATATGTCACATTTTCCTTCTTTTGATGCCTCTGACAGTTTTCAGAAGTACTGGTCAGGAATTCTGTGCAGAGTCCCTTAATTTGGGTTTGTCTAGGTTTGTTTTCTTCACAGTTCGGGTTTGGGGGAAGAAGACCATAGTGAGTATGACTTATGGCTACCGATATTGACCTTGATCACCCGACTGAGATGGTATATTTCAGATTTCTCCACTGCATACATGCTGCGTCACTTCAGTCATGTCTGACTCTTTTCAACCCCATGGCCTGTATCCTTCCAGGCTCCTCTGTCCATGGGATTCTCCAGGCAAGAATACTGGAGTGGGTTGCCGTTTCCTTCTCCAGGGAATTTTCCCGATACAGGGATCGAACCTGCGTCTCTGAAGGTCTCCTGCACTGGCAGGCAGGTTCTTTACCACAAGCGCCACCTGGAAAGCCCACTGCAGTGTTGCCGTTTTTTTCCCCCTTTCCATACTGTACACTTTTAAAATTTAATTTATTTTTAAATTGAAGTATAATTGCTTTACAGTGTTGTGTTAGTTTCTGCCGTACAGCAACGTGAATCAGCTCTATGTATACATGTATCCTCACCCTCTTGGACCTCCATCCCACCCCCAGGCCAACCCTCCGCATCATCACAGAGCACTGAGCCGAGCTCTCTGTGTTATACAGCAGCTTCCCTCTAGCTGGCTATGTTACACATGGCAGTGTGTACATGTCAACACTACTCTCAATTCATCCCACCCTCTCCTTCCCCGCTCCGCGTATCCACAAGTCCATTCTCTATGTCTGCGTCTCTCTTCCCACCCTTCTAAATAGATTCATCAGCACCACTTTTCTAGATTCTATGTATGTGTGTTAATATGATATTTCTTCTTCGCTTTCTGACTTGTTTTACTCTGTGTGACAGACTCCAGCTTCATCCACACCACTATAAATGACCCAGTTGCATTCCATACTGTACACTTTGGAAGAAAGTCACTGTGTGCAGGCTTCCCAGGTGGTGCAGTGGTAAAGAACCCGCCTGCCAATGTATTAGACGTGGGTTCGATTCCTGGGTTGGGAAAAATACCCTGGAGAAGGAAATGGCAACCCATTCCAGTATTCTTGCCTGGAAAATCCCATGGAGAGGAGTCTGGCAGGCTACAGTCCATGGGGTTGCAGAGAGTCGGACACGACTGAGCACACAGGTGTGCAGCCCACACCTAAGCGAAAGGTGGGGGGTTATGCGCTACGTTCTTGAGGGCAAAGTGGCTACGCACATTATTTAGGATTCTCCTGCACAGAATCTGCTTATTCTCCCTCAAGTACTTACTTATATCAGTATGGGGTCATATTGATGTAAATAGATGTTTATTTTATACTTTGGCTTGTAATTCAACACAATGTGAATTATTTTGTTTGTTCAAATTGTCCCAGTTTTGGTTATTGGGAACTGTTTTGGGTTGACTCCTGTGTCCCTTTGAGATATTGCCATCCTCATTTTGTTTTTGAGCACTTCCCTACTTACTGGAAGTACAAGATGCTCTGGGTTTATCTTGTTTACTCCCTATCCCAGTCCTAGAACCAGCAGCTTCTCAAAGGGGGCCAATTCCTTTTATCAGAGGATGTTATTGGGAAAGAAAGATCTAAGCGCAGGGTGTGTTCTCTGCTTTGGTGTGTCATTGCATCTGGGTCTTCTCAGAGATAGGATATATGAACCTGCATATTAGACATATCTCTAACTATTTCAATATCCATCTGTATCTTTGTGAAGCTAAACATGAGCTCATAATGATATCTCTGACTCTAATCCAGTATGACATGGCTTATTCTCTCCTTCCTCTCTTTCTCATCAACACTGGGAGAAACTTGGTTCTCATCATCTCTCCCCAAGAGTGGGAGAAACTTGGTTCCCACAATCCACCGTCTATTTACCAGCTTTTCATTCCAGTGTATGATTTCAGAACTTTTAATTTGTTGGTGTTGTTCAGTTGCTAACTTATGTCTGATTCTTGGCAACTCCATGGACTCTAGCCCACTAGGTCCCT
The DNA here is from genome assembly GCF_049115385.1 of Moschus berezovskii. Classification (NCBI taxonomy): domain Eukaryota; kingdom Metazoa; phylum Chordata; class Mammalia; order Artiodactyla; family Moschidae; genus Moschus; species Moschus berezovskii. The sequence continues at coordinate 88,628,625 of NC_142469.1, read as the reverse complement.
CTTTCCATGGGATTTCCCAGGCAAGAGTATTGGAGTGGGTTGCCATTTACTTCTCCAGAGGATCTTCCCAGCCCAGGGATTGAACCCGTGTCTCTTGCCTGACAGGCAGAAGTCCTTTTAATTTGTACCCCATGGGAAACAACTTTACCAACTAGAGTTCAATTTTTAGGTACAGTTCCTTTTGTCCTTTTCAAAGTCACTTAGGTCATCACCCTTTTGCTCCAAGCCCTTCAGTGAATTTATGCCATACATTAGTAATAGATTCTTTTCACAGTCTGCATTCCATTCTGGGACTGCTTGACCTCCTGGTTGATTTAAGTTTGTATACATTAAGGTTTACTTTTTAATGCCACATAATTCTATGGGTTTTATCAAATGCATAGTGTTATGTATCCACAACAACATTACTATCCAGGATAGCTTCCCTGTCCTTCTGTGCTTTACTGAGTCAGTACTCTTCCCTCCCCAAACTGGTGAATTCAATCTGGTTTTCATCTTTACAGTGTTCTCTTTTTTTCAGAATGTTGTATTAGTGCAATCATAACAGTATGTAGTCTTTTGAAACTGGATCCTTTTATTTAGCAATATGAGGTAAGATTCTTCTATGTTGTTGCATGAGTTAGTAGCTCATTCCTTTTGACTGTTGAATGATATTCCATAGTGTGAATGCATCATAGTTTATCCATTCATCTGCTGAAGGATATCTTTCTTCCAGTTTTTGGTGATTATGAATGAAGTTGCTATAATCTTTCATCTGCATGTTTTTTTGGCAGCTATAAATTTTCACATCAGTAGGGTAAATACCAAAGAGGACAGTGGCTGGATGCTAGGGTATGTCTATGCTTAGTTTTGTAATAAACTGTCTTCCAAAGTGGCCATACCATTCTGCCTTCCCACTAGCAATGATGGATTCTTTCTCTGCAACCTTGTCAGAATTTGGTATTGTCAGGTTTTTGGATTTAAGCTATTCCAATAAATGCATCTTATCTTAATTGGTATTTCCCTAATGACAAATGGTCTTCCCAGGTGGTGCTAGTGGTAAAGAACCTGCCTGCTAATGCAGGAGATGTGGGTTTGATCCCTGGATTGGAAAGATGCTCTGCAGAAGGAAATGGCAACCCACTCCAGTATTCTTGCCTGGAGAATCCCATGGACAGAGGAGCCTGGTGGGGTTGCAAAGAGTTGGACATGACTGCAGCAATTTAGCAGCAGCAATGACAAGTGATACTGAGCATCTCTTCCTAGGCTTAGATGCCCTCTGTGCATCTCCTTCAGGGAAGCGCCTGTTCAGATCTTTTGCCCATCTTTTTAAATGACTGGTGTTCTTGTTTAGTTTTAAGTACTCTTTTTGTATATCTGAGTATAAGTCACTTATTAGATATATGATTTGCATATATTTTCTTCCAGTCTGTGTCTTGTCCTGGGACTGTGCGTTTTTAAAAAGTTCTTTGGGTGATTCTGAATCTCTAGTCCAAAGCCCCAGGTCTGATTAAAATAGAACTGGATCACCTCTTCAGCTCCCTTCTCCCCTTCCTTTGCATTTCTCACTAGTCAGCCTCTCTGGGCCTTGATGGCCTCATTTTTAGAATATTAAGTTACCTTTGGGAGAGTAGGTATCTTTCAGTTTTCAGTTCTATGATTCTGTGATCACCTGACCTTTTGAAACCCTCCTGGAATGCTACCAGTATACAGTTAGATCTCCTTACCTTTCTAATTGCTTTCACAAAGGAAAAGAACTGCCTGATCTAGACATTGAGAGTCTTTTATTTCGTTGTGGAATTTTATTACTCCCACTGCCTAAAACTCAACTGTTATGGTGGCATACCAGACTGAAATAAATCTGTCAGTAACTTTAAAATTACAATAGGACAAAAATCTATTGGATCATGTCTCAAAGGTACTGCTCACAGAAATGGCCTCCATGTTTACCATGTATTATAAACTCTGTACACTTGTAGGCAGGTGAGAAAACAATTTGGCAGTTTAGAATTTCTATCCTTACTCCATGTAGCTAGTCCATCATTAAAAAGCAGACCCTATTTCTCTAAAAGTTGGGTTTTCTTTTCCTGCAAATATGTCTCCTGAAAGGCAAAACAGAGAAACTGCAAGTTATTAGACTCACAAAGAGGAAGCGTACAGTATCTTGAAGGTTATCTATAGATGGCATGCTTTTAGATATTAATTAAACCTTAGAACAGTAACACAGAAATTACAGTAATAATTGCCAAAATCTCCCAGCAAAATTGAACTTGTGGAGGCTCTTACCCCATCACATGGTGTTGTTATAAATGTGGGATGTGGAGACCCTTTTCAACTTCAATATTAGCTCAGTGTATTATAAACTCAAACCTCATAGTCAGAAAGCCTTGCTGCTCATTTAATTTCTGTCTCTGGCCTCTGCCACTATGCCCATGTTGTCTTATCTTAATGATTTTGTGGGAGTAGCATAGCACAGACTCTGGAATTGGAGAGTTTTGAACTTCATTACTTATTAGCTGAGAGATCTTTGGCAAGTTCCGTAACCTCCCTAAACTGTTTCCTCATGTGTATCATAATAATAATAGGGCCTACTTGAACTGCTGTGTCAAAGAAACTAATATAACCTAAAGGGTGTTTGGTGCAGTGCCTGGCTTACATTTGCTGCTGCTACTGCTGGTTTACATGAAGTCACCTAGGTATTGTACTTTGAGTGAGAAGATCAGAAGACCAAAGACATTTCAGGAACCTGTGGAAGAGACTATAGTTTAAATTATCTGGCAAAATCACCCTTCACCCTTACCTTCTGAAGAGACTCAGAAATAATGGTCCGAGCTTTTCTGTTAATGCTCGGACCATTATTTCTGAATATCTTCAGAAGGGTAGAGAAGGGTACCGCTGACACGGGTGGAAAGGGTCATTCCAAGCAGGAAGGAGTGGGGAATTGTACCAGAGGCTGCAGAGAGATCCCAGACAAAAGACTTTCCATTGGCTTAGGAGTACAGAAGGGCATCAGTGGAGGGAAAGGCTAGGAGGCAAGGATTGCTGACAGGTGGGGGTTCAAAAGTGAGGCGTGAAGGGTGCTAAAAAAGTAGAGAGCCCAAGTGGAGGCTATCCCCAAGAAGCTTGAAAGGGAAATGGGGTTATAAAATGTGTCTAGAGGAGATCTGGGATTTGAGTTTTAATTTTTTTGTAAGTTGGGTTAAAATTTAATCAGTTTGGAGAGGAGAAAGAGCAAATGGAGAGTTAAAGATGGGAGTTTGAGGAGATACAGAGTGCTGACTGATTGAATAAGTTTTTTTTTTTTTTAAGACAAGTGATATTGACAAGATTATAGGTAGTAGGAAGGCAAGGAAGGGGAAAGTTCGTTCTTGATAATCTCAGATTTCCAGGAAGTAGGAAAACGGTGGTGGTGGGGATTTTGAGACAGTTTGCAGAGGGGGATGAAAGGTTAGACAATCTACCCATCAAATGAGATTGAGCTGATCAGGCAATATCCATCTTCATGAATGTCTTCATTTGTGGGAGCTTTCCCAGTATTTCTCAGCAGAATATGGGAGTATCATAATCAGGTGGTTGAATCTGACCTTGTGTTTTTAATAATTTTTTGTGGTTTTAAAGCTTTTCAAAGTAAAAAAAAAAAAAAGAATGAATTTCCCCTATACCTTCGGCATGGATTCACCAATTGTTAACATTTTTCCACATTTGCTTTATCACTTTCATATATAATAATTATGCTGTTGAACTGTTTGAGAGTTAGACTTTATGACTGCCTAATCTTAAACACTCCAGCATTTATCTCCTAGGAACAATGACATTCTTCATAACCACATAACAATGATTACACTCAAGAAGTTTAACATATTCACAGTACAGTTATTCAATGAATAGTCCATATCTAAGTTTCTTCAAATACCTTTATAACTTAAATCCAGAATTTTTAGATCCAAGTGTTGCATTCAGTGTAGTGTTTTTCATCTTTTTTCATCTGGAAAAGTTTTTAAGCCTTACTCTGACTGAACTGAACTGAACTGTCTTTCATAACATTGATGTTTTTGAAGCATACAGTCTAGTCATTTATTTTTGAAGATCCATCAATTTTGGTTTGTCTGTTTTTCTCATTGTAAAACTTGGGTTTTGTGTTTTTAGCAAGAATACTATGTAAGTGATGTGTTCTTATCCAGTGTGTTTCGTCAAGAGGCACACTCGGCTTGTTCTATTATTGGTGATACTAAATTCGATAACTTAAGTTGGTATCTGTTAGGTTCCTTTGCTGAAAAGTTACTGTTTTTACCCTTTAAATTAAGAAGTAATTTGTAGGGAGATAGATACTTGGAAGCTATGTAGACTATGGAAATATCCTGTTTTTCAGTTTTTACTCACTAGGTAAAGGTGTAGGAGTTTATGTGTTAAAGCAGATGCTTAGGAGTCACTGGGGACATTCTGGGAGGAGGAGGAAAATATATCTTCTGATGATTTGTTGTTTAATTGCTAAGTCGTGTCCAACTCTTTTGAGACACAGTGAATTGAAGCCTGCCAGTCTCCTCTGTCTGTGGGATTTCCCAGGCAAGAATACTGGAGTGGGTTGCCATTTCCTTCTTCAGTGGATCTTCCCAGCCCAGAGACTGAACTCGCATCTCCTGAATTGGCAGGTGGATTCTTTACCACTGAGCCACCTGGGAAGCACATCTAATTACTGGTGAAGTTCAAGGACTAAGAGTTCAAGGGATCAGACTGCTAATTGTGAAAAGGAAAATTTAAAATAAGATGGACTATAAAGAATATAATGAAGCAGTTATGCAATTAATGCAAGGCAGTGCATTGCTGTAATTTTTAAATGTTTTTTTAAAGTTTTAATGAAAAGTATATGATAGATTTAAAGTGAAATAAATATATGGGCCCCCAGTTCAGTCTTTTGATGTTCAGTAATTCTCCTTTTTAATCCTCTTCCTTTATGGATCTCTGAGTCTGCATCCTTCTCAGTTCAGTTTATCCGGTTATTATCCAGATAATAAATAACTTTCTGGTTTCCTCTAGGGTGGAGATGGCATGTTTTGCTGACTACAGAGGGACCAGTCACCCAGTTGCTCTGTATGCAAAGTAAAAACATTCAACCAACACTTTCCTGACAGCCTCATATCTTGACTTATTCTCTGGCATCGCTGTGTGTCCAGCCCCTGGGGGGGCCCATCTCCATTCCTAAATCTGTTATTGCTGTTGCATTTGCTTTTGGTCTTTCAAAATCCATTGAACTCTCTCCAAGACAGCTCATGTCTCTCCTCTGATGTCCTTGTTTCTGAGGAGGTCTGGAAAAGAGATAAGATAGACAGATAGAGCCATCATCCCCATTTTCTTTTACTTTAAAATTAGTGGCTAGTCCTCATAGTTTGTGAAAAGTCTCTACCACCTTCCCTATTTCTTGTGTCATCTTCTTATTGCTGTTGAATTTTGTGATGAAATTTTAATTATAGTGAAGAGAAAAACAGAATAACTATCAATATTTGGTATTTGTATACTGCTTTTATTTCTTTGCTCTAAAGGCCAGCCTTTGGTCAATCACTGTCAGCTTACTTTTTTTTTTCATGTTACATGAAACAGGAATGAAAATTGATGCCACTGATTCTACTTTAAATCACTTCTGACCAGGTCTGGTTGCTTATCAATAGAAGGTGAAAGTTTGGGGTTGTATCTTCATTTGATGTTGTATTTTCATTTCATTTTAAGTAGGAAAATTCAGTGAATTTTCCTACTTAAAACTTTAAAATTAATATCCACATTTTGTATAACTTGAATTATATAAGTACATTTTTCTATAGAAATAGAAAGCGCATAGCTGCTTAAATCAGTGGGGCATCCTTACTAACTTCTTTGAGAGCCACAAGTGGCCATATTCTTCCATCTCGTGTATCCTCTTGGTCTTTGTTATGTAACTAAGAACCATGATTATTTTGTTACTCTGTCCAACATGTATGTAACAGAAAATCTTTGTCACATAATATAAAAAAAATTGACATTTATCAGACGTTGCCTTGTGAGCTTACTATGCTCATCAATTCCCAGTCAGTTGAAGAAAGAAATGGACATTAGTCAGTGTTGCTTTGGGAAATATAAAAAGATGTTCTCATGGAGGCCTATTTGAGGAAGTGATACCTGGTTGGAGAAGTCATTGCAAATATCGACAAGAGTAGGGAAGGGGGAAGAAATCCCATGAGCCAGGAATTACAGTCTCTCAAAAAAGAGAAGTGACTTGAAGGTTGAGAGGGAGTAGCATATGGCCAGTGAGAGGTTGTCTGGCCAGAAGCCATGGGCCTCAGAAGAACTATGTTTATATGGATTTGAGGGTTATATTTCGTTTAGAGAAAATTAAATCTAGCAGCACCTATTGAATATTTGTTAAGTTGAATTTACTAGAAGATAAAGTTATGATTTAAATGTTAAACATAATGCAAACTGTGTAATGAAAGAACACTGGATTAGAAGTCAGAGGATTTGAGTTTCATCTCTGTTGTCTAAATCCTCCAGGTGAGAAAATGAATTGATGAAGTACAAGGCAGTACTAATGAAAAAGTCAACAAAAGCAGAAGGTGATTTCTAATTCAAACTGCTATGGATGAAGAGAAAAACAGTTTCCTATAAGTTCTTTTCTCCCCATTCCATTCAAGGAAGAATAGGAACATTTCTTTTAAACTTTGCTGAGTTCAGTGTACATCTATAACAAAATCCAGCTATTTTAAGTGTATCATTTGGGGAGGTATGATATATATATATATATATTATATATATATATATTCAGGTAATAGTCTCACTGATCAAGATATAGAACATTTTTATCCTACAGAGCTCCTTCATATTCCTCCTCCATCCACTCTGGGAAACCATTGGTCTGCTTTTTGTCACTCTTTTAGACTTTCTACCTAAAATTTCATATAAATGGAATCACATAGTATGTATATCTTTTATATATGTAGCTTCTTTTACGCAGCATAATGTTTTTTAGATTTACCTATGAGGTAATCATCTGTTTGCTCATTTTCCTACTGACATTGAGGTTGTTTTCAGTTCCAGGCTAACATGAATATTTGTGTATAAGTCTTTGTGTAGACATATTATTAATTCTCTTGGATAAATACCTAGGAATAGGATTGCAGGGTCATGTAGTAAATGCATGTTTAACGTTAAATGAAACTCAAACAGTTTTCCAGAGTGGTTGTACCATTTTATATTCCCACAAACAATGTCTGAGAATTCTAGTTTTCTCCCTTATTGGCAGCACTTGATATTGTTAGTCTTCTAAGCTTTTGCCATTCCAGTTGGTATGTATGATATTTTACTATGGTTTTAATTTGCATTAGTCATGGAAGAAATGATGTTGAGTGTCATTTATGTGCTTACTGGCCATTTGTATATCTTCTTTGGTGAAGTGTGTTTTTAAATCTGGAGCTAGTGATAAAAACCCACCTGCCAATTCAGGGGACATAAGAAAGACAGTTTCGATCCCTGGGTTGGGAAGATCCCCTGGAGGGGAGGGCATGGCAATGCACTCCAGTATTCTTGCCCAGAGAATCCCATAAACAGAGAAGCCCTCATAGGGTTGCAAAGAGTTGGACATGACTAAAGCGACTTTGCATGCATGCCCAGTTTTGTTACATTGTTTATCTTTGTATTGTATGAGTTCTTCAAATACTCTAAGTTGTGTATGATGTTAAGTGTAAGTTTTTTCCTCCATAGAGATAACCAGTTCCCATACCATTTCTCTTTTTCCAGTGGAATTATGTTGAATCTCTGTCCAAAATCGATAGATCATATACATATAGGTCTGTTTCTGGACTCAGTGTATGGTTCCATTTATCCTTATGCCATCCAGACTTAACTATTGTAGCTTTTTAGTAGGCTTTGAGAGTCCCTTGTACTGCAAGGAGATCCAACTAGTCCATTCTAAAGGAGATCAATCCTGGGTGTTCATTGGAAGGACTGATGCTAAAGCTGAAACTGCAATACTTTGGCCACCTCATGCGACGAGTTGACTCACTGGAAAAGACTCTGATGCTGGGAAAGGTTGGGGGCGGGAGGAGAAGAGGATGACAGAGAATGAGATGGCCGGATGGCATCACCGACTCTGTGGACATGAGTTTGAGTGTACTCCGGGAGTTGGTGCTGGACAGGGAGGCCTGGCATGCTGTGATTCATGGGGTCGCGGAGAGTCGGACACGACTGAGTGACTGGACTGAACTGAACTGAAGGAGAAGGCAATGACACCCCACTCCAGTACTCTTGCCTGGAAAATCCCATGGACGGAGGAGCCTGGCGGGCTGCAGTCCATGGGGTCGCTAAGAGTCAGACACAACTGAGCGACTTCACTTTTACTTTTCACTTTTCATGCATTGGAGAAGAAAATGGCAACCCACTCCAGTGTTCTTGCCTGGAGAATCCCAGGGACGGGGGAGCCTGGTGGGCTTCCGTCTATGGGGTTGCACAGAGTTGGAAACGACTGAAGCGATTTAGCAGCAGCAGCAGCAGTAGGCCTTAAAATCAGGTAGTGTAAGTCTTCCAACTTTGTTCCGCTTTTTCATTTTCACTCTTGTAGGTTCATTCCCATGTAAAGTTTAAAGTCAGCTTGTCAATTTCCACAACAAAGGTACTGTGATTTTGCATATTTATAAGAGGGTTGAAAGATGAATTCTCAAAATATATATCTATATCCTAATCCTGGAAGCTGTGAATGTTACCTTATTTGGGGGGAAAATAGGAGGGTGTCTTTGCAGATGTAATAATTTAAAGATCTTGAGATGAAGAGAGATCATCCTGGCTTATTCATGTGCATCCTACATCCAATGATAAGTATTCTGATAAGATAGACACACACGGGATAAAACACAGGACGCTCACAGAGGAAAAGGCAATGTGAAGATAGATGCGCAGACTGGAGTGATGTGGCCAGAAGCCAAGGAAGCCAGAGAATGCCAGCAGCTGCCGAAAGCGGGAAGAGGCGAGGGACGGATTCACATCTAGAGCCACTAGAGGGAGTGAAGCCTCGCTGACACCTTGCTTTCGGACTTCTGGCCTCCAGCACTGTGAGAGAATACATTTCACATTTTAGCCACAAATTTGTGATAGTTTATTGTAGCACCCATAGGAAACAAATACGTGTATTATCAGGTTGAGGAAGTTCCCTTCTTTTTCTGAGCTTGTTTTTTTTGCCCCCCACGAATGGGTTTTGGATTTTTTCAAATCACGTGCATCAATTGAAAATATTTTTTCCTGCTATTTTGTTACTGTGGTCATGATCTATATAGACTCTCTGCTCTCATGATATTAATTGTAGTATGATCAAAGCTGTTACTCCAGTAACACCTATTTGTGAAGGTGTTGAGTATTGACAAGTTGTTTTAAACTGTAAATATGTTAGCATGGACCTTCTAGCTTTATGTTTGCTAAAGACATTTTAGGAAGTCATTGAAGAATCAGAATAAAACTGTATCTCAAAATACTTAAGAGACAAATGGTGATTGTAAGATTTGTCCTGAGTATTTCTCTATAAAAGGGACCATACTGGTGACCCACTGGTTCGGTTTGGCCTTGAGATAAATTTAGTTAGCTTCCATAGTGCTTCCAAAATTAAGGAATTTGATATTGAAGTACTATATATCATGGCTGAAAATGGCTTACATTTGGCAATGCTGGCCTGAGCTGGTATAAGCTTTGTATAAGCATCTACCCCTTATACAAAAATGTTCTTTTTACTTTAACATAGTCTTGCTCTTTTTTGTTTTACACTTCATATCGATTTGAGTTTACAGCCTTTGCTCTGGAACTTTTGTTGGGGCACACTGTAATGCCAAGGCATATGCCATTCAGGGAAAACCTAGAGAAAAGGAGGTTATCACAGTTGCCAGCTCACAATAGTCATGTTCAAAAAGAACTTTGTGGAAATAACTAAAAGAAAAAAAAGGATTTTTCATATATTTCATTACTAACAAGAGAGACAAGCTGATCAACTGACTTAGGGATAAAGAAGGGACAAAGAAGCACTAAAATAAATAAATAAAAACCCTAGACCACACAAAGAAAAGAAAGCAAAAAAAACCAAAACAAAATCCCTCACCTATAGCAACCAAAGAAAGAAGTACAACCTTATGATGTAAATGTGAAAAGTGATGGCAAAGGAAAGATACCAAATACTCTGTGATAGATGTGTGGTGTATATCCTTCCACTCTCCTGCAAGACATACTGAGGAAAAAGATGATCAAAGTCAGAATTTTCACAGACATCCTCCAACTGGGAAAGTGGCATCCTTGTGACATCAGGGAAACTTTACAGACCACTGTTGGATCTTGCCCAAAGCAAGAAAGTTTGCCACCCTCTGGAGTACTGTGCTGAATTGGGCAAATGAATTGATGCTTATAGACATGGAATTATAGACATTGAGTGGCTTGAAAATGGGCTGGTGAAGACTTAAAGGAGCCTCAGAAGTGATGGCTGACTTTCCCACAGAGGGCTCTGTATTCACCTTCAATCTGAGTTCTGCAGTCCCCTATCTTCCTGAAACCCTCAGGTCCCAGAAATGATGGATAGAAATAACATTCAGCCCTAAAACCGAAGCTCTGGATAGGGAAGACAAACACATCTCAGGTGAAGAGGAAAGTGCACCGGGAATTCACTCTGTTAGTGCAAACACAAGGTCTGTTGTTAACTTTTAAGGATAAGCAAGATAAAAGATATGACATAGCTGTTATGTAAACATGTTATAAGTGGGGAGCAAGGGAAACAGTGCAGGAGATGAAGAAGCAAGACTGGAAGAAAACACACCAAGTAACAGAAATTTATATTCCTTATATATGTTTGTCTCACCAGAGAAAGAGTATGATTTCACGAAGTAGCTCAAGGATAAGACAAGAATGTGATGAAAAAGGAAATTGCATAGCTAAGAAAATCAATTTTTCAAAAGAACATGATTTTAAGATCCAATAAGCTAGAAAAACCAAAGACCAGAATTGTTCAGAGAATCAGAATGAATGCAAATCAAAAGATGGATATAGAAAATAACAATCAAATATAAGACTAACGGGTGACTCTGAAGTAGAAAAGCCAACTAATAAAAGATAAATGTATTCAGATATATAATATGAATGGGATACTACACTAAGAAGAATGAAATCCATAAGTTGAAAGATCATACTATATACTGGGGGAAAATTGATACAGAAAAATTGACACTAAGATATAGCCCAATTAAGGATATACAGCTGCTTTAATGATAAAGAATTCTTTTCTTTATCCAAGCAGAAAAATCAAATCACTTCCCAGGGAAAATCACACAGGATTCAGCTCTCTCCACAGAAATCTATAATGTCAAAAATCAGTGAAGTATCTTCTCTTCAACTACCCTCTGTTTTTTTCAGTCTTTTAACTTTATTGAGGCTTTCAATGGTTAAGTCTCTTGGTAAATGTCTCATTGCACTTGAGAATATCTGAATTATTTTCAAATATCTTTTAATATTGATTTCTAACATGATTCCACAGTGATAAGAGAACAGACTACTCTGTATGATTTCAATATCTTTAAACTGTGAGATTTTTGTACCTTGTTTTCTGTTCCTGGATATGTTCGAGTGTCTTCTGGTTTATAGTCTATGGGAATAGAATTTATATCTTGCTGCTGTGTGAAAATTATATAAATCTTAATTATGTTGAATTGGTTCATAGTGCTTTTCGGGTCCACTATATCCTCCTACTTTTTTTATCTATTCGTTCTATTAATTTTTGAGAGTTTGATATTAAAACTCCAACTAAAAATCTTAATTTATCTACTTAAAAATGATTATAATATATTGTGGAACTATATGTAACTGTGTACCTGCATTTTCCAAGTCTCCTATGAATGTGTTATCATACTTTCCTAATTAAAAAAATCAGTGAAGCAATTAACTTCTTTTTCTGTTAGGTTTTGAAGAGAGGTGTGAATCCAAAATATTTACCCGCTCTGAGTTTTTGGTTTGTTTGTTTGTTTAATGTGTAAAGATAAACAGATAAAACATTACTCTATAAGTGCGCCTTAAGAAAACAGCTTGAAAAAAGAGAGCAGTCCCTCAAGAAGTAAAATAATTCAGGAACGGATGTGTTAGGATGAACACGGAATTCATTTAAATATAGAATTAAGAGTGAACATCTGGGAGAAGATGGTCGAGCACTTGTAAATGTGCTGAGTGCTCAAAGCTGAAATACGAGCGATGGAAATCCGGAGACTGCGGAGAAGATGGATAGACGTGGACGATGTTGTTAACATATTTCAGAACTACGAGAGAGCCTGAAATACGTAGTGAACTGCCTCTCTAAGTCGTTTTACTTAATGCTTATAGGCCTCTTTGAGCAATGTGTATCTTGCAGGGAAGAAAGCAACCACTGGAGGTTTGCTTGTTTCTCTAATCCAAAGACCATTTTAAAATGACTTCAAGCACCCCCAGTATGATTCCATAACTGTAAAATAATTTTCTTCTAATCTTTTCTGTGCCTTAGTGTCTCCAGCTGTGAGACCGGGAGGAGGAGTATTTCTCTGCCGGGAGGGGGGTCGTGAGGACTCCGTGTGTTTACCTGTGAAGTGCTTAGCACACTGCCTGACTCAGGACGAGTGGGCACAGTTAGGCTGCCATGATTCCACGCGGCACGGAGAGGGGAGGTAAGTTTGGCCTATGGCAGTATTCTCCTAGCATCTGTCGTGTTTCTCATTTCTGATTTGGCTCCGGGCGGTTCATCCCGGTGGTAACTTGAGTGAACCATCCCCGCTACGGTGTGGGGCTCCAGGCTGGTTCGGGTCTACCTGCGCCAGCTCTGCACCTGGGCGACCTTGGCTTAGCCCCACACAGATGACTGCATCGGCCAGGCGTCTGGGCGCCGGTCCTCCTCCTCCGCCCAGGCCGCCGACCCCCCGGCTCCCCGGCGGGGCCTCCTCCTGCCACGTGACGCCCCCGCCGGGGGCCCCAGCGCCCTCCTCGCGGCCGCGCCGTTCCGGCTCCCGGGCTCCGCCTGTGCGCGGCCTCCTCGGCGCAGCCATCCCGCGGCCGCCGAGGGCGGCAAAAGCCCACGGCATCTGCCATTTGTCATTCAGCCCGTCGGCACCGCCCCAAGCCTTGATTTAAGCCCCTGTGGGGCGGATTCTGGCCTCACTCTCCTGGAGAGCGGACGGACGGACGGACGGACGGGGCGGCTCTCCCTGCAGCCGCTCGGACCGTGGGGCCTTGGCGCACGGGGCGCTTCCCCGGGTCGCCGTCATGGCCGCGGAGGCGGCACGCCCGAGCTGCCGCGCCTGAGTTCCGGGGGGCTCCGGACCCCGCAGGGTAGGTGGTGGGGAGGCTCGCAGCCGCGCTTGGGGCGAGTTGCGAGGGGAGCCGAGGGGCCGCGGCCGGCCTGGGGCGGCGGGGCGGCAGCATTCCGCGGAGCGGGCACTGCGCCGGGCTCCATGCCGCGCTCCAGAGGGTGTGCCGGTGCCGCCGCGCCGCGGGCGTGAGGGGGTCCGGGCTCCTCGGGACCCGGCGAGAAACTCTGACAAATTGTCTCCGGGCAAGCCAGCTCCGCTCCGAGAACGCATTCTTTCCCCTCCCCCGGCTGTTCTTCATGCCACTTTTTGAAGCGCTCGCGTGCAGTTGATTTGCAGTAAATAGACCCGGGTTTTGAAACCTGGCACTCTAACCTTGCTAAAAGGCCGGGCTGGGGTGGGGTTGGTGGCGGGGGCAGGGGGAGAAAGTCTGTTCAAAGTAATAAGGTGACTAAACATGAAACGTTTGCGTTTACATCCATGATGGAAAATGTGATTCGTGCTTTTAGACCTATGGATCCTATCAGGTAGTCACCGAAGACGATTCTAAAATGCGGGCTCTTGAAAATTTCCTAGATTAGGATAACTGATAATGCAACTTTGGTTATTTACGCTCAGCATCAAACTTTCAGGGCAGTGCCGGGGATTTTTACTTCTTAATAAATATACTCCTGTGATTTTGATTCCTTTTTTTTTCTTCTTCTTCTTTAACAAATGTGTTACTTTTATGTTTTAGGAAACCAATAAAAATTAAAAATAGAAACACTCAGCTTAGGTCCTCCTTCCAGGAATCCTTCTCCAACCCCTCCCTCCCCAGGCAGGATCGGAGGCCCCTCCTGTGAGCTTTCGGGGCCTCACTGAGGTCCTGGTCCCTTATGTCGTCCCCCTACCCCCCTCCCGTGTATTAACCCATCAGTCTCGCTCGGAGCCCGGTGGCTACTTAGCACATGGTAAGTGATTAATACTGTTTAACAACCAAAGGAAAAGATAAAACGAGCTGATGTTTCACAGTTTTAGCCCTGAAATTATAGAGTGGTAAATTAGATAAGAACGTTTACTTAAAGTTAAGGATCTAGAAAAGTTGACATCCGATGTCCGGGCTACACGTCCCAGCAGTTCCACTCCTAGGTGTTTATCCCGTAGCCGTGACGTTTTTCCAAGATCGAAACCCATTTAGTGGCTCATGAAAACAATTAAGTGGCGAGTGATCAGAATTTGTAACACGCGAACTAACAGAGAAGAGAAAAATCATCAGAATTTCACAGGGTATTTGCTTCATGAAACTTTTTTTTTTGTTTCTTCTCTCAGTTTTATACACACAGAGATGTGTGTCATGATGTAAAACGTCATTCCTTAGGATGAGTCATGGTCGAAAAAGTTTGAAAGCCACTGCCCTAGATAAATTTTCATACATATATACAAGCAGACGTGTACAAGAAGGTTGGCTATGGTGTTGTTTGTAAAACTCAGAAGCTGGAAGCAACCTCCCTGTCCATCTGAAGGAGGAAGATAAATTATACTCCAGTCATAAAATGGAGCCCACCCAGTACAGTGGTGAATGAGGTAGTTTTGTGTCTTAACACAAATGCGTCTTAATAAGGTTGAGAAAAAAAAAAAGTTGCAGAAGAAGACTGTATGATATCATCTATGTGAAATTCAGAACCTGGTGAAATAAAGGTGTGGTTTAGGGGTGCATATGTAGACATTAAAAGCTATAGAAAAATTGTAAAGCAATAACACCATAAAAATCAAGTTAGTGGTCATCTCTTAGGGGTGAATATGAAAAAACACACTATGAGGTTTTGGCCAGGGGCAGGTTTTAAGACGCTGAAAATGCTGTATCTCCTGACCTCGGCAGTAGTTACATGGGTGTTTACTTTGTAACTCTTTGTTAAATGCTACATATAATGTCTGTATGTTAAATTTTCCTGAAAGTATATTAAAACATGGGCTTCACAAAATGAAGAAACCTGAAGCTTCCCAACTTTCCCTTAAAGAAGTCCTGACCAAAGAGAGGTACTTAGGGAATTTAAACAATATTAATAATATTTTATTTCATAAACTCTGTGGATACATCAGTGTTCATTAAATTCTGTATACGTTTTATATCTTTAATAATTTGTTAATATTTAGAAGAAAATAAAAATCATTCACAGATAGTACTGTGAACATTTTAGTGTGCTTGCTTTCTAGAAAGCAACTTTTATGTATTTTTACAAAATTGAAGCTATAATTTATATAGTAATGTAAGCTAAAATCAAATTCTTTAACCAAAAAAAAATTGAATACTGAAAAGTATATGAAAATGTAACATCTTCTACAAGGAGTTTAAAATGCTAACATGCTGTTTGTTATATTTACTTCAACAATTTCAGTTCCTCAGTCACTCTAGGCCACATTTCGAGTGTTCAGTAACTACATGTGACTAGTGGCTCTTATATTTTATTATGCTGTATTACTTTATATTATGCTGTATTATATAACAGAACATTTCCATCACTGCAGAAATTTCTGTTGGAAAACAATTCAAGATACGGGCCCTTCAGTTGAATAAACTGCAGGCAATTTCTTCTTTGTGCTTTTGTGTCTTAAGATGTTCTTTATTATTAAGGAAATATATGTTGAAAATTTTTTCTAAAAGTTTTAAGTTTCCATTTTTCACATTTCTTTAATTTATCTGATAAATATACATAAACATAAATGAACATATTTATTTGTTTGCTTTTTTCCATGCTCAGTACCAATGGTTTGCAGTGCCATCTCTCTCATATACATATTTCCAGAAATACTTGGGCTCATTCCTGGATTCTCTGGTCATTTATTTGTCTCTTCCTGCAAAGGCTACAGATTTTTTTCCTTACTTTTGTCTTATGTATAGTATATTTTTCAGTTCTAAGAATTAAAAACGTTTTTCATTATGATTTTTTTTTCTTTTTCCTATGAGATTTTTAGAAGTATTTTCAATTTTCAAATGTGGAAAGTTTTATGAGTTATACTTTTGTTATTGATTTTGTTAAAGCTTGCACTGTAGTCAGCAAATTAGGGTTCTGTGCTACCACTTCTTTGAAATTTAAGAATTGCTTTGTGGCCTCATGGTTAGTTTTTCAACTGCTCCTTGAATGATTGAGAAGAATATATATTCACAGACTTTTGGGGCAAGGTAGGTATATAAATAAATGAACACACACACACACATATATATATGTCTTAGATCAGGCATAAAAATTGTAATGTTCAAATCTTTTTTAACCTTGCTAATTTTTGGTTTGTTTAATTACTGAGTCTGGTATAATAAAAATGTCGCAATAAAATAATGAATTTTCTCAGTTTCTTTTTGTGATTCTGTCAACTTTGCCTTATAAAAGTTGAAGGTACATACAAATTACATACATACAAGAAGAGTGCATACTGCATTCTTTTCTCCGTGTATTGGATCTTTTGTCATTCTATAATGGTGTTCTATGCCTCCTCACCCAAATGCCTGTTACCTTAAGATCCATTTTGTTTTATAATATCCTAGTCACACCTCTCTCTTAGTTAGCATTTGCTTAGAATATCTCTTTCACAGGTAAAACCTGATAGTTTTCTCTAATCCACTCCGACAGTCTGTCCTTTAACTGGATCCTCAGTCCAATTGAATTTAATATAGTAACTGATGCACGTAAGATGAAAGTTAGCTTTATCTTTTATGGTTGTTTTTGTCATATCTTTTTTTTTTCCTCTTCTTTGCTACCTTTTGGATTTTTTCTTATTCCATTTTCTTCCCTCTCCACTAGTATGAAAATCGCATATTTTATTTATTTTAGTGGCGTCATTCAAAATTTTAGTGTACCAACTTAATCTGAAGTTTATCAATTTTATTCCTTTTACAAATAATTCAAGAAGCATAAGTTTTCTTGATAACCATTTAATCTCCCAGCTTAAATGTTGTCTTCCAGAGTTTAGCTCCATCTTGATTTTTTTCTCCTATAAATTTGACACACTGTTTTTTCTTTTTTTTCATGATTTGTCATTCCTTCTTTCACCTCGGATCTTTCTCTTCTATTAATGTAATTTGCCTCCAATAAAAATAAGATTAAAAAATAAATAAAATATATTTTAGAAGCTTGTTTATTAAGGGACAGTTGATGGCAAACTTGATCTGAAAATGGCTTTATTTTGCATTCATTTTTGAATGATAGTTTCGTTAGACATATATTTCCCGGCCAGCAGTATCTGTCTCAGCCCTTTGAAGGTGACATTCCAGTGACTTCTACTTTCAGTGTTACAGTTAGTTCAAATAACTGTTATTTGTTGGTAATTTGTTTGTTTTGCCTGATTTTAAGATCTCTTTTGTTCTCTACAGCTTTGTGACAGAACGTGTCTCGGTGTGGACATTTCATTGATCCTGGATTTATTGTGTTCCTGTCTCTAAGGTTTGTTTTTCATCACTTTTTGAAAGTTTTACCTTTTATGTCTTTCAGTATTGCTTTTCCTCCATTTTTTCCCATTCTTTCCTTTAAGAACTCTGATTAGACTTCTATTAGACTTTGTCATTCTGTCATCCATCTCTTTTAATATAGCTTTTATATATTATACTTTTTTGTTCATGTTGAATTCTAGGTAATTTCTTCAGATCTGTATTCTGAACTTTGTCTAATTTTTTTTCTTCTTCAAATTGAGCTGTAATTTACAAACAATGAAGACATAAGAATAAAGTGTATGGCTTGCATGTAAAAGTTGCAAGGGGTAACAAACTATGAGCCAGCTCCAACCCATAATATATTTTCATGTATGAGATTCTGTTGAACACAGCCATGTCCATTGAGCACAGTTGGGTAGTTAGAGACCGTATGACCCACAAAGCCTAACCGATGTTTTATATGACCCTTTGCAGAGAAAGTTTGGTGATGCCTCTTCTATAATATTGCACATACTACAATTTATTTACCTTTTTTCTTGTTGATAAGCATAGGCGTTGTTTTCAGATTTCAACCATTATAAATAAAATTGCTATAGATGTTCTTGAAACTGCCATTGGTGAATATATATACTCTTATCCCTTGGATATGTACCAGGGAGCTGAACTGATGGTCTTTGGGTAAGTTGGTTGCATTTCCATGAATAATAATAATGTTGAACATCCTTGTATATCTTTTTTTGCCATTCCAATTTCTTTTATGAAGTGTCTGTGTAAGTCTTTTGCCCACTTATTTTAATTAGGTTATCTTTTGTTAGTGATTTTTAACTCCTTATGTGTTTTGAATAGGAAACCTTTATCAGGTACATGTTTGCATTTATTTTCTACCTCTCTTATTCCCTTAATAGTGCCTTTGGATGAGCAGATCTGCTTTTTTGAAGTCCAGTCTATCAGTGTTTTTTTGGGGGTGGGAGGGTAGAAGATTACTGCTTTTTTGTACCCTGTCCACAGAATTTTCTTCCACCTTCATTGTTGCCCTCCATCAAGATCCTGAAGACATTTGCTTATTGTTTCCTGTAGAAGCTTTATACTTCTAATCCTTACTTTTGGCTCTTGCTAAATTTACTTTTCAGTTCTGGTAGTTTGTAGATCCTTTTTATCCCCCCTTATTTCTTGGCTTTGCCACACAGCATGCAGAATCTTAATGCCCCAACCAGGGATAGAATCCATGCCCCCTGCAGTGAAAGCTCAGAGTCTTAACACTGGACCTCGAGGGAAGTCCTAGTTTGTAGATTGTTACAAATTTTCTAAATATACCATCATGTCATCTGTTTAAAAAAAATAAAAGTTTAAATTTTTCTTTCTCATCTCTGTTCCTTTTATTATTTTCTTGCCTTATTGCACTGGCTAGAAACATTGGAAAAGACTTTAACAGAAGTGTTAGAAATGGACATCCTTGCCTTTTCCTAATCCTAGAGGAAAATATCTCTCTTTTAAGGATGATGTTTACTGGACGTTCTCTTGTAGATACTCTTTACCAAAGTAAGAATTTTTTTTATTTCTAGTTTACTGAAATTTGTTTTCACAAATGTATATTAAAATTTTAAAACCCTTTTTATTATGAAATAATTTTAGATTTACAGTAAAGTTGCAAAAATAGTATAGAGTGTTCCTGTATATGCATCACCTAGCTTCCTCTAATGTTAACAGATTACATAGCCATGATGCATTTACCAAAATTAAGCATTTGATGTTGGCACAATACTATTCACCATAGACGTTATTCATATTTCTCCAGTTTTTCCACCAGTCTGTTCCAGGATATAATCCATATACCACATTACATTTAGTTGCCATGTCTCCCTAATCTACTCTAATCCATGATAGGTTTTGAGTCTTTTCTTGTTTTTTATTACCTTGCCATTTTTGAAGAGTACTGGTCAAGTATTTTATACAGGGTTCATCAGTTTGGGTTTGTCTGATGTTTTCTCACAGTTAGACTGAGGTTATAGACTTCAAAGGAAGCATACCAAAGAAATATTGTATCCTTATTGCATCATATCTGAGGGCACATGATATCCATATCAACAGGTTAACCTTGATCACATAGTTTAAGTAGCATCTCCAGGCTTCTCCACTGTAACATTTCTGTTTTTCATTTTTTATACTCTTTCTGTTAAAAGCAATTTAACATTCAAGGGAAGGAGAGGGAAGAGTGTCAAATGATTTGTGAGTGTATATTAAAAGTACCATAATAATTAATAAATGCATTGAGGGATTTGTTTTAAGATTGTGTAAATGCCTTGTTTCTCTTTAAAAGTTTTGTCCACTGTTTTAGTATTTAACTGACCTTGCCTGTAGCAGTTGTTATTGTGGTATTCTAGGGGTGATTTTCCATTTCTTTTATTCTTTCTATTTTTATTGAAATTCTGACTCAGGAGCCAGACTGCCTGAGTTCAGTTCCTGGTTCTTCCCTTTCTTTGCTGTACAGTTTAATATTGAACAATTATTTACCCTCCCTCCATATTGAGAGTTTCCTTCCCTATCGTGTGTAATAACTACTGGGGTCATTCCCTTGGGATTTTCTTTCAGTCCATCCCAGGACTTCAGGAAAAAACAGGTTCTTGACTTCTTAACCTCAGTGTGGTCATTTATTTAGTTCCAAGTTGCTTTTCTAGCCTTCTAGTCTTGCTCCTCAGAATTAGACCAGTGACACAACGGATATTAACTGCTTATTAAAATCTGAAGTCACTGCACTGTATATGAGGCTATGCCTTATCTTTGTGCAATTTCCTCATCCTTGAGTGAATTTTCCGAAAAATTTCAGGCTCTGTTCAGAGAATACTCACTCCACAATCCTACTAGCTAGATAGGAACCCTGTAATTTGTAATCCATAGCCCTTGTTAAACTCTTCTCTTTCATCATTAATCTTTATATCTCAACGTCACTTCTAGTTGGTCAGGTTCTTAGAGATAGGGTTCTTGTACCTGCCGTGATACTTACATACAAAGAGCTATTGCTAAATAGCTACCACTGTTAAATACCTACTATAATTGTGCTACAGCTTTGGAAAGTAAGTATTATTGTCTCAGTTTTAAATTGTGAAGAAACTCAGTATCAAAGAGATTAAGAAACTTGCCTGACAAAGATATAGTTAGTAAGTGGCAAAACTGGTTTGTCTGATTCAAAAGTTATTGCTATTTCTTCTATGTCATCCCACCTTGGTACTAA
Organism: Moschus berezovskii; assembly: GCF_049115385.1. NCBI lineage: Eukaryota > Metazoa > Chordata > Mammalia > Artiodactyla > Moschidae > Moschus > Moschus berezovskii. The sequence goes on along the minus strand of NC_142469.1, from coordinate 88,607,708 downwards.
AAATAAATAGTTAAGTAAAATTATTAAACAGATGTATTTTTTTAATAAAACACAACATTGAAATTGCTTCACTTACGTTCACAGTATGCTACTTTTTCTGCTGAGGTATGAAATACATGGGTAGGGGAAGCATATAAATTGTGTCGATCTTAAATACACAGCTTGATGATTTTTTAAAAAATATCACCTGTATGTATAATCACTGCATGAAGACAGACAATATTACATCCATCCAGCAAGAGAAAATTCTCTCACCTCCTAGCCAGTTCCACCCTTGGAAGTAACACTCTTTTGATTTCCATCACTGTAGATTAGTTTTGTCTGTTTTTGAACTTTAGGGGTTACCAAGTAGTATGTACTTCTTCATAAGTGACTCCTTCTTTCCATGTAATAGAGCAACTGAGAAACTCTGAGGTCTAACCATCATGAAAGGCAGTCAGCTTGGGGTGCAGAATCTGGGTGATGAGGTCAAATGTTAGCTCTACTGCTTAATGAACTGTGATATTGGAAAAGTTTTTATCCTTTCTGAGCCAACATTCTCTTACTTGTATAAAAGGGATAAAACCACCTATTCTCAGGTTGTTGTGACCAATATAATATACACTAAGTGGTCTACACAGAACATATTCTCAGGTTAAGCAAAAACTTTTTCTCAGTTAAAATGATGAAATGCAATGGGGTATTTCAAGGAATAAATCAGAGGTTTAATACAGGGAAGGTGACATGAGGAAGGAAAGAGGTGGGAGTCCCTGGACGATAAAAGACCTCAGTCTAATATCCTGTAAAGGGTGCTTTGGGACAGCCCTGGGCTCTTGCTTCTCCAGGGGAAGGTAAGTATCTTTACTATCTCAACTTAATAATCTCTCTTGAGCTTCAGTGTCCTGATTTTTTAAATGAGGATAATAAGAATTGGCTTTGGTGACCTTGATAAGGATCCTTTGATAGAGTGGTGGAGATAAGAGCCAAGGGAATGGGTTGGAAATTGAGTGAGAGGTGAGGAAATGGGGATTATCGGTTTTCAATTCTTTTCCGTTAAGTTGATCTGAGAAAGTTAGTGGATCAGAAGCTAGAAGGCAATATGAGGTCAGTGAAAATTTTGTTTATTAAGTACCAGAGCATGATTGTGTGTTGGGGAAAAGCACCTCTAGTAGAAAGGGAGAGGATAATCATGGAGAGAAAGCTTTGGATGGAGAGCTGGGATTGGTCTTTGTGCTAGGAAGGGTAATTTGTAGATTTAGCATTGGGAAGATAAGATGCTCTATCCAGTAATTTTTCCTTTGCTCTCTCAGTGAGGCATGATGTAGGGATGTTAGCAGAGAGAGATATATCTCCAAGTGTGGGAAATGAGATTTTGTTCGGAAGGTAGTAGCGAAAGTAGGAAATAATAAGACCTGGGGAATGTTCTGGAGTTGTGGAGGCTATGGAACTCAGCTGAGTCTGAACTGACAGAATTAGAGTGACCCCACTTCTCCTGCAGTAGCCTTTCCTCTGTGTTGTTTTGCTTCCTTTTTAAAATTTCCTGAGCACTCTCCAGTTACACTGAGCTGCCTACTGTGGCTGTCCAAGGGAAGTTAAGGTATCCTTAATTATTTGGTTAGCTCCCTGATTACCAAGTTGTGTAGGGTTCGAGTAGTCTACCCAGCTTTCACCCCTAGCTCTTGTTTTTGGTGTGAGATTTTGTAGAGAGTGAGGTCTTTCAGAAATGACTAAATTGTCTTCAAGTCTATAAAAGGTCATTACAATGGACCAAATGTTTATATCCACTCAAAATTTATATGTTGAATTTCTAACACCCAATGTGGGGATATTTGAATATGGGGCTTTGGGAGGTATTTAGATCATGAGGGGTTGAACCTTCGTGAGTGGAATTAGTGCCCTTATGAGAAGAGGCCAGAAAACTTGCCAGTTTTTTTTTTTTTTCTGCCATGTGAGAATACAAGAAGTCGTCAGTCTGCAGCCTTGAATAGGATTCTTACCTGAAAAGGATACTGGCATTCTTCTCAAAGTCACATGGAACATTTATCAAGACAGACCACATTTGGGGCCATAAAACACATCTTAACTAAGTTAAAAGAATAGAAATCATATGATGTCTGCTCTACAACCATAATGAAATTACAATAGAAATAATAGACAACTGGAAAATCCTCAAAATATATGGAGATTAAATAACATACATATAAATAACACATAGGTCAAAGGAAAAAAATCTCAAGGGGCATTTTAAAATATTTTAAACTAATGAAAATACAACTTATCAAAAGGTGTTGGTTGCAGAGAAAGCAGTGCTTAGAAGGAAATGGATATGTTAGGAAAGAAGAACCATTAATCTGTGTTCCCACCTTAAAAAACTAGACAAAGAAGAGCAAACTAAATCTAAAGTAAGCAGAAGAAAAGGATGAGAATTAAAGCAGAAAAATCAATGAAATTGAGAATAGGATGTCAACAGAAAAAAATCAATGACATCAAAATTGGTTTTGTTTGAGAGATCAGTAAAATTGATGTCTCTAATGAGACTAAGAAGAGGGAGAATACAGATTACTAATATCAGAAATGAAGGGACATCATTCAGATCCCTTGGACATTAAAAGGATAATAAAGGAATACAATGAACTACTCAGTGCCCACAGATTTGATAGCCTAGATGCAATGGACCGATTCTTTAAAGAAAACGATCTGCCAAAACACAGAAGAAGAAATAGATAATTGAAGATGATTTTTCAAATAAATAATTACCTTCCAAAACAGAAAGCACCAGGCCCAGTTGGTTTTACTGGTGAATTCTTCCAAACATTTAAGGAAGAAATTATGCCAATTCTCTATAATTACTTTCAAAAGATAGAAGCAGAGGGAATACTTTTAAACTCATTCTGTGAGGCTAGCATTACTCGACTACCAAAACCGATAAACAATTATAGCAACGTTGTAGGATACAAATTCATTATACAAAAGCCAGTTGCTTTTCTGTATACTAGCAATAGGCAAATAGAATTTGAAATTAAAAACACCTTTGCATCATTTTTACCGTGAACCTAAAACTGCTCTAAAAAAAAGATTCTTTAAATATTGAAATTGTGGACTCTTTGAGTGCAGACCCTACTTTAGCTTACCTTTTACCTTTTGATGTTTGAAATGAGTAGTGTATGTTAAGGTAACAAGGAAAAAACATCTCTCCAGAGAATTTGTTCCTTAAACTGAAACTTATTCTTTAATGCAGAAGGACAGAATTATTTATTTATGATTTGACATATAACTACATAGTAGACTCAAAACATAATGGGTGAAATGATTATTCACAAATGAATGTTATTTTAGTGTTAGGGACAGAGGGAGGTTGTGGGAAAAAAAATAGGTGTGCTTATGAAAGGATGACCTGAGAGAAACTTGTGTTGATGAACTGTTCAGTGTCTTGGCTGTAGAGGGGCTCAGTGAGGTCACAGGTGATAAAATTGTATAGAACTAAATACACTACAAATAGGTAAAATTAAACTGGGGAAATCTTGAGAGACCAGTATATTGTATAATACACACACACACACACACACACACTGATTGTGACATAGTACTGGGGAAATCTTGAGAGACCAGTATATTGTATAATACACACACACACACACACACACACATTGTGACATAGTACTGGGGAAATCTTGAGAGACCAGTATATTGTATAATACACACACACACACACACACATTGTGACATAGTACTGGGGAAATCTTGACAGACCAGTATATTGTATAATACACACACACACACACACACATTGTGACATAGTACTGGGGAAATCTTGACAGACCAGTATATTGTATAATACACACACACACACACACACACTGTGACATAGTACTGGGGAAATCTTGAGAGACCAGTATATTGTATAATACACACACACACACACAGTGACATAGTACTGGGGAAATCTTGAGAGACCAGTATATTGTATAATACACACACACACACACACACACTGTGACATAGTACTGGGGAAATCTTGAGAGACCAGTATATTGTATAATACACACACACACACACACATACACACACACACACACACACACTGTGACATAGTACTGGGGAAATCTTGAGAGACCAGTATATTGTATAATACAGACACACACACACTGATTGTGACATAGCACTTTAGCTTTGTGAAATGTTACACACACACACACACTGATTGTGACATAGTACTTTAGTTTTGTGAAATGTTACACACACACACACACTGATTGTGACATAGTACTTTAGTTTTGTGAAATGTTACCACTGGAGAAATTGAATAAAGGACACTGAAGATGTCTCTTAAAACTTCATGTGGAATTTGCAGTTATCTCAGTAAAGGGACAGTTTAAAATGTGCACACAACTACTATGTAGAACTAATAATTTTTATTTTTGTTTTTAGGTTTTTCCCTGCCTAATTGAGGGAACATAGTCATCATCGACTTTTGTAAGTTGGTATTTTAATTTTTTCTGTCCTTCACCTCCAACCTTTTATATTTTCTAATTACATGAAAATATTTTTCTAGAGAACCTTTAAAGCAAAACTTTTTTTTATTGGTTCTTATTTTAAGGACGGTTTCACTTTTTCTGATACAGTTAGGTGATAATTGTTTTGAGAAAGTTTGAATTACACACCTTGGGCTAGGGCCATCTGTTTCTTTGGAGTGACTTCCTGTCAGGGTTATGATTAGCAGGAGCAAAGTGCCATCCGTGGACCTGAGGTTGTACATACATCCATCCTGTTGGGCATCACAGTCTTCACATCGTTGTGGCAGATGGTAAGCGGGGCACAGCACTCCAGGAGAAAGCCACTAATGTGAATGCTTTGACTAATGAGGTATAACAAATTCTATTTCATTTATCTGTGAAAATCTGTCAAATAGAAGAAATTAATGGAGAATTGCAGATTGGGAGAATTTAGCTTTATTCTCATTTTATCATTTGGAGTAGCTATGTTTCTGTTCGACAACTTTTTCTTTGTAGCATATGGAAGAAAAACAGGAAGATCTCCTGTTCCATGGTAGTTTTATTTTTTAATTCAGTGAAATCTAAGCATTTGAAATAGATTCGCATAAATGTTTTTAACCTGGGAAATGAAGTATTCCCTCTATCACTGAAAACATTTACAGTATTGAATGGCTAATCCTCTCTACTTCAGCCAAACTCTCCATTAGTTTTCCTCATCTCAGAATATGGCAACTGCACTTCTCCAGTTGCTCGCGTAGTCTGTGTGACACTATCCTCATGTCTTTTAGTCATCCCCTGCATCAGGAAATACTGTCAGGTCTACCTAAAATATATCCAGAAGACGACTGCTGCTTTCCACATCTTTCACAAACAGCCATACTGGCTCAAGCCTTCATCTTTTTATTAAAATAGCCTCCTCACTGGCTTCCCTGCTTTTATGCTTTCCCCCTATAATCCATTCTTCAAATGACAGCCAGATAAATTATTTAAAACTCCTAAGTCTGATCGTATTACTTTTCTGCTCCAGTGACTCCAGTGCCTCTCTTCACAGAGGCTTACCAACTTTTACATGATATGGGCCCCCATTACCTCTGCTCTAACCCAATGTATCACTGCTTGTCCTCACTCCCTGCTTCAGCCACACCAAGATTCTTGTTCCTTCATGGGGGTTTTGCAGGCACTGTTCCCACAAATAGCCACATGACTTGCTTATCTCCAAATCTTCACAAAACTGTTATCGCCTCATTGAGGCCTTCTCTGACTAGCTTATTTCAAATTACCCCTGTTTCTCCCTGCCTTATACCCCTGGTACTTCCCCTCCCTACAGTACTTTATTTTTCTTAACCACTTTGTTGTGTATATTTTACTTGTCGATCTCCCTTTCACTGGAAGATGAACTCCATGAGGGTGGGCATTTTTGTGTGTTCTGTTTATAAAGATGTGAAAGTGGGGTGGGAAAATGGATTGTGTAGTAGTTACTGACTTTGTCCAATACAACCTTCTCTTGTTGCCTCCTGACCACAAAGATAGGTGAGTAAAAAAAAAGGTAATGAAAATGTCAATCATCTGTATATTTCTAAGGATTATTGGGAGAAAAACTAGGTATGAAATCTGATCCGAGAATATGTTTCACTTTCTTTTCAGTGCTTATTTGATTAGAAATTCTTTGGTAAAAATGAATAGATCTTGAAAATTTTAGTAAATGTCTACTAATGTCATGTTGTTGCTGAGGATTTAGTGTTCTATCAGAATTTAGTTCCTTAAGTGCTTTTTTTAAGAGCTGTAAATTAGAGAGCAGACAGCATGGTGGATGGCACAAGTTTTCCAACCAGGCAAGCCTGGCTCGAATTCTGGCTGTGATTCCAATGAGTACTCTATAAGCAACCTAATGAAGCTTTTCTTAGTCACAGTTTGTCTTTTGTAAAATTGCAGTAATAATAACTGTGAGGCTTATGAGGATTAATGGAGGTGATAGACCTAGCCATTAGCAGCATTCAGTAACTATTAATTCTTTAATCCAATTTTGCTTGGTATTATAAGCGTGAGATGCTCATAATAAATTATAGTATACTTTGTACAGAAGACAATCTTTTATTATTTACATCATTACTATAGTAAGTTTTGAAAAATTATATGTATTTATGGAAGAGAACTAGGAGACATGGACTGCTCTGTAATATGACCCTGTAATTTTTTGCATTTTTTGTAATCTCTACATTTTAGCAGTGTAAAGAGGATGAAATGAGATAATTTAGATTTGTCAGTACTTCTTTGTAAATATAAAGCACTAATGCAAATGTAAGGAGTTGAAACTTCTTACTGAGCGTACTTTTCACCATGACTTCCAGCCATGATGTAGTAACAGAAACTGAATTTACTGTCCTGCCTTATCAAAGCAAACAAAACTCCATAAAATGTGTGAAACAAAGATTTTCAGACTTTGGATGACAAATGGCATAAGACAGCTAACCATGAGATAAAGGAAGCAAATTCTGTACCCAAGGACACAGTGTAAGAGGAGAACCCAAACACAGTTGAGTAGTCACCCTGAATTGAGATGATAGAGCTGGGATAGACCTGGGAATTCAGGGGATTGAGGTAGCTAGAATTTGCAGGACAGAGGATGAGAGAGAAGAGAGTTGCACAGAGAGCTCTGGAGGTCTCTAGAGGGTTCCCCTGGAGTTTTGAGCTAAGTACTGATTAGTGCACGCTTAGGAGAGAACTCTCCAAGTCTTGGGAAAAAAGGAAAAAAAAAAAAAAAAACAACACTGGGAATGGAAAGGTAGCTCATGTTAGCTGGGAAGTGTGCATCCTCACCATTCAGAGTAGAAAAACTTTGTGATGTAAGTATCATTAGATCAACTGCTCAGAAGGGTACTGCCTCAGTGGTGAGGCAAAACTAGTCCTAGACAAAAGGCTGTTCTGATCCTACCTGAAAAATCTTAAAAGTAAGCCATTAAAGAGGAATCATAAAACTTTTTTAGTAAAGGGTCAAATGAAAATACTTTGGGTTTTGCAGGCGTATATGACCTCTACTGCAACTACTTAGCTCTGCCATTGTAATGATGAAGCAGCCATAGGCAATATGTAAATGAATGGGGGTGGTTGTATTCTAAAATAAAACTTTATTTACATAAATGACTGTGAGCCAGATTTGACTTATGAACCATAATTTGCGGACTGCTGGTTTAAAGGGTCAAATTGTGGAACTTCCCTGGTGGTCCAGTGATTAAGACTCTGTGCTTCAATTGCAGGGTTCATAGGTTTAATCCCTGGTCAGGCTTAGATCCCATATACTACATGGTATGGCCAAAGTATTAAATAAATGGTCAAATTATTTCTAGTTGCTCAAATGCAGCCCAGAACAAAGCTCAAGAATATTTAAAGAAATACATAAATCCAGTACCTAACAAGATAAAGTGCACAGTATCTAGCATCCAGTCAAAATTTACCATATGCAAAGAAACAGAAAATTTCAGTGGTTAGGAGAAAATTCAGTCAACAAAATGGACTCAGAAATGAAACAAATTTAATAAACAGATATTAATAAATTTAATAAACAGATTTTTATTTAAGTAATAAGATTTTAATAAACATATTCACTAAATGAAGATATTAGAACTATAATTAAAGCTAGTTTTGTATGTTCAAGATAATAAACATTAATTTGTTAAGGAGAGACACAAAAGCCATAAAACTGCCCAAATTGATCTTCTAAAGACAACAAATATCTGAAATGAAAAATACAATGGACAGGATTAATAGCAGACTAGACACTGAACTTGAAGACCCAACAGTAGAAATTAAGTAAAACACACACACACACACAGTGCCTGGGGGGGAAAGCCCATTAGTAAGCTGTGCGATAACTTTACACAGCCAAATATATGTATAATTAGAGTATCCAAGGGAAAGAGGGAGCAGAAGAAAGATATTTTTAAAAATAATGGCTGAAAGTTTGCTAAATTTGATGAAAACCGTAAGTCCACGAATCTCAGTGGTTCAATAAGTATCTAGCAGTTATCCAAAGAAGAAAAAGATGAAGAAAATTATACCAAGGCACAGTATAATCAGATAATTTAAAACCAGTAATAAAATGAAAGATTTTAAAATGAGAACAAAGAAACTATAAATTTAGAGGAACAGAGAATGACAGCAGACTTTTCATCAAAAGCAATGCAAATCAAAGATAGTGGAACAGTGTCTTTAATGAAAGAAAAAACTGTTAACAGAAAAGTCTATTAATTAGTGAAAATATTTTTCAAAAATAGTGAAATAAACATTTTCAGACATGCAAAAGCTTAAAGAATTAATAACTTTTAGACCTAGACTACAGGAAATGTTGAAAATCCTTAGGAAAAGGAAAATAGCACCAAGAGGAAATAAAGAGCACCAGAAATAGTAACTGCCTGCGAAAAGGCAGAAGTTCTTTTTAATTTAAACCTTTTAAAAAAGATAATTATTTAAGTAAAAATAATAGCAATGGAGTTGGGGTTTGTAAGATATATACCCCAAGCAGAAAACAAACCAATAAAGATCTATAAGGCTTAAACAGCAGTATCAACCAGCTTGACCTAATTGATACGTATAGAACACTATATATATAGATATAGAAAACACTATATGGAGAAGGAATGGGAACCCACTCCAGTACTCTTGCCTGGAAAATTCCATGGAGAAGCCTGGTGGGCTATGGTCCGTGGGTTTGCAAAGAGTCAGACACAACTGAGCGACTAACACACACACACGTAACACTATATATATATAAATATATATATATATGTATGTATATATAACACTGTGCTGCTGCTGCTGCTAAGTCGCTTCAGTCGTGTCCGACTCTGTGCGACCCCATAGATGGCAGCCCACCAGGCTCCCCCATCCCTGGGATTCTCCAGGCAAGAACACTGGAGTGGGTTGCCATTTCCTTCTCCAATGCATGAAACTGAAAAGTAAAAGTGAAGTTGCTCAGTCATGTCCAACTGTTAGCAACCCACGGACTGCAGCCTACCAGGCTCCTCCGTCCATGGGATTTTCCAGGCAAGAGTACTGGAGTGGGTCGCCATTGCCTTCTCCAATATAACACTGTAGAACCCAATAAAAGCAGAATACATGTTCTTTTCAAGCACACCCAGATAAGTTATTAAGATAGACCATATTCTGGGTAAGAAAACAAGTCAGTTAATTTAAAAGGGTTGAAATCATACAAAGAATGTTCTTGATCATAATGGAATTAAATTATAACAAATATGTTTGGGAAAATATATTGTAACTGAATAACACACTTCTTAATAACCCAGGGGCACATTTTAGGCCATACGGAACACCTTACATTTAAAAGAATGGCAGTCATACAAAATACATTCTCAGACAACAGTGGAATTAAAATAGAAATTAATAAGAAAAAGTGTGAAAATTCTCAAATATTTGGAAAATAACACACTTCAAATAATGCATGCATCAAAAAAGTCTCATGAAAAATTTAAAAATACTTTTTAAAACAAAAAGTAAAAATATAGTCTATAAAAATATGTGAAAGTGTTAGTCACTCAGTCATGTCAGACTCTTTGTGACCCCATGGACTGTAGCCCACCAGGCTCCTCTGTCCTTGGAATTCTCCAGGCAAGAATACTGGAGTGGGTAGCTATTCCCTTCTCAAGGGGATCTTCCCGACCCAGGGATTGAACCTGGGTCACCTGCGTTGGAGGTAGAGTCTTTATTGACTGAGCCACCAGGAATGTGTGGGATGCAGCTAAAATAATGCCTGGAAGGAAATTTATAGCATTAAATGTTTATGTTAGGAAAAAACGTAAAATCACTAACTGAAGTTTCTACCTTATGAAACTAGAGAAGAGCAAATTAAACTTTAAGCATACAGAAGAAAGTAAATAATAAAAATTAGAGAAGTGAAAAAAAATGAAAATAGGAAAATGATAAAATCAACAAAATGAAAAGTTTCTGAACATGATTAATAAAACGATAAACTTATAGCAAAGCTAACCAAGGAAAAAAGACATAAATTATCAGTATCAAAAAGGAAGGAGGAGCCCATGACTGCTCACCTCATGGATTTTACAGGGCTTATGAGAGAATACTACAAACAGCTTCTGCCCATAAATTTGAGAACTTAGATGAAATTGACCAATTCCTAGGAAGACACTACCAGAATTCATGCAGGGAGAAATAGATGGCCTGAATAGCCCTATATCTATTAAAGAAATCAAATTAATAGTATACATTCAAAACAATATCATCACCACCAACAAAAACTTTCCAGAAAGAAAACACCCAGGCCCAAATGGTCACACTGGTGAATTTTACCAAATAACCCACGTGAGAGAAATGAAGAGAGTAATTGGGAAGTATTTTCAACCAAATAGAAATGAAATGTGTTTCCAAATAGGATGCAACTATAGCAGTGCTTAGAGGCAAACTTATAGCACTAGGTACTTATACTAGGAAAGGACAGTATCAAATTACTGACTCAAGGTAAAGGATTGTTAAATTGTCTTCAAATATCTGAATGTCTTTTGTTTAAAAGTATGCTGTTTCATATGGTTGGAAAAGACAGTTAAAGGTGGTTATAAAAAGGCAATTCTTAGCCCATCATAGGAAAGAAATAGCTGTCAAACTTCCACAGTTATGGACTCAGTTTCTTTGTGAGACATACTTCCATAAACATTCTTATGAATTCTTCCCAACTATTACTTTTTGAGATAAATGGTAGTGAAGGAAAAAAAATTTCTCAGTAGGCTATAGATTAGCAAACACATTTAAACTGATGTGTTATATAGTTGGTAATGCCATGAGCAGTAATTTTTTAAATCACAGAACTCTAGAATTAGAGTTAAGTGATGTTCAGTCAAACAATAGTAGCCTCACTTCCCTGCCTTTTAAAATATCAAAGCCTTGGATAAAACAACAACAACAAAAAAAAGTGACTTCCCTGATGATCCAGTGGCTAAGACTCCGTACTCCCAGTGCAGGAAACCTGGTTTCGATCCCTGGTGACGGAACTAGATCCCACATGCCTCAACTAAGAGTTTGCATGCCTCAACTAAAAGACACTGCATGGCACAACTAAGACTCCAGGCAGCCAAATAAATAAATATTAAAGAAAAATTAAGGGGGGAGGTCCATCCAAGTTTGCACATTAGCAAAAGCAGTGAAGGACAGTTGAATCACTAAATGACATGTTTAGAATTCAGAGAAAATCCCATGAAGCTCAAGGACAATCAGGAATATTCTAGACATGCTTACATACTTGGTAAAAGTTGGATAAATCCATCTCCTGTCCGAAGCCTCTTCTGGCTCTGTAGGACTCAGCGGCCTGCCTCTGTCTTCCTGTAGTATTTTGTGTACTCTGCACTGTAGCATCCACATACCACCATCTATCAATTAAAGGTTACAAAAAATGAGACAAACAGGAAAAAGTAAGATTTGCCGTTTACCACTGGGAGTCTTTTTCCATGCTCGGAAGTCAACCCGTTTTCTCCTAATGATTAGTGTGAGGGTCAAATCTTTACTAAAGCACTAGCTACATAAAGCAAATATTCCTATTAGGTATTTTTCTCTTTGTCTGGCAATAGTATTGGAGAAGGAAATGGCAACCCACTCCAGTGTTCTTGCCTGGAGAATCCCAGGGACGGGGAAGCCTGGTGGGCTGCCGTCTATGGGGTCGCACAGAGTCGGACACGACTGAAGCAACTTAGCAGCAGCAGCACTCTATGAATTCCTGCCTATCACCATTACATTTCTACTTAAAATGGTTAAATGGCAAGAAGTAAAACTTGCATTTTTCTATAAAATTTTACAGAAAAACCACATCATTGCTTTTTAGCAACCAGGCACTTGTCTCAGATATTATTTTTTCAAGACAACTCAGTCTCTCTTATTTTGAATAGGAGCTTATCTTTTATGACAGTTTGATCTTGGTTTCAAAATTACTTGGCCCTGTAAAAACATAGACTTGAGTGCTAAATTTTTAGTGCTGGAGGGAATCATGTAATCTGGATGCTGAAAGTTAAATTTTGTGTCTTTTATTGAAAAGTAAGGATTTTTTTCCCCTTTTAACAAGTTTTATATTGGTTTGATTTCCAGCATCAGTGATGACAGCTACCATTGCTGAGCATTTCTTATATGCTAATACTGCTCTAGGTGCTTTCTATAGGTTATTTACCTATAAAAGGTCTTGTTAAAGTAGACACTTCAAAATATTGGTTAGTCAATAAATAGCTTAATTTGTGTCCTACTGGCAGTTCAATCCTTTGCAAACCCTGTGAAAGAAGGTGTATGTATGTGTGCTCAATCACTTTAGATGCGTCCAGCTCTTTGTGAGACTATGAACTGTAACCCGCCAGGCTCCCTGTCCATGGGATCCTCCAGGCAAGAATTCTGTAGTGGGTTGCCATTTCCTTCTCCCGGAATCTTCCCAACCCAGGGAAGATTCTCTTACATCTTGTGCATTGCAGGCAGGTTCTTTACCACTGAGCCACCAGGGAAGCTCATGAAAGAAGGTACTAATCCTCTTTTACAGATGGGGGAATTGAGCTTCTGGAAATATGATTAATTGTTTAATTTACAAAACTACTAAAAGTTGACACTAAAACTTACATGTGAACCTGACAGCAGAGTCCATACTCTTAAACACTGCCTCCTTGAATGAGCAGTACAATGCATTGAGCTTACAAATAGATTCTGAGGACTTACTTAATAAAATTACGAAGGATGTCAGTGAATAATTATATGCAGAGGTGGTAGCTAGGTGCAATGGAAATAGCATGGGATTTAGAAAAAGTATTTAAAGTTGTGACTCATCTACCTATTTGTTCTGTGACTTTGGCAAATCAATTTATTACCTCTCTTGAGGCTGTTTTCCTCTTACAAAAATAGAAATTCATAAAACCATCTGTCTTGGTTACAGTGAAGAGCAAATTGATATTTCTAAGTGCTTTGTAAATGCTTTTGAAAGGTATGTAAATGAATTGATGAGTGTATTTCGTCATTTACTGTAGCCTTCAAGTAGCAACGTTTCTGAGTGCTTTTAAAAAGTGATTTGATTTATAGAGACAGGAGTTTCTAGAGCAGCTCTATTGAATTAAAGTAATCTGTTATAAAATGAGATCTGTTATAGATTGCATTCTATAGATCTATTACAGAATAACTCATAAGACCAGCTTTCTTCGATGAGGTACATCGTTTTTGAGGAATGGTTATTTCACAATACTTTGTAAAGAAATGATTCACAGATGTTTCTGTCTCCATTTTGGAAGAGAAGGGAGGCAGAGAGGCCAAAGTGAGTTAGTGCCAGAGTCAGCTTTGAGGTTCCAAGAATTCCGCCACCTTTCACGCACAGTTGGGAGTTCTGTGTTCTCTTAAGTTTATATCTGTCCCAGTTTGAGAAAAGTCAAAAGTCTTTGCTTTGAGGGAGCCTGGCGGGTTACAGTTCATAGTGTCACAAAGAGCTGGACGCATCTAAAGTGATTGAGCACACATACATACACCTTCTTTCAAATGGCCTCTTTGGCAGTCAAATGAATAATCAGTGAAGGGACCCCTCCTCCCCCACTTCCTTCCCGAAGCTCCTAAGATGGACACGTGGGAAGGTCGTGTTCTGTGTCAAGAAATGAGTTCTCCATACCTTTCATTCCAATCTTGTTTATTTTCTTTTTAGTTTAGGAATTTTGAAACTTAACCCATGTATTCCCTTGTTTACTCAGGGTTAGAGGCAGAAATGGAACAGACCACAATAAAAGGAATGCATTTTGTTCCAGGCTTTCATGAATGTGGTAGCCAGTCAACGCAGCCATTCAGGATTCAGTGGGAACTTTGGAAATCTTTTAATTCTGTGTGTTCAGTGTAGGGAACCAGTCAGAATAATCCACTTTCTTTCCTAGTTCCTCCCTCTGGCTCTCCTTCCCCCCTCACCAACCTTCGTCACTCCCCACAAACACACACACACCTCATTCACACACAGACTGTCATTTAAGATCTTGGATTACTAGTTTCCATGATTACCTAGTTCCCATCAAAAAGCTAACTGTTCTATCTCTGTCTGGGTGTGTGTTTTGCAGACAAGGGTTTATGCACGCTGGGTCTCTCTTTAGGTCGCGTGGCCTCGGCTGGAGATGAAGGCCTGAGGGAAGCCGCAGGAATTACAGCTCTCAGTTCATCGTATGGGAGTAGTTTCCTGGGTGCAAGTGAAGAAGGGCCGTGCGTGTGGCCACCCTCCTGTCATCAGCAGCCCCATTATGCTGAGAATAGAGTGTCCCAGTAGATTGGGTACGGTGACACGAAAGAAACTGCAGATTAAGTGAGACCATTGCTTGTAGGATCGCAGGATGGAGAAAAAGGGAGAGTGAGCCGCCGCAGTTTATTTATGGAATGTCGGGGGGCCATGGCGGCTCAGCAGGTCCTAGAGGCAGAGGACTTCCCTCCCTGCTTGTTTTCTCCCTCTGACCTTGGATGAACTGGCGAGCAGTATATTATGCCGGGTGATTGTGCTGGTTTGTCATGGTTAGCATTCTGGACTGTCACTGGAATGTAGGAAACTGTTGAATTTGAATTGAACCATGAGGTGGTCTGCCGGGCCCTCTCCTTGTCTCGAGGAAACCTGTCGCTGTTTGTCTGGGCCTGGCCTAATGAAAGCAATGGAGGGAAAGAGAGGTGGGCCTTTGATCTCTTTGTTGCAGCTGCTCCCTGGGAACTCGCTGAAATCAATGCCCTGTTTTCCTGAAGGAATGAATGGCTCTGCCTAACTAGCTTTGTGAAGCCATGGGGGAATTCACTGCCTCTGTTTATTGACAGCTGAAAAGGAGCACATGGGGTGGAATGGACCTTCATGTGAAAACCAGGCACAGGGAAAATTAGACCTCAATTTAACACAGAGGAATTTGGAAATTCACCCCAAAGGAGACGGTGGTTTCTCATGCTTACATTAGAATTACTCGAGTTTGGGGCTAGTGTGTAATGAACAATGGAGGTTCTGTCACAACTGTGTTATAAGTAGGAATATGATATGCATAATAAATGATGTTAAGTAGAAGTTGATTCAACACCCTCCTTGTTTTTTTAAACACAGAAGTAGAGAAAGGCAGATGTTAGCCATGATATAGAATCAGGTGGTTCTTTTATTTTTGCTTTCAGAAGAAGAGAAAATTGATACTGAAAATAAGCATTATTAATATAATATTACCAAGTTTCTAGAATGTCACTTTTATTCACTTACATTTTGAAACATCTTTGAACTTTGTATCTAAGTTTCATTCATGGGAACTATTCAAACTATTCATGCTGTTCGGGATTGTGTGTGTTGAGTGGGAATACAACAAATCATAGTTATTTTTAAAAATGTATATTCTTGGGATATTGTAACCGGAAGTCTGTGTCAAACATAAATAAAACTCTAGACCAATTTAGCATTTTCTCTGAGAACAGTTCATAAATCCTAAAATTACTGCCTTACTTTTGACAACACAGTAAAGAAAAAGTCAAATTTATCGCAAGGAAACATCACCAGACCTTCTTTTATACCTCCCCTCACTGGCTTGATGTCCCAGGAAGGATTTATAGCTTCTTCCTTTGACCCTGAGCCCTTTGTGCACACCTCTATTATGGCACTTAACACGTTGCCCTGTAGCTCTTTGTTTAGGTGTATTCTTTTAGCTGGAAGTAAAGCGGCTGTGTCGTATTCATTTTTATATCTCCAAGCCCAGCAAAGCTCTCGGCTCAGTGAATGCGTGCTGAATGAATGGGGATTGATAGCTCCCCGTACATTACTTTGAATGTAATTACTTATGCAGGCTTCAGCTGCAAATACTACATTTTAGGAAAACCTGATTGATCTATTGTTACCTGATTGGTGCTATAGCTTTTTAAAATCTTTCCTTTTATGGAGAATTATTAAACAGTTTTTCAACATGGCCAGTTGGTTGGGCAGTCCATCAGCCTGCGAACAGGAGGCATAGAAAGTATACGGTGTTGTCCTTTTCAAATTCAAGCTCTCTCCTGTAACATTCTTTTTTAAAAATTATGTCTCAGCATAGTGTTTAGATATTTTCAGTAAGAAGATGAAAAAAAGTTTTAGAGTTTTGTAGACTTTCACCTGAGCAGATTTAGTGATTGAGATGGACAGACTTCCATTCTACATGATTTAATTCTATGGTGGAATGTTAAATAATGCAAAACAAAACCTTTGACAGTTTCTGTAACTAGCTTTACTACTACTGTATTTTATGAACCCCTTGACTCTCAGTGAAAAATGTAAAGGAAATTTTGATCTAGAGGACTAACTCCTGTGATTTCACAGGAGCCTAAGACAAGCCCCGTTCTGAATTATTCTCAAGTTAAACCCAACTGCTTTTTAAACCAGAGCTATAAGTGGAAAATAGTTGTCAATATTCTTTGGGAAAAAAATGACATCTTAAAATCATAATGGAAAACTTTAGAAAATGTGTGTGTGTGGGGTGGTTAAGTAAGCACACAAGTATAGGAATAGGCTCATATTTTATTCTCCATGTTATTTTTGTTTTATTTTTACTCCAAGATTATGTCCAAAGACATCTAGTTGATTTTCTGTCTTGATTAAAAGTAGGAATGAGGTTTAAAAAACAGTTTTACATATTGGTGAGTCGTGGGAGCGTCCTGTGTAGGGATAGGCACTTGCGTGGGCTGTACAAATGTGACCGAGTCAGCAGATTGTGTTTCTGCTGAGATTTTAGATTTCTTACGAAACAGGAAAATTACCGTGGCCTTGATCATTGATAGACTCTCGCCCCCAGAAGTATTAACTTGTAGATAAGAAAGCTGTAAGCCTCATACTTAGGTTTTATAACTTGGCCGCTCTGTCCTCCCAGTTTCTGGAAGTAATTTCATGTGATATCATACATAAGTGGGGGGTGGGGGTATGGAGCGTGGAAGGAGAAGTGGGGAAGTCAAACAACACTTTTGCATTGGATATTTCAGCTTAAAAGCGATGAGGCATATCTTATCCCCATTCATAGAACAACATGCGCACCCCAGGGAGTGACTGCACTTAAAAGTTGTGTTCTTGCTGTGTTTATAGAACCAGTTAATGTCAGCTGCATGATCCTTCATAAAAAGAGCTCTTTTCTTAGGCCTGAAGTCTATCGTCATATACAGGAAGAAGAATGTCAAGTAATTTAATGAGAGTCAAGCCCTCAGAATAAGTTTGGGGATCGGCATATATGAAGTCTTCATGTTTTTGTGTGTGTCTACCTCCATCAGCAAACTTCCTAGCAGAAAGATACCAGGTCCTCCCTCTCAGATGGTTTTCATCTATCTAACAAACAAAGGAGACCTATTAGGGGCTTACCTAGTCATTGAAAGGAGACATCCTCCTTATGGGTTAGGTTGAATGACAAGAAAGACGGGTACACTTATTGTCAACAAGTTCTGTCCTTCAGGCCTCTCCTCTGAGTAGTAACCTTGTCTTTGAAGAAAAGAAAAAAAAAAATGGAGTTCAGCAAATGTTCCTTTTGGTCTTAGGTTTTTGTTTTGTTTTTTGTTTGGCTGTTTGTTTTTTGCCTTTTAATGGTCTTTCCTGGCTCTTTGACATTGTCTTCCCCTTTTGCCCCTTCAAGCCCTGCTCCGGTGGGTCCGCACTCCTTTTTCCTAGAGGATAGTGTTCTTAGTTGACCCTTTTACAAAAGATTCTGATTATCATCTGATTGCTTCCTGAAGCTCTGAGACATTCTCACTTGAGTTGGGGTCTCTGTAAAAGAATTGCAAATATACCAGTACAGCTTGCTTCCTGGGTGCAGGTTTCAGCACTTCACTCACACTGACTCCTTTAATCCTCAAAAGGCCCTTGGGCTGAAGGTACGGTTATCATCTCCATGTTACAGGTGAGCAGCCGAGGCAGAGAGCTGTTCCACAAGCAGTGAGAGGTTTCTAGTGGCTCCCGGTGACACCTGGGTCTGAACGTAGGCCTTCTGGCACCATGGCTGTGGTGCAGATGCACCGCGTTGCATCTCTAAAATTAAAAATTCTGTAAGAACTCAGATATGTGTCTCTTTAAGGCTGGAATATGACATGATGGTATACTGACAAAGGTTTTGATCCTGGCATTCCTGAACTTATGTCCTGTGTGTGAATGTCTCCTTACACAGTATTCAGTGTGACTTTCCTCAGTGCCTTTCTTTTTTTAACCTTTTTATTTTTTTTTTTCTCCTCTTCTAGGATTGGTCTCACATCTGGTGTGGCCACTGTTTCAGGTCACATCTGAAACTCCTCTGGACCTCAAACTTAGAAAGGTAAGTGTGTCTCCACCACACCCTCTGACTTCTGCCCAGACGGTGTGCCATGGCCAGTGTGAGTCCGTGTTCTCATTCTCCTACTTCAGAGCACACACCACAGCCTTCCACAGTGGAGGGGCTTATGTCCCAGAGAACACTCGCTGTCTGAGATTTCTCATTTGAGGAACTGTAGGCCTTGAAGGAAAAAATAGGGTTGGGGAATACAAAAGCCTGTTTTTCACTCTTTAGAAAAATCAAGAGAACATGCTCAGAACTGTCATTAATGTTTATTCATTCATGTAACTTTAGAAATAAGGGGTGTTATACATACAACTGACTTTTACTGATCATGACTTGTTTACTAGAAACTTGTGACCTCCCTTCCCTGATATTTAAAAAGATGTTTTCAAATGAAAACAGATTAATACGAGGGGAACTTGAGGAGGGGGCATTATCCTCCATTTAGAATCGTATTTAGAATGTTGCATATGTTACAACTCAGTCTCTAAATCATGCTGCAGCGTCATAACATGAGGTGATTTTCAGTTTGCATATATTCTGTCCAAATTTCCTAAAATTGTGAAATAAGTATGCTGCTAAATCCAGTGGCGGTAACTTAAATTTGTGGGAACTCATGGTTAACAGGATCCCTGATATTTATCGGAAGTTTTTATTTTTCTCCACCATACATGTGGAGATTGTGATTTGTTTTAAACACCCATTTCAAAATAATGACACCTAGTTCAAGTCTTAAATTTCATATCCAACATTCTGGTTGTTTTTCTTCTGTAAAATGTGTTAGTTCTCTGTTTAAGTCCGTTGCCTTCTTCACCCTTAAGGAACCCTCCTCTCTGCTGCTCTGGGTACTAACGGTATTGCTTAACCATAACTGTTGGCCTCTCTCCACCGATTTTTTTGCAAAATGTCCTTGACTGTAATATGCCATATTTTTTTTATTCCAATCTTCTTTGTAAGTTTCCTTATATCCAATTTTATACATCAGGTTTTTTTTTTTCTCTTAAACTAGATAAACCACTTCCAATTTCATTTTACTCTTGGGACTGACTTCTTAGAAAGGCTGTCCACAGCTGTTCCAGGTGAAAGGCCAAAGTCAAGAAAATATTAGATATATGTGTTTAAGTTCCTGTTCTCCAAATGGTTCTAATTGAAATTAGTCCACTTCCCCACCCACACATTCAAAAGAAAAATTCTAGGAAAATCTAAAGATGCCAGAATCGCTTCTATATGTCATTTTTGTAGCTTCATGATATATGTAAGACCAGTTCATGCGAGGTCCAGTTGTAATTATTTTCTCCAGTTAAATGTGACATTGCCATTAAAAGGCCAGCTAATAATAATATGCTGCTGAAGAATTTAGAAGTCTTTAGACTACATAATATACAAAACTTTGAAGCAGTCAAGAAATAGAAATTTCTTTTACAAGAACATGTTAGAAAAGAATTGTGTCATGGTGGTCCAAATCAAAGCAAGATTACTGAACTGAATCAAAAACTTAGATTCTGTTAGATGAATCTTTCTGTTAGATGTGTTGTATCCTGACACAGATTATTAATATTTCCTAATTGTGACCTTATCCAGTGTGTAAAAGCACTCTTGATACTTATTAACAGGCACATCTACTTTGTACATAAACTTCAGACTCTGCCCCAGTCCCTGTGCCTCTGTGTGTACATCTATAACGCATAATCGCATAACAGCTCTGCCAGGTAGGGAGATGTGAGCATAAAGAGAAGGTAGGGAACTTGCCTGAGGTTACATACCTGGCAAGTAGCAGAGCCGGTGTTTGGACCCAGAGCCATCTGATTCCATAGCCGGTCCTCTCTGCACCCACCAATCCATCGTTCCTAGACTGTGTCTCGCAGAATACTATCATTTGGTTAATGTTTTTTAACTAACTGTAGGAACCACAAGCTAGTATTAGGTAGAGTATGCTTTTAGTAAAAGAATAAGGGAGAGTAAAACTGGTTATCATACACCACTTTTAGGTAACGAAAGCTGCTATCTAAGAAATAGTATTAATTTTTTTTTTAACTTTCTTGACTCCCCAAAAAGAAAGTAGTCAAGGCCTGAGAGGAGCTGAGGGCAGGGGCATAATATAGGAGAGTATTAAATACTATTGTTACAGTGAATAAATAAAGCACATTTCTCTATCAGTGTGTTTAAAATAGCACTAGCAGTTATGCGTGTTTATGCTATAACGAAGTGTACTTTATTTGGGGAATAACTTAATTGATGCATTATGTGGCATTACCAAGGTAATTTTTCCCTTTTTGTTTGAGCACAGGAAAAGTGATTCATGAAAACACACACACTTACAACCAGCATGTAAATAAGAACCACATTAGGGTCATCATCATCGTTTGTTGTTTTCCTAAAATTGTTCCCGTTTGCCCAGTATATTCAACTTAAAGTACGCAGAAGTGTCGCGAACTCCGACTCAGGAGAGGTCTAGAGCTCCCTGTGAACACTCAGTTTTACAGAGAAACTTCAGTGTTCAATTACTGCAGTTAGTCTTTTTGTGTGCAGTCTTTTTTAACAGAATTGTTGGCTGTGTTTCTTCCCAAGGAATTACTGTTTTACTGATGTGAATGTATAGAATGGATGCATGCAGAAGCCACTCTGTCCGTCTGCTGTCTGAGGTCTCTTTCTATAACTGGAGTCTGAGCGTATTGCTGTTCTGATTAAAAACTTGCAGTGCATCAGTCAGGACTCTTGGTTGCACCTGACAGAAATTAATGGGACCACTGAACAATTCCAAATGGCCAAGTGACGGGAGCGTATTTGCATGTTAGAAGAATCGCTCTGACAGCAGCATTGTGACTAGAATGAAGGGATGAAGGGGGGCCAGTCTGAGAACAGAAAGACTGAGGAGTCCGTAGGGATCTTGGTTTCCAGTGCGTAGAAATGTCCCTTTACTGATGAGCTCTTTATTTGCCAGGCTGGTAGTCGTTTGAAGGCAGCCACATGAAAATTGAGTTTTGGCCAGTAGAGTGGGCTGGGTCCCCGTTCTGCAGTGTTCCCTCATCCCCGCTCAGTTTTGGGGTGCCACCGATTGGAAAGTGGTTGGTGAGGGTTTGGGGCTGGGCCTGTGTTTGTTGACTGCCCCCTCCAATCTTCCCTCACCCCCGCCTCCAGTGTGAGAAGGGAAGCGAGGTCAACAGAGGCCAGACCCTTGTGAGAGCCAAATGGCCCCGCGCTCTGATTTTCCAAACGTCTATCTGCTTGCTCAACCCACCCTGACTTCCAAGTTCGCCATTTGTGGGTTCTCTTCTTGGGTACCATTTAATAGAAAATACTCATTTTCCTACTAACCAAAGCAGAGAGTGGGGACTGGCTTGGCCGCCCAGCCTCTGTGATTGGGCACATGCTCCCCAGACGGCTCCTTCTGTCCGAGGCTTGTCTGCCCTCTGAATGCGCCCTGCATTCCAGGCAGACTTAGTGGGTGCTTGTGCACCAGAAAGATGGGGTCCCCTGTTTGCTGATCCTTGTACATCTGACATTCTGCCAACCAGAGCTCCCTGTTCTGAAAGTTCTAATCTCAGCATCCTGGCTGATACATCTTGGCTTATCTAGAATCCTCTCTGGTTTTCATCAGGGACTTTATGAGCCTCATACGAAGTCTCAGATGTTCAGCCACAGGATTTAAGTGGAATTTGTTTTGAGGACGTGACTGACCTCGGGGTCCAAATCCCTGTAAACATTTGGTGCCACAAGGACCTACCGTTACTGCACTGTCTTTGAATCAACAGATTTGTCACATTTATGTGGTTTCTCCTCTCTGAACCTCAGTTTCCAGCACACTCTCACTTCCATCTTCTGGGAACCAACAGTCCCGCTCTGTCCCAGTGGGCTGGTCTAGGGGGCATGTCCAGGCTCAGAAGCAGGGCTGTCCTGGGCCTCAAGGAGTCTAGCAGCATCAGTCTCTCATTTGCTAATCCCTGGTAGACTTATGTTTTCTCCTTTGGTTTTCAAGCAATTCAGAGTTTAAGATAAAGGCCTTAAAGATAACTTTCTCTGCCTCTCCCTCTCTAGGTATTTGCATAGGAATCAGAGGCGTTAATCTTATGAGCAAACTCCTAACATCTGCCCTTATTTCCTTCCTTCCTTCCTTCTCTATCAGCCCCAGGACCAAAGCACAGACCCCAGTGCCTCTGCAGAGTCCCTTCGCCTCTGCAGTGGAGGGGGTAGCATTTTTTTTAGAAATAACCTGGCTCCGCCGCCGTTGTAGCAGGAAGCTAGTCTGTAGCACAGAGGCGCATGACCCTGAGGGCGCTGCACCGTAGGCGCCCTCATAAGTCTGACTCTCACTCCCCTCCTGTGTCAAGCATGCAGGAAGTGTCCTCCCTTTTGTGTTCATCAGTCCTAGAGAGAAATTTCATTGCAGTCATTCTTCGGTGTCTCCCTTTCTCCCATGGCATGTGTCCTAGAGCCTGAAGGTTTCCGTGGCCCCTGGTAGGTGAGGGCTGGCCTTTGGTGTATGATGAGAGTAGTTGGGGTATGATGAGAGTAGTTGAGTGGTCTTTTGAAACCCTGCACTCTTGCCCCAGGCCTGGGCTCCCTGAGCACAGCCACCACTGTCCTCTAGAAGGTTCTGTCCTGCCTTGGGGACAGAGCTGTGCAAGGATCCCCACCCCCTTCCTTTAGGGGAGAGTATCTTTTTCTCACCCTCTTAACCTCCTCCCAACCCTGAAGTTGGGCAGAGCCTCCTCACTGGGTTTAGACATTAAGAAGGATAGACGGCTTCTGCCGTCATCTGGGCTAAAACACAAGCAATTACAAAGCCTGCACCTGTTTTAAATGAGCTAGACAGGAAAACTAGTTGGGAGGACAAACAAAGTGAAATTCCAGAGTCGTCCTGCTGCACTGATTTGGACTCTGTCATGAAGGCAAAACACCACCCAAACACTGGTAACTATGGAAATGAAGAGAAGGAAGCACATCTGAGAGACAATAAGCCCGAAGACTGTGCAGCTTAGTCAGTGAGAAAAATCTAGTATGCCTCCAGGGTTTCTGACTTGGGAGCAGCCAGAAAGCAACACGGTGAAGAGAGTGACCTGTTACTAATGTGGACTCTAAAAGCCCACGCTTGGGATGCAAAGCCCAGCTCAGCTGCTTGCTGACCGTGCCACCGTAGGCTGACTGACATAGCTCCTCAGCCTCAGTTTCCCTATAAGTAAGGTGGGGTTCATGCTCCCTACTCATTAGGCTGTTTGGAGCATTAAGTAAAGCCATAAAAAAAAAAAATGGCCATGACCTGGTGAGCATCCACTAAATGTTAGCTCTTATTATGTAGCAGTGCCAGTAGCTAAAATGGGTGATGCTGGAGGGTGAGCTGTGCGGAGCCCCCGCTTCAGAACAGAGGGCCCTCAGGGCCACTGACAGTGTCTAAGCTGAGAGATGCAGGAGGAAGGTACATGGATTTGTCTGAAATGTGAAAGAAATTGACAGCTGAAGACAGTAGTAGATAGATTGATAGTTAAAGAAGATAGATAGTAGATGGTTCAGGACTGAAGACCCCAAGAAATAGCTGAAAGCTTGGGCTGTGACTGAAGCCCCCCAGGGATTGTGTCAGAAGGTAGGGGGCTAGGTGCCAGGCTCACGGATCTGTTCACACTCCCAGTTACCCTTTCACAGCATGGGCCTCGGGTAGGGGGGTGGTCATCTTCAGAAAAACTCGATTGTTGTGAGATGAATACAAATATCCAGTTTACGGCCTCCACTCCAGAGGTATAATCTCAGTTGCAGTGATCAGCTCACTGAAGTGAGATTTACTTGTCTAGAATCTACCAAATCGGGTGGGCTCCTT
Source organism: Moschus berezovskii (assembly GCF_049115385.1). Taxonomy (NCBI): domain Eukaryota; kingdom Metazoa; phylum Chordata; class Mammalia; order Artiodactyla; family Moschidae; genus Moschus; species Moschus berezovskii. The sequence continues at coordinate 88,583,154 of NC_142469.1, read as the reverse complement.
TCCATCAGGAATTATAGTCCTGTGGAGGGGGGGGCGGTGATGGGGAGAACTTATCTAAGAGGCTTTTCAAAAATAGGGCTTGCACATCCTCCACCCAGAGGACTCTTTCGCTGAAAGCCGGGACAGGCCTCCCGGTTGTCAGGGCTTGCCCGGCTCTTTCCCACTCAAATCATTTGGAAAAAAAAAAAAAAAGTCAGTTTGAAGAATTTACTTAAGTGAAATCGGGAGTAGCTTGAAGTGAATGAGCTGAAACTGGAGGGAAATCCCTTTGTTCACTTCGGGTTTCAGTGCATGCTCAGCAGGCAGCTAAACCAGTTCATTAACAGAGAAGAAGCCGTGTTTCTCAAACTCAGCCCTCAGCAGCTAATGCCTAGAAAAACAGACTGTGACAGCCAAAAATGCATTCTAGAAATCCGAATGTTCTAGATTCAGGAAACTTTAGTTTTTGTCATCACTGAATAGACAAATCACTTCCCCCTGAATATCTCCACTTTATTTAAGATAATTCACCATACATGATGTGTTTACTGTGCATCCATCGCATTTTCTAGAAAAATGTGATTTTTCCTGCTTCTCTGGAGCTCAGAAATGAGTATACTTAGAAATATTTTATGTTACATGTTCATTAAAAAAACTGTATTATTTTAAATAGAACCCACCTATTAGAAGCTTTTTCTCTGATTTTTGAAAGCGAAAATTCAGACCTGAAAACCAGTCTGCAAGTGGCGTACTGTCAAATGTCTACGTGTCATTTTTCCTGTCTCTGCTGCGCTTTATTAAATTGTTGTAGACTGCACATGGTTTTTCCCCGGGGCCACGCATGCTTTTGGGTTCTCTGTTGCATTGTTAACTATTTAAGCAATAGACCCGGGCTGAGATGGCAGGGGGGAAAGGCTGAGGGACTTGATCTCCTCCCTGCCAGAGTTCTCCGCTTTCACTGGTGCTGCTTACATTGAACAGCTTAAGAATAAGCTCCTGTGTGAGCCCTCGGAGGCCGAGGGGCATTGTTGAATTCAGAAAGGCATCGCTTTCTTTTAGCGATAATTTGAATATTTTGACAATGCAGCTAAGCTACTCCGCTGCTTGGTTTGCGTCCTTCGTGTCATGCGCACCCTTTCTAGTGAAGCCGAAGAGAGCCCCTGCTTCTCTGAATTCATAAACTGGCATTGTCCATGGGTGAGATGGGTAGGAGCAAAGGAGGAATCATCCAGAAGAATTCTGCTGTCTTGCTTTCATGTTTTTTTCAAGCTCTTAAAATAATATAGGCCTTTGGAGACCACCCAATTAAATCACCACAATAAATGCTGAGCATTTTGAGATGAGAGATGGACCATGAACATGATTTGTGACATGTTTATACATGCAAAGCAAGGACTACATTTAAAACAAATACTCTGGATGATTCAGAGAACCTAATCGCCTCCAGCTTTTTCCCTAAATCGTGGTGGCTTATTTTTAGACTTTTATTGTCTGAAAATGGCCCTAATTTTTCCATTTGTAACTTACAAGGAGGTTACGCATAATAAATGGACATTGCCTTTTTGATCAAATTAAGAAAACGGGCAATCCAGTGAATAAATCCCTTAGGTGAGATATAATTGGCTGTTACGTAATAGATTTACCTTTATACTGGTAAAGAAAATCCCGAAAAGCTTTGCTCCTAAGAGTATCGACTGGCTGGAATAGTCTTAGCTGAAAGAAGCTGACTTTTATAATTAATTGGTAAACAGAGATACCTATTTCCAAATGCTTGTCAGGGATCGTGGTGTGAAGCTGGCTGTAGACTTTTTCTGGAGACTAAGTTCCCAAGTTCCCAGTGCTGCTGTCAGTTTGTGCTGAGTTTGTGCTGTGGCCTGGGAATGTGTATTTCTAAAAGATTGCCCTGGTAATTCTAACGTAGTTGGGTTTGGTAACCACTGAATCATGTATGCAAATTGCAGACTTCAGCCTTTTCACCCTGCACATTGGATAAATCTGTATGAAGATAGGAAGCTTTTTCTATGGAGCTTTTGTTGAAAATGAGTGCCTATTGGTTGTTGCTGTTTTTTTTCAATTCATAATTTGCTTTAGGCTCTGTTATTGCATGGATTTGCATACCTGTTTTATGGTATTCTAATACTGTTGGTTTTAAAAAAATGCCATTTCCTCTGAGTGCTGTTTTGAATATTTTATGTACGCAATTTCACGTGTTTTCTCTGCTTGCAGAAAGCAGGGAGAAACATCAGGGTTTTTCTAATCCACTTACAAGTAGGACAAAGATTATAATATAAATACTTCAAGATCTTCTTGGGCAAGATTATATGAGATATTGAAAATCTTTTACATTACAATATTATGAACTTTAGCACACCTTTTAAATATATCCAGTGATCTCAATGTTTAAGACTTTTACCATGTGGTATACCTGCGACATTTAAAAATTAAGGGTGGTGGGTCTATTGAAGTATTATACCCTAGGATTTTAAAATTTGAAATTGATCTATCTATCATCTATTAAAATACCTAAAAAGCAGTAGAAAATGTCCTCTGCACATTGACAGCTGTGTGTGTGTGTGCGCATGTGTGTTTCTGAAGTAAGAAAGCTCAAGTTGCCACATGGCGGTAGGGCGGGGTAGGGGGTGTTTTTCTCACTTCACTCACTGAAGGTGTGCAAGATCTCTTCTTACAGGTTTGAGGCCTCAAACCTTCTGAGAGGACTCCCTGACTGCCTTGGAGCTGACGTTTCCTGTCACTGAGTAGGTACGCAAGCCATGATTGCTTTTAAAATTATTTCTGTTTGAGCATGTGTATTAGTAACTGCTTGGAAGCACATAGTCAAATAAGTCAAGGATGTGCAGGAGGTTCAAGGCACTTCAAAAAGGCTAAACCCCTTTCCCCCTCAAACTGTGAAGTACCTTAGAATGGCATTGTTTTAACCTTTTCTTTTTAAAAAGCATTAGGATCCTCTGTGTTTCAGGGAATCAGATCCTGCAATTAGCAACCTCTTGTATCCTCTGCTGTCCCCCACCCACAGCCCTGATAATACCTGCAAATCTCTGGAATTTTCTACTGTCAGTTCAAAAGCTTTAAAGCTGCCCTATCTCCACTCCCAACTTGTGTACATAAGAGGAGGTGTAAAGGTTGCCTCCCGTTTGTGGAAGATGGTGACTGATAAGCCTAAGGAAGATGCTAGTCACGTACAAGTTGCCTTAGGGACTCCAGCTCCAGCTTCCTGGGCTTTGTTGGGAAATACTGCCGTAAAAGCTACTGGCAGAGTCAGAGGCTGTGTAGACAGCTTAGCTGTGGGCAACAGCAGGGTGGAAGTGGGGAATGTTCTGCTTAGCTCGAAACACCCGGGTTAGGCCTCTGGTCACCATGTTGTCATCAATCATGATATTAAAGGACGTTAACGCTGTTCTTTAGGTACTTTGCTTGGTCTAGTCCATTACCTGTCGTATCTTAGTACCTATGCACAAAGAACTGGACCTCAGTTTCCTCATCTATAAAGTGGGGATAAAGGTGCCTTTCTAGAGATCTCACAGGGCTGTTAGATGGACATTAGTAGACAAAGGAGCATGAGAGGACTTTGAATTCAACTGAAATGTAATATGGTTTTATTGAAGGTTATTTTGGTTCTGTTTGAAGTAGAATGAATGGTCTTACTAAATGATATTTTGATTTATTGGCCGAGAAATTGAAATCCATTCCAACGTGGCTAACATATCGACTAGGAACTGAGAAAGGCAGTTCTAATTAGTTGGGGGCGGGGAGGTGAGGTCTTGTCATTTTATCTCTGGTCACGGTGTGATAGACTGTATGATAACCAGCTAGATCCCGGGATATGACTGCCAAGTTTTGGGTGGTGAGTCCGTGGGCTGAAGGCAGAGGTGGTGAACAGCCTAGGCCCTGTGCGTCTCTGCAGCTGAGTGGGACAAGCCCTGGCAGCCTGGATGGGGCAGTTCGCTCAGCAGGCAGGGAGGGAAGTGAGGCATCGCTCTAGGCTACTGGGAAGGAGCAGCAAGCATGTGGCGGGAAATTGGGCCTTATTGTAAGGAAGGTGCCTGGCCCCCAGGGCGACAGGAGCACAGAAGCCCCGCCCGGGATGGGCTGGGGATGGACCACACATGTGGATTGCCAGGACAGCTACTTAGAGAGGTTCACATTCCTCCCCATTGAACCAGCTATGATTGTAATGGTTTGTTAAACAAACAAAGGACCTAAAGCTGTGAATGGGGGAGAGAAAAGACTTAAGGTGAAAAGGAGAGGAGGCCCTGTTTGTTAGTGTTCCACTCTTTTTAAGCTTTTTCCCCCATTTCCTCAACATTCCTTTCTTCCTTTCAGAGAAGGCAGTGTGGCAACTTGCAAAAGTTACCGCCTTGTGTCTCCAACCCCGTTTCCTTTTAAATTGGCAAATGGGAGGAAATGTCTATCCCCTTACAAAAACAAAATGAGAAACCGGGGTAGTCTTAAAGCAATAGGGATACATATTTTTGTATTTCTGACCAAGTGTTTCTGGGTAAACAAGTGCCTTGGCGTCCTTTGAATATATGGGATGTGCTGTGGAAGGCAAAGAGAACGTTCTTACTCAAGCACCGGGTAGTAACTGTCCCATAAATAAGGCAGGCGGCCGCCCGAGGTGGGCAGCCCTCTGCTCCTGGAGGGAGGAGAGTGAGCGCTGGCATGGGTGCAGCAGCTTTACGTTTTTATCCCTTGACTGTGTACACAGTTGATGGTCAGGTGAATTCTGGATGTTCACCCATTGAAAATGTTTGGGTGGGGGGAAGCTGTAAATTGTCTTTTGAAACTGCCAGTTAGTTTGTGTCCATTCAGTTCATCAGATTAGGCCTCAGGACTTCCTTGTGGGGAAGAAAAAGGAACCATTTAGATTTTGCAAACAGTACTGTTACATGTGCTATACATTATCCCTAAGGGAGGAATCCGTCATCACTTTTAACTCTGTTGTGTGCGGCAGTTTGTCCGGGCAACATCTTCCCTTTCTCTGGCTCCCAGGTTCCTCTGCCTGGCGCACCAGCCCCCCTGGGTGTTCAGGGCACTGCCTCCTTTATAGGCCCATGTCCTGCTCCTCCTCTTAACGCTCATGCCTGCCTTCCAGCCAAACTAGACCACAGGATCCACGCTGCCCTGTCCTGCTTCAGGCCTCTCTGCTTTTACATGGCCTTCCCTCGGCTAGAAATAGACCTTCTCCCTTTTCTCCACCTGGTTTGCTCTAAACCCAGTGTAGGTAGTCAAAATTATGAAAACTTAGAAAGTACAGATATTCAGAGAGAAAAAATAAAGTCCTCTCTAATTTGCCCCCCCAGCAATCCTTTGCTGACACATTGTTTTCTGTACTTCCAGTCCTTTTTTATTTTTTTAATTTAGAGACTGTCGTTTTAGGACAAAACAGCCCACTCAACTCTTGAGCATCCTTTTCTGATCACACTTTGTAACTTTCAGGGTTCCATCAAGAGATTTGAACATCATCCCTGTCACTCGTGAGCTTTTCTTGTTTCTTCTCTCAGCGTGAGCCTTTGCCCTCACACACTTCCTGGGAAGGAATTGGGCTTTTCTTTTCCCTAGAATAGTCACCGTATTAGAACAATAGACCCTGCCGATAATTAGGTAAGTTTGGTTCCTCGGTGCCCTACTCTTAGAGTCCTAGGAAAGATCACCACTGTCAGCTATAGAAACACACCCCAAAGGGCGTAAAGGGGAATAGTCGCATCTTTGTTGGGAGGGAGGAGGGGGATATATTTCCAGCTGTCACAAAGGAGTATCCCTGCCACTGACTTTAATGACTAGAAAATCTTCTCCTAATACCGGAGGCTCTTGTCTGGATTTCAAGTCTGCGCTCCCCGCTCCCCCCACCTCCGCCAGTGTGCTACCTAGAGTTCATTAGCAATCTTCCTGAGACATTTCTGTCCCATCTCGGCTTGAGAACCAGGCCTGGGCCTCGCGCTTGCCTCTCGGGATGCACATAACTATTTTGCTTGTTTGGCGACCTTTGTCTGTTTCTTCCTAAATGTTCATATTTAAAAAACACCGTGTAAGAGGTGGGTTGGAGAGGCTTGGGGAGGATTTCAGACTCTGTAAAGGTATTTCCTTTCCCTCCCCTCAACCTGATGGATGTTAAGCTGAGTGACCATCCCGTCAAGGTGCTTTGGCCCTGTCTGGGGGGCCCTGAGCTGTGTAAGCCCCCTGCTTCCACTCCATACAGCTGTGGGAGGCAGTGGGGTCCTTATAGGCTGCTTTCAGGTGACGCCTCTGGGAGCCTGGCTCCCAGTCAACAGTCCCCTTTTGACCTTGGTGGTTTGGTTTTTCTCAGTCCTCTGTGGCTCATTGAGGCCCCTACCCCTGGGCTTGTGCTTTTTCCAGTGCTTCCTCCCGCCGCCGCTCCCCCACAGGCAAGACAGAGCTGTGGGCGTTCTCTGTGTCTGCCTGTGCCTCTCTCCACCTTTGTGTAGAGTGGCTAGTCTTGACAAAATCAGTTACATGTTATCTTCCATCTGCTAAACACATTATAACAACAAAAGGCTCTCATCTGTTAGAAAAGTAAAAGGCCTACCTCTTCTAGTAGGAGAAAGTGGGCAACCAGACAGGACTTTTGAGCTGTTAGGGTCTTGGTTTATACTGTCACCATCTAGAAATTATTTGAAACATCTCATCAAGTTTTTAAAAATGCAGACTGAATTCTCATTTTGCTTCTTTTTATCACCATGGACTTGTCACTGCACTGTTTTCCCTAAGAGGAACTGAGGGAATTTAAAGGCAGAAGGCTTCTTCTGTTCTTGAAGCCTCTGAGAATTACATGCCCCCACAAGCCTGCTTCCCTCAGGCTCCACAGTGCAGAGTAGATCTCCTAAGAGGGGATCAGTCTAGCTGCAGCCTGTTGCAGAGAAAACAAACCCCACTCTACCCCCAGGACACCCCACTGTACGCTCCAAACCGCTCTGGGGAAGACCAACACGGATGATCAAGGTTGAGCATGTGAGTTACTGACAGACTGAGGACACCACGCAGAGCCCAGGGTAGTTTATAAAGTCATGTATAGAAGCCAGACTCAGAATAGTATCCACTTCCCTGCAGCCACGGGTGCCATGTGCTGTTACTTAGTTGAAAGATAACTTCAGCACCTCCTCCGGGCTGCAGGTCTCCTTGCTGGCCTGAGTACCCATCGCTGCTGCTGCTGTTTGATCATTCAGCTGTGTCCGACTCTTTGTGACCTCATGGACTGTAGCTCGCCAGTCTCCTCTGTCCATGGGATTTCCCAGGCAGGAATACTGGAGTGGGTTGCTATTTCCTTCCGCAGGGGATCTTCCCGACCCAGGGATCTAACCTGGGTCTCCTCCATTGGAAGGTGGGTTCTTTACCACAGAGCCACCAGGGAAGCCCCGAATACCCACTAGGTACCATTAAACTCAACACAGCTAAAACCAAACTCCAAATTCCTGGTTTTGCTAGGTTTTTTTCCTGGGTCTTGATCTTTCTTTCCGTCTCCACCATCACTCTCCCCTCTTTCCTTTAAACGTTTCTAAATCCTTATTTCATTACAGTGGTCCCTCCTTGTCTGAGATTTCCTTTTCCATAATTTCAGTTACCCATAGTCAACCTTGGTCTGAAAATGGAAGATTCCGGAATAAGTAATTCATCAATTTTAAATTGCACACCATTCTGAGTAGCATGATGAAGTGGTTGTGCCAGCCTGTTCATCCTACCCGGGACGTGAATCTTTCCTTCTCCCAGCATATCCTGCCTGGTGGTCATTAGTTGCCAGCTCAGTTATCAGACCAACTGTGGGTATCACAGGGTTACCTGTGTTCAGGTAACCCTTGTTTTACTTAATAAGTGCAAAAGTGATGATGCTGGCAATTTGGATGAGCCAACAAGAAGCCATAAAGTGCTTCCTTTAAGTGAAAAGATGAAACTTAAAGCTTCAAAAAGAGAAAAAGCATATGCTTAGGTTGTTAAGATGGAATCTTCTATCTGAAATTGGGAGGAAGGAAAAAAATTTGTGCTAGTGTTGCTGTTGCACTTCAAGCCGCAAACATTACGGCTGCGGTTCATGATAAGTGCTTAGAAAAAGACACTGCATTTGTACAATAAGGTATTTTGGCAAAAATATTTTGAAAGAGAGGTGAACCCCATTCATGCAACTTTGAGTGCAGTGTTTTGTTATAATGGTTCCATCTTACCATTGTTAATTCCTTGTTGTGCCTAATTTCTGAATCAAGCTTTGTCATAGGTATGTATGTATAGGAAAAAAATAAGGTTTGGTGGTGGTCTCAGGCATCTACTGAGGGTCTTGAACGTATCTCCTGTGGATAAGGGGGCCGACTGTCATAGGTTCCTGTTGTCCCACTCCCTGGTCACTAGTCCTGGGATTCCCCGCCCCTTGCTGTTTGGCTCCTGTTGGTTTTTGTAGCTCGCGTTTATGCCTTTCCCATCGCTGCCTCCTCTTCCTGTTGAGACAGGGTTTCGTTGGCATTTTTCTGCTTGTTTCTACTGCTTCTCTCTCTGCCTCTGTCGCTCTCACCTGCACATAAACCTGGAGTTAGTGGCTGCCCTTGGCTCAATAGGTTAGTCAGTCTGCTGAAATGTTACAGCACAAAAGCCCACCTTCTCCCAGCGCCGCAGAGCAAGTGCATGACTGACACTTGGTGACTTGGTCTCTGGCTCTCCAGCCTGCTTGTCCCTGGTGCCTGCATGTCTAAGTTCGTGTCGAGTCACACTGAAAGTAGCTACTTTCAAGTACCTTGTGTTGATTCGTGCCCTTGGCCTGAAATAGACCACTTCCCCCTTGAATACCAGGTAAAGTTGCCAGCTCAGCTTAAATTTTGGCTTCTCCATGAAACCTCTCATCCCCCAAGTAAGAGAAGTTATTCCATCAACAATCATAGGGTAAATGTATAAGGGAAATTACTCTAATGGTGGACCAGTAGATGAAATCTGGACAAATTCTTATCCATTCTGAGTTTCAATGATGGTTTTCACTTTTTTTCATGTATGAGTCTTTATAGAGCAGTTTAATTGCATCATATCTTAATTCCTAAGGAAGAGAGCATCTTAGAATGCAAAAAGCCTCACTCGTCTTGGGTGTTGTCTCTTTCCCTTCCACTGGTCATTACTTGGTTTTGCCTGGCTTTCTGGTTTTTGCCAGTCTAACTGGGGGTATGTGTGTTAAGAAATAAAACAAAAAATGTCAGATGTGATAAGTTCATGACACAAGAAAGGCAGGCAGGAAACAGAGGCATAAGGTGTGCCAGGGGTAGGGTGGAGTTGGTCCCAGATTAAATTAATCAGGATTGAAGTTTTGCCAGTCAAGAAGAGGGAAGACCCACAGAATAAATTATATAAGGGAAATGATTTTAATGATGGAACAAGAGATGAAACCTGGATAAAATTGTACATATTTTCATTTGTTTTATTGACTATTTGAGTTTCTCTGTGAAATAACTTTTTTTTTTTTCTTGGCTGAATGTTTAAAGGTTTAAAGTTTTGTTTTAAATATTAAGTCTGTAATCTTTCTGGGATTAATTTTATATAGATGTATGGTAGGAATCCAGTTTCCTTATTTTCCATATGGATAACCAGTTATTAAGTAGTTCGCGCTTTCCCCAGTGACTGCAGTGCCAGCCCTGTTGTATATTAAGTTTCCATACAAAAGGGGATCTGTTTCTAGGCTACTGATTCTACTCCCATTGGTCCACTTGTCTAATCCTATGCGTGTATCATACTGCCTTAATTACTGTAGCTTTTTAAAAAATGTTTTTATCTGTTATCTTTCACCATTTCCTCTTTGATCAGTTTATAGGATGAGTATGATCCAGGCGAATGGGGAAAGTCTTGACTACTCTTGATTTTTCCTCCTCAGTATAAAAGTTTAGAACGATCTTGTCAAGTTCCAAAAAAGAACCTTGTTGAATTTTTATTAGAACTTCACTGAATCTGTATATTAATATGAAGATAACTAGATAACTGAATATTACAATAATACTGTCTGTATTTCTCTATTCATGAACATGGTATGTTTCTCAATTTATTTAGGTTTTCTTTTATGTCTTTCAGTAGAATTTTATAGTTTCTCCATAATGTTTCGTTTATCTTTGGTTAGACTTACTTTAGATATCTTTGCTTTGTGGCTAATTAATTTTAAATTATATTCTGTTTGCTGGCATTTAGAAATGCAATTGATTTTGTATTTTGACTTTTGTAACCAAATACCTTGTCAGACTTCCTAATTCTCACATTCTGTGTGTGGATTCTTTGGGGTTTTCCGTATAGATAGTCATCTGTAAATATCGAAATATTTATTCTATTCCAGTGTTAAGTCTTTTTATTGCTTTATTGTATGAATGACAACTTCTGATACAAATCTTTAACAAGAAACGGTGATAAATAGCCACCTTTTTCATATAGCAAAATGCTAAACTGTTTCATTAACTTAAAAATTATCTCTTCTTTCCTACTTCTTAGTCTAATGATATATATTTTAACCATTTAACTTATGGATGATTTTACTCCTTAGTCAGTCTCTGGGTTATATTAGCTGTGTTATAAAAGATTGTTTCAGGTGCTAATCACTCGGTGAGCACTAGAACTAACAAAGATGTAAAAATAGCGGGTACTGTCAAAAGAAGCCACGGTGGCAAACATAAAGGAGCCTTAGAGTCATCGGGAGCTTATTCAAATGGCAGAGTCTCAGATGTTCCCCCAGCAAGTCTGACTCAAGTGCCTGCCCCTGCCCCTGGGGTCTTGCACTTGTCACTGCCCTTTTTGTTATTACTTGTCGTTTTCTTTTTTTAAAATCCTGTTCTTCGTTTAGGGGTCTCTTGATTGTCTCTAGAATATTAATGCTAGTTGTGTCTGAAGCTTTCTTTTTTCCCCATACAGTCTTTTTCTTCTTCTTCTTTAACCTAGCTGCTTTTTTCTGTTTGTTCTGTGTCAGTTTTTGCTTCTGATTTCTGGTGATCCTCAGCTGCCTGACTTGTGAGTGGAGCCATAAAAAAACTGATGGGAGCTTTGTGTACTTAGATAGGCTTTGTCAACAAGGGCTTCCTTGTAGGGTAATACGGGTAAACCCTTCAGGACTGCCATTTGTCCTTGTCGTGAGCTCTTTTCTCTTGGGCTAGTCAGCTTTCCCAGGGAAGACTCTTTCAGTCTCCTGTCTTGGAGAGTATAATAGGCCTGGCTGCCATTGTTCTGATCGCCAAATAGGGGAAGTATGCAAACTTCCACTTAATTCACCCTGTTTCAGCACAGTACCCACTTCTTATACTCTCTGTTGGGAGGGGGTCAGAGGGCTGAATGCACTGCCAAACTTGAGACCACTCTTTCTGTTTCTATGCCCACATGCATCCCCACTTCCAGAAGTTCCTAGTGCCTAAATTTGAGCCTTTAGATGGTTGCTTCATAGCCTTTCATCACTGCCTTAGAATTCAGCTTTCTTAGGACGGCTGAATCAGTTCCTGCTTGTTTACCTACTTTCCAAAACGTTGTTGCTCTTTTCTCCTTTCCTGTTATCTTCGGCTGTGTTTTTTGTGGGAAAAAAATCTCATTAATACTATTTTTTTAAGTAATTATTTTAAATGAAACAAAGATGGATATTTTTCATGATAAAAGGTACAATTCACAAAGAAGATAGACGGCATACACCATTAGACACTTTCATTAATACTGTTTTAATGGAGTTTCGGGAGAGACTGAAGCTGCATACTTGAATTCAGTTTACCATCTTTAACTCGACATTACTACCATCACTTGTGACTAGAAGGTTAGCACCCTGTCCTGTTTCATATTTGTCTTAGTGTGTAGATTTGATGTTCTGAAGCTGCGGTATAATTTTCTCTCTAAATATGAGATAAACAATTCACCTCAACCTTCTGGCTTATTTTAGGCCTCATTTCTAAGAAAATAAGAGCTTAGTCACAGGTTAACAAAATGAAGTCTCTCCAGGTGACAGTTTAAAGGAGTCAGTAGGCAGCAACGCTGATGGCTTGGCAGGCGGGGGAGGTGGGGCCTTGTTGTGCATAGCGCTTCCCACAGCAGGATGGGCAGGGGTGGAAGAAGGCAAGGGCCAGTGCCTCCCATGAAAAGCAGATTGTTTCAAACATTTAAAGTGGACGTGTGTACCCAGTGTCGAATAGTTCCAGAGGGAACACAGAGGAGCCCTTTGTGGAAGTGGTTCCTCACCAGACCCGTCTTCCCTTTCTGAGCCTGGGTTTTCCATGCTCAGTACCTCCACCATGGCCACCTTAGTCCGAGTCCCCTGTGGGTTCACCTGGACTTTTGTAATCGCTTCCTCAGTGGTCTCCCCATTTCACCATCTCACCATGTGGAAGAGACGCTCATTCCTCTGCCCGGGGATGACAAGGGAAGCAGGAGTTGGCCAGGTAGATCCTGGGTGGCAGGACAGTCAAGGCAGGGGCATAGTGTGGAAAAGACAGAAGCATGAGTGATGTTAAGCATGTTAAGCAAATAGCCAGTGGGTTGAGCTGCAGCCTTGGTTGCCTTTGGGCCGCTGTGGGGCAGAAGTCTGCAGACAGGCTTTTAGGGTCCAGCCTAGAATGCAACCTACCCAGGAAGCTTCTTCCAAGTGGTGTATCAACTCAGGTGTTGTAGATTTTAATGATGGTCTGTTAGTACTTTAGTGAGGATCTGCACACACATACACACTTTAATAACAGATTTTTAAAGATGCTGACGAATGAATCCCTGTGATTTGGAAGGCATCCTGCCCTCTAGTCAAAAGATAGGCCTGTCTTACATGATAGGATCTATTATATTATCATCTGTACCTCTATTTGAAATGAAATTTGTACAAATTGTTTATTGCTTAAATATCCAAAGAACGTTATTATAGAGCTCTCCCCTCCCCTCCATTTTTAACCTTCACCTGATAAAATGCAGTGATTGAGACATAAAATATATGACCCGTGGCTTAGGAATTGTTGGTGACTTTGTGAAGAGTCAAACTGAACTGATGGCACAAAGGGGGATTTTTCTCTTTCTTCATCTAAGTCAGCATCCTTTAATCTGTTTAAATCTAGAATCCCTGAGAAAATCTGAAGAAAGCTATGGTCCCTCTCCTCACAAGAACTGCAATACACATGCCTCCAAATTTTCCACAGAATTTTGGAGAATTCAGAGTCATTGGCCCTGGAAGTTCTGCCATGGACCCCACTTAAAAACTTCTGTTTTCAGAGAAGGCTGAAAACCCAGCCACCGCCATCTGGTAGGGGACTCAACAGGCCTCACATCTATAATCCTCAACCAAGTTATGAGTCCAGCCCCGGGAGCTCCTCGTTTATTGATTAGACATATAATGAGCCCCAACTCTTCTGGCATCTACTTGCTCAGGTACAAGACCTATCACATTTCACAGTGCATGTTCATAACAGAAAATTAGCAGTTGCAGCCACCCGGAGGTTCTGAGAATCTTCTTCCTCCTGGTGATGTTTCTGGATGGCTTTTTCATGATAGAGACTTGCTGCTAGAGTCCTTCAAATATGGAGGGGAACACCTCTCTAGAATCCTCCTGGAGCCAAATAAACAGGGAATTTCCACTTGCCCTGCTCCATGATTGGCTGTTTCATATTGTGTGAGTATAAGAAGAAACAGAACAGAACTTTAAAAAACTGACCTTAACACATTTATATAAAAGCCATCCTAGGTTTTAGGAGTATGAGAGGAAAAGAAATGTTTAGAATAGAATCTTCTTATCCACAAGGAGTGGTGATGAATGGAGTCAAAAAAAAAAAAAGAACTTAAGAGTACCCATGTTGGAAGACTAAAAATGGAAATTCAATTTCCTCCCAGAAATGGGCCTTGCATTGTGTCACTGGGGACAATGGAAATAGAAGCCAGAAGTCATAGTTTATTTTGAGAATGTTGTAAAACATTTGTCCCCCATTAGCTGATTGTGTTACGCAGCACTGGGGACGTCCTGGAACTCCACTTGTGCTCTGACCTCTCCCTACACCACCGTATACCACCAGCCCTCAGGGAACACAGTCCTTCCTGGCTGTTGCCATATATATATGTTCTTATTCCAATCTGATCCTCTCTCATCCCCAAAATAATCAGCACGAACAGAATGAAGCAGATGGCACAAGCCTTCTTTGGCATACGGGCAGATCTGTATCACTCACTCAGTATTTTTAGAATCAAGGGGATTGAAAATTATGTCCTGAGATGTTTCGGGGGGAAGACTTACTCTCTTTCCAGGGTGACAGGTGCTGAAATATTACCATATTTAAGACTCAAATGCAATCTGTATGTCAGGTCACAGGCCAGACTGTTGATCACCGGGGCCATCCCTTTGTTAGTTCTCTGTTTAGGATTGTTGGCAGTTGGCCAAATAATAGAAAGTTCATCACAAGTCTGTTTTAAGGGTGTGGCCAGAGCTCATCAGGTTTCAAGGAAAGATTGGAATCGGCAGCAGCCAGCCAGTACTGATCAAGTACATGGTGATGGGAGATGTTGTATTATCCACACAGCTTATTTTTTAAAAATAGCTGGGCTTTGATCCTCAGCCACAGTGAATTTATTATCTGCTGGGAAAGGCAATGTTTATAGAAGTTTGTGGTTATATCATGAAAACAGTGCAAATATTTATATTTGAAGATCCATATTAATGAAATACACAGTTATGGTGAATGAAATGTTATAAATACTAGTGAATTGGAACACATCATTTTAAAAAAAGCCTTCCTGAAAAAACTAAGGAATGCTTACTGTCATAAAGTAATTGAGTTCAACATTTGAGGACCAATTTTGCACGTAGGGTTGGACTGGGTGTATTTAACACAGAGACCTAAAACTCAAAAAGATAAGTCTTTGGGCAAGGACATTAATGCAATAAGTTAAATAAGTGTAAAAATGTTTATGTGACTTTATGTTTTGTTGTTCTCTGCAAGTTTAATGGGAAAAGAGTTGGAGGAAATGTCTCACATTTAAATACAGTATGAAGTGAAGTTGCTCAATTGTGTCCGACTCTTTGCGACCCCATGGACTGTAGCCCACCAGGCTCCTCCATCCATGGGATTCTCCAGGCAAGAGTACTAGAGTGGGTTGCCATTTCCTCCTCCAGGGGATCTTCCCGACCCAGGGATCGAACCCGGGTCTCCCTCATTGTAGACAGACGGTTTACTGTCTGAGCCACCAGGTCATGTCTAAAATGCCTTGGTTGTATACCTACCATCTTTGAAGGCCCAAGGGAAATGTAGGGACGTCTACAACTTGGAGTTTTGAATCTAGGGAAGTGACTGGCAAGTGGATTTGGGAAGCTTTATTCAATGCTAATGGGCAGGTACTTTTTCCTTAATTGAAAAAATCTTATTTTCCCTTTGTATTCCTGGTGTGTTGGTGAGCAAACGTTGGTATCTGTGGAGAAACAGACGTCGGGCCAGTTTTTACATATGTCCTGTGTGCGATGAGCATGTGTATTATCCAGGCTTCCAGCTCCTCCAGCTATGAGTAACGGATGATAAAGTATATGCAGGGGGAGAACCGCTACATCCATAGCTGAGGGGTTCAAACTGTGTGCCAGTTTGCAGCTGATGGTTTCTACTTTTAATCCCAGTGTTTATAAATACTACCATCTATTTGTATGGTGTGTTTTTAGATTACATCGTGCTTTCAAGATTCATCTTGTTTCAGTTGGTTATCCCCACTGGCTCATTTACATGCATCAAGTAAATATTACAAATGAGGAAACGGAAGCTTAGGCGCTAACAAATGGATGAGCTGGAATTTGAACCAGGGAATCTGTCTACTATATTCATAAAACAAATGACTGGAGCTGGATATATACTTGCTGTGCTTCAGGGAAATGCATGAGGGCGAATTAGAGCCTAGTTGTGTCTGGAGGAAAGTGTTAGCCTTACCTTCACCTCTTGTGGCTCCTGTGTGGCACAGCAGCCACTAGCCTTGTGTGGCTACTTAAATGACAGTGTTAGTTTCTCAGCATCACATTTTGAGTGTTCAGTAGCCATTCATTTCCATCACAGAAAGTTCTGTTGGACACTGGTCATTTCTCATAAATGCAGGAGTTGGGGAGAATCAATTTAGAGTATATATGCAGGGGGTTAGTGTAGATGAGAAAATATAAAATCTCACCACCAGACCAGCTCCTTCTCTTGAGTGACTAATGCTATTTTGAGTTCAGCTATAAAGAGAACAAGAAAAAAAAAAGAATTTCAAGCTTCATATTGTGTATACATTTTAATCTCTTAAAATAGACCTGGAAAACACAGCAATCTCAAGTGAATGAGTATATTTAATGATGATGATAAATTCTGTGCCTTTTATGGCTGGGCCAGTGTTATGGCCAGACTCAGGCTGGATGGAGAAGTAGGACACACCATGAATCCTGGCAGCAGAAACTCGGCCACACAGGATAGAATTCCTGGAAGGAATTACTTTGTCTGTGGCCAGGGTGCTTGGGATGCCTCGAGGCTGGGCCATGGGGTGAACTGGCACACGATGAGGGAACGGGGAGTAGGAGGAGAAGGGTTTGGACAGGGCCAGGACAGGGGCTCAGTTCAGATCATACTTGGTCCCAGAGGAGTCTCTGTGTGCTGCCATCAGAAAGGAGGTTTGGTGCCAAGACGCTGGCTGAGAACGTTGGTGTCCCCAGCTTTGGATCAGTGCTTGGAGCTTCAGGTCAAAGTGCACATGTCAGCTCTGAAGGTTCCAAGCAGGTGGGGCAGGACAGCGAGGGGTATCTGCCCGGTGCCAGCTCCTTGTGAACTCTGACCAGACATTAAAAACATCTGAGCTAGTTGATGAGGAACACGAAAAGTTTCCTGAAGTTTTTGCCCCTTAAAAAAGGAATGTGTGTTTGTCTCTGTGTGTGTGCTGGGTGCTGATATAAAGATGCTTGAACTTTTAGTATAGTAAAACTTCGTCTAGCTAGACTCCAGCCTTCTGATCTGAAAATAACTGCAGAGGTAAGTAAAAATTAACTGAAGAGTAAAGAGCAGCTCTAAAAGAGTTGGCAATAAATGAACGACTGCAGGGACTAGATGCCTCGAAGGCCTGCCGAGATTGGCCAGGTTCACACGCATGCCCTGCTCACTTGACAAAGTTCAGAAAAGGCTGGCCTGTGTGCAGAAGTTACTCCAGTGTGTTTAATGTAAGCAGACAGTATGCTTTTTTTTTTTTTAAGTATCGGCACTTGAAAGGTTAACATCCGTTGCGTGAGAATTCTCTTTCGCTTGAATACCACGGGGTTCTGGGTAGCCAGGGTTTTCCTGTGTTGTTGTTGATGCTGTGTTCATGATGCTGTTTTGGACTCTTAAGGCTCCCAAGTGATGGGTCTGTTGGCAGAAAAAGAAAAACCTGGACTTGGGTGATGTGCCTGGGTTGCAAGGATGGTAAGAACTGGGATTGGAGGCAGGCTAAGGTGGCAAGCCCGTCTCCTAGGAGTGGCCTTCCAGCAGGTAGCTCCCCCCAACCCCCCCTCCCGCCCCTGGTGGGTGGGGCTGGGGAATGAGGAAGTGTTCCCACAGACTAAAGGGAAAAAGAGGAGTGGACGGTTTCCTGGAAGATGGTGCCTGCATACCAGAGTGTGCTGAGCTGTGCCCCAGCCGTCATCACTCTTGTCTTTGTGTGAATCTCGTCTCCCCTTCAAAGGCAACACCTCAGTGAACGAAACTAGCTTTACGCCCTCTTTGTTTACGTCGTAGACTTGAGTCCTTCTGCACGGTAACCTCACAAACAAATCAACTTAGATATACAAATGATTTCGTCTCATCCCCTGGAAGTTTAAACAGGTGTGATAAACAACTTACATTCTGCCAACAGTGAGTGACGAGGAATAGCCAATGGTTTGGATAAGCGAGGATGCTTCTCTTTTCTGTACCAATAAGACACTCAAGCACACTGGGGGTGTGTGCATGTGTTTTATTTTCCCCCTTTGAATTGGCAGACTGAACTTCACACTGACCTGAAATCATGGCTTGAAGTAGATGATACCAAGTCTGTGGAAATAGCTGTCTCTATCACAGGGGAAAGTGTGCTTCATCCGCCAGCAGAACACTGTGCAGTTGACTCCTGCCACTTTGAAGAAGCACAGACAGGTGCATCCATATGCAGAAGGACCTCTTAAAGCACAGGGGAAGATGGAGAGGTGTGCCACATTAGAGCCATTTAAAGGAACACGTTGAGCCCAGGTAGCCGGTGCTGAACGGGTGGACGAGAAGCGTGGTTTGCCGACGGCTAACGCGCAGAAACTGTTCCTCTTCTCTCCGCAGTCCGCTGACCCAGGACGTGCCCCAGCTCTAGTGACGCAGTCTGCCTTTCTGCTCGGGAACATCATCTGTGCCTCAGACTTGCTCCTCTCAGCCCGAGACCGCGTGGAAACTGGGATGTAGGATGCAGGAAGCAGAGATAGTGGTAACCGAGAGGCCCGTGTCTGGGTAGATCCAGGTCGGGGACCACAACGCTGCCTCCCCCTGGGCCTGGCGGTCGGCTGCTGGGGCTCTGCTGATGTGCTCAGCACAGTCCTCTGCTTCTGTTTGCACTTAAATGGCACAGCATTTGGTCAGCGCATCTGAAAAGGAAAGTGTGGCAGACAAAGTCCATGGCTACCTACCCCTGCCAGTTATGTGGCAAGACGTTCCTCACCCTGGAGAAGTTCACTATCCACAGTTATTCCCACTCCAGGGAGCGACCTTACAAGTGCTTGCAGCCAGACTGTGGCAAAGCCTTCATTTCCAGATATAAATTAATGAGGTGAGAGGCTTCAGAAAAGGTATGTGCTTTTCCACATACCTTTCAAAGGCTTTGCTAGCCCTCAGACCAAACTCTGCAGGGGAAAGTGGATGCCCTTTAGCCTTTAAGGCTGTATCTCCAGTGATTACTATAGTTTTTATAAGACAGTTATGCTCTGGAGTGTTCAGTTCACTTTTTCAACAAGTATGTCTTGTGTTCCTACAATAAGCCAGGCCTAAGAACAGAAAGATGAGAAGACCTCTGGCCGGGGAGATAGTCATGGAAACACCATTAAAATGTAATCCAAGGGCTCTCATCACAGAGCTGTGGAAGTGGTGAAAGTTGTTCTCCACTGCTTGGTGTGACCTGGGGAGGCTCGTCAGAATGGTAGTCTTGAGCCGTGATATGAAGAATGAATGGGAGGTGGACAGAGAGGAGGTTCTGGGAAAGCCCTAAGGCTTGGTCTTGAAGCACATGTGGACAGAGGGGAGTGCGGGAAGAGGATCGGAGTGAGGCTCAAACTGGAGGCAAGAGGGTAGCCGCCCAGAACAGGCCGTGTCTGCTGTCCTAAAAGGCTTGTTTTCTTCTGAGGAGTGTAAGACCTGAACAACATGATTTGATCAGGATGTTAGAAAGATGGCTCTGGCAGTAATTTGGAGAAGAGGCAAGTAGGCTGATGGACAATCTGTTGTAACAGTCCAGGTATGAAATATGGAGAGCCTCTCCAGGCCCCGAGTGTGAGGATGGAGGGGAGGGACTCAACAAAGGGTAAAAACTACTTTGCGGAGATAGGTCCTTTTTAAAAAATAATAACATTTAGTCTGAATTATTTCTTGAGCGTCTTACTTCAATGAGAGAAATGGTATATGAGATGTAGTTTCTGCCTGTAAGTGATTTTTATATCATAGGAAGACAGTACTCAAAATATAATGAGCATGTGGCGCGGTAGGCTGACTGACAGTGAGTGCTGTGCGTGTGCTGTGTATACCATATGCTCAGAGCTATGCACATAGAGCTCCCACGAACGCACGCCTGTCTGGGTACCTGGTTAAGGGAAACGCGTCTTTGGCCTCTAGTCTTCATGTAATGAACTGTAACTTTCAGACCGGCAGATAAGTGCATAAGTGAGGGTGAGAATTCAGTGAGAAACAACTTCCATCTGAGTATGCTTTGAGCATGGACCACCTTATGGTTAAATTTGGGAGTGCTCCTGGAGGAAGGCACTGGGGAGAGTTAAAGAGAGAAATAAGTTATGTTCCTGGCCCTTATGAATAGCCCTGTTATAGATCATTGATAAGCTGATTTGTTCAAATAAGCCTACGAGTGCTTAAAATTCAAATGTGTTCTGTATATTGGCCAATCTCCAGTTGCCGTAAATATAAGTATTGAGTGCCTACTGTATGCACCAGTTTCGTTGCAAAGGCTTCCTGTTTTGCAGCACGCTTCTTATGTATACACAGTAATTATCCTCACCCGAACACCAAAGGCAGGGTTAGCTGCAGTCAAGCCACAGTGAGGATATTAGAACTGTGGGTAAAGACCCAAAATACATACAGGAGATAAATATTTGGAACAGACAGTGGCGCCGACAGATTACTGGAATGACAGGAATTAGGTGGGATTACTGTGGTAAACCGCACTGAAGGAGATGTCTTAAGCAATATTTAGGAGCTGGTAGTTCTGAGCAAGGGAAACAACTTGTTCAGCTAAGGGTGTGAAGAGAGGCAAAAAAGGGAAGCATTGTACTTTCTGCAAGGACAGCCTTCCCTGCCATAGCCACCAGCATGTCTTGCCCCTCTGACCTGAAGCAGTGATCTAAAAAAGGGAGGGAAAGGGGCAGGATGCCTTTTTTTTTTTTTTTTTAAAAAGGGCAGCATTCCATCCTGTGTCTCAGTTGCCACGTAAAAGTTCCATTTCATAAGCAAGGGTTGAAGAAGAAAGTAACTGGCTTTCTTAATTAGAAAAGAGCACATGGGACCTAATATAGTGAAGGACGAAAGCAGTTAGACAGCCAAAGACAGAAACAGACGATTTGGCAAGGCAGATGGAAGTCCCAGTGTCAGCAGTTAACCCCGGAAGCATTCTAAGATCATTGACATGGTCCAGGTGACACCCAAAGATGGTGGTTTTTTGGAAACTACAGGACAGACTGAAAAGTGGTGGTTTCCTGGGTTGTGACGTGAGAAGAGAAGTTAGGGAGGGCAGCAAGACGTGGGAGTCACTTTAGCTCTAAGGTGATCATGTTCTAGACTGGGATTATTGTGTGAGCAAGCGAAGAACTGGATGCTAGGCAAAGGAAAAAGTAAAAAACAAAAAAAACAGGAATTGGAAGCTCGTGGGATGTGATGTGACAAGTGGTGTTACTGCTCAAGTGTGACTTGAGTCCCCCTGAACCTTTCTCATAGGTAGGACAGGAGCAGGACAGGAAATACCAGGTCCAGAGCTGCTCACTTGGCATTGATCTACAGACGACTGATAAATGAGATCTAATCAGATAAAAATCCTCCATAGAGGAAAAAGGAGAGACGGGCAAGATCTGTCACAGAGCTTTAGGTTCCTGAACACCAGTGCTGGTCCAGAGAGAAAGTTGTTTAAATGCCAAGTTTGTTATTTGCCCTCTAGCCAGCTTGAGAAACCCTTTCTGCAACCTGTGAGTGTATTCAAATACATCTGGAACTCAGACCAGCGTCACCTCAGACGCCAAATACCTGTCGTGCTGGCCCCTGTGCCCAGCGTTGTTTGTGTCGAGGTTGGTGTCTGGTGCCCTCTCGGTGTCCACAGGCAGCAGCTTGGTGCTTCTAGAGAAAGTCCTTTTGAGTCTTGCCAGTGAAATTACCAGTGACCTTTAGGAAGTGAGTTGGAAGCGTCTAAGAGGGATCTTAAAGAAATGGAGACAGGGGGATCATGCATCTGACATGAGCGCTCACTAAAAGGTATTAAACAGCAGACACTTAAGACCTCACTGTAACGTTCTCCTGGGAGGCATGAGGGTGAAGCTCAGAGAACGTGGTGGGGTTGCCATTCTGGGTCCATAATACATAATAGACACTTTCTCTGACGTTAAGGATAGCCTTTTTAGCATTATGTCTAAGGTCTGACATTTCTATCAAGATAAAGCAGAGATTGTACTAGAAACAGTAACAGTGGGGTGGGGTGGGGGGGCTGTAGAGTTCTGTGTAGAAGGCAAATTGGATCATTTTTGGAAATTCAGAAATTTTAAGAGTATAGAATAGTCATTTAAACCCATTCCTGAAAACTATTTCTTCATGATCATATATTTTAAAATACTTGTATATACTTGTGTTTAGAAACCTGTGTATATATTAGGAAATTCGTTCTCAATGCATGTTCTTTACAGGTGTGACGGCCGCATCGCATCACGTAGTACTTGTTTTTTTATTATAAAGTTTATGTGTAGAAATCTGGAAGATATAGAAAAGTATTTTAACAACTAAAATGTATATGCCACCACCTGGAGAAAACTACTAACATTTTAATGTTGTTTCTGTATGTTTCTTTGGCTCTTAAACAACTGTGTTTGTTGTGAATTTTTTCCCTCTGTCCCTAGGCATATGGCTACACATTCACCCCAGAAATCTCACCAGTGTGCGTACTGTGAGAAGACTTTCAACCGGAAAGACCACCTGAAGAACCACCTCCAAACGCACGACCCCAACAAAATGGCCTTTGGGTGCGAGGAGTGTGGGAAGAAGTACAACACCATGCTGGGCTACAAGAGGCACCTGGCCCTCCACGCGGCCAGCAGTGGCGACCTCACCTGTGGGGTCTGTGCCTTGGAGCTGGGGAGCACTGAGGTGCTGCTCGACCACCTCAAAGCCCACGCCGAAGAGAAGCCCTCGACTGGA
The DNA here is from genome assembly GCF_049115385.1 of Moschus berezovskii. Classification (NCBI taxonomy): domain Eukaryota; kingdom Metazoa; phylum Chordata; class Mammalia; order Artiodactyla; family Moschidae; genus Moschus; species Moschus berezovskii. The sequence goes on along the minus strand of NC_142469.1, from coordinate 88,560,595 downwards.
ACCAAGGAGAAGAAGCACCAGTGCGACCACTGCGAGAGATGCTTCTACACCCGGAAGGATGTGCGGCGCCACCTGGTGGTCCACACAGGCTGCAAGGACTTCCTGTGTCAGTTCTGTGCCCAGAGATTCGGGCGCAAAGACCACCTCACGCGTCACACCAAGAAGACCCACCCACAGGAGCTGATGAAGGAGAGCCTGCAGGCTGGAGACCTTCTGAATACTCTCCACACTCTCGCTCCCCAGTTCCAACTGAAGGCCGCCCCACTGTCTCCTTTTCCAATAGGGGCCCCTGCCCAGAATGGGCTTGCAGGTAGCTTGCCAGCTGAGGTACACACCCTCAATGCCTTGGAGCAGCCCACCCAGCCTATACCGGTGCTGTCAGAGCTCCTGGCCTCCCTCCACCCCATGGCCACCCCCAGCTCTCCCCCTGCACCCTTCCAGAATCACAAGTACAACACCGGTTCTACCTCGTACCCCCCACTGGCAGGCCTGCCCCTCAAAACAGATACTAAAGGATTTTGCAGTGCCAATTTGCTTGAGGACTTGCCTCTGCAAGAGCCTCAGTCACCTCACAAGCTCAATGCAGGTTTTGACCTGGCTAAGGGAGGTGCAGGTAAAGTAAACCTGCCCAAAGAGCTAGCTGCAGATGCTGTGAACCTATTACCTGCCTCTCTCGACCTCTCCCCTCTGTTGGGCTTCTGGCAGCTGCCCCCTCCTGCTACCCAGAATGCCTTTGGGAGTAGTGGTCTCGCCCTGGGGGCTGGGGAATCTCTGCCGCATAGGCTGGGCTGTCTGGGTCAGCAGCCACAAGACCCCTCACTAGCCATGAGCACTATGAGCCTGGGCCAGCTTCCCCTCCCTCCCATCCCCCACGTTTTCCCAGCTGGCACTGGTTCAGCTATCCTCCCTCATTTCCACCATGCATTCAGATGAATGGTTTTTGTTTTTTTTTTAAGCATACTTTTCTTACGCTGAAAGATATTTTGAGAAGCATTTTAAACATCAGCTATGATAATACAAGGAAAGATTTAGGAAGCAGGACTGGAATATGGCTTATTCAGTGATGACTGGCTTGAGATAAGAGAGTTCTCGAACTGCATGTATTGTGCCAATCTGTCCTGAGTGTTCATGCTTTGTACCAAATGTAATAAGCAAGTATTCTTCAATGAAACTGCAACCATTATCATAACCAACATCCATACGAGGGCTGCTATATATTGGTGTAGCTATATATTGGTGTTTGTCAACTTAATCGTAAGCCATGATCATAATAATGTTAGCTAAATATCTTTATGTGGCACTGCCTAGTAAGGGAACTATGGAAAGGTTTGGATTTTTCCAAAATGGGAGGATTTTTAAAATACGAAAGTAATCTTTATATCGCATATTATCACTAGGCTGTGTATTTCTTTTCAGGGATTTTTCTATCTTCAGGGTTGGATGTAGTTTAGTTACTATTGCCATAGCCAACCTGTAGTTTTACAGAAACAATTTCTTGTGGAATAATAGACGTCTTCATTTTAAAGCATTTTAAATGTAGTTTGAATATTTTCCACAGGATGCTACAATGTGAGTTATCACTTCATTTATCTTAAAGACTAAACTGTCAGTTATATCTGACAGAAAAAAAAAATCACTGTGTAACCAGATTAAGTGGTAAAATAATCCAGGCGTCAGTCAAAATAAGCATTGTACTGACTTTAATATTGATTATATTTTTAACAGGAATTTAAGAATATTACTGGAATTTTAAAGCATATAGCATATATATATATCTATTAAGCAAGAATTTCTTTTGCTCTGTCTGGCTTAAAATACTACTCTGCTTAAGTATTTTTAATCACCAATAAGTAAATGCATTTTAAAATTCATCATTTAAGTCAATATTAGTTTTATTCAAAAAATATAGCATTTTACAATGTAACTATATAATCTATCTCTGGAATTTGGTATCTAATGAGTTTTTAAACTATAAAACCTAACCTTCTTTTTTTTAAAGCTCCTCTGTCTTTTGTGTTTAGAGGCTTTCAATATGAATATATATCTTACATATAATAAATAAAGTACAAATTCAGCAAATGGCTTGATTCATTTTTATATACAACCACACCCCCAGTCTCCACACAGATGGAAAACATTTCCAGCTCCTCAGCCTGCTCCGTCATGCCCCCTCCTGGTCATCACATCCCCTACAGAAACAACCATTCTGACCTCTATTCCACATTGATTAGAAACTATCTTTTTAAAACAATAATTTTGTTTAAGGTTGAAGCTTGTATGCGTCATTAAATTCACAGAGCAAAGAACTTATTTCTAAACTTACTGTATAACACTGTGAATTCTTCCAGAATGCTGTGTAATTTATTTCTGATGTATAGGTCAGAATACTAGCTTCTGAAATTTCATCTATACTGGGCTACCATGATCCAGTTTTACAGTGGTGTTTACCATTAGTTTCCAGTACAAATTATATCTTATTGGAATGTCTTCAAAAAGTATCATGGCCCATAATACTGTTTGTTTTTGCTTGTTTGACCTCTAGATAGTGTGGGGTGGGTGGTGAAAGGGGAGCCTTGAGTCCACTTGTCCCGTTAAAGCAGATTAGCCAAACTTGAGAAACCAGGGTTCAACACAGTCCTTAGGAGTGGGCTGGTGACCATCAAAGAAATGATACTATGGAACACAGGTTACCTGGCCATTAGGACTTCACCGCTCTGGGATGTCTAAGCTCCCATGTCCACTCTTACCTCTCGCTGAGGGAGGGCCGTCTCCCAGAGCAAGTGGAGAGGGGCAGAGAGGCAGCTCACCCTGGCTAAAGTTTCCATTTTCCATTTATAGAAGCTTCCACAAACTTTTACAGGTCTTCGGTCAGTTCCAGAACACATACCTGATTTACCTGAGCATAAAACATAGCAATTGGTCCCCAAAACACAGACTGTAATACTTTCAGATGTTGTGTTTGCTGTACCTGGAGGCTAGTACTCTTATTTAGACAGAAAAAAATGGCTTCTTAATAAAGTTCCCTGACCTTAATAAAATAAAAATTCTCTGATTAAAAAGCATGAATTAAGTATAACTACAAAAAAAGTTTACCAACCCTTAGGATGATCAAGAGAAAAAAATAGTTGAGACTCCACCTCCCAACAGAGCTACATGAACTGAAAGTGTAGAGAAGAGTTGACTTCCAAGTCAGCCTTGATAAGTAGATGGCCTGAGTTCACTAGAGGATCCTTTCTACAGGGTGGGAGGGTTATTGTAACCTGTTCCTTTCACTGTAGTGTTCCCCCAATACACTGGTGTATTTGAGGCAATTCTACATGGCATACAGATGGATATTTAAAATAGGAGTAGCTACTAATGACAGTTTAGTGTTCATTAGAAGCAAACATCAAAGTTTATCCAAGCTGAGATTTCATGCCTATTAACGTAGAATAAACTAGGTAAAAAAAGATCTTCCTAGGAAGTAATAAAGACGGTTTCACCAAAAGTTTCTAATATCAAAGCAACATTTTCTTTAAAAAGACTAAAAAGTGTTCACTTAAAAAAAGCTTCTTAACACATATATATGGAATCTAGAAAAATGGTACAGATGAACCTATTTGCAAAGCAGAAATAGGCACACACACATAGAGAACAAATGTATGGACGCCAAGCGGTGGAAGGGGGATGGTGGGATGGGATGAACTGGGAGACTGGGATCGACATATATACACTGCTGCACGTCAAATGGGCTTCCCCGATGGCTCAGCTGGTAAAGAATCCACCTGCAATGCAGGAGACAGGAGATGCAGGCTCAATCCCTGGGTTGGGAAGATCCCCTGGAAGAGGAAATGGCAACCCACTCCAGTATTCTTGCCTGGAGAATCCCATGGATAGAGGAGTCTGGCAGGCTACAGTCCAAAGGGTCAGACACAACTGAGCCACTAAGCACGTATGTATAAAACAGATAACTAAAGAGAACCTACTGTATAGTACAGGGGAAAAAAGCTTCAAGTGAATCTTTACATCAAGCGTTAGCATACAGGTTGGTGCGTTGTTTAATGATTTGAGGGGAAAAATTTGAAGGGAGTAGATAAGAAAATTTGAATGTAGTTTTTTACTTGTTCTACATGATGTCTCCAAAGAAATCGCAGGCATGTAAACAGATGCCTTCCATTCCCTCACCTTAGGTGGAGTTCCTGGGTACAACCATCCAGGTCGAGGGCGGTTAGGGAACCAGGCTGAAAGCAAAAAGAGAAGGCACTTACTTTGGAATTTTGTTGTTCCCACATTGAGAATGTTAAGTAACACAGGCCTCTTTTAATTGTTCATTGTTTTTAACAAGGAACAATATCAAAAATTCTCCAGCTTCATAGCAGTGTCTATTCAGTGACTATTCAGTGTCAATCTCAGGGACTTGTCTTTGTTTAGAAAAAGGGACAGGGCAGTAACCTTCCTGGTCAAAATGAAGAATCATTTCCTTTTCCTGTTAAATCCAAGAAACAAAATGAAAAATTATTCCTGCTTCCTGTCAAATCCGAGAAGCAAAAACTGAACGTCATTTCAAACTATATGTTTAACAAAAGAGTAAGTTTCAAGAGCATACATTTTAGTAATCCAAATCAGGATTTGCCCAAATTCCTCTTTGGCCTGCTATGGATTCATTCTCTTAAAGGCTCATTAACTGTGCCTTGCCCATTAGATGATTGGCAACACGTAGAAGTAAAAAATTTTTTTCCCTTACCTGGCCTCTAGGAGTTAATCTTTTTTAGAAGATTTAGTAAATCCTTGTCTCAGTTTTGCTCCAGAAGCAGGGTCCACTGCTGAGCCTTTGCAGACATAAACAGATTTGTTATTATGTAAAAGCAAACATTAGCAACAACAGAAAAAAGGGGTGATTATGAAATTCTCACATTGAACTCAAAAGTCTCTATTCTTCCTTTTTGTTTTGGAGCTATAGACAAGTTCTCAGTCCCTATCCTGGGCCAGATAATAAGGAAAACAGAATCTGTGTTAGAAGCTCTCTGTCTTCTACCCTTAAGCCCTCACTTACCCATGGATGGGCCCATTGGCCCACCACCTCAATGATCTCCCCCATTTATACAAATTGACCCTCAACACCTGATCCCACTATAGCCCCAGTTTTCAGAATGTACCCAGAGAATGTTCCACATCTTTACAAAATTATTTGCCTGCTTTCGTGCTAGAAGGGGGTTTGATAAACTTCATGGAAGCATGAGAGGCCTTCCCTCCCAGCGGTTATTTACACAGTGATGGACTCATTTCCCAAACAGGACTCTTTTCCTCTGTGTTCAGCAGCACTGCTGGGAATGGAGATATAGGAATCTACGGGCATAACACGCCGCAGTTTGTGCTGGACCACATGGGATGGAACAGGATTCTCCGAGAAAACATTAAAAAAGAAAAAAGAATAGTACTCTCAGGCCTAGAGGCCTCTTTTCTAATCAGTGTTTTACAAAGGAAGAACGACCAAACCACCCCAGGAAACTGTGAATCAATATCAAAGGACACAGGACAGAACTCAGTGAGCATATTACCCAAAGATTTACAAGTTTTGTTTCTTCCCAGGAATCAGTAACTGACCCTTCAATACTCATTACATTTGCTACACAATTAAGTTAGGTAAGGAGGGGAGTATTCTTACCTGAAAACTCCCATGGACAGCAGAGCCTGGCAGGCAACAGTCCATGGGGTCACAGAGTAGAACGTGACTGAGCAACTGAACATGCAAGCACAAGAAGGGGAGGCTAGTGCAGGCAGGATGTAAACTTGATCAAATTCACTGGCTCCAGAAACCAAAGCAGAAGCCAGAACTACATCTTCACGGTGGTCTGAGTCTCTCTGTATAAAGGTGCTGGAGAAGCTGCTGCCCAGAGGTACCTTTGCTGTAAATCTATCACTCCTATATCAAATCCCTTGAGAAAATAGCCATGTAGCTATTTGCTGACTAGGCTATAAACTCAGTTCTCATCTGAACATTAGAATCTTTGTGAGAAAGAAGAGCCATATCCTTTTCTAAAATAATTTCCTAAACATGTATCTACTAAGTAATATAATATACATATTTCTCCAGGGGATCTTCTCGACTCAGGAATCGAACCTGGATCTCCTGCATTTCAGGCAGATTCTTTACCATCTGTGCCACCAGGGAAGCCTAATATATATATATACACTAGTATATGTTGTTCAGTCGCCCAGTCGTGTCCAACTCTTTGCGACCCCCATGGACTGCAGCATACCAGGCCTCACTGTCCCTCACCATCTCCTGAAGTTTGTGCAAGTTTGTGCCCATTGCATTGATGATGCCATCCAGCCATCTCATCTTCTGATATCCTTTTCTCCTTCTGCCCTCAATCTTCTCCAGCATCAGGGACTCTTCCAATGAGTCAGGTGTTCACATCAGATGACCAAAATACTGGAGTTTCAGCATCAGTCCTTCCAATGAGTATTCAGGGTTGATTTCCCTTAAAACTGACTGGTTTGAGTTCCGTGCTGTCCAAGGGAGTTTCAAGAGTCTTCTCCAGTACCACAGTTCAAAAGCATCAATTCTTTGGCATTCTGCCTTCTTTACGGTCCAGCTCAATTGTGAGATACTAGTATGTAATATGTACTACATAAAATATATATAATTATCTCCTTAATGTTTTCTGACCCAGTTTTCCCAAAGTAGACGAAGATTTGCTTGGCTCTACCATAAAACAGTGGAAACAGTGTCAGACTTTATTTTTTTGGGCTCCAAAATCACTGCGGATGCTGATTGTAGCCATGAAATTAAAAGACGCTTACTCCTTGGAAGGAAAGTGATGACCAACCTAGATAGTATATTAAAAAGCAGAGACATTACTTTGCCAACCAAGGTCCGTCTAGTCAAGGATATGGTTTTTCCCGTGGTCATGTATGGATGTGAGAGTTGGACTGTGAAGAAAGCTCATCACCGAAGAATCGATGCTTTTGAACTGTGGTATTGGAGAAGACTCTTGAGAGTCCCTTGGACTGCAAGGAGGTCCAACCAGTCCATTCTAAAGGAGATCAATCCTGGGTGTTCATTGGAAGGACTGATGTTAAAGCTGAAACTGCAATACTTTGGCCACCTCGTGCGACGAGTTGACTCACTGGAAAAGACTCTGATGCTGGGAAAGGTTGGGGGTGGGAGGAGAAGGGGACGACAGAGAATGAGATGGCTGGATGGCATCACCGACTCTGTGGACATGAGTTTGAGTGAACTCCGGGAGTTGGTGATAGACAGGGAGGCCTGGTGTGCTGTGATTCATGGGGCCGCAGAGAGTCGGACACGACTGAGCGACTGAACTGAACTGAACCATTTTCTATTAAAAACTCCTTATGCAAGTTGCTTCCCCTCGCTGTGCTTCCTCACCTGTAAACTAGGGCTATGAATAGTATGTCTACCCCTTTGTGTTACTGTGAGGATTAAATAAGGATTAATGAAGATTCGTATTTGAAGAGCTTAGAAGAGCATACAATTAAGCATGGGCTACTGTCCATGAAGAAGGGAAATATTCGGTACAGCAAATAGGCAGAGACAACCTACCTATTCAACATCAAGAAAATAGACAAGTTATATTGTCTTTTTGCAATATCATATGTATCTTTGAAAACATATGATATTATGTTTTTAAAGAAACTCTTTGCCATAGGGAAATGTTCAAAGTTTGTGGGAAAAAAAAATCAGGATGTGTAATGTACATGGACTATGATCCTAATTTAGATCCAAAGAAAACAAAAGAGGTGACAAATAAAGAGAAAAAGTGAAAAGAGGTATCAATATTAACAGTAGACATGTCAGGGTGTGGATGATTTTTATTTTCTTCATACTTTCTCTCCATTTTCTAAGATCTTCTACAGTAAGCATTAATTTCTCCCATGGCAACTTTTTTAAAAATGCCCTTTCTCAAGAGACATTTTGGCAGGCTAACTTAAAGTCTGTAGAACCAAGAAGTTCCTAGGTCATCATAAGAGCCTCACTTTCACAGACCCATGTGTCCAGGGCAGTGACGCCCGCATCGGCATTAATCACACAAAGTCTGGACACCTTGCTGAGTATTTACGGCCCTCCTTGCTCTAGTTCCAGCCTTCCATTCTTACTTTAACCCCAGTTCTTCTCCATGCTTTGGCCAAATGGACCATTTTTTCCCCCCAGAGTATGTGTTGTATTCTTATTTTCATATCTCTGTTGCTGCAACTTTTCTCCATTGGTCTAAATCTAGCTCATCCCCAAAGCCTCCACCTCCATGAAACTTTCTCTCTCTGACCATTACCTCCTCCATAAAACCTCCTGGGGAAAGTAGATCTCTTTCTTGTAGTCCCTTAAGACTTTTATATCCCACTGTTAAACAGTAGATATAATGATTACTGCTTGCAGATTGTGCCTAACACATGTCTTCCCTCACTGTGAATTTAAAACAAAAGGTTATAAATGGGAGATTCTAAATGTTTGTTTTACTCAAGAGAGTCAAAGAATGAAAGCCAGGGTTTTAGAGGGCTAACTACCAGCTAAATGAAAGACAATAATAGGATTTACGTGGAAGGCAAGTGATATCAAGTGGCCTAAACGACGGATTGTCAATTTAAAGAGAGCTAGACCACCACCAACAGTTTTTAAAAGATCCTCTTATTAAAAATAGATTACCACTGACCAGATCAAAAACAATGGCCAGTAGATGAGAATCTGATTCATATATGGACCTATTTACATTAGTGAAAAGTACTCAGGCTTTTCTCCAAGACTTAAACAGTTTTGAAAATTCACCTCTCCTCAGTATACTTCTACTTTCTCGCCAGAATGGTGAGTGACTAATGAGTCACAAATGAAATGTGACTAATTTAAAAGCACACTAACCTTGGTGGTTTTATTTTTAAATGTTAACAGGTGAGACCACAGGTAAGAACAGAAACTAAATTGAAAAAGCATCTTGAACCAGAAATAAAAGAAAAAGCTCTCTCTTAAAGCTAATTAACACAGTTCTATTCAAATTTCAGTAATTTAAGTGAGAAATTATAGACTCAAGATACCCACTTTGTCCACTATATTTCATTCAAAAAGTATTTACTGAGCATTTCATACATGCCATGAACAATTCTAACAAGTAGAGATGTGTGTGTGTTAAGTCACTTCAGCCGTGTCTAAGTCTTTGCGACCCCATGGACTGTAGCCCAACAGGCTCCTCTGTCCATGAGATTCTCCAGGCAAGAATACTGGAGTGGGTTATCACACCCTCCTCCAAGGAATCTTCCCAATCCAGGGACTGAACCTGAGTAGTACAATACAAAATAAACCAAGTAGACAGATTCCTGACTTCTTACATCCCCTTCTCTGTCATAGTGGGTGGGACAGGAAGATAATAAATACGTACTGAATATATTAGATGATGGTAACTGCTATTTTGGAAAACTACAAAAAGAATTATAGTGGGCTTGATTACTTTGAAACACAGAGGTTGGGTGGGTGCAGGGCCCACTGGGAAGACACTCTGCTAAGAGCTGGAGGGAGGGAGGGAGATGGCAGGGTAGATCACTGAGGGATGTTTTGGTTTTCAGCAGAGGGGGCAGCCAGTGCAAAGGCCCTGAGTCAGGAGTGAGTAGGAGCAAGAGAGGCTGCTCGAGCTGGATGGAGAGGAAACAGTGGACAGTGTAGTCGGCTGGTGGCACAGAACCTAGTGTGGGCTGTGTTGGATTCTGCCTTTTACTCAACAACATCACAGTGATCTACAAACCACTGTTGATGAGTTAACAACAAACATGATATATTTTGCTTAGATCTGCTGGCCTGCTCATCTATTTCCTACTGTATCAAAACAGTGTCTATGTATCGTCCTACTCATCACCACATACTGGGACACAGGACTGCTCCCTGATTCAGGGCCTTTCCACTTGTACCTTGCTGCTGCTTTAACTACTGAGTTCAAGGAAGGAAACTTTTCCTCTTTTCAATACTAGGTCCATCTTCCCTCATTCCCAGTCTCTTTCCTGGTTTACTAAACTGGGGAGTGAAGGTCCTACACTCCGAAGCTGTACTCAGATTTGATTTGGCACACTGTCAGAGTTGTCTAATCCCAATGAATTAAGAAATACTCCCCCTTGACAGACAAACTCAAAGGGATGTTTTTCACTGTTAGGGAAGTATTATAATATATTCTCTGAAAAAATAAGAAGAAACTATAATATATAGAAATTGTCTTTTCTCAAGGACACAAGTCATTTTAATATAGAAAAAAAAAGCTTGTTAGTGGAAGTTTTACCAGAAGAATACATAAATGATTTGTATTATTTTTTTCCTTGTAAAAACTAAAACCTATCTCATGGCTAAGTTTCTACAGACAGTGAAGAAAAAAACAACTAGTGGTTTGAGTTTAGATGGCTATGAATTTTTAAAATATCAATTCAATTTTCACCCATGATAAGCAACTCAGGAGGAATTTAAAAACTAATGATGATTTCTGGTGTTGTTACCTTACAGACTATGAGACTGGCACTTCTTATTCTGGTTCCGATAATACCTTCAGAATAAGACTCCTGACCAGAGGTGCCAATATGGTCACGATTTCATTCATTGCCTTCATAGTGATACTGACCATAAAGAAGGATGTCCATTACTATCAATGCAGCTCAATGAAGAGGAAAAACACAGGAGATATCTAATCCAGCTCTGCTGTCTACCTGGTGTGTTTCTTAAACAACTCACTCTCTCTGAGCCTCAGTTCCCATTCCTTAGGTTAAAACATCTGGAGGATTATATGAAGATTAAAAGAAATGGGTCAAGCATATAGTAAGTACTAAAATGGTGGGCATTCCTTTTTCCTACTTCGAAGACATTATTTCATTCTAGAAAGGAAATTCTTCCCCACTTTCTTTTTTTCTAGCCTTATTGTGATCTAATTGAATATAACATACAAGTTTAGGGTATACAATGTGATGATTTATCACATGAATATATTGCAAAATGATTACCACAGTAAGATTGGTTAACACACGTATCACCTCACATAGTTTTTTTTGTGTATGTGCGTGTGTCTGTGTGGTGAGAATATTTAAGATTTATTCTCTCAGCAACTTTTAAGTAGATAATACAATACTGTTAACTATCATCACCCTGCTGAACGTTGCTGCTGCTGCTGCTGCTAAGTTGCTTCAGTCGTGTCCGACTCTGTGCGACCCCATAGACTCCCCCGTCCCTGAGATTCTCCAGGCAAGAACAATGGAGTGTGTTGCCATTTCCTTCTCCAATGCATGAAAAGTGAAAGTGAAGTTGCTCAGTCGTGTCTGACTCCTAGCGACCCCATGGACTGCAGCCTACCAGGCTCCTTCATCCATGGGATTTTCCAGGCAAGAGTACTGGAGTGGGGTGCCATCGCCTTCTCCGTGCTGAAAGTTAGATTCCCTGAACTCATTCATCTTATTACTGGAAGTTTGTGCCCTTTGACCAACATCTCCCCACTCCTCCCACCCTACACTCCACCCCTGGAAACCACCATTCTACTCTCTGTTTTTAATGAGTTTAACATTTTAAGGTTCCACATATGGCTTCCCAGGTGGTGCACTGGTAAACAATCCACCTGCCAATGCAGGAGACTCAAGAGACTCAGGTTTGATCCCTGGGTTGGGAAGATGCCCTGGAGAAGGGAATGGCAACCCACTCCAGTATTCTTGCCCGGAAAATTCCACAGAGGACATGGTGGGCTACAGTCCATGGGATGGCAAAGAGTCAGACACAACTGGGCACGCACATAACCGAGATCATACAGCATTTGTCCTCCTTCTGACTTATTTCACCTCCAGGTTTATCCATGAAGTTGAAAATAGAAGGGTTTCCTTCTCTTTTTATTGCTGAATAATAGTCCATTGTGTATATATACCCCGTCTTTATCCCTTCATCCATCAATGAATATGAAGGGTGTTTCTGTATCTTGGCTATTTGAAACATGCTGTAATGAACATGGGAGTACAGCTATCCCTCTGAGACCACAATTTCATTTTCTTCCCTTATTTTCAACACAAAACCTGACACACTGCCATCTCCCATCCTTAATCTCTTCTTAATTTTGCAAGACCTGGGAACAACGGTTCTAGCCCCGGCTATTGTCATCAGATCTGATTTTGTATATGGTCAAGAGTTTTCTAATCTTGGTAAATTAGGAAACATCCTTTCCTGCCAAATAAGCTCTAAATCTCAAACAAACTCACATATCTTTATATCCCAAAGCAACTTTGGATGTCATAGCTTTTGCTGACTGCCAGCAAATTCTAAAGCCAACAGTGGTCTCCTCTGACCCCGTCATTCGATAGTTGAGATGCTCATTCCAACTCACCTGGCCTGGTTGGCGCTGCAATGGCCTCCAGGGCCCTGTTCTGTAGCAGAGCTCCCACAGCACTGGTTACAGTCGGTTCCTTTTTTGGACTGATTTGAGCTCTACCCTGGAGAGGGAGACAGGGGGAGAGGGAGACCAGCGGGGAAGTGGGGGGTTGGGGAGGAGAAGGGAAGTGCTCTGTCAACTCGGGAAGCATACAGGAGGTAATGTGGTCTCCCATGCCCCAGCAGCAGGGTGAAGTCATGTCCGGGACCTGTGACACCCAGGAGAGGGGGGACCCACACACCCTGCACCTCAGTAACCTGGCTCCTGTCCTTCCTGCTGGGGCTCAAAACCATATCTGGGTTTTGGAGCTTTCGTTCCACAATCAAGCCCTTTGGGGGAGTGGTGATGCGTTAATCCTGTTCTATCAGTTGTGTGGAGACATAAGAAATCACTTAATGTCAATAAGGATGGTTATGGAACATTTGGGCTTTTCATTACACGCAAAGATGATTTTGTTTTTAAATACATGCACAGAGAAGAAAAACAAACACTGGCAGGCACCAAATATTTTAAACATGGAATTTCAACATCCCCACGCCACTCCCCACCCTATTGAGTGGCGGTAGCAGAAGAGTCATATTAACATGGAAGAAGGACCGAAAGGTTCCTTGGGAGTTCCTTTGTGCCCTCCCTTTTACCTTGTCACAGATCCCTCCACATTTCCATGGCAACTCTGGTACAAAGATAACCTGTTCCTCCAAGTGAGAATCCTCACTTGGGCAGGGCCTACTGCGAGGCGATGGCATGCAGCTCATCCCCAGGCAAACAAAGAAAGCTATTTTCAGAGAACCCATCCTGGTCTCTTTTGGTTAAGGGTATAACACATTTTTTAAAGCTGATTATGTTTAAAATAGAAACACATTTCAGCTGTGCTGTTAACAGCCCTTCCAAACTGAGACAACACCTCCCTTTTTGTTCTTCCTCTGAATAAGCTCCACTATGAGGCAGGGCCCCAGAATGGCGAAGCTGGCATGGAGGAAACAGCACTGCTGTTCAGATACACTCTACTGCGAGTTTACTCAGAAAGCAAGCAATTCAGAAAGCAAGCAATTTTTCTTCTGTGTTCCCAATCACCACTTCGCTCTGGAAGACAAGGAGAGGAACCAGGCCAAGTTGCTGGTTACGCTCAGGACAGCCAGCTGGCCTTCTTCAGGAATAAAAAGCACTTCCGTCCGCTGCTTCCCCCTCTGCTCCCCTTGGCCCCACAAACACCGACTCACTTCGTGGACTGCTTAGAAGAAGCGTTTGAAGAAACATAATGCACCCTTTACTGCTTTAGAAAGTCTAGGTAGAGTTATACCTTTTTTTCCCCAAAATTAAGCTGAATTCAGGTGGCCCAGATGGTAAAGAATCTGCCTGCAGCACGGGAGACCTGGGTTCGATCCCTGGGTTGAGAAGACCCCTTGGAGAAGGGAATGGCAACTCATTCAGTATTCTTGCCTGGAGAATCCCATGGACAGAGGAGCCTGGTGGGCTACCGTCCATGGGGTCGCAAAGAGTCGGACACAACTGAGCGGCTAACATTTTCACTCTCATAAGTGCAAAGCAGTCATATTTCCCCCCAAATTGTGGTGCCTGCCCCACTCAAGAGGACCGTCAGAGAGGGGAAGGGGGGTCAGGGACAGTGTTGAGAGGGTAAAGGTAAGGGGGCCTGTGTAGTACTGCTGTTACTTGTGACCCCCCTAACAGCTCAGCCAGACACAGGCTAAAGTGAGTCTCAAAGAATTCAAGGAACTTGTCTGAACTAACCTACAGTCAAATCCTGACTACTGATTGTAGAATCCAAGTTCTTCTGACACTGCACTGCTTCCCATGCTATTTCAAGTGTAAAGATCGAATCTCTACAACTAGAGTTATCATAGGCTCCTTGCCTGCCCCACCGAAATGATTACCTTCCCACCGCTGCCTTCTATGTTCTTTCATCTAGATGTGTGGTGTTATCTGCTCTGGAGCTAAAAGCCTCTTTTCCAACCTTGATACTCTTTTACCTTATATTCCAATCAGCTTCTCAGTTCCAACAATTACCTCTTAAATCCACACCCTTCACACACCCCCCACCCACACACACACCCGCATTAGTCCTCTGACTCTGGGCCCTCATTTTCTTTTTCGGTTGGCCTGGCTCTAACTGGCCTCTCACCAGTCCATCTTGAACGCTATCTGCCAGGGTGATCTTTCTAAGAAACCAATTCCATGTTACTCAAGTCTGCGTTACGCAACCAGTCTATATTGCATACAGAATGATGTGTGAGGCTAGTGATGGACAATTGGACAGAAAGGCCAAGTTTTGCAGAGAGAAGATGAAGCAGCAGTGGAGTAGGAAGAAGAGAAAAGAAGGAAAGATGGACAGGATTTCTGGGGTTCCTGGAGACTTTCAATTCCTGCTTCCAGGCCCTCAGTTTGGTCAGCCTCAGATTTAAGGCAGCTATCCACTTAATCCCTTTTCCTCCTCTCTGAGCCCACTTGGATGAAAGCACTCTTGACTCTGATGCTCACCTCACCTGTCCCACCCCCTGTCACTCGCCCACAGGCTCTCTGTCCTTCAGCTCTACATGGTGGGTTCTTCAGGTCACCGGCTGGACATTTAGTGCATAATGTCCTTTCCAACTTCAAATCTAGACCGGTAAACTCATTTGATATTTTGGGAAAAGTATTTGCTCTTCCTTGAAGCTTTCCATGAATCACAAGTGGCCTCTGCCTCCACTGTGCTCCTGTATATGCCAACCACTACATCTTCCTACTGCATTGCTTCCAAGGGTGCTGCCTTCTCTGAATCACAAATCCTTGATCAACCAGTACCTGATGCAGCAGCAGGTACAGCGTAGATATTCAGAAACAGTCTAGGTGGAGGTCAGAATCCATAGTCTGTAGGGTGTGCTATTGTTAGAGAGGGTCCCATTCCTATGACACGTTGGATTTAATGGAAATCTTTCTAAACATGCTTCTACTGTTAAGTATTCAGACCCACTTAATCTTTCCTTTGGTATCTCTGTCTTGAAGAAATCTCTAGTCTTTCCTATTCTATTGTTTTCCTCTGTTTCATTGCACTGTTCACTTAAGAAGGCTTTCTTTTTTTAAAATTAGTTTATTTAAATTGGACGCTAATTACAATATTTTAGTGGTTTTTGCCATACATTCACATGAATCAGCCATGGGTGTACATGCTTTCCCATCCTGAACCCCCCTCCCACCTCCCTTCCCATCGCATCCCTCAGGGTCATCCCAGTGCACCAGCCCTGAGCACCATGTCTCATGCATCGAACCTGGACTGGTGATCTGTTTCACCTATGATAATATACATGCTTCAATGGTATTCTCTGAAATCATCACACCCTCACCTTCTCCCACAGAGTCCAAAAGTCTGTTCTTAACATCTGTGTCTCTTTTACTGTCTTGCATATAGGGTCATCATTAACATCTTTCTAAATTCCATATATATGCATTAATATACTGTATTGGTGTTTTACTTTCTGATTTACTTCACTCTGTATAATAGGCTCCAGTTTCATCCACCTCATTAGAACTGATTCAAAAGGATTCTTTTTAATATCTGAGTAATACTCCATTGTGTATATGTACCACAGCTTTCTTATTCATTCGTCTGCAGATGGACATCTAGGTTGCTTCCATGTCCCGGCTATTATAAACAGTGCTGTGATGAACATTGGGGTACACGTGTCTCTTTCAATTCTGGTTTCCTCGGTGTGTATGCCCAGCAGTGGGATTGCTGGGTTGTATGGCAGCTCTATTTCCAGTTTTTTAAGGAATCTCCACACTGTTCTCCATAGTGACTGTACTAGTTTGCATTCCCACCAACAGTGTAAGAGGGTTCCCTTTTCTCTGCACCCTCTACAGCATTTATTGTTTGTAGACTCTTTGATAGCAGCCATTTAAGAAGGCTTTCTTATCTCTCTTTGCTATTCTTTGGAAATTAAAAGACACTTGGCTCCTTGGAAGAAAAGCTATGACACACCTAGACAATGTATTAAAAAGCAGAGATATCACTTTGCCAACAAAGGTCTGTATAGTCAAAACTATGGCATTTCCAGTAGTCACATACAGATGTGAGAGTTGGACCATAAAGAAAGCTGAGTGCCGAAGAATTGATGCTTTTGAATTGTGGTGCTGGAGAAGACTCTTAAGAGTCCCTTGGGACAGCAAGGAGATCAAACCAGTCAATCAAACCAGTCAATCCTAAAGGAAATCAACCCTGAGTATTCACTGGAAGGACTGATGCTGAAGCTCTAATACTTTGGCCACCTGATGTGAAGAGCTGACTCATTGGAACAGCCCCTGATGCTGGGAAAGATTGAGGGCAGAATGAGAAGGGGATGACAGAGGATGACAGTTAAATTGCATCTCTAACTCAATGGACATGAGTTTGAGCAAACTCCGGGAGACAGTGAAAGGCAAGGAAGCCTGGTGTGCTATAGTCCATGGAAGCTGCAAAGAGTCAGACATGACTTAGTGCCTGAACAATATAACAATCTTTTCTTGGTATCTAAGACATGTTTATGAAACTAACGGTTTTCATAGTATACTGTAAGCTATGTCTCCAGTACCTTTGATGTGTATGGAGCTGTTTGCTGTTTCCAGTTTTCATAAATCTATTGTCTTCTTGGTCCAGCTGTCATTTTACTTATTTGTTCAGTTCAGCTGCTCAGTCACGTCTGACTATTTGTGACCCCATGGACTGCAGCACACCAGGCTTCCCTGTCCATCACCAACTCCTGAAGCCTACTCAAACCCATGTCCATCGTGTCGGTGATGCCATCCAACCATCTCATCCTCTGTCATCCCCTTCTCCTCCTGCATTCAATCTTTCCCAGCTTCAGGGTCTTTACCAATTTATAATAGCTGTTTTATTTATTCACTTTACATTGATGATTCTGTGGCTTTGAATAGGTTGAAGACCCTTCTCTATAGAGCAAGCACAAACCTGTAGAACAGACTCCTTGTAACAGTTTCCTCCACTCATGCCAATTTCACTTCAGGTTCTAAATACTATTGGGGGTGGTTAAAGCTGATGATAATGGTTAGAGTCTTACCATAACAGTATAGAAACAATACTTAGATATCTAAGTCTTCAACCTAAGAACCTTCAGACCCTGTAGAGAGTTTTTTCTACAACAACCAACAGTGCTGTTTAGCTGGAAAGTATTGCTCAAAAGTAGCCAAGTCCCATGAAGATTGGCTGTCCTGATCCTTACAGTTCTCAGGACAGGTGATTTAGGTTCCCTTGAAAATTCTATCTGCTTTCCCCGGGCATACAAGGGCACAGGAGCCAATACCTGGGGTGAGAGACTCACCTGTGCTCTGGATGCCAATCTGGCTGCTGTTTGGGCTGGATCAAAGACTCGGCGAGATTCTTGATCCTTGCAGAAATTAATATGTCGACTGGCTGCGGTTTCATTAAATCTCCTCTTACAATATGGACACTGAATATAATCTTAAAGTAAAGATAACAATGAAAAGGCAATTAACATTTCAAAAACAACTCTGGAAGGGAGGGACTATATGAAATGAAATAGAATAGAATATGAACTCTGCTCCAGTGTGAAAGAGTGAGGTACCAAACTCTGGTTTGAGAGAGCCTGTTCCACAGGGGGAGACATGCAAGGGCTCAGATAAAGGACAAGGTGAAGGGAATTTTTTCTACCTATGCACTTATTTTAATTACGAGTGTTCCCTTAAAATGTTTACATGCTATGCTTTTTTAGAAAATAGATTAATTTTATATGTGGTACTGATGAAATTTGGCCTTGATGACGGAGAAAGTGAAAGTCGCTCAGTTGTGTCCAACTCTTTGCGACCCCATAGACTATACAGTCCATGGAATTCTCCAGGCCAGAATATTGGAGAGGGTAGCCTATCCCTTCTCCAGGTGATCTTCCCAACCCAGGGATCGAACCCAGGTCTCCCACATTGTAGGCGGATTCTTTACCAACTGAGCTACAAGGGAAGCCCAAAAGACTTTGGGAGGGGGGTGGAGTTTGAAACCAACATCACAGCCTTCAGCAGTAACTAGATTTTACTACTGAATTCCTCAGTGAAGAGACATCAATATGTTCAGAAAGGGGGTAAGGAAAAGGGCATAGGTGAGGGTTCTAAAAGACAAACGGGAAATAAGGGATGCTAGGACTCCAGCTTCCAGTGTCAGAACTTCTCTGGCAGCTGCTGGGGCATGGAATCCTCTGAGGTCCTGGCAGTACTCGGTTGTCTCAATCAGGCCACTCTGCAATGACTAGACAGTGGGAGGGGCTTCCCCGGTGGCTCAGTGGTAAAGAATCTGAGCGCAATGCAGGAGATACGGGTTCGATTCCTGAAAACCTGGAGAAGGAAATGACAACCCACTCCAGTATTCTTGCCAGGATAATCGCATGGACAGAGGGGCCTGGCAGGCCACAGTCCATGGGGTTGCAAAATCAGACCGTACTGAACGACTGAGCATGCGCACGCACAGACCGTGGGAGAAAGGAGAAGCGCCAAGGAGCCCCAGTCTTCTCAGGTCAGGGAGACGGTCACGCGGTCTGAAGCCCGGTTGGAGCCTCTTCCTCCACAGCAACGGGGGTGGTGGGGGGTTGTGTTGTTTTGTTTTGCTTTAGGCACCTTGAAGGGATGACAAAGTGTATATTCAAGAGGTAGGATAATAACTATCTCTCTTCCCTGGAAGGATATGAGATAATACCATCTTAAGCTCTGCACAGAAATTTGGTTTAGTGTATAGTCAAAACCCCTACATGTGTGAATAGATATTTAAAGTAGTAATATGTTCAAAGCTAAAGATTTTTTTTGAAAGCATCTTTTTAAGCAGTTTGGGGAGTTTTCTTTTTCAATGGATCATTTCCTAAAATGAATACTCATAAAATGAAAGAATTTGATTACACAAGAAATTGAAATAAAAGAAATGGTTAACACTTAACTTTTACTTCACACTTTGGCAGCTGTTGTTCAGTTGCTAAGTCATGTTCAACTTTTTGTGACCCCATGGACTGCAGCATGCCAGGCTTCCCTGTCCTTCACTGTCTCCTTGAGTTTGCTCAAATTTATGTCCACTGAATTGGTGATGCCATCCAACCATCTCATTCTCTGATGCTCCCTTCTCCTGCCCTCAGTCTTTCCCAGCATTAGGGTCTTTTCCAGTGAGCTGGCTCTTTGCATTAGGTGACCAAACTATTGGAGATTTAGCTTCAGCATCAGTCCTTCCAGTGAATATTCAGGATTGATTTCCTTTAGGATTGACTGCTTTGGTCTCCATTCTGTCCAAGGGACTCTCAAGAGTCTTCTCTAGCACAATTCAAAAGCATCTGTTCTTCGGCACTCGCCTTCTTTATGGTCCAACTCTCACATCTGTATATGAATACTGGGAAAACCATAGCTTTGACTAGACAGAACTTTGTTGGCAAAGTGATGTCTCTGCTTTTTAATACAGTATCTAGGTTTGTCATAGCTTTTTTCCCAAGGAGTACATGTCTTTTAATTTCATGGCTGCAGTCATCATCTGCAATGATTTTGGAGCCCAAGAAAATAAGATCTGTCACTGTTTCCACTTTTTCTCCATCTATTTGCCATGAAGTTATGGGACTGGATGTCATAATCTTAGTTTTTTGAATGTTGAGTTTTAAGCCAGCTTCTTTTTTTTGGGGGGGTGGCTTTATTTTTCAATGTATGTAAGGGTTAAGTCAACTTTTTCATGCTCCTCCTTCACCCTTATTGAGAGGATCTTTGGTTCTTTACTTTCTGCCATTAGGGTGGTATCATCTGCATTATCGGAGGATGTTGATATTTCTCCCAACAATCTTGATTCCAGCTTGTGATTTATCCAGCCTGGTATTTCGTACTCTGCACAGAAGTTAAATAATCAGGGTGACAAAATACAGCCTTGATGTACTCCTTTCCCAATTTGGAGCCAGTCTGTTGTTATATGTCTGGTTCTAAATGTTTCTTATTAACCTGCATACAGGTTTCTCAGGAGGCAGAAGAGGTGGTCTGGTATTTCCATCTCTTGGAGAATTTTCCACAGTTTGTGTGATCCACACAGTCAAAGGCTTTAGCATAGTCAATGACGCAAATGTTTTTCTGCAATTCCCTTGCTTTTTCTATGAACAATGGATGTTGGCAATTTGATCTCTGGTTCCTCTGCCTTTTCTAAATTCAGTTTGTACATCTGGAATTTCTTGGTTCACATACTTTTGAAGCCTAGCTTGAAGGATTTTGAGCATTACCTTGCTAGAATGTGAAATGAGCACAATTGTATGGTAGTTTGAACATTCCTTGGCATTTCCCTCCTTTGAGATTAAATGAAAACTGACCTTTCCCATCCTGTGGCCACTGTTGAGTTTTCCAAATTTGCTGGCATACTGAGGGCAGCACTTTAACAGCATTATCATTTAGGATTTGAAATAGCTCAGCTGGAATTTCATCACCTCCACTAGCTTTGTTTACATTCAGTTCAGTTCAGTTGCTCAGTTGTGTCCGACTCTTTGCGACCCCATGAATCACAGCACGCCAGGCCTCCCCGTCCATCACCAACTCCCGGAGTTCACTCAAACTCATGTCCATCGAGTCGGTGATGCCATCCAACCATCTCATTCTCCGTCGTCCCTGTCTCCTCCCACCCCCAATCCCTCCCACCATCAGACTCTTTTCCAGTGAGTCAACTTGTCACATGAGGTGGCCAAAGTATTGGAGTTTCAGCTTTAGCATCAGTCCTTCCAATGAAACCCAGGATTGATCTCCTTTAGAATGGACTGGTTGGATCTCCTTGCAGTCCAAGGGACTCTCAAGAGTCTTCTCCAGCTCCAGAGTTCAAAAACATCAATTCTTCGGCGATCAGCTTTCTTCACAGTCCAACTCTCACATCCATACGTGACCACGGGAAAAACCATAGCCTTGACTAGACGGACCTTGGTTGGCAAAGTAATGTCTCTGCTTTTTAAAATGCTATCTAGGTTGGTCATAACTTTCCTTCCAAGGAGCAAGTGTCTTTTAATTTCATGGCTGCAATCAGCATCCGCAGTGATTTTGGAGCCCAAAAAATAAAGTCTGACACTGTTTCCACTGTTTCCCCATCTATTTCCCAAGAAGTGATGGGACCAGATGCCATGATCTTCGTTTTCTGAATGTTGAGCTTCAAGCCAACATTTTCACTCTCCTCTTTCACTTTCATCAAGAGGCTTTTGAGTTCCTCCTTCACTTTCTGCCATAATGGTGGTGTCGTCTGCATATCTGAGATTATTGATATTTCTCCCGGCAATCTTGATTCCAGCTTGTGCTTCTTCCAGCCCAGCATTCCTCATGATGTACTCTGCATATAAGTTGAAGGTCAGGTGGTCTGGTATTCCCATCTCTTTCAGAATGTTCCACAGTTTGTTGTGATCCACACAATCAAAGGCTTTGGCATAGTCAATGAAGCAGAAATAGACGTTTTTCTGGAACTCTCTTGCTTTCTCCATGATCCAGCAGATGTTGGCAATTTGATCTCTGGTTCCTCTGCCTTTTCTAAAACCTGCTTGAACATCTGGAAGTTCATGGGTCACATATTGCTGAAGCCTGGCTTGGAGAATTTTGAGCATGACTTTGCTAGCGTGTGAGATGAGTGCAATTGTGCGGTAGTTTGAGCATTCTTTGGCATTGCCTTTCTTTGGGATTGGAATAAAGACTGACCTTGTTATAGTACTGCTTCCTAAATCCCACTTGACTTCACACTCCTGGATGTCTGGCTCTAGGTGAGTGACCACATCATTGTGGTTATCCAGATCATTAAGACCTTTTTTGTACAGTTCTTCTGTGCGTTCTTACCACCTCTTCTTAATCTCTTCTGCTTCCATTAGATCCTTACTGTTTCTGTCCTTTATTGGGCCTATCTTTGCATGAAATATTCCCTTATTGTTGTTCAGTCACTCCGTCATGTCCGACTCTGCCACCCCATGGATGGCAGCATGCCTGGCTTCCCTGTCCATCACCATCTCCCTGAGTTTGCTAAAACGCATGTCCATTGAGTCTGTGATGCCATCCAACCCTCTCGCCCTCTGCTGCCCTGTGCTCCTTTTGCCTTCAGTCTTTCCCAGCATCAGGGTCTTTACCCAGTGAGTTGGCTGTTCACATCAGCTGAACAAAGTATTGGAACTTCAGCTTCAGCATGAGTCCTTCCAGTGAATATTCAGGGCTGATTTCCTTTGGGATTGACTGGTTTGAACTGCTTGCTTTCCAGTAGTGGTAGTGTTAGTCACTCAGTCATGTCTGACTCTTTTCGACCCCACAGACTATAGCTCGCCGCCATTCCCTTCTCCAAGGGATCTTCCTGACCCGGGGATCGAACCCAGGTCTCCTGCATGGCAGGCAGATTCTTTACCATTTGAGCTACAGAGCTTTCACTTTCAAAAGTCTTCTCCAGCACCACAGTTCAAAGGCATCAATTCTTTGGCACTCAGCCTTTTTTACGATCCACTCTCACATTCATACTGACTACTAGAAAAACCATAGCTTTGACTATATGGACCTTTCATCATTAATTCCATACTTACTGAACACCTATTATACTCCAACTAACTTGAGGATACAATGTCTCTGTAATCATGGACTAAGCATTCTAATACAGAAACAAAAATTTTCCCATGGTGACAAATTCCTTGAGCAAAGTAAAAGAAGACAGCATTGGGAAATGGTGAAGGCTCTACAGCCTGCCTGACTGGTTTTGAGCCCCAGCTCTTCACCTGTTATGTGTGTGCACTTGGGCATGTTACTTAACCTCCTTAAGCTTCAATTTCCCCAGCACCTACATATCACCTATTTCACTGAGGTGTTGTGAAAGTTACCTATGATAATCCACAGTGGGGCGTGGCACAGTGGGCGAGTGGAACCTGCTGTTACTATAAGGAAACAGGCCCAGCCGGCTTGTGTTCCAACTATCAAACAAGGGAGAAACTGCTTATGAAAAGTAAAATAGAACGTGCCATTAGCATGCAGAACTCATTTACGATAGTGTAGAAAACCATCTAGGACTGAATTCGTGGTTCAATGGTTATCTCTTTAGTTTTACCAACTGCAAAGTTACAATTTATTCGGTTTATATCAGAGATACTGCTACCAGAAGCAAGACAGTTTGGTCAAAGGCAGTGATTACGGCAGTGACCACATTGCTTCCTTAACCTGACTTGTTCATTTATTCATTGCACCTTTCCAGGGATCTGGCACTCACTATATCCCGCCGTGGAGACAACCAAGCTGAAGTGTATTTTCCTGCTGACAAAAATCTCAGAGATGGCTAGAGGACTAGGCAGACAATTACCACTCTGTGGAATAAGCTCCGAAAGGAGGAAGCTCTAGGTCCTCCAGGAGACCACAGGAGGAACCTGAAGCCCAGGCTTAAGAGGGCAGAGGAAGGGACTTCTCTGGTGGTCCAGTGGCTAAGAGTCCATGCTCTCAATGCCGGGGGCCTGGGCTCAAGCCCTGGTCAGAGAACTAGATCCCACATGCTGCAACTAAGAGCCAGCAACCCAGCACAGCCAAATAAATTTAAAAAAAATTTTTTTTTAAAGTGGGCAGAGGAAGAGAAAATCAAACACATTGAGAATGGAAGAGGTTTTTTTTTTTCCTGCAGCAATAATTTGAGCACAGCATGACTGAGCTACACATTCTACCCTCATCTCAATCCAGTCTCCTCTTCCTCTGCCAATAATGTCATAAAATCATGATGTGCTATTTCAACAGATAGTGATTTTTAAAGTCTTACTCCAGACCTCATGAAAGATTAAAGTGGAAAACTAAGCATCATTTGAGAATGCAAGCATTTTGTTGAATACCCATGTATCAAAATGTAGCGCTGTGAAACGGTGAGCAAATATCCCAGGACTCACTGACAATCCCAAATGTAAATATTCTATATCACTACCCATAAGCTGTCACATAATCTTGGAAAGTTGAATGACTGCAAACTCACTTAAGTCATAAGAATTAGAATATATGAATGTCAAAAAATTGGGCCACGAAATAGGGAACCATGCTGGGAAAAAAAAAAGGAAATTACTTCCAAACTCATATATAGTAGACCATATGATTAATAACTCTAGTTATGTCTGTATAAATTTTCTAAGTATTTAAGCTGGAGGATATATGGGCTAATATAAAATCTCTGTGCAGTCAAAATAATTGGATCATAATGAAAATGTGCTATTGGAGGTAATCATTTTGCTTGGTGCATAAAATTATAATAAGGGCATGGGGAAGAATTTAATTATAAAACTATATTTTAGCATAAAAATTTAAAGGGCAGGAAAATAAACTGTACACTTGATGAGGCCTTACAAAGGGAATTATTTATTTTAAAGAAACAATAATCCCCACATTTTAAATCCAATGTGGAAATTAGAGAAATTCACACTGTGGGACATCTGACATGCTTTCACTATTCAACTACAGAACTAGAAGTAGCCATCAACCCTGCACCTTCTGCTATAAAATGAAGCAGTTCTCATAAAAGATGTTTTTATTATACAAAGCTTGTTGCCAAAGTCTTATCAAAATTACAGCTATAGATCTTTCTATGGAACGTCTTAAGACAACAGACTATTCCAAGTCATATTTTCATAAGCACCTAGCAAAAGTGTAGCAGTTATTAAGAGTATTTTCTGGTATCAAGGTTCTGATGATTTTTTGGATGGTTTTTATAGTATTACACTGTGACTTTACATCTTATTTAATTAAATTAATTATTTATTTTTTGCTGTGCTGTGTGGCTTGCACAATCTTAGTACTCCAATCAGGGACTGAACCCCTGGTAGCAAAAGTGTGGTGTTCTAACCAGTGGACTGCCAAGGGAATTTTCTTTTACTTTTAAAAATGAACTTTGAGGAATAATTTACATACAATAAAACGTACCTATTTGAGTTCTGACAAATACATTCAATTGTGTAACCAACCCAATATGGAACAAGTTTACTGCCTCCAAAAGTCCCTTCACGCCTGTTTCAGTCAGTATTCTCCCAAACCAAGACTCCTATTTTCCTGTCACTAAAGATGAGTGTTACCCCTTGTATATCTTACTATAAGAGAGCATCCACGGTGCTACATGTATAGTTACACTTTCTTTTTACTGTTCAGTTGTATTCCATTTTGTAGATATTCTACAATTTGCTTATCCATCTACTTGCTGATGGTCATTTTCAGTTGCTCCTAGTTTATGCTATTCAAAGGAAGCTGCTATGACCATTAATGTGTAAGTCTGTTTTAAGGACATGTTTTCCATTTTTTGCATAGTTAGGAATGGAATTGCTGTATAGGTAAGTGTATGTTTAACTTAAGAAAATACCAGTGCAAAGTGACTATACTATTTTAGACTCCCAGTAGCAGCATATGAGAGTTCCAGCTGTTCTATATCTTAGCCATCACTGTATTGTCAGTCTTCAATTTTAGCCATTCAAGTGTGTGTACTGGTATCTCACTGTGGTTTTAATTTACATGTCACTGTTAAAAAATGATGTTGAGTATCTTTTCATGTGCTTATTGATCATTATTTTGTGACATTCTGTTCAAATACATCTCTTGCCTTTTCCTTATTGGGTTGTTGTCTTATTACTAAGTCTTTAAGTATTCTTGATATTTGACCTTCCTCAGATACATGTGTTATAAATATTTTCTCTTGCCCTGTACCTCACTTTTGCATTCTCCTAATGGTGTCTCTCACAACTAAAGTTTTTAATGTTGGCAAAGCCCAGTTTATCAATTTCCTTTTAAAAAAAAATGTTACTGTATCTTGTATACAGCTTAAAAAATTTTTGTTGACTCTTAGATCAAAGATATTTGTCTTTTCTAGAAATCTTACAGTTACAGCACTTATGTTAGGTCAGTGATTCATTTTGAATTTTTGTGTACATATAAGGATCAAAATTCATTTTTGCCATTTTGATATCTAGTTGTCTCAGCATCAATTGTTAATAAGACTCTCTTTTCCCACTCTGAACTACTTTTGTTAAAAATCAATTAACAAATTGATTGGGGGGAAGTCTATATTTAGATTCTCTTTTCTGTTCAGTTGATATTCTAATACCAAATTGTCATGATTACTGTAATACTATTTTAAGTCTTGACATCAGATAGGTAAGTCCTCCGATTTTCTTCTTTTTTCAAAACTATCCTGGCTTTGAATTTCTGTGTACTTTTAATATCAGCTGGTCAACTCCCATTTGGCAAGAAAACTCGCAGGGATCTTCACTGGAATTACCTTTTGTCCACAGATCAATCTGGGGATAACTTACTCGTTACACAATACATGAGTCTTCTGAACCACGAAAATGGTCAATATCTTCCATTTATTTTGGTCCTCTTTAATTTCTCTAAGCAATGTGTTGCGGTTTTCATTTTACAAGTCTTAGACATATTTTGTTAAATATATATGTAAGTATTTCATGTTTTCTACATGATTGTAATGTCATTTTTCTTTTCACTTTTTTCAACTGTTTATGCCTAGTATCTGGAGAAGGAAATGGCAACCCACTCCAGTGTTCTTGCCTAAAGAATCCCAGGGATGGGGGAGCCTGGTGGGCTGCCGTCTCTGGGGTCGCACAGAGTTGGACATGACTGAAGTGACTTAGCAGCAGCAGCAGCAGCAGCAATGATCAGCGTGCTGTGATCCATGGGGTCGCAAAGAGTTGGACACGACTGAGCAACTAACCCACCCATGCCTAGTACACAGAAATACAACTCTCCTGTGTATATTGACTTTATATCCTGAAAGCCTGTTAAATTAACTTGTAATTTCAGTAGCATTTTTTGTAGTTTTGTAAGATTTTCTACATTTACTCCTTCATGATCACGCTGTCTGTAAATAAGGATAGTTTTACATCTTCCTCTCCAACCTTTAAATTTATGTGTGTGTATAAAATATGTAATTTTTTCTTATTACATTGGGTACTATGTCCAGGATAGTGCTGAAGAGAAGTGGTCAGAAAGGACATACTTGCTTTTGTCCTGAATGTAGTGGGAAAGTGTTCAGCTTTTCACCTTGAAGTTAATGTTCAGTTCAGTCGCTCAGTCGTGTCCGATTCTCTGCGACCCCATGAATCACAGCATGCCAGGCCTCCCTGTCCATCACCAACTCCCGGAGTTCACTCAAACTCATGTCCATCGAGTCAGTGATGCCATCCAGCCATCTCATTCTCTGTCGTCCCCTTCTCCTCCCGCCCCAAATCCTTCCCAGCATCAGAGTCTTTTCCAGTGAGTCAACTTGTCGCATGAGGTGGCCAAAGTATTGCAGTTTCAGCTTTGGCATCAGTCCTTCCAATGAACACCCAGGATTGATCTCCTTTAGAAGGGACTGGTTGGATCTCCTTGCAGTCCAAAGTTAATGTTAGCTGTAGATTTTTCAGAGATGTCCTTTGCTAAGGAAGTTCCCTTCTATTTCTGCCTTTCTGAGAGCTTTTTTCTTTTTTAAACATGTATAGGTATTGTATTTTGCACAGGCTTTTCCTGTATCTACTGAGATGACCATACAGCTGAAAAAAATATGTTACTATGATGAATTACAGTTACTATTTTCTTCCTTCTACTTAATTTAAGTGTAATTTGTTCTTCTTTTTCTAACTTTTTAAAGAGGAAGTTTAAGGTAATTGACTTAAACCTTTTTCCTTTAATGTAAGCATTTAAAGCTATAAACTTTCCTTTAAGCACTGCTTTAGCTGAATCCCACAAATTTTGGTATGTTTTCATTACCGTTCAGCTCAAAATATTTTCTAATTTTTCTTGTAATTTCTTCTTAGATTCATGGGGTATTTAGAAATTATTTGTTAATTTCCAAATATTCAAGAGTTTTCTTGATATATTTTCATCATTAATTTCTAATTTAATTCTGTTGCTGCTGCTGCTGCTGCTAAGTCGCTTCAGTCATGTCCAACTCTGTGCGACCCCAGAGACGGCAGCCCACCAGGCTCCCCCATCCCTGGGATTCTCCAGGCAAGAACACTGGAGTGGGTTGCCATTTCCTTCTCCAATGCATGAAAGCGAAAAGTGAAAGTGAAGCTCAGTCTACTGTACTCAGATAACATAGTCTGTATGATTTCAATCCTTTCAGATTTATTGAGATCCACTTTGTGGTCCTGCACATGGTCTATCTTGGTTGAATGTTCCATGTGTACTTGATAACAATTATATTCTGCTGTGACTGTGTATCACATTATAGCTACAGATGTCAATTAGGTCAAAATGATACAAGCCAAGGAGCAGCTGTCCCTCAGGGAAGGTGTGGCCTCTCTAGACCCATCTGGCTCACCTCCCCATCTTGTTACCTCCTGGCTTCCTTATTTGTGTCTTTAAAGTGTTTCTGGTGGAAAGAATATAATTGGACCCTGCTTTAGTATTCAGTTTGACAATCTCTGCGTTTTATCTTAAGTGTTCAGGCTATTTATAGGCAACTATCTATATGGTTAGGTTTAAATCTATCATTTTGCTATTTATATTTATCCCACCTGGTGTTTATTCCTTTTTTAGTCTTTTCCTGTCTTCTTTAGATTGAATTTTTTTCCATTTTATCTCCCGTCTACATAATGTCTTATCAGTTATATGTCAATATTTTTGAATGCTTACTCTCAGGCTTGTTAATAGGCATTTTTATGATATAATACTCTACCTTCAGATAGTACTGTATGTACCTACTCATGTATACCGTAAGAACCTTTCAACAATATATATTCATTTTCCCACTCAACCATATCCTGTTATTGCCATACATTTCACTTCCACTTCCAAATTCCCATAATATGCTCTTACTCATGCTTTAAGTAGTCATTTACAACCCTCAGTTAACATTATACTCAATGGAAAATAAGACAAGGATATCTGCTTTTACCAATGCTATTTAACATGGTATTGGAAGTTCTAGCCAGAAGATTTAACACAGAAAAGACATACAAATTGAAGAGGAATGTGTAAACAATCTCCTTTCACAAATGACATAAACTAATATGTATAAAACCCTAAAGATTCCACACCAAAACCCACTTGTTAGAGCTAATAATCAAAATTCAGCAAAGCTGCAGGACAAAACACACAAAAATTGGTTGTATTTCTATACACTAACAGTCTGAAGAGAAAGTCAACAATTCCATTTACAATAATACCAAAAGAATGCTTAGAAATAAATTTAACCAAAGAAGCAAAAGACTCAAACACTAAAAGCTACAAAACACTGCTGAAAGAAATTAAAGAAGACATAAATAAATGGAAAGATATCCCATGTTCATGAATTGGAAAATCGATAAAGGAATATGAAAAGGCTGTATATTGTCTCCCTGCTTATTTAACTTATATGCTGAGTACATCATGCAAAATGCCAGGCTGGATAAATCAGAAGCTGGTATCAAGACTAGCAGGACAAATATCATATACAAGGGCTTCCCTCCTGGCTCAGTTGGTAAAGAATCTGCCTGCAATGCAGGAAATCCAGGTTTGATTCCTGGGTCAGGAAGATCCCTTGGAGAAGGAAATGGCAACCCACTCCGGTATTTTTGCCTGGACAGAGGAGGCTGGCAGGCTACAGTCCATGGGCTCACAAGAGTCAGACACGACTTAGTGACTAAGCCACCACCAGATATGCAGATGATATCACTCTAATGGCAGAAACCCAAGAGGGAACTAAAGAGACTCTTGATGAGAGTGAAAAACGATAGTGAAAAATCTGACTTCAACATTTAAAAAAACTAAGATCACGGCATCTGGTCCCATCACTTCATGGCAAAGAGAAAGGGAAAAAGTGGAAGCAGTGACAGATTTTATTTTCCTCAGCTCCAAAATCACTGTGGACAGTGACTGTAGCCAGGGAATTAAAAAACACAAGTTCCTTGGAAAGTAAGCTATGACAAACCTAGACAGTGTATTAAAAAGCACAGGCATCACTTTGTCAACAAAGGTCCAAATTGTCAAAACTATGTTGGAGAAGGAAACGGTAACCCACTCCAGTATTTTTGCCTGGAGAATCCCATGGACGGAGAAGCCTGGTAGGCTACAGTCCACGGGGTCGCAAAGAGTCGGACACGACTGAGCGATGGAACCGAACCGAACCGATGTTTTTTCCAGTAGTCATGTATGGATGTGACAGTTGGACCCAAAGAAGGCTGACTGCTGAAGAAATATCAAATTGTGGTGCTGGAGAAGACTCTCAAAAGAGTCCCCTGGACAGCACAAAGATCAAACCACTCAATCCTAAAGGAAATCAACCCTGAATTTTCACTGGAAGGACTGATGCTGAAGCTCCAATAGTTTGGTCACCTGATGCAAAGAGCCAACTCACTGAAAAAGACCCTGATGCTGGGAAAGTGAGAGTTGCCCAGTTGTGTCAGACTCTTTGTGACCCCATGGATTGTGGCCCGCCAGGCTCCTCTGTCCATGGAATTCTCCAGGCAAGAATACTGGAGTGGGTTGCCTTTCCCTTCTCCAGGGGATCTTTCCAACCCAGGGATTGAATCCAGGTCTCCCACATTGCTGGCAGATTCTTTACCATCTGAGCCACCAGGGAAGCCTGATGCTGGGAAATGCTGAAGGCAAAAGGAGAAGGGGCAGCAGAGGATGAGACAGTTGGATGGCATCACTGATTCAATGGACATGAATCTGAGCAAACTCTGGGAGATAGTGAAGGATAGAGGAGCCTGGGGTGCTACAGTTCATGGGGTTGCAAAGAGTTGGACATGACTTAGTGACTGAACAACAACAATAGTTGTTAAGATCATGAGTCCCTAACCTCCGAGCTGTGGACCAGTACCTCCTGTGAGGTCCGCAGTAGCGTGAGGTCCACAGTAGCA
The DNA here is from genome assembly GCF_049115385.1 of Moschus berezovskii. Lineage (NCBI taxonomy): Eukaryota > Metazoa > Chordata > Mammalia > Artiodactyla > Moschidae > Moschus > Moschus berezovskii. The sequence continues at coordinate 88,529,439 of NC_142469.1, read as the reverse complement.
TGAGATTAGAGATAAAGTGCACAATAAATGTAATGTGCTTGAATCATCCTGAAACGATCCCCCACCCCCAGTTCATGAGAAAGTTTTCTTCCACAAAATCAGTCCCTGTGCCAAAAAGGTTGGAGGCTGATGGTTAAGATGACAACATCACTCAAAGTTATGTACAGATTCAAAACTTCAATGGCATTTTTCGAAACAGCAAAAAGCCCCATCTGGAAAATTCATATGGAATCTCAAAGGTTTCCAGATAGCCAAAACAATCTTAAAAGACTCTCCACCTCCTGATTTCAAAACTTACTACAAAGCTATAGTAATCAAAGCAGTGTGGTGCTGGTGTAAGGACAGACATATAGAAAAATGGAATAGAATACAGAGCCCAGAAATAAACTTTCATATATATGGTCTATTGACTTCTGATAAGAGCACCAAAACCTTTCAATGGGGAAAGCAAAGTCTTTTCAACAAACAGTGATGAGAAAGTTACTTATCCACATATAAAACTAGATATCCAACTTCAAATGATTTTACTTTACACCACACTCAAAAATTACCTGGATGAAAGACCTAAATATAAGAGCTAAAACTATAAAAACTGTTAGAATAAAAAACACAGGGGGAAGACTTCAGTACATTTAGGTTTGCAATAGTTTTTTTTTTATTTAAAATGATGCTATTCAATTTATTAATAAGTATTAACACTGAGTCATTTTTTTTCACTTTAAATCCATGAAGGTTTTTCTTTTTATTTTTTAATATTTATTTTAATTGGAGGCTAATTACTTTACATTATTTTATTGGTTTTGCCATACATTGACATGAATCTGCCCTGGGTGTACATGTGTTCCCCATCTTGAACCCCACTCCCACATCCCTCCCCATCCCATCCCTCTGGTTCATCCCAGTACACCAGCCCCGAGCATCTTGTATCATGCATCGAACCTGGACTGGCGATTCGTTTCACATATGATAATATACATGTTTCAGTGCCATTCTGCCAAATCATCCCACCCTTGCTCTCTCCCACAGAGTGCAAAAGACTGTTCTATACATCTGTGTCTCTTTTGCTGTCTTGTATACAGGGTTATCGTTATCATCTTTCTAAATTCCATATATATGCGTTAGTTTTTCTTTCTGGCTTACTTCACTCTGCAATAGTTTTTTTTATTTGACATGAAAAGCTAGGCAAAAAATGAAAAAATAGGTAAACTGGACTTCATCAAATTACTTTTGTGCATCAAAGGATACATCAACATAGTGAAAAGATAGTCCACAGAATGAGAGAAAATATCCAAAAATTCTATATCTGATAAGGGATTCATATTAACATCAATCTAATCATGCCTCAGTCCTAATCTCCAATTACAAAGAGATAGGAGGTGGAGGAACAAGTTAAACTTTAATATGGCTTAAGCGAAAGTCACTCAGTCGTGTCCAACTCTTTGTGACCCCATGAACTGTACAGGCCATGGAATTCTTCAGGCCAGAAGACTGGAATGGGTAGCTGTTCCATTCTCCAGGCGATCTTCCCAACCCAGGGATCAAACCCAGGTCTCCTGCATTGCAGGCAGATTCTTTCCGAGTGAAGCCCAGAAGCAGACAAATCCAGTACATTAAACGTTCTATAAAATAACTGGGCTGACAGGGGTGTTATGCAGAATTAAAAGAGACTAAAGAGACAACAAGATTGCTGGGAGAAATATCAATAACCTCAGATATGCAGATGACACCACCCTTATGGCAGAAAGTGAAGAGGAACTCAAAAGCCTCTTGATGAAAGTGAAAGAGGAGAGTGAAAAGGTTGGCTTGAAGCTCAACATTCAGAAAACAAAGATCTGGTTCCATCACTTCATGGGAAATAGATGGAAAAACAGTGGAAACAGTGTCAGACTTTATTTTTTTGGGCTCCAAAATCACTGCAGATGCTGATTGCAGCCATGAAATTAAAAGACGCTTGCTCCTTGGAAGGAAAGTTATGACCAACCTTGATAGTATATTAAAAAGCGGAGACATTACTTTGCCAACAAAGGTCCGTCTAGTCAAGGCTATGGTTTTTCCCATGGTCATGTATGGATGTGAGAGTTGGACTGTGAAGAAAGCTGATCGCCGAAGAATCGATGCTTTTGAACTGTGGTGTTGGAGAAGACTCTTGAGAGTCCCTTATACTGCAAGGAGATCCAACCAGTCGATTCTAAAGGAGATCAATCTTGGGTGTTCACTGGAGGGACTGATGCTAAAGCTGAAACTCCAATACTTTGGCCACCTCATGCGACGAGTTGACTCACTGGAAAGGACTCTGATGCTGGGAAAGGTTGGGGGCGGGAGGAGAAGGGGACGATGGAGAGTGAGATGGCTGGATGGCATCACTGACTCTGTGGACATGAGTTTGAGTGAACTCTGGGAGTTGGTGATGGACAGGGGGGCCTGGCGTGCTGTGATTCATGGGGTCGCGGAGAGTCGGACACGACTGAGCGACTGAACTGAACTGAACTGAAAGAGACAACAAAAGACAATGCACAAATCTTGACTGAATCCTGGATTGTGGTTGAGTATGAGGAGAGAGCTTCAAAGGACATTCTTAACTGGGAAAATATGATATATTAATACTTAGTGCAATAATAGTATTGTAGTTACATAGGAAATGTACTTAAGAAATGCATGCTGAAATAGTTATAAAGTGTTATGATGTTTGAAGCTTACTTTTAAATCTTTCTGCCCCCTCAGAGAAAAAAAGAGAAAGAGACAGAAAATATGACAGTGTCAAAATTGTCAAATTTAAGTGGAAGGTATATGAGTCATCATTGTACTATTCCATCCACTTTTCTGTAATTTGAAAATGCTCAAAATAAAAAGCTTAATGTAAAAACGCTGTGGGCCACTAAACTGTACAACTTAAAATGGTGATTTTTATATTATGGAATTTGATCTCAAAAAAATAAAAGACTTGTGGGTATTTGATACTATGGAGTTATTACAGAACTGCTTAAACTGCTCTGCCCAGCTCCGTTATCATCAACCTGGACACGAACAGCATCCCTCGTACTTCTGTAGTGCCATGACGTTGGGTACAGTGGTGATCTCATATTAAAGTTAGGAGCAAACACAGAATCTTTGTACAGAACTGATAAGATAATTTTTATGGTAAAATTACTTTTATATAATTGCTAATGTTTAAAATTTTAGAGTATATCGGTAGAAGCAAGGCATAATGACTAGGCCAAAAAATCAGGCATAGCCTCAACTGGTTAAGAGTAAACTGTCAAAATCAAACCAAACTGTCCACACACCTGGATTGATGGTCGGAGGGGGTGGAGGTGGGAGAGGCCGGCCTTCTTTAATGGCTAGTGTACACTGCTTTGCTGACTGAATCGCATTAATGAAGTCTTCATGATGCTGTCTCCAGTTAGATTTTCTCACGGGTTGTGGCTATAAAAAAAAATTAAACCAACATATACTAATCTAGGCTATATATCTCCCTGTTATAATCTCTTTTTTAAAGCTGGGATTTGAATTTACAAGAAACAGAACTGTGAAATTTGGAGAAAAAAGAGAAATTTGTTTTCCAAAAGCACTAAAAGAGGTTTGGAAAACACAGTAATAAAATTTTCAAGTCAGAGTAGTGAGGGAAAATACAAAACAACAATCACAAAAAACAAAGAAATTACAAAAGTTTAAAGGAAGACTTAAATGTAACCTTAAAAGTGACTGTCTTCCAAGTTAATTGCTGGATTTAATGCTACTCTAATGAAAATATAAACGAGATTTGTTTTCTCCCACATCTGGAAAGTATCTGAAATACATTTGGAAATCTAAGTGAGCATGATTAAAAAGAAAACAGTAAAGGTGGATTATACTTACATGACATTACATTGCCCTATCAAGCAAAAATGAAAGCAGAGAGCCAGAAAGAGGCTTTCATGTACTGAAGGACATAATCAAGAACAGCAAGGAAGATAGCGATAGTACCTTGGACTGAGGCGCCTTCCCCACAGTGGGAATGTCAGTGCCCTGCAATCTTTGTTTTAAGGAATTGAAAGGTTTACGTTTTTTGTTGAAGAGTTTTCTACAAATTGGTCCATGTCTTTCCTAGAAAAGAAGGAGTGGGGATTAAAATTTTTAACATGTACAATCACAGAGTTCGTAATGGCTCACTGTACTCAAGCAGCCCCCACTGCAGTGCCTGGGTTGCACCTCCAGAGCCAAGTTCATTCTCTAACTCTCAAATCACAGCAGAGCAAATCCATCTGGCTCTCTTCACCCATGTTACACATAACTAGATATCGTGTTTAGGCGAGGTCAATAAAAGGCCTCTACAGCTAAAGAAACTGACTTAAAATTTGGTCTTACATATTTAACTTTACCACTTGGGCTCAGTGAATAGTTTCAAGCATTAAACAATGTTGAAAAGACTCAGTTTCTACTTTAAATTGAAATAAATTATTTGTGATATTCGGCTAGGTACTCACTGAAGCCAAGGAAATTTTCTTTTTCTATTCTGTTTTCTGCCTTCACTGTTTCTAAATTCTAAAAGAAAGTCATCCAGGAATTGAGTCCCAACAACCTTGTTTTTCCATCCTTTTGAAGTAATTCTCTGCATACAAAGGTATGCAAAGTAAGGGGAAACTTAGCTTCTTATACAAGTGGAACCTTTTCAGAAAAACTCTTACCACTCAACATTTCAAAATTGAATTTAACTGGGTTGCTTTTCTACATACAGCAAATCAAACCACTTAACTCCTGAAAAAAATGAGTGGAGAGGTTTCAAAGAAATATTTGAGAACATCTGCAAGGAACAACTGGGACAACCATACGACAAATGAAAAATACATCAATTCCATTTAAGTTATGAAGACATTTTCCCTTAGTGTGTCCAAACATTTTTCATGAAGTCATTTATTTTAGAGCAAACCTAAGCATATAATATTAAACTTTAAAATATTACAATACTTACAAGACCACTGGCAGAGAAAACGACTCCAGCCAGTAGACCTGTAAAAACTCAGGTTTCTGGTACAAAAACCAGGGAACCAGCTTATAGAGCTTTGCTGTGCTGTTTGCAGGTGTGAGTTAGTCACTAAGTCATGTTTGCAACCCCATGGATAATAGTCCGCCAGGCTTCTCTGTCCATGGGATTTCCCAGGCAAGAATACTGCCTGTGTACCACCTTTATAAAGTTACTGTACCACTAAAGGATTATGCCAATCTCTGCCTTCCACTCTAGGCCTTCTTCATTCATGGTCATGCAGCTCGTAACAGCTATCACTTAGTTACTTTGTCCAGACCCAAAAAATACAGGATCCATGAAAATCACTGCACCTGGCAATGAACAAGCCATACCATTTTAAAACAAGGGTAGAAGAGAGGGAAAGACCAGATCACTTAATCAAATGCTCTTTGTAGCCTAGAAATAGGTCAATGAAGTAAAACTCAAGAGGACTCAAGAATACTTAGCATTTAGTGATCTCTCTTCAAAGGTACCTCCCTAGGTCTCAAATCCAGTCTCATGGGGTGCAGTCCTGGGTTAGCAAAGGCAGCTCCCTGGGGGATTATTGGGCCACAGTAGGGCCTGTGAGTTCCCCTTCTAGATCCAGGAAACTCTATCTGCAGTTAACTAGAACAGATATTCTATTTTTAAATTCCCAGGAGAAATAAAACCTACAACCTCATTTGGTAGTCTTTTGCCCCAAATGTAGTCAGGATTATAGTCCAAATTCTTTAAGTTTGAAAACAAGTCTCTTTGATCTAAATGTCCCAGCTAATAGTTCATTATTTAGATTTTTTTTTAGATCATTTTTCTTGGGAACTCCTTCATAATATGGGAAGTTTGTTTCCCTAATTTTGAAATAAATCAAGCCTTTATTCAACTTTATGGGCATCTATCAGGGAACTTGACATGCAGTTAGCATAAATCTAATTAACAATTAGGTCCTGGAACAGGACTAACACCCATTTTGTTCAAATTACATAAAATCCCTGAAACTGGAGAATTCTGTCTTTATACGTGGCAAAGCAGGAAACAGAGGGAGGTTAAAGGACTTGTCAGAATTAGTGACAAATTTGAGGCTAAAAGCCAAGTTTCCAGATGCTCCAAATTCAATGTTCATTCCTCTTGACTAGCTAATTTCCCTGGTGCTTTGGCCTTAAAATTTGAATTTTTGATGCTTATAGAAAAGGTGAAAGAGCCAAAACCTCTCAAGAGACGATCAGCTGTGCCAAGACGCTTTTATCTGGCTTCCTTTCAGTAAGAGGACCAGATTTAAAAAGCTCCCTTTTGAAGGGGGCAGCATCAACCTACCTAAGTGTCCTCCGGGCCTGCCAGCCATAGGTTATGTACTTTTCTCTCCTTGCTTTCCCTCCACATCTGTCTTTAATCTTTGCCACTGCGGCCTCCTCACTAACTTGACAGTTCATTTAACTCCAGTGAAACACATCTACAAAATGTCTTTATGTTTACCAGAACATCTGCTGCAAAGCGTCTTCCACAGACTTCACAGGGAAATAATTCTTGATTGCCATCTGTATAGGATCCAAGAGCACATTATGTTAGTTTCGTGGAATTGCCTGCCCAAGAAGAAATGACTAAGTGGAGGAGACCTCAATAGCTTGATTTCCTCACTCTCCCCCCATCATCCAGTGACTTCCTTCTCTTAGGAAGATCCTTTGTAAAACTCACCCATGTTTTCCTAACATAGACTTCTCACTTCACTAAACAGATAAATTCCATATGCTCAGGCAACCAGAGTACAATTATTTAATATATCATTAAATTAATGTCTAAAGAAAGCTATCAGGCATGAAGTACAAAGCTGATTTGTTGCTGTTTAGTGCTAGGTCGTGTCCGACTCTTTTGTGACCCCATGAACTGTAGCCCACCAGGCTCCTCTGTCCATAGCATTTCCCAGGGAAGAATACTGGAGTGGGCTGCCATTTCTTTCTTCAGGGGATTGAACCTACCTCCTGCTTGGCAAGCGGATTCTTTACCACTGAGCCACCAAAGAACCCACCTGCCAATGCAGAAGTGGGTTTGATCCCTGGGTTGGGAAGATCCCCTGGAGAAGGAAATGGCAACCCACTCCAGTATTCTTGCCTGGGAAATCCCATGGACAGAGGAGCCTGGCAGGCTACAGTCCACGGGGTCACAAAAGAGTCGGACATGACTATGTGACTAAATAACAAAGAAAGCTGATACTCTTAGTATAAAGTCACGAATAATCCAATGGTAACATCTTTAAGATTGCTACTAGAATGTAAGATCATGTGTGTGCTAACCGAAGGCATGCCAATTTATCATAGATTGTATGAAATGGGTTGCCTAGTCACTGAATTTAAGGTAAACTTTCCTGAGAAGCTGAAACTCCAAAACTTTGGCCACCTGATGCCAAGAACTGACTCATTGGAAAAGACCCTGATGCTGGGAAAGATTGAAGGCAGGAGGAGAAGGGGACGACAGAGGATGAGACGGTTGGATGGCAGCACCAACTTGATGGACATGAGTTTGAGCAAGCTCTGGGAGTTGGTGATGGACAGGGAAGCCTGGCATGCTGCAGTCCATGGGGTCGCAAAGAGTCAGACATGACTGAGCAACTGAACTTTTTCCTGAGAATGGCTTTCTCAACCAATCTGTTTGCTAGGAAACTACCCGAGAGAAAGGAAGTAGCAAAGGATGAAATGGATGGACCAAATAGAACCGGTGGGCTTTGCTCCAAATTAGGAAAGACAAAGCCATTACAATGAAGCAGCACATGCGAATGACAAACATCACCCCAGGTGTGGTGCTCTGTGTCAGATCTCTTCACGGGGCCTGTGACAAATACTCACTGAAAACATTTTATATGTAGTAGAGAATAAGTGAAGGACTACAACCATAATATATTCACTACTTGCTATTATTTTTCTAAAAAATATTCAATTATAGTGTTTTCAAAATTAAATGAAGAATAGATCCAACCAGTCCATTCTGAAGGAGATCAGTCCTGGGTGTTCATTGGAAGGACTGATGCTAAAGCTGAAGCTCCAATACTTTGGCCACCTCATGCGACGAGTTGACTCACTGGAAAAGAGTCTGATGCTGGGAGGGATTGGGGGCAGGAGGAGAAGGGGACGACAGAGAATGAGATGGCTGGATGGCATCACCAACTCGATGGACATGAGTTTGAGTGAGCTCCGGGAATTGGTGATAGACAGGGAGGCCTGGCGTGCTGTGATTCATGGGGTCGCAAAGAGTCGGACATGACTGAGCGACTGAACTGAAACTTTCTAAAAAAGAAAAATACAAAACTGTGCCAACTCTGTCCCAGTGCCTCAAAGTGCCTGACCCACAGTAAGTTTCTCAATAATTACTTGTTGGATGTATGGGTTAAATGAGAATTGAGTTTCTACCACAGGACCAATTATTCATTCAATAAATAAACACCTGTTATATGCAACTCTGTGGGGATATTGAAACTGTACATGGGTCCAGCATAGAAAAGGAGAGAAGGTTTGCCCAGAAATTAATTTAAATGAAGCTGGAAAAGCAAACCATTGTGGAATTCTGGAAAAAAAAGTTTTGTTTCATATTACTGCCTTTAAGTTCATCTGGAGTTGAGAATAAAGATTAAAAAAGCAGGGACTTACCTGGTGGCCCAGCAGTTAAGACTCTGTGCTCCCAATGCAGGGGGCTCAGGTTTGATCCCAGGTCAAGGAACTAAGATCAATTTAAAAAAAGGTCCTGCATGCCTCAATTAAGACCAGGTGCAGCCAAATCAATAAATTAATAAAACATAAGTAAATATTTAAAATATAAAGATCATAAAAAAGTAGTTTGATCATGGGGAATATTTTATATTAGACTAACCATCTGGCTCATCTCTATTATACAAATAAGGGGAGCAATCGAGGACACTGATCAGGAAGAACCTGGATGGCACTGTAGATTCATGTGGCAAAGCTGAGGAGGGATGACCAGATAGCGGTGGGGATGCAAAGTGGGATTTCAGTTAAAAGCTAACGGTGTAGACCTGAAATGGAAAGGAAAGAGGAAATGAGAGACACTGTGGCCAAAGAATCAATAAGATGACTGGATTGGGGGATACTAGGAGGTGACAGAAGAATGCTGAGGGACTGAAAAGACAATAGGACTATGGAGAGAAAGAAATAATTCAAAAAGAAGGGACATCTTGTAAGAAAAATGACCTCAGCTTTGGAAATATTGAGTCTGAGATAGAGTCATCCAGCCAGCAGGATGGAAATGAGGGAGGTCAGGGCTAGAGACACAGATGTAGGCTTTGTTTGGAGAGTGATGTAAAGGCATGATATTGCCAGGGAAGAGGTCATGGAAAGAGAAGTACAGGGATGATCCCTAGGGAACTCCATACTTAAGGGCCAAGAAGATGATGATGATAAGCCAGGAGAAAGCAGGAGAGAACAGGGTCATGGAAACCATGGGAAGACAGTTTGAGAAAGGAAGTCTTGATTAACAGGAATCAGATGGTAGCTCATTACAGACACTGTTGATTTAAATGATTTCTTCTCACATCTGCCAGATGGTATTGTATTAGAACACAGGTCATCCATTGCAGCATACAGAAATACCATTCTTCCTCTCTGTTCTTTTGGCCTTCTAACTCTGTAAAAACTAGGTCATAATTTTCTTTCTTCAGCAAGGATGTCCCATTCCTCCACATAGGTTCAGTTCAGTTCAGTTCAGTCGCTCAGTCGTGTCCGACTCTCTGCGACCCCATGAATCACAGCATGCCAGGCCTCCCTGTCCATCACCAACTCTCGGAGTTCACTCAAACTCATGTCCACAGAGTCGGTGATGCCATCCATCCATCTCATTCTCTGCCGTCCCCTTCTCCTCCCGCCCCCAACCTTTCCCAGCATCAGAGTCTTTTCCAGTGAGTCAACTCTTTGCATGAGGTGGCCAAAGTATTGCAGTTTCAGCTTTAGCATCAGTCCTTCCAATGAACACCCAAGATTGATCTCCTTTAGAATGGACTGGTTGGATCTCCTTGCAGTCCAAGGGACTCTCAAGAGTCTTCTCCAACACCACAGTTCAAATGCATCAATTCTTCAGCGATCAGCTTTCTTCACAGTCCAACTCTCACATCTATACATGACTACGGGAAAAACCATAGCCTTGACTAGACGGACCTTGGTTGGCAAAGTAATGTCTCTGCTTTTAAATATACTATCAAGGTTGGTCATAACTTTCCTTCCAAGGAGCAAGCGTCTTTTAATTTCATGGCTGCAATCAGCATCTGCAGTGATTTTGGAGCCCCAAAAAATAAAGTCTGACACTATTTCCACCGTTTTTCCATCTATTTCCCATGAAGTGATGGGACCAGATGCCATGATCTTTATTTTCTGAATGTTGAGCTTCAAGCCAACCTTTTCACTCTGTCACTTTCATCAAGAAGCTTTTGAGTTCCTCTTCACTTTCTGCCATAAGGGTGGTGTCATCTGCATATCTGAGGTTATTGATATTTCTCCTGGCAATTTTGATTCCAGCTTGTGCTTCTTCCAGCCCAGCGTTCCTCATGATGTACTCTGCATATAAGTTAAATAAGCAAGGTGACAATATACAGCCTTGACATACTCCTTTTCCTATTTGGAACCAGTCTGTTGTTCCATGTACAGTCCTGACTGTTGCTTCCTGACCTGCATACAAGAGGCAGGTCAGGTGGTCTGGTATTCCCATCTCTTTCAGAATGTTCCAGTTTATTGTGATCCACACAGTCAAAGGCTTTGGCATAGTCAATGAAGCAGAAATAGATGTTTTTCTGGAACTCTCTTGCTTTCTCCATGATCCAGCGGATGTTGGCAATTTGATCTCTGGTGCCTCTGCCTTTTCTAAAACCTGCTTGAACATCTGGGAGTTCACGGTTCACATATTGCTGAAGCCTGGCTTGGAGAATTTTGAGCATGACTTTGCTAGCATGTGAGATGTACTTACCCATTAATAAAAACTATTCATCCTAATTATAAAACTTTTTTCTAAAACACTAATGAAGGATGCTTTACTGTTACGAATACTACAGTAACATTCGTAGGGTGATTTCCTGCTCCCCAAATACTTTTCCTACATAATCTCATTTAATCCTCACAACAATCCTATGAGATATGGTTGTTCTTCTTTTTTTTTCCTTAAGAGATAAGAAAATGAAGGTTCAAGATTAGGTGACTTCTTGAGGACAACAGGTAGTAAGTCTTAACAGTGAGACTCAAACTTGAGTCTCTGTCTCCACAAGTGTTAAGACTATTTACTCAACCATCGCCATAAATACACTATGTCAGTACTAACCTGCAAAGTAAATGGATGGAAGCCCCTGGAAGATCAATGGCCTTTGGTTTGAATCAGTTGAATTTTGAGTTCAATGAGTTTGAAATAATGAAACAAACACAATATGATTCAACTGAACTCCTGAAACAGATGGACCACCACGTTCTGAAACACATTCGACTTGGAAGCTTGACAACAAGGAGAAAAGGAAACACGGAGAACCAAACGTGAAGATCAATAGAACCTTAGAAGAATCCTCTGAAACAACCAAGATGCCCTTCAATATGCGAACTGTTAAACAAGCTGTGATACATTCATACCCTGGAACACTGCTGAGCAACAGAAAGGAACTCTGATATACTGCCAACATCCACTGGATCATAGAAAAAAGGGGCTTCCAGAAAAACAACCGCTTCTGCTTCACTGACTACATTAAAGCCTTTGACTGTGTGGATCACAACAAACTGTGGAAAATTCAAGAGATGGGCATACCAGACCACCTGACCTGCCTCTTGAGAAACCTACATGCAGGTAAAGAAGCAACAGTTAGAACTGGACATGGAACAACAGGCTGGTTCCAAATAGGAAAAGGAGTATGTCAAGGCAGTATACTGTCACCCCGCTTATTTAACTTCTATGCAGAATACATCTTGCTGGTCTGGATGGATCACAAGCTGGAATCAAGACTGCTAGGAGAAATACCAACAACTTCAGAAATGTGACGATATTACTCTAACAGCAGAAAGCAAAGAGGAACTAAAGAGTTTCTTGATGAGGGTAAAGAGGAGAGTGAAAAAGCTGGCTTAAAACTCAACATTCAAAAAACCAAGATCATGGCACCTGGTCCCAACATTTCATAGCAAATAGATGGGGAAAAAGTGGAAACAGTGGCAGATTTTACTTTCTTGGGCTCCAGAATCACTGTGGACAGACACCTCAGCCACAAAATTAAAAGACGCTTGCTCCTTGGAAGAAAAGCTATGACAAACCTAGATAGTGTATTAAAAAGCAGAGACATCACTTTGCTGACAAAGGACCAGAGAGTCAAAGCTATGGTTCTTCCAGTAGTCATGTATGGATGTAAGAGTTGGACCATAAAGGATGATGGCTAAAGAATTGATACTTTCCAACTGTGGTGCTGAGAAGAATCTTCAGAGTCCCTTGGACAGCAAGATCAAACCAGTCAATCCTAAAGGAAATCAATCCTGAATATTCACTGGAGGGACTGATGCTGAAGCTCTGAGTCTTCAGCCACTTGATGGGAAGAGCTGCCTCATTGAAAGAGACTCTGATGCTGGAAAACATTGAGGGCAGGAGGAGAAGGGGGCAACAGAGGATGAGATGGTTGGATGACAACACCGACTGAATGGATATGAGTCTAAGCAAACTCCAGGAGATAGAGAAGGATAGGGAAGCCTGACACGCTACAGACCATAATGTCGCAAAGAATTGGACACAATTTAAGAGAACGAACAACTGTTGATACATAAAACAACCTGATTCAATCTCACTGCTGAGTGAAAAATTGTTCTCAAAAGGTCACGTATGATTCCATTTGTAAAATATTCTCAAAATGACAGAAGTAGAGATGGAAAACAGATTAGTGATTGCCAGGAGGTAGGGATGGTCAGTGAGGGAGATGGAATGAGGAAGACCTTTGGGTGATGGGCTAGTTCTCTGTCTTTATTGTGGTGCTGATGGTATGCATGTGGTAACATGGCATGGAACTACACTTGATCTGAGCCGGGAAGTGATAGCGTGGAACTACAAACACTCATTGTACCAATGTATACTTTCTGGGTTTAACATTGGATTTAACATCTGTAGTTAAGATGTAACTTGGTGGAAACTAGACAGAGAGTGCAGGAATCTCCACAACTTTTTATGAATTGCATCAAAAGTTTAAATACCTTTGGGTTGGCAATTCGTGGCCACTGGGCCCAATCTGAGGCTGCATGATCTTATAAATAAAGTTTTCATAGTACCCAGTCAGGCCTATTTGTTTATATAATATCTATTGCTATTTTCAAACTACAGAGGTAGAGTTGTGTAGTAGCTGTAACAGAGACCATATGGCCTGCAAAGCCAAAAGTTATAAATACTTTTTGGCCTCTACAGAAGTAGGTTGTCAATGAGTGAATGAAAATGTAGTAATTAAAAATGATTTGTGGGAGAATACGGAAAATTTTAAGACGCATTTTTATTCATGTATTTACAAATAGACTGGAAAGATATATATACACACATATATATATGGGACACACACAACACATATAATTACCTAGAGTGCTAAGAAAAAAGGTGAAACCTGAGTTTCCTAAACTTTCAATTTTTCTATATACATTATGCACTGTTGTTTTAAAGAAAGAATGACATTAAAAAAACTCTTTTGATAGAAAAGATTCTACAACAATGACATTAACTTACCTATTTCTAACTTTACCCTAACTGGAGTCTCAGCAGACTATTAAAGTGGCTATTGTTTTTATACATTGGTTCCCAACCTTAAAAGACAATTTTTAAAATGAGAAAAGTGATCTGGAAGTGATCAACAGTTTTGTTTAGCATGTAAACAATGATAAATAAGCATTACAAAATCTCAGTTCAAAACTTTTGTAAGAAACCTGGAGAGGATTATGGCTGTAATGAAGTTGGAAAAAAATTTTACTTGAGACTAGACATTCTTCTGAGCTGGAAGTTAAGAATGCTTTGTAGAGACATTTATCAATCCACATTACTTATATTGCACCTTATAAAGACACTGCAAAGAAGGAAAAAGATATTTTCTTATTTAGTTGTCAGTGAATCAAAAAAACTCTTGAGTCCTTTGCAGTCTAGAACATGCAAATATGAGCAATACTACCATCTTTCAGGGCCCTTCAGCAAAGGGGCTGGCATACTAGCCAAAACTTACTATCTCAGGAACATGAGTTATAAAAGGAACTGAGACTAAGGAAGTTAGGATGGCAGAGAATACCCCATTTCTTTTTGCTTTCTCCCCAAATCCTATGGTAAAGGGACTCAGAAACATGGAGAACCCTGAGGACAGGAGGAAAGAGGACAAGGGAAAAAAAACCAAAAACTGGAATCTGGAAAACTGACGGACATGGTAACCAACTTGGAGGACGTAAAACAACATCAAAATCCACTTCCCAAGCTGATGGCAAGAAACAAAAATCAAAACAACTGAAAACCATCCAGGTTTACACACAGAACCCTTCAAAATCATAGAAACTTCTAAAGCAGGACATAACTCTGACACAGGGACAGGATATGTGAGGAAGAAGAGATTGCAAAAATATGGAGAATCAGGAGGAAAGTCTTCTAAAAAGAGGTGGAGATTCCTAGACTCTTCCCCCGTCATCCCACAGCTCCTGGGTGATTGCCTTTCTCCAACTCTAGCAGAAGACTAGTCTTCAGAAATAATAAAACAGAAGGTCTGTGTACGAGTCAACATGAGGCACAGCTGAAGGCATGGGTAGGTGGACACCATTCACATATACACAGTTGATTCTCAATATCTGTGCTACTAACACTCCTTACATCCCTGCAAGCACTAAATGTGCAAATACTGACACTACTCCTGGGGGAAATACAAAGTTAAGCTCCTGTGAGCCTCTGTCACATTTTAACCTCCTTCTTTAGTTGATTCAACAACACTGAACTCATAGCCAACCACACACTTCAAACTGGCATGAAGATTATCTAACATATTTTAGATAATATTTTAGGCATATTTTCTCCATAAGGCACATGACAGCCCTGCAACACTATGCTTGAAGTGAAGTGAAGTCGCTCAGTTGTGTCCGACTCTTTGCGACCCCATGGACTGTAGCTTACCAGGCTTCTCCGTCCATGGGATTTTCCAGGCAAGAACACTGGAGTGGGTTGCCATTTCCTTCTTCAGGAGATCTTCCCGACCCAGGGATTGAACCCGGGTCTCCTGCCTTACAGGTAGACGCTTTACCACCAGGAACTACACTAACACTATGCTTGGGAGCCTTTTAAGCAGTGAAACCATCAAGAAAAAGTACATCATTATGAAAAGCATGCCATGAAGTAGACCATAAAATGTTCACTTGTTTACAGTAGGACAGCTGAAACAAGGAGCAAGCATCACATCGTGCTACCCTACCTGGGAGCATGGGTGTCAGATGACTCAACTTTTAAACTGCAATGTACATGCCTGTGAACAGCCGTGAAAGCACCTTTGACTACTGATTTAAGGTTACAAATTTTATTAAGTAGGTGAATTTGCAAAGAGGAACTCCATGGTTAATGAGGATTAACTGTATATGTGACATATGTATAATCTAGTGATTAATCTCGTTTTCAGTGATGTTGAAAGCAGAAAATATCCCACACCCACCTTCCTCTACTTGGCTCACAGAACTCTGCCTGCCAGACCCTTACTCTCAAGGCAGAATGCAAGCTTTCCTGAGAATATAATCATTCCATGGAGAAAGAGCTAACGATAACTGACACTGGGAAGATTCAAGAAACAGCTCACCTCAGACCACCCTACAATAAAAGCTCAAAATCATCTGATGGTACCCATCCATTCTGTCTCCAGTGTTTTCCTCCTCCAATCTTAACTGTGAACAAGACAGGAATTTCCAAAGAACTGAGGGAAGTCTCTAGCATGTACGCCCATAGTAATTCTCCAGCATGTACGCCCATAGTATTTCTCCTATAAAGGAGAATTAAAGCTTAGAAATTAAAAGCCTTCCATGAGAAATACTCAACAGCAGGTAGGCAGGCATAATTAGGGGAATCTCCCCAAGAGTAAAATGACATGGAAATACTGAAACATATGCAAATTACAATACCTGTCCAGAAGGTCCTACTCCAAAACAGAAATTCAGGAGAGAAAGGAGAAAGTACAAGGAAGAAAATAAAAATAATTTTAAACTATTTCCAGAAGTGAAAGGACATCAGTCTCCTGACTGAGAGGATCCAGCACAAATGAAAACAGATCTATACCAATAAGTATTATTGTAAAATTTTGTAACACTGGAGACAGATTCTATTGACTTAGAAAAAAGGTAACTTACAAAGTATCAGGAGTCAGAATGGCTTCAGAGTCACAAACAATAAAAATGAAAATATGCAGGGAAAATTTTTCCAAACATCTGATGGAAAATAATCTGCAATCTAGAGTTTTATACCCAACCTTCTACCAATCAGATACGGGAGTATAACACATTTCCAGACATGTAAGCTTTCAAGAAGACTACATCCTATGTCTGTCTCAAGAATTACTGGAGGATATATGCTCCACATGGTGAGTATAAGATACAGCAAACAGGCATTCAACACAAGGGGGAGAGGAGGAAGACAGCTGGGCCCCAGAACTAGAGAAGCAACCAGTTCAGACTGGAGGAGAATAAATCACAGGTATGCTGAAGGTGGTCAGAACCTAGATATTCACAGCCTTTGTAATCTAAGGATACTATTTCCTATATTTATCTGGCTCTCATTCTGTTCTGTACTTGGTTTGCTTGACCAAATCCCAGAAAAGTGCCTGCTTGCCCTTCATACTGATGTCTAGATCAGCTCAGGAGGCTCGTCTCACTCCACAGAAAGGCTCTGCACTCATCTCTTCAGAGGCGGAGAGAGGTCATGCTAAGTGGAGAAGCAGAAAACATAAAACGACTAAGCAGACAACTGCTAAGCCTATTTTGGCAGGAGATCCAAGATGCTCCAACTGTGGTGACTTGTGTTCCCAGGACTTATTCATCACCCAGTTCAGACATCTACACATGGGGTTTCTTAAAACTCTGGGAGCTGAAGTAAGACAGACTATTCAGCTATCTTCTCAAGGATGCCTTGATCAAACAGTCACTGACCTAGACTTTAGCTTTGAACAACTGAGAAGCACAAGATATTGTGTTCATAGGGATACCATGCAGATGTTGATTAATATAAGTCTAGATGGTTTGTAAGAGTTACCAAAGGGAAGAATAAATTGAATAAAAGCACACAGGTGGTTTCTGTGTTCTATTTCTTAACTTGAATAACTTGTTCTACTTAACTTGAATAACTGGAATGTTTATTATACATTCTCCTGTAAGTTTTACAAGTAAAACTCAAGGCCATAAGAATTTTTACCTTCTTCTGACCTTTAACTGGAACAAGTAAGCTGAATAAAATATACTAATGGTAATACACAAGAAGGAACATAAAAGTATTGATAATTCAAAGTTACTGACAATCTTTATAAAGTTCTGTACTTCACCTGAAGTGATCTGATGACATCACAATGGAGGTGTGGATACATCACAGGTAGCATAAATTATAATAGCTCTCAATACTTTGACTTGTAAAATAAGTTCTAAAGTATCCAAAAAAATGACTTTACACCAATTACAGACAGTGTTTAAACAAAATAGGTCCTTAAGCCACAGCACGCAAATTCTTAAGTAATTTTTGCCCACTGTCTGCGGATGCCCGAGACCTTCTTTCTGGCTAAGCCTGAATCTAGGCCTTTTTAAGTTTAAGCAATTCTTTTCTGAAATATCTGTCCAAATAGCCATTCATTTTATATTACTTACTAATCACTTACTGAATGCCAAGCTCTGTTCTAGACTGGGGTAACTTTGTAAAGAATACTCTGCCCTCAGTGTGCTCTAGGGAGAGACTGAAAAGATACATCTCAGATGCCAAAAGATGTTACCGAGAACATAAAGAAAGGAACATAAAGAATGCTGAGGAAGGTTTGAGCTATTCTGAAAAACATGGTCAGGGAAAAGTTTATAGGGCAGGTGACAACTGAGCACCACCCTTAAGGAAGATTTATTTACAGTTAAGGGCACTTCAGAGGGAACAGCAAGTACCAAGATTCTCATTTCAAGTGATACTTATCGCAGTGACTTGACATTGCTGGTCATATTTTGTTGCACACACCCTGCCTCCTTGGACAATGCTGTCCTTGAAGGTAAAACTCCCTTATTACTTAGGACACCATACATTTAAACACACAGCTGAAGTTTCCAACCACTGTTTATACATGACTCACATCATAAATATTCCAAAAAGTTATGAACTTATGTTAAGAACTTTTTTCCTGATTAAAATCAAGATCTTTTTGTATTTGGAGGATAATCTGCCAAAATCACAAAGTTTCTCACGAAGACTAGTGGCTTTTAGTCACATTCTCCTAACTGCAAAATATATAACATGTTGACTTAAACCATTTAAGTCAGGTGTGGTAAAATTAGAAGTTCCACAGATGGAGTGTGAACACCACCAAGTCAAAGTAACATTCCACATCTTGTTAAATCTTTTCTTGTGGTTTAAAAAACCTTCAAATGAGATAGCTACCAAAATATATGGTCATCTCTTTAGGATTTAGTACATTCCCAATACAAATATAAATCATCATCCGGCCTTTGCTTTTACAGGCTGGCATTTAAATTCATGCTCTCCAGTTTTCTACTTCTATAACAACAAGCTCTTCAGCCAATTTTTTTTGTATCAATGTCGGTAGAGCACCTAATGCTACTGTTTTCCACAACTCTTTTTAAATTCTACAGTAATTACTTAAAATTTAGACTGTATAACATACAGAGAAAGATAACACCTATCAGCTTAGGAAAAGCCTCAATCAAATTATAGATGAAGGCACTTCCTAATAATTTAGACAGCATATATAGTTCACCTGCTAAAAACGGTTGTGCCCCAGCCATTCTGTACCCTGCTCAGACCAACAGTGTCCAGATTTTTTTTTCAGAATAGTCCAGATAACAAAGCATTAGTCACAGACACATGAACAGGGGTCACTAACAACTTGCTTGTTGCAAGAAAGTCACAGCTTACCAAATAATTAACAATTGTGATGGTGTCACTGCTTGAGCCTTGAAAAAGTTAAAAAAAAATCTCACCAAAAAACAGGGAGTTTTTTCAACTATGTATTTTAATCAGTATAAACGGTTCCAAGCATTAAATAACACTGAAAAGACAAGCTCTCTAGTTTGAACTTAAGTAAATATTTCTGATTTTGAGCCAGGTACTCACTGAAGCCAAGGAAGTTTTCTTGATTATTTCTTGTTTCCTGTCTTCACTGTTCCTAAATTCCAAAAACAAGTCAGCCAGTAATTGAGTCCCAATGACCTTGATACTGTTTTACCACCCTTTTGAAATAACCCTTTGCATACAGAAATGGGAAATTTAGTTTCCAACCAGTGAAACCTTCTCAGGGAAGCTCTTCTTGCCACTCGTTTCAAATTTGAGTTTTTAACTGGGCTACTTTTCAACATACAGGAATCAAACTAACACTTAAGTCCTGAAAAGGAGTGGAAAGCTTTCAAAGAAATATTTGAGAACATCTGCAAAAGGCAACTGGGACAACTGTACAAATAAATGAAGAACAAATCAATTCCATTTACGTTATGAAGACATTTTTCCTTTAATTTATCCAAACATTTCATGTCTATTGTCATTTATTTAAGCAAATTTAAGCTCATATTAAATTCTAAAATATTACAATATTTACAAGACAGTTGGCAGAGAAAACTTGATGATATAAATACAAATACTGTACTTTTTTTTTTTTAAATACCTGCCAATAAAAATGGCAGACTGAACAGTTTTCTCTCTTTGAAGATCCTTGTTCATTTTTTAAAGTAATGAGAAGTCCCTAATGGGGAAAGCACCTTATCTTAAATGTTCCACCATCATAGCTTTAGACCCTCAACATTCTTCTTCAAGTTCAGCAGCTCTTTTTCCTGCCTTCTTTTCTCCAGTTTGAAGGCTAATTTGTTAGCTTTCTTCTCCATTCTCCGTTCCTGTGCAAGAAAATGTTCATTTTATTCAAATCTTCATGCTGATGTAGACTAATTTTACAAAAGAAACTTCCCATGACCATACCTGCCCCGCCTCTTTCTAAATCTCACATCTGAGATTATTTTACCTTGCGTTCTTCTTTGATAGCTTGCTTTCGTGCTCTTTTATCTTCTCTGCTTTCACTTTTAGAACGTGGTTGGGTTGACATCTTAGGGAGATCACTGTTATTAATCATCTGCATTCGTTCAACTTGCTTTGCTGTGAGTCCTTTCTTAGGTAAGACATTGAGAGGTATTCCTGTTTTAGAAGATAGTCGGATTTGTTTGGGCTGAAAGATACAATGGAATTGGGTTATTTTCCACTCTTACTAAAAAACAGCTCACTAATGGCACATTTTGTTGCTTTTCATAATGGAGTTGAAAGCCGCAAAGAGGTAAAGCCCTGAGAAAATAATCTGTACACTCCATTTCCGACACTGCATACTTCAAATAGCTCAGAACACTATGCCTTACCTTTGGTTGATATTTGATAAGTTGTGGATGGTTATACAAATTTGAGTATGTACCTTAAAAAAAAACACACACACAAAAAAACCATGTATTAACAAGTTCACTTTCAGTTCATCAAAAACATTACCGAGTTCCTCCTATATTCTTTAGGGTTTTCACAGTTCAAAATAACAATGGAGTCTGCTACATTTTTAAATATTTCAATTTACAACTAAGTAACTGAAATGAATATTCATTGAAAGGACTGATGCTGAAGCTCCAAATCTCTGGCCACCTGATGTGAAGGGCCAATTCACTAGAAAAGATCCTGATGCTGGGAAACATTGAGGACAGGAGTTTGAGCAAATTGCAGGAGATAGTGAGGGTTCAGGGAAATCTGGTGTGCTGCAGTTCCATGGGGTCGCAAAGAGTCAGACACCACTTAGTGATGGAACAAAAACAAACTGAAATACTTTCGCAAAATGTGTACTTTTCCAAAAAGTCAATGTACTCAATACTTTAAAATTACTGTTATACTTTCAGCAGTAAAACAGATACTTAAGATACTTACTACAAATAGATTCACAATCCCACTTCTCTTTGGCTTCTTCAAGAACTACAGTAACAATCTCTTCCTCCTCAGACCCATCCAGCTCATTCACTGGCAGGTCCTGATCCTCGAAGGGTTCAAGAGTATTCAGTTTTACACAACTTTTGGTTGAGTTTTCCAAAATGAAGATAGAGGAGGGGAAAAAATACCACTTATTATTACACTATATGTTACTGAAACTGCACTAAAGAGCTAAGGAAACAACAGCCTTTTTTCAAATTCACAAACTCATTTGCCCCATCTGTCACTTCCTGTCACAATTAGCTCTATCCAGCCTTGCCTTTCCCCTGTCATTCTGCTGACAGGAAGGAAAAACCTATCTGTATCTTTACACAGTTTTAGCACATTAAACAAGATGGAAGTTTTCCTATATAACATTATCTTTTTTAAAGCCTTGAAAAGCATTAGCCCATCTGTCTCATGAAAGTATTCAAATAACTCAAAAAAATGTAACCCCTGTCCTGTACTGGGATCTACATATGATAGTCATCAGGCAACACAGACCTTTTGAGCAGATGTAAACACCTCATTAGTTTCTCTCAGAGAAATCACCTTGATGTATATGATGATTTACCAAACGTTCGGCTAGACAGTTATGCTAATCAGGTTGAAGAGACAAACTCTGATCTACTTCTCAGAGCACCTTTTCATGAAGATGAAGAGTATATATACTGAGAAGTCAGAATGATTCTTCAGCCGAAGAGGCTAGAAGCACCATGTCCTCCAAATGTATGTAACCTTGTACTTTAATCCTGTTATTCCACTATGACTCTCAGGTCAAAGCTATAGAAAGTGGCTCTCAAGTGTTTCCGCTTACTGTTATATTCGGATATTCATCTTCAGGACTCTTAATAGCAAAATATGAGCGAAAGATTAGGGAAAATGTATTATTTTTAAAATATGGATTCTGACTAATTTTTGAGATTCTGCTGTGCGATTACAGACTTTATTTGAAAATGAAAACAAGCAAGAAGTCAAAGAAAAGTCACCATACTTCTCTGCCTTCTCTTTATAGTAATCATTCAAAACTTCCTCTAAGCGATTGCTGTCTACTTGAATGGAACCTTCCAATTCAGCATTATCCAGAGCTCCAATTTCATCATCATCATATTGCTCATAAAACTTGAATGTAAAGAGAAAACATAATATGAAAAGTGAATGTAAAGACTATAGCATTTAAATGTTAATTTTACATTTTACTCCTGTTTAATATTTAAGCACTACCATGAGATCACAACTACTAATTAAGTATTAGGAGAGATTTGGCACCATAATAATATGATGTGGAAGACACTGTACTCAGCATTCTAAAACTGACATCAAGACTAAAAATAGGCTTCCACTTAACATGAAAATGACCACTGATCAAAGAAAAACCCCTACACAATGGGAGAAAATATTTGCAAATGTTAAGACCGTTAAGAGGTTAATACCCAACATACATAAACAGCTCATAAAACTCAACATCAAAAAAAAATAAACCCCAAATAATCTGATTAAAAATGGGCAGAAGACATAAACAGACATTATTCCAAAGAGGAAATGCAGATTGTCAACAGGCCATAAAAGATGTTTAAAACTGCCAATTAGCAGGGAAATGCAAACCAAAACCACAATGTGGTATCACCTCACACCTGTTTGAATGGCTATCAGAAACAATAAAAATAACAAATACTGGTGAGGATGTGGAGAAAAGGGAACCCTTGTACACTGTTGGTAGGAATGCAAATAGGTGTAGCCAATGTAGAAAACCCTATGGAAGCTTCTCAAAAAACTAAAACAGAATTACCACACGACCCAGCAAATTCCACTTCAGGGTATATATTTGAAAGAAACAAAAACACTAACTTGGAAAGATATGTGTATCCCAATGTTCACAGAAGCATTACTTATAACAGCCAAGGCATAGAAGGAACTTAAGCACCCATCAACAGATGAATAAAGATGTGGTATGTGTGGACACATGTATGAACACACACATACAAGACTACTGCTGCTGCTAAGTCATTTCAGTAGTGTCCGACTCTGTGCGACCCCATAGACGGAAGCCCACCAGGCTCCTCTGTCCCTGGGATTCTCCAGGCAAGAACACTGGAGTGGGTTGCCATTTCCTTCTCCAATGTATGAAAATGAAAAGTGAAAGTGAAGTCGCGTAGTCGTGTCCGACCCTTAGCGACCCCATAGACTGCAGCCTACCAGGCTCCTCCATCCATGGGATTTTCTAGGCAAGAGTACTGGAGTGGCTTGCCTACTCAGCCATAAAAAAGAATGAAATTTTGCCATCTGCAGCAACATGGATGGACTTGAAGGGTATTATGCTAAGTGAGAGACAAATACTGTATGATATTGCTTATATGCAGAACTTAAGAAAACGCAATCAACTAGTGAATACAGAAAAGACACAATATGGAGTGCAGACTAGAGGCTACCAGTGGAGAGGGGAGGGATGAGGGGCAACAGAGGGGCAGATTAAGATGCATAAACTATTAGGCATAAAATAAGGACACACTGTACAACACGGGAGAATACAGCCAATATTTTACAATAACTATATTTCATAATAACTATAAATGGAATATAATCTCTAAAACTGTGAATCACTATACTGTACACCTATTATTGATATAACATTGTACATCAACTATTTTAAAATGAAAGGCAGTTATTCTGTTCAGCTTGAACAAATCCTAGGCAGAAATCTTTACCTGAGAATATTTCAGATACTTCCATATTCACTCATTATGCAAAGAAATGGTGTAAATGCACAAATTTCACTCTTTGTTTAGATGATGTTTACTGTATTATTCAAATGCTGTAAACACTGTCAGGCTTTGTAAAAGAATTAAGCAAGGGGTGATGTAACTCCTGAAAAGTGAGGTTATTAGTAACAGTTTGCCTATTTCTTGGAGAAAAGAGGGAAATGAATACTCACTGCAAAGGCAAAGTTAGAACCTTTATCTTAGGCATTTCTTGAAGGAATTTATTCATCATTTACTTAACAGTCTGAACTCCTGCCATATGCCAGACACCATATTAAGTCTTGGGATATAACAGTAAGAAAAACACTCAAAAAAAACAAAAGGGAAAAAAATGGAATTTTGTTTATGCCCAGGCCAATGCTTGAAGATAGCATACTCTTAGAGATTGGGATCAGAGAGGTTCAGAATCAAATTATCAGATTCTACGAGGAATGTGAGGAGGTTTGATCATTCACTTTCTGACTTAAACACATTCTTTCCAGAATGAAAACTGGGGCCATTTTATGATCTGTTTTTAAAAGACACAGTCTGTTTCTAACACTGAAAGTTCTAGTTTTGGGTTCCAACGTCATAATGTGTACTAGGAGCTGGTATTACAAGGCTCCCCACTTGGAGACCTTACCTTTTCAAACCTCTCATCATGTAGGGTCAGATGTTCATTCCTTCTCATGACTGAGGACGTCAAGGAATACTCAGTAAAGCGACTTTTTGTTTCCTCTTCCCAGAAGAAGTGATTTTCTACAGCCCCAAGAGGTTTTCCGGGGGCAGACACATCCTCATCTGATGAGCCTGCATGGTCATACCTATCGTCATCACTACCTCCTTCCTTCTCATCATCCACATCTTCCCACTCACTGTCATCTTCAGCCTCAGATTTCCTAAAGTCAGAGCCATAAATTAACTGTCAAAACAACTTGAAAAACAACAGAACCAAATGACTTTACACAAGTAAAATTTGAGGGTATTTCAGGCATGATCCTTGTTTAGGCAAGAACAGCTGTGCTGCTTGACCTGTATGATTTGGTTGGAAAAGTAATGAACTAGCAATCAAGCGACTTGGACTTTAGCCCCATCTATTGATGGCTTGTAAGGACCTCAAGTCTTAATTTTCTATCCTAAAATGAGAAAACTCAGATTAAATGCTCTCAAAGGTCTCTTCCAGCTATAACTAATGGTTATAATCCTATGGAAGCAACAGTCAGGGCATTCCTGCTTCAAAACAAACCACACATACTCTATCTCCATTCCCTCTTCCTCTTCTGTTGGCTTATTGGCCTGAAGAATGAAATCATCTTCAAGTAAATTATCCGGATTATCAAAATCAAAATCATCATCAAGAGCTGCAACAATGTCAGGATCAAAATCTAACCGAGGTCCTAGAAGGAAAACAAAAATTGAGCAGTAATTCCCAAGAAAGCATGATTCACTCACTTAACTAATATAATTCAGCAGCTATTACATGCCTGACTCTATATACGGAGGATAAAACAGTGATTAAAATTTGTAAAAGTTCAGGAGTAAAAACAAACTGCAAGAAAATTTAAAAAAGAAAAAGTCCCTCTGGTTCAAATACCTACTGGTAAAACCCAGATCTAAAATATTAAGCTGTGTCTAGTTAGCAAAACTCAAAGCTATTAACTGCAGGAAAAAATTGGGCTTTAAATTCGCCTGTTAGAAGCAACACATTATTAGGCTGGTACAAAAGTAGTTGTGGTATTGGACTGTGAATTTTAAACCATTATAACTAGGCTCAAATACATCTTTATTAATCAAGGTAGGAACCATTACAATCAACACATTCTTGCCAGTGAGAAATAAGTTTATCCCTACAGTGTTAAAACCCATGCTTCAGGATTCGATGAACTCTTAGAAAGCATTTTCTGCATCCTATTGGTTGTGGAAGCATTTTCCCTGCAAAGTTATTGAAACGCTTGAAGAAGTAGTAGTCAGTTGGCGAGAGGTCAAGCGAATATGGCATATGACGTACAACTTTCTAGCCCAATTCATTCAACTTCTGAAGTGTTGGTTGTGTGACATGTGATCAAGCGTTGCTGTGGAGAACTAGGCCCATTCTGTGACCAATACTGCCTGCAGGCTTTGCAGTTTTTGGTGCATCTCACTGATTTGCTAAGCATACTTCTCAGCTGTAAGGGTTTTGCTGGGATTCAGAAAGCTGCAGTGGATCAGGCCAGCAGCAGACTACCAAACAGTGATCATAACCTTTTTTGGGTGCAAGCTTGACTTTGGGAAGTGCTTTGGAGCTTCTTTTCCGTTCAACCACAGAGCTGGTCACCCCCAGCTCTTGTATCAAATCCACTTTTTCACTGTATGTCACAATCTGATGAAGAAATGGTTCGCTGCTGCATACAATAAAAGATGACACTTCAAAACAATTTTTTTGAATTTCAGTCAGCTCACAAGACACCCAGTTGTCAAGCCTTTTCACTTTCCAATTTGCTTCTAATGTCGAATGACAGTAGAATGGTCAACACCGAGTTCTTGGCAACTTCTCCTGCAGCTGTAAGAGGATCAGCTTTGATGGTTGCTCTCAACTGGCCACTGTCAACTTCCTCTCATTGGCCATTATGCTCCCTCATCTTCAAGTCTCTCGTCTCCTTTGCAAAACTTCTTGAACTACTACTGCACTGTAAGTTTCTTAGCATTTCCTGGGCCTAATGCGTTGCTGATGTTGTGAATTGTCTCCACTGCTTTACAACCATGACCCAGTTTTGAACTCCAATAAAAAAAAAAAATCGCTGAAATTTGCCTTTTGTCTAACATAATTTCTGCAGTCTAAAATAAACATGAAATGAACAGCAAGTTAATAAGTCATTAGTAAAAAAAACACATAAAGCAGGAAATGCACATTAAAATGATGTATAACATAACTACTTTTGCTAAAGAATGGATTCCCATATCAAAGGGCAAAGTTCAATAATGCAAATCACAATTACTTTTGCACCAACCTAACAAGTATCTGTTGGAGAAGGAAATGGCGACCCACTCCAGTACTCTTGCCTGGAGAATCCCAGGGACGGTGGAGCCTGGTGGGCTGCCATCTATGGGGTCACACAGAGTCGGACACGACTGAAGTGACTTAGCAGCAGCAATAAGTATCTGTAGCCTGTGAAACTCCAGTCTTTTCAGACTTTCTGTCGTTTCAGACTATGATATTTTAACAAATCCCAACCTGTTTCTTTAGCTGTGTTGTTCTATATGTAAAAATATTAGAGTCCTAGAAACACTTTCAAGTTCAAACCTGTAAACTGACATGGCTTTCAACACCCTTCACAGAGTGGCCATTACTCGACCTCCAGCCGTGTTTCATATCAACACTTACCCTTCATTCCAGATAAAATTCCGACTATAGATAAAAGGTGTGCAGATTCCTATATTCATGCTTTTTCTTGGAATATCCTCTCTTCCCCACCCCACCTCCATCTGCCTACTTAAACTCTACCTAAGACATCAACCACGACATCTTTGGGGCTTCACAACAATTCATTCACTTGTACTATGATTGTAATTTCCCATTCTTTGTCTATCTTTCCCAGCTGATGATAATTAAGAGGTCAGAAACAATGTTTTTTCTGATTTAACCCAATCTAAACAACTAACAAATTTGCAAAATGGATTAAATGAATGAATGACACACGACAAGTGTTGGTCAATAATTAAGGCAGTTTAGTAGGAAATATCAAGCACCACATCTGTGGACTTCTGTTTGTTCATTATACTCCTGGTACTGCAAAAAAGAACCCAAACATTATTAATTTTTGTTGTATCTAGAATAGATGGTAAGACGGACTTCTATAAAATACTTCTCTATACTATTGAGAGAAATTCTGAAAGCAAACAGATTAAGTATTTTCATGACTGTACCACATAAATGTACTGAGTATCACTGTTTCCTTTGTGAGAGGTTAGGTTAAGGCTAGAATTCCCCTACTAGCTCACCAAAAATAATTTTCCCACTTTCCTCTCCAAATAGGAACTTGAAAGATTAACAATTTGATGGCTCACAGTTACCCTTCCTAATTTAATGATCTCTAATCTGAATTCAAACACATCTCAATTGTTCCAATACTTTATCAGGGACAGAAAAACTCTGTATCATTACTATATGTTGCTTTTTGTAAAATGAAGCTCTGTCCACTTGAAGTTAAAATTATACATACCTGAAACAGGAGCTGCTTTATTTAACAATCCAACATCTTCCTCAAACTCTGATGCAAACACTGAGGAAGGCAACTTAATTCCACTGGTCTTGAAAAATAAATTATGCAGTGGTTAGATTTATTTAGAAATACTTTTGAACTACTAAGAGTTGAAGTGCCCCCCAAATTCATGTCCACCCAGTTCAGCAAGTGACCTGGTTTGGAAACAGGTTCCTCACAGATGTAATTAGTTAAGATGAGATGATACTGGATGATGGTGTGTCCTTATAAGGAGGCCATGCGAAGACAATAAGACACACAAGGGAGAAAGGCATATGAAGATGGAGGAAGACTGGAGTGCTACACCTACAAGCAACAGAAAACTAAGGATTGCTGGCAACTACCAGAAACTGGGAGACAGGCACAAAAAGATTCTTCTGTGAGGCCCAGAGAAGGAACAACCTTCCAAAAGCCTGCTTTTGGACTTCTGGGCTCCACAACTGTGACAAAATACATCCCCGTTGTTTTAAGCCACCCAGTGGTAATATGTGGTAATTTGTTACGGCAATTCTACTAAAACAACCATATTCTGCATTGTCTCACTTGTACTCCAGTTACCAATTTTGAACATGTATATCCCCATCATCTCAAAAGCAACTTCCCTGTAATACTTCACTAGATTAAAACTTAATCTAGTATATCACTTCACTTAATCCTATCGACCCCATGACTTGTCAGCATGTTTCAGTCAAACACAAGCTAAGAAAGGTTAAATGGCATGACTGCCTGAGACTAGTTAAGTGAGGTTTGGGGGATTCAAATCCTGGTCTCACAGCTCTTCAAATTTCAAAACAAAATTAGTCTTTTTCTACCTAAACCAGAGGTAACGTCCTCATCTCTGGTACTGGCACTACTTTTCACTGAATTAGCTGCTTAAATCCTAGGAAGATCATAAATCATTGTGACCCACTCATTGTTTTGAACTTCTGCATACAGTTACTTCACATCTATTTTCTGGGCACCATCTTACTCATGGATAACCAGGGTACAGATGACAGTCAGATGCTGCTTAATCTACATCTAGTCCAATCTTTTATTCAGTTCAGTCGTTTGAGACGCCATGCAGCATGCCAGGCTTCCCTGTCCATCACCAACTCCCCGAGTTTACTCAAACTCATGTCCATTGCGTTGGTGATGCCACCAACCATCTCATCCTCTGTCGTCCCCTTCTCCCATCTTCAATTTCTCCCAGCATCAGTGTCTTTTCAAACGAATCAGTCCTTCACATCAGGTGGCCAAAGTATTGGAGTTTCAGCTTCAACATCAGTCCCTCCAATGAACATTGACGACTGATTTCCCTCAGGATGGACTGGATGGATCTCCTTGCAGTCCAAGGGACTCTCAAGAGTCTTCTCCAGCACCACAGTTCAAAAGCATCAATTCTTTGGTGCTCAACTTTCTTTATAGCCCAACTCTCACATCCATACGTGACTACTGTAAAAGCCATATCTTTGACTAGTCAGATCTTTGTTGGCAAAGCAATCTCTCTGCTTTTTAATATGCTGTCTAGGTTGGTCATAACTTTCCTTCCAAGGAGCAAGCATCTTTTAATTTCATGGCCGCAGTCACCATCTGCAGTGATTTTGGAGCCCCCAAAATAAAGTCTGTCACTATTTCCACTGTTTCCCCATCTATCTGCCATGAAGTGATGGGACCAGATGCCACGATGTTAGTTTTCTGAATGTTGCGCTTTTAAGCCAACTTTTTCACTCTCCTCTTTCACTTTCATCAAGAGGCTCTTTAGTTTTTCTCTTTCTGCCATAAGGGTGGTGTCATCTGCATATCTGAGGTTATTGATATTTCTCCCGGCAATCTTGATTCCAACTTGTGCTTCTTCCAACCCAGCGTTCCTCATGATGTACTCTGCATAGAAGTTAAATAAGCAGGGTGACAATATACAGCCTTGATGTACTCCTTTCCCTATTTGGAACCAGTCTGTTGTTCCACGCCCAGTTCCAACTGTTGCTTCCTGACCTGCATACAGGTTTCTCAAGAGGCAGGTCAGGTGGTCTGGTATTCCCATCTCTTTCAGAATTTTCCACAGTTTATTGTAATCCACATAGTCAAAGGCTATTACTGCCAGATTAAAACTCCTTGTCTACTCTATATGTCCAGATTCCTTACTGTTACTCAGTAATGGAACCTCCACATAAAATCAAGTCCAGTTCCTTACATCATGGAATAATTCAAAGTAATTTATGGAGCACACATGTGCTAGACACAATGACCCACAATACTACCTCATGTCCCTTCTTTCTGACTGGAATGATCCTTCTCTCTTCAATAGAATCCACCCGTTTTAGTGGCCAGCTCAGTTTCTTCGTTCTCCATGAAGCTCCTCTTGATTACTGTTCTGGAACTTTCCTCTGTGTCAACTCTCTCATTCTGCACACCATACAATCTACTTCAACATGGGCCAGCACATATTTTCTGACAGGTCCCTACGCTTTAGTTTCATCTTTTCAACTACACAGTTGATAATGTAAGAGTCACCACAATGTGTTCTCTGTCCATGGACCTCAAAACTGTCCCATCCTCCGTCAAGGAGCAGGCAGGAAGCCAAGTTGCACATTCTCACTGGCTCACAGACAAAGCCTGCTGAAAGCCACTGAAGAGCATGAGTGCCTATCTAGTAAGTTGTTATGGCTTCTAAAGAGTTTTTCAGGTGCAGAAACATGGAAAAAGGTCTGGCTTTCTGCTGTAGTCCTATTTCTTAAAAAATTTACTGAGATATAGTTCACATATTACATAATTCAGCTATTTAAAGTGCATAATTTAATAATTTTGGTACATATTACAATAACTTTTCAAAAACTGTGGTAAAATATGTACTTTTAAGACACTTTGTGATTATCTATCCTTGGACTCTGGGGTTAAAAAGAGGAGGATCAGCTTGTGTTTAATAAATTACCTTCGGAGAAAACAATCATATATATATAGAGTTTAGACAGTAATTACATCTTGGATAAAGGCCTGTTGACGTTTTCAATGGCACTTATTTTTCCAACACAATCCACATAGCCTTGTAAACATCACTGAAGTGCCCTTCAATAGTCTTATTCTGTCAGAAGAGTTAATTAGATAGTGGTTACTTTTACTCAAATGAATTAAACAATCTTTTACTGGCCAATACAATTCAACCAGAAGAATGTTGCTGCTAAGTCACTTCAGTCGTATCCGACTCTGTGTGACCCCACAGACAGCAGCCCACCAGGCTCCCCAGTCCCTGGGATTCTCCAGGCAAGAACACTGGAGTGGGTTGCCATTTCCTTCTCCAAGAAGAATGTTAGGACTTCACTAAAACATTTATTACTTAGGATAAAGAAATTGAGCCACTTTCCCTCCTACAGTGGGTCATTGGAAGGAAATGAGTCAATAAGATACATATTGTACTCCGGATATAACAGGCTTGGGGAAGAAGGTGTAGAGAAATAGGTTCTGGTAAAGATGTGGTAATGGGGTGTGTGGCCTCCCAAGAGAGCTACGACGTAATGAGTGAATGATCAAGTGAACAGTTATTATTAATACCTCTTTGGTATAACATGCTGACGCCTAACCCTTTTGACTTTTCTTAAGCAACAAGTATGGACTGGAGGAGCTTATGATCATATCTTTCCCAAGGAAAAGAAAGACCATGGCAGGACTGGAGATGAGAAGCAGGGGAAATTGATGCTCTTTGTATCTCCCCTTTCTGTCTATAAACCCAAAGTACGTCTTTTTGAGTGCCAAAAGTGATATAAAAGTTTCACAGGAAAATTTACTATACACTAATACTAAACTAAAAATAAGGACTTCCCTGGTAGTGTAGTGGATAAGAATCTGCCTGCCAATACAGAGGACATGGGTTTGATTCCAGGTATGGAAGATCCCACCTGCCGTGGGATCAGCTAAGCCCGTGCTTAGAACCCATGAGCGGCAACTACTGAGCACAGAGTCAGCTCTCCAGCTGACACCCTTTCTTGCCTCAAACAGTTACCTGGATTTAAAGGTGGTGGTTTACTCACTCACGGCCCCTCTCACACACACACACACTCAAATCACTGAAAAGTCTTACTGAAGTTTCTAAAGGCTCTTCTCTCCCGTCTGCCCTATAAGGGGCGCCGCAGGCACTTGTGGGAATGAGCTCTGAGGGCCCAGACGGCTCCTTCAGGTGCTGCAGGTAGTCATAGTCGTCGTCAAAGAACACTCCGTACTTCCTCTGCTCTGCTCGCCTTTCTTCATCTTTTATCTAGGATAATAAACAAAATGGACAGAGTACCTGTTCCAAGGATAAAACCCAGGAACCTTCCACTGCGCACAGATGACCCATGAACACTCTGGCTGATCCGAATAAGATAAAGACTTCTTGACAAACTCAGGAAACACAGGATGCCACATAAAATTAAAATGGAATGAAAACAGTTCCTGCTTCCATGAGACACTTCTGTGCAACAATTCAAGCCAAGAAACACACACACGCTATTTTACCATGTTACGTGGAGAATTAAAAGACTAGGGTGCACTGAAAGGTAAGTACAATTTCCTGAATTTATATGCAAAGAAACTTCTCAATGCATAACACCAATTGGCTTTACAACAAAGCTAAATATGCCTGGGTTCCCCGATATTTCCTTCCACTTAACAAGTATACTCTGACTGATAATTACCAAATCAACCTCTTAAAAGCTCCCTTGCATTTTCTAAAGCTAACTCATGAGTTTTACATTTCATGAGATGACCAGGAGGCAAAAATGCAGTCTGTGGTTATGAAATGCCAGTATCTCATGGAAAGCAAAGACTAAGCATATGATTGTGCCCTAAGTAACACCATAAAGCATTGCTGCTGATGGTTTAGTAAATCTTTTCCACTACTCTACAAGATTGCTCACTTAAACATCTCCAATAAAAATATTCTCTCAATCAAAATAAACATGCATAATGTAAAAATGAATATATTTACTGAGAATTAAATCACATGTTTTGTTTCCCAGAAGATCAGTTATCTGAGAACAGCAGCTGACTAATATAATTAAAAACGATCAACAATCCACCTACAAACTTACTGGCTATAGAATAGGACCCACCTTCTGTGTAGGCAAAAGAACCCTCTGGGGTGCAGTCTCATCTGCTGCTAAAGGATCTCTTTGGCTCCGGTGGACCAGGTGAAAAGACACAGCTTTCTTCTTCTCTATAAAAGGCTTTTTCTTCCTGTGAGGCTTCAAAGAAACAGAATCACAGTAGTAAATCAGAACAACAGCAAAAAAACACTGATTATACCCCACACAGGCATATTCAATAAGATCAACAGATTGTCAAAACCTGCACTTTCAGGGCAGGCAACATCAACTATGTTAAAAAAAAAAAAGAAAACAACTACCTTCCTTCAACAAACCTTTGTTGGGAGGTACTCCGTGCCAAACCTAGTTACAGGTGCTGGGAATATAGCAATGGGAAAGTTAAAGTTCCTGTTCTCCACAAGCAAATCACTGAGAAAGGGATTTCTTGTGAAGTCAAGCAAAACGAAACACAGGGATGGGTAACGACTCAACAGTTACTTTCAAGTGGGGGCTTAGAGAAGACCCCTGAGAGTCTGAACCAGAATGGGTGTCCACCACAGGAAAATCTGAGGAAGAGTTACAAGCAGGAGAAACACTTCCTGTACTAACTATTAAAACCATGACACAACAGCTGAAGTTGAAATACAAGATTCACCATCGTTCTACCTTCTCGTTTCACTGCACACCCTCGAGTTTCTAAACTGAAAGATCATTCCAATTGAGTAGGCTCAATCTTAGAAGCTCCTCTTCCCCAGAGCAGACAGATGAGCAGACACCTGCCACTGCAACGTCTGGAGAGACGAGCAAACCCCTCTCCGCCTGACGTCACGAAGCACTGGGTGTCGCATCTGTGTGCCTTGTTACAGGTTTTTAGGCCTCTAGGAGGGTAAAGGGTTAGGGTTAGTAGGCCATTCTCTTCTGTCTACTCCACAGGCACGCTAGGCCGTGGAAGCCCCCCTCTAAACTGCAAACTATGCCCGCGGTGGTTAGGGTGACCCAAACCGGGACAATGGGCCAAAAGCCGCCTGCCTTCACCTTCGGATGTGCCATCCCAGTTAAAGGAGGCAGAAGCCACTGGCTTAGGGGACCCGGCCTAGCCTCTGCCAAACCAGGGCGCCCCAATTCCTACTTACCATGCTTGCAGCCGCGCGGCGCTCACACCAAACAGGGACGACAGCACTCTCCTAGTCGGACGGAAGGTGACACGGTATCTCGCGAACGCCTCTGAGAATCAGCTCACCGGCCAGTCTTTACTCCACTCCACACGTGCGGCTCCGGGAACCGGCTGGAAATCACTCAGCAGGCCGTGGAAACGGACCAATCGCCGAGAGGCTGAAGGATCACGACCGGAAATTCCGCAAAGCTCACGCCGGCTCAAGGATCGCGAGAAGCTATTGGTGGGTGGAGCTGTTTCCACTCCCGGGAGGGCGGGGCTTTTCTGTCCTTAATTAAATCAGCTGGGGAAGGGGGTCGTGGGCGCTTGTGCGAGATGAGGCGCGAAAGGGGGTCGCTGTTTATGGGCGAACTTGCTATTATATCGCCCTCTGCTGAGAACAGAAGCCACGGACCAAGCATCCCCATTGACACTTGTATTTCCTGCCTATTCCTCTCCATAAACAAGACAAATAGAACACACAAATAAACTACACCAAAGAAAGGTGGCCACTCTCCTGGGTCCCCGACGTTTCAAGTTCCCTTTTTGGGTTGGACGCAGAGCTGGTTGCCTTAGCAACGGAGGATCCTCAGTTCAGTTCAGTTGCTCAGTCGTGTCCGACTCTTTGTGACCCCATGGACTATAGCACGCCAGGCTTCCCTGTCCATCACCAACTCCCGGAATTGACTCAAACTCATGTGCATTGAGTCGGTGATGCCATCCAACCATCTCATTCTCTGTAACCCTTTTCTCCTCCTGCCTTCAGTCATTCCCAGCATCAGGGTCTTTTCCAATGAGTCAGTTCTTTGCATCAGGTGGCCAAAGTACCGAAGTTTCAACTTCAGCATCAGTCCTTCCAATGAATATTCAGAACTGATTTCCTTTAGGATGAACCGGTTTGATCTTCTTGCAGTCCAAGGGATTCTCAAGCGTTTTCTCCAACCCCACAGTTCAAAGTATCAGTTGTTCGGTGCTCAGCTTTCTTTATGGTCCAACTTAAACA
Source organism: Moschus berezovskii (assembly GCF_049115385.1). Classification (NCBI taxonomy): domain Eukaryota; kingdom Metazoa; phylum Chordata; class Mammalia; order Artiodactyla; family Moschidae; genus Moschus; species Moschus berezovskii. Next base: position 88,494,129 of record NC_142469.1, on the reverse strand, counting down.
TCCATACATGACTACTGGAAAAACCAAAGCTTTGACTAGACAGACCTTTATCTGCAAATTAATGTCTCTACTTTTTAATATGCTGTCTAGGTTGGTCATAACTGTTCCTCCAAGGAGTAAGCATCTTTTAATTTCATGGCTGCAATCACCATCTTCAGTGATTTTGGAGCCCCCCAAAATAAAGTCTCTCACTGTTTCCCTTGTTTCCCCATCTGTTTGCCATGAAGTGATGGGAGAAGATGCCATTATTTTAGTTTTCTGAATGTTGAGGTTTAAGCCAACTTTTTCATTTTCATTTTTCACTTTCAAGAGGCTCTTTGGTTCCTCTTCACTTTCTGCCATAAGGGTGTTGTCATCTGCATATCTGAGGTGATTGATATTTCTCCCAGCAATCTTGATTCCAGCTTGTGCTTCATCCGGCCCAGCATTTCTCATGAAATGGGGCCTTGCTATTCTAGGCAGCACTTAGGCTTAATCAAGTCTTTATTTTCCACTTAATGAACTGTGTTCAAACATCCAGTTAACAACCCTTCTCCCCAACTCTGTTGACAGTCGAGGCATTTGGATTAATATATTCAGAATCTCTTTGGTGTTTGCATACCTTAGCTTAGGAGGTGGAAACTAATGTTTATTCTTTTTCAAGCTATCCCTCAAACATTTGGTCATAGTTTAAGCAAAGACTATAAGGATATCTACTTAGGGCTTCCCTCATAGGTCAGTTAGTAAAGAATCTGCCTACAATGCAAGAGACTAGGGTTTGATTCCTGGGTCAGGAAGATACCCTGGAGAAAGAAATGGCAACCCACTCCAGTATTCATACCTGGAGAATCCCATGAACAGAGGAGCCTGGCAGACTACAGTCCATGGGGTCGCAAGAGTCAGGCACAACTTAGCAACTAAACCATCACCACCACAAGATTTCAGATGGGTGCTGGCCCACTCTCAGCGCTTTACCTGGGCAAAAGAGGATGGTAGTGTAGTCAAGTTTTATCAGCAGGCCTTTCTTCAAATTTGTATTTCCTCTTCCCAATTTCTGGTCTTTCCAAAGTCTAAGTTTCCTTGAATTGTGTCTTTATGTCCTACCTATGGTGGTGCTGTGGTAAAGAACCCAACTGCCAATATAGGAGGTGCAAGAGACATGGGTTCCATCCCTGGGTCAGGAATATCCCTTGGAGGAGGAAATGGCAACCCATGCCAGTATTCTTGCCTGGAAAATTTCATGGACAGTGGAGCCTGGCAGGCTACAGTCCATGGGGTCGCAAAGAGTTCGACATATCTGAGCACCCCATGCATTACTATTATAAATTTCTATGGAATATTATACTTTTATTACAGTGAAAATTACAGACAGTTTAGGATCACAGAACTTGTGTTGGAATAATGCTTTGTAGATGGACAGGGAGGCCTGGCGTGCTGTGGTTCATGGGGTCGCGGAGAGTCGGACACGACTGAGCGACTGAACTGAACTGAACTGAACTGAACAGGGATACTCAGAGAAAGCAATGGCAACCCACTCCAGTACTCTTGCTTGGAAAATCCCATGGACGGAGGAGCCTGGTGGGCTGCAGTCCATGGGGTCGCTAAGAGTTGGACATGACTGAGCAACTTCACTTTCTTTTCACTTTGAGTCTGAGGCAAAAGTGAGCTTTCATATAAGTTAGTAATGATACATTAGGATGAAAAGAGACCTTAATGATCTATAAGCGACTTCACTTTCACACACTGGAGAAGGAAATGGCAACCCACTCCAGTGTTCTTGCCTGGAGAATCCCAGGGACGGGGGAGCCTGGTGGGCTAATGTCTATGGGGTCGCACAGAGTTGGACACAACTGAAGCAACTTAGCAGCAGCAACAGGGATACTATCAAATAGAACACTGCTATGTGCTACACATTCAGTATAATTAAGCTTCATGAGTGAAAGTTTTCTTTTGATCTGTTTTGTTTACTACCTTATCTATCTTCAGGACCTAAAATACTGCCTGGCGGGTACACTCAATAAATAATTATTTAAATGAAGTGACGTTCTGACACTTTACCTGAATTATCTTAGATCTTCCTGACCATAGCACTATGAGAGAGGTACTATTATAAACACTGAGTCAAAGCAAGTCAAATCAGAATTGGATGGGTTTGCTTGTCTAAAAACATGCATCATTTTCCACTGAAGCACAAATTTCCCCCTATAATATTGAATAACAATAGTAATATACTTGGTATACTAGCTGAAATTGGTTTCTGGCCTTTGTTTTACTCTTATTGTGTAAACTGGGGCAAGACACCTTCAGTTTACTGACCTGAATGTAAAATGGGATGAGAATATTATTAACACTTACCTCATAGGATTGTTTTTGGGTTAAGTGAGAAACCACATGTGAAATGCATGGATCTGTGCATGGCTTGTGATCAGTGCTCCATGAAGGTGAGCAATCATTCTCATCTTAGCTAAGTGCAGTTATATCATCATTGTTGCCTAAGAATCACCAGTTCCTGAAACTAGGGCCTTCAGCATCTGAGATCTGTCGGTGAGTATGTGCTTTGCCTCACATCACATTCACATCATAGGAATCTGTAAGCTTGCATCTTGACCCAAACTATCAGCTTCCTGGAATCCTAATCCTTTTGCTTTCCTTTCCTTTCTGGTACCTTTCATGTCACTTAAATTACATGCATAGATTTTTTTACTTGCTTCTAGTGCATAGTATTTGTATGTTCTTTAAAATTCTTTTTAATTTCACATTGATATTGCTTGGCTTTCTTCTTACTGACTCCTGTTTTTAGAGTCACAAGTACATACATTTCATTGGTGAATATACACTTTGGAAATACTGATCAAAAATAATTTTCTTTACTGTATCTTTCCAATTATAAAATGATTTTTGAGTGTTCTTTGGTACGTTTCAGTTGTGTTAAAAGCACTCAGATGATGTGTAAATGAAATGATTTTACAGTCTTAGAGACCAAGTCAGGTGATGAAGAAATAGTTTATTAAAATTTCATTGTAGTACTTTCTTCATAGTCTTAGGCCACATTGTCTACGGGGGTGTTTTTATCCTTTTCCACAACTTCTGTTACACGTGCTGATGAGTCTCATCTTCCTCTCTATAGCCCAGACCTTTTCCCTGACTTTCAGAGTCACGTATCCAACTGTACATCTATTGGCATATAACTGTAGATGCTAACTTTTCATAATTGAATAAATACTCTAGGGAGAAAAGAACTGGCATTTTCAGTGCTTGTTGACCTAATGGTGCGTTCCTGGATGAACTTTTAACTTTGGTTGGCCTGAGTCAGACACTCTGGAATAGGGAGTCCTCAACATAGAAAATAATTTGCCCCTACAAGTATTCTTGTAGGTATACTCAGCAGTTCAAATTCAAGCCATAAATGATCCTTTCCCACTGTTATAGTAAGTTTGTTACCTCTTTAGTTCAGTCCCTGATTCCTTTAAAATCTTGGTCATTGCCTCACTGAATCTTCTCCAACCTTTATTAATCTTGCTACCATATTATTCTTTCTTAAAGACAATTCTCATATTAGTCTGATTCAGAATTTTCCAATGAGTCTCCTCTGCCTATTCAATACCCCCCAGGGGCCTTAGTCAGCCCTCAAGATCTTCTGCGGTTTCACCACAGACCACAGTTTCACACTACCTTCCTTTTATTTTTCACTCAAATTGAATGAGACCAATTTCCCCCCCAATACAGTATGGACTCTTTCAGCATTACTTTGTTTACATCATTCTCTCCAACTGGAATTTTTTTCTATTTTGTAACATCCCACTCATCGTTTTCGGAGGGACGAAATTTTTCTCCCACTATTTGGTTCCTAGAAATGGCACCACTTGTAGCTAAAGAGCAAAAAATCTTTACACAAATGTAACATTTTAAACCTTTCTCGAGTTTTAGGCATTCTACTACTAGTGTCCACTTTTTACAGGACAGACTTCAAAGTTCACAAACTGGACAAGGACTTGGGTTGTCCGAGAGCAGTGCTGGTGGCAGCAACTCCATGCCATGTCTGAGTTTAGGTCCCACGAAGAGTTTAGTCAAATTTAATAAAATTTCATAAATTTGCTATGAGAGCACTGCGGAAAATGAGAAAATTGTCTCTTACCTCCATTAAGTTTTATCTTATTTATTTATTGGCTGTGTTGCACAGCATGTGGGATCTTAGTTCCCAGATCAGGGCTTGAACCCACACCCCCTGCACTGGAAGTACAGCATCTTAACCATTGGGGAAGTCCCTCTGTTAGGTTTCACAAAGTAATGTTTTCATCATTGATTCTTTTGGCTCTTTTCCCTTACCCTACAAACCTAAAATAAAACATTTTGGTTACGAGGAAAAAAGAAAGTAATAGTTCCATGTAGAACCTGCTTTTGTGTGAGAAAAAATGGAAAGTGGTTGTTGAACTACTTCACCTACCTTGGAGATGCACCCCTGAGTTTTAATAGCATACTTGGGTCCAGTTTTCAAACCTACTCTTTTTGGTCCTGATCTTTTCTCTTACAAGTCCTCCCTCTAGGCTTGTTTTTGTGTAGTTGCTCAGTCGTGTCCAACTCTTTGTGACCCCATGGAACTGTAGCACACCAGGCTTCCCTGCTGCTGCTAAGTCACTTCAGTTGTGTCCGACTCTGTGCGACCCCACAGACGGCAGCCCACCAGGCTCCCCTGTCCCTGGGATTCTCCAGGCAAGAACACTGGAGTGGGTTGCCATTTCCTTCTCCAATGTGTGAAAGTGAAAAGTGAAAGTGAAGTCGCTCAGTCCTCTCCAACTCTTTGCGACCCTGTGGACCTATCCTTCACCATCTCCCAGAGCTTGCTCAAACTCATGTCCATTGAGTTGTGATGCCATCCAACCATCTCGTCCTCTGTCATCCCCTTCTCCTCCTGCCTTCTTTCTTTCCCAGCATCAGAGTCTTTTCTAATGAGATGGCTCTTTGCATCCGGTGGCCAAAGTATTGGAGCTTCCATTTCAGCACCAGTCCTTCCATTGAATATTCAGGGTTGATTTCCTTTAGAATTAACTGGTTTGATCTCTTTGCAGTCCAAGGGACTCGCAAGAGTCTTCTTGAGCACCACAGTTCAAAAGCATCAATTCTTTGGTGCTCAGCCTTTTTTATGGTCCAGCTCTCACATACCTACATGACTACTGGAAAAACCATAGCTTTGACTAGACGGATGTTTGTCATAAAGGTACACAAAATTGCTTTTCAACTTCCATCTCATACCTTTGCCCTTGTCTTAGAGCATGACGGAGGTTCACACATAATTTTTAACCACTGCTGAAAAACAGGAAAAGTATATTGCAATTCCTTTTCTAGTCAAAATATGTTCCCAAGCTCTCTCCTTGTTTGTAAACATATTAAATAGTAGGCATAATGAGGAAGTCTGTTTATTTTCTATATTACTAACTGTAAAGGGACTATCTTTTTTATACATTATAATGCGAATGAAAATAGCAATTTCAAATCTCCTCAGATGTAAAAAAGACAGACATAAAAAGACAGCTTATTTTTAAATAAAATGTAAAAATAAACTGTAAGTTGCTGTTTAAAGCAATCATTCTTTAGACAGATATTTTAAATTAAAGGTACAAACTGTGAGGACTTGCATACAAAAAGTTTAAAGTCAGGCAGAGTTGAAATTATAGGCAATTAGAAAAGCTATCTTATTCTTGCTTTATAGGTATGGACTCTGAGCTTTTAACTGAGAAATACTGAGCCCTGTCTGAATACAACAGAAATTGAAACAAACTAAAGCTGGGATTTCCCAATGATTTTATTGAGGTAACTTCTCCCAATGTTATACATATATGCATTTATATATACTTAAGAAAGCTAAACAATGTTCTAAGGCACTTGGAATTGTGCACAGCAAAGCATACTCTAATATCATATACCTACACAGAGCATAATTTTGCTTTTTAAATAACACAAACACCAATACGGAATAAAAAAGATAATACATAGTCTTTCTTTCAGGTTACAATAGTGGAATTACATATACATATGTGTGTATACTTGTAGATATTTATACCCACATACTATAATACAGTACAGGTTTCAGAACAACACACAAAAAGAGAAATTGTCATGTTAATCAGTATACAGTCCCAGTTATTTACAGTCACAGATATTATACCTGTGTAATACGTAGGACAAGATCACTCACTGGAAATTAGAAGTCAGTCAGCCTGATAACAGTCACAGCTTACCATTCTTATCACTTTCACTAAAGCTTGAAATATCAGAAGAATGCATATAGTACTTTATTTAAACCTCACCGTTACATAGAAAAAAAAATGACTAGGTTGAATTTTTAGTAGGTACTCAATCTGGTGAAACTGGTGCAGAATGTTTTAAACGCATTGGCACATCTCTAAGCCCCAGAAGAAATATTATTAAAAATAAAAATAAAAAATTAGTGCCTATATGTTTAGTGATGAAAGTGGTTTGACCCTAGATTCATTCAGGTTGTTTATGAATGCTAGTTAGCACTGCCATGGTGACTTCTTCATGTGGAAGCTCTCTAAGCAATGTAATACATAGTCAAACTATAACAAAACATCCAGTAAGGGAAAAGCCCCCCCAAACTGGCAAGTGGCACAAATGTTATTGGCATTTTAACACAGCACAAAATTGACCTGAGGGTGGAGTGGCGTTCTGCCTCATTTACTCCCTTCAATTTATTCTTAAAAAAAAATGGTATTTAACAAGAATTTTTAAGCACCATCTTAAAGTTCACAATATAACCACTTTTATTGACTGAGTTACTCTGCTTCAAAAAAGATTTTAGAAATTTTAATATTGAAAAAAATTATAGTAGCTAGTTTAATTTGATCCATTAGTCACAATTCACTCAAATCATTTCAAGACATATTTATCATTCAGTTTTGATGATAAAAAGTTACAAAGAGAATAAGTATGTTTATGTATAGTTAATATAATAATATTTCACCCAGGTAAAACTCATCTTGTTTTGCGAATGACCGTCATTGAAATATGGAGGACAATATCTCACCCTTCTTTTCTTCATAACTTAGTATTCACAAATCTAAGAAAAGTTGAACTGCATGACTGTCTCTTCAGGGGAAATGCAAGCATTTGCATGTAGATTAAATGCATCTTTAACAGGATAAATGAGACTGTTTAGGAACTCAGGGGATGCAGTTTACTAGGCGAAACCTAATGGTGATTTTCACAGACCACCTGCTTTGTTTATGTGTGGATAGTTAGCAGTCATGTTTGTGGTTAAACCATGCAATGATCCTCATGACACTGACTAGGGCTATGATCAACAGTGTAGTTGTGAGGTAAAATTATGAGGCAAAAAAAAAAGTGTGCTTCATGTGAACTCTGTCCTTTACATACATGGACTAACCAAGTGATGATGCCTGTTGGAACTGCCAAGGCTACTCAATAACCTCCTCCATGAAGAACTGGAAAACCAAAGCTGCCATCAGAAGGCTAGATGCGGAAGGCAAGAAAAATGACAGAGGAAAAAATGATTCAGGGCCCAAAGAAATGCAAGGCAGTCAAGATGAGGTTCTGAGATAGACACTTTTTCCTGTGTCCTCAAATTGAAGTAGACAGTGGTATTTAAGGGAGGTGGCACTGCCCTCCCAGGAGGGCATTTGAACATGGGGGAGGGCTTTTTACTTTTAGTATTTACAACAGTTGGGCATACTACTGGCATTTAGTCAGCAACAGCCTGGGAGAGTAAACATCTTGCAATGCGTGAGACATTTCTGTACAACAAAGAACTGCCCAGCTCAAATGTCAGCAGCAGCCCCACTGAGAAACACGGATGGAGTGCTCTGCTTACATGCACAGCTATGCCAGCTTAATGGCATTGTTTCTGTAGTAAATCCTAGCATGGCTACAAAATGACCCTTGCCTAGAGGTCTGGCTTCCAGCGCGAATAGCTGCTATAGGATTCTCTTTCTCTTTTTTCTGTGCCAGAAATCTTACAGTGTATACAATAGGGTTTCTTAATTTGGGATCACTCTGTCTTCAAAGAAGCATAAGTGGGCTATTTTGGGGTTGTTTTCTAGAAATGCTAATGGTGGTTTGCCATTTCCACAAGGAGTTTAATCTTAATGATTACAAAAAGTCAACGGAAAGTGAAAATGAGAATGGTTTAGGAGTATTCCACCCTATTTCTACCACCCTTTGATTACGAACAAATTATAATAGCACCTCATGCTGCTCTTTGAAAATTGGGTATCCTCTATCTGGAGGTGTGCTTTCTCTCAGAAAGATGGTCCTATTAATTTGATGATTACTTTTGCTGTTGCATTCCCCTCTAGGAAATAGTTCAGCTGGAAAAGTTCATTCTGTTTTGGCAAGTGAAATACTGTGACAGACACTTAGACACGCGACAGTGGAAGACTAACTGGTTCAAGTGACCAAGGGAAAATTCTGTAAATAAGTCGTTGTCTCAGTGGTTCCTTAGTGCTTGTAACATTCTCTAACCATGTGAAGAAATTAATTCTTGTCTCAAAATATATATATTTTCATTAATAAGGTTAGGCTTCATAATATGATTATATCTAGGAATGTTTAAGGCTACCATACTGATGAAATGACATAAATTTATATGTCTTATACTAGCTCGATTCCATCTTACCTCCTTTGAAGATTTCTCATTAGGTATAAAATGTGCTGCTGGAACCACTTAAAGAAGTACTCTGACATTTCTGAAGACCTTTCACTGTTTAAATATGGAGACACTGTTATGTGATAGACAAGTTTGCGTTCTTCTATTGTGAATGCAGTATAATTTATGACATTTCTGTCTGATTCTATTAAGGATAAATACAATGCCTGTTTTGTGTTAGAATGTGGAACACATTAGGATATGCAGTGTTAGTGCAGATTTTTCTCTTTTAGGTGTAAGCTATTGTATTTTTTTTTTTTTAAGTGCCAATGCAGCACTGAATTAACTGCAGGTTGTAAAACTTGAGTTATGAGTTTTAAGGACTTATCTCTCATTTTCAGTATTTGATGATTATTAAGGAGTATATTCAATTCCTCTCTTTCCTTAAAAAGATTTTCACTGACATTTCAGAAGCTTCTCCTAACACAATATATTTACTAATGTAAGAGAAACATAAGTGATTACAATCAATATGCTAATATAGGACATGAAAATAAAAGCAGAAAGTCAGTTTTTCTGGATAAATCAGATTGAATGTGTTTTTTTCCCCCCCTCAATTTTGAAACAGCTGTTCAAATACCCAAACTAGTTCTCTACTATAGATTTAATTTTAGGAATTATCATAAAGGTAAATTATATTGAACAAAAAAAAAATGCAGGCTATTTCACACATGTAGGAAATTATCAGGCAAGGCTGCCTAAAATTAACGCTAATCATCAGAGAACTAATTTTATCAGACCATGAAGATCATGCTAAAGCTCATGGCATCTTCTTATTACCTTAATGTTAAGGTTCTTTTTCTCCATTTTAAAAAAGATGGAAATGACCACTTTGGTTTTTACAAAACCAAACTAGTCTGTCTAGTTCTTTCATGCCTGAACTTTTCTGGAGATGGACTTGTTTTTCTTCCTTTATCATATCTTAGGGACTGAAAAACCACTTACTTCTGTGTCAGCCTAATGTCGCACATTAAATAGGAAAAACTCTGATTTTGTACTGGAACAACCCAATTCACACACACATTTATTTTTACAGAACCGCAGCTTACTGGCTGGATTGCAGAAATGCTGGCACTAGGCAGATACATAATTCTATGGTGGCTGGTCCACGTCCTTGTATCCTTTCACAGCTGCTTTGCAAGAGACCTCTGGATGGGCTGCTGATGTGGATATGCAGTGTTTCTGCCTTTTAAAATTAGCTATTAAAACAGAGCTTCATTCTGTGAATGTAGCTTAGCTCATAATCCTTCCATTCTTTTTATTTAAAGGATCATTCCAATGAAATAATTCATGGTTCCAATTCTTAAACTAGTAGTGGTTAATTTTTTTGACTTTTAAATTTTCTTAAAAAAAAAAAAAGTTTAAAACTTTTCCCTAGACACATCAATCAGTAGAAGAGAAAGTATGAGTAGTTCATAAATCTGACATATCATAGAAGGAAACAATATATTGAGGACCCAGGATCTCATTTTCTTTTTCAGAGTCTTATTTTCTGTACTAAGTGCATCTCACTATAGGGAATAAAAAAATTATATCAATGTACTGCTAGGGGGGAGAAACTGTTCCTTTTATCAACCAAATAGAGACTTGCTATGACATGCATCTTGAGTGATAAAGCAGTGATAAATGTCTTATATTTGCCATTTTTATAGGAGCCTTGTGACTAGAAATTAAAACAATGCTCTAAGATTATAAGTATAGAAAATTAAAATAACATTACATGCCTTGGTATTTTTCCTAAGACACTAAAATGACAATAAAACAATACCAAAAGGGAAAACATGACTTCAGCAAAAAAAACCTGGAACATAGTTAATATCTATGGCTGGATTTAAACACTATGAAATGAACAAAATTTCAACCAGATTAAAAACACTTGGGCATGCAGAACAATTTTTTCAAAGCAAAAATAAGTTATTCTATCAAAGAAATGACAATAGTGCAAAATTCTAGGTTTATTGTATTAATGCACACAGCTGTGTACAGCAAGAGATGCAACGATGCCAGCTACTTTTCTTAGTTATAAAATGGTCCTGGCTTTGTGTAATAGGGCAAGTGGGACAACATTTTTTATTTCTTACAAATCCAATTTTAAGTGGTTCTTTAAAGTGTAAATGAACGGCAGGACCCAAATTTACCCAGTAGATTAAATGTCTGCTTTTGGTTGAAATAGAAAATTACAGTTTTCCATACAATGAACCAGAATCACTTCAGAAAATCCTAGTCCAAACTCCGAGAATAAAATAGTCTCTTTTAGGTCTTGTCGAGTTGTTCTACATTGCATATGTTTTTAATAAAAGGGGCACAAAATAATTGTGAAAGAACAGTTAGATGTAAGGTAGTATCTACATGTGGTCATAGGTACTTGGGAGCGGAAGCCTTGCTTTGCCCATGACTCCATGGAAAATGGCAAGATGACGATAATGGCTTCTTAACGTAAACAATATTGACTGTAGGCTCATGGGGAAATCTTTCGTAACTTTAACTCACTTTTGTACTGAAAGTCAGTTCTGTATTTATGGATGCAATTTGCAGACTCTTAAAATACCAAATGAGATTCTCTTTACTTAACAACTTAGCAGAAATTTTCTGTTCTTTTAAGTCTTTGGGTGAGTATTTTTTTTTTTTTAATCCATGTGCTTTATTTTCTTTAATAGCAGCAATCCAACTTAATGCAGCATGAAAACTAAAGTAGTTCTTTCCGTTCCCATTCAGAGCCAACTGCTGGCAGAACACCTGTATTTTGCTTAAGTTTAACTTTGGATTCAGACTTTTTAAAAAGGTGCCATGATTGTAGATAGCATCTTCCTTAAATCAAGTAGGACTGTTTCAACTTTGGAGATAATTAAGCTAGGGAAAGACCAAAAGATTCATTTCTAAAGCTTGCTACAGATTTATAGAGTCGCATTACATCTTTATTCCCAGTCCTTTTATCCTTGTGGAAGATTGGTGCGTTAGGTAAGGAGTATTTAAAAGAATGTAAAGTGTGCATAGCTATGCTACTTGAAGCATGCAACAAAATTTGGGTAAGCATGCTTATTAAGAGTCAGTAAAAGCCTCTTGCATTTAAGAAAAAGATACATGAAAACACTCAGACTTATTTCTGGCAACTGGATTCACTGGCACAATGACAAGAAAATAATGGTGCTACGCTGTACCAATATAATGGTGAAACAAGAATATTCTTCTAGGATCGGGTCTAAGAAATCCACATTGAGTGATTAAACTCCCAAATTCCTTAATAAGTTCTCAATTACCCAAAGCCTCTTCAAAAATACATTTATGCTTCTATTTCCTTTTTTCATTAACGTAATGAAGTCTTTCTCTTGCTTCCCCACCCCCACCCCCGCAACCCTTTCCAGTGCTCAGAAATTCCACTCGCCACTCTTTAACCCACACTCCCAAATGTGGCTTTCTGGCAACAGCGATTGTCTTCTGCTCATCTTCTTTGATTAAAACTCCTGATGAAGAATAACTGGCGTAAACATGGTGTCCCTTACCATCAGTCCACATGCTGGACAGCAGGGCTGCTGAACAGCCGGGTCGTTGAACCATCCCCTTTGCTTGTTGGCCCACCCAGGCTGTACAAGTGGGGAGCACTTTCCACGCGCTTCCTTCACCACCAGTTAAATAGAAACACACACATTCAAATCTCAGTGCAATATCAGGTTTTCAGGAAGCGAGGCTTCCCCCCAAGATGATCAGTCTGTTTCCCAAGAGTCTCATGCTTCATTATGGACGATGAAACCTGAAATACGAAACAGAAACTCTGTGATGTGGTAGAGAAACACAACTCTGTTCAGTGACGTGAATATGGTACAGTCATGTTTATGATCAAAGGCAGCTCTAGCATCCCCAACTGAATTACTGTTTGCTTAATAAATTACTGTCATAACAGAATATTGTCATAAATGTCATGTGGGAAAACAGAGACAGCTCTGCAAAAGATTCTGGTTTTATCATCCAAGATAGACAGCAATCAATACATAAAACATCACTATCTTGAGGGTCATGTTCTAATCTATATTGAACAAAGTGAAACGTTTCATAAAGGATTTGGTTACACCTGATTTGTCATCACAAAAAGGAAAACACCATCAAGTAGTCACTATTTCATTAGCTTTAGCCTCTCTTCACTTGCCGCTGAAGACTCCAAATGTACTTTCTGTACCTGAATTTTCACACACCTCCCAGGCATTTCCTTACAAATGTTCCACAGGCAACATACTAAGCATGTATACAGATATACAAATTATCTTTCCTTGTGAACCTGCCTTTAAGCTTTCTATCTTGTTAAATGTTCTACCTTTAAAAATACTTCTAGTCTGGAAGCCTTAGATTGCAACTTTCTCCCTTTCGCCCTCCACATCTCATTAGTCACCAAGTCCTGCCCCAACTGCCTGTCTCTGGATTCATTCAAGCCTTCACCACCTTTTGCTGAAACTACTAACGATACTAACAGCATGCTAGCTAGCTGGCTGGATTCATGCCCCTCCATGAGAGTTCCTGAACAGTTCCTGTGATTTTGTAGCCCTCTGCTTTTGAACATGTTCCTCTCCAATACTGCAATCACTCCCTTCATTTTCCATACATGTTTTCATATCTAAGATCAAGGTCAAAAGTCATCTTCCCCAGAAGCCCTCTTCAGCCTACTTGATTCCACAATTATGCAATTCTACTTGGTATTTCACTTATCTTGCCTATTCTCATGTTCATTTGTTCAAGTAAAATCTAATGTTCATCTGCCCAGACTCCAAATTAATTTCTCTGACTCAGGCTCATAGATTGGGAGACCAAATCTATGCTCCACACTGTCACTGGCATTATTACCATAAACACTGATCCAATCATCCTAGATCTTTGTTAATATCATTGCACTGGTCCCCACTACTGGTAAAATTTAAATTTCTTAAAGTGATGGCTGAGGCTTTTCAGGATGTGGCCCAACCCATGTTTCTAACTTCACAACCACTCCCTAAATACCCTAAATTTCAATCATTTGCCCGCCTAAAGGCTCTCCACTTTTTCCTTTACTGTTATCTTTCCTCCCATCTCTATCTCCTACAATCTTCCTCTGTGAGTTCCCCAAACTCCTTTTTCCTTCACCTCTCAGAAAAGCAATAATTGCTTCTATTCTGTGTACCCACAATATTTGGTTTATACCACTCACTGATCATTGTGTGTGTGTGTGTGTGTGTATGGGTGTATCTCCTTTTAGATCGTGAGATGCTGAGAAAATACTTGGGCTTACTCACTTTCATATACTCATAGAATACAATATCTAACATATGGTATTACTTAATAAATGTTGCTATGTTGAATCAAGCATTAAAAATGAAAAATTAAAGACATAAGAACAGATGAAACAAGATTGACTATCAGTTGATAATTGGAGCTATATGAAGGATGTGTGGAGCCTGTGACATGACATTACGTCAGCATGTTTGACAGAAGTCAAAATAAAATAGGTTATAACAAGTTTTCCAAAATGAGCAAACACGTTGTGATTCAAGTAGGGATGTGCCCACTGTGAGTTCAATTCTTGACTCTACTCTGTCCACAACCTTGGGCAGGTGTGTGACCCTCCATGTTCTACAGTGTTACACAGGGACAACATGACTGTTTCAGTCACCTGAACTTTATTGCTGCCCTCTGATCATGCAAAATCCTTGCCACCTCAGGCCTCTTGCAGCAGCCCTCTCCACTACATTAGCTGATACCTTTAGGGAAAGTGTTTTTCTCTCCCCAAACAGTGCTGACAACTTCCTCTTGTCATTTAAATCACAGAGTAAGTTTAATTTCCTCAAGAGACCCTGTTCTTAGCCATTCTATCCATATCCACCCTTGCTCTTGGCACAGCGTCCGGTTACGTTTTTTTTCATAGCACTTAGCACTGTCTGAAATGATCATGTTTTTTTTCATAACACTTAGTGCTGTCTGAAATGATCATGTCTAGGGACTTCCTGGGTGGTCCCATGACTAAGACTCTGTGCCACCAATGCAGGGGGCCCACGTTCGACCCCTGGTGCTGCAACTAAGACCCAACATAGCCAAGCAAATAAATATTTTAAATAAAAAAGAGCACCCACCCTTTTAAAAAGAAAAGAAATGATTATTGTCTATTTGTTCATTTACTTGCTAACGGTCTGTCTCCCTTACTAGAACACAAGCATGTGCGAGTGAGGACTGACATGTTCTAAACTCCTAGGGTCCAGAAAAGCATGACTCACTCTCTGTGCTCCATAAATACTGGCTATCTCACACGCTAGTAAAGTCATGCTCAAAATTCTCCAAGCCAGGCTTCAGCAATACGTAAACTGTGAACTTCCAGATGTTCAAGCCGGTTTTAGAAAAGGCAGAGAAACCAGAGATCAAATTGCCAACATCCGCTGGATCATGGAAAAAGCAAAAGAGTTCCAGAAAAACATCTATTTCTGCTTCATTGACTATGCCAAAGCCTTTGACTGTGTGGATCACAATAAACTGGAAAATTCTGAAAGAGATGGGAATACCAGACCACCTGACCTGCCTCTAGAGAAACCTGTATGCAGGTCAGGAAGAAACAGTTAGAACTGGACATGGAACAACAGACTGGTTCCAAATAGGAAAAGGAGTACGTCAAGGCTGTATATTGTCACCTTGCTTATTTAACTTCTATGCAGAGTACATCATGAGGAATGCTGGGCTGGAAGAAGCACAAGCTGCAATCAAGATTGCTGGGAGAAATATCAATCACCTCAGATATGCAGATGACACTACCCTTATGGCAGAAAGTGAAGAGGAACTAATGAGTCTCTTGATGAAAGCGAAAGAGGAGAGTGAAAAGGTTGGCTTAAAGCTCAACATTCAGAAAACAAAGATCATGGCATCTGGTCCCATCACTTCATGGGAAATAGATGGGGAAACAGTGGAAGCAGTGTCAGACTTTATTTTTTGGGGCTCCAAAATCACTGCAGATGCTGATTGCAGCCATGAAATTAAAAGACGCTTAATCCTTGGAAGGAAAGTTATGACCAACCTAGATAGCCTATTAAAAAGCAGAGACTTTGCCAACAAAGGTCCGTCTAGTCAAGGCTATGATTTTTCCCGTGGTCATGTATGGATGTGAGAGTTGGACTGTGAAGAAAGCTGATCGCCAAAGAATTGATGCTTTTGAACTGTGGTGCTGGAGAAGACTCTTGAGAGTCCCTTGTACCGCAAGGAGATCCAACCAGTCCATTCTAAGGGAGATGGATCCTGGGTGTTCATTGGAAGGTCTGATGCTAAAGCTGAAACTGCAATACTTTGGCCACCTCATGAGGCGAGTTGACTCACTGGAAAAGACTCTGATGCTGGGAAAGGTTGGGGGTGGGAGGAGAAGGGGACGACCGAGAATGAGATGGCTGGATGGCATCACCGACTCTGTGGACATGAGTTTGAGTGAACTCCGGGAGTTGGTGATGGACAGGGAGGCCTGGCGTGCTGTGATTCATGGGGTCGCAAAGAGTCGGACACGACTGAGCGACTGAAATGAACTGAACACATGAACGACTGAGTACATATATATAGGTGTACTTGGTTATTTGATTACTTGTTCTATAAGTAATTCTATGTCTGAAGAGTTTAATCATGAGACCCACTTAACATTAATTAAAACTGAGTATATACTAATCCATGATAACCCATTTGATATGATATTCCATCTTGCTTTCTAGGAAGAGTCAACCATAACCTGAAGAAAAACTATGGAAATTGTATAAAAATGTTTTAAGAGTAATTGAAAACCTCTTAAAATCAAACATATAAAATGTGAAAGAAAGGCAGATGATAATAATACCTAACTATTAAATTTGGTGGCACTAGTGGTAAAGAATCTGCCTGCCAATGCAGGAGACATAAGATGAGGGTTCGAGCCCTGGGTCAGGAAGATCCTCTGGAGGGTAAAATGGCAACCCGCTCCAGTATTCTTGCCTGGAAAATTTCCATGGACAGAGGAGCCTGACAGCCTACAGTCCATGGGGTTGCAAAGAGTCACACATGACTGAGCACACACATTAAATTCTATTACGTGCCTAGCACAATTCCAAGTGCTATACATATACTACCTCATTTAATCTTCAAAATGATTCTATGAGGTAAGTACTCCTGTATCCTTTTTGTACAGATGTAGAAACTGAGGCACAGGGATGCTCAGTCATGTACTCAAGGCAGAGAGCTTGAAGGCCAGGCTCTAGACTCCGTATTCCTAACCTATGTGAGGCTATGAGATTAAAACATGTCTATCTATGCATGCGTGCATGCTGAGTCTCTTCAGTTGTCATCCATGCTTTCACTCAAGGGGTACTTTTGTTGCCCTCTCGGTAGAATGGAATGGAAAACGTAATCAGTTGGATTTCTACACCTACCAGCTTTGATCAGTTCTGACCAGAGAAAAATCTTGGTCCACATTTCCAGGCTACACTTTGATTGCTACAGTTGTCTCAAACACATCTGCCTTTTGCCACAAAGAGAACTAGATGAAAATGGGCTCAGCACAGACTTTCTCAATTACCAGAAAAAGCCAGGCCAGTGAGGTCCTGGGGCCGGGGGGCGGCGGGGAGAGTGAAACAAGAAGCAGGACAGAGGAGCACCACGCACGCCACAGGAGGGCCCTGGGAGCCCTGACAACACAAACACACTGCACCTGCAGGGTCTCCCCACCCTGACCTAGCAAAGATCCCTCTTTGTTAGATTCATTTCCCCCCCGGGAATTAAATTTCAGTTCAGTTCAGTTGAGTTCAGTGGCTCAGTCATGTCCGACTCTCCGTGACCCCATGAATCACAGCACGCCAGGCCTCCCTGTCCATCATTTTTTAAGGTGTCTCCAAATTTGCTGGACCAATCATTCCACAGTGTCCTAATCTCCACTTGGTCTTGGGTTCCAAGGATAAGTGTGGGGAAAGCTGACACAAGAGGCTTTCTCTCCAATCAGTAATGTCTCTGGGATGAAGAAGGTAAACTAAAAATAGGGTTGGGTGAGACCTTCCAATGCAAGGGTCCTGGGTTCGATCTGTAGTCAGGGAACTAGATCCTGTATGCTGCCACTAAGATCCGGTGCAGCCAAATAACAAACAAAACAAACAAATATTTAGAAAGAAACTGGGTTGGGCAACAATGGGAGTGGCCAGTGGACCAGATAACATTTAGAACCTTTTAAAACCCAGTATTTTCCTGGAAAGTGTCCTGCTTTTAATTTCCAAAAATTAGCAGGACACTACAAATTTTTTCGTGTTTTTCTGCAGACACTATTTGCCCATGGATCCCATTACAGAATGAGTTCACAGACTGGATTTTGTTGGAAAGTCAGGCCATCAGCATAGCGTCTAGACTGGCGAGGAGAAGACGACGACTAAACAATACTCTGAACGCGGTAATACGCTGATAAAGCGGGGGGGTCAGAACTGTAACCTCTCCTTATAAGCACTGCCCGGATCTGGTCAAAATACCCATATATTTTCTTACACTATCCAACCAGAAAGGAACATTTATATCCTGTTTAAATTAGGCATCTTATCTTCAAAATCAACTCCAATATTTTATGGTTAGAAGTGCTGAAAATGCAAATTATGCTTAAGCTTGGTACCACTCAGTGTTTTGCATTCATGAGGTACGCGAAGTTCAGCTTTACATCCGGGGAAGTTTGCCTATCCAACAGAATGACAGTTTGGCTTTAGGCTTCAAGTTGATGAAGCAATAAATAGAATTACCGTGCCCTCACGATACTTAAGCTTTTCATCTACCCTTTTTTCAGAACTTTCCTGAAACTCAAACTTGGAATCTATCTATATTTTCTTCTTGTTAAAAACGTCAATAGTTTTTTTTCTTATATTCATACTTTTGAGAGAGAGTGAACAGAAGCAAAAAACTAAGTCATGGAATTCAGGTAAAAATAACTCTTTCCCTAAATGGTTCCTCCACAAATACATAAAAATTTCTTCACCTTCCTATAAATTCAGTTCAGATAATATAAAATATGAAATGACTCTCTACGTGTAAAACATTACTTTCCTGTACTCTCCCAGTTGATATATTGAGAAATCCTGAGTAATTAATTTCCTCTTTATTTAAAAGGGTTTAGTGGTCAAGGCACATATAGTTATGTTAAACAATGAGGAGGTTCTCCTAGACCACTGCTCCTTGTTCAACTGAAGTCAGATCATATGCTGGATGGGAATTCGTGAGTATGAATATGAAGCCATGCTTGCAACTCTGGTGGTCTAAGCGACATTTTGCAATTCTTTTCAGTTTCTGTCCAGGTGGCAAGGAAATGGAGCCCTCGAGAGAGTATCTCTACGGAAGCAGCCTTCTCATTCTCTGTGGTGGTCGTGGTTTAGTCGCTAAATCGTGTCCGACTCTTGTGACCCATAGACTGTGGCCTGCCAGGATCCTCTGTCCATGGGATTCTCCAAGCAAGAATACTGGAGTGGTTTGCCATTTCCTTCTCATTCTCTGTGGAGGGCCCCTAATTAATGTGTGTTTTCTTTTTTTATTTTTGGCCACACTGCACAGCATGTGAGATCTTAGTTCCCTGACCAGGGATCGAACCCTTGTTGCCTGAGTGGAAGCACAGAGTCTTAACCACTGGACCATGATGGAAGTCATTGAATTAATGTTTATTGAGGTCACAAGTATAGTTCTTGCCATGTCACATTTTGATAAGCCTATGTAGAAGCTCAAAGGGTAGCTTATCTGTAAATCTACATAGGCTATAATAGCTCAAGATGGCACAGAATGAGATAATTGCTGTATTTTAAAAAAATATTTATTTATCTGGCTGTGCCAGGTCTTAGTTGCAGCATGCAGTATTATTTTAGTTGTGGCATGTGGGATCTAGTTCCTTTGCCAGGGACCGAACCCCATTTCCCTGCTTTAGGGGTACAGAGTCTTAACCACTGGACCACCAGGGAAGTCCCTAGATAATTACTTTAAACACACCCACATACACAAACACACTTTTCAACATAACTACATCAGGGAAACTTGAAAAGTAGAGGAAAAAACCACTATAGGTTCACTTTATGACACACCATTAAGAGTTGCTTTTTTTTTTCCCTTAAGACTTGGCATTGCTTACTTTTATCTATCTATTCATTTACATATTTTCATTGAAGTAGAGTTGATTTATAATACTGAGTGAGTTTCAGGTGTACAACAAATTGATTCAATCATATAAAGACTTTTTGTCAGACTATTTTCCATTATAGGTTATTAAAAGATACTGAATATAATTCCTTATGTTATATAGTAAATTCTTGTTATCTAGTTTATGTATAGTAGTTTATATATGTTAATTCCACACTCCTAATTTGTCCCTTCTACTCTGATGCTGGGAAGGGTTGGGGGCGGGAGGAGAACGGGATGACCGAGGATGAGATGGCTGGATGGCATCACCGACTCTGTGGACTTGAGTCTGAGTGAGCTCCGGGAGTTGGTGATGGACAGGGAGGCCTGGCGTGCTGTGATTCATGGGGTTGCGGAGAGTCGGACACGACTGAGTGACTGAACTGAAATGAACTGAACTGAACTGAACCCTTTTTTCCCCTTTGGTAACTACATGTTTGTTTTCTATGTCTGAGTTTGTTTCTGTTTTATATATAGGTTCATTTGTATTTTTTAGATTTTGCATATAAATCACATCAGATTAATATTTGTCTTTCTCTGTCTGACTTACTTAATACCATCCATGTTGCTGCAAATGGCAATATTTCATTCTTTTTATGGCTGTTTTAATGTTATTTCCCAATCTTTTTCCTATGCATCTGAATTGTAGAACAAACCACAGCTATATACGTATACTTTAGTCAGTATCTGGACTTTTCCACTTAACATTATGCCAGTAATCTCTTGAGGCCCATTTTGATTCTAAGAGTTATCAATTTAATGATTCTTTGCTTAATATATCATTATTAATGATAATGATATCATTAATATCATTATGATATTTCTATAGAAATAATAGAAACTAATACAATTATATAAGGGGCTTCCCAAATGGCTCAGTGGTAAAAGAAACCTCCTGCAATGCAGGAGATGTGGGATTGATCCCTGGGTCAGGAAGATCCCCTGGAGGAGGAAATGGCAACCCATGCCAGTATTCTTGCTGGCAAAATCTCATGAACAGAGGAGCCTGGCAAGCTACCGTCCCAAAGAGTCAGACACACTGAGCAACTGAGCACCCACGCATACACACATGCACCCACAGAGAATTATATGTATGAACGTATTATTTTGCATACTCTAAAAATGTTCTTGTTTACAAAATTCGATGTTTATTTTTAAAAGCAATATTCTCTCTTGATTATAAGTCTGATATATGTTGACATTATAAAAAATTTGGAAAACAGAATATTCAAAGGTTACAACTATTCATAGATCCTACCATTCAGCTGTAACCATTTTAAAGTTTAGTTTTTTATGTAAAGTCTTTTCAAACAATTTACATGTCTTTATAATTTAAAGAATTACTTTAAATTGTAGAAATCCCATTTACTTTGGAAAGGGAAGTGGGTTTTCTTTGCCATGGTGATTTCTTTACAGAATGCACTGGCCCTATTCAATAGTACAGTGCTCTTCAAATGGTCTTTTGGGTTTTGAACAGTGGACCAGGTGGGCAGCTGCTGGGGCAAGGAGAAAAAACAGTATGTGGCTGGACAAGCTGAAAATGTTCTAAAGAACAGAGGTTAGAGCTTGGTACCTTGCAAGCCAAAGGATGAACTCTTATATGGACCACTTATCCTCATGCTTCTCATATGGCCCTAGAATGCATTTCAATTTCAAGAGGTATCTGGAGAAACTGGGAGAATCATATGAAAGAGTGGACCTTTCCACTCTAGATGGATGGGCTACAATCCATCTTCAGGTCAAACGTTCAGAGAACATACTCATGATGGAGTTTTCAGAGGTGTCTTCTCGGTACACCAATAGCAGGCGTGTCATGGTATTAGTGCCAGCACACTACTCATGAAAAGCCACCATGCTGGAAACCTCATTGACAGAAAGACAACTTTGGAAATGGATCCTTCATTTTTTAAAATTTAAAAACATTTTCAGCAAGGTGATACATTCTTATGTTTCAAAAATCCAAAAGGTTCAGAAGGGTAAGTAGTGTCATCTCCCCACCGTGCCTGGCCCCTAGTCATCTAACATCCCTCCCAGAGACAACCAATGTTACCAGCTTTTTATGACTCGCTCTGGAGATACAGAGCCAAGGAAGGGAATGGGAATGTGGGAATGGGTCCTCCTAGAGTTGACTAACACATCACTGTGTGGGAGATTATCTCTGGATAAAGAGGTGCCTGGGCAGATGAAGCAGTGCTGTCTCAATCCTTTTATTAACCAACCTAAATCCGCAGCAGCTAATAGGTTTAGATTTTGAAGGGAAGGCTTACTTGATATAAGCAGATAACGCCTGGCGCTAATGAGAAAGGCTAAAAATTGAGCTGTTCTATGTCGGGTTCCATTTAAAGAGCCAGGTCATGATTCACGGCTTGTTTATTCCCTCTAAGGATGGCTGGGGCTAAGAGCACCATAATCTTCCATATGAGCAATTTTCTAAATGTAAAACTTTATCATATGTTTGTATTATTTTGATAAGACTCAGCAGCATTTACCAAACCTCTTACCGTTTAAAGAAATACTGAAAACAATTTGGAAATCATAAGTATTATTTTTATAAGTCTCAGAGCCTAAATATATCTCGACCATAATGCAACACTAATGATGTAATATAAATTCATGGAAAAATACCAGGAGACATGTGCTTTACTGCCAAGTTTTAAAGAATACCTAAGCAAAGAATATTTATCTCAGTGATATGAACACTTTTTCCTTCTCTGGAAATTTAATTTTCTAAAAAATGGAACTCTAATTGACTTGTGTGTGCTTAGTTGCTCAGTCATGTCCGACTGTTTTTGAGCCATGGACTGTAGCCTGCCACGCTCCTCTGTCCATTGGGATTCTCCAGGCTAGAATATTGGAGTGGGTTGCCATGCCCTCCTCCAGGGGATCATGCCAACCCAGGGATTGAACCCAAGTCTCCTGCATTGCAGGTGAATTCCTTACAGTCTGAGTCACCAGGGAAGCCCAAGAATACCGGAGTGGGTAAACCTATCTCTTTTCCAGGGGTTTTTCCCGACCCAGAAATCAAGCGGGGGTGGGGGTGGGGGTCACCTGCATTGCAGGCAGATTCTTTACCAGCTGAGTTACCTGGGAATTTTATTTGTTTCAGATATACAACATAAGTGATTCAGTATTTTTATACATTATGAAGTGATCACTATGATAAGTCTGTTACTGTCTGTCACTGTACAAAGTTATTACAATATTATTGACAATATTTCCTGTGCTGTACATTACTGGTAGTTTGTACCTCTTAATCCCCTTCATCTAATTCACCCACTCCCCCATCGATGTCTTTAAAGACATTTTAAAGAGTGTTAACCAGTATATTGTGGGAAAAACTTTTAAAGCTTACCTTCCTATCAGTTGTTACCAAAAAAAAAAAAAACCAAAACCCACTGCAGATACCATCACACCCTGATGTAAGGCTGTCCTACAGAGGTTGTTTCTAGTTTTGGGATCAGTATTTGCTTTCCAGAAAGATCTACCATGGTATTGTTCAGGTAATCATCTGTCCCAGTATGTTTTTTTAAAAAAAAACAATATAAGTTTCAAAGTAAGGAGATCAAACCAGTCAATCCTAAAGAAAATCAACCCTGGATACTCACTGGAAGGACTGATGCTGAAGCTCCAATACTTTGTCCACCTGATCACTGGAAAAGACCCTACTGCTGGGAAAGACTAAAGGCAAAAGGAGAAGAGGGCAGCAGAGGATGATATGGTTGGATAGCATCACTGGCTCAAGACATGAACTTGGGCAAACTCTGGGAGATAGTGAGGGACATGGAGGCCTGGCATGCTGTAGTCCATGGGGTTGCAAAGAGTAGGACACCACTTAGTGATTGAACAACAACAGGCTTCAAAAATTTGACTGACATGCAAATTCTTTGAAAAATCTTATGTAACATGCTATGTATATATAGCAAAGGGGCTTCCCAGGTGGCTCAATGGTAAAGAATCCACCTGCCAAAGCAGGAGATGCAAGAGATGGGTTTGATCCCTGGGTTGGAAGATCCTCTGGAGTAGGAAATGGCAACCCACTCCAAGATTCTTGCAGTGGAAAAGAAGCTTGCCTGGAAAATTTCATGGACAGAGGAGCCTGGCGGGCTTTAGTCCATGGGGTGGCAAAAGAGTCAGACATGACTGAGCATACACATACACATAGAGCAAAGCACTTAAACCCATGAGAGAGAAACAAACAGAACACCTATGAAGTAGCGGGGGGTCAGATTATATGATCACTCAAGTTTCTTCCAGTTTTAGCAGCCTGTGAAACTGAAGTGTGTTGGCAGAAAAAATGGTAGGACTACAGTGAGCTTCTGTGGCATCAGTAAAAATCAGATTCCTTTCTAAGCTATGCCTTCTAAAAACTGAGCTTCTACCCTTTCTAAGCTATGTCTACTGTGAGTCCAAAGTAGACCTGTCTGTGCCCACACTGACTTTCACCAGCATCTGTTCTGGGCATACAACTTCAACCGACTCTCTTTAAGAGCAGAATAAATGATGCTGATGCTTTTTTTTTGGACCAGAATATAAAACTAAGAAAGAAACCAAAACACAGCCCTCTAGAATGATTTAGACTTCTTTGGAAGAAAACAAACAAAAAAAAGCACTTAATTTCAAAAATGTTCACTAGATGATGTTGTGCTAAACTGTATTTTTTAAAAATTTAAATTGTGATGAAATACATGTAATATAATTTACCATCTTACTCACTTTTACTTTGCACAACTGCATCTTGTTTACCTACCTGGTAAACTGTCGACTCTCTTCATGAACTTCCATTTCTGTGCTTTTAAATTCATTTAGTTCTTTCCTTATTGCTGCCTAAGTAGGAAACAACAGATAAACAGAATTACTAGTTAGAACACACATTTCCTCAGCATATATAGAATCAATGAAGCAGACATTCTTTTACGAAGTATCTTGAAGAAAGGAATTTGGAGTTCCTACCTCTGATGATGGGATAAATGTAGTTTTGATACTACAGCCAAACAAAAACCAGGACAGATCTCTGCAAGTGTCACTGACAAGGCAGAGAGGAAGGGGGCCTTTGCCAAACCCACCCTGGGGCCTGATCTATGAGTCACACACCCACCGCATCCTTGATGACTATGAGGATAGCACAGGTCATGAGCTTTTCTGAGAAACAGTATCATTTTCCTATGAAAGTTCTGCATTTCATACCACCCACAGCAACATGGCTTTGACAAGCTGCCACAGAGCTACAGAGAAGGCAATTGCTATTTATTCTTTGGTATTGAAAGTTTAGACAATTAGAATTAAACATTTCAGCACAGCACTTAAAGCCACTCAAAGAAAATAGCGAGGAGAATGCTGTTTCCATTATTATTTATTGAACACATAATCCAAGCCATGTACATGCTGGGGTTGGAAGAGATGCTTACAGGTTGAAAAGCTGAGATACTCATTCAAATGTTAACACCGGTTATCATTAACACTACTGGCTAGATCATGGATGGTTTTTTGGTTTCAATTTTATGCTTATCTTTATTTTCTAATTTTTCTATGAAGTTTTTTTTTTTTTTGGCTGCTTGAGATCTTTGTTGCTGGGAGTGGGCAGATTGCTTTAGCGCGGCAATCAGGGGCTACTCTCTAGCTGTGGTAGGCAGGCTTCTCATTGTGGTGGCTTCTCTTGTTATGGAGCATGGGCCCTAGAATGCACGGGCCCAGTAGTTGCAGCTCACGGGCTTAGTTGCTCTGAACCATGTGGAGTCTTCCTGCAATAGGGATGGAACCCAAGTCCCCTGTATTGGTAGGCAGATTCTTTACCACTGAACCACCAGGGAAGTCCTGATGAAGAAGTTTTGTAAATGAAAAAATACTCATAAAAGCATCCTCAGAACCTCTGAGAAATGGACTTCTCAGCTGAAACACAGAATGAAGTTACAAACGATGGTGATAAGAAAATCTACTTTGTGATTGGGGGGCTTCCCCGATAACTCAGCAGGTAAAGAATCCACCTACAATGCAGGAGATGCAGGTTTGATCCCTGGGTCAGAAGGATCCCCTGGAGGAGGAAATGGCAACCCACTCCAGTACTCTTGCCTGAGAAATCCCACGGAGCCTGGCTGGCTACAATCCAAAGGGTTGAAAAGTGTTGGACACGACTGAGTGACAGCACAGCATACACACTTTGTGGTTGGAAAATGATGTATTTTAGAAAAGGGAAAAAAACAGAAGAAATCCCTGAGGCTTCTTTCTGGCTTTCTCTTATCACTAGCTATCACTCTGCAATATATAAGCTTTTCCCCAGTGCTGCTTTCAATCTTACGTTTAAACCCTGTAGTCACAGATTGTTTTTCTCTCCAAATCCCTGTAGTTTCTATGAGGAACCTGAGGCTGGGAACTGTGGTAATGGTTCTTGCCACTGGCTTTTGAAAGAGGATGAATCCAGTAGAGAAATATTTCAGGGCCCAAGTCCCCTGTGATAAGAGTACATATCTTGTTTCACAAATGAGATCAACAGTAAGGACACTTCTTTACTCACTGTAAAAACTGATACCCAGAACCAGGAGCTAAAATAGTGAAGAATGGGGCTTCCCTGATGGTTCAGTGGCTAAGAATCCACCTCACAATGCTGGGGTCACCGGTTGGATACCTAGTCTGGAAAGATCCCAAATGCTGAGGGGGAACTAAGCCTGCATGCCACAACTGCTGAAGCCCACACTTAGAGCCTGTGCTCTGAAACAAGAGAAGCCACCACAACGAGAAGCTTGTGCACTTCAAGGAAAAATAGACCCCACTCACCGCAACAAAAGAAAGGCTGAGCGCAACAACAAAATCCCAACGCCGCCAAAAAAGAAACAGGTACTAAAAACAGCAAAGACTCTCTATACTCATCACCAATTAACATCTATCAAAAAGCTTTCCTTCATCTGCTCAAGTGTCCACCAATAGATGGATGCATAAAGAAGGTATGGTGTATGTACATACACATGCACACACATACACACACACACACACACAATGGAGTATTACTCAGCCATAAAAATAATGAAATCTTGCCATCTGCAACAACACGGATAGACCTAGAGGGTACTATGTTAAGTGAACTAAGTCAGACAGAGAAAAATAAATACTGTATGATTTCACTTATATGTGTAATCTAAAAAAAACAAATGAACAAACATCACAAACCAGAAACAGATGCATAGATACAAAGAACAAACTGGTGGCTGCCAGGGATAAGAGGGGTAGGAAGAAGGATGAGTAAAATAGGTGAGAGAGATCAAGAGGTACAAACTTTCACTCATAAAATAAATGAGTCATAGGGATATAATGTATAGCACAGCGATACAGTCATTAATATTGTGACGACTCTGTATGGAGACAGATAGGCCCTCTTACTTCAAGTCCCACACTCTTTCTAATAAAATGAACTTCAGGGCCTATGTCATCCACCTAATTGTCTCAGATCTCTTTGCTGTGTGTGCTGGTTATATTAGAAATGCCAAGTCAATTGCAGAAAATTACAGGGGCTGGTCGTTTGAAAATATACATCAGGAAGATGTGACTCCAGGCTGTTAAAGGAATGCAATACTCATTTAAAAAATCTACTGAAGAAAGACCATGGCTTTATTCCACAAGTTACCTCCTCTTATCATTTAAAGAGAAAGTTTCCTGAGAGAGTTCTGAAAGGAAAAAAAGTAATTAAATGCCTGTTATGTTAGGGAAATACATGGACAATAATCTTAACTCCTTTCTATACAAACGAGACCAGAATTGAAGTCTGATAACTATTCACATAAGTGTAAATGGGATTGATTTTTTTTGAGTTGTTTGTGTGTGTGTGTGTTTGTCTGTTTGTTTTTGGCCTCACTCTGCAGCATGTGGGATCTTAATTCCCTGACCAGGGATCGAACTTGTGCTCCCTGCATTGAAAACATGGAGTCTCAACCACAGGACCTGGGTGGTTGAGTCCTGGGACTGATATTTTTTTTTGAAAGATACTGGGACAGGAAGAGGTAAGCAGAGTCAGTGGGATTGGAGCCTGAATGGTGCTGAGTTCTGTCAACCATGGGAGGTCATTCAGCCAAAACTAGGTATTTCTAAGATTGAAACAAATCAAGCCCACAGAAGACAGTACTGGCACCAAGTAGTAATTTTTGGTACCATGAGAATTATAGAAAGGACAAAGAAAAAAAAACAAAAAAGACTGGAACTACGTTTAAAACTGACTTGTGATGACTGGTAACAGAACATCTACTTATCACTCCCAGTCCACTCAAGGGTCAGCCTGGCCAGAGGCAACAGGTGATTTGCTGAATACACGGACCTTGCTGCTTTCTCAAATAACATAATCTGTGAAGCCTGGATGAACTAGAACTCCCATCATTTTCATGTCTTTTGTTTATTTCTTTGATAAAAATCTGATATTTAACATGGAGAGGATTTCTTGACTACTCATCAAGATCAATGCCATGGGTAGGTAAGCATACTCAGCTGTCTGGGTAAGCATAAACAAGCCAAAGAATATCTCCATATGGAATTAAAATCTCAGTCTTTCCTAGGACCTGTTTAGACACTGTATCCCTGGAAGGGTGGTATGTTCTATTCATTCTTATGTTCCAAGCATCTAAGATAACACTTAATATATTGCCTGCTTGCTAAGTCGCTTCAGTCGTGTCCGACTGTGCAACCCCATAGACAGCAGCCCACCAGGCTCCGCCATCCCTGGGATTCTCCAGGCAAGAACACTGGAGTGGGTTGCCATTTCCTTCTCCAATGCGTGAAAGGAAAAGTGAAAGTGAAGTCGCTCAGTCGTGTCCGGCTAGTAGCAACCCCATGGACTGCAGCCTACCAGGCTCCTCCGTCCATGGATTTTCTAGGCAAGAGTACTGGAGTGGCTTGCCATTGCTTTCTCCGACTTAACATATTAGGAGGTTTTTAATAAATGACTACTAGGTAACTTGTTGGATAAACCCATGTATCATCTGAAAAATTTTGGATTTTCTTTCATTGGATAAATTTAGACTAAACTGTAAACTGAGGCTTCAATGAGTAGTGAAAATGTCACCAATGGGGAACAAAGCTTAAATTAGCAAGCCTGACCATGAAAGTAATACTGTTAAGAGTTACCATTTATTGATGAGCTGAAACTTCACAAATAACCTACCTAATTCTCAAGATAGATATAATTGGATCTACTTTATTAGTGAGGAAACCCAAGTTAAATGACTTGGCCAAGGTCAAACATCTACCAAATGGCCAAGCAGGAATCAAATCCATAAGCAGCTCTAAAGCCTGCCTTCCCCACCCATGGAACTTCCATGGCCAACCCCAGGGAGATGGCAACTGTTGTGTGAGCCTTGGTCTTCAACCCAAGTTAATGGCCTTCTCTGGCTCTACTTGCCACTTTAGGGTTCATCTATCTCAGCACAGATACTGATATAGGCCATATGTAGATTACACAGGCCACATATATCTTACTATATGTGTATTTGTTTCTAGTGCTCTACCCAAGCACCGACTCAATGGACGTGAGTTTTGAGCAAACTCCAGGAGATGATGAAGGGCAGGGAAGCCTGGCATGCTGCAGTCCATGGGGGTCACAAAAAGTCAGACACAACTAAGCGACTGAACAACTTACCTGAGCACAGATATTCTAAAATAAAAAATTTTACCTTAAAGGTGACTTAAGCTCCATCGAGTTTACAATTAATAAGGCATTTCCCCCACGACTTCTCTTTCCCATTGTGGGCAGTATAACATGACTACCAGATTTAAGGGTTTCTCTGGTGGCTCAGATAGTAAAGAATCCACCAGCAATGCAGGAGACCCAGGTTCAATCCCTGGGCTGGGAAGATCCCCCTGGAGAAGGGAATGGCTACCCACTCCAGTATGCATGCCTGTAGAATTCCATGGACAGAGAAGCCTGGTGTGCTATACAGTCCATGGGGTTGCAAAGAGTGACTAACACACACCAGATTTAAGACATTTCCCAGAGCACCTGGCACAGTGTTTTCATAGACTGGGCATTGACTGCTTATTGACTAATTGACACTGATCCCTTTTCTTTACACTTGAAGTTCAAAGAAATTTTAAATGCAAAGTGGTATCTTAGTGGGGCTAAGAAAATAGCACTAACAAAAGAGAGAGAAAGGATGGCTTCTTTAGCCTGGCAGGAAGTTCAGTGTTTATTTTGAGAGCAGAGGTAAAATATTTACTTTCAATAGTTTTTTTTTCCTTTAAATGGGTATATAGTTCAAAAGCAAAACTTTTTAATATGAAAGGTAAATACAAGTTTTTATTATCAATTAACTAAAACTATATTATTATAAATCTTATTATATATCATGAAATGTTTTAAGGTAAAAAGCAACAGAAATCCAGAAATGATTTTTATAATAATGATGATTAGCATACATTTTCATTCTAAAATAAAATATATCCTAAGACTGTTGATACTTTTAGTATCTCTGGGCAATAAGTAACATTTCACTATAGAAATCTTTTAACATCAAGAGAAAATAAATGATCTTTTTCCACTGTCAGGTTAAAAACAATATTTTTAGAAACTCTTAAAAATATCGTGCATTGATGTGCACTGTAATTGTTATTTTCTCACCTTGTATTTTTGAATATTCTGACTTCTACCAATGAACATGAATCACTTGTGTGTATACAAAGTACTATACATTAAAAGCATTTTAATTTTCTTTTTAAAAATTTTTGTTGAAGTACAGTTGATTTACAATGTGTTAGTTTCAGGTGTACAGCAAAAGAAGTATTTTATTTTATTTTATTTTTTTCTTTTTATACCTAAGATGACTCTCCTGGCCCAGATTTCATGGCCCATGTTTCTGCTCAGTTCTGTCAAAAGCATGAATCCCCAATTAGATGATTACAATCATGAGTAGCAGGTAATCAAGAGGTTGGAGGCCCTGTTAACTGGGGGCAGGTATCCATCTCCAAAGGAGCTGCTTCTCCCAGTGCTCACCTTGGAGCAGGGCCCTGCAGAGCAAAACTGGATACTGTGGTGGTTTTGACTGGGCGTTGTGAGCAATGCAGGGTCTGGGCATTGAAGAAAGCTCCTGGTGATTTCTCCAGTTCTGGATGCTTTCTGAAATGCATGTCCAGGGCAGCTGGGAAAATGACCCTAAAACCTTTTCCAGCTCTGGCTCCTCTCTGAATTGCCTCCTGGATATCTCTAGCTGGGTGCCCCATAGGCACCTCAGTGTCATCCTGTCCCCAGGTGGACAGGAACTGTCAGCTTGGCACACCATGAAATACTCAAAGCCCCATGCAGATACTCAAGAAATATTGATTAGATGAAAGAATACAGTTCAAAAGCAAAAACCATCACTTTCCACCTGGAAAGAGTTCCATTTCTGGGTTGCCCTGTCTGTCACTAACATCACCACCATTGTCAAGTTGTCCCTGCCTCTTCCTCCTTCTCATACCCTACTGGTCAACAAGTCCTCTACATTCTCAGCGATTTCTCTTGAATCCGTTCTCCACTCTTTGCCGTCACAGACTGCCCTAGATTAGTCTCTTTCTGTACTTTGTGCCACTCTTCTACCTCCTGATCTAAAACCTCCTGTGGTTCAGCATAAACTCAGACTTCTTTGTCTGGCCTTCAAGGTCCATCGCTGGCCACTGTCATCCTTCCGTATCATCTATTTCTCCTCTGAATGTCTCCTGTTCCTGCCAAGCTGGCCTCATGCTTATTCCTCAAACATATCCTGGGTTTACTCGTCCTTATATCTGGGCTCATATCTCTGTTCATGCTCACCTCTCTTCATTAACTAATCCTGGATTTGATTCTCTCTCTGAGTGCTGAGTTGGGAATCCGGTTGAACTCACACTGTAAGACCCCCTCTGTGTTGTCATGTATGTCCAATGATGATGATAAAACTGAGGCTCTGTTGTGCTCAGGGACAGTCTTTTTTTCTATTTTCTATCTTTAAAAAGTATACAACATTTTTTTCTATCTAAAAAGAAATTGTTCTTATTTTTCTTTAAGGAGAAAAAAACCTACAATACAAATCCAGTTCTAAAAATGCAGTCATTGAGACCTTCAGAAATCTCAGGGTTAAGGGGAGAGAAAATGCCAAAGGGAGAAAATGAGTCTCGTGTACGGGTAGAGAGGCCCCTGGCTTAGCTCTGCCGCTCAGGGTTCAATCGGCAAGGGAGACATGAATGTCATGTGCTTTCAAGTTACTCATGAACAGGCATTAAGCCTGCAGAAGAAAACCTGACCAAATACATCTCCCCTGCAGCCTACAAGTTCAGCACAAGAATCTATTATTGTTTCAATAACAAAATTTAAAAGGAAAACACTCTCTGTTATTATAGCTCGAGGTGGATAAACTTTACCTTCCAAAAACAGACAAGAGTTAGGAAGGACTATTTCGAGCATATGGGAAAATGCAGTTTCCATACAAGGGTGGTTAATCATTTAGACTCTCATTGCTTGTACACTTTGCACTTGCATGCGATTTCTACTCATTTACCTGGCCACCCTCTACCTGACTTTCTGAAGTTCAACATTTGAGTAACATAATAACTAGGAATGGTGGAAATGGCAAACTGCATTTTCCAAAGATGGCAGCAATAATAATTCCAGCTCACATGCTCTTCTACAATATGACCTTGTCACCATTCCCCCCACTGAAAGGTAGAGCTAATTACCCTCCCCTTGAATTTGAGGTGACCTTATGACTATGGTTTTTCCAGTGGTCATGTATGGATGTGAGAGTTGGACTGTGAAGAAATGATCACCGAAGAATTGATGCTTTTGAACTGTGGTATTGGAGAAGACTCTTGTGAGTCCCTTTGACTACAAGGAGGTCCAACCAGTCCATCCTAAAGGAGACCAGTCCTGGGTGTTCATTGGAAGGACTGAGGCTGAGGGCTGAAACTCCAATACTTTGGCTACCTCATGGGAAGAGTTGACTCATTGGAAAAGACCCTGATGCTGGGAGGGATTGGGGGCAGGAGGAGAAGGGGATGACAGAAAATGAGATGGCTGGATGGCATCACTGACTCGATGGACGTGAGTTTGAGTGAACTCCGGGAGTTGGTGATGGACAGGGAGGCCTGGAGTGCTGTGATTCATGGGGTTGCGGAGAGTCGGACACAACTGAGCAACTGAACTGAACTGAACTATGACTTGCTTAGAACTAACAGAATGTTGGGAAAGCAAGGCTGGGTGCCTTCTAAAGCTGGGTCAGAAAAGTCCACGCAGCTTTTACCTGGTTCTCCCTGGGCACGTTCCCTGGGACAAGCCAGCCACCATGTAAGAAATCTGACAACAACTCTGAGGCCACCAGCCGGTGGTTTGGTGGAGAGCCCCCGCTGAGCCCAGGGCTAAGCCTAGCCTCTGAGACATCGTTAGATGGTAAACAATCTGCCCGCAATGCAGGGACCTGGGTTTGATCCCTGGGTCAGGAAGATCCCCTGGAGAAGGGAAAGGCTACCACTCCAGTATTCTTGCCTGGAGAATTTCATGGACAGAGAAGCTTGGGGGGCTACAGTTCATGGGGTCCCAAACAATCAGGCACAACTGAGTTACTAACACTTTCCTTTCACTTTTCATCAAGACACCAGGCATGTAAACAAGCCACTTCAGACCCTCCACAGAGGCCCATCTGTCAGCTGAGTCTCTCTTGCCGAAGGGCAACAGACCACATCAAGTAGTTCAGAGGCAATTCTTGGAAAGCCATAAACTTGACTAGTTCCTTCAGGAAACATTGGTAGTGATTGATGGCGGGCTTGACCCAGGACCTGAGTATCACAGTCTCCTTCACGCCCTCATGGCTGCCCTCAATCCGCGTGATTCCACCTGCCTGGGAAAGCCTCCTCTTGCAGTGCACATTCCTCCGCGTCGCTGAGCACCCCACCCTCAAGGGTTTTCTCCTCACCTTTTCTGCATAAGCAGGGACTTGCTGCTCCATTGATTACGTACCGCTCTATCACTTACTGACTTTTTCTCCCAGAGGCAACCTTTCCCGTTCTTTTGGCTCCTTTCTCATGGCATAAAAGATTGCTCGGGTATTTCCCACAGATTAGAATTTTTTTTCTAATTATTCTTATTCAAATTCTATTTTTATTTTCCAAATCTACTCATTCAAGCTTGCAGCATCCACAATCATTCTTCCTCAAGTGACTACCTTATACCTCTTCTTCACAGCAAGACTCTTGGGACTGTATTTTATTCTCAGGGTTCCCACCACAGTCAGGCTCCCACCTGTCAGCCTGTTAAAATGCCTCCTCTCACTACATAACCAACCACCTGTGAGCTGACACTCCCCTCCCCAGGCTGCTGGGCTAACTCTTCTCTTTCCCCACTTCATAGACATTTCATTTCAGTGTTTTTTAATGGCTCTTCATGTTGGCTTCAGTTCAGTTCAGTCGCTCATTCATGTCCAACAGGCCTCCCTGTCCACCAACTCCCGGAACTTGCTCAAACTCTTGTCCATCGAGTCGGTGATGCCATCCAACCATCTCATCCTCTGTCATCCCCTTCTCCTCCTGCCATCAATCTTTCCCAGCATCAGAGTCTTTCCCAATGAGTCAGTTCTTCGAATCAGGTGGCCAAAGTACCAGAGTTTCAGCTTCAGCATCAGTCCCATTGGCTTTCTTGGGTGCTATTCCCAGCCTCCGGAATTCCCTTTTCATTCAGAACATTCTTTCTTTGTAACCTTACTCCTTCCTAGTTTTCACTTCTCATGAGCTAAGAATTCAGTCAGTTCAGTTCAGTCGCTCAGTCGTGTCCGACTCTCCGCGACCCCATGAACCACAGCACACCAGGCCTCCCTGTCCATCACCAAATCCCGGAGTTCACTCAAACTCATGTCCACAGAGTCGGTGATGCCATCCAGCCATCTCATTCTCGGTCGTCCCCTTCTCCTCCCGCCCCCAACCTTTCCCAGCATCAGAGTCTTTTCCAGTGAGTCAACTCGTTGCATGAGGTGGCCAAAGTGTTGCAGCTTCAGCTTTAGCATCAGTCCCTCCAATGAACATCCAGGATTGATCTCCTCTAGAATGGACTGGTAAGGTCCGTCTAGTCAAGGCAATTGTTTTTCCCGTGGTCATGTATGGATGTGAGAGTTGGACTGTGAAGAAAGCTGATCGCCGAAGAATCGATGCTTTTGAACTGTGGTGCTGGAGAAGACTCTTGAGAGTCCCTTATACTGCAAGGAGCTAAGAATTACTGACTCTATATCTCCAATATGAGCCTGACTCATACTAGGTTCTTTACAGAATGAATTCATTTAAATGGTGTCAGCATAGAGTGTAACTAAACGCCTAGTTCTAATATTAAGACTGGGTATGACATGAGTTTATTTGATACCAAATTTTGTTCAGAGACAAAAATTAGAAACCATTATTTGGGAGATCAGGAAAACTTTAAAATGAAAAATGTAAAAACAAACAACTGATTGGCAAAATTCTTTAACTATGGAACCATAATACTCAAAAAATTGTCTTTCTTCATGATGGACCCCTCTACGCATTATAGTTTCTCTGAACTGTGAGGCATGAAAGAGATTGAGGGTTGGTAAACCATAACCCACAGGCCAAATGTGGTCCACCATCTGTTTTTTTTTTAAGTTTTTAATTGAAGGATAATTGCTTTACAGAGTTTTGTGACTTTCTGTTATACATCAAGGAGACTCAGCCATAGATACACCCATGTCCCCTTCCTCCTGGACCTCCCGCCCATCTCCCTCCCCATCCCCATCCCAACCTTCAGCCTGTCACAGAGCCCCTGTTTGAGTTCCTTGAGTCATACAGAAAATTCCCATTACCTATCTATTTTACACATGGTATTGTAAATTTCTATGTTCAGTTCAATTCAGTTCAGTTCAGTCGCTCAGTCGTGTCCGACTCTTTGCGACCCCATGAATCACAGCACGCCAGGCCTCCCTGTCCATCACCAACTCCTGGAGTTCACTCAAACTCATGCCCATCGAGTTGGTGATGCCTTCCAGCCATCTCATTCTCTGTCGTCCCCGTCTCCTCCTGCCCCCAATCCCTCCCAGCATCAGACTCTTCTCCAGTGAGTCAACTCTACTCTCCATAAATCTCCCCTTCTCCCTCCTCTCCTCCCACTGTGTCCATAGGTCTGTTCCCTATGTCAGTTTCTCCACTGCTGCCCTGAAAATACATTCATCAGTACCATCTCTTCAGAGTCCATATATATGTGTCAGAATACGATAATCATATTTCTCTTTCTGACTTACTTCACTCTGTATAATAGTCTCTAGTTTCATCCACCTCATTAGAACAGATTCAAATGAGTTCCTTTTTATGGCTGAGCAGTATTCCAATATCTATATGTACCACAGCTTCTTTATCCATTCATCTGTTGATGGACATCTAGGTTGCTTCCATGTTCTAGCTATTGTAAATAGTGCTGCAATGAACTCTGGAGTACAAGTGTCTTTTTCCAGTTTTGATTTACTCAGGATATATGCCTAGGAGTGGGATTGCTGGGTCATATGGTGGTTTTATTCCTAGCTTTTTAAGGAGTCTCCATACTGTCTTCCACAGTGGCTATATCAGTTTACATTCCCACCAGCAATGCAAGAGCATTCCCTTTTCTTCACACCTTCTCCAGCATTTATTGTTTGTAGACATTCTAATGATGGCCATTCTGACTGGTGTGAAGTGGTATCTCATTGTAGTTTTGATTTGCATTTCTCTAATAATGAGTGATGTTGAGCATCTTCTCATGTGCTTGTTAGCCATCTGTATGTTTTTTTTGGAGAAATGTCTCTTCAGGTCCCTGTCCCACTTTTTGATTGGCTTGTTTGCTTCTCTGGTATTGAGCTGTACAAGCTGCTTGTATATTTTGGAAATTAATTCTTAAATCAGTTGTTTCCTTTGCTATTATTTTCTCCCATTCTGAGGGTTGCCTTTTCACCTTGTTCGTAGTTTCCTTTGCCGTGCAAAAGCTTTTAATCAGGTCCCACTTGTTTATTTTTGTTTTTATTTCCATTACTTTAGGACGTGGGTCATAGAAGATCTTGCTTTGATTTATGTCATCGAGTGTTCTGCCTCATTATCTGTTTTTATAAAGTCTTATTGGACCACATATAGATCCACTCACTTACATATTGTCTGTGGCTGCTTTCTTGCTACAAAGGCAGAGTTGAGCCATTGTAATAGAGACTGGATGGCCCACAAAGCCTAAAATATTGACTTTCTGGCCATTTATAGAAAATATGTGCCAGCCTTGATACACATCAATACCTTTTCCAAGATTAACTTGTATATTTTCTAAGAGTAAGGGTAAATAATGGTTGTGGGAAAGCACTCTCCCGCCCCAATTCGGATTTGTTGGCAGGTGGGTTACATGGTAACTAAGAACAAGTTTTTTTTCCTGAAACTCAGTTGAAAGAACTACGTTGATATTAAATATATCACTTAAGTGGCTTAAATAATCAAAGGCAGAAAAGTATTATGATATTTGGTAATACTTCGTCTCCCAAGATAACTAAATAGAGGGTAAGTAGGAACTGGCAATTTCAGAAAAGCAATAAAATCGTAAATAAATAAAATCATGGTTCATGCCACTGAAGTCTTGCCTTGTCTGCAGGTGTTAACCTGGCCCAGGGCTTGTCTGCCCGGCGATCATAGTCAGGTGAATCAGTGACTTCCACATACTCGTTAAACCGCAGGATCCTTCGAGCTTGCAGCTCTGCCACTGTGGGTCTCAGGCTCAGCTGCAGGAGGATAAAGAAAAAAGGATAGTTCAATAAACCATTTACAGCCTCATGGTGGCATGTTTTTCTATAGAGAACTTCAAAGTTATAAGGTCACTTTCAGATATCAAAAATAAAAAAATAAAAAAAGGCAGCAGCATCTTGGGAGTTTCTAGTGAGAACTAGAAAGCAGTATGCCCTAATTTTGAGGCTATAAAAATCATCCTTGTTAGATAGGTCACAGTCTTTGGCAACTGGCTGCATTATGCTATCTTCCCCACCTTGCCTGGCATTTCTGACATGGGGAACAGAAGCAGTACAGACACAATATAATCCAGAGAGGGAATGGCTGGCTTAAAGATGGAATTATCAAGATAGAAGCCCTACAAATTGTAGAAATGAGAATAAAAATCTCTGGTCCTTCTACATTATACCTGCATATTCACAGATGCACAAAATTATAACAAAGAAATAGTCCAGTGAACATGAGCCTACAAGTCTTCTGTGAGAGTCTAAGGACCCAAGCCAAGATTTGACATTTACCCTTGGCCAGAGAAACTGATGTGTAGGAATGAGGAAGGGGGACTTGCTGGAAAACTGCACTTTAGGGAAGTCACAACTGCTTAAAACCAGCTGCAACCTTTAAGACACGTTCAGTTAGGTGGATTCTGTCTGTGGTCTTTGTGAAATTAAAATTTACAGTTATGTTTAATCTACCATACCCTATGTACATTTGCTTTCCTCTCTTGGACCTTTCTCAAGCCCAAGAATAAGACAGAAATGGTTCTTATGAGACTAAAGAAACTTAGCCCCTGGTTGACAGGTATCATCCACTCTCCAATATAAAGATTCATAATTTTGCAACCTTTCTCAGTTGGGAGGTGTCATAGTATTATCAGTTAGGTAGACTCAGTCCTCTGTTTAATAGAAAAGGTCCATTTTCAGTCTCTCTCTCTCTCTCCATATATATATATATATACAGCCAGGCTATCTATGATCTAAGTGGACCTCTTTGGAATCATTCCTTATTTGCATGGGCTCAATTTTTGGAAAAATTAAGCACACTCACCAAAAAATGGATGCTTTTGTAGTCAAAAATATTCCCTTTCCTCAGCTTCCTCTTGAGTAAAACCAGAGGCTGACCTGTCAGTGCTCTAACATTCAAGGCATTCAGGGATTCTTAAGACAGTCTGGGTCTACACACGGAACCCACTTGACCTGGGGTATGGCAACTTGGCTCCTTCTATATTCATAAAGCCCTGGTAGGTGATGGACAAAGGAAGGAACAATCTAAGTGGTTTTGTTATCGTCTCAGTTACTGTCCTATATATATAGTGTTAGCTTCTTACTGCTTTTCCAGGGTGGATACGGTTAAGGAAGTAGAGAAACCCTTGCCTCTGGCGACTTCCCAAAAGGCAAGTAACCAATGGCACACAGGTTAGAAATTCTCCATCCAGTCTTGTCCTTCAGGGCTGTGCCAGTCCCAGGGTGGCTATTAGGTCTATGGAATGTTTTGCACCTGTAGGAAGGAGCTCTGTGCAGTACAGGCAATTGGAGGTAAGGCAGCCCTGTTGTCTCCTGGAAGCCCCCAAACAGATTGAGAAAAAACCATATGTATGACAGGGGTGGACTGTGCAAGAGGGAGGGGTTATTGCTTATCCATAGTTGGTAACATGCGCGCTAAGTTGCCTTAGTTGTGTCCAGCTCTTTGCGACCCTATGGACTGTAGCCCTCCAGGCTCCTCTGTCCATGGAATTCTCCAGGCAAGAATACTGGAGTGTGCTGCCATTCTCTCCCTCCAAGGGAGCTGGTAACTTAATGGCCATGAATTGCTAGAAGAGACATCTCTAGAATGGCTTACAGCATCTTTCTCAGCTTGATTATTATTTGATGTTTAGGCTCTTTGAGGAAAAAAAGAGATGAATTAAGGATCTTTTGCTCTAAAAATCAAAACCAAAACCTCTCGAAATACAGTCTCCACCCTTCCAGTGGGAATGGAGTGCTTCTTCTACCTGCCTGTGAAAGCTTTCACTGTGAACTCCACAGCCAGCCCAGATTGAATGTGGGTCAGGCCACACACTTTGCTGCAGATGTCATATTTTACTCTTCCTGTCTTATTCAGGTGTGAAAGGTTTATCTAAAGAATGTCTGAACAAGCTGTTTATAATGAAAAGAAAGCTGATAGTGCTTAATTTTTCTGAAGACTATTACTATTTTAATACTTGAGGAAAAAAGCTATGGTCTTAGTATCAGATTTTTATTTTCATAAATCAGTAGAAACAACTATCTGAGTTTTGGAGCAAAACCATTTGTCAACTTGGGTAGCACTGCAGCAGGCAAGCTGGATGATTAAGTTCACTTTATAAATTACTCACTCAGCTCAGAATCTTCAATAATAACCAAATATTTACTCAGTATTTCAAAGACCACATGGAAAGTGTAAGCATTTTTTAAAACTATAGATTGAAATGTTAATAATGGCTATCTATGAATGGGAGGTATTTGCATGATTTTCCAGTCTTTTCTGTTTCTTGTAGTGTTTAAATTTTTTCACACAGATTATGCTATTTTCATAATTGGCAAATGTAATTTAGAACTTTTGATTGTCAACTTTTCAAAATTAGCATATTATGCAATTATTAATATAAACGTAATTCACATTATAAGCATTACATTTATTTTAATGTCAGTGATTAGTTAGCAGGTTAATAGGAATGTTTATGGTTAGTAGGTTAACAGGAATATTGCTAAATACCAGATTTACATGTAGAGCACCGATCTTCATTTTAAAAATGAAGTATATCTCAAAATACACATGCTCATTAACAGTCATAGTTTCATTACCTTTCTGCTGAGTCTGCGTTTAAGTTCCATTTTTGCTTCTTGCTCTTCTTCTTCATTTTTTTCTGTTTATTAATTGGGTGGGGGAGGGGAGGAAAGACATGAAGATTTAGTTACTATAAAAGATTATATAATCAGAAAAGTAGATCAGGCCAATTATTTGACTTCACATTGATCAAACACTCCACCAACATCTTTAAAAAGCTGTTCAAGATTCTGCAGAAAGATTGATCATTAATTTATAGATATATTATTTTTTTCCTTATAGCATTGGTTTATTTACTATCAGTAAATCTTTTCACCTCCTGATTTCTTGTTTTCTTCTGAAAAAACCCCAAGAATGCCCATACTCTGGTAAAAGCCTCTCACTGCTGATCATCTCATAGGCTTATAAGAACAATCTATCTGAATTCAGATAAAAACTTATTATTGGATCTGGCCTTCATGTGAAAATCTGAATCACATCAAAAGAACAAATTAAAACCATCTGATGCATGTCTGAGTTGCTGATTTCCATTCAAATCCAAGCAAAATACTTGATTTTTTTGCTTTGATTTCATAGAAGCAGAATGTAATCATTTCTTTGGATTTTGCTTTCAAACCAGAATGTTCTGAATGGGGTTATGGTGTTCGGTTGATGTGGATGATTTATTTTCTTGTGACTCTAACTTTCCAAAGTCTTCTCTTTATCCAGTGCTTCACCAAGTAGTACAATTTAATGGCCAACTCAAGTGAATGCTGTCCAACAGATGGGATTAAGAAAAAAATGTCCAGAACTTTAAAAGAAATAAACACTACTCAGGATTTAATGCCTGCTACTTGATGAACTTCTCTTGGTTGCTTCCTGCAGCTCATTATTTGTTTGGTAAGTGAGCACAGATTCTCAGATACCAATGCTTACGAAAAATTATCTTTTAGAAAGTGCCATAATGAATTCTACTGAAGGAAAGTCACACTTAATATAAAGGCTCAACCAAAGAGCTGAAAAAGTCTCCTCTACACTTTTTAAAATTCAAATATATTTCTTACTGTTAAGACAATTTTTACTGTGAATAGAATATTGGTATTCAATATTGCAACATTTGTATTTGCTTGCTGAGCATGCTAAAATCTCTATTAGTTTTCCTTATCTGGACAGGGAAAAGTTTTGACATTCTTCTGAAATACTAGTTTTAATTCATAAGAAAGAGGATGATCTGTCTGCTTATTTAGACAGAGAGTGGACATAAACTGAAATTACCTTGTAAGACAAGAAATGACTAGTTAGTATGTTTTCATTAAGTGTCTGTGAGAGCCGAATAAAATTTGATTATAATTCAGATTTCTTCTGAAAATATTGTAGGCTTTTCTAATTGCTTCACAAAATATATATCCTTTGATATCCTTAAAATACATC
The DNA here is from genome assembly GCF_049115385.1 of Moschus berezovskii. Taxonomy (NCBI): domain Eukaryota; kingdom Metazoa; phylum Chordata; class Mammalia; order Artiodactyla; family Moschidae; genus Moschus; species Moschus berezovskii. Next base: position 88,452,419 of record NC_142469.1, on the reverse strand, counting down.
CTTAGGGTCAAATACTTTATATGAGTTGGATAAGGCATGTGGGTTGTAAATTACTTGTAACAGACAAACACCAAACTTGTGGTTCACGTGATCCAAACGAGGGCTTTACAAGGTTAGGCATTTGATGATTTTAAGGAAAAAAATATAATCATTAAAACCTTTTTAGTCATTCTTCCTATACAATGATTATGCTACAATTTTCAAAAGTACTTTTCAAAGACAAAATACTCATTATCCAATATGACTCAAAGCTAACAAATGCGCCAACTTTCATGAAATATATAAAATTTCATTTCCTTGAAGAGACTATTACCTAATTTTGCCCTATGAAGCACACTGCACATCTAGGTGTCAGCCAGTGATATTTTTAAAAAAGAAGAGCCAACTGTAGCTAGTTAAATACACAGGACTTTATATACCAATTGGGAATTCCTCTCTAACATCAGGAACTGACTTCCTTACATTTCCCATTTTTGAAATTAAGTCTCTAAAGAAATTAGAGGAAGAGGGTGAGTGTGGAAGAAGGCTAATGTGACTCTTCCTCTGAATGTGTTAAATAGTCATTGTTAAATCTTTTACTGAGAGTCAAAATTAAACCTTAAACTTAGTTTGAAAAAATTCACCAAGTTTCTAGAACTTAAAAAAAAAATTATTAGAGGGTTAATTATAAAGTAGGATGTAAATGTCACTTAAACAGACTGGAAGAATGCTCATGAAGGAAGCTGCTGGCTCTCTGACAAATCCTGTCCTCAGTAGCTCATCAGAGTAGAAAGGGGCAGATATCAGAACAGCCACAGAAAGCACTTGCCATAAATACACAAACAATACACGCAGTTGAACAGCAGTGTGCACTGCAGGAAACCTGCCCTCCCAAGTGCTGCCCAGAACCTCATATGGATGGGCTAAAAGGAGAAACAGAAAAGCAGCAAAGTACCAGCAACTGGCGTGTGATGATACTCCACCAACTCAGACAAGCTGGGTTCAAAAAACGCTAAACATTTTTTTGTGAGATTGTTTTCACTTTGTGCTGTTTTACGTGTTTCTATATGGGTTTTGTTAACAAACGAGAATGCAGTAATAAACCTACTTTGCAATATATCCAAAAACAAAATGACTCCATAGATGGACAGATGTGTGACAAAGTAAGATATTAATGGTAGAACATAGATAGTAGATACATGGATATTGTATACATTGTTTTACCTTTTCTGTTTGCTTAAAAAATTTCATAACAAAATGCCGGGGAAAAACACATGTAGAATTCAATGACTTAACACATGTTTTTTTTATGGAAGATTTAGCTGGAATTAGAGTCATCACTAAATAGTGTAAGAAGATCTGAATATTTTATCCCTACCCTGTCAAAGGTGTCCTATGAACATCTCTTTTCCTGAAAAGCAAAAGCTGACCTTTCAAGCACCAAACGTTGCTATTTTAACAATATTAAGAAACTAGTACTAAAATCTAACTTAAATATATATTTTAAAAAAACTCCTAGATGCACTAAAATAAGAAAGAGATCAAGTTAGGTGTGATACTGGGCATGATACTAAGAAATTAAATTTGTCCTGTGGTCTCCAATTAAAGCCATCAGCATTGTGTGCCATTTGATTCATGTTTACGAAACTAGTGACAGGCTTGGATTTGAGAACTGTTGAATGTTTTATGCTGTAAATTAGTTTCCTAATCTGTCAAGAAAGAATGACCCAGTTAAGTATGTATCCTTAAAAACCACACCACACACACACACTTCTTCTTCAAATAGACAGTCATATTTCTTTTGAACAAAAAGCCGGAGATGAAACAAGAGTAATCTGCATGGAAGAACATAAATATGACCCAACTGATGAGTAAAACGTAAAGTCAAGGAAAGTAGAGAAGGAAAGAGAATGGAAAAATGAAGCTATCCGGTGCCCTGGGACTGCTCAGAAGAATGTTCTGGGTGACCTCCACCAGTGCTCTTTTCTGCTTCCTTTGGCCATACAATATTGTGTCAGGAGATCATAAGTCATTTATCAGCCTCTATAGACTGGAAACCTGTCTTTTGTTTCCAGAATAAGCATGCATAGACAAACTAAGAAGGAAGTTAAAAAAAAGGGCTGGAGTCAAATCTGAAGTTGACTTTGGCGTTTCACTCTTTCCTGAACCTCCAGGAAAATGGAGTATAAACGCCAAGACAGCACTTAAGATCAATGTGTGATAAATTTCTAGATCTATGAAACAGTTCCTCAAATAACCAAACACCAATGTGGTTTGGCACAGTTTGTCTCCCAGGAGCAGGAAAAAATTACCCAGAATTCACTTTTTCTTTTTTTCTAGGCATTGCATCAGGCAGCCAATAAGACACACTCTGTGTTTCAGGAGCTTTTAGACTACATTTGAGCTTATCTACAATTTAATTCAATAAATATTTCCCAGGAACCTCTTATCAAAAGCCACGAGTCTTTTTGGTTTAGGTTTGTTGTCAAAATTAGACGTTGCTTTCATTCTTTTTCCTCAGAAAGCTAAACACAATTTTTTTTTTCTTATCTAGCCGTGACTTTTTCCATCTTCAAACTGGTTCCTCTACACACAGTTGGTCACTTAAGTCCTTGGGTTCCATTTCCCAAGGAAATGGAACCCAAGAAAGAATTATGCTCACAGCCAGAAAGAAATCTTCCCAAGGAAAGAACCCCATAGACTGGCAGTTTATCTCACTGTTCATTCTTCATAGTTGGGTTTTCTTAGCAAAAGCAACTGTAGAATACATATGCTGTTAAAAAATCTTTCTTTTCCTTTGGGAAAGAAAACAACTCACTTGGAGAATGGGGATCATCCAGACAGGCCAACTTGACTCTAAAAGCCTGGTTGAAAAATATTTCCCACACACTGGCGACTCATTACTATTACAGTACTCTCTGGAGTTCTGCCCAGCCCTACTCTTTGATATTTCATACAATAAAAAGCTCTTTTGAAACTGGGCTAATAATATATAAAACTACAGCTAGGCTCAATTTAAAAATATCCATTACTTAACTCACTGTGGTTAGTAACCACATCGATCCACTACAGCAGGACAGGCTGCTTCTATTCATTTTATAGCTTCAACATATGAACTCCAGTAACGTAAATACGACCAGACTGATGAGTAAAAAGTGAAGTCAAAGAAAATAAAGGGGGAAAGAGAATGGGAAAATGAAGTAGGAAAATGGATGGAGAACTCCTTAGGAGCTGAGAAATTATAAATAACTCAGGAGGGAAATAAGTGTTATCATAACAAAGGAAAATGAAATGGATTGAAAAATTCCTTTCCCCAAAATTCTGTTTTAAATGGAGTCATTTGTTAAACCTGGCAACAAACTGTATTATTAATAATAATATAGGAACGTTTGATTTATTTCCTTGTGGATTCTTAGGCCTTTTCTTTGACATTTAGTTGCAAGCACACTAAAGCATTTTCCTCTATTTAGTATCTGGGTGAAAGAATATGTGGAATATATTTCATGCTTTTTAAAAACAAATGTCACAACCACAACTGCTGTGGGGGATATCAGGCTTCAAGCCATAAAATGAAATTCACACTTCAAGATATTATTTTTAAAATGACAAATAAATAACTGTATTAAAATGTGATCTAAATGGGTCATTTCAATCATTTGTGAATAAATATATTAAGGTTCCCTGTTGATAAATGGATCGTCTCTAGAGGGAGCTTGTTCATGGTTACACAAGGAATTCACTGTGTAGTACATGATACTCACGCTTCAGAATATTTCTCTGTTCTAATTCTTCAGTGGTGGGCCTCTGGCTAAGTCTCCTATGATGACAAAACAGATAGATGGCAGGTTACAAACAAGGTCCCCTTAGTGGGAGATGCAAAATAAAGCAACAAGCAAAGCTGCATTTTTTCATGTCGTGAGAAACAAAAATCCATTTAAAAATTATTTATTTATTTGATTGTGTCAGCTCTTAGTTGTGGCACATGGGATGTTAATTTAGTCACGGGGGATTTTTTTTTGCTGTGGTGTGCAGGTTTAGCTGCTCCACCGCTAAGTGGGATCTTAGTTCCCTGACCAATGATTGAACCCAAGTCCCTTCACTGCAAGGCAGATTTCTTACCACTGGATCACCAGAAACGTTTCACAAAAATCCATTTTTAAGCCTACAAAATAAAAGCCTCCTTTCCATTAGTTTGGAGACTAGAGATTGTGGCTAAGACTGCTAACTAAACATCCTCCCTTCTTTTGTCTAGAAGCAGAACTCCCAGAGTTTTAGCTAAACACACAACTATAAATTTCTGCCTCCCCAGTGGCAAGGTACAGTCATGTGACTGAGTTCTTGTGATTTGGGATGTGAGCAGAAGTGGTGTTTGTAACATCTGCTTTTTACCCTTAAAATGACTGGGAGTGTATTCCCTTCTCTCTCTTTCCTTCTTCCACAGGCGAGAACTTGAACTTGGTCATGTGGGCCAGCTCGGATTATACAGATGAGGATATCATGGAGATGGAAGAGCAACAAGATGGAAGCAACCTGGGAACCTGTCTGACTGCCAGAAGCTGTGTACCCCACCCACACTGGACAGCCCACCTCCCTCTACACTGTGATGTGAAAAAGAAACAAACATGTCAAAGTGCCTTGCTTGGACCAAGGCACTTTTTGGTCTCTGTTAATGGGCTTCCTTGGTGGTTCATATGGTAAAGAATCTGCCTACACTGAGGAGACTTGGGTTCAACCCCTGGTCAGGAAGATGCCCTGGAGAAGGAAATGGCTACCCACTCCAATGTTTTTGCCAGGGAAACCCCATGGACAGAGGAGCCTGGCAGGCTACAGTCCATAGAGTCACAAAGAGTCAGACGTGAATGAGCAACTAACAGTTTCTTTCCAATCAGTTTAGCCTGTACCCTAATTAACATACAGATCATTAGAATCTAAGAAAAGGCTGCTGCTCAAGGGTTCATACCAACTGATGAGATGATCAATCTATATTGTACAGTGTTTTCAGGAAAACACTGCTTTGGGGTCTCAAATAAATGTACAATGCATATAAAGTTATCTTGGGCTACATAAGCCCTTCCCATCTACCTTCGAGAAAAGCCAGGCTCAGTTGGGATTAGTACCTAACCATTTATACATAACAGCTCAATGTCCTAATAACTCTTGGTCTTGGTCTTACATTATTAATTTGTTGTTAATCACTGACAAAAACTTCCTCTGGATGTAGACTGAATTTGTGCAAATTAAATTAATATACATGAAAGGTAATCTTAATCTTAATCAACTCTGTTTATGGCTGTATAGAAATGGTATGAAGAATTAAAATCAATGCTATTTGAATAGCTCATTAAAAAGTTTAACATTTAATCTTCATTACAGCTATCCTGAAATTCATTTAATATGTGAGCCCACAGAAAGTCCCAGTGAAAATCTATGCCAGCCAAATTTTGTGCCATTCATGTATCCTATATTACATATCTGTACTATATTGTCCCCCAAAGACACTGTTCTTCTTTTGCTTATGGACTTTCTTTATCTGGAATGCCCTTCTCTCCCTCTTCACCTACTGAAATCTCATAAATTATTAAAGGCTCCTGGTTGTTTATCCCTCTACAATGGTTCTAAATAAATTATGAAAGCGAAAAAGTGAAAGCTAGTCACATAGTCATGTCTGACTCTTTGTGATCCCATGGACCGTAGCTCGCCAGGCTTTTCTGTCCATGGAATTCTCCAGGCAAGAGTACTTGAGTAGGTTGCCATTTCCTTCTCCAGAGGATTTTCCCAACCCATGGATCGAACCTGGGCTTCCTGAATTGCAGGCAGATTCTTTACCAATTGAGCTACTAGGGAAGGCCCCCCAAAAGTGAAAGTCGCTCAGTCGTGTCTCTCTTTGCAATAGTCCATGGAATTCTCAAGCCCAGAATACTGAAGTGGGTAGCCTTTCCCTTCTGCAGGAGATCTTCCCAACCCAGGGATCGAACCCGGGTCTCCCACATTGCAGACAGAGTCTGCCAGCTGAGTCACAAGGGAAGCCCAAGAACTGGAGTGGGTAGCCTATTCCTTCTCCAGGGGATCTACCTGACTCAGGAATCGAACTGGGGTCTCCTGCATTGCAGGTGGATTCATTACTAACTGAGCTATCAGAGAAGCCCCACATAAATTATAGCTCTATTAAAGTAAACATTACAGAACTTATCATTATAAAAATAATAATCACTGCATACGGTGACAGCAACCATGAAATCAGAAGACGATTGCTTCTTGGCAGGAAAGCTATTATGACAAACCTAGACAGTACATTGAAAAGCAAAGACATTACTCTGCCAGCAAAGGTCCATTTAGTGAAGGCTGCAGTCTCCCATGGACGGAGGAGCCTGGTAGGCTGCAGTCCATGGGGTCGCGAGGAGTCGGACACGACTGAGCGACTTCACTTTCACTTTTCATTTTCATGCATTGGAGAAGGAAATGGCAACCCACTCCAGTGTTCTTGCCTGGAGAATCCCAGGGACGGGGAAGCCTGGTGGCTGCTGTCTATGGGGTCGCACAGAGTCGGACACGACTGAAGCGACTTAGCAGCAGCAGCAGTCTTCCCAGTGGTCATGTATGGTTGTGAGAGTTGGACCATAAAGAAGGCAGAATGCCAAAGAATTGATGCCTTAGAACTGTGGTGCTGGAGAAGATCCTGACAGTCCTTTGGACAGCAAGGAAATCAAACCAGTCAATCTTAAGGGAGATCAACCCTGAATACGCTTTGGAAGGACTTAGGCTGAAGCTGAAGCTCCAGGATTTTGGTCATCTGATGCGAACAGTCAACTCACTGGAAAAGTCCCTGATGCTGGGAAAGATTGAGGGTGGAAGGAAAAGAGGGTGTCAGAGTATGAGATGGCTGGATGGCATCACTGATGCAATGGGCATGAACTTGGGCAAACTTCAGGAGATGATGGGGACAGGGAGAGCTGTGTGCTGCAGTCCATGGGGTCAAAAAGAGTTGGACATGACTGGGCAACTGAATAACAACATGGTTGTTTCATGGTGTCAACTTCTCCCAATATTCTTCATCAGTCCCTGTCTTGGAGTGTTTGGGGTTTGTTTTAATTTGTCACTGCTATAAATACCCTTGAAATAAATATATTCGTAAAATACAGCGTTTTTTTTTTTTTCTCCCCCTGTTGGATTATTTCCTTCTTGTATAAAACCTTCCAGATAGTATTATCATGTAAAGAAATACTGCTTTGGAATGATTTTCTCATATTAAGTTGCTCTTCGGAAACACTGAACTAGAGCAATGTAGACATGTCTATTTTTTCATAAAGTTGCTGACATTGGGTTTAATGTTTAAAAGTGTTTTACTAATTTAAGGGATACATAATAATTTAAATTAATGAAAAATACTTAATTGTATTAAGTGCTTCCTAGGATTCACGGCTTCAGTGTACCATCTATTTTACCAGCCCTCCTTGGGCTTGGCCCCAATCTGTAAAACACATAATGGCTTCTGGAACCCTCACGGCCAATCCTGCAGGTACATCACAGTCATAGAAATCTCCCACGCTCAAGCAAGGGGAGGGCTTCTCTCCCACCTCCAAATCTTGTTCTGGTGGTTCAGACTGTTCCCTTCTCCCTAATTGATGCAACCTGTTTTTTTATGCAGTGTGAGGGAAGGTAGAAAAATAATACTTAAATAAGCTTATACTGATAATAAAAAGGAGAGTTTCAGCACTCACTTCTATTAAAACTGCCAGCTACGCATATACGTGGCATCTGGAGAAACAGTGCAGATGAACCTATTTCCAGGGCAGGAATAGAGATGCAGATATAGAGAACAGACACGTGGACACAGTAGGAGAGGGGAGGGTGGAACGAATTGGGAGATATTAGGATATATACACTAATATGTGTAAAACAGCTAGTGGGAAGTTGCTGAGCAGAACAGGGAGCTCAGACTGGTGCTGTGATGACGTAGAGGGGTGGGAATGGGGGGGGCGGTGGAAAGGAGGTCCAAGACGGAGGGGATAAATGTATTCATATGGCTGATTCACTGTTGTACAGCAGAAACTAACACAGCATTGCAAAGCAATTATAAAATAAATAACTCCAATAAAAATAATAAATTAAAAAAAAACCCCTGCCAATTACATGGGCTCCTGAAGACACAAGTGGCAAAGTAGACATCCTACAATGGCTAAAAGCAGGAAGTGCAATCAGAGACCATTTATTTGGAGTAAAAAGTGGGACGTTTTCATTTAGGGGCTATGGTTCCCTGACTTGGATGTAATTGGCCACTGACACTAACTAATATTTCTATCGTCTCACAGCCCCCAGGGCAGAACCTTGCAGCAATCACAGGAATGTTAGGGAGTCCATGAATCAGACCAGGAGATGGGCAAACTATGGGTGGCAGGTCAAATGTGGCCTGTTGCCTGTTTTGGTGAAGAACGTTTCCTTGGAATGTAGCTGCATGCATCCATTGCTGTATTGTTTATGGCTGCTTCCATGCTACAACAACACAGTCCAGCAGCTGCAACAGGGACTGTCTGGCCAACAAAGCCTAAAATATTTACTAACTGGTCCTTTATAGAAAGAGCCTGTCCCTATTTGGATCAGGCTTTGGCGACCTCAAAGCCAACTGGCTAGCTGGACCAATAAGCAGGTGCCTTGGACTTCCTTGGTGGTCCAGTGGTTAAGACCCTGAGCTTCCACTGCAGGGAGCATGGGTTTGATCCCCGGTCAGGGAACTAAGATCCCACATGTTATAGGGCATGGAGACTCAGATGTATAGAACAGTCTTTGGGACTCTATGGGAGAGGGTGAGGGTGGGAGGATTTGGGAGAATGGCATTGAAACACGTATGTTGTCATATGTGAAACGAATCACTAGTTCAGGGTCAATGCATGTTATAGGATGCTCGGGGCTGGCATGCGGGGATGACCCAGAGGGAGGATAAAGGGAGGAGGGAGGTGGGAGGGGGGTTCAGGAGGGGGAACTTATATAAACCCGGGGCGAATTCATGTCAATGTATGGCAAAACCAACCAATATAATATTGTAAAATAATTTGCCTCCAATAAAAAATAAATTAATTACCAAAAAAAAAAAATAAATAAAAGGCAGACTTAAAGGCAGACATGATCATAGAAATCCAGCTTGCAGTTGAAAGTAAAGAGATCAAATAAAACATTAGCCTTAACTTTGCTCTTGTTAGCAAGTTTTGGTCACATTGTTTGCAGTGATTGGTATAGTTGTAATAATTAAACACACTTGGTAATGGCACATAATATTATAATTTGGAATATTTGAGAGGTATAAACCTTGACCTAATTAATGGAGCTTTAATAAAGTCTTTGTTTGGAAACCAAAAAAAAAAAAAAAAATGCTAAGGTGGAAAAAAAAAATAAAAATAAAAAACAGTATTTTTTTTTAAAAAAAGGCAGGCTCATTGAGTGATTTACCATCGAAGACCAACTTTAAAAGATCAGAGAGGCCAAGTATACCCTTCCAGGAGGAATTCACAGTGATCTCAGTTAGGCAGGGAACTGCAGGAGAGGGAAAAATAAGAACTCGTCAGTGCTCTTCCCAAATGTCAGCAATTACCTGACGAGCTTGGTTCCAATCTGCTGTCGGATTTCCTGCCTCTCCTCTTCAGATGTGCGCTGCAAGATGTTTTTGTCCTCTAATTCCTTCTTAGATGGTCTGTTGCCAAGTTTGATAGCAAGAGTGTCCCTTCGTCGTATCTTGCTTGCTAAAGCACCTGAGGATTGGAAAAGGCAGAAGCGCAGAGAAAGGCTTTTAACAAGTGGCCCTCAGGTTACACATGGCAGAGACTTTTTAAACAGAGCCAGACCAAATTCTTTATCCACATGAAAGAGCAGAATTTCAAATAACCTAAAGTAAAAAAAAAGTTTCACGTTAGATGCAATTCATGCTGAAAAACTAAGAACTGTTTGTTTGCTTTTTAATGTTCTGAAAAATGTTGGGAAACTCTGAAAAAACCTGCAACTATCACCTCATCATTTGGACAGTGAGGATGAATGAAGTTGCTCAGTCGTGTCTAACTCTTTGGATCCCATGGACTGCAGCCTACCAGGCTCCTCTGTCCATGGAACTGGACAGTGGTATCTGAAGTTTATTCTGCTGAGATGGCATATCACGGAAATTACTGAATGCATAAGACCCTTTTCTTTTCTTTTTCAAGTCTTAAAAACCTAGCCTCCTTGCTTATTTTGTATAGCAAATCTTTGTCTTCTCTTTTCCCCCCTTCACTCAGAAAACCATGCCAAAAGAAGTCTCTCTTCGATGCACGCATGTATGCTAAGTCACTTCAGTTGTCTCCGACTCTTTGTGAACCCATGGATTGTAGCCTGCCAGGCTCCTCTGTCCATGGGATTCCCCAGGCAAGGACGCTGGAGTGGGTTGGCATTTCCTCCTCCAGGGGATCTTCCCAACTCAGGGACTGAACCTGTGTCTCTCATGTCTCCTTCATTGGCAGGCGGGTTCTCTACCACTTGAGCCACCTGGGAGGCCCCTATCTTCCATACCAATGTTTTAATCCTAAATTACCCAAGCATCCCTGATATCTCATAGAGGATAGTAAACACCTAAGGATGACAATGATATTTGCTGTTGCTTGATTTTATTGTTGTTCAATAATGATCTTTTTTATTGTTCCGTACAAACTAGAAGGAATTTGACAAACTGCTATTTAATCATGAATATATTAATAACTTTTCATCAACTGTAAATTCCATAGTGAATCCCTCCCAAGTCATCCTTCTCAGAAGCTTTTTTAAAGCATAGCATCCTTCCAGTTGCCTAAGTTATATGTAAATGGTTGGCCTTATCCACTTTACTATCATTCCTTCTTAGAAAGCATACTGTTTTATTATTATGGCTGAGTGACTGCTTTTAGTTCTTAAAAGGTATTAGTCATTCTTGACTCACTCCTCATTTTAAACCACAGTATAAAAGTGAGTGCAATTCTCAAACACCTCCCATGAGTAATTCAGCGAATCCCTGTTGATGCTCCTCATTCAAGAAAGGTCCCAGGGTAGAAGGGTCATCTCTGACCAACCTGAGAAAGGTCTCTGTTGGCTGACTTTTTAGACAAGTTCAAATAGGCATACTGGCCTCATAGACTGTCTCCCTCACCCCCCTGCCCTGTGGAATCAACTTTCATAAAGGTCTGTCATCTACACCTAAACTTCAGAAGCTACACATTTCTAATCTGAGAAAGGCAGAGGAGGGCAAGGAAAACATCAGATGTCTGGTTCCTGATGCTGCTTTTGTTCTTTCAGAATGCACCTGCTTCTGTCCACCGTGGACGTCCCCCCTCCCTCCTCCTTGAAAAGTCTTACTTTCTCCACCGCCATCCTGGTCCTCATCCTCTTCATCGTCGTCGTCATCGGTGTACAAGATAGGTCCGTCAGAGTCGGAGTCATTGGCCTGGTATTCCCTTTGGCCTTCGTCCTCTGAGGCACTGAAGGACTCTGAAGATTCTCCCATCAGCCCAGGAGTCAGGAGCTGAGGCGCTGCCTTCCCCAGCTCGTCTTTGGTTGTGAAGCTGTGAAAGGCACAGACACATGGGGGTGGTGTGAAGCTCAGAGCAACCCTTGGGGATGATGCCAACACAGGAGACAGAGCTCTAGTTTTATAAGCATCCTTTGGGCTGTGAAAGGAGAAAGCAGACACCAGCCAGCTAAAGTCGCTGAAACAGGGCAACAGTACTCCATTCCTTAATTCTCAAGGTTTTAGTCTTGTCTGGCAAATGAAAAGGATTGACCAGGTAGTGACCAATACATTTAGTACACGAATACTGTAAAACTGTATTTTGAAAATGTATTTTTCCCTAGCCATAGGGAGGTTCAGTGGAAAGAACAATGAGCTAGAAGTGTTTGGATATTTGATTTTGTACTTTTTCTTGAGCCTGTAACTCTGACTTATCCTTCCTGGTCTAGGTTAAAGCCTCAACTCCCCAAGGAATCTTTCACTGCCCATCAAACTAGTTCCTTGCCTCCCTCTCCCTGCTCCCATGGTGACCTGAAGACCACCCCCCTGGCACACTTAGCACATGCATCTCAGTCTGCCTCTTCAACCCTGCAAAGTTCCTTGACAAGGAGGACTCACCTTGTTTTGCAGCCCAGCACCTAGAAGGCTCCTGCCACAAAAAAGTACATCTTCTTCAACTGCTATGTGAATTAATCCCATTTTATCATCACAGCCAGTGTACTAACAGTCAAAAACTATATACCTTCTCAGTGCTTCAGTTTTTCCATTTATAAAACTGTCTGTCATATTATATGATATTAATATTACCATAAGATTATATTAACAACACAAGATGGAAAATGTGAAAGCTAAGTGGCCTCTCTAGAAGAAAGATGACATGTAAGGATGCAATGAATTTCTATTATTTAACTTGGTAAAAGTTTCTGACTTAAAGTTACTATAAATATACAAAGCTTGCCAGTTTCACAGACTAGAATTTTTAAAATACTTTACATCAAAAACATATCACATCAGAAACAATGAAGTCTTCATTTTAAGATACAGAAGCTCCCCACACTGCTTTCTGATATAAATAAAAGAATCCAAATTTGGCTGCCACACTTCTGAACGACCATTCAGTGCAAAACATGCGCTTGTGCTTCACACTGCAAAAAAAATTTTTTAAATAGTTGTTTGAATGATAAAAACAGGTAAACTCTGTCAGACTCTAAGGTACTGAAAATTCTACTTTGTGGCTGATAAGCCTGAAATACTCAATTTTAAACTTATTAGGAAAATCCAACCGGAGAAGGCAATGGTAAGCCATTCTAGTACTCTTGCCTAGAAAATCCCATGGACAGAGGAGCCTGGTGGGCTACAGTCCATGGGGTCCCTACTAGTCAGACAAGACTGAGCGACTTCACTTTCACTTTTCCCTTTCACATATTGGAGAAGGAAATGGCAACCCACTCCAGTGTTCTCGCCTCTAGAATCCCAGGGATGGGGGAGCCTGGTGGGCTGCCGTCTATGGGGTCGCACAGAGTTGGACACGACTGAAGCGACTTAGCAGCAGCAACAGGAAAATCCAACAGCCAAAAATTCTTGTTTTCAATGAGGAAATATGAAACGTTCTCTTTAATTGCATAAAATGCATAAAGCATAAAATTTACCATTTTAACCATTTTAAAGTGTTTAGTTCAGTGGCATTAAGTATATTTATACCGTTGAGCAACTGTCACCAACATCCATCTCCAGAATTTTTCATCTTCCCAAACTCAAACTCTGTACCATTAAACAGTAAGTGTCCATTCCTCCTCCCTTAACTCATGGCAGCCACCATTTTACCTTCTGTCTCTACAAATCTGAGTGTCTTTGGTGCTTCTTTAAGTGAAATTATGCAACACTTGTCCTTTTGTGTCTGACTCATACTCAACTTTGGATGTCTTAACAGTTCCTGCATGTTGTAGCATGTGTCAAAATTTCCTTATTTTTCAAAGCTGCATAGTATTCCATCAAATGTATATGTCACATTTTGTTTATCAACTCATCATTCTATGGGCATGCGGGCTGTTTCTACCCTTTGGTTGTTGTGAATAATGCAGCTATGGGTGTGTATGTGTGCTCAGTCGCTCAGTCATGTCTGACTCTTTGCGAGCCCATGGACTGTAGCCCACCAGGCTCCTCTGTCCATGGGATTTTCCAGGCAAAAATACTGGAGTGGGTTGCCATTACCTACTCCAGGGGATCTTCCCACATCTATGGACACTGTATAAATATCTGTTTGAGTACCTGCTTTCAAATTTTTTGGTTATACGCACAGAAGAGGGCTTCTCCGGTGACTTGCCAATAAAGAATCCACCTTCAGTGTAAGAGACGTGAATTTGAGCCCTGAGTCAGCAAGATCCCCTGCAGGAGGGCATGGCAACCCACTCCAGTATTCTTGCCTGGACAATCCCATGGAAAGAGGAGCCTGGCGGGCTACAGTCCATAGGGTCGCGAAGAGTCAGACACAACTGAAGGGACTAAGCATGCACACACAGAAGCAGAACTGTGGAATCATACAGCAATCTTATGCTTAATTTTCTGAGAAACTACCATGTTGCTTCCAAAGTAGGAAATCTCACTTTAAATACGAGAAGATTTATCTTATGGAAAAACTTTTTCACAGTCTGGATTTCTAGTGTACTGCCACCGGAGGCCATTCTTGCTTGAAGAGTCTGCCACTGTGGATGACCGAAGCACATTAAAAAGAACAGAGCTATCTCAGGAATGAGTCCTAGTATTTGTTCATATCACTGTCCATTAATTTTTCATGATACTGGTTATTACTTTAATCTCATCATTTTATAATGCTTTGCAGTTTTTAAAGACTTCTGCCTACATTCACAATTTAACCATTGTTCTACAGCATCAGTCCCCAACTTTCTTGGCGCCAGGGACCAGTTTCACAGAAGACAGTTTTTCCATGAATCGAAGTGGGGGATGGTTTTGGTTTCACCTGCTGCTCACCTCCTGCTGTGTGTCCTGGTTCCTAACAGGCCGTGGGCTTGTGTGGAGGGGAGACCTATGTTCTATAGTATAAGGATGGCAAGTAATGCACAGTTGATGGAACCCAAGAACGCCATGAATGAGTTGCCCAAACAAGGTGGCAAGTCCAGTCTACAACCCAGACTCTATCAAATGTTATGTTATTAAGATTCACAGTCTACCTATCAAATGTGATGTTATATTTTAATTCACACCTAATATGTTATGTTGATATATTATATATTAAATTTAATTTAATGTTAAATATTTTACTCTAAATTTTTATTTTACTCCTACATTTCTTGGGCACCCTGTACAATACAGTGAACTCTATAAATGTTTGTGGATAAAAGAGTTGAATCGCATTTGGATATGGGCTTCAAGTGGATGTATTAGTTTCTGCTTTACATTACACCAGAATTATACACTACTAATGAACCTACCAACAAACGGAAATCTACCAAATAGTTACTAGCCTGAACTATGTGAATAAAGGCAGGTGATTTTACACAGGGCCACTTGACTTCTTTAAAGTGTTCACATTTGCATTCCCAACAAGAGCCTCTTCATAAAATGACAGAATTTTCACACATTCGTTGACTAAACATAACTGAGGGAGAGTTCTAAGTACAGCAAGAGATGAAGAGCCAGAAATTCTAATTCACATCTCCACTTAAAAACGGAAGAAAGTATTTGGAAGGAAATTTGAGAGACTACTTATTCCAAGCTCATTAACTCAAAAGCAAACACAAACTGTCCCTGTGGGATGAACTGTAATTTAAATTTTTAATTTTGAAGAATGTACAGAGAAAAAAATCTCCATGCCCTCTTCTAGGAAAGCATTATAGTTACCCTGACTGACAGGAAACTCTATTATAAATACCTCGTTGTCTAATGATGTTCTCAGCTCACTCCCTCTGATCACAGTCCCAGTGGAAATGGAGCAGAGATACTCACTCTGTCAATCCGCCAAGTACAGGCTGAAGATGGATATTAAGCCTCCAGCATGAAGCTTAGCACTGAATACTGCCCTTCCTAAAATGATTCTGTTAGTGAGCTGGACAGAATCGGGTCACCTTTGGAAATGGGCTTTCTCAGTGCTTGAGACTATCTGAGGAATTATTTTATATTTTATTTCTTGTTCTTTAATATACTGAATAGTGAATCCATGTATTCGATCTTCTTCCCTAATTATTTTGGTAAAAATTAACCTTGTTTTTTGTTCTTTTTTTAAACTTTTCTTTTCTTGGCCATGCACCATGGCATGTAGGATCTTAGTTCCCTGACTAGAGATCAAACCCACAGCCCCTGTTATGGAAGGGCAGAGTCTTAACCACTGGACTGCCATGGAAGCCCAGGTAAAAACTAATCTTAATTATAATGTTTTGTCCACTTTTTTATCTTTGGTGCTTTGTACATTGCCTGGCACATAGAAGGCAAGCAAAAAATATATGGTTGAATGACTGCTCTGTTCTAAAGACTGGAATTGATGCTGATGTTAGCAAACACTAACAATTAAATGAAGACATCTGCTCTGGGCTGGAAGTATTCAGGACACCATAAGCATTCATTTCAATATATTCTTTTTCGAATCATTTATTAAAATGTCTAAAAAAATAATTTGTACATTAACATTTATCTTCCCTTGGCTTTCCTTTGAATGACAGTACTCAAAATGATAGAAACAAACACAAAAGAACCTTCAAACGAAGCAGAAGCAAGTGTTTGGAAACTTATGAAATTCCATAGTCATGTATGGATGTGAGAGCTGGACCATAAAGAAGGCTGAGCACCAAAGAATTGATGCTTTCAAATTGTGGTGCTGGAGAAGACTCCTGAGAGTCCCTTGGACGGCAAGGAGATCAAATCAGTCAATACTAAAATCAATTCTGAGTATTCATTGGAAGGACTGATGCTGAAGCTGAAGCTCCAGTACGTTGGCCACCTGATGCGAAGAGTTGACTGACTGGAAAAGACCCTGATGGTGGGAGGGATTGGGGGCAGGAGGAGAAGCGGGCAACAGAGGAAGAGACAGTTGGATGGCATCATCGACTCAATGGACATGAGTTTGAACAAACTCTGGGAGATAGTGAAGGACAGGGAAGCCTGGTGTGCTGCAGTCCATGGGGTCACAAAGAGTCGGACACGACTTAGTTACTGAAGAACAACAGAGCACTGTATTTCATGTGCAGCTCTGGGTTTGCATCCTGTCACTTCCTACCTAGGTGATCTTGGGCAAACTCTCTTATCTCTTTCGGCATCAGTTTTTTCATCTTTTAAACGGAAATAATTCAGGAGAAACTAATGTGAATTAAATAACTGGCAGTTCCTAACATCAAATAAGTATTCAATAGAGTATCCTGTAACATGCATTGACCCTGAACTGCTGATTCGTTTCACATATGACAACATACATGTTTCAATGTCATTCTCTCAAATCATCCCACCCTCACCCTCTCCCACAAAGTCCCAAAGACTGATACTCGGGGCTGGTGTGCGGGGATGACCCAGAGGGAGGATAAAGGGAGGAGGGAGGTGAGAGGGGGGTTCAGGAGGGGGAACTCATGTACACCTGGGGCGAATTCATGTCAATGTATGGCAAAACCAACCAATATAATATTGTAAAATAAAAAAAAATAAATTAAAAAAAAATAAAAAATAAAAAAAATAAAAGGTCAAAAAAAAGTATTCAATAGATGAAAGTCAATATTATTAGCAATTAAATAATTAAAGTTGATACTTGAGTCTCTTGATCCAAATCAACTTAATTAATGTACTTTTTTTTAAAAGTATAACATGACAAAAATTTTTTTTGAAAGGAGAAATAGTAAACTAAAAAAGGAGTGAATTTGGATTTTATTCTTAGAAGAGACTGGATTTAAGCGCTCCAAGACTTTCCCAGACAAAACTGGCAATAACATCTACTACACTCTGACATGGAGAAGGCAATGGCAAGCCACTCCAGTACTATTGCCTAGAAAATCCCATGGATGGAGGAGCCTGGTAGGCTGCAGTCCGTGGGGTCGCTGGGGGTCGGACACGACTGAGCGACTTCACTTTCACTTTTCACTTTCACACATTGGAGAAGGAAATGGCAACCCACTCCAGTGTTCTTGCCTGGAGAATCCCGGGGACGGGGGAGCCTGGTGGGCTTCCGTCTATGGGGTCATGCAGAGTCGGACACGACTGAAGTGACGCAGCAGCAGCAGCACACTCTGACAGTCTTCTCCTCATACTCAAGGGACAGGAGAGCTAACGTGTCTTATTGATCTTTAAGTAGAAAATTTATAGAACTTTGTGAGTGATTAGATCTGGAAAGCAGAGGAGAATGAGCACCCTAGGATGAATTCTGGCTTGGGAAACTGGATGATATCATGCCTATGTCATACTTGATTTTGTACTGGTTGCTGCAGATAAGAAGTAAATAAGACACAGTAGTTAGTTCTGTCCCATGTTGCTAAGTCATGTCCCACTATTGTGACCCCATGGACTGTAGCCTGCCAGGCTTCTCTAAATATGGGATTGTCCAAGCAAGAGTACTGGAGTAGGTTACCATTTTCTACTCCAGGGTATCGTCCCAACCCAGGGCTCGAACCTGCATCTCCTGTATTGGCATGTGTGCATGCTAAGTCACTTCAGTAATGTCCGACTCTTTGTGACCCCACAGACTGTAGTCCACCTGGGTCCTCTGTCCATGGGATTCTATAGGCAAGAATACTGGAGTGGGCTGCCATGCCCTTTTCCAGGGGATCTTCCTGGAAGGCAGGTTCTTTACCACTGAGTCACCAGGGAAGCCCAGTTCTGCCTCATAGTTGGGGGAAAAAAAGCACTGTCAGAATATATGTAATAGCCAATTTTGTCTGGATGAATATCAAAAGGCTTCAGAGAGGATAACACTTAAACTGGGTTGGGGATTGAGAAAGCAAGAAAGATAATCACTCTAAGGTTGGAGGAAAAAGGAGTTGGAAAATAGTTCTTTTCTGATCCTCTTTATTTTCTTGGAGATGGAGAATGCTAAGCAACTTGTTGAAATGAAGATGGTTTTCAGGAGTGGGTGGAGCAATCAGGACACTAGTGGCAAAGATCTAAAATAATCACTGTAAGGAAAGAGGAGGAAACTGTTTAGGAAAAAGAAAAAGGACTGCTGAGTACTGATGAAGCAGACTCTTAACATCCTTGAAGCCACAGGTCTGAAGTCTATCTGTCAGTAGGACCATTGTCTCCAGCAGCCCTTGACATTCCTGGGGCAGGGCTATGAAAAATTAAGATTCATGCACCCCAATATTCACAGTAGCACTATTTACAATAGCCAAGACAGGGACACAACCTAAATGTCCAACAACAGACGAATGGATAAAGAAGATGTGGTAAACATACATTTATATACATGAGGGAATATTACTCAGTCACAAAAAGAATGAAATAATGCCATTTGCAGCAACATGGATGGACCTAGAGATTATCAGGCCAAGTCAGATGAAGTCAAATATCCTATGATATCACTTACATAAGGAATCTAAAAAATGAAACAAATGAACTTATTTATAAAACAGAAACAGACTCACAGACAGAGAAAACAAACCTATGGTTACCAAAGGGAATAGCAGGGGGAGGGAGGGATAAATTAAGAGTTTGGGATTAACAGACAGACACTACCATATATAAAAGAGATAAACAACAAGGACCTATTTATACAGCACAGGGAATTATACTCAATATCTTTAAACGTATAAGGGGAAAAAAATCTGAGAAACAATGTATATACACACACACATACATACATATATACATGAATCACTTTGCAGTACTCCTGAAACTAACACTGGAAATCAGCTGTACTTCAATTAGAAAAATAAATCAGTGACTGGATTACAGGGGTGCTTACCTAACATTCACTAGACTACATTATAAAAGAAACCAAAGTAAGTTCCTTCATTGCCCGCACAGTGAGTTAGTGATCTTTAGTTCCCAGCTACATAGTAACCTGGACAGCATATGGGGTTTTTGCCCCGACTCACCATTTTGCATTTTCTCTGCTAACACTTATGCCTGAGTGGACAGTGGTTCCGTCTGTCGCCTCTTCAGTCCAGAGAAGCTGACCTGGGTCTAAGGCAGGGAGGTCGGCTCCATTGCTGATCAGGACGACAGGGGTGTCCGACGCAACAGTGCTCTGCTCCTCCAGAGGGAGAGAAGGGGAGGGAGTGGGCGGTGCTGGAGTCACCGGGGGTGGAGGGACTGTGGACTTGGGTTTGCCTGTGGTCTGCTCCTCGGCCCCAGGGACAGTCTGCTCGGGTGTGACACTCTCCACCCTGGTCTCCGAAGGCTCCCCTTTAAGGTCAGATGTGCCAGAAGTGGTTGCCTCTGAGGACAGTCGAGAAGTTGGCTGCTTGCCAGTTTTTTTCTTGCCCTTTGTGGTTCCCACTGTCCCCGTTTTGCTAGAAACTGTCTCCTTGGAAGCTTTGAGTCGAGATGAGGTGGAGAAAGTAGATGGTGAAGCCGATGCTTTGGAGCCAGTTGTTTTTCTCGAATGAGAGGAACCAGCTGAAGCAGAGAGATTTCGCATTAAGAGTCCAAGAAGAGAACACATTTTAAAAGCAAATAACCAAGTTGCAATTGCCAATGACACTGTTCCCTTTAAACTCTAAAACTCTGAATAAATGCATTAAGGAAAATAGGTAAATGATAACAATGGTCTTGTTTTCTGCCCCCTCCCTGCCCCCAACCTAGAAGGGAGCAAGTCATGCTTGAGGCCAAACCCTAAGGTACAAGGTCTTCTCCCTCCTCCACTCTTTAGCTGAGCCAGCCAAAGGGAATGCCTCACCTCTTTGCCCTATGGTCACCTGAAAAAGTCTCTGTATGCTCCAAAGAAGGGACATTATAGTGTGGAGAGGACAAGACAGCAGCAGCTACCTGGGTATAGTACAGGCTTACTCTCATCACAAACTATACACGTTCTGTGATGCCTCTCTGGGAACAGAGTAGCCCACACTCAGAAGAGACTGATGTATATACCACCTGCTCCTTTCTGGCCAAAAGCAAATTTACCCATCTAACTGCTAAAAGAGGAATTCCAAACCAGCTCTCCCCAGTGGCTAGAGAGAGACACTTGCCATGCTGCCCTGTCTATTTATCTGCAGGAGTGATGGGGCAGAGGAAAAAAAGACACATGGCTGCATACGAAAGACAAGTCCCCTTCAAAACATCAAGAAGCAGAAAACAGTCTTTTTTTTTTTTAACCAAAAATGTGTAAATGGGTAATGTTTGAATAAACTGAAGGGAAGGAGTATCATTCTCAGATCTTCTGAAACTACTTATGTTCCTAGAAGGATATCCTCATCACAGGATAGCCATGGTCATGACCATGGCCGTGGCATGTTGGTCTACTTCTGGATAGAACTGCCTTCAACCAAACCATTTTCAGGGAAAATAAAATTTAACCCTCTTTTTCTTTATATCATAGAAATACGTTTAAACTATTATTTCATGACCTTTATGATCTATGCATTTCCCTTAATTGCTTCTTCTGTGACAAGGCTGTATATTCCCTCTTTTTCCATGAGGGATCAAACTATCTTCCAGAGAAAAATTAGAAAAATCTTGTTAGATTGTGGAGCCACCCACACTGCACACAGATGTTATTTATTGTAACTTACCTCTGGTTATAACTTTATTGAAGCCAATTGGGCTGGTCAGGAGAACAAATAAAGGAATAGACAATGAGATGGATGACTCTACCAACTCTGATCTACTGAGAAAAGCCAGTCTTACTGTGTGTAAAGATGCAGGCTTAAAACAAGTCTCTGTGGCTTGAGGGCTTTATTGTTTTAGATACCTGCAATTACAAGAATTCTCCCTTGTGTCAGGGCTTGTCAATATTTCTTTGAAATAAGCAATCTTCATTTGCTTATGAAGCACACTCCTGGAGTCTAATTATTTGAAATTTGAAATTTATTTGAAATTTATCTTTCACAACCAAGATGCTAAAGACTTGCTCTCTGTGTAATCATGTTCAGTTAGGTATTAGGTAAGTTGAACAGAATTTCTTCTACACATCAGTTCTAATTATTTTTTCTTTTAAAGAATTCTTTCTTTTCTAAAAGCAAAGTTAACTTCAGCCTTGCTTAAGAAAAAAGACAAGTTTTAAGCCTAGTGTGCAAATTCACGCCATGTTAACATATTTCTCTTTTGACCATCTCCTAAAATGAGGATTT
This sequence comes from Moschus berezovskii, assembly GCF_049115385.1. NCBI lineage: Eukaryota > Metazoa > Chordata > Mammalia > Artiodactyla > Moschidae > Moschus > Moschus berezovskii. Next base: position 88,430,729 of record NC_142469.1, on the reverse strand, counting down.
TGCTGCAATGTTGCTCAAGTTACATTGAATCATGGCTACGACGAAAAATGAAATGCTACCTCTTCTCAGTTAAGTATTTCTGTTGTTAACACAGCTTTTAACAACCAGAAAGAAAAACATGTGAGATGTTACTTTACTAGCAAAGCAGGTGAATGTGCTAACCTGTATCTGGTGATCTGAAGGACTAACTAGCTTAGTAACACAGAAGAATCTGAACCAACAGATTTTTTTGAAACAGTGTAAAACGTCTGATTAAAAATTGGGAGTTACATTTGAAATAACTTTTCCGAAATGTCAACATTATTCAAATAAAGCAAAGTTACCAAGTAGAAAGTTCCAGATGGTTACAAATGAAATATGAGTAGGATTCAGAAGGAGCATGACCAACATTCAATACAAGGATCTTCACATGCTGGGCTTGGTAGACTTCCAGGCAATCCTGTTTCTCTGTGATAACTCTGAGTACAGCAACCTTCTGGACTCTTTTAATACAGTGGATAACATGACTGTACTTTGCTCTTAGGAACATCCTGAGTTAATAAATTAGCCTTCAAATAAAATACCTGGGAATAACTCAAAATCTCTTCTGAAGTAAGAGAGAGGACAAGCCAAGTCTATCATAAGCTGCTTCTATGTGGGACATGGGGAGGTGGGTCTTCACCCCAGGAACAGGGTGAGAGTTTGGGGCTTCTCTTCAGGAAATAAACCAGCAACAGCCTCACTTGAAGCATGTGTCCTGGGGCATGCTAGGCAGTCTGGGTGACACACACAGAAACCAACAGGAGCAGACGCTGATGTGTGATGGCAGCTGGTCCCTGAGAAAATGGCCGGTAGGCCCTGGAGGCACAGCATCCTGAGACGCTCATTTCAGAGCTTATCAGAAGAGACCCAGACAAGCAAGGTCAAAGGTGGACAACAGAACACTGGGAGAGAGGAACCTGTTTACAGTGAGTTCTGTTATACTGTCTCCTAAGCCATTCTCTGAGCCTGAGCATTATGGGTATAAATTACCAGGGGAAAGATCAACACCAAGGCATATCATGGCAGTTGATTTTGAGAAAGTGGCTGCTGATTTTAAGGAGAATAAGGTTTGCTAGGCACAGTAGGCCTTCTAACATGCAGGAATTTTATGCATGTGATCAGAAAAAGCCGCTCAGCGTATGTATTTAGATTAATATCCTTTTAAAAGCTGGATTACAGAGGAGGCTTCTCCATTCCACTTCACTAGAATGGCGACTCCACTTTGCATTAAGCACGTCTGACATGGAAGGGAAAGCTGGACACACACGAAATGAAGTGATGGAATCACCCAAACATCCCCTGGTGATCTGCAGTGGCAGCTTACAACCGCACCCCTTGTAACACATTGAAGTTTATGGGGTCAGGAAGCGGACACTGAGCATGTAACATCCCACTCTTCTGAGCAGCTGTGACTCCAGTAGAGAGTGGGGGCGGGGTGGAGCAACTAAGTGATGTGAGCCCTTTCTCATTAGAAAGATGACTATAAGATTTAAGACATTAAGATCCAGCAAATACGTCAAAGATGCATCATGTTTTAATGTGCAAACTTAAGATGTTTTGAAAGAAAAAACCCAAGCCAAAGAGCCACCATAAACTCAAATAGGCAGGCCAGTCGATATTTCCATAATGTCAGCTCGTGCATGCTAAGTCGCTTCAGTCAGGTCCAACTCTTTGTTGACCCTATGGACTACAGCCTGCCAGGCTCCCCATCCATGGGATTCCCCAGACAAGAATACTGGAGTGGGTTGCCATGCCCTCCTCCAGGGGATCTTTCCGACCCAGGGATCAAACCCGCCTCTCTTATGTCTCTGGGATTGGCAGGCGGGTCCTTTACTACTAGTGCCACCCTGGGAAACCACTAATGTCAGATCATATCATCTCTACTCATCAGGCAGACAACTCCCTGTATCCTTCTACTGGGTTTTGCGCAGATAGTGGAGACTCAGGAAGAAAGACATCTATTCACCCTAAACCTAATGAGGTGAACAGATTCACTTGGTAGAGACAGCAACAAAGGAATCTCCAGGGCATTCTCTGTGTTACAACTGAATCCGCTGGTGTTACATCCAAAGACGCCAGACACCAAAAAGACTACTGTTCCTAGAAAAAGCAGTGAACCCACCCCAGAGCCAAGCACCCTAGACTCAGCCCCACAGAGGGCATACTCACCGGCCTCTCGGGTTGCATTTCGGCTTGCCAGCTTGGGTGGTGGGACGGGGACCTGCTTACCAGGAGCCTTGGTGTTTTTTTTAATAGGAGACACTTCGTCACCCTTGGGGCTGGCCCCAGCAGCGGCCCCTTTTGGAGGCACAGGTGGTTTTTTGGGCTTAGGTTTGGGTTTAGGCTTAGGAAGAGCTGGAGGAGGTGGAGCAGGAGTTGCCGGTGTTTCAGAGTGGTTTTCAGTGTTCTCTACAAATGAGAAAGTGAACAGAAGCAGACTGATACAGACACACGCCATACAGATAGAAGGAGCATACACAGGGCGACAGTGATACAAACACGTGGCTGCTTAGCCCTTGGGAACCAGCGGGGCTTCTGCACCAGAGAGACTGAAGGCTGGGGTAAAGGAGATCAAAGGCTGAAAACCAAACTGGGGTGTGTTCTCCAGGTCCCTTAATCACTCCAGTGATAAAACAGAGTTGCACGAGTGACTGGGATGAGGTTCAGGGTGAGTGTAAATGTCCACCATCAGGGGCTGACACCTGGATGGCGGGTTGCTCAGTGATGATGTGGGTATGCGTGCTAAATTTTTAACCAAACTGAAGGGCCCAAGGAGTGGCAGATGAGTGCATTACACACACCGCCATGGGGTGAGGGCTGACTGTACAGCTATGGCTGGACTCAAGGTTACCCTCCACTGAGGGACTTTCTGAGGAGAACAATCCCCATCAACTTGAAAGGGATATGTACCCTGTGTCTGTCCCACTGTGGTAAAAAAAAATCAATTATTTTCTAAGCGAAGGGAGACTCTCTAGAATCTGGTACAGGAAACACAATGCACTGAAGAATAAACTATTTTCTACGATTAAATTTTTCTCAAGCTCTCCCAGTATACTAGGGCAGCTTCCTGTTTTATTCTAACTTCCTCTGACCTTTTCAAACAGTGTCACAACTGTAGGTAGTGGAGGGTGCAGAATCCAAAAGAAAAACAAAACAAAACTTGTTTTCTCATGTAAACACAAGTAACAAGTTTGAAAAGATAAAGGTTAAAATTCATTTAAAAAAATGAAATTCACACCTGCAAATAGCCTTGTGTAAGATTTTGCATAACTAGAGGAGTAATAGTCTGTCATTTTAAAAAGTGGAGATGCAGAATGTTCATTCATATTTTCATATCCTTATCTTTTCTCATTGTGACTAAAATTAAAATACAGCTTGGGTCCAAAGAGCTAAGCAGCATTTCTTTAAAAGTGGAGCACAACAGAAAACGTAAGACAGTCTTAAGACAAGACTAAGCCTTTACTGGAGATGTTGTTCTCTGTTAAATGACCAAGAAAGGATTTTAATATTGGAATGCATCTTATTTTATTATCTCTTTTGTTTCATTTCTCAACCCAGCGTGTGTGAGGCGGGGACTCCTCCCCTCTTTCCTACATCCCCATCAGTCCATGTATAACTACCATAAAAGTGATTTAAATTGCAGTAAGTAATGGATAAAACTTTTCTTGTACCTTTCCTCAGCCATGAAACCCACCCGTCACAACAGCCCACATGGAGCCCTCCTGCATCTGAACTTAACTGTACACACAGTCTGAGCCCCTCAGTCAACATTTATCAGAGGCTCCTTTGTATGTGTGCCTTTCTGTTTATACATCTTGACTCCTCAACTAAGCTGCTGAGAATCTTTAATACAGGAATGGCTCTCCTAACCCACCTGGTCTGAACCAGAAAGCCAGTGCACCCCCAAGTGTTAGTCAGGGCTGAGAAAGAGATGAGTTGACAGTCACTGAAAACATCTTATTTTAATGTAAAACTTACAAATACATATTGACTTGCTAGTCTTTTGATTCAGGGTAGAGGGCTGTTCTTTCAATATATCTTTGTGCCTTTAGCTTCCTGCATGATACTATGTGTGGAGATCCAGCTCTATAAGAGCACCAGGCTGAGAGCCAAAAACACTGATCTGCACATTTGTACCTTAATTCTCTCTTACTACAACTCTCACATCTCTTATTCTCTGCCTTTATGCCATATTACTGGGGAATCTTTTTAAATTCTACAGTTATCCAGCTACTGGGTTTGGGAAGGAGATGACAGTTGGGAATGACAATCCCTCCTAGATTGAGAATGTACTCACTACACAAAACTTCTGGCCACTCCTGGAGAAGCACATTCCATCCTCCTTCCTCTGTAAGTTCTATCAATTATCTGTGTGTGTTTGCCATATGACCAATGTTTATGTTTTATTCTGTGGTGATTCTTAATGGGTGCGTGTGTGTGTGTATGCATGCACACGCATGCAAACAGTATGCTGTTCTGACTAAATTATGACCTCCTTTTGTCTGAAATTTTATATCCCATCAAGCATGATGCTTGAAACATTATGTCTATTCAGTGAATGTGACTGATCAGCTGATAGATATTAACACACACATCAGTAGGGAGCAAACTCTTGTATCTGGGAGACAATGAACATAAGTCAAGAGGTATTTTTTACTATTACCATATGATCTGAAGAAAAGACAGATGGCAGACAGGAGTATAATGTTTTCAAGAGGAGGTTAAGAAAGGGCTGCCTATGCGTTCTGGCTTGATGAGGATACTACACGTCACAACAGAGGTCTGGAGGCGAGTGGCTGACTACTACACTTCCAGGTTTGCCTCCTTCCACCACATGGAGAGTCAAGTTTAACAACACTGAGAACTGCAGGCAGCCTTCATCTTGCCTAGAATGCCCTTCTGCTCCCAACTCCCTACTTCACCTGACTGCTTCCTTCTGGTCTCCTCCAGGTCTCAGTTTGCCAATATCTTCCTCTAAGATCCAGTTTGGTACCCCTGGCAAGTTCCCTGGCTTGCTGTCCTCAGGCCTCCCAGAGCACTTTGCATCTTGCACCGCAGTGGCCTGTATGCATGGTGGTCTCCATGTAGGCCACGATCTGCTTGAAGGCAAGGTTGTCTCTCACGTTCAGTGTGCTCTTTCCCTGGCCCCTGTGGCCAATATCTTCATGCTCACGTGGGGAACAAATGCACACAAGTGACCTGTTACTTCATGGAAAGCCCTCTACAATGACTCAATAGAAATAATATCCAATACTTTTTCAGATTTCTCATATTTAATACCATGCTATATTTAACGGATTGCAGATCAGTTTTTCTGCCTCTTATATATTTATTGAGAATAATGAGAGATTAACAGGCCCAGAAGGCTTACGGGAAAAGTCTCCAGCAATAGGCAGAAAAGGCCCCTCTGCTCCAGCTCCAGAATCGGGCCCTTGGGAGACTCTTGGGAGGCCCAGAAACACCATGAGTCCTAGGTAGAACCTACCCACAGAGTAGGGTGAAAGTTATTTGTCATTTGTTTGTTCTTTTTGATGCAGATGTTTCAAATATTAAAATGCCAATATGATGTCTTAAAAAGATTCACAAGCATCCAGGTTGGCATTAGTTTTGCAAATATAACCAATTAACAGGTGAAATGAAGCTCATGGGTAAACTGACTTAATGCAAAAGTAAAGGGAACACTGAACCCCCAAATAAAGGATAAACTGAGAACATGGGAAGGTGGATTTGCACAGCAGCAAGCTCACATAAGAAGTGAGATCAGAAGAGGAACAGAGGTAAGAGTGACTCTTAAGCTATTTTATTTTTTTTAGAATTAAATGCTGTCTTTCCAGAGCAAAGAATGGTTTGTTTAAAAGGTATTTATTATTTAACATGATACTCTGTGATGTCGGTTAGGACTGACATTCTTTCTAGTGTCAGCAAGTGGCTTCCCCTCACTCAGCGTGGCTTCGGTGGGAGCACTGTCCCCACAGTGAAAGGGAGGCTCCTCTGTCTTACGAGGGCTGTGGTAGCAAGACCAGCATTTTCATGTCCTCATATACAGACCAGCCAAAGCACAATGCTATCTTGGACCTTATTTGACCAAAAAGAACAGAAGGTACTAGTCCAAAATAAAAAATAAGAAAACAAAAACATCTCTCAAATATCCATGAACCTATGAAGTCTGCCATCTTTTTGGAACGTCCAGGCCTGAGGGTTTAATTAACGTAAAACTGTCAGCAACTTTTTATTATGCTGATAAAGGAAACACGTCCTTTGAAGCCTGTCCAGTCCACTGACTGATACTCCACATGAACAAGGCAAGCACTAGAGATGGCTCTGTTACACGATGAAGGATGTGATCCTTGAATGTGAAAAGGCTGGACCAGGGAAAAACCACAGATGGATTTGAAATTTAACAGTGTGGTGAGACAGGACAGTTGGACTGAAAAAAAAAAGATAAAAGTAAAAAAAAGAAATCACTGCATTAATGCTTTCACCTAAATACTCTTAAAATCTGTTCAGGCCTGTTTTCTTTTTATTTTCCAGGAATTGTATCACTAAAAACATTAGTTAATTTCCTATAATCAGTATTCTTAAGCATAACCAGAGTTGTTCAATGGAAAGACTAAAGTAAAGCTCCATGAGCACCATACTTAATACTGAATAAAGCAAAATAATTTTCAACAGGCAATTAATAGAGGCTTCTAAAAATTTTTGAGGCTAATTTACATGCAAACAATAAGCTGCTATGGACTTCCCGAGGAGATGATCTTAAATTATAACATCTGTCAAATGTTCTTTCATTCCCTTTGTCTTTGGAGGATTTGGGTCAAGAACAGAGGAAGAGAAGTTTCCTTCCAGCAGTTTCTAACAGTCTTCAAAATGCCTAGAAAGTTCAGATTAGGACTGACAAATTTTTGCCATCCAACTCAGAAGGAGTCATTATGGAAAACTAGCCTACTTCCTGACGATTCATTTATATGTAGCAGGAAATCATCTAAACTGTTCCAACAAAGGCTTATTTTATGGGCATTTCAGTTCAGGCTTGCATAAGAGGCTTGGGGTTTCCTGCAACTGTGATAGGTGTGGTATGGGTAATGCAGTCTATCAGAGCCCAGGAACCTGTGAATGTTCTGGGGGTCCCTGACAGACATGTATTTTGCAGTTCTGTAATTTACCACAGTATTTCACACCAGAAACCAAGGTCTCAAAAGAAAGCTTCTGGCAATGGCATAATTGCCTCTGGCATATTTTAAAATTTCCAACTGCACAGACAAATCATGGGGCAGAGGCTATGGCCACTCCAGCAACCCAGATCCCTGGCATTACTGGGAACCATTCCTGGTCTCCCAGAAATGTCTGAGCCTGGATCAGAACTGCAGTTCTGTACCCTGGATCAGAACTGCAGTATTGGGTGTGTGGACACTACCAGCCAAGCTCCCACTTCTGAAGAGGTGGTGCCAGGCTGAATGAGCCATCTTGTTTTGCTATTCCTCCAAGTTGAGCTGCTATAATTGTCAAGTAACCCGCACAGAAAGGTATTAAGACTGCTGGCTTTTTTTTTTTTTTTTAAAGAACATACTGAGATAAAACTCCTGATGAAAGGATAACATTCCCAGACATCTCTAATGATAGAAGAAGCTACCACTTCTGATTCTTACCATTAATTAACCCTCTTTAATAAAACATTAAATGATGTGCTTATAAAATGGATGTATCTACCTGAGGAAACCATCCGATTTCTCTTTGCTAGTTATCATTTCTCTCCTTGTATTTACAGAATACCTCTCTACTGGTCTCAGGGTCACTATGTGGAGCCCAAGACCTGCTTCTCAACTTTGAGCTGTAAAAGAATTGTGGGGTTTCTCTTGATTTTACCTTTCTTATCTTCTGCCTTTTCCTCCAGAGGTGGTGGTTTTTCAGCTACAGAGCCATTACCTTCTTCAGCTCTTACTACATTTTCCTCTCGGGTAGATTCCTCTCCGATGGGTATCATATGCCCGTTTGAATTTTCAAAGTTAACTGTTACATCTCCATCTAAAAATGGGGAGAGAAACACCTAGATGTCTAACTTTGACGGCTTTCTTAAAACCCAGTTTTCCAGGTACTAGGGTTCAGATTTATGTTTCAGACCTGGGAACCAAATACATTCTGGACTATTTTCACCATGTTTTACTGAATAATTCATTCAAATGAAAGAGCTAGGAAGTTCTTAGTGTTGGGGGAAAGCAGCTATGCAGCGGGATGCCATCTCAAGACAGGAATGATTAACCTAATTATAAAATATCCCTGGGCAGGAGAGTCCCTCTCTTCTTGGGCTTAGTTTTGGTTGAAGTCACACTTGGGAGTCTCTTTGTCATTCAGAAACTGAACGATAAAAGGAGGAATCTGAAAAATGGAATAAACATTTTTAACAAGCACCAAAAACACAAGGTGAATGCAAATACACAAATAACATGAAAAGCAATTATACATACAAACGATTAGTGGGAGACATGAACATTTCCAAGCACCACTGTCTCCAGAATATTATATCCATGACACGTTAACTTTACCTAGTAATATACCCTCTACTCTACTCAGGCAAAGATGTCAGTAAGGCTAACTGTATTTTCATTTTCTTATTTATAGAAATATTAAAATGTCCTCAGGGAATTGTTGTATATTGCTGGCCAAAAAGTCTTTAAGTTGGGTCAATAATAATTTGAAAACATTAAGAAAAAAATGCTAAAAAAAAGCAATTAGAGGGAATTTTTAAAAAATCACAACTGAAATTAAAATTTAATGTTATCTAAACCATAAATGATTAATTTAACAACCATGAATGTTTATAAATTCCTAGGAGTTTCTAAAGTAAGAGATTTTGCAGAAACTGTTAATTCAGTGATGCTTGAAAATTTAACACTAGTTCACATCAAGATAATTTTAAGAAGCTGTGCTATCGTTGGAAAAAAAATTAATGATAATATATTTACTTAGCAAACTTGAGAAAATGTATAATTAGAGCCAATTTTAGGCAAGTTTGATTAATTTTACTTTGGCAGTTATTCTGAACAGAATGACCATCTCCTAATTTTTCTTTAAATATGATTGAATTGCTTTGGCTCAACAATAAAATCCACTGGCCTTTTTGACAAAAACAAATATGGCATTTTAACAAGTGAAATACATATAATGCAATCATATTTAAAATGAACATATAATTGTCCCTCAGTCGTGTAACTTCCAAAGTACCTATAATCTGATACTTGTATAAAACTAAAATAGATAATAATGTTATTGGCAATGTTATTCCAAGTAAATCTTAACTATGTCAATAAAATTAAGGTAATAATTTTTAAAAGACTATATGACAAACCAAAAAGAAAACAAAATATCCTTGGTTCTTATTACTGGATCCCAAGAAATTTACTATTAAAAAATAAGAGGGAAGGGAGACACAATATAATGTCCCGGTATTGGATTAAAAAAATAAATAATCTAAGAATGGAAAATTCCAGACAGAATAGAAAACCATTTCTTTATATAAAAAATCCTCAGTTTTTAGGTAACTCAAATACAAATTTATCTTTATTTTCTATGACTTTCGCTAGTAATAAAAACATGCTGAAATCATGTTAATGACAATTTAATTCTATTTTAACCATTATTACATTAAAAATTCTGCAGTAGATTAAATAACTAATTTTTAAAATTCAGAACAAAAATGCTAGAGAGAAAATTAAATAATTGTGGCATAAGAAGAAACTGGATTAGCACATGATAAAGAGAAATGGTCAGTAATGTATAAAGATACTTACTCTGAGATATTAATATGAAACAAAGCTAAAGTATAGGCAATAATAGAAAAATGAGCCATGTTTGCAATAAATCTGGAATTCAAGAAGAAAAACAGAGGAGAACTAAAGTTATTATTAATTAACTGGTGTGGATACTGAAAAGGTTTTCTATTTTTTGTATTGTTTCAGAATTAAAATAAGTTCTGAGCCAGGCTGCCAGTTACAGTAAGATGCCCACTCCAGGTCTTACAGGAGCATTTGTATGCAAAGAAAGGAGAAAACTCAGATAAGAGTCCTAAGCTTAAAGTAAACCAAGAGATAAATACAGAAATAAGTGGTTAAATAAGAAGCATGAGAGTGTTTGAGGGGTTTCCCTCTTTCAGGTAAACAGGTTCTTTGGGGATACAGTTAACAGAGGAACAGAGACAAGAAGAAAATCATGAACAGACAATAAGTGACTCATTAAAAAAGGCATCCCAGGAGAAAAGGAAAGGAGGCTGGTATGCAGAAAAAACACCTGCATGTCTCAGGTTAAAGCTAAGGGAAAAAAAGAAAGGTAAGAACCAGAAGATGACTAAACTTGGGTTAGACCACGGACTTCTCAGGAGAGAAGGCCAATCTCTGAATTTTTAGATTGAAGTTAGATTTTGGTATAAAAAAGGTCATCGAAGAGGAATAATAATAGCTGGGAGTAAGGGTATGGGGTGGAATGGGACAAGGTCAAACCCAGAGTAGTTGGCGGTATTTTAAAAGTCTATTTGGCTGACCGAATAAAGGGCATAATAGACAAGCACTGTCAAGAGCTAAGGTCAAGAACATCAAGAAAAGAATGAACCTTGACTGGCAGAAGAGAGCAGGTTGTCACCAAGCACAGAAGTTTCTAGTCTCTGGCCAGGGCTGAAAACAAACCGAAATTCTCAAGATAATTGCTTTTGGAAAAATGACAGAAAACTACTTTCTACAGTCCTTGGCTGAAACGGGGGGAAGGAGTCTATTTAAAATAAGCCTCACCAGGAACTTCTAAGTATTAGGTAATTTATGTAGTTCTATATAAGGGCCACGCAAAAAGTAGAAAGTAAAATTCAGTAATTGATGACTTCCCAAACATTAAACCTATTACACCAAGCTTAGGTTAAAAACCTAAGAATGTCTGTTATTTTATATTTTGAAACTTATAATGTTCAGTCTGCAAGCATTAAATAAAAAGACTCAACAGAGTCAGACTTCTGGAAAATAAGTAAATGAAATTGCAATCTATCTTGCAAATAGCTTAACGGATTAGGCAAAATAAAAACCAAGCAATATTAAGTATTTCCCTAAGCCACTTGTTTTTAGAAAAAGTAAATGCTTTTCTAGCTATAAATTTTAATGGATAAAAAAAAAGACCTTTAGTCTCTATCTTTAATATTCATTAACAGTTGTGGCCATAAATTTTTCCACTTCTTTTTCTTCCTTTAAAAAGGTTTCCAAATAAAGGTTACCAAACCAGTGTAGTGGCCCATCCTGTAATGGTGATCGCCCAACACTGAGTTTTCAGTGGACATGTAATTTCTCTGCCTTTTCCAGGGAGATAAGAGAGGAGGCAGACTTTGATACTGCAAGTTCATCTTCAAGCACAAAAACGTTAAGGATGTACATTTCTTAGGCAGAAAATGAATAGCTTCAAGGTTAACAGAAAATTAGGGATACTTAAAAGTTCATTCATAAAATGGAGTGAAAGTGAAAGTCACTCAGTTATGTCTGACTCTTTGCAACCCCGTGGGATAAGTCCACGGAATTCTCCAGGCCAGAATACTGGAGTGGGTAGCTGCTCCCTTCTCCAGGGGATCTTCCGATCCCAGGAATCAAACCCAGCTCTCCCATATTACAGGCGGATTCTTTACTGTCTGAGTCCAAAATAAAGTGAGAGAAGTATAATAAGTAAAATACCTAAAATTTTGAGGGCTCAAGAAAAATGGAATTATTTATTCAGGACTTCCCTGTTTTCTTTAAAGCAGGAATAAAATAGTAAAGCATCTCTTAGCTTCTTCTAGAATATTCAGATGTTGAATATCATGTCATCTGAATTTACGAATAGTGAATGCCAAAAGACGTTAAGCTCTTTGCAAGGAACATATTTTAGGAAATGAGGAGTACTATTGTTTTGATTCTAAATTAATAGCATGTTATTTGTGTCCATAAAAGCACAATTATAATATTTTACCTCAGTAAGCATTCAGGAGATGAGGTGAGGAAGGCATGAGGTAAACCAACAATGTTGCAACAAAAATTTCTATGAGTTTCATAGTAGGGGGAGCAATGAAGATTATTCACTATTATTTATTTGGAGAAATAACCAATCTTGGTATCTTCTTTTGAGAGTCTATCTCAGTTTCTATCTAATCCTTGTCTTTTTGAGCAAGATGCTAGGAGGGACTGGGGGCAGGAGGAGAAGGGGACAACAGAGAATGAGATGGCTGGATGGCATCACCAACTCAATGGATATGAGTTTGGGTGAACTCCGGGAGTTGGTGATGGACAGGGAGGCCTGGCGTGCTGTGATTCATGGGGTCACAAAGAGTTGGACATGACTGAGCGACTGAACTGAACTGAACCCCTTGGGAGGATAGAGGGATAAAGGGAAGAAGATTAGATGTAAGGGATAAAATAGTTGGAAATAATGATTGTTAGTGAAAAGGTGAGGCAGATTCGAAGAAATTAAAAGAGAACAAAGCTGGGAAAATTACTTGAGAGATGCGTAAAGCAGACTAACGTAATCTGCCCATTCATGCCTTATTGAATGGACATGAGTGTACTATAACGGACAAGAGGTCGCTTATCACGGCTTTTTTCTTTTACTGGTAGACTTAAGAAACCAAAAGGCGTGAGTTAAAACTTTGCATTTACTCAAACAGTTGAGTTTACCTGTAGAGACGGACTGAAGCTCAAGAACAGAGCGTGAATCATGTAAGCATTTGTATCTGTCTGTATCTCCTGCCACAGAGGAGCTTTGTGAAGCTCTAGGTTTAGGATGACATATGGTGAAGGACTCACCAAAAAGGTCATTGAATTTCTTCTTTAGAATACCTTAGATACCCACAAAGGCTGTCTGAATTAAAGCAAGATTCTCAGATTGTCGTACTTTATCTCCCAAAGACCATGATCATCTTAAATTTCAAAAGAAAATGAAAGAAAGAAAGATGAAAGAATGAAGGATCAAATTACTTTAAATGTATGATTAATTTCCTCACCTTGATCAGGCAATTCCTTAAGAACTCCCCTTCTTATCAGCTCCTCTCTACTTTGTCTTGTAGAAATCTTCCTTTCTAATACTTTTAAAAAGAATAAGCACAAGTAAGAATCTTCATTGCTTAAAATAATTATGAAAAACATTCCAAGTAGAATTGAGTACATTCATTCTGTTCACTTGAGGGCTCAGACCCTAGTTTTTGTAGTTGCCCCACAAACCATGTGAATGGAATCAACATAATCAGGATGGGCAAATGACCGGAGCCCACAATCCGAAGCCCAATCACTGTGTCTTGTCTTCCAAATGATGGTATTTGGCCTAGAATTCAGACACATTATCTCAAATCAACTATGGAGCACCAAAGCTACTTCTCACTTTGAAATATTCCTTTCTTTAGTAATGCATTCTAAAACACAGGCTTTTATGAATGTACAATGAATACCGACGATATGCATGCTTACATGGAAACAAAGTAGACATTCAGGTAACTCATCTGAATCCCAGACAGAAGGACTACTTTCCTAGTGTTTTCTTTCTCACACTATTACAGAAGTCCAAAAGTGAGTGAAGTCGCTCAGTCGTGTCTCTCTCTTTGCGACCCCATGGACTGCAGCCTACCAGGCTCCTCCATCCATGGGATTTTCCAGGCAAGAGTACTGGAGTGGGTTGCCATTGCCTTCTCCAGAAGTCCAACATTTACATAATTCTTTTCCCTGCCATACTCACAAGTTCTAGAGTATTCTGGAGTATTCCCTGACAAATACCAAGTCTTGGGAGGATGGAGTCAATTCATGCTTTCACAGAATGTAATGGGATAGGAAACTCAACAGTGATTCTTCAGGAAGAAATCTAAATTCCTGGTGCAACTTCAGAATGGAGCTTAGGAGCTCAGGATGAGACTTCAGTAGTCGTCACCTTATGTCTATAGTGTTAGTTCCTAAACCTTACACGACATATAACCACTAGCTGCAGCCCCAACTTTCAGGAGCCAAGAAGGTGTGTCAAGTTAACACAGGGTCACACCATCTACGAATTCTCTGAATCAACGTTCCTCACAGTGCATTCTGCCGTACTCTATTTCCTCCAGATGCCCTGTTCAAGAAAGGGTCAGAGAAGGGGTCAAGCCAGGGTTCTTTAGGGGAGAAGGAAAGGTTCATTGGTGGAGAGTGGGTAGCCACAGCAGGACTAGATTCTGACTCTCCCTAAAATTCCTATCCTGGCCTCATAATCTGTAACTCTTAAAGTCACCCCTGACAACATAATTTCAAGACCCAATCAAAACCCCATTACCCTACGCCATCGGTTAAGTTCAGTCGCTCAGTCGTGTCCGACTCTTTGTGACCCCATGAACTGCAGCACCCTATGCCATCCCTGGCACATACAAACAGAGCTCGTAATGACACTAAGAACATGCTTTCTGGGGGTGCTCCAGGTGGCCTGAAGCTAGGACACTGGGGAAGGAGTGGGGAGGGAGGGGGGTGCCTTGGATCAGCAGTTTTGTATTAAGTAATGACATGAACCGCAGAAGAGCTACACTGAGGGTCTTTTGAAGAAAGTGGAATTTTTTTTCTCCTTTCTGATAACTAGGAATAGTGCATCCTGGTTGCCAGTAAAGTCAGAGTAAAGTTTGATATATACCACCGATTTCATAAGGCAATTCACGGATGAATTCTGTTTCCTCCTTCTTAGGGACCTGACTTCATTTACATTTTATTTATAGCACACGTGCTGTTTGTTCTAAGTTTTGTCGAACTTTTTTGGGGTGGCGCAGAATCACAGTGTACACAAATGAGGCAAAGAATGAGTGGATGAATGAAAAGTCAAAAGAATGATAACGAACATCTCACTGGTTCACACGAAGACACACAGAGAACTCCCCCGCCTTCCTTCAGCTCACTCACCCACGCCCACCCTCCACCATCCCCTCCAGAAGCAAGTGAACAACAGCTCACGAAACGTTGGCAGTTTCCACAGAACAAAGTTAACTGGGTGTGGGGGGCAGCAGGAGCTGTTCTGTAGTGGGAACTCTTGTTTGTAAAAAAGAGTGCTGTTACTTAAATGTAGCTTCAATGGGTTCAAGCTTTTGTCAAAGAAGAGAGAACCCCCTTCAGCACAGGAAGCCAAACGCCAGCCCCCACAATGACGCTGGGGCCCTGCCCAGACAGAGCAGGGGTTCAGCAAGATGGACCTTCATCACTGCAATCTTCTGAGGGTGGTACAACCCACTCACGCTTGACTGGGGCGAGGGGTCTGAGACCTCTTGCAGCCAGGGTCTCAGCCCCCACTTTTGGGCGGTGGGCCCTGATCACGCCCTCCCTCCCCAACCCCCACCCCTGGCTGTGTGCACTAAGCTTGAGGCTGCAGGAGCCACTGGACATGGGACGAGGCCACATCCTGGGAAAGGGAGGGCACTGCTGATACAGAACACAGTCATCATGGCTGTCTGCCCCTGGTTCTCAGGAAACAGGGCTTCTGACTGTGTTTGCTGCTTCGATAAAGTGCCCTAAAACCCGAAATGATTGTCAGAAGTCCTGGATTCTAGTCCCAGAACTTCCACAGCCAGTTGTGTGATGCTGGGAACTCTTCAGGTTCCAAGGCTCTGATCCATTATCTGTAAACTGAGGGATGTGATTCAATGGCCACTAAAGGACAGCCCATCCAGCTCAAATATTGGATGATCCTGGATCATTAATCAGGGCCATTCTGTAATCTCTGTTTGGGCATGCGTGCTTCAGTCATGGCCGGCTCTTTGCAACCCCATGGACTGTAGTCCGCCAGGCTCCTCTGTCCATGGGGATTCTCCAGGCAAGAGTACTGGAGTGGGCTGCCATGTCCTCCTCCAGGGGATCTTCCCGACCCAAGGATTGAAGCCAAGTCTCTTGGGTCTCCTGCATTGGCAGGTGGGTTTTTCACCACTAGAGTCACCTGGGAGGCCCAATCTCTGCTTCGGGTACCTTTAAAAGCTTTCAAACTTGAACTTAAAAAAAAAAATTCAACAGAGGGCCCAGAAGGTATCCCCTTGTTGTTTCTGCCTTTCCATTATGGATCCCAGAGGATGCTTTAGTTTTAGAGTTAAGTTTTCTGTTGCTTTCATTCTAATTTAATCTCAGCTAAAAATCCCCCCTCTTTCTTCTGTGTAAATACTGGAGCTAGAAGTGGCAGCTTGGCTTCTTGCCAAGAATCAAACTTGACAGCGTTGCTCTTTCGCTCTACCTCGCATAAAGGGCCCCTGATAGGAAAATGCCTTTGGTTATTTGTTTGGTCTTTGGCTGAGGGCGTTTTTAACACAGATGCAGATAACTGTGTCCTGGGCCAAGGAGAACAAACTGCAGGCGACTAAGCATGGAAGGTATGCTGTTAGGGCACCAAGTTCCAACCACTGCACGCCCAGAACAAGTACCTCACTCTTCATCTTTTAAAATATGTGCCTCATGTTTACAGAGTGTCTGTCTGTTTGCAGAACACATTCACAAGACAGTTTTTCATGGGCCCAGAAGTGTTTTGCATTGGAATGAATCTGCGAGGTCGTTCTAGTCCAACATGCCACACCAAGCAAGAGTCCTTTCAGGAACATTCCTGAGATGTGCTCACCTGTCTAAAGATATTTGGAGGCAAGAGGGTCCCTTAACAGCACAGTCCCCTCCAGTTTTCCATCACTCTCACTTCATTCCTCGTAAGAATGAATTCAAACATAACATTCAAAAAACTGAGATCATGGCATCCGGTCCCATCACTTCATGGCAAATAGATGGGGAAAAAAATGGAAACAGTGGCAGATTTTCTTTTCTTTGGCTCCAAAATCACTGCAGATGGTGACTGCAGCCATGAAATTAAAAGACGCCTGCTCCTTGGGAGAAAGGCTAGGACAAACCTACACAGCATATTAAAAAGCAGAGCCATCACCCTGCTGATAAAGGTCTGTCGGGTCAAAGCTATGGTTTTTCCAGTAGACATGAGCTTGAGCAAACTTCAGGAGATAATGAAGGACAGGGAAGCCTGGTGTGCCGCAGTTCATGGGGTTGCAGAGTTGGACGTGACTTAGCAACTGAACAAAGAAGTCAACACTGCACTCCCTCCCTGTAACTATAGCCCATTAATCAAGGCCACGCTCCCCATAGTTCTAGACCTGAGCAAGTAATCTGTGAATGGAAAACAGGGAGCAAAGCGTGTCATGGAAGCCTCCTAGAATCTGATCCTAAGTATCCGCCAGTTGCTCTTCGACTCTGAAGCTCACACTGGTCTGTGCAACAACAGCACTAATACTGGCGGTGGGGGGGGGGGGTGGATTTCACTCGCAGCAGTAGCACACCCAGAATCTTGCAGGACACAGATCACTGGATGGAATAGTTGGGCTTTGCCATGAAAAGCATTGTTGCCAGCTGAGTACATGGCTCATAGTTACTCACTTTTATCCTAATTAAAAAAGCACATGTGATTTTTACACCAAGGCCAAGGAAAACTATGATTTCTTTTCCCCCTTTTTTTATATAGCTGATTTATATTATTATATTAGTTTCAGGTGTACAACAGAGTGATTCAGTATTTTTATAGATTATACTCCATTGAAAGTCATTGCAAAATCATGGCTATATTCTCCTGTGCTGTACAATATATTCTCACTGCTTGGTGCTTTTATACATGATCATTTTAATCCTCCACCTCCTCTGGGCCCTCCTCCCTTTCCCCTCCCCACTGGTAATAGTTTGTTCTCTATTTCTGTGGTCTGTTTCTGTGCTGTTGAATTCACTCATTTTAGTTTTTAGATTCCACATATAAGTGATAATATAGTATTGGTCTTTCTCTGTTTGACATTTTTCACTAAGTAAAATAACCTCTAGGTCCATTCATATTGCGGAAAATGACAGGATTTTATTCTTTTTATGGCCAAGTAATATTCCATTGTAAATATATACCACATCTTCCTCATCCATTCATCTGCTAATGGACACTTGGGTGTGTCCATATTTTGGCTATCCTAAGTAATGCTACTGTGAACACTGGGATGCATGTATTTTTTTCAAATTAGTGTTTTCATTTGCTTTAGATATATTCCCAGGAATGGAATTGCTGATTATATGGTAGTTCTACTTTAGTTTTTTGAGGAACCTCTCTACTCTTCTGCACAGTGGCTGCTCCAATTTATATTCCCATCAACAGTGTCAGAGAGTTCCCTTTTCTCCACATCTTGGCCAGTAATTCTCTGTGCAAAACCATGATTTCTGTTTAACTCCCCACCTTGGGCGAATTAAAGTTCTGACGGTTCAATCCTGATTACAACAGCTCATGTTCTAAGTGAAGGAAGCACTGTGTCCCATTTTCCTGACTTCACACTTAAACTCTGGGTTTTCAAGTATTTGAAAAGGACTGATCTTCCAAACACTTCCAATGGACATCTGTCCATCTCACACTGCAAATCTCAGCTCCTTGGCATGGTCTCCGTGATGCCCCCCAACGCAGGACGGCCTTCCCCTCAATCTGATCCTCTCCTAACCACTCCCTCCCCTGGCTCTCTCTGCTATAGCCCCTGCTGCTTCTCACCTGAGGCCAGTCCCTGCCTGGTAGCCTCTGGCCTTACCAGGATGAGATTTTTCAAACCCCACATGGCTCATCTCATCAATTCCGTCAAGTCTTTGCTCAAAGGTCCCCTTATCTGAAGTCCTTCCCCGCACACCTGATGGAGGACAGCTTGTTTCCTTTCTGATCTTTATCCTTAACCCACAGAATGTGTTCTGACACATTTTGGGACCTAGTCGCAGAGAGTCGGACACGACTGAGCGACTGAACTGAACTGAACTTCGCATAAGTGCAGGACCCACTCTGACACAGAGTAGCAAGTGGGACCTGCTACTCTGTGTAAGTGTAGCCTCCATTGACTGCTGTATTCCCATCAGTGCTCTGCAGGTTGTTGCGTACATGCATGCTAAGTCGCTTCAGTCGTGTTCGACTCTTTGTGACCCTATGGACCATTGCCCACCACGCTCCTCTGTCCAGGGGATTCTCCAGGCAAGAATACTGGAGCGGGTTGCCATCTCCTCCTCCAGGAGATCTTCCTCACCTAGGGATTGAACCTGAGTCTCTTATGTCTCCTGCATTGGCAGGCGGGTTCTTTACCACCAGTACCACCTGGTTGTTGCAGGTTGTTGACAGAAAAAAAAAAAAAGTGTATTTGTTAGAGAAAAAAATAAGGGTTAAAAAATGAGTTAAAAAAGAAAATAGGCTAATAAGATCTTATTTTCTGCCCTTTCCCCACCTCCAGTCTAGAGAAAGCGCAAGCGAGACCTGTGGCTAAACTCTAAGAACAAGAGTCTTCAGTCTTCTCCCCCTTGGACTGCTTGGCTGGACCAGCCGAAAGGAAAATCCTCCGCTCTCCATCCTATGGCTCATCTGAAAAAGTCTCTGTATGTTCTGAAGAAGGGAGGTCACAGTGTGCAGAGGACAGACACCAGCCAACTAGCAGGGTGTAGCACACGATGGGGCTCATCATAAATTATAAGTGATTTATGGTGTCCTTCTGGGCACCGAGCCCTCATTCAGGGAAGGAGGCTGGGGCATATGCCTCCGGCTCCTTTCTGTGGATGCCTGGCCAAGATTTTATATTACTCTGGAAGTATCTGTGAGAATAAATCTTGCAGTCAACAAGCCACTTGTGTTTTCTTTTGGCAAGGAAAGAGAGTCCTAATTCTTGATTCTAACACCGTTTAATGTCGGAACAAAATAGAAGAGCAAATAGAAGACCATTAAATAAGCGGACCATGTTATCTTCTTGGTCCTGAGTACTGAATGGCCTTACTGTGAAACACAGACAGACACAGAGACCCGCTTGTCTTGGGTGGAAAGTGTTCTATAAGCGCCTGGCTTTGCTTTACCTCTCCCCAGTAGTCGGCACAGAAAGCAGAATGTCGAGAAATGGTCTCCTTTTTAAAAGACCCTTCACTAAGGCTTAGCTAAATCATTTAAAGAACTACAGCCACCGAAATGCCACCCAACGGGACGTTTGCAAAAACCTTCCAAAACATCTCAAGAATGTCAGGCACAGAAATAAAGCCAACATCTCCATCTCAAAACACTCAGGGGTCTGGCTGTTTTCTTGTTTATCCAGGCCACTCCCCTACTCACAAATCCTACGGACTCCAGGACAAATCCAATTCCTTGGAGCAGCAGCCAAAGCTTTATAACCGGCCCCAAAGCACCATTCTTCCCCCTACTTTTTTTTAATCTCACTTTTGCACAAGCCCAAAGTTAAAGTCAACCATTGCTTCTCGTCATTTCCTAAACACTTCCTGCACTACCTCTGCTCCGTTCCTTCATTTGTTTCCTTCTCCTGCTGCTGCTGCTAAGTCACTTCAGTCGTGTCCGACTCTGTGTGACCCCATAGACGGCAGCCCACCAGGCTCCCCCGTCCCTGGGATTCTCCAGGCAAGAACACTGGAGTGGGTTGCCATTTCCTTCTCCATAGAATCAGGCTATTTCCCTCTCCCTCTCCACTGAAATCTTGCTTGAATTTTAAATCCTCTTCAAACAGCGCCCCCTACATGGCGATCTCACTATTCTGGTTGGTAAAATGTATAACTCCAAGCACCTAAAGCACACTTTTTTCCCCTGTTCAAGTATAGTTAATTTACAATGTTGTGTTTGTTTCAGGTGTACAGCAAAGTGATACATAGATATTCTTTAAAAAATTTTTTCATATAGATTATTAAAAGATATTGAATATAGTTCCTTGTGCTATACAGTAGGTCTTTGTTGACCCATTTTATATATAGTCATGTGTATATGTTAATCCCAAATTCCTAATTTATCCCTCTCCCCTCTCCTTCCCCTTTTGGTAACTGTAAGTTTGTTATCTAAGTAGAGAAGTTTTAAACACCTTATTTGTGCCTCAGTTTTGTCATCTATAAAATGGGATAACAGCTGCTACTTTCTGGTTCTTCTGGGGGTTAAATGAGTTAAGAAGTGGAAATGTTAGATTAATACCTAGAATCTAAAAAGCACCGAATAAATGTTAGCTATTACTATTATCGCTATTAGCTACTGTTAGCTACTATTGTTATTAAGTTATAGAACTTGCTACATTTTGATTGAAAGTTGCATATTCACATGACTCTAGTCCAAGCCCTAAGAGGGAAGTTCTGTATATCATTTCATCTCCACTATGCCAAAAACGATACAATGCACAGAGAAGATACTGTGCACTTCTGTTTTGTTTTTACAAGGAGGCAGAGGAGGTATATCTACAGCTCTTTTCTACCTTTTCTACCCATTTTAGAAAAAGCCTTCATGATATGTAGCCTTTGAGGAACCACCTTCCCCCCTCTGAGTTCATGCTACCTGTGTGAAGCCAATCCCATCTCTGGGGTCCAAGACTCCCAGGCTTATCCAGTCAGAGCCCAGTGTCTTACAGGCATTGGTGACTGGTGCAGAGAGGGGCTGTGTCCGAACTGCATCAGTGAGATTCAGGCCCGAGAACTTTGGTGTAACAACAGGAAAGAAAGGTGTTTTTTTCCTTCTGGATCTGTAAAACTAGCTGAACAGGAGCCTAGGGCTGCTAGTAGTCAGTCACTTTGCCTCCAAAAAAGGAGAGCCTAACTTAAAAGAAAGAAAGAAAGAAAGCCAATACAGAGGAATACAGACTCAAAAGGAGGAGACAGATTCCTAATCTTAGTTTCTAAGGACCTGGATTCAACTCCATGCCTGAAGGTTGTTTTCCCCTGGGCTTCTTGGTTAAGTGAACCAATAAATTCCCTATTTGCTAAAGCCTGTTACCATTCATCAGCAGTGAAAAGCTCTAACTAATCAAGGTGTTAAATAGATGCTTTTTAACGCTAAATTTTCTTCCAGCACAACCCAGGGAGTCTCTAGTTTTCAAGGCAGAAATATGAAAGAACTATACAGACCCCTCAAGGCCTTAAGAAAGAGGAAGGTGTCTATGGTCCCTTCTTCCTCTTGGGAAATCAGTGTCACAACTTCCTCCAAAAACGTGACAGCAATCGTTTGTTTATTTGGTGCTTAGATAGCATTTTTGTATTTATTTTCTCATCAGTCCTCCCAGTATTCCTGAAAGACAGGCTAATCAATTATTAGTCTTATTTCTCTCAAATAGATAAGGACACTGAGACTTAAAAGAAGCCAAACATGTTTTCCAGTCACAGATTTAGAATCTGGTTGAACCCTAATGTGTCTGAGCAAAAGCCTACCACTTGCATTCTCCATCCTGCATTGATAATTACAAAGATTTCAAATTCCTCAAGAGCTACAATGCTTTTCAATTTTCCTTTAAGACATGAGACAGAAGAAAACCTCTTTTTTCCGAACAATTAAATGAACAGTTATCATAGCTTTGTTTCAAGGCATTAAACTTTATAAAAATACTGTAATATTTTGTACAGGTAATGTTCACATTCAGAAATTTTAAAATAAAGTACACATTTGGAAATCTCACTCTTATTGGTCATTTGTATATTCTTTCATTGTTTATGCACATATAAACATATGTAAATATATATTCTATTTTTAAAAGTTGAAGTATAATTTATAATGCTATATAAGTTTCAGGTGTACAACATAGATATTCAATATTTCCATAGATAATACTCCACTAAAAGTTATTAAAAACAATGACTATATTTCCCTATGCTGTACAATATATCTTGTTGCCTATCTAATTTTATACAGAGTTTGTGTCTTTTTATCCCATACCTCTTCATTCTCCCCACTAGTATCCACTAGTTTGTTCCCTATATCTGTAAGTTTGCTTCTATTTTTTAACATACGTTCATTTGCTTTATCTTATAAATTCTGCATATGTGGTAACAGAGATCTTCTCAGAAGGAAACCTTTTTAAAGTTAATTTTCAATAGGCAAATTTTAAATAGTAGTACACTCTCATAGTTCAAATTATAAAAGGATCAAGTAGAAAAAAAAATCTCACTTCTTCTCTACTCCCTACTGGCTCTCACCTTGACCCCACTTATTCAAACTGAACCTCATCTTTACTCCACAAACAAATAACCACTTTTATTAGTGTCCTTGTATCCTCCCAGACTTTCTCAGGCAAATTCAAACACTCATTTTAATTTTCCTTTTCTACACAAAAGATAGGATGTGTAAAAACTGTTCAGCATCATTCTTTTTCATTGAACCGTTATTAATGCTTCTAAAATTTCAGGTGACAGAGCTGAGACGGAAGAGGCGATGGCTTCTGCCTTGTGCCAACAGCTGTAGCAGCTGAAATCACTGCTGTTTCCAAAGGGGTTGAGCTGGGAACAGTCATGGTAAATCCATCCAAAGGGACTCATGGGGTTTATTCCCAAGGGATAAAGGTTCGGGACTAGAACAATGAGCAAGTCCTCGATCCCAGATGGACCAGGAAGTACGAGTGATCTCAGGAGAGTAATCAGAGGCCAGGATTTGTGAGCTACGTGAAACTCTGCTTGTCATTCCCCCTTCCGGGCTGATTCTCGTAAAGTCATGAGAGGCAAAACTGCACCAGACAGGTGCCCTGGGGGTTCACCCCATTTGATGGAAAGTCTGTGTGTTTCCATTTCTTGTTTCTTAACATTCAAAGAGAGTAAACTCCAAACAGTGTGAGATCTGCAAAGGCACAGATATGTGAAAGAAGGATAATGATAATCATCCTTGGAGTAATTAAATTCTAACCTCCCAGTAACAAGCTAGAGAAGTGACCGAAAAATGAATCTCAGCTCTGAATGGTGAAGAGATATTTTAAGCTAAAAGATCATAAACAATACCTGTGAAAGAAGAAACATTTAGAGTCTGAACTTCTGATTCTGACACACTTCCCCATGATCTCCTTTAGGACAGTCTTACCAATCTCAGGGATTTGACACAGATTGAAATGGGACAATGTCTCATTTTAACACTGATCAGGTAGCCAAATGACAAGCCAACAGCGGATATGAAAGAGACCTTAGTAATACTAACTATAGGAAATTAGGGGGCTTGCCAGGTGACGCAGTGGTGAAGAAGGTGCAGCAGTAAAGAATCCGCCTGCCAATGCAGGAGATGCCAGAGATATGGATTCAATCCCTGGTTCAGAAAGATACCTTGAAGTAGGAAATGACAACCCACTCCAGCATTATTCCCTAGAAAATTCCCTGGACAGAGGAGCCTGGCAGGCTATAGTCCGTGGGGTTGCAAAGCGTTGGACACAACCGAGCACCCACGCGCATTCAAAATTAAGATATTCTCGCCCATTTAAATATCAAATTCCATGTCCAGGATTAAAAGCATCTGAAAATTAGGCCAATTTTTTTTTAAATGGGGGTTACCATAGTCTTTAACAGCCTGTTTTTTATAAATTGGGAAAAATTTGAAATGTAACTGAGATACAATATTATATCAATTTCAGGAATTTAGCACCTATTTAGTTAGTCGATCACCAATATATCTTAAAACAGTAGCAATTAAAACTGAGAGTGTGAGCACCCAGTCCGTGAGAAGATTCAGCAGGCATGACCCCCAAGTCTATGTTCACGACTTTCATGCACACATCTAATCAGGCTTCCATGGTGGCTCAGCAGTAAAGAACCCGCCTGCCAATGCAGACACACAGGTTCGATCCCTGAGTTGGGAAGATCCCCTGGAGGAGTAAATGGCAACCCACTCCGGTATTCTTGCTCGGAGAATCCCTTGGACAGAGGAGCCTGGTGGGCTATAGCCCATGGGGTTGCAAAGAGTCAGATAAGACTGAGCAACTCAACAACACATCTAATCAGGTCAGCTTCCTTAAAATGACTAAGAAGTTAGTGCTCCTGAGCATTTTAAACATTCCCCTCTTCTACCAACTATCTTGCCTACACGACAGAATGAACAATATATCTATATACAGAACAGAATTTCTCTGGAAAAACTGGTCCATGCCTAGACTAAACCAAGATGTCTGCCTGACACTTCAGAGAGACAACCATGAGTATTCACTAAAATTTATTTTTCAAGGTAAAACACCAAAAAGTTTTTTTTGGAAAAAGTACCTTTTGATGAAGGTAAAAGAGAAAAGTGAAAAAGCTAGCTTGAAACTCAACATTAAAAAAACTAAGATCATGGCATCTGGTCCCTTAACGTCACAGCGAACAGAAGGAGAAAAAGTGGAAACAGTGGCAGGTTTTCTTTTCTTGGGCTCCAAAATCACTGCGGACAGTGACAACAGTCATAGAATTCAAAGATGCCTGCTTCTTAGAAGAAAACCTATGATAAACCTAGACAGCATTTTAAAAAGTAGAGACATCACTTTGATAACAAAGGTCCATATGGTCAAAGCTATGGTTTTTCCAACAGTCATGTATGGATTTGAGGGTTGGATCATTAAGGAAGCTGAGCACCAAAGAACTGATGCTTTTGAATTGTGGTGCTGGAGAAACTCGAGAGTCCCTTGGACTGCAAGGAGATCAAACCAGTCAATCCTAAAGGAAATCAACCCTGAATAGTCATTGGAAGAACTGTTGCTGAACCTGAAGCTCCAATACTTTGGCCACCTGATTCAAAAAAGCTGACTCATTGGAAAAGACCCTGATGCTGAGAAAGACTGAAAGCAAAAGGAGAAGGTGCCAGTAGAGGATGAAATGGTTAGACAGCATCATCAACTCAATGGACACGAATTTGAGCAAACTCTGGGAGACAGTGGAAGAGAGAGGAGCCAGGTGTGCTGCAATCCATGGGGTGCAAAGAGTCAGACACGACTTAGCAACTGAACAACAACAGCAACCTTTGCATTGTAACTGGAACTGTAATGTTCAAAGTCTGACAGCAATGCACACTTTCCACTTTGAAACAATGCTCCCTTTCAGTATTCTTTCCACTCTGTTTCTAAATTTCTGACTATGAAGGTGATAAAGCTAGCTTAAAATGGAAAATGAAAGTATATATTCTAGCCCTTTAAAAAAATACATCTCAAGCTCAAATCCAGACCTTGCAACTTGCAGGTGATCAGAGGCAAACTCCTCAACTTCTTCATGCCTTAGTTTCTGCAGATGAAAAGAGAGGTTGTGCAGCCTGATCTGTATGCAGACATCAGAATGATTAAAATGTCTTATAAAGTGTTTGACACAAAGTAGGGACCCCATAAGTATTAGATATTTTCCTCCTCTGCTTTCCATCTTCTCTTTCTATATATCTATATGCCTTTGACAATACTCTATTGATATTTTTACCAGATAGGCTTATTCATGCACGCACAGTACAGGAGTCAAGAATGAAGACTCAGTGGAGAAGGAAATGGCAACCCACTCCAGTATTCTTGCCTGGAGAATCTCAGGGACAGGGGAGCCTGGTGGGCTGCCGTCTGTGGGGTCGCACAGAGTCGGACACGACTGAAGCGACTTAGCAGCAGCAGCAGCAGCAGCAGCAATATTTTTCAGGTATTTTAGCTCTTCTAGTTCTTTCGCCTCTCTCTGTTATTTTTAGAATAATCTTATTTGAATCTACAAAAATCTTGATGGAAAATGCATTAAGCCTGTATGTCAATTTGGAATATTTTAATATCACTTCTATGTTGTGTCTTCCAGTCAAAAAAAAAAAAAAAGAATGAAGACTCAAGGTTCCCAAGGTTCAGATACAGGCTATTCTACTCACAAGCAAAGGAACCTGGAGCAAGTTATTTAACTTTTCTGTGCTTCAGTTGATCCATTACTGAAATGATTATAATAGTGACCGACCCACAGAGTAACTGGGAAGACATCAAGCATTTAATACAGCATCTGGTCAAAAACTCAACAAGGGTTAGTTATTATTAATATCTATGTTTCTTGTTCCTTCTTTAATCACAAATAAAACTTCAAGTGAGTAACAGAAATAAAGTTACTTTATTTGTATTAAAAAAAATACACTTTGTATGCTACACATGTAGTAAATTATTCAAAGGGAACTTTTTTTTTGCTGTGCCTTGTGTAATCTTAAATTTCCCGACTGGGGATTGAACCTGTGCCCTCAGTGGTGAAGGTGCAGGCTGAACCACTGGACCACCAGGGAATTCCCTAAGGGAACATTTATTCAACCTCAAAAGGTAGTAACTAAAGTTAATGTTTTAGCATTGAATTGAAAAACAACAAGGAAAGACTATGTAAGGCCAGCAATATGCTAACATCAGATTTAAATACATGATTAAGTTTTAGATTGTGTCACTGAAGGTTTACATTTGATTCGCTTAAGTTTTTTAAGACAAATTACAGGGGCCAAGGAAACGGGGAATTGCTGTTTAATGGGAAGAGTTTAACTTTTGCAAGGTGAAAAGGTTCTGGAGGTCTGTTGTACAACAATGTAAACATACTTGACCCTGGTGAATAGCACTTAAAAATGGTAAAGGTGGTAAATTTTATGTGCCTTCTACCACAATTTTTAAAATAAACTGTAAAATATTTTTGAACTACATTAAGGATGAGAGCCATATCTAAGATGAAGAAGAGATCACAAGGAATTTTTAAGGAATTTAACTATACTGATGTATTATGTGTTCACTCTTTTCCAGAAACCAGTCTTCCCTCCAACCATGCTGTTTATTGTCATCTATTTCTCACATTTTGGGCTTTCCAGGTGGTGCAGTGGTAAAGAATCCACCTGCCAATGCAGGAGATGCAAGAGATATGGCTTCAGTCCCTGAGTTGGGAAGATCCCCTGGAGGAGGAAATGACAACCCACTCCAATATTCTTGCCTGGAAATTGTCATGGACAGAGCAGCCTGGTGGGCTATTGTCCATGGGGTCCCAAAGAGTCAGACACGACTGAGAGACTTGAGCACACATTTCTCATAGTCTCTCATGCCATATCTTATAATAGGTACTAGGTAAACATACTTTCAAATACAGAAAAATTTAAAAATATCTATTTCTAAAGCTAAAGGGCCTGAATTTGAGAAAGCAATTGAGGAAAACTCAGGACAAAAAAAAGTTATAAACCACAATGAGCAAAATTCTTTCACCTAACAAAGAGAACTACAAATTAAGCTCTAATTTATATTCCAAGTGGGAAACAAATCAGGAAAACATGCCAAAAACCAGTCACTTTCCAGGACTTAGCCCTTACTGATAAAGACCGGATTCGTATCACAGGATGAAAAAAATCAAAACAAAACCACAAAGGGAAATAATATGCAAAGGAAATAAAATAATGGACTTTCCTGACATGAGTTCTCTGACCCAGGCCAGAAGGAGCTCTGTAGTACCTTTAAAAGTGTTTAAAAGTGGCCCCACTCCCAAGGAAAATGAAATTAGGAAATTATCCACCCAAGTAAGGCATATAAACAATCAGATCCTCTTTTAAAACAATACGAAGTCACTAGGTCTCATCACTGTGGAAGCTGTTTTTTATTAAAAATATTAATGGGAACACTGCTCCTTTCCTCCACATTCCCCTTGGGAAGTAAATATGACAAAGAAAAAAAGAATCAAGAGTTAGCAATTCTATATTTCATGCTAGTGGGTGTGATTTTTTTTTAAATGTCATTTATAATCAGCACAATCTGATTATTAGATATCATAGACAGCATCCATGGCATGTTTGAGGATGTTTCATAGGATGCTCAGCAAAAATGCCTTGTGTGAGTTCACTTGCCCTAGAAAAACCTAAATGCCCCCTGGAAAAGGCGAGAGGCCTTAAATCCTAGTCAGCTCTACAGTTCAACAAATTTAAACCTAGAGCTCAGCCTGGATTCAACAAACAAGATCACATTTTCTAGAATGTTCAGGAAACAAAGGAGTTTCTTCAACTCCATTTAGAAATAAGGTTTCATGGTTTCTAGTTATCTACAGGAGATGGGTCATGATGGTTTGGTCATTCATTGTGCAGCTGGCTATTTTAAACCTGTGATGGAAGGTTTTTACATTTATGAAACCACTAATTTCAATTATGACAAACATACAAAAAATTAGCACTCATAGTATACTACTCTTTCCCATAAATTGGTTCTACCCCTAGAACAGATCTATAATGAATAATAAATACTCCATATGTAAAAAGGTGGGACCATAATGATTCTTCGCATCCATCTGTTAAGTAAAAAGACTGAAACCAAGAAAAAATTCATTCTACTGGGAGGAAAAAAAGGAAGAGAAATAGTGTCTTTCACATTCAATGCATAGAGGAAATTTGTTTAAACATCATATATCTTCAGGAAAACAGAATAAAAGCATTTCAAGAAAGTATGATGGAAAGATTATTATACATTATCTGTTATTCACCGAATTTCTAACTCTCATTTGGTCTGATTAGCTTCAGTTATAAAATATGTAAGTATACAAATGGTTGAACTAAAACACAAGGCCCACCCTCTGTTTTTTGTCAATGATGCACTCACATTGAGTTTTAAAAGGCTGTTACCATACAGCGCAGACAGTAATAGTTACTTAAGTTCATCATCCATTCATGAAGGAATGGGCCCTCACCCTGCCCATGAAATTTGGTGAAATATTCATTTTGTCTATTTTGGTTGTTCAAGATTCCTTAAGGCTCTTAAGAAGCTCTAAAATGATATGAACATGAAGTAAAGATGAAAATGGGGATAGATGTTCCCCTCCAAAATTCTGGCATTTTCCAAATCACAAATTTACTTGCCAAGGTCCCACCTGACTGAAGCGACTTAGCACAGCAGAGAGCACACTGGGATGGGGCGAGGCCCACCAAGAGCCTTTCACTGACTTGTTCATTTGACAAACTCTAACTGAGTGCTTAACATAAGCCAGGCACTATTCTAGCTGCTTGGGACTTTATCAGGAAAAAAACAAAAATGAAAATCCCCATCCTCAAGGAATTTATAATCTAGCGGGAAGTGGGACCAGATAATAGACAATAGAAAGAATAATAACTGTTAGAAGGTAAAACATGCTATGGGAAACAAAGTAAGGCATATATGCACGACTATGTATAAAAAAGACAACTGATGAGAACCTACTGTATAGCACGGGGAACTCTACTTAATGCTAAGTGGTGACCTAAACGGGAAAGAAATCCAAAAGAGAGGATATAGGTCTATGTATGGCTGATTTGCTTTGCAGAAAATAACACAACATTGTAAAGCAACCATACCCCAATAAATCTTTTTTTTTTTTTTTAAAGGCAGAAAAAGAGGATACTAGAGTGCCAGGGGATCAATTTTATATCCACAAGGATGGTAACAATAAGACAAATAGACAAGGACAAATCCTGCCCAGAATGTGGATAAACTGGAACCCTCATATACGGCTGCCGTGAACGTAAAATGATGCAGCTGCTTTGGAAAACAACCTTGGCAGTTCCCTAAAATAGTAAACATTGAATTTTCATACGACTCAGCTATTCCATTTCCAGTTATACAATCAAGAGAAGTGAAAACATGCATCCACAGAAACTTACACACAAATGTTCCTAGCAGCATGATTCATAATAGCCAATAGTAGAAACAACTCAAATGGTTGTCACCTGCTGGGTAAAGTGTGGTTTATTCAAACAATGAAACATTATTTGATAATAAAAAGAAATTAAATCTTGACACATGTCACAACATAGATAAACCCTACAAACAGTATGCTAACCGAAAGGAGCCAGTCACAAAGACCACATATTTATTACGTGATTCCATTTCTATGAAACATCAGGATAGGCAGAACTATAGAGATAGAAAATAGAGCTGGGGGTTGGGAAGAAAATGGGGAATGACTTCTAATGGAATGGGGTTTTTTCAGGATGCTGAAACTGTTTAAAGTTGATTGCGATGATGACTGCATAGCTTGGGACTATTACTTAAAAGCACTGAATTACACACATTAAATGGGTGAATTGCATGGTAAGAAAGTTATATCTTAACAAAGCTGCTAAAAAAAGATTGCTAGTGGGTAAAAGAGATTCAACATAGGATGAACTAGGTAGGACTCACTGAGAAGTTAGAATATGAACATGGATTTCAATGAAGGAGATGAGATTGTTGCTGTTGTTCAGCCACTAAGTCGTGTCTGACTCTTTGTGACTTCATGAACTACAGGCTTCCCTGTCCTTCACCATCTCCCAGAGTTTGCTCAAACTCATGTCCATTGAGTTACTGGTGCCATCCAGTCATCTCATCCTCTGTCGCCCCCTTTTCCACCTGCCTTCAGTCTTTCCCAGCATCAGGGTCTCTTCCATTAGTCAGTTCTTCGCATCAGGTGGCCAAAGTGTTGGAGCTTCAGCTTCAGCATCAGTCCTTCCAATGAATATTCAGCGTTGATTTCCTTTAGGACTGACGAGTTTGATGAGGTTGCTGGTTAACCATAAAGAAATCTGGAGGAAGAGCCTCCCTCTGTTTTCCATTCAAAGCACCAGAGGTCATATCAAAACGTACCCAAGATAAAAGAGATAACCTTAATGGTTCTATGACAATTAAATAAAATTTGCAGTTTAAAACCTTCTTTATTTTTTTTTAATTTTTATTGGAGACTAATTATTTTACAATATTATATTGGTTGGTTTTGCCATACATTGACATGAATCCGCCCCGGGTGTACATGAGTTCCCCCTCCCGAACCCCCCTCCCACCTCCCTCCTCCCCTTATCCTCCCTCTGGGTCATCCCCACATACCAGCCCCGAGCATCCTGTAACATGCATCGACCCTGAACTGGTGATTCATTTCACATATGATAATATACATGTTTCAATGCCATTCTCCCAAATCATCCCACCCTCACCCTCTCCCACAGAGTCCCAAAGACTGTTCTATACATCTGTGTCGCTTTTGCTGTCTTGTATACAGGGTTATCATTTGCATCTTTCTAAATTCCATATATATGCACTAGTATATTGTATTGGTGTTTTTCTTTCTGGCTAACTTCACTCTGTATATTAGGCTCTAGTTTGATTCACCTCATTAGAACTGGTTCAAATGCATTCGTTTTAATGGCTGAGTAATACTCCATTGTGTATATGTACCAAAGCTTTCTTATCCATTCGTCTGCCGATGGACATCTAGGTTGCTTCCATGTCCTGGCTATTATAATCAGTGCTGCAATGAACATTAGAGTACATGTGTCTCTTTCAATTCTGGTTTCCTTGGTGTGTATGCCCAGGAGTGCGATTGCTGGATCATATGGCAGTTCTATTTCCAGTTTTTTGAGGAATCTCCACACTGTTCTCCATAGTGGCTGTACTAGTTTGCATTCCCACCAACAGTGTAAGAGGGTTCCCTTCTCTCCACACCCTCTCCAGCATTTATTGCATGTAGACTTTTGGATAGCAGCCATTCTGACTGGTGTGAAATGGTATCTCATTGAGGCTTTGATTTGTATTTCTCTGATTATGAGGGATGTTGAGCATTTTTTCATGTGTTTGTTAGCCATCTTTATGTCTTCTTTGGAGAAATGTCTGTTTAGTTCTTTGGCCCATTTTTTGATTGGGTCATTTATTTTTCTGGAATCGAGCTGCAGGAGCTGCTTGTATGTTTTGGAGATTAATCCTTTATCAGTTGCTTCATTTGCTATTATCTTTTCCCATTCTGAAGGCTGTCTTTGCACCTTGCTTATAGTTTCCTTTGCTGTGCAGAAGCTTTTGATTTTCATTAGGTCCCATTTGTTTATTTTTGCTTTTATTTCCAATATTCTGGGAGGTGGGTCTTGGAGGATCCTGCTGTGATTTATGTCAGAGAGTGTAAAACCTTCTTTAAAAAGAAGTCTTCAAGTCCAGATGGTTTCACTGGTGAATTCTAGCAAACATTTAAGGAAGAAATAATGCCAAGTCTGCATAAGCTTTTTCAGGAATAGAAGGGGAAAGGGTAAGAAGGGGTTCCTAACTCACTCTTTGGGATCAGCATCACACTGATACCAAAGAAAGCAAAGACAGTACAAGATAAGAAAGTACAGACCAATATCATGAATCTTCAACAAAATATTATTAAATAAAGCTCAGCAGCATATAAAAGGATAATTAATTACAACTCAGTGGGGTTTGTCCTAGGAAAGCTGGTTCAATATTCAAAAAAAATCTATCAATGTAATCAAGCACTGTAATAGTCTAAAGAAGAAAAACTACTAATACATAATCATATATATTGAGGCAAAAAAAATATTTGAGAAATTCAACATCTGTTCATAATATCTTAGGAATTCAGGCATTATATGGTACTTCACCCTGATAAAGTGTATCTACAAAAAAACCATCAGCTAACATCATACTTAACAAACGCTTCCTTGTACGAATGGGAACTAGGCAAGGCTCTCCCCTTCCCCTACTACTTATTATCGTATTGGAAGCCCTGCTGCTGCTGCTGCTAAGTCACTTCAGTCGTGTCCGACTCTGTGTGACCCCATTGACGGCAGCCCACCAGGCTCCCCCGTCCCTGGGATTCTCCAGGCAAGAACACTGGAGTGGGTTGCCATTTCCTTCTCCAAGGTGTGAAAGTGAAAAGTGAAAGTGAAGTCGCTCAGTCATGTCTGACTCGTAGCGACCCCATGGACTGACGCCTGCTGCTGCTGCTGCTAAGTCACTTCAGTCGTGTCCGACTCTGTGTGACCCCATAGACGGAAGCCCACCAGGCTCCCCCGTCCCTGGGATTCTCCAGGCAAGAACACTGGAGTGGGTTGCCATTTCCTTCTCCAATGTGTGAAAGTGGAAAGTGAAAAGTGAAAGTGAAGTCGCTCAGTTGTGTCCGACCCTTAGCGACCCCACGCGACCCCACGGACTGCAGCCTACCAGGCTCCTCCATCCATGGGATTTTCTAGGCAATAGTACTGGAGTGGCTTGCCATTGCCTTCTCCGGGACTGACGCCTACCTAGTGCAAAAGGGCAAAAAATGACGTGAAAGGCATAAGATTGGAAAGGAAGAAATAAAACCATCCCTACTTACAGATGATATATTAATAATTATCTAGATAGAAAATCATAAAAAATTTACTAGAATTAGTAAGTTTGGCAAGGTAGCATGATACAACTGTATTTCTAGAAAGTAGCAGTAATAAATACAAACAGACATTTTAAAAAATGTCATTTACAATAGCTTTCCAAAAAAGAAAGAATAGGAAAGAAATAGGAATAAACCTAATACTGTTTTCTAAAAATTTCTAAACACAAATGAAAGATGAGCTTATTAAATGGAGAGACATATCAGTTTATACATTAGAGGATTCAACATAGAAAAGATATCAGTTCCACCTAAACTGCACTACAGATTTAATGTAATTCCAATAAAAATCTCAGTAGGAAATTTTGAGAATATAAAGAAGCTGATTGTAAACTGTATATGAAGCACAAAGAAACTAGATTAGTGAAACAATTTTGAAAATGAAGAATAAAGTTGAAGAAACCGCAGAGCCTGATTTGCAGGCTTATAAAGCCACAGTAATCAAGATAACAAGATATTGGTGAAGGAACAGACATACAGATGAAGAGCACAGAAGAGTGAATCCGATAATAGGTCCACACAAATATAGATCTTAATTTTTGACAAAGCTGTAAGGCAGTTCAATGGAGAAAGAATAGCTTTTTCAACAAATGCCCTTGAAAGTTCTTTGTGTTTTTGATTTGCATATGAATGTTCACAGCAGGTTTATTTGTAATGAAAGTTCCTATACATGACACCAAGAGCATGATCCTAAAAGAAAGAAGTGATAAACTGTACTTCATCAACAAAAAGACTTTTTGCTCTATAAATGACACTGTTAAAGAATGGAAAGACAAGCTACAGTCTGGCAAAAAATAACTTTAATAACACATCCGACAAACGCATTGTACATATTTAGACCATACAAAGTACGCTCAAAACTCTCCATTAAGGAAACAAACAACTCAATAAAAAATTGGTCAGAGGACTTGAACACACCTTCACCAAAGAAGAATATATGGAAGAAAAACATGTTTATTGGTCTTTAATGATGCAAAAGCAATTTAATGGGGGCAGGATGGTCTTTTCAAAAAATGCTATTGAGAAAATTGAACACTTAAATGCAAAAAATGAATCTTGACCTAAATCTTATACCTTACATAAAAAATAACATAAAAATGATCATAGATCTAAATGTAAAAGACTAAAATATAAAACTTTTAGGAGAAATTATAGGAAAAAACTTTTGTGGTTCGGGGTTAGGCAAAAGAGTCCAGCTGGGAGAAAATATGTGCAAATCACATACCTGACCAAGAACCTGTATCCAGAACATATAAAGAACTCTCAAAATGTAACAGGAAGAAAGAAAACAATCAGAAAACAGGCAAAATACTTAAACAGAAACTTTACCAAAGAGGATATATAGATGGCAGATGAGTATATGAAAAGAAATTGAACATAATTAGCCATTAGGGAAATACATCACCGATTCAATGGACATGAATTTGAGCAAACTGCAGGAGCTAGTGAAGGACAGAGGAACCCGGCACGCTGTAGTCCATTAGGTCTCAAAGAGTCAGACACAACTAAACGGCTGAACAACAAGGGAAATGCATATTAAAACCATGATAAAATTCTACTACATACCTTCTAGAATGGCTAAAATAAAAAAGTAATGACAGCACATCCATGTTCAGAGTAGCAATAGCCAAGAGATGCAAGCAACCCAAATACCCACTGATGACCGTATGAACAAAATGTGGTATGTGTATGCAATGAAATACGATGCTGTTTCTAAAAGGAGGGAAACGCTGTCACACGCTTCCACAGGAATGAACTTTGAGGACATGATAAATGAACTAACACAGCTATACAAAGGCAACTTCTCTATGGTTCCACTTATATGAAGTATCTAATGTAGTCAAATAATAGAGAAAGTAGAATGGTGATCACCAGGCACTGGGGAGAGGGGGTAAAGGGGAATTGTTTAATACGTACAGAATTTCAGGCCTTAAAAATGAAAAAGTTCTGGAGATTTGCTTTATTATTATTATTTTGGCCACATTGCATGGCATGAGGAATCTTAGTTCCCTAACCAGGGATCGAACCGGTGCCCCTGCAGTGGAAGCATGGATTCTTAACCACCGGACCACTAGGGAAGTCCCTGGAGATTTGCTTTTCAATAATGTAAATGTGTCTTACTACTGAACTGTACATTTTAAAAAAATGATTAGGATTATAAATTTTATGATATGTTTTCACCACAATAAAAAAAATTACAATGATAACACAAAGTGCTGACAAGGATATGGAGCAACTGGAACTTCCTGACACTGCTGGTAGGAATGCACAACTCTGGGAAATAGTTTGGCAGTTGCTTATAAAGTTAAAAACGCATTTAACATAGGACCCAAAATCTACTCCTACATATTTTCCCTAGAGAAAGAAAAACTTTTGTTCACACAAAAACCTTTACAGAATGTTAATAGCAGTTCTACTCATAATTACCCCAAACTGGAAACAATCCAGAGGTCCTTCAACAGGTGGACAAATAAACAAACTATGAACATTCATACCAAAGAATACTACCTAACAATCACAAGGAACAACTGACATACGCAACAAGCTGGATGAACCTCAGAGGTGCTATGCTGAGTGAAAGAAGCCAGTCTCAAGAGATTTCATGCTCAATGATTATAAGTGTAATGACATACTTGAAACAACAAAATGACAGTGAAGAAAAACACAGCAGTGTTTGCCAGAGGTCAGAAGTTCAGGGGATGGGTAGTGAGGAGGTAGGGTGTGACCATAAAAAAACAGCACACGGGAGAATGTGGGAGTGACGGAACCGTGATCTATCTTGATTATGGTGCTAGTTACCCAAACTATACATATATTAAAATTCATAGAACTGGGACTTCCCTGGTGATCCAGTGGTTAAGATTTTGCCTTTCAATGCAAGGGGTGAGGGTTCAATCCCCGGTCAGGGAGGTTAAGATCCCACATGCCTTGCAGCCAAAAGAAAAACAAAACAAAAAACAGAAATGATATTGTAAAAAATTCAATAAAGACTTTAAAAATGGTCCACATAAAAAAAAAACTTTAAAAAATTCATAAAAGTGTGGTGGTGGTTCAGTCGCCAAGTCGTGTCCGACTCTTGTGACCCCATGGACTGTAGTCCTACAGACTCCTCTGTCTATGGGGTTCTTAGGGCAAGAATACTGGAGTGGGTTGCCACTGTACACACACACATCCCCCAGTGAAAACGCAAGAGTAGTGAATGACCAAAAAAATGACCTCTTTAGAGAAAAGTCCTGATCATGAATGCTGTGACAGAGTATGAACTAGCTGGTGGTTCCTTTGCATACCTGCCTCCTACAGCCACTTCTAAGAAAATCTCAGGAGTCCACCATCACAACTGTCAGGAAGAAATGGAGTATCTTCCTGTGGAATACAGGCTCACTGACTCAAGACCACAGTCCAAAAGAGAGGACAGGCAGGAAAAAGTTTCGGAAAAATAAAAATCCTATTTATGTTTTCTGAAAGAGGTATGGTTTGACATTGCAAGCACAAACCAGCGCTCTGTGAAAAGCCTCCTTCCGAGGGGCCCGGTTTGTTAGGGAAAGTTTACAGCAAATGTTTCCAAGAGGGGCTGCCAAAAAATTGACTACAGGTAACCTTGAGACCCAGGGGTCTGGACTGTGCAGAAACCATTCCAGTGATCTCTTGGCTGTGACCTTTGCTTCTCTTCCTTGGAGAGATGCCACTGATAGAGCCATAAATACAAAGCAGTTTTCCCACAAGGGAAAGTAAAGGAGTTGGGGAACATCTCCCTTTGCTCTGGAAAAGGTGAATAATATCTAGAAGGAATAGGAGAATAATACAGTTAAGGAAGTGTCAAAGAGAAATATTTTGAGGAAGAAAAAAAGGAATCAAACAAAACAGCAGTTGAGAGGTTGAGAAGAGGAAAAAGTTAACACAAAGGAAGGGGAAAGCTGACGGGCTCTGCAGATCTGGGACTGGACAGTAGGTCAGAGAGACAGATGAGAACAGTGGTACCAGACACACTAATGCAAAGAGCACAGGACAAAGTGCATAAGCCCGGGAACCTTCCCTTTTTATTAACGCTTGTGTCACCAATGCCGGGAAGAGATGTGAGCTCACAGTAGATCAGTGAAGGTTTGCTGTATGAATGAACAAGAAGGGAGACTGATGAGAACCGGCAGGAACAGTCCAGTTGCAGTCAGCAGAAGGAAGGCTGGCTTTTCATGATGTTACTTAGGACACAAAGGAGGACATGCCAAGATGTCGCCAACTTTCTTCTACTGATTTTTTAAAAATAGGAATAATTGTCTTCCTAGAAGCAATCAGCGGAGAAGGCAATGGCAAGCCACTCCAGTACTATTGCCTAGAAAACCCATGGATGGAGGAGCCTGGTAGGCTGCAGTCCGTGGGGTCGCTAAGGGTTGGACACGACTGAGCGACTTCACTTTCACTTTTCACTTTCACACACTGGAGAAGGAAATGGCAACCCACTCCAGTGTTCTTGCCTGGAGAATCCCAGGGATGGGGGAGCCTCGTGGGCTTCCGTCTATGGGGTCACACAGAGTCAGACATGACTGAAGTGACTTAGCAGCAGTAGCAGCAGAAGCAATCAGAAGCCCCATCTCGTCAGAAGTCCTGAGTGGGAAACAGAAAGGGTATGGAAGACTGGATGTGGTTTTCTTCTCTTCTGGCTGAAGATCATGCTATGCAAAGAGCGAACAAAGACTGTGAACAGCCATTTGAACCTATGGCGTCAGAGATAAGGGCTGATTTTCTGGACCATAACATCCATACAATAATGTCAGGCCTGGCAGGACACGGGGTCCGTTCCACGAACAGGGAAATGATATGCTGGGTGGAGACTGACTGAACTGGTCTACTGAAGTTTAATGAGGGACAAAGGAAAAACAACTCAGATAATAGCATAAAATCAGATATCTTGGAGGACAGCAGTGAGGACATAAAAAACAATAGTGGAGAATTCTAGTGTTTTCAGAGCAAACAGCATCCAGAAGAGTGGGCACAGTATGAATGGGTGCAATAAAAGTAGAGTATTAATAATAAAACAAAGTGCTATGAGGTATCAGCATAAGAAAGTAATGTTTGAGGATTCTGGATGGCTCAAAGGAGACAGATCTGATACAGAAGGGAGGTCTAATGTCAGGAGGGAGTATGTCTTGATGGACACCATCAGCAAGGTGAATGCCTGCAGGAAAACGCACAGAACTGAGGGGGAACACGTCCTAGAGAGTATGTAGAAGTGGAGACCTAGAAAGAACATACAACATACTGTTATAAGGAGGTGAAACAGATCACCCAACTAGGAGAATCTGGGTGATATTTTTCTACATATAGAACATTAAATGAGCATAAATGTAATATAGACTGTCAATGAGGGATTTTCAATTCCTTAGACATTTAAAAGATATTTAATTCCTACTGACAAATTCTTACCACTTTAATAACAGGATAAATTTCTCTTCTGGACACTGATTCTAAATATTAAAAATATGGATTGTAAAGTGCCATAATAGGGATTTGGGGGAGAGTTACCATGTTATCTTGGCATTAAAATAGTCAAGACTAAGAACATGAGGTATGGCCAGACCCACAGGCTACCTTGTAGGCTCCATGAAAGGCAGGTAGCTTGTCAGGCTTGTTCCCCACTATGACCCAGCGCCTGAGGCATTAGGTCTGGTACTCAATAAAAACTACTCGAATAATTAGGCAATTTAGTATGGTGAGAAACTCTAAATTGAAAATAGATTAAGGGTATGAAAGAACTTCAGAAAGAGATGGGAGGACCATTTTGTACCAATGTGATTAGGAGACAGATAGATAAGTACCCAGGTGGCGCTAATGGTAAAAAACCCACCTGCCAATGCAGGAGATGTAAGAAGGCTGGGTTCGATCCCTGGGTTGGGAAGATCCCCTGGAGGAGGGCATGGCAACTCCCTTCAACATTCTTGCCTGGAGAATCCCATGGACAGAGAAGCCTGGTGGGCTACGATCCACAGTGTCGCAAAGAGTTGGACATGACTGAAGCGATTGAGCATGCATGCACCAGGGGATAGATAGTTAGAAGAACTGGAGAGAATCTGTTTCAGGACAATATAAAAGAAATCCTCAATAATGAGAGCTAGGAATTAGGATCTCAGGAAGAAACTGATTATATTATCAGGGTTGATGGAGTCAAGAGTGATTCCCTGGAGACAGACCTAGATGACTGATAAAGTTCTTTACAACCCTGAAATTCTCCATTAAAAATTTCCATTGAAAACTGAGTAGGTGTCTTGCTTCAGTAACAATAAATAGTGTTTGGCTGTATTTGGAGGAATGAGTCTTAATAGTCCCAGGTTTCAGGTGTATTGTAGATTAAACTGAATTTTGTAAATTAATTTGGGTATTTACTTGTCATTCCTTGTACTCTAACCCAGCAATATGGGGACATCACTAACAAGGGGTGTTTGAACACTGAGGCAATAATGCATTGTTTCGACTTACAAAGGTAATCTTGAACTTGATATTTGGAGTCACCAAAAAAATATAAACACATGAGGGATTTGAAATTTGGACTCCAGGAAGCTGATTATCTGATCGCCTGTCAGAATCTGGCTCTTAGATTTGAATTTAAGACAGGAAGCGATAATGAAACATTTGTATTATAGAGCTAAATCCCTTTCTTGGATTCCTGTTCCTCTTCTAGTAGAGTTGTAGAGTAAAATTATGTGATTTTTTTTAGAACTAGGATGCCAACAACAGACATCAAGATTAGCAACCGTGAGGTTCATGAATGTGAAAGCATTTAACTGTTAAATTATTGGATAAAGTTTAGATTGGATTTTACTCACAATGTATTAACACTATTATCAGGTAGAAGAAAACACATTCTATTTCTAACTCATATGATCACTTAATAGGATTTCCTTGTGCTTTTCTTTCTTTCCTTCTTGTTTCTGTTCAAATATTGCTTTCCCAGTGAAGTTTCCTTGACCATTCCATTTTTTTTTGGTTTGTTTGGTTTCGGGTTTGTTTGGTTTTTTTTTTTGGCTGAATGGGGAGACTTGTGGGATGTCAGTTTCCCAACCAGGGATCAAACCAAGTTCCTTTCAGTGGAAGCGCAGAGTCCTAACCATTGGATCACAAGGGAAGTCCCTGACAACCTCATTTTAAACTGAAACTTCCCTCCCACATTCCTTACTCCTTGCTTTATCTTTTCCCCTCTCATATTCTAATACACCATGTAATGTACTGAGTTTACTCTCTGCCTCCTACTCCTGCTAGAATGTACATCCCATAAGAGAAGGCAGCTTGTCTCTTTTGTTCCTGCTGTATCACAAGAGTCT
The DNA here is from genome assembly GCF_049115385.1 of Moschus berezovskii. Lineage (NCBI taxonomy): Eukaryota > Metazoa > Chordata > Mammalia > Artiodactyla > Moschidae > Moschus > Moschus berezovskii. The sequence goes on along the minus strand of NC_142469.1, from coordinate 88,389,559 downwards.
ACAACAGTGCCTGACATTTAACAGATGCTCGATTAACGTCCATTGAGAGGGCAAGAGTATTGTCTAGCATATAAGCAAGGGGCCCTACCTGCATGGACCAGGATGTGTTGTGTGGTCTGTGTGAGCTATGTAACTTCTTTCTGCTGCTGTATGTTGGGAAAAGCAAGAGATTCTCCTTGCTTCCTCCAATATGACGTTAGAGTGAATGATCCATGAAGGCAGTTCCATCTTTTTAGTGGAACAAGACATAAAATCAAAATTCTGTCATTTATTCACGCAACCAGACCAGTCCTGAACAAATATTACCCCAGGAAAATCCTCTAATTTTGCCCTACCTTCTAGATACAGGAAGTGAACACCATAAGCAACATTATGCCTCTATGACAACAAAAAACAGTATCTTAACTGAACCAATGGCAAGCCACTCCAGTACTCTTGCCTAGAAAATCCCATGGATGGAGCAGCCTGGTGGGCTGCAGTCTGTGGGGTCACTAAGGGTCGGACGCGACTGAGCGACTTCACTTTCACTTTTCACTTTCACACATTGGAGAAGGAAATGGCAACCCACTCCAGTGTTCTTGCTTGGAGAATCCCAGGAACGGGGGAGCCTGGTGGGCTTCCATCTATGGGGTCACACAGAGTCGGACACGACTGAAGTGACTTAGCAGCAGCAACTGAACCAAACATAATTTTGACCATTGTCAACCATTTTTCTGTGTACACAGCCTGCAATCAGGCTAGGCAAATAGAACCAAAATAATTCTTTAGACCAAATCCTTCTTAAAGCAAAAGCTCCAGTATCAGAAGGATATCCAGGAATTAGGATCATCCTTCAGTGATCAATCCTTAGTGGTCTGAGTATGAAGTTATCTTCCACAGAGGGCACACAGTGTAATGGTACAGATCTTTGGCTGTAGCACCATATTGCTTGGGTTCAAATACTGCTTCTGCCTCCTGCTAGGTGTGTTTCCTTGGGTAAGTCATTTGAATGTTCTAACCTTACTGTCCTCATCAGTAAAACTGGGATAATACCAGCACTTAAACTGCATAACCTTTGAGAATTAAGTAAGTTAACAGGAATAAAGTTTTTATAGCAGAACCTGGCACATACAGCATTCAATAAAAACAGAGCCATTATATTATCAGGGAGTGAGAGTACCTTTAGTAAATTGAAGTTTTTACCAGATGACTTTGAGCAAATTACACTGACTCCTAGCTGCTGCTGCTCAGTCGCTCAGTTCTGTCCGACTCTTTGTGACCCCATGGACTGTACCCTACCAGGCTCCTCTGTCCATGGGATTCTCCTGGCAAGAATACTGGAGTGGGTTGCCATTCCCTCTCCAGGGGATCTTCTCGACCCAGGGATTAATCAGGGGTCCTTCCACATTGCAGGTGGACTCCTTACCATCTGAGCCACAAGGCAAGCCCCTGACTCCTAGAAGGCTGATAATTTGCAACAACGTTATCTGAAAATTAAGAAAGGCATTCCCTCTCTATTACTAGCAACACAAATAAAAGTCACAATTATAATGAAAATAAACTGTCTTGATTTTCTTCATTTAGGAGTATAACTTTTTTAATAAGGATAAAAAGATAAAATTTCCCCAGTTATTTTATTGGCTTTTTAATAGTTGTACATAGTTGCAATTGTACATACATGTTTTGGGTTTGTATTTTAATTTATTGTCATCCTTCTCCATGATATTTTTTCAATCTTCAATTTCTTTTATAAAGTCTTAAAGCACCCAGGACTGTTTCCGTTATAGTGGATAGTCAATAAATAACCAACTCAAGGCATATTTTAAGAGCACATACCAGGTTCAAATTATCATGTAAAGCACAGGAAGTGGGGCAAAGATGAGTGAGAGAGTTGCCTCCTTTAAATAATTTACACAGTAAATTGGTAGCAGACACCTAAAGGAAAGAAGTCCAAGTCCACACATCCTAACAGAAGGATTAGCACAAGAGGGGTGCTTCCTACTAGATGATGCTCAGTCAAGGACAAGAATATCTTCGGGAAAGAAGAGACAAGTGGGGACCCTTGCAGGTCTGGCTTTTCCCCAGGTGCAGCTGTAGGAGGAAGGCGCTCAGAGAAAGAGGGAAGAGCAAGAAGAAAGGCCTGGGGACACGGAGGCTCAGGGCATGCTCAGTGAGGGACCCAAAGAGACGGAAGTCCAAAACAAACGACTAACAGCAGAAGGATAAGGCAGGAAAGGTCACTTTGAACTACACTGAGAAGAGCTGAAGAGGCTGGAATTCATTCAGGAAATAATGCGGAGTCAGTCACACTTGTTGAGCAAGAAGCAAAGGACCAAAGTTCCACATGAGGCAGAGTTCCTATAGTGGTACACAAGATGATCCGGGAGGGTGGAGAGAGATTTCCCCACCTAGTCCCAAATCCACAATAATCCCTGATCTCTCGGGCCACCCAACTCTTAGGCTGTGTCCTTGTAGTTAAGAGGAGCTCCAGTATCTGAAGTCTGGCATGTAAGGAGGCCACTCTTGCAGACCTATCCCCTGTGTTCCACTTCAAACAGTGAGTTTCTGTCCTGAATCCTTTGATAACTTCCTGTCCTAATTACCTACTCTATTGCCTGATTCCTTAAAAAAAAAAAAAGTGGGGGTGGTGAGGCCTGTTTGAGTCTTTCTGGTTCCAGCACCATCTGCCCATGAATACTACCATCCAAGTAAAGAACACACTGGCTCCTTAGGCTTGCCTGCACTGCCCAGCCTCGCTCACTGGCTGCTCTGTTATGTTACCCTTCCTGGTGGAACATGTGCCATTTCGTCGTGAAGGACCCATTACTCTATTTGCTCGTCTGAGACCTGAACACTGTTCTGATGACTCTAGGGTTCCTGACAGCCTGCACCATCCTGAATCCTCTCTGTCAGCCTCCCCAGCGGGGTCAGGTTCTCCTCCTGTAGGCAGGCTTAATGCCAGTACCCAGTTTCTCCCTGCCTCCTCTAGCATTCCACAGCTTTTGAGAGCCAGGATGGCTCATACCTAAGAAGAGCAAAGAGGCAACCTGCAATAATTGAGACCTTCGGTGATAAGGACCAGATAACGGAGAAACCGAAAGAAAGGCTGAGAGTAGAGACCTGCACAAGGAGAAAGAAATCAAATAAATCACAGGTTTAGGCCCTGAAACAATGTAGAAGACAGCAACAGGCAAGGCTGGATCGAAGAACTCCATGGTCAAAGTCTGGATGCCGAAGAAAGCCAGACTGGGGAAGGCGGGGGGTCTGCTTTGGTTTCAAAAGCATTTATACACAGAACTTCCCCTCCCTGGCTCCTCCCTCTCTGTGCTCACTCAGAGCAGGTGTCGTCCCTTTCCTCTTGAAAACCAAAGTTTAAGTTAACAGATAGAAATAAGTAGGGCTAGCATAATGAAACCTTCTGGTGACCGCTACTCTTGCCAAGTGAACTTTAAATTTTCTATCTCGCTTCACTAAAAATAATTTGTTTCTATTCCTGAAACTGTATTTTGATACCACCCCAAAACACAGAAGTATTTCTGAATGTAGAAGTTTGCTGTTGCTGTTCAGTCACTAAGTCGTGTCTGACTCTTTGGGACCCCCATGGACTGCAGCACGCCAGGCTTCCCTGTTCTTCACTATCTCCTGGAGTTTGCTCAGATTCATGGTTAGATATTACCTAACCATCTCATCCTCTGCCACCCTCTTCTCTTTTTGCCTTTGGTATTTCCCAGCATCGGGGTCTTTTCCAATAAGTCAGGTCTTCGCATCAGGTGGTCAAAGTGTTGGAGCTTCACCTTCAACAACAGTCCTTCCAATGACTATTCAGGGTTGATTTCCTTTAGGATTGACTGGTTTGATCTCTTTGCAGTCCAAGGGACTCTAAAGAGTCTTCTCCAGCACCGTAACTCAAAGGTATCAATTCCTTGGCACTCAGCCTTCTTTATGGTCTAACTCTCATGGAAAAGTAAAGATACTAAAGTGAAGACATTTTAGATGTTAAGCCAGTGTTAAGCATTAACTGTGGATATGTATTGAAGAGAATAAAGAATCAAGTTGTAAGATCTCTGGTGCCATTGCCTTAAACAGCATCGAAGAGTCATTCTCATAAAAGATTATTGTTGGTATCTCATATTCTGTTCAAATCTTGTGATACCTTCACAGAGGAGTGGAATTAGATAGTTACTACTCCAGGCACCTGCCCCATTGCTCAGTGATTTGAGGAAGAACTAAGTGTGGTCAGAGGTCCACAGATCCTCTCTTCTAAACCACAGGGCATACAGCAGATATTCACAGCATTGCTCTCAGACATCAAAATATCTCATTGTAAAAACTTCTCAGTTTAACTCTGCAATCTTACAGTCCAACTTAACTGAATGTCTCCCCTGACTGTGTGAAAGCAAAATCTGATGCATGTTTCTTAAAAGAAAAGTCTCACCAAAATATCTGATTTTCTTTTAATTAAAAAATTGACATCCTGAAGGAAATTAATTGATGCCTGGCATGTACCATCTTTTCAATGTATGGATAGAACTATAGAGACCAAATGAATGGATTTTGAGTTAACATGTGGTTCTCAGGCACTGCTGCCCATCAGGTACTTGGGTCAATGTGCCTGGGCCTCTGTTGGAAGCTGGGTTTGAGAGACGTGGGCAGTTGAGAAGAGAGTGGGGTGAGGAAGGGTGCATTCACAGAAAGAGAAGGGCTGAGACAGATACCAAACCTCTCCCATGGGTTTAGGGGAAATGGGAAGGGGAAGAGGGGGAAAAAAGAGAAAGAAAAGTCAAAGACAACCAAAATAAAGGCATCTTTTGAAAGTCAGTAAGAGCTGTTTTGTAAAAGAAGAAAGACACACCAGTAATGGCACAGGTGGTGGAGAATGAGATGGATGAAAATGAGAGAGTAACACTGAACGTCAGGATTGGGAGGCTGGGCGTCTCCTGGAGGGAGGGAGTGCTGGGTGCAGGGGCAGGCGGCAGATGGAAGGGGATGATATTGTAGAGGAAGCAGAAGCAGAGGTACAGGCTGGATTTTCAAGATGTTTGGTCTTGGTCGTAACCAGCCATGCAGAAGAGGAACAGCCATGTTTAGATAGGGGGCTTGTTTGTATTGTCAGCTTTGGGGAGATGAAAGCAGGGAGGAACCTCAGCCACCACTACCTACCTACCCTCACCCTCCACCCCCCGAAAAAAGGGGAAGAAATGATTACGTAGGGGAAAAGTGTAAATGAGACTGTGAGCTCTAAAGATAGGGAAGGGACAGAGCTTAGGTGGGACCCAAGAAGTGTCCTTTCACTCAGGGGATGAAAAGCGAAGAAAAGAAGCACCGAGGGAGAGTAAACAGACAAGACTATTCCGCCATAAAACAGAAGAGCCTACGGATCATTCCAAACAGAACTGAGGACACAAGCAAATTTCTGCTATAAAACAAGCCCAGAGAACTTGAAGTCAGAACATAGGCCCAGCCTGCCTTAGAGGACAAGACAGCCTTCCAAATCTAACTGACTCAAGGATGACCAAGCAGGCAGAAGACAGGACCTTTCTTAACTTCCACTGCCATAAACGTGTGAGAACAACGACATTTATTACAATGGCATTAATAAATCAGTGTTGCATCCTACCTGCCACCAATTAAAATTCCACCCATCAACAGAGGAATGGATAAAGAAGGTGTGGTACATATAGACAATGTACTCTGCCATAAAAAGGAACAAAATTGTGCCTTTGCAGAGACATGGATGGACCTAGACACTATCACACCGAGTGAAGTCAGAAAGAGAAAAACAAATATTGTGTAATATCACTTATATGTGGAATCTAGAAAAATGGTACAGATGAACGTATTTGCAAAGCAGAAATGAGACATGGATGTAGATAACAAACACAACGCTACTAAGAAGGGAAGGGAGGTGGGATGAATTTGAGATTGGGATATACACACTATGTGAGATTGACATATATACACTGCTGCTGCTGCTGCTGCTAAGTCACTTCAGTCGTGTCCGACTCTGTGCGACCCCATAGATGGAAGCCCACCAGGCTCCCCCGTCCCTGGGATTCTCCAGGCAAGAACACTGGAGTGGGTTGCCATTTCCTTCTCCAATGTGTGAAAGTGAAAAGTGAAAGGGAAGTTGCTCAGTCGTGTCTGACCCTTAGCGACCCCACGGACTGCAGCCTACCAGGCTCCTCCATCCATGGGATTTTCTAGGCAAGAGTACTGGAGTGGCTTGCCATTGCCTTCTCCGCATATATACACTACTATGTATAAAACTGATAACTAATGAGAACCTACTGTACAGCACAGGGAACTCTACTCAATGCTCTGTGGCAACCTAAATGGGAAGGAAATCCAAAGAAAGAGAGGATATATGTATATGTATGACTGATATATATACACACAAAACTCTGCTGTATAGACAACACAACATTGTAAAGCAACTATACTCCAATAAAAAGTAATTTTAAAAAATTCCGACAACAGACGCCCAGACTAGGAAAAGTGGTAATAACCACTGTGTAAAGGAAGACAGTTAAGATTCACATTCTTATGACTCTAAGGCCAAGAGTTTAAAAGAAAGAAAAAGAAGGGTTACTTTTCTTGGAAGAAATTAATCTTCTTTCATATCCCCAAATACTGTAGATCTAGCGAAAGGTGATCTTTGACTGCAGATGACCTTGGTCATATCCAAACCCCTAGATTTCACTGCTTGAGACAACGCATGAAAGAAGAGCACGCCTTTCTCTTGGTTATTTCCAAATGCGTCAGTCTTCCTCTAAATGTGGTATCTTCCCTCAATGTGAAAAAAACATGTTACACCATTTTGTTCCACCTTTTATTTTAGGCTTTACTAATACATTCCATGAAGCACAGTGGAAATTGAAGCCTTAAAACAAACATATGTATATATACATATGTTTATACATAAGGTGACAGCAAAATACTTGGGACACTTGATAACACCTTAGGAAATTAGAGCCAAATATCAGTAATAATATAGGTTTAAAAAGAAATGATGTGAAGTAAATGCAGCAGAAAAATTCACAATGAATTATTAATACATCTACTTGGCTTGTTTTTGCTGCGCTATGTCACAATTTTGATGCAAATACAAAAAACAACCCAGTGAGGCATCTAATAACTTTCTCGGGTTTTTAATGTAATTCAGTAGTCTTAGGAACTAGAAATAGCACATCCAGAAATAACTTCTTGGCGCTCAACTTATATAAAATCTTGTGTGAATCTGAAAAGAAAACAATACAAAGATGGATAGGCTATCCTCAATAAATATGGGATAATATAAAGTAACACTTAGTGCTGTTTAAAATGACTTTTCTTAAATGTTCTGGGTTGGTAGAAATGTTACAGCCTCCCTACTATTAAAATAACTAAAAAGAGGTGACAAGAAAAGATGAAGGGCAGTTCTCTGTAACTGTTTCTTCTTTAGGGGGAGAGGTTAGAATATGAGATTCAGGAAAAGGGTAAGAGCGACAACTGAGGAGATGCCCATCACCTCTTTTCAATGTCCTCTCACTGCTACTGTCCAGAGCCTTTCTTCCATCCTGGGTTTCCATGGGAACTTGAAAAGCCAGATTCCCCCAATGCTTAGGAAAACCTGAGAGGGATGTACTTAAGAAGACCAGTGTAATTCCATCTACAACTGAAGAACAAGGCAGAACAAGATGCCCAGACAGGAGTTCGAAGGAGTCAAGGACCCACAACAGAATCTGGGACTGAAAGCACATTAGCATTCAACTCATTCAACTCTGATCTAACTTGTTCAAGGTTACACAGCATCTTGGTGGCAAGGACTCAACTAGAACCCAGGTATCCTGCCTTAGCACCAGGCTCAGTGCATCACTTCTCACTGCTCCTAACCCAAGAAGCCAATTAGGAGCTAAAGAGAATTCAATAAGCAAGCCATCATTATTGCCCCTAAGCCAATTCTTTTTTCTTTGCCTGTCTTTCTATTACGGAAACTTTCCAATACCCACGAATAGAGATAGGAGAATAATAAACTCCATACACCTATCACCCAGCTTAAACAATTACCAACTTATGGCTGATTGTCTCTCATCTATCCTCCCCTCCCCTCCAGGATTATTTTAAAACAAATCCCAGAAATAGTACATTACTACTTTTTAAATATGAAATGCTCAAAGAAACGATATAGCTGTAGATGCAGCAGAGACAATTTTCTTTAGGAAGCCTTGGTGTCTCTGTCTTATACCCTGTGCTATTGGTGGTGTTTTCCATTTTATTTCATAGCTCTAGAACTAAAGGCCAGCTCTTATCTCAGCACAGACTGGTAAGACATGCTCTGTAACCCATGGACAATACTAGACTCTGGGGCAGTGAGGAATTTTTGATGAAGGGATTATTTTAGACAACAAACATGGAAAAAGCTGAACTTATACCAAGAGATAAAATGTCTTTCTACCTTAAACAATATCACTGATATTGTACACTTGTTTAAATCAAGCTTAATTCTGGCCTGAGATTTAAAGCCAACTTCATCCATGAGTCCATATGAAAGGTACTAAATAATGTAATTCTTAAGGCTTAACAAATTCACAAAATAAAACAACAATAAAAAGTTTTCACACCAATAGCACTATGTGTCCTCCAGGACACACACCATTTATTTTGTCCTAAGGACATGATAGAAATTTAAAAGTAATAAATATAGCAACATTTCTTTTTCATACAGACATTTAAATTTTGCCCACAGAACAAGTACATTTGAAAGACATTTTAAAAATTCTTAATTAACAAATAGGATCATGCTAATGGAACTAAGCAGACAGAGAAAATAGAGTGTGCATATATGTAAATGGATACTTGCAGCTATAATACTGACAAATAACATTTCCACTTCTAATCTTCCATTTCGTCTTCCTCTCCCTATACATTAATTTTTACATGAATTCACAAGTACACATTTAAAAACAAGACTATGTTAAAAAGCCAAAGTGAATAGAAAAAGAAGGCAAATCAGCACCTTAAGTTTTATCACCCTTAAATGAAATAATCTCATTTCAAATACAGGTTAATTTTTTCCCAGAAAAAAAATCTGCAAAATACAATCTTTTACCTTTTGGAAAATTTAACAATTTATCCTTTAATAAAGTTATGACATTCATACCTGCTGATGTTTCTCTAAATTTGTCACTCGTCTTCTTTTTCCTCCATTTCCAAGGTTTAAAAATTTTACCAATGGTGGAGAGTTTCCCCTTTCTCTTGAAGGGAGGTGTTTGGGAGCCTGCTGTTGGGCCATCCGAGTTTGCTATAGAAGCTTTGTCCAGTCCATCAACTGTAGAAAGAATAGTCAAGTCAGAGAAAAGCTGTAATAAAAGTTTGAAACAACACCATCTATTCTTCCTGCCCTGTTCAAAGTAAGCATACCCACTTCAACTGGAATTTCCCATGAAGTTTGTTGTGCCCCATTTCCCTGCTGGTAGAGCTCTCCTCTAATATCAATCAATAAATCAATCACTCAGAAATCATAGTGTCTTAGATACTCATTCTGAGGAAACAGAAAAGAAGCAAAAGACTTACATAAAAGTTAAGGCCAGATAAATTAGGGTCTGTGAAACACAGCTGAATCCATCTGTAACAACTACATCTATATTTTTGTGCAGAAGTAGAGTACTGTAAGTGAAACAGGATGTTCCTCCAGAGATTAATTTGGCATTTTCAGTAATGAATATGACAGTCATGGTGTAGTTGAAACCAGGCTTTTTTTCTTCACAAAATAAAATTTAATGCCGAGAAGCTAAATTTTATATTTGACCACACCGAAACTCTTTTGCTTCTATTACCAAAAAAAATTTTAGCTTCAAATAAACTGATAGCTATCACAATTGACAAGAAATATGTGGAAAAGGTGGATGTTTTAGGTAATAGAATGCATTTTATGTGCCTCAATCTTTTCGTCAACCAGAAGAAAGGCCCTGAACTTTACGTTGCCTTGTACTACGTTCGTAACTGAAAGAAGATGGTGATAACTTATATTACCCAACAATCAAACTTTAATGACAAAAAACTGGAAGCAACTCAGAATGAATAAATGATGGTGTTTTTCATGCAATGAAATAGCACTTAGCAATTTTTTTAAAAGGAGCTATTGGTACCGACAACATGAATGCATCTCAGAAACACTGCTGAAAAGACGAAAAAAAGCGACACACACCAAGAGTATGTGCTGTGTGGTTTTATTTATATGAAGTTTTTAAAAAGGAAAAATGAATTTTGGAGAAAAGAAAGAAGAAAACAATCAGAACAGGTGTTGTTTCCTGGAGTGAGATGGAGGTAGGAATTAACTGAGGAGAGATCTGAGGTATCTCCCTGGGGTCCTAGAAATTATCTCAGTAAAGGATGGACGATGCAAAACACGTGCTTCCCAGGTGGCACCAGTGGTCAGGAACCCACCTGACAATGCAGGAGATATGGGTTCGATCTCTGGGTTGGGAAGATCCCCTGGAGGAGGGCATGGCAACCCACTCCAGGATTCTTGCCTGGAAAATCCCGTGGACAGAGGAGCCCTGAGGGCTACAGTTCATGGGGTTGTAAAGAGTCAGGCACGACTGAAGCGACTTAGCCTGCGTGCATACAAAACACATCAAACGGTATTTACGATATTGTGTATTTCACTTTATGTGAAATCTACCTTTAAAAACCCATAAATAGTAAAGTCCAATTAATGGCATGCATGCTGATAGCAATGAAGTATACTGATGTTCATCAAAAATAATAAATTGATGGATAGAATGGAGATGGATAAATTTATAATACAGTAAAATGTAGCTAAGTGTTGAATCTAGGTGGTAGAAGTGGTGATCAGTTGTATAATTCTCCCATCTTCAAAACTTTTATAATAAAATATTAGGAAATACTATGATAAATAAATATTGAATGGCAAGAACCTCTGCTTCTAGGAAAATGGAATAGACTTACTTTTTACTATTTCTCCTGCCAAATACAACTAAAAAGTACCCTGAATGCTATATATAAAACAAACATGAGGGACTTTCCCTGGCGATACAGCGGTTAAGACTCCATGCTTCCACTGCAGGGGGTTCGATTCCTGGTCAGGAAACTAATATCCTGCATGCTGTGTGGGGTGGCCAAAAAAAAAAAAAATCATGAATAGACTAACAAGCTGAAAAGAAAGTAGACCAGCTTGGGACCTCAAGACCTAAGAAACAACATGGAGGGAAGACCCCGAGTTTTCTTTTAGTCTCATGTATTCCCGACTTGCAGCTGAAGTGGTCACCAACCTGAAAACATCAACAAGCACAGACCAATAAAGCCTCAACAAATAGCCTGCTCCCTCTAGTCAAACGAGGAAAAAGGGACAGGCTGGCAAAACAGAGAACTTTTAGACGATAACTGCTCCACTCCAGACAAACACCACAGAAGAAACTATGACCACCCAAGCCAACAAAGGCTGAGTGGGGAGATCAGATGTCCATCCTCACAAAGCTCTAATGAGGAGCCCCAACATCCCTAAGACAGTGGTGTCAGAGAGGACCGAGTAGAGAGCCAGAACCCTCCTGTGTGCCAGCTATAACGAAGCACCGTCTACAGTGTCAGTGGAGACCACATGGGAGCCTGGACTTCCACCCACACCCAGTAACGAGGCATCTCTTCTTCTCCCTCCCTCCCAAAACTGGGATCATACCAAAGCACTGTCCAGAGGAATAAGACAACCTCCGTCCACTATGGTGTCACTAGAGACCACATGGGGATCTGGAAATTGAACTATGCCCAGCGTAACGAAGACCCCCTCCCTGTTTCTGCCACGAGATACCAACAGAGGATGAAGGGCTGAACCTGGGTTTTTAACCTCCTGGCAGTAGTGAGGCAGCACCCTTTGCCTCCTTGCCTGGAGAAGTGTCAAACAAAGCCAGTTAAAACAAAGGGTTTCAATAAAGATTTACAGTCTAATATAATACAAAAGTGTTGAAGCTTCAATCAAAAATCAGCTGACATACCACAAACCAGGAACATCTTAAACTAAGCGAGAAAAGATAATCAGTACACACCAACACCTAAATCCTTATGAGTTCTCCTTCCAGACAAGAATGATAAATCCCATTCTTCCCACTCAGAACGTCGACTCTAATCTCAGGCAGAAATGCAGGAACTGCTGTGACTGCTGCTGCTGCTGCTAAGTCACTTCAGTCGTGTCCGACTCTGTGTGACCCCGTAACTGAGTCTTTTGTAAATGGTTCCACGCTGGCCACAGTACAGCAGGCAGACAGAGAGATGGGTCAGACTAATCGTAAAGCTAAGCCAGAGTTTAAAAGTAAAATCCTCATTTACTTCACTTCTATTCCTGTCCAACTAATTTCTTTAAACTAGGAGCAAAACCAGGGAAAAACTGAGCGTATGATATTTCTTCTTCATGGAGACTTTATGTTGAAGATTCAATTTTGAAACAATTTAAGTGTTGTGAAATATAAAAGGACTACTACAAACATGGGAACTAAAGCTACCATCTCCAATTCACCTCTGTGGCTGTAGACACACATTTAGTTCTCATTTTCTCTAAACCTACAACCCTGACACTCCATCAAAATTCTGCTTTTGATCTGAACCACTTAGGAAAAAAATCTATTTTTTTTTTCTCCTGAAAAGAAAAGCAAATGAAAACAAAAATTAAATAATTCCTTAGGTGACAGAATGTGCCAGATAGGGAGATTTAATGAGGTAGTTGAAAAATGAAAAATGACGGTCTTAAAGTTAAATTCATAGCTACACGAGACATTAACTGCCATACCTTTTTTCATTTTGCATTTACAATTTTAGTCTTTATCTCTGCCCTGGAAAGTGCCAATGACCACAGCATAGTTTACACACACATATCTTTTTCCTGATTGAAAGAATCCACCCATAATTTTGTAATTATTGGGCAATTACAGTAAACCACACTTACAATTAGGAACTGTATATTGGCATAGTTGGCCACACTGCCATGGTATTTCTCTTCAATCACGAACATGAAGGGGGCTGTCACCTGCTTTGGAGTCACATGAACAGAAATTTTACTCCCTTCTTTTCCCCAAACACCTACGATACTGCCAGGACCACTGATCATTCTACTATTTTTCTTTTGGGCCAGTGTACCATTAAAGTTGACTTGAAACTTTCTAAAATTGTTTTCACAACAAAGTCTAGTGAGTTTGGCATTTACCCACAGATAAAAACAAATCGCTAGGTATATCCCAGATGAAAGTCTGAATTTCCTGTTTTAAATGTTAATCTTGACTGACTTACATGTTATGAAGAGTGACCTAACATTCATCAGGTTTTCCTTTTTCACAATGAAAATCAACATTATAAAATAATTTAAATATTATTTAAATATTTTTAAACCCAGTCATAAGCTCTTTGAATGTAGACAATTTAAATGACACAGCTCAGTCTGTCTTCCCACCAAAGTAAGTCCATTCCTAACAGAACTTCCCCACACCAACCAGTAAGATCCAGAAAATACACGAAGGTTTTCTCTTTCATTTAAACAGAAATTTATCAATTAGGCAATCCCAGTGCTAATGTGATCACAGAAGCAGAAAATAAATGAAGCTAGATAATTATCATATACATTAAATTCTAGACTTGGGAGAATCTTTTCTTTGATATTTGAGAACTGAATGACAAGGAGTCTTAGAAAAATGAAACTATTTAATATGAGATTGTGTCGTGTTTTTTATAACACTTGATAGTTCTCTGATATTCCAGATACTCACTTCTGATTTTTCTCCACACAATTATTTCAGTCATTGAGAAAGTGAGACAAATGTGACAGAGCATTCCACCTCATAAATTTCATAGGTGAAAGAACATTTAGAAAAGAACCTCAATAAATTCCTGGGGACTGATTCTAAAGAAAGTGATAGCCACTCTAGGAGAAACAAGTGGTGAAGATGGCCTCAACTGTCCCCTGAAATCCTTCCATATCTGAAGGTTAATGAGAATACATTTTTGAAGCCCAATAATAACAAAAACAAAGAGAAATCATATGTGATTTTAAGAAAAATGCTGATAATTCTCTGTTGTACTAAGTATACGCTTACAATACTACTCATAGTGATTTGACTATAACCAAGAATATACCTATTAAAAGGGCACTGTGCAAAAATATTTGACATTTAAAAATCAAGAACTTAAAGGTTAGCAAGAAGACAAGCAAACCAATGTTTATTTCCTTAAAATATGGCTTCTAGGCTATCCTCTTCGTGCCTTTGTAAATTATTATGCTTACATAATATTATCACCATATATATATTTATTTCGTTTTATTTCTATTACAGTTTTTTTTTACATTTCCACTATAATTCTTCTACCTTCCTCTTTAAAAGCTACAGAACACACAGCAAAGAAACATTAGGGCAGCACTTAGGGAACATTTAACTCTGTTTCCTACCCTTCTGTGAGGCCTCTCTCTCACGAAAAGTGACTTAAAAAATATGCTGTCAGACAGCGGCGTACATGCAATTCTGGGCACAGAACCAAGTAGACAATAAGGTCAGAGGGAACTGACGTTATGAGCCATTGCAGATGAAACTGGCTAACAGTTTCTAGGAAAGCCGGTGGCTGTCCTTGTCTTGAGACATCTAAAGGAGATCCTTCTTGTTGCTGTTGTTTAGGCACTGGCATATACGATTCTTGGGACCCCAAGGACTGTAGCCTGCCAGGCTGCTCTGGCCATGGGATTTCCCAAGCAAGAATACTGGAGTGGGTTGCCATTTCCTTCTCTAGGGGATCTTTCTGGACCAGGGATTGAACCTGTGTCTCCTGCATTGGCAGGCAGCTTCTTTAACACTGAGCCACCTGGGAAGCCCACAAAAGAAGATCCTTACTCTCTTGTTGGATCAAATCTCTTCCTTTTGGGGGGAAGGATGAATAACCAGTGGAAGGGAAGTAAAAAGGAACAGAAGAATAAAAATGTGTGGCATTACATGGGGTTAGGAGTTAATCCTGAAAGTGGTATACTTGTAAACAGGATGGATAATAGATGTTAGGAGCCAGATTTCTCATTCTTGGAAACGGAGGTTACAGATAAGCAAAGGGGGAAGCCAGAATGATTAATGTGGACTGGATTACACTCGGAGATATCAGTATGAACTCGTTTTGAAGAGGGAGGGAGAAGACAGATACAGTAACTACTGATCCCAGTTACTGTGGAACCACACAGTGGCAATTCCCATGCACACGTGCTGAGTTAGTAGCATGACCTGCCTACATAGAATGACAAATCTAGAAATAAAAGTTTAAAGTTACCTGTACTTTCTTTTTAAAGCACTGAAGCTCAATTATTTCCAACAATAAACTTCTCCTTGGGAATCAAAAGTAAACTTAAAGACTGAAGTTTATTTTATGATCATGGAGGATACCTTTTCCAGCTCATCCATTTTTACCCCTGAATTCATTGGTATGGGAGAAGAGTAGTATAATTCAGGAACAGAAATCCCAGAGCTCACACTGGTGTGAAAGGCTTGGTGAGCAGAACCAACAGTGAACTAGTCACTAATTCATCCTGGGTTTCATGCTCTCCTGAAAGTGGAAATTCACAAGCACTTTATTAAGAGCAGAATTAGTAATCACTAGTATTTATTGAGTTATTTACTATGAGCCAGGCATTGTGTTGAGTACTTTACTTGCATTCATTAGCTCATGCCAAAGCCTACAATAGCTCTCATATAAGTACCAATCATCGGTCCCATTTCCGAGACAAGAAAACTATAACACAAAGACTAAGCATCTAACTCAGTATGCGGTAACTTGTGTGTGTGTTTACATTCAGATAGAATAAGATTAAATAAGTATCTATTGACTAAATACATAACTAGATTATGAATAAATAGGTATCTTCCAGGACTTCCTTGGTGGTCTAGTGGTCAAGACTCTGCACTCCTAATATAGGGGCCACAGGTTCAATCCCTGGTCAAGGAACTAAGATCCCACAAGCTGCATGACATGGCCAAAAATAAATAAAATAGATATCTTTCTAGCAGAGATCTTGGGTGAAAAGTGATGTCTGCCTGCCTCCATAGGTGGCCCTCTTAACCACGGTACTGCAAGGTCTCTAACTCAGAGCTTTATTTTTTTCCTTTTTGGCCACACCCTGTAGCATGCAGGGTCTTATTTCCTGGACCAGGGATCAAACCTGTGTCCCCTGCAGTGGAAGTGTGAAGTCTTATTCACTGGGCAGTCAGGGAAGTCCAGCCAACTTGGTGCTTTGATTCACCCTGTAAAGGTCAGGGCAGTGATGGAGAGCAAGATAGGATTCTTCCCCTTACAAGGCTTCACAGTAAGGTTCGGGAAGCAGGAGTGATCAGTGGTCAGTTCCACCAGCCAACTGAGAAGGTGCTAGAATAAAGACTAAAGCAGAGCAGAGAGGTCTGGCTGGCGCGGCTTGGGGCGATTTCACAGGGAGTGGGAGACTTATTCACCTGCTAATGCAGGTGACTCAGGAGGCGTGGGTTCAACTCCTAGTTTGGGAAGATCCCCTGGAGAAGAAAATGGCAACTCACTCTAGTATTCTTGCCTGAAAAATCCCATGGACAGAGGACACTGGAGGGCTACAGTCCCTGGGATTGCAGTCAGTCAGACACGACCAAGCAACTGAACATGAATACATAGGGAACTTGAACTGGGACTGCCAAGAGAGTAGCCTTTGCGGGGGAAATCAAGGAAGAGAAATGCCCTAAAAGTGAAAAATCAAGGATAGCTGACCTTTTCAAATAATGCCAAGAAAAATGTTCTCATTATCACAGTGCTGAGCTCATCAGACACATATTTATGGGGAAAAAACAAAGCAAATTTATAAAGTCCTATCCTCAAACAAGTGAAATGGTTAAATGTGAAATTTTTAAAAAGAAACTTGAGAATTTTTGTATTTTGTAGATATTAACGTATGTAAACTAGATTAAAAATCTGAATTTTATCAGTTAGATCTTAGTTGATGCAGAAGAAAACTGCTTTTCATCTGATGATTGTTCCTTTAAAAATAATCAGCGTTAAGATAATAATCATGGCTAAAAATATTTTTTAAAATGTTTAGCCATAATCTTTTTAAATCCAGCAAGAGTAAAAGAACAGAATGCAAACAAGTAAGAAAAGAATGTGAAAAACATTCCAATAATAGTTAAATAAAAGAGTTTTGGTCCCTCTGGAGGAAGACTAACATTTATTTACTAGTTATTTAATTATGTACTAGACTATCATTTGCCTCCCAAGCTGACAATTTCCATTTCACTGTCACTATAGTTATCTAAATAGGTTTGGGATTAAATCAGTATTTTCCACTGTCATTGAAATGAATACTAGGAAGATTTTTCAAAATAATATTTAAGAAATAATATGCACACAGCAGGCAAATGATCTGGTACGTGAGAGCACCAACCATATCAAGGCCTAGGTCATTGCCAGGCTTAGAAAATTTCTCTGTGCGCCTTCCCAATCAATACCATCCTCTCCATCCGTGTTGCTGCTGTTCAGTTACTCAGTCGTGTCCAACTCTTTGCGACCCCACGGACTGCAGCACGCCAGGCCTCCCTGTCCTTCACTCCCAGGGTTTGTTCAAACTCATGTCCATTGAGTCAGTGATGCCATCCAACCATCTCATCCTCTGTCTTCCCCTTCTCCTCTCGCCTTCAATCTTTCCCAGCATCAGGGTCTTTTCCATTGAGTCGGCTCTTCACATCAGGTGGCCACAGTATTAGAGCTTCAGCTTCAGCATCAGTCCTTCCAGTGGTTATTCAGGATTGACTTCTTTTAGGATTAACTGGTTTGATCTCCTTGCAGTCCAAGGGACTCTCAAGAGTCTTCTCCAACACCACAACTCAAAAGCATCAATTCTTCGGTGTTCAGCCTTCTTTATGGTTCAACTCTCACATCCATACACAACTACAAGAAAAACTATAGCTTTAACTATATGGATCTTTGTTGGCAAAGTCTCTGCTTTTTAATACACTGTCTAGGTTTGTCATAGCTTTTCTTTCAAGGAGCAAGCGTTTTTTAGTTTCATGGCTGCAGTCACCATCTGCAGTGATTTTAGAGCCCAAGAAATATCCATATCCCCAAATAACCACTGTTTTGACTTCCATCGTCACTTATTTTACCTGTTCCTAGAACTTCAACTTCTCAGAATTATACAACCTACTCTTTGTTGTATGTGCCTTTCACTGAGCATTCTGCCTGTGAGGCTCATATAACAGAGCTACCCAAGTACAAAATGACAACTATGCCATCTATCTCAGCAAGATCTCAGATGGGAGAGTACTTAAACATGATGAGTTTTTTTCGCAGCTCTTCTTTTAAGAAAGGATATCATTTCCACTTTCTTTATCTGGAAAACATAAATAATAACTCTTTTCCCTTACTAGATTTATGAGAAAGCTAATATACCATTCTACCATCTTTTCAGGTTGCCCTGAAGCCATGCTAAATTAGAAGCTCACCTCAACAAGCTTAGGGATGGAGAAGCAGTTTATTTTCTGTAAATAATGACAGCTTTTTAGTCTTATTCTGCATCTGACAGCAGCAGTAGTCTGAGCAGCACAGTTCAGAGGAACACTGAGTATAACATTATCCATTAAAGGATCAACTGTGTTAATACAGGAGTTCTACACTATCTTAAGTATATTAAAGGCCTATATATGGGGACACTGAGACCCAAGAAGGTTAGTGGCTTTCCAAATCATTAACTAGTCACAGATACACAGTCTAGGCCATCTGATTCCTGACTGGGGGCTTTTCTCCCATTCTCCCTGCTGTCCTCATTGGAATATGATCGCTAAACTCATGGTGAACCAGCAACACATACTAGTACCTCGAGACGAGTAGTAAGACTCTGTTTATAGAGCAAAAAGCAAAGAAGACATCACATAATCAGGATAGGCAGTAAATCTCAGTTAATGTTCTGAATTTTGAGCATCCAGTTGGGATGGCTCACTGTAATCTGAGAAGAGAACTGAGTCCCAGACTCAGCTCTGCTACTTAACTGGCCCTGTGACCTTGAGCAAAGACCCCAATATTTCATTGCTGAGATTATCAGATTCAGTTAAAGGGTCTCTAGGCTCAATAAAATTGATATACTTTTATGTCACACTTAGACCTGTTCTGAGTGCTTCATGACTATTGCCTTGTTGTCATCACAACCCTATAAAGTAAGGTGCTATTAGTATTTCCATTTTATAAATGAGGAAGTTGAAGTCCAGAGAGACTGAGCAGTTTACCCAAAGTCACAGAGCCCGTCAGAGAGATTTAAATTCCAGATGGTCTACCTCCTGAGTGTCCCTTGCACAATATGGGCCAGGGGCTTGTGGGTGGGCATACGGCTATATTTTAAGAGAAGGCAAGACATAAAGCCTGATGAATAATAATTCAAGTCTATGCCCAACTGCTTCTTTGGACTAATCTAACGAGACAGGGCAGATACTGTTCTAGTTTCTGAAACGATGCCCACTGTCATCACAGTTGAGTTCACGTGGGTTGCAGGCAGTGTGTCCTCTTTGCTTATAATAACTACGGTCCTTTGATTGCACAGAATCCTTATTTAACACAGCATTAATTTTAGAAATTCGATACCATCAATTTTTGGACTTGTTTTTCTAGAGGCAGCCATTATTTTTAAACCCCCACAGGGGAAAGCGACTAAAGACTTCCATCTGTCTCACAAACTCTGAGAGAGAATTTCAGAGTTGAAACTCGTGGGCCGACGGGCTGCAGAAGGGGCGTGTTTGTGCAGCTGTGTGACATCCTGGCGCACTGATGTGAACAATAGACCCTAGACTTGCTTCAGGACATTTAACAGATTAAATAATGTCACTTGTACAGAGGGTTTGAAGAAATTCTGATTGAACAGGAAAAAGGTCACCTGGAAAGAGGGAAATCAATTTTAAAATAAACAAAAGCATAGTAAGTTTCATATATCACTATTATTGCTGCAAGCAAAGGGTTCTAGAAAGAGTTAGGATGGCTGTGTTTAGGAATAGCGAGACGTGTGCTACAGAGAAACGAGAAAGGAACAAACCCACTTCCTACCTTCCTTCACTTCCTGAGCCATCTCTTACATCAGCCCTCAGAGACCAGGGTGGAGAGCAGGTCATGGTATGTGGCGGGTGTGCTGTGTTTGTGGAAAGGTTTGACACACCTCCAGTGGGCAAACTGCCAAGTAAGAGAGAATCTCACCTCTAAGTGAATACGGTGACTATTTCCTTTATGCTGAGCTTGTACCTGGGGAGGAAACTTTAAGAGAGAAGCTGGAAGACTTTAGATATAAATTATAAAATAAAATGTAAAATAAAATCTAACAGTATCTGGGACTTCCCTGGTGGTCCAGCTGTTAAGACTCTGCACTTCCACTGCAGGCGCCACAGGTTTGATCCCTGGTCAGGGTACTAAGACCCCACATTTCTAGTGATGTGGCCAAAAATAAAAACAAATAAATAAATAATACAAGAGACTTCCCTGGCGGTCCAGAGGTTAACACTTAGCCTTCCAACGCAGAGGATGCGGGTTCAATCACTGGTCAGGGAGCTATGATGCCACATGACTTGCAGCCAAAGAATCAAAACATAAAACAGCAACAGTATTATAACAAATTCAATGAAGACTTTTTTTTAAATGGTCCACATAAAAAAGTCTTTAAAAATATTTTTAAAATAAAAAATATGCTAAAGACAATTAAAAATTTTTTAATGTAATGATTTTGGATCCACTTTGCCCCAAACAAAATTATGAAAAGCTTCCCATAGAGGATGAATGTAATAGAAATATTATTAAAATAACACATTAAATCTGGACCAGTATCTTTGTGTCAAAAGATCCGTAAGAGTCTACTTATACTGTGACTATCCCTCTCTGAAGTCCAACAGTCCCCCGGGAGTCACACCAAGTTCTGTGAAGAGACAGGTGGCCACGCGTAAAATTCTGGACTATCCCCCCAAGGCAGAAATGAAACCTTATACAAGGGAACACAGGACACTAGGAGACACAGGCTGTAGGCTTATACAATGGAAGGCAGAAAGCTGGGAGAATTTATGCCAGTTAGTCATAAAGAGTCCCCAATGCACTCAGCTTTATATCCCTATCATTCAGTTAAAAGAGGTGACTGTAACAACCCAGGCATCTGAACTTGGACTGGAGCAGAGAAAAAGGACTAGAAGTGATGAATGCCTCCAACAGACATCGAGAAGGAAGAAGTAAGGAGGCCAAGGATGTGCCTGGAAAAGACACAGGCAACTCCAGGGTCTGAACCTCTCCGAGGATGCGGTGGGATGTAAAGAGATGAAGGCTTAGAGAAAAAGGTCTGTGGCTTGAGTTCAAGCACCCTGAACATTCAAGAGAAGATGTCAGTAAATAGAGTACTAGACATTAGCAAGAAAACAGAGTTGAAGTTAAAGAAGTTATTAGGGGTGGTTTTTCCAAATAAAAGCAGAGCTAAGTTGACCTCTTAGAGGATGATTACATGAAGGAGCTAGTAACTTCCCTGGTGGCTCAGATGGTAAAGAATCTGCCTGCAATGCAGGAGACCTGGGTTTGATCCCTGGGTTGGGAAGATCCCCTGGAGGAGGGCATAGCAGCCCTCCATTACTCTTGTCTGGAGAATCCCCATAGACAGAGGAGCCTGGTGGGCTACAGTTCATGGGGTCTCAAAGAGTCAGACACGACTGAGCGACTAGGCACACCCACCCAGCTTTTACAAGGAAAGGTATCTAACTAAATTGGAGCTAAAACCCAACTGCTTTTGTTTTTTCTATTTTTCAGGGATTACACATGAGAATTAGAATCTCTCATATTAGGAAACCAGCTAGAAAACCATGAAACCATTTTTTTAAACCTGTTATCATATTCTTTCATAACATTATTAGGGGTATTGAGCTATGTGTTGCTACTTAAAACTTTTGACTCACTCAATACATTGGAAACTGGTAGAATCACCAGGCCCTTTGCATAGCAGCCCAGTGTCTGGTGGCAAATATCTGACTACATAATGTAACATGTTCAATTATCAGGAATCATTCTTTAAAACAGGCAACCCACAATTACTGTTCCAGTTTAAACAGAAAACGCCATCTCTTCTATCTCAACTCTCAATTGAGAATCAAATATCTCCTGGGATGCCAGTCTGTTAAAGAAGGCAAACACAAATGGAGAAATGATTGATACTTATGTTGCTCTATATGAAAACTTCCAGAGAAGTAAGCAAATGTTTTGTTAAATTCCAAGAACCTTGGACTTCTTTTGTACTAAGAGTCATCAGGTAAAGGAAAAAGTTTAGTTTGTTTTAAATTCACACAGTGTGTATGTGTGTGTTGGGGGGGATGGGGGGCGCTGCTCCAGCATGTTTATGGGCTAAGAAAAAAGCCTGGAGGGACAGAGAAAGTGAAGATCTGAGACAGAATACACTAGAATGTGAGAACTGAATGCCTGCAGGATACCAGCAAGACGTGGGTGGAGGGGCAGAGCCCGAACCTCACATGGTGAATATCAGGAAGTCACCAGAAAGTCAGGAAATGACAGCAGCAAAGACGTGGGAAGAGAAACTCAGCAGAATGGCACGTATTTCAAACGAGAAATAACTTTCAAAAGCAAAGTTGACCTCTTAGAGGATGATTTTATTAAGGAGGTAGCAGCTTCCCTGGTGGCTCAGACAGTAAAGAATTCACCTGCAATATGGGAGACCAGGATTCGATACCTGGGATGGGAAGATTCCCTGGAGGAGGGCAACTTAACTCCTCTTCCAAGTAATACTCGAAGCAAAAGAGTCAGGAGTGGCGGGCGATCAGGAGTGGATAGAAGGTCAGTAGTGAGGGGTGACGGAACACTGAGCCTCTTCCACCAGGGGAGAGTTGCCAAGGAGAGGCGGGTTTCTGACCAAACAAGAAAGAAGAGGAAGAAGTCCACAAAGAGATGAGGATGTAGGAAACTCTGCTTCCTGTGGAATGGAGTCATCCATCCGTAATTAATTTCTTGAGACAAGGTAATGCACTGGGGCTTTGAGAGTGAGCAAAAATGGACTGGATCTCTGCCCTTAGGACGCTTATTTATGGTCTCTGATGGGAGTTGACATTATCCTGGCAACATCCATTCCAACGCAGAAGTACAGCAGGTACTGAGAGCACAGGGCTCGTGAGGCGGATGAGGGGCTCCCAGTGAGGCAGGGAAGCACTAGTTCTTGGGACAGGCATAGCATGAAATGGTCTCCCAGTTCTGAGTTAAAATTCAGGATAAAATTGTTTAAGGGGTACAGAGATTTAGCCCAGTTTCATAACACTACTTAAAAAGTAGAAACACCTTGTCTCAATTAAGCAGGAGACCACTGAAAAGTCACTGAAAAGCAAAGGATTAACATTCCTTAGTTTGAACACCACCTAATTCTCTAACTACAGAGACAAGAGACAAGAAAGACAGAATTCCATTAGCTGTGTTTTGAAAAAATAATATTACAGTAATGATGCCTTCAAAGTTGATTTTAATTTTTTTTTCTCCAATATAGTCACTAAAGATATCCCAATTACAAGATGTTCTATTTCGGTTTCCTTCTTGAAAATGACATGTGTGTTAAGCAAGCATTCCAGAGAACGAGCTGTACCAGCAGGACTTGGACATAACACTACACAGAAAGCCTCTGAATCCAATTAGGGCACCATCAAGCCAACCAGCTGATTCCAAAGTTCTTTTCTGATATTACTTTTATTAAGATTTTCAATACTGGCCAGAAAGAATGTTGAACGTGTACTAGAATGATGAAAAAAGCCCCTAACTGAGCTTTAGAAGTAGCTAGTTGCCACTCAGACTTTCCCAGAAGCCACAAAATTGTTCTTAACTACTGTTCTTATCAAGTGAGTAGGGGAAAAAAGATTGCCTCTTAGAAGAGTAAAGAAAAAAAGGACTAATCTTCCCTGCTATATCAGGAGTCCCATGATTCCCGGTGATACCCCCCACCCTGAACATAAGCCACAGAAGGTACTTGATAAATATTTACAAAATGAATAACTAAGTCATGCACAAACGTTTGGCAATAATTTACAAAGCCTGACCTATCTAGGATATGATTTATTTTAGCAGGTCTTTAGATTTTTCACACAGGGGAAATTGTTTCCAACAGCGCTTTCCTGTAGAATTCCAAATATTTTGAAAGATAATATAACAGACACTAAAGTTTGAAATTGAGAAAATATCAAAGACACCAGAAAGGGTGATTAACACTCAGAATAATGGTACATGCATTGTTGACAAATTTTTCAGGTGAACAAACACTTGCTGCTTACTATGTAATTTTAAATAACTTAAAAAGACAATCATGAAAGATAAATCACTGAAAAAAGAAAACAGTTGGAATCATTTAGAGATGAACTTATCTTTCAAGAACTTCCTACTGAGACTTCCCTGGCAGTCTAATACTTCAAATGCAGGTGGTGTGGGTTCGAACCCTGGTTGGGGAACTAGGATCCCATATGCCTCATGGCGCTCCCCAACCCCCACCAAAAAAGAACTTCCTATTTTCACACACCGTGAGTGGTGAAAATTATCAGTTTTTAAGAAGCTACTCATCCACACACACCACACTGGCATTGCTTTTTCCTTCTCTGAACACTACAAGCACATCACGCATCTCAGGTTTGCCGATCTTCCCAACCCAGGGATTGAACCCACATCTCTTGAGTCTCTTGCACTACAGGCAGATTCTTTACAGCTGAGCCATGTGGGAAGCCCCAGTTAACTAGAAAGGAGCTATGAAAAGGTTTGGAAGGGAATAAATGATAGAAGTGGATTATTTCTGATCTGGAGCAATGGAGGCAATGAAATGTCTTTGAAAGCTATTTTTCTGGTCTTCCAGAGGGTTCCAGGAAATCAAAAACATCTCCCTCCACAACAGACACCTGCATAGAGCCACCTGCATTCTCCATTGGTCTCCAGACAATTACTGGGAGCTGCTGAGGCGAATGAGTACTCAGGGGAGATCCCTGTTATCCTCCAGCAGAAATGCTCTGGACTCAGGGATGAAACAAAGCAAGAAAGCTGACATCACCGAGAAGAATGAGAGAACAAACCCAGATCTGGACTCGGCTCTATTTCCCACCAGGTGGGAAATTGCACAATTTATTTTTATGCTTAAACCTGCAAAAAATTTAAAAGTTAAAAAAAAAACACACCTGTTTTATTCAAAAGACCGGTTGCTTCCTTGGTTAATATAATACTTAGTGATTCATGTTGAAAACCCAGTTATAAAACTGCCTACATGTAGTGGGGCTGCAAGCTGTTCCTTTAGCTTTTGTTGTTGTTGCTGTTATAGCTGCCAAGCACAGGAAGTTGCATTTTACTCCTGTTTCCAAATATACCTAATGTCAAAATCCTGCCTCTTGAGAAACCTGTATGCAGGTCAGGAAGCAACAGTTAGAACTGGACATGGAACAACAGACTGGTTCCAAATAGGAAAAGGAGTACGTCAAGGTTGTATACTGTCACCCTATTTATTTAACTTATATGCAGAGTACATCATGAGGAACGCTGGGCTGGAAGAAGCACAAGCTGGAATCAAGATTGCCGGGAGAAATATCAATAACCTCAGATATGCAGATGACACCACCCTTATGGCAGAAAGTGAAGAGGAACTCAAAAGCCTCTTGATGAGGGTGAAAGAGGAGAGTGAAAAGGTTGGCTTGAAGCTCAACATTCAGAAAACGAAGATCATGGCATCTGGTCCAATCACTTCATGGGAAATAGATGGGGAAACAGTGGAAACAGTGTCAGACTTTATTTTTTTGGGCTCCAAAATCACTGCAGATGCTGATTGCCGCCAGGAAATTAAAAGACGCTTACTCCTTGGAAGGAAAGTGATGACCAACCTAGATAGCATATTAAAAAGCAGAGACATTACTTTGCCAACAAAGGTCCATCTAGTCAAGGCTATGGTTTTTCCCGTGGTCATATATGGATGTGAGAGTTGGACTGTGAAGAAAGCTGATCGCCGAGGAATTGATGCTTTTGAACTGTGGTGTTGGAGAAGACTCTTGAGAGTTCCTTGGACTGCGAGGAGAGCCAACCAGTCCATTCTAAAGGAGATCAATCCTGGGTGTTCATTGGAAGGACTGATGCTAAAGCTGAAACTCCAATACTTTGGCTACCTCATGCGACGAGTTGACTCACTGGAAAAGACTATGATGCTAGGAGGGATTGAGGGTGGGAGGAGACAGGGACGACAGAGCATCACCGACTCGACGGACATGAGTTTGAGTGAACTCCGGGAATTGGTGATGGACAGGGAGGCCTGGCATGCTGTGATTAATGGGGTCGCAAAGAGTCGGACACGACTGAGCGACTGAACTGAACTGAACTGAAAGACGGAAAAAAGTTCTGCTTTGTGACTCTTAACCTCAGATCCTTTGCAGTTAAGGCCACGTTTAGGTTTAACACAGGTTGCTCAGTCCTTAAGGACTCTAGTCCACTGGGACAGGTTATCCACTGGACTGGCTAAGAAATTGCTACAAAGGAGGCCTCTATTTATTCTGCACCTTTCCCTGTTTGAAAGTTAACCAGAATCTTGTGCCCATTCTCTTCACCCCTAGGACCAGATCTCCAGCAAGAAAAATAAGGTTAGCCTGGCACTGTGAGACCACAAGTAATTATTAATTAAATCCTGATCTGTTATTTCCATTGTATAAGAAGTTCATTCCTATGCTACTGAATTTTGCATCTGAAATATCAGGGTCTAGGGCCAGGTGAAATGTTCTCACTGGGAAGAACACCAGTGTTCTGTGACTTTTAACCTTCCTTAGATTGCGTGTTTAGCAGATTCTAATCTGCAAAACGCCTTAAAAGATGAGAAACGGACAGAGTCCCTATCAGTGGGAGAGGGGGCTTGGCTAAGAGTTTCTGCGTGCCCCCACCCCTACCCCGTCACTATCAGGATTCACGTCGAGGCCCCAAAAGAACCAGGTCTTTTGTGCAGCTTTTTCAGGCAGTGTTTTCTATCTCAGCTATATCAAGGTCTAACTTATTTCTGGGCTTACCCAGTGGCTCGGCAGTAAAGAATCCAACCTGCAATGGAGAAGACCCAGGAGATGTGGGTTTGATCCCTGCATCGGGAAGATCACCTGGAGGAAGGCACGGCAACCCACTCCAGTATTCTTGCCTGGAGAATCCCATGGACAGAGGAGCTTGACGGGCTTCAGTCCACAGGGTCGCAAAGAGTTGGAAACAAATGAAGGGACTGAGCGCGTGCACACACACACACACACACACCTTAATTCTAGGAAACTCCTGGTCCAGAACACACCTTAAACAATGAAATAATTTCTGAGGTTGCTGGAGAACTTTAAATCCTTTTCAGAGAGGACCTAGGATTGCTAGATTCAGACGCACCCAGATCTTACTTGTGTGTTTAACTCTCTGGAGGGACCTATTCAATTTAAATTAAGAAATTTTGAACCTCAAAAAGGTGAATGTGCTTTTGAAGCACTATTTTCATGATCTGTGCTAAGACGAGCAAGTCCACCCAACTGTGCATCCCAGTGAATAATGTCCTTTAATATGGGATAGGAAGGTCTTCTGCCCATTTTTTAATTGGGTTGTTTGTTTTATTGATATTGAGCTGCATGAGCTGTTTGAATATTTTGGAGATTAATTTCCTGTCAGCTGTTTCATTTGCAAATATTTTCTCCCATTTTGACGGTTGTCTTTTCATCTAGTTTATGTTTTCTGGTCAGCGGGGGGTGGGGAGTGGGGTGGGGGGTGTAGTTGTGGGATGATGAGTTAGTGTTTAATGGGAACAGAGTTTCAATTTAGGAAGGTGAAAAATTCAGGAGATGGATGAAGGTGAGAATTGCACAGCATGTGTATGTATTAGGACTATGGTTTAACTATGGTTGAAATATAGTTAAAACTATATATATCTTAACTATAAAATATAGTTAAAACATAGTTAAAACTATATTTAACTATGGTTAAAATAGTATATTTTATATTATGTGACTTTTACCGCAATAAAAAAAACACACTAAAAAGAAAAGACAGGTATCAACAAAAGCCTTCTGAGTATTTTGCAATGTGACGGGATATAACACAAATGTGTTTAGTCACACACGAATCATCTTTGGATTACCAACGTGATTCAGTGGGGCTGTGAGAACATTCCTGTTCGGGTTTTACTTTGACAGGTGTTTAAACACTATCTTTCTTTAGCATCCCTATTCATTTCCTTTCTTATTTTAGCAGCTCTTTGTGAAGAGACATGTCACTCTGCTGGATACCAAACACATCTAAGACAATGAAAGCATACCAAGTAAGAAAAATCAAACCCAGCAAAAAAGTATATATGGAGTGACATTTGGAAACAAAACATTTCTCTATATAGCATGCCTCACCCTCCAGGGGCCTTGAAGAAAATTATGAAACCAGTCAGGTAGCACACATATAGTGGCCGACCACACTGGAATTGGAATCTTGATAAGCTATTTTTTTCTCTCTTAGTGTTATTCAAATCAAGTTGGTGTTCCAGTCACAAGATACTGGTAATTATTTCTTACACAATTATGGTGGAAATATAATGTTCATGTACACTATTTTCCAACTTCACCCTATAGACACTTTACATTCTACACTTCACTTCCTGAGCAGCACCGCCTCATGACATTCGTTGATTGCCATTGCTGAAAATCCCCTTCAGCGCATTTTCTTACTCAAGTCGTTCCTGTTGAATATGTGGTATTGCTGGAGGTGAGCAGAGAAGAGGCTGGGATCTGTTAATGAGTGGAATTGAAGAAACGAGGAGAAAGATAACACATCTGAGGTGCTTTATGGGCCACTGTGAATGGATCCCAGTTTGCCAACCTGTTTCAAGAACAGTGTTACAGGCTGAACTGTGTCCCCCCAAATTCACATGTTGAAGTCACACCAAGAGCCTCAGAATGGGACTATATTAGATATGGCCCTCAACGAGATAATTAAGGTAAAAATGAAGTCCTATGGGTGGGCCCTCATCCAATATGACTGATGTCTTTCTAAGAAGATGATTTTGGACGTAGACATGTGCACGCACAGAGGAAAGACCCCATGAGGACACAGGGGGAAGGCCTCAGAAGAAAACACCTTGATCTTGGACTTCTGAGTCCTCAGCTCTTGGACTCAAAACTGAGAAAAGAAATTTTGGCTGTTTTGTCTGTGATCATTTGTTATAGCTGCCCTGGCAAACTAACACAGACATTTACTATTGTCTGGAAAGCTATTTATTTATGGGCTTCCCCGATAGTTCAGCAGTAAAGAATCCACCTGCAATGCAGGAGACGCAGGTTCAATCCCTGGGTTGGGGAAAATCCCTGAAGGAGGAAATGGCAACCCACTCCAGTATTCCTGCCTGGAAAATCCCAGGAACACACTGAAAGTGATGAAAACGCCACGTGGCTTTCAACTTCACCTCTACGTCTCCCCACTGAAAAGAGGGGAAAAGAAAGCTTCCTTAAAGACTTCTGCTCTGCCGACTGGATGGCGGCTTTGTAAATTAAAACATCATCGTTTGGAAAATGCGGTATCAAGTGTTCTGATATTCTGTGGTTGGATGACTCAAGAGGGGGTCGGTTTTCTAAAAGTGCACAGTTCTAGATTCTTTTCCAAATCTCCAGTTCGATTTTATCCTTTTCATGTTTTCTTTCCAAAAACTGGCAGCCAAGTACTTTCCAAGAGACAGAACACCAGTCGCGCACATATGTATACAATTCCATTTTAGAAGACGTTAGGAAAATGAGGCTCAGCTCAGTCTGGCCCACAGGAACATTCGACGTGAGCTCCGTTAACTCCTTCTTCCAAGTTTCCATCCTCAGTCGGCTCCTCCACAGACAGCCTGGCACGTCAGCACAAGTAAACTTTACAGATGTAGAGGAAATTTTGGAAAACACAAAAATAGACGGAATCGGCAACAGCAATCCTGAATTGTCCCGTCACGTTGCCCCTTCTCAGCCCTGTGGCGGCTACCCAGCTACGGTCAGAAGCATTTTTATTCTAGAAGGAAGGTCCGAGGCCAACTCAGCAGGCCCGCCTCAGAACACCTCAGGCAGTCCACGGAGGCCTTCCTCGGAGAGGCTGAGAGACTCTTTAGAAAAAGCTTTTAAGAGAACCAACTAGAATTTACTTCACAATGGGCAAGGTGCTGCAAATAGGCCCACCGTTGACAGGAAAGACCCCTTAAGTACAGGGGTAAAAATAAAAGGCTAAACGTTTCCAAAAAGGAACATATGAGAAGAATTTTTAAATAAACGACTGCTTCCTTTTGGAGTTTTCAGAATTTGCTGCCCACATCTCTGAAGGGCTCAGCCTTGTTTTTAGAAATACGTTTCAGTCACATCTTTCTTACAGTCCCTCCCACTCATTATTAAACACCTGTTTTCATCCAGTGCCCTGTTCTTTGACTTTGGTTCCTCCTTTAGAAATTAGACCACAGCTACCTCCAATGAAGTTCACAGGGGTCTTCCTGAAAAGGCAACAGAGTTGAAATTCTGTGACTTTCCCTTAAATAGTAACTGACCTTCTGAAGCCTTTCCCTTCAAATGTAACTACATTTAACTTAAACGTGACTACTGTGGGAAATGAATTATTTTGCAGCTAATAATATTAATAAAATGTATGTAAGATTTTCTGGCAATGAGATTTCACCAAAATTGTACTTGGAAATGGGAATACTTGCTTCTGAACAGGACATGTTAATGAGCAAATCCATCAAAGCACTGGGTATAGAACATGTGTTTTTTAACTGGACGCTTTGTAATTTCCACCTCAAGACAAGATACACATTGTTAGAAAAGAAATTTTGATCTGAAGCCACCCTCTGAATATTACTAATCTCCAAAGGAGCTTTCTCACAAGAATCTTCTGGAACACTTGTTGAAAAACCAGATTCCAAGACCTCTCTTCAAAAGATTCTGATTTTGCTCGTCTAGAATAGGGAGCCCCAAATTGAGTGTTTTTAGCAAGCATGTAGGTCAGTCTCACAATTGGACAAGTTCATGAAATACTAACCTTTAATTGTAACACGTTAGGTTTCTGTTTAGACCAGTATCCCACATCCTTAAAATGCACAAAATACAGGAAAACTACAGTTATTCTAAACAGACCGTAAACATGTATCTTTTTTAAAAATGGTAGCAGATTATTAACAAAATAAACTCTGGCTGCTCAGAGGGTAAGGAATCCATCAGCAATGCAAGAGACTCAGGTTCAATTCCTGGGTTGGGAAGATCCCCTGGAGAACAGAATGGCAACCCACTCCAGTACTCTTGCCTGGTGAATTAAATGGACAGAGGAGCCTGGTGTGCTACATTACATGGGGTTGCAGAGTTGGACATGATTGAGTAAATAACACTTTCCCTATTCAAACATATTTTAATAAGTCTGTTCAGCTATAAAACTTATAAACTTTCATAAAACGTCTTTTACATTGTGATAACAGAAGCAGGTCAAAGTCGAGTTCTTGTGGGACAATCATCCAAGAAAGTCTTTTGAAATGAATAAAAATCTGCCAAACTTCTAAAAAAAAAAAAAACTATAGTCTTCTACAAAAAGAGAAAAAATTAATCATGATGGATTATAAGTGGCAATGGGTGTTTGCACATATACAGTAAGTTTGCTTTTGCTAGCTTTATGACCCACCCAAGCAATCAACTAAGTAAGAAGGCAGAAAAACAGGTGCCAATTACAAGGTGTGGGGCGGGGGCGCGGGGGGAGAGGACTTCCTTGGTGGTACAGTGGATAGGAATCTGCCGGCCAATGCAAGGGATACAGGTTTGATCCCCGGTCCAGGAAAATTCCACAAGCTGCAGAGCAACTAAAGCCACAACTATAGAGGCTGGGTATTACAACTCCTGAAGCCTGTGCATCTGGAGCCTGTGCTCTGCAATAAGAGAAGCCACCACAACGAGAAGCCAGCCAAGAGCAGACCCTGCTCACTGCAACGAGAGAAAGCTGATGTGCTGATGTGCAGCAAGGAAGACCCCGTGCAACCAAATAAGTAATTAAAAAGGGGGAGGGGACTTCCCTGGTGGTACAGTGGTTGGGAGTCCACCTGCCGATGCAAGGGGCAAGGGTTCGATTCCTGGTTGGGGAAAGATTGTACATGCATGGGATAACTAAGCCTGTGTGCCACAATTACTGAAGCCCACTCGCCCTAGAGCCCATGCTCTGCAACAAGGGAGGCCACTGCAATGAGAAGCCCACATACCACAGCTTGAGAGGAGCCCCTGCTCACCGCAACTAGAGAAGGTTCGCACACAGCAACAAAGATGGTGTGGCCAGAAATAAGAAAGAAATAAATTTTAAAAAATGAAAGAAAATCCCCAACAGCTTTTCTCAAGAAGCTATTTGTGTGCTTGACCAAAATAAGGAAATAGATGCAGGGAAACAGTCAGACATGGCTCTAGCTATCTGGAGATCCAACAGAAGAGGGAAATAGTAGAAATCCCCAGAATGATGTGAAGAGAGATCCCAGGGCAACAGCCTACTTCCTACTTAGAGGAAATAGGGCCCAAATTGGAACAAAGACCTCAGATAAACTTCTCAAAGAAGAACTTGAAAGAATAACGAAATTGTCTCACATACTAAGAAGAGACGGAGAAGGCAATGGCAACCCACTCTAGTACTCTTGCCTGGAAAATCCCATGGATGGAGGAGCCTGGGGGGCTGCAGTCCGTGGGGTCATGAAGAGTCGGACACGACTGAGCAACTTCACTTTCATTTCTCACTTTCATGCATTGGAGAAGGAAATGGCAACCCACTCCAGTGTTCTTCCTTGGAGAATCCCAGGGACGGGGGAGCCTGGTGGGCTGCGTCTATGGGGTTGCACAGAATCGGACACAACTGAAGTGACTTAGTGGCAGCAGCAGCCACTGAGAGGAGACCTATGTAACTGGGGGAAGATTTGGGGATGGGAATACAGGATCCTCAGCCAAAACATCAGCAGGGAAAGCAAAAGCCATGCAGGAAGGAAAAAGGAACTACAGTTTACCTCAAGGCTTAGCTGTCATCAGCTTTTACATAGTTATAAGTGATACTGATCTAATCTAAAGGACAACAGAAAAATGTTGGGAAGATGAGAACAACATCAAAGGATGGGAAACACATGACTGGGGTGGGGGTAGGGGTGAGACAGTTTGAGAGAGGAATATGTCAAGCTGAACAGCCAATAATTAATATTGTAAACACAGTATTTAGAGATTGGAGACAAATACTAAATTCGTTTAAATGACTCCACGTTTCTTGGATGCCACTTAACTTTCCAATCACGGCCTATCACTCTACTAATATATGATGACATGGTCAAATACAGCTATTCATTTACTCAGCAGATTTTCATGTCCAGACCCTTCTAAGAATAAGAAGGGTCTTCCTTGGTGGCTCAGACGTTAAAGAATCTGCCTGCAATGTAAGAGACCAGGGTTTGATCCCTGGGTCAGGAAGATCCCCTGAGAAGGGCATGGCAACCCACTCCAGTATTCTTGCCTGGAGGAGAATCCCATGGACAGAGGAGCTTGGCAGGCTACAGTCCATGGGGCTGCAAAGAGTCAGACATGACTGAGTGACTAACACACTCATGTTCACAGGAATAAGAAGACACGCTGGTAAACAACACAGGTAAGTCCTTTGCTCTTGGAGCTTAGGTCCTAGTGAAGGGAGGCAAAGAAAAAACAAACACACAAGATAATCTGAGTGATAAGTGCAGTGACAGAGCAAAGAAGCGTGACTGAGGGATGGGCAGGAGAGGTCCCTGTGAAGAGGGTGATGCAGGAGCTGAAACAAGGAGCCAGTTTTGGAAAGAGCCAGAGGCAGAGTGTCTCAGATCTCCTGGACTTACAGGAAGCAACTGCCAAATTCATGGGTAAGAGTGAGCCAGGCTTGTGAGATGACGGGAAATGGAACTGAAATTGTTGGGGTTGATGGTGAGGGGCAAAGTGGCGGAGATGAAGTCAAGAGTTGGTGGTTTAGTCACTAAGTTGTGTCTGACTCTTGAGACCCCATGGACTGTAGCCCACCAGGCTCCTCTGTCCATGGGATTTCCCAGGCAAGAATACTGGAGTCGACTGCCATTTCCTTCTCCAGGGGATCTTCCCGACCCAGGGATCAAACTTGGGTCTCCTGCATTGTAAGAGTTCTCCTGCACTGCAGGTGGATTCTTTACCGACTGAGCTACCAGGAAAGTCAGAGAGATGGGAGGAAATCAAGGATCACATGGAATCATGGACGGCTTTGAGGATGCCAGGGTGAAATCCAGATTTCATTATAAATGCAACAGCAAGTCATAGGAAGGTCTTGTGTAAGGAGTGACATGATTTATGCTTTAAAAAAATTACGTTAGCTGGTGTGTGGGAAATGAATTGCAGAAGGTTGATAACACAAGCAGGATACAAGTGCGAACCTACTGTGGTTAGGCGTGCAATGGATGGACCATAGAGAGAGATGGTGGATTGGATGATGGCAGTAGACAGAGCAACAGAGAGAAGTGAGTAGACTTTGAGATTTACTCTCAAAGAAGAATGGGCAGGACATTCTAATAGATCAATGTGAAGAGGAAAGGGAAAAACCCAAGGATGAATCCTAGATTTCCGGCTAGAATGAGTGAGTGATTAAGAGGTATTTTGCTGAAATGTAAAGTCAAGGGAAGAACCAGTTGGGAGGGCAAAATCAAGTCTTCCATTTAGACCTACTACTTGTGAGATGCACATTAAGGATTCAAGCAGATCTGTGAAACAGGCAGTTGTCTATTTGAGCCTGGAGCAGGAAGAAAGGGCAGAGTGGCAGATATAAATTTGGGCATCACCCAGGCACCTCCCCCACCCAGTCAGGTGTTCATTCCAATTTGTTGGATTTTCAAAGTCTGCCTCTGGCTTCCTGTCTTCAGTCTACCCGCACGAAATCAGTGGGGTACTCCAAGTAGCAGGCAGATTCAGCCCTTTAAAGAAAAGCGCTCATCATCCCTCTCACTTAATAAAAAGCCTTCCATGATCCTCACCCCCTCGCCCCTCACCCCTCACTCTTGCCTTCCCACCCTCTCCAGCTCAGAGTTTGAATTCTTGTTCCTCTTCTGTATTTTTTAGCCTCCCAGGTCTGTCCCCACAGTTTTCTGGGGTCCATTCCCTTCCAGCCCCATTTCTGCACATCTTCACTAAGTGTCTCCTGTGTTCAGACCCTGTGGGCAAGGTCTGTGCCTGATTTATCTTTGAATCTTTCCCCCAAAGTTTAGCCCAGTACCTTACACATAATTACTCCAATTCCAGGAACTGCTTGTTAGTTGAAGGTGCCACTCTTTCTCCTCACTATCCCCTCACAAAATGAGTTGATTTGTAGGACTATATCATAACTGTCCTAGTTTTAAGGCTTCCAGTGTTATATCTGACAGAAGGCTTACATGAATAAACACATCCAGTCCCTTGAAATGGAGATAAATGAAGGAGTAATTTACAAACATAAATGATAATGGTCAGATCCACCTTTGAAGTCATATTATCTGCCCATTCCCTTCTGGGAAACAAAAGCTATTTCGGTTTTGGTTCCCCTGCTTCAGATGGGAGTGGGGTGGGGCAACCAAGAAGTTTTTCTTTTCTTAAGACTATTTCCATCTCAACATCACTTTTCTATAAGTTGAGTTCTTCACTAAATAAGATTTTATTTCCAAGAATAGAAACTCACAGTCAGTTACACTAAAGTCCCTAGGACAAGAAAACATGTTGAAAATTTTCCTTTATTTAAATTAAACAGGCTTAATTCAAGGACCAACAATTCAAGTTTCTTATCTCCTTCC
Source organism: Moschus berezovskii (assembly GCF_049115385.1). Taxonomy (NCBI): domain Eukaryota; kingdom Metazoa; phylum Chordata; class Mammalia; order Artiodactyla; family Moschidae; genus Moschus; species Moschus berezovskii. Next base: position 88,353,789 of record NC_142469.1, on the reverse strand, counting down.
CTCCTGCATTAAGTAAGCAAAGGATGAAGTCTGACTCGCCCATCAGTTGTTATCTTTTCAAACAGCTGAAGATAAAATAAATTTATGTTAAAAACATCACTGCTGATAGTGACTGCAGCCATGAAATTAAAAGATGCTTGATACTTGGAATAAAGGTTATGACAAACCTAGACAGCATACTAAAAAGCAGAGACATCATTTTGCCGATAAAGGTCCACAGAGTCAAAACTATGGTTTTTCAAGTAGTCATGTATGGATGTGAGAGTTGGACCATAAAGAAAGCTGAGTGCCAAAGAACTGATGCTTTAGAATTGTGGTGCTGGAGAACACTCATGAGAGTCCCCTGGACAGCAAAGAGATCAAACCAGTCAATCCTATAGGAAATCAACCCTGGGTATTCATTGGAAGGACTGATGCTGAGGCTGAAGTTCCAATACTTTGATCACCTGATAGGAAGTGCCAACTTATTGGAAAAGACCCTGATGCTAGGAAAGATTAAGGGCAGCAGGAGAAGGGGGCAACAGATGATGAGATGATTGGATGGCATCACCGACGTGATGGACATGTGTTTGCACAAACTCTGGGAGATAGTAGTGAAGGACGGGGAAGCCTGGCGTGCAGCATTCCATGGGGTCGCAAAGAGTCAGACACAACTGAACAACCCAACAACAACAACAAAAAACCATTTAGGATATTACTCACTGGCCAGACCTGATGAGCAACAGACCAAAGAGAAGTAATAAGGTTCAAATTTGTGTTCATTTTCTTTTTCTCCAGCTGATTGACATTTTGCATTATGAACAAACAGACTAAGAAAAAAATTAAACCTAAAAAAGCAGGTTTACTATAGGCTATAGTAGGTCCTATATTTTTGTTTTTATTATTGAATTCACAGGAAATAGTAAAACTGGTTGAAAAACAGTCATTGAACTTAAAGCTGAGTCAGAGTCCATCACAGCTAGAGAAAAACTGATACACCTGAAGGTCAGCTATGGCTTTAATTCCAGAGGAGGTCCAGGCGGATGCTGCGCATAGAAACTCTGGCCTTGATCATATCCAAAGCCGAGGAAAGCCATGACTGTCACACGTTTCATAAATGAATTTCCTCTTTCACTGCCTGCACAGATTTTTCTTCATGCACATATTTTAAAAATAGAATTATATAACTTCAAATAACTGCTTTTTCACATTCTTACACTATTTATTATGAAAATCGCTTTACAAAAATATTTTTACATCATTTTTAACTGGCCAGTTTTATTCCATGACTATATCTCAGTTGGGATTCCCTCAGCGGTAAAGAAGCTGCCTGCCAATGCAGGAGCCATGGGTTCAATCCCTGGGTCAGGAGGATCACCTGGAGAAGGAAATGGCAACTCACTCCAGTATTCTTACCCAGATAATTTCATGGACAGAGGGGCCTGGTGGGCTACAGTCCATGCGGGTGCAAAAGAGTCAGATAAGACTTAGTGACTGCTGCTGCTAAGTCACTTCAGTCGTGTCCGACTCTGTGTGACCCCACAGACGGAAGCCCACCAGGCTCCCCTGTCCCTGGGATTCTCCAGGCAAGAACACTGGATTGGGTTGCCATTTCCTTCTCCAATGTGTGAAAATGAAAAGTGAAAGTGAAGTCGCTCAGGCGTGTCCGACCCTTAGCGACCTCACGGACTGCAGCCTACCAGGCTCCTCCATCCATGGGATTTTCTAGGCAGGAGTACTGGAGTGGCTTGCCATTGCCTTCTCCAGACTTAATGACTAGACAACAACAAATCTCAGCTAATTAATTATCTTGTTTGACTATTAGGTTATTTCTGATTTGGGGCTTTGAAAAACATTGCTGCAGTGAGGAAATAATTACTCCCTTTACAACATGCTTCTAAAAGTGCATATACTGGGTCTGAGTATAACAAGCACATTTTAAGATTTTTAATACATAATACCAAGCTGCTTTCCTGATTGTTGTTGTTGTTGTGCAGTCAATCAGTCATGTCCGACTCTTTGCGATCTCAAGGACTGCAACACACCCAGGCTTCCCTCTGCTTCACCATCTCTCGGAGCTTGCTCAAACGCATGTCCATTGAAGTCAGTGATGCCATCCAACCATCGCACCCTCTGTCATCTCCTTCTCCTCCTAACCTCAGTCTTTCCCACTATCAGGGTCTTTTCCAATGAGTTGGCTCTTTGCATCAGGTGGCCAAAGTATTGGAGCTTCAGTTTCAGCATCAGTCCTTCCAATGAATATTGAGCGCTGATTTCCTTTAGGATGGACTGGTTTGATCTCCCTGCAGTCCAAGGGACACTCAAGAGTCTTCTCCAACACCACAGTTTAAAAGCATCAATTCTTTGGTGCTCAGCCTTCTTTATGGTCCAACTCTCACATCCTGTACCAATTTCAACTACCACAAGACAATATCTCCCAGAAATCATTCCTTTTAATCTTTACTAAATTCATAGATGATCACTGGCATCCATTTTCTTTCACTGAACTGCTTAAATTTTACTCATTATATGAAATGGTCACTTGCATTTCTTCTTTGGTTGAGTAATGTGGGCAAGTTAACTCTTATGCTTCAGCTGTCCTCGTCTGCAAAACATAGATATTCCAGTATGACCAGTGTCCTTATAAAAAGATGGCTATGAAGACGACATAAGAACACCATGTGTTAACAAAGAGATTGGAGTTGTGCTGCTGCAAGCCAACGAACATGAAAGATTGTCAGCAAACCACCAACAGCTATGGCAGAGGGAAGGAAGGATTCCTGAGAGGATTTAGAGTAGCCCTGCCAAAACCCTAATGTTGGACTTCTAACCTCCAGGACTCTAAGACAACATATTTCTTCTGTTTAAAGCGCCCAAGTTAGTGGTGGGTACTTCATTACAGTAGCCCTGGGAAACTAATACACCAAGTAACTTAGAAACACATCCCAGTGTTTGCCCAGATGACTGTTTAGCCCCCGAGAACCTCTCAGATAGTTATCATTTGCCCCTGTCACATCTGTCAGATAACTTGGTGCCCAATCACATGGGCTGAAGACCAAGGACAATATGTTTGCAATTGAGACCGTATGTCTTGGAAATACCTAAGAACACTGACTCACAGTGAACAGTTTATTGAATTTGCCAACACTGTGTTCACTTTCTGGGAAGCTAGTAATTGTATATTTTTGTTCATTTTTGAAAGGGCAGTGATTCACAGTATGAACGATGCTGTTTTCATGTAGCAGCATTTAGCTGTGCCTACCTTGAAGGAAAAACTGTGAGGTTTAAACAACTATAGATTGTCCATGAGTTTGTCCTTTTGTCTTGATTTCATTGCCATATTTAGTGAGACTGCAGCTTGTCCAAGTTTGGAAAATCAGTATGCTCCTTGGCTGAAAAAGAACTAAACCAGAGTATAGTTTATTCCATACTTTGCTAAAAAATAAGTCTTCACTAGGAAAGTAACTGTTATGTTGAATGAACATATGAAATATGATTTAAGACCTAACTTTCCTTTTATAGTATCAGAAGGAGAGAAGAGTCTAGAAGTATCACCAATCTCACAGGACACCTTGTTGTAACATACTTTCCCCCACTATCTGTTTACATCCCTGATTTATTCTCCTCCTCTCAAAGAATACCCTCTAAAGCTTGTGACTGGTGCCTGAAATTCTAAAAGCGATCCTGTTTTTTTTTTTTTAAATAATGGACACTGCCTTCTGGCAGATATAATTTAAAAGCAAAACTAACAGTAGCTTCTTCACAGTTCTTTTACAGTGCCAAGTACTGTGTTAAATGCCTTTACGGATATCACTGCACTTAAACTTTACGAAACTCTATGAAGAGTAGTGAAGTATGTCCTGATGAAGAATTTTAAGCTCAAATTAAGTTATGTTACAAGATCCAGTAAACGGCACTTTGGGTTTATATCCAGGGTTGTTTGAATCACAACATATTTCCATGCCCTCCGCTCTCGTTTTCCCAGTCAGAGTGTGAAGGGCAAGAGCACGGGGTGAGAAGGGAAGCAGGAAGGTGTCTCAACGGAGAAGAGAGAGAAGAGGAGCATTGAGGACAAAGTGCTGGCATCTTCTAATTTTGCCTAAGGCCTTCCTTGAACCATTTAGATGTGCTCTAATACGATAGCATGAATGAATTACTGAGCACTTGAAATGAGGCTAATACAAATTGAGATGTGTTAGAAGTATAAAATGCACACAAGTCTTTAAAGACTTAATATGAAAAAGAATGCAAAATATCTCTCTAATATCTTTATTTTGATTACATGGTGAGTGACAATAATTAGATATATTGGGTTAGATAAAATATACTATTAAAAATTTAAGGGCAGATATTAACGGTAGTTACTCTATATGGATGTTGTGAGGATTAAAAAGTTAATTCAAGTAAGCACTTGGAATAATTCCTGACTCATAGTGAATTTACAATTATGGCCAATAGATATTTTGAAAAATTTTTGTCCATGATCTCTACTCAGTTTTCTATTTGAGTGTTTACCTTTTTCTTACTGATTTCTTTCTCTCTCAGATTTTTAAGAGGTCTTACTACATTAAAATATTAATCATTGTTTTTTATATACAATGCACATTTTTTTGTCAATTTTATGATTTCCTTTTTCAATTTACTGATGATTTTTTTGCCAGGCAGTTTAAGGATTTAATATCATTAAATTATTCAGTTTAAATGAGAATAAATTACAGAAATTAAATGTCAAGTATGAGAAAAACAGCAAAGGAAAACATGTTTCTTAATAACTCCAGTTAAGAAAGAAAAGGATAGGTATGACTCTATAAAATTTTGAAGTTTTAACATTAAAAAAAAAATCAAACAAACATAAGAGGTAAGAAAAACACAGAAAAATATTCACAATATATGATAAATACAGACTCATCTTGCCATACAAATCTTTGAGAAAAGAAAATATAAAATAAGGAAAGGCTATAAATAAGTAGTTCAAAAAAAAAGAAATACAAACATCCTACTTCACTTATAATCAAAATGAGATACCACTTTTTTACATAAAGACTTACAAGGATTTTTTTTAAAGTTAATTATGCACAATATTGTGGTCCTACATGGGTGGCTCAGTCGGTAAAGAATCTGCCTGCAATGCAAGTGACCCGGGCTCTATCCCTGGGTCGGGAAGACCCTCTGGAGAAGGGAATGGCAACACACTTCAGTATTCTCGTATGGAGAATCCCGTGGAGAGAGGAGCCTGGCGAGCTATGGTCCGTGGGGTCGCAAAGAGTCGGATATGACTTAGCGACTAAACAACAACAATTGTGCGAGAATGGTCACTGCACAAAGACAGCCAGACAAGAGAGTGAGTTGGGACTGAAGTCCTGCTCCTGAACTGCTGGTTAAACCGTATTCCTGCAGTACTGCCTCACCCAGAGGGAGTGACTTCTATTTCTCACAAAGGACCAGGTGCTTCAAGAGAGATCCTGATATGCAGTGCTGGTGAGAGGGCAGAAAAAGGAAACCTCATCTAGTGAGAAAATATACTGATACAGCTCTCAGGGAGTAATTTGGCAAAGTCCATCAAAATAAAACATATAAATCTTTTAACCCAGCAATTTCATTGCTATGATTTTACTGGTACACAGAGTACAAGAAGTTTGGATAGGGATGATCATTTCAACTTTGTTCATAGTAACACACACAAAACAACCTAGAAACAATATAAAAATACAAACAAAATATAAAAACACAATAGAGTTCTTTTTAAAGGAAATTATGATATATCCACATATTACAATATTGTTTATAGATTAAAAGCATTAATATGAAATATTTTCACGTTACACTGCATGAAAAAACTCAGCCTCTAGAGCAGTAAGCACACCATTCTTGCTGGTATTTTGATAAAGATACATACATGAAGGAAAGTCTGGAGTGAAAAAAAGTTGTTCATGCTTAGTTATAATTTTAAAGGGACTAAGGGGCCACTTTTATCCTGTCTGAACTGTCAAGTTTGACTTCTGAACTTTATGCATGCTATTTTCATTAAGAAAAACAATCAATTTTTGTTTTATGATTTCTTCTAATATGGACTTTGCAAGGAAATGGATAAACATCCTGGGCAGGACAAAAATAAGGCTCTGATCAAACTACGGAAACACAGAGATACAGGTTCTACCATGGCCTAGATGTGAACTTATATTCATTTGTTCTCTCATCTCCTAAAAATGAGAAAAGAGGTTCTGTCTGCCCTTTCAACTCAAGGGATAATGCAAAAACACCCAAGAGCTGATCTGTTGCACAGTGAGCATGGGGTGGGGCTGAAGACCGAAAGAAATAGTTACTAGGCTCAGATACCATCCTTCCAACACAGAGCCAGAGTAGCATGCAATTTTTGAAGTTAAAAAGAATAAAAATAATACAAAACTCTCATACACATAATCATTGGCTTAAAGTAGTCAGACTGCATTGAGAATATTTGTTGACTCATTCATATGCTCAACAAACTTCTTTTGTATCCAATCTATTATGCCCTGTACTTGGCAATGAGATTACTAGAGGTCTGAACTCTTCCAAGGCATGAGGTTAGAGGGCACGGAAACCATGCTATTTGGGGACACACTTGTTTAGCCTGTGCTTAGAAATAATAAATCTAATCCTCAATAAAATAATAGGAAATCAAAGCCAGCAACATATAAATAGGATTATATATCATATCCAAGTAGACTCTATATCCCAGGAATACAAAGTTGGTTTAACATCTGAAGTTAATGTTATATGCCATATTAATAGAATGAAGGACAAAACCCTTATGATTAGCTCAACAAGGGCAAAGAAAAAGCCTCTGACAAAATCTAACATTTGCATGATAAAGATGCTCAAAACTAAGACTAGAAGGGAACTTCTTGATAAAGGGCATGTATGAAAAACCCACAGCTAACATGACACTTAATGTTGAAAGACTGATTACTTTCCTCCTTAGATGAGGAACAAGACAAGAATGTTCACGCTTGCTTCTTCTCTTCAAAATTATACTGTATAAAAAGTGAGGGCAATTAGACAAGGAAAATAAAAGACATTCAGATGGAAAAGATGAAGTAAAAGTATCTCTATTTGCACATGACCTTTTATATATATCTTGTGTATAATATGATCTTGTATACAGCAATGCTACAGGAACCACTAAAGAACTATTAGGACTAAAAAACTGAGTTCATCAAATTTACAGCCAACAAGATCAATATATAAAACTCAATGTACAAATCAATATATAAGAACATATATTCTATCACAGGCAAGCAACATTCTGAAAATGAAATAAGAATGCAAGTTCATTTAAACTAGAACAAAATGATAAAAGTACTGATAAACAATAAATTTAACAAAGGAACGACAAGCCGTAATACACTGAAAACTGATAAACATTGTGGGGAAAAAATCAAAGAAGATCGGAATTAAATGGAAAGACACTGTCCATTTCCATTCCTTGCCTTTATGCGTTGAAACACTTCGTTATTAAGAGAATAATATCACTCAAATTAAGCTACAAGTTCAACACAATCCCTTTCATACTACCCATAAAAACTAACTTAAAATGTACCACAGACCTAAATGTATGAGCTAAAATTATAAAACTTTTCAAAGAAAACATATGTGTAAATCTTGTTGTTGCTTAGGCTATGGTTTCCTAGCAAGGAAACCAAAAATGCAAGCAACAACAAAACAGATAAACTGGACATAATAAAAAATTTCAGTTGCAAATCATAGGATCAGAAAAGTGAAAGGAAGAAAAAGTGAAAAGACAACTCTGAGAAGGGGAAAATATGTGCAAATTATATAATCTGATAAGGGATTTGTATCCAGTAAACAAAGAACTCTTATAACGCAATAATAGGAAGTCAAATTGCTAATTAAAATTAGGCAAAAGATCTGAATAGACATTTCTCCAAAGAGGATATACGAATGGCCAATAAGCACACAAAAAGATGCACAATGTCATTAGTAATCAGGGGAATGCAAATCATAATCACAATGAAATACAACTTCACACTTATCGGATAGCCATAATCAAAATATAATAACAAATGTTGATGAGGCTACAGAGAAACTGGAACCTTCACACACTGCTGGAGGCAATGGAAAACGGTACAGCCACTCTGCAAAACAAGCAGTTCCTTAAAACATAACATAAATGTAGAATTAACATATAATTCCACTCCTAGAAATACTGCTGTTACCCAAGAGAAATGCAAATATATTCAAGAAAAACTTTTACCTGAGGATCATGACAGTACCATTCAGAAAGACAAGAAGTAAAAATATTAATAACCCAAATGACCAACTGATGGATGGATAAATATTAATACAATGGAATATCATTAGGCAATACAAAACAAATGAAGCACGGATGCACGCTACACACGGTAGTCCCCTGAAAACATGATGCTACACGAAAGAAGCCAGTCACAAAAGGCGTGTTGTGCTGTATGATCCCACTTACATATATTCTTCCTACAGAGACAGAAAGTGGATCAGTGGTTCATTAGGTCTAGGAATGGAGGGTTGAGAAGGATGGGAATAGGGACTGATGGTTGCAGAATCCTGTGAAAATACTGAAAAACGGTATGCTAATTATAAGTCAATAAAGCTGTTTTAAAAAACAGAAATAATGACTCTAATTGCATGTTTTCAGCAAATTAATTATCACTGGTCTTCTTAGAACCCAGAGAAATAGACGCAGTCCTAAACTGAAGGGTTCAAGAGGGTCTGAAATGGACAAAGAGAAGCAAGCTAACCTGTGGCCCACAGAGCTGATTTTTACAAAAGCCCAAGTTGAGTAACAGCCGTAAACTATCGGATTCTGTGCTACTATTGACTCCTTAGATTTAGAGTCTGTTAAGCATTTAACGTGGGAATTCTCTTCAGCACTGCAATCACTAGCCTCCACTCTAGACTAAAACACCTAGTAGATAACTGAGATCACACGGAACAAGTATCTTCACACCACTCGTGAGGTCAGTGGCAAACAGCTAACAAGGAGTCAACAAGATACTTGGAAGAGCAGAGGGTTTGATGTTTTCAGACTCAGAGAAGAACACCAACGTGAATACAAAACTTAGATATGGCAACCATAGGTTCTATTTTTGTTGTTTTTTTCATTTTCATTTGGAATCTGATGGCGGAACTTCAGGGAGATGGAGTGATAATAATACACTTAGAGGACCTAAGCGGGCATCATGAGAAAATCGGCCTGCTTTTAACCATCAGAAAACTTCAATCATAGCAACCACTGTCCCTAAACCAACCAAACAAAACCAAGAAACCCTCTACTCATGATGTCTGGACTGGGCACTTCAACATATACAAGCTTTTAATCAACTAAACAGAGGACCTGTAATTTAATTATAATACCATCTCATGAGATATTTCTTTGAAATATATTTTATGGTCAAGCATAATTTTTTAAGTTACTTTTTGTCTTAATAAACTGCCCAATCTCTTAATACGATTAATCAGTGTATTAGGAATTATAGCAATCTGGGTGTTTTTTGCTCTACTGGGTAAGAGTTAGGAGGGCTTACCAGGGGGCACGGTGGTAAAGAATCCACTTGCCAATGCAGGAGACACAAGAGATATAGGTTCAATCCCTGGGTCGGGAAGATTCCCTGGGGAAGGAAATGGCAACCTACTCCAGTATTCTTGCCTGGAAAAGCCCAGGAACAGAGGAGCCTGGTGGGCTACCATCCATGGGGTCGCAGAGCGTAATAGAACCGAGCACTCACACAACCCAGGAGGTTGCGTTTTAGGATTCTACTCTGCATCTTAGCATCATTTATGTAACATTCCTTGATTTTTATAAAAGCAAAATTCACTTTTCACATATTAACCCTAACAATACTGTGTGGCTAAAGAATTAAATTCAGAGCAGTACTTTATACCTATTGTACCAGATTACTCATCTAATTCTATATTTTGCCAGTGCAGAAATTTAAATATATAACTCTTTCTTGAAAGAAGTCACACTGCTTTAAAGTAAGACACACGAGAATAAGTCTTAATTGCACAAAATAGTTGATACTAAGATTAAGATCCTAATCAACACTCCCCTCTGAAGCCCCCCCAAACACTATCAATATGAAGTTTCTTCTCTTCAGCAGCATTGTACAACCTTGTCATGAACAGTAGGGAAGGTGTGATTTCTTCTGGACTCTGATTTCTCTCCTTTGCAGAGGGGTTGGTTCTCCTGAGGCAAAATCTTATTTCAGGGAGTGAAGTTCTGCAATCTAAACAAACCCAAGTGGGGTGAAGCTGGAATGGTAGAATCCTATCGAGTTAGAGACATCCTGGAGCTGATTAAAAACAAAAAACAAACAAAAAAAAACTTCATCTGTGCCCTGTCATTTCCTTTCAGCAAGATCCTGTTGATGTTTACTCAATTTGCAAAGTGCATCAAATATCTCAAGAAATAACGTAAATGCTTCCTCTGAGGATTTTTTAGAATTCTTTATGGAAAAAAACGTCAAAATAGTACCTTTTAAACTTGTCTCATTGTCCAAGCACAAGTATCCCCATCAAAAGGTTGTTTGTCCCTACACTACTGGAGAAACGCCAGACATACGTACCTTCCTTCCTTTTCTTTAAGAAAATGAAAAAATGATACTTCAAACGGGGCAATAGAGCTCAGAAACATTACACACGTTTCCATAAAACTCGATAACTGAGTTCATGTACAGTTTCCCCTAATTTTATAGCCTGTCTAATAAAAAAGGATCATTTAAAACAATTAAGCTTTTTTCTGTTACTAAGTATTCAACATTCTGCCTGGATAAGAGGGCAATCAGCACTCTACGGCGAAAAAACAAACCATAAATCAGTTGACAAGCTTGAAAGAATTCAGTTCTAGTCTGCTCAGAAGCCAAGTGTAAATACAGAGAAACCTGTTGGCGCGTTTATCTTGCTCTTTTAAGTTTCTCGTTTAAACACAAAGCCATAGGGATATGGCGTTTCTCGTAAATTTCAGGCTCAGAAGTGATTCAGGACCGACCCGAAAGCGAGGCATCTCCGACAGAAAATGAAGCCTGTGCCTTTAAGGTAAAATCGGCTGGATCCCAAGAGGCATTCCACTTTTCCACGACAAAGAGTTTGGGGGAGCGCTGCCTCTCGGGTTTCTCGGCGGGACTGGGCCGGTGCGGGCAGAGCCCGGCTCGCCGCGGAGCCCTCGGCCGCCCCCGCTGCCCCGAGCCGGTCCCGCGCCCGCGCGGCGGGAGCGCATCGCGCGCCCCGGACTCACCGCTGCTGGGCTGCGGGGACAGCGTGGAGACCGAGGTCTGGCCCATGTCTCGGGTCGCAGGGCCAGCTCCGGCGATCACGCGGCTCTTTCGGCCCCTGGATCATGGGTCCGCTCGCAGACAGAGTTCCAGGCGCTCATTGCCCAGTCGGTGCGGAGCTGCCCGCCGAGTCCCCTCACCTTCTCCCCCCTTCGCGGGTCTCCCAGTCCGGCCGGCCGCAGCCGGCGCGGCGGATCCTGCCCAGCGGATGCCTGTCATTCCTCTATGCAGATTAGCTGGGGTCAAGGGTCACGGGGGAGGAGAGAGGGGGAGTGGGCGACGGGGGCGGCGGAATGAGGGGGGCGGGGAAGTGGGGAGAGGGGAGGCTCGGGCTGGTCCGGCCGCGCCTGCGGGGGCTGTGAGCCCCGCAACCCCCACCCCCCGAAAGCAGAGAGTTCGGGCGACTCCCCATTAAACTTAAAAGGTTCACTGGCAAATGATCCTTTAGGGCTGGAAGAAAAGGAATTAAAGTACTTAGTCACGGTACTTAATTCAAAATTTGTTTCTAGAAAGTTAGTTTCTTCCTCTCATTGTTTTCTGTTATGTGTGCATTTTTTTCTCGTTTTAAAAATCTTCTTTCTTTTAACAAATAGAATTTTGCAGTATTAGTGGCCTCAGTCAGGTTGAACGGTAAATCTGAATGATGGGTCTATGTGTCAGATCAACAAAGGCTACACTTTGCTCGCTACCATCTAAACTCTGCGATGCTCACTTCTATATTCAAAAGAATCACTGTGAGACTATGAAACTGTGTGTTTAAAATGTCCAAAAGCTGAAGACCACAGCAATTTTTAGAAGCTAAAATTCCATAAAAGTTAAACTCAATCCTACTGTAATGAAATCTTAACCTCTAAAGATATGAATACCAGTAAATGCTCTTGGTGTTTAAGATCGATGAGAACTCTAGATGCCATGTCTCTTCCATCTATAGATCGCTAGGTAGAGATCGATATGGCATTAGGGTGGTGGTTATAGAAATGTGATTCACTTTATGGAAATTTGTTGAACCGTACATTATGATTTGTACATTTTTATGAACCTATATATTTCATTAAAAAGGTTTTGAAGTGTATTTTTTTTTAGGGGGATGGGCTGCGAGGCTTATGGGATTGTAGCTCCTCTGCTGCTGCTAAGTCGCTTCAGTCGTGTCCGACTCTGTGTGACCCTATAGACGGCAGCCCACCAGGCTCCCCAGTCCCTGGGATTCCCCAGGAAAGAACACTGCAGTGCGTTGCCATTTTCTTCTCCAATGCATGAAAGTGAAAAGTGAAAGTGAAGTCGCTCAGGCGTGTCCAACTCTTGGCGACCCCATGGACTGCAATGCAGCCTACCAGGCTCCTCTGTCCATGGGATTTTCCAGGCAAGAGTACCAGAGTGGGTTGCCATTGCCTTCTCTGTTAACTCCTCTGCTACAGATAAAATCTCGGACCCCGGCAGTGACAGTGCCAAGCCCTAACTACTGGACCAGGAGGGGATTCCAAAAAAAGCATATATTTTATTTTTTAACTGATTTTTATTGAAGTATAGTTGATTTACAATGTTGTGTGTGTACAGCAAAGTGAATCAGTTATATATATACACATACTCTTTTCCCATATAGGTCGTTATAGAGTATTGAGTACAGGTCCCTGTGCTAAATAGGAGGTCCCCATTAGTTATCTCTTTTATATAAAGTAGTGTGTAAATGTCAATCCCAATCTCCCAATTTATCCCTCCCCTTCCCTTAAAAGTGTATTTTATTAAAAACTATATTTAGGTCACTTGCCACAGCTTTCACATTTTAGGTTATCCCAGGCAGTCAACTCTGAACTATTAAAAATCTATATAGTATATCATTATTAGAGAAATGCAAATCAAAACTACGATGAGATATCACCTCACACAGGTCAGATTGGCCATCATTAAATTTACAAACAGTAAGTGCTGGAGAGGTTTTGGAGAAAAGAGAACTGTCCTACACTGTTGATGGGAGAATGTAAATTGGTATAGTCACTAAGGAGAACAGTATGGAGGTTCCTTAAAAAACTAAAAATAGAGCTACCATACGACCTGCAATCCATTCCTGGGCATATATCCAGAGAAAACCATAATTTGAAATGATCCATGCACCCTAATATTCACTGCAGCACTATTTACAGTAGCCAAGACATGGAAGTAATCTCGATGTCCATTAAGAGAGAAATGCATAAAGAAGATGTGGCAGATATATACAATAGAATATTGCTCAGCCATAATAAACAGCAAAATAATGCCATTTGCAGGAACATGGATGAGTTCGACATTGTCATACTGAGTGAAGTAAGTCAGAGAAAGACAAATATCACATGATATCGATTATATGTGGAATCAAAAAAAATTATTGCTGGGAGGAGAGGAAAGGGAGTGGGAAAGAGAAGGATAAATTGGGATATTGGGACTGACATATATACACTACCATATATAAAACAGATAACTAAGAAGAACCTACTGTATAGCACAGGGAACTCTTCTTAATATTCTGTAATGACCTATATGGGAAAAGAATCTTAAAAGGAGTGGATATATGGATTGTGTTAACTGATTCACTTTGCTGTTCAGCAGAAACTAACACAACTTTGTAAATCAACTATCTGCCAATAAAATTTTTTTCAAAATAAATCTGTATAGTATATCTATTTTATAAAATAATAAATTATTAATGCTTTGCATATGCAAATTTTCCCCTAAAGTTTGTATAATTAAGATCACATAAAGCCTAGTTTTGTTTTTTGAAAGATGTTTGCTTGTCTGTTTCATCATTTAAATAAATTGCTCTACTTTTTTCATACCCAAATAGCCCACCCTCTATTGTGGGGAAAACTCTTTCCCTAGAATAGTATGATCAGTTATCTACTTCCTTTTTCCTAATTCACTCTTAAGAAACCCTGATATTTCTTTTGAATGGCTACAAAGACATTTTTAAATTATTTAAAATGTTGGCATTTATGTATTCACGTGTACACATAAAACAATTACACAGAGTCTTCAGGTCACTGGGGTCTAATGTGGTTCACACATGAACCTGCCAGGGACTCAGATGAGACCAGGCTTGGAGCACTGGGCTTTGAAAAACATCCTCCTAAGAACCTGAGAGAAGTTGGGTGACAAGGAAAGGGGTCACTTCAGGGGTCTGACTTAACCCCACTGCGCGGATCTCCACTTTGAGCTCGTTTCCCATCTTCACAAAAGGGAACGCATTTTCAGACTGTATCCCCACTGCATACAAACACAGTCCCTAACACCTTGGTGCAGCAAACACATCCAAGAATCACTGGACCAGGTCCTTATAAACATATCAGAGAAAAAAAGGCACTTTGGGAGCACTACAGTTCACTCTCCAACACATTCATCATTCTAAACAAAGTAAAAAATGGTTAGTTTCTCAAGTGAGTTAACTGAGTAAAGTTGACACAGTAACAAAATTGTTCCCTAGTTCTTCCAGGGGCTTTCTTGGTGGCTCAGAAGGTAAAGAATCTGCCTGCAATGCAGGAGACTCAGGTCCGATCCCTGGGTTCGAAATATCCCCTGGAGAAGGGAATGCAACCCACTCCAGTATTCTTGCCTGGAGAATCCCATGGACAGAGGAGCCTGGCGGGCCACAGTCATGGAGTCACAAAGAGTTGGACACGACTGAGCGATTAACACAAACACAGCCCTTACAGAGGCAATGAATGAGGTACATCTCTAGGTAAGGCCTGGTGCCAGGCCAACTGGACCTTGGTAGAGCTCAAAGCTTGATGCCCCAGGAAGCCTGACATCTTTCCTGAGCAAAAACACCTGGCCTAGAGGTGCTGTCTTCTCCCCAAACCCCGAGGGCAGGTGAGAGGGGCTGCAATGGTAGCCAGGCTGGGAGCAGAGCCAGGAGAGGCGGGGTGGGAATGCTTAAGAAGGGTCACCAAAGCCATAGAGACCTCAATCCATCTGAGCTGCCACTGCAGAGCTGGCGGATCAGTGCCATAAAGAAACCCTGATTTTTTTTTTTTTCCAATGAATTTGAGGATTAACCAAACTGTGAGTTCTAATTAGGACAATGAAATTAATCCCAACTAAATTTCCTTATATAGTGGAAAACTGTTGTGCTTTGGGAACACATTCTACCTCGAGAGTTTGGCAGTGAGAGAAAACAATTATAAGGGCTCTTAAATCGCCTTAAAACAACAACCATAAAAAGGCAGATTGTGTGTTCTCTCAATTGAGGTTGAGAAGAGGAAGCTTCTCACTCCTTTTTCTATCAATAGAGCCTAACTGAGGGGAGGTCACTGATCAGACACAATATACAGTAAATTTTGCATATTAGAATATGTTGTTGTTTTTCAGTCACTAAGTACTGTCAGATTCTTTGTGACACCATGCCAGGCTCCCCTTGTCCTTCACTATCTCGGATTCATGTCCATCGAGTTGGTGATGCTATTTAACCATTTCATCCTCTGCCACCCCCTTCTCCTTTGCCTTCAATCTTTCCCAGCATCAGGGTCTTTTCCAATGAGTTGGCTCTGTCTGTTTGGTATATTTACATTATATGTAATACAACGATTTTCTTTGAAATTGACAAAAGCTAAACTTTGAGGTACAATGTTATTTTTGCTATCATTACTCCTCCTTGAGAAACAATAATGTGTCTCCTTTTATTTCTTCTGCAAATTTGTATTTCAAACATCAAAGGGGTACACTATAGCTCTGGTCTTTCAGGATTTGCTAAATCCATCTATATTTACTTTATTCAAAACCTTTCATGATTTGCTAGTTAATATAATCTTAGCCTCATCTGGGATTCTTATAATCCCTCGATCAGGTTACACACTTTCCTCTGAAATTTTTCCAGTTCCATTACATTATCCTTGAAGCATGTCAACCAAAACTGCAGGAAGTGTGCATTAAGATTTCTTTATAAGGGTGGGACAGTTTATTCTATTTTGTTTCCAGTGCTTCCGATGAGGCATGGTGTTTTAACATCCTTTTTATCACAACAAACAAATTATATTAGTGAACATAGAAGAAGTCTACAGAAATCCCTAAATTTCATTTATAGGTCAAAATATAAAGGTTAGAATCTATCATCTAACAAGAATATGTTAAGATAATCTTCCCCCAATTGCCTTTTTCTTGTTTTATTACAGCTCATCTGCTATTATTGAGCCAACTCACAATTTTACTAAGAGCTCTGGGTGTTATTTCCTTGAATTTATAGTTTAACTGTGCAAATGTTTAATGTCATCTGAAAAAAAAAAAAAGGACATTTCTCTGTGTGTTACCTCTTTCCAGAGAATTTATAAAATTGTTAAAGAAAATTAGTGCCAACATCTAATTCAGAGGAACCTATCTGTTCATAAATCTTCAGCATGTATCCCATTGGTCCTGCTCTTCGGTCTATATTTCTAAACCAGTTTCTTATCCAGTGATATCCTGGTAAATGCTCAACAATCGGTTTGCTGTTTTTCTATGGTATAAATATTCCTATGATGACCAATTCAATGAGTGGTCAACTGGCTTGCAAGATTATATCACCTTGTTTGCCAGATTTCTGGAAATATAACAACAGGCCTATATGAGCTATCTTCAGCAGAGCACCATTTCATCTTTTATAGTATGCGGTCATCAAATTATATCATGACTGACTGTGTGGAATAGTGTATGTCAAGCCTTCCTAAAAATATAGATTGACAGCATCTACTGATTTTTTCCACAATACAGTCTAAATATTTTTCAACCCCTGAAAGATCTTCTGTGATATTTTTTTTCTTTACTTTCGGAAAGAAATTAAATTGGGTGGACTAGAGAGAATTTTCTCCCTGAAACTTGTTTGCCTTTTGACAGAGGTTGCTCTTCTTGAGGTTTTCAAGCATTCTCCCCTATAACACAGATTTCACTGGCTTGTCCAGTGTAGGGGTTATTAGGTTCATCGATCTGGGGTACCCAAATGACACTTGGACTTTTCATGGGTGGAAGTCACTCATTACATTAAAGTTAAAACAGACATAAACTAAAACTTAGCAATCTGTGGAAAAGTCCTTTCCTACTAGGTCAAAGTCCAAATTGTACACACACAATTTGGTGGCCAGAGAGACAGTTTACAATAAGTACAGTCATTATTACCAAATACTGTAACTTAGGTCACTGACAGGCTTTTCTAGTGGCCAAATCTAGCTTGGAGTAGGAGAAAGAGTGAGATCTACCCTCAAAGCACACATGCCATGAGAACTCATGCTAGGTGTCTTCTCTCCCAGATGATGTCTGCTAGGACCCCATTTTGAGATACCAGCAGGTGGGCAGGGGTGCAGGGCTGGGGAAAAGGTTAGGCAGAACTCAGAAGATGAGATAGTTGATCAGAGCAGTGGTGGTTCAGGAAGAATAGTAGTTGGTGGTGGCCATGTACAAGTAGGTGAAGCTCTCTTAACTGGTTACACTTATTCCTGAACTTGGAGAAGGAAATGGCAACCCACTCCAGTGTTCTTGCCTGGAGAATCCCATGGACAGAGGAGCCTGGTGGGCCACAGTCCACAGGGGTTGCAGAGAGTCAGACACGACTGAGCACAACACAAGATTCCTGAACTTGGCCATGAAGATCTAGTGAATGACTGACATTTGCCTGAGCAATGGTAATTAAAGACACAGAAAACCTTCTCCTAGTGGGAAGGAAATGAAATTTAGTAATTAAAACTTAGTAAGGTAGTGCTCATCTCACACGCTAGTAAAGTCATGCTCAAAATTCTCCAAGCCAGGCTTCAGCAATATGTGAACCATGAACTTCCAGATGTTCAAGCAGGTTTTAGAAAAGGCAGAGGCACCAGAGATCAAATTGCCAACATCCGCTGGATCACGGAGAAAGCAAGAGAGTTCCAGAAAAACATCTATTTCTGCTTCATTGACTATGCCAAAGCCTTTGACTGTGTGGATCACAATAAACTGTGGAACATTCTGAAAGAGATGGGAATACCAGACCACCTGATCTGCCTCTTGAGAAACCTGTATGCAGGTCAGGAAGCAATAGTTAGAACTGGACATGAAACAACAGACTGGTTCCAAATAGGAAAAGGAGTACGTCAAGGCTGTATATTGTCACCCTGCTTATTTAACTTATAAATAGAGTACATCATGAGGAACGCTGGGCTGGAAGAAGCACAAGCTGGAATCAAGATTGCCGGGAGAAATATCAATAACCTCAGATATGCAGATGACACCACCCTTATGGCAGAAAGTGAAGAGGAACTCAAAAGCCTCTTGATGAAAGTGAAAGAGGAGAGTGAAAAGTTTGGCTTGAAGCTCAACATTCAGAAAATGAAGATCATGGCATCTGGCCCCATCACTTCATGGGAAATAGATGGGGAAACAGTGGAAGCAGTGTCAGACTTTATTTTTTGGGGCTCCAAAATCACCGCAGATGCTGATTGCAGCCATGAAATTAAAAGACGCTTACTCCTTGGAAGGAAAGTTATGACCAACCTTGATAGCTTATTAAAAAGCAGAGACATTACTTTCCCAACCAAGGTCCGTCTAGTCAAGGCTATGGTTTTTCCCGTGGTCATGTATGGATGTGAGAGTTGGACTGTGAAGAAAGCTGATCGCCAAAGAATTGATGCTTTTGAACTGTGGTGCTGGAGAAGACTCTTGAGAGTCCCTTGGACTGCAAGGAGATCCAACCAGTCCATTCTAAAGGAGATCAGTCCTGGGTGTTCATTGGAAGGACTGATGCTAAAGCTGAAACTCCAATACTTTGGCCACCTCATGGGAAGAGTTGACTCACTGGAAAAGACTCTGATGCTGGGAGGGATTGAGGGCGGGAGGAGAAGGGGACGACAGAGAATGAGATGGCTGGATGGCATCACCGACTCAATGGACATGAGTTTGAGTGAACTCCGGGAGTTGGTGATGGACAGGGAGGCCTGGCGTGCTGTGATTCATGGGGTCGCAAAGAGTCGGACACGACTGAGCCACTGAACTGAACTGAACTGAACTGAAAGGTGGTGCAGTGGTAAAGAATCCGCCTGCCAATGCCAGAAATGTCAGAGACGCAGGTTGGATCCCTGGGTTGGGAAGATCCCCTGGAGGAGGAAATGGCAATCCACTCCAGTATTTTAGCCTGGGGAATCCCATGGACAGAGGAGCCTGGCGGGCCACAGTCCATGAGGTCGCAATGAGTTGAACATGACTGAGCATGTAATGTAGTTTGTTTTCTAGATACAATGGTCAGAAGAAACAACAGACACTCACAGATCATCTGAAAGTATCCATTTAGTCATTTATTTTCTTCCTACCTACCATTATCAGATTTATTAAAGAACAGAAAACTGTCTTTTCTCCCTTTCTCTGATGGAGGTGCTAAAGGGCAATTTTTTAAGTTAGAAGGCTATTTTTAATGCAAGAGGTTCTAATAATCCTGTAAAAAAAGTATGTAACTCAGAAACTAAACACTGGTGTGCAAAAGTTTTAAGTTAAGCATAAAGGTAGGTTTTTACTAGAATATCTTCCAGTTTTAAAAAACTTTGTAATACTCTAAAACTTGGCCTCATTTTGTGAAAGTCAGCTTACTTAGAAACACATAACTACTAAGAAGCAAATAGAATGTTATAATTTCAGCTGAAATTCTGTATATGCAACTTGTGATTCCTTTTTAAAAATGTTACTCTATAGCAACTGTCACCAAATGCTTCCTGTAACTTTTGTTTGGACAATTCTGAGAGATTTTAGTTTTAACGGGGTAATAATACACACAGACAAAGGAGAACGCTGGCTAAGAAAAGAATGACAACTTTAGACATTCTAGTTATATTCAGCATCAATAGGAGAGAAAACCACATTCCAGAAGTATTAGACAGAACAGGAAACAAACCTGTAAGACAGGCTTTTCTTTCCTATTGTTCTCATATTTTTATATGATTTATTTCCTGAGTTTTTCTTCTACTGCTTGTTCAGGCTAAAAGGATTAACAAAATACCTACTCTGTTTTGCCCTGAATGAGTCTCTGCAGAGGGCGTGGTGTGTCACATGTGTGCTTACTTAGTGATTGAGCTGGATGGTTGGAAGATTTACTCTGGAAAATAAATACCTCGAGGGGTGGTGCTGGAATTTCCTTTTCCAGAAACTTTCCCTCACCCCCGGAGAAAGAGTGTAGTTTGCCGCACTTCGTTTTACAAGAAAAACAAAATACTTATCCACAGCATTTAAAACTCTGACAACTGCTATAAAATTAATAATCTTTAAGTTACTAACCAAAATCTATAGAGACCATTCCCTCAAGACATCTTTAATAATTAGTGCCCAATTTAAAGAAAGTAATTGCTTAAAATAAGTTCCAAATCATTGTTTTATTATTAACTATCATATCCATCCTTAGAACCTAACAAAGTGTGTGGCTCATAGAGGGCACTCAATACACACATGATAAATCAAAGAATAAGCATTTATGTGATTTCTTCAATTATAGCAGCTTGAAGCATGGATGAAAAAAATCCAGCTAGGAATAAGTGAATGATTTCGGTAATATTATATGGACTGCATAGCAAGACAATATCAATTTCTGTCACTGGTAAATTTCCTTTTATATGCCATTCTACTCATAATCATCTAGTCCTTTAGCTAGAATTATCTAAGGATCTCCCTTGGGTCTCACACCTCTAGGGCATAGGACATGAGGATAAGTGACAGATAGACCATACCCTGGAGTTCAAGGTAGACCATACCTGTTCAAGATCAGACCGCACCTGGAGTTCATATATCTAAAGATTGTCAAGTGCTTCCTAATTAAATTCTAATCGTATGCAGTTAGTATTAATTGTATTTTTTAAATTGCTTATAGCTTTTGAGGAATAATTTACACACTCTAAATTCTACCCATTTTAAGTAAATGAGTTTTAATTAATATATATAGTGCAATCACTACCATAGTCAGATTTTAGAAAATTTTGAGAACCCTAAAGAGTTCCATCACCTCTTGGAGTTAATCCCAGTCCCACCCCCTGGCATCAGGCAACTACTGACAGGCTTTTCATCTTCATAGTTTAGACTCTTGAATATTTCATATAAATGGAATAACAGCATATGACATTTTCTATATCTGGTTTTTTTCACATAATGTTTTCATATTCTTCTATGTTGTAGTTTGCATCAGTATTTTGTTCTGAGTCAAGCTCCATTGTATGGCTCTATCAAAGTTTTGATTATCTATTTACCAGCTAATGAGCATTTGGGTTGTAACTATATTTCACTGTATTTCTATTCTATAAAAATACAGAAGATAAATATATATATATATATATATATATATATATATAATCATATATACAGAAGATAAATATATCAGCTGGGCTTCCTAGTTGGTGCTAGTGGTAAAGAACCCATATGCCCATGCAGGAGACACAAGAGACATGGGTTCGATCCCTGAATCAGGAGGATCCCCTGGAGGAGAGCATGGTAACCCACTCCAGTAATCTTGCCTGGAGAATTCCATGGACAGAGGATCCTCACGGGCTACAGTCTATAGGGTAACAAAGAGTTGGACATGACTGAAGCAACTTAGCACGCAAGCATATATATATATCGGTCATCTAACAAATATTTATTATGCATCTTCTTTGTACTAGGTTCTGCTCTAGGTATTTGAGATATAGAATTAAAACAAAAAGTTTAAATGTCTGCACTCAGAGAACCTACATTTTTATGAAAGGACAGAAAATAAGCAATGAGCATAATCCATAAAATTTATAGCAATTTAGAAAATGAAAAGTGCTATGAAATAAACAGGGAAGGGTAAGAGAGATGGATTAGTACGTCATAGTTAAAGTAGTCCTCACTGAAAAGGCAATCACTGAATACAGACTCAGAAGACACGATGGAGTTAGCCACGTGGTTATCTGGAAAAAGCACATCCTAAGCAAAAAGACCACTTCATATAAAGATGAGAGCATGCTGTATGTTCTAGAAACACGAAGGGGCCAGTGTGACTGGAGGACAGTAAGTTAAGGGAAGATGGGAAGGGGATTATAAGCCATGTAAGACCTTGAAACTGACCATAAAGACTTTGGTTTTTACTATAAGTGACATGGGGAAGCAATGACAGTTTTGAGCAAAGCAATGGCATAATCTATCTTATATTTTAAAATCACTGCTGCTTCTGAGAGGAGGATAGAAGAGACGAGGTGGGAAGCAGACAGACATGGATAGACTACAAGAATGCACAAGGCAAGGTATGGCAGGGGCTGAGACCAGGTGGGCAGCAGTGGGAAAAGTGGAACGCACCTGGATTCTAGACACATTTTTAAGGTAGAGCCAAATTTCTTCATAGATTGAATGTGGAGTATGGGAGAAAAGAGATGAAACTAGGATGAGTTCAAAATTTTGTCTGAGCACTTGGAAGGACTGAGGTGTCCTTAATTAAGTCTGAGACAACAGGCAGTGAAGTGGGTTTAGCATAAAAAATTAGAAGCTCAAATTTGAAATGTTCAATTAGACATCCAAGTACAGAATGAAAATAATCCTATATGTCACCAAGAGAAAAAAATCAACCTATACTTAGATGTATCGTAGGACATTGAGTATTAAAAATAAAGAGAAAGTAGTGGGTAGAGAAGTCAGATGCCACTGCAAGGAATCACAATAAAACCAAGATGACAATAGAATTATATATTCTTGGTGTTATAGGGACATAACTTAGAATTCCATATAAATTCCAGATAAAAAATTATTCACCAAATCAAACAGTCACTCATTGAAAGTGGTTAATCACTAAAGGAACGTCTATAGAAAATTCCTCAGCAAGAAAGAAAAAGAGTTCAGATTAAGGGTGGGATACAGGGCTTCCCTTGCAGCTCAGCTGGTAAAGAATCCGCCCACAAGGCAGGAGACCCCGGTTTGATCCCTGGGTCAGGAAGATCCCCTGGAGAAGGGATAGGATACCCACTCCAGTATTCTTGGGCTTCCCTGGTAGCTCAACTGGTAAAGAATCCACCTGCAATACGGGAGACCTGGGTGCGATTCTGGTGTTGGGAAGATACCTTGAAGAAGGAAATGTCAACCCACTCCAGTATTCTGGCCTGGAGAATTCCATGGACTGTACAGTCCATGGGTTCTCAAAAGAGGTGGACAAGAAACAACAGTGAGCATAGAAACTGATAAAATTATGGTGAATTTAATAAACTATTGGTTGTGCAAAATGGAGAGGTAGTCAGTGAATTTTAACATATGTTGAGGTCCTGATTTTGACCTTAGGAGGATAGACAAACTAAATATTTCTTGAGTTTGTCAGAAAAATGTGCTATTTCAAAGAATAAGAAAAATATAATAGTAAGCTTCCAAATCAGTAAATAAAAGGAAGGGGAATAAAAAATGTTTCACTAATCCAATAATGAAAAAAGAAAATGAGAGAAAATTTGAAAAAGAGCTGGCTAAAAACAATGACACAAATTAAGATGTCAAATTAAGTCCAAAACAGTAACTGCAAAAAATGTGAAAGGAATATTCATATCTAATGACAGAGAGCAAAAGATTGGAGGGAGCAGAAATATAATACATGTCTCTGTCTGCCAATTTTAGAAGATACATCCCAAACAGCAAAAGCTGAAAATAAAAGCATGAAAAATATAGCCTTAAGCAAATACTTACTAAGGGAAATTTGGTATTTCAATATTAATAATAGATGAATTAAAGCTGAAGTAAAAACAATAAAAAATAATAAATGGGATTCCCATTTATTTATTGATGTATTATCCCATTTATTATTTATTTATTATAAATTATCCCATTTATTTATTTATTCCCAGTGGTAAAGAATCCACCTGCCAATGCAGGAGACACAGGAGATGCAAGTTTGATCCCTTAGTTGGGAAGATCCCCTGGAGGATGAAAAGGCAACCCACTCCAGTATTCTTACTTGGAAAATTCCACAGGCAGAGGAGCCTGCCTGTTGGGTATAGTCCATGGGGTTGTAAGAGCTGGATATGACTGAGCATGTACATATGTATGCAAAAACAATAAATTGCATAAAGGTACTGGTTATATAATAACAAAAAATAATTTAACAAGAAATAGATGTACAAATTATCAGCAAGTATGCCCCTAGCATCAGAATCTTGAAATACAAAAACAAAAACAGAATTAGTTAAGATTATTAGCTAATATTTATATTAACAAGTTAAGATGAGTAAGAATTAGTTAAGATTATAATTAGTGGAGAGTGAAAAAGCTGGCTTAAAACTCAGCATTCAAAAAACTAAGATCATGGCATCCAGTCTCATCTCTTCACGGCAAATAGATGGGGAAAAAGTGGAAACAGTGGCAGATTTTATTTTCTTGGGCTTCAAAATCACTGCAGATGGTGACGGCAGCCATGAAAATAAAAGATGCTTGCTCTTTGGCAGAAAAGCTATGATAAACCAAGACAGTGTATTAAAAAGCAGAGACATCACTTTGCCAACAAAGGTCTGTATAGTTCAAAGCAACGGTTTTTCCAGTAGTCATGTATGGATGTGAGAGTTGGACCACAAAGAAAGCTGAGCACCAAAGAATTGATGCTTTTGAACTGCAGTGCTGGAGAAGACACTTGGACTGAAAGGAAATCAAAGCAGTCCATCCTAAAGGAAATCAACCTTGAATATTCATTGGAAGGACTGATGCTGAAGCTGAAGCCCCATACTTTAGCTACCTGATGCAAACAGCTGACTTGTTGGAAAAGCTCCTGATGCTAGGAAAGATTGAGGGCAGCAGGAGAAGGGGACAACAGACGATGGGATGGGTGGATGGCATCACTGACTCAGTGGACACCAGTTTGAGCAAACTTACGGGGACAGTGATGGACAGAGAAGTCTGGAGTGCTGCAGTCCATGGGGTTGCAAAGAATCAGACACGACTTAGCAACTGAACAACAGAATTAGAAGTATAAACAGACAAATTCACAATAATATGGTGAGATTAACTCTATGGACATGAGAACTCCGGGAGTTGGTGATGGACAGGGAGGCCTGGCGTGCTGTGATTCATGGGGTCACAGAGAGTCGGACACAACTGAGCGACTGAACTGAACTGAACTGAATATGATAAAAAGGGTTTTCCCAGGATTCTCAGTGGTCAAGAAACAACCCTCCCACACTTTTTTGGAAACAAATAAATAAAAAAGCACTGCTAAGTAACACAAGGAAATCAAATTGTAACATAATGTGTGAAGAACAAAAAATGAAAGCATTACAAATTATGCAAGATGGTGGTAATGTGGTAATCAGAGGTATATTTAAAGTCTTATAAGCATTTTTAAATGAGGTTTATTCAGAGAGAAGTAATACATAAGTAAATGGTTTTTCCCGTGGTCATGTATGGATGTGAGAGTTGGACTGTGAAGAAAGCTGATTGCCAAAGAATTGATGCTTTTGAACTGTGGTGCTGGAGAAGACTCTTGAGAGTCCCTTGGACTGCAAGGAGATTCAACCAGTCCATTCCAAAGGAGATCAATCCTGGGTGTTCATTGGAAGGACTGATGCTGAAGTTGAAACTCCAATACTTTGGCCACCTCATGCGAAGAGTTGACTCACTGGAAAAGACTCTGATGCTGGGAGGGATTGAGGGCGGGAGGAGAAGGGGATGACAGAGAATGAAATGGCTGGATGGCATCACCGACTCGATGGACATGAGTTTGAGTGAACTCTGGGAGTTGGTGATGGACAGGGAGGCCTGGCATGCTGTGATTCATGGGGTTGCAAAGAGTCGGACACAACTGAGCGACTGAACTGAACTGAAACTGATTAAGCTAAAAAAGGGAAAGAAAAAGAACAGAGTAAGAAAGGAAATAATAAAAAAAAATAAAGTTGCAAATGAAAGAACTAAAATTCAAGAAATTTGCTTTGATATATACAGAATCTTCTACAGTCCATGGGGTTGCAAAGAGTTGGACATGACTTAGCAACTAAACTGAACTGACTGATACAGTGAACTTCATTCACACATGTGAATAAGGTTAATTCTCTTAATAAGTTAAAAGAACGCTCTGCATTTTTCAATGAATAAAAGCAAATGAAATGCAGGTAAAGAAAATTCAAGATGAAAAACAACTATCTGAGTAATTACAAGAACTGAAACATCACTAGTAGAAAGGTGAATTTAAAACTTACTATTCTGCATCCTGGGGAAAACACAGATGCACATTTAGTATTATTTAAACCACTTCCATTATTAAATAACACAGCATTCTATAACTAAAAACAGATGAAGAACTCCAATCTACTGCTTATTTTTGTTTTCTTTAGAGCAAATATCTCTCTGTAGTATTTGTTATTTGTAGTACAGTGGTATCTTTAAAACTCCAAATGACATCTTAAGAGAATTGCAAATAAGTAGTTTCTTATATTTAACAAGCTTAACTTCAACGGTTCCTTACTTTTATGCTTCTGGTCTTTTAAAACAGAATAAGAAAAAGCTATAAGATTCGTTTCTGGAAACATATTTAGTTTTATTAGAACTTAAATCTAAACCTAAGATGCCTCCAAGTAAAACAGCCCTCTAGGGAAAGTTGTACATATTGAAGCATTAGAATATAAAATAGATTTCAGTAACTGCAAATTACTTCTCAGCTAAGGAAAGTTGACACATTCTTCAAACAGGTGATAAAGATGGGAGCCAAGAAGGGGGATGAGGAAACTTGCAGGTGTTTAGATTTAATCTTTCATCAAAACAAGATTTATTCAGGGAGAAATCATATAATCACACAATTAAGAAGTAGATATACAAAATGGGCTTGGAATATTGCCATATAAAATCTATATACCACTCTCCAAAGCAATGAGGCTCTGACACTGAAGGGTTTTCATTCCCCAACATCCTTAAGCAGAGGGCTTTCAATTATGAGAATGCACAAGGGAAATCTTTACCAGAGAGAAAGAGGCCCAATATACAATACAAAGGAAACTTTACCTGAAAGATTTATTGTTATGCTTTAAAAGAATATTGTTATTCTCTGTCTCTCTTTATTTATTTATTTAGCAGGAGAAAGTGCTGTGGGTTTTGCTTTGCTATAAATATTCCAAAACTCATGTAAAGCTCCAAAGATTTCACCGTCTCTACAGATCTTTATGTGTTCTTTATAGGTGTTTATACCGTACTGTTTTGTAAGCCAATTATACATCAAGTGATTTGTTTCTGTGAACCAATGCTGACTACAATACTCAGTTACATTTATCAATAAAATACTCAACACTAATATACATTTCTCACTTGAGTCTGTGATTTTAGGATGATAAGTTTTGCTTTGTTTTTGAGATAAATATTACCCTATTTCATCCAGGGCAATAAGATTTTCATTTTATGCAAGAACATATGAGTATTTAGTTGTAGTCCATTATTTGTGTCAATGTAGAAGTATCCAGTACCTTATTCTGCAAATAATTATTACCATGCAAAGAATGAGACTTTCATTATAGCTTGACAAAAGTGCACTTACTACATATTCATGGCCTATTTCCTTCCCATCTTCTGTCTAGGTTTATATCAAGGCTTGGTTCTCAGAGGGTAAAGAATCTGCCTGCGGTGCAGGAGACCAGGTTCAGTCCCTGGGTCAGGAAGATCCCCTGGAGACGGGAATGGCTACCCACTCCAGTATTCTTGCCTGGAGAATCCCATGGACAGAGAGCCTGGTGGGCTATAGTTCATGGGGTTGCAAAGAGTTGGACATGACTCAGCGACTGACAATTTTTGGTTCTCAAACCTCTGCTCATCTCACTCTTTTATTACTATCTAGAGGACTCATTGTTCCTTGAGTTTTCTGTGTCTACTTTGGTTGGTTAATTCTCAATATCTTGCCTCCAATTCTCCTGTATTTTATGATTTAAGAGATGCATTGGCTTAGATGTCAAATCCTCTGGGACCTAAATCTGTATATTTCCATAGCAACCTGCCCCCATGGAATTTACCTCAAGGCTGTCTCCTCATCTGTCTCTTGGACTAAACTGAATGTCACCTGGAGACCATGTCTGGTTTACCATTATAACATCAGCACAGGGCCAGAACATGGGTAAGTGCTCAGGAAGTATGTACTTTATATGCAAATGAATGAATGAATGAATGAATCTGATCTGCATCAATGCACCAGTTAGATCTATGGCTGCCAGGAGAAACACAAAAAGAAAACTGGGGACTCATAACAGCGGGTTTACTGTCAGGTCCAGCAACAAGCGATAGTGTCAGTAGAATACCATTCACAAAGGATCACTTAGGTTTTCTGGTTCAGCAATTCAGAAAACACAGAATCAGAATATTGTCATAATTACATTAATATGCATCTACTAAACACATACATTATGTTTTCAAGAGCTGTATTTAAAGCTTTGTTCAGTTTCTCATCTGAGATTACTGGTCTATGTCTTATTAAAAATTAAGTATTTGGTTGAGATATAGCAGTGCTAAAACCAAACAGGAATGTTCATTAACATACAGATCATTGTATACAGATGAACAAACTGGATGGAGACTTCTTGCTTACTCTGCTTTTGCAGAGAAAAAACGTTTGACTGAAGTAACACAAGAAGTGTTTCTTAATATTGAGGATGCAGTAGAAAGGCTAAGGTGGCCTGCTGATAGTCACACCATCATGGAAATCCCTCCTCTTGGGGGCAGATGGGATCTGTGACTTTCTTTTAACCAACCAACTCTGGGGATGATGTATGTGAGTGTGTATGTCTGTGTGTGTGTGTGTGTTGCATGTGTGATTATGTTGTGTAAGATTGAAACACCTGTCTTGCTGAAAGACACTCATGCTCTTCCTGGCTTTGAAGAAGCACCTGTGAATCACCACCTGGAGGGGGCCATGAGGCAAGGAGCAGAGGGCAACCTCAGGCTGATAGCCAGCAAGAAACTGAGGCCCCCACTCTGGCATTCTGCAGGGAATGGAATGCTGCCAGCAGCCACGTGAGCTTGGGAATATAGCCTTCCCCAGTGAAGCCTTAGTGAGATCACAGCCCCCAGCTGACACCTTGATTGCACCTTTATGACATGCCGAGACTCTAAGCAAAGGATCCACTAAGCTGTGCCCTAACTGCTGACACATAGCAACTGAGATACAACATATGTTGTTTTAAGCTGCTCAGTTTGTGGTAGCATCGTTCTCCAGCAATACATAACAAACACAGGTGGGAACATGACTTACTTAAAAGGAAGATCTACTCAGTCCAAATGGAGGACTGGGAGAAGGAAGGTAGATGAAGTTGAATCAGCTTTGCAGGAGAAATGTAGCCTGGAATAGGAAGGAGAGGCAGCAGAGGAAGAAAGCCAGGTGGTTAAGCTAACGTTTTCCCCTCTGATGACTTCAGAGAGGGCCAGAGCCAGAAAAGTAAGACTACAGACAATAGGTGGGGAGAAATGTAGCTTGTATAGTAAAATATGTAGCATTTATGAACCTAGATCATATTTCATTCAAAAATATTATACTGGCATAGCCAAACTGTCCACCCCTACCAAGCATCTCTCAATTGCAGAAGCAACTCTTTAAGGTCATTTTAAATCAGTCAGAGCCCAAAGGATGAGTTCAGGTTCCAAAGAGTGTGACCTGCGATCCATTCTCAACTCTCAAACAATTACCTGGACCCATATGTGCAGCTCTGAGACACTCGATTGTCAATGCCTATGTAGAGTAGTTTAATAATAGAGCGCACTGGAGGCAGTGTACATCCTAACACTCTCTCTCTCTAATTACTATGCCAAATAGAAAACATGGACTGAAAGCCCAAGTAGGGTAAAACTGCTCATATTTCCTATCTATCTGTTTCCTACTATTGGAATGTAAGCTCCACAAGGAAAAGATTTTTTTTTAAACACCTTATCTCTTTGCAAGTTGGTTGCAATCGATCAATATTTGTTGAATGAAGCAGGTCCATATTTCCCTATCCTTTTTTCATTGGTAAAAATGGGGGTAATCATAATAGTACTTCTGAATCAAGTGTAAGGATTAAGTGGTGTAACACATATGAACAGATTAGAACATGGCCTTGTCCTGCATATAGTATCTGATCAGTAAAACCTGGCTGCGATTAAGTCATAATATCTAAATATACTTTGTTGAAGGAAGCTGTTAGGAAAAAGAACCTGAGTACTGTAATTCATTTTCTAGTACAAGAAAACCTTACCAAGGACTTCCCTCATGGTCCAGCAGTTAAAACTCTGCACTCCCAGTGCAGGGGGCCCAGATCCAATCCCAGGTCAGGGAACTAGATCCCACTTGCCACAACTGAAAGCTGGCATGCTGCAGCAAAGATCCCATATGGCCCAACAAAGACCCAGCATGGCCAGATAAATAATAAATAAAAAGAAGTAAACATGGGCTTCCCTGATGGCTCGGTGGCTAAGAATCTGCCTTGCAATGCAGGAGACATGAGTTCGATCCCTGGTCAGGAAGTACCCACGTGCCACAGGGCAACTAAGCCTGTGCACCACAACTATTGAGGCTGCACTCTGGAGTTCTTGATCTGCAGCTCCTGAAGCCTGCATGCCTTAGAGCCTGTGCTGCGCTAAAGAAGCCACCACAATGAGAAGCCTGGACACCACAGCTGGAGTAGCCCCCGCTCTCCGCAACTAGAGAGAAAGCCCACACAGCAACAAAGAACCAACACGGTCAAAAATAAGTACAATTTAAATAAATGAATATTTTTTTAAATAGAAAGAAGTAAACATTAAGAAAAATAAATCAGTTGCATCCCCTGGGGAAAAATCTTACCTCTAAGGAGGTTCAATTACAGGTTAAGCTTTAAGTGCACATTTGGTTTAATCTGAACTTCAAAAATTTAAACTAATTTTGTTTTTTTTAAATTAATTAATTTATTTTTTATTGGAGGCTAATTATTTTACAATATTATATTGGTTTGTTTTGCCATACATTGACATGAATCCGCCCCGGAAAAATTTAAACTAATTTTGAAATAAATTTGGATATGGCAGTACATCACCAAAACAACAAAGGGCTTGAAGTCAACAAGTTAAATGTGATTTTTGCTGTAGAAATATATATGAACTTGTGCTTGCTGTATATCATAAATTCAGAATCTGTCTAGTCTAAACTCTAATTCAAACAGAAATCTCTTCTGATATTTCGATCTAAGTGATCAGGATACTTTTCGAGTCTTTTCTGTATGTATTTAAAAAGACCGACCATACCAAGTGCTGGCAAGAATATACAACTGGGATTTTCATACATTGTTGGTAGGAGTGTAAAATGACAATTTGGAATTTGGAAACCTGGCCTGGCATTTTCTATAATGTTAAACATGCACCTATCCTATCAGACAAAAGTTCTACTTCTAGGCATTTATCCAAGACAAATGAAAACATATATCCATAAAAAGACTGTTCGAGAATGCCCATAGCAGCTTTATTCAAAATAACCCCCAAGCTGGAACGGATCAACTGCCCATCACCAGAAGAAGGAGTGAATGAATATAATTTGGTGTGTCCATTGGTGGAATGTTACTCAGTCATAAATCACTGTGCTGCCCACTCCACTCAGAATTGAAGGACTTACTTTCACCTGCTGGGGCTGTTCCTGGAAGACAGCCCTCAGCAGTCAGCCCTTCTGGGGAAGCGGCGTATTTTCTTGGCTGAAACAAATAGTCTTACCGAAAGTACCAATCTCTTCCTGGAGAGGCAGCTCCTGTCCAAGGCCAGATTAACATGGGAGTGGAGGCAACCTGAAATTACACTGACAGGCCATAGAGCTCCAGTGCTCCCATTGGCAGGCAAGACTTCTACCGCTGGCCCACCCACGCACCCGTCGCAGCTGACACTGAGGGCTCCCCGAGGCACCCAGCCAGGGCTGGTGTCTGTGCTGTCAGAAGTTTCACTTCTCCCTCTGCTCAGTCCTGTTTTCTTTTCCTTCCTTCCAAAGCCTTAGATCCCAAGAGACCTCCTTAATAAATGCCCTGCATGCTAATCATTGTCTCTTTCCAGGGAATCCAACCTGTGAGAAACTACTGATAAACCCGGCTCAATGGACGACCCTCAAAACCAATTTACTGAGTGAAAGAAGAGAGACACAAAAGCGTATATGTGGTATGAGTCAACTGATGGAGTTCTAGGACTGGGAAAACTAATAGAGGGAGAAAGAAATTAGAGCCGCGCTTCCCTTGGGTAAGGACTGACGGGGAGGGGCCATGACGGACCTTTTGTGGGGCTGGAAATATTCTGTATCTTGATAGGGGTGTAGGTTGCATGTAAGTATATATGCAATTGTCAAAACTCACTGAATTGTTCTCTTAAAATCTATCCATTTCACTGTATATAAATTATACCCCAGGCAGAAAAGAAAAGTAACCACATCAAATTTGGTTCAAATAGAACTTATCAGTCAACACTGGATATATTTTGAAGTTTCACTATGGCCAACTGAGCCTCTATTCATTTGGAACCTGGTAGTTAGCTTTATCGGAGAAGGCAATGGCACCCCACTCCAGTACTCTTGCCTAGAAAAGTCCCATGGACGGAGGAGCCTGGTGGGCTGCCGTCTATGGGGTCACACAGAGTCAGACACGACTGAAGCGACTTAGCAGCAGCAGCAACAGCAGCAGTTAGCTTTATAAACTAAGTTTGGAAATAGACATCTGTTGTGCTCATCTTTTTGTGGGTCACCAAACTAACAGACTTGCTTTTTCTTTTTTGAGACATTAACTTAAAATGCCATGCTAATGGATACATGCATAAGTATGGCTGAGTCCCTTTGCTCTCCACTTGAAACTATCACAACACTGTTAACTGGCTATACTTCAATATGAAATAAAAAGTTTAAAAAATGCTACGCTAATCAGTTACAGCTCCAGAGGCCTGAGAAAAGTCATGAGATTGCTTCTTTTATGACATTTACTCATAACTCCAAGTATTGGGTACAGTATTCATTCAACTATAGATTTATCTACCTGAATGCTCAGGTAGCATACTTTAGTTTTTTGGGCTCCAAAATCACTGTAGATGCTGATGGCAGCCATGAAATTAAAAGACGCTTACTCCTTGGAAGGAAAGTTATGACCAACCTCAGTTCAGTTCAGTTCAGTTCAGTCGCTCAGTCGTGTCCGACTCTCTGCGACCCCATGAATTACAGCACGCCAGGCCTCCCTGTCCATCACCAACTCCCGGAGTACACTCAAACTCATGTCCACAGAGTCGGTGATGCCATCCAGCCATCTCATTCTCTGTCGTCCCCTTCTCCTCCCGCCCCAAACCTTTCCCAGCATCAGAGTCTTTTCCAGTGAGTCAACTCGTCGCATGAGGTGGCCAAAGTATTGCAGCTTCAGCTTCAGCATCA
The DNA here is from genome assembly GCF_049115385.1 of Moschus berezovskii. NCBI lineage: Eukaryota > Metazoa > Chordata > Mammalia > Artiodactyla > Moschidae > Moschus > Moschus berezovskii. The sequence continues at coordinate 88,320,234 of NC_142469.1, read as the reverse complement.
GTCCCTCCAATGAACATCCAGGATTGATCTCCTTTAGAATGGACTGGTTGGATCTCCTTGCAGTATAAGGGACTCTCAAGAGTCTTCTCCAACACCACAGTTTAAAAGCATCGATTCTTCGGCAGTCAGCTTTCTTCACAGTCCAACTCTCACATCCATACATGACCACGGGAAAAACCATTGCCTTGACTAGATGGACCTTGGTTGGGAAAGTAATGTCTCTGCTTTTTAATATTCTATCAAGGTTGGTCATAACTTTCCTTCCAAGGAGCAAGCGTCTTTTAATTTCATGGCTGCAGTCAGCATCTGCAGTGATTTTGGAGCCCAAAAAAATAAAGTCTGACACTGTTTCCACTGTTTTTCCATCTATTTCCCATGAAGTGATGGGATCAGATGCCATGATCTTTGTTTTCTGAATGTTGAGCTTCAAGCCAACCTTTTCACTCTCCTCTTTCACTTTCATCAAGAGGCTTTTGAGTTCCTCTTCACTTTCTGCCATAAGGGTAGTGTCATCTGCATATCTGAGGTTATTGATATTTCTCCCAGCAATCTTGATTTCAGCTTGTGCTTCTTCCAGCCCAGCGTTCCTCATGATGTACTCTGCATATAAGTTAAATAAGCAAGGTGACAATGTACAGCCTTGACGCACTCCTTTTCCTATTTGGAACCAGTCTGGTGTACCAACCTAGATAGCATATAAAAGAGCAGAGACATTACTTTGCCAACAAAGGTCCGTCTAGTCAAGGCTATGGTTTTTCCAGTGGTCATGTATGGATGTGAGAGTTGGACTGTGAAGAAAGCTGAGCACTGAAGAATTGATGTTTTTGAACTGTGGTGTTGGAGAAGACTCTTGAGAGTCCCTTGGACTGCAAGGAGATCCATCCAGTCCATTCTAAAGGAGATCAATCCTGGGTGTTCATTGGAAGGACTGATGCTAAAGCTGAAACTGCAATACTTTGGCCACCTCATGCGAAGAGTTGACTCACTGGAAAAGACTCTGATGCTGGGAGGGATTGGGGGCAGGAGGAGACGGGGACGACAGAGAATGAGATGGCTGGATGGCATCACCGACTCTGTGGACACGAGTTTGAGTGAACTCCGGGAGTTGGTGATGGACAGGGAGGCCTGGCGTGCTGTGATTCATGGGGTCGCAAAGAGTCGGACATGACTGAGCGACTGAACTGAACTGAACTGATGCTCATGTAGCAGGCTTCCCAAGTGGCACAGTGGTAAAGAATCCACCTGCCAATGCAGGCAACGCAAGAGACATGGGTTTGATCCTTGGGTCAGGAAGATCCCTTGGAGTTGGAAACAGCAACCCACTCCAGTATTCTTGCTTGGAAATTACATGGACAGAAGAGCCTGGAGGGATACAGTCCATGGTGTTGCAAAGAGTGAGACACGAATGAACACCCAACACATGCTCATTTAGCATTGATCACTGAAAGAATTCTAGACCAAATTATGAAAGCATAAAATCTAGAATTTTAGATCTAGGAAAGACTTGATATCTCTCAGTTCAACGACAAAGGGAGCTTAGGCTCACAGGAGACAACTGAGTTGCTAAAGTCAGTTGCCTAGGTCTAGTCAAGAGTAGGCTGACATCCCAGGGTGCGTCCCATCAGGCAGCCATGCCCCATGCTCTGTACCAACGCTCTCCTCCACAGCTCGGCTTAGAGAAGAACAGCTAAAGATGTATTTTATCCTGTGATTTTCTCTTCCCTCCATTGATGTTCCTTACTTGATAACAGTTCCCTAGCTTAGGATAAGAAGTTCAGCTGGTGGAATAAAGGACTCTTCTTTGATTTTGACAGAGATATAATTTCTGCCATAAAGCAGGGGGAAAGAGCACATCTGTGTGCTCTCTGCTTTCCTCTACCTCTCACGTGGCAATTTGTTGAAGGCATGTTTGGTGAAAAGTAAACTATATTTGATTCTCGGTAGACAGATTAATGGCACCCCACTCCAATACTCTTGCCTAGAAAGTCCCATGGACGGAGGAGCCTGGTAGGCTGCAGTCCATGGGGTCGCTAAGAGTCAGACACGACTGAGCGACTTCACTTTCACTTTTCACTTTCATTCATTGGAGAAGGAAATGGCAACCCACTCCAGTGTTCTTGCCTGGAGAATCGCAGGGACGGGGGAGCCTTGTGGGCTGCCATTTATGGGGTCGCACAGAGTCGGACACGACTGAAGTGACTTAGCAGCAACAGCTAAGTTGCTAACAGTCAAATCAGACAGATTTGACCAAGAAACTGAGATTTTATTAAAGATTCCAAAGCTCTTCCATCTTTGTGCAAGAGAAGAGTAGAGCTAGTATGTGGTAATAGGGGCAAAGTTAAGAATTAAGTAGAAAACATGAACAAAAAGGAAATCTTAAAAGTACACACTGTATGCAATCATCTTTATCTCTAGCTTTTTCTCACAAATCTTATGGTTTCCACAATGAGTTATAAATCTTTGCTTCTTTCTAAGAAACATCTGGAAAAGCAGATGAAGGCCAAGAGAGGAGAATGAAAAATAGAGGAAAACTACAATTAATAACATCCTCTCTATCCATTTTTTTTACACCCATCAGAAAGATAAAAAGTTAAAATTTGGTCAGTATTAAGTGTTGAGGATGTGGAAGTAGCAGACTTTTGTTCCATGCTGACTAGAGTGTCATAGGTACGAGCCACTTTGGAAAAGGTTGGCATCAGCTAATCTCTACACCACACACACACACACACACACAACCTGGAATATTACTCAGCCGTTTATTATATTCAGATTTACTATAAAGAAAATCTAGCCATTTGCAACAACATGGATGGATCTAGATGATATTATGCTAAGTGAAAGAAGTCAGACACAGATATTGCATGATCTATTTATATGTGGAATATAAGAAATAAAAACAATGAAAACAGTTTCATAGATATGAAGAACAAATGTGTGGTTGTTGCCAGAAGCAAGGGCAGTGTGGTGCCAGGTAAAATATTTGAAGAGGATTAAGCTGTTCAGACTTCTAGGTATTTATGTAAGTCATGGGGGTGTAATATCCTATGTAAGGAATATGTTCAAAAAATATTATAATAACACTGAGGACAGATGACAATGTTACCTCACGTATGTGGGCTTCCCTGGTGGCTCAGGGGTAAAGAATCCACCTGCAGTGCAGGAAACCCAGGTTCAACCCCTGGGTCAGAAAGATCCCAAGGGAGGAAGTGGCAACCCACTCCAGTATTCTTGCCTGGAGAATCCCACGACAGAGGAGCCTGGTGGGCTACAGTCCATGGGGTCATAAGAGTCAGACATGACTTGGTGACTAAACAACAACAATCTCTTCTCATCTATTTTCTATGGTTGCTTTATTATAACATCTTCTTTTTTTTTTTTGGCCATGCCAGGCAGCCTGTGGGATCTTAGTTCCCCAATCAGGGATTAAACTGGTGCCCCTTGTGTTGGGAGGGTGGAGTCTTAACCAATGGACTGCCAGGGAAGTCCCTATAACATCTTAATTGAGATGTAATTCTCATAGCATACAAGTCATCCATTTAAAGTCTATAATTAAATGGTTTTATTATTCACAGAGTTGTGTGACTATCATTACAACCAATTTTAGAAATTTTCATCACCCCAAGAAACTCTATACCTGCTAGCATCACTCCCCATTTCCCCACCATTCGCCAGCACCAGGCAACCACTAAAGGCACTTTCTGTCTCTAGGAATTTGCCTATTCTGGACTTCATATAAATGGAATATAACATGTGGCCTTCTTTAACGAAGTACAATGTTTTCAAGGGCCATCCGTGTTGTAGCACATATCAGTATTTCATTTCTTTTTATTGCCAAGTAATATTCCATTGTGTATAGATACTATATGCTTTTATCCATTTATTTGTTGGATGGATATCTGCATTGTTTCCACTGTGGGGTTACTATGAATAATGCTGCTATGAAATTCATGGACAAGTTTTTGTGAAACATATTTTCACTTTTTTGTGCATATACCTAGGAGTGAAACTGCTGGTCATATTATAACTCTATGATTAATTATTTGAGGAATTGTCAGACATTTTCTTCAACATATCCTTTGAAGCACAAAAGCTTTTAGTTTGATGACGTCCAAGTTATCTGTTTTTTCTTTTGAGTCTGGTAGCATTTTTCTTTTTTTTCAGTTGTAGCATGTGTAATCTGGTTCCCTGACCAAGGATCGAACCTGGGAGCACTGCATTAGGAGCTCAGAGTCTAGCCACTGGACCACCAAGGAGCCAAGATACCTCTGATATCATATTTAAGAAATTATTGCCTCATCCAAGATCATAAAGATTTATATCTACGTTTTCTTTTAAGAGTGTTATAGTTTTAGCTTTTACATTCAGATCTTCAGTCAATTTTGAGTTAATATTTTTAAATATGATGTGAGATTGAGTTCCTACTTCATTCTTTGGTATGTGGATATCTAGTTTCCTTGGCACCATTTACTGAAAAGACAGTTCTTTTCTCCATTGAAGTATCTTGACAGTCAATTTATCCTTGTTGAAAAACCAATTTTCCATAAATGTGAGAGTTTATTTCCAGACTCTCAATTGTTGTTTAGTTGCTAAGTCATGTCCAACTCTTTTGTGACCCCATGGACTGTAGCCCACCAGGCTCCTCTGTCCATGGGATTTCTCAGGCAAGAATACCACTTCCTTCTCCAGGGGATCTTCCCAACCCAGCAATCAAACAGGGGTCTCCGAGTTTCCTGCACTGCAGGCAGATTCTTTATCACTCAGCCACCTGGGAAGCCTGAGACTCTCTGCTGCTGCTAAGTCACTTCAGTCGTGTCCAACTCTGTGCGACCCCATAGACGGAAGCCCACCAGGCTCCCCCGTCCCTGGGATTCTCCAGGCAAGAACACTAGAGTGGGTTGCCATTTCCTTCTCCAATGTGTGAAAGTGAAAAGTGAAAGGGAAGTCGCTCAGTCATGTCCGACTCTTAGCGACCCCATGGACTGCAGACTACCAGGCTCCTCCGTCCATGAGATTTTCCAGGCAAGAGTACTGGAGTGGGTTGCCATTGCCTTCTCCGATATATAAACTACTTCTCCACAAATAAACTTGGCATGTAGAAAACTTGTTCATTCTTTCAGGTCAGTAGTAAACTACTAGTCCTTAAAGCCCTATAAGAAACAGTTTGGAGATTTTAGCTTCATGTTTCCACAGTCTATTAAGCTAAGAAGTTTAGCAGCAGTAGTGGAAAAGCAATCCATTGTCTCATTCCAAGTAAGAAGGTGAAATTCACAGAGAGGAGTCAGAGCAGCCTTTGTTGTGTCTGCCTGTGCTCAGTCGCTAAGTTGTGTCTGACTTAGCGGATTGTATGACTCATGGACTGTAGCCCGCCAGGCTCCTCTGTCCATGGGATTCTCCAGGCAAGAATACTGGAGTAGGTGCCATTCCCTTCTCCAGGGGCTCTTCCCGACCCAGGGATCAAACCCGCGTCTCCTGCAATGGTGGGCAGTTTCTTTACTGCTGAGCCACTTGAGAAGCCCAGCCTTCATTACACGAAGTGGAAAGACCAACTCACTTTTAACAGCTTTTCCAAAATCCAGAGTGAAACCTCAAAGCAGCCTGGTTTCTAAGCACAAGTCAGCTTCCTGATGTGCCCCATGACTGGCCTTGTCCCAAAGGGTCAAAGCGTAATCGCACAGGACGCCTCAGAGACAGCCGGTTGCAGAGGTGTCTGGGACAAACACTGAGCAGCGAGGTGACAGACACCACGTGCAACCAAGTGCACCTCTCCTCTTTTGGGAAACCTGCCAAACACAATGTTTAAGGGAGGAGGAGGAGGCTGCTGCTGGGAACACCTGGTGCTTTTCTATTGTCTGCCAGGAACTTCCGGCCTAAAGCTTGCCGGAAATAACAGGGATGTTCCCGAGATGGGGCTGGGGCCCTGCCTGCACCAGGCTCATGAATTATCCTGTTGAGCATGGCTGTCAAAAATCAACTGAATTTCAGATGCTATGAATTATTATCTCACACACACAAACACACACACCCCGTCTACCAAGAGACAAGCAGTCCAGGTGTGACAGCCAAGGCTTAGCTCCAGGTGGGCGCTCAGCCTCATTTCAGCCCCTGGGTGTGCAATGTCACTGCTTCTGATAAAATCACTCTCAGTTCTGTCTACCTCACAGGTTATTCAGGAATTCTGAGGACTGCTCACTTTCGTCAACAGGAATTAGCCCCACAGTCGTGTTCCCAAAACTCTGAGCTTTGTAATAAGACCTGAAAACTGAGCCAGTTCAGAAGGAACCTATGTAACAGAGAAGCAAAAGCCAAGCACATATATGTATTCACGATATCTACAGGTAATTCTCACATCTCACAGGGAAAAATGAATCACAGAGAAGAGATTTTTCATTTGAGAAATGCTGGCTGAAAAGCCCTTCAGCTAAGCCAATCAAGCAGACACAGGGAAAAAAGCAGGTGCTCAAGGGCCCTTGTTTAGCTCAAGGTTGGAATCTGATGCAGTTAGGTGAAGTTTCATTTTCTTGGAAGAAGCTAAAACATTTTTTATTGAGGATTTCACATTTAATTATAAAGACCCCCCAAAACTCATCTGTACTTTAAAAATTCATTTCAGTGGTGATCATTTTGTAATACATAGAAATATCAAGTCAATATGATGTGTACCTAGAACTAACCCAGTACTGTAGATCACTTATGTTTCAATTTTTTTAAATGGGAAGGAAAAAAAACACTCTTCAAGACACGAGTGCGTTAGGTAATGGCTTTCTCTCCTTTTTGGTCAAACATCCTAGAGTTCTCTAGCAAACTCTTCGCCCTGAAAACACACACACATACCCTTCTTTAAGTATGAATGAGAATCTACAAAGCCTACCAACACTTTAAAATCAAGGCAAATCCTCGTTTGTGCACCTCTTACATTTTCTCTGATTCAGGCTCATTCCATACCTTCCTTAGCCTTTGAGCTTGAATGTCAGTGTTTATAAACGAACATACAAAAAGAAACGAAAAGAGGAAGGAAAAGCTGTTGACTTTGGATTGTGGTTGGTAGGGCACAGGAAACCACGAGGGGACACAAGATCTGGTCGGCTTTCTTGAGCCGACACGCGCATGCACACACACACTTCTGGGGAGAAGAAGCCTTGGCGGGAAAGAAAGGCCCCCCGCTGTCCACCCGCCTCAGCAAACTGAGAGCTGGCTCGCCCCTTCCACTGTGCCCACAGGCGTCAGTTAGAGAATGAGTGCCTTAGAGCCTGGAAAAACCCACCTGTTCTTCACTCCTTCTATCTCAGGCTACCACCCTCACTGACATAGGCTGGGACCTGAAACCTGGGGCCTGGGACCCTCTGCTGCAGTGCTTGCACCTGGACAAACATCTCCAGGCGACACGATACAAAGAAAATATAAGAGACTAAAAATAACTCTGTATGTGCACAATTGGGGCACATTATGAACAATAAGATATAAAAAGACCAAAAACCCAACTGCCACTTCTGAGGAGTGGGGGACAAGTGGGATGTGCACTCTGCACACAGCACCATCAAGGGAGTGGGCAGACCACCCAAGCCACCCTTCCAGCCCAGCCCCAGGATCCACCCTTGCCCTCCAAGATAAGGAACCAGCTTGCCAACCCCCTCCCTCCCTCCCATCCCTGTCTCTGCCTAGGGCAGAATCAGTTCAATTCAGTCACTCAGTCCCGTCCGACTCTTTGGGACACCATGGACTGCAGCACGCCAGGCCTCCCTGTCCATCACCAACTTCCAGAGCTCACTCAAAATCATGTCCATCAAGTCGGTGATGCCATCCAACCATCTCATCCTCTGGCATCCCCTTCTCCTCCCACCTTCAATCTTTCCCAGAATCAGGGTCTTTTCCAATGAGCCAGTTCTTGGCATCAGGTGGCCAAATTACTGGAGTTTCACCTTCAGCATCAGGATTGATTTCCTTTACGATGGACTGATTGGATCTCCTTGCAGTCCAAGGGACACTCAAGAGTCTTCTCCAACACCACAGTTCAAAAGCATCAATTCTTCGGCACTCAGCTTTCTTTATAGTCCAACTCTCACATCCGTACATGACCACTGGAAAAGCCATAGCATTGACTAGACGGACCTTTGTCGGCAAAGTAATATCTCTGCTTCTTAATATGCTGTCTAGGTTAGTCATAGCTTTTCTTCCAAGGAGCAAGCGTCTTTTAATTTAATGGCTGCAGTCACCACCTGCAGTGATTTTAGAGCCCCCCAAAATAAAATCTCTCAGTGTTTCCCCATGTATTTGCATGAAGTGATGGGACTAGATGTCATGATCTTTGTTTTTTGCATATTGAGTTTTAAGCCACTTTTTTCACTCTCCTCTTTCACTTTCATCAAGAGGTTCTTTAGTTCTTCTTCACTTTCTGCGATAAGGGTGGTGTCATCTGCATACCGGAGGTTATTGATATTTCTCCTGGCAATCTTGATTCCAGCTTGTGCTTCATCCAGCCCAGCATTTCTCATAACGTACTATGCATAGAAGTTAAATAAGCAGGGTGACAATATACAGCCTTGACATACTCCTTTCCTGATTTGAAAGCAGTCTGTTGTTCCATATCCAGTTCTAACTGTTGCTTTTTGACTTGCATACAGATTTCTAGGAGACAGGGAAGGTGGTCTGGTATTCCCATCTCTTTAAGAATTTTCCACAGTTTGTTGTGATCCACACAATTAAAGGCTTTGGTGTAGTCAATAAAGCAGAAATAGATGTTTTTCTGGAACTCTCTTGCTTTCTTGATGATCCAACAGATGTTGGCAATTTGAGCTCTGGTTCCTCTGCCTTTTCTAAATCCAGCTTGAACATCTGGAAGTTCATGGTTCACCTACTGTTGAAGCCTGGCTTGGAGAATTTTAAGCATTACTTGGCTAGCGTGTGAGACGAGTGCAATTGTGCGGTAGTATGAGTCCCAGTAAAACCTTGCCTGAACATCTTGTCTGGCCTCTTATCAGTTTCTATTGATTAAAGAGTCCAAGAACCCTAGTCAGTAGCATCACCAGTGCCTTCAGGTCTCTGCACCTCTGCACCTCCGGTCTTTTCTCATCTGCCGCACTGAGCACAGCCTCCTCTAAATGAGCCCTGCTTTGCCCTTTCTGTGCTTCCCCTCCCCTGCCACCCCTTCAATTATTCCCACTTTGTAGACAATCAGATCCATTTGCTATCCTTTTGTCTTTTGGATTTCATTGTTCTGAGAACTCTATTATGCATGCCTGTGTGCTTAGTCGTTGCTGACTCTTTGCAGCCCTGTGGACTTTAGCCAACCAGGCTCCCCTGTCCATGGGATTCTCCAGGCAAGAATACTGGAGTGGGTTGCCTTTTCCTACTCCAGGGGATCTTCCTGACCCAGAGATTGAACCCATGTCTCTTGAGTCTCCTGCATTGGCAGAGAGATTCTCTACCAACTGCTCTACCTGATGAACTCATTAATTAATTAGGCAAATGGATGGCTAAATGCTGGTCTCCAGCATTTCAGGTGAATTCTTTACCAGCTGAGCCACCAGGGAAGCCCAAGAATACTGGAGTAGGTAGCCTATCCCTTTTCCAGAGATCTTCCTGACCCAGGGATCAAATGAGGTCTCCTGCATAGCAGGCAGATTTTCACCAATTGAGCTGTCAGGGAAGCCCAAATTAGCTATCCAGGGAAATGCAAATGGACTATAACAACCTTCCCCTATCTCAAAACACCCACCAGTGTGACCCGATCTTGCCTTCTCCAAGGATATAGAGGAGATACTGGAAGAATTTGCAGCTAACAACACATTTCTCTTTTTTTTTTCCCCTTTGGTCCTACCTGCAGCATGTGTGAATTTAGTTCCCCAACCAGGAATCAACCTGTAGTGGAAACACAGAGTCTTAACCCCTGGACTACCAGGGAAGTCCCTACAGTGTAGTTCTTAACAGGACACTGTCTTTATTGTTCGATTGACCTGTTGTGAGTTTTATTCATATCCCCAGCTAGACAGTAAATCCCCTGGGTTCTCAAAATAGATCGCAAATGCAGCCATTCTCCAGTCTTTCCACTGCTGATGCTGCATCCCAGCCCTCATCTCCCTCTGGGGGATGAAGGCAACATCTTAACTGACCTTCCTATTTTCTCTATAGTTGCATGACAGCATGTCCTCCAAAAGCCAGGGTTACTGAGACCCAGTCTCTCCACTGTGCCAACCCTTCAATGGGTTCCTATTGCATATATATAAACTCTTACCACGGGCTATAAAGCCTCCTGGTTGGCTCATTGAAGTTGAGCCACCACTTAACCTCATTTCCACTCATCCTTTCTTTCACTCTCCCCTCTCCAGCCACACTGCTGCTGCTGCTACTAAGTCGCTTCAGTCGTGTCCGACTCTGTGCGACCCCATAGACGGCAGCCCACCAGGCTCCCTCATCCCTGGGATTCTCCAGACAAGAACACTGGAGTGGGTTGCCATTTCCTTCTCCAATGCATGCAGGTGAAAAGTGAAAGTGAAGTCGCTCAGTCGTGTCCGACTCTTAGCAACCCCATGGACTGCAGCCCACCAGGCTCCTCCATCCATGGGATTTTCCAGGCAAGAGTACTGGAGTGGGGTGCCACTGCCAGCCACACTGGCAGTCCTTATTTTCCTCAAACACAAGCATGTTCCCACCTCAGGGCCTCGCTGTTCCTTCCTTGACACATGCTCCTCTCTCCAAATATCTGCATGACTTCATCCATCCTTCATCCTCACTTCATCCAAGGTCTCCCACAAGCCAACAATTCCCAAGGAGGCTTCTCTGCCTCTATAGAAAGTTGTCCCTCTCATAAGGTCTGTCTATGTTCCTTTCTTTTCGTTCCATAAAGTGAAAGTGTTAGTCACTCAGTTGTGTCTGACTCTTTGTGACCCCGTGGACTGTAGCCTACCAGGCTCATCTGTCCATGGAATTCTCCAAGCAAGAATCCTGAAGTGGGTTGTCATTCCCCTCACCAGGAGATCTTTCAAACCCAGATATTGAACCCTGGTTTCCCACATTGTGGGCAGACTCTTTACCAACTGAGCCACCACTTAACTATTACCAGGTGTTTATACATTTCAAACAAATGCAAGCTTACAAAGGCAGGGACCTAGCCTGTCTTCACCATTGTATCCTTAGAGACTAGCCGAGGGCCTAGCATACTGTTGGTGTGAATGAACAGACACATGTTAAATTGTTTCCCTCTATTGCAGGAATTTTGAGAGGAAAGTAGATCATTGGTTAAGAACAGGGTTTAAAGTCAGGTTGTTCTGGGTTTGGATCTTGCTATGAGAACTCAGCAAGTTTGTTAACCTCTCTGAATCTTGGTTTCTCTCCTGCAAAATGGCGGCAATGTCAAAATTACATCAAAATTATGTGAAGTGCTTATTGCAAAAGGTATCACTTAGTAGTGGCTCAATCAGTTCAGTTCAGTTCAGTCGCTCAGTCGTGTCTGACTCTTTGTGACCACATGGACTGCAGCACGCCAGGCTTCCCAGTCCATTACCCGGTCCTAGACCTTGCTCAAACTCATGTCCATTGAGTTGGTGATGCCCTCCAACCATCTCATCCTCTGTCGTCCCCTTCTCCTCCTGACTTCAACCTTTCCCAGCATCAGGGTCTTTTCAAATGAGTCAGTACTTTGCATCAGGTGGCCAAAGTATTGGAGTTTCAGCTTCAACATCAGTTCTCCCAATGAATATTCAGGACTGATTTCCTTTAGGATAGACTGGTTTGAACTTCTCGCAGTCCAAGGGACTCTCAAGAGTCATCTCTAACACCATAGTTCAAAAGCATCAATTCTTTGGTGCTAAGCTTTCTTTATGGTCCAACTCTCACATCTTTACATGACTACTGGAAAAACCACAACTTTGACTAGACAGACCTTTGTCAGCAAAGTAATGTCTCTGCTTTTTAATATGTTGTCTAGGTTTGCCATAGCTTTTCTTCCAAGGAGCAAGCATGTTGTAATATTTCCAGTTATCAGCAGAAGTCACTAGCAACTGGTCATCACAGAAGGTTTTTCATTTTAATAGAGACCTAGAATATTTTGTTTTGTTCCTTTTAGTCCTTTAGGAAAACGTAAATGTTGACAGCATGCTTTTAAAAAAACTTACTGTTGACAGAATGGTAAAGCCTTGCTCAAAACACATGCTTAAATTTTCAGAAGCAATTCTCACCCCACTGGAGGCACTTAGGAAATGTTGACTATAGAGAAGAAGAAGAAGAAGAATCATAAGACTGTTATTTTAGCAGAAACATCACAAAGAACAGGAAAATGTTCTTTGTTCTGAAACTAAGCCCTGGCCTTATAGTTAGCATGCTGAGCATAACTTCATGTCAGGGAAGATGAAGGTTTCTCTTGCATATTTTTTCAAGCTATTCAGATATTAGTGCTTGGGGGAAATTCCTTGAGAAGCATTTTGAGCAGGCTCAAGTCTGTCTATACACTTGGTTAAATTTAAAGGTGAGGTCAGAGTACATGTACCCTTCTTGACAGTTCAAGAAAAACAGATGGTTATCTTCTCTATTTGTTCCATGAACACAGAAAAGGGGGCTGTGGTTCAATCATGCAAAGTGGGACACTTTTCCAGTTGTATTGGAAGGATAAAGTTATGTCTAAGAAGTGACCATATTACATTAACAAACATGTATATGTGTTTGTATATGTCTGTCAAATAAAGCCAATTAGGTCCTAGAGGTCTGTTAGTCATTATATCAAAGATACTTGGAAATTACTTAATTTAGTTATCTTAAAAAGTCATTATGTCATTAATGTTAGATAAAACCTACTCTATTTAGAGGTTTTAAAGTGGGATATAGTTTTATAATTTAAAGATAACCATTTATGGACAGATACTAACAATGGAAATGAAACTCTAGATTTGGGGCCATTTGAAGGACCCACCTGAGTCTAATCTGTATCTCCTAGCCTATGACTTTAGACATATCAGATTATTTAAATACCTGTTAAAGGACTAGGGAACATATATTTTATTTGTTTTTTGTTTTTATTTTTAAATTAATTTTTATTGGAGTATAGTTGCTTTACAATGCTGTGTTAATTTCTACTGTACAGCAAAGTGAATCAGCTATACGTATACATATATCTCCTCTTTGTTGGATTTCTTTCCCATTTAGGTCATCACAGAGCATTGAGTAGAGTTTTCCTGTGATATTCAATAGGTTCTTATTAGTTATATATTCTATACATAGTATCAATAGTGTATATATGTCAATTCCAATCTCTCAAATCATCCTATCCTCCTTCGTCCTTGTATCCATATGTTTGTAGGAGAATATACATTTTAATATAAAAAGGTTTTTAAAGCATTCATGCCATTGTTTCTGACATGGTTACCCCTGTATAACTATTTCCCCCAGTTTTCAAAAATTTATATTTTCTTACGGAGCACTGGTTTACATTTATAGGTACTCAAACCTCCCAATTGTTTCTTTTATGTTTTCTGATATTAGTGTTGTATTAAGGAATGGCTTTCATACTCTAATGGTATGTAATACAGTCTTTTCATATTTTCTTCTAGTACTTTTACTTTCCACTGGGTTGGGAAGATCCACTAGAGAAGGGATAGGCTACCCACTCTTGGGCTTCCCTTGTGGTTCAACTGTTAAAGAATCCACCTGCAATGTAGGAGTCCTGGGTTTGATCTCTGGGTTGCAGAGATCCCGTGGAGAAGGGAAATGCTACCCACTCCAGTATTCTGGCCTGGAGAATTCCATGGACTGTATAGTCCATGAGGTCACAAAGAGTTGAACAGGACTGAGCGACTTTCACTTTACTTTTCACATGTAAATCTTTATTTCACCTGTAATTTATTTTTGTGTATTGCATGAGGTAAGCTATATGCAGTCTCTTCCAAATTGTTCATTAATAATGCCAAACTCTACTTACTAATATGTATTTGTTTTCTATTGATTTCAAAGACATTACCATAAACCAAAAATTATCTTATAGGTCAGACATCTATATTCTCAAACAATGGGAAAGATGGAGAATTATAAACGCCAATATAATCATTCTTAATATATCCACCTGAAGTTCTTCCCTCCTGTGAGGAATTTACACTCCCAGTAAAACAAATCTGCAAAATCTTTCATTATATTTACACCTTGAAGTTGGAGATATCAGACCTAAAGAACTTCCCAGGTGGCGCTAGTGGTAAAGAATCTGCTTGCCAGTGCAGGAGACATAAGAGATACTGCTTCAATCTCTGGGTTGGGAAGATCCCCTGGAGTAGGAGCCAGCAAGCCTCTCCAGTATTCTTGTCTGGAAAAATCCACGGACAGATGAGCCTGGGAGGCTACAGTCCATAGGGTCACAAAGAGTCAGACACTACTGAGCAACTGAGCACCCATACAGACTAAAGCATACAATTACAAACATACCCTCTATCACTGAATCTAATTTTAAATAAACAACCCATATCTTCTATTATGAAAGCTAAGTCTTAAAAGAGCTCAAGTACATGTCATGAAAAGTCATTTGGGTGTAAATATGTCATAATAATACAGACTGATAACTGTACTAGGGTGTAAAATTTCAGTGTATTTTAGGTATTCTTCAACAAGTAAGTTGACTTTTACTTTCAGTACAACAGAAAACATATAAATGTTTAATAGCTTGAAGTATCAGCTATTAAACATTTAAGGAACATTACTTGGCTCTTTAAAATTGTGTTTTATTTAGAATTCTGTTGTTACTTTGCTTTAATGAGACAAAAATTTTTTTAATTGAAAATCCTAGGAGAGGCAGATGCTTATTCTTTCATCTGATCTGCCTCTAATCTCTTTTGATATCCAGCAAGCAACATCAAGTCCATATAGGGACTTGTACAAAGGAGAAACAAGTTGTAATAAATTACTTCTTTCCAGGGCTTTATTTAATATCAGTGCATCACGGAAACAGAACACTAAATTGCTACTTATAAACTAAATATGCATTTCAAATAAAATATTTAACATTCTAAAGAGCTAGATTAAAAATGCCTAGAGGTCTGATTTAAATGGCAAGCAAAGGTGAAAATTAAATGTCATTATCTAGACCTGAACATTTATGAGCCATGTACATAGTGAGTTTTATACTTTTACCTCTATTTTACTCCAGGGATAGCGCTGCTTTGTGGAACTAAATTTCAAAGTTCACTGTTAGGTACATTATCCTGGCTCAATATCCGCAGATAAATGAAATAATTCATTATAATCCATTGTCATGATCAATTGATAGAATACTGTTATGATCAATAACTTGACTCCCTACACAAAAAATGTTACCAAAATTTACGGAATTCCAAACTGAGTTAAACCCAAATGTTAATTATTTTTGAGCTACAAATCAACTAATTTTCATAAATAACCTGTTCACAATATGACACTATCTATTGGTTTTTTAAAAATATTTCTGAATTGGGTCATTAAAATATTCTCCAAATAGAAGTAAAGTTGGATTTGGTTTGAGATTATATCTATTCCAATACAACTCCAAAACCACTCAATGGGTCAGTGGTAGATTATTTACACAACATTTCACCCTAAAAAAAGACCTGTTTAAGCAGAAATTTATATCAATTGCTTAAGGATGAACTGTCTGTAAAATAATGATGCATTATTATGTGTACAATATATTAATATTATATATATAATTAATTATAAAGTAATGTAGGATGATGTCACCTGAAATATAAATTGAGTCTTTTTCTTCCTATTTTCATGAGTTGTCTTGGTGCTCACACAATTCTCAAGCAAATTAATAGCAAGTAAACTGTACTAACCTGCGAGGGCTGCTGTATCACCAAGTACCACAAGCTGGGCAGCTTAAGCAACATAAATTTATTGCCTCACAATTCTGGAGGCTGGAGGCCCAAGAAAAACGGGTCCTGAGAAAGAGAGAACCTGCTTTGGGTCTCTCCCTTTGCCTTTGGTGATTTGCTGGTGCGTTTTAGCTTGTAGAAACATCACTTGGTCTCTCTCTCCATCTTCATATGCTGTTTGTCCCTGTGTCTTTCTCTGTGGCCAATTCTCCCCTTTTCTAAAGAACATCAGTTGTATCAGATTAAGGCCCACCCTAATGATCTCATCTTAAGTAATGACATCTGTAAGGACCCGATTCTGACACGGGGTTAGGACCTCAACCTATATGGACTTTGGAGGGACACAAGTCAGTGTCAGAAAGACAACATGCCCAAACCAGAACCCCGGATTGCCAGGTCTAATGAGAGCTGTGAAGATAAGATGGTTCAAACCTTTGACTCGAATGAAATGTTTGTTTTACTCATAAACGTTATTCACTTGTGTTAACATAGCTCTTCATTGCTCTGGCCAATTGATCCTTTTTTATTTTTTTAAGGTTCTCTGAGTACTTCCAAAAGCAAGCCTATTTTCAGTTCAGACAATTAAAAACTGGTCCCTAATAAGACAGTATTATAGAAACCAGGTGCTTAAAAATGATAGGGCCTTGATTGAAATACTGTTTATTGTGTAACTGAACCAGTATAACGCCAGTATATCTGACCTCACCAAGAATATGGAGATACTGTATGTGAAATTGAAAGGTCATTCTGAATCAAGGGTTTCCTGACAATCAGAACAATGATAGTTTCCCTGACCCCACGTCATCTGTAATGTAACTTGCCTCTAGGTAGCTTTGACCACCAAGGAGTGGGAAAGACACTATTACTTGGTCATCTACATAAAGATCTAAGTCTTCTTTGGCATTGCAAGAAGAAAACAAAACTAAATTTCATCTGTGCAACTTGTATTAGTTTCCTGTGGTTGTTATAACAAATGATCATGAACTTGGTAACATAAACAGCAGAAATTTATTCTCTCACAGTTCTGGAGGCAAGAAGCCCAACATCACGGTGTTGGCAGGGCAGTGCTCCTTCCGAAGGTTCTGGGGGAACACCATTCCAGGGCTCTTCCAGGTTCTGGTTCCAGGCATTCCTTGGTGCATGACCACATAATTCTAACCTCTGCCTCTGTCTTCACAGGCCTTCTCCTATATGTATCTTTATCTCCCCTTCTAGGCTTTCCTAGAAGTGGTAAAGAATCCACCTGCCAATGCAGGAGACATGGGTTCCATCCCTGGGCAGAAGATCCCCTGGATGAGGGCATGGCAATCCATGCCAGTATTCTTGCCTGGAGAATCCCATGGACAGAGGAACCTGATGGGCTACAATCAATAGGGTCGCACAGAGTCGGACACAACTGAAGTGACTTAACACACACACACACATCTTCCCTTCTTCTGTTTCTCATAAGGATGTTTATCACTGGATTTAGAGCCCACTGGGTAATACTGGAGGATCTCATCTCAAGATCCTTAACTTAATTACACCTGCAATGACCCTTTTTCCAAATAAGCTCATATTCACAGATTCTTGGGGTTGGGATGTGGACATATCTTTGGGGGAGGGGACCTTTTAACTCACTGCACAACTGTCCAATAATACTCTTTGTATTTCAAAAATATCTTTAATATTTTTCAAATTCAGTTCAGTTCAATTCAGTCGCTCATTCGTGTCCGACTCTTTGCAACTTCATGAACCGCAGCACACCAGGCCTCCCTGTCCATCACCAACTCCCAGAATCCACCCAAACCCGTATTCATTGAGTCAGTGATGCCATTCAACCATCTCATCCTCTGTCATCCCCTTCTCCTCCTGCCCTCACTCTTTTCCAGCATTAGGGTCTTTTCAAATGAGTCAGCTCTTCTCATCAGGTGGCCAAAGTACTGGAGTTTCAGCTTCAACATCAGTCCTTCCAATGAACACCTAGGACTGATCTCCTTTAGGATGGACTGGTTGGATCTCCTTGCAGTCCAAGGGACTCTCAAGAGTCTTCTCCAGCACCACAGTTCAAAAGCATCAATTCTTCGGCGCTCAGCTTTCTTTATAGTCCAACTCTCACATCCATACATGACCAAGGGAAAAACCATAGACTTGACTAGGTGGACTTTTGTTGACAAAGTAATGTCTCTGCTTTTTAATATGCTGTCTAGGTTGGTTGTAACTTTCCTTCCAAGGAGTAAGCGTCTTTTAATTTCATGGTTGCAATCACCATCTCCAGTGGTTTTCAAATTAAGTAGTGCTATATTAGGGCTTCCCTGGTGGCTCAGAGGTTAAAGCATCTGCCTCCAATGCGGGAGACCCGGGTTCGATCCCTGGGTCGGGAAGATCCCCTGGAGAAGGAAACGGTAACCCACTCCAGTATTCTTGCCTGGAGAATCCCATGGACGGAGAAGCCTGGTAGGCTACAGTCCACGAGGTCGCATAGAGTCGGACACGACTGAGCGACGGAACGGAACGGATATTCGTATATTAGAAATATGAGTTCTGTTAAATCTGCTTTAGCTTCCAGCCTCATCTTTAGGCTCGTCTCTCTTCCATCTCTGCACTTTACCCCAGACAGCAAGTTGCTCCTCACTCTCTCTCCTCAGGGTTTTTGCCTGAGGATATTATTTTATTCTGTTGCACTCTGAGTCTCCAGGTTGACTTTGCTCATCTGTCCATACTTTGGGTTTCAGTCTGAGTTACTTTTCCAGGAAGAGTTCCTGACCCAACAAATCTATGTTAGAAGTCCTTCCCATGGTATTTACAGCACCATAGAGACAAGTATAAAATGACAATCAATGGAGTAAAGTGAAGATAGTAATAACAAGTGTCATTCATTCAGGCTAGGACTCATAACACACTATCTTTACGGCAGTCATATCTACTCCTAATTTAATTGCACTGTAGTGAAAGCATGTTTTTTGCATCAAATCAATTCTCTAAAGTTCTTAAAATTTCTTTTGTGATTTAGTAAACAACCAATATTTGTATATGCTATGTGTGGGCTGAAGAGGAATTTACATAGATCTATTTGATCAATTAAATCAAGCCTGTCAATCATATTGCTTGAATCATCTCTGTCTTTACTCATGCTGGATTCTCTATCTATCATCTGATGGAGACTTAATCACCTCTCTCACAATGATTCACGTTTATCACCCCAAAAGTCAAAGACTTTTCCCTCAGAACAATTTGATTGATTTTGAAGGGGCCAAATATTATTTAGATTGCAAAAGTAAAATCGGGTGATCTACATGAACATAAAACAAAGTGTGAATTCAAGATAATAATTCTCTTTTTCGACTCAGACCTTGGTATAATCCCCTCAAGTATGGGTGAGGCCAGGGACTTGCTTCCAATCAACATAACATGGCAAAGAGGCAGTGCAAGATGAGATGCTGCTCCCATGACCATGTGATCTTATATGGCAGAGGTGACTGGTTCTCCTGTGGTTATGTTAGGTTTGTATGATGCCTGCCTTGATAGCAGACTTGCTTTAGAACCTTGCTGTCTTTGCTGACTTTGAAGAAGCAAGCTGCCATGAGTCCTAGAGCAACAAAGAACTTATTTCTGCCAACAACATGAGTGAACTTGGGAGCAGACCTTTCTCCACTGCAGCTGTCAGATGTAAACCCACCCGCCCCCCGTCACCTTGACTGCAGCCTTGGGGAGGGCCCAGCTAAGGTGTGCATGGACTCTTAATGCATAAAAACTGTGACAAAATGTGTGTTGCTTTAAGTTGCTAACTTTGTGGTCATGTGTTTTGCAGCATAGAAAACAAATACTATCTAAGAAACATTTATCACTGAGAATATATTGAGGATTAGAAACAGAGAGCCAGCCCAAGAAAATCTAAATATCATAACTATGTTTCCTGGGAGCTTCCAGGTGGCTCAGTGGTAAAGAATACACCTGCTAATGCGAGGAGACATGGGTTTGATCCCTGGGTTGGGAGGATCCCCTGGAGGAGGAAATGCCAACCCACTCCAATATTCTTGCCTGGGAAATCCCATGGACAGAGGAGCCTGGCGGGCTACAGTTTGTGGATTCACAAAGAGTCGGACACAACTGAGTGACAGAGCACACACTATGTTTCCTAGGCTCTTTATTTTTTCTTCTCTTGTCCTATAAACATATTTAAGTGAACGAAGATTTCTGAATACATGTACTTTGTGTGGCATTTTTGTAATAGAATATACACACACAAAGAAACATCCTAAATGCCCCCAACAAAGGTGGACTAGTTAAATATATTCGGGTGTGTCCAAATAATGGAACAGTATTTAAAATATTCATACATATCAACATATATGGATAGCCAAGAGATATTGCTAAATCAGAAATTACTGATATATGATAAAAAGTATAATCCGATTTGAGCTAAAAAAAAAAAGATACACTGTATGTAAGTGAGATAACACCTGCTCTCTGCAAATAGGAAGAAGATAGAGAGAATAAATGTCATCTGTTTAAATTCATAAGGCCATTTTAATGC
The DNA here is from genome assembly GCF_049115385.1 of Moschus berezovskii. Taxonomy (NCBI): domain Eukaryota; kingdom Metazoa; phylum Chordata; class Mammalia; order Artiodactyla; family Moschidae; genus Moschus; species Moschus berezovskii. The sequence goes on along the minus strand of NC_142469.1, from coordinate 88,299,900 downwards.
TAATAGTGAATCTTAAAAGGTTTAATTTTCTTATGGTAGGTAAATGTTCTGTGCATAGAAATTACTTCAATTCCTAGGATTATCTAAATTAGCTTGTTCTTCCTAAAATAATGAAAAAACTTAAATACTGGTGCTGACTTTTAAATTGGTGAAGAGCTGTCAATTTGTGGCAATGAGATCCCATGGGGACAAGACCATGTTTGATATCTGCTGCAATTCCTGTTTCTTCTGCCAGCCAGATCCAATGAACAAATATTTGTGGCATGCAAATCACCCATGGTTTGCCTGCAGCACTCTGCACATGCCCAGCTGTGCAGTCATCAGCCTGACACCTTAGAACATAGATGCTGCTGGCTTTTATCATCTTGGCATGAATCCAAGGCTCATTCTCCAATGGAATAGACAAGAGATAAATCATCTTACTGACTCAACCTCGCCAGCACCAGACTCCTTTGTTGTGACCACTTAGCACACAATGAACACAAACTGATCAGTAGCATGAGTCACAGCTGGCCTGGAGACCGCAGTGTAAAAATCAGACCAGCTTTCCTTCAATAACCTCTAAGTATATAAATATCAGCTTCAAATATTTAGGATGCTACATACCAAAAAGGAAAAGGGCAAATTTCATTTGCAGCAAAACTGCTCTCTCACTGAATGATCAGGACTCAGCGTTCCCATTCTGGCAAGATCAGACAGCGGGAAAATATATTTGCTTAATTACAGTCTTTGAAGAGAATAGCACATTCTTAGGCTGTAACTTTCTGGAAGAGAGTTTAGGATACATGATACATCAGAACCTTCCATGAAAAGGATTTTAATTCAGTAATAGGCAGCAACTTTCCACAACTTTCTATATGTCTTCCACTATATTAAGACCTTCCTTGAAAAGGGTTGCAATTCAATAATTATATTGTTATTGTTAGGCTATCTGCAATGAAAAAAAGAAATACTTTTCCTAAAATTACCACATAGAGTAAGGTGAAAATTGGACTTGAAATCTAAAATTTTCTAGGTCAATTTCTACATGAGATTATTTTACTTTCCCAGTAAGGACTCATTAGCATTGGTCGCTCAGTCATATCTGACTCTTTGCGACTCCATGGACTGTAGCCCGCCAGGCTCCTCTGTCCACGGGGGTTCTCTAGGCAAGAACACTGGAGTGGATTGTCATTTCCTTCTCCAGGGGTTCTTCCTGACCCAGAGATTGCACCCGGGTCTCCCACATTGCAGGCAGACTCTTTACCCTCTGAGCCACCAGGGAAGCCCCAAGTGTGGTACCATTTCCTTCTCCAGAGGATCTTCCCAACCCAGGGATCGAACCCAGGTCTCCCGCATAGCAGACAGATTCTTTACTGTGTGAGCCACCGGGCAGCCCACTGCCAGGAAGACCCATTGCAGTACAGTAAAAATGAGGTCTCTAGACATATTTGCATTTTATTGTTTTCTAAAAATAGAATGAATGTAATTGTCAGAGTCATTTCATGACACCACATTGATATGTGAAATATTTGATTCTAAACCAAGACTGTTTCTATTTCTATTTTTTTTTCATTAAATGAGTGATTTATTATTTTTCTAGAAAGAATCTTTTACTTCTGGGTCAGTCCACACAGAGAGCATCCAGCATCACTCTGGTAACTAGGAGCCACCTCTCTATAATTCACATAATCTTCTTCTTGTTGTTCAGTCGCTAAGTCATATCCAACTCTTTGTGATCCCTGTGAACTGCAGCATGCCAGGCTCCTCTGTCCTCTACTATCTCCTAGAGTTTTCTCAAATTCACGTCCATTGAGTCAGTGATGCTATCTAACCATATCATCCTCTGCTGCTCTCTTCTCCTTTTGCCTTCAATCTTTCCCAGCATCAGGGGCTTTTCCAATGAGTTGGTTTTTTGCATCAGGTGGCCAAATAACCTTCTACTTCAATCTTAAACCTATATTTTACAAATTCATTTAAAAAAAAAGAACAACTGGACATCCGTATGCAAAAAAAAGTTAATCTAGACAGAGATCTTAGAGTCCTCACAAAAATGAACGCAAAATGGATCCTGGACCTAAATGTAAAACACAAAACTATAAAGCTCCTAAAGATAACAAAGGAGAGACATCTATGTGACCTCCAGTAAGGCGATGATTTTTTAGATACAGCACCAAAGATAAGATCCACAAAAGGCAGTCGATAAGACTTCATTAAAATTAAAACCGCTTTTTTAGAGAATGTCAAGACAATGAGAACTCAAGCCTCAGCCTGGAAAACATTTGCAAAAGACACATCTGATATAGGACTGTTATTCAAAATAAATAAAGAACTAAAATCTCAAAAATAAAATAACCCAATTTTTAAATGGCAAAAGATCTGAACAGACACCTCTCCAAAGAAAATATATAGATGGCAACTAAGCATATGGAAAGATGCCCAACATCATATGTCATTCAGGAGATGCAAATTAAAGCAACAAGAAGATACCCTGATGCTGGGAAAGACTGAGGGCAGGAGGAGAAGGGGACGACAGAGGGTGAGATGGTTGGATGGCATCACCGACCTGAGTCTGAGCAAACTCCAGGAGATGGTGAAGGACATGGAAGCCTGGCATGTTGCAGCCCACAGGGTCACAAACAGTCAGACACAACTTAGCTACTGAAGAGCAACGACACACATCTATTAGAATGGCCACCATGCCAAATGCTGATAAAGATGAGGAATAACAGGAACTCACATTCATTACTGGTGGGAATACAAAGTGGTATAGCCACTTTGGAAGACAGTTTGGTAATTTCATATGAAACTAAACATACTCGTACTATATGATCCAGGAATCATGCTTCCAGGTATTTGCCTAAATGAACTGAAAACTTACATCCATACAAAACTCTGTACCTGGGTAGTTTACAGCAGCTTTATTCATAATTGCCAAAACTTGGAAGCAACCTATCCCTTCAGTAGGTGAAGGGATAAATTAACTGGGGCATATCCAGACAATGGAATATTATTCAGTACTAAAAATAAATAAGAAATAAGCCATCAAGCCGTGAAAAGACATGAAGGAAACAAAGTCTAAAAAAGTTAATTCGAAAAGTAGCAGTTTGTATGATTCAAACTACAGGACATTATGGAAAGGGCAAAACTATGGAGACAGTGAAGAGATTAGTGGTTGCCAGGGGCTACAGAGAGGTGGGAAGGACTGCTCGGCAGAGTGTAGAGGATTTTCAGGGCAGTGAAACTATTCTGTGTAATACTACTACCCTTTTGTCAAAACCCACAGAACGTTCCACATCAAAAGTGGTTTTTGAGCAGAAAGAAAGGCCTGAAGCGCAAAGCTGCCACTGAAGAAATTCCAGAGGCTGCAATGGCAGAGGATGTGATGACGGAAAGTAGGGTCCAACCACTGAAGATGGCTGCCTTTCCTCCAGGCTTCAGCATGTCGGAAATTAACAACAAACAATGGTGACACTTGACGTTTGGTAGAAATAGCAGCAGAAGAAAAAGTTGGCAGTTAAGAAAAACTCAGAGAGGCTCTCAGTGATAAGGTTCTGCCAAAGCCTGTACCCAAGACCACAGACAACCAGTGAAATGTATGATGAAAACGTGGTATATATCCTAATGATGAAGAGGTTGTTTATGACGAAGCTACAGACCAATTTGCTTCCTACTTCAATAGAGAAACTTCTCCCAAGATTCTCATCACTACATCAGGTTGATCTCATGGGAGAACAGTACGACTCTATGACCATCTTTCTACAGTTACACCAAACTCACATGCTTATTACAGACGGGCACTGGCTCTGAAAAAATTATTTCCCAGTGCCATCTCTAGAGATTTCACAGATCTGATTGCTATTAATAAAGATCATAAAATACAAAATGGATTAATTCTGAGTCAGCTGCCAAACAGCTCAGTTGCTCAGTTTAAGTAGTGTTCATCTGCATAAAAAAATTAAACAAACAAGTGGAGTCGCTCAGTCGTGTTCAACTCTTTGCAACCCCATGGACTATTGCCTACCAGACTCCTCTGTCCATGGGATTGTCCAGGCAAGGGTAATGGAGTGGGTTGCCATTTCTTTCTCCAGGGGATCTTCCCAACTCAGGGATCGAACCCGGGTCTCCTGCATTGTAGACAGACACTTTACCGTCTGAGCCACCAGGGAAGTTAAAGAAATTAAGAGAAGAGGCAAAGACCCACAGTACACACACCTGAAATAATTTTGAACAATTTTAACAACACGACTGGGTCATTCTATTGGATATATGTTTGCATCTCTCTTTCCCCTTAATCCTCAATTTACTGGAAGGCAGGTTGCCACATTCCACAATCAACAGGATTATATATTCTTCAGATGTCACAGATACATATTCAAGAGTGAAAAGAAAGTGGGAATTCAGGAACTTGCACCATGTTTTACCTTAAAATTAGGATCTCTTCAGAAAGGAACCTTTGATTCTAAATATGGAGAATATGAATGGGTCCATAAGCCCTGGGAAATGGATAAAAGTAGAAGAAAATTCCATTTTATAAAAGACTGAGGGGGTACTATTGGATTGTGATGAACAGGTCTACCTTGAGTTTATGAAACAAGACCCTTTCAAAATGGCAACTACTGATTTCATGAACTTCTTTCATGTATAAAGAAAGCTGAGTGCCGAAGAACTGATGCTTTCGAACTGTGGTGTTGGAGAAGACTCTTGAGGGTCCCTTGGACTGCAAAGAGATCCAACTAGTCCATCCTAAAAGAAGTCACTCCTGCATATTCATTGGAAGGACTGATGCTGAAGCTGAAACTCCAATAGTTTGGCCACCTGATGCAAAGAACTGACTCATTTGAAAAGACCCTCATGCTGGGAAAGATTGAAGGCAGGAGGAAAAGGGGATGACAGTGGATGAGATGGTTGGATGGCATCACCGACTCAATGGACATGAGTTTGAGAAAACTCCGGGAGCTGGTGATGGACAGGGAGGCTTGGTGTGCTGCAGTCCATGGGGTCGCAAAGAGTCGGACACAACTGAGTGACTGAACTGAACTGAACTGAACTGAACTTTCATGTCTGGACAAAGTATCAAGTGCCACAAATTACTACTATTTATGCAGCAAATAAAAAATCATGTTGGTAAGAAAAAAGGTAATTTCTAATGTAGACCATGATAGACTTTGGATGACAATGATAGGATAATGTAGGTCCATCCATTGTAACAAATGTACCACTCTGGTGGGGGGTGTGGATAATAGGGAGAGTTGTACATGTGTGGAGACAAGAATAAATGAAAACTCTCCATATTATCGGCTCAGTTTTCCTGTGAACCTAAAAAATCACTCTAAAGAAAAGAAAATTTATTAGTTAAAAAGTCAAACATTCAAAATTGCGTTTGCCAATTTTAGGAAATACCATTTTAAGGTATTTTAGTAAGTTGGGGAGCTCTAAATAGGTTTTTTAATTTTTATTTTTAATTGGAGGATAATTAAATTGCATTACAATGTTGTATTGGTTTCTGCCTTACAACAACGTGAATCAGCCATAGGTAAACATGTAACCCCTCCCTCTTGAACCTCCCTCCCACCTCCCACCCCATCCCACCCCTCTAGGTGGTCACAGAGTACCAGGTTGAGCACCTGCCTCATACAGCAAGTTCCCACTGGCTATCTATTTTCCATTTGGTAACGTACATGTTTCGGTGCTACTCTCTCAATTCGTCCCACCCTCTCTTTCCACTGCTGTGTCCACAAGCTTGTTCTCTGTGTTTTCATTCTCCATTCCTGCCTTGCAAGTAGGCTCATTAGTAGCATTTTTCTGGATTCCAAATATATGCATTAAGATACTATATTTGTTTTTCATTTTCTGACTTACTTTACTCTGTATAACAGGCTCTAGATTCATCTACTTCACTAGAACTGACTCAAATTCATTCCTTTTTATGGCTGAGTAATACTCCCTTGTAAAATGTAATTTTTAAAATATAACAAATATATGGGTAAAATGTAGATACCCAGGAGAAGGTATATAAACATACTTCAGTTCAGTTCAGTTCAGTCGCTCAGTCGTGTCCGACTATTTGCGACCCCATGAATCACAGCACGCCAGGCCTCCCTGTCCATCACTAACTCCCGAAGTTCACTCAAACCCATGTCCATCAAGTCAGTGATGCCATCCAGCCATCTCATTCTCTGTCGTCCCCTTCCCCTCCCTCCCTCAATCCCTCCCAGCATCAGAGTCTTTTCCAGTGAGTCAACTCTTCGCATGAGGTGGCCAAAGCATTGGAGTTTCAGCTTTAGCATCAGTCCTTCTAATGAACACCCAGGATTGATCTCCTTTAGAATGGATTGGTTGGATCTCCTTGCAGTCCAAGGGACTCTCAAGAGTCTTCTCCAGCACCACAGTTCAAAAGCATCAATTATTCAGCGATCAGCTTTCTTCACAGTCCAACTCTCACATCCATACATGACCACGGGAAAAACCATAGCCTTGACTAGACGGACCTTTGTTGGCAAAGTAATGTCTCTGCTTTTTAATATACTACCATAACTTTCCTTCCAAGGAGTAAGCGTCTTTTAAATTCATGGCTGCAATCAGCATCCGCAGTGATTTTGGAGCCCCAAAAAATAAAGTCTGACATTGTTTCCACTGCTTCCCCATCTATTTCCCATGAAGTGATGGGGCCAGATGCCATGATCTTTGTTTTCTGAATGTTGAGCTTCAAGCCAACCTTTCACTCTCCTCTTTCACTTTCATCAAGAGGCTTTTGAGTTCTTCTTCACTTTCTGCCATAAGGGTGGTGTCATCTGCATATCTGAGGTTATTGATATTTCTCCCGGCAATCTTGATTCCAGCTTGTGCTTCTTCCAGCCCAGCATTCCTCATGATGTACTCTGCATATAAGTTAAATAAGCAGGGTGACAATATACAGCCTTGACGTACTCCTTTTCCTATCTGGAACCAGTCTGTTGTTCCATGTCCAGTTCTAACTATTGCTTCCTGACCTGCACACAGGTTTCTCAAGACGCAGGTCAGGTGGTCTGGTATTCCCATCTCTTTCATAATTTTCCACAGTTTGTTGTGATCCACACAGTCAAAAGCTTTGGCATAGTCAGTGAAGCAGAAATAGATATTTTTTTGGAACTCTCTTGCTTTCTCCATGATCCAGCAGATGCTGGCAATTTGATCTCTGGTGCCTCTGCCTTTTAGTGTCCCACAAATAGAAGCAGCCTAAAGAACAGTATCATGTGGATTTCAAAGAAGCGGCGTCTCTAGGTGAGCTTTAGCCAGTGCTTGAGGTGGAGGAAAGGAAACAGCTTAAGGTTCTCCTTTGGGAGGTTCATGTACTTTTGCTTCTCCAATTCTGGAAGAATACACACTGAGCATTGGCTTAGCATCAGGTCAAGGGAGGGTCCGGCTGAGGTGGTTTGGATGATGGGCAGTAGACCTGGGAAGTGATCCATCTCAGTTCCTTTACTGGGATTTCAAGGTCAATCTATGGCAGTACGTTTCTGGCTTAGTTCCCTCATTAGTTACTTTCATACCTTAATTACAAATTTCCAGAATAAATGGCATTGTACCATAATCCTAGAAATGGAATAGATTCCATGAAAACAGCCCTACAGAAAGAATCTTAGGGCTACCATTATTTTTTTCCTTTTCTACTCACTATGTCTCTTAATGATGCTTTTTTAGAATACCTGCTCTTTATGAAGGGCTTCCCTTGTGGCTCAGCTAGTAAAGAATCCGCCTGCAATGCAGGAGACCTGGGATCGATCCCTAGGTTTCGAAAATTCCCCCAGAGAAGGGAAAGGCTACCCACTCCAGAATTCTCGCCTGGAGAATTCCATGGACTTTATAGTCCATTTGGTCACAAAGTGTCAGACACGACCAAACGACTTTCACTGAGCCCTTTATAAGAAGTCCAACATTTCTAAGAAGCATATACAGTTGCAAGGAACAGGATCTAAACTTCCTTTGATGATAAGACCCAGTTTGTGGGATCTGGGAGTGAAGTTAGATCCATTGCCTTGTATTTTCCCTGTTAGAGTGAGAAATTCTTCAACTGAGTGCATACTCAGTGGGTGTACCATTGGCAGAGCACCACTGCAGGCGATGCAGATGGAGCCAGGAAGGGTTCTAAAGACTGCTCTCCTTAACGAAGCTTAAATCTCCTTGAAGTACACCATACATAAGTTCAGTTCAGTTCAGTTCAGTCGCTCAGTCGTGTCCGACTCTTTGCGACCCCATGAATCACAGCACGCCATGCCTCCCTGTCCATCACCAACTCCTGGAGTTCACTCAAACTCATGTCCATTGAGTCGGTGATGCCATCCAGCCATCTCATTCGCTGTTGTCCCCTTCTCCTCCCGCCCCAATCCTTCTCAGCGTCAGAGTCTTTTCCAGTGAGTCAACTCTTCGCATGAGGTGGCCAAAGTATTGGAGTTTCAGCTTCAGCATCAGCTCTTCCAATGAACACCCAGGATCGATCTCCTTTAGAATAGACTGGTTGGATCTCCTTGCAGTCCAAGGGACTCTCAAGAGTCTTCTCCAGCACCACAGTTCAAAAGCATCAATTCTTCGGCGATCAGCTTTCTTCACAGTCCAACTCTCACATCCATACATGACCACTGGAAAAACCATAGCCTTGACTAGACGGACCTTTGTTGGCAAAGTAATGTCCCTGCTTTTTAATATGCTATCTAGGTTGGTCATAAGTTAGTTACTATTAAAAAAAAACAAACTTTTATTAAAACCTGAGAAGGATGTTCCGTTTTTGCATAAACCACTTTAATCCCTGCCTCATGACTTTCAACAAGGAACTCTGCTGTTGAAGAGAAAGAAAGAAGAAAGAATTTTTGGTATAAGGCATTCCTATAGCTTGTGTTTCTTCAAGTAACAAAAACATGAAGCACAGGGAATTCGATGGCGGTCCAGTGGTTAGATTTCATACTTTCACTGCCACGGCCCAGGTTCGATCCTGGTTAGGGAACTGCTGCTGCTGCTAAGTCACTTCAGTCGTGTCCGACTCTGTGCGACCCCCACAAATTGCACAATGTGCCCCCACACCAAAAAAACCCCCCAAAATCAACCAACAAAGCAACCAATCAAACAACAACAACAAAAAACATAACACATTGCTTATTAAGAAGACCTATGAGTAACTTGGGCTTCCCTGCTGGCTCAGAGGTTAAAGCGTCTGCCTCCAGTGCGGGAGACCCGGATTCGATCCCTGGGTCGGGAAGATCCCCTGGAGAAGGAAACGGTGACCCACTCCAGTATTCTTGCCTGGAGAATCCCATGGACAGAGAAACCTGGTAGGCTACAGTCCACGGGGTCGCATAGAGTCGGACACGACTGAGCGACGGAACGGAAAGGAATGAGTAACTTACTGTGAGAGAAACTTGGAGTACAAAAGATCCCTTTACTGTTACCCCAAGTGAATTAAGTATGATACAGACCTGCGTTATTAAGTTCAGATAAACAAAGGAATTTACTTTGTCTGACCAAAAGCGATGCATAAGTGGAATTCACTCCCGTGTTCTTTATTCATTTTATAAATAATATCTCAGGAATGGGGCTCTACTAATATTAACTCATTTAGCCTATGTAATGGGGCTTCCCAGGTGTCACATTGGTAAAGAATCTGTCTGCCAACGCAGAAGACAAAAAAGACGCAGGTTTGATCCCTAGGTCAGGAAGATCCTCTGGAGTAGGAAATGGCAACTGACTCCAATATTATTGCCTGGAAAATTCCATGAACAGAGGAACCTGGTGGTCTACAGGCCATGGGATCACAGAGTTGGACACGACTGAACACTGAGCAACCTATGTAACAACCCCATAAAGGATTAATGATAGTTGTCTACTTAGCATTAGTTTACCTAAGCATTTATTTTTGAGCTATAATAAGGGGATAGGTGTTTAGTAATAAAATTATTTGGGTGAATGAGTTGGAACTGGAAATACAGTACATCAAGACTTCCAGGAGAAATACCAACCTCAGACATCCATATGATACCATTCTAATGGCAGAAAGTGAAGAGGAACTAAAGAGCCTCTTGATAAGGATGAAAGAGGAAAGTGAAAAAGCTGGCTTAAAACTCAACATTCAAAAAACTAAGATCATGTCATTTGGTCCCATCACTTCATGGCAAATAGATGGGGAAAAAGTGGAAGCACTGACAGATTTTATTTTCTTGGGTTCCAAAATCACGCAGATAGTGACAGCAGCTATGAAATTAAAAGACACTTGCTCCTTGGAAGAAAAGGTATGACAACCTAGACAGCATATTAAAAAGCAGAGACATCACTTTGCCGACAAAGGTCTGTATAGTCAAAGCTATGATTTTCCCAGTAGTCATAGCCCACTCCAGTACTCTTGCCTAGAAAATTCCATGGATGGAGGAGCCTGGTGGGCTACAGTCCATGGGGTCGCAAAGAGTCGGACACGACTGAGCGACTTCACTTTCACTTCACATATATGGATGTAGAGTTAGACCATAAGGAAGGCTGAGCACCAAAGAACTGATGCTTTTGAACTGTGGTGCCGGAGAAGACTCTTGAGAGTCCCTTGGACAGTAAGGAAATCAAACCAGTCCATCCTAATGAAAATCAACCTTGAATATTCATTGGAAGGACTGAGGCTAAAGCTGAAGCTCCAATATTATGGCCACCTGATGCAAAGAGCCTCAGTTTAGTTCAGTTCAGTTCAGTCGCTCAGTCGTGTCCGACTCTTTGCAACCCCATGAATCACAGCACGCCAGGCCTCCCTGTCCATCACCAACTCCCGGAGTTCACTCAAACTCATGTCCACAGAGTTGGTGATGCCATCCAGCCATCTCATTCTCTGTCGTCCCCTTCTCCTCCCGCCCCCAACCTTTCCCAGCATTGGAAAATACCCTGCTGGTGGGAAAGATTGAAGGCAGGAGAAGGGGATGACAGAGGATGAGATGGTTGGATGGCATCACTGATTCAATGGAAAACAGTTTGGGCAAACTCCAGGAGACAGTGAATGACAGGGAAGCCTGGAGTGTTGCAGTCAATGGGGTCGCCAAGAGTCAGACACGACTGAGTGACTGAGCAACATACAGTACCTACAGAGAACCTACAACAGTAACCAAACCTGTCGCCAAATCAAAGATTTTATATTTCTTAAATTTCCTCTAAAATTAGATAAAATTGATATGACTGCCTGTGGCTTCCTGGACATACTTCATCCATACAAGACAAGAGGATTCTCATGTGATAGTAAAATAAAGGCTTTTAATCTTAAATAAACAATATCTATGAATACTTATCTTACTATTGTAAAGTGAAGTGAAATGAAGTCTCTCAGTCGTATCCGACTCTTTGCAACCTCATGGACTGTAGCCTACCAAGCTCCTCCGTCCATGGGATTTTCCAGGCAAGAATACTGGAGTGGATTGCCATTTCCTTCTCCAGGGGATCTTCCCGACCCAGGGATCGAACCCGGGTCTCTTGCATTGTAGGCAGACGCTTTCCCATCTGAGCCACCAGGGACTATTGTAAGAAAGAGTGAAATCACATTATTTATTTTTGTCAGGCATCCGAGATTTTCATCCTCCTCTTGTCACAGAAATCACCTTAGCAGAAAGTGCAAACCACAGGAAGGTGAAAATACAGAAGCAGCAATTCCGTTGACTGCTTCTCAGAGGTCCACTTGGATCACACTGTCTGTTCTCTGACGAGGTCTGTGATGCTATGTGTTACAGATGGCGCATCTTACAGGTTGTTCCCAGTGATGAATAACACATTGCAGAGAACACTTCAGATGAATCTGAGCAGCAGTCTGAACGCTCCTTTAATTTGAATTTCATTATTCCAGGGCTGAGAATTCTTGTCCTGGAAGAGCACACTGCTCTGTTTGGGCTCCCTTTCTATAAGTGTCTCCTTGGAGTTTTTTCCTCCCCTTGGCAGCACACTCAGCAGTAAACAGCTCCACGGGACTGCCATGCAGTGACACAACGCTGCAAGCGAAAGGCCTCCTACAGGCAAGAGCCTCTTCACGCACCATAAAGTGGTGAGTATAACCTTCAGCTTTTGCTCAGCTATGTCTCTCACTAATTTGTATCATCTTCCATCCCCACACTCAAGGGCATTTTCTGGAGATACCATTATGAGGCCAAATGGTATTTCTTCATCATAGAGAGGTGTTAGCTACATTAGAAGAAAGCCCATATTATTTAATTTAATGTTTAGCTGATTCCTTACCAAAAGTGGGGCTTGATAGAAATTCAAATGCTGCAACTTCACGTGTTTTTAAAAATACCACCAAAAGGAAAATTTAGACTGGGTACCAGAAATATGTTCTTCTCTTTCTGAGATGGTAAAATTCCTTCCCTGACACTTTTTAGTTCCCCGCCCCCACCCAGGAACTGTCCAGGGAAAGGATGTACGATAAATATGATTTTCATATAATAGATCTGTATTCATACTTGGAATTAGAAAATCTCATCATTTCTATGGGCATCTTTAAGAAAACCATAAACTACACCCTCCTTCATTTCAGAATGCAATCATCATCACCATCTTCTATGCATTAAAATTTTTTTAATTTATTTATCTCTTTATGGCTGCCCACAGGCTTTTTCTAGTTTCAGCAAGCAGGGGCTACTCTCTTGCTGCAGTGTTCGGGCTTCTCTGCAGGGGCTTTTCTTGTTGCAGAGCATGAGCTCCAGGGTGTGCAGGTTTCAGCAGTTGTGGGGCATGGGCCTAGTTGCCTCACAATATGTGGAGACTTCCCTGACTAGGGATCAAACCCGTGTCCCCTGCATTGGTAGGTGGATTCTTAACCACTGGACCGCCAGGAAAATCCACCACTTTCTACATCAACTGAACATGTACTCTAACCTCTATTAGGCACTGGGGATACAGAGATTAATAGGACAATCTTTGGCTTCCCTGGTGTCTCAGTGGTAAAGAATCTGCATGCCAAGTGTAGGAAATATGGGTTTGATCTCTGGATCAGGAAGATCCCCTGGAGGAGGAAATGGCAGCCCACTCCAGTATTCTTGCCTGGGAAATCCCATGGTCAGAGAAGCCTGGTGGGCCACAGTCCATGGGGCTGCAAAAGAGTCAGACATGTCTTGGCAAATAAACAACAATGAAGGCCATCTTTACCTTCATGTATTTGAAATCCAACAAATTTTGCAATCCAAAATTCTAATGCATTTATATGTTTACCTTACCATTGGCCAGAAAGTGAAGGGAAAGAACCTTAAAAATGAAACCTTCAGTAGGGAAAATACAGCCTGGCAAGGGTTGGGACTAGCACTGTAAAAGAAATCAGACTTCTGTTAAGCAAGAAAGCCCACACTGATGGGCTGAAGAACACGCCAGTTCCTCCACCCCAGATGGCCACATCCTAACCTCTAGAATCTGTGCATGTTGCTGTTCAGTTGCTCAGTCGTGTCCAACACTTTGCGACCCCATGGACTGCAGCACACGAGGCTTCCCTGTGCATATGTTACCTTATATGACAGAAGAGACTTTGCCAGTGTGATTAAATTAGATCTTGAGATTATCCTGGATTATCTGGGTGGGCTCAGTCTAACGATAAGAGTTCTTAGAAAAGGGAGGCAAGAGGATGAGAATCAGGGGAGAAGATGGAAGGACCAGAGCAGATGTTAGAGATGAGAAGAAGCGATGGCACTGGCTTTGAAGATGGAGAAAGGGGCCACGTGCCAAGGAGTGTGGGTGGACTCTACATGAAAGTAAAGGTAAGGAAATGAATTCTCCTCTAGAGCTTCATAGGTGGTGCTAGTGGTAAAGAACTCGTCTGCCAATGCAGGAGATACAGGAGACATGGGTTCAATTCCTAGGTCAGAAAGATCCACTGGAGAAGGAAATGGCAACCCACTCCAGTATTCCTGCCTGGAGAATCCCATGGACAGAGGAGTCTGCTGGGCTACAGTCCATAGGGTCACAAAGAGACAGATACGACTGAAGAGACTTAGCACACACCTAGCACACACACTAGAGTTTCCAAAGAAATGCAGCCCTACGGGCACACTTCAGATTCCAGAACCATAAGAAAATAAACTTGTGTGGCTTAAGCCACCAAGCTTGCAGTTATTTGTTACAGCAACAACAGGAAACTAATACAGACTCTCTTTACCCCACTAGAAGCTAGACTTGGTTCCCAGCACAAAGACAGGTACATCTGATTCTTGCAGCTCCAAGTCTAATAAACCTTTGTGCATGTGTGCTCAATCGTGTTTGATTCTTTGTGACCCCACGCACTGCAACTTGCCAGGCTCCTCTGTCCATGGAATTTTCCAGGCAATAATACTGGAATAGGATGCCATTTCCTTTTCCAGGGGATCTTCCTGACCCAGGGATCAAACCTGAGTCTCCTGCATTGGCAGCCGGATTCTTTAGCACTGAGCCACCTGGGGAGCCCACAATAAACCTTCAGCACTGGCCTGTCCTAAATTGACTATTTCTTTGAATTTATCTTCTACCACTCTCCCTTGAAACCATGTCACTTCCTCTATGTTGACCTCCACGCCATCCCTCCCATGGATGAAGCCTGCCCGATCTCATGTTGCTCCCTTTTCCTGATACTCACAGTTTCTTCACAAATCTGCGTGTCCTCAGAGATGCCTTCCTTGACCACTCTGTCTTCAAGCAGCCCTGTCATGCTCCTGACACCACATTCTCTTTTGCTTCACAGCATTTACGACTACCTCACATATTTGCTCGTGTATCCATCTCCTCTGACAGAAGGTAAGCCCTGTTTTGTTCACTGCTATATGGCCAGAACCTGGACAATCTCTATAACACTGTGGGTGCTCAATGCAAAATTTTTGAGTACACAAAACTACTATGGGGGGTATTGATTGGCACGGCAAATAGTGCTAGGGTATTTCTCTTTCTCCAGATAAAGAATATTAGCTCTAGGCCTTTCCTTGTTAGAGTGGCTAATCTTTGTATACTTCTGGAGTTAATGAGGAAAAATGAGCAGCAACTTCCCTTGGAAATATTAAGAAAGATATCTTTCTCCCTTTCTGAGTGAAAGGGAGAGTTTTATTTCAGATGAGGCAATAGAATAAATATCCTTTATGGAAATAATTGTTGAGTTGGATTGTTGAAATCTAACTTCAATCTCTCTCTGGGGCCTAAGAGACTCCCTCTTTTTCTCTCTCTCCCATCTTTTATATACTAACGTATATACTTTATATAGCAAAAGATACATATTGGGATAGTACACAATTTATGAAACTTTATTCCACAAACAAAACCTATAATGATATCTCTAAAGGCTATGAAATACTAATAGGTAGATCACAGATCTGGCTCAAATTGAGTAACTTTCTATAAGACCTAAGCTATTACAGAGAATAAGATAATGCTTATGACTGAGAAGATACCCACAAGTTCATATTTTAACCAATATAACAACACTTGTGTGTAATAGGATAATATAATAAACACAAAATAATAAAAATGGTATTTAAACCATCAAACTATAATGTACAGAGCAAACTATTTCCTGCATAAAATCAATCCTCTTGTGAAGTACTTCACTCATCCTAATGAGATTATTAGTGTTCAGAACATTTTTATGAATTCGATTGGAATTACCATCAGAGATCAAAGAAAGAAGATATACAAATGGCCAGCAAACATAAGAAAGAAAGCTCATCATCATCAGTCATAAGGGTAATGCAAATCAAAACCATGGTGAGACAATATTTCACATCACTAGGATGGCTATTACTTAAAAAGTAAAAAGTGACCTGTGTTGATGAGGATATTCATAAGCTGGAACCTTCATACATTACTGGTGGGCATGTGAAACGGTGCGGCCACTGTGGGAACAGTTTAGTAGTTCCTCAAAAGTTAAACACAGAATTACCATATGACTTCGCAATTCTACTTCTAGGCATATACCCCCAAAGAACTGAAAACAGATACCCAAAAAATACATGTACACAAATGCTTACAATATTTAACACTATTCATGACAGCTAAATGGTGGAAACAACCCAAATGTCCATCAGTGGATGAATGGACACACAAAATGTGGCATATCCATACAGTAGAATCCACACTGATATTATACAGGCATAAAAAGGAACAGAGTATTGATACATTCTATAATGTAGATGAACCGTGAAAACTTTATCCTAAGTAAAAAAAAAAAATCAGATAATAAAAGGTCATATATCACACGATCCCATTTATAGGAATGCTCAGAATAGATAAATCCACATGGAGAGAAAACAGATTGGTGCATATAAGAGGCTTAGGTGGAGGGGAAAATAGAGAATGACTGCACAGTGGATACAGAAAGTGTTTTCTTTTGGGTGATGAAAATATGTTAGAACCAGGTAGAGTAGTTGGTGGGCTTCCTAGGTGGTGCTAGTGGTAAAGAAGCCACCTGCCAAAGCAGGAAACATAAGAGTCCAACCCCTGGGTCGAGAAGATCCCCTAGAGGAGGGAATGGCAACCCACTCCAGTATTCTTGCCTAGAGAATCCCATGGACAGAGGAGCCTGGTGGGCTACAGTTCCATAGGGTTGCAAAGAGTCAGACATGACTGAAGCAACTTTGTATGCATGCACAGAGTAATTGGTATTTATACAACACCGTGAGTTTACTAAATACCCTGAATTGTATACTTTAAGATAGTTAATTTTATACTGTATAAATTTCACCTCAATTAAAAAAATTTTTTTTAAAGATGAGAAGATTCTTTTGAATTCTCCAGGGCTACCTACGTAGTGATATATCATATTGCTTGTGGTTAGTTACTTAATAAATATTATGAAACTTAACGGTAGAAAGTATTTATGCCCTGAAAGCAAATTTATTTTTTAGAATCTGTCAAGATCATTCTAGGTCAAGCCAGCTGAATAAGTTATCAAATTGAATCATGCCATCTTAGTTGTGAAAATAATAATGTGTAACTACAAAATCAGAGGCCACTGCCAGAAATGAATAAAACTGAGCAGGACCTTGTGGGGCATTTCCAAGGATAGATCCCCCCACCCCCACCCCTCAGGTTCCCTGTTTCTTGTTTGAAAAGCTTTAGCCTCCTAGGCCTTCCCTAAGTTCCAAAGAGCAAATTTAATCAGAGAAGAGAGAAAATGCAGAAACAAAGGAAAGCAGTCAATCAAGACAAAACAGAGTTTAGACATAAAACAAAGTCAAGGGCCTTTAGTTCCTTCTCAAGAGCTATCGATAATATATCCTAAGCCATATCTTTGGGTTATTCTGAAGATACTAAAACGCCCATCAGGTGGAAGACGTTAACTTCAAACTAACACCAGGATGTTGACCCTAGACCAGTTGGAACCAGATATTGATAATGTTGACTCCTGAAATACCACCCAGTTTCTCCACCATCAACCAATCAGAAGAATGTCCACGAGTTGATCAGGTACCTTGTGACCCTCTCCCTCAACTTACCTTTAAAAGCCCTTCCCTGAAAGCCATTGGGGAGGTCAGGTCTTTTGAGCATGAGCTGCCTGTTCTCCTTGTTTGATCCCTTGTTAGATACTTTGCAATAAACACCGTACTTTCCTTCACCACAGTCCAGGGTCAGTAGATTGGCATTACTGCGCATGGGTGAATAGACTTAGGTTTGGCTTGGTAACTCATGTTTCCCTCTGCTTAGAGAATCTATTCCTCAAACCTCAGCCCACATGTCACCTCCCCTTGGAGCTTCTCCACTCTCATCAGGCAGAGCTTCCCCTTGAATCTTCCCCTTCTGTACACAGCTACCCTAAGCACTTCCTCTTCTAGAACTTATCTGTCTTCCCACAGCAGTGTCAGCTCAAAAGAAAACAATAGTTCCATTTTACTGGCAGACACTTAGCAAGAAGCACCATGTTGGCAGATAGAAGGCTTCACAAATGTTTGTTGAATGACAGAATGAATGAACAAAGTTTGGTGTGGTCTGTAAACTGACTTGAAAGACAACTTGAAAATCAGAATTTCCTATTTGTTTTGAGTAATATCAACATTCTGAAATTAATATATACCCATCCAGTGTGGTTTTTGAAAGAAATTCTCTTTGGCTGTTTAAATTCTAGTATCTTTGCTAAAATCCATCCGTGTCCTTTAATTGACATCTTATATTTTTTCTCCCTAGAGTGACTGGCATGCACAGAATTCTTAAGCATCTTAAGAAAGACGCTCTTAAGACCAAAGTTTTTCAAAATAAACCTGTGCTAACTTGCTCTCATAAAAGTAAACAACGGGTCTTCGTCATTAAGGAAGAAATGTTTTAATATTTTTGTAATCAAGCTGCCACTGCAATTCTGCCAGGCTTCTCTTATCTCATGGGAACATCCTCTGATAACAATGAAGTTTTGTGCTAAATTTCAAACAAATCTGGGCCACTGCAGGTTTGAAGGGGTGGGGATGGTCATGTAATTATGTGGCTTCATTCTGCTGTTACCCAAAACAAGATGAAATTCTTAGCATTTTTCTTGGACGTTGGGCCACTTCTTGAAACTTGAAACAGCATGAAACTTAAATGCGTTTAAGCAAATGGAAATAAGAAAAAAAAAAAAAATCAATGTTCAACTGAAACCACACCAAACTGATAACAAGATTTTACAAAGTTATGCTTACAAATCTCCTGAGTTCTGTAACCCAGTCTTATTTAAACAGCCAATCACTGGGATGGAATTCACATTACCAAAAATAGTACTTCCATCCCCCCAGCACAAGCACTCAGGGTTCTGATCACTACTTGGTGTTATAGCATGTATTTATTTGCTTATCTGTTTGTTGCCTTTTTGTGCCAATACCAGGAGAGTTCTGTGGAGCAGGGACTGGGTATGTCTTATCACTGCTGTGCTCTCTGCAGGCAAAAGGGTATCTAACACAGTAGATTCTCCATTCACATTTGTTGAATATATCTTTCATTTAAAGTATATCCTAAAGTTGTGATAATTAAAGGAGATAAGTTATAAGAAAGATGTACCTCGAAGCAATTCAAAACAGTAAGCTTCACCCAGTCATTTTTAACAATTGCAAAATTCACACACTTGCTAGTGAAACTAAATCATTAGAGATACATTGATGGGATATAAAAGGGGACATAAAGTGCTCAGGTGAAGCTGAAATCTCTATGTAGTATAGAACTTAATTTGATAAGTTATCAAATATTATTTGAATAAACCATCCAAGTCGCGGTAGAGTTTAAATACTGAGTCACCAAATAAAACTTTAATATATCTCAAAATAAACACAGTTCTACAAAAGAAACTATCTTATTCTCTTGTATATATATATGACTAAAAGTGGTAGTTACTCAATCGTGTCTGACCCTTTGTGACCCTATGTACTGTAGCCCACCAGGCTCCTCTGTCCTTGGAATTCTGGAATGGGTTGTCATTCCCTTCTCCAATGGATCTTCCCAACCCAGGGATTGAACCTGGGTCTCCTGCATTGCAGGCAGATTCTTTACGGTCTTGAGTCACCAGGGAAGCCCCATATGTGACTATACATATGTATACATATATATACATACATATATACACACATACTTTTGGTTTTTGTCTGCACTGTGCAGCATGAGGGATCTTAGTTCCCCCACCAGGGATCAAACCTGTGCTCCCTGCAGCAGACGCATGGAATCTTAACCACTGGACCACCAGGGAAGTCCTTGTGACCATATTTTTAATGTGAGAGAAATAATGTACTCAGCAAGTATTTATAACAGGAGACCAAGGTACTAAAAAGACGCTTACTCCTTGGAAGGAAAGTTATGACCAACCTAGATAGCATATTAAAAAGCAGAGACATTACTTTGCCAACCAAGTTCCGTCTAGTCAAGGCTATGGTTTTTCCAGTGGTCATGTATGGATGTGAGAGTTGGACTGTGAAGAAAGCTGATCGCCGAAGAATGGATGCTTTTGAACTGTGGTGTTGGAGAAGACTCTTGAGAGTCCCTTGGACTGCAAGGAGATCCAACCAGTCCATTCTAAAGGAGATCAATCCTGGGTGTTCATTGGAAGGACCGATGCTGAAGCTGAAACTGCAATACTTTGGCCACCTCATGCGACGAGTTGACTCACTGGAAAAGACTCTGATGCTGGGAAAGGTTGGGGGTGGGAGGAGAAGGGGACGACAGAGAATGAGATGGCTGGATGGCATCACCGACTCTGGACATGAGTTTGAGTGAACTCCGGGAGTTGGTGATGGACAGGGAGGCATGGCATGCTGTGATTCATGGGGTTGCGGAGAGTTGGACACGACTGAGTGACTGAACTGAACTGAACTGAAAGGCTGCTGCTGCTGCTCAGTCACTTCAGTCGTGTCCGACTCTGTGTGACCCCATAGACGGAAGCTCACAAGGCTCCCCCATCCCTGGGCAAGAACACTGGAGTGGGTTGCCATTTCCTTCTCCAATGTGTGAAAGTGAAAAGTGAAAGTGAAGTCACTCAGTCGTGTCTGACCCTTAGCGACCCCATGGACTGCAGCCTACCAGGCTCCTCCATCCATGGGATTTTCCAGGCAAGAGTACTGGAGTGGCTTGCCATTGCCTTCTCCTGCAGTGCATGCTTATTGTAAAAGCAAAACTCAAAAGACCTCACACAAAATCGAAAAGTACGAAGTCAAATATAAATGTTCCCCCTCATTCCCCAGGGATTGAGAACTGCTAATAGCTTGGGATACACTCTTTTCAGACATTGCTCATGAACACACAAATTGTTTTCATAAATACAAAACTGGTTTTAAAGGCCATAATCACATTAAGTTATTTTTAACAAAAGCTCAGAACTGTCTCTCTCATCTAGGTATTACATTTAAGTTTTTTCCCCACCTTCTAGGTGTGAAGAGCAAGATACATTTAAGCCCAGTGATACGTTTTAGGTATTTTGAAAAATAATTTTTCTTTCTGAGGAAGGCATTTGGAAATATTCAAAGAAAATGGATATAAAGTATCATTAGATTGAGCCCTTTTCCAGTTGAACTCTGGTTTCTTTTTGCTTCTCATGTATGTGGAAGTTTCAGGTGTCTCATTCCTTTGATATACTCAAATCCTCCTTGAGGGAGGTAAAAAAAACAAAACCTTTGTTTAGTTACATGGTACTTCGTGAGATATCAAATTTAACACATATTTAACACATACTATAATTATTACATGTTCTAGCTTCCCCTGCCAGGAACCCCTACAAAAACATACATTTTAAAATTATAGATTTGAGGATATCCCTGGTGGTCCAGTGGTTAGGACCTCACCTTCCAACGCAGGTGGTGTGGGTTTGATATCTGGTGGGGGATCTAAGATCCCACATGCCTTGGGGCCAAAAAAACCCAAGACAAAAAACAGAAGCAACATTGCAACAAATCCAATAAAGGCTTTAAAAAATTCTAGATTTCATTTAACGGGAGTCAAGCAGTGGCTCAGAAGGTGAAGAATCTGCCTGCAATGTGGGAGACCTGGATTCGATCCCTGGGTTGGGAAGATCCCCTGGAGAAGGGAATAGCTACCCACTCTAGTAATCTGGCCTGGAGAATTTTATGGACAGGGAAGCCTGGCAGGCTACAGTCCATGGAGTTGCAAAGAGTTGGACACGACTAAGCGACTTTCAGTTTCATTTTCAAGCATGAAAAAACATCAAGATTCCCAACAACTACACCTGGAGGTATAAGGAGCTTACCAATAAGAATGTATAGATCCACCATCATCAGTTCAGTTCAGTTCAGTCACTCAGTCATGTCCGACTCTTTGCAACCCCATGGACTGCAGCACACTAGGCTTCCCTGTCCATCACCAACTCCCAGAGCGCTTGCTCAAACTCATGTCCATCGAGTCGGTGATGCCATCCAACCTTCTCATCCTCTGTCATCCCCTTCTCCTCCTGCCTTCAATCTTTCCCAGCATCAGGGTCTTTTCCAATCAGTCAATCCTTCACATCAAGTGGCCAAACTGTTGGAGCTTCAGCTTCAAAATCAGTCCTTCCAAAGAATAATTAGGACTGATCTCCTTTAGGATTGACTGGTTTGCCATCATGGTGCTACATAAAACATTCTGCAGCTTAGTAACAATGGTGCGAGCAGTGAGTCAGCCAGTGTACACTAAGGACCTACTCCTGTGTGCCACATATGGAGCTAGGCCTTAAGGAAACCAAAGAGAAGACAACTTTGCCCTTGAGCCACTGCTCAAGGTGTGGGCCTGGCTGATGGGGATAATGGAGCTAAAGGATCAATGACAATACAATGGTATGTTGGCCGGGAGAGCTCAAGGAGTAGGTAACCCTGCAGTCAGGTGGAGAAGGGTTTCCAGATGGTGATAATGAACCAAGTGTCCTGAAAGACAAACAGGAATCCACCAGGTGAAGAACCAGGAAGAAACGGGACAAGGAAAAGAGCACGGTGCAAAGAAGAGAAGTAAGGAGACACAATATTGAGAGTGAGATGCAGAGCCTGGAGTATCAGGGCCCAAGGCCGCGTGCCTAGAAAGTGAAAGAAAGTGAAAGTTGCTCAGTCACGTCCAACTCTGTGACCCAGGCCTGAATTCTCCAGGCCAGAATACTGGAGGCGGTAGCTGTTCCCTTCTCCAGGGGATCTTCCCAACCCAGGGATCGAATCCAGGTCACCCGCATTGCAGGCAGATTCTTTACCAGCTGAGCCACCAGGGGAGCCCAAGAATACTGGAGTGGGTAGAGGATCTTCCCGACCCAGGAATCGAACCGGGGTTGCCTGCATTGCAGGCGGATTCTTTACCAACTGAGCTATCAGGGAAGCCATGTGACTAGGGGTGGGAGATAATGTCGGTGACACAGGTTGTTGCTCTTATAAACAGACAAGAACTTGGTTTGAGAACCTTGAATTTTCATTTTACCCTGAGAGCATGGGAAAGATCAGTGAAGATTTTGTCAAAAACTAGGAAATAAATTGAACTGCCACTTAGTTTAAGTAAATGTCAAAAAAATTCATGAACTCCAGCTCATGCACACGAATCACAGGAAAACTACTCAGGCCCTCACGGGGTCCGTGTCCTATTACTTTGGACCAAAGGATAACAGTCTTGACGGTCTGGTTTCCTAGACCACAAAAGATAAGAAACAGCACATGCAAACATTTTTTATTTGGTATCTACATAAGATGATAGATGTTAAGTAAAATGATTGTGATGATCATTTCACAAGATATATAAGCCAAGTCATGATTCTATACACCTTAACCTGATACAGTGCTCTTGTATCAATTATATCTCAAAAATACTGAAAGAAAAAAAGAAAGAAACAGCTCATGGAAAGGGAGGGGAATGGAACTGCCAGAAGCCAGTGCACTTAAAACAGCAAAAAGGGACAACCAAGCATCAGAAGATGCAAGGTAGGAGGGCAGGGGAGCCAGACCAGGCTTGCTGGGGGGCCCTCTCAACCACTTGAAAGGTAGCTATCAGGATGAAATGAGTTCATATTTGTAAAGATTTAAAATGCACGTGGGTACTAAATGAGTCTGCTGTTATACTTCTACTAGAGCCAAGTGTAATTAACCCTGTATTTTCAGTGAGGAAAGTGAGCTCATGGATGTGCCCAACACGCAATGCCAGTCTGTGGAAGAGACTCAGCCAGGAAACATATCCTCCTTTTCTGACTCCGAGTCTTGTTTCTTTCCACGACTCCAAATAGTAGAGTGTGTTCAATTGGAGAAGACAGGAAAGTGTGATGCACTTAGCTGCAAATATTAGAATGACTCTCATACAAAATATAAACCCAAGAGTTAGTGGTGGGTGAGCACCCTCATTGCTGCTGGTGTCCTGAGTCCTGTGCTGTTCCAGGGAGGATGCAACTATGGTAACAAAATGCCCTTCCACACCGAGGGGGTTGGGGGTGTGTGGGAACTCAGCCCTGATCTCCTGAGTTTTTTTTTGTTGAATGAAGCCAGAATGAAGCTTGTGCCACCCTCCCCAATGTCTTCTGTTGACCTGCTTCATAAACTAGTATATCCTTTGGTTTCTCTCTCTAATTTGCCCGAATCCCCTACCCAGTACTTCAGTCCCTACTCCGGAACTGGATCTCCATGCCCAATCTCTCTAAAAATGTTAGGGCTGCTTATTTGTTATACTCTTGTCCTTTCCCTGGGGGGTTCATACTGCCAACCACGTCTGCTCCCCACCTGCCATATAAACACATGCCCTTCGTATGCTTGGACCCCTCATTAATGAACTTCTACTGGAATTTCCGGCTGATTTCCAGTCTCCAATCACCCAATTGTGTATCCAAGTACAGACAGCTTCAAGATGACAGATTGGGACAGTTGTGTTTCATGGACACTGTGACCAAAGCCATTTGTCTGTCCTCCCCTGAGACAGCCTCTGTGGCCAGGACAAATATAACCACATTTCCCTGAAAAACAATATTGTATGCAACCCAAAGGGTAAATTGTGTTTGGTTTTCCTTTTGTGTAAAAGTCAATGGGAATCAGATTTGGCATGGTGCATGCCTCATGAGTTGGCAAATGGCCAAGCATATCCTCAACCAGACATGCTTTTTATATGCCAATACAACTTTTCCCGTGGTGTAGTTAAGCTGTGCATGAGGCTGAGCTCTGAAAATAAATACTAAATACACTTCTTTGCCTTAGTTTCAGATCTGTAAAAGTAGAACCGATCACTTGAAATGTTTACATAATTCACTGGAGAACTGTGAGAAATGAACTTTATTTGTTAGTATTTTTGAAGATGAAAGGGATATTATTGAAGCACGTACAGTATTCCAAAAAAAAAAAAATCACTTATTTCTCAGTTTGTGTTTAAAAAAAGAGTTCTGTGGGACTCAATTTTCTTTTAAAATTACCCAAGAACCCAAAAGTACATTAGGAGTTTTTGTACTTTTGAAGGTCCACGAAAACCTTCTTTGGAACTGCTAGGGACAAAGTCCCATGTCTGTCAGCAAAAAGGACATCTCCGTTTAGAAAAGATTAGAGTTGTGATGAAAACTGACACAAGCCAGGAAGTTTAAATGTTACTGGTGGTGCACCAGTCAGAATGGCTGCTATCCAAAAGTCTACATGCAATAAATGCTGGAGAGGGTGTGGAGAGAAGGGAACCCTCTTACACTGTTGGTGGGAATACAAACTAGTACAGCCACTATGGAGAACAGTGTGGAGATTCCTCAAAAAACTGGAAATAGAACTGCCATATGATCCAGCAATTGCACTCCTGGGCATACACACTGAGGAAACCAGAATTGAAAGAGACACATGTACTCCAATGTTCATTGCAGCACTGTTTATAATAGCCAGGACATGGAAGCAACCTAGATGTCATCTGCAGATGAATGGATAAGAAAGCTTTGGTACATATACACAATGGAGTATTACTCAGCCACTAAAAAGAATGCATTTGAACTAGTTCTAATGAGGTGGATGAAACTAGAGCTTATTATACAGAGTGAAGTAAGCCAGAAAGAAAAACACCAATACAGTATACTAACGCATATATATGGAATTTAGAAAGATGCAAATGATAACCCTGTATACGAGACAGCAAAAGAGACACAGATGTATAGAACAGTCTTTGGGACTCTATGGGAGAGGGTGAGGGTGGGATGATTTGGGACAATAGGATTGAATCATGTATGTTGTCATATGTGAAACGAATCGCCAGTTCAGGGTCGATGCATGTGACAGGATGCTCCGGGCTGGTGTGCAGGGATGACCCAGAGGGAGGATGAAGGGAGGGGGGAGGTGGGAGGGGGGTTCAGGAGGGGGAACTCATGTGCACCCGGGGCAGATTCATGTCATTGTATGGCAAAACCAACCAATAGAATATTGTAAAATAATTCAGTTCAGTTCAGTTCAGTCGCTCAGTCGTGTCCGACTCTCCGCGACCCCATGAATCACAGCATGCCAGGCCTCCCTGTCCATCACCAACTCCCGGAGTTCACTCAAACTCATGTCCACAGAGTCGGTGATGCCATCCAGCCATCTCATTCTCTGTCGTCCCCTTCTCCTCCCGCCCCCAACCTTTCCCAGCATCAGAGTCTTTTCCAGTGAGTCAACTCGTCGCATGAGGTGGCCAAAGTATTGCAGTTTCAGCTTCAGCATCAGTCCTTCCAATGAACACCCAGGATTGATCTCCTTTAGAATGGACTGGTTGGATCTCCTTGCAGTCCAAGGGACTCTCAAGAGTCTTCTCCAGCATCACAGTTCAAAAGCATCAATTCTTCGGCGATCAGCTTTCTTCACAGTCCAACTCTCACATCGATACATGACCACGGGAAAAACCATAGCCTTGACTAGACGGACCTTTGTTGGCAAAGTAACGTCTCTGCTTTTTAATATACTATCAAGGTTGGTAAAATAATTAGCCTCCAATTAAAAAATAAATAAATAAATGTGTGCCACAGATCTACTGGTTCTCTACAAAGTCTGGATTTTAAAGGCAAAGCTGACTTTTGTCTTCAACTCTCTGGCCTTTTTCAACCAAAGTCATAGTCACACAATTATTTAAACAAATGTATTTGAACTTTCTTAAGTTAAAGGCAGATTCTTAGGTTAATGAGTGTTGTAAAATGCTTGTTTGAGCAAATGGGTTGGCTCCACCTACTGACGTCTGTTCCGTAAACACCACAGACAAGCATCGTGGGTACTGTGAAAATACAAGTCTCGCAGGGGACACCTAAGATATTTTTGCTCTTGAACCATGCTGGCCATTCTCATAGGTTAAGACTGGCCATCTTTCCTTTAATAAGGGGATGTGGCTGTTGTTTAGTCGCTAAGTTGTTTCTGACTCTTTCTTGGCCCCATGGACTATAGGCACCAGGCTCCTCTGTCCATGAAATTTCCCAGGCCAGATACTAGAGTGGGTTGCCATTTCCTTCTCCAGGGGGTCTTCCTGACCCAGGGAAGGGTCTGCATCTCCTGAATTGGTGGGCGGATTCTTTACCACTGAGCCACCAGAGAAGCCCTTGATAAGAGGATACCCTTATTTAAAATGCCCTGAGTTAAGCTGCTTATAAAAAATAGATGGTTTCCAATTTCCATTGCTAAGAAAATCACACCCAAACATATGAAAAGCAAACAGAGGCAGGTCGCAGGTGATAAACTAAAAGCAAGTTGGGCGGGTGAAGTTTCAAGGACGTCTCAATCGAGGTGCTCTCCACAGGGGAGAAGGTGAAGGGAACACGGGCTTACCTCCCCTCCTGGGCAACTGCCTCACTGACAGACGCTTCTTTGTTTACAGGTTAGTGAAGGTCTCCAATAGGATCTATCAGAGCAATCTTGTAAATAGCACGAGATCTTCACGATTCTAGTAATAATGTGATTTCATAATGACAACCAAGTATCTTAAAAATATACAAAGCAGTGAAACTTGCTCTGTCTGAGCAGCTTTGTTAAAAGTCCCTTAGACCAACAATGAGTCTTACCAGTATGTAGTATATCCATGAAATATTCTTTATACAGCTGTCCTTTCTCCCCATGGGAGATTCTAGGTTGGGACTGGGTTGGCAATAGATAGATTTCTTCCTCTTATTTTGTGTGTGTGCTTAGTCACTCAGTCATGTCCAACTCTTTGCAACCCTATGGACTGTAGCTGGCCAGGCTCCTTTGTCCATGGGGATTCTCTAGGCAGGAATACTGGAGTGAGTTACCATGCCCTTGTCCAGGGGATCTTCCCGACCCAGGGATCGAACCTGTGTCTCCTGCGATTCCTGCATTGCAAGTGGATTCTTTACTGCTGAGCCACCAGGGAAGCCCAGATAGATAGATAGACAAGATAGGTAGACAAACAGGGAGATGATACAACAGGTAGGTAGATAGACAGATTTTCATTCCATAAGTGATTCTGATGAGCTCCCCACTGCTTGTCTTAAATGGTAAGTGGCTCCATCACTCAACTGCCAGTATAAATTAATTCATGGTTTCTATGTAAGCAGGAGCACACAATACAAGATGCACCTCAGGCTTTATTTCAGCCAGTTTATTCCTTTGCCCGCTTATTGAACATGTACCTTCCTTCAGACGCTCCTCTAGGGGATGAACTTATGAAGAAGACAGCCCTGTCCTTCGGTGCATGTGGCCTAGTCCAAGGGGTAGACACACAGAAGAGCATCACAGCACACCGGGCACGTGTGGGAAGGCGTGGGAGAGTATTCACGGCCGTAGAGAAAAGAGAAGATTGATTCTATCCCGAGAAACTGCAGAAGGATCCACAGAGGAGGGGACAGTGGAGTTGGGACTTGCTCAATGGGGAGGTTTTGCAAACTGGGGAGGGAGTGGCCATGATGGGGGCTCCACACAGAAGGATCAACGTGTTTAATGATGTGTGTCTTGGGGGCGTACTGAGAAGTACAGGGTGGCCAGACAACAGTCTGTGAGAGTGACAGGGGTGGGGAGAAGAGGCAGGAGGCGGAGTAGGAGGGGCCATGAGTTGGGGGGATACCAGGAATGTGGTGCAGGGGTGACATCACAGGCAAAACCGGGATGGGGGCCCCTCGGAGCCTCCAATACTAGATGCTTCATTTGCCAAAAAAACACTCAGAGCTTAAAACCCTCTGCCATACTTTTTCAAGTGATCCTCATGACCATAGGAGATACTTAAATTTAACATTACAAAAGATGATTTTAATGAATTTTGTTGTTTCCATTATGAGTTCTATATTAAGCTTTGTGTAAAAAGCACCACTTATTAACCAAAATACTCAGAAAAGCAAATTGTTGAATCAGCTCCATGCTTTAATATTTAAGGTCACGGTCAGTTCAAAATGATCTGAAACTCATTCTGGTGTGTGCATGTTTGGAGGGGGGACTCTAAGGTGGACAGGACATGTTTCTCTATCACTAAAAAGCAGGATGCCTGTGGTGACTGGTGAGTCACATGACACAGCAATCAGAGTTGCTGCTGCTGCTGCTAAGTCACTTCAGTCATGTCCGACTCTGTGTGACCCCATAGACGGAAGCCCACCAGGCTCCCCTGTCCCTGGGATTCTCCAGGCAAGAACACTGGAGTGGGTTGCCATTTCCTTCTCCATTGTGTGAAAGTGAAAAGTGAAAGTGAAGTCGCTCAGTTGTGTCCGACCCCCAGCGACCCCATGGACTGCAGCCCACCAGGCTCCTCCATCCATGGGATTTTCTAGGCAAGAGTACTGGAGTGGCTTGCCATTGCCTTCTCCGGCAATCAGAGCATCGGTGTTTAATAGTGGCTCTGACCCAGCCACTTGGCACAGATACACAGCTAGGGATGGTTAAATCATAGCCGTGCTCTTCGGGGTCTAATAATGTACCTTTTCTATTAGATAAAACTTGACAAGGGATGTTTAACATCTCTTATTAGTTAAAACCCACATGTAAAGTCTCACCAGAGAACATTTCTGCTGCTATGGTGAATCGTTACTCAACATTTAATTTGCTAGGGAGACACTGGAGAAGGAAACAAGCTTCCCAATTAGGAAGTCTCTCCACACCGCCTTCTTCGATCAGGGCCACATACTCCCAAAGGACAGATCACAGAGAGCCAGGACTCAGCGTGCTGTGCTCCTTTCCTGCTGTTCTCTTCCGGAAGCAGTCCTTTGCCTCTTCTTCCCTTCTCTTTCAGCTGTTTCCTCAGAGGTCTCCTCACCTGGCCAGCCTCACAGACCACCCCGAAACAGATAATTAGCAAGCACAGATCCTCAGCTGGACGGGCCTACTCTTTGTGGGAAGAAAGAGGGAGGTGAGGACGAAGAAGAGGGGACGAGAGAGGAAGGGGGTGAAGAGCTGGCTGCCGACTTCTGCAAGGTAGCGATTTCTATGAATAGATGTCTGAAACAGTCATTCTCATCTGGTTGCCCATTAGAATAGCCTGAGGAGCTTTTAAACAAATCCCAGTGTCCCGACTCCACTCCAGGGATGTGATCGAATTTGCCCAGGGTGGGGCCCAGCAATGGATATACTTTATAAGCTCTCCAGGCGCTTCTGCTGGATGGCTGCCGTTGAGAACTCTAATTCTTTAACTCTTTGGAGGACACAACAGATGTCCATGATGTGTCAACTACCGTCAAGATGCTTAAAGACTGGGAAGAAAAGCCTGAAATGGGGGGTCATCTCAGAGAGACCACCAAGAGGTACCAAACTGTGAGGTGAGTTCTTTCAGCGCTCCAAGGAAAGGCAGGGCCTCGAGGCCTACCGGAAAGACATACTGAAGGTGGGATGTGTGCTGGGCCTCGAAACAAGAGCTGGGTTTTCGTCGGGTTCTCCCTCCTCATCCCCACAGCCACACCACAGTCTAGACCCTTCTCAATGGATTTCATTTCTAGGGGTTCTCCTTTCTTGCTGGCTCCTGTCTGTCCTTCCCAGGGTTATGCCTTGAAATCATCAGTCCTGTCCCAGCCTGACTGTCGTTCAGTCTCTCAGTCGTGTCCAGCTCTTTGCAACCCCATTGACTGCAGCACTCCAGGCTTCCCTGTCCTTCACCATCTCCCACTGTTTCACCATGACTCTGCCCAAAACTTACCGGTGGAATAAAAGCCAAGCCACAGGCTTTTCCTGCTAGGCCTGAGGCCCCTTTATGAACTTCACAGCACTCGTTCCAACCCAAGCATTTTATCGATTCCGTCTTAACTTCTGCGTTCTCTGCTAGAATGAATTTCCATGATGACAAGCTCTGTTTCATTCATTCATACCCACACTGACGGGCACAGGGCCTGGCACAGGGTGAGTGACCAGGAAATATTTCCTGGATGTAAGGAAGAAAGAGTGACTGAGGAACTTCCCTGGCAGTCTAGCGGCCAAGACTCCACCGTCCAGTGCGTGGGGTGCGGGTTCAGTCCCTGGTTGGGCAACTAAGGTCCCACATGCCATAGGGGTATGGGCCATAATGAGAAAACAAAACAAAAACAAGAAGACTGAATGCCAGGAGGAAAGGCTATGCAAGGCTGGGAGAACAAGGGTAAGGAACGGGAACGTGCACCGTGTTTGTGTCTGCAGAAGAGGGAGTAGGACAGCCCGAGGGGAACAGAGGGCACTCTGGGAATAAGATAAGCAAATCACGTGTAGTCAGGTCCTCATAGCGACAGATGTCAAGGCTTGAACTTCATACCTGTTAAGGTGTTAAAACTGACCCAGGACTGAATGATCCAGGGCTAAAAAAGGAAATGTTTCTAAGGCACAAAAAGTAATGAGGCATAATTTTAGCTACTGTATACAATCAGAAGATTAAATATTTGGAAAAAATTGGCGTATGTAAGGAAATTCAAACTAATTTGGGGGAGATAGATAACTAGATGGTAGAGAATTATCTTCTATTAAGGTATTATTCAGAGCTACTTATCACAACGTTGCAAATACTTTAATCAAACAGTATATCAAACAGTATACCAATCTCTTTGAAACTATGGCTTCTCTTGACATATATATTAAAATTTAGATAAAGGAGAGTATTATTTCCCAGCACGTTTTTTCAAATCTTAGAGTGGCTCACAGGGAAGTACAGAATTTGAAAAGAATCAATGTGATGTAAGATCTCGTTGGAGAAGGAAATGGCAACCCACTCCAGTGTTCTTGCCTGGAGAATCCCAGGGACGGGGGAGCCTGGTGGGCTGCCGTCTATGGGGTCGCACAGAGTCAGACACGACTGAAGTGACTTAGCAGCAGCAGCAAGATCTCGTTGAACACAGCTGTAAAAAGAGATGTAACCACAACTATTCTCTGACCTTCTCACTAACCACTATTTCACTGAAAGAAAATGGAAGGTTAGAATTCTCCAGTTGTCCAGAATAATGTCTCTGAACTTTATTCAAATACCACTGAAAAATTATTTCATGCCTCTGTTCATAATTTCTGTTAATGATCCTAATATTATCCCATTCTTCTAGTGAAATTGTTTAATACCTTTTTCATAGTGGTAACAAATTTCACAGGTGGACTCTATGAAAAAGCATTCTATTTTACAAATTGTCATAACTGTATGAATGTTTATGAAAAAAACACTTCAACTATCTTTTTTCTTACCCATGTACTGACTTTTAGAGTAGGGAATGGCAACCCACTCCAATATTCTTGCCTGGAGAATTCCATGGACAAAGGAGCCTGGCAGACTACACTCCATGGGGTCGCAAGAGTTGGACATGACTGAGTGATTCACACACACACACACACTGACTTCTACCAAATAAAGTGTATAGATAGAAGATCATCGCTGACCTTGGTATTTAAAAAACTATTTCCTTTTGGAAAAATTTCACTGGATTTATTAAATGATGGGGCTTCTCAGGCGGTGCAGTGGTGAAGAATCCACCTGCCAATCCAGGAGATGCAGAAGACTCAGGTTCAATCCCTGGGTCGGGAAGATTCCCTGGATCAGGAAATGGCAACCCAATCCAGTATTCTTGCCTGAAGAATTCCATAGACAGAGGAACCTGGCGGGCTACAGGCCATGGGGTCACAAAGAGTCAGACACTAAGCACACACAATTAAATGACATTTAACTTATTTTTAAAATATTTATCATGTGCATACTGCATCCCAGGTATTGTTCTTGATGCTATGGAAGATACAAAATGAAGAATTCTCACTCTTAAAACAAAATGACAGCATGAATACTGCTGGGTTGAATTTTGCTAATGTAAAAAAGGGTTGGACTTGAGTTTATAAATCACCTATTTATTGAATGAGCTCTTACTTAGTCTCAGTTTCCTCATGTATAACTTGGGGAAAATAACATTTACTTACAACTGGATTGAAAGAATTAATGATATCAGTTCAGTTCAGTCACTCAGCCATGTCTGACTCTTTGTGACCCCATGGACTGCAGCATGCCAGGCTTCCCTGTCTATCACCAGTTTCTGGAGCCTGCTCAAACTCATGTCCATCGAGTCAGTGACAACATCCAACCATCTCATCCTCTGTCATCCTCTTTTCCTCCTGCCTTCAATCTTTCCCAGCATCAGGGTCTTTTCCAAAGAGTCAGTTCTTTGCATGAAGTGGCCAGAGTATTGGAGTTTCAGCTTCAGCATCAGTCCTTCCAATGAATATTCAGGGCTGATTTCCTTTAGGATAGACTGGTTTGATCTCCTTAAAGTCCAAGGGACTCTCAAGCATCTTCTCTAACACCGCAGTTCAAATTAATGATACAGCCTATAAAAAATACTTAAGTTGGTGCCTACAGCATAATAGGCATTTTAAAAAAGTAAGCTCCCTTCCTTTGAAGACAATTGACATTTAGTTAAATGGGATTTGCCTTTGTTATATATGTTTTTGATACCGACTTACAAAGCAGACCTCTGAAATTAACTTTTTACATATAAAATCTCCTGTCATCAATCTTTAATAATTCATGTGAAATGATAAATAAAATCTGCACATTGCTCCTAATCTCATAGATGTAATTGAATCCCACTCATTTCCAAAGCAGGTTTGAGTCCCAGCTCCCTTTCCTTCCTTATTTCATCTGATGGTGATGTTAACAAGCAGAGAAGTGCCCCAAAGCCTAGAAACAAGGAACAAGAAGAGAAATCCTGGACAGAGCTGACACAAATGTTTAATTTCTAAAGAATCAAGCGTCAATATTTATACAAGTGAATAGTTTGCTAGTTCCTTCAAATGACTTCTAGGTTGGGAAGGAGGAAGTTGAGAAGAATTCAGTTAAGAATAAGATGACAATGGACAGCGACAATGAGAATGAAGGAATTTTAAGAGTGATCCCCAAATCTCACTTATACACTTTGTAACTGGGCATCCCCAGGAGAACCTACAGTTAAGACAACTGAGAAATGCTGCCATTTGTATTCCATCTCGGGAATTCACAATGTATATCAGCACAGGCTAGAATTTACACGTCCATTCTGTTAGCATGTTTAAAAATCTGTTTAACACTGTTAAACTCAGCAATTCCCAAAACTGTCCCAATACTAAATTCTGTGTTTCTGCACGTGTTGTGAGCACAGGAAGGGGAAAGGGTGAGACTATTAATATTCTGTGGAATTAATATGCAGTGGCATATAATTTGGAAAAGGCTAGATTCTTGCTTTCTCCTGTCTGCCCCCAGAATACATCCTTGCTGGTTCTTTACGTCTTTTCTTCACCCAAGAAAACCATTTGATGAGAATCCCTGTTTTATCTTAGGGATATAGAAATATTAGAACTTGATTTGCCTTTGGAAAGATGAGTGGTTGCAAAGGAAACAAACTCTCAGAACTAATACCAGTGATCTGAAAAACAAACAAACAAAAAACTAAAACAAAACCCCAAACTTTGTTCTAGAAGCAAAGACTTTGTTCTGCTTCTGCCAAGTTACTCTTAAGCCAAGTCTGCCAGTTTATTCTCAAGAGGCCAAAGTTATTGTACACTTAGAGTTAAAAACTACTAAAATGACTCTTTGAGAGTACTTTTATGTTTTAACACAAATCTATTTTTCCATTTGGCAT
This sequence comes from Moschus berezovskii, assembly GCF_049115385.1. Lineage (NCBI taxonomy): Eukaryota > Metazoa > Chordata > Mammalia > Artiodactyla > Moschidae > Moschus > Moschus berezovskii. The sequence continues at coordinate 88,265,591 of NC_142469.1, read as the reverse complement.
TTTTGTTTTAAAGGACAGGAATTTCTATAATAATATTGGCATTTTGCAAACAGATGTTCCAAAAAGCAGATTACTTATATTTTATCTCTCTCTTAGAAATAAGTCTATATGAATCCTGGGTGCTCTTAGAAATATTTATTTGATAAACTATGAAATGCAACAGTAGCACCATAAATCACAATAAATTCAAAGGAAAATGCTATAAGTTTTATAGCTAATAAAATGTTCAATCAGATGGTAAAGAATTTGCCTGCAATCCAGAAGACCCAGCTTCAATCCTTGGGTTGGGAAGACCCCCTGGAGAAGGGAACGGCTACCCACTCCAGTATTCTTGCCTGGAAAATTCCATGGACAGGGGAGCCTGGAGGGCTATGGTTCATGGGGTAGCAAAGAGTAGGACAGGACTGAGCAACTAACACTTACATAAGGAGTATTTCAGAGAATAAGAATTAATTTCTTGTTTAATTAAAAAGGAAATACGTTCTAATTTTTATTGTTTGTTCCCCTACATCAAGGTTGATAATCAAAGAATCTACTCACAATTACACATATAAAGTATATATTATATTGTGCTGTGCTGTGCTTAGTCGTTCAGTTGTGTCTGACTCTTTGCGACCCCATGGACTGTAGCCTGCCAAGCTCCTCTGGTCCATGAGGATTTTCCAGGCAAGAATACTGGAGTGGGTTGCCATGCCCTCCTCCAAGGGATGTTCCCAAATCAGTGATCAAACCCAGTTTCTCGCACTGCAGGCAGATTCTTTACCATCTGGGCCACCAGGGAAACCCAAGAATACTGGAATGGGTAAGCCTCACCCTTCTCCAGGGGATCTTCCCACCCCAGGAATTGAACCGGGGCCTCCTGCATTGCAGGTGGATTCTTTACCAGCTGAGCTACCAGGGAAGCACATATATCACATTATATATATGCAAATATATGCATACATAATATGTAGCTATATATATGTATATAACATAGTATTTCTAAAAAGTGTCATGGTTAACAGAATTATAAATACTAAGACAAGTCATCATTAAAGCAGGGGGTTAGAGGGGAAATTTTTAATTGCACCAGATAGTTTTCAAACAGCCAAATGTCCTAGAAAGCATTCATCTTAAAACAAATTAATTCCCATAAATATTCGCTCTATTAGGTAACCATTCTCCTGCATTACCTTCTTCAGTTCTTCAGGAACTTAGTGATAACAGGCTGAGTGTGAAGGTAAATTCTCCCAGGAAAGTTTTGAACCAGTAAGAAATGAAATGTCTTTGTGCCTACATTTTCTTACATAACAGCCTGGCCTTTACCTAAATTATTTCAGTGCTTAGGGGCATGTTTCTCTGGGCCTGGTCTTATCTCCATCTGTGTTGAAAAGATTTCCAAGCAGCATTTGAAAATCTCCTTTTTCTCTATTATACTACAGGGTCTCCCACAGGGTGGGTGAAGAAAAAACAGGAAAGCATTAGTTGCTCTCGGGTTCACTGGGTTGAACTAAACAAAGCATATGCAAAATAGAAAAGATTTTAAACTGGCAGTAAGAAACAAGCAAACAAATAATCCTGCATTATCTCAAATCCATGCTTAGTAAGGAATTATGTATGTGTGTATGTGTGTATATATATATATATATATCTTTTACTGTATGAAAAAGTCATCGTAAAAAGTTCCTAAGACTAGTGGGTCACACAGAGGTGTTTCAAACCCAACAATTTCAAGATGGAACTCATTATTTTTCCCTTAAAATTCCTCTTGTGTTCCTACAGTACAGGACTATGGCTTAGATTCTCAAAACTAGAATCCTCAGAGGTTTTCTAGTTCTGCCTGCCCTATCCACTCATCACGCTCTACTGATCTGTACCCAGGCCATCCCTCAATCCCACCCCCATGGCACCACCCACATCAATTTCCAATCACACTCTTGGGACAGCCACCCAACTGGACTCTGCTATAACTGCCACCTTTCCACACCACTACTGCACTGCTAGAGCCGTCCTTCTAGAGCATATATTTGTTCATCAAGGAGCCCTGCTTCAGTTTTTCTGATGGTTCTTTCAACAGCTAACATGCATTCAACATTGCCATAATCCAGCCATTGTAACAAAAGCTTTACATGTATTATCTTATTTCTCTTCATGACAATCCTATGAGATGGATACAATTATTATTGGCACTTACAGATGAGAAAATCAATGCATACAGAATTTATATAACTTGTTCATGGTCACTGGGAGAGCAGATGGAAGAACCAACGTCCATCTCAGATTATCAGATGCTCTTGATGGCTCCATTATAAACCTTCCTTCAGTCTGGTTCCCAAACAACTCTCCAGTCTTTTTTGCAAGGAGATCATAGACTATGAACCTCTCATATTCAGGGATTATACAGCAAGGATCAGAAGCCCTTCAGCCAGCCACTGGATAGGATGTAAGATGAGGACTTAGGGGTCTCAGGACTGCCACCTGCCCTCCAAATGAGTGTGCCTCTTTCAACACACATGGTCACGGAGATATCTTGATTCCAAGCAAGGAAAAATTAGTTCACAAGCACTGCAGAACTTCTTATACTACTCTGCCCCTGCAGAATGCAGAATCGGGTTTCAAGCCATTGCTTTTCAGAGGTTAATCACGCACGACTAATCAACTTTGCCTCAGCATCTCTCCCCACAACTCATTCATTCATGACAGTCATTTGATGAAGGCCAGGCAGGAGGAAGCCAAGGGACACAGGTGCAGGGACAAAGCAACGTGGACTGAAGAGGTGGTCAAAGGCTTGTTTTTATAAAAACGACCATCCATTTGAGTTGTTAGAGAATTTACATGAAGAGATAGTCATATGAAAAGGAGAAAAAGAAGAAAAGGTTAGATATTGCTAAGGCTGCCCTGACATATTCCACATATACTGTTTGATAAATATTTTATTGTTATTCCAGGAAAAGCTTTTAAAGGAATGTATAAGCCAGCAATTATGGGGAAGGGATGTCTCCTCAAAGATAGTAGGAATGTCAGTTCTTGCTTCTGGGGAGACGGTGAACACACTCACCCCTGGCAGACTTGCTGAAATGAACATATATTCATTGAAAGAGCCAGAAGTCCAGGCAGCCATCCTTTCTTATTTGTTAATAATAGAAAAAAACACACAAATAGCTCTAATGCAGCCTCTGTGTGATCTGAATAAATCAGAGGCACTCAGCTCATGTGTAGTAATTGTTGCGCTTTTTTTCCTAACAATTATCCAAATCCCAACACAGAAAGCCTTTCTGGAAGAAAGCCTGACTCCTTAGAGCTGATGGTCCAATCGGCAAGACTGGTGCTCAGCTCTTAACTGCTGGCCTCTGTTATCAGGGCCTGAACCCATCTCTGATGGGAAAAATTTAGGCAGACAACATCATTATCTTGTTCAAATTAAATGGGAGAAAATGAAGTACTCCAAGTTAATTGGGTGTTTTGGTATGATGTTAAAGATATTTTGAGGGTTTTTCCTTTTTGGCCACTTACCAGTACCATCTCAGATGCCTTCCTTATAGTCAATACAATTTATTGAAAGGGTGTGTATGTGTGTGAGAGAGAAATAAATGTTTACATTGCCCTCCTATAAGACAGGCTGCTTACATCATCATGAAATTACCATGAAAAGTGATCGGTAGCAGCCAATTCACCATTATAGGATGTTATTTCTGAAATATTTTTAAAATGTCACTTAAAATCCTGTTATTCCACTCATAGGTATACATATCTAAATCTGAGATTCCACCTAAAATTTGAAATGATATAGAAATTGCTGCTTTAAAAGCCACTTGACACAGTGCATAAATATTCTTAAACATGTCAAGAGCAGAGGTATTTTATGAATGGCATTTAAAACCAAAATCAAGAATAAAATTGTGACAACACTTATCCCCGTAAGCTATGGTTAGCCAAAAAGTAAATCATAACCTTTAGCATTTTTTTAAACCTACAAAAAGTCTGCTATAATAGTTTCTTTCTTTTTCTTAAATGGCCTTTAAATAAATATATGAGTCAGTTAAGAAAAGCATTTGCTTGAATTAAAGTGATAATTCTGCCAGGACATCAGTAAAATTAATTGTGGGTGGCAGGAGTTTTAAAGGAGGTTAAATTAGGGATTTTGGTTTATTTATTTATTTTTTACTCACTCTCCTGCTGTAACTAGAAAAGCTTTTGGTTGATCTTGAAATTGTGCCTTGTCATGGAATATCATATCTACATGCTTTTATGATAAGCACTATGGCAAATTTTTTTCATGATCAAGATGGGGGAAGAACGCATATGCATCAACCCAGGCTCTTCCTAACTACTACTACTACTATTACTACTACTACACACACACAGGCACACACACACACACACACACACGCTCACCCACCCTAATATGTGTTTCTTTCACAACCCTCAATGTTCATCTCAAATAACGTAGTGTCCCAATTTATTTCAATGCTTTCCATATCAAATACAAAATTACTTTAGTCACAGGGTTATACTCCTGGTAAGTGATTTCACAAAAGACCTCAAAACACTCTGTCTTCAAAATTTCTGCTTGCCTGCAATACCTGTGCCACGCTCTGAAACAGCTACATTTCATAAACAAACATGTTTTCCAAAAAATGGGGGGGCAGTCTCACTGTGTACGGTGTATTTTACATGGTGTATTATTCTCCTAGCAGAGCTGACCGCATCTCAGGAGCTATAGGCATTGCTGTAAAACGGACACCAGCAGAGGAACGGAACTAATACCCTTCAGGAGGCAGAGGATCCATAACACAGTTGGGAGAATTCTGCTTTAAGTGTCAGTAACCCTGAAATAGGAAGTAATCCCATAGTGTGTATCATCTAAAAGTTCAATCTAGCAAAGGCAAGAGAAAAAGTTCTGCCTGAGACGCAGTTTTATGCTAATCATTTGACGGGCATTAGAATACTTCTGTAGTCATGCATGTCTACCTGTCAAGTAAAGATGTTAAAAACCAACACATTATTAAAAGGTGCGTGATTGGCCCCTAATGTCTGTACTCTGAAATTAAAACACCGGACAATCCTGAGACATTTCCTACATTGCATCTAACATGAAGACTAAGCATCGGACACAGAATTCATCTGCTGTGACACTCTACATCTTGGAACGGTGAAAAACATTTTGTTCAGCTCATTAACACCATCTACCTTTTGCCCCCACCTCCTGCCCTTAGTGCTAGTTTTATCACTCACTACATGCCCTTTTCACCCACTGTTCTGAGCACAAAAGAATCAAACAGCACACAAGCCTGCAGCCGAAATAACAGTGCAGTCTTCCAAAAGGTGAATGTGGAATTACAATCTGCGTTCCCCATTCCTGAACTTGAAAGCAAACACTAATTGCCCTGTGGACAATGCAGCAGGGTTAACCCATTGTATAGCTCCCGGTCCTGAACCTTTCAGGGCAGAATAAGACCAACAAATAGGCAAACCTTCCGCAGCAAAGGATGGAGACAGCAAACGAGCCCCACAGGCTGTGAAGAAGGACATTCTTGCTTTACCTACCGGCATTGTCCATGTCTCAGGAGTGACGAGTTCTGGAGCCTGGCAGCTAGGAAGCCCGGCTCCTCTCCTGGCTAACGAAGCACCCTGCCCTTCTGCTGATTATCAGTCCTTGCTGGCACACAGAGCATACTTCATGCACTGTCTGCAGGAGACACCGCCAGGAAATTTATATCTCCAAGGATGACAAACAGCCATTAGCTCCATTACGGGCTGATTAAGAGAGACTGAGCCTATCAAGTGGGTACTTGAATCCACTGGGGTTTTCACCTCTGTTCCAAGCTAGGGAGGGAAAAAAAAAATCACTGCAATGTGGAGTGTATTGCACATTTCCGAAAAGCAGTGCACATGTTACGCAAAGCACAGTGCTTTTCTAAAAGATGCCAGAGCAAACATGAACAGGAAGAGGCACAGATAATTAAAAGGTAAAAAGAAATCTTAAAAAAAATGCAATAAATTATCTTTCGTGGGGGACTAATCTAAACGTGGTCCAGCCTTTATCACTGACATCACTGGATGACTGGGCAACTTTTCCATTTAGAATTTTAAAGTTTTTTTTCAGCTATTGTTGTTGCTGTTGGGGGTGGGCAAGGAACAGCAGATCCAGCATTCTAAAATAAAGGCTATCTGTAATATTTCTGCTGTACATACATACTAATAAGGAAAGTATTTTCATTTCATTTTGGTTATGTTTTCATCATGACTCGTGTTCCTATTTCTGGTCAGAATTTCTGCCCACCTGTGTTAACAGAGAAACTCAAAGGGACCTCTCTAAATGTGACTAATAATACAATAAATAATTGTCAAAAGATGCCAGGGGAATCCTATAGTCTGTTACAATCTACAGCCATTAAAGTAACAGAAATTTGAGGATCAAGAAAAATACATTTACTAACACAAGAACGGAGAAGGCAATGGCAAACCACTCCAGTACTCTTGCCTAGAAAATCCCATGGATGGAGGAGCCTGGTAGGCTGCAGCCCGTGGGGTCGCTAAGGGTCCGGACACAACTGAGCGACTTCACTTTCACTTTTCACTTTCACACATTGGAGAAGGAAATGGCAACCCACTCCAGTGTTCTTGCCTGGAGAATCCCAGGGACAGGGGAGCCTGGTGGGCTTCCGTCTGTGGGGTCACACAGAGTCGGACACGACTGAAGTGACTTAGCAGCAGCAGCAGCAACACAAGAAAGTCCATCTCACTCCTTTTCTTTGATTTGGCTATATAAAGATGACCCTCAAAGCCACCAGACACTGCACTGCTTCCTCCAGGGTCAGGGCATAAAGATGGACAGAGTGCTGAACCAATCATGGGCCATGCCCTGAGGCTGCTATATTAGAATCTGGGGAGAGCACAATTCTGTTTACTGCATTTTCTCAGCTATAAGAAAAAAAATAGAATGGCCTCATTTAACCTATGAAACAATGACTCCATAGTATAGTAAGGCTCTACAGGTTTTTTATTTTCACAAGTTTTAAAAAAGCAATTGGAGTGTTATCAAACCCCCCGCATTGTTAAATTTTAAAAAGCAATTCGTTTATTTAGTATTTCTTGATGCCACTAGAATTCCAAGCGACAAACAGGTTGCAAATTATTTACAATCTGGGCTTCTATTTCGAAAGTTCCTAAGTATTTTGTTTTCAATGTCACCAAACTTACTTATAGATTTGAGGTTTCTGTACTGTTTAGGTGATATACTTCATTTGTGATAGAACATATATTTTCTTCAAAGAAAAGCTGCATTTCTCAGTGATTTTGCCCTGAGATTTTTATCCCCATTATTTTAATTCTGTCACACTAATTGGAGGATATATCACTAGATTAATTTCAGAAAACCATTCTTCATATGTTTTTGAAAATTGCTTTGATCCCAGAAGACTCAAATCACTGTGGCTTCCATAACTCATCTACCTGCCCTGATTAAGACTGTCAACTACCCAGAATGAGTGTTGTCTGTAGGAAATCTAGGGCAAACTAACTATTAAAAAAAGAAGAGTTAGGAAAATGCAAAAGCAAAATGAGAGAGACGGTACATTGCACAGTTTGAGATTTTGGTGAGGAATAGCTCAGAAGTGTCATCTATTCGTCACACGTGCTGACTGGTAGGAATATATTCATATTAACTTTCAGGCTTCCCTGATGGCCCAATGGAAAAGAATCCACCTGCAATGCAAAAGATGTGGGTTCAATTCCTTGGTCGGGAATATCCCCTGGAGGAGGAAATGGCAACCCATTCCAGCATTCTTGCCTGGAGAATCCCATGAACCAGGGAGCCTGGTGGGCTAGAGTATATAGGGTCGCAAAAGTCACAACTAAGCAACTAAACAACAAACATATGATCTTCGCACAGAGTTCAATGTATGAGTCGATTATTTTTATTAATACAGTCAGTCCCTAAAGTACAAACAGACTGTGCTCTAGAAGTTTGTTCTAGAAACAGACTCACATAAAGAAACTTATGGTTACCATATGGAGGAGGGATTATTAGGAGTTTGGAATTAACATATACACATCCCTATATAAAATAGATAACCGAAAAGGACCTACTATATAGTACAGGGAACTCTGCCCAATATTTCATAATAATCTATATAAGAAAAGAATCTGAAAAGGATATATATATATACATAAACATATATACGTATATACATATATGTATGCATATATATACATACATATATGGACTTCCCTGGTGGCTCAGTGGTAAAGAATCTGCCTGCCAATGCAGGAGACAAGGGTTCTAACTCTAGCTCAGGAAGATGCCTTGGAGAAGAAAATGGCAACCCACTACAGTATTCTTGCCTGGGAAATCACATGGACAGAGGAGCCTGGAGGGCATGGGGTCACAAAAGAGTGGGAGACAACTTAGCAACTAAACAACAACAGTGTACAAATATATATGTATGTATAACCGAAACACTTTGCTATATACCTGACATTGTCACAACACTATAAATCAACTATACTTCATTGAAAAATAAAATTTTTAAAAAGTTTGTTATGTTGGTTATTTGAAAAACACTTTTCTCGTAAACACTGATGGAGGTTCTAAGAACAGACTATTAAACTCTGTTTAGCTCATAATGTGGTTTACATAATATCCCACAATCTCTTGTACACAATGATAAAGTCCACAAAGTTCTGAAAATCTTAACTTTTTTTAAAGTTTGGTTCCAAAGTGCACTGGGGGTCACAACTGACTTGGCTATTTAAAAACTTTACAAACCCCACTTAGAGTGAATAATGTATTTTGCTTCAGAAAATTTAATGTTACAAGTATGCGAATCTGTCCAGACACTGCTGGGGATGATATATAATATATAACATATATGCATTCTCCTACCTTTTTAAAATGTAAAAATTTTTAATTTGGAAACACACCTGATTCCAAGGGTTTCAGATGAGGAACTATGGTCCTTCACTACATTTCTGCAGTTTAAAATAGTAGAAAATAACCTCTTCTACTATTTTACTCCAGGATCATCTTCCTTATTTAGGAGCTCACAGTCTCCCTCCCTCACCTGTTAAGTGCTTGATCCTCTCTAACTACTGATGTCGTAAGAGATAAACAAGGGACAGGCAACATAGAAACATGTCAAGAAATAATGAAACTAATGTTGGGAGGCTATTAAGAATCAGGCCAACAGGGAAGTCCGGGGGAATACATGTGTACATATGGCTGAGTCTCTTTGCTGTCCACCTGAAACTATCACAACATTGTTAATCAGCTATACTCCAATATAAAATAAAAAATTAAAACCAAAACAAAACACCGAACAGGCCATTTAAAAACTGCACAAACTGCTAAGGACTCATCAGCTTCAGGTATCCCCTCTCTGGCCATCACTACTACAACTGCCCTGACCCAGAATCAGAAGAAGCCAACATAACAATGGAAAAGCATGGGGAATGAAACACTTTCCTCAAGCTCCAGAGAGAACCCAGTCACTCCACTAATTTAATTCAGACCCACAAATAACATGCTCTAGTTGGGAAATGCCAGAATACAAAGCAGGCCCTTTCTAATGGTCCCGAAGATACTGTACGGCATAGCAGCAGCATCAAAAAGAGTAATGCTCTACATCAGGTTTTAAAATAGATTTAGTTCCTGTTTTTATTAACTGTCCCATTATCTCTATTCCTCATCTTTCTTAGAATCAGACTCATTTGTTTGAGGCCAGTGGTAATTTGGAGTACCTGCATCCAAAAACACATTGGAGAAGGAAATGGCAACCCACTCCAGTGTTCTTGCCTGGAGAATCCCAGGGAAGGGGGAACCTGGTGGGCTTCCGTCTATGGGGTCACACAGAGTCAGACACGACTGAAGTGACTTAGCAGCAGCAGCATCCAAAAAAAACCCACTTGCAGAAAGAAGGCTACAGCCTACCCGCAGGGTTTTCTAAGAACTGTTTGCCTGAGGTGGGTTGTGAGGTGTTTGTGACTCCAGGCCTGGATAGCCGAGGTAGCAAGAACAAGGCTACCAGTGGTGTCCAGCACCTTCAAATGTATTGCCAAGCACCTGGTGATCACCTGGCTAGTATCACATCTTTGTCAAGAAAACAGTGGCTCAGTGGTAAAGAATCCACCTGCCAACGCTGGAGACAGGAGTTCGATCCCTGACCTGGGAAGATCCCACATGCCGCAGAACAACTAAGCCCGTGCACCACACCATTGAGCCCACACTCTAGAGCCCATGAGACTGCTACTCATAACCACAACTACTGAGCCGGTGCTGTAGAGTCAGAGCTCCACTGCAAGAAAAGCCACCACAAAGAGAAGCCTGCACACCACAACTGGAGAAAAGCCTGTGCAGCAACGGAGACCCAGCACAACCAAAGATAAATAAATACAATTATTTTAAAATAAAACAAAACTCTATTCTCATCTTTCCCTTTCACTTTCAAAGTTGTCTTGACTTCCCAGAGAAGTTCTCCTTATTTGACATGATTTCTTCACCTGTCACCCAGTTTTATTGAGATATCATTGATATAGCACTTAGTTTAAGATGCACAGCATAATGCTGTGCTGTGCTTAATCACTCAGTCATGTCCAACTCTTTGCAACCCCGTAGACTGTAGCCCACCAGGCTCCTCTGTCCATGGGGATTCTCCAGGCAAGAATACTGGAGTGGGTTGCCTTGCCCTCCTCCAGAGGATCTCCCTAACTCAGAGATCGGACCCAGGTCTCCCGCATTGCAGGCAGGTTCTTTACCAACTGAGCCACCAGGGAAGCCCACAGCATAATGACCTACACATATTGCAAAAGGATTATCACAATACGTTTAACACCCATAATCCCATATAGATACAAAAGAAAAAAGTGTCTTGTTTTTTTTCCTGTGATAAGAACTTGTGATCCACTCTCTGACAACTTTCAAATACACCACACAGCCAGGTTAATTATAGTCACCAGGTTGTACTTTACCTCCTAGGACTTATCTGTTAACTGAAACTTTGTACCTTTCATATTGTTTCATATTATTTCTCAACTTTCCTGGCAGGTGCTTTCATGTGTTGGGGACATAGGGAAGAAATGGTGGCAACCACACTCTAATTCTTCTGACTGGAATCTGAGCCCAGGTGTACCAAGAGCTGTTCAAATGAAGACTGTGCAGAACTAGTAGGAGGTGTAATAACTCCAGAACCGTAGGCTACAAATATGGCTTGGCTTTCAGAACTGAGTTCCTTCTCTACAAAGTTAAACTCTTTTCCTTAGAACAGAAGAATTAGAGAATAGATTGCCCAGGTCATAATGCTGCTTGGCTCAGCAGATCTCTGGGACACCCTGGTTAGCCTGTCATCTCTTAACTCACCCAAAGAAAGAAGTACTAAAATATCAACTACCAATTAGGAAACAGTCAAGCTTGCTTCCAGTCCCTACTGGAAATCTGTTCTGAAAAGATTCTTGCCACTGCTCTGACAAGAACAGCTGTGGGACACAGATAGTTCTGATGAATAAATTGCTTAGATTTATAACTCACCTAAGTACTAAACCCAATCCCTGAACTATTTTTTAAAAAGTTCATAGGATGAAATTCTGCAACAGATATCATTTCCAGGAAGATTTGGGCAGAAAAACATTAGACATTTATCTAATGTTACATTACCTGGATTTTAGGACAATATTTACTTGACACACCTATGTATTTTATTATTCCTAACCATTCTCATTTAGCGATTTCTCTTCTACTGTAAGGTGAGAGGGTGGGGAGGGGTCTTCTGAATTACGTATTAACTTTTGCTTCTCTTTCGTTAGACATGATCCTTAGATTATGACTTCCATTCACACAGACTTTAAGAACATCTTAATGCAGAGGACAGGGAACTTTTCAACAAACTTAGAACTTCAGCTGGCTTCTAGACCTTGATGAGCTATTGCTGTTGTTGTTCAGTTGCTAAGTCATGTCCAACTCTTTGCAACCCCATGGACTGCAGCACACCAGGCTTCCTGTCCTTCACTGTCCCCTGGAGTTTGCTCAAACTCATCTCCATTGAGTCGGTGATGCCATCCAATCATCTCATTCTCTGTTGCCCCCTTCTCCTGCTGCCATCAATCTTTCCCAGCATTGGGTCTTTTCCAATGAGTCGGCTCTTCACATCAGATGGCCAAAATATTGGTGCTTCAACTTCAGCATTAGTCTATCCAATGAATATTCAGGATTGATAAGCCATAACCACCAGCTAGTCTTCTGACAGGTTTGGACTTTTGGTTCAGAACACCAAAGACATAGTAATGTGACAAAATATTAAATAGGTAAATCACAGCTGGGCTGGAGAACCTATATAACAATTTACATGAATTAGAAAGGAGTAGAAAGTTCAAAGCACTGACTAAGCTTCCACTGAGCCATGCTGTGCTCAAGGGGCAAAAGCAGGGGCTGGAGCCCAGGCGCTTGGCTCCTGTGTGGTGATGGATTAAAAGGAGCTCCACTTCAAAAGGAGGGGTCAGAGTCAGGCTCTGTTTGAAAAGGGCTCCTTGACTCAAGAAAGGAAGTTTAAAAATGGCTGTTGACTTATTTCCAGAAGCCAAGACTTTATAAAGCCTCGGTGGGTGGAGGGAGGATAAACCCTCACAAGCAAGAACAAAATAAGCTCCATGCTGTCTCCCACAATATGAGATCTGCAATATCCCCTCAAAATAGAGCAGGAGCCCCCAAAGTCATCAGGAAGACTTGACTCTAGACTGGAGGACCAGAGGAACAATGTGGAGGCAACTTCACATCATAACACTATTAAAGAGGAAGAGTTGAAACCAAAACCAATGAGGCAAATAATTTTTAAAAAAGACCTTCCACTTGAAATGAATGCACAAGCTGAATTCCAAATATTTGGAATTCCAAAAATTCAAAATTTGACAAAGCAAGTAAATAAAATAACCAATAAAACATTATTTCAATATTAATAATATCAATGCCATGGAAGTCTCATCAAGATTTTTTAATGACTATGTTTATCAAAGAGACAGTGAAGGGATGACCTCTACCAAAAAAAAAAAAATAGGAAAAGAAAATAGGTGGTTATGGGACAATAATAGATGGATATGGAAAATAACTTACAGGAAATCTTGGAAATGAAAGAGAGTCATGACACTCAGACCAACAGAGACTTCTTATCATCAATGACAGATGCCAGAAGACAAGATGCTGAAAGAAAATAAATGTCAACCTTGAATTGTATACCCAGCTTTACTACTGCTCATGACTAAAACATTGATACTTTCATAGATACAGACACAGAAACTAAAAATTACTAAAGGATACAATTTGTGAGATGAAAAGTCAACACAGAGAGAAGGAACAGAATTTACAAAAAAATGAGTAAGAAACTGATAAGATGCATTTGGATATTTAAATAACTATTGGTTATGAAACAGTAATTTTATAATTCACAAAACATCTGCAAAAAAGAAGTCAAACAGGATAAACATAAAAAAATAGGGGGAGATGTTCCATGAGACCTTAAAGTGTGAAAGGAAAAGAGAAACAGTGAATAACTTTAGATTTAAATTTTAAATTGTTAGATAAATTTGTAGTTATATATGTTTTGTAAAAATTACGAAGAACCACTAAAAGAACAGAAATAGTTTGGTTACTTAGATCAAATCTCTAAAATCAACTGAACTACACACTGGGGAGGTACAAAGTGATCCCACTGTTCTGAGGGAAGAAAACACCAAAATGTCTATTAACAATGATTTTTGTGTAAAAGATAAAAAACTACAATGCTATTTAATATACAGATTTTCTTGGCACTTTCACTTTTCTGTATGTCAGACTTGAAACATACTGTAAATAGTTCTATATAAAGTTGATCCAAATTTAGGAAACCATTTTCTTAATTTTGTTTTAAAAGCTTTCAAATGAATTTTAGTGGATTTTTAACTCATTTGCTGAAATATAATTGTGCAACACATACTGATTAGTTTTCAAGAATAACCAATGACAACAGGGGAGAAAGTCATTTACGAGCTGAATTTCAACCAAGAGCTCCACATGAAAAGTTGACGGGACTGAACTATGATTTAACAAGCTCAGTCAATGATGCACTTTTTCAACTCAGATATCTTTTTCAATTCTGATTGCCATTAAAGCCAGGTATCACAATAAACTCATTGAGAATCAAATAATGGACTTGCTATTTCTTGAAGTATTAAAACAAGATTTTTTAAAAAATGATCCACACTCAATCACTGCCTTCATTAAAAATAAATAATTTTGTCCATAGGGCTTTTGTCTTATTAATAAAGTTTTATTATTTCTGAAATTTTGCTGATTTTACCTTGATTCTGGCCTTTAAAATGTTTTGTTTTTATACTACATAATATACATGATATATCAATATTAGTATAGTAGGCAAAAAAATGTGTTAGTCGCTCAGTCATGTTCAACTCTTGGCGACTTCATGGACTGTAGCCCATCCATGGAGTTCTCCAGGCAAGAATACTGGGGAGTGGACTGCCATCTCCTCCTCTAAGGAATTTTCCTGACCCAGGCAGGGATCAAATCCGTGTCTGCACTGCAGGCAGATTCTTTACCATCTGAGTCACCAGGCAGCAAACATAACTTCTCAATCAGTAAACACACATACATTGAGAAAACATGCTAATTTTTTTTCTGATTTAGATTACTATAGCACCCTGCTTGTCAGGCATCTGCAACACAGACTCCGCCCATGCATTTACTCTCCTATCAATCACTGGATCACTTTTCTTCCTTCATTCAAGGAATTACATCCTTCTCACCTTATCTATGGAGAAGGAAATGGCAACCCACTCCAGTATTCTTGCCTGGAGAACCCCAGGGATGGTGGAGCCTGGTGGGCTGCCGTCTATAGGATCACACAGAGTCGGACACAGCTGAAGTGACTCAGCAGCAGCAGCACCTTGTCTATAAAACTTTCCCCATCAACCTAGGAGCACATGAAACTTGTGGCACTCTACTTTTGCAGAACACCATACAAAACATAATACTATTTGGCTTGTTTATACTAATATTTTACTTAATTCATTTTTTAAAATTAATTTATTTTTTATTGGAGGCAAATTATTTTACAATATTATATTGGTTGGTTTTGCCATACATTGACATGAATTCGCCCCAGGTTTACATAAGTTCCCCCTCCTGAACCCCCCTCCCACCTCCCTCCTCCCTTTATCCTCCCTCTGGGTCATCCCCGCACGCCAGCCCCGAGCATCTATAACATGCATTGACCCTGAACTAGTGATTCGTTTCACATATGACAACATACGTGTTTCAGTGCCATTCTCCCAAATCATCCCACCTTCACCCTCTCCCACAGAGTCCCAAAGACTGTTCTATACATCTGTGTCTCTTTTGCTGTCTCGTATACAGGGTTATCATTTGCATCTTTCTAAATTCCATATATATGCGTTAGTATACTGTATTGGTGTTTTTCTTTCTGGCTTACTTCACTATGTATAATAGGTTCCAGTTTCATCCACCTCATTAAAACTGATTCAAATGTATTCTTTTTAATGGCTGAATAATACTCCATTGTGTATATGTACCAAAGCTTTCTTATCCATTCATCTGCAGATGGACATCTAGGTTGCTTCCATGTCCTGGCTATTATAAACAGTGCTGCAATGAACATTGGAGTACATGTGTCTCTTTCAATTCTGGTTTCCTCGAAAAATATGGAACGCTTCACGAATTTGCGTGTCATCCTTGCGCAGGGGCCATGCTAATCTTCTCTGTATCGTTCCAATTTTAGTATATGTGCTGCCGAAGCGAGTACTACTTAATTGATTTTTAATTCATTGTAAGTAAAGATACCGAATGTAGTTCCATGTGCTATACAATAGGTCCTTGTTGGTTACGTATTTTATATATAGTGGTATGTATCAGTTAATCCAATACGCCTAATTTATCCCTCCCTTTCCCATTTCACCTTTGGTATCCATAAATGTGTTGTCTATGAAAAATTTCTTTTAAGGCTGCAGGTTTATGTCTCAATTTGCCTAATAAAATGTTTAAAGCTAATCTTTCGTGCCTCACCAAAAAAGAAATCTCTTAGTCTTCAATAATACTCAATAGTGTTGATATGAAAAGAAGCATGGTAGAATTTCTGCCTGAAAAGAGACATATGAGCCAATCTCTAAATTCCAGGAGAGAGCTGCATTTAAAAATTATTTCTGAAGGGAGACTATCTTATAAATCTATTAAGTTATAGCAGAATGATATATGCTTACCATTATCCAGATCGATGTATTTATCACTTTAAGGATTTTTAAAAATAGTTTTCAGGAACTTTCCACCTACTTTATTATGGTCAATTCTCAAAAAAATCACTGAATCAGCTGCAATACAACCAGGTCATTGGAATGTAAAGGAAGGCATCTGTCTGATTGGTACTGAGCAACTGGCAAAAGACAGCTCCTGATTCCATCCATCAGCCAAAAGGGTGGCTTAAAGGGCAGTTACTAATGCTTGTGGATGAGCTGACTGTTATAAAAACAAGCAAACAAAGGAAAAAAACTGACTCAGAATCTGCTCCAACAATATATAGCCTCAAGTTCTCCCCATGATTCATCACTTAGCCAAAAGCATGATGAGTGCCCCCTTCAACTAGAGAGCAAGTTCTCTTCAACTAACAGATGGCTGGCAGGTGCTGGCAGGTGGCTGACTGGAGGCAGCCTGCCACCCAAACTCACAGAGATGATTGTCTTTGTCAGTGGCTTGCAGAAAGGGTCAGACTGCTGTTTTCTTAGAGCAATCAAGGGCTGTCAATCGACAGTCTAATCAAATCTGGCCCACTAATGTGATCATTTGGCCAGATCAAACCCCAGAATCTTAAGATGAGTCACATGTTCTCAGTTTGCCAAAGTCCCCACTACTCCTTATTGTCTTACACTGAGCTGCACACACCTTTGTGACCTGCCTGGCTCTTGAAAGCATCTGTGTCTAAGCCAGCAGAATGGATTCATAACCTCTCAAATCCTTTCCTGAATCGTAGTTTTGTAAAGAAAGGGTGGGATATTTCAGCTACCTGTACAGCTTGGAGACATGGAAATGTTTAGGCCGGATCTTAATGAGCTGTTCCTATAGGCTGGCACAGGAACATCACTTTGCAACCAAAAAGTGTTCCTTCATGGGATACCTCTCTGGGATTCTTACAACAAAGTGCTTTGGGCTCTAAGTGACTTAAATTAAATGGCTAACATTTCTTTAGTGATAAGGTGTTTCTTAACTTGCATAATTCCTTATTAAACATGTACTGATTACATCTACTGTAAGACACAGTCCACAAAAGGAGGGATCTGGTCATTCTTCCTCATAACTCTGAAAACAGTACTAAGTGCTGTGCAATTACCTTTAGAATGAATAGGTGACTAGATAAGTGATGACTAGAAACAAATACTGTGGTCCAGGCACATTCATTTCACCAACAGGAGAATCCCACCATGCCTCAAAAGCACTGGTCACTGTTTTTCACTCAGTCATCAAATTCTGCCTGATCTCTTTAAAGGGCCCAACAAAAATTTGGTAACCTCCTTCAAAAGTACACTTTGGCATAGTAAAAAGTTGATAAGTACTGATATGTACTTAGTCTTCAGATCAACTGGGGGAATGAGTCTTTTTCTCTATGCTCCTTCTATCTTCTCATCCAGGCCCTCATTGAAGAGAGCAGCAGATGACCTGAGTTTTTCATATCAACCCAGGACACTTAGAGCAAAGTGCTGAGTACAACAAGGTGGTATCAGTAAATACCTGGCTGATTTAACCGGGGACTAAGTTCTCTGACTTTTCCCACTAACATGATTGTTCTAAGGGAGTGAGGGATAAGATCCCATCTAAGTTTAATTATTAGGGACTGGTCTCATGTGCTTACTACTTAACCCACTAAACCTGGCACAGAGAATAGTGAGAAACACCAGCCATCTAAACAGATCTAGAAGGACCTGGTCACAAAGGTGTGTGCAGCTCAGTGTAAGACAATAAGGAGTAGTGGGGACTTTGGCACACTGAGAACATGTGACTCATCATAGGACCACAGGAAACATCTAGCTGCAATCTTTGAGGTCTGGAAGGCCGAGTGATTCCTTCAAGTTAGTTAGAGAAGTTTCTGGGAGCCATGGAATTAAAAAAAAAAAAGCAAGACAAGGAAAGGCACTGGATAACAATAAGGGTTTAACCAGGTTCTGAAAGAACAGCAGGGAAATGGGCCAAGATGGGGAGCCCATGCGGTTGTTCTTAGAAAAGAAATTAGCCGTCCTATGACTGCTTGCTCTACTTGATTCATGGCGCTGCTTTCAACTTGCTCTCTCCATTGTCTTTTCATCTGTATTGGCGTCCTGTTGCCACTGTAATAAATCACCACAAATTTAGTGGCTTATAACAACCTAAATTTATACATACAGTTCCGGGGGTCAGAAGTGTGAAATGATGTTTTATGTGACTGAAATTAAAGTGATGACTTGACTGGTCTTCTGGAGGCTCCAGGGGAGAAAGCACTCCTTGCCTCTTCCTTGGCTTGTGGCTGTATCACTCTAATCTTTATTTCTGCTGTCACATTGCCTTCTCCATGCCTGATCTTTTTGCCTCCCTATTATGAGGACCCTTGTGATTACACTGAGCTCAACTGAATAATCCAGGATAATTTCCTCAACTCAAGATCCTTAACTTAATCATGACTGCAAAGTCCCCATTGAGACTCAGGAGACCTGGGTTTAAAGTAAATTAGTTAAGTTTGATGATGAGTAGAATTTCTTTCAGGAGAAGGCAATGGCAACCCACTCCAGTACTCTTGCCTGGAAAATCCCATGGGCGGAGGAGCCTGGTAGACTGCAGTCCATGGGGTCGCAAAGAGTCGGACATGACTGAGCAACTTCACTTTCACTTTTCACTTTCATGCACTGGAGAAGGAAATGGCAACCCACTCCACTGTTCTTGCCTGGAGAATCCCTGGGACCGGGGAGCCTGGTGGGCTGCCGTCTATGGGGTCGCACAGAGTTGGACATAACTGAAGAGACTTAGCAGCAGCAGACTCTCTTACTACTTCTGCTTTATTGACTGTGCCAAAGCCTTTGACTGTGTGGATCACAACAAACTGTGGAAAATTCTGAAAGAGATGGGAATACCAGACCACCTTACCTGCCTCCTGAGAAACCTGTATGCAGGTCAAGAACCAACAGTTAGCACCGGACATGGAACAACAGACTGGTTCCCAATCAGGAAAGGAGTATGTCAAGGTTGTATACTGTCACCCTGCTTATTTAACTTATATGCAGAGTACATCATGCGAAATGCCGTGCTGGATGAAGCACAAGCTGGAATCAAAATTGCTTGGAGAAATATCAATAACCTCAGAAACACAGATGACACCACCCTTATGGCAGAAAGCGAAGAAGAGGTAAAGAGCCTCTTGATGAAAGTGAAAGAGAGAGTGAAAAAGTTGGTTTAAAACTCAACATGCAAAAAACAAAGATCATGGTATCCGGTCTCATCACTTCATGGCAAATAGATGGGGAAACAATGGAAACAGTGAGAGACTTTACTTCTCTGGGCTCCAAAATCACTGCAGATGGTGGCTGCAGCCACGAAATTAAAAGATGCTTGCTCCATGAAAGAAAAACTATGACCAACCTAGACGGCATTTTAAAAAGCAGAGACATTACTTTGCCAACAAAAGTCCATCTAGTCAAAGCCATAGTTTTTCCAATAGTCATGTATGGATGTGAGAGTTGGACTATAAAGAAAGTTGAATGCCAAAGAATTGATGCTTTTAAACTGTGGTGTTGGAGAAGTCTCTTGAGAGTCCCTTGGACTCCAAGAAAATCAAACCAGTCAACCCTAAAGGAAATCAGTCCTGAATGTTCATTGGAAGGTCTGATGCTGAAGTTGAAATTCCAATATGCCACCTGCTGCGAAGAACTGACTCATTGGAAAAGACTCTGATGCTGGGAAAGATTGAAGATAGGAGGAAAAGGGGACAGCAGAGGATGAGATGGTTGGATGGCATCGCCAACTCAATGGACATGAGTTTGAGCAAGCTCTGGGAGTTGGTGATGGACAGGGAAGCCTAGCGTGCTGCAGTCCATGGGGTTGCAAAGGGGGGGACATGACTGAGTGACTGGACTGACTGACTCAGACTCTCTTAACTTTATAGAATCTCTGCAAACTGGATAATTCTCAAACACACTCTTAAATCCTTTAAGTAGTACTTTGAGTACCCCCAGGAGCCATCACTTACATCATAAATAGTTGGAACATGGGAAACTTCCAAGGAATTTGAGAGGAACAAACTTCTAAGTGAGACTACCTACAACCCACCTATTCAGAAATGGGGTGGGGGTGGGGGGAAGATACAGAATTAACGTTAAAATAGCAACATTAGCCTGCAGTGATTCACCAGTGTGTTTATCTTTGGAGGGCTAAATTAAGTAGAACATTCTGGCGACATTCTTTTTCTTTATTCTAACAGCATTCTTTCTCCCTTTTAAAAACAAGAACAACAAAACAAGCTCTGGTCCTCTTCATGAAAGCCTAATGCAGGACTCAGTTCCCTTGAACTCTGGATAACATTTGAAATTTGTAATTTAAAATGTGAATGCCAAAATAACATACATGTGGAACTTTACAGTTAGCATTGCTTGTCAAGGTCCCCAGCGATGTTCGCTTTGGGCACACCTTACAGCTTGCTCTGTGAAAATGTGAACTAAAAATATGTTGGCTCATCAGTCATTTGAGTCTGGAAACATTTAAATAATTAAGCTCCAAAGCCAGTCAGTACCACAGAATGCTATGACCCCAGAGATATCCTGGGCCCTGAGGGTTCCACATCAAAAGATTAAAAATATATCCCCCAGCCCCAAGTAAATGTGGCATAAAACCCCTTTATCTAGTAAATGTAGCACAAAACCATTTTCATTTCATGCCAAATAAAGCTAGAATATCAGAAGCCCATCACCGACCCTCTTTTTTTCTGCCTAATTAGCCTTTTCTGTGTCACTTGACATCCTTACCCTTGTTCATGTATATTTCAGTGTCCATCATCTAATTGGACTTCTTACTGAGCGACATCATTCTTTGTCCATCTATATTTTGCATCAAATGCGTCACACCTTATAAAGGCTACTAAATGTGTTCTTACTATAGGATTCTAAAATTGGCTTGCTTCTGAAAACCTGAATTGAAAATATAACAGAAAAAGAGACCAGTTTTAGTAAGCTGTACGTTATTCTTAAAATCATTATGTAATAGTCTTCTTTTCAGAACTTCCCCTCAATCCCTAAGTGAGGTGTTTGCAAAGAAAGTCCACTAAAACCAGCAGACTGGAAAAAGAGAGCCCCAAGTCAAATGTCCCTACAGACAGAATTCTCGCTACTGACAGCCTGGTGAATGGAAGCACCCAGGGACCCGAGCTCTACTGCAGCAGCCCCAGCACAGTGTCCTTGCACTGGAGCAGGGGCTGAGCCTGATCTGCCCAGAAGTGCAGGCTGGTGGCACTAGATGGGTTGGCGGCTGGCTCCAGAGAAAGCCTGCATGCTGGTCTGCTGGATCTGGCCAAGGCCAGTGCCGAGACAGAAGCCCTGGCCTGCTCTCCAGCCATCATCATCAAGTCAAGGGCTTTTCCTACTTCCCTTCCCCCGAGATAGCACCCAGATCCACTTAGAAGAAAATTAGGGGGGTTCACCCTGATATTCATTGCTGCCCTGTTCACAATAGCCAGGACATGGAAGCAGCCTAGAAGTCCATCAACAGAAGGATGGATAAAGAAGATGTGGTACATACATATATAGTAGAATATCACTCAGCCATAAAAAGGAGCATAATAATGCCATTTTGCAGTGACAGCGATGAATGCATAGATTGTCATACAGAGTGAAAGAAGTCGGATAGAGAAATACTATATAATAGTGATTATATGTGGAATCCAGAAAAATGATACAAAACTTATCTGCGAATCAGAAATAGTCACAGATGTAGAAAACAAACTTACAGTTACCAAGGGGGGATGAAGGAGAGGGGTGAAATGGGAGATTGGGATCGACATATAAACATTTCTGTATATAAAATAATTAATGAGAAGCTACTGCATAGCACAGGGAACTCTACTCAGTGAGACCTAAGTGGGAAGGAAATCTAAAAAAGAGTAGGTGCATGTATATGCATAACTGACTCACTTTACTGCACAAGCATGCACGTTAAGTTACTTCAGTTCAGTTCAGTTCAGTTCAGTCGCTCAGTCGTGTCCGACTCTCCGCGACCCCACGAATCAGAGCACACCAGGCCTCCCTGTCCATCACCAACTCCCGGAGGTCACCCAAACTCATGTCCACAGAGTCGGTGATGCCATCCAGCCATCTCATTCTCTGTCGTCCCCTCCTCCTCCCGCCCCCAACCTTTCCCAGCATCAGAGTCTTTTCCAGTGAGTCAACTCGCCTAAGTTACTTCAGTCGTGTCCAAATCTGTGCAACCCATTGGACTGTAGTCCACCAGGCTCCTCTATCCATGGGATTCTCCAGGCAAGAATACTGGAGTGGGTTGCCATGCCTCTCTCCAGCGGAATCTTCCCGACCCAGGGATAGAACCTGGGTCTCCTGCATTGCAAATGGTCTCTTTACCAACTGAGCCACCAGGGAAGCCCAGCAGAACTAACATAATATTGTAAAGCAACTATACTCCAATCTAAAAAGAGAGAGAGAAGGGAATTAGAGGTGTTCAGTCTATGCCAATCCCTGTGTATTGTTTCTATATCCCAGTGAATATTTTCATCGGTTCTAAACACAAGCATTTGTGTTTGAATGGGATTTTCAGTTGGCACTGTCCTAGAAAGAGGGCAGCATTGTCCTATATCGTGAGAGATGGGTAAGTGGAGAGGCCAAGGGGGTCTGGGGCAGGGTTCCTCATGCCTAGGTCTAAGCACGGCACTGGGGTCACATCTGCCCTCCTCCTGGCCTCCCCTGGGAAGACCTTCTTCCCATCTGGCCCTCACTGGTCTTGCACCAGAGGCCCTCAGAGATCACAGATGAGTCCTTCCTGAACACAGAGCCTCCTCGGGTCTGTGGCTTCTCCGTGGCCCATACATGCTGCTCTGGGTGCCTGGAAACCTTCTGTTTTTCTCACATGATTCTGGGCCAGGGAGAGGCTGCCCTGGGCCCTGCTAGCCTCACCAGCTCATTCTCTGCTCTCGTTGGGGCAGGGTGCTTGGTGACACTCTCCGGCAAGTGGACCAGAACACCAAGCAGATGTTTCTTTTTCTTTCTCAGCAGGCTTCATGCAAGGTCCCTCCAGAGTGTCCTAAATGTGTCTCCGTCTGTCTGCCTCGGTGATTATCCTCAAGGAATTCTTTCCAGCCTTTTATCTTATGCCAGGCCCAGGCTTTGGAGACTCAGCAGTCAAGAATTGACCTCACTGGCCTCTGCCTTCGGCTGTCACCCTTTCCTAAGGAAGTGAAGGCAGAATGCCCCAGCTGCCTGCACCAAAGGCGATGTTGCAAGGCACAAAGAGTTACAGAAAAAAAAAGAAAAAGAAAAATCTGCTACTATTTCAATGGCAAGCCACTCCAGTACTCTTGCCTAGAAAATCCCATGGATGGAGGAGCCTGGTGGGCTGCAGTCCGTGGGGTCGCTGGGGGTCGGACACGACTGAGTGACTTCACTTTCACTTTCACACATTGGAGAAGGAAATGGCAACCCACTCCAGTGTTCTTGCCTGGAGAGTCCCAGGGATGGGGAAGCCTGGTGGGCTTCTGTCTCTGGGGTCGCACAGAGTTGGACACGACTGAAGTGACTTAGCAGCAGCAGCAGCTACTATTTCAAAATACTATCTCCAAAACATACATATAATTAATGTAAGAAATGCTGTCCTTCATCTACAAATATGATGACATTGGCCAATCAGCCGTAGGATACAGATGAGTTTTTCTGGGAGCAGGTATGGATCTGTTCCACTTTGTCCATGGCCTCAACTCACCGACCTGTGACCAGCG
The DNA here is from genome assembly GCF_049115385.1 of Moschus berezovskii. NCBI lineage: Eukaryota > Metazoa > Chordata > Mammalia > Artiodactyla > Moschidae > Moschus > Moschus berezovskii. The sequence goes on along the minus strand of NC_142469.1, from coordinate 88,241,616 downwards.
CATGCCCTGGCAAGATGCCCCCTGGGTCCTGGGGACGGGATGAGGCCACACAATGGAACAAATGTATCCACCCACACCAAGACATCGTAACAGACTGTTCTTGTGACCAATCTTTCCCACAGTAACCTCAGCAAATAAGACACAAGGCTTTTTCTTTCTTAGATCTTCAGAAATAGCATATAAGACAGCTTGTTCCTATAACTGACAAAATAAGCAAACACACAAATAAGTAAATAAATAGAAAGTCGTGGAACTCCCAGAGTGCATGTACACCTAAAAGGCTTACTGAGCGGTCTGTGCTTGGGGGTAGTTCCTTCTTTTCTGTCTTCAATAGCACCCACTTGTGATCATAGATGCCTACTGACTGTGCAATCCAGAATACTGTAATTAGCTTTCTAACACCGATTTTCTATTAAGGTACATAAATAACATGAGGGAGGCGAAATGCTAGGCTCCTCTTGAATAGCGTCTTAAAATAACAGAAGGAAGCAACCACATGCTGATAGATGTTGGCTCCAAAGTACATTTAAAGTCAGAGACTGGCATTTGTTGCTGAACCATTCAACCGGAAGCTCATCAGGACTCATGTGAAAACAATGATCCTTCGAATGTGGATCCTTCACCCTCAAAGTGGTAAGTTCCTGGAAGGCATCAGCAGAACGTGAAAAGTTTTTATGACTATAAGACCAAATACAGGAAAGATGCCACAGTAAAAATCAGGTTTGTAAAAGGCCTGTAGATTTAAATGAACATCAGCCCACGCAAAATTCCAATTCTTATGTAAATCTTATTTACTTTCAAGTAAGTACATTTTCTTTAAGGTAAGGTGAAGTCAGTCAGTCGTGTCCGACTCTTTGTGACCCCACACACTGTAGCTTAATCAAGCTCCTCTGTCCATGGGATTTTTCATGCAAGAGTACTAGAGTGGGTTGCCATTTCCTTCTCCAGAGGATCTTCCCGACCCAGGGTTCGAACCCAGGTCTCCTGCATTGTAGGCAGACGCTTTACCGTCTGAGCCACCAGGGAAGTCCGGTAACTAATTTTAAACTCTGTCACCATGAGTTTTAATTGTTGAGCACCGAGTTTTAGTGACTAATACTCTGAAATAACCTAGGCATGGTTATTATATTTTTAAATAGATCATTGGATTAGGTTACAAACACTTTGTTTAGGAATTTCCTGTCTACTTTAAAGCAGAGACATTACTTTGCCAACAAAGGTCCGTCTAGTCAAGGCTATGGTTTTTCCCGTGGTCATGTATGGATGTGAGAGTTGGACTGTGAAGAAAGCTGAGCGCCGAAGAATTGATGCTTTTGAACTGTGGTGCTGGAGAAGACTCTTGAGAGTCCCTTGGACTGCAAGGAGATCCAACCAGTCCATTCTAAGGGAGATTGATCCTGGGTGTTCATTGGAAGGACTGATGCTAAAGCTGAAACTGCAATACTTTGGCCACCTCATGCGACGAGTTGACTCACTGGAAAAGACTGATGCTGGGAAGGGTTGGGGGCGGGAGGAGAAGGGGACGACCGAGAATGAGATGGCTGGATGGCATCACCGACTCTGTGGAGATGGGTTTGAGTGAACTCCGGGAGTTGGTGATGGACAGGGAGGCCTGGCGTGCTGTGATTCATGGGGTCGCGAAGAGTCGGACACGACTGAGCTACTGAACTGAACTGAACTGACCTGAACTTGATAAGTGAGAGTCATTTGCATTTTCCCTTCTGGCTTTAGAATGAGCTGAGTTGTGTTTCACTATTGTCTGTAATATGAAATATCTTGTGTAAGATTAGTGTTAAGAGCTGAATTGTGTCCCCAAATGCATATATTGAAGTTCTAAACCCTAATACCTCAGAATATAATTGATTTGGCGATAGGACCTCTAAAGAGGTGATTAAGTTAAAATGAGGCCCTTGGGGTGGGCCTTAATCCAATCTGACCAGTGTCCTTATAAGAAGAGGAGATTTGGACATAAAGAGACACCAGCGATGTTCACACTTAGAGAGAAAAGGTCTTTTAAGGACACAGCAAGAAGGAATCCATCTGCAAGCCAAGGTTGAGAGGCCTTAGAAGACATCAATTCTGCTCACACCTTTATCTTGGTTTTCTAGCTTCCGGATTTGTGAGAAGATAAATTTCTGTTTAAGACACCTGGTCTACGGTGTTTTGTTACAGAGCCTTAGCAGACATAGAATTAGAATGACTTGTTCCTTGAAAGTTGAGTTGAACTCACTAGTTAAAAGCTTTTGGGTCCAGTGAAACATTTTGATCACTGATTTAAATTAGTTAATAGTTTCAGGACTTTTCAATTTTCTAGTTTTTCTTGAGCCAGTTTTGGCAAGTTAAATTTTTTAGGAACATGTATGTTTCACCTATTTTCAAGGATGTGTGTTCATTTGCTCAGTCATGTCCAACTCTTTGGGATTTCCAGGTGGCGCTAGTGGTGAAGAACCTGCCTGCCAACGCTGGAGATGTAAGAAATGCTGGTTTGATCCCTGGGTCAGTCAGGAAGACCCCCTGAAGGGGGAAATGGCAGCCCACTCCAGTATCCTTGCCTGGAAAAATCCCATAGACAGAGCAGCCTGGTGGGCCATGGTCCATAGGACTGCAAAGAGTTGGACATGACTGAAGCAACTTGGCACGTCCAACTCTCTGTGATCCCATGGACTATAGTCTGCCAGGCTCCTCTGGCCATGGAATTTTCCAGGCAAAAATACTGGAATGGGTTGCCATTTTCTACTCCAAGGGATCTTCGTGACCCAGGGATCGAACCCATTTCTCTTGTGTCTCCTGCATTGGCAGGCAGATTCTTTACCACTCTCCCACCTGGAAAGCCCATTTTCAAGGTTATAGAAATCAAACTGTTTATTCAATCCCCTTACTACCTTTTAATCTGTACAACCTCCATAGATGTATTTCTTTTCATTTCTACTACTGTTTATTGGATATCTCTTCTCTCCCTCATGGATATTCCCAGGTATGTCATTTCTATTAGTCTCGTCATAGAGTGAACCTTTGGTTTTATTGATCCTTGTATATTTGTTTCTGTTTCATGAATTCTCATATTTATCTTTATTATTTCCTTCTTTCTGCTTTCTTTGGGTTGATTCTGGGAAAGTCTTACTCTGAGAAGTGACATTTGGGATATTGAGTATAAGTCAGTGGTTTACAAACTCTGCTGTGCAGAAGACCCTGGGATATTCTTGGGTTGGGGGGGAGTTGTCTCAGAGGCTACCATCCAGAGTTCCTCTCTCCTACCCACTCCAGTTGCCACCAAGGAAGCTCAGCTGTTTTCATCAAAGTAACTCTGAGAACTCCCTGGTGGTCAAGTGGGTGGACTCTGCACCCACTGCAGGAAGTACAGGTTTGATTCCTGGTCAGGAAGCTAAGATGCCTCAAACTGCATGGCAAGGCCAAAAAAAAAAAAAATCAGCTTTGCTCTACTTTTATCAATCTTACATGTAGAATTTCCATAAAATTTGGGGGGGGGGAACGGTTACATCTTCTAAAAAAGAAGATAGTTTTTAAAAGTTGAAGGCTACAGAAGAATTGAGACGAGGAAGTGTACTTCTAGTACTTATAGATACACATATTCCTATTGACAATGTAGTAAGTTAATATTAAAGTACCAATTTATAACTAGGGAAATCTCCCCACATTTGTCAATGCCAGAACCCTTCTAAATTGAGATCCTTAATTCTATCTGTACTTACAAGATCAATGACCTTAAGTATAAAAGGCTTTGGAAGATCCTTCACAGGCCAGCAGTGTTTAGAATTTGTGCTGAGTATTAGCTAATTTTTTTATCCCTTCAGGTAAAGTTCTATGAGATGGATGAAAGAACAGCGTTTCTTAATTTCAAAATAGACAATTTTCTTGCTTTCAAGTATTTCATTAGTTTGCTGAATATGTCTATGAAAAACTCTCCCAGCTTTTTCCTCGTCTCCAGACTTAATCTTTTAATCTTGCATGAGTTGTTAATAAGCTTTTGGTAAATTATCCTGTTGTAGATCACTGCCATAAACAGTGAGAGATAAGTTAATATCATCAGATTGCATTTCTTAGTGTAAAAATTTGGATAACATTAAGTCATTTAATATATGCCTTTGATTCCACAAGCAGAAATAATTTATGGGCTTATCTATATGATTTGGCATAAACAGTCTATAAATGTTTCTCTTATGTCTGTATCACATTTTATTGTTAAAAATTAATGTGATGGGTTCTTAGAAAAACAAGTTAAAAATTAAAATACTATAGAACAGTACTGAGTCTTAGCTACAGCTCTTTTTTTACACTTGCAGATAAGTAATTTGATTTCAAATTAATAATAATTATCATGTCTTTCCACCATGGCAAATAGATGATTACCTGCCTTCATGCAATTGATGTGCATTTCACAAACCAGGAGCAGTAATTAGCTGAACCTGCTAGCTAATTACCATCAGGAGAAAAAAAAAGACTCAACAATAACAAAAATCTCAATTGCTGGTTTAGACAATCTTTAATATTGTAGTAATGGTGCTAAACACCATTAAATATGGGCATCCTTTCAGAGCTTGGAAGGAAGATATAGTCTTTTAGTCTTTCAGCTAAAGACTCCCCTGGTGGCTCAGTTGGTAAAGAACCTGCCTGCAATGCAGGAGACCTGGGTTCGATCCCTAGGTTGGGAAGATCCCCTGGAGGAGGGCATGACAACCCACTCCAGTATTCTTGTCTGGGAAATCCCATGGAGAGAGGATCCTGGCAGAGTACAGTCCATGGGGGTCGCAAACAGTTGGACACGACTAAGCAGCTAAACCACCACCATCATGTTTCAGCTAAAGAAGTACAATGGACCCATGGCAGGTCTCACAATTAGACAAACCATGGCTCCTCTGAGCTATTTTGTGCCCTTAAAATTACCCCAAATAAGAACTTCTTTTCCATTCTGTATAAGGCAGAAGGCCCAGTTCTCATCCAAGCATATGATAAATGGGTTTCCAAGGTTTACGTTCTGTTTTAACACACACAAAAAAACAATCTGTCCTTTCCATGAAGTGGTAGCAGTCCCAGCTTAATGCCCTGCTGTTGGGCTCATCAAATATACTGGACATTGGTTCCCTGGCCATAGATACCTTGCATCAAATTACACAAGAAGCCTCATTCTTCCACATCATTTTGAGGGGTTTGGGGACAGAGTCACTCACATAGCTCATTCACCTACAATCATTTATTGAGCACCCATGAGGTGTCAAGCCCAGTGACAATCAGGAAAGACTGTCCTCACGAAGCTTGCTTTCTAGTCCTGGCCGGTCTTCTTCAGATCCCAGCATTCCCAAGATGATGCCTTCAGCCTCTGCACTGCCCCCTGAGCTGCAGGGCGCCCCAGAGGGGCTCTAAAGACTCTGATTCTGAATCCAACCCCCCCGTCCCTAAGCCCGAGGTCAGTAGTGAACCTAGTTCCCTCTTTCCCAGGCATTGTCTTTGTCCTATCTGGTATCTCAGTTTCTACTTTAAACAGAGATTTTTGCCTGGGTTAAATCATTCTCACCCTGACTTGAAAGTCAGCTTCCAATCCCTTCCTACTGGCTGGAATCCAGCTCCGACAGACAGACCAGCTTCCTGACAGAGACTGCTTAGCGGCACTTCCAAAGTCCCCCCTAGCCCCCAATCCCTGTCCATTTCCGGTCACAAGTCTCTGCCTGTATCTGAGTGCAGATACAGTTCTACCCAGCTGAGCCCCACTCTCAGTCCCTCCAGCCCATTAAGATTCTTCCACTGGTTTCCCTCGGTGCCTGGGTCGAACACGGGAGCCTGGTCCTGCCCATCCACCCTGCCTTAATTGCTGATTAGACACTCATGTGTTTCCCCTACTATAGTTATGACAGCCAAGCCTAGAGAGCTGAGCTTCATTCATGTGGGCCAGACAAATCAGGGTTTTGATGTTTAGAGGAGAAAGTCAGCATCTTCCTTTCCGCGGCTCCCAGTCGTACATTCTTCTCGCCCTTGGGGCTGGGGTCCTAGTCTTTATCACCTGTCCATTATTCTGGTCCCAAACAAAGAAACTCCTTCCCCCCAGCTCAGCCGCTCCCTCTTACCCTGGACTCATCCCTCCCAGGGAGCCGTGGTGGATATGATCATCTAGAGTCTGACAGTCTCTGGGCCAGCAGTACACATTTGCTCATTTCTTACATTGAGAGGTAGACATTGGCCAAGGTTTGTTGAATAATTGCATCAAACCCTATACATCGTTTGAACCTCTTAAGTCCTTCCAGGATGGATGAAACTCTGCCTTAGTGTCTCCAGGGAATATCATCAAGTAAAGCCAGCAGGTTCTGGTGCCATAACTAGAGGTCACACGATACTTCACTTGTGTCAGAATAGAACGCTTATTCCATTCTTTACCCTTTTCCCTCCAAAACTCAGGACTTGATCTTCCCTTTAAGTCGTAGCTGGGACCAGCTTTTGTTGCACAAGAGAGGGATCCGGATGCCTCATCCAGCACCCTGAGATTCAACATCAAGTCACTTTTCCATTCATCTCTCTTCATATCTTGAATTTTCTGGTCCTAGCAATCATCACTTAACTGCTGTGATCCCAAAAGCCGATCCATCTGAACCCAAGTTCTAATAGTTGGCCCTGAGGCCAAACCTCTTTCTTAATTATGTCCTTATTACTATAATTTCCAGAGCTGGTAATTTCGTTTTGTTAGTTCTTCACCCAATGGTTTTGAATCTGAGTTCAGAAGCGTGTGTACTTAGCACATGTTCGATTCAAAATAATCATTAACTGGTCAACTGATTTAAAAATACCTGGGCTACTATAATAGATGGTAGGCATCAAACCCTGAGAAAGAGTAGCCAGAATTCACTCAAATAAGGACTTCTGGGATTTACTCAAGTGAGAACGAAAGGGCAAGGACTATGTCTTTTTAAAAATTTATTTCACTGAAGTATAGTTGGTTTACAATATTGTGTTAATTTCTACTGTACAGTGAAGTGATTCAGCACTTATACATTCTTTTTCATATTCTTCTCCGTTATGGTTTATCACAGGACTATTTTTTTTACTTTTTATTTTATATCTGAGTATAGTTGATTTAAAATGTTGTGTTAGTGTCAGGTGTACAACAAAGTGATTCAGCTACACATATACATGTATGTATTCTTTTTCAATCTTTTCCCGATTAGATTGTTACAGAATATTGAGAAGAGTTCCCTGTGCTATTCAGTAGGTCCTTACTGGTTATCCATTTTAAATATAGCAGTGTGTACATGTGATTCCCAAACCTCTTAACTATTGAGTGAAGTTATATGCTGAATCCAAAACAAAAAGATACAAATGAACTTATTTACCAAACAGAAACAGACTCACAGACTTAGAGAACAAAGTATGGTTACCAGGATGGAAGGAAATCGGGGAGGGACACTGATCCACTGCAGCCTCTCTGCCTTGGCACCATGCCTGGCACCCAGGATACCCTTTACAATGTGATAAAGGAATGGATTTACAGATGGCATGCACTGTCAGACGACTCTCTGAAGCTGCCTGTCTCCCTGCTGACCAATTAGCTCTCCTCCTCCAAGATTTCCCACTGTCACGCTGTGCCAAACTGTTCTGAACCACAGCCACCTCCTCTGACCTTCCATCCTTCCGAGGATGTTAACTGTGAACCAGAACCACTCTCTGTGGTTGTGGTCATAACCTCTGGAGGCTGTGTGCTGTCAGCCCCCTGAACTGACCAAAGCTCCATTATAATGTGCATGCCTCCCACCTCACCCCCAGCCCCTCATTCCCCCACCACATTGCCGTAGCACAGATAACTGGGCTGAGTCAAACTGTGCACACCGGGTTGGCACCAGGAACAATTCAACAGTCTCCCCCAGAGGATCTTCTCCAGCCTCCATGTCTTTGAGTTCTTCAACTGATCCTCATGGAACACAATTTCAGATTTCAGGATTCTAATTTGTATCTTCTAAATTAATTTTCTTCCATATGACATTCCTATGGTGTCATATGCCAGACTGAACACTACAGATATGATTTTTTTGTAACAACCATCAATCTCCATCCACAAACATTGACTGAGAGCCTGCTAGGTTCCAGGTGCTTGTGATAGGCCAGCAGATAAGAAATTTCTTGCTAGCAAGGACAGGGTTTACTACTTTACTCTCTGCATGCATGCTAAGTCTCTTCAGTCAGTCTGACTCTTTGCCACGCTATGGACTGCAGCCTGCCAGGCTCCTCTGTCCATGGGATTCTCCAGTCAAGAATACTAGAGTGAGTTGCATGCCCACGTCTCTTATGTCTCCTGCATTAGCAGGCAGTTTCTTTACCACTAGAGCCACCTGGGAAGCCCACTTTACTTTCTATCTCACAGCTGTTACAGTGCTGGGCTCCTGGTCACAATCACTGTTCCGTGGAAAGGAAGAGATAAGACAACAGTCTTGTTTCCCAAACAAAATAGGAGCTGCAATTAGGTGTGATGGCGCGACTTCCGTGTCACTGTTGAAAGCTGGCACTGAGGGGAATGGGACATCAGGCGAAGGAATAATAAGAGCCGTAGACCCATCAAGCTGTGTGAGGAAGCCCACCCCTCCTATAAATTCTTTTGTAAACTGGGTCTAGGGAAACTTCTGCAACTCAAAAAATCAAGCCTTCTTAGCAAAATTCCTTTTCCAAATAAACAAGTTGAGGATGATAATAACAAGTCAAGGATGAATGATAAACTTCAACTCTCATCCTGAACCATCCCTAGAGCATACACAGGCTCCAGAAAGCCTGACTCTACCAACAGCTGTTCCCTTAGGATGGTCCTTGCCGTCAGAAGCCACTGACAGACCTATAGGCCGGATGCTGCTATGGAACATTCAATCTACGCAATGATCCATGATCGAAATCAAAATTTGCATGAGAAAAACATCCAAAGAGATCCATAACCATGTCTGAATATAACTGATGGTACAGAGTGGCTCTCAGAAAGAAAAGACAACCCACCCCTCTCCAAGGAGCCCATTAATACCGAAGCATGGGGTTTCTTTGCTTGGAATGAGAGGTGCTTAGGTTTTCATGACTGCTATCTTTATTCTATGCAGGAGAAACTGCTTACAAAATATCCTCAACCCCACATCCCAGGTTCTGACTAAACTATTAAAAACAGTAGCTAACATTTTAGGATAGTTCCTAAGTACCCAGTAGTGAGCTAAACTGATAACCCTCACAACAACTCTATAATGAAGGTACTATTATTAGACCCATTCTACAGATGAGAAAATTGAGTCAGAAAGAGGTACCAGCTTACCTAGGATTACACAACTAGTATGGAGTACAGTACAGTCGGTATTTAAATAGAGGCAACTGGATGACAAAGCTCACACTTAACTATGATGCTCACTGTGCTCCACTAAGCTCCATAGTAAAAATATGTCTTTTAGATCTGCCAGTCTCTTTGGCTTCATGTGATCCACATTAAAATCTCCTTGAGGTCAGGAATCATGTCTTTTAAAAATTTGTATCCACAACCTTGAAATGTATTGTTTCCAATTCAATCAACACTTGAACCAGCAATCCTAGTCCTGGACATATATCTGGAGAAAATAATAATTTCAAAAGATATATGTACTCCAAAGTTCACTACAGCACTACTTACAACAGCCAGGACATGGAGGCAACCTAAGTGTCCATCAACGGAAGAATGGATAAAGATGCCATACAATGGAATATTACTCAGCCACAACAAAAAGGGAAATAATGCCGTTTCTGGCAACATGGATGGACCTAGAGATTGTCATTCTGAGTGAAGTCATACCAAGACAAACGTCATATGATATTGCTTATATGTGGACTCTTAAAAAAAATGGTGCATATGAACTTACAAAACAGAAATAGAGTCATGGATGTAAAAAACAAACTTATGGTTACCACGGAAAGGGGGATGAATAAATTGGGAGATTGGAATTGACATATACACGCCACTATATATAACATAGATAACTAACAAGAACCTACTTATAACAGCTACTCCATACTCTGTAATGACCTATATGGGAAAAGAATCTAAAAATGAGTGGGTTATCTACATATGTGTAAGCAATCCACTTTGCTGTACAGCACAAAACATTGTAAATCAACTCTACTCCAATAAAAATTAATTTTAAAACAAAAAGTAAAAATTTTTTTAAAATCAACATTTGTTGAATGAATGAATCAAGTTGTACCACCACACAGATTTGAATCTACTGCTATCTACCTTAGGTAGGACTCACTGCCTTCCAGCCAAGAAAGAGGTGCCTCATAGCTGTGTTATCGCCAGTTCGGTAGTATTTGTATTCTACAGACCTCTTTTCATAAGTTCTTGCCAAATTCCCTCCTTCTGTGATTAAGCAAAGTGCAAACATATCATTTTGTCACTTGGCAACTTTAGGATAAATCTCTGAGAGTGTAAACTAATGTTCTACCAATCTCAAAAGTGAGAAAGGATTGTGTTTTCTTTATAGATCGTACTGCACAGATATAATCTGAAGATAGCTGCTAGCATGCATTTCTGTAATCCACCTTTATATGATATGACAAGTGCTTTCATTAGCTCAATCACTGTTTAGTAAAAAAAATATTCAATCTTCTCCACTCCTAGAGACAGAAGGATTGCAAAGGAATGTTCTCTATTGCTACTATGAGTCATAGTGAAATCGCTGGTAACTAAGTGGCCCATATTTTGGCTCTTATGGCAATAGATGATACAAAACTACATTCAAAGACAGGAACAGAAATTTACTAACTCCTAAATTCTCTGAGTTTCATACTCAAAATAGAAAGATTCAGTACAGTGTTTCTAATTCAAGTGTGTGAATTCTGACTGCATGTTTTAAGTGCATCAGGGTTAGAAATTAAAGTCTATGTGAACAAACTATTATTTTTATACTTAAATTCTCTGTAGACTTTTCTCTTTTAATACAGCTGAATCCTTCAACAAATTTTGGCAAAGCTAATCATTTTCCTATGCCCTTTCTGCCACTGCTAAATACATCAAATACCTATTTAAACAGTGCAAAATATTTTTATTTAGCTAAATAATTTAGAGAGCTGAACCCTGCCATATTTGGCAGGCATTTTTTGATTTTGCTTTTATTCCTAAATGTTATATTGTAAGCACATACTCATGTCACTAAAACTGTTGATGAATATGAATAATACCCTATAATTTCTATCATTTACTTACTTGTTATCCTATTCTTGAATATGAAGGATATCCAAGTTTTTTTTTTTACTATTATAAGTAACACTATGATGAATATCATCATACATCCATATCTTGATCTGTCTTTGGTAAAAACTTGCAAGGAATCAAGTTATTAAATAGAAGATAATCAATGTTCTTGAGGTTTTTCAGTAAACAGCCAAATTGTGTTCCAGTTACCTGCCATGGCATCAAATTACCTGCTTTCTCTGCCCCTGCTGGTATCTACTGTCTGTTTCTGATAATTAGAAATCTAATTTTATGTCATATTATGTTCTTTCTGTCTCCCTCTCTTTGTGGCTTGTTTCTTAGTGAGTTGTTACTGTGGTTTGTGAGTGCACGGTCAGGTAAGAATCATGGGAATGGCATAAGCTTGGACTGAGGTTCTACTTCCAGAAAGAGTTTGCTCTGGACTGTGCCAGTACCCCAATGGAGTTCCAATCTGGAACAAATTTAAGTTATTTGTTTGGCTAAATAAGTGGCATAAATTCTAGGCCCAACTTACATGAGGATGGGACTATGGTTATAACATTTTGTAGGTGGTCTTCTTCTATCCACAGCCTAAGAGGAAACAGGTAAATTTCCCTGTGTGCTCAGTCGCTCAGTCATGTCCAGCTCTTTGTAGGCCCACGGACTGCAGCCCACCAGGCTCCTCTGTCCATGGGATTTTCTAGGCAAGAATACTGCAGTGGGTTGTCATTTCCTCCTCTAGGGGATTTCCTGTCTGCCATGATACACAACCATCATTGCAAAGCTTCTCCAGGAAACCGTGACTCTCTCCACAGCCCTTGACAAAAGAATTGTCCTCCTACTTCACAGGAGAAACAGACGCCATCAGACAACTCCTCAGCCTTCCTGCCACCAAATTTCTACCTCACCCCACTGCAGCAGGCAGGCAGCCTTGTAATGGTCCCACTTCCCAGGATTCACAATCCTGTACAGTCACCTTCCTTTGAGTGAGGGCTGGGCCAAATGACTCCATTGTAACAAATAGAGTTCAGCAGAAGTGACTGGATACATCACTTCTGAGGGTGATAACAAAGACAGTGACCTTCACCTTGCTGGCCCTCTCTTGCTTTCTCTTGGGCTCACTCTGCCATGTTTCAAGCTGCCCTGTGTAGAGGCCAACGGGGCAGGAAACTGAGGGACAGAGCGCCGGACAGCGACCACCCAGGAACTGGGATCCTCAGTCCAATGGCTCACCAAAGAGAAAACCCTGCCAACAGCCTGGTGACCGAGTTTGAAAGCGGATCCTTCATGAGTTGAAGGTAGAGATGCTACAGTCCTGGTACATACCTGGATTGCAATTTCAGAGACTCTCTGAGTCAGAGGCCTCAGCTAAGATGCCTGGATTCCTGACCACAGACATAATCACCGCATTGTTTGAGGAAGCTACATCTTGGGGTAATTTGTTGTCTCACAGCAACAGATGAGGAATACACATGCCCACTCAGCCTTCCTGCCCTTGGGGCAGTGGGAAAGGTGCATTTCCCAGCCTGGGAGCATTCCACCACCTGTGGGAGAGGCCCTTTCCTTCTCCTGCTCCCAGGTCCTAGTCTGTCCCCACAAACGAGCTCCTCCTCCAAGATCTCGTGTGACTTGTGGGCTCCTCCCGCCTTCTCATCACACGTGTCTACACGCCTCCTTTAAGGGTAGAAACTAAGTGAAGACAGGAGCCACGCCGCTCTGGCTCATTGCTGTACCCTCAGTTCCCACCACCATTCTTTGAACGTGAAAGGCTCTTCATAATAATTTGGTGAATAAAAGTATCAGGAAGGGATATTCAAAGAGTTTTTGGAGATAGTCTGCTTCTTTGGTGCGGATTGGCACTGCCGCGTCATTCGTTTTAAATCTTAAAGATGAAAATCTAGTTTGAAACTATACACATGATGGTCATTTGCTGAAATGGGTGCTATGGCTGCGTTGTTGGTTTTGGTGTTTTGTTTTGGCTGTGCCACGAGTCAGGCAGCATCTCAGTTCCCCACCAGGGATGGAACCCTGAGCCCCCTGCAGTGCAAGCATGGAGTCTTAGCCACCGGACCACCAGGGAATTCCCACACATCTATTTTTTCAACGAAAGGAATTCTCTCAGCTTTATCATTAAATGAAGAGGCCCATATCAGCCTCTTAAGGACAGTTCCTAAGTCCACACGATTACTTTTCAGGGAGTTATAAGAATTTGCTTTAAAAACACTTCAGGAGACAAGAGGGCTGCAGCACGCAGTTCCCTGGTGGGCGCCCTGCAAAATCAGGGCCCAGGGGCTCCCACAGACACTCTGTCAGCCTCTGAGCAAAGACAAGAGAGGAATATGTCTTAGTATTGTCATATTGTTTTTTTCTTTTTGGCCATGCCATGTGGCATGAGAGATCTTAGTTTCCCCAACCAGGGATGGAACCCATGCTGCCTGCAGTAGAGGCGTGAAGTCTTAACCACTGGATGGCTGGGGAATTCCCTGTGTTGCTGTTGATGTTGCTTTCTTCTAAAGACAGCCTCCTGCCAAATGAAAATATTTTCCTTCCTTCAACCAGGTCATCTGTTAGCCAATAACGCCCCCTCATGCAAAATTTTTAAAGCGGGTCTCTTTTCTTCTTGGTATTTTTCCCAGGGGGCAAAGTGGTAAAGAACTCGACTGGCAGTGCAAGAGATCCAAGAGACTCAGGTTCGATCTCTGGGTCAGGACGATCCCCTAGAGAAGGAAATGATAACCCTCTCCAGTATTCTGACCTGGAAAGTTCCATGGACAGAGAAGCCTGGCAGGCTATAGTCCATGGAGTCACAAAGAGTCGGACACAACTGAGATACTGAGCACACACAACTGTGAGAGTACAAAAAACTTTTCTTCTTGGCAGCTTCCTAGCTTGGCAAGCAGTGTGCAGGCTGGATTTCAGGGTAAACTCTCCCCCAGGGCCAGTGTTCTTATGCAGTGAACAACCTACACATCCTTACATTGCTACCCTGCTCAACCCTTCATACAGGGAAATGCCAACTTGTTCTCTTGAGTTCTGGGCTCCCTTGCCTCCCCAAAGAAAGTCAAGGGCCAATAAGAGTTGAATTACATTAGCTGATCCAAGAGGTGGGGGGATAGAGAATGCTGATTTGCATTGAAGAGGGGAAGGGGTAAAGCTGGCTCAGATTTCCCTCCCCTGGGGAAGGCAAGTCTGGGGGCCCATCTCCAGCAGCCACAGCCCCCCCCCCTTCCACATGCAATGGTCAGTGAACGAGCAACAGTGATTGTCAGCAGAAGGAACAGAGGATAAGGCTTCTCCCTCGACTGCCCCACAGGAGGGGCCGAGGGCCGGGCAAGCAGTTGACCAGGGCAATCTGCTCGGTGTTGGTAAATCAATGAGCGATGGGGTGTCTTGGACCAGACTTAAATTAATGTAAAAAGATAAATAATCAGACTTTACCTGCACAGTATAACCTTATATCTGCACCCAGATTCCCCATTAAACCTCCCAAGTATCCCTTATTGCCACCTGCACTCCTTAAGCCTTTGCTGAGGTTCTATTTCTGGCTCAGATGGTAAAGAATTCACCTGCAATGTGGGAGACCCAGGTTTGATCCCTGGGTCAGGAAGATACCCTGGAGAAGGGAATAGCTACTCTCTCCGGTGTTCTTGTCTGGAGAATCCTCAGGGACAGAAGAGCCTGGCGGGCTACAGTCCATGGAGTCACAAAGAGTCAGAAGCGACTACGAGACTTGCACTCCCTCATTCACTGCGTATTTAAGCTACTTGAATAGGTATTTCAGGGCTCTCCCTGCATCTCCCTCCTCTCACTTCCCCTCCTCCACACGATTACCAGATTCATCTCTTTACACCAAGATTTTCATGAAGACTTTCAGGATATCACTGTGGTACCCAAACATTTTCAGCTGCTCCGCACTTATTAGAGGCTGGAACTCCAAGTCATTGCCTGGGTTCAAAGCCTTGCCCAGTAGTATTTCAACGTATACCTCCTGTTTCATTTCCCGTTCTCCTAACCTGTGATTCCAGCCAAACTGAAAATTCACCTGGAGCTCTCTCTTCTTAGTTCCTCTGTCCATCCCATTTCTTCTGGTTGGTATTTCTGACACTTTTTTAAAAAAATAAAATCTTATATAACCTTTAACATATTAATGGTTAAACATTAACATGAAAAATTTCCCTTTTCCCAAATCCTTTCCTAACTCCTTCAGCCCCTAAAGTCTCTTCCCATCTTTTATATTATTTGTGATCACAATTAAATTTTCCTACATCATGCAATAATTTATCTTAAAATGCTGAGGACCTTGACTATGAATTCATAGGGGCAGGAATGAGAGCAGTTGTTTACTATTTTACATCTTAGATCCCCTGGAGTAAGAAATGGCAACCCACTCCAATATTCCTGCCTGGAAAATTCCATGGACAGAGAAGCCTGACAGGCTGCTGTCAAAGAATCAGACATGACTGAGCATGGATGCACTCTTTATGCTGCCTAGTATAAGGTTTTGCACATAAGCAAAGTAAAATGATTCATGGATTGAGTCTTCCTTTCACCAGAATTCTTTGTGGACTTAAAGTATGACTTTGAAAATTAAAAAAAAATTTGTTACATGCCACTTAACTTCTCACAAAAAAGTTCACTTAAAGTTTAATTGCAAACTCTGAAAAGTGTATCTTAACAAAATTAAAGGATACAAATACATAATCTGATATCAGAGCTTTCTGTTCTGTGTGTCTCTATATGTGTGCACGTGTGTCACCGAGTTTGGAGTACAGTTTATCTACAACATAACCTGTGGTGGAAAATCTGGCCCTCTGTGAAGAATTTTAGGCTGCTAACTTTAAAAAGAATGAATATTACCAGTTTCAACTTATGTTTTAAAACCGAAAAGCTGAGTAGTAGAAATAAACTTCTCACTGGCAGCGCTTTAGGTAGTAATGAATACTCTTCTGAAAGTTCATAGACGTAAAGTCTGTCAAACATTTTTACTTTCGAAACAGCTCCTTTTTGAATGAACGCAACTCGGCAAGCTTTCATTTACAGGAATAGAAAATTACCCAGTGACTTGTAAAATATGTAATCCAGAAATCGTGGGAGAAGGGGCACCCTTTCAGAGCCAGAGCAGGAGATCCCAGTGCCATTCATACAACGGCCTTCCTCACTAGTTACACTCTGGGCGTAATTAAGAGAATCAGGCTTGGGGTGCAAATCCTGTCACACAAGGAGCAATCTACTGGGAAGACACCAAGTTTGGAGACGCTCCATATGTCTAGCCAACATAAAGAAAAGCCCTATGGATAGACAGGTCTTATCATCTACATCAGCTGTGTTGGACAGTGATTGAAAAGAGATCCAATTTAGCCAAGGGCATTGGCTTCCTCGGACACATCTCATTCTAGAAACATGATTATGCCCTATTAACTGAAAACAGGGACCCTTTAAAAGTTCCTACAAACTTTTTAAACAATTGTTCACAGCCTGGACACAGACTCCTTTTTCTAAATTGAAAACAAATGTCCACTTAGAAAGACTCAATGTACTTATGAATCAATTGTATTCTGAAAACAATTTACCCCAAGAGGGACTGGCTTTTTATTTTAACAAAACAGTCCAATAATGGTTTTAATAGGTTGGAAGATAAACATTAAGTCGTTAAAAACAAAAAGTCACTCATCTAATATCGGTTCTCAAGGACGATAGTATTTTGCAAAAGGAGAAAACTCAGAGAACAGCATTTACAGGTACATCTGTCTTTTCAATAGAAGCTATTAAGTGCAAATAACAAGTTTCCTTTGTGGCTAACTTTTGCGGATCCATATTACCATTATGCCATCTAGTGGCTAAACTTCAAACAGCAACTAAGGAGAGATTTTTTCTGTAAGCCTATCTGAATGCCATCTTTTAAGATGGTGTTTTGAAAGCAGTTTATTACTAAGAATATAAAGGACAGATTGTTTATATATGAACTATTCTGCACCATAAAATGTCCACGTATCTTAGGAAATTAAGATTGGGTTCCTATAAAATGTCATACGAAATATAAAAAAACATTTTCTAAAAAATCACAGGTAAAGATAGGAGTAAGTTAACCAACTTATATTTTAAGACTTTTTGTAAATGACAAGGCTAAGACATCTTATTGAACTGTGGCTAGGAATTATGACATTCATATACTCTACAGTTAAAATGGTGGAAAATACTGGAAGATATAAAGTCAAACATAAAAATAAGAAAATATATGCAAGAAAATAATTTATTGGTTGGAAATGTTTTCAGAGTTGTCAACGATTATCTATTTATTCACCTAATTATAGCTCTGAACTATGTTTCAAAAGGATATTTTGTTGGAATTAACTAGCCAGGTAAATATTGAGAAATCTAATCTGACCTTTATATCTAGCCATTCTGTAGAGATAAAGAAAAATCTGGCCAAATTTCACAGGTCTCTATTAAAAGTGTTATTTTTAACATTTGGGAAAGGAGTTTGCTTTTTTGTTAACACCATTCTATTACTGAAAAACAAATGGCAGAAGGCCAGCTGTTAGATTTAGAATTTAAATGAAATATCTGTAGGAGACAGGGCCTCATCATTTGTGGCTCTTCTCAATATTGATATTGAAGAGGTCCCGGTTTGTTTGAAAAATATTTACATCAAATCTCCAATGCAACCAACTCTAGGAACTGTTGCTTTTTTTAATGTCATTAATAGAACATAAAAATAATTTGAAATTTTAAACGTGTTCTCAAGAATCATTTTATTATGAATACTTATAAAATGATTCAACCAAAAGAAAATGCATATGATCATATAAAGAAATTTCAAGTAAACTCATGTCTTTCCTAAGGTGAAAAAATATATCTATAATTTTTAAAAACTGAATTTTATAGGAGCTTATATGTTGAGAGATATAAAAGCCACTTATGGAGCTGAAAGAAGACACAGGCAGATCTCATTGTGTAGCACATTATTGTGCTACACAGACATTGTGTTGTTTTTCTTCTTTGTTTTGTTTTATAAAATTGAAGGTTTGTGGCAACTCTGAGTTGAGCAAGTGTATCGATGCCATTTTTCCAAAAGAATTTGCTCACTTCATGTTTCTAGGTCACATTTTGGTAATTCTTGCAATATTTCAAGTGTTTCGTTAATCCTGTATTTGTAGTGATGATCTATGATCAGTGATCTTTGATGTTACTACTACACTCATTGAAGGCTCAGATGATGGTTAGCATTTTTTAAGCAATAAAGTATTTTAAAATTAAGGCATGTAAACTGGTTTATGTATATATATGATAATACTATTGAACACTTAATAGTGTGATGCATGGGTACTCAGATGCTCACTTGTATCTGCCTCTTTGCGACCCCATGAACTGTAGGCCACCAGGCTCCTCTGTCCATGGAATTTTCCCGGCAAGAATACTGGAGAGGGTTGCCATTTCCTCCGCGTGGGGCAATTCCTGACCCAGGAATCTCACACTTAATACACTGTGTTGTAAACATAAAGTGAAAGTGTTGGTTGCTCAGTCGAGCCTGACTGTTTGTGACCCCATGGACTGGAGCCCGTCAGACTCCTCTGTCCATGGAATTCTCCAGGCAAGAATACTGGAGTGGGCAGCCATTCCCTTCTCCAGGGGATCTTTCCAACCCAGGGATTTATTTTTATTTTTGGCTGTGCTGGGTCTTCATTGTCATGCGAGCTTTTCTCTAGCTGTGGCGAGCAGGGGCTACTCTTTGCTGCAGTGTGCGGGCTTCTCACTGCAGGGGCTTCTCGTGTTGCAGCACACTGGCTCTAGGGTACATGAGCTCAGTAACTGTGGCTCCTGAGCTCGAGAGCACAGGCTCAAAAGTTATGGTGCATGGGCTTTAGTTGCTCCACAGCATGTAGGATCTTCCCAGATCAGGAATTGTACCTGTGTCTCCTGCACTGGCAAGCAGATTCTTTATCACTGAACCACCAGAGAAGTCCTGTAAACATAACTTTTATATGCAATGGGAAACTGAAAAACTGTGTCTCACTTTATCACAATATAACTTTATTGTGGTGCTTCTGCGGCTGAACCCACAAGATCTCCTGAACTTTATATATGAACATTGAAAGTAGTGTGGAGGGCAGACCCTAAGGTGACCCATGGTGATTTCCCATTTCCTGATGTTCACACCTTTGAATCACCCCCATTGCTTGGGTGAGAATCAGACCTGTGATTTGTTAGCCAGTAGAATGTGGCAAAGTGGGTGGGGTGTCCCTCTGGGGTTGTATGGTGTTATATAAGACTGTTTCAGCAGACCCAAGCAAGAGATCCTCCTCTCTGGGTTGAGGAAGTGAGCGGCCAGGTTGAGGAAACCCACTCAGCAGCCTTTGATCAACAGTCAGCAAAAACCAGGGGTCCTCAGTCATACAGCCGCAGGAAAGGAATTCTGTCAACAAGGTGAATGAGCTTAGAAGTAGACTCTGCCCCAGTTAACCCTCCAGGTGAGAACACAGCCCACTGACACCTTGATTGCAGTCTGGCAAGACCCTAAACAGAGAACCCAGTTGAGCTGTCTCATGTTTCTGATTCAGAGAAGTTGTGACTTGTTTTAGCTGTGAAATTTGTGATAATTTGTGATGCAGTGATATAAGTGGCATGGTAAACAAAATTCACAATTCTACAAACACATATGGAGAACTAGATCCAGATCTGAGCCTGGCATAGCATAGACCTTGACAGCATAGCTAAACAGAGGTGCTATGCCCATATAAAGATCAGAAAGGAAGGCAAGAGTTAAATGCCTAGTTCGAAGAATATCATAATCTATTTGAAGGAAAATGGACATGTGATTAACTCTGATGAATAACTAAAATAAACAGTAACACAGGTACAAGCAACATGACAGGATGCACCAAAAAGGGTCGTTATCAATAGAAATCTTTGCAAGTTACAGAAAACTCAAATTTTAAAAAAAGTTAGCCAGAAAAAAAACAAAAAAAGACTGGGAAGGAATTCACTGATTCACAAAACTGAAGTCTGGAGGTGGGGCTAGCCTCAAGCATAATTGCATCCACCCTCAGAAATTTTCTAGCCTCTTCCCTTCTAAGTGTGTCACTTTGACACTTGGGCAGGCTGCCCCCATGTTGACAAATAACAACCACAGGGGTCACACGGTACCATGAAATACAGAAGTTTCTCTTTCATAGGCCCCAGTGAGAGTCTCCATGCATCTCATTGGCCGGATTGAATCATAAACACATGCACCCTTCAGCCAAGCTCCATGCCATAGCCAATCAGAGTTCAGCCCTGGAGCAAAGACCGAGTCATTCCCTTTAAACCATGCAGGTGATAATGCTGCACAGAGGTGCTTCCTCCACAGGAAAATCTGAAGGTAACTGGTGGGAGTCAAAGGAAATCAATGCAAAGACAGTCACCAATCAACATGGATCACGGGGCCCCACTAATTCTGAGTTGGGAGATCATGGATGTAATATATAATAAAATACAACTTATACTGCATGTAGGGTATAGGAGAACACTGTATATACTAGGTTCCTAACGGTTCAATAAGTATAAAATTATTTCAAATTAAAAAGTGAAAAACATTTTATTTTGTACTCTGGATTAGACAGATAAGACCAACCATCCACAGTTTAAAAACAAATAGGTTTTTTAAAATGTGATAATAAAAAATAGACTCATAGAAGTAAGATTTGTGAATTCCTAAAGGAACCGCTTTTTGAAATCAATTTCTGTAAGAAATATACTCTTTTCAGAAGAAAAAAAAAAATAAGGTTAGGTTTACACTTGATGGAGGCATTTAGACCCGCCAAGGAACTTTCCAGTCCACTTCAGTGCTGAGCTGTATATATTGATTGAATTGACTAGAAAATTGGCTCAAGGGTCAGAGAAACAGAGATGCTATACCAGGAATTCAGCAAAGGGTGGAGGTGTCAGGATAAAATATGAGGTGAGAGGAATTTAGGCCAGTGAAGAGCTAAATTGCAGAAGAGGAATGCCAGAGAAAATTTATATGAGAGAGAAAAGAATTTTTTAGCAAGAACAAAGTTTAAAAGCAAGGAAAAATCTAAAAGATATTGACTCTGTGGTTAGATGCAAAAAAGAAATGGAGAAATAAGAACGCATAATAGTAGATCTTTTGGTGAAAACCTTTAATTGTGTGGCTTCCATTCTTTTCAACCATATAGAACAACACAGAATATGCTTTTCTGTAATCAGACATGTTGGCAGGTCAGTGTTTCGTCAGTAATTGAGTACTAAATATGGTAAGAAAATATCTAATATCTCCTACATAAATATATCACAAGGTAAATACTATTTTTCAAAGAATATGAATAGAATGTTATAAACATAACATTAAAATAATACTGAAAAAATAAGGCACCTAGTAGAAGTGGCTGATTCCAGGATGGGAACAGAGAACACAAGATGACACTGAACATTATACGGTGCCAGGAAATAAGGAGGTGCTTTAAAAAAATGATGGGGTAAGGTCAAAAGGACACAGGAGCCAACTGGAACAAGCTCTCAAATATGCTACAATCTGGGCAACAAAATAACAACAATAATGGATTATAACACAGAATAAAATAAATATTCATAAGTCTGTGCTGAAGTCACTTCAGTTGTGTGCGACTCTTTGCGACCCTATGAACTGTAGCCTGCCAGGCTCCTCTGTCCATGGGATTTTCCAGGTAAGAATAATGGAGTGGGTAGCCCTCCCCTCCTCCAGGGGATCTTCCTGACCCAGGGATCGAAAATTGAGTCTCCTGTGTCTCCTGCATTGCAAGCAGATTCTTTACTGCTGAGCCATCGGGGAGGTCCATCTGACGCTAATCACTGGGTGTCAAAAATGAAAGTCTCTCTGTCCAGTGGGGATCTTCTTTAACAGACATGCCATCAAGTAATTTATACAGTTTCCAACCCTTCAGTCATTTGAATACACCTCTCTGATTTTTGCCATGTCTGCATGCCAATTATACTTTTATCTACTGGATTTTTCTTTTTAAATCTCTCCATGCTCTCCAAGGTTATTTTAAAAGAAATATTTATATAACTACTATGAATGGAAAATGGGAATCACTTGCTATGAATAGAAGCAAATTACAAATGTAAATAAATATCTAAAACACTTAAAAGTCTATCTATATCCCACATAAAATTATCTCACATACCACTGTGGTATGCATGCCACAATTTGGAAAATACAATGGTACAACCTAAAAAATGTAGATACATCAAAATGTTAAGGGTTTACTATCCACCCAGAGAAAAGACTTAGCAATCAAAGAATCGGTTAAGGCCATTTTAGAGACAGAATGTGCCACAGTAACAAAAAGTCCCCAGGTCTCCTTGGCCCGATGCCATCTAAATTTATTTCTCAATCAGAGAGTCCACTGTGGGGCCCTGGTAACCCTCTAAGGAAATTGTCCTCACGTGGTGACTCAAGGTCAAAGACGATGGAGGCTTTGCAAGCCACTCCAGTACTCTTGCCTGGAAAATTTCATGGATGGAGGAGCCTGGTAGGCTGCAGTCCGTGGGGTTGCTACGAGTCAGACATGATTGAGCGACTTCACTTTCACTTTTCACTTTCACACATTGGAGAAGGAAATGGCAACCCACTCCAGTGTTCTTGCCTGGAGAATCCCAGGGACGGGGGAGCCTGGTGGGCTGCCGTCTATGGGGTCACACAGAGTCGGACACGACTGAAGTGACTTAGCAGCAGCAGCAGCAGCAGCTGCAATTTCCTGAACTTGTGACTCTCTCAGTTTATGAGGTGAGGTAAGGAAGCCTGGAGAATTATGTACATCTGAGCACCTCACTGCCTCAGCCCATAAGCAGCACATTTTTCTGGATTAATCACAGTCCTGCCCAGCTGCCAGAGAGGCTGAAAAGTGCACTCCTTTCTCATGGATGGGAGTGAGCACTACAAGTCTCTACCAAATATGGGTTGGGAAGATTAAGTGACGGGTCCAGAAGAAAACAATCTCCAGGGAGAAATATATCTGGGAATAGGAAGAGAGAGAACAGCCAAGAGAATAGAACCAAATGGATAAGAGGTATTATCAGATCATATGTGCGGCTCTGATGAATAAAGCCTAAAATGTGCCTGGGGATCTACTATTCTTTAGAAATAAGAGATGATATCATTCACCTCTTCAATGATAAGAGAAACAGAAATAATCACCATATTTACAGGTTTAATTCTCCTCTGCTCATGCATTTTAATATAAAATATGTATTTTATTTTTTAAAGACAATTTTTTTATTAAATGACAGCTGCTCTATATACAACATATTATATAAGTTGCAGGTGTACAAAAGTGATTCTCAATTTTTAGAAGTTACAATGAAGCATTGTAATCATTATGAAATGCTGGCTGTATTTCCCGAGTTGGACAATATATCTTTGTAGCTTCAGTTCAGTTCAGTCGCATAGTCGTGTCCAACTCTTTGCGACCCCACGAATCTCAGCACACCAGGCCTCCCTGTCCATCACCAGCTCCCAGAGTTCACTCAAACTCATGTCCATCGAGTCAGTGATGCCATCCAGCCATCTCATTCTCTGTCGTCCCCGTCTCCTCCCACCCCCAATCCTTCCCCGCATCAGACTCTTTTCCAGTGAGTCAACTCGTGTAGCTTACTTTATACCTAATAGTTTGTACTTCTCACCCCTCATCCCCTGCCCCTTCTCCCTTCCCTCTCCACACTAGTGACCACTCCCTATACCTGTGAGTCTACTTCTTTGCTGTTATATTCACTAGTTTGCCACTTATTTTTTAGATTCCACATGTAAGTGAGATCATACAGTATTTGTCTTTCTCTGACTTATTTTACTTAGCATAATGCCCTCCAAGGTCATCCAGGTTGCTGCTACATCCTCTGCTTATACCTCAATTCAGGTCAACACAGATCTCTTGGACTCTTACAATGTGTAAGAAAAATTTCCACACTCTAAGCACATTAATTCATTCTAAAATATAAAAATAATTTTATTTTTTTTCGTCCATGGGAAGACTCCCATTTATCTTCATCAGAAACATTTGAGCGTCTCAGCTCCATTTATAAAGAAACCGATGTACCACATTTTGGATTTAACACTTCTATGCTTTAGGAATTTCCCGCTGCTTCTCCATGGGAGGGAGGGAATGAGGACGAGCAGGAACATCTTCCAGAAAGTGCAGCCACAGGAGCACAGACCAAACAAGTACCTTCTCTCTCCTTAACTGTCAGGCACTGGCTTCAAGAAATGAGTCTCTTTGAGGATTAGGAAGAATAAGAACTTCTACATCACTTACTGAACCTACATAACCCAAACACAGACACTAGCGCACTGTTTCTGAACATCAATTAGTGTACAAAGGCCCTAGAAGGGGCTTCTCTGGTGGCTCAGATGGTAAGATTCTGCTTGCAATGCAGGAGAAGCAGGTTCAGTCCCTGGGTGGGGAAGATTCCCTGGAGAAGGGAATGGCTACCCACTCCAGTATTCTTATCTGGAGAATCCCATGGACGGAGGAGTATGGCAGGCTACAGCCCACAGGGGTGCAGAGTCGGACATGACCGAACGACTAACACTTAAAGCCCTGTAACATCATTCTTTCATCTCTGTAACAGTCCTGTGAAACAAGAACTATTGTCTCCATGTAATGGAGGAGAAAACCCAGAGAAGTTTGGGGCTAGGCCTCCAGTCATATTTCTGGTTCGGGGCGAAGCCAGGCCTGTGATACAGTCCTCTTAATTCCAGGTGTTCCTTTCACTGCCCGGTAGATTTATCGCTCTGCCAAAAAAGAATTTCTTGGCTATTATGAATGTTTAAAAAACTAAAGGAAAATATGTAATAACAGTAAAGAAGTGTTTATGATGTCAGGGTGAATGACAGAGTATACCTGTCTACATGATTCCAGTTCTGTGAAAAGATGCACAGCAGCTACGCCAAAATCCTCTCCAGGGCACTGCGAGCACAGTGGGACTTGCTGACCCTTCTGAAAGGGCAGGTTAGACACTTGGGACGTCTTGGCTCATATTTTCAAGGGCCCCATCCTTTCTCTCCATCCCCCTCTCCTAGAACAAACCTTAAACCTCAACGGCTCTGAGAGATCCACTGTCAGGTCAAAAACGCGACACACAAACCACAAGGAGGGAAGTTCAGTGTTCAGCTCGAGTCTGTCTGTGCTAACAGGCCCAGGTGGACGCACTCAAGCGAAGACTCTCCCTGGAGCAAACTGGCATTTGGAACCCGGGGACAGACGCCTCTATGGAGAGAGTGATGCAGAGGAAAGGTCTCCGTTCTCATCTCCGAATGGGAGATCATGGGCAGGGAAGGGAAGCAGCACAGCTGGGTTGCCTATCTAGATCTTTGGGGGTTTTCAAAAGCCAAATTCACCTAAACCACATCTGCCGCTTTCAAAATGACTCCAGAATACTTTCTGCACAAAAGCCACTTTGGTGTTTGGAGGCAGTGAATTTGAAGAAGTGAAAGTGTTACAGTGACAAGAAAGAGGCAACTGACCTGGCAGAGACAAAGTCACGTCCACGGTGTACGGACTAGGAGGAATACCAAACCAAGTGTGTTGTCTGCAAACAGCTTTAGACAATTAACCCACGGATGCATCTCACAAGGAAATTCTGAACCAGATGGAACGGATCAACCTCACTGGGATCCTGATTCAAACCCTCATTTATGAGACGACTGGGAAAATCTGAACACTGACTGAATAGTTAATGATATTAATAGTAAAATTTTTTAGGGCGATAATGGTATTGTGGCCATTTTTTTAAGAGTCCTTATTCTTTGGAGTTACTGAATATGACATATGGCAGTATTTACAGGGAAAATGAAATGATGTCTGGAATTTACTTCAACATAGTCCTGAGGTGGGGGCGGAGGAGGAGTTAGGCACATAGAAGAAGTAAGTTGGCTAAGAGTTAGCAACTGTTGGGAATTCCCTGGCAGTTCAGTAGTTAGGATTTCACACTCTCACTGCTAAGGGCCAGGTTCAATCCCTGGTTGGGGAACTAAGATTCCAAAGCCTAAGACTGTATAAAGCTGAGTGGCATGGCCAAAAAAAAAGAAAACAAACTGTGTAATTGTTAAACCACAGGTGATGGGTACATGAGGAATCTACTTTGGGCTACGTTTAAAATTTTCTAAAAGATAATCTAAAAAATAAAAGTCTACAGGGTTTTCAGTGTAGCTATAGCTTTTGTTTCGCTAGCCTCTCTTCCTCTTTTCTAGTAATAGCCCCTCCCCCTTTGCTCTGAGAAACTGCCCCTCTTTTGAGTCTCTCTGGTTCCCTGGGGGACCAACAGCCACCAGCCACAGGGGTGACACCGAAAAGGCCCCATCCAACTTGGCCTTATCAGAGCTCTGTGGGGCTTCAAGTGTGGATCCCATGAGACAGAAGTTCTGTCTTTTCTCTGGGTTTTCTCACTAAGATCATTTAAACGTGGAGTTCCTGGCAACCATACGTAATCCTGAGGTAGGAGAGAATGAACCTGTCTGAGACACCCAGGACCAAAAGAGTGGGGCTGAGGCAGGTTGGGGGCGGGGGGCGAGGAGGGGAAGGAGAGAATAAGAGATATGCAGACAGCTTTTCAATCCAAGGATCCAGTGTCCAATTCCACCTAATGTCCACTTAGGGCATTCCAATGTCCTAAGTTGTGGCTGAGCACCAAAGAATTGATGCTTTCAAACTGTGGTGCTGGAGAAGACTCTTGACAGTCCCTTGGTCTGCAAGCAGATCAAATCAGTCCCTCCTAAAGGAAATCAACCCTGGATATTCATTGGAAGGACTAATGCTGAAGCTGAAACTCCAATACTTTGGCCACCTGATGTGAACAGCCAACTCAGTGCGGAAAGACCCTGATGCTGGGAAAGACTGAAGGCAAAAGGAGAATGGGGTGGCAGGGGATGAGATGGTGGTTAGACAGCATCACTGACTCAGTGGAAATCAGCCTGAACAAACTCTGGGAGACAGTGAAGGACAAGGAAGCCTGGTGTGCTGCAGTCCGTGAAGTCACAAAGAGTTGGACATGACTTAGCGACTGAACCAAAAAGTTGTGAGAGTCACTGAATTCTCCCATAAGGGCTTTAAATGCCAGAGGTTTACTCTAGCCTGGGTCTCTTACCAGAACTCCAGACTCAAATAACCTTGCAGATGTGACTAACTTCAGGATCTTGAGAAGGGGAGATCATCCTGAATAATCCAGGGGAGTCCAGTATAATCATAAACCTTATAAGAAGGAAGGCATGAGGATCCGAGAGAGGACAATGAAGCAAAGGTTGGAGTGGTGCACTCAGCAGATGGAAGAAGGGGCCACATGTCAAGGAATGCAGGCAGTCTCTGGAACTGCCAGGAAACAGAGTCTCCTCTAGACTCTCCACAAGGAACATACCTTAATTTTAGGACTTCTGATCTTCAAAACGATAATAAATATGTGTTGTTTTGCTCAGTCATGTCCAACTCTTTGCCACCCCAAGGACTGTAGCCCACCAGGCTCCTCTGTCCATGGGATTTTTCAGGCAAGAATACTGGAGTGGGTTGCCATTTCCTTCTCCAGGGGATCTTCCTGACCCAGGGATTGAGCCCACGTCTCCTGTGTCTCCTGCACTGCAGGCAGATTCTTTACCCACTGAGCCATCGGGGAAGCCACCCATGTGTTGTTTTAGCCTACTAAATGTGTGGTAATTCATGACAGCAAGAATAGGAAATGAATATACCAATATCTGCTCACTATCTCCCCCTGGAAATCTACTAGGCATGTCAAGCTTGATGTGTCCGAACTGAACACCTGATCTTCACCCCAAGCCTGCTTCATGCTTTCCACCTAAAGCAACTCCATCTTTCCCTTCACTGCTTAGGACAAACACCTCGAGCCATCCTAGACCCTCCCACCACCATATCCCCTCCGTGGGAGGTCATATTAACGCCCTGCTCCAAGGCTTTGTCCACACGTCTCTGTCTCCATAACGCTCACCCTGACCACCCTACTGCAGCCACCTGCTCCCACATCCACCTCCCTCGGGCACTCTCAAGTTTCTTTTTCCTGCTCTACTTTTCCCCTTTTCTAACCCATTATAAAATGTACTTACCTATGAAGTACCTATACCTTATTTTCTGCATTTTCCTGCTACAACATGAGCTTCATGAGGGCTGAGAACTTGATCTTGTTTTGATTCAGTGATACAGTCCAAGTACCTAGAATAATGCTTGGCACATAGTAGGTGCTCATTAAACATGAGCAGAATGATAGAATGAACACATGAAAGTTGATTTTTGTTCTAGTCCAGCCACTTGCAGTCAGAAAACTCCTCATACAACTCTATTGACTTGAGTTACCATTCTCACTAGAAGACTTTGTTAATGGTGACGGATTATACCATCCACCTTTGGAGAAAGGATGAGCATCTCTACTTGTGATCACTGTTCATGCATCTGGACAAAAATACCGATCGATACATTTCCCATTATACTTCCCACATATAAGGACTTGCATTTTGCTGGGGTTGCAGTTGTTATTTTTAGAGCCTGTTACTGTTTGTGACTTTGCCATTTAGGTTCTGCCAAAGCCTCTGCTTCTGCTCAGCAACCTTTCCGAGAACTGCCGTTTGATCATATACCAGGCACCTTCTTGGGGCGTCTCGCCCCTATGCTATCCAAAACACCACCACGGTTCTCATCATCAGCTCTGATGTGCCTCCTTGCGTCCGGCACAATTCACCTCTTGTTCTCTAACTCTGTCATGAAGGGGAATTTTACACTTCCCCCTCTAATGAGTTCCCATAAATGTGCATGAGTTAAAAATACAAAATTCAAGCAAAAGATTTATCTGGCATAACAGAGGGTTCTAATCCCAGGAAAATAAAAATATAACCACTAATCATGTTATAACTGTTTACTTAGTTTCCACTCTTGAAGATTATTTGGATATATATAATATTAAAATGTAGATTTAAAAACTAAAATAAACCAAGGAGATTAATTTTCTAAGGCATTTCAATACCCCCAAGTTTACGTGATCTCAGCTTACTTGCAATAACATCTCAGAAAAGTAGTTCAATTTAATGTTGGGAAAATGTACTTGCTGCCGATACTGCAGAAGAATAAGAGGATACAATGTGGACTTTGATGGAATCACACTGACTTCCCTAAAAATAGTGTCAACAGAAAGAACACAGGTTTTCTTCTCTTGATAAAGAGTCTGTCATGAGTTGTATCACATTTAACTGGTCTACATAATTTTGAACTATTTTGCATTTGTGTCTTTGGAGAATTTTACTGCAAATTCTTCCGTTTATTTCTTCTCTACTCATTGCCTTTGCTTGAATTGTGGTAAAATATACATAACATAAAATTTACCACTTTCATATATATAATTCAGTGGCTTTAAGTACATTGCTGCTGTTGTTTAGTTACTAAGTGATGTCTGACTCTTTTTAGACTCCAGGGGCTGTAGTCCTCCAGGCTCCTCTGCCTCTGTCCATGGGATTTCCCAAGCAAGAATACTACAGTGGATTGACATTTCCTTCTCCAGGGGATCTTCCCGATCCAGGGACTGAACCCATGTCTCCTGCGTTGGCAGGCGGGTTCTTTACCACTGAGCCACCAGGGAAGCTCGGCATTAAGTATATCCCCCACTATTTCCAGAACTTGTCATCATTCTTCTCAAACAGAAACTCTGTATCCTTTCCTCCTTCTCACCTCCAACCCCTAACAACATCAAATCTACTTTCTGTCACTGAATGTGCCTATTGTAGACCTCCCATATAAATGGAATATATTTATTCTTCTGTGTCTGGTCTATTTCACTTACCATAATGTTTTTAAGGTTCATTCATGTGGTAGCTATGTATCAAACTTTTGTTCCTTTCCATAGAGGAATACTATTCCATTGCATGTATCTACCACATTTTGTGTGTCCAGGTACTCACTGCCTTTTAGAAAAAGATTGTGGGTGATCTGCTTTTAACATTTTGAATGCTTTTAATTTTTTTTTTTTTTGCTTTCAAAACTAGATATTGTGACATGAAGATGGGATAAGCAAATTTCAAGACAGGACTGTTACCCTTGAAAACTCAGTCACACTGAAGAGACAGCTGAATAAACAGATTAATGTTGCACAGTGCAGAAACACCGTGATGAGGCCGTGAGACCACAGGTGGGGGAGCAAGCAACTCTGGCCAGAGATGCTAATTAGGTGTCCAGTGAGGCAACAGAAGCTGACCAGGGTTTTGAATGATGCGAGGAAGCTCTACCTCAGAAGAAGAGGAAACAGGAGGCCCTCAAAGCCCAGAGAAACACACACGTCAAGCCATGGGGTGAAAAGAGACATCACGTTTGGAGAACAGGACATCACAGAGAGACCAGGCCTCCACGACTCAGAGAGACAGCAAAGGGAGAGAAAACGTGCTCCCGAACCTCAGCCCTCCTGCAGGTGGTGAACACCAGGAGCAGCGTGCTTCTTCAGACGTCATGAGCCCATGGGTTAGCATGGGATCCGTGAGTGGGAACAGAGCAGCCCTCCAGCTCACTTCTCACTACCGATGCAGGACTTCTGGTCTCAAGCACAGCTGTCTCGTGAATCTGGCCGTCTCCATTCCTTGTTCCTCCACTCCCCTCAGATGTCCTGCCTTCAAGGTGATGGGGCATCTCACTGCTACTCCTGTGCTAGAGCCCGCGAGGCTGCACTCCCATATATCATACTGTGTGGGGCATGTTGAATGCTGGACCGTCCAGGGGCCTGCGTGAGGGTCCTGCCCTCTGGGCCCACAACACCCCCACAGGGGCCCACAACACCCCATGTGAATCCAGCCCATTTTAGCCTCACAGCTCCTCTCTCCAGAAAGCTGAGACCTCAACCTTGGGGCCCAACGCATGCCCACCACAAAATGACTTCCTGAAAGTTCTTCTCCGTCAACTTCCCTCATTGAGTTATTCATTCAACTCATATGATGAAGGGGGAGGACAGTGCAGCGTGGAGGGGCATGGGGCTGGGTGTAAGTGTCTGGCTGGGAAGGGTGGAGGTGGAACCAGCCCCAGGTACTCAGGTGAGATGCGGCCAGGCCCTCCTGGGAAGGCACGCTGA
Organism: Moschus berezovskii; assembly: GCF_049115385.1. NCBI lineage: Eukaryota > Metazoa > Chordata > Mammalia > Artiodactyla > Moschidae > Moschus > Moschus berezovskii. The sequence continues at coordinate 88,210,358 of NC_142469.1, read as the reverse complement.
GAACAGAAACCCTACATTCTTATCACCCGCCCCACCAAACTGACAACACATTGCCTTGTTTCAGGCACATGATTCTGTCTGCCCGGAACCTCCAGAAAAACCATGAGTGGCCTGAGAGCAACTCCACACTCGTGTTTATGTGAGTAGTCTATAAATGTCACTTTCTCAGAATTACAGAATGAATCTCAGAAGAGTTATGAAACTCCTTTTAAACAGTATCCAGTAATAATAATGAAAAAAAAAGCCATGCTACAAGCCATGCTACTTATTAGTTAATAAGGTTTCGTGTTCAAATTAGATAAAAATATTTTACATTCATTTTTACTTCCATACATAATAAAAGCAAGAGTTTGTAAATAACAAAAGGACAACTTCTGGTGAGTCATTTTCCTTAAGGACACCTTCTTCCTTCCTATCTGGTCTGTGTCTGATTTGACGTCGCCCAGGCATTGTCAGTGAGGCCCCCTTGTGGAGAAGTGGGCATGAAGAAGCAGGGATTACAGCTCTGTAGCATTCCTGGAGAATCCCAGGGATGGGGGAGCCTGGTGGACTGCCGTCTATGGGGTCACACAGAGTCAGACACGACTGAAGTGACTTAGCAGCAGCAGCAGCATTCCTGGACATCCGACAACACTCTGCAGTGCTGGAGGGCCTGAGGGTCTTCACACCCACTGAGCTCAGAGGAATTTGCAAGCACCATGTGGCTGCCCTGGTTGAAGAGCACTCAAATAGGTCCTCATGACTGATGAGCCACAGTGTCCCTAAGTGCTAAGACTGCTATCACATAGATGGGGAAACTTGCTGGAAGATGGAAACCTCCTGAGAGGCACACACATCATGCCAAGGTCAGAAGGAGGTTAGTCCTGCTGCAGCTCCCGCCTCTCTCCAGCCCTGGCCTGTGTCTGGGGTGTGCTGGGCTTGGGCCAGGCTGGCTGCCAGCTGAGCCTAACTGGTCCAAGACTGATGAACCCATGCCGGCAGCCAGGTTCAGGAATCTGGCCAGATCATCACTTAAAACTCCCCAGAGTTCTGACTGTCCTAAGCTTGGAATTCCTACCAAATCTTGACATCCCTCTCCTCCCCACTCATCACACACACACACACACACACACACACACCACACACACACACACCACATACACACATACCACACACACACACACCACACACACACACACACACCCCTGTGCTGTGTGTGCTTGGAATTCCTACCAAATCTTGACACCCCTCTCCTCCCCACTCATCTCACACACACACACACACACACACACACACACACACACACCCCTGTGCTGTGTGTGCTTGGTCGCTCAGTCGTGCACACACACACACACTCACACACACACACACACACTCACACACACACACACTCACACACACACCCCTGTGCTGCGTGTGCTTGGTCGCTCAGTCGTGTCCCCTACCTTGCATTTTTTATTTCTCATGGTCCTCAGCCTCCGTCTCATCTGTGTACCCACACTGCTCCCCTTGCCTGGAACAACCTCTTCTCCCTCACCTGGTAAGCACCCACTTAATACTTTATGACTTAGTTCAGGACCCATCACCTCCTCTGGAGGGGTGTCTCTCCAGACAACCCCAGTCCCCATCAGCCTCCCTATGGCAGCCCATACTGCAACACGGGGCAAGGTAATGGAAGTGGACTCATCAGAGGCCTCTTTATGCCACAGAAATAAGCTCCGAGACAGACTCAGGACGTCTTATTCATACTTGTGCCTCTAGCACCTTCCCCACAATAGAGTCTCAGTCAGAGCTGATCAAATAAATGGACAACTGGTAGAATCAAAGAGAGAGCTCAAGACAGGTGGCCTAAATTAATCAGATTAATCATTTTTAATTGGCTACTAGTCGCATGATTTACAGAAGAATTAGCCTAATTTAAGATGTAAAATTTGCACTTCAGTTTCTTTTTTCTTTTTTTATTTTAAGATATGGGATCTTAGTTCCCCAACCAGGGACTGAACTGGTGTCCCCTGCAGTGGAAACAATGGAAGTGCAGAGTCTTAACTACTGGACTACCAGGGAAGTCCCTTGCTTCAGTTTCTAATCAGTTAATTGACTGATTAGATCAATCAGAACTGCAGGGCTCTTTTTACAGATAAAAATTCTGCAACATATTTTCCTCCCAAATCTCTCTCCATAAGTAGAATTATTTAAGGGGTTGATTTTAATTTTTAAAACCCTATGAATTCTATTTTAATAAATAATATGATATAATATTTACTAAAAATATTTTTAAAAATCAAATATTTTCTTCACATAATTCCTATACACATAAGAACTCTACATTCGTAATATTTTCATAACAATTCTCATAATCCCTGTTCTATTTTTTCTAACTACTGGTAACATTTGTTATATGGCAAAGAGACGGGTGAGGAAGAGTTATCTTACATACTCATGAATGAATTATATTAAATTCCTTCCTCCATTGTCTCTTCCTACTTCAGACTCAGGAAGAGTGAGGGGTGGGGGTGGGAGGGAGAGATGTCAGGATAGAGTTACCATCGATATACACAGTATTGCAAACTAATAAATTACCCATGAATCTTTCCCTTCTCCCTTTCTTCTGACATTTCCTCAGTAGGATCCATGATGATTTTGAAACAGGCTGGTCTCACATTAGATCCAGGGGATGCTCACTCTGAATTCATAAGGGTCCAAGAGATGTGGGTGGAGCTGACCCAGTAGATCAGACGCAAATAAAAAGCAGATGCCTGCAAGGAGGATGTTTCAGCAGCCAAGACCCAAAGCGACCCAAAAGGAACAGAGTACAAGGATGCTTGCTCTCTCAGCTACATATTACAGTGGGGGAGGGTCCTCACACCATTTCAGGAAACCTTCACAGATCATTAAAGGTTAGGTCATTTCTTTTTGGGCCCAGCAACCCTCCAGTCCACCCCGTATGTGGGAGAAAGCCAAAGATGGGCTGAGAGGGGCTGCAAGCTACTATAATCTGCCAAGCAACCCTTTCTTTCATTGGTCTTTGTTACAGATCTCCCTGCCCCCGAATGAGGGGGGAGACACCTAACCCACACCTAACCCACAGGCATTCCAGTTGCTCAGTCACTGGAGAGAAGCTTACACACCCTCAGCCACCTGGTCACCACTTCTTGGTCTACAGTTTGCAGTGAGGTCCTGGAATTTTCTTCAAAGGGCTAAAAAAACCCCTGTCTACTCAAAGACCAGCTAGGAAACAAATAGCCTACCCTAGATTTTGAAAGAAGATCTCTACTTCTGTACAATATAAAAGTAGCCTCAATCTACCTTGGAAATCCGCCTACACATCCTCTTAAACTTCCTCTGCCCAGAATATTACTAAGAAAAAGATGATAAGAATAAGTAAAACAGTGAGCTTCCTGGTCTCTCCACCACGTGGCCCCCAAGATGAAAATGAACATGAAAACGTTTAACTTGGTCCTTATAATAGATCTGACAATCAAGACTTCTGTTTTTAAAGCCTTACTGTTATTACATGTGAACTTGGAAACTGAACATTTCTAATACTGATTGAACATTGTTTATACCATAAAGGGAAGAAGTAGGTGAACAGGAGATTTGAACATGTTGGAGAAAAAGCGGTGGATAACCTTTATTCTCCCTATAAAATTGTTATATGTAAATAGAAAGAGTCTTTCACATTTTGATTGTACAACGTTTCTCTTCATTCTCTTTCATATGGGTTCCTAATCCAGGGCACAAATAAAGACTTGTGACATGAGGTCACAAAGAAGATGCCCCTGGGGCAGTAGAGTAGATGGACCTATGGAGGGTATGGAGGGAAATAGCTCCCACTGTGGGGGGTCTCCTGAAGACGGAGGGGCTGGACTGAACATGAGGGACCCTCTCCATCCTTTGTTTATAAGAAGGAATGAGAAAAATAAAAGCAGTACCTGGGAAGGGTGCCTCTGATAGCAATGTACGGACTATACGCATGGATGGATGATGGTTTCAGCTTGTTCCATGGATCCTTGGCCTGAACCTTACCTGTTCAAGAATATGGTTGCCTTATGTTTCTACTTACAAGGTATCACCTTTATGATTCTTTCACTGTCCAGGCAAAAGAAACGACATGTTTCCAAGGCTAACAGGGGATGGAGGTGAGGAAGGGCAAGGCATTGGTGCCTCCAGTCCTGAGACAAGAGTATCAGGTGGAAGAAGCGGCCAAGGTAAAGCAACTAGAATTTCTGAAGGTTATAGGGACAGAGTAAAGGGACAAAGCAGGTGATTGAACAATTAATCCCACAAGGAGATTTTAAGTAAAGAAAAATGTATGGGAGACCCCTGTAAGTTACAAATCAATCAGGAAAGCAGGTTTGCTTAACCACTAAGCCAACAGGCTTGCCTGGCAAGAAAACCATGCAACAGAAGCATGAGCTATGCCTCCAAATAATAAAATAATGGTAGCATGAGACCTATTTCCCGTCCAGTGAGCCCGGTAAGTTAATGATTCCTAGGACACGCTCCTCTGCACACACTAAAAATGAAAATATAAGGAAAAGTTGACACTATACTAAAACCTGAGATGACTTATCATTTCTAGCATATGTTACCACTTTTTTTGCTCATTTTTATCATGCCATGACAGTCCTGACTTGACCATGCAGGGACAAGAAAACACCCTGGCCTGACTTCTCCATGGAGAAGGAACTGATGATGAAAGCATGATGTCTACACAAGAAGGAGGAAGAAGGTGGTCTTCTCCCCCACCCCACTTTCCTGTTGATTATAAAACTGTAGCCCACTAAGTGCTCAGGACACAGCATTCTCTTGCCTACCTGCTTGTCAGTCTCACAAGCATCCTAGTCTAATCTATCACTTTGGAGTAGGAAATGACAACCCACTTAAGTATTCTTGCCTAGAGAATCCCATGGATGGGGGAGCCTGGCAGGCTGTAGTCCATGGGGTCGCAAAGAGTCGGACACGACTGAGCGACTAACACACACACACACACACACACACAGAGGCAGGCAGTTGTATGGAGAAGGATATGGCAATCCACTCCAGTACTCTTGCCTGGAGAATCCCATGGACTGCAGAGCCTGGTGGGCTACAGTCTGTGGGGTTGCAAAGAGACACGACTGAGTGACTAACACACACACACACACACACACACAATCTGTCATTTTGCATCTTTCTGAATTCTTTCTGCACTGAGACATGAAGAATTGGAGTTCCTCAGAGAACCCTCTCCCCAGATGCATTTGTCCAGTTTCAGAGGAACTGAAGCAGGCCCTGATAGCCAGACCCTATGCCGTAAGCCGGAACTATCTCTCTATCAGGTTGTGTCTCCCAATGCCCACCTGCCTCTGACACTTCCATATCCTTCTCTTTCCTCCTCTTCCAATCCCCAACCAAGATGGCCACTCCCACAGATGTGGGAGTGTAAATTATCTGATTATCTGGTGTGATGGCAGCAGTCTAGACTTGGAATCAGAAGATCTGGGTTTGAAGCCACTTGGCATTCATTGGCTCTATGACCCAAGGCTATTTTGCACTTTTCTCATCTGTCAAATGGGTTAAATGAGAGTCAAAGGGAGATTAAAATTATGAGAATCAAATATGTTAACAGTGAATTTCTCTATAATACTACAGTTATGATGATGATCAAAGAAATTTCCACACTGACCAGTGTGAATGACCATTAGATGGCCTTTCTCCTTCAGTTCAGCCACTCAATTGTGTCCAACTCTTTGCAACCCCATGGACTGCAGCATGCCAAGAGCCACTGTCCATCACCAACTCCCAGAGTTTACCCAAACCCATGTCCACTGAGTCAGTGATGCCATCCAACCATCTCATCCTATTGTCCCCTTCTCCTCCTGCCCGCAATCTTTCCCAGAATCAGGGGCTTTTCCAATGAGTCAGTTGTTCGCATCAAGTGGCCAAAGTACTGTAGTCGCAGCTTCAGCATCAGTCCTTCCAATGAACACCCAGGACTGATCTCCTTTAGGATGGACTGGTTGGATCTCCTTGCAGTCCAAGGGGCTCTCAAGTGTCTTCTCCAGCACCACAGTTCAAAAGCATCAATTCTTCTGCACTCAGCTTTCTTTATAGTACAACTCTCACATCCATACATGACTACTAAAAAAACCATAGCCTTGACTAGACGGACCTTTGAAGAAGTAATGTCAAGTTTATCTTTAAAATGCAAAGTTTGTCAAATCAAATGAATCTCTTACTGGTGCACTCTGCTCAACCAATTCTTCTGGCCCACCTTGAGGGAGTCTGGGGTGAGTCAGCCCTTTCTTTCTCACCTTATTTTTTATTTCAAAGACAAATGTGGCTTCCAGGATGGAGGAAGACAAGCAAGCATCATTTCCATTAGTTCTTGGCCCACTTTTTATACCTGGCACCTGGGCGCATTGAAGCTGCCCAGACCAAAAGTCCATACTTAACGTTTTGAAATAAATAACTCTAAGGACTAAAGTCTGGGATGACCTGGGATTGGCTGATTGATTACTTGGTGTCATAAAATTTTGTGTTGAACAATCACAAATCAAAGCTGGGGAATTGGTAATTATCCACAGAGAACAGAAACCTACCTGAAGTCCTTGAAATCTGTTCCCTCACTCATTCGTTTCTTATACATCTGGAGTTTTCACTGTCACTTCTACTACAAACTTCCATGGAACACTACAAATGGGGCTCCCCAGATGGCTCAGTGGTAAAGAATCCATCCACCAAGGAGACACGGGAGATGTGGGTTTGATCCCTGGGTCGGGAAGACCCCCTGGAGGAGGAAATGGCAACCCACTCCACTATTCTTACCTGGGAAATCCCATGGACAGAGGAGCCTGGTGGGCTGTAATCTGTGGTGTCGAAAAAGGTCAGACATGAATAAGCATGCATGCGTGTACACTACATATAGGTTAATTAGCAAAATATGTGGTTCCCTTCCTTCCTCCTTTCCTCCTTCCTTCCTTTTCCCCCCCTTTTTCTATGTTTTAATAATTGTGAAGTATCAGCTTAAAACATCAGTTTAAAAAAACAACAATTTTAAAAAAACCCACTAAATGTCAAGTTTCCTAAATTCTTTTGTGCCTGTGATTATATTAAGTGACAAGAAACCATCTCGAGGTGATAATTAGATTTTATCTGTGAGTAATGGTGGCAAGATGGGAGTAGGTGGGAGCGTCAACATGTGACCAAAACAAGGCAATTCACATGATTAGTTTGGAAAAAAAAATTACTCAAACAGGTGGCTGGGGTTACTATCTGATCAAAGAAAATTATGACCCTTCGATGAAGTGGTCAGATGTTTTATTTGTCCCTCTATGGCCAGAAATTTAGGAATGTAGATTATAGAAAGAGGAAAAGCAGAAAGTAAACTGATAAATGAAATGTACAGTATTTCTGTTGGTGATCATCATGGTAGAGAACAAGACAGATCAGAAAGATACCTCCCACTTCTTTTTTCCCACAAGTTTTCACAGATGGTTATATTAGCTGTTTCCAAACTTACACAAGGATCTGGGGCTGGAGGCAATGAAATTTAGCAGCAGTGCTGGTGTGAAATGATGAGGCTTTGGCTCCAAGTAACACCTCTCAATCTGTCCAACGACGACAACAGAAAACACGCTTCAGGCAGGGTGGCGTCCCACATTTTTATTTGCCCCCAGAAAATATCCTGAATTTCACAGCTGTTCACAGTAACCTGACCTGATTGTACATATCTTCTCTCTGTTTTCCCTCTGGTTAAATGAAGTTATGCAAAAGCGCAGACAAAAGCAAAGCAGGAAGCCTCCCACACTAGAAGTGGAAGATAAGAATCACAGAAGCCGGAATGGCTTTTACTGAAGGGCATTTCAAAGCCAGTAGAGACATATATGGCATATTTGTAAATCTTCCAAATGTGTGTATAAACATGTACCTTCACACATCAAGACTAGATCTGTTCCTGACCCAGAGAAGGTACAGAGAACAAAGTGAAAGCAACCAAATCATAGAAAATACATATATTCAATGTATGCAACAGATGAAGGAGTATTACCTGTAATTACCAAGAGCTAAGAGCTAAGAAATAACATACTAGAAAAATAGGAGGAGGAAACATATAGGAAGATCACAGAGGGGAAAATAGTACAAATGGCTAGTGATATAAAATATTTGCCAAGTACAGCAGTGATCAGAGTCAGAGGAAAAAAATACAAACGGCTGAAGATATAAAACACCTGAGATCATAGAAATAGTAGTGATCACAGAAATGTAAAACTAAAGACCATCTCTCCATCTTTCTGAACCAGGAAGAAGTAGAAAATGTGATCAGACCAATCACAAGCACTGAAATTGAAACTGTAATTTTAAAACTCCCAATAACAAAAGTCCGGGACCTGATAGTTTCACAGTCAAATTCTACCAGACGTTTAGAGAAGAGGTAACACCCATCCTTTTGAAACTGTTCCTAAAAACTTCAGAGGATGGAAAATTTCCAAACTCATTCTATGAGGCCACCATCACTCTGATACCAAAACCAGACAAAGACACCACAAAAAAAGAAAACTACAGACAATCTAACCGTCTTAAACTAGCACAACTTTAAAAATGTTGATTGTTTTCAGTCCTGGGGAGGGTGTGGGGAAATGGGTGCTCCTACATTCTCCCGGGTGTGTACATTTGTACAAACTTCAGAAGAAAATACAGTAGTGCCTATTAGATTTTACAGACTGATCACTGCTGATTTGGGCATATTCTCATAGAAATACACCAACATCAGAAAGACGTACACATCCAAGGTTCACTGAACATTGTTTGTAAAATAAAAATCGCAGCAGAAAATGCAATGTTTATCAACAGGGAAGTGCTTATGCAAAATATGATAGAGCTAGACTGAAATTTTCTACAAACTTTAAAATGAGAGAAAATCGCGTGCACTGACACAAAAGAATGTTCAAGAAACTTTTGACTACAAGATGCAGTTTGCACAGATTATGCATACATAATCCCAAAAGAAATGATTTCTATATATTCATGTGTATTTCCACAGCAGCAGTCTAAAAGGACACCAGCTGAAACCAGATGAGGTTGAGGGTATGTGAGAGAAACCACACTTCTTTCATATCTGCATCAAGAATGTATTATGTATTTTAATGATGGAAAAAATATAAACTGATTTTACTGAGGCTGAAAAAGTGGAAAACTGTTGTTTTGGTAGTTCTTCGATCTCAATGTGAATTGCTGGGGCTAGATGAGGACATTCTAAAGGTCACTGATTAGTTCAGCTGTTTTCATACAATGTTAACTTTAGAAGGACTTCCCCGGTGGTTCAGTGGCTAAGACTCCAAGCTCCCAATACAGGCGGCCTGAGTTCAATCCCCAGTCGGGGAACTAGATCCTATGTCCCACATGCCACAAGTTCCTGCTGGAACTAAAAGATCCTGAGTGCCACACAGTGCAGCCAAATAAATAAACGAATATCCTTTAAAAACATTGACTTTAGAGGGCCCACTAATTTGCTAATTATTCTGTCAACTTAAAAATATTCACAACCTAAAAACTGAGTTATGTTTTATTCGGCAGGAATTTTTAGGACTTCAAGCCTGTTCTGAGGGGATGTTGGGGGAGCAGTGCAGAGGAGTGGGAAGACGGGTTACACAGCTGCCTTACAACAAAGGGCAGGTATCCTGAACTCAAAAGATCATCATAGATTAAAGGAAAACCATGTATCCCAAGTTAAGGAATTTAGTGCTTTTCTACATATGGGCTTCCCTCATAGCTCAGTCAATAACAAATCCTCCTGCAATGCAGGAGACCCGCCCGGGTTTGATTACTGGGTTGGGAAGATCCCCTGGAGAAGGAAATGGCAACCCAGTTCAGTATTCTTGCCCGGGAAATCCCATGGACAGAAGGAGCCTGGCAGGCTACAGTCCATGGAGTCGCAGAGTTGGACACAGCTTAGCGACTAAACCACGTATGGGAAGATCCAACAGTCTGGGCTCACTGAAACCGTCCCTTTGATACGTACCCCAGCTCTCTGAGGCCAGTATCCAGATGTCTTCATATCATCAGTTTCCTCAGGGCTCACCTAGGGAGTGGCCGCAGTCTGATGGCTGCTCAGGTGTTCTTTGCTTTCTGAGTTCCCTCAGGGTTCACCAACTCACCACCCAGTGATGACTGCAATCACCGATGACTGTGGCATTCTTCGTTTACTAATATGGCAGGAAACATTCCATTTCTCACTGCCCATTAACCAAGGGGGTGGAGAGGAAGAGGCAGACACCCCAGCCCTGTCAGACCTGTGGCCTCACTCTTCATTGGATATTGGTACAAAGCAGCTGTCTCCCCAAGTCTGCTTTCCACATTTACTTCATCAGAGAATATGGCACCCCTCTGCCCGAGTCCTCCACTGACTTACCATCTCACTCAGAGAAAAACTGACATCAGTGAAACAGTCTATAGAGGCCCGTGGCCTGCTATCGCTCTTCCCAACTCACTCTATCCTTCGGGTCACTTTTCTGCTCCTCAGACGCAGAAAATATCTTTACCTCTGAGCCTTCACCCTGTCTGTTCCCTCTGCCCAGAAGGTTCTTCCCTCAGGGTATCTCACCATCACTTCTCAGAACTTTCCCCGATGGTGCCTTCTTAGTGAGGCCCCTCTTGACTATTATATCTAAGGTTGCAATCTCCACACCTCCACCCTAGTATTCCCTGTCCCTCTTGCACTTTATTATCACCATCTTTTTTTTTTTTTTCCCCAAGAGAGTAGATTTAAAAAAAAAAAATTATTTGGCTGCACTGGCCAAATTGTTGCAGCATGTGGGCTCTAATTCAAAACACGCAGCACGCAGGTTCTACTTCCCTGACCAGGGATCAAAGCTACGCTCCCTGCATTGGGAGCTTGGAGTCTTAACCACTGGAACACCAGGGAAGTTCCTATTATCACCTCTATTATTTTTAAATTTATTTCATTTACTGTCTCTCTCCTGTGACAAAGATTTTCTCTATGATCAAACTTTAGCCAGGCTCCTCTGAGCCCTCTTCCTGACTTGGCCTCAACCTTCAGTTCAGTTCAGTTCAGTTTAGTCGCTCAGTCTTGTCCGACTCCCTGTGACCCCACGAATCACAGCACTCCAGGCCTCCCTGTCCATCACCAACTCCCGGAGTTCACTCAAACTCATGTCCATTGAGTCAGTGATACCATCCAGCCATCTCATTCTCTGTTGTCCCCGTCTCCTCCCACCCCCAATCCTTCCCAGCATCAGAGTCTTTTCCGGTGAGTCAACTCGTCGCATGAGGTGGCCAAAGTATTGGAGTTTCAGCTTTAGCATCAGTCCTTCCAATGAACACCCAGGATTGATCTCCCCCAGAAAGGACTGGTTGGATCTCCTTGCAGTCCAAGGGACTCTCAAGAGTCTTCTCCAGCAACGCAGTTCAAAAGCATCTTTAGTGATCAGCTTTCTTCACAGTCCAACTCTACTAGTGGTAAAAGTCGGACATGACTGAGTGACTTCACTTTCAATTTTCCTTTCATGCATTGGAGAAGGAAATGGCAACCCACTCCAGTGTTCTTGCCTGGAGAATCCCAGGGACGGGGGAGCCTGGTGGGCTGCCATCTATGGGGTCGCACAGAGTTGGACATGACTGAAGCCAGTTATCAGCAGCAGCAGTGGTAAAGAACCTGCCTGCAAATGCAGGAGACATAAGAGACATGTGTTCAATTCCTGGGTCAGGAAGGTCCCCTGGGGGAGGGCATGGCAACTCACTCCAGTATTCTTGCCTGGAGAATCCCATGGACAGAGGAGCCTGGTAGGTTACCAGGATATAGTCCATAGGGTCTCAAAAAGTCAGACGTGACTGAAGCAACTTAGCATGCATGCATGCACAGGCAGATTAAAGAATATAAATTTATCTCTCACACTTCTAGAGCTTGGCAAGTCCAAGATCCAAGTGCCATCAAGGTAGGGTTCATTCTGAGGCCTCTTCTCTTGGCTTGGAAGCAGTTGCCGTCTCATAAGGTGGTAACATGACCCCTCCTTTGCATGTGAGTGGAAGGGCAAAGACTATACTCCTTGGGGTCTCTTCTTAGAAGGGAACGGATCCTAAAATCTAGAAGGATCCCACTCTCATGACCTCACAAACTCTAATTACCTCCTAGTAGTCTCATCTCAAATACCATCACACTGGGGATAGGGGCTTCTACACCTAAACTTGAGAACACAAGAATTTAGTTCATAACAATAATCTGAGGTGTCCTTCTCTGTTGTATTAAAGTTATTTTCTTAAATTCTTTTTAGCCTACAAATATTTGAAAAAAACGCTCACCTAGTTTCTAACAGCTCAAGCTGCTTCCCTAGGATGACCCTAGTCCCCCTTAAAGTGCCTGCCTAAGAAAACTCAAGGCTGCCAAAGAATTTACTGTCTGTTCCAACCAATCTGAACATGGGGCCCCCTGACTTCCAGCCTCTGGTAGGGGGAAGATTCTGAGCAGTAACATTCTAGACAAGAGAGAAAAAGAGTCCTAGATGGACTGAACTCAACTTCACTTTGTACAGAGATGGCTGGCGTCCCTAACCTCCCAGACCTAATGCCTGATGATTTGAGGTGGAGCTGATGTAATAATAATAGAAATAAAGTGGAACTTCCATAAGTGGTAAGCAATAAGCACCAGCAAACAAGGTCAAATGGGTTTCACATGTACCACCACCCCCTCTTTTACACACTTTTTGATTTTTTTAATTTCCCGACCCTACTAAGCCCCTACCTGCTGCTGCTGCTGCTAAGTCGCTTCAGTCGTGTCCAATTCTGTGTGACCCCACTGACGGAAGCCCCTGCCTATCTCCCTCCTTACTCCCACCTCTTCCTTTAAAACAGCAGTCCCTAACCTTCTTGGCACCAGAGACTGATTTCAAGGAAAACAGTTTTTCTATGGACTGAGGTGGGGGTGATTGTTTGGGGATGATTCAAGTGCATTGCACTTATTGTTACTTTATTTCTATTATCATTACATCAGCTCCACCTTAGATCTGGGAGGTTGGGGAGCCCTGCTTTAAAACACCCAGCCACCTCTGTACAAAGTGAAGCTGAGTTCGGTCCATCCTGAACTCTTTTCCCTATTGCCTAGAATGTTACTGCTCAGAATCTGTCCTTTCAACTTTAACTAGCATCAGACTTTGTTTATCTTTAACATTCCCTGCTGTAATATAGGCTCCAAGGGCTGGATTTTGTTTTCTTACTGGCACATAGTAAAGACTCAGTAAATACCTGCTGAACATCATTGACAGATCAATAAATGTGCATGGGCTTTAGTCCTGAGGGCACATTTCCAGGTTGGGATAAGCATGTTTAAGCATTTAGATTAAATACAGTGCTCACCTCACTCCTTAAATACCTGCCAAGTGACAGGTGCCTGACTCTCATAGATCATTCCAGTCTTCCTATGCTCCCTACACTTGTCTTGATTTATTGTATTTAATCCTGATAAAGCACCATCTTCTACATGCTTAATATCCTCCATAAACGAACACAACTGAGCACTGAATACCATGCTAATGAATGATTATTGAAAGGGACCATGTGAAAAGCATTGCTTCATAGGAAGACTTCTATTTTGGGTGGTTATTTCCTCCACGCCCCACCCTTTATTTCCATCCATGGCCCTGGTTTTGAAACTACCCTTCAACCCAATTCACCCTGTGCCTCTCTGGGTTTCCATTCCCCCAACTTCAGTGAAAGTGCTTTCGCCGTGAATTCCAGTAACTTCCTTCCAATCCAATGAGGTCTTTAAAGTGTTGATTCTTTAGGTTCTTGTAGGTGATCTGAATACTCCTAACCTCCCTTGCCATACCTTTCTCTCTTATCCTACTCACTGGCTTCTCACCATTTCTAGGTGCCTACAAGTTGTCCCAACTATAATCTATCACTTCCAAAACGTGCAGTCTAAAACTCAAATGCTGCACTCAAAGAGAAGGGAGACAGTCTATAATTCACATGAGAAGTTCGCATTTACTGCACGCTTGTTGCTTTAATAACTATTTGTTAGGACTTACCTGGTGGTCCAGTGACTAAGCTTTTGTGCTCCCAATGAAGATGGCCTGGATTTGGGAACGTGATCCTACATGCTGCAACTAAGAATTCTCATGAAGCCACTAGAGATCCCATGTACTCCAATGAAGATCAAAGATCTTGTGTGCCACAATTAAGACCCAGCACAGACAAATAAATAAATGTACTTTGTTAAATATTTGTTGAATGAAGTGGTTACATAGGAAAATTCGGGCATTATCCAAGGCAACAATAAACTGTCACATAATGGACACCATAAATCAGAGTTCTCCATTAGAGCTGTAGCTTCTCCCCACTGTTGTACTTCTTATTTATAAAGGGTATTTTCTGCGGGATTGTAATATCAACCACTGTTGACAAGCCCAACGTATCTTCTTATCACATCCTCATGATTCTCAGAGGCACCACCAACATTCTGATTCTCAGGTGCGTCTTAGCATCTGCAGTCTCCTTGGAAGGAGGTCCATTCCCAGCCCATCAGGGCAGAAGTTCCTGAGGCCCCCCTTCCTTCTCACGTTCATGAGAAGCCCTGGTCTGGGCGTCAATAACCTCAGCTCCAGCCCCCTTCAGCCCCGCCCACTTATCTAGAAAAGGCATCACAGAGACTGAGAAATGAGGAAAGAAAAACACTCCACGGACGTAAAACTTTTCAAAAGTGTGACCTAAGTGGGTGCACGGATGGGGGTGGGGCACAGGAGGGCCAGTAGGGAGGGGATATATGCATATATACAGCTAATTCACTTTGTCGCACAGTATTGTAAAGTAATATACCTCAATTTTAAAAAAGAAAGAAAGAAAAAAGTATAAAAGAAAATAAAATATAAAAGCTGAATAACTTTTACTCTTGACTTTTCATGTTTGGGGTAATGCCATCTCAAAACCTGGAATTGGGTCTTGAGTTTCCAGTGAATAAAGTGTTCTAATCTTAAATTTTAAAAAAATCTGGATTAAAGTTTAAAATTCTAGGTCAAAGCATACAAATTTCTAATAATCATTTCACAACACAAACATCAAACATTGTGTTGTACATCTAAAGCTAATACAGTGTTATATGAAAATTACATCTCAGATTCTATCTCCATTTCTACATCCTACTATCTGAAAACCTGCTAGACACTAGACACAAAAAGCTTTTACAGATAAAATTCCAGGAGCCAATTCACATGGGCAGTCTTGAAGCAAAATATCCTGCATGGGTGGAAGTTCTAAAGGCTCCCTCTCACTAAATCTTTCAGCGTTCCCATCGACTATAAATAATATATAGTCAGGCTTACCAAACAGGAAAGCCAGACCAGACTTTCAAGCAGCACAGAAGTTTCCATGGATAGAACTACAAGCTACATTAGTGCTAGAAGGAATCCATCCTTAAAATAGTTGACAAGCTGAATGAAAGCTCTCCACAGAGGCTTGCTCCTCAAAGTGAGGTTCATGGACCACCAGCGTCAGCCAAACTTAGAAGCTTATAAAAAAACGCAGAAGCTTGATCTCCACCCCGACTGAATTTCACCGAGATCCTCGGTGATTCATAAGCACAGTAACGTTTGAGAAATTGAATACTGTAACCCTGTCACCTAAGTCAGATGTGGACGCCAGTGTCAGCTCTGATGCACTATAACATCACCCCTTCTAGAAGAAAATGGTGGACTTTGTGCTTCCTGGGGGAGCTGAATGGGACTCCAACTTGTCATCATTTGGGGCCTGCCTTTGTCCTGTTGACTATGAACAAAGCAGAGAGGTGAGGATGGCTGAAAAACCACAGCCTGGGATTAACAGCTTCCTTGCTGATGCACAGGGACCAGCTGAATCATATCAAGGCACCTCCACCCGCTTCCTCAGTAAGAGTTTAACACAGGTGAGTGCCTGCAAACGTGATCAAGGGACGACCTGGCGCTTTGAAAGAGTAGCAGGTGAAGCATGTGCGCATGCGCAGAAGAGAAGGCAGGAGCGGCAGCCACGCCCACAGCGGGAAATGGGATGTGGGGACTTTCACACACGGACTGTGATGGATAAGGTAGGTTTTTCAGCATCAGAAAGTTCAAAACACATTCTTTCTCCTTCTGCAGCTGTCTGGCAGCTGCTGGTGCCTCCAGTGTATTCCCATCTTGCCATCGCCTGAGGCCACCGACATTTCCCAGATCCCAGCACTCTGGGAATTTGTCAGCTGCCTAAAGAGACATCATCCCAGTGAAAAATTACCGACTTTGAGGATCTTAGTTCACTAACAGGGGATTGAACCAGCATCCCCTGCATGGGAAGCACGGAGTCTTACCTCTTTACCTCTAGCACCACCTGGGAAGCCCATATTCCATTATAGGTTATTACAAAATATTGAGTATATTTTATTGTACTACACAGTAAATCCTTGTTGCTTATCTATTTTATATATAGTACTTATATCTGTTAATCCCATATTCCTAATCTGGAAGATTCCTAGTGGCCTCCATCCACCGCACTCTTTTTCTTCTTTCTGACCTTAACAGGCATTAGCTTTTCTCTGTGGCTTCCCAGAAGCCCAGGAATTCCTCAGCTTGATAGCCCTCTGGCACACTGAGGTAACTGTTGGTGGGTTTCCACATTCTAACCATCTCTAATCTAAGAACCACCCTCTCTATACCTATAAGAGAGGTATCCTGCATCCCACATAATGGAGACAGTTAGTGATGCAAATGACTACCTGGCCCAGGCTGGCCATTCGGAATTGGGGCCCAGGGACATCGAGGAGTCTCTGTTTGCTCTACCTGAAGACAAGTGAACGTAGACACTCTGAGGAGACCTGTGCTCCTAACAGCAGAGAAATCTGGTATGAGAAAATGCATGGATGGATGGAGGCATGAATGGATAGAAAGATTATAGATAGACTGATAGATAGAAAGAAAAAGTGATGGAAAGATAGCTAAACAGTGCCCTTCTTGGCCACAGGCAACTTATCAGCTCCTGGTTCTAGGTCTTCACGACACACAGCTCTGTTTATTGGTTTTGAACAGCTCTTGCATCCTTATACAAACAAAAACTCTCCTCTTTCAAACAAGGGAGTCTCTATTACTGGCTATGGAAAATTGTTCATTTTGAGCAAATCCTTGCTGTCACTTAATAACCCTCTCATTCATGCCTTACTGAATCTCTCCCACAAACGTCACATTGTCTTTTTTACTTCCTCAGCCTCAGAGTCACTACATCAATGGTCCAAACTGACCTGCTTGGTTAGCACATACTACCTCACATGAAGTATTACTATAAAGTCATACAAATGACTTAGATATCCATATGATTGTTATTCCCACCAAAATAATCATACTGGGAAACTATAAATGTATTCCCACAATGTGGCCAATACCCCAGCCATTTCTGGAATGTCTCTTCAAATCTTCCTTACATGAGACAGTAAATCTATGTCTCATGATTTTTAGAAACAGCTACAATTGTGCTGTAATGAGGGAAAGTGGATAAAACGAAGGATCGAACATTTTAATCATAAAGTTTGTTTTCCCCAGTAGAATCCTAATTGAAATAAGCAAATCTCCCATAATCGGAATAAGCAGATGACAATTCTAAAAGACAATACACATTTGAAGACACACATGCTATGTGCTATTACATTTATTAAATATAAATCACATTCTTTGTCATCATCACATCTTTCTGTACCCTTCATCCAGAGGAGAAATCTAAAATTTATAAAGCCCAGGAGGCTGGAGAAGAGGGGTTTGTTATTGATGTTTAGGTTTCTTAATTATTATATAATTTAAATGCGACCTGTAAAAAAATAGATGCCATTCAGGTAGGTAAAAATATACATGAAGGCAAAAAATTACAGACCTACAGACCAACCCTAAGAGCCCGAATCATGGCCATAAATTATATGTCACATACTTAAAATATGTGAGCTGCCAATAAAAACTGAAGCATGGTACCAATGATATTCCTGCCCTGGTCATAGCCCTGAGCTCTGGAGATAGATAATGCATTTTTCTTCAAGTCACAAGTTTCTTCCTGTTATGAGGGATAAGCAATAGCTACTTTTTCTCAAGCTTTCACAGAGGCATCGAGAAACTGCTAAGTAAGGTATATAAATGTCAAGTTTTAGCCAATAGGTCACACAGTAAGCTAGATCTCAGAAACCCTTCTAAGGGCAAGCCATGCAACCTACTTCTCTGTGCAAATTTCAGCTAGTGTGATCAAAGATAATGAGTCACCTGGTAGAGGATTTCAAAAACACTAAAGCTGCTTCAGGGTTTTCTTCTTGAGCTTCACTGTAACTGAAACTACACTTGTACTTTGAGACAAGACAGGGCTATGGGGCATGAACTCAACACATGACTCCAAGATTGAGTAGTTTCACGTAATGAAACTCAGTAATGAAAACTGAAGCGCGCTTGTCTGAAAATACTGGATCCCAGAATCCCATTACAGTGAATCCAAATGTGTTGTTTACACTAGAAACATGAAGTGTTGGGTAGACCTTAAAATAGACAACTGCTTGAGGCTTGAAAACGATCCTTTGATAGAAATAGATGCGTATTCTGATGATCTTGCTCAGAATAGTATTTATAGAGTAAAACGTGACTGGATTTCTTCCCTGGTGGTAGAGGGTACACATGAGTCATTTTCTTTGAGGGGCGATGGCTGTGCACTAGGTCTAATGCAGTAAGGATGAGAGTGTGAGCTTTGAAGTCATCAAAATGTATCAGTTCTACCTGCGGGACTTGGGTGGATTGCTCCATTTTTCTGAAGCTAGTTTCGTTATTTAAAACGTGGAGCTGAGGGACTTCCCCAGTGGTCCAGCGGTTAGGACTCCTCACTGCACTGCACGGGGCACAGTTTCAATCCCTGGCTGGGGAGCTAGGATCCTGCATATCACATGGTGCAGCAAAAAATTAAAATTAAAAAAAAGAATGGAGCTGATACACAGCTATGTCACAGAGTGGTTATAAAGACGAAACGTGATAGCACGTGTAAATAATGCAGGACTGGTTTTGCCTGAGAGTTCACTTCCTTCTAGGCCCTCCTGCCCACACTCCTGCATGCAACCCCCTGCAGGAAGGCTGCAGAATCTGGCTCACTTGGGCTCCATCAGTACCAGCCCGCGGCTGGACTGACATTCACCATCTCCCTTTCACAAAGTACTTCTATGAAGATGTTGTGAAGCCAGGTTTGCACAATACTCCCAAGGAAATGCTCAGTGTCTCATTAACTGCTCTTCGAAAACACTGGTTGAAGAAAGCAACACAATATTGTAAAGCAGTTATCCTCCAGTTAAAAATAAAAAGAACACTGCAGTTAGAGTTTTTTTGTGTGTGTGTTCTAAACCTTAGAGAATCATAACTTCTACCCAACTTTCCATTCATTTCTTTTTTATCAGTTTGCCTAGTTTGTTGATTTACAACTTCACGTCAAAAGAACTGACTTTTAGGGACTTCTCTGGCAGTCCAGTGGTCAGGACTGTGCACTCACAATGCAAGGGGTTCAGGTTCAATCCCTGCTTGGGGAACAAAGATCCACCTGATGCTTGGCCTGCCTTAAAAAAAAAAAAAGAAAAGAAAGAAAGAAAAAAAAAACAGCATATTAACAACAACCTGACTTTTAGGGAATACATGCATTAAATCTATAAATATTTAGTAAGCTCCTACTATATACCAGGCCCCATACCCGGCACTAAGAATGAAAAAACATCAATAAAACATAGCTTGTTTTCAGTGCTGTTACAGCATGAAGAAGAACGCGCAGTATAACGCACCACAGTAAGTCCTGTAATGGACGAGTGCCCGAGGTGCCACCACTTACATGGCACTTTAAAGTTCAAAAGCACCCTCACAGTGTCAGCCTCCCATGAACGCTATGAGCTGGGTATCACCATTACTAATCATTTCCAGGTCAGATATAAGGCAGCCCAGGAGAAGGAGGGGAAGTAAGCTGACCAAGATCCCAGAGATAATAACCGTGATTCTGGGTCTCAAATCTCAGCTGGCTGTGTTTTCCCCACCACTGTCACTCAGAGTCCGTGTCAGAATATACTCCGAACACACCCCCTATCAAGCCGGCAAATGCCTTACAAGTCACCTAAACTGTGTTCCCCAGGAAGCATTCAGATACAGGAAGCTCTCGTGCTCTAGACTTGGCCTAGACCCTAACCTCCCTTCTCTCCCCCAGGACCCTACTGAGAGCCGAATGAACTGCTGTTTTCTGATGATGCCGGCTTCTCTCCAGCCTTGGAGCTT
This sequence comes from Moschus berezovskii, assembly GCF_049115385.1. Taxonomy (NCBI): domain Eukaryota; kingdom Metazoa; phylum Chordata; class Mammalia; order Artiodactyla; family Moschidae; genus Moschus; species Moschus berezovskii. Next base: position 88,190,124 of record NC_142469.1, on the reverse strand, counting down.
TTTCTCTACTCTTTCTTCTCCCCAGATACTCCTCCTGTACTCCACCCAGTTCACCTTCCTGTTCCTTCTCTTGCCTGGAGACAGTACAAGTTTCACCTCTTTCAGGAAGCCCTTCCTGATTACCCTCCTTCAAGCCATTTCAAATAGCTGAGTTCTCTACGTTCTCCCCAAGGCCCACAAGAGGCACAAGACATAGCTCAGACTATTTGGCACTACAATCATTGGGTCATTTGACTGTCTTCCCCCTCACTTTTCCTCAGGGATGTCTTTGCAGCCTCAGTGTTAAGCCCAGCAGCTGTTTCTTGACTAAATGAATGAAGGAAAAAAATCAAGCTATGCCCCCTTGCCTAGTGTCCTCCCTGCAGTGGCTGGGCTCAAAACAAATCCACAGCTTTGCCAGCAGTGTTGGAGCTACCACTGAACTACTGATGCCCACCAGAGCTTCCCCAGGTTAGGGAGAATTCACTCTGTGTGCCTCCTCTGAAAACAAGAACAGTCATGAAATCACCAGTCAGGTTTTGAGCATAAACATGGCCAGTAACAATGCCTTAGACCACTGCACCTGCTGCTATCTCTAGCTGGCCATAACCCTTCTGCTTTCAGTCTTACTCCTCAAATTGCAGAGCCCGTATCTGCTCACCTGTGTGAACCCAGAGCCTAGAACAGGGATGGCACACAGCAGCCTTTGCCTCAGGAAATATTTGAATGAACGAACGAATGAAATACTGAATGAAGGAAGGAAACTGCCCTGGCTTGGTTCTTCCTAAGCGACCCTGATGGCACTATGTAATCACATCACCCTTCAGGCCACCACTGGCTCGAGTTTGCATGGATACTGGATCAAGACAGACAATGGCTCCGTGACCTCTGTGTGACCTATGACCTATGACTTCAGACAGTGGATCTTTTCTAGAGAATCTGAACTAAAATCTAATGAAGAAACTTTTCCAGGTAAATATACAGATGAGAGCTAAGAGGAAGCAAAGGTTAAGTTGTGGGAGGGGAGGCAGAAGCCATGACACGAGGTGTATGGAAGTAGATGTATGAGGAAGAACCCGTGAAGGAGAACCTGTTCAGATTAGGAAGCAGAGAGAGTGGGAGAAGCTGAGTGTCAGGGAGACCCTGCCATCCTGAGGAGGCTCTAGAAGAGAAAGAGGAACTGGCCGCAGGGCTCTTCCTGAGAGCTCTTCTCTGGTCTCAGCTTCAGGTCTAGTGCAACCAGACTTAACAGGCATGTTCTTACCTAACAGGTGAGAATGAGTTTTAGTGTTTCTGCCGCTTCTACAGGCTATCAGGTGATGCTGAGTTCTAAAATGTGTTAGCCTTGGGTACAGGACCATCTCAGCTTAGAGGGTGCCTTTGTGAGCACTGGATAAAGGTGCCCATTTGGGGAGGAAGCCTGACCAGAGGTCAGCTCCTGGCGGGATGAGAAGCCCATCGCCCTTGCACAAAGAAGAAGGTTCCCTTCCTGGGGGCAGTGGGGGCACGCAGGTCCGCCCCGGGGCCGCACAGCTTGGTGAGGCCAGGACACAGGCTGGGTCTTGTCTGCCCCGCCCTTCCCGGCAGGATGGCTTTACTCTCCAGGGAGAAGGTAAGGACAGAAATTGTACCCAGAACCAAATGGTCTTTGTTTGGTAAAACAAACCACTCTGAGTTATGTGAATGGCAAGTGAGCCGCCATCCATTGTTCCTGCCTCGGGCTGCCCCAGCCCCACTGTGATGGGGCCGAAGAGTCCCCTTGGGACACCGCCCCCTCCCCTGCCCCCACAGCATGGCATTATGCTTTGGAAAACAATGGCTGAGCATGCAAACACCAACTGGAAGAGTTACAACCTCAGAGGGTAGTGGGAGGCACTTTGGGGGCACCAACTAAGTGTGAATAACAAGGACTTCTCCCCTAAAGGGACAGGTGACCATCGACTGCAGGACCCATCTGTGATAGCGGCACCCCATGGCAGTTGCCAGGCAGCCCTAGGTATGGGTGGATGGAACATCCAGGTTGGCTAGATTTCTCACTCCGCTCCTCATTGAACACGCCAGGGATAAAAGACTTAAGAAAAAGACACTGGATCTGTCATCTTCCCAGGTGGCGCTAGCGGTAAAGAGGTCACCTGACAACGCAGAAGACATAAGTGATGTGGCTTCGATCCCTGGGTTTGGAAGATCCCCTGGAGGAGGGCATGGCAACCCACTCCAGTGTTCTTGCCTGGAGACTCCCCATGGACAGAGGAGACTGGGGAGCTACAGCCCATAGGGTCACAACGAGTCAGACACGACTGAAACAACGCACACACATACACCTATATACACCAGGGCAAAGGGATGCCAGAGAAATGAATCAGGTACGGAAAGAAATGAGACTGTGTCTGGACACAAAGTGGTCCATCTGCTCATATCTCCCTTTTTGAGGTGGCTCAAAGGTTCTTTGTTCTGTGCAGCCCTATATGCAAGACTGAGAGTCATCACTTGAAGACCAAACACCAAGTACCAAATACCTCTTGGTACTCCTACAGCCTGAAGGGCAAAGTGCCTGGCACACAGTAGGTCTACAGTCAGCACTTGCTAAGAGCTTATGATAGGAATAAGCCCTGGGCTATGTCCTAAGCTTCTTTCAGTTCAGTTCAGTTCAGTCCCTCAGTCTTGTCCGACTCTTTGTGACTCCATGAATCACAGCATGCCAGGCCTCCCTGTCCATCACCAACTCCCGGAGTTCACTCAAACTCATGTCCATTGAGTTGGTGATGCCATCCAGCCATCTCATTCTCTGTCGTCCCCTTCTCCTCCCGCCCCCAATCCTTCCCAGCATCAGAGTCTTTTCCAGTGAGTCTACTCGTCGCATGAGGTGGCCAAAGTATTGGAGTTTCAGCTTTAGCATCAGTCCTTCCAATGAACACGCAAAGGTTCTTTACTTACTAATTATTGGGCTTATCAGAAAAGAACATCAGAACCCACTGAATATATTAAAGTTTCCAGTGCAGAAGAAGATTGACCTAAAAATTAAAAGAACATCTGTCCATATACTGTGAAAACCTTGTTTGGGCATTTTTTTAAAAGTGGATAAAACACCGCTTTATTTACAAAGCAATACTAGATTTTTAAAATGCAAAACTTTTGTTGAATTCCAGAACTGTGATTTCAAAACCATAAAGCAAAAACAATGTTTTCCTAACCTCAATAAAAGGACTGATGTATCAATTCCAGTGTTACTTCAGTTATATTCTTTAAGTGTATTTATTTGAAAATATATGGCTTTCTTCACATACTTTGTATGGATTTTAAAGTCGAAAACTAGAGTTTTTGCTGACAAAGCACATGCATCTTTATCATGTGAAAAATCAACTGTTCAAATCACAAGTTAAATAAAAGCCACTGAAGCTTGGACAGAAATCCAGTAATAAAACACAAACAAACAAAGTGGATTCTCTTGTGATATCTCCAGAGAGTCAACAGAGGGAAAGCACAGAACTGGTCTTTTTAAAATGTTGTTTGTATTGGACTGTCTCTTATTGGCATGGTAGGAAAAATTTTCGAGTTTCAAGTTTTTATTATTCTTTCGTGGAGAGAAGAGCAGGAGGAAGCAGGGCTGGGAGGTGGGGTGACAGATGAGGTAGGCAGGATGGCAGGTAATGATGGAGTGAGGTTCTTCTCTGACGGCCCTTGAAGGACACTTTGTAGTCTTCTCCTCCCTGTCCTCCTCCGCCCCTCCCCGCTCAACACTGTCCCAAGAACTCACACCGGTAGTTCCCTCATTATTAGAAATGAACCTTTAGGAAGAACTTACTGACAACTAGCAGGAGGAGAAGGGGGCAAGGGGATGAGATGGTTGGATGGCATCACCAATGCGACGGACATGAGTTTGAGTATGCTGTAGGAGTTGGTGATGGACAGGGAAGCCTGGCGTGCTGCAGTCCATGGGGTCACAAAGAGTTGGACAAGACTGAGCGACTGAACTGAGCTGAGATCAAGACAGGGACTTCCCTGGTCATCCAGGGGTTAAATGCAGGGGTCACAGGTTCGATCCCTGGTTGCAGAACTGAGATCCCATATGCCACATGGTGTAGCCAAAAAAAAAAAGGGAGTGAGAAAAGCCCCTTGGGAGGTGGATATACCGATAAGATATATCCGATAAGATATTAAACCAAATTCTTCAACCTTACGCTTGACCAGGGCAAGCCCTTGTCACGGTATCACACAGCAGCAAGCCACAGTTGATATACAGGCCATCGGTTCTTCCACAGACCCTGCATGCACTAGAATCACCTGATGCCAATTAAATCAGAATCCCAAGAGCTGGGACACAGCCATAAATTGTTGTTGTGATTTTGGTCGTGGTTCTGTTTTCTTAACTTTCCAAGGGACTCCTAGGTATAACCAACTTTGAAAACCAGTGGCAGAGAGAAATGCTTCTCAAATGTTAATTTCCTATGTCAACCTGGGGACCTTGTGAAATGCAGATTGGGGTTAAGGATATCTGGGGTGGGGTCCAAGATTCTGAGATGAGGCCCATGCTGCTGGTCGGGGCTGGCTCCTGTCAGGCCACTGTGATCTCACATGGGACACTGACCAGTTGTGTGCCCACAACTTCTGGGGGAGGGCCTCGGACTTGGACTATCCTACCTTGGGTCAAGGGGTGTTATCACAAGGGGTTGTAACCTTCCTATTGCGCCTCTAAGACAAGTCAGTTATCAGCTCCTTCATCTAGCTGATTTTCCATCCATCTAGCCTGGCTGTATGTGTCAGTGAGGGACCAACTCATTCATTTTGTCTCTGACTCTTAAGAAATGCAGGGAGCTCCTCATTGTGTTTAGCCTATTCTTAAAGAAATTCAAGGCTCAGTGCTGAAGATGAAACGAATTCACATAGAAGCTCACTCTTTCACACTATGGGTCAGCTTCCTGGGGCACTGGGGATGAAGCAGCTGAAATCTGTCACTTCCTAATATCCTTTAAAAGCATACAGAATGCGTAGACTATTGGGGATAAAATAATTTTATAAATTGAAGTCCACAGTTCACACGATGGGCACTTTGCACGCTCATATTTAAAAGGTTCTTGTTTTGTTGTTTTTAGTTGCTAAGTCACGTCTGACTATTTTGCGATCCCATGGACTGTAGCCCTCGAGACTCCTCTCTGTTCATGGGATTTTCCAGGCAAGAATACTGGAGTGAGTTGCCATTTCTTTCTCCAGGGGATCTTCCTCACCCAGGAATTGAACCTGAGTCTCCTGCACTGCAGGCAGATTCTTTACCATTGAGCCACCTGGGAAGCCCCAAAAGGTCTTTACTGCCTCTTTTCTGCGTGTAGGCCTTGATTTCCATCTATGAAAATGAAAAATGGTGATACACGCTATGCTTATTTTATCTGCAGTCACCAACTGGACACATTTTCAGTTTCTTCTTTACAGTCATCCGAACAGTTAATCTTTGTTCAAAAGAAAAAATCAATCAAGATTATCCAGGAGTCAAGTTCAGTCTGGCCAAGACATAAAAACCAGGAGGAAAACACATTCAGTTCAATACTTTCCACAACATGAATTTGGCAGAAGACTCTTTACAACACATCCCATAACCTACATCCCACCAACTGAATTTAAGAATTCTGACTGGCTTTATCCAAAGTGATCTGAAAGTCAGATCAACAATACGTTTGATGTTTTCTACCTATACACATGATAGGGCAAAAACGATATTACAAGAATAAGAAGGAGCGGTGGAATGGAAAACAGAGGTAGGTGGCCCATGGAATGGAGTCAGAAACACGAAAAGGTGCCTTTGCTGAAGGGGAGAGTAGGTTTCAACTAGGAGTCAGGTTGCCTTAGCCCTTCAAGGCCTACCTACCCATCCCGGCCACCCCCCACCTCCTACCTGACTCAAGCACAGAGCATGTGGGGGAACCTTGGGGAGCACAGTGTGTAAGCTCGCACCATTGCCTGTGGCTGCACCATCGGTAGTTTTAGCATCAGTCCTCCCAAGACTGCAAACCAGAAAACAATCTGTAGAAACTTAACAAATCTGGTGGACTTTCAAAAACCGTTCTGCAGTTCTTAGGATAATGCTTTGTTCAAAAGCATTTTAAAAAGTATTAATTATTTAATCCCCCTAACCTCCCCATGTGGCAGTTCCACACTCTGATTCCCACTTTAAATACCGAGATATGAGAGACAAGGTTAAGTCATCTGCCCCACGTTACACACAGCTCGGCCCTCAGCCGGGTTCTGCCCAGCCGGTGCCCGGAGATGCCCCCAAGCCGGCGGGCCGGGGTTACCGCAGAGATGCCCGCTGCAGGCTTGGTCAAACGGTGAAGGATCAGTGATCCAACGGCACAACCAAACTCTGACCACACCTGCGGGGGCGTTTATACACCGGGTCCTCTAACCAGCAACTCCCCAAAGAAAGCTTTGAGAAGCATTAGCAGTTGGAAGGGTTTTCAAGGCTTGCAGGTTAACCGTAACATGTTAACCGCCCTCCCGCTCCCCAAGGGAGAGGACCGCACCCTTCCGAGGGAACAAAGTCGCCCTGAACACCGAGAGAAGGTTCCTCTTCCTGATGGACAAGCCCAAGAACCAGAGCCGCCGGTGCTCCCGGGCGCCGCACAGCCGCCGAGCCGCGCGGGAGGGAGCGCTGCGCATCGCGGCGGGTGCGCCTGGCCCCGGAGAAACACGCGACCACCCCGCGCCCCGGGGTTGCAGCATCTCTCCCCGAGGGTACCGGAGAGGGGCAGCGACAGGAGGTGGGGAGGGGGTCGGGGCTGCGACCGCTGGGAGGGTGAGGGGTTCAGCTTCGCCCACCCCCGACCCCCCGTCCTCTCCTCCCCTCCCGCCGCCAGCGCCCGCGGACGCCCCGGGCTGGCCGCGGCCCCATCGCAGCCACCTGCCCGCGCCCGGCCCCCGGCGCCCGAGCGGCCCTCACCTGATCCGGAGATGTGGACGCGGAGCGGGCGGCCCCGACTCGAGCACGACGACAGGTCGCTCTGCGAGCGGCCGCGCGGGCTCGGGTCCCCCGGCAGCCTGCGCAGGGTGGGCGCCGGCGGCCCGGCGGGCGTCTCGGGCTCGGGCACCTCGGCCGCCGCCCTCCCGGCCGGCTCTCCCGGGGTCTCCGCGGGGCTCCTGCCCGCCTCGGCCATCGGCTCCCGGCGGCCCGGAGCGCGGGGTGGGGCCGGCGCCGCGGACAGCGCTGCCCGGCGTGCGGCGACCCCAAGGCAGCGACAGGGGCGGGGAAGGCTGGACGCCGGGCGCGGAGAAGCTGGTGGGGAGGGCGGGAGGAGGAAGAGGACAGAAAAGTTTGCACAGGAAGGAGCCGCCTACAGCCGGCTCTCGCTCCCGCGGGCGAAAGCCGCAGGGCTCGGAGCTGGGCCGCCCTCCGTACCCGCGAACCTGCCCGCTGCTCCACCCCCCGGGCCCGGGCACGGCCCTTTGCAGATTGGCGGCAGGAGGGTCCCCCCGGTCATACCCAGCTCGCAGGCCTCAGATTAGTGGAGCCAGGGCGTCAGGAGCTGGGGTGCAAGGTCAAGGTTTACAATACTATTTTCGTGGGGGGTGGGGGGGTGGGGGGGGACAGGGGCGGTGGGCCGGAGTTGCAAGGAATGCCACGCACACACCCTTGAGCTCCCTGTGATGGAATCGAAAGGCTCATACCCAGTTGAAGGATGCGAAACTACCAAACTGCAGCACCAAAAGGCACTGGACTTGCTGGTGGGCTCGTGACCCATCCTGGAGACCCTTAAGTCAAGGCCACAGACCTCCCCTCTCACCCCTTGCCCTCGAAGCCCTCTCTGCCTCCCACCTTTGCCCACATTCCTGGGTTTCTGTCTCTTGGGTAGACCTGGTAGGTCATGTTTGAAAGGCCAGGCTCCCAAAGAACCGAGTGAATGAATGCCTACTGGAAGTCTGCGTCAAAGCTTTGCAGTGGAAAGACGGGTCTCCCCGAGATGCTGTGGACTGGAAATGAGGGTTACCTCTGTGCCTTGTAGGATTGTAGGAGATGGGCAGTGGAGATCTTGCTGATTCAGCCAGTGACTTCACAACCTAAGCTTTATCAGTTTTATGATTATGCCCCCAAGTTGTGACTTGCCCAGAGCCAGACCCAGGTGTCACCGTTCCTGAAAGCTCATGGCAAGGGACAAAGGTCCCTGGGTTCACCTACAGGTCACAGCGAGGCAGCAGGCAGAGAAGGAGAAGGGGGAGGGGAGGAAGGGTTAATAGCTGCTAAGTCACTTCAGTCGTGTCTGACTCTGTGTTACCCCATAGACGGAAGCCCACCAGGCTCCCCCATTCCTGGGATTCTCCAGGCAAGAACACTGGAGTGGGTTGCCATTTCCTTCTGCAATGTGTGAAAAAGTGAAAAGTGAAAGTGAAGTCGCTCAGTCGTGTCCAACCCTTAGCGACCCCACGGACTGCAGCCTACCAGGCTCCTCCATCCATGGGATTTTCTAGGCAATAGTACTGGAGTGGCTTGCCATTGCCTTCTCCGAAGGGTTAACAGAGTTAACATTTATTGGCACCCACACCCATATGCCAAGTGCCTTGTCAGACACTTTGCACATATGATACCTTTTAGTTAAAAAAAAAAAAAAAACTCAAGCAGAGGTGGTGAGAGAAAGGGGGGGTCCAAAGTGAGGGGTGCAAGCTGGAGAGGTACATTAATACCCACTTTGTACATTAATACAAAGGCCTTTGTAGTGACTTGGTCATAATAATAACAGCTGCTGCTGCGGCTAAGTCACGTCAGTCGTGTCCGACTCTGTGTGACTCCATAGACGGCAGCCCACCAGGCTCCCCCATCCCTGGGATTCTCCAGGCAAGAACACTGGAGTGGGTTGCCATTTCCTTCTCCAATGCATGAAAGTGAAAAGTGAAAGTGAAGTCGCTCAGTCGTGTCCGACTCTTCGAGACCCCATGGACTGCAGCCTACCAGGCTCCTCCATCCATGGGATTCTCCAGGCAAAAGTACGGAGTGGGTTGCCATTGCCTTCTCCGAATAATAACAGCAGCTTGTCCTTAATAATTTGAAAGGGTTTTCACCTTTAATTCTCATAGTAACTCAGGGAAGGGCATGATTACCTCAGCATTGCTGTGAGAACTCTCCAAAAACAGGTCCATTTTCACAAAGTCAGCCATGCTTGTGTGGTCCTGCTCTAAATGTCTATTTCCCCACCTCCTTAAATTTACACAGCTTCAAGTGTTATTGCCTCAATGGATACCTTGTGTAGTTTAGGACAGAAAAAAAGATGCCTGTGCTTCAGTGAACCAACGTGCGGTGTTTCAGCAGATAGGTCTTTTGGTGGGATTGAAAGGGCCGTGGGAAGGATTTGCCGCTTTCCGCTGTAACTGACATTAGATTACGAAGCTATTTCTCATCATCGTTTGCTGTCCTGCATATGGTCTTACCCAGTGATGCTGTCTGTATCCCGCTTGTCCATTTTCTCAGGGGTTAGCTCACCTTGCCAGCTGCTTTTCTTCTGGGGTACATCTGCCTCTTTCCTTGCACTTGGGTCTCACCCCACTGAATTCTCCCCTTTGCTCACAACATGGGCGCCCTCACCATCCTTCCAGGCCTAATGCTTCTCCCTTTCGGGTTTATCCTGTGTGTCATCTCTTGTGATGCTAAATAAATGAATTACTGAATATCCCAGAGGGCTTCCCTAGTGGCACATTGGCAAAGAATCCTCCTGCCAATGCAGGAGAGGAGTGTTTGATCCCTGGATTGGGAAGATCCCCTGGAGAAGGAAATGACAACTCACTCCAGCATTCCTGCCTGGGAAATCCCAAGGACAGAGGAGCCTGGAGGGCTACAGTCCATGGGGTCGTAAAAGAGTCAGACGCAACTTAGCGACCAAACAACAACAAAATATTCCAGAACACATGGAATCTTCCCTTGTTCATTAGTCAGCAGTTAATCATTTCAACTTTCACTTAGTCATGTATTGAAGTGTTTCTTGAGGGCCAGACACCACCACGCTTCTAGAAATAGTAGCATCTACTTGCTAGTCCCTGTTCTTACAGTCCCCCTTCCCCACGCCCATTCCGTCACCATCTACAGTGTGACTTCTGCCCACGCTGTTTGCATGAGCTTCTTTGGGCACCATAGCTTTTGAGCACTGAGTTACTGAATGGACTGGGGACCTCTCAGGTCTGACCCCTGCTGCAGCTCTTGACACTCTGGACCACTTGTTCCTTTTCTGGATTCTGTGTCCCTGGTTTCTGGGACACTTATCTTGCCTCTCTGTCTCCCTGCTACCCTCTTCTCAGGATCCCTTTTTTCTCTCTGTTCTTACCCAGTGCTCCCCAGGGGTCCAGCATCAGCTCTCTTCTTTTCACACCTGGCATATTTTACCCCAGGAAGCCTTACCTTTAGCTTTAAACTGCCAAGAGACACCTCGCAAGTCTCTTCCTCAGTCTAGACTGGTTTCCTGATCTCTAGATCCCAATATCCAAGAGGACTTGTCTTCTTGGAGTTTCCTTGACACTTAGCAGTCTTTGTACCCAGAGCCAAATTCTTCCTCCTCCACGAATCTGTCTGTTCTGTCCATTCTCCATCTAAAATAAATATGTCTAGGGTTTCCAGCCTGCTTTCACTGCCATGTCTTTAGCTTGAAACTTCATCTTCTCTTTCCTTTTAAAGGAAGAGACTCTTCCACTCTGCTCTCTTTCTCATTTCTAGAATGATCTTTCCAAAATGCTCACAAGACTTTGCTGCTGCCCCATTTACATCCCTTCAAAACAAGTATCCATGCCACGTGTTCAAGTGTCTGCTCCTCCCAGTGGCATACCAGGGCTTCTGCATTCTGCCCTTGCTCCTCACATCCTGCTCTCAAGTGTCCAGACCTTGTGAAGCTCCCTGTTCCTCTTCTAACAGTAACTGCACCCCCGTTTCCTCTGCCTGTAGCGTCATCCCCCAGCTGCCCTAACTTTGTCCCACTCACGGACCATCACTCATCTTTGGCGCCTCGGGCCAAGTGTCTCTCCATCCACTAAGCTTTCCTGATACCTCCTTGAACTTAGAGCCAGGGGAGGGCCCTTGCTGAACAGTGCCATAACGTTCCATATGTATCTCTGTTAGATCCCTTTTCACACAGGACTGTAGTTGTTGGGGTGCTGACCTATCTCCCCAACTCTCTGTGAGCTGCCTCAAGGCAGGAAGTACTTAGACTGCGTTTTGTTCTCCTGGCACCCGCTGTGTGTTGGATGAATGAATCAGCTAATTGAGTCTATATGAGGAAACAAACATTAACAAGTAATTCCCTGGCAATTCATGGAAGGTGCTATGGAAACCCACAAGAGCAGGCACCTAGCCTGTCTGAGGGGGAGGATCAGGGAAGGCTTCCTGGAGGAAGAGGCACCTGAGATGCCCAGGCATCCATGATGTGGGCTGGCATTTGAAGGACACAGAAACTTGAGACAGTGGGTCTCCTCAGGATGCTGTAATAGCTGGAGAACAGGAAGGGGAAGTAGCTAATTTCTGAGCCTGAAAAGTAGACAAGAAGTGGATTAGGATTCACTTTTCAAATGCCATTATATCTGTGCCATCCTAAAATAATGAGACATCATACGGGGTTGTTTATTTCCAGTTTTGTTGATCTTATCTCACTCCTCGTATAAGATTTCAATTTCCTTAGCAATGTCCCTTGGCACCTAGGACAATATTCTGCCCAGCACTTAATAAATGTAAGCTATTTGACAGACTGATAAAAAGAGGGGAAAACATTCCATTTTTCAAAGCAGAAAGTTGCTCAGTGTTATTATTTTATTTGTTCTGCTCTTTTTATTAAATATCATCTCTGAAGGATGAAAATAAAAATTGAAGATGAAAAAGGAATTACTTTTAATTACATATTGTAACAGTGGTTTAACACACCAAAATTATATTTGTTTTACCCTTATAAAAATTACAATATATGTAAGATTATAAAAGACATAAATGAAAATGTATCGACTAGTTTGGTCTGCCTATCTCTGACACCCTGCTGTCAGCAAGAGCATGTGGATTATTATTATAATTGTTATTTTGTTGTCCTCTCTTCCCCCAACATATATACAAAGCTCCACTGATTGAACAGACTTTATATATAAAATGCACACACAAATACAGTATACATGTTTCCTTAGGAAATACTATCTAAAAATACATGGCATTAGAAATAGTGTCTTTCATGGACATTATTGTTTTCCTATTACAGGTAGATAAAATCTCCATGAGTGAAATAAAGGTAACCTAGGTAATATCAGAAAAGAAGTGGCAAAGATCAGAATGGACGATACAAAGTCAAAATGAAATAACAGAAAGGCAAGGAATCCAGATAATAAAGAGTTGGTGACAAAGGAAATGAGGGTAAAGGACCATAATATAGTGCAAGTAGGTCTGCATTGTCTTGTGAAAGTCGCTCAGTCATGTCCAACTCTTTGCAACCCCATGGGCTGCAGTCCTCCAGGCTCCTCTATCCATGGGATTCTCCAGGCAAGAATACTAAAGTGGGTTGCCATGCCCTTCTCCAGAGGATCTTCCCAATCCAGGGATTGAACTCAGGTCTCCTGCATTGCAAGCAGATTCTTTACTGTCTGAGCCACCAGCTCTGCATTAAGATCACATTAAAAAAAAAAAAGAAATAGGGAATCAGTTTTGATGACCTCTTAGGTTTCTTCTGGTATAGGGTTTGATGGTTCTACAAAATTTTTTTATTTGGATTTATTTTATTTCATTATTTTCTTAATGTAGGTGTCTTATTTATTTATTTTGGCCATGCTTCAGGGCATGTGGGATATTAGTTCCTGACTAGGCATCCTGCCCCATGCAGGGAAAGTGATAAGTCTTAACCACGGGGCTGCCAGGGACATCCCTGGATTCATTTTAAAATTGAAGATGGAGATGAAATTGTTTTATGAGAGAGGCCAAAGTTGGTCCTTAGTTTTGAATCCCAATTGCTGTTTCTCCTTAGGACACTAGGTTGCTTGCTTTAAGGACTGCAAAATGTATATAAAGTGCTGAGCACGATGGCTGACATTAGTGCATTAAGACATTGGGGATATGCATTATATTTCTTTATTTCCATAAATCATATCTGGTTCAGCTTCATCCACAAAGGTTACCTGAAAGACATTTTCCAAAATTCCCTCCTGCTTCTTGGATCAAGTAAGAACTTTAGTGCTTTTGGATTTATGAAGATAGGAGGGGACTATCCCAATTCTTAGTCCAATGGCTGCCAAGGTCAACCATGGCTTCTTTCACCTAGACTCCAAAATTTCAGCGTTTTGTGTCCAGGACACCTGGTATCTACAGAAGCCATCCCTTTCGTGTCCTGACTCCTTAGAGACTGTCAGAGACAATGCTAAGGTGTCCATCACTCAGATGTCAAATGTCTCAACCCCGTTCCCAGTGGGAGTGGAAGGATCCGGCACACTTGAGGATTAGGTCCTTGACAATTCAACTGTCAACTCAAACCAGTTGTTGGTGGCAATGCAAGAGGGCTCAGCCACTTTGGAAACTAGTTCAGCAGTTTTCATAAAGTGAAATATACATTTACTCTGTGCCTCAGCAGTTCCATTCATAGGCATTTGTCCAAGGAAACGAAATCTCATGTTTGTGCAAAAACCCGAGAGCAAGTGTTTCCAGTAGCTTGTCTCACAATCTCCAAAAACTGAAAACAACCCAAATAAATACATCCACCCAATGGAATAGTACTCAGCAATATAAATGCATGAGCTACTGGTACAAACAACATGGAAGAACCTCAGAGGCATTCTGCTAAGTAAAATAAGCCAGGCTTACATGTGCATTATTGTTCCACTTCAGTGACATTCTGGAAAAGGAAAAACCGTGGGGACTGAAAACAGAGCAGTAGTCGCCAGTTGCCGGGAGCAGAGAGAAGGGGAGACATTTTTTGGCTGAGGGAACTGTTCTGTCTCGATTGTAATGGTAAGTAAACAGCTGTATTTGTCGAAAAGTCATAGAATTGTATGCTAAGAAGATGGAAATTTATTGTGTATAAATTATACCTCAAGAGAAAAAGAAAGTAACCCACCAAGTTTGCTTTCCTTTTGGGACAATTCAGCCTAATTCTCTTGAATGGCCAAGACTTCCAGCAAGCAGACCAGGTTGTTCTGTGCTTAGAAATGTCTCTGGTCTGGAAGACTTGTCCTCACACACAAAAAAGTTTTTTTAAATGTTAAAATGTTATCCTATGGCTCCCAGGAAGCAAAGGTCTACCCTTCTGGAAGGGAGACAAAATTCTTTTTTGTACCTTCTTGAGGCATCTCCAGCTGCATGGTGGTGGGAGTGAGAGGTAGAAAAAGCAAAACAATTCAAACAAACAACAGTAACAACAAAAATCAGAGGTCGGTGTGGGGGTTGTCTTTGGGACTCCGTGATTTTTGGCTTGTTTGTTTTTAAGCTTGGACTTCCAGAAGGGGGAGATGTAGATAAAAATTACCTTTATTCTTGGATGCCATTGCCCTGCAGAGAAACAAGATAATGTAACTTCTCAACAGGTTTTCTGTTACATTCAATCTCAGAAGAGCAGCCCCTCCCGGGTTTGTTCTGAAGGCCGGGTCTGTTGGAATGAGGGGCAGGCTTCTGGGAGCTCACCCAGGACCAGGGAGTGCAGCAGGGGAGGCTGAAAAAGGGGACTGACAAACAAGGTCATTTCTCACAGACATAATACTGTGAAGGAAATTAATCAGGGGATCTGATAGGAAGCAGCTGGAAGAAGGGCTCCTTTGTCTGGGGTAGTCAAGGAAGGCCTTTCTGAAGATGCGACCTTTGTACAGAGTGAGTGATGAGGCACCCAAGGGACTGAGAAGAGCACGTGCATGCCTGTGTGCTTAGTCGCGTTTGACTCTTTGCGACCCCATGGACTGTAGCCTACCAGGCTCCTCCGTCCATGGGATTTTCCAGACGAGAATACTGGAGTGGGTTGCTATTTCCTTCTCCAGGAGATCTTCCCGACCCAGAGATTGAACCCGGGTCTCCCGCATTGTAGGCAGACGCTTTACTGTCTGAGCCAACAGGGAAGTCCATTACAGGCTGAGGGACCAGCAAATGTAAAAACTCTGCTGGAAGAATGAGCCACAGGAAGGCGGCCAGGAATGCTGGGATGTAATGAGCAAGTTGTCCAGGATGGGGGTGGGGGATGGAGGGGTGGGGTAAAGGTGGCCTGGAGAGGGAAGAGGGGTTCAGACCCTCCACCAATTCAAGTGGAATGAAGTTAATGAAAGCTTTTCAGCAGAGGAATGACATGCTCTGAATTACATTAAAAAGAAATTCTGGATTTTTTTTTAATGGAAGTATTAATGAGTTGAGGGCTTCCCAGGTGGCACTAGTGGTAAAGCACCCACCTCCCAATGCAGGAGACATAAGAGATGTGGGTTCGATCCTTGGGTTGGGAAGATCCCCTGGAGGAGGGCATGGCAACCCACTCCAGTGTTCTTGATTGGAGAATCCCATGGACAGAGGAGCCTGGTGGGCTAAAGTCCATAGGGTCGCAAAGAGTCGGACATGACTGTAGCTACTTAGCACGCATGCGCTGATGAGTTGAGGATGGGGGCGGGGAGGGAAAAGTAGTGATCCAGGGCTTACTGCAAGATTTGGGGCTTGAAATAAGTGGTAAAATTAGCTGTTTTTTTAAGGAATAGAAATGAGGAAGCCTTGTTTTGTTCAATATTTTTAAAATGAGATAAAGCTATGATAATTAAAATAATTTGGTGCTCATTTTTCAAGAGTTGTTAAGACTTATTTAACATGCAGAATGCACCAGGGTCCCTCTGAGTGCTTTGGATGTATAACATATTTAATTCTCACAAAAATCCTACAAGACAGGGACCTGCTAGCACTATTTTAAGGGTGAAAAACAAAGGCACAGTAAGGATAAGTAAAATGTCCCAAGTCCAAAGCCGACAGGTAGTCTGACTTCCAAACCCATGCTCCAACCACACATCCCAAACCTTGGCCAGGCCAGTGGAACAGAATGTGGAATTCTAAAAAGTCTCAAATGCACCTACACCTTAGTCTATCATACCATTACAAATCTATGGGAATTAACCCAGGAACAGTGTTCGAAATTTTTCCTAAGTGTATGGAAACTACTGTTTAAATTTTCCTTTGGCACATTCACAAATACACTAAATAAAGACGGGTTAAAGAGTTAAATGTTCAAACACAAGCATGCACACAAACCATACAAAGTTAGAAGAGACTATGAGATAGAAAAGCGCTGGTTAGAAATGAAAGTAATGGAAGAAATCATAAAGAAAAAAATCAATAAGTTTGACTTCATAAAAATTAAAAACTATAATGCAAAACGATTAAGAAACAAAGTAAAAAGTAAATTGCCTTCCAGAAATATTGTATCCAATTTACATTATGGCTCACAAGATGATGGTTGAGAGGATCCATCATACTTTGCCAGCATTGGCCATAAAATTTTTTTTAAATGTTTTTTTTTTTTCCTAAATTGACAAGAAAGAAAATGGTAAGCATCTGTTCTTACAATTAGCATTTTGAAAGTCCGGTGTCTTCAATCACCTGATTGATATCTTTATTGCACGTCCTGTTTGTGACATGGTTGTTCATGCACTTTCTCTGTTTATCTGCAGGAATTTTAGCCTTATTGATTCGTATGAGCACTTTATAGACCAAGAAGTGTCCTTTTTTTTCATATTTGTTGAAAATGTATCTACCCACTTCGTTGTTTATCTTTCAGTTTCTATTTTACATTTTTTTGTGAGGTTGCTTTTGTTAATGGAATATTCTTTTCCTTTCTTAAAACAGTTTTTATGTGTACAGGAAAGCTATTGATTTTTATATATTTGTAACTGAGCACCTTATTGAACTCTTTTTAGCTTTAGGAGATTTTAGCTGATTCTCTCTTGGGTTTGGGGGATCTATAATGATATCATCTGGGCTTCCCAAGTGGCGCTAGTGGTAAAGAACCTGCCTGCCAGTTCAGGAGACATAAGAGACACGGGTTTGATCCCTGAATCAGGAAGATGCCCTGGAGGAGGAAATGGCTACCCACTCTAATATTCTTACCTGGAGAATCCCATGGGCACAGGAGCCCGGCCGACTACAGTCCACAGGGTAACAGAGTCGGACACGACTGAAGCGACTTAGCACACACACAGTGACATCATCTACAAAAAGAAGGGAGGGATGGATTGAGGAAAGGAAGAAAGAAGAGGGTGCGGGATGTTTTCTCCTCCCTGCTAATAATATAACTCTTACTTGGGCTTGATATGTTACTTTTTAGCCAGAATTTCCAGTAAATTTGGTAATAACAAATATCAGGGTTTTTTTTTTTTTCTTAATCCAATGAGACTGTCTCTGGAATTTCACTCTTAATTGTGCAATTGGCTTTTTACTTGATACATAGTATTGATAATTAGCATATGAATATATAATCACCCTTCTACGTTTTTTCAATGATATCCTTTATTTCACTTATTCAGTATTTGTTTCATTAACAATGTGTAACAAGCAGTAAGCATTCTTGGTCTTATTTAACTCAAAACAAGATACAAATTAAATACTATTTACCAGCCAGGATGGGAGGGAATCCCAAGGGAGAAGGGGTACATGAGTCCTTCTAAGTTTTTTTTAAAGCATTTATTGTGGCAGGTATCCTATCTACCAAAGTAAAATTTTTAACTTCATGCAGAAAGCATACTAGCTACACCATACATTTAGTTTGAGGGCAAAAAAAAAGTCTTTGTCAACTTTATTCTCTGTGATGTGGACAATTTTTTTTGAGTCCCTTGATTTTCCTTTGGGCAGCATTCCTTCTCCCTTAAAAAATCAACTTCACTGAAATTTAATTTACATACAATACATTGTGTCTATTTCAATGTATGATTTGATTAATTCTGACAGGTGGACACGCAGTGAAAGGGCCACAGTCAAGATACGGACGATTTCTATCACGGGCAGAAGGTTCCTCCTGCTTGTTTGCAGTCCATGCCTGCCTTTGTCCACAGTCCGGGGCCAACACTGATCTCCTTTTTTGTCATTATGAATTAGTTGGCATTTTCTAGAATTACCCCCACGTCTAGAAAGGTAAAGAAGCTTGGCTGTATTGAAGGTAGCCTCCCCCCTGGAGCCATGGGGTCTCCTGGAAGCACTGAATATCATCCTCCTTCAGAAAATAGTGAGTAGCTCTGAGTCAGTGGTCAGAGATGGTTAGTTAGACCCTTTGTGTCTTGAGGGTTTACAAGGAAAAGTGTTCCTACCCCTCAGAACAGATGTTCCTAATCCATCAGGGCCCAGCGTCCAGAACTAGCCATGACCCTGTACATCCAGAATTCTGGAGAAGACTATGTGTTTGAACCGAAGGAACTGAACCCAGGGAGGAGGGCATCTAGGCACTGATAGCCAACAGGGCTTAACTATAAAGACCTAGCACTTTGAAGACCCAGACACATCCCTAGGCTGTGTGGGTGATAGCTACACATGCAAGGGACCATGGCGAGCGACCACCTTGAAAACCCACGAACCGGTACCCTGAGAGTTTAGAGAGGTCTCACGGGCTTCGCTGATGGGTCAGTGGGTAAAGAATCTACCTGCAATGCAGAAGAGGCAGGAGATGTGGGTTTGATCTCTGGGCTGGGAAGATCCCCTAGAGGAGGGCATGGCAACCCACTCCAGTGTTCTTGCCTGGGAAATCCCATGGACAGAGGAGCCTGGTGGGCTACAGTCCATGTGTCCAAAGAGTTGGACACAACTGAGTGACTGAGCACACGTGTGATTAGTTTCCAATAGCTTCTGGAACAAAGTAGCACAAATTCAGTGGCTGAAAACAGCACAAGTCTATTATCTTATGGTTCTGGAAGTCAGAGTCCAAAACAGGTGTCGGTGAGCTAAAATCAAGGGGTTAGCAGAGCTGTGTTCCTTCTGGAAGCTCTAAGGAAGGATCCATGTCCTTTCATATTTCAGTTTCTAGAGGCTGTGAGCCTTCTCTGACTGTTGACTCTCCTTCATCTTCAAAGGTAGCGATGACCAGTCAAGTCTTTCTTATGATGCCATCCCTCTGGTTCTGACTCTTCTGCATGCATCCCTCTTCCCCATTTAAGGACTTTGTGATTACACTGGGCTCATCCAGATAATCCCAACCACCTTCCTTCTTTCTTTTGTTTTTGGCCGTGCCTCGAGACAAGGCACGGCCATAAGCTTTCTGCCAAGAAGATAAGTAGCTACTGAGGCAGAATTGATACAAACAAGCAAAACACTGTGAATGAAATATCAAAATTTTAAATAAAGACAGGACCCAACCCTATACTTAAGAAAGAAGAAAGAGTAAATGAAAAAAATTCTGTTGTTCTGAAGATGAATCCATACATATAAGAATGAGTTTCAACATTTTAGACAAAAGTAAGGCAGCCCTGGGAGTTCCTCATTTATTATGCTGCTCAATAGCTGATATAAAAGGATTTAGCTATGGATCTTGCCCTCAAAAATAAGCAAGAAGTTTTCATAGTAGTTTTTGGAACATTGTACTGAATGTTCCATTTTCATAATTCCATTTTCCTTGCTAATGAATAGCTACATGGTTTAAATTGTAAATTTCCTATGGGAAAAAATGAGAAAATACATAGAATATAGAGAATAAATGTCATATGGATATTCGAGGGAGACTTGTACTTTTTGGAGTGAACATTTGAGCAGTTTTGTGATCAGATAATGTGGGCTTAACTGGTCTTTACAGAATGACTGATGTTCTCAAGGTGTCAACACTGAAGGATGAAGAGACTGTGCTGTGAAGAGAGCTGGGATGTGGCCCCATCTAGAGGCTTCCAGAGATCTCAGTCATGTGTGTGACGCCCGCCACCATCTTTATTCCTCCATAAGAAATCCTACAGGCAACAGTGTGAGGAAGGGGTCTCCGCTTGATGCGTCTGTTGGGCATCTCATCTCTTCAGATGACCTCACCACTGCATACATTGGCTTCTCTATATTTTGACCAGTGTGTCATGCTAGACTCTTCCCTAGCGATACAGGTTTCACCTATGCAGCCTCACACGCAGCTCTGATCATCTTTGCGACCCCATGGACAGTAGCCTGCCAGGCTCCTCTGTCCATGGGATTCTCCAGGCAAGAATACTGGAGTGAGTTGCCATGCCCTCCTCCAGGGGATCTTTCTGGCCCAGTGATCGAACCCAAGACGCTTATGTCTCCTGTGTTGGCAGGCAGGTTCTTTACCACGTGGGACGCCCCATCTTATCAGAAGGTCAGAAGAAAATTCTTTCTTAGACTGTGCAGGACTGACTCTCGGTCTCCTGAGTGTCTTCAGTTACTCAAGTGAATAGTCCTTGGGGCTTTAAAATGGGTAGATCCTCTGCCTGCCTCATGTGAAAATTACTGGAGGCCTCTAGAGTCTTCCTTACCCATCTTACCCTTAGGTTATTACTTAAAATGCCACCACCCCAGTCCTTACTTTCCCTCCACCACTCAAATGCTCCACACACTTCTCATAACAGCACCGTCTGTGCTGCTATCATGGCTCACCTCTGTGGTTTCCTTCTCTCTTCACAGTGGACTCTGCTTCTGGAGGACAACGGAGTGTTTTGAAGCTTCTTCAGGGCTGGCTTTGCATGCTGGGCCCCTGACGTCAAGGTGCCTAACAGCAACTCCCATGCTGTTGGCCTCTGTCTGAAACACGTTTGCTCCCATTGTCTGTCTACCTAATTAACTTACTCATGTTTGAGAGACCTCAGTTCTTAGCTTTAATTCCGCAGGGAATCCAGACTAGACTGGGGTTCCATGCCATATGCTGGCACAGTATTCTTTACTTCATGGTATGTACCGCAGTTTGCAATATTATATCTGGGTCATTTGTTCAATGTCCGTATTTCCCACTAGAGACAAAGTCATATGAGGGAAAGAACTGTCCATTTTCTTGTGGCATCTGCTGGGCCCAGCTCAGTGCCTGGTACAGAGTTGGGGCTAATGAAATATATATTCACTTAATGAAATAAAGGTGTCATGACTAGATGAATGAAAGACTGGATAGGGTGTTTCATTAATATAATAACCAGAGTCCCAATAGTGCTCCTCAGTTTAACATGATGGTCAAAAACACAGGCCCTAATCAATTTAGGCAAGTTCTTTAGCCTCTCTGTGCCTCTTGCCCTCATCTGCATAATGGGTATAATAAAAATGCCTTATGAAGACTTAGGACTTCCCCGCTGGCTGAGCAGTAAAGAATCTGCCTGCTATGCAGGAGGTGCAGAAGCCAAGGGTTCGATCCCTGGGTCGGGAAGATCCCCTGGAGGAGGGCGTAGTAATCCACTCTAGTATTCTTGCCTGGACTATCCCATGGACAGAGGAGCCTGATGGGTTACAGTCTATAGGGTTGCAAAGAGTCAGACGCAACCGAAGCAACTTAGCATGCATGCACCCATGAGGATTTAATGAAACTATATACATGTATGCAGATGGGTCAATTGATTGATAAACAGATATAGATATATAGATATATGTAGATAGAGAAATATCTGTGTATGTATATTTAAATACTTGGAAGACTGCCCAGCATTTTCCCACACCTTAAAACTTGTGATCATGGAATTCTCGTGGTCACCACACTCAGCCATTGCTATTCCAGTGCACGTACCCCGGCTCACATTAGCATTGATGTTTCAGCTAATCTCTTTGTATATTTTTAGTGCTCATTAGCCTGTGTCTCTATGTTCTCCAGGCTGACTTATCTTTCAGGGTAGCAGGCACAGTGCCCAGGACCATCATACTCATCAGTTCAGTTCAATTCAGTCGCTCAGTCGTGTCCGACTCTCCGCGACCCCATGAATCACAGCACGCCAGGCCTCCCTATCCATCACCAACTCCCGGAGTTCACTCAAACTCATGTCCACAGAGTCGGTGATGCCATCCAGCCACCACAGAGACCCACAAAAATGTTTTAGCTTCTTCTAAAATCTGAAGGAAAAAAAATATTTTAGACTAAAGAAAAATGTTTTAATATATAATATTAACATATTTGCCTTTACCCCAGCACAGTCATAACACATATGCTTTATTTATCTATTTTATGGAGGAGGGAGGGGCCCATGAAGGCAATAGCGCCCAGGGCCGGGGAAAGTCAGAGTTCAGCCTGACACCATGCACCAGAACCTTCGCTCTTCAGTTAAAAGAAATTAGAATAAAAATGCTTGTGTGACACTACTATATATAAATCAGATAACTAGTACAGCACAGGGAACTCTACTCAGGGCTCCGTGGTGACCTAAGTGGGAAGGAAATCCAAGGAAGCGGAGGTATATGTATATGTAGAGCCGATTCACTTTTTGGTGCAGCAGAAACTAACACAACATTGTAAAGCAGCTATACTGCCATTCTTGAAAATGCCTGACAGCGTTCACACGCCATCTGAATCGTTTCTGGTAAGGGCAGGCGGCTCCTTGAGAAAGCACAGCCTGGCCGGAGGTGATCCTGCTGTTCTGGGTCTACCCTCGGAAAGCAAACGCGCTCAGCTAGAGCCGGGCTGCCGAGCGCACTCCCCTCACCGCCCTCCTCTCTTCCCCAGCCCTCCCACAGCGCCTCAGCCACAGGCTTCCTGCCCACACTCATCTCTTTTCCCATCTCCCCCCATTCACTCTCCTCTACCTCGCCTGTCAGGCTTCCTCTAACCACCCTTAGCCTCCTCTTCATCTTAGCATCCTTCACCTCTCAGGTGCTCCCCTGCGTTCCTCACATTGTCCGCTTCTTGAGCACTGCCTTTGGGTCCCTCTTCCCAATCCCTCCTTCTTGCCACTTGTTCTTACACGTTGTCTGCTCTTCTTTACATTGTTGTTCCTTTTGATTCTAATTTCAGGCACTCTTCATTTCCTCCGCGACCTTTTTAATTTACTATTTTTAAAGACCTCCATGCTAAGTTCTTCTTCTTTTTTAATGTCTCCTTTCTCCCTTTTGCCTACTCCTTTTTGAGTTTTCTGTTATTTCCTTTCCTTTTTTTTCCTGCTTCCTCTTCCTCTGAAGACGTGGTCCATTCCCTCCCACCTCACCAGGGCTGTGGAAACTCCACCCTCTGCTCTGACCCACAGAAGACCACAGGAAAGGAGACCTGATATATGGTAGAGACTTCTTCCTGAACTGGTCCTCCATGCACAGATGCTAGTCAGATCATTCATTTTTCAATGAAGACAAGAGGATTGCATATTCTGATGCTTGACTGCATTTCAGGGTCATAAAATTACAGGGGCCACCCAAAGCCATCCAGAGGAAATGTGGCTTCTTGTTTTGTTAATAGTCAACTTGTTTGCCTTGCAGACCAGCCTATCCCCACCCCCACACCCCCAATACACACACTAGTTGGTTGGTGAGCAAAATTACTTGTTCATTCTGAATTACAGGGAGACAAATCCTGTAAATTAGCCTACTTAGGAAATATTTAGGCTTCCTTTTGGGTAAAAAGGTCTTCCCTGGTGGCTCAGACGGTAAAGAATCTGCCTGTAATGCAGGAGACCCAGGTTCAGGTGCCAGGACTAAGCGCCACTTCGGAGAAGACCAGAGCAAGACAGCCTTTTCAGAACCAGCCGCCTCTCATCCTATCTGTTTACCCAGGAGCCAGGTCCAGAACTCAGGTTCCCAGGGGCTTCCAGCTGTGTCCACAGTGAATAGCTGTGCATCCCACTGTCCCACTGAGGAACGTTACCCCAACACTTTCAAACCGTGGTGCTGGAGAAGACTCTTGAGAGTCCCTTGGACTGCAAGGAGACCCAACCAGTCCATCCTAAAGGAAATCAGTCCTGAATATTCATTGGAAGGACTGATGCTGAAGCTGAAACTCCAACAGCCACCTGATGCAAAGAGCTGACTCATTGGATTGCAGTGGACATGACTTAGTGACTGAACAGCAACAAATCCCAACCCTAAGCTCAGTATCTCAGATGCTTCTCCATCCCTTGCTTCTCCCTAAGCTGGCAGGCTTAGGCATTGTTCTCCAGGCACTAGGAAGAACTTGGAGCCGCTGCCCCTTCTGGTCCCTGAGTGCCAATATTGGTCCTGTTGATGTTCCTACATGAAGCCCGAAGCTGCCATAATTCATGATCTGGTCTCTGTTGGGTCCACCTCAGCTCTCAGCGATATGCTGGAGTCCTCTAAGATACAGCTGTGAACCCAAATCCTTGGCACAGAGGCCCAAGGGGATTACAGGAGTCAGATTTCCTGTTAGGTTCTCTGCTACTTCTGGGTCCTGTCTACATCAGGACTGGAGTATCAGGGTCCCCCAGGAAATCTAAAAACAGCACCTCCTTCCATCTAACAAGGCTCCATCTAGTTCAATTTGCCTGTCAGGCTAGAGGCTTCCTCTCGAGTCCTAAGTGGGAATTAGGACAGAAATGTCTCTCTTAGTCACCCCTTATTTATCTGACCCATATAATGATATACTAGTCTACACTTGCTGCTGCTGCTAAGTCACTTCAGTCGTGTCCGACTCTGTGTGACCCTATAGAAGGAAGCCCACCAGGCTCCCCCGTCCCTGGGATTCTCCAGGCAAGAATACCAGAGTGGGCTGCCATTTCCTTCTCCAATGTGTGAAAGTGAAAAGTGAAAGTGAAGTCGCTCAGTCGTGTCCGACCCTTAGTGACCCCACGGACTGCAGCCTACCAGTCTCCTCCATCCATGGGATTTTCTAGGCAAGAGTACTGGAGTGGCTTGCCATTGCCTTCTCCGACTAGTCTACACTTAGGTGAGGCTTAATATGTGCTTTGCATGGCTTAATTCTCAGAACAACCCTACGAGGAAGAAGTACTATTATCATTCACATCTAACAGGTGTGGAAACTGAGGTACAGAAAGATTGGATGACTCCCTCAGGACCACAGAGCCCTGGAGTCAAGGAGGGAGCCAGGATGAGTGTCCTGTGGCTGACTATGGAAGCCATGCTCTCAGACCCTGTGCTATGCTGCTCCTTTGCCCGCTCTGAGACCCCTGGCCTCTTCCCTTCATTCCTTCTTCAACTCCCTGCCCTCAAGCCAGGAAAAGTCCAGATTTTATTTCCCCATGTCACAGGCTATCTCTACCATGAGGCCAGTTTGATTACCATATAAAGAATGGCGTGGGTTTTCAGTTTGTTTTGAACGCTTTACTTCTGTGTTTCCAAGAGAGAGGCTCCATGCTGATGTCAGCGTGGGGCAAATGTTTCACTTCTTCCATTGTCCACTTCAGAGGAATTCTGGGAACTGCCAAGATTGGCTCCTGGCAGCCACCCAACTCCCATATGGAGATCCAGAATGCATCCTCGAGAGCCTCACTCAGATATCCGCTCCAGCCTCGGCAGTCCCTGAGGCCATCAACAGCACGACTGCTTCCTCTGGCAGCAAGAGATGTTGGCCACAGCTGGCTGAGCTGCCTTTTGCCCCTGGGAGATCAGGAGCAGTGACCATGGTGAGCACCCCGAGTACCAGCAGCTCCCCAACACGTGGCTGCCGGCGCCGGTGGCCCCACCTGTTGCTACAAGGGACAAATACTTGACCCTTCTACTTTCTTCACCTGCTGCCTCCAGGTGGCCTCAGACATACGGGATGGGACTGGGGTCCCTTAACTGTGTTGCCCATTGAGGCCCAAGGCTTTCCAAGATGAGCCAAGCACACTTAAGACATCTGTTGTTTCTCAGATATCTGGATTCTCTATCAGAACTTTTAAATACAAAGTTTAAACTGCTGGTGGTGGTGTTCTGTTGCTCAGTTAGCAGTAACTTTACGTTCTAAGGCTGCAGCTTTGTAAAGCTTCATCTTATAAAATGGGACGTGCTCTCTCACCATCAGTGACCATGTTCTAAAATGTTTCATTCTCTCAGTCATTTAAAAAGTATATATTTGAGTAGCATCTCTTCATGTCCAGATAAATCTATTTCCTATTCATTCCAAATCCTTCATCAACGGTTCCCATCTGGCATCCTAGGACTCATGTTTCCTCAGGGCGCTAGGGAAAGTCTTTCATCTATTCTCGGTATTTCCCACAGAAATTGTACTTTTATGATAAGTTTGTACTGATTAACTAAAAAAAAAAAAAGAAGTTCTTTGCTTTCTAGTGAAATGATAAATGACCCAGTGGCATTTATGCAGATCAGAAGGTCCAATTTGCAGTCTTTAACTGAAATCCGTGCTGTGTGCTAAGTTGCTTCAATCATGTCTGACTCTTTGTGACCCTATGGACCATAGCCCACCAGGTTCCTCTGTTCATGGGATTCTCCAGGCAAGAATAGTGGACTGGTTTGACATTTCCTCCTCCAGGGGATCTTCCCGACCCGGGATCAAACCTGCGTCTCCTTGTCTTCTTCATTGTCAAGCGATGTGCCAAAATACATGGAAATGTAAATAACGTATTACATGAGGAAGGAAATTTGTCTGGAAGACGGAAACTTTTGAAAGGCGAGTTTCACATGGGCAAAGGATGACTGTTAAGACTGGGCCACGTGTCTTGTCACCATGGTTATGTCTACTGTCCCTCTAAGAGTTCACAATCTTCTTGTCACTGTGAAAAATGCCTTTTACATTTATTATGCAAGTGTCTGTTTCAAGGGATGTCAAAGCACAGTGACTAAAGGTCCATTTCTTTTTTTGTTCAAATGTGCCCTGGAGGTTCAAGGGGCCACTGAGGTACTAGATCATTCTAGGATCAAAGACCAGAAAATAAAAATGATCACCCCACTTTTCACTAGCTGGGGCTACTGCACTTGGTAATGATGTCCAGTGGATTCTCAGATTGTCTTTTCCAGGGTAACCACACTCTGAAAAGACTGGGAGCCCACCTGTCAGACCGTGGTGCTGGGAAGCCATCAACACTGCATCAAGAGGGTAAATGCCTTTATACCTGGGGTGACAGGCAGCTGCTGCTGCTCCCATATCTTTGAAGAGAAAGGAGAATGAAGGCAACACCTACTTAGTGTAATTTTCTTCTTTGTTCTTTCATAATACTGTTAAAAGGAAACAAGCAGCCCCAAATGGAGTCACTTGTGCTAAATCCAACCAAGACTTAATATCAGCTAATAGCAGTTTCAGCCTCTCTCAGGAGTAGAATTTTAAATAATTCAGTCTGAAATTTCCTGGTCTGCACAAGGGAGGTAATATGCTCCAGACCCCCTGCATTCCCATAAGGCAGGGCTCCCCAGTCCCCAGGCCATGGACTGTTTTTGATCTGTGGCCTGTCAGGAACCAGGCTGTATAGCAGGAGGTGAGTGGTGGGCTAGACAGTGAAGCTTCATCTGTATTTACAGCCGCTCCTCATCACTTGCGTTCCTGCCTGAGCTCTGCCTCCTGTCAGATCAGTGTTGGCATTGATAAATTAAATGTAATGTGCTTGAATTGGGCTTCACAGGTGGCGCTAGTGGTAAAGAACCCATCTGCCAATGCAGAGGATGTAAAAGATGAGGGTTTAATCCCTGGGTTGGGAAGTCACCAAATCATGTCTGACTCTTAAGAGACCCCATGGACTGCAGCACAAGAGGCTTCCCTGTCCTTCACCATCTCCTGGAGTTTGCCCAATTTCATATCCATTGAATTGGTGATGCCATCCAACCATCTCTAGATAGTTAGATATTCTCAAGAACTGATTTTATGATCCCAATCCTTGCATCTCTTCATAGCTAGAAAATCATTAAATCCTTTCATGGTGACATCAGCTCCTCCTGAGGAGCAGAAAACCTTTTGTAAAGTAAGTGCTTGATTACACTGAACTCCCCCTTCACCAAAATCTTATATATTGACCCACTGCCTCTTCACCCACTCCCACCAGGCCTTCCCTGGTGGCTTAGACGGTAAAACATCTGCCTGCAATGTGGGAGACCTGGGTTTGATCCCTGGGTTGGGAGGATCCCCTGGAGAAGGAAATGGTAACTCACTCCAGTCCTCCTGCGTAGAAAATCCCATGGATGCAGTAGCCTGGTAGGCTACAGTTCATGTGGTCACAAAGAGTAGGACACAACTGAGTGACTTCACTTTCACTGCCTCTTTGGAGCAGTCTTTCAGAGCTATTTGAGGTGTGTCTTCAGGGATGCAGCCCTCATTTCTCCCCCAAACAAAGCTTAACTCTAAACATGGACATCACCAGATGCTCGATATTGATATCAGATTGATTATATTCTTTGCAGCCAAAGATGGAGAAGCACCACACAGTCAGCAAAAATGAGACCAGGAGCTGATTTTGGCTCAGATCATGAACTCCTTATTGCAAAATTCAGACTTAAATTTAACAACATAGGGAAAGCCTTTGTCTATTCTAAATCCTTTGAGGGTGTGAACCACAACAAACTGTGGAAAATTCTTAAAGAGGACAGGGAGGCCTGGCGTGCTGTGATTCATGGGGTCGCAGAGTCGGACACGACTGAGCGACTGAACTGAACTGAATACCAGACCACCTTACCTGCCTCCTGCAAAACCTGTATTTAGGTCAAGAAGCAACAGTTAGAACCGGACATGGAACAATGGGCTAGTTCAAAATTGGGAAAGGAGTATGTTCCCTGATAGCTCAGTTGGTAAAGAATCTGCCCGCAATGCAGGAGACCTGGGTTCAATCCCTGGGTTGGGAAGATCCCCTGGAGAAGGGAAAGATTACCCATTCCAATATTCTGACTTGGAGAATTCCATGGACTGTATGGAATTCCACGGGCTTGCAAAAAGTCGGACACTCCTGAGCGACTTTCACTTTCACTTTTATTTCAAGGCTGTATATTGTCACCCTGCTTATTTAACTCATATGCAGAATACATCATGAGAAATGCCGGGCTGGATGAACCAAAGCAGGAATCAAGACTGCTGGGAGATATATCAATAACCTCAGACATGTAGATGACACCACCCTTATGGCAGAAAGCAAAGAGGAACTAAAGAGCCTCCTGATGAAAGTGAAAGAGGAGAGTGAAAAAACTGGCTTAAACCTCAACATTCAAAAAACAAAGATCATGACAACCAGTCCCACCACTTCATGCAAATAGATGGGGAAACAATGGAAACAGAGACAGACTTTATTTTCTTGGGCTCCAAAATCACTGTGGACAGTGACTACAGCCATGAAATTAAAAGACGCTTGCTCTTTGGAAGAAAAGCAATGACAAACCTAGACAGCGTATTAAAAAGAAGAGACATTACTTTGCCAACAAAGGTCCGTATAGTCAAAGCTATGGTTTTCCCAGTAGTCAAGTACAGATGTGAGAGTTGGAAAATAAAAAAGGCTGAGTGTCGAAGAATTGATGCTTTTGAACAGTGGTGTTGGAGAATAACTCTCAAGAGTCCCTTGGACTGCAAAGAGATCCAACCAGTCCATCCTAAAGGAGATCAGTCCTGAATGTTCATTGGAAGGACTGATGTTGAAGCTGAAACTCCAATACTTTGGCCACCTGATGCGAAAAGCTGACTCATTTGAAAAGACCCTGATGCTGGGAAAGATTGAAGGCAAGAGGAGAAGGGGATGACAGAGGATGAGATGGTTGGATGGCATCACCAACTCAATGAAGATGAGTATGAGTAAGCTCCTGGAGTTAGTGATGGACAGGGAGGCCTGGCGTGCTGCGGTCCATGCGGGTCACGAAGAGTCGGCCACAGCTGAGCAACTGAACTGAACTGATCTACTGAACAACAACAAAACTTAACTCACAACTCTCAAGTTGTGCATCTTTTTTAGTAGACAGAGCTTTGGCTGGGATTGAAGCCCATCTGAATTGCGGTTTCAACCTTGGTTAATCATTCCAAGTTTCTGACTTCAGATTTCTTAAGCATTCATTTCACTGGTTTCACCTGTCTTAGGCCACTGTTTTCAATTGCAGTGGTTCTCCAAGTTTGGTGTTCAGACCAGCAAAACCAGCGTCATGTAGAACTTGGTTAGAAATGCAAATTCTAGAGCTCCAACCTGAATTGGAAACTTGTGGAATTTCACCTGATACAGACTCCAAGGTTGACAACCACAGTTCCAAACACACCCTGGACCTTGGTGGGTGGGAACAGGGTGTACAAAGCAGAGGCTGGGAATGATCTGGTTTTTTCCGTGCCACCCTCTGGATGGTCCGCCTGCGGTGCCCTCACCGGGCTCCAGGTCCAGGATTCTACCCAGGCTGCTCAGTCGCGTGCCTTCTCTGGGCGGTTTCTGGAAGCGTCCTGCAGCTTGAGGGGATAGGCGCTCCCACGGGTCCCTGAACCAGACTAGTTTCTTCTCCCTCGAGAGGATAATCTAGGAGGCTGAGAGGAGCAGGCTCAGGCAGGCTTTGGGGTAATACTGGCCTCCTTAGTTACGCAAGAGAGCGCTGCAGGCCTCCTGGGGTCATTCTGCGCCCGGGCCCGAACCGCGGCCACTCCCATCCCAGCGGGGAGGGTGCCTTTTTCCTAAGGCAGCTTGGTCAGGTGACCGTGGCGGCTCTTAGCCGGGGACGCGGAAGGACGGGCACTCGGAGGCCGCGGGAGAGCGTCCAGGACGGCGGGCTGCGAGGCGATGCGATGCCCGAAGCAGCCCGGGCCGGCGCTCCCGCTGCTGATCCTGCTGCTTCTGCTGCCGCCGCCGGGTTCCGCGGGCGGCCCCGCGCCCTTCGACCCGACCTGGGAGTCCCTGGACGCCCGCCAGCTGCCTGCCTGGTTCGACAAGGCCAAGTTCGGCATCTTTATCCACTGGGGCGTGTTCTCCGTGCCCAGTTTCGGGAGCGAGTGGTTCTGGTGAGCACGCCTCCCTCGGTCTCCGGGGATCCCGCTTTGCACCCTACTGGCCTGCAGCCAGGACCCAGACCTCTAGCCTTTGCGGGTTTGTTTTCTCTCTTAGTCAGTTTCACCTCCTGCTGTTTGAGCCGCGCTGTGCATTTCCGGGTGTTACATTTATGATTTACGGGATAAGTGGTTGGTGCTGGGTGAACGCTGAATTTTTCTTCCGTGTGACTGCAAGAGTCAGACACTTGATGTGGCTCTGGCTTCTCAGCTTCTTGATACTTGTACTTATCAGTCCTCATCACTCTGTAGCCATCGACAGAATAAAATAGCAGAAAAGTAATGGGCTGTGTGGGGGTCGTAGGAGGAAACTCTGGGCCTAAACTGTCCTTGTCGTTTGAACTTCAGACTTGCCCCATTGCTATTCTGCTGCTACTTGCCAATTGTCAGTTGTTCTGCCACGAAGCAGAGTTTAAACATAAATTCATGGGTATGTGAGACTTATGTTCATTTGGGCATTCACTGGCTCTTTAACCTTAAAATGTTACCACATGTAGCCCAAGGAAAATTTAAAAATAGATCCTAGAATATTAACCCTAAGAAACTCCAGTTATTAACAGATCGCTATGTGAAAAGTTATGAACAAAGCTTGTGGAGGTGGCGGAATTCCAGCTGGGCTAATCCTAAACGATGGTGCTGTTAAAGTGCTGCACTCGATAAATCAACAAATTTGAAAAATTCAGCAGTGGCCACAGGACTGGAAAATGTCAGTTTTCATTCCAATCCCAAAGAGGGGCAATGCCAAAGAATGTTCAAACTACCACACAATTGTGCTCACTTCACATGCTAGCAAGAGTATGCTCAAAATCCTTCAAGCTAGGTTTCAGTAGTACATGAACCAAGAACTTGCAGATGTACAGGTTGGATTTAGAAAAGCAAGGAAATTCCAGAAAAATATCTACTTCTGCTGCATTGACTATGCTAAAGCTTTTGACTGGGTGCATCACAGCAAACTGTGGAAAATTCTTAAAGAGATGGGAATACCAGATCGCCTTACCTGCTTCCTGAGAAATCTGTATGCAGATTAAGAAGCAACAGTTGGAACCAGACATGGAACAATGGACTGGTTTAAAATTGGGAAAGGATTATGACAAGGTTGTATGTTTCCACCCTGCTTTTTAATTTATATGCAGAGTACATCATGAGAAATGCCGGACTGGATGAATCACAAGCTGGAATTAAGACTGCTGGAAGAAACATCAACCTCAAATACGTAGATGATACCACTTTAATGGCTGAAAGTGAAGAGGAACTAAAGTGCCTCTTGATGACAGTGAAAGAGGAGAGTGAAAAAGCTGTTGAAATTCAGCATTAAAAAAACTGAGATCATAGCATCTGGTCCCTTTATGGCAAATAGATGTGGGGAAATGGAAACAGTGACAGATTTTATTTTCTTGGGCTCCAAAATCATCATGGACAGTGACTGCTGCCTTGAAATTAAAAGATGCTTGCTCCTTGGAAGGAAAGCTATGATAAACCTAGACAGCATATTAAAAAACAAGAGATATCAGTTTACCAACAAAGATCCAACTAGTCAAAACTATGGTTTTCCGAGTAGTCATGTATGGATGTGAGAATTGGATCATAAAGAAGGCTGAGTGCCAAAGAATTGATGCTTTTGAACTGTGGTGTTGGAGAAGATTCTTGAGAGTCCCTTGGATGCAAGAGATCAAACCAGTCAATCCTAAAGGAAATCAGTCCCGAATATTCATTGGAAGGACTGTGGCTGAAGCTCCAATACTTCGACCACCTGATGTGAAGAGCTGACTCATTGGACAAGACCCTGAGGCTGGGAAAGAGTGAGGGCAAAAGGAAAAGGGGTTGGCAAAGGATGAGGTTGTTAGATACCACCACTGACTCAATGGACATGGATTTGAACAAACTCGGAGACAGAGGAGGTCAGGGGGGCCTGGCATGCCACAGTCCATGGCGTTGGAAAGAGCTGGACACAACTTAGTGACTGAACAAAGTGTGAAAAGTGGGCTTGGCTGGTGGCTCAGTGGTAAAGAATCCCCCTGCCAATGCAGGGGACACTAGCCTGATCCTTGGGTCAGAAAGATCCCTTGGAGAAGGAAATGGCAACCCACTCCAGTATTCTTGCCTGGAAAATCCCTTGGACAGAGGATCTTGGCGGGCTACAGTCCATGGGGTCTTAGAAAGATTTGGACACGACTTAGCAACTAAACAACAGCAACGACATGTGAAAAGTGGTGCACAAAAAGTTGCTCTTTAGATTTTACCATGAGAGCCATACCTTTACAGCTTTAAGTGTCTCGCATCTTTCTTGATTAAATACTTAGGTATGTTAAGTTCTTCAAGATAGAAATGTTACTACATATATATGTATGCATAATACACATATATACACATAAATAATATATTCTAAGTAAGATAAGAAAATAAACAATGAATATTTAAACCTACATTATACTATATACATAATGTACAACAAATTTAATTCATACAATATATATTCCATATGACAGCTATAAAAAAAAAACACCCAGTGTGAGAGTTGTGAATTAAGTTTTATTTGGGGCAAAATAAGGACTGTAACGTAGGAGACTGCCTCTTAGATAGCTCTGTGGAACTGCTCTGAAGAGGTAAGGGTGGAGGTCAGTATGTTGTTGTTGAGTTGCTAAGTTGTGTTGTACTCTTTGCAACCCCTTGGACTGTAGCCTACATTTGTGACCCCAAATCCTCTGTCCATGGGATTTCCCAGGCGAGAATACTAGAATGGGTTGCCATTTCCTTCTTTAGGGGATCTTCCCAACCCAGGGATTAAACCCACATCTCCTGGATTGCAGGAAGTTTCCTTACCACTGAGCTACCAGGGAAGCCAGAGGTCAGGATATATGTCTTTTTTTGGTGAAAGGGGATATATGCAATCAGCACACGTTTTGACAGAAGGTTACTGCTAGTCTCAAAGTTACTGCTCGTCAACAGGAATGGACGTCTCCCTTAATGATTTTAGTGCTTTTCTAGCTATGAGAAACATGCAAGAAATTGGGCTCATAAAATCTTCTCCTGAAAATATCTGACTATCTGAAAGGCTGTTCTGGCAGTTTTTCCTAATCTCCACCCTGTCCTTTCAGGGTGTGTTGAAAGTCAGCAACTACAGTGGCTAACAACTTCATTCTTATAGAACCAGATGGCAAGTGACAATTTTTAGTTGGCTGATACAATACAGAGTATAAATTATATATTGAATTACACTGTAAATATTGTACCACTTTCTATAAAGACACTGACTTTCTGCAACCAGTAACTTTTCTTATTCAGTTAGGCCAATTGATGAAAAAGAACTGCATAAGCTATGGAGTACTATTCATATACTGTTTTGAAATCAACTTGTAAAATATGGGACTCTTTCTTTACGTAACCTGTATTACCAAATATATTTGCTTCAGGAAATTATAAATCTTTCTTTGCAAGTTTTGTGCTGTGAGGCATTTTGAATTTACTTTTGAAATGTTTCGATTAGCAAGGTGTTGCAGTCCTTTAATGGACCAGAATCTGGTGGTCTGGAGCTGACGATAAGAAAGTGAAAGAAGGAAAGAGGCTAATATTCCCTGGGTTACGCAGAGAACCAATAAAGCCCTAGGACAGGGCTTGTACCGCTCACATAGGCACAGGGCATCCTCTCGAAGAGGTCTTGAAAGCCCAGGCAGGAAAATGAGCTCGGCAGCCTTCCACGCTCCAGAGAATCAGCCAGAAAGAGAGAGAGAGAGAGAAAAGGACACAGGGACCCAAGTTTCTAGTGGAACAAGGGTGCTTTAGTGAACTCTGTGTGAGTATATATAGTGTTTTACAAGGTAGCGTCTTCAGATAAAGATTAAAAGACCAGACTTTACAACTTACCAAGGAAACAAGGAGTAATAGAGGTCATAAAACCAGAAGACAATCCATATCAAAGAAAGAGGGTCATAAATAATCACTTTTACCATATGGAAAAGCGCTAATGAAGGAAATCCTATGCATGCATTCCATCTCATGACCTCAGTCCTGGGAGCAGTGTGTCGCTCCGTTCGTTCCTGTTACCAGGAACTGCTAAGGAACAGAGGGCTCATGAGAGACAGGAAACAGCACACAGGAATCCTGACAGCAGGGTACATAAATTAGCAGATTTCTTCATCTTATATTGTGTGTGCTCAGTAGCTCAGTCATGCCCAACTCTTTGTGACCCCATGGACTGTAGCCCACCAGCCTCCTCTGTTTTCATGGCATTCTCCGGGCAAGAATACTGGAGTGAGTTGCCATGCCCTCCTCTAGGGGATCTTTCCAACCCAGGGATTGAATCCACGTCTCTTATGCCTCCTGCATTGGCAGGCAGGTTCTGTTAACCACTAACACTTTTGTTCAACTGGGAAGATTAGGTAAATATACATTGATGGTAGGAGAGGATTTGATGTTTGTTAGTTGAAACTAATGCTCTGCACAAAACAACTAGTTTTGAGTCATTGTATTCTTTGTAATGGTTAACTTCCTATTTTCTACAAATGAACACAAAGTTGTTTGTTTTGACGTGGAACAATAAATTTGATTCTCATACAAAGCAGAGTATATTTTTGATGGTCTGGAAGTGCAATAACCCTGTAGAAGATTCTTAATTATCTGTAGTTTCCCTTTTTATCTCCTCTAAATCTCTGATCTCACTCGATTTGACCTGGGGCAGTCAACAGCAGAGATGAGTATATTTGACTATCCTTAATGGCAGCTCAAAAACAAATATAAATGGTGGGCTGTTTACTGTAAGTGCTTCTTCGCATCTCTATTACTATGAAATTTGAGAAGTGACTCTAGACTATAACAGAGAATGCAGGTTCAAATTAGATGTGCTAGGAAAAAAATAGAAATCTCTTATCTTTTAACTTTCTGACTCTCCCAGTTTCTTTTGCAGTTCCATTTAAAAGATAAAAATGCATCATGGATCAATTAGGATACTTTCACTTCAAGGTACAGAAATCTCAAATAAAAGGTATAATAATAGGAACTTATTGCTGCTGCTGCTAAGTCGCTTCAGTCGTGTCCGACTCTGTGCAACCCCATAGACGGTAGCCCGCCAGGCTCCCCCATCCCTGGGATTCTCCAGGCAAGAACACTGGAGTAGGTTGCCATTTCCTTCTCCAGTGCATGAAAGTGAAAAGTGAAAGTGAAGTCGCTCAGTCGTGTCCAACTCTTAGCGACCCCATGGACTGTAGCCCACCAGGCTCCTCCATCCATGGGATTTTCCAGGCAAGAGTACTGGAGTAGGGTGCCATTGCCTTCTCCAAGGAGCTTATTACTATACATAATAAGAAATTTAGAAGTACTTGGCTCAGTGATGAAATCAAAGTCCTGGGCTCTTTGTCATCCTCAGCCTGTTGACTTGTCCTGTCATGGTGACATGATGGTGGCCAGGCATCACGTCACACAGCCTAGTCCAAAGGCATATTGTATCTCTCTACTAGAGAGGAGACCATTCCAAGAATCTCCCAAGTTGGCTTCCCCTCCAGTTCCATTGGCCAGCATGGGTCAGGTGTCCATGTGGTAGCTGTGATGGAAGCTGGGAAAGTATATATCTCACTCTTGGGCAGGTAAAGAATAGTGCCTGTGACACAGTGTGTCCTTCAGCAAAGCCTTTTCAGCAGAAAGAACCTCCTTGTCATCTTTGGAGATCTAGTGCTGATTATGAATTTTTTCATCCAGTAAAAACACTCTTATGAAAGGAGTAGTGAAAGGAAGAATAAAAGATGGATCAGAGGTGGGACTTGCATCTATTTCATGACCATGGGCTCACTGCCATGTTTAAATAAAATGTTTATCTAAAAATTATGCTTTGAGGATTTCCCTGGTGGTCCAATGGTGAAGACTCTGCACTCCCGGTGCAGGGGGCCTGGGTTCCATCTCTGGTCAGAGAACTAGATCCCATAGCTGCAACTAAGAGTTCTCATGCCACAACTAAAGATCCTGCATGCTGTGACTGACATCCAGGGCAGCAAAATAAATAAGTAAATAGTTTTCTTTATTATGTTTTCAGTGGTGTTTTCCTTCTGAAGCTCTGCTTAGGCAGTTGAGGCCCCACTGCTCAGAATAAATGCATATAACCAGTAATCCTTGAAGACTGAGTCAGTATATTAAAATAATAGCATCTTCTTAATTTTACTGTCATTTCCTCCCCCACTTGTTCCCTGCTCAGTTCAGTTCAGTCGCTCAGTCATGTCCGACTCTTTGCGACCCCATGAATCACAGCACGCCAGGCCTCCCTGTCCATCACCAACTCCCGGAGTTCACTCAAACTCATGTCCACAGAGTCGGTGATGCCATCCAGCCATCTCATTCTCGGTCGTCCCCTTCTCCTCCCACCCCCGATCCTTCCCAGCATCAGAGTCTTTTCCAGTGAGTCAACTCGTCACGTGAGGTGGCCAAAGTATTGGAGTTTCAGCTTTAGCATCAGTCCTTCCAATGAACACCTAGGATTGATCTCCTTAGAATGGACTGTTTGGCTCTCCTCGCAGTCCAAGGGACTCTCAAGAGTCTTCTCCAGCACCACAGTTCAAAAGCATCAATTCTTCGGCGATTAGCTTTCTTTACAGTCCAACTCTCACATCCATACATGACCACTGGAAAAACCATAGCCTTGACTAGACAGACCTTTGTTGGCAAAGTAATGTTTCTGCTTTGTAATATACTATCTAGGTTGGTCATAGCTTTGCTTCCAAGGAGTAAGTGTCTTTTAATTTCATGGCTGCAATCAGCATCTGCGGTGATTTTGGAGCCCAAAAAAATAAAGTATGACACTGTTTCCACTGTTTCCCCATCTATTTGCCATGAAGTGATGGGACCAGATGCCATGATCTTTGTTTTCTGAATGTTGAGCTTCAAGCCAACCTTTTCACTCTCCTCTTTCACTTTCATGCTACTGAATATAATACATTTGTGTTATATTTTATGCACTTTGTCTTCTTTTGAAGACTTCATCATTTATGTTACAAAGGACTAATTATGTGTATTCCATGTTGCAATCTAAACGTGAAGAATTAAGAGCAAATGGGTGACTTGTTTGTTTAGAATGTTCTGGTTGATAAGCTGAGTAGAGTTTACAGAGGGATAGATGGAAGACTATGGAAGTTCATGTAAGCTTTCCTTAAGTGAAGTCAGACTAAATAGGGACGTTACGAAGGGAATCTTAGTAACATCTGAATAAGGGAGAATTTTAGTAAAGGGAGTTATAGTTGACCCTTGATTAGCACAAATTTGGTCTCCTTTTATGTATATTTTTTTCAATAAATACATAATTGGCCCTCTATATTCAAGGGATTTGCATCTCTGGATTTAACCAACCTCAGACAGAAATTTTCATCTATGTTTACTTGAATGTGTGGATGCTAAAAGTGTGGATATGGAGGACAGATTGTAGTATGCCATTTTATGTAAGGGACTTGAGTACTCGCAGATTTTGGTGTTTGCTGAGAAACGTGGGACTCTATGAATGCTGAGGGATACCTATATTTCAAGTGTTTATGTGTATGCTACTTATATGCTGTTTCCTTCATCCCCTTAGGTGGTACTGGCAAAAGGAAAAGATACCAGCTTATGTGGACTTTATGAAAAATAATTACCCTCCTGATTTCACATATGAAGATTTCGGACCACTATTTACAGCAAAATTTTTTGATGCGAACCAGTGGGCAGATATTTTACAGGCTTCTGGTGCCAAATACGTTGTCTTAACTTCCAAACATCACGAAGGTAAGTAAGAACAACATCTGCAAACACTGACAGTGGTTATAAATGTGAAGTTCTTTTGGAAGAAGAAACTAAAGCAAGGTCATCCACATGAAAACAGAGTTTTCTCTTAGGATCAATCTAAGTGGCTACTGACATTTGCTTGTAATTTAAGAGATCACGTGTTTCACCCAATTAAGAAGCATTAAGAAAAAGAAAAAAGGGAGCATTAAGTATGCAGAAAGATCATACCCTCCACGTATAGAAAAAATGGAAACTGATCACATTTTATTATATGCATATTTAACAATTTTCAAGTAATGCAAGATTTGATTAAAGCCCTTTCAAGGGGGATGTGGTTTGCAGGTCAAAGTTTACAACTGAATTGCAGTCTTTCTGTTTTCTTATCACCTCTGTAATGCATTCTGGGAAGGTACCCTGGGGATTATTTGCTACTGTCTTACATCATGACCAATAATACAAGGTGGTGCTTTTGACCAACTCTTCTATGACCCAGTTGAGGAAAATTTGCTATTGATAAAAATGACATGGGCCACCTGAAAGGAATAAGATTGCAAGGCT
This sequence comes from Moschus berezovskii, assembly GCF_049115385.1. NCBI lineage: Eukaryota > Metazoa > Chordata > Mammalia > Artiodactyla > Moschidae > Moschus > Moschus berezovskii. Next base: position 88,151,161 of record NC_142469.1, on the reverse strand, counting down.
GTAATGATGCCCAGAAATATTAGAGATGGTGGAAGAATATCTGAAAAGAAACAGAGTGGTTGAATTAGGGTTCTCCAGAGAAATAGAGCTAACAGGAAGTATAATACATATAGATTTATCATAAGAAACTGGCTCATGCAACTATGGAGTCTGAGAAGTCCAGACCCAAGATAGCCTGTTATATAGTTCCAGTCTGAGCCCAAAGGCATCAGAAACAGGAGAGCAGATAATATAAGTACCTGTCCAAATCTAAGTTAAAAGGCAGGAGAAGACTAATGTCTCAGCTCAAAGACATACAGAGAAAACATTTTTTCTTTTTAAATTAAAAAACAAACACCACTCCTTAAATTTTCCTGCTTCTTTTTTTTTTTTTTCTTTTTGGCTACAATGCATGGCACACAGGATCTAGTTCCCTGACCAGGGATTGAACCCATGCCCCCTGCAGTGGAAGTGGGGAGTCTTAACCACTGGACCACCAGGGAAGTCTGAAGAATTCTTTCTTAATTAGCCTTTTATTCTATTTAGGCCTTCAATGGATTGGATGAGGCCCACCACTTCAGGTGGGCAATCTGCTTTACTCAGTCTACCTATTCACATGTTAGTTTCCTCTAGAAACACCTTCAGGAACATATCCTGAATGATGTTTAACCAAATATCTGGGCACCCTGTGGCCCAGGCAAGTTGACATATAAAATGAACCATTAGTGATCTTACATTAATAGGATGGAATCTACCCATTACCATTTCCGTATCTACAAGATCAAGAAAACATCAGCACGTTATTATTGTTCCAGCAGCATGTTAATAATTAGATAATCTGGACCTCTCTGATGGTCCAGTGGTTAAGAATCTGTCTGCCAATGCAGGGGACGCAGGTTCAATCCTTGGTGGGGGAAGGTCCCACATGCCTCGGGGCAACTAAGCCCGAATTTAGAGCCCTCAAGCTGCAGCTCCTGAAGCCCATGTGCCCTAGAGCCCAAGCTCCACAATAAGAGAAGTCACTTCAGTGAGAAGTCTGGGCACCGCGACTAGAGAGCAGCCCCCACCAGCTGCAACTAGAGAAAGGCCCGCAGATAGCAACAAAGACCCAGCGCAATCAAATATATATAAATAGACGATCTGTTTGCATTGGAATAAAACATTTTGTCTCATTATTTTCTGTGGCGGTGGGTAGGGGATTATGAGGGAAGAATGAAAACCCAAAATAAGGAATCAGGATGTTTTTCCTTTTGGCCACAGTCCAGTGGCTTAATGGTTTTTTTTCCTGCAAGTGTTTCTCAGGCTAAGATGGATACTTAGGACATGTTGATTTCCTGATGCCTAGAACTTCTCCAGGCTATATGGTACAAAGTATTAGTTAGCTTATTTAAAAACACAGTAAAACAACTCTTAATCACACTGTGAGTACAAATGATGTAGCCCACATTTATACATTTTCTAGGACCATATTGTTGGACGTTTCCATGCCTATGGAAGAGACCCTGCTGAGCCCAGTTAGGCTGGAAGACCACTGTGTGAGCTTCTGGTGGTGCTACTGAACCGAAGACCCAAAGTGGTTTTAGAACAGCCAACATTAGGGCCTGCCAAGTTGAGACATATGGAATAAGACTTCAGATATCACTGACAGTGCTTTGAAGCTTACTACAAACATCTTTAGAACCAGTGTGAGCTTTTTTAAAAGTTTCTTCAAAATGAATCCAAAGAGTGTGTTCATCTTCAGTTCAGTTCAGTTCAGTCGCTCAGTTGTGTCCGACTCTTTGCAACCCCATGAACCACAGCACTCCAGGCCTCCCTGTCCATCACCAGCTCCCAGAGTCCACCCAAACCCGTGTCCATTGAGTCGATGATGCCATCCAACCATTTCATCCTCTGTCGTCCCCTTCTACTCCTGCCCTCAATCTTTCCCAGCATCAGGGTCTTTTCCAATGAGTCAGCTCTTCGCATCAGGTGGCCAAAGTATTGGAGTTTCAGCTTCAACATCAGTCCTTCCAATGAACACCCAGGACTGATCTCCTTTAGGAAGGACTGGTTGGATCTCCTTGTAGTCCAAGGGGCTTTCAAGAGTCTTCTCCAACAGCACAGTTCAAAAGCATCAATTCTTCAGCGCTCAGCTTTCTTTATAGTCCAGCCTTGACCAGATGGACCTTTGTTGGCAAAGTAGTCTTTGCTTTTTAATATGCTGTCTAGGTTGGTCATAACTTTCCTTCCAAGGAGTAAGTGTCTTTTAATTTCATGGCTGCAATCACCATCTGCAGTGATTTTGGAGCCCAGAAAAATAAAGTCTGCCACTGTTTCCACTGTTTCCCCATCTATTTGCCATGAAGTGATGGGACCAGATGCCATGATCTTAGTTTTCTGAATGTAGAGCTTTAAGCCAACTTTTTCTCTCTCCTCTTTCACTTTCATCAAGAGGCTCTTTAGTTCTTCACTTTCTGCCTTAGACTTGTCCTAATTTATAAAAGTAAAGTGTTACACCAAACACCTTAGGTGTGTTGGTTCACAAACATTGCTTTAGATTTTAGTAGGACAGTAACAATGTATTCATATTCCTGGATCCTAACTAAAGATTTTGAGGCTTTTATATTATTCCTTAAGTATTTCAGTTTATATAGTGCTTCTATGGTTTTTATATAGAAAAGCCAGCAATCTAAACGCAAATTCCTTTTAAAATATGAATTATTTCAAAGTGCTTATGTAGTGGGATTCTTCTTATCCATTTAGTTGGTAGATAATTCACTTTTATGTAATTTAAAGCACAACATCCAAGCTTATGATTTTAGAGTAGGATGAGATTACATATGGTAGGTATATTTCAAGTATAGAACTATTGGGGAAGAGTACCTTACCCCCACCTGAGTTAAATGAATAATGAGGGTAAAGGAGATTTACTACTGAACATGGATTATCAGTGTTCTCTGAATCATACTATAATAAAATAATTCTAAAACCAGGGAATATAATCTTTGATTTAGAAGACAGGAATCATGCAGGAGTGCATCTGTGGTTCTTCCCTGTAAGTAGTCACAGTCATTGTTTAGAATGGTGGATGTGGAAGATGTTCCCATCTCAGCTATGATCTGCTAATGTTGATTGTGACTTTGTACTAGATCTTGTGCTGGCCATTGGCTGAGGATATAACAGGGAACACTGCAGACATGACACTGTCCCTCCAGGAGCTTATCATATAAGAGGGAGAATACCAGGGAAAGATCAGACTATACCGACCTTATTTTCTTGGGCTCCAAAATCACTGGCAACCGACTCCAAAAGCTATGGTTTTTCAAGTAGTCATGTTGGATGTGAGAGCTGGATCATAAAGAAGACTGAGCGTGGAAGAATTGATGCTTTCAAATTGTTGTGCAGAAGACTCTTGAGAGTCCCGTGAACTGCAAGGAGATCAGACCAGTCAATCCTAAAGGAAATCAGTCCTGAATATTCATTGGAAGGACTGATGCTGAAGCTCCAGTATTCTGACCTCCTGATGTGAAGAGCTGACTCATTGGAAAAGACTGTGATGCTGGAAAAGATTGAAAGCAAAAGGAAAAGGGGACAATAGAAGATGAGATGGCTAGATAACATCACTGATTTAATGGATACAAATTTGAGCAAACTTCAGGAGATAATGGAGCTTTTCGTCCGGTAGTCCATGGGGGTCACAAAGAGTTGGACACGACTTAGCCACTGAACAACAACAACAGTGGGGTATCCTGAGAAGTACTTTAAAAAATCTTGGTTCTACTTTGTTTAAATTCTCATCTGTTAGGGACCTCCCTGGTGGCTAACACTCAGTGCTCCCGATGCAGCGGGACCAGGTTTGATCCCTGGTCAGGGAACTAGAGCCCACATGCTGTAACTAAGAGTTTGCATGCTGCAACTAAGGATTCCTGCCTGCCACGACTAAGGCCCTGTGCAGCCAAATAAATAAAAATATTTTTAAAATTCTCATTTGTTTCTTGCATGAAAGTAAAATATATACTAAGGAAAAAATGGTCATAAAACAGATGTTTGTAGAAACAGTGATTTCTATGTCACGTGTACTGCCTCTATAACTTGGTATAGGTGCCCATTTACTAGAACAGAGTTGATATGCTTACAGAGGCTTTTAATATGTTTCAGGCTTCACCTTGTGGGGCTCAGAGTATTCGTGGAACTGGAACGCAGTAGACGTGGGGCCGAAGAGAGACATCGTCAAGGAACTTGCAGTTGCTGTTAGGAACAGGACTGACCTGCGCTTCGGGCTGTACTACTCCCTTTTTGAGTGGTTTCATCCGCTCTTCCTTGAGGATGAATCCAGCTCGTTCCAGAAACGACAATATCCAGTGTCTAAGATGCTGCCCGAGCTCTACGAGTTAGTGAACAAGTATCAGCCAGAGGTGCTGTGGTCAGATGGCGATGGAGGGGCCCCAGATACCTACTGGAAAAGCTTAAACTTCCTAGCCTGGTTGTACAATGAGAGGTGTGTGTGCTACTAGACTGCTATTGTGACATTCCTAATAACTGTATAACATTAGTTCCTGCTTTTTGAAATATTCCCCTTCAGGCTTGTTTGTGCCATGGGGAGAAAATCATTATAAATAATGCATATTAGATATATCAATATTTACTCAAAATTTCAAGAGTTACAAGAACACTGGAATATTCTTAACAAGAATTAGTTAGCAAGAATATTGGAGTGGTTTGCCATTTCCTTCTCCAGGGGATCTTCCTGATCCAGGAATCGAACCCATGTCACCTGCAGTGGCAAGTGGATTCTTTACAATTGAGCCACCTGGGAAGCCCTAAGAGTTACAAATCAGGAGTCAAATAAAATATAGCTCAACAGCCTGATTTTGAATTGAGACTAAAAAAAAAAATTACAGCATCAAGAATTCTGAAGACTAATTTTTAGGTCCCGATTTTCATCACCTCTCTGGGGCAATGCTGTTTATCCATCACTGTTCCTCATGATGTGCTTTTCAGTTCCTCTGCTTCTTCACATCCTCTTACCTTTGATAATCTTTGCTGCTTGGACGTCACCCTTGTCTGTCTCCTCTTTTCCTTCATCGTCAGCATGTCACCTCTTCCTGTTCTTTCCTTTTGTTTTCTAGCATGTTCCAGGCTGCCCCATTAGAACAGGGAGCTCTGACTAAGCTCCTCCATAAGGCTCACACTATATGGACCAAATTGATATCTGTATCTCGAAGTACTTGGTATTGTGCTATGGAGTTAGGGAGAGTCCTGCTTGTGTTCTCTGGGCCCACAGAGGACGCACAGACAAATGGTCTGGAGAGCTCTTGGTACATAACCACAGTTTCTCTAGGTATTCCTTTCCAAAAGGAAATACTGGGAGTCCTCCACTTCAGTTTGTGAACCAAAACGATCCCCTCTAAATGGAGAAGTGCAGGAGGTACCACCTGCTGTGATGAATAATACTGTGGGAATGTTTTATGCCACAGAGAATTCCATTCATAACAGTCAACTTTGCTAAGATGTTTCAATATTAGGCACAATTAGAAAGAGACTAGGGGAGAACTTTTAAATAATAGTAAAACTCAAAAGTGCTGTGTGTGCCGGGCATACACAGGTGTTTTACATAGATTGTGTCAGTCGCTCAGTCATGTCTGACTCTTTGTGACCCCATGACTGCAGCCCACCAGGCTCCTCTGTCCATGGGATTCTCCAGGCAAGAATACTGGAGTGTGTAGCCATTCCCTCTTCCAGGGGATCTTCCCGACCCAGGGATTGAACCTGTGTCTCCTGCGGTGGCAGGAGGCTTCCTTACTGTCTGAATCACCAGGGAAGCCCAAGTTCTGTTCTATAACAGATGAAGAAATTGATTATTCAGAGGAGTTAGGTAATTTGCTCTAGGACAAGGAGCTTAGCAAGTAACAGGCCAGGACTACAACTTCCTCAGGTCTAGTTTACTTCAAAATCATGGGGTTTGTATTATATTCGACCATGGTTATTTTCTAAGAGTGGATTTCAGTCAGACCTCTTTTCAGTGACATTGCTTTTGTGTAAATTTTTTTTACTTAACAAAATCATCCTTTTCATTTCAGCCCAGTTCGGGACACAGTGGTCACCAATGACCGTTGGGGAGCTGGTAGCATTTGTAAGCACGGCGGCTACTACACATGTAGTGATCGTTATAACCCAGGACATCTTTTGCCACATAAATGGGAAAACTGCATGACAATAGACAAGTTTTCCTGGGGCTACAGGAGGAATGCTGGAATCTCTGACTATCTCACAATTGAAGAATTGGTGAAGGTACAGTAAAATGTCTGGTGACCATTGTGGTAATATTCGTAATAGTGTACACGTGTGAGAATTATGTTTTCTAAACTGTATAGCTTAACGGCCTGTAAACACAGGACATGACTCTTTTTCTATGTGTGTTCTCTTAGATAGTGATTATTGATCGAATTGTTTTCTTCCTCTAAGAACTATACTTATTCTTAATTTTTAAGCAACTTGTACAAACAGTTTCATGTGGAGGAAATCTGTTGATGAATATTGGGCCCACACGAGATGGCACCATTTCTGCAATTTTTGAGGAGCGATTGAGGCAAATGGGAATCTGGCTAAAAGTCAATGGAGAAGCCATCTATGAAACCTACAGTTGGAGATCCCAGAATGACACTGTCACTCCAGACGTATGGTAAGTACTATTTGATAGAAGAAGGCATTTAACATTTCTCAGAGATAAAGAGAACAGTATAATAAAGAGGAAATTAGATGAATGCCCACCTATACAAAACATTTTATTTACTTAAAATCAGCGTATTTTAAACACTTATTATTTATCAAGTTGAGCTGAAATTATCTCTAGATTCCTCCTAACAGTGGAGAAATTTTAGGGAAAATAAAATTTCTTACAAAAATTATAGATAATTCAGAAAAAAAAAGTGCTGAGTGGTTAATACAAAAGAGACTTTTGGTTTAGTCAGGTAAATTCTAACTTTTACAGGTGTTACATCTCATTAAGCTAGCAGGAGGTGCCATAGGGCAGGAAAAATATATTCTAATAAATTTAAACCTGAACTTTCTTTAAAATTCATTATCTCAACTGGCTAACTTTTAACTAGTATCTCCTATAAAAGCATATGGTGGTTTCTGATGTAGGATCTTAACATATTACAAATAAGAGTAGTCCTCCCTGGTGGCTCAGACTAAAGAATTCCCCTGCAATGTGGGAGACCTGAGTTTGATCCGTGGGTTGGGAAGATCCCCTGGAGGAGGGCTTGGCAACCCACTCCAGTGGAGACTCCCCATGGACAGAGGAGCCTGGCAGGCTGCAGTCCATGGGGTCACAAAGAGCTGGACATGACTGAATGACTAAGCACAGCACAGCACATTATTAGTGAAGCTCTAAAAGTTCACCTTGTGTTACCACCAAAGCGAGTATAGCCAGATCAAACATATACCAAAAGATTAGACTAAATAATCTTCTTTGAACTTATAACTTAAACTGTCAATTCACTGAAGAAAATTAAGTAAGGCAGTCGACACAGAAGCAGCTAACTGTAGAATTTTAGAATACTGGATCTGGGAGAAGCCATAATGAGAATTCAGAACCAATCTTTCATTTTACAGAGGCTAGTTTTAAATTTGGTTTGAGAATTTGCTTCTGTGTTTATATTTGACTATGAGTATGTCTGATCTGGGACCTGACAGTTATTAAGCATTATTCCATTAAGTTTTCTTTCAATAAGTAAAGATAAAAGTCAAACTACTTAACAATCCCTATAAGGCTGTTGCCTGGCTGCACTGCACTGAGCCCAGCTGGCCACTCTCCCTGGCTCATCAGAGGAGCTCTCTCCCCACAGATTCGTGTGTGTTTCCCCTCCTTGCTGCATCTTTAGATGGCTATCTAGACTCCCAGGACCATCTTTGAAATCCTTTGAGCCCTGGCTCCCTATTGTTGTCCCCAGAACTTAGTTAATGTTAGTTGCTCAGTTGTGTCCGACTCTTTGCAACCCCATGGACTTAGCCCACCAGCCTCCTCTGTCCATGGGATTCTCTAGACAAGAATACTGGAGTGGGTTGGCAGAACTACTCTTCATATAATTCTGATTGTCTATTCACAGCTCTTCTAATTTGCCGGCCCCTCAGTTCTTGGGCTTCCCGAGAGATGCTAGTGGTAAAGAACCCACCTGCCATGCAGGAGACTTAAGAGATGCAGGTTCGATCCCTGGGTTGAGAAGATCCCCTGGGGGAGGGCATGGCAACACACTACAGTATTCTTTCTTGGACCATCCCATGGACAGAGGAGCCTGCAAGCTACAGTCCATAGCGTTGCACAGAGTTGGACACAGCTGAAGAGACTTAGCAGGCACGCAGCTCTTGTACTTCCTTCTTTCTAGGGATCCTGTCCCCTTCTTTTGGTCGTAACTTAGACCTTGCACTTCCAATATTTGTACTCCCTTCATGATCTCAGTCTGAATCATCCCACTGTCTAACTCCCTCCTCTCGTATTTTAGTTCAATTCAGCTTCCAAACAGCTCTTTAGAGACAGTGAAGGTTGAAACAATAATTCATGGCCAGTGATTTAATCAATAGTGACTAATGCTGCTGCTGCTGCTGCTAAGTCACGTCAGTCGTGTCCGACTCTGTGTGACCCCACAGACGGAAGCCCACCAGGCTCCCCCGTCCCTGGGATTCTCCAGGCAAGAACACTGGAGTGGGTTGCCATTTCCTTCTTCAATGTGTGAAAGTGAAAAGTGAAAGTTAAGTTGCTCAGTTGTGTCCGACCCTTAGCGACCCCACGGACTGCAGTCTACCAGGCTCCTCCATCCATGGGATTTTCTAGGCAAGAGTACTGGAGTGGCTTGCCATTGCCTTCTCCGAGTGACTAATGAGGCCACCACAAAAAACCAAAAGAATGGGGTTCAGAGAGCTTCTGGATTGGTGGCAGTGCCGGGAGAGTGGGACACCTGGGGAGGGTGTGGAAGCCCCCTGCCCCCTACCCCTTCCCAGATACCTTGTCCTGTGAGTCTTTTCCATCTGGCTGTTCCTGAGATATATCCTTCTATAATAGATCTGTAATCCAGGAAGTAGAATTCTGAGAGCTGCTCTAGCAAATTAGCTGAACTCAGGAGGGGGTTGTAGGAACCTCTGATCTATAGCCTGTGGGTCAGAAGCCCACATGATGATCCGGACACGTGACTGGTATCTAAATTTGAGGAGGGGGCAGTCTGGTAGGAATAAACCCTGACCTTTTGGAACCTGACACTGCCTCTGGGTAGATGGGGTCAGAATGGAGTCCAACTGTAGGATGCCCAGCTGGTGCCTGAGAACTGCCTGGCGGTGTGGGAAATTCTCCCCCAACCACAAACTACACTGGGACTGCAGTCAGAATCCTTTTGGGTGCTTTTTATTGCTACCATGGGGCTATTTTTTCTTCCCTCTATTAAAGAAAACATTGGTAAATATTTACTAATTATCTCTGGAAGATAATTCTGAACCTGTCCCATAAATAATGAGAAATATTACTATGCATTATTTTTTTCTTAACCAGGTACACATCCAAACCTAAAGATAAGTTGGTCTATGCCATGTTTCTCAAATGGCCCATATCAGGACAGCTCTTTCTTGGTCAGCCCAAAGCTACTCTGGGGGCAACAAAGGTAAGAGGGAATTTTGTCTTCATTGTTCCTTTAAATTGCTGACTAGAACATCCTGAGGAAGACATTAACTTTTACCTTCAAGGTGAGCCTGATATGTATTCCATTTACATCTCATGATAGTAATTTTAAAATGAGCTTTATCAATGGCAATGTTTGGCAAAAACTGTCGAAAATTTTGTTTCATTCCCCAGAAAACCAAGCCTATAAAACGGTTACATCATCTCCATGGTTATCAATTAAAGTATCTTCTCCAGAGTCATGCTAGGTTATTCAGGTTCACTGCATGCATCCAAAAGACTCTTTTCATAAAACTGGAGTTCAGATTCTTCCCCTGACATCTCACCCCAGAACACATCTGAATAAATGTAAGATGTCATGGCCCTACTATTTTAAATTCTTAAAAAATTTGGAGGTTAAAGGTTAACCTTCCCTGCTGGCTCAGCAGTAAAGAATCTGCCTGCCATGCAAGAGATGTGGGTTCAACTGAGTGTTTGACTCCTGGGTCGGGAATATCCTTTGGAGAAGGAAATGGCAACACACTCCAGTATTTTTGCCTAGGAAATTCCATGGACAGAGGAGCCTGGTGGGCTACAATCCATGAGGTTGCAAAGAGTCAGACAAGACTGAGCGACTAAACAACAAACACAAAAGGTTAATCTAACAGCTGTGGACATCAGCTCTGGCAATGAGTTCATTTTAATATATTTTATAACTTATTTTTAAGAAAATAAAAATAAAATTTTTTTTCTTCTCCTTAAACCATTTTTCCATGTTTCATTTCTAACACTTGTGGCTGATCTGGTAGAAAAGGAGATAAAGAATCCAAATCTGATGTTTTTTTCAAATCTTATGTTTGACTGCAGCTTAGAGGCCTGGGCATAACATTATCTTTTTATTTTACCTACGTTCTCTTTGTTGTTTAGTTGCTCAGTCATGTCCATCTCTTTTACAGCCACACAGACTGTAGCCCACCAGGCTCCTCTCTCCATGGGATTTTCCAGGCAAAATACTGGAGTGGGTTGCCATTTCCTTCTCCAGGGGATCTTTCCAACCCAGAGATTAAACCAGCTTCTCCTGCACTTCAGGCACATTCTTTACTGCTGAGCCACCAGGGAAGCTTTGGCCGCCATTAATACTGTTATTTGAATGTTCACAGGTTTTGTTTTTGTATTATTCTACATGATAAACAAAGTTTATCATGGTTCAAAATAACCACAAATATATAGAAAACTACTCATTTAAATTCATTTTGTGTAAGACTAAGGATATAGAACAGTTAGAGTAATAATTGATTGCACGCACGTACTGTTGAGTAGTGGAGGTTACTGGACCATCTGGGGAGGGAGGGTGGCTGGGTAAGGAAGGTGAGCCTTTCCCTGAACATCCTGTGTCAGGGCCAGGCAGGCCTTAGTTGTGCAGATTGGTTCAAGAGTAGTTTTCTCTACTCTGACACTATTCAGTCTATACGATTCTTCTTCAAATCCTGTACGCTTTCGAGAATAATAAAGGAGCAAGAGAGATATATACATGCATTTGGATAATAAATTAAAGCAGCTTGTGATCCACTGAATTAAAGTAAAAACAACGAATCTCCTGTCTACATTGCTCTTTAAGAAATATCAACTGCTTCTTCCCAATACAGTGAGGAAGTCAGAGACAAATATGGAGACATTTATGTGTATGTTTTAAATTTCAGGTTAAACTCCTGGGACACGGACAGCCCCTTCACTGGACACCTTTGAAGCAAAATGGCATTAAGGTAGACCTGCCTCAGCTAACCATTCATCAGATGCCCTGCCAGTGGGGCTGGGCTCTAGCACTAACTAATGTGACCTGATCTGCAGTAGAGTGCTTCCTGATGCAGTTATATCTAAGACTAGAATGTATATCAGGTTTCTGTAATTATAGCACATGGAGAAAGCAAATGTAAAATTGGCCAAGAATTTCCCAAATTACCCACATAACTGTTTTAACTCTCCAATGCACTTTGCTATTTCTCTTCACACTGAATTTATTTCCATGTGTGAATCAGAGGTGGGGATCTTTGTTGTAGTGAGAAATTGGTGGTGGTAAGGACTGAATCATGTCTAATGCCAAATTCACATTTTGAAACTCTAAGCCTCAGTGGGGCTTCCCTGGTGGCTCAGCAGTAAAGAATCCACCTGCAATTCAGGGGACATGAGTTTGATCCTCGAGTTGGGAAGATCCCCTGGAGAAGGATTGGATTTGGAGATTTTAAAGAAGTAACTAAGGTTAAATGAAGTCATCAGGGTGGGACCTTAATCCAATATGACTGGACTCCTTATAAGAAGAGAAAGAACACAGATGGAAGCACACAGAGGAAAGACCATTTAAGGACACCGTGAGAAGGTGGCCAACTGCAAGCCAAGAGCCCTCAAGAGAAACCAAACCTGCTGAAACCTTGGGCTTTCAGCCTCCAGAACTGTGAGAAAATAAATTACTGTGGTTTAAGCACCCTATCTGTGGTATTTATGACAACTCGAGCAGACTAATAAGGGCTTCCCACGTGGCTCAATGGTGAAGAATCCACCTGCCAGTGTGGGAGATGCTGGTTCAATCCCTGGGTTGAGAAGATCCCCTGGGGAAGGGAATGGCTACCCACTCCAGTATTCTTGCCTGGAAAATTTAATGGACAGAGGAGCCTGGCAGGCTATGGTCCATGGGGTTGCAAAAGAGTCAGACACAACTTAGTGACTATACAACAATAACAAAGCCTAATACAGGGTCATAGGTATATAATAAATTGGACTTAACGTTTATGCTTACAGTAACCGTCTTTTTATAAAAAATTTTTGTCTTTTTTCTTCATGGTAATAAAACTGATATATTTACTATAGATATTTAAAAATATATAGAAATGCCTAAAGACAAAATCATTAAGGTCACCATTATTAAAGTTTTAGTATTTATTCTTCCAGGGATTTTTTGGGTGGAGGCAGGTGAGGGTGTAGGATTGGAGGTGTGGGCTTATTTTTGTAGGTGGGCTAATTTGAGGTCCAATTTAAATGAATAATTTTTTTTCCTGTATTCATTTGCCTTCAAGCAAATTGAAGTTGAAAACCTATCTGAACATTATTGTCTATTCAGATTTTCCCTAAGAATTACGCAAAAATACTGATATTGATGTAAATTTAAAGAAACACTGATTAAAGAACTCATTTCCTTTAACAATAGATGTTCCACAAGTTTAGATCTTTAGTTGAAGTGCTACAGGCTCCATTTTGTTACGTTAATCAAATGCAGATATCTCATTGTTCCCTGTAGACACTTCAAGTAGAGAGGGAAGTAAAACACTATTCACATTTATTTTCCAAAATCATCTTGAAGTTGAAAATATTTTAAAAAATTATTCATTGCTGAAGTTTCTACAACTACCAAAATTTTAAAACCACTCTAAAGTATTGACATGAATAAGTACTTTAAGAGTTCTAAATCCCAATTACCATTTTATTAGAGGTCCAATAAGGACAGATTTACATGATCCCCAACACTCAACTAAGAAAAAGCAAAAAAAGGGAAAAAATCTCTGAGTTAGAAGAATCTTAATATAAAAGTGAGGTCATCTGAAGCAAATAGTTTTGAGACTAAAATCTCTCAGTCATTTAAATTCCTACCTTGTCCATAATGACCTTTACAAATAGAGCATATAGAGGGAAAATGGAGCTATTTAAGTAAATTATAATTAGATATAGGGTTTAGTTAATGGGTAGCTATGAGGAAGCTAAATGATAAAATACCGATCAGCATTCAGAGGTGCTGATAAAATGCTTCGCTGCTGCTGCTAAGTCACTTCAGTCGTGTCCGACTCTGTGTGACCCCATAGACGGAAGCCCACCAGGCTCCCCTGTCCCTGGGATTCTCCAAGCAAGAACACTGGAGTGGGTTGCCATTTCCTTCTCTAGTGTGTGAAAGTGGAAAGTGAAAAGTGAAAGCGAAGTCGCTCAGGCATGTCCGACCCTTAGCGACCCCATGGACTGCAGCCTACCAGGCTCTTCCATCCATGGGATTTTCTAGGCAAGAGTACTGGAGTGGCTTGCCATTAACCATATATTATATATGGAACAGAATGAGACATCAAATTTAACGTATATCTTGCTTATATGTGAAATATACTGCAAGTGGGACTTGTAACAAGGATTTTAAAATAGTCCATCAAATTCTTAGAACTATCATTGGTATGAAGTGCAAGAATTATAGTAAGGCTAATTAAAAATCAGATCTCTCATTACTTATTTTAAGCCAATAGTTCTGTTAGGTAGTTAGAATAGGAAACAGGAGTCCAGGATGGCAGTGGCTAAAAGACAAGAAAGAGAAAAGCCCGCAAAAATAGAACAAAGGAAGGTCCCAGGACCTCAGGTAGAACAAACAACACTCCTGGCTAGCCCAGTTTACATAGGGCAGGCCCAGGGGAAGAAAAAAACATATAAAAAGAGGAGCCAAAGGGCTGGGGGTCTCTCTAGCTCTCCCCCTTGTGCTGGGATGCTTTTCTCTTCGTCTTTGGGTTGACAGGTCCTCACGCCTCGAAGATGGATTTTCCTGCTATTATCTAAATAAAATAGAACTGTAACACGGAGCTGTAACACTGATTTGTCTGAGAGCTATAACATGGTCTGTTCAAGACCCGAGAGCTATGACACGCTGAGGGCTTTAATGTCCGTCACTCCAAATCTTTGTTATGACGAGACAGAACTGAGGAGCATACACTCGCCTGACAGTTCTTATCCCCCACAACTGATTCTTTTCCCAGAGTTATTATATAGGCACAAAATTGACTTGTTTTAAATTTCAGTAACATTGGATTTTTCCTTAATAATGAGAGAAATATTGAAGGCAAGCAAAACTAGATTGTTAGACTGGATGTCACTTTAATAAGATTTTATCTCATTTTCTTATGAGTGCCATATTGAAAGAACACAATTACTTTAAAAGTTCAGACTAATCAAATAAATGTGAATAAGGGCAACAGAAAGCAAGACAGATATTTTGCTTGCTGTTCATTTTTGATTTTGTAGGTAAAAGACTGGGTTAGATAAAAACCTTCCTGTCTAACTTGCAAACAAATAATTGTTCATATCGAATTTTTATATATACACAGTAACAAACATATTTATACAAGTTTGAAGGAGAAAGTATAATTGTTTTAAGTAATCTCCATTTAACCAACTCACTAGAGTAACAGATGCTCTCCATTTTCTTGGAAAAGAATTCTAACTGACCCCTGGGCAAGATGCAGGCTTTCACTTAGCAGGCTTCTGTCTGGCACATGCTTCACCTTGGTTACCACTTGCTGCAATCAATTTGAAAGTGAATAGTGAAAGTCGCTCAGTTGTGTCTGACTCTTTGCGATCCCATGAACTGTAACCCACCAGGCTCCTCTGTCCATGGAATTCTCCAGGTAAGAATACTGGACTGAGTTGCCAATTCCTTCTCCAGGGGATCTTCCTGACCCAGGGGTTGAACCTGGGTCTCCAGCATTGCAGGCAGATTCTTTACCATTTGAGCCACCAGTAAAGCCCATGTAACAGGATATGTTTACCGCCAGTTAGCTGAGTTTGTTACTGCAGTGGGTTGAATAGTACTCCCCAGTAAATCATACCTACTCAAAAGCTCTCAAAAACTACTCAAAAGGCTTCTCTAATAGCTCACTTGGTAAAGAATCCACCTGCAATGCAGGAGACCCTGGTTTGATTCCTGGGTTGGGAACATCAGATGGAGAAGGAATAGGCGGCCCACTCCAGTTTTCTAGGGCTTCCCCTGTGGCTCATCTGGTAAAGAATCCGCCTGCAATGTGGGAGACCTGGGTTCAGTCCCTGGATTGGGAAGATCCCCTGGAGAAATGAAAGGCTACCCACTCCAGTATTCTAGCCTGGAGAATTCCATGGACTATATAGTCCATGGGGTCATAAAGAGTTAGATACGACTGAGCGACCTTCACTTTCACTCAAAAGCTCAGAATGTGATCTTACTTAGAATCAGTGTCTTTGTACATGCAATTAAGAATTAAGGTAGATCTGAGTTAAGATCATAGTGGACGTGGGGTTGCAAACATGTAGATGACCACATGAAGATAGGCAGAGACTGGAGTTAAGCTGCTGAAAGTCAAGGAATATGTGGGGCCACCAGAAGCAGGAAGAGTCAAGGAAGGTTGGAAGGATTCTTCCTTGGAGTTTGCAGAGGGTACATGGCCTTGCTGACACCTGAACTTTGGGTTTCTAAGCACCAGAATGGTAAGAGAATAAATTTCTGTAGTTTGAAGCCACACAGTTAGTGGTAGTTTATTACAGCAATTCTAGGAAATTAACACAGTCACCAAACTGATTATGTTTGGTAATTTATGATAAATTTATGTTTTTATCATTTACATGAACAGAAGAAATGAATGTAAAGAGTTGTAGTTTCTGTGAAAAAAAGTCGAATACTCTGGAAAAGCTAGATGAAACAGTGTTGCTTTCCCCATGCCCAATTTAAATGTATTGGTTAATTATCGGTAAAACAGTTCTAAAAGACTGACCAGAAATGTACTAAAAATCCACAAGTATTCTACAACTATATAATGTAACACATACGATTTGTATAAGACAGAGAATGCTTAGAAGCATACCTACACTGCAAAGGTAGAAAGGACCTGGATCCTACATTAAATAGCTGGCAAATAAAGATGACTTGTACTTTAAGTTAAAATATCTAAGAATATATGTGTTATTTAAAAAATGATATCCTGCTTTAAATGATGTTTTGGATTAACCAAACAACTAAGGGGTCCAAATAAAAGGGCACCTACTGTTCAATTAGAACACAAATTTATAATGTCTAAGGCCAGTTAGCTTCAAATACGTGTGGTTTTTTACCCTGTCATCTCTACAACTGCCACACCTCTACAGATGCAGATGATTCCAGGTGATAATTTTCTGATGATCAGCAGTCTGTCCTTACAAAGTCACACCTGTTCAGTCTCAAAATTTCCTTGTATGAAATTCTGGGTTAATTCTGCTGGAAGAGATGCATGTTCTATTACACACACATTCACTCATTTTCCAAAAAACACAGTTTCCCGCCATCCTTTTAGAAATTACATCATTATATTCTGACAAATTTTGAAAAGAAGTATGTGTTCTCCTCTCTACTTTCAGTTCAGTTCAGTCCAGTCGCTCAGTCGTGTCCAACTCTTTGAGACCCCATGAACCGCAGCACGCCAGGCCTCCCTGTCCATCACCAACTCCCAGAGTCCACCCAAACCTATGTCCATTGTGTCAGTAATACCATCCAACTATCTCATCCTCTGTCATCCCCTTCTCCTCCGGCCCTCAATCTTTCCCAGCATCAGGGTCTTTTCAAATAAGTCAGCTCTCCGCATCAGGTGGCCAAAGCATTGGAGTTTTAACTTCAACATCAGTTCCTCCAATGAACACCCAGGACTGATCTCCTTTATGATGGACTAGTTGGAGCTCCTTGCAGTCCAAGGGGCTCTCAAGAGTCTTCTCCAACACCACAGTTCAAAAGTATCAATTCTTCAGTGCTCAGCTTTCTTTATAGTCCAACTCTCACATCCACACATGACTACTGGAAAAACCATAGCCTTGACTGGATGGACCTTTGCTGGCAAAGTAATGTCTCTGCTTTTTAATATGCTATCTAGGTTGGTCATAACTTTCCTTCCAAAGAGCAAGCATCTTTTAATTTCATGGCTTCAATCACCATCTGCAGTGATTTTGCTGCTGCTGCGTCACTTCAGTCGTGTCCGACTCTGTGTGACCCCATAGACAGAAGCCCACCAGGGTCCCCCGTCCCTGGGATTCTCCAGGCAAGATCACTGGAGTGGGTTGCCATTTCCTTCTCCAATGTGTGAAAGTGAAAAATGAAAGTGAAGTCGCTCAGTCGTGGCCGACCCTTAGCGACCCCACGGACTGCAGCCTACCAGGCTCCTCCATCCATGGGATTTTCTAGGCAAGAGTACTGGAGTGGCTTGCCATTGCCTTCTGTGATTTTGGAGGCCCCCAAAATAAAGTCTGACACTGTTTCCCCATCTATTTGCCATGAAGTGATGGGACCGGATGCCATGATCTTAGTTTTCTGAATGTTAAGCTTTAAGCCAACTTTTTCACTCTCCTCTTTCACTTTCATCAAGAGGCTCTTTAGTTCTTCTTCACTTTCTGCCATAAGGGTGGTGTCATCTGCATATCTGAGGTTATTTGATATTTCTCCCAGCAATCTTGATTCCAGCTTGTGCTTCTTCCAACCCAGCGTTCCTCATGATGTACTCTGCATATGAGTTAAATAAGCAGGGTGACAATATACAGCCTTGACGTACTCCTTTTCCTATTTGGAACTAGTCTGTTGTTCCATGTCCAGTTCTTAACTGTTGCTTCCTGACCTGCATACAGGTTTCTCAAGAGGCAGGTCAGGTGGTCTGGTATTCCCATCTCTTTCAGAATGTTCCACAGTTTATTGTGATCCACACAGTCAAAGGCTTTGGCATAGTCAATAAAGCAGAAATAGATGTTTTTCTGGAACTCTCTTGCTTTTTTGATGATCCAGCGGATGTTGGCAATTTGATCTCTGGTTCCTCTGCCTTTCCTAAAACCTGCTTGAACATCTGGAAGTTCACAGTTCACATATAGGTGAAGCTTGGCTTGGAGAATTTTGAGCATGACTTTACTAGCGTGTGAGATGAGTGCAATTGTGCGGTAGTTTGAGCATTCTTTGGCACTGCTTTTCTCTGGGATTGGAATGAAAACTGACCTTTTCCAGTCCTGTGGCCACTGCGGAGTTTTCCAAATGTGCTGGCATATTGAGTGCAGCACTTTCACAGCATCATCTTTTAGGATTTGAAATTACATCATTATATTCTGACAAATTTTGAAAAGAAGTATGTGTTCTCTCTACTTTGACATCTAGTTTTGTCTGTTGTTTTTTTTCAAATATATTTTAGGCATAGATTCCCTAGCAGTTGGCTTCAGCCCTAACCTGGCCTTAGACATTACAATTCATTTTCTACCTTCTCCTATTTAGCTATATGTTATATGTTGAAGGAACACAAAACAACATAAATGATGCTACTGAAAATATAATTAATATAATGATGATACGATTAATTTCTTTCTGTCCTAGTTACCCATGTAAAGAACTATATATATACTAGAACAGTGAATTATTTCTTTTTAGAAGGAAATGATATTTTTCTAAACAAGTACGTTAAAGCATCAATTGCTTGTTAAAAAAATAAAAACCAGTGTAATCTCCAAAAATAACAGCAAAAATGCTATGGGACAAATAACTTAATAGCTGTAACACTCAATAAAACCATATTTTACTAAAATATTTTATTGTAATAAGATTTACTGTGCTCAAAATCAATACAAAGTAAGTTATAATTATTTACATACAAATAAATGAAATTATGTACAGTAGTTAATGATAGCTGAGTAAACAGCATCAATACAATGTTCGCCTCTAAATCAGTATGTAGGTTCCTAAGGATTGTTAACAACAGTAAAGAAAAAAATTGCTGATCATAGTTGTTCCTTCTTATTTTTGGCCGTGCTATGGCATGCAGGATCTTAGATTCTCCCGCCAGGGAACAGGGATTGAACCCGTGCCCCCTGCAGGGGGAGCATGGAGCCTTAACCACTGGACCACCAAGGAAGTCCTAATCCTAGTTGTTAAATTAATTGATTTCTATTAAAAAAGAAAGTTCTCAAACAGGCATATTTAAGACAAAGTATTTATCCCTTTGACGATTAACTGGAGAAAAGTCTGATTCTCTCCTGTACACTGCAGTCCGGTGAAATTTAAGTCCAGTGAACTTTAAATAGCAGTTTTGCCAAACTTTATATCTACTTCCCAAACAGATATTACCTCAGTATTAATGTCAAATTATAAAGTATTTACATTATTTGACTTGGAACTAATATCCATGATGTAACAAACTATTAACAATTCTGATATTTGTACTGTATACACTCAGATATGCCCACAAAAACCAGTCTGTTGATGGCTTTAAAAAAATATATTAAGATGCCAAATAAATCTATTTTATTATGAAGACTTTGATTAAGAATATATTTTTATTAGACATTATGGTAACAAATCATTACCCTATATATAGTTGATTTATTCAGTGCATTTTTTTTAAAAAAGTAACTGAATTCCATTGTAGCTGTTCTTGAAGGAAAAAAAAAATCATTTCTCCAGTTGTTGAGGAGTACTAAAAGCCTCGTACACATTAGCAGCAAAGTCTTTCACTTGCTCCATCATTAAAAGATCCTAGCAAAGATGAGAATAAAGCATTACAGTTTGTAAAAAGAACAGATAATCTGAACTCATTTCTGCAATCAAGCAACAAATTTAGCTCAAAGTTTTGTGGCATTAAGGCCAAAAAGAAAACCATTTAGTGAAAGTAGTTTCTTTTATAATAAATTCCTGGAGATATTTATTAAGTTCTTGTATGAGAGACAGTGGGTATGATAAGTATTCAAGTGTGGCTCGTCAAGAAGAACCGCTTACTGATGAAGGCAGAGACTTTTATGAAAATGGACAAAGATAAAGTTAAGGTATAAATGCCAGAACTTAACTTTTCCCCCTCACACTAAGAAGATCCAAAATAGTCTTCAAATGGATCTGTGTGTGTGTGTCAAATGCTGGATAAGTATCTGCTGAATAAATGATTACAAAAATATATACACACATACATAATCAACCACACATATATACCTGAGAACAGGAGTTCTTAAGGGATTTGTTAATGTAGATAAAGAAAAAATTACATCTTGTTTTCATTAACCTTTAACTGAAATCTAGCATTTCTTTCAGCTGTGTATGTAAGCAACAAACTCACAATAGAACCTGTGAGTTGGCCTTTAGCAGAATTCAGACATTTTTATATCATATGCTAGGTAAGTTATATGAACTGTCATTTTAAAAAGTATTTTGAAACTGTATGCAGTTGGTTTTCATTAAAACCTACATATTTTACAATATACACTTATGGGCATTATTCTGAAATGTCCATAGGCTTCCCCAGAGAGTGAAAGGATCCATGGCAACAGAAACCATTATGTGGTTTATGCTGCCGGGTGAGCAGCAGAGAAACAGGAAGTGAAATCCTTGATGGTCTCTCTTAAGCATCAGAAAATCCAAGTGAGCTTAGCAAGCCTTCATCTCACAAATTCATAGTTAAATTCTCTGTATACCACATGGCACTTTAACCCACAGAAATCATAATTTAAAAAATTGGTGGAGGTCTTGTCAATTAATGGTCTAGTATATAAACAATCTACATCCAATGATACTAAGAAAATTTATTAATACTAAGCATTAGTATCAATGATGTTTGTACCTTTTATTTTCATTCTCAATTATAGACTTTAACATAGTATGTAAATTATTTAAGCACCAAAGCTGGTGTTGTATTAGGTGTGTGTTAGTCACTCAGTCACGTCCGACTCTTTGTGATCCCATGGGCTGTGGCCTGCCAGGCTTCTCTGTGGAATTCTCCAGGCAAGAATACTGGAGTGGGTAGCCATTCCCTTCTCCAGGTGATCTTCTCAACCCAGGGATTGAACTTGGGTCTCTTAGACTGCAGGCAGATTCTTTACCATCTGAGCCACCAGGGAAGTCCCGGTGTATATATTATGCTACTCATCGAGATGAACAGCTTACTGATGAAGCCAGAGATTTTTATGAAAATGCAGAAAGGTAAAGTTAAGGTTTAAATGCCAGAAGTTACAACTATTTTTTTTACAGTAATATGCACATAAAAATTAAAAGAAAAAATATTTAAAACTTAAGTGTTCAAAAAATTTTGAGCTAAAATTAAAATTAAATTAAGTCACATGTGAAGGACGAGCCAATGACTCTATACAAGAGAAAGGAAGAATTACAACCCATAGCCTCATGGCTCTTCACGTTCTCAAGCAGAAAACCAGAGTTACTCTAATTTGAGATAAATATTACCAAGAAGATACTATCTTTACACTTAGGCCTAGAATCTCCCTATTCTCACTGCACATTATGGCAGTAGTTTGGAATTGAGGTGTATTGCGAGTAGTTTATTGCTGGTTATACAGTTTCCAAGTTTGCAAATAACTTGGGAAAAAAAGTTTGGATTCAAAGCTTTCTTTTAGTAAAATCTGTCTTATTCAATGTATTCTATTATAAAATGCTTTCCGAAGAAAGGAGATGGAGTTATAGGGAGATGAATGAAAAATTTAAATAACCTACTGAGTATGCAGCTTTTAATGAACAGATTATTGGTGCACTATTAACAGTTATTAACTATTTAAATGCTTTACTTTCCTACAAAAATGTTTCATTTTTCCTCAAAATCTGAGGGACTGGTTCACTGATTTGCCTCAAGGCACAGCTTAATGCAAAACATTAACACTGTAAATTCAACTGACCACTAGAATATATCTGGACTAAAATTCAGTCTGTCTAACATGTATTGTACTATAATATGGAGAAAGGTATTCCCAACCTCATAAAAGTGCCATGATATTATATTCTCATGGGGCACTCTACTGTACTCTACATGTGGCTTCAAGTTTTTGGTTTCTTTGAACAAATATCATAGAAGAGAAATGTAATTTTATGTTAGACAAACAGGACCACAACCAAAAGTACAGTCTGTTTTTAACAATAACCTCTTACCTGAACAAAATGACTAGGTGTTTCACTGCAAACTGAATGGATCTGTCCATTTATTATGGGAATTATCTTAGCTAAAGGCAGGCTGACACTGGAAAGACTGAAAAATCATCACAGTAATAATTACTTTCTGAAATTATCTTATAGGAATTTAATGTTTAATTATAAAAGAAATAGTCATTGAAAAGTACTTACAGAAATATTTTAGTAAGAAAATAAAGACCAAACATAACTTTACCATCTAGAAATAACAATTATAATTGATATCATAGTTAATTTCTTCCAGTAATATTTTTATACATATCTATACTTTTGGGGTGTTTTTAACACCCAGCTATAACCTCCCAAGCAACACTGTTTTGCATTTTTATTCACATGCTATAATCATTCTTTCCATCTCATTAAAAGTTCTTCCAAAGTGTCTATCTGTTTTTTAATTACTATAGAGTAATCCATCCTCTAGCTGCAACAACTTATATCATCTCCCTATGGTTGGGCATTGAGTTTTTGTCTAATTTTCCTTAATATAAATAACTCTTTATATTTACAGTAAATTACTGAGTCGAAGGGTATGAATGCTTTTAAGCTTTAAAATGTATATTGCCAAATTCCCTCTGCTTCTCTAACAGTATAAGAGGATACCTGCTCTATCATGACTCCTTTCTCCATCAAGCATTTCTTTACTCTTCATATGCCTGATAGCTAAAAGTGATTATCTCACAGTTTTGGTCTGTATTCTCTTAATTACTAGCAATGTCAAATAGTTAAGTATAATGAACACTTGAGTCCTACAGGAATGATCATGAGTACTACAGGAGTTAAGAAAAGATTCAAATGGCTGATACAACTACAACATAATTTTTATAATTCTCTAATGTACAAGATCAAGTATTTGTCTTATATAAAAATTCTTATCACTATTCAGTAAATAACTAATACTTTTACTAGGTAGAGACTGTAGTGAAATTTTGTTGACGGGAGCACCTTAATTTAGAGAACTTTCTGTAGGCTGAATTTTTTTGAGAATTTAAAAAGTTGCTAAAAAAGATTTTAGGATGACATTTAAATTGCTCCAAAAAATAAACTTTATGACCCTAAGCATTCTGAATCCTCAATGTTAACTGCAAATTATTCCGTTTTGTATAACAAAGAGTGGTCCCAGAGAACTGGGCAAATAATTTCTTGCCGTGTGTATCTGAGAATTAAAGCAGGCATTGCACATACATACTGGATCTCAGTTACTGTTACCCTAATTTTAACAGATACGTCTATAGGCGGTTAACACTGATTTAGTACCTATTATTTTCTGAATTTAACACAAAAAAACTGCAAGAGTGTAAATCCTAATAGATTTAAGGTGCTCATGCTGAGATGATACGAATATAATAAAACCACAAGCTATCTTTTGGCAGAGTGAATCCATGACTTAGTAATTATGATAAAAATCACTATCATCTGTACTATCTAAACATTCCTAATCCTACAAAAAGGGCTACAGAACTAGGAGATAATTCATCAATTGGGAATCTAGAACAAGAATGCCTGGTTGAATTATGAAGGCCAATTATAGCTTATAGTACTGGAATAATTAAGAGAAAACATTAAAACTTAAATAACATTTTCACAGTTTTTTATTTTAAAGTGTTAAATTAAAAAAACTTCAATAATTGAAACTGGCCTATGGAAAAGTAGCTTCACAAGTTAAGTACTTCTGTATAGTGGCAAAATTTTAGAAGAAATAAACATTTAAATACTGAATACTGAAAGAACTCCTCCTAATGAAGGAGTCATTGGCTTAACAGAGTTTAATTTGTTGAAAAAATAAAGTCACGCTTGTCGTCTGAGATTTTTTTTTGTTACCTGGAACAAAAAATACACATATCAAAAAGCACTGTTTTCTCAGAACAGTCATTAGACTGGTAACATTCTTATATGCCTTCTTACCTATTCATGGAGTCACCATGTTGAAGGTCTTGTTCAGTAGGTCGAAAGAACTCAGCCATGTTGTCTAGCAGTCTACTGAATCCTCGGTTCAGACAGGTATTCAAAACTGTACTAAAATCTGGACTACATAAAACAAGAAGATAAATCACTTTTTAGATTTTCAATGGAAAAGGACAAAAATTTAGTAACTATGTGGCTACCTTTGACAGCCACAACCATTTCTAGTCACAATTTTATAAACTAAAACATTATAAAAATATATCAAGGAGTCAATCTTAGAAGTTAAGCATAAAAAGAGGGCTAATTATGTAACACAATGCAGTGAGGATAATTGCTCATTTTGCTAGATTTTCTTACATTATGTGGCACTTCATAAATGTACTTTTATAAATATCAGTAATCATTACTTCTCTTGAGGAAACTCTTAAAGAGGAATCCTCTTCTAACTACTTTATTATACTCTATTGTATCATCCTAGTGAGACAGAATATTTTGTTAATGTGTTCAGATGAGGAACTGGACACTTGATGCATGAAGAAATCTGTCCTAAGGTATGTTACTAGTAAATATAGGAGCCATAATTTGAACCCAGGCCTTTCTGATCTTCAAGTTCAAGCTCTTTTTGTTATATCATGTTATTACCTCACAGAAACTCTTTGAAGAGTAATATATATGCTATCAGAGTTAGAAACTGCCTAGTTGAACAGATTAGTTCTATCTCTGATGTGCAGAAATCACAATTCAATGCATGGCAGTTGGGGGCTAGGGCTATACATTTGGAAATTATTAACATACAAACAGTAAAGTAATGGGAGTAAATAAAATTGCTTGGGGCAGTTGAGGATGAAAAAAGAACAAATACCTGGGAAACATTAGTATTTAAAGAAAAGACAGGCATAAAGGAACCTAAGAGGAAATGATCTGAGAACTGGGGAAAAAACTGGGAGACTGTCAAGGCAGCCATAAGAGAAAGAATTTCAAGAAAACCAATAGTGTTAATTATCAGAGAAAGGTCAAGAAAGGTGAACACTACAGGTTGACTGGATTTGACGAAAGAACACTGATGACCTTCCAGAGTTTCATGAAGTGATTTAAATAAGAAAAGAAGTGGAGATTGATATTGTAGAAAGTCAAGGGACTAGAACTTGATGAATTCAGATAATAGCTGAATTAACCTAAAAATTTGTTTATTTTTTTCAAGATCATGAAAAACTATTATAAACAGAGGATATAATCTGCACAGAAAATAAAACTAGAGAAAATGATCATAAATTATCTTTAATTAAAAAAAAACAACTGATACTTTTGTCACTTAAGATAAAGCAGATGAACTGGTATTACCACTAAGATTTCACAATGATAAAACTACCTCAAAGAATATAAGTGGCCCAACCAAGGTTGACCAGCTGATAAACAGCAGAGCCAACCTTGAATCTAGGTCCTCTCATCTTCTAATACATAATCTGGGGATTTTCCCATGTGTAATATTCTGGGTCTCTTCTGGGTAATTTTAAAAAGTCAATACTCTATTGAGGGCAGATGTGAATTTTTATCACTCAAAGATTTAGTAACATTAGAGTCGAACCTGAAAGGGTTAGGGGAAGTAGCTCTCATAACTGAGTATGTGTATGCATACACCTTAGCCCGTGTGTACATGTGTGTATACCTGAAGACTAGCTGGAGCTGGCTGGCTCTGGCTGGCAAGAGCACCTCTTCCCAAGTCAGCACTGAGTGACATCAGCTTGGGAGGCAGCAGAGTCAGCACTGCTGTGGCTACAATTTTAGTTTTCGGTTTTTTTCTTTCCAGGGCTGGTTGTTAAACATATACCAGAATACACTGGGCATGTAAGAATCACTGTTTAAAGCTTTCCTAAAAATATAAATGCTAACTATCTTCCAGTCCCTTAACTGGTATATCAGAATCTATAGGCTAGGAAAATAGATAGGGGCAATCCTGGGTATCTTGGAAACAAATCTCTGGTTACCTCCCTACCCTAATAAGACAAGCACGAGTGTAGGTAGGAAATCCTACTAAAAGCAGGGGAATATATTTAAATTTTAATTTTAACAAAATATTATGTTGAATATTTGCTCAAGAAAAACTATAACATGGTCATGAGTACATTTAAAAGAGAAGCACATGTTCCTGTTACATGCAGTGTACATACCTTTCCAACATGTCTCTAGTTTCATTGAGTAGTTTAATAGTGGTAACATCTCTAGGAGAAAGGCCGCAGGCCTGTGAAATTAAAATGCCACACTTCAGGATTTCAAATATTAGCACAGGGTTATGATGAAACAAAGTCAAGAGTTCAGGAAATCTCAAAAGTCTATGTTCTATCAACAAGAAAAAAATGTTCAACTCAAAAAAACTATACAGGTTGATGTGCACAGATGAATAGCATTTAAAACATGAGTCACAATAGGACCTTTATAAAATCTTTATTTATCTGAAGGACATATTAAAAAATAAAAATTAGTCTTCCAGGTTGCAGAGGCCAGAAATATTTTTTTCTATTATTGTTAAGGCATTTTATTAGGATATGCATGTGTCTTTTCTCGTCAATCTAGTTTAGTCTAAGGCTCCATGTGTTCTTCCAATCTAAGTTGTAGGTTTAAATTCAATTCAGATAAGATTTGGTCCATCATCCCTCTCATTACCTGTTATTTTGAATTATTTTAAGTCCACTGTTGAATTTTAACATTTGGAAATTGCTTTATCATTCCAGAAAACTTTAAGAATACCATTACTGCATCTCCTTGAGATTCTAATTTTTAAGTAAGTTTTCTCCTGTTTCTCTTGTTAATTCTGACAGGTCTGTTCTGTTCATTCAGTTTATCTTCCATCCTGCAGGGGTTCATGAGGTTCTCTTAAATGGGTTACAATCTATCTCTGGAGCCTCCAGGGGAGCGGTAGGCAGGCAATGAAAAACATGGCAATCTTTGTTCTAACAGGGCCTTTAGGCTGAGGTATGGCACAAGGGCCTCCTTAGTCTAAGACTTCTCCAGTTGTTAAGTGAGAAAGATCCTTCTCTCAACTGCAAAGAATGGATGCAGTTATCTGCTTACATATTAATAAACAGCAATTACTTTAAAAGAGGCCTATAACCTGTAATCCTTGGTATTTTTATTATTCTTAATCAGTGAGTAACTTAGGTCACAGCTGTCCGGGACACACCAGGGTACAGCCACACCATGGCTGGTAACTTGGAACTGGCCTTCTTTGTTTCTCAACTGATGACTACAGCCTCCTTCAGTGTACTCTGATACTGTCATCACTGATTAATCTGAAAAAGCAAACATGATTGTGGTACTGACCTGATCAAAATTCACCTTCGTCTAGAACTGGAAGTTTAGACTCTTTATCTTGGCTTACAAAGCTCTTTATGATACTGTCCCCAACTACCAGCTTTATCTTCTGTTACTTGATCGCATACAAATATGCTTTAGCCACTGGAACTGAATTTGTCTTCCGAATTCCCCAGGTATACTGACCATGCTTATTCATTTTATATCCCAATCATACATCACAGTGTCTGTCACATAACTAATATTCAATAAACTCTTGCTGAATATCTAAAATGCTTTCTAACTAGAAATCAATCACATTTATAGTTTGTTTTCTAAATTAATGAGGTTTTATTTATTTATTTATTTATTTTTTGCATTTGAATCAGTTTTAATGAGGTGGATGAAATTGGAGCCAATTATACAGAGTGAAGTAAGCCAGAAAGAAGAACATCAATACTGTATATTAACGCATATATATGGAATTTAGAAAGATGGTATCCTGAACCCTGTATAAGGTTCGAAAAATGAGGTTTTATTTAAATTATTGATATATATGTCTTTCAATCACTTACCTTTCAAGAGACTCAGAAATCTAAATTTTAAGACATAATGAAAAAAACATTGAAAACAAAGAGTAACTGGTTTGGTTAAACAGCTTTGAATTAAGCACCTGAATTGCTAACGGAGTTTCTTCATCTGGCATCATATAATGGCATAATAAAGATTTGGATCCATCGTTATTAATCCAAGAAGAAGATTTATGCTGCTCAACGAGATCTCTGATTTCTTTTAGTTTTTGCTCCAAGTCCAAAAGGGACAAAGAATGTTTAAGAGAAACACTAGAAACAGAGAAAAAGAAACTGGGATAAAGTGAACCTATACAACACGTCCTATTAATACTCTTTTCCTAACAGGTTACTACCGGAGATCCTGTTTCATCCAGTCAAACCTGAAACTACTGACTACGAAATCATTAGAGTAGATTAAGAAATCAATCACTGATTTGGGGCCAAGAAAAATCTTGTTGCAGATTTCACAAGAAAATTCCCACTGTGATTAAAGACATTGCCTGTATGAACAGGAGTTAAAAGCCTCAGAGGCAGATTTTTAAAAGCAGGTCTTTTGTCTCATGACCCAAATATTTTTGGTTTTGAAATCAATCAATAAACAATGAAACATTAAAGCTTTCCCCTTAGTATCAAAAGGTTGATACTGATGAAAACGGATTCCACAATGTAATACCCCAGGGCTGTGTCTGTATTAGGTTAAAAGAGTTTTGCAGACCACCGTTTGTCAAGTCACTAGCTTCATTAGAACTATGCTAATTTTTCTTTCATTCATCAGAATCAGGAAGTTAGGAAAAGCCAAAGCAAAATGCCTTACCTTCCTAAAATCTTCTGCACAGCCTGTTTAATGACAGTGATCAATTCTGTCAGGCCTATAAAAAGAAAAATAAACGTAAAAGCCTTGTTAACATTTTCAATTCCTCAATAATACAAATGAATGAATTAGAATTAGTTTACAGGTCATGAATAAGAATCTTACCATCTCCAAGGAGGTGCTGAATACTTGATAAATATTGCTGTTGGACATCTGGGGGAGCAAGAACTGTCTGTACAAAATAGACATAAGGTACTCAATATTATTAATAAATAACAATGTTTTCATTATAATGTAAGCTGAGATTCTAGGACCTAGAACAATAGGAAACACTACTCTTCAATGTAACAAAAAGTCTAGTTTCAAAATATGAAGAAAAATAATGGTTAAAGTTTATAATCACATGAAATATATTTATTCTATATAAATTACAAATATAAATAATATTTGGTTAAATTTTGAATCTCTTGAAAGATAAGGCAGTATCAATTTAAGTCTATTAAACTTACGGTTCCATTTTTGCCAACTGCTGCATTATCCAAATAAATATATCCACCGATTATGTTTAACTGGACTCGCAAAAGAACCACCAGCATGCAAGTACTGTACACAGCTACGATACTTCTTGTGAAACCTTTGCAGAGAAAAGAAAACCTCTTGGTACTAATTACTAAAACACAAACAAATGTGTAAAATCACAAACCATCCCTATGTTACTTTTTCATAAGACAAACTTAAAATCTACGTTTATAATTATTTCAAGTACAAAAATTTATCAGTTCAAAATATTTCATAGTTTATCTGCTTACAAAATATTTATTGTCAGTTAGGAATGATCTCTTAATTGAAACAATAGCCAATAAAGATAATAACCACTATATTCAGTGAAGAGTTAAAGGACTGGAAAGCACTCAGTTGTAGCCTCAGAACTCTGAGCTGTCCAGGGAACTTGTTCAGAATCAGAGAAGAGGGCTGAGCATGAAGAGCCCCAGCCGTCACTAGCAGGTAAAAGAGGATAAAGGATAAGCTCATACAGGGATGGAGG
The DNA here is from genome assembly GCF_049115385.1 of Moschus berezovskii. Lineage (NCBI taxonomy): Eukaryota > Metazoa > Chordata > Mammalia > Artiodactyla > Moschidae > Moschus > Moschus berezovskii. Next base: position 88,121,227 of record NC_142469.1, on the reverse strand, counting down.
AAGGTACCGAAGGACGGAGACCAGTCTTCACAGGTGCTTAGGAGAGCGTTCAAAACAGAGGTAAGAGAAAGGTGCTGACTCTTGCTGAGAGGAGGAAAATGTCCAGTGCATTTAGCAACCCTACTGATCTTGTGATATCTGCTTGGGTGGAGATACAGGAGTGGAAACCAGGCTCCAGGTGTGTCAGAAAGTGAGTGGGAGTGCAGAAGAAAAGAAAGAGAACGTAGAAACCTTTAGTATTACACAAGGGAGATGAGAAAGTACAATAGCTGAAAGGAAACACAGGGTACTACACAGGTTTATTTCATTTTCAAACAGGCAAAGCTTAAGCATGATTTGTGCTTCCCTGGTGGCTCAGTGGTAAAGAATCCACCTGCTAAGCAGCAGACATGGGTTCAATCCCTCGGTCGGGAAGATCCCCTGGAGAATGAAATGGCAACCCACTCCAGCATTCTTGCCTGGGAAATTCCATGGACAGAGGAGCCTGGGAAGGTACAGTCCACGGGGTCACAAAGAGTCAGGCTTGACTTAGTGACTAAACAACAACAAGCATGATTCAGTTGATAAGGATTAGTTGAATGGATAGGAAAACACAAGAATGATAGAGTATGAAGTTCTGAGACATGGAGATATATATATCTATCTGTCCTAGGGAAGTTTTTTGTTTGAAATTTTTATCACTAATCAAAGTTTGCATACAATATCAAAGTAAAATTACTATTTAGGTTGGAGTAAAAACTTCCTTTATTGTAGCTATCAGTACACATATGTAGTCTAGGATAGGTTTAAAGTATTATTATAACAATAATACCACCACCACCACTAACATTACTAAGTAGTTTCTATGACCAGACATCAATCTACTTGCTTCATGAGAACTATTTAATCCTGACGACAACTCCATGTGGTAGGTAAAGAAGAGTCACCCACATAATAGAATACAATAATTTCCCATTAAAAATATTTTAAGGCTATGCCTTGAAATATGTAGGCTTACTTATTATCTTCAGATCCTCCCATATTTCTAGCTTGTTTGAAGGCCTAAAGAAAAATATCAGAAGATATGAAAATAATAATCTAGATAATTTAACAGAAAACTTTGAATTTTGCAGTTCAATATTTAATTATATTTTATCACAAGATAACTATAACTGTAGAAACAAAGCCCATAAGCTATACTAAAAAATGAGTATAATTTCAGTAACTGATGATAACACCCATTTTCGTAAGGGTCAGAGACAGGACTTAGTGACTAAACACCCACCATTACCATTACCTGTGTATTTCCTTCCAGTCTTTCTCCTCCTCCTGAGCATATGCTTATGTGTACTATAAAATCATACAGGAAAAGCAGGAATAATATTTATCTTTCCCTTATTTACTATTTTACAAATAATGAAGTAGGTCTATAATCCTTCAATGGTAAGTATTTTTTTTAATATCATTACAAACTCAGGCATTTAAATGTATATTTGATGTGTTTCTACCCACTGCAGTTGCTACCCTTATTGATGTTCACACTGCCCATCTCTGACCATTGTGGGGCTATCCAGGTTACTTCCTAAGTTCTTCTGAAATGAACCCTTTAGTCTTTGACAGCTTCCTTGCTTTCGGACGCAAAAGGTGTCTGGGTTCATTTTGTTCAATTTTTGCTGCAAGCCTGAAATCATCCATTTCTCTGAGAGTCCTGGTTTCCAGTAGCACAAAATGCTAGTCTGAAACTGCAAACTTTGATTAAGGACATTCACTACCTATAGGGCAAGTCATTATTTCTAAGCCTTTTCAGAAGACTCAGCTCGTATATTATATGTGTGTATTTATTTATTTATTGTACATATATTAAAGAGATAAAGTATATCATGAATTCATATTTATACTTCTAATTCAAAACTAGGGTCACTTTTTTTTTTAACAATCTCATTAATCTTATCGGAGAAGGCAATGGCAAGCCACTCCAGTACTATTGCCTAGAAAATCCCATGGATGGAGGAGCCTGGTAGGCTGCAGTCCGTGGGGTCACTAAGGGTCGGACACGACTGAGCGACTTCGCTTTCACTTTTCACTTTCACACATTGGAGAAGGAAATGGCAACCCACTCCAGTGTTCTTGCCTGGAGAATCCCAGGGACGGGGGAGCCTGGTGGGCTTCCGTCTATGGGGTCACACAGAGTCGGACACGACTGAAGTGACTTAGCAGCAGCAGCATTAATCTTATATCTGTATTTCTTTCTGCCTGCACTAGAAATCAGTGAAACCAATATAATTACAATTTGCTTCATCCCTCACTCTGTGGACAATAGTCTCAGAATAGCAATACTGAAAAGAATTTAAGGTTTTTATTTTTTCAGTTCTGTATGCTCTAAGAGTATATATCCCACTAAAAATACACAGTCAAATTTCTGTTTTAAAGTCACTTGGCATAGTTTCTGTTGGGCTTCCCTGATGACTCAGTGGGTAAAGAATCTGCCTGCAATACAGGAGACACAGGAGACATGGGTTTGATCCCTGGATCAGGAAGATCCCCTGGTGAAGGAAATGGCAATCCACTCCAGTATTCTTGCCTGGAAAACGCCATGGACAGAGAAGCCTGGCAGGATCACAAAGAGTTGGACATGACTAAGCACACAGGTACAGCAGAGTTTCTGTTTTTGTGATTACGACACCAACTAGATATACATTTAGGTTATTTCATTTATTTTACTATCACTTTAGACATTGCTTTTCAATATTAAACATAGTTTTATAAATATGTAAAATATATTTATATTCCCTGATGACTTTACAACACAGTATATTCAAAGAAGTCTGTTTCTATTCACTTTTGTTTCCTTCTTCACAGGCAACGATTAAAAAAATCCTTTAAGTTTGTGTTTTTTTTTTTTATATAGGCAAATATATATATATATTCATATCTGACCCTTTAGACAAATGGTAGCATACGATATACACCTTTCCTTTAACCTTTTAAAACTTACAACAATATACCCTGGAGATCATTCCATAATAGTATATAGATCAGTTCAGTTCAGTTCATTTTAGTCGCTCAGTCGTGTCCGACTCTCCGCGACCCCATGAATCACAGCACTCCAGGCCTCCCTGTCCATCACCAACTCCCGGAGTTCACTCAAACTCATGGCCACAGAGTCGGTGGTGCCATCCAGCCATCTCATTCTCAGTCGTCCCATTCTCCTCCCGCCCCCAACCTTTCCCAGCATCAGTATATAGATAACAGCCATCATTTTTTTTTTTAAACCACAGCATAATACTCCACTGTACTATGTGGATGGAGTTCACTGCTGTTCAAATCACCTTCGTGGCAGAACCAGTTTTTTTGTTCTCATATTTCCAATCTGTCACAGATGAACACTTTTGTAAAATACAATAAAAATAAATTACCAGAAAAATGAAATAAAAAAATGAAAAAATGCAATGCCATATTCTTTATTATTATTATCAGACACAAATTTACATTTCAATAAGAAGTTGAACTACCATTACAACTGTGGGATATTACTAGTTTCTTATCTTTCTTTGCCACTGGAGGGACTGCAGAGCTTCAGGTAACCTTTTACTAGATGGCACAAGTTTGATAGCTACATGGAGAAAATCCTACCAGGGCCCTACTGCAGCCTTAGCTACTGTTCAAGCCTTGTTGTGCAATACCATATTTCAGTCCCATATTAAACTGGGAATCAACCATAATTCAAGGATTAGGTATTTTAATGCAGGTAAATCACATCTCTTGAATGTTGCCTAAGATAAATCTCAAAGTGATTCTTACCAAAATTCTAAATGAAATAAGAAAATAGCAGTTCCAAAATTTTAATACAGGAAGTACTCAATAGCAGCTGGCTATGGAAAGGCAAATTGAGGTTATCTGTCTTGAAACTGTACTTAGCTGGCATGATTTTGGTGGGACAGGACAGAATTACAGCCACACAGGACATGTCTTCATTTTGACATTCACTGCTAACAGACTTAAAAGTAGATTTAGGTGAAAGTGAAACTGGCAGTCACTCAGTTGTGTCTGACTCTGCGACCACAAGGACTGGAGCCCACCAGGCTCCTCTGTCCATGGGATGCTCCAGGCAAGAACACTGCAGTGGGTTGCCATGCCCTTCTCCTGGGGATCTTCAAAACCCAAGGATTGTCACGCCTCCCACGTTGAGGGCAGATTCTTTACTGTTTGACCTACCCAGGAAGATTTAATTGAGATGAGACCTAATGTACAACATGGTGAATAGAGTTAATAATGCTTTTGTATACTTGGAATTTCCTGAGAATAGATCTTAGGTGTTCTCACTACACGTTAAAAAAAATGGTAACTATGTGAAGTGACGGATATATTAATTAGCTTGATTGTGCTGATCATTTTTAATGTATGCATTTACAAAAAATGACCTTATCTTTTTAAAAGATTCTAATTCCAAACCTATGTAAAGGGTACTTTCTATGCCAAGATTCCTAGCAAATGATTTGTCTAATGGAAATCAACTCCAAGTTAAATAGGACCAGCCTCTTTAATGTTACCAAAATATATTTATTACCAAATTAAGAATTAAACTAATCCTTTCTAAGTGTTCTGCCTCTCTTGTGATGATGTTTAAGATTCTTTGCCACTGAAACTTCTTTACCCCCAACTGAATATAATAATTTCAAATCAAAAGAAAGGTAAGAAAAAATTACATGAAAATATTTAAAGTTTTAACAGGCAATGAGGAGAACTGTTGTCCATCTTATCCTTCCAAGAGTTCTCCTGTGTAAAGAAAAGAGGGCTTGTGCCTTTTCTTTAAAGCTGCCCAGGTTTACCCATCAAAATTAATCCCTTTGCTCTCTAGCCTCACATTTTCTTCCCACATTTTGCTTTAACTTTTTAACACAGACTAATCACAATACGTCTTGAATTGTGACAATTTATTTCATTTAATTCCTCCTTTGGATGACAAGGTCTTAAAGGGACAGAGACCTTATCTTAATTATCTTGAATCCTATGTTTAAGCACCAAGAAAGAATGCCACTGTGTTTGTTGCTACACTTACTGTGTTTGTTGCTACTGATATGCTGCTTTTAATAAAGTGTATTCACTTATTTCCTTGGTCTTGTCTTCCCAATAAGACTAAAATTTAAGGCAGTTAAAGCCTATTTTTGTATCTCTTCCTTATGTGCATACAGGTAATTAAGTATTTATTTTACTGGGAGCAATCTGCTTGTATGCTTCTTCTTTACATAATTATATGAACTAATTTATAAATTAAACCCTACATCCATAAGTAGTAAAAGTGTGTCAGTCTCTAAGAATCAGAATCACGAAGTTAGGGGAAAAATTCTTATTGTTAGCATTATACTTTAATCAGATTAAAAGATCTGATCAATTGGTTGAAGGAGAGAACATCCAGGTTCTACCTTTTCTAAAACAGTTATCTCTAGGGACTGTCAGCATGATGTTGATGGTAAAGTTGTAACTGCGTGGACTACGGACAGTCAATAATATGAGCTTAGTTGCGCTATTGCAAAATGGGTGTATTATCCAGGTACTTACACTCATTGGGGGGATACATTTTCTTTTATTGTGACTTGATTCTTAAACTTTGTTTTAACCCTTTAAAAACTGATTATGACACAATTTGCCTTAAATCCATTCCAAGCTGGGTATGTTTTCCAATTAAAAAATTACACTTTCTAAAAACACTACATAAATCTATTGTATACAAATCCATTTGTGTACCCGAGTACACAAATCCATTGTTATTTTGAAAGGTATGACTTGATTATAGAAAATGTTTTCAAAGGAACTTTCCAGCTTGCTGTGTCATTTGCCTGAACACTAAATTCCTATTTGCAAAGTGCAGATGATAGATACTATCTGCCTCACAAGGATATTGTGGAAAGTAACTAGAAGTAATGTATCCAGCACCGGGCCTGGCACAGAGAGACACTCCAGAAAGAGCACCTTCTATCCCTGCCTACTGGAGGATGGTTACAAGGCAGGTGAATATTTTTCGCTAAGGCCCCAACGATTAAAATACAGTCAGTGAAACCTTTCCCCACTCCTCGCCCCTACCTTCTTCTTGTCCATTAAAGGAAGAAGCATTTCCTTCTGGAAATCTTTTAAAATTAACACAGCATCACACTAAATTACAGTATTCCAATACACACTACGGGCTTCCCAGGTGGCTCAGTGGTAATCTGCCTGCCAATGCAGGAGACGTGGGTATGATCCCTGGATCGGGAAGATTCATGGAGAAGGAAATGGCAACCCGCTCCAGCATTCTTGCCTAGGAAGTCCCATAGACAGGGGAGCCTGATGGACTACAGTCATGTGGTTGCAAGAGTCAGATACAACTTAGCATCTAAACAAAAATAATACATATTATGCTCCATATATAAGGGCCTCTATGTGAAACAGTGTACACAGTACACTGTCATGGTATGATAAATCATTATCATACCTTCATGTTTTATTTGTACTTCATCTTATTAATCATATAAAATGTAAGTTCGTATGCCTTATTTATTTAAAATGTATGTTCACATGCTTTATCTATTTCACTGTAAACTCTTTAAGAGACACAATATTTAACATAACTGGCAGCTTCACAACATCTGGTTCAGCAACACATTCAATAAGTACTCAAAATTATATTTCTGAGTAAATATCAAAGTGACAGAAGACCTCTTCACATGAAAAACAGAATACATACAAATACTGTCACCCTAAATACTTTGCACATAAAGGTAGAGCATAAACAAATGGACAAAATATGAATTCAACGATATTGTTAGTAAATATTTTTTTTCTAAATGTGCCTATTTATCTTAAGCTTTAATTAGACAGAAAAATAAGGAAATTAAAGACTTTTAAAAAATATTTCAGGCAGTGTATAAACTCTCAGCGTGCTGCGTAAATGATAATTGCTATAACTTGCGTTTACCTGGTTTTCAGCAGAGCTGTAAGGCTCTCAGAATTGAGTTGCTGCATCAAGGCCTCTCTCAGTGTTGGGAGCATGGACAGCACTGTAATACAAACAGAAAATTAGAAAATTCATGAGTGACAGCACTGCCTTCACTGAGAAATGCACATTGTTTTGGGCTACATGACAGAGCTAGCAAATAATGAGTGTCAGGAGGGAAGGTGAAGGCTGGAGTTTTCAAATAAATTTTTAATAATAAAAACTGCTGCTGCTAAGTCACTTCAGTCGTGTCCGACTCTGTGTGACCCCATAGACGGAAGCCCACCAGGCTCCCTCATCCCTGGGATTCTCCAGGCAAGAACACTGGAGTGGGTTGCCATTTCCTTCTCCTAAAACTAGTTACATACTAATAAATCACTTACCTGCTCACACGAAGCAAAATTATGCATTTATCTATTATGATCACAAGTATATATAGAAGAAAAAAACGGGAAGAATTAATTCCCAAATCTTAACAGTGTTGGTCTTTGACCTATGGACTACGGATAATTCTTTATTTTTGCAGATCTTTTAAAAAAATGTTTATTTCTGATTTAATAAAATGATTTTTTATCTTTAGCTATACCTTTTGCTCCACATTTTATTTCTAATTTTAGAAAACATTTAGTTATTAAAATTACTACACAGCAGTGGGTTTTCCCTGGTGGCTCAGTTGGTAAAGAATCTGCCTGAAGTGCAAGAGAGTGCTTGCAATGCAGGAGACTGAGTTTGATCCCTGGGTCAGGAAGATCCCCTGGAGAAGGAAATGGCAACCCACTCCAATATTCTTGCCTGGAAAATCCCATGAACAGAGGAGACTGGCGGGCAACAGTCCATGGGGTCACAAGAGTCAGACGTGACTTAGCGACTAAACCACCAACCACCGCCACAAAGCACAGGCGTTTGCTATAACCTAGACAAAGTGCATCAGGCTACTAATAGAAACTAAGAACTGCTGAGCTGTAGTTTTGGTTTTGACAATGGCTACTGCCTGTAACTCTGAATACCAACATGAAGATAAAATAAGATGTAATACTCAGTGAAAAGAGACTGCATGTAATTTATGAAAGTTACTTTATTTATGGCTCTATGCATGATATAAGAAATGTTGTAGAAGTGTAAACACATAAATTTAAAGTGAATGTCTAACACTAAAGAAGCAATGATAACAATATGAAAAGATATCAAAGATTACAAATGCCACATTCTAAAAGGGAAAACTTTAGTGTATTGTTTTTACTTCTTGACTAGGCAGGACATTAACTACAAAATCCATGTTAACTTTTTTTCTATAGGAAGTTCAGTTTCTGACCTACTCTAATCATTTACTTCAGCCCTGCACTGTGTTGCTTCAGCATATTTCCTCAAGGCACATGATTAAATCACCTAAGTTACTGAGACCACTAGCGACAGCAGGAGCTCAGAGTCAATGTAAAATGTGATTTCTTAGTGTCCATGGTATATATATCTAGCCTAAACATGATATTGTATCCTACCAAGAAAAAGCAGTGCTAGAGTCCTACATTTAGGAAATGCGGTTAATAGGAAACTTTAAAGATTATGTGGTATGATGACATGATTTAAGAGAAATCTCTTCAGTAATTCTCTTATCTCAGGAGAGATAAGAGCTCCTGAATTTCCACTTGAGCATATTCAACTGAAGACAAGGCTATTCTTCTCTTCCAGCCATCTGTACTAACACTGAACAAATATGTTTCTGTACTGAGTTGAACACAGCTTTCATGTTTTGTTTTAGCCATCTGGCCTCCATGATAAACACCCCTAGTGCAACCACAAATCACAGGTCAACCTTTCACCCGCTTTGAATCTGTGTGACCCTGAGCAAATTATTTAACCCCATGCCTCAGTTTCCTCATCTGTAAACTGAGGGTGACAGTGGATCTACCCTACAGGACTGTTTTAAGGGTTAAGGATAAAAGGCATTTAGAACACTTCTTCTTTACACATGGAAGTGCTCAGTAACTGTTAGCTCTTTTTAATATTATACTTATTTGGCTGCTTCTGACACATTCCAGTTTGTATCTTCTTGGAGATCCAACCAGTCCATTCTAAAGGAGATCAGTCCTGGGTGTTCATTGGAAGGACTGATGCTAAAGCCGAAACTCCAATACTTTGGCCACCTCATGCGACGAGTTGACTCACTGGAAAAGACTCTGATGCTGGGAAAGGTTGGGGGTGGGAGAAGAAGGGGATGACGGAGAATGAGATGGCTGGATGGCATCACCGACTCTGTGGACATGAGTTTGAGTGAACTCCGGGAGTTGGTGATGGACAGGGAGGCCTGGCGTGCTGTGATTCATGGGGTCGCAGAGAGTCGGACACGACTGAGCGGCTGAACTGAACTGAACATGTGAGAGGCAGAAATGGACTTGTGCTCTGACTACCACAGAGCATGTTATAACTACCTTTGAGCTGAACCACAGACTTTACTACTGTAGTCTAAGATTAAATTAATATTTCCAGAAGTCATATCCTACTCTGTTCATAATAAGCTTATGCTCACCCAGAATTCCCACTCTTTTCTCATACATCCTGCTTCTAAGCAAGTTTATATAATCCTGACTCAGGACAATTGACTTTTAATGCAGAACAATTCTTTTATCCCAGTCTATCACTTAAATGGGACTAGACTATTCTGTATTCCAAAACTTCATTTGTAGTATCAGTTACACATCCAAGCATTGTGTCCTGTGTAAATTTAATAGGCACTCTTTCCAAATCTTTAATAAAAATCATGAACATGATAAAGTCAATGGGCAGGGTACAGAGGCAGTCCACTAGATGCTATCTTTCAAACCAGGACCAACTTCTTATGTTAAAAAACTGATTATATTTACCTAAAAGCACTAAACGTTTCTAGTATGTTCATTACCTCTTACTCAAAAGAACAGAAATTTAATTATATGATTTGTAACCCCATTATCAATATACATCAGAAAGCTATTTTGGAAATTTTTTCAGTGAACCTGTATTTGGCTTTTGGCACCATATTTTAGTTTTAACTGCCTTATATCAGCTATTTATTCATCTGACAGGTGTGATGGTCATGGAAATGTGCTATCCACACATTTTCTGCTGGGAGGAGACATAAGTGACTGACAGCTGTAGCTGCCATGTCTCTGGATCTACACTGCTCCCAGACAGGGACAGTTTCTTAGTGAGGATACAAAAGCAGGCCCACTTCCGAGCGGCTCCTCTACCAGAACTCTTAGGCTTCAGGACTCCCGACTGGCCTGCCAGGATTTCTTAGCACTGTGCTGTAGTCAGAGCCTCTTCTTACCCAACCTTCCTTCCTCTGCCCATTCTAGTCACAGCGTCACAGCTGCACCACGGGCTGAAGGCTCTCCTTGACGGCTTCTGCTCCCTGTCTTTTATTCTGCAGGGGTGTCCTCCCAGTCAGTCTCCTGTACATCTAACTGCATCTGAGCTGTGCTTCTCAGAGCACTTAAATTGACACAAGGGTCCATGTCAAACTGAGATGTATTTTCAGACCCCAGAAGTTAGCTTTTTCCAGTTTTTAAAAATTTGAGTGATAACTAGAAATGAACTATTCTCAAATTAGTCATTACCAGTGGAGAGAGGGAAGAGGAGGAGGGACATTGTAACAGTAGGGGGAGGGGGAAGGGTTATTATGGGATTATATGAAATAATGTGTCTGAAACTTCTGAAAATTGTAAAGCACTACAGAATTTAAAGAATTTCTCATTCAAGAGATGAGATTTTTTTTCCTTATAAAAAAAGGAAAGGGAAAATGGACCATTCTTAGTCTCTAAAAATTCATTAAAATGCCCTTGGTAGTACCACTATGTTGAAAGCTAAATACGGATTCAAAGAAATACATAATTTTTAAAAAGTTGTTAGTTACTGAGCATTTATTACATATCAAGCACTTTATATAAATTATCTCATCACTTCCTCATAAAATATTTATGAAGTGGGTTTTATGATGATCATTTTATAGAGAAAGAACGTTTAGATTTGCCCAAAGACACACAGACATCACGAGCAAAACTAGGGATGGAACCAGAACTGCCTCCACCTCAAACCTGTGCTCTCACTAACTGTACCTTATCTGAGCTGCCATTTTATACAGCATTTATGATTAACTTTTTCTTTATAGACTAAAGTATTATCATTTCAAACATTAAAAACCATACTATGGCCACAACTAAATGTGTCTCTTAACATTCTTAATTCCAGTCTCTTTATCTGTCAAATGAGACTAAACTAAAAACAAAGTTCTTCCAACCTTGAAAAAAATAATTCTACTTTTAAAATTGAACAAAAAGAACCTACCTTTATAATTTTTTTTCTAAATTAGTTGTTCTTGAAAGAAATGGAAGGATTAAACTTCAAACAACAAAAGAAAAACAAGTTTGACATGGATTTGAGGACTAATTCTTCAAGGAGTTAAGAAAAATATATCACAACACCTTGCCTTCTTCATATATGGGCAGCTGATTTTGTTACAGCATCCTTCCAGGAGGTTTCCAGCTCTGGAGATTAAATTATTACCACTGATGCACACTGGTTGAATGTATACTACTGTGCTAGACTGACAGTTCTGCAGATGCCTCTGTAAGTGTAAGAAACTTAGGAGTCTTTACTAGGGCCTACATGGCCAGAGGGCATCAGGGCACTCCTGCAACCTTATCTCCTATCACACTTCTTCCATTGCTCCTGCCACTCTAGCTACATAGCCTTTCTGCTATTTCTCAAATATGGGAATAGCCAAGCTTGTTTCCACCTCAGGCATTCTGCAGGGCTCTCTCCATTGTCCCATTTAATTTCTCCTTAGAGGTAAACAGGCCTGACTCTATTGGTTGCCCTACCTTAAAGAGCATCCCACCCCTCACACAGCTCATTCTCCTTATAAACAGTTGCTGCTGCAGTTACCACTGCTTAAAGCTATTTACCGGGTGTTTATCATCATTTTCTCCCACTAGCATATAAACTCCGAATGCCAGGTCTTTTTTTTCTTCAATTGCTCACCTTATGCTTCCCCAATACTGAGTATTTGCTGGACGAATAAAGAAAATGAATAAACTAGCATTTATGTTGCATGTGAGAGTTGGACTGTGAAGAAGGCTGATCGATGAAGAATCGATGCTTTTGAACTGTGGTGTTGGAGAAGACTCTTGAGAGTCCCTTATACTGCAAGGAGATCCAACCAGTCCATTCTAAAGGAGATCAATCCTGGATGTTCATTGGAGGGACTGATGCTAAAGCTGAAACTGCAATACTTTGGCCACCTCATGCGACGAGTTGACTCACTGGAAAAGACTCTGATGCTGGGAAAGGTTGGGGGCGGGCGGAGAAGGGGACGACGGAGAATGAGATGGCTGGATGGCATCACCGACTCTGTGGACATGAGTTTGGGTGTACTCCGGGAGTTGGTGATGGACAGGGAGGCCTGGCGTGCTGTGATTCATGGGGTCGCGGAGAGTCGGACACGACTGAACAACTGAACTGAACTGAACTGAACTGATTAATTTATACTGATTTTTAAAATCCACATTAAATGATGTATTTCAGTTAAATCATGTAAACACTTGCTAGATTTGTCATTTTTGCCTTTTCCTCTAACTTTGCTCCTGGAGATATGTAAATTAATATAAATCATCAAGCAACTTTATACGTGTATAAATACTTCTGTCTTACCTGTCATATTGCAAGTCCTCTGGTTACTTTCAAAATGATACTGTCGTCGTGCTTGGGCAATGTATTCTGCAGCCTCCCTTTCTTGTATTTCTCTGATTTTCTTCTGTCCATATTTCCCCAGGATATATACTCCTACAATTATTTTCAAAAACAAGTTAGTATACTAATCCAGTTTATTAGAGTATTAAAAATTCCAAACGGTATTTTTAACCCAAGTTTTCCAAATATAGGGCTTATGTCAGTGAAAAGCTAAAAATCACAACTTTTAAAAACCGAAATTAAAGAATAATATAAGAATTGCAACCTAAAGAAAAAGAAAAGGAGATTGACATTTTAAAAGTCAATGGCAGATGGGTACATAAAGATGAAGTCTGAAGAAACAGAATGGAATTAAGTCTACAAAGTCAGGCAATGCCTTTAGCAGTGAACTGGAGATATTCTAAGTGTCCAACAAAACGGAACTGTTTAAATGCATTATGGCCCAGCCATACAATGGAATCTTACAGCTATTAAAAACCACATTGCTAAATAGTTCATGACTCAAGGAAATATCCATGTTATATTGTTAGATAATAAATACTGAAAGTTTTGCTTTTTAATGTAAGTAGATATGTATGTAATAGATGGATTTTAATTTCTAACATATATTAAACAAAGATCACTGCTGAAAAGTGGGATAGTGAGTGATTTTTTTTCCTTCTGCTTGCTTCTCTATGGTTTCCACATTTTCCTCAATCAAAATATAGTATTTTTAAAAATATAAGAAAAAATTTAAAAGGAAGACTAAAAGAAAGGTAGGTAGTCAGGCAGACATGGAAAACTAGAAACAAGTGAAAAGGGGAGGGGGAAGAGGGTACAGAAATTCCTAACTTATAATAGTATAAAAATATAGGTGGGGTCGTGTGTCTGTAATTTACTTTAACACATTTTAGTATAGACAGTGTAACATAAGTGGGTATATTTTGGTCATACCCTGTGGGCAATCAATTGTCCTGGCTGGTAAAGTGAACACTCTGGCACGGTCAGTTAGCATTTGGTCAAAAGCCACATTTCAAGGTGTAAGTACTTTAACTAACTTTTACCAAGCACAATAAATATCAGAAATGGCTTTTTACAGATTGAATGTTTAAGATACTGAGTTAGCTAAAACATTTTAGTAATATTCATTTGAACAAGAACACACTAACCTAGCAAGTCCTTCACCTTTTAGGAATAGATAGTTCAAAGGATTCTTAGACAAGAGAGTTAACCAAAAGGCCAACAGAATCCTACATCCAGAATATTGTTACATTTGCTTCCAGTAAATCTTTTACGTGTGGTTCTGTTGTTGCACCAAGAAAGCACACTGGGATTTCAATGAATTTACAGAACAAGTAATGATACTGTTTTGATCTATGCTTGCTAGCAGATGTTTTAATGTGTGCCAAGTTTGTTTCATAATACCTTGGCAACAAGGTTGTAGGAAGTAACTAATCCTCACCTATCTCCAACTGTCTGTAGCCTTCAATATGACAAGAAGAATATAAGGATTTTATGTGAGCTCAATAAAAGGATTTGATCTGTTTGTCATCAGTAGGGAAGAGATAGTCCTCTAGGAAGGTCAAAGTGAATACATATCCTGAATTATGTTCACTAATGTAAGCAATACAGATGAACTGATATGTTATATATCTTCATAGTTCAGTGAAAGAGTACGTGCTACAAATAATTAGAAACAAAGTGTGACTGCTTTTGTTTGTATGCATATAAGTGTATTATACTCATCTGTAAAGAATAAATAAAAATTCACATAAATGGCTCCAGAGCTACCCTTCACATAATCCAGCCTGAATAAACTGATGACAATGCCATAATACTAATAGAATGAAGAAAATGATTTATGTTTCACAAAGTAACTCTTTGACAGGCAACTCTTACATAACAGCTTCTCAGTGAATTGCTTTTATTTGCCTGATGGCTAAAAATTTTGTGTAAAATGATTATTATTCCTCAAACAACAATAATGTAAAATGAAATGCTGCAATGACACCCCTTGAATAGTTAAGAATTTTCTGGAGTAACAATAAATTTGATTGGTCTATGTGCTTTCCTGAGGAGAAGGTCCACTGTTTTCATTAAATTTTCAAGAGTGTCTGATAAGAGTACTTTAGGGACTACAGTTGACCTTTCAACATCTCCAGGGTTAGGAGTGCAGAACTCCCTGCAGAAGTGGAAAATCTGCATGCAACTGTACAGTGGGCCCACTGCACAGTTCTGCGCCCTTGGATTCAACCAGCTGAGGATCTGCAGTGCTGCAGTATTTACTGAAAAATGTCTGCATGTAAGTGGCCTGCCTGCGTGCATGCATGTTCACTCACTTCAGCTGTGTTTGACACTTTGCACCCCCATGGACCATAGCCCACCAGGCTCCTCTGTCCATGGTATTTTTCCAGCAAGAATACCGGAATGGGTTGCCATTTCCTTCTCCAGGGGATCTTCCAGACCCAAGGATTGAACCGGTGTCTCCTGCGTTGCGGGAGGATTCTTTACCGCTGAGCCACCAGGGAAGCTCCCTATAAAAGGTCTAGCACAGTTCAAACCTGTATTGTTCAAGCTCAACTAACTGTATTGTCTATTTGGTAACTGTAGTATATGGTTCAGTTCAGTTCAGTCACTCAGTCGTGTCCGACTCTCCGCGACCCCATGAATGACAGCACGCCAGGCCTCCCTGTCCATCACCAACTCCCGGAGTTCACTCAAACTCATGTCCATCGAGTTGGTGATGCCATCCAGCCATCTCACTCTCTGTCGTCCCCTTCTCCTCCTGTCCCCAATCCTTCCCAGCATCAGAATCTTTTCCAGTGAGTCAACTCGTCGCATGAGGTGGCCTAAAGCTAAAAGAATAAATTATTATGAAGAGTGTCCTACCCCAAATTAACATGTTGAAGCCCCAGTATTTCAGGCAATGACATTATTTTGAGATGGGGTCTTTGTAGCCATAATCAAGTGAAAAGGTCATCAGATGGGCCTGGTCCAGTATGACTGGTGTTCTTACAAAAAGGCCAAGTTTGGACACAGACATGTACAAAGGGAAGACGACGAAGACACAGGGAGGAGAGAGTTATCTACAAGCCAAGGAGAGGGGCCTGATGCAGATCCTTCTCTCACAGCCCTTAGAGGGAATAAATTCTGACCTCCAGAGCTGTGAGACCCTAAGTTTCTCTTGCTTAAGCCACTCAGTATGTGGTACTCTGTTACGGCAGCCCGAGCAAACTAGCAACAGTGTTAGGGTAAAATACCATAATCCATTCTTTTCCTTTAAGTAGCACTGAAGTAAGTTTCTATACAAGGACTAATTTATCCAGCTTCTCATTCTCAAAATTCATAAATTCTGGGGGTTTTTTTGGTCAGATTTGTCTCCCTAGGGAAATAAGAATGAAGGCATAGAATTCATTGCCTAAAATATGGAGCTCAGGATCTACACACCTGACTTGCTGCTTGAATTCTGGTCTGAAAGAGAACACACACTGACAGCTGAGGCACCAACTAGGTAGGAAACGTTTAAGCACGTCCCATCTTTCTGGCTTTAAATTTCTTCATAAAAATGAAAGGCTGGGATTATAGGAGCTTTAAATTTTCTTCTTTAGTTATGACTTAGTTATAAATAATGAAAATTCATTAAATATCTCAAAAAATAAACGTAAAATGTTTTGAGGTTTCCTTTCAGAACATGGATGGCAAAGCAAAATGTCATCTTTCTATATCATGAAGTGAAGTGAAAGTTTCTCAGTCATGTCTGACTCTTCGTGATGCCGTGGACTATACAGTCCATGGAATTCTCCAGACCAGAATACTGGAGTGGGTAGCCTTACCCTTCTCCAGGGGATCTTCCCAACCCAGGGATTGAACCCAGGTCTCCCGCATTGCAGGCGGATTCTTTACCAGCTGAGTCACAAAGGAAGCCCTTCTATATCATAAACTTGGTTTTCTAAAATCATCGCTTAGTGTCTTCTTGGATGAAAATTCTGCAATATAACTATTTTATTAGGTTAATAATTTCTGTGAGAGTTTGAAAATAATCTGTTAACTTCACTTCCATCCAAAAGACCACCAAATCCTGCTATTGATTCTTTTCAGAAATAGTTTCCAAATTTTGCCACTTTAGTCCACCCTCTTACCGTTATTTTCATTCAGGCCCAATTATTAATGCTCTTAAACTGGTTTAACAGTTTCCTAATTCTCCTCTTTTGTTTCTGGTCTCACACCTTTTCAACCCAGGTTTTATAGGCAAAGGGATTTGCTAAAAGTTAAATCTGACTATTCAATTCCCATGTTTAGAATTCTTCAACATCCTGCCATCATTTCTTAATGTGGTTCCCTGTTCTACTTACATCAGAATGACTTGGGGGTATCTTACAAATGCAGTCTTTAAGGAAGTTCCTTGAAAACATCCTCAGCTGTTTTGTCTTATATGATGCACCCCCAATACATAACGTTGGTACACAATTGACGCTCAATACGCATTTGCTGCTGAACATCCCCTTTGCCGTGCTCCCTTCTCCTTTGTAGCTGTGACTCCAGCTGATTCTTCAGTGGGGCTTGCTGAACACGACTCTCTCTCTATGCTCCCACAGACCCTCCTCTACCATGGCACTCCGATACGATGATTGCACTACTTTTCCTTATTTCCATTTCTGCTTTCTGGATGCACCATGAGTTCCTCAAAGTCAAGAACTGAGTCTTATTTCTCTGTGTCACCTGAGTCGAAAACAGTGAGGCCAGTCACTCTCATTCAAGTGTTTGTTGAATGAATGGATGAATCAACAGAAAACTAAACAGACCAAGACATTACAGGGATTAAGATATAAATTATAAATCAATGCTCTGAGATTTTTATAAATCAGCAAGTGAATACATATGAATTTTGGTTGTTCTCTGCAACACTTTTGCTAGCATTAAAGAGAAAAACAAGAAAGTGTTATTTGCTCAGGCGTGTCTGATTCTTTGGGTTCCCATGGCCGGTAGCCCACCAAGTGCCTCTATCTACGGGATTTCCAGGCAAGAATACTGGGGTGGGTTGCCATTTCCTTCTTCAGGGCATCTTCCCAATCCAGGAATCAAACCTGCATTTCCTGTGTCTCCTGCACTGCAGGTGGATTCTTTATTGTCTGAGTCACCTAGTACAGAGGTTTTCAAAGTGTGGCTTGGGCACTCCTGAAGGTGTACAATAACCTTTTAGGGCATCTGTGAGTAAAAATTATTTCTGTAATAACACAAATGTTGCCCTTTTCATTCTCATTCTCGTATGAGTGAGTGTAGAGTGGAGTTTTCTAAAGGCTACATGACAACTGCGTATTGCAAGTGACTAAATGTGGAAAGAGATATAAGCCAGACAGTAAAGAGATCTATAAAAATGTAAAACAATGCTACTTTTCTCACGTTTTCTGAAAATAATATTTACATTAATATGTGATAGATTTACTATTGTCATTTTTAAATAATTACTATTTCAAAAATACTCTGGTTTTAATTTTTAATATGGAAACAATTATTATTAGACATAAATTTTATAGAGCTCTTTAGAGTCCTTAATTTTTAAAGTGTAAAGACGACCTCAGGCCAAAAAGTTTGAGAACTACTGCTCTAGTCTTAAAACTGATCAAATTGTACGACTTTGTCTAAAACAGTCATCCAAATTCCTACTTAAGAAGGCCCGTAACTCAAAGTTTTTACTGAGGTTTTTTTGTCCCCCCACCATTGGATGGACAAGCTTCTTGGGCAGGAATGTTGATATCATATCTAATTTGCAAGTCTATCAAAATGTGCCACTTCTTCCATGAAGCCTTTTGCTAATTTTTTTTTTCCCAACTGCGCATGCTATTTGCCAGTTTGATATGTATAGGATTTTTTCAGCTCTTATTGTTTTGCATACTTGGTGCTATGGTTTTAATGTTTGTATCTCCTCTACATTCATCTGCGGAAATTCTAAGGCCCTATTCCATGGTGTTGGGAGGATGCAGTCTTTGGAAAGTGCTTAGGGCATGGGTGTGGAGCCCTCAAGAATGAGATTAATGTTCTTATTAAAGGGACTTCACTGAGATCCCTAGACCCTTCTGCCATGTGAGGATCTAACTCAGGAGCAGGCCCTCACCAAGCCATGTTTGCCCCCTGATCTTAGACTTCCAGGCTCCAGAACTGTCAGAAATAAATTTCTGTTATTTAAAAGCCACCCAGTCTGTGGTATTTTGTTATACCAGCTGGAGCAAACTAAGTCATTTGTTTTCTTTCCTCTCAGACCATAAAGTTCATGAAGACAGAATGGCACAGTGTAGAAAGAGAATGTGCTCTGGATCTAACACATTGGGGTTTGAGTTCTAGCTTTCCTGTTACCAACTCTGGGATCCTTGACAAGTTTCTTAAATTCTTAGCAGTCTGTTTCCCATGTTTTTGAATGCAGGTAACAATAGCTATCCTATCATCATCCCCACTCAACAGAAGAACTTAATATAGGGCCCACTGGACACCCCCAAAATGGTAGCTATTACTATTAAAAATCTCTGTGAATCTTGTATTTCCAATCATATTACTTTCAACACTATGGTGGTGGTTTAGTCAGTAAGTCGTGTCCGACTCTTGCAACCCCATGGACTGCAGTCCACCAGGCTCCTCAGTCCATGGGATTCTCCAGGCAAGAATATTGGAGTGGGTTGCCATTTCCTTCTCCAGGGGATCTTCCTAACCCAGGGATCAAACCAGAATCTCCTGAGTTGCAGGCAGATCTTTACTGACTGAGCTACCAGGAAAGCCCTTCAACACTATAGGCAAGGGATAAATGTTTCTTAGATTAGATTAATTGATATGTACCATGTTATAAGACCTATCTCTTGAAGAAGAAAGACTATGAGGCTCAAAGAAATGCCAGTTACGGTAATCTACTCTTCTTTTTTCCTTTTAAACTGACATCCCTTGTTGCTATAAAATACTAGGATTACTTTCTTTTCCTGTTCCTCTGAACTCCGCCCCACCCCGCCCCTCACCCTCGCCTTTCTCTTTCCTCTTAATCTGTACCTGTAAAGCTCTCGACAGATTTTTGAAAAAAAAAATGTATATCTCTTAAATGTACTCTTTTGCTTCCCTTATGATTATTTCTAATACACCGTTAGGTTGTTCCACAAATCTGAAGGAGTATGCTATTTTTTTCTTACGTTCTAAAGAGACACTATTTTCTTTCCTTCAGTTGTGGCAAAAATATTCTATTTATACTTCTCCCATCACACACAAATCATTAGCTTCTACAAATAAAGTGGACCCAGTAGTTTTTGCAGTTTAAATATACATTAGATATCAATGGATAAAAACACTGAAAAATACATTTTTATCTGTAAAGAATTTTTCAAATGCCATAAAAATTTATACTTGATCATTATTGATTTGTGATAGACCTCAGAGAAAAGGAAAACAGTCTCCTTGCCTCATTAACAAGAAGCCTGTTTCAAATTTTCAAGAATCAACAGAGCTGAATTACTAAGAGTACTGTCAATTTCAAATTGTTTGGGAGCCATAAAATATAATCAACAGTACGAGAAAAACAACCAAATTCTTTGGGAAACTTCTGCTTTTGCTTCTGACTACTTCTGTAACCAAAGTATGTTGTTAATGACAATATTTCTCAAAAAACCCAAATGCTAAAAATTCCCTCTTAACATTCCTGCATTTCTTTCTCCTGTATCACCCAAGATATTTTGTTCTTTCCTTCAGATCTCCACTCATTAGGACATGACTGTCTTATGAGGAAGAGGCTCTCAAGATTGTTATCTAATCTGTTTCTAAATCTCCTCTTGGCCTGGGTAACTTAATTATGTGAATTAGGTGGGAATTCATCCCAGTCTTGAAGATCCTGCTTGCCCAGCATCCTGCAAGTACTTTCTTACTACCTAGTTTACTATATATTTTAAAAGAGCAGGAACAGAGCTAAAATATTGATCTATGTTTGTCTAGCATATACCTTCTAGCACAGTCCTTCAATACAACTATGCTGTTTTCAAAAAATTCTAATTAACTTTAAACAAGACTCGAAGTGCAAGCTTTAGTTTACTCTCCTCAAATATTGTGAAACTTCTGCGAAGGATGAATGCCAAATCAAGTCCTGGGAGTGGCAAATAGAAACGAAGAATCTCATGGGAAAACAAGAGAAGAGAATAAGAAAAAAAATGTGTAAGAGAACGGTATCTTGAAACAGAAGGAAAAAAAAGAGAGAAAAGAACCCAAGAAACAAACAAACACCACCCCCTCCCCGCCCCAACACTGAGGTGGGTTATCCCAAAGGCAGTGAGAAAAAGGCGAAAAACAGAGTAAGGGGCAGTGCCAGGGCAAAGGGCATACATTTCACAATTGCAGAGATGTAAAGAGCCTTGGAGAAGGACATGGCAACCCACTCCAGTACTCTTGCCTGGAAAACCCCATGGATGGAGGAGCCTGGTAGGCTACTCCATGGGGTCGCAAAGAATCGGACACAACTGAGCGACTTCACTTTCTTTCTTTAAAGAGCCCTGGAGGTTTGTCACCCCATTCCCCGTCTCATGGTTGATCGAATCCTGGGCTGTGGTTTCTCCGCCTCTATTTTAGAAGACAGACACCCCTCTCCCACCCGCTTCTTCCAATGCGCCTTGCCAAGCACGCTGTCACCTACCTCCGAGGACCGTGCCCAGGAAGATGCATTTCTTTTTGTGACGTTTCAGAAAATTCCACGTAGATCTGAGCATTTTCAGGCCCCCGGGGTGCGGGCTGTCTAGAGGGAAGGGATGATGGTCCACCAGGAAACCCTTTCTTTGTCGCCTGGCACGGACGATCCGGCTGGACGGCGGTCGTCCCGCTCGGTGCTCTCCAGTAGTCACAAAGGCGACTTTCCGCAGACACTGTCACCGGAGCGGGAAGGGGGCGTGGACTACAGCTGAGCAGTAGCCCTCTTCTGTTGCAGCCGCAGCTCACTGGTCCGGGGCGCCCAGGTCCGTCCAGAATTTGCTCCCGAGTGCCTCACCGTTCGATTCCCCCGGAAACGACAGCCCGCATCCGCCGCGTTCCGCAGCGTGCGCTCCTGTTTCCCCGCGGCCTCTGTCGCTGAGCGAGGCGGCCCGGGTGCCGTATGGAGGCGAAGGCGGGGTCCACGGCGGCTGCCGATGGCGCGTACTCGGTGTCTGCGGAGGAGACCGAAAAGTGGATGGAGCAGGCGATGCAAATGGTGAGGGGGCCGGGGCGTGGACGCATAGGGTCGGAACTTTCTCCGGCTTATCCCTACCGAGCACTTGAGTAAACGTCCCCGGGGTGCTTTCTGGGTCTCAGTAATCTCGATGGCGTTCACAATCTCTGGGTAAACAGCTGGCTTTTACTGTCCTGAAATGTTCTTTAGTCCATTCTCACAGTGGCTCTGAGGGAGGGAAGAGAGGAAATACAGAAATTGTTTCTTTTTCACTGGTTTGAAGTAAGCGTCCACATCCCTGTTCGGGGGGCTGCTGGCACGTGCGTGCTGTGTCCCCTTCTTTCCTGTGGACACTGGGAGATCCGCGAAGTTACATTATTTTGTATGTATGACCCCTTGAACCTATCTAGAAGAAGGAAGGAAGCTGAGGATGTTTCTGGTAGAGAGCAGGATAAAAACAGGCCCCTGAGCAGTCAGATGCCACCATTTTTCATTCATTCATCCGTCCGCTTGCCCTCTGCCCTTTTACCTTCTTCCCTCACTCCCTTCAGGACTCATGATTAAGGAGGGCTCTGATAAGCTTTGTGTACATCCCAAGCTTTACCCGTACTTATGTGTGCCAGCGAACTCTTTAAGAGGGATAAAAGTGTATTTGGCGTATGTATAGAGGTATATAAATCATATATGCACATATATGCATATTTTTAAAAACTTGTTTCTCATACTTTTTTGAAAGTGGTGGTGGTGGTTTAGTAGCTAAGTCGTGTCCAACTCTTGCGATCCCATGGACTGTAAGTGACTCAATAAAAAAAAAAAAAAAGATCTATTTTGTGTTATATTCCAGTAAACGCCCAGTATACACATAGGTATAATTGAGACAAAAGTTTTACAAAATGATGCTTAACCTTCCTATGCACAGTTTTCCTGGTATTTCTCTTTCATTCCGTTTTGAAAAAATGCTGGTCATCATACCTGGTTTGATTTCATGATGCAGTCTTGCAGCCCACTTCAAAATTTATTCTCCCCATTAAACTTATAGGACACGTAACTTTTTGTTTGATACTTAAATGTTCACATATGCTTTAAATGATTAATTTATAATATGGAATTGTTTGTCCTGAACTCGTTTTATGTTACTAAATTCTTCCAGCTGGAAAAAAGGAATTTTCATGTGATATCAAAATCTCTCTTCTTCCCCCAAATGATTTCAATAATATCATATGCTGGGTGGCATAACTCGTGAGGATGATAGTACATGCACGTGAAGGTTGAAATGTCTCAAATTAAGCTGCATTTACATCTTTCTATGGATAAGAGACCTGGAGGTCAGGGGATGTGGGAATGCTGAAAATTTTTGGTCTCTTTCAGTTATTTTCATTTGCTTCAGGAACACTCCTCAGAATATTAATGGGGAGCTTGCATAGATGAAATTTTGAGAGAGCCTACCATAGAGGACTCAATAGTGGTTTTAGAAATAGCTAAGTTTATTCAGCCATTGAACTTTTCCCCTTTGTGTATCAGAAATGTGTTTTCTTTCTATCCTTTCATATCCTCTACACTATTTTCTAGACTTCTGGACTGAACATTTGAGTCTTTTTACTACCTTTTTTAAAAAAATTAAACTTTAAATTTTTTATTGGAGTATAACCGATTAAGAATGTCATTATATAAAAAAAAGAATGTCATGATAGTTTAGGTGGACAGCAAAGGAACTCAGCCATACATATATATGTATCCTTTCTCCCCTGAATGCCCTCTTATCTAGGCTTCCACATAACATTGAACAGAGTTCCCTGTGCTATACAACAGATCCTTGTTGGTTAACCATTTTAAATGTAGCAGTGTGTACCTGTTTGATATGACCTTGGGCAAGTCACTTTATCCCCCTAGAGTATTTATTGCCTCCTACTCTATAAAATGGGCATCCCTTGTGGCTTAACTGGTAAAGAATTTACCTGCAGTGTGGGAGACCTGGGTTCGATCCCTGGGTTGGGAAGATCCCCTGGAGAAGGGAAAGGCTACCCACTCCAGTACTCTGGCCTAGAGAATTCCATGGACTATACAGTCCATGGGGTCCAAAGAGTCGGACATGACTGAATGACTTTCGCTTCCCTTCGCTATAAAGTGGGATGGTTGAACTCCTGGTAGTCTGTAGAATCTCTCTGGCCTTGACATTTTTGTCTCTTAATGTAAAGTGAAGTTGCTCAGTCGTGTCCAACTCTGCTATCCCATGGACTATAGCCTACTAGGCTCCCCTGTCCATAGGATTTTCCAGGCAAGAGTCCTGGAGTGGGTTGCCATTTCCTTCTCCAGAGGACCTTCCCGACCCAGGGATTGAACCCAGGTCTTCCGCATTGCATGCAGATGCTTTACCATCTGAGCCACCATTGAACTATAAATACCTAAGGGTGTGATTACCTAGTTTATCTACACAGGGTCAAGGAGGTCCTTAGTTTGCACTTTTTTTTTTTGGCCAGTGGTATATGTTTCTTCCCACTCCAGAATTCTTGCCTGGAGAATCCCATGGACAGAGGAGTCTGGTGGGCGACAGTCCACAGGGTCGCAGAGTTGGACACGACTGAGCGACTAACACGCACGCACATATGTTTCCTCCAGGTCTTAAACAAAGGGAAAAGAATGCTTGTGATAAATCTTGGACTTTGTCCAACCATCCCTCCCACCTCCACTAAAGAAACTTCAAATCTTAAACTACTTTGAGGACTTGTTGAAGTAATAGAAAGTGTCCTGTGTACTTCTGAGAAGAGTTTATGATCAGACCAGAACCATAGCTAGTGCCAGATTCAGAGGTAGCTAATGCATTCTGAGGAATTTGAAAGTGAGGTGTCCAGTGTACATGTAATAATCAGGAGGATACTAGCATGCTTGCAGCATCTGGACAGAGTAAACGTATTTATATGGCCAATTCAAGTGGCTAACTGTTTGGCTGATGTTAGTGTTTGTTGAGTGAAGGCCTGGAGTAATTGGAATGGAGATGGATTCTTTAAAGTATATGATGAAAGGCAGAAAACATAAAAGAAGAATGTATAGGTTTTGGTTATATAAATATTATGCTAAGTGACTTAGCATAATTTTTTGGTTATATAAATATTGAAGATTTCTATCTTCAATATTTATATAACCAAAACCTATTCATTCTTCTTTTATGTGAAGAAAGCTGATCGCCGAAGAATCGATGTTTTTGAACTGTGGTGTTGGAGAAGACTCTTGAGAGTCCCTTATACTGCAAGGAGATCCAACCAGTCCATTCTAAAGGAGATCAATCCTGGATGTTCATTGGAGGGACTGATGCTAAAGCTGAAACTGCAATACTTTGGCCACCTCATGCGACGAGTTGACTCACTGGAAAAGACTCTGATGCTGGGAAAGGTTGGGGGCGGGAGGAGAAGGGGACGACGGAGAATGAGATGGCTGGATGGCATCACCGACTCTGTGGACATGAGTTTGAGTGTACTCCGGGAGTTGGTGATGGACAGGGAGGCCTGGCGTGCTGTGATTCATGGGGTCGCGGAGAGTTGGACTCGACTGAGCGACTGAACTGAACTGAAAAAGGTAAAATACAAAGTAACAAAGCAAAGGACAGAAGGAAAATATTTGCAACGTAAATAAAAGGACAGGTTTGTTATAACCTTGATATATAAAGAACCTTGGCAAAGAGATATACACCCTAATATTGAAAAAGTCAAAAGATATGAAAATGCTATTTCTAAAAGAAACACAGATAATGAACAAGTTAACAAATGTGCAATTTCACTAGTAATAGATTAAATTCAAATTAAAAAGAGATATAATTTTTCAGTATTCTTGCCTGGAGAATCACATGGACAGAGGATCCTGGCGGGCTATGGCCCATAGGGTTGCAGAGAGTCAGGCGTGACTGAAGTGACTTAGCATAATTTTTCAGCTGTTAAATTGGCAAAAGTCAAAAACCTGTAATGCTTGTTGTAGATAAGGGTGTGTGTGTGGAGTTTGTTAGTTGGTTGCTGAAATTGGGGCATCTTTTCTAGAAGGCAACTTTGTTATATATATATAAAAAAGCCTTAAAACTGAGTTTATCCTTTGATCCAGTAATATCTTTATGGGTTTTTTTCCCAAATGAAAATATTTCAATGTTTTCTTTTTCTGATTATGTAGATAATTCATAGTCATAAGACATTTATTTTTATAAATTCTTTGACATATACTTTTAAATAAATGGAATTACATATTCTCTTCATGGTTGTAAGTGTCCTTTTTTCCTAGGTATAATTATTTCTTATTTCGGTTTATTTTCCTCTCACCCCTATCCCATAGTTCTTTTTTTGCTCTGGAATGAATTACCAAACATGGGACATAGGATATATGTATTTTAAAGCCATCTATCTAGATGTTTTTAGATTACCCTCTAGAACTATACTGCCCAGTGTAGTAGCCACTAGCATATGTGGCTAGTTATTTCATGATTAAATATTCAGTTCCTCAGTCCTGTTAGCCGCTTTTCAAGTACTCAGTAGCCACACATGGCCAGTGGCAACCATATTGGACAGCACAGATCAAAGGACATTTCCATTACTATCGACAGTTCTGTTAGCACTGGTCTGAAATGGTCCCAAGTGCATCCCCAGGGTATGAGAATGTTCTGTCCTACCCCTGTTCCCACCATCCCTGGATTATCACTACTGAACATTTGGCAATGTTATAGGTGAGAAGTAATATCTGTGTTACATTTCTTGTTGTTCTTTGGTGAAATTATCAAACTTTAAATAAAGTTCTCTGTATTTTATTATTGTTTTATAAAATCACTATTTTTCGTGACATTTTTCTTTTGGAGAGATAGTATATAATAAAAGTCATTGTTTTAATCATCACAGCATACAATTCTAAGGGTGTAGTCTTAGAATCAAATAAAATAAATAACAGCGTTGCAGTCTTACATTCCAGACACATCGCCATGGGCTGTGTTTCATACTGGCCATATGTATAAGGTCCACAGTAGTCCTGCTGTGTCACCACTAAATCATGTCCAACTCTTTATGACCCCATGAACTGTAGCATGCCAGGCTCCTCTGTCCTCCACTATCTCTTGGAATTTGCTCAAATTCATGTCCATTGAGTCAGTGATGCTGTCTAACCACCTCATCCTCTATCGTTCCCTTCTTCTCCTGCCCTCAATCTTTTCCAGCATCAAGATCTTTTCCAGTGAGTCTATTCTTTGCATCAGATGGCCAAAGTATTGGAGCTTCAGCTTCACAGCAGTCCTTCCAATGAATATTCAGAGTTGATTTCCTTTAGAAATGAGTGGTTTGATCTCCTTGCTGAACAAGGGACTGCTGAACAAGAGTTTTTTCTAACATCACAATTTGAAAGCATATCAGGTGTGTATTATTGCTGTCCTCATTTTCAGATGTGGACATCGAGGTTTAGAGTTAAGTAAGCATCCCACAGTTAGGGAGCTGGCAGCAGCAGCAAGGACGGAGGTGTGATTTGAGCTCAGCCACCTGTCTTCACCCCCAGTTTGTCGTGTGCTGTGTTTGGTTGCTCACTGCTCCCCACTGTCCTCTATTGGACCCCTCTACCTATTCACTTTATTCCCACTGACTACCATGCGCTGGGAATCCTAATTAGACATTTGGACTTTTTTTCCTGTGTGAATTGCCTAGATATATTCTCTTTTGCCCAATTTTATTATTAGTTTTCTTTTAAAAAACCACATTGTAGGGACTTCTGTGGTGGTCCAGTGGCTAGGACATCTTGCTCCCAATGCAGGGGGGCTGGATTTGATCCCTGGTCAGGGAACTAGTATGTAGGTTAAGAAGCAACAGTTTGAACTGGACATGGAACAACTCAGTGGTTCAGAATTGGGAAAGGAGGTATGACAAGGCTGTATATTATCACCCTGCTTATTTAACGTATATGCAGAGTACACCATATAAAATGCTGGGCTGGATGAAGCACAAGCTGAAATCAAGATTGCCTGGAGAAATTTCAACAACCTCAGATGTGCAGATGATACCAGCCTAATGGCAGAAAGTGAAGAGGAATTAAAGAACCTCATGTTGAGGGTGAAAGTTGAGAGTGAAAAAGCTAGCTTAAAATTCAACATTCAAAATACTGAGACCATGTCATCTGGTCCCATCACTTCATGATAAATAGAAGGGGGAAAAGTGAAAGCAGTGACAGATTTTATATTCTTGGGCTCCAAAATCACTTTGGACAGTGACTGCAACTATGAAATTAAAAGACACTTACTCCTTGGAAGAAAAGCTTTTGACAAACCTAGACAATGTATTAAAAAGCAGAGACTTTGCCAACAATGGTCCCTATAGTCAAAGCTGTGGTTTTTCCAGTAGTCCTGTATGGATGTGAGAGTTGGATCATAAAGAAGGCTGAGCACCGAGGAGTTGATTCTTTCAAACCGTGGTGCTGGAGGAGACTCTTGAGAGTCGCTTGGACAGCAAGGAGATCCAACCAGTCAACCCTAAAGGAAATCAACTCCGAATATTCATTGGAAGGACTGATGCTGAAGCTGAAGCTCCATTATTTTGGCCACCTGATGCGAAGGGTCGACTCATTGGAAAAGACCCTACTGCTGGGAAAAATTGAAGGCAAAAGAAGAAGGGAGCGGTAGAGGATGAGATGGTTAGATGGCATCACCGACTCAGAGGACGTGAATTTGAGCAAATTCTAGGAGGTAGTGGAGGACAGGGGAGCCTGGCATGCTGCAGTCCGTGGGGTTGGGAAGAGTCAGACACGACTTAGCGACTGAACAACAGCAGCAACATGAAAGTAGATCCCACATGCTGGAATTAATAATTTGCATGTTACAACTAAAAACATTCTGTGTGCTGCAGATAAGACCTGGCACAGCCAAATAAATAATATTAAAAAAAAGTTCTGGTGTGCCTTAAGAAAAAAAGAATGGTTGAGAATGCTTCATTCTAAAAAAAAAATTACATTGTAGGAACTGTTCATATTTTATAGCTATTTCTAGGAATAATTCATAAGGAATCAGTGGAGATATACAGAGAAGTTCTCCATTTGTTTATAATAGTGAGGAATTTGAAAAATAGCCACATGTGCTAGTCAAACAATAGGGCACCAATTAAGTGAATCATAAATATTTATGCAGAGAAGCACTGCTGCTGCTGCTGCTAAGTCACTTCAGTCGTGTCCGACTCTGTGCGACCTTACAGACGGCAGCTGACCAGACTCCGCCGTCCCTGGGATTCTCCAGGCAAGAACACTGGAGTGGGTTGCCATTTCCTTCTCCAGAGAAGCACTGCTGCTGCTGCTGCTGCTAAGTCACTTCAGTCGTGTCCGACTCTGTGTGACCCCATAGACGGAAGCCCAACAGGCTCCCCCATCTCTGGGATTCTCCAGGCAAGAACACTGGAGTGGGTTGCCATTTCCTTCTCCAATGTGTGAAAGTGAAAAGTGAAAGTGAGGTCAGTCAGTCGCGTCTGACCCTTAGTGACTCCACAGACTGCAGCCTACCAGGCTCCTCCATCCATGGGATTTTCTAGGCAAGAGTACTGGAGTGGCTTGCCATTGCCTTCTCCGAGAGAAGCACTATGTAGCCTTAAAAAAATCATGTGCTGAAAAAATATTACTCAACATAGAGAAATGTTTGTAATATGTTTCTAGATGAAAAAGGCAGACTGCTGAACGGTATATATAGTATAAATCTATTTGACTTTTTAGAAAGCTACAAATATGCATATGCAGGCATAAGAAAAAACCTGAAAATTTTCTGTTACAGAATAATACCGGTGATCATATTTTGTAGTGTTGGGATTATGAGTGGTTTTTATTTTTTGATGTGTGAATTTTTTTTGCCCCCAAGTTTTCTGCCGTACTTACTTTACACTTAGGAAAAAAGAAAGATTGAGTATATATATCATCAAAGAGTCAGAGGGAGAAAAGTTGCAAGGTTTCTGGAATAAATCGTGTATTACAGTTGCTTTTTCCGGGCACCTAGTATTAGTATAAGATTATAGCATGTCTGAGGGAAATTCAAAAAGAAATCAAGCACAGACACATCCATTGTATCAAATGTAGTGTGATTAAATGTTTCTTTGTGTTAGGCCGTGTGCCATGCGCTTGGCCTACAAAGGTGAACAGAACAAGTTTGCTAGTGCTTGGATCGAGTGCTTCCCCCAAGGAGCATGCTGTTTAATTGATGAAATTAAGCCGTGCACAAATGAAAAAGTTAATAGTAGCAAGTCCAGGGTCCAAAAATAAGAGGCAGACATAAAATGCTATCAGATAATAGGTGACAAGGTCCTGCGCAAGTTAGTTGAGTGAAATTACAGGATGGTTGCTTAACTTGAAAAAGGGAAATGGGATGTAGGTGAGTTGAAAAGAAGAGACAGGTTTTCAAGGGGAGGAATCATCAAGTTCAAAGAAATGGAGGACTCGGTCTTGGGTTAGGAGGGGATCCAACTATCTTTCTGGAACAGGACTTCCTAACCAGGGCTCAGGTTTTAGGAGGAATCTATAAACCCTGATGCTGTGTGTAAAAATGTCACGTGCTTGTGCCTTTTTCACGTGGGAGTGTCCATAACTTTCACCAGATTCTCAGAGGGGCTCCAAGAAGTTTAAGGACAAAGGACCTGGAAGGATAATGAAAGGTTCGGCTGACTTAGTTGGCTGGTGGGGAGCATTGGGTGATGGCTGGGAGGC
Organism: Moschus berezovskii; assembly: GCF_049115385.1. Taxonomy (NCBI): domain Eukaryota; kingdom Metazoa; phylum Chordata; class Mammalia; order Artiodactyla; family Moschidae; genus Moschus; species Moschus berezovskii. The sequence continues at coordinate 88,090,742 of NC_142469.1, read as the reverse complement.
TCTTGGTCTCCAGATGTGGAAGTTTAGTGTGTTACAGGAGAACAGAGCTTCTGAGAATCATGAGCAGTAACAGCTCTAGTGTCGTTTGACCTTTTGAACGTTATTATTTTCTGCCTAAGAGTTGTCCTGGACGAACTGTCTTTTCCTCCAATTTTCTTTTTTCTTTTGTAGGAGATATACTTGGGTACTCTTCAAGAGCCTAAGCACTCTGACCCCCTCTCCCCTCCTGCTACCACCATGTCACTCTAAAGTAGTTTGTAGGAAGGATGGCTTTAGAGAAACTGCAGTCTCTTCCCTCCTAGAGCTGTCTTTATCTGTAGCAGGTAGACCCTGGCTAGAGTGCAGGAGATGACATTTGAAGAGCAAAAGAAACAACATTAAAGACATTTGGAGTAGGGACCAGTGTTTGAGCCAGTGAGAAGAGAGATTTCATTCTTCAGTTTTGAACCTTATTAATTTATGAAAGACAAAATTGCCATTTTAAATAGTAACTGAGCCTCTCAAAAAAGATGAGATGGTTGAAAACCTACATAGGTACAATTCAGAGCCATTTTGCCTGATCTTTTGTGCATTTATAATGAAACAATCAGACTTGGCAGAAGAGGTGGTGGGAATGTTGGAAAGTACAAGATGGGATGGATTAAAAAGTCTTTTCAGTGTAATTAAATCTATTTTGAACTTCACAGCAAAGCAAATGTATGTATTTGATACCTGCATGTATACACGTGACTCGTTTCTGCGGGGTTTTGAGGTCGCTCTCGCCGCCTCCTCCCTAGCTCAGCGTTCCCCCCCGCCCACCCCGCTCCCTCAGCTCAGGCCGTTCCTCACCAAAAGCTTTATTTGCCCTTTTCAAGTGCTGCTGTCACTCGTGCTTTTTCGCTAATTGGGACAGCAGTGGAAGGCATTTTCACCCAAATGAAACAGGAAGACAATATAGAGTGGGAAATAGAGTTAAAAGCAGATAATTTTCTTGGAGGAAACAAGAGAAAATCCGAAGGAAGGAATGAAAGGCCCGAGTCTCGTCCTCTCTCCGGGGGCCTGAGTGTGGCCCCGGCTGTTTTCCAGATGAACAAGTTAGGATGTGGAAGGAACCCCACCGGGCAGCTTGGGTTTGCCTCTGCCTGCCGCCGACTCTCTCCTTCCCTCTGCTCTTGGATCCTCTCCTGCATGTTTGGAATGAACAAGTAGCCTCATGTAGAGCTCTTCAGCAGACAGGTGTACAGATAATCCTTGTCACGTGGCCCCCTGTTTGTTTACTCTGTTTTTCTTTAAACTTTCTACGTCTCACTCTCTTGCTAAACGTCCCCTTTCCCTCTGTCCCTTGAACTAGCGCTGTTAAGAACCCAAGTGCCAGTAAAGTAGCTGGTCAGTGGTGACTGGAGTAGACATTAGAGGCAGAGCTGTGGCTGAGAACCCAGGAACCTGGCAGGTGCTCCACAGAGATTTGTTGAACAAGTGAGTGGAGGATCCAGATTGCCTGGGCTCTAGGCCTAGCCTCACACAGGGACTGATCCCATAACCTTCCCACGGCTCAGTCTCCTCATCTGTAAAATGGGGAAAGCACGAACCAGTTGCACAGGGTTATAAAGTACATGAATTAATAATGTGCCTGAACTAGTCCTACATCAGGGGCAGCTTTCCAACAAGCTCTGAGCTCTTATGTGCAAGCTCAGAATCAGAACACTTGACATACAGACACAACAGTTGTAAGAGAAACTAGAAATGTAACTTACACACTGGTTTTCATTTCCTCCATCCCACCCAAACTGACCCTTCCTTCTTGGCCCAGTATTTTCCTTGGATCTTCTATAACCCCAGACACTCCTGGTTTTCCTCCTACCTCAGTAGCCATCTCTTCTTAATTGCCACTGTCAGAGCCTTCTGGTTTATTCCACCTTTTATTTTTTAATGTTTCATTTTGAAATAATTGCAAATTCACAGGAAGTTGCAACACAGTGTACAGAGAAGGCCCCAGTGCCCATCACCTAGTTTCCTCTAGCGGTGACGTATTACATAACTGTAGTGAGACATCACAGCCAGGAATATAACATTAGCCCAGTATGCAGCGCTAATGTTCACATTTCATCGGCTTTGTGTGTGCACGCCTGGTGTGCATCTGTGTATGCATAGTTCAGTGCAGTTTTGTTACCTGTTTTGTTTGATCACCACTAGAACTCCTCCATCACCACATGGCTCCCTCGTGCTATCCCTTTATGGTCACCATCCTTTCCACACCCTAAACCCCAGCAGTCACTAATCTATTGTCCATACCTATAGTTTTGTCATTTGGGAATGTGGTATGCTTGAATGTGTCACCTTTTGGGATTTCTTTTTTCCCATTCAACATAATTTCCTTGAGTCAATTAATAGCTGATTCCTTTTCATTGCTGTGTAGTTTTCCATGGGTGGATACAATGCACTTTGTTTAACCAGACAGCCCTTGAAGGACATTTGGGTCATTTCCAGTTTGGGGCTAGGAGTAAAATTTCATTGAACATTCATGTCTGTATATGAAATTGTGTTATTGTATGAACATAAGATTTCATTTCCCTGGGTAAACAAATGCCCAGAGTACAATCATTGGGTCATATGTTAAGTGCATGTTTAGCTCTTTAAGGAACTGCCAAACCGTCTCCCAGGGTGGCTGTAACAATTTTACATTCCTGGCAGCAATGTATGAGATCCTGTTTCTCTGCTTCACTGGCATCTGTTGTTAATACTTTTTATTTCAGCCATTCTGGTAAGTGTTTAGTGATATCTCATTGTGGTTTTAATTTGCATTCCCTAATGGTTAATGATGTAACCATCTTTTCATATACTTATTTGCCATCTGTATGCCATCTTTGATAAAATGTTTTTTAATATCTTTTGTCCATTTTCTAACAATTTTTTTAAACTGTTGAATTTTGAGCATTTTTTTCATAATCCAGATCTAGACTGTTGTTGAATATGTTGTTATTCAGTCACTAAATTGTGTCCGACTCTTTGTGACCCAGCCATGAAATTAAAAGATGCTTGCTCCTTGGAAGAAAAGCTATGACCATCCTAGACAGCATATTAAAAAACAGAGACATTACCAACAAAGGTCCGTCTAGTCAAAGCTATGGTTTTTCTAGTACTCATGTATGGATGTGAGAGCTGGACTGTAAAAAAAGCTGAGTGCCAAAGAATTGATGCTTTTGAACTGTGGTGTTGGAGAAGACTCTTGAGAGTCCCTTGGATTGCAAGGAGATCCAAACATTCACTTCTAAAGGAAATCAGTCCTGATTATTCATTGGAAGGACTGATGCTGAAGCTGAAACTCCAATACTTTGACCACCTGCTGCGAAGAACTGACTCATTGGAAAAGACCCTGATGCTGGGAAAGGTTGAAGACGGGAGGAGAAGGGGACGACAGAGGATGAGATGGTTGGATGGCATCACCGACTTGATGGACATGAGTTTGAGCAAGCTCCAGGAGTTGGTGATGGACAGGGAAGCCTGACGTGCTGCAGTCAATGGGGTCACAAAGAGTCAAACATGACTGAGCAACTGAACTGAACTGAACTTTGTGACCCCATGGGCTGCAGCACACCAAGCTCCTCTGTCCTTCACTGTCTCTTAGAGTTTGCTCAAATTCATGTTACTTGAGTCAGTGATACTATCTAACCATCTCATCCTCAGTCACTCCCCTTTTCCTTGCCTTCAATCTTTCCCAGCATGAGGGTCTTTTCCGATGAGTGGGCTCTTTGCATCAGGTGGCCAAAGTATTGGAGCTTCAGCTTCAGCATCAGTCCTTCCAATGAACATTAGGGTTGATTTCCTTTTAGGGTGGACTGGTTTGATCTCCTTGCTGTCCAAGGGACTCTCAAGAGTCCCCTTAAATATGTGGTTTATAAATACTTTCTTCCCATTTTAGCTTATCTTTTCTTCCTCTTAACAGGATGTATTAGCTTTTTCTGGCTTCAGGAACAAATGCTTGCACACTTGGTGGCTTAGAACAACATAGGTTTATTCTCTTATCATTCTGGAGGCCAGGAGTCCACTCTTGGTTTCACTGCCCCCAAACCAATGTGTCAGCAGGGCTGTGCGCCCTCTGGAGGCCCTTGAGGAGAATATATTTACTTGCCTTCTCCAGCTTCTAACGCGACATTCCTTGCTTGGTTCATGGCTCCTTCCCGCATCTTCAAAGCCAACAGCGTAGCATCTTCAAATCTCTCTGCTTCCATCATCCCATTGCTTTCTACTTTATGTGTCAAATCTCTCTCCGCATCTCTCATAAGGACAGTTATGATTGCATTTGGGGCCACCTAATAATCCAGGATCGGAGAAGGCAATGGCAAGCCACTCCAGTATGCTTGCCTAGAAAATCCCATGGATGGAGGAGCCTGGTAGGCTGCAGTCCGTGGGGTCGCTAAGGGTCGGACACGACTGAGCGACTTCACTTTCACTTTTCACTTTCCACTTTCACACATTGGAGAAGGAAATGGCAACCCACTCCAGTGTTCTTGCCTGGAGAATCCCAGGGACAGGGGAGCCTGGTGGGCTTCCGTCTATGGGGTCACACAGAGTCGGACATGACTGAAGTGACTTAGCAGCAGCAGCAGCAATAATCCAGGATAACTTTCCTATCTCAAGACCCTCGACATATTTGATGGATGAGCACATGACTTGTCTTTCTTATGACTTGTCTTTCCTGAACTTATTTTAAATTTCACTCTCTGTGTGACGATTGCCTTAACTGTGCTGGTTCTTACTGTCTCCTTCCTCCCCAGCTGTCAGTCCCCCTCCCAGCTTTCCTTCCTGTAGTAACCTATGGTACATTCGTATATTTATTTGCATATATGCACCAAACCTTGGAATTCTGCAGTCTTTCAAACTTTGTGCAAACTGGGTATGCTTTAACTGTTTTTACAGAACTGGGACAGAACTAACCCGTGGGTAGTGCATGACCCAGTTCTGACGAACGTGGTCTTACGGCTTCAGATACTGTCTCCCTCCGCCTCTCCAGGCCCCAGCTTTGTCCCACTAGTCCAGACGCAAGAGAAGTATATGCTCCCACGACGTGCCTCTCCTTTCCCCACTGTTGGCCAAATGGAAAGCGTTAGTTGAGCATGTTTGAAGTGGCTAAGGGACCCACGCCAGCGTTATGATAGGGTTATTGCTGGGAGCGGGAGGCAGAACACACACTGTTTTCAGCAAAGCCTTCAACTGGGCACTTTGTGTGCCCTGTGGTGTGTGGAAATACCTCTGCTTCAATAGGAATGTAGTCTTCTAGAGTGTCTTCCAGCCTGCCCAAACAGGAAATGCTATGCCTTTCTAGAAACAGCTGTGCTTGGGTTCTTTAAACCATAGTGAGGTGGAAATGACTGCACACTAGTCCAAGGGTCGCAGCCGTTTCAGGGTCTGTCTCACCTGTGGTGTCCGGGCATCCCAGAAGTAACCTGCCTGTTTTTGCTCTCTGCCTGAAGAAGTGTTCCTCAGCTGTCCTGGGCCCCCAGAACTGCTGGGGCTCCATCAGCCACCATGGTGATGGTTTAATTGCTAAGTCATGTCTGACTCTTTGTGACTCCATGGACTGTAGCCCACCAGGCTCCTCTGTCCATGGGATTATTTAGGCAAGAACATCAGAGTTGGTTGCCATTTTCTTCTCCAGGGGATCTTCCCGACCCAGGAATCAAACCCACATTTCCTACAATGCAGGCAGATTCTTTTACTGCTCAGCCAGCAGGGAAGTCCATTCCCTCCACCATAGGGCTGGAAGAAAAATGGACAGCTGGTGATGGAGGGGTAACTCTGCAACTATAATGATTGGTTTACCATCCCTGGGATGGTGGTAGAACTGTGCCTAAACTTACTTTTCTCATTTATATTTTTCAGTTGACATATATTTCACATGGGTTTCCCTGGTGGCTCAGCAGTAAAGAATCCACCTGCAGTGCAGGAGCCTCGGGTTTGATCCCTGGGTCAGGAAGATCCCCTGGAGGAGAGCATGGCAACCCACTCCAGTATTCTTGCCTGGAGAATCCCATGAACAGAGGCACCTGGCAGGCTACAGTCCATGGGGTCACACAGAGTCAAACACGACTGAAGTGACTTAGTACGCATATTTCGCATACAGTGAGATGCACAGGTCTTAAATGTATTGTTCATTCAGTTCTGAATGATGCAGACATCTATGTAAGCCACACCCTTATCACGATAGAGTTTTCACCTCCCCAGATTTCCTTGTGTCCCTTTCCAATCAAGCTACACATCCCTGTTCATGATGGAACCACTGTTGCAATTACTTTCATCATAGTTTAGTCTGTTTATACAGTGTGTGCACTTTTATGTATTATTTCTTTTACCTTAGCATGTCTGAGATTCGTCCTTGTTGTTGTGAGTGGCAGTAGTTTGTTTCTTTTTTATTGCTGAGTAGTATTCCATGGTTTGTTTATCCATTCTTTTATTGATGGACACCTGTGCTATTTCCTGCGTTTGGCTAGTATGAATCAAGCTGTTATGAACATTCTTTTACAAGGTTTGTTTGTTTGTTTTTGCTGGACACATATTCTCTTCTCTTAAGTAAATACTTAGGAGTGGAATAAGCTAGATGTTCATAGGTTTTATGTAGGTTTACTTCTTGGGGTTTCCTAGGTGGTAAACAACCTGCCTGCTAGTGTAGGAGATGTAAGAGATGCATGTTTGATCCCTGGGTCAGAAAGATCCCATGGAGAAGGAAATAGCAACCCACTCCACTATTCTTGCCTGGAGAATCCCGTGAACTGAGGAGCCTGGAGGGCCATGGTCCATAGGGTCGCAAAGGGTCAGACGCGACTCTAGCACACATGTGTGTTTACTTCTTAAAAAAACTTTTAAAATGTTTTTCAAAATGGTTGTGCCAGTTTTGTATAGAGTGCTCCAAAGCCATTATTGTCTAGCTTAGAAGGGAGATATGCAGTCTGGTCACCTTGATTCTGTTGGAACACCAGAGGATGTTTTCTGTAATTTTTAAAGCATCAAAAAGATTAAGCAAGTGGAATTTCAACAAAAAAAGAGCTTTAATAAAAGCCTTCTAAATGTTACTTATTCTTCTACTTATTTACAAATACATAAGTGCAAGTGCTGTGCTAAGTCGCTTCAGTCCTGTCCAACTCTTTGCAACCCTATGGAATATAGCCCGTTAGGCTCAACTGTCCATGGGATCCCCCAGGCAAGAATACTGGAGTGAATTGCCGTGCCCTCCTCCAGGGGATCTTTCCAACTGAGGGATGGAACCTGCGTCTCCTGCATTGGCAGGCAGCTTCTTTACCGCTGAGCCACCTGAGAAGCCTGTACTCTGCAGAAAAGAGTACACAGTTCAGATCAGTCGCTCAGTCGTGTCCGACTCTTTGCGACCCCATGGACTGCAGCACCCCAGGCTTCCCTGTCCGTCACCAACTCCTGGAGCTTGCTCAAACTCATGTCCATCAAGTCGGTGATGCCATCCAACCATCTCATCTTCTGTCGTCCCCTTCTCCTCCCACCTTCAATCTTTCCCAACATCAGGGTCTTTTCCAATGAGCCAGTTCTTCGCATCAGGTGGCCAAAGTGTTGGAGTTTCAGCTTCAGCATCAGTCCTTCCAGTGAATATCCAGAACTGATTTCCTTTAGGATTGACTGGTTTGATCTCCTTGCTGTTCAAGGGACTCTCAAGAGTCTTCTCCAACACCCCTGGCAGTATAAGAACAAAGGTCAAAAGTCGTCTTTGATCAGTTCTGCTTCAATAAAAGAAAAATTCAGGGAGCTCAGGACCTGTGATTGGAGAAGGAAATGGCAACCCACTCCAGTGTTCTTGCCTGGAGAATCCCAGGGACGGGGGAGCCTGGCGGGCGGCCATCTATGGGGTCGCACAGAGTCGGACACAACTGACGCGACTTAGCAGCAGCAGCAGCAGGACCTTTGATGGGGATTTGCTCTTGAGTCTCCTTCAATACAGACACAACAGAGAATAAAGGCACTGAATACTGAAGTATGTTTTAGAAAAGGGGAAACTGAGCTGCGTTTCTTTGCTCTGATGTTTGTTCATGTGTGTACTCCTTAGGCTGCCTGTTTCTCTCGTCTTTCAAGTATTGAATATCACCTGTTAGATTTTCCACTTTGTCTTTCAGGCCAAAGACGCCCTAGACAATACTGAAGTTCCTGTTGGCTGCCTTATGGTCTACAACAGTGAAGTTGTGGGGAAGGGGAGAAATGAAGTTAATCAAACCAAAAATGTATGTAAGTTGAACAGTATAATTGCAAACATATGACAGTGATGCTAGGCATGGAATGGGATTCTCGTGGTTGGTTGCAAGATGGATCTGTGTAGAGTTAGGTGACCATAAGTGGAAGGACAGTTTCCTAAAACCTTCTAAAATGTCTTTTTTTTCTGATTATAAAAAGTGAACCATACTGATTTTCAAAATTTTGGATAATTCAGAAAAATTTAATGAAACAGTAAATTCTTTGGGTCTGATTTTCCATTTCATAGAGCTTTAACACGAGTAAAATCCAAGAGGGATTTTATTACATCAGAGTGTCCATACAGAAGAAATGAGTCCATCTCCATTTTAAGCAAATGTAATATCTGGAAATTCTACTTTATAAGACATAGCAATTTAGCTCATATTGTATCCTTCAGTGAGGCTTCCCTCGTAGCTCAGTTGGTAAAGAATCTGCCTGCAATGCAGGAGACCCCGGTTTGATTCCTGGGTTGGGATGATCCGCTGGAGAAGGGATAGGCTACACACTCCAGTATTCTTAGGTGTGTGGTACCTTTAATTATTGTGTTCCTCCTAGTCAATTAAAAAGTCACCCTCAATTGATAGCTGTGGAGATATTAAAGGATTGTATAAAGAAAGCTATTCCTATGTCAGGTAATTCAGTGGAGTACAGTCTCCACTGCCTGCTGTCTCTGAACCTGCAGGTACACTTGAAAAGCTTTTGCGACTTTATTGTGGTTAGGTTGAGAAGTTATGAATCAAGGAAACACTTGTTGAATGTGGTATCACCACAGTGTGTTACAGTGAGTAGAAATGAAATCATAAGTTTCAGGATTATAAGAAGTGCCCGGGGGACTCAAGGATAGCTTATAACTTTAACACCCCTCACGTCGACTTTGATCTTATTGGGAGCCAGAGAACGAGTTGGGGGTGCTATAAGCACTTTCAAGTTCATTCATCACACCCATCAACAAGAAAACTCAGATCTAGTGAAACACAAGCAAAATAGGAACCCAAATTCACAAAACAACTGTTATGTGGACATCAAGATGCCTGTAAGATAAGTAATGAGACATGTATGTGTATGTGTCTTAGTCACTCAGTCATTTCTGACTCTTCACAACTGCATGGAATGCAGCCTACCAGGCTCCTCTATCTGTGGAATTCTCCAGGCAAGAATGCTGGAGTGAATTGCCATTTACTTCTCCAGGGGATCTTCCTGACCCAGGGGTCAAACCCTGGGTCTGCATTGCTGGCAGATTCTCTACTGTCTGAGCCACCTGGAAAGCCCAATAAGCCATAGTACACCAATTAGTGAATCTACAGATACTTAATTGGGAGTAGAATTTTGTGTTTTAAATAATTGTCGTATCTCCCTATTTGTATTTTGTGGTTCAGTACAGTATCTTTAACATGAGAAAGTCAGATGTCCTAGCAACATCTGTCTAAACCCCCAGTGACCTGAGTTTCTTCCACACCTTGAAATTAACCTGGATTTTTTTTTAATATTCTGTGCTTTTTAGAAGGTTACCCTACAATCACAGTATAGAAAGATTCTTGACCCCAAAAGAGGAGACCTAAGTCGTACTTTTGGCTCTGCTACCATTACCTGCCGTCACCACCGCCATCACCTTGCCCAGCTGTGTGACTTTAGTAACCTCCTAACATAGCTTACTTAGCTTCTGGTTCTTCAGCGGTAAAAGAGTTGACTGAGATGATTTAGGTCAGTGATTATTTCTCGAGAACTATGAGGACATTTGATTCAGTAATTCTGAACCTGATTTCTAAAAAGCACCCAAGTTGGGGAACTTTGCTTTTTTTTAAGCTCGCCAGTTGGTTCTGGTATGCAGTCAGGTGTGGGAACTGCTTTGCCAAAGAACCTTCCAGCTCTGAGTTTATCATTCTGGGCCAGCAGGGCTCCCATCTGCCTCTGGCTTCCATGGCCCCTTGGCCACTGTGCCAGCACTTTCCACAGGTAAATGAACACCTTTCTGTTTGCCCCACTGAATTTTATGCTTCTGGAAGACAGAGACTTTTTCCCCACAGAGTTTAGTGCAGTGGCTTGTACATAGTTGGCACCAAGTGTAAGTTTATTGATAAACATGATTTTCATGAATACTATAAATAACTGCCACATAGCAGAGTACATATATAGTGTTATGTGTGACTGTGCTTCATATAATTCATATTACTTTATGAGATGTAGATACCAGAATTACATTTGGGGAAACTAAGGCTTGGAAAAGCTATGTAACTTGCCCAAGGTGATACAATTAGTAATGTCACAGTCAGGATTCAGACTGAAGTATGGTTGATTTCAAATTCTGTATATTTCTCCTATACTCTGCTGCTCCCATAAGGTATCTGAAACTGATACCGAACCTCTGCTTCTCTCTCGAGTCTGCCAGTATATAAAATCTTATCCCAGAGAAAATGTAAGTGATGATATCCCAGTGATGGCATTCTAAATATAGATTTGTTTAGAGTGAGATCAGTGACAGTCTTGAAAACATATTTGAACCTAAGGCAGATACTTATGAAAATTTCAGGTTTCCTTGGAAATATTCAGGAACCATAGACATCTTTTTTTTTTATTTGAGGCTTATCTCTCTGGTATTTTAATTGAAAGAGTGTCCCCTAAAGTACTTAGATACTTAACTAAAAATAGAGCACTAATTCCTGTGACATCTCAGATTAGGTATCTTTTGTTGACAAGGCTATGGTACTTGAACTAGGAAATACACTGTCAGCTGCTAAGGGTGTCCTGAAACCTTTATTCGCTGAAATGTTTGCAGAAATAGTAGACCCGTTTTTCATATTTACTTTGGAATAGTTGTAAAATACTGTTACATGTAGCCAACAAGGTCAGTGCAGGCAGCTCTCTTTCCAGGCTACTCGACATGCCGAAATGGTGGCCATTGACCAGGCCCTAGACTGGTGCCGTCAACGGGGCAAGAGTCCTTCTGAAGTGTTTGAACACACTGTGCTGTACGTCACCGTGGAGCCCTGTATCATGTGTGCGGCTGCTCTCCGCCTGATGAGTATCCTTTGACTTCACAGGTTCATGTTTTGTACTCATCTCGTCAACTCAAAAATGGACGGTGGAATGAGGGGGGTGGGAGGGAGGCTTCTTCCACCAGAGGGAGGAGCTTATATGTGTACTTGTGGCTGATTCACGATGTTGTACAGCAGAAACCAACACAGCATTGTAAAGCAATTATATTTCAATTAAAAAAAAAATCAAAGGCATCAGTGTAAAACAAAAAAGTCCAGACAATGTTAAAAAACAAAAAAGATTCTACTATATGAAAACAGAATTGTGAAACAAAATTTGGAAGATGTACTTTACAAAATACAGTGTTCCTTGGCCAAAACATTTTTTAAGAAAGAATTTTGAATAATGAAGTCTTTCTTTTAATATCATAAACTATAACAAGTAAGTGAGAGCAAGAAATGCTTCAAGCTAACTTAAACTGTCAGGTAAAGACAGAACATGAATTAGACCATTTAACAGTGTACATAAGAAAAGACCTGAAGAACACGCACCTATTTTGCCTTTGGTGAACAGATTACAGGTGACTTAAAATTTCTCTTTCTCTGTTTATAAGTTTTTATTGTTTATTTTTGCCATGAATACCTATTACATAGAAAGCTTGTAAGTCAGCAGTAAATACAAAATGAAAGTATTTATGATACTATGTTGCTCAGTCGCTCAGTTCTGTCAGACTCTTTGAGACCCCATGGACTGCAGCACACCAGGCTTCCCTGTCCTTCACTGTCTCCTGGAGTTTGCTCAGACTCTTGTCTGTTGAGTCATTGGTGCCATCCAACCATCTCCTCCTCTGTCGTCCCCTTCTCCTCCTGCCCTCAATCTTTCCCAGCATCAAGGTCTTTTCCAGTTGAGTTAGCTATTCACATCAGGTGGCCAAAGTATTGGAGTTTTAGCTTCACCATCAATTCTTCCAATGAATATTAAGGGTTGATTTCCTTTAGGATTGACAGATTTGATCTTCTTGCAGTCCAAGGGACTCTCAAGAGGCTCCTCCAGCACCACAGTTTGAAAGCATCAATTCTTCAGTGCTCAGCCTTCCTTATGGTCCAACTCTCACCTCCATACATGACTATTGGAAAAACCATAGCTTTGACTACATGGACCTTTGACAGCAAAGTGATGTCTCTGCTTTTTAATACGCTGTCTAGGTTTGTCATAGCTTTTCTTCCAAGTAGCATGTGTCTTTTAATTTCATGACTGCAGTCCCCGTCCACAGTGATTTTGAACCCCAAGAACTGTCAACTGTAAATAAATGGGAAGTTGATACAGTTATAGCTCTTTGAATTGTGTCTTTCACAGAATAAGTGACACAAATACTGAGCCTCTAAAGATCTTTTAAAAAATTGTTTGATAATTCAACAATTAATTGTTGAATCTCATGCTAGCATATTCTTCTGTATTTATTTTGGTTGTTGCTGTTCAGTCGCTCAGTCATATCTGACTCTTTGCAACCCCATGGACTACAGCATGCCAGGCTTCCCTGTCTTTCACCATCTCCCAGAGCTTGCTCAAATTCATGTCCATTATTTTGGTATGTGGGTGTGAATCATTTAATCACTGAAAATAATAGAGAGGGCTTTGAGTATGATAAGACATACAGTTTCCACTTTGTAAACCCTCTGCCCGTCATGCTGTCCAGAGTGGCTCCGTTTTAGTCTGGTTTATTCTGGGCCACAGTTATATTTGCTTGAGGAAAGAACAGAGGAAAAAGCTGTTATTTTTAAGAGGTGAAAATCTCTGGATTAAATTCCTGCCTCCATTCTGGCTCCAATTCTCTAGTGAGTCCAAAATATCTCCTTTAGGAGAGGCCAGAGAGAGCACCAAGCTGCAAGCATTTAGCAAATACACATTCAGTTTTCACTCCATTTGCAGTTGTGAGATGTTAACTTTTAAATCCTTTAAACCTCTTTCTTTTGTGTAACTAGATTGTGAAGTGAAGTGAAAGTTGCTCAGTCATGTCCAACTCTGCGACCCCATGGACTATACAGTTCATGGAATTCTCCAGGCCAGAATACTGGAGTGGGTAGCCTTTCTCTTCTCTAGGGGATCTTCCCAACCCAGGGACTGAACCAAGATCTCCCACATTGCAGGCAGATTCTTTACCAGATGAGCCACAAGGGAAGCCCAAGAATACTGGAGTGGGTAGCCTATCTCCTCTCCAGCAGATCTTCCCGACCCAGGAATCAAACCAGGGTCTCCTGCATTGCAAGCAGATTCTTTACCAACTGAGCTATCAGGGAAGCTTAAAACCAAATTATATTCTAGGATGAACTTTCTGCATTAAAGGGTGCTTAGACCTAGTACTCTTGCCTGGAGAATCCCATGGACAGAGGAGCCTGGTAGGCTACAGTCCATGGGGTCGCACAGAGTCGGACACGACTGACGCGACTTAGCAGCAGCAGCAGTAGCAGTAGACCTAGAGAAAAACCTCTAGTCTGGCAGCAGTGGAATTTGAACCCATGACTCTGAAGAGACTGGAGCCTAAATCCAGCACCTGAGACTGCTCAGCCATGCTACTTGATTGCAAAACTGAATTTTTAAGACTAAGCCCAAGTTTAATTATTTTTAAGGGTAGCGTGGGCTTTCCTCTCTGCTATAGCTGGTACAAACCCACCCTAGTTTCCTCACAATATGCACTTGAACTGCCTGTTCTCTGTAGGACCTTAATTCTTTCTCAGGAATCCCGCTGGTTGTCTATGGCTGCCAGAATGAAAGATTTGGTGGTTGTGGCTCTGTTCTGGATATTGCCTCTGCTGATCTACCGAGTACTGGGAAACCATTTCAGGTAACATGAACTGTTATACTTTTTCTTTCTAATTACTCTTATCTCACCTACGGGGCTTGCGGGTAATTAGCATGTTGTCAGTACACCAAGGAGCCATGACTGAACCAGGTGGGTGCTGGGAACCTCTGGTCAAGGTCAGGGATGCCTCAGTGTAAGAACAGCAGGTAATCATTTCCAGGTGAGTGCTTAGCTGTCTTAATGAACAGAATCCCTCCAGAAGGAGAGTTCCAGCCTTCCAAGCTTTCCTCTTCACCAACATCATCAGCTGTGTCTAAGGACCCTACCACGATGGGCCTCTGCCCTCTGCATGTGTGCCTGGCTCCATGCTGTACCAAATTTGCATGGTGCTTAGTCTGTGTTGGTGACTATAGCAGCCATTTACAGTGAATACACAATATTTTTCACAAAGTCAATCATTTTGCTTGATTGCCCTGTACTGTTTTTGGCATCTAGCAATCAATATCTGATTTCATTTTTTTCCCCTGCCTTTTTGATGTTGAAATTTCCCCCAGGCCCAAGAATCCACTTAGAAATTCTACTTTCTCTTTAATTTTGACGCTTCTCCTAGAGTTTTCGTGTTGAAGGCTATAAGCGGAAGGAATTTTTATTTCAGAGTTTGCTCTCTAGACAAACACCAGTTCCCATAAATTGGTTTGATTTTTTTTCTCTCTAAGATGTAAAGTTAATCTTAAAAGTATTATGCTTTAAAAAGAAAAGGACTTAACAAATGCTGGACATGGTCGGTAGTTAACAAAGATCTCAGATTTTCTTGGGAGAATATTAAGTACCTATGAAGGGCTAAATTTGGTTGAATCCCAATAAGAACAAGTTTTGGAAAACATTCTATTTTGAGTTTTCCCAGCTGAACATCGGCTTTCGCAACAAGCCCTGCACTTTTGAGAACAGATAACTTTTACCCTCACATCAGAAAAGAAACCGACATAGGATGGAGAGTAAGCAGTACAGTTAGCTTGATCATTAAAACAATCTGCAAAGTGATTTGCTTTCTTCCAGTCACTTCTATCAGTAACTCAGATTTTGCTTACATAACTCTTTGCAAATGAATCGCTGACTCTGAACTTCATTTATGAGAAAGAGCTGAAGAATTCCTCAAACCTTCTGAGCTGAACAAAGATGAGCCCTTAGATATCAGACATGGGTGGAACATTTCTGTCCCACATGCCAGTGATGTTGCCACTGACATTACCAGTGACCGCATCACGTTGTACACCTTCAGAGGGTGCAGTGTCAAGTCCAGACTCCTTCAAAGGCCTTTATATTTTGACTTCATTTTATTACTTTAATTTCTTTCCTTGTACTCCCTTAATAGTCACCCCTCCTCTATCAGCTGGTTGTCTCACAACCTAAGCTTATTCCTGCTCTTTTCCTGAGATGATCTGCTCAGTCTCTCTAAATATTCTGTAATATTAAGTTTCATCCCCCTACTGAATCCCAATTTCTTGTTCTTTCACATGTTGATCTTTTCTCTGAAAGAATCAAAGATAGAAGAAACTGAACACTTTAAAAAAATCCTCTGTAGTAAGGATCGACTAGTTTTTTCTATAAAAAGCCTGAGAGGAAATATTTTAGCTTTTGTGAGCCACTTATATCTTTGTCACATTTTTTTTTAACGCTTTAAAATATAAAAACCATTCTTGGCTGACCATTTCTAGCTGTGGACTGCCAACCTGAGCTCTATAGAATCAAACATGTCATGGGCCCCTGTTAAAGAGCAGCAGATAAAAATAGCTTCCTGCTCAGTGAGCACTCACAATGCGCCAGGTGTTTTAATTAGCAGGGGTTATGTTGTCTAAGCTCATTTTGTTGTCATTCTTCATGTGCTGAGTCATGTTCGGCTCTCTGCGACCCCATGAATCACAGCACGCCAGGCTTTCCTGTCCTTCACTATCTCGCAGAGCTTGTTCAAACTCACGTCCATTGAGTCAGTGATGCCATCCAAGCATCTCATCCTCTGTGGCCCCTTTCTCCTGCCTGCAGTCTTTCCCAGCATCAGGGTCTTTTCCAGTGAGTCAGCTCTTCGCATCAGGTAGCGAAAGTACTGGAGCTTTAGCTTCAGCATCTGTTCTTCCAATGAATATATTCAGGGTTGATTTCCTTTAGGGTTGACTGGTTTGATCTCCTTGCTGTCCAAGGGACTCTCAGGAGTCTTCTCCAGCACCACAGTTCCATAGCATCAGTTCTTCAGTGCTCAGCCTTCTTTATGGTCCAACTCAGTACATGACTACTGGAAAAACCATACCTTTGACTATCTAATCTCATTTAATTTTCATAAAATCCTTTTGGGTTAATTGCTATAATTACCTATATTTTACACATGAGGGAACCGAGGCCCAGAAAGTTGCCGTATCTTACCCAAGATCACGTAACTAGTAGGTGCACTGGGATCACACAGTTAGTTGATTGAAAAATAATAATGAGTTGGTTAGAGAGTGATGTTTAATTGAGGTCTTTTTTTTAGAAATATACTCCCTTACTGATTTTACTAATATCCATGAGGCGTATTAACGTTATCTGAAATATGTTTACATAATGATGAATGTGTTGCCGTTTTTATGGAATACAGCACACGTTTTCCTTGGCCTGTGTTCATTCTCAGCTTTCTTATTTCATCAGTGCACCCCTGGCTATCGGGCTGAGGAGGCAGTGGAGATGTTAAAGACCTTCTACAAACAAGAAAATCCAAATGGTCAGTTTTCCCCTACTGTGTACACGTACTCAGTCAGTATGAAGTGAGTCTGCGTGGGCCTACCACTTCATTTTCTCTTTCTTTTCTATTCTTTTCACAGCACCAAAATCAAAGGTTCGAAAAAAGGAATGTCACAAATCCTGAACTTGTTCTAATGAAAGACTCATGCCCCTGGGATGACATTCGTGGACAGAAAGCTGTTGACATTGTTGAAGCGTATGTTTATATATTGTCTGTAATTCGCGGGAAAATGGTTTCTCATCATTTGCTCTGTTAAGGGAACAAATGAGCACTTTTTAAAAGGCTAACAGTTGCAAACAACTCCTAACTTTTCCACAAGCTGAAAGACCATTTTTAAGAAAGGGAAAAGTTAAAGATTGAGGTTTTAGAAATTAGTAAGCAGTGCCTGTTCTTTATGCCAAAATCATTATGCCTGGTCCGGGAATGTACTGACTTTCAGAAGATGTGTATCCAGACTCAGCTACCTGGTGTGTCCACCTGGAGAGCATCACCCTACAGACACCTGCTCCAGGCCTTTCAGACTTTAACCCTTCATTCTTGGCAGCCACCGTGTTCTCCCAGGTTGCGTGTATGTGGGGGAGGGAGACTTCCTTGGAAGTTGTATTAATATATGAATCATATACATATTGGGTCATGATTCTGTGGTCCTTAGAAGAGATCTTTGCTTTTATAAAGCATTTAGAGAAAGTGCATACTTTTAAAATACATGTTCATCATTTAACAGCATAGTACTGCTATCATAAAACCTTATTCATGCCTTCTTTGAAGATGAATAGTCTTAAAAGTAAAAGATATGCCTAAGTGGATGACTCGTTCTTTGTTATCCAGCAACTCTACTGTGCCAGGCTCTGTTCATTCACTGAAGTGAAAGTTGCCTGGTCGTGTCCAACTTTGCAGCAACCCCATGGACTGTAGCCCTTCAGGCTCCTGTGTCCATGGAATTCTCCAGGCAAGTATACTGGAGTGGGTTGCCATTAGCAAAATGAAGTATCCTGCCCTCATGGAGCTCCTAGTCTAACAGGAGGAGACAGACAATCATAATAGATTATACAGTATGTTAGAGGGTGATAAGAATTTTGGCAAAAAGAAAAAGAACAAGGCAGAGAGGGTGGGCAAGCCCCTCAGTAGGAGGAATGGTTGCAGGATTAAATAGAATGATTCATTATATCTGAAATCAAGCACAGCTATTTCTCTATGAAAACCCAGATTTAGAATTTAAAATCTAGAATGTAAAAGTGACTTCCATGCAATCCAGTGGTTAAGACTGAGTTTCCACTGCAGGTAGCAAGGGTTCCATCCCTGGTTGGGAAACTAAGATCCCACATGCCATGCAGCGTGGCCAAAAAAAAAAAAAATCTAAAATGTAAAAGTGTGAGCACAGCCCTAGAAAGGGTGTCCACAGCAGGAAGTTCGGATACTCACCTTCCTGACTAGCAGGGGTTGCCACTATGAACCTCAGTTTTGCAGAGCCTCTTGGGGATGCTCTGTGTCTGCCCAGAAGGGGGCCTCGCTGTTCCATCAGAAACCCAGCTCCAAGCCTTGGAAGGCAGCTCCTTCTCGGTTGCATTTCTTCAGTGGATTGATTTCCCTGATGCAAAGCATCTGTATTTGTTGGTTCTGCCATTTGAGTGATGTCTCTGACTTGTTTGTTTTGAATTGCATTACAGGCTGGAATGTAATTGTTGTGAAAGGATTTTTATATTGCCGAGAGTAGCAGCTAATCACGGTTACATGCTACAGAGGGTTTATAATGGCATGGTTTTGTACATGTATGTCTTTAACTGCATTTGAGAAGTTTTATGGAGAAGAATATGCATGATTTTAAATCTATAATAATTTTGCATGTACCTTCCATTAAATTTCACCTACTTTAAAATTGATCTTCGCATTAAATTTTAGTGCTATGACTAGTTTATACACTTTTGCCATTGGTCCTGATTCATTTCTGCTTCTTAGGCTTTTCTGCAAGTGGACTTCATTGTACTTATTGTCTTCGTGTCATTTTCTTGGGGATTATTTGCAGACAAAAAACCTGAGAGCTTTTTTTCTGGGGAGTACCACCCCGTAAGTTCAGCCACACATCTTATGTCAAGTAAGTTCTTGGTGTCAGTCCCTTAGTCGTGTCTGACTCTTCGTGACCCCATGGACTGTAGCCCATGAGGCTCCTCTGTCCCTGGGATTCTCCAGGCAAGAATACTGGCGTGGGTTGCCATTTCCTTCTCTAGGGGATCTTCCCTACCCAGAGAGTGAACCTGGATCTCCAGCATTGCAGGCAGACTGTTTACCGACTGAGCCACCAGGGAAGCTTAAAACCTCTAAGTTATTGGTAAACATTGTTAAATAAAATTACTGATTGAAATCTGGGGGAAAATGAGTAATGAGAGTATCTGGGATACAAAGCCAAAGCCAAAAATAGTATCTGGGTTTTTTAACCCAGAGATAGTCACTACTAAAAGGATCAAGAAAATAATAGAACTATAAATAGGGAAGGATACAAAAGACTTACCAATATACATATGTTCTTTGCTGTTTTGAAGAATGTGTAAGTATTCCAAATTCCTAAGCATCCTGAAGGAGATCAGTCCTGAGTGTTCATTGGAAGGACTGATGTTGAAGCTGAAACTCCAATACTTTGGCCACCTGATGTGAAGAGCTGACTCATTTGAAAAGACCCTGATGCTGGGAAAGATTGAGGGCAGGAGAAGAAGGGGACGACAGAGGATGAGATGGTTGGATGGCATCACCGACTCAATGGACAGGGGTTTGGGTGGACTCTGGGAGTTGGTAATGAACAGGGAGGCCTGGCGCGCTGCAGTTCATGGGGTCGCAAAGAGTTAGACACAACTGAGCGACTGAACTGAACTGAAAATTTTAATTTTGGTTATTGTCTTTTTGATTCTTTCTCTACCAGGTGAGTTATAGAGTAGTCTCTCCTAAATGTTTGGTCTTAGGCATTGCTTTGACGAACAATCAGTTTGAATAACGTACTGTAGACTGGGCGTGGGCACCTCCAGCTCGCCCGGCACCACTGTGGGCTCACACATGAAGGCTGTGGGATTTGACAGCAGTTAAGCAGTGATAGTGAGGATGTGTGATAAGGTGGTCCTGCTTCGTCAATCGCCGCGCATTCTCTAGCTCCATAGACATGGCTTAAAGTATCATTCCATTTCAAAAGATTGAATCCAATTGATTGATACTGATGGAGTGTGTCTAAGAGGCCAGCTGAGAGATTTGCTTTGTGTATGAGATAATTCTGCAAGTTGTGGGATGCAGAAAGATTTTAGAATCACAGCTTTGTTTAGAGAAATTAGTGGGAAATGATTGCATCTGAGTTGCTAGAGTATCCAATGGTTACTGGTCTGTACCCTGGACTCTGTACACTGGGTGGTGTGTAATGCTTTGGCAGGCTTCAATCACTGATAAAAGATCATGTTAAAATATCTTTGTGCTTTCTTGTGACTTGGCACAAGCATCCCTTCCTATGTTGTATTTGGAACATCATGGAGAGAAAACAGATAGCCAAGAACTCCAATGTAGGCTAGAACTGTTAATTTTTCTTTAAATGCTATTTGGAAATAATTTCAAACTTAGAGAAAAGTTGTAAAACTAGCTATATGTCCCTTATTCTTTAAACCTATTAAGATTTTTTTACTTTTAGATTTATCATTTGATTTCTATTTTTCTCTTTCTAAATATAGATATATACATAAAACATATATATATAAAATAATATATGTATATATATTTTTCTGAACCATTTAGTAGAAAGTTACATATATCATATTGATACACTCCTATATTGCTTAGCGCTTATTCGCTTTGCTCAGTCGTGTCCGACTCTTTGTGACCCCATGGACTGTAGCCCGTCAGGCTCCTCTATCCATGGAATTTTCCAGGCAAGAATACTGGAGTGGGTTGCCATCTCCTTCTCCAGGGTATCTTCCCCATCCAGCGACTGAACCCGCATCTCTCACATCTGCATTGTCAGGTGGATTCTTTACCACTGGCACCACCTGGGAAGCTATATAAGAGCTTCTTTTATATATATACTCATATAGTGCTTATATAATCATGGTATAGTTATTGACTTCTGTAAATTTAACATTCTATTTGTATTCCAGTTTTGGCAGTTGACAACATTCTTTAGAGAATCTTCCCCACTCCCCTGCAATATCAGATCCATTCTAAGGTCAGAGTTTGCATTTGATTGTCAAGTATCTTTAGCTTCTTTTATTCTAGAACATTCCCACAGCCTTCGTCTCGTGACATTTAAAAAATAATGCAGCCCTTCTGCCCTCACCTCCTTTTTATTTTTTAATATTGGTGTTTCCTCATGATTAGACACAGGTTATGCATTCTAGGTGATAAGATGTTCTTCTCAGAGTGTCACATCTGGAGGTCCCCAAAGGCCATCTGTCCCTCACTGGGGATGTTAATTTTAGTCACTGGGTGAAAGTGTTATCTGATTTCTTTGCTATATAATTACTACCCCCCCCCCCCCGCCCCACAACACTCCCTTGCAAAGAATATGCAGTCTGGGGAGGAACTGTTACATTTTTTTTAAAGAAAATGTATTTGACACTGATGGGAAGAAAATTAATGATTTATATTTCAAAGCAACTGTTAAATTATTTGATTGTGTTCTTCCTCTTTTAGTATGTCTGCCAAAATTTATAAAATTCTTCACAAAATTCTTTTCCTAATAATATTTAAATAGGGATGTCTTAAAAATCAAAAGGCAACCTTAGATATAAGTTCTTTCCTAATCTTTTCCTCAGCAGCACAAATAATTCTATCAATTTAGTTATATATCTGATAAGACAGAGTCTTGGAAAAATAGGTCTAAGATGTTTCTGGCTTCACAGATGGCCTACAATGGTCCAAGAGGATCTAGGTAGGTAGCCGTTTGTCATAAAATGTGAGTTCTCTTGGGTTTCCATAGAGATATCTAGACTTAAAATGTTTTAAGCATTGCTACTTTCAAAATGACTATCAGTAAAAATAGCAAAAGCCAAGGCTCTTTTTTAAAAAAAAATTAAATATTTTTTAAAGTAGTGAGTTTCCTGTTTAAAAATCCGTGTTGAAGCCAAAGCTGTCCTTCCCAGTCATTCTGCCTCAACTGGTCTTGAAGAGCCCTGGGGAGACAAGGCATCAGGAACTGCTCTCCCTGCCTTTTGGCAAGGAAATGAGACTACACTGACCTCATCTATGAAGAAAACTGCCAACTATTTTCTTCCTCCGAAAATCGTTAATTGCGTGGTGAGGAAAGGGGTGGTGGGTGACGTTATTTTTCTGGTAAGACTGGCATATGTTCCGGTGAAAGTTTGACATCTTTAGGATATTTGTTTTTTCAAGTCGAGTTAATAAAAGCAGGCTCATGGGGTTATTTCTCACCTTATTTTTAAGTGATCTTTGGGCTCTCTACCACGTATCCATGACTACTAATGAGACCTCGTGATGTGGTTGAGGAAGCATAAACTTGGGAATCTCTAGAGTAGGATCTGGACAACTCAGGTTGCTGTTTGAGTACCACTCACAAGTCAGAAATGGTTTTAAGCTTTTAAATGGTTGGAATAAAATAAAAAGGCAATTTTAGTGACCCATCAACATATGAAATTCAGTTACATATGAAAATTCAACAAATGAAAATCAGTGACCATAAATTCAGTTTTGCTGGGACAGAGTCATACCCATTTGATTCCGTATTGTCTGGGGCTACCTCTGTGCTATAGTGGCATAGTCGAGTAGCTGTGACAGAGACCTGTGGTTCCCACTTCTAAAGTATTGTTTCTGGCCCTTTAAGAAAATGTATCCTACCCGCCCTGGTCTAGAGAATATAAAATGTTGAGATTGGATTTCTAAGGTGCTTATTCAAGTTCTGTGACTTTGGAACTGAATCACATGGTTCATCGCACAGCTGTGGTGAATTGCTTCAGTACTGTGATTCATTCTTTAAGTCGGTTTATAAATATGAAAGAGAGATCCAAGACACTAAAGTATAAAATATTTTTCTTGGCTTAGAATATTTTGTTTCTTTACATACACTTTAAGAGAGTGTCGAGGAGAAAAGATACTTTATCATTTTATTTGAGTTTAGAATAAAAAATAAATTTTATTCTTCGTCGTCTTATTAAAAATGTTAGCAAATATTTATCACTTTTAAGAACTGTGACTATAATTTTGGAAATCTATTGGACCCTTTTAAAAAGCTGGATTTAAACAAGAACCATCTCCATACCATTCCCATCACTGCGCTTTCCCTAATTTTCTTGGGGAACAAGCTTGATAGCCCTTTGCTGCTAGAATCACATATATAGTTTGAGGAAAAGACAAAAAATAAATATTTATTAGGTATTGTGTGTGCATGTTTTGTTTTTACCGAGCTTTGAGTTCAGAACAAAGTCTTATGCATAATAGATGTGTGTGTGCTCAGTTGCTCGGTCGTCTCCGACTCTTTGTGACCCCATGGACGAAAGCCCACCAGGATCCTCTGTCCATGGGATTCTCCCAGCAAGAATACTGGAGTGGGTTGCTATTTCCTCCACTAGGGGATCTTCCTGACCCAGGGTTTGACCCCGTGTCTCCCTTTTTGCAGGCAAATTCTTTAACACTACACCACCTGAGACTCCCAATAGATAGAAACTATGTCAATTCTAAATTGCACAGTAAAGAAGTATTTGAGGCAGACTTCATGTAGAAGGAGGGACACTGTATCTTGAAAGGCAAGTAGGATTTGAGAAGGCAGGGGAGAGGGTGAAGGGCAGCATATGCAATATTAGAGTAAGGAAGAGACAGTGGTGTGAAGACCCAGGCAAGGGATGTTTGGACCAAGTTATAAAGATCCCCTGCTACCTTGTGAGAAGGGGTCGTTTTTCATTCTTTCTCTGATATGAGTGATTTCATGCTCCTTCCTGAGTATGTGTGGTTGGGGGAGGGGACTGCCAAGGGCAGAAGTTCTGACCCTACTGTCACTGAGGTAAAGCGACTGGAATCTCACATCAGGAGGCAAGATCTGAACTGTGGGGACGGAATGTGTCAGAAACAGACGCTAACATTTACATCAAATGTGTGCCCGGCTCTTTTCATATGTTGCCCAGTAAACCTGCCATCAACCCTAAGAATCGGTACGGTGATCATCTCTGTTTCCACCCAGGAAGCTGAGGCACAGGGAGGTTCAGTACCCTGTCCAGAGTCGCAGAGCACTGAGTATTTGTATCGGTTAGAATAGACTAGTTTATGCCACAGGAACAACCCTCACATTTTAGTGACTTAAAACAAGTATTTAACTCTCTCCCGTTTTGCTTCAGGTCAGGCCCAGGGCTTGGGCCACCATCTGGAACATGGTCAGTCATGGTGGCGGGGAGGGGAGAGGATGGCAAGCAGTGAAGCGGGGCTTCCCCCTCGATTGTGCCTGCACAGCCTGGGAGCGCGTTAAGGGCAGTGGTGAATCTGCACTCCTAGTAAGCTTCCGGGTGATTCCTATACTGCTGGACCGTGGGCCACTCGAGTAAGGAGGGCTTACTGCCTTTTGCCCGGAAGAGACTCATCTCTTCTCACATCGGAGTTAAAGTCACACAGACACGCCCAACTTCAAGGGGGCAGGAAATGTAATCCGTCTATCTTAGGAGGAGCAGAAATGGTAATATTTGTGAACAGGCCTCATGAAGAATAGGAAGACGTGAAGCTAGGATTTGAATTCATGCAGGCTGTCTCCAGAGTGCATGCTTTTTCTTTTATTTTTTTAAAAAGACTTCTGTTTTCATGTTTACTTTCCCAGATTTTATTTTACATTTTTAACCATTTTAAAAAAATTGAAGAGTAGTAAATGCACAATATTGTGTTCGTTTCAGGTGTATAGCAAAGCGATTCATGTGTATTTGTATATCTATATATATCTATTCTTTCCAGATTCTTTTTCATTATAGGTTATTACCAGATATTGACTATAGTTCCCTTTACTGTATAGTAGGTCCCTGTTGTTTATCTGTTTTGTATACAGCAGTACATGCTGTTCAGGGAAGGCAACGGCAACCCACTCCAGTACTCTTGCCTGGAGAATCCCATGGACGGAGGAGCCTGGTGGGCTGCAGTCCATGGGGTCGCTAAGAGTTGGACATGACTGACGCGACTTTGCAGCGGCAGCAGCAGCAGCAGTACATGGTGTTAGTCATCACTCCGTACAATCTTAGGTGTCGATCCATTTGCTATGGAGAAAGCTCAGAACGGTGGTGGGCACCCAGGTGGGGCAGCCCTCAAGACTGATCAGTTGCAGTCTACTTGTGTGACAAGTGTCAGGTGTCCCAGGTAGCCTCATGTCAAAGGCAGCGATTCTCAACGTGGTGTCGCAACTCTGTGAAATGTTTCAATACATTTTTTTTTCTTAATAGTGTGCTGACATTTCTGAATTATTTATTTTTGTTCAAAGCATACCTTAGAGTGGATTCAAGCCTTTCTCGATGACACTGTCTCTCATCTAATACTCTGCTGTGCTTTCTTGTTTTGGAGAAGGGGCAGGGTTAAAGCCAGCATTCAGGGAATTGTGCACGAGCCTGAGAATGCCCCCGGGGATGTGTTCACACACCATTCATCATGTGTGTTTGTGCAAAGTGCTGGAGTTGCCGGTCTGGAGGAGTCCTAGGCTTGGGGTCAGCATGACAAACTCAGTTCCCATCTGGTGGTGGCTGAGAAGCAGCCTGTCTGAGCCTGCAGCCTAGTCCCATGCCTAGAAACTTCCAAGATGGTCCTTAAAAACTGGTAATTGTGGGAGTGAGTGGTGGATTTCAGCCTACATTAGAGTCTTTATTATTTTTCTTGGTAATCTTCCCATCATCTTTTTAAAAAGATTATTTATTTTTAATTGGAGGATAATTGCTTTACAATGTTGCATTGGTTTCTGCCATACATCAGCATGAATCAGCCATAGGTATACATATGTCCCCTCCCTCTTGAACCTCCCTTTCACCTCCCACCCTCTAGGTTGTGCCAGAGCACCCGTTTGAGCTGTCTGTGTCATACAGCAAATTGCCACTGGCTGTCTACTTTACGTATGGTAATGTATATGTTTCAGTGCTATTCTCTCAATGTCCCACTCGCTCCTTCCCCCACTGTGTACACAAGTCTGTCTCTCTTGCTGCCTTGCAAATAGGTTAATCAGTACCATTTTTCTGGATTCCACATACATGCATTAATACATATTTGTTTTTCTGACTTACTTCGCTCTGTGTAATAGGCTCTAGGTTCATCCACCTCATTATAACTCTCTTTAAATGGGGCAAAGAGACGTGGGTTCCTTACAGCACAGAACTGAGTGAACGTCACACCTCCTTTGACCTTCCAGAAAGATCACAGAAAGCCCAGCTCTTATTCCCGCAGCAGCCCACTTTGCAATCATCTCCCAGGCTGAAGCAGAGATGAATTCATCAGAAACATCAGTTTCTGCAAGGCCCTGACCACCTTACAGAAAACCTGACCTGCAAATGACATTTGTTTCTTCCGTCCTCTAATATTGCATATGCTGCCCTTCACCCTCTTCCCTGTTGTCCCAAATCCTACTTGCCTTTCAGAGTACAGCCAGTGTCCCTCCTTTTCCATGAAGTCTGCCTCAGATAAAATTTGAACCACCCCCGCTACAAAGGAGACGGAGGTACATATCAGTTTTATATAATAATTAGAGATGAGACTTCAGAATTAACCCATTAAGCTAGTTGATTTCAATCAGCAATCTGAGAAAATGGGCCTTGACAGTTTTTCTTTTGGAAAATCAAAATTGCCATGTTGAAAAATGCTTTCACCCCTGCCCACTTTATCTGTCATTAATCATGGAAAGAGCTGAAGGAAACAGATTGCTTCTCCAGAGGCACTTTTTTCATGTAATGCATGTAGTTCAATTAAAATATGCAGATGAATGCAAAGTTAATAATTAAGGGAACAGAAGAAACAAAGTCTTGCTATTTTTATTAATTACTTAGGCTGAAACCTACAGTATGACTTGTTTAAATTAACGAAACAGAATTCTACTGCTCGATCATTCTAATCCTTGTCCTAAAATGTACTATCAGTCATCTTTCTCAGCTGTTAGTGCCCTTTGGCAAAAGGCCTATCCCTCCATTAGTTGGAGCTTTCCAGATGGCTCAAGGGTAAAGAATTCACCTGCCGATGAAGGAGATGCAGGAGATGAGGTTCGATCCCTGGATCGAGAAGATCCCCTGGAGGAGGAAATGGCAGCCTACTCTAGCATTCTTGCCAAGAAAATCCCATGGACAGAGGAGCCATAGGGGCGCAAAGAGTTGGACAGGACTGAGCAGCAGAGCACACACACACTCCATCAGTAAGGCTGACTTCCCAGGAAAGTACTTTCAACTTTTAATATAGCCTCAGCTGACATTGCTAGAAAGCCATTTCTTTCAATGACATTTCTATATTGGAGGCCTCAGTAAGTTAAGGATGTCAGCTTGATTTTTATATTGGCAATGTTCACCATCTTGATTCAACGGCTAAACCATTTCAGGAAAGATGGAACTTCTTCCTGACCTGAGAAGAATTCCATTTTCTTGGTTATGAGCTCTGTGGCCAGAATGGCCCAGGGAACCTTGCAGGCCCGCCACCTTCATTGTGGGATTTCCTCCTCAGATGAGCCCAAGACTCCACACAAAGGTTTTTTCCTGTTTTTCCTACCCTAAGCACATTTTATCAACTTCATAATCCTCAAGCATGACTGTACTCTTCCCTTCAGAGTCTTGCAAGCTCCATGAAAGCTTTTCTAACATCTCCAGCCCACAACGACCGTTTTCTTCAAACTCCTATTTAGTGTCACATAGTTTAATAGTCAACTGGCTGCTAATTACAGTAATTAGATTGTAAGCTCCTCAAAAGCAAGGATTTAGCCCGATGCTGGGCCCAGAGGTGGTTTTGGTCAGTGCTGACTGACTGATGGATTTGCATTTCTGGATGGTTTCCAGCCAGCAGGACAAATGGGTGAATTAGCACGGTTCAGAGTGCCCTGTCGGCTGGCTGAGCGCGCCCTCCATCTTTGTGTGCTTTGCCAGAGGCCACTGGTCACTGCCGGGCAGCCCGGAGAGCATCACCTAGACCCCTGATGATTTCTTCCATCTCCTTTCTTCTCATTTAAAAACCTACATTTTGAGCTGGGGCTTGCCATTTCCCAGTCCCAGATTTGAGAAGTCAGGAAGAGGCAGTGGGAGAGAGGGGCAGAGAGGTAAACATTTTAGGTCTGTTTTGCTAGAACCTTACTTTCCTGTGCAGGCATCACACATAAAATGAGGACACGTTGCACATTTCAGAGTGAGGAAAGTGCTGTGCAGAGATTGATTTATACAACTTTTTTTTTTCAAGATTAGTCCAGAAGCTGGATTAATATTTTAATCGTATTCTCTTGAGAGGAAAAGGCAGCTGGTGAAATTGTTGGAGGTGACATGCCAATCTACATAGAAACCAAGTGTGGTTTGGAGACCACCATGGAAATAATAACTTCAGTCATTAAGTGGAGAATGAAAGGAAGAAAGAAACCAGATAAGTTTTCCAGGATCAAGAAGTTATTTTTATTATAAACTAACCTTAGGGAGACCATAGGCTTTATTATTATTTTAACATTTAAATTCAAATACTGATGGCTTTATCTTTTCACTGCTGATTACTCTTGGCAGAGTTAGCCATGAGGGCTATAGAAAATCTTTCATCTTTTTCTTTTTAAGTTACCATTTTAATTGTGTATATAAACTCAGTTGTGCAGGCAAAGCCTGGCAGGGAGCACACAGTGTCACAATTTGTGTCTTGATATAGAATTTCTCTCTTCCTGTGAACTTGGCTTCCCAAGGTCTGAATTCTAACAGTTGGTACAAATTCACTGGCATCCTGAAATCTAAAGGAAGAGGTCTTTCTCTCTGTCTTTTTGTTTGTCTATCTGTTTTCTTGCAGACACAAGTAACACAAAAGTTTTACAACTGTCTGTAGCTGGCATTAACACTAAGCATCTGGAATATAACGTGTTGGGCTCTGGGAAATGCAGTCTTTTGCTTGGGAGCTTCCCTCAGTTGGAAATTGATGTTTAGATTGATACTGGGAATTTGTGCTTTCGAAATTTGTGAAATTAAGGCTGGTACTGTGATGTTCGGGTGTGTTTTGTTGACCCTTAGGTATTTCAGAAGAGAAGAAAATGAGAGCCTTAGGCTTGAAATGATCAAACTTTGAAGGTGTTAAGGCTCTCCTCCAATTACCCTGGCAGATGGCCCAGGGGGCAGCTGCTAACAGAGGATCGCAGATTCCACCCAAAGGCCTGAATACCATCTCTTCTGCCTGGAACTGAGTCAGTAAAAGGAAATAGGGTTGGGCAGAATTTTGGACTAAAATTTCTCTGTAGCAGCAACAGATTGAACTGAAAATAGGAGAAAGTTTGTATTGTTAACTTTTACAAGGTGGCAGTCAATTTCGGGAATTTTACAGCGCTGGCATATTGTTTGGGCCATATTTTCATCTGGAGCTTATTGTCCACCCTGCTTGGTTAGATAGCATAGCTGAGCAGGACCCAGGAGGAGCGAGAATTGAGGCTGACTGTGGCACTGGGGCTAATGCAATTAATATCCTGACTGTTTCAGCAGTTTTGGGGGCCACAATAGAGAGACAATCATAAAACCCCTGAAGAAATAACGTGGCCTACTCTTTGACTCTTGGAGGATACAGAAGAAGAGAATTTAGGAGCCAACATGGAGGAAGTAGCTCCATGAAGGAAAGGGTAAGCCTTTTTATGGTTTCTGTCCTGCTCTCTCCTTTCCCGTGGAGGTCAGTAACTCTCAGAGTAGACTGTGGCTCCCACAGTTGACTTCACTGGATTAATAAGAGAAATAGCAAAAAAAAAAAAGGAAGAATGTTGATGTCTAAAAGAAGGCAAGTCACTTGTCTATTCATGTTACTGATTGGTTAGGTGAAGGGCATTCAATTTGTCTTTGTGCTAATGGGCAGAGTTATAGGGCAAAGTTAGAAGTCACTTTGGACTCTTTCTCAAAGCTCTGAAGGGAGCTAGGTGAAATGGCATGGGGACTGCTGAGAAACATCAATGGCTTAAGCCACATTCATGGAAGAGAAGATACACGTTCTGGAGGTGGGCTCAGTTGTGTTAGGCTCTTTGTGACCCAAGGACTGTAGCCCACCCTCTGTCCATGGAATTCTTCAGGCAAGAATACTAGAGTGGGGTGCCATTTCCTACTCCAGGGGATCTTCCTGACTTAGGAGATTGTACCCAAGTTTCTTGCATCTCCTGCATTGGCAGGCATAACTAGCGCCACCTGGGAAGCCCATGTTTATGGAGAGTTCAATACTAATATTTTGTATCCAGTCCTATTAGGCTCACCTGACTTAGACAGTAGTGTTCTCTGCGATCCAGCCTAGTTAGAAATGGAACTGACAGAACATGGACTCATCTGTTAGAATAACTAGTAATTGCTGATATTTATTGACTTTATCATGTGCCAGGCATTGCTGTGAGAAGCTTTGCAGCTATTACATGATCTTGCAGCAATGTTGAAGGTTACTATTCTTTTTCCCACTTAAGGAGTGAGTGAATTTAATGTGCTCAAGATCACAGAGCAAGTAAGGGGCAGAACCAGAACTTAAACTCCAGAGCTCCATTTCCTCACCATCACACTGAACTATTTCAAGAATATTACCCGAATAGGAAAAGAACCAGAAGGATGAGGATTGTTCATCCCTGCCCAGCCCTCCGCTGGAACAAAAAATCATAACTTGAGTTTATTCATGAGCCTAGACTTTGGCTTCTCTCAGTGGGTTGTAAATATGAATGTCTTTCTCTACTCTGTGTGTGTGGGGTTTTTTGTTTGTTTTGTTTTGTTTTATGTTTTTAAAAAATTTAACAGGTTAATCTTGTAGACAAAAAGAACTGTTTTACTTATACGAACAGATTTCAGGATACTTACAAGCTTAAAAAATAAAACTGCCTGGTTCTTTGCAAAAACTGGAAGTAAAATTGCATGCTTTTTTAAAAAACTTTTCAGTGAGACTGGTTGTGTTCAGGGAGGCTTCTCTGGTAGCTCAGCTGGTAAAGAATCTGCCTGCAATGCGGGAGACCCCATTCCTGGGTCAGGAAGGTCCCCTGGAGAAGGGATAGGCTACCCACTCCAGTATTCTTGGACTTCCCTGGTGGCTCAGCTGGTAAAGAATCTGCCTGCAATGTGGGAGACCTGGGTTTAATCCCTGGGTTGGGAAGATCCCCTGGAAAAGGAAATGGCTACCCACTCCAGTATTCTGGCCTGGAGGATACTTACAAACTTAAAATATAAAATTGCATGGCTCTTTGCAAAAACTGGAAATAAAATTGCCTGATTTTATTAAAAAAAAAAAAACTTTTCAACACAATAGGTTATGTTCAGGATCCACAGATGAACTGCCAATACCTTTGCATATTCTGTAACCGTTTCTCCAAAATAACAATGCACAGAATTATTTTTATTGTTAGAATCATCATTAGGTTCTGTACTAAGTGATTTACATGTATTTTCTCACATTGACATGTATGGATAGGTACCACCATTATGTGTCAGTTGTCTATTGTGATAGCGATGTTATGTAACAAAACCCCACAAAACCTCAGCGGCATATATAAATAGTTATTTATTGCTTATACATGCAGGGTGACTGGTTAAATCGATCTGCCAACCTTGACTGGACTGGCTCACGACCTGTAGGATTTGGTTCAGTGAAGACAGATCTAGCCTGACCTTGGCTGGGATAAGTGGGGGCAATTCAGTTCCTCCATTTGTATCTCTTCTCCGGAAGTCTTGGACTGGGCATGTTCTGTTGTTAACTGCAGAGTGCAAGCTCTGAAAAAGCCTAATTGCATAAGTCCCTTTCAATCTTCTTTTTGCAACATGTCTGTTAATATCTCATTGATCAAAGCAAGTCACATAGTGTAAGGATGTGGAGTAATGCCCTCCATCCCCCTTTAAAGAGCACTGGAAAACAGCATGGCAAAGTGTATAGATACAGGAAATGCTGAACAATTGGGCCCAATTTTGCAGTCTATTACATGTTCTCTTTTTACAGATGGAGAACCTGACAGTAAGTGTCTTGCTTAGGGTCACATAGACAAATTAAGTGGCAGAGCTTGAATTTAAACCTAGGTTTGTCTTTTCACAGAGCTGGAGCTCTTAATGATGTCAGTTCAGTTCAGTCACTAAGTCGTGTCCAACTCTGTGACCCCATGGACTGCAGCATGCCAGGCTTCTCTGTCCATCAGCAACTCCCGGAGCTCACTCAAATTCATGTCCATTGAGTCAGTGATGCCATCCAACTATCTCATCCTCTGTCATCCCCTTCTCCTCCTGCCTTCAATCTTTCCTAGCATCAGGGTCTTTTCCAATGAGTCAGTTCTTCGCATCAGGTGGCCAAAGTATTGGAGCTTCAGCTTCAGCATCAGTTCTTCCAATGAACATTCAGGACCGATTTCCTTTAGGATTGACTGGTTTGATCTCCTTGCAGTCCAAGGGACTCTCAAGAGTCTTCTCCAACACCACATTTCAAAAAGATGTATTATACTAAATAATGTATTATACTATAAATGCAAGATTTAAAAACTAGCCCTGCCTCCAACTCCTTTACAGATCTTTTAATTCCCTTATTACACATCTTAACCAATGAAGACAAAATTCAGCTGTTGATAATATATCATGAAAATGCTGTGAGGAGTAATAAATGTTAGCAGATTCAATGAAGAAGTACTGGGTATTATGATCAAAGAAATACGCAGACTTTTAAATCACTGCCTGACCTCATTTTGCATTTTGTAGTCTTTCAGATCTCTCTCACCAGTCATAGTTGAGAAACATAGTGAGTATAAAATTTCTTAATAATCTCACTCCTACCCCTGTCAAATGATCCTAGCAATGCCTCATTCTGCCTATATTAGCAGTAATTACACATGGAAATTATACCCTATACAAATTTATTTTTCAAAGTAATTTGATAGTAATATTTTTAAGATGATCCAGAAAGTTGTATGTTTTAACAGTTGATGAATGTGGACTCTTAACTGATAAAAAATTAAGTTTTCCCATCAACTGCCCTTTTAACAGACGTGTCCTAGCCTAGTTTTGCTTTGTAACTTGCAGCTACTGTTGTTATTCTTTTTATTAAGTCAATTTTATGGCAAATGTTTTGAAGAAAGTTGAAATTTTTTATATACTTCTGTTGACCCTAAAAGCAAACCAGCAGAAGGGCACATTTAGGTACACTGCCTGCTAACAATGCATTCCTAAAAGAGAACTTTCACGGCATGTCCTTTTGTTCTTGGTCTCCTGGTCCTGTCCTGGACCACTGACAATATAACAGAGACAACCTTCTGCTTCTCAGAAAAGAAATTTTTGTTTTTTTAAACAGAGCTCTGAGGACCACTGAGGATCTGACAGGGTCTTTGTGAGTGCCCTGTGGACCAGAAAGATTTTGAAGATCACCGTGGAAATAAAGAATTAGGAGGAGAGATTAGAAAGAAAAGGGAAGTTTTGAAGAGAGGTGATACTCTAAAGATGATGGGATACTGGTTCTGGAATGAGGGGAATAAGCAAAGCTGATAGTTTGCAATCAATATACAGATGACTGGGGGACACAGAGAAGTTCAATTCAGATTCTTTGTGAACATAAAAACTTGAGGAACTTGTGTATGGGCTATATCTCCTCCTTCTAGAACTTACCATATATATGACACTCCCCTGCTCTCCCACAAGACCATAGACTCAGTGAAGGCAGGAACTGTGTATGTCCTGAGTGGTATAATAACAGGATAGCCCAATGCATCACACTGAGCTTGCACTCCACAAATATCTGTTAGTCAGATATCACAGAATCAGCTAATACTTCTGTTGTTTCTCTCAAGCAAAAACTCAAAAACTACCTTTATCTTGTGTAACAGAAGAATAACCCATGAGTTGGATGTAACGTGGGAATTAAAGAAAACATAATACCAGTCTTTAATTGTGTCCTGAAGGAAATGTTTCTCACTGTGGAAGAGAGAGAAGGAAGGAACATACTGTAAATCAAGAGTGTTCTCCTGATAGCTCTGGTCGTGATCTTGGTCACATGACACATTGGCAGCTTTCCCATTTATAAAATAGAAATAACAAATGATGTGTTGTACTTGGAAATGTTTCAGAACTGCAAGTACCAAATTGATGCGAGGTACTATCATTGGGTAACACACAGTTTAAACTGGAAAGAGGAACTCCAGATACAGAAGCCATGTCTTTTGTCTTTTTCATCTTGCACACAACTGCAGGGCCCAACATGGTTCATGGTCAATAACTGGCACTTCACTTCAGTTCAGTTCAGTTCAGTCGCTCAGTCGTGTCCGACTCTTTGCGACCCCATGAATCACAGCACGCCAGGCCTCCCTGTCCATCACCAACTCCCAGAGTTCACTCAAACTCATGTCCATAGAGTTGGTGATGCCATCCAGCCATCTCATTCTCTGTTGTCCCATTCTCCTCCCGCCCCCAACCTTTCCCAGCATCAGAGTCTTTTCCAGTGAGTCAACTCATCGCATGAGGTGGCCAAAGTATTGGAGTTTCAGCCTCAGCATCAGTCCTTCCAATGAACACCCAGGATTGATCTCCTTTAGAATGGACTGGTTGGATCTCCTTGCAGTCCAAGGGACTCTCAAGAGTCTTCTCCAGCACCACAGTTCAAAAGCATCAATTCTCCGACGATCAGCTTTCTTCACAGTCCAACTCTCACATCCATACATGACCACTGGAAAAACCATAGCCTTGACTAGATGGACCTTTGTTGGCAAAGTAATGTTTCTGCTTTTTAATGTACTGTCTAGGTTGGTCATAACTTTCCTTCCAAGGAGTAAGCATCTTTTAATTTCATGGCTGCAATCAGCATCCGCAGTGATTTTGGAGCCCAAAAATTAAAGTCTGACACTGTTTCCCCATCTATTTCCCATGAAGTGATGGGACCAGATGCCATGATCTTCGTTTTCTGAATGTTGAGCTTCAAGCCAACCTTTTCACTCTCCTCTGTCACTTTCATCAAGAGGCTTTTGAGTTCCTCTTCACGTTCTGCCATAAGGGTGGTGTCATCTGCATATCTGAGGTTATTGATATTTCTCCCAGCAATCTTGATTCCAGCTTGTGCTTCTTCCAGCCCAGCGTTCCTCATGATGTACTCTGCATATAAGTTAAATAAGCAGGGTGACAATATCAGCCTTGACGCACTCCTTTTCCTATTTGGAACCAGTCTGTTGTTCCATGTCCAGTTCTGACAGTTGCTTCCTGACCTGCATACAGGTTTCTCAAGAAGCAGGTCAGGTGGTCTGGTATTCCCATCTCTTTCAGAATTTTCCACAGTTTAATGTGATCCACACAGTCAAAGGCTTTGGCATAGTCAATGAAGCAGAAATAGATGTTTTTTTGGAACTCTCTTGCTTTCTCCATGATCCAGCGGGCGTTGGCAATTTGATCTCTGGTTCCTCTGCCTTTTCTAAAACCTGCTTGAACGTCTGGGAGTTCACGGTTCATATATTGCTGAAGCCTGGCTTGGAGAATTTTGAGCATGACTTTACTAGCGTGTGAGATGAGTACAATTGTGCGGTAGTTTGAGCATTCTTTGGCATTGCCTTTCTTTGGGATTGGAATGAAGACTGACCTTTTCCAGTCCTGTGGCCACCGCTGAGTTTTCCAAATGTGCTGGCATATTGAGTGCAGCACTTTCACAGCATCATCTTTCAGGATTTGAAATAGCTCAATTGGAATTCCATCACCTCCACTAGCTTTGTTCGTAGTGATGCTCTCTAAGGCCCACTTGACTTCACATTCCAACATGTCTGGCTCCAGGTGAGTGATCACGCCATCGTGATTATCTTCGTCATGAAGATCTTTTTTGTACAGTTTTCTGTGTATTCTTGCCACCTCTTCTTAATATCTTCTGCTTCTATTAGGTCCATACCATTTCTGTCCTTTATTGAGCCCATCTTTGCATGAAATGTTCCCTTGGAATCTCTAATTTTCTTGAAGAAATCTCTTGTTTTTCCTATTCTGTTGTTTTCCTCTATTTCTTTGCATTGATCGCTGAGGAAGGCTTTCTTATCTCTCCTTTCTATTCTTTGGAACTCTGCATTCAGATGCTTGTATCTTTCCTTTTCTCCTTTGCTTTTCGCTTCTTTTCTTTTCACAGCTATTTGTAAGGCCTCCTCAGACAGCCATTTTGATTTTCTGCATTTCTTTTCCATGGGGATGGTCTTGGTCCCTGTCTCCTGTATAATGTCATGAACCTCCGTGCAGAGTTCATCAGGCACTCTATCTATCAGACCTAGTCCCTTACATCTATTTCTCACTTCGACTGTATAATCATAAGGGATTTGATTTAGGTCATATCTGAATAGTCTAGTGGTTTTCTCTACTTTTTCAATTTAAGTCTGAATTTGGCAATAAGGAGTCATGATCTGAGCCACAGTCAACTCCTGGTCTTGTTTTTGCTAACTGTATAGAGCTTCTCCATCTTTGGCTGCAAAGAATAGAATCAATCTGATTTCAGTGTTGACCATCTGGTGATGTCCATGTGTAGAGTCTTCTCTTGTGTTTTTGGAAGGGTGTGTTTGCTATGACCAGTGCGTTCTCTTGGCAAAACTCTATTAGCCTTTGCCCTGCTTCATTCCATGCTCCAAGGCCAAATTTGCCTGTTACTCAAGGTGTTTCTTGACTTCTTGGGCTGTGTTTATGGAATTAACAAATGATCCTAAACTGCCACAAAGAATCATAAAGATGATTTCAGGTAGTTATTCTTATTTCTTTGTTCATAGATAGAGATTTTTCACGTATGAGTAGTATCATGCAGTTGAATTATTAGAAACTTATGTAAAATACATAGAGTTGTAAGGCAGAGTTTCTGCCCTCAGGAAACTTCCTATCTCATTGGTACACAAGATTTAATTAGTTACTCTTTCCTCAAATTAAACAGTAATAAAAGACAATGGGAGGGACTTCTGGTGGTCCAGTGGTTAAGAATCTGCGGGGATTCCATTCCTGGTTTGGGAACTGAGATCGTACATGCTGTAGAGCAACTAAGCTGGCAGCTGCAACTACTGAGTGCACACGTTCTGGAGCCCGCCTGCCACAACTAGAGAGTCCATGCGCTGCAGTGAAAATTCTTGCATGATGCAGCGAAGATCACAAGAGCCGCAACTCAGACCCGACCCAGCCAAATAAATAAATATTTTTTTAAAAAAGGCAGTGGGAGAATCCTAGTTAAGTGTGTTTGGATGTAGGGAGAAACATTTACTTGGTCAAGCTAAGAGGAAAAAAAAACATGACTCACGGAAATGAAGAAAATGTGTAAGAACCGCACTCAGGAAGATCACTTCCTGTACCTCCCAGGATCTAAGGGGTGGGGTCAGGACACAGGCTCAGCAGGATCCTACAGTCAGGATGGTTTACTTCTATCCACTTTCTCCTTTGGTCACTCCAATCAGGATTCCTATTCCTGGGAGAGAGAATCCAGTGGGCATGATTAAGGAAAGTCACTCACTCCTTGGGCAAGAAAGAGCTGCTGGCAAGACTGCGTGTAGCGTGCACTGGGTAGTTCCCCAAACCATCATTTGGGGTCACCTCTGAGATGGAGTGGATCCTAATGGCACTATTGCAAGAGTTCAGAGAAGGGGAATTCTGGAAAGACTTCACAGATGTAGAGGGGTTCAAGTGGGACCTTTAAGGATGGGTAGGAATGACACAAATGAAGAGGAGGGAAGGTTTCAGGTGGGGCTGCCATAGGGCAAAGGTTTAGAGTTAGGACTGAGTCTGTGTGTTCACCAAAGTCAGACATGGCAAAGACCAAGAATACAGATGTTACTAAAAAGTTCTTGCCTTCATCTCAGTAGAGAAGTGAGGATAGATGCCAGGTGTAAAGTACAAATCAATGATTTGTGCAGGGAAATATAAGTTTATCACTTCTGGGAAAGCATAAGGGAAGACTATAATTTTTTTTTAAGTTTTTTTGAGTTCCATTTTTAAAGCATTTATCAAATTTGTTATAATATTGCTTTTATGTTTTGATTTTCTGGCCCCCAAGGTATGTGGGATCTTAACTCCCCAAACAGGGATCAAACCCTCATCCCCTCCATTGGAAGGCGATGTCTTAACCAATGAACTGCCAGGGAAGTCCCAAAGACTATGGATTTTTGAAGGAAAATCAGAAAAATAAATGATACGTGGGAAAGAGCTTTTGGGTATGAGATTGAGAATCCAAATCAAGGGGTGAGTCCTGGAGAAGGAAAGTTACTGAGCAGAGGCTGGAAGATAGGAAAGGGCTGGATAAGAATGGAGGTAACAGCACAACAATTTAGATGACACTTGCTCTAAACAGACCAGATCTTAACACCATGAGGTGGAGGTCACTGCTGAGTGAAAGGGAGCAGTGTTGGATGCGGATTCAAAGATAAAGATGCTTTGGAATATCCAATATGATCAGCATTCTCAGGAATCAACAAGAAGTCAGGGGAAGATTACAGACAGTTAAGCCTCAGGTAGGGTTTCTGAAGTGGCTCCATCTGCCAAAGCAGGAGACCTGGGTTTGTTCCCTGGGTCAGGAAGATCCCCTGGAGTAGGAAATGGCAACCCACTCCAGTATTCTTGCCTGGAATATTCCATGGACAGGGGAGCCTAGTGGGCTACAGTCCATGGGGTGGCAGAATCGGACACGACTGAACACACATACACACACGCCTCAGTTAAGGTTAGCATGAATTTGAGTTGCGTTTCCAAATGACTGGATGGAAATTCTTTGCGGTTAATATGCAAAAGCCAGGGTTTCCAAAACTTTGGGGTTGATTTTAAAGATAAGAAACTTCAATCAGGAATGTAGCCTTTGTTCTTAACCTTAAAGGATTATTGGAAATATTTGGAAGATAGCAGATTGACATATTTTGTTTGTGATGGTTTCCCTTGTTTATTTAGGGAATAGTTGCCACAGGAGACTCTTGGTCTTCTATCCTTTTCATAAAATAAACGTATTACTAGCAACACCAGACATTTTCGTGTTTGACTTAGCACTGAAACAGCACCAAATAGAATCTGTTTAGCCATTTTCAACCTTCTTCTGTGCTTGCCCACTATTAATGCTGGAGTTATCTTAAAAAATGGATTAAAGGAGAAAGCATGAAGCTACAAGTGATCCTGAACCTCAAATATTTGATCTATGTCATCACATTTAAGTAGTTCAGAATCTGCTTAGAGAAGACAAGCCCGGGGTCTGGCTTCTCTTCACCTCTTTGAAAGAGTCAACATTTAAGACTTATTAGTGAGTTAGGTTCTCCCCATGCCCAAGTCACCCTGTGGTGGCCTTTTCCCCATCTGCTTAAGGCAATGTGCCAATAATTGCTTTGAGTCATATATCTGGTTTTACAAAATTAAAAGTAAACCAAACACTATTTGCTCCAAAAGAGGCCTAAGAATCATGTTTTGATAAAAAAAAAAAAAACACTTTTTATTTCTCCATTTTGTCAGTTAAAAAATGGGTCTGTGTGTGCCAAGTCACTTCATTGTGTCCAATTCTTTGCGGCCCTACTGTTTGTGACCCTTTGGACTGTAGCCCACCAGGCTCCTTTCTCCATAGGATTCTCCAGACAAGAATACTGGAGTGGGTTGCCATGCCCTCCTCCGAGGAATCTTCCCGACCCAAGAATTGAACCCATGTCTCCCGTGTCTCCTCCATTGGCAGATGGATTCTTTACCACTAGTGACACCTGGGAAGCCCCCCCAAAATGTATCTACTTGGTCTTAAAGGGGCCCTTTTAGTGTACTCAGTACAATTCTTCACAAGGAATAAACTACTCATTAATATGGCTAACCCTGGGACTTCTCTGGTGGTCCAGTGGTTAAGAATCCACCTTGCAATGCAGGGGACACAGGTTCAACCCCTCGTTGGGAAACTAAAATCCCACATGCCAAGGGCCTGCTGAGCCTGCCCCCCTACGAGAGATCTTGCATGACACGGCAAAGATCCTGTGTGCTGGTACTAAGCAGCCAAGTAAATAACTAACTAAAAAATATATGGCTAATCCTAACAACCACAGTCACAACTACTGGGACTCCTATTGATTGAGTTTGTACTAAAGTTGTTTGCAAATACTATCTATTGAATGTCAATAATCATAATATAAGTTTGAATATAGATAATTGCAGCTATGAAATCAGAAGAGATTGCTTCTTGGCAGGAAAGTTATGACAAACCTAGACAGTGTGTTGAAAAGCAGAAACATTACTCTGCTGACAAAGGTCCA
Organism: Moschus berezovskii; assembly: GCF_049115385.1. Taxonomy (NCBI): domain Eukaryota; kingdom Metazoa; phylum Chordata; class Mammalia; order Artiodactyla; family Moschidae; genus Moschus; species Moschus berezovskii. The sequence continues at coordinate 88,050,677 of NC_142469.1, read as the reverse complement.
TATAGTCAAGGCTATGGTCTTCCCAGTGGTCACATACAGTTGAAAGAGATGGACCATAAAGAAGGTCCATCTTTGGCACATTTGATGCCAAAGAATTGATGCCTTTGAACTGTGGTGCTGGAGAAGACTCCTGAAAGTCCTTTGGACAGCAAAGAGATTAAACCAGTCAATCTTAAGGGAAATCAACCCTGAATACTCGTTGGAAGGACTGAGGCTGAAGCTGAAGCTCCAATATTTTGGTAATCTGATGCGAACAACTGATTCTTTGGAAAAGTCCCTGATGCTGGGAAAGATTGAGGGCAGAAGAAGAAGAGGGCATCAGAGGATGAGATGGCTGAATGGCGTCACCGATGCAACGGACATGAACTTGCGCAAATTTCGGGGGATGGTGAGAGACAGGGAGGTCTTGCGTACTGCAGTCCAGGGGGTCACAAAGAGTCTGGCATGACTTAGTCACTGAACAACAACAACACAGATAATCATACGAAGTTGGTATTATTATTATGATGACTCATTCATATAAATGTCTAAAGAGGAAACTGAGGCTTAGGAAGATCAGGTAACTAGGCTAGCATCCCACAGTTAGTAACTAACAAGGCCAGACTTGAGCACACATCTGGATGGTTCCAAAGCCTACCCTTTCACCATGCATCATAGTTTCTTTACTTAACAAATGTCCCCCTAGGTGTTGTTATGCTTGGGTTCTTGACCAGAAACCTGTGCCCTTACTTGATTGGCTTTAATATATTTTTAATTAAAAAATTTCAAAATTTTTCCTTTTAAGTTAATTTTAGACTTATAAAAAGTTGTACAAATGGTATAAAAATTCCTGCATATCCAGATTCCTCAGAAGTTAATCTTACCTAATACAATATAGTGATCAAAATCAAGAAATTAACATTGATAGCAAATGGCAACCCACTCCAGTATTCTTGCCTGGAGAATCCCAGGGACAGGGGAACCTGGTGGGCTGCCTTCTATGGGGTTGCACAGAGTCAGACACGACTGAAGCGACTTAGCAGCAGCAGCAGCAGCCTTCTGTTGTATAATCTACAGACCTTCTTCAAATTTCACCAGCTTTCCCACAACAGTCTTGGCTCTAAACCAGGATGACATGTTGCATTTAGTTGTCACGTTTCCTTTGTTTCCTTCAAGGCCAACCCTGCACTCACATGACCCTGCGAGTGAGTGTCTGTGAATTTTGTACTCTAGCTGCATTGCTTGCTTCATCCCAGTCCCTTGAATCTAGAACAGTTCTTCGTCTTTCTTTGTTTTTCATACCCTTAACCCTTTAAAAAGGCACTGGACAGTTATTTCTGTTTGAACATTCTTTGTGATTGCCTTTCTTTGGGATTGGAATGAAGACTGACCTTTTCCAGGCCTGTGGCCACTGCTGAGATCAAATTCCCAACATCCGTTGGATCATCAAAAAAAGCAAGAGAGTTCCAGAAAAACATCTACTTCTGCTTTACTGACTACACCAAAGCCTTTGACTGTGTGGATCACAACAAACAATGGAAAATTCTTCAACTTATGGGAATAACAGACCACCTTATCTGCCTCCTGAGAAATCTGTATGCAGGTGAAGAAGCAACAGTTAGAACTGGACATGGAACAACAGACTGGGTCCAAATTGGGAAAGGAGTACATCAAGGCTGTATATTGTCACCCTGCTTATTTAACTTCTATGCAGAGTACATCATGAGAAATATGGGCTGGATGAAGCACAAGCTGGAATCAAGATTACTGGGTGAAAATATCAATAACCTCAGATACACAGATGACACCATCCTTATGGCAGAAAGCAAAGAACTAAACAGCCTCTTGATGAAAGTGAAAGAGGAGATTGAAAAAGCTGGCTTAAAACTCAACATGTGAAAAACGAAGATCATGGCATCTGGTCTCATCACTTCATGGCAAATAGATGGGGAAACAGTGAGAGACTGTGTTTGAAAGTGGTGACATCCTGTTTCCATCACTCTTGTTGTTCAGTCACTAAGTTGCGTCCGGCTCATTGCATCCCCATGGACTGCAGCATGCCATGCTTTCCCTGTCCTTCACTATTTCCCGGAGTTTGCTCAAACTTTATTTTTTTGAGCTCCAAAATCACTGCAGGTGGTGACTGCAGCCAGGAAATTAAAAGACACTTGCTCCTCAGAAGAAAAACTATGACCAACTTAGACAGCATATTAAAAAGCAGAGACATTACTTTGCCAACAAAGGCCTGTCTAGTCAAACCTATGGTTTTTCCAGTAGTCATGTATGGATGTAAGTGTTGGATCATAAAGAAAGCTGAGTGCCAAAGAATTGATGCTTTTGAACTGTGGTGTTGGAGAAGACTCTTGAGAGTCCCTTGGACTGCAAGGAGATCAAACCAGTCAATCCTAAAGGAAATCAGATCTGAATATTCATTGGAAAGACTGATGCTGAAGCTGAAACTCCAATCCTTTAGCTACCTGATGCAAAGAACTGACTCATTGGAAAAGACCTTGATGCTGGAAAAAATTGAAGGCAGGAGGAGAAGAGGACGACAGAGGATGAGATGGTTGGACGGCATCACCAACTCAACGGACTTGAGTTTGAGCAAGTTCCAGGAATTGGTGATGGACAGGGAAGCCTGGTGTGCTGCAGTCCATGGGGTCGCAAAGTTGGACACGACTGAGTGACTGAACTGAACTGAACTGAACTATTTCTGTAGGTTCCTCAATTTGGGTTTGTCTGCTGTTTCTTCATGAATAAATTGGCATTGTGCACTAACTGCTATAGAAGTTGTTTTATCCTTCTTGATGCATCCTACCAAGAGGCACTTTATGTTGATTTGTCACATTGCTTGTGATACTAACTTTGATCATTTGGTTAAGGTAGTATCTGCTAGATTTCCCCACTGTAAACTTACTATTTTCCCTTTGCCATCAGTAAGTATTTTGCAAGGGAGCTACTTTGAGACTATATAAATATCCTGTTTCTCATAATACTTTTGCCACTAATTTTTATCTTTTATTGATCATTCTTGTCTAAATCAAAGATTATGAGAGTGTTTGAAAGTGGTGACATCCTGTTTCCATCACTCTTGTTGTTCAGTCACTAAGTTGCGTCCGGCTCATTGCAACCCCATGGACTGTAGCATGCCATGCTTTCCCTGTCCTTCACTATTTCCCGGAGTTTGCTCAAACTCATGTCCATTAAGTCAGTGGTGATATCCAACAATCTCATCCTCTGTTGTCCCCTTCTTCTCATGCCTTCCGTCTTTCCCAGTGTCAGGGTCTTTTCCAGTGAGTCACCTCTTCACATCAGGTGGCCAAAGTATTGGAGCTTCAGTTTTGGTGTCAGTCCTTCCAATAAATCTTCAGGATTGATTTCCTTTAGGATTGACTGGTTTGATCTCCTTCCATCATTACTTCTACATTTTAAGTTGGAATTTTATTGTAAGGAAGAGCTTTCTCTGTTTTTTTTTTCAATTGTTTACTTGTATTAGTATGGATTGATGGATTCTTCTCATGTTCTGTGGTTTATAGTCTATTACTTTCATCATTTATTTATTTTTTTTTTTTGGTTCAGATTTGGCCAAAAACTCCTCTTCATTTTAGCTTCTATATCCTTTTGCTGTGTTCCCATCATTTGTTTAAAGTGCTTAACTTCTAGACCCCAGGTTGTTTGTTCCAGGCCCATCTTGTGCTTTTGCTGCCCAGCCATGGCCTGAGCCATTATTCCAAGGAGGGCTGGTTTCTTCAGTTGGAGACTGGTATTCAGAAACCAAGATCTGGGCAGCATGTGTACCTACTGCTGCTGGAGTATCATTATTTCTAGTTGCTCTCAGTGGAGAGAGGTAGAATCATATGAGCATACACACACATCTGTATTTATTTGTATATTTGTCTTTCTACATATATATAATAAAATCATCACTTCATAGTGATACCTCCAATTCCATTTGATCACCACAAGGTTTATCCTAAACACTCTATGTATAACCGCTGTCTCTTATTTGCTCTATATTAGAATCCCCAGAAAGTAATTTTCCACAGCCCTGTGAGTGCATTTGTGCATGTATTCACAGGGGTGAGTTTTAGCTTTTTAGCTTTAGTTTTAGTGAACATAGGAAAAGCACTTTTTCAAGGTAATGATGTTGGTTGTTTTCTCTCCACTTTCTGTGTGGCTGTGTTTTTCATTTGTTATTACTCAGGTTTATTTCTTTGTTTGTATTCTCTACCAGTTACCAATTTATTGCTCTTCATCTCCAAATTCTGCCTTCATTACTTACTCGACTGTGATGGAGATGAATCCATTAAGCATTTCTCCTTTGCGGTGAGCACCGTGTTATAAGTCGCCAGTCAAGGGCACTGGAGGGACACTGGAGAGAAGGGGGCTTTTCTTCCTGGTTTCAGTGTGAGCTCCTTTGTTACCTTCTCACTCCCATCACATGGCCACTAGTGGTGGGTGGGAAACTCCAGTGCTGCTTGTCCAGACCACATAGTCCCCGTGAGCTCATCGCCCTGGCACTGGTCCAGTGCCCACCTCACTGTAGCCCTTCCAGCATGGACATCACACTGGGCCTCATGCTGCTCTGCTGGTAAGAAGGCTTCCAATGACCCAACTCCTTCTGTGTGCCTGTCTGCTAGTCCTGGCCACTTGGACTCCAGAAGACAGCTTTTGGTTTGCTGGCCCTGGCTGCACTTTCCTCCTGCCAGTTTGGCTTGCCTGTACCCCAGAGGGTTATTTTCTATTTGCCTGCTGACTGTGGAGCAGCTCTGGTCCAAGCAATTCACTAATTTTTAGCATTCACTGACTGTCTCCATCTATCACACCCACTTTGATAGGTTCTGAATCTCATCTTTGGGGAGGAGCCCCTTCCAAGTGTGTTCACTCCTTATACTCTCAGAGTATTTTTCTTTTTTTTAGAGTACTGTTTACATTTTTATGGGCTACCCTGTGGCTCAGACAGTAAAGAATCTGCCTGCAATGTGGGAAACCCGAGTTTGATACCTGAGTTGGGAAGATCCCCTGAAGTAGGAAATAGCTACCCACTCCAGTATTCCTGTGGAAAATTCCATGGACAGAGAAGCCTGGCAGGCTATAGTTCATGGGGTTGCAAAGAGTCAGACATGACTGAGCATGCACACAAGCACACTGTACCAGCTCACAGAAATCATTACAGTTGCATAGTACTCTTTTACAGTCGCATAGTACTCCATTGTCTGTTTTTACTACAGTTTATTCAGCCTCTCTTTTATGCATGGTTATTTAAACATGGCTGTTTAACATGCTTACTTTTTTAAAAGCATGGTTATTTTCAAATAATATTATGATATATAATCTGCATAAATATATATTTTTTATTTTTGGAGATGTATCTTCAGAAGATTCCTAGAATTGGGATTGCTCAGTTGAGAAGTACATGAGTTGTTTAGCTAGTCAAGGCCAAGATCCCCTCTTGAAGCACTGTGCCACTTTGTATTCCCACCAGCAGTGCATGAGAGTGCCTGTTTTCCTCTTACCTTGCCAACAGGATGCGTTGTCATGCTTTTACATTTTTGCTTATCTGATAAGTGAGAGACAGTAGAGTTCTAACTTGCATTTCTTTAATTATAAGCTGTTTGAATATCTTTTCATATGTTTAAATGACATGTTTTAAAAGAAACTTTATGTTCCTATCTTCTTTCTGTTTTTCCTATTGATTTTAGTCATTTCTGCCTCTTAAAGAATTCTTTAAATATTGAGTGTATTAGCCCCTTGTCTCTGGTACAAGTTACAAATATTTTCCCCAGTGTGTCAACAGCCTTTTGACTTTGCATGAGGTACTTTTGCCATACAAGTCAATCTATTATTTTCTTTCCTGGATAATGAGTCATGGTTAGAAAGACTTTCCCTGTACCAAAGTTATAGAAGAATGTACCCATGTTTTTTCTTATTCTTGTATAGTTTCAATGTCTATATTCAGATTCATGATTCATTTAGAGTTTATTCTTGGGTTTCGTGTAGATACAGATGATCTTTTTCCAGTAGTTACCCAATTTCCCCTACCATTGCCCCAGCAATTTGAGATGGCCTTTGACACACACCACATTTCCATATGTACTTGAGTCCCTTCAGGGACTTTTTATTCTATTCCACTGGTCTGTTTACCTAATCATATGCCAGTACACAACTGTTTCAGAGATAAAGGCTTCATAGCAGATTTAGAGTTTAGTAAAAGTTCGCTTAAAGCTTAACATTCAGAAAACTAAGATCATGGCATCCGGTCCCGTCACTTCATGGCAAATAGATGGGGAAACAATGGAAACAGTGACTGACTTTATTTTTCTGGGCTCCAAAATCACTGCAGATGGTGATTGCAGCCATGAAATTAAAAGACGCTTATTCTGTAGAAGGAAAGTTATGACCAACCTAGAAAGCATATTAAAAAGCAGAGACATTACTTTGCCAACCAAGGTCCGCCTAGTCAAGGCTATTGTTTTTCCAGTGGTCATGTATGGATGTGAGAGTTGGACCATAAAGAAAGCTGAGTGCTGAAAAATTGATGCTTTTGAACTGTGGTGTCGAAGAAGACTCTTGAGAGTCCCTTGAACTGCAAGGAGATCTACCCAGTCCATCCTAAAGGAGATCAGCCCTGGGTGTCCATTGGAAGGACTGATGTTGAAGCTGAAATTCCAATGTTTTGGCCACCTGATGCGAAGAACTGACTCATTGGAAAAGACCCTGATGCTGGGAAAGATTGAGGGCAGGAGAAGGGGATGACAGAGGATGAGATGGTTGGATGGCATCACTGACTCAATGGACATGGGTTTGGGAGTTGGTGATGAACAGGGAGGCCTGGTCTATTGTGGTTCACGGGGTCGCAAACAGTCAGACATGACTGAGTGACTGAACTGAACTGAACTGAACTGAAAGCCAATTTCCCTTACTGCCGTTTTTTAAAAATTGATCTCCTGACTCTTCTTGTGAATTTATTTTTCCATACTAACATTAATATCAACTTGTCCTTGATATTAATATGATTCAATTATGCGATACTAAACAGAGGAAGCAGTTCAGGAACTCAGAGGTACATCTGCAACAGCAGTTAATAATTCAGCCAATGGGAATCAATGACAGAGAGACTTTGGCCATCGAAGAAGATTGAGGACTGTAAAAGTCCTCAATCTAGATGGAGTGAGAAAAGCCATAAAAGGAGGTGTCAGACCGCAGGTAAGATCCATATCCTGGAAGTCGTGGTTGGCTAGAGCATCCAATCAGAAGTTCAGAAGCAGTGGCCAAGCCCAGAAGTTGGGGAATTACAGTCTTACACAACTGGTAAAGAGCCAGCAGGCTCAATGTGGGGGCCATCGAATTCTGAGTTCACGGGTGAAGTGAATTTAAATTACCCATTGGGTAGGAAAATTCTCAACTCTCTATTCAAATAGCCAACAATGTGGCTTTAAAGAGTTTTGTTTAAGTGTATTTATGCCTGACATATTTCTGGAGTAAGCTTTGTTTCATTTTGTTCCTGGGAAATCTAAGTTCCTTCTTGCAGAGCTCGATAATTTGAAACTGAAAGTTTTAAATGCATTTTAAACAGCCACTTTCCCTCCGCTACCCACACATTTACCAAAATAAACAAGGCCACCCTACAAGCCGCTGTCTGATTTGCATAGCAGTGAGAGCTGATGCAAATTCTCACATTTGGGGCTATTTCAGTTTCTGGAGATGGAAAGGGTTCCTTTCCTTAAATAATCTTGAGCATGGTATCCTTTCTAAAGCACGGTTACTGTAAAGTGAAAGAATTTGAGGAAATAAAGTGTTGATGGTAAAAGAAAAACTTTAGATGGTGTCAGGTTTGATTTTTGCAGTAAGAACACACCACATCGCCGAGTGGGGAGTTAGAAGTCGTAGACTGCAGGCTGACTGTGTCTGCATCTTCACTCTCACCTGCTCCCTGCCACACAGGGCTCCACCAGTCCTGTCCTCCACACACACATGTCACTTCCTCCCTCCCATAAAAAGCAGGAACTGAAGCCCCTTTGCAGCCTCTTCTAAGTCTTCTTTAAAGCATACAAATGCTACTTGCTGTGTTTCCCTTTTTCCTAAAGTAAATTCAAGAATTTTGTATTTTTAGCATAATGTTTGTAAAGTATCTTGCAGGTTGTATGCTAATAAACAGGTAAACAGCAAGCCCTGATTTATCCCCCCTGGTGATAAGACTGTGATGTGAGCTCAGTTTGTCACATCCTCACCCCTTTCTTACATGGGCACCATCTCATCCTGCCCTGTTGCCTGGGGAAGCCCACTCTCCCCTGTTCTGTGTTCCAGTTTATGAATATTATTATTTTCACACGGATTGATAATGGCAAATTAACTGTTAAAGTGAATTGGAGGAAAGGGGGAGGGAATTAGTATCTATAGAGCGTGTATTTTGTCCAAGGCAAAGTGCTCTAAGTACCGTGTTTCATCTAATTATTACAGTTCCCCGTGAAGTGGGCATTTCTAGCCTCATTTTTCACTGTCATTCATGAGCCAGATTTTCTCTCACCTCTGCCTGACCCAGAGCCCGTGCTGAGTTACAATGCCTTCTTTTTTTTCTTTTCAGAGTTATTTATTTATAATTTATTTGGCTCTGCCAGGTCTTGGTTTCAGCATGTGGACTCTCTTAGTTGCGGCATACAGGATCTAGTTCTCTGACCAGGGATCGAACCTAGATCCCCTGCATTGGGAGCACAAAGTCTTGGACACTGGACCACCATTTATGATGCTTTCTGATTTACTCAGTGTCTGGGACAGTGTCTGCTGCATTGCAGATACTCTAGAATCTTGTGCTTATTTGTAGCTTAATCATGGACTTTCAAAGTTTCAAAGCCTGACCCCGCCCCGCACCCCCAGTCATTACTTTCAAAGTCATAGGTGCTAGAGAGGCTGCTTTGGAAAATGAAGGTCTTTCCAGTATTCTTATCTCAGCCACGCTGCTTAGCGCACTGCCTTGTTTGACCCTGAGTACAGTTTCTCTGACTCCTTTGACTCTGTTTTCTCTTTGTTGTGCATTTGGCTGACCCCAAATTCAGAAAACCTCATAATATAATTTGGCCCTCTGGATTTTCTGAAAAGTTAAATCTGTATCTAATGACCGATCTTACTCTATACTGCTAAACTGCCAGCAGCGTCTGACCTCAAAAGTGCTGAGTATGCTTCTTCCCAACGGAGAATGTCATTCACATGTCTTTTCAAGATTCTTCCCAGCACAGGAAGATACTTCTACTTGCAGCCAAATACATATAACCAGTAAACAAGTGTAAACATGCTTGACTTCACTAACCATTGGGGAAATGCTAATTAAGAGAAGGCATTTTTTTTTTCTAACCAGCAGATTATCATGAATTTAAAAGATTGAAAATATCCAAAGTTAGCATTGATGTGGGAAAACTTTCATATATTTTGATGGGAGTGAATATTGAATGGGGCTTCCCAGGTGGCTCAGTGGTAAAGAATCCGCCTGCCAATGTGGGAACCGTGGGAGACCTGGGTTTGATCCCTCGGTTGAGAAGGTCCCCTGGAATAGGAAATGGCAACCCACTCCCGTATTCTTACCTGGATAATCCTGTGGACAGAGAAGCCTGATGGGCTACAATCCAGGGGTTACAAAGAATCAGACATGACTGAAGTGACTGAGCTTGCATGCATGCATGAGTATTAGATATCTTTCGATGTCCAATTAACAATGTTGATTAAATTTTAAAATGTGCATATTTTCCAGTGTATTTGATTATTTTCTGTTATTTGCCAATTGTTTTTTGAAATTTTTTCTCTCTTTTTTTCCTGTGTTAGTCACGGTTCTCCAGAGAAACAGGGAAATAGGTAGGTAGGTAGAAGGAAAAAGAATCAGTGAGCTACAGCTATAAAAAAGGGAGAAGGTTTATTATAGGAATTTGCTCACATGATTTTGGAGGCCAAGAAATCCCACTATTTGCCATCTGCAAGCTGGAGGACCAGCCATGCCAGTGTAGTTCACATCAAGCTTGAAGGCCTGAGAACCAGGGGTGACAATGATGTAGATTCCATTCCAGGTCTGAAGACCTGAAAAGTGGGTACTCTGTGGGCAGGAGAAGATGACTGTCCCATCTCAAACAAGAAGGGAAAATTGCTTTTTTCTCTGCCTTTTTGTTCTTTGAAGGCCTTCAACAGATTGGAGTGAGGCCCACCCACACTGATGAGGGCAATCTTCTTCATCCGGTCTACAGTCTCAAATGCCAATTTCTTCCAGAAACACTCTCACAAAACACTCAGAAATGATGTTTTACTAGCTATCCGTGCATCCCTTAGCACGATCATATTGACACTAAAATTAACACATCCAGTTTCTTCTTCCTTCCTTCCTTTCCTTCTTTCTTTTTTTAAAGAAATCTTGCTGACTGGTATTTGCTTCCTTAGAAGAGTCTTCTTGTGATGTATGTCCTTCACTTGACTTCCCCTATGTTCCTTTTATCCTTGCTTGTTCAGAGAGAGGAAGGCAGCTATAACTGGGCTACTTTTTACTTAAAGGACTTGGCTGAGAGTCACCCTCATTCTTGGAGGTCAGAAGTAAACGTGAGCTGTGTCTTCAAGCAAAGGAATTAGCAGATGCAGGGAATCACCTCAAATGCAGGGCTGACTCCTAACCATTCTAGGGGGAGGGACTGGGTTCTACTGGGATTTTCTCCTCTTCATCCGTAGTCCGTCCAGCTTCGAGATCTCTTTTCTCGAACTGAAGACCCACGACTGTCACCAGCCCACATGGGGCCCATTGTGAATTATAAGGAGGCGTCACTCTTAGGTCAATGCCTGCCGGCCAGTGCTTGGTGAACAGATGCTGTCTTTGGGTGATTTGGGGAAAGGATTTAGCTCTGCTTGCAGGATAGAGCAGGGACCCAAATGCAGTTCCCGCCCCTCATCCTCTGGACCAGGCATCCTTGTGCAGGGCCCTGTCTGCACAACCTTACCTGAGGCCCTGCAAAGAATACTGGCTTTGTCTTTCAGATCAAGAGAACATAGGAAAGTACAAGAACCCAAGATGACTGGGAAAGATTTTGCTGGCACAAAAGACAAGAGGAAAAAAGTGTTTTTGAACAGTACCAAATAAGTTTAGCAATCTAAATACCTCAGATGTGACATTTGTATGTCACACCTATGACACATACTTCAGATCTGACATTTAGGAAACAGGCATTTTACCTGAGCTCTAGAGACACGGACCCCAACCTCCTTCCCACCTCAGTCCAGCCTTTAGAGTTTGGGCAGTATGTTTGGCAGTTTTGTTTGGGGCAAGATCATTTCTTTGTTTCCGTGAAGGCGGAGTTTTCTTCTGTGAGTTTTAAGAGAAGAGAGTAAAATAAAATCCCTGCTTCTTCTACCATGTCAACCAGAAATTTAATTTCAGAAGCTTCACGGTATAACTTATTTGAAATTATGTTTCATTTTACACTTCTTTTCAGCACTCACTCATAATTGGTTAGTCATGTACACTCTTTGCAGAGAGAATAAGTACTTAGATTGCTAAACTTACTCAGTATTGTTCAAAACCTCTTTTTTTTCCCCTCTACTTTTGTGCCAGCAAAATCTTTCCCAGCCATGCTGGGTTCTTGCACTCTCCTGTGTTCTTCTGCAGTTTTCCGAAGAACACAGCTGTCTGGGAAGGCACACCAAAGGGGTCAGCGCTTAGATCATGGAATAATTCACCCATATCCAACAAACAGCACCAAACCGTGCATTAACTGGTTTCAGAATTCCAGTTAACTATGACGGTCATTTTAGCTAAACTCTCAGCTGCTGGCAGGATTGGTGGAATGGTCTGAGTGAGGCTGTGGCTGTAAGTCCACATCAGGCATGGGGAGGAAGGGGAAAAACAGCTATTTGATTTAGAAAAGCTAGTCTTGTTGAGGATTTTTTTTTTTTTTTTGCTTGTTTAAAATTTTTATTTTCCTGGGTTATTCAGTCCAACTGGAAAAAGACCAGTTTACAGTTGTCCAGATGGGGAAAAAGTTGGGTGTGGAAATCCAAATTACTTGGGGCCATAGTTTTTCCTAACTGATTCTGATATCTTAGGGACTGCCACCCTGGGACACTGTTTTTTTTGTGTGTGTGTGGGCAGCCACTTATGAGGAGAGCTCTTGGGCATCTTTTTTTTCTCTCCCAAATGCTGTATTTTTAGCTTTAGAATAATTGCTGAGGTGCTCACGATCCTCCTGCGAGTCCACGCAGTAGGCAGCACTGTGGCTCCTTCTCTTATGCATGGAAGTGTCTCCTACACGCTTCTATGTTGTGACCCAGGCTCCAGGGTTTGAACAGCAGCCCTGTTTGTAAATAGCTTCAAAAGAACAATTCAGTGTCCTCGAGGTTATACTGAGCCATTTTCCCCCCCATTTTGTAACTTTGGTAAGAGGTAGGTTAGGGGTAGGGTAATATTTTCCTCAGAAGAGTTTTTTCTTGTAAAGATTCTTTGTTTTAAAAATAGTATTCTTTGGTTTCCAGTTTGCTTTTTATGAGGAGAAACCATAAAAATATATTCATTTAATTTTTTTTTTTTTTTATGGGCTGCGCTGGGTCTTCATTGCTGTGTGTGGTCTTTCTCTAGTTGCAGAGAGCGGGGGCTACTCTCCAGTTGCGACGTACAGGCTTCTCCCTGTGGTGGCTTCTCTTGTTTCGAAGCACAGGCTCTAGACACATGAGCTCAGCAGTTGTGACTTGAGGGCTTAGTTGCTCCGTGACATGAGGAATCTTCCCAGATCAGAGATCAAACCCAGGTCCCCTGCATTGGCAGGTGAATTCTTTACCACTAGACCTGCTGGGTATAAATAGACCTTGCTTATTTAACTTATATGCAGAGTACATCATGAGGAACGCTGGGCTGGAAGAAGCACAAGCTGGAACAAGATTGCTGGGAGAAATATCAATAATCTCAGATATGCAGATGACACTACCCTTATGGCAGAAAGTGAAGAGGAACTAAAAAGCCTCTTGATGAAAGTGAAAGAGGAGAGTGAAAAGGTTGGCTTGAAGCTCAACATTCAGAAAACAAAGATCATGGCATCTGGTCCCATTACTTCATGGGAAATAGATGGAAAAACAGTGGAAACAGTGTCAGACTTTATTTTGGGGAGCTCCAAAATCACTGCGGATGCTGATTGCAGCCATGAAATTAAAAGACGCTTACTCCTTGGAAGGAAAGTTATGACCAAACTTGATAATATATTAAAAAGCAGAGACATTACTTTGCCAACAAAGGTCCGTCTAGTCAAGGCTATGGTTTTTCCTATGGTCATGTATGGATGTGAGAGTTGGACTGTGAAGAAAGCTGATCGCCAAAGAATTGATGCTTTTGAACTGTGGTGTTGGAGAAGACTCTTGAGAGTCCCTTGGACTGCAAGGAGATCTAACCAGTCCATTCTAAGGGAGATCGATCCTGAATGTTCATTGGAAGGACTGATGCTAAAGCTGAAACTGCAATACTTTGGCCACCTCATGCGACGAGTTGACTCACTGGAAAAGACTCTGATGCTGGGAAAGGTTGGGGGCAGGAGGAGAATGGGACAACAGAGAATGAGATGGCTGGATGGCATCACCGACTCTGTGGACAGGAGTTTGAGTGAACTCCGGGAGTTGGTGATGGACAGGAGGCCTGGTGTGCTGTGATTCATGGGGTCGTGGAGAGTCGGACACGACTGAGCTACTGAACTGAACTGAGACCGGCTGGGAACTCCAACATATTCACGTATAAGGGAGCATGGCATAAAGAGCATAAAAGAAATGCATACTTTAACAAAACAGCTGTGACAATGTTTTCTTCTAATCTGCATGGTTCAGCACATTATTTTTTTTAAAATCCCGATAGCAAACAAACTACTTCAAAGGAGGAAGTTGAGAGCAATGTGTTCAGAAAGTGTCTGGTTTAGGCAGTAAATGTAGAAGAATCAACATTCCAGTGAAGATTTGTTAATTATTGTGGATAGACCTATGACTGAGATGGACATCACCTCAAAATGCTCACCTCCAAGATTGTCTGTAATTTGTACTGAGGTGTAATTGAAGCTGTTCTCCAAGGCAATCAATGTCTCCTTAGTGTAAAAATCGGGAATCAGCGGGTGAACTCCTTGGCTGGCTGGGGCTGAATGTTCAGGGCAGGCTGAAAAGAAGAGAATAGAGCTTTGGGGGCATCTGGACTCCTGGGGATCATACACAGAGGAAGAGTTTTGTGTCTTTATATCTTTCAAACAATGCAATCTTAACAGTTACTGCATGTTACATCGCAGTCTCTATAGTCTTGCTAAAATGTATCACATTCTTCATTTTCTTTTTCAAAGCATGATGAATAAGACTTTTTTTTTTTTGGTGTTTAAATCAGGAATAGCTTTAAAGCATCGATCGCTGTTCAAGCTGTTGGCAGAATTGTTTCCAGGGCCCGTAGGGGCTTGGGAGATCATCCTTTTGAATACTGTGTCTGCTTTTGGTGGCTGTTGGTGCTGTTTACTGCTTTACGGTCTGGGATATCTTCTCAGCGCTGTCAGGGTCTGGCCTGCTGCTGCTGACCCATAGGAGCATCTCTTCTTTTTCCTTCCTTGCTGCTCCCAGACTTCTGGGCACTGACAAACCCCTCAAACAAGCTTGTCTGGAGTCTGAGACACCAGCCAAAGCCTGAGACGACCCTTAGTGTGGACCAGAAGAGAGCTCTTTTTGCCTAAAGGTGCCTTTCTTGATTGCTTCTAATGTCTGGCTGTTTCTTATAGATTAGGGTTTCAGTTCAGTTCAGTTCAGTTGCTCAGTCGTGTCCGACTCTCGAGATTAGGGTTTGGGGTGGTATAATTCAAGACAGATAAGGAATCTCTGTGATTTGAAGGAAAAGCGTGAATAAAAATGGGCTAAAGGCCATATTGTATTTGGAGGTTGTATTCTAACCTGACCACATTAAGGCAGAATCCCCTGCAACTGCTTTGACACCCTGTGGCTGAGCCCTAGATGGATTGTCAGCGAGCCTAGATGATTGAAGAGATTGTAAAATGGAAAAGTGGCTCTGGGTGAATTTGGCAGAAGGAAATGAAGGAAATGTGACTTCCTGACCTGGTTCTGTTTATGCTTTGCAAAATTAACCAGATCTATTTAGGGCTTCCCTGGTGGTGCAGACCCTAACATGCATTGGAAGGACTGATACTGAAGCTCCAATGCTTCAGCTACCTGATATGCAGAGCCAACTAACTGGAAAAGACCTTGAAGCTGGGAAGGATTGAAGGCGGGAGAAGGGGACGACAGAGGATGAGATGGTTGGATGGCATCACCGACTCAACGGACATGAGTCTGAGGAAGTTCCAGGAGATGGTGAAGGACAGGGAACCTGGCATGCTGCAGTCCCTTGCGAAAAGGACAGGGAAGAAATGTCAGACAAGACTTAGTGTCTGAACAACAAACAGATCTTTTTCCTTAATTGTAAGTTGAAAGATTTAAAACTGAAAATAAGAGTCTTCTAGCTTAACATTCTGAGTTACATATGTGTTTCTATTTAAAGTCCTTTAAAATACACGACCCATGGCAGATGGCCAAATAGTAAGTATCAATCTAGTGCCATTCTGAGATTAGCTATCAGGATAAGAGCAAAAGAACACATTACCTGGGCCTCTCTTATCAACCTTGATTTGACAGAACAAGGCAGGCAAGACTGGAGACAAGAACCACTTTTCTGCATGATAACCTTTTAACCAGCATCCATCAAACAGTGGAGAACAGGGTGGCTTTTCTGCTGGGGCCCCAGAGCCATCACAACTGATGAATAAGAATAATTCTGACACACTCTTGGTTGGTGTTTATTGAGCTGTCTGAATTTTAAAATCCTCTTCCTTTCTCTAAAAATGTTAAATCGTATTCTGTATATTCCAAGATGATCTACTTGAATGTTTTTCTACCCCTTTAAAACTTGCTATGTATATGCTGATGGGTGAAGAGATATCTCATTCTGAAAGTCTCAAGCAACTTTTGATGTTAACATAACTGCAAAATTCATACATTTTATAAGGAAGGAAAGAGGGGTGGGGAGGCATGTTTTCCTCTCAACGTGTTGTCAGAAATGAGTGAGCTGCAATCTGGAGACAAAATCTTGGCCATGAATCAGTGACAAGACACCCATGACTGTGATCTGTCCCAGTAATGAGAATAGACAGATTGGTTCTTCCTGAGGGTCCCGGGGGCTTCCTGAGAGTGGCATCTGGTCTGGAATAAAAGCTGAGATTTCCCCTTTTGTTTTTAGATTGTGTTTGCAGCATGCTCGCAAGACATGGAATCTTAGAAGAGCCACTGTGAACACTGGACGCAGCCTGTGGAATTCATTGTCTTTTAAATGTGGATATCACTGGGCTTCCCTGGTGGCTCAGCTGGTAAAGAACCTGCCTGCCAATGCAGGAGACAGAAGAGATGTGGGTTAGATTCATGGGTGGGAAAGATCCCCTGGAGGAGGAAATGGCAATCTGCTCCAATTTTCTTGCCTGGAGAATTCCATGGACAGAGGAGCCTGGTGGGCTACCATCCCCAGGCTTGGGTCTAAAAGAGTCTGACATGACTGAGCACGCATGCACATGTACACACACACACACACACACACACACACACACACGCTCAGGAAATGGAGTATTCATATGTTATTCAGATGCCCATGGTCCAGAATGAATAGTTGTGAAAAGGTACCTGTGTAAGGTATTAGAGTCTCTTATAAGGTCCAAAAGATCTTGTGTGGATCTGTCAGCTTTATAGACTCCACATACACCTCTGATCTCTGGTAAGTCATCCATTCACCCACATCCTCAGTGCTCTGAGAGCTTCTGGGATTGCCTCAGTTCAGTTCAGTGGCTCAGTCGTGTCTGACTCTTTGCGACCCCATGGACTGCAGAACGCCAGGCCTCCCTGTCCATCACCAACTTCCGGAGCCTACTCAAACTCATGTCCATCGAGTCAGTAATGACATGCAACCATCTCATCCTCTATCGTCCCCTTCTCCTCCTACCTTCAATCTTGTCCAGCATCAGGGTCTTTCCCAGTGAGTCAGGTAGCCAAAGTATTAGAGTTTCAGCTTCAACATCAGTCCTTCCAATGAATATTCAGAACTGTTTTCCTTTAGGATGGACTGGTTGGATCTCCTTGCAGTCCAAGGGACTCTCAAGAATCTTCTCCAACACCACAGTTCAAAAGGATCAGTTCAGTGCTCAGCTTTGTGTCATTGTTTGCCAGGGTCTAATTCAAGCCACTCCAGTACTCTTGCCTAGAAAATCCCATGGATGGAGCAGCCTGGTAGGCTGCAGTCCGTGGGGTCGCTAAGGGTCGGACACGACTGAGCGACTTCACTTTTACTTTTCACTTTCACACATTGGAGAAGGAAATGGCAACCCACTCCAGTGTTCTTGCTTGGAGAATCCCAGGGATGGGGGAGCCTGGTGGGCTTCCATCTATGGGGTCACACAGAGTCGGACACGACTGAAGTGACTTAGCAGCAGCAGCATATGCATATTGAATTATAAGCCCGCTCTACGTAAATTCCTGCCTCATTTCCCTATTTGCTACAACAGGAAAGTCAAATTCTTGCTTGAGTTCCAAGCCCTTCTGATGTGGCTCACACCCCCCTACCTCCGCTTCTGTCACTCTCCTGCCCAGTCCCTTTCCTTCCCAGCTGCCTTGGCCTTCTTTCTGTTCTGAAAGCCCCAATCCCATTTCCTCAGGGCCGGCACAGTTTCTGCTCTCTCTGCTTGGAATGCACATCTTACTCCACAAGGTTGGCTCCTGCTTCTTGACATTTATTTAGCTCCCTGACCAAATGTCTCAACCTCCCCCATCAGAGGCTCCTCCCTCTTTCCATCACTTCATCACGTGAGGGTTTTGTTTTTCTTATCATTCTGTGAATTGAACTGTTTATCCATTTGCTACCTGCCTGTCTCGCAGGCAAGAGGGTGAGCTCAATGGCCGCAGAGACATTGCCAGTGTGGTTTGAGGCCCCTGGGCAGCCCCAAGAAGTGGGCTTGGCCTGGAGGAGAGGCTGGCTCCGCACGTGTGCACTCTAGTTGTGTCACATCAGTTGTGTTTGACTCTTTGAGACCCCATGGACTGTAACCCATCAGGCTCCTCTGTCCATGGAATTCTCCAGGCAAGAATACTGGAGTGGGTTGCCATTTCCATCTCTAAGGGATCTTCCTGATCTAGGTGTTGAACCCAAGGCTCTTTTATCTCCTGAACTGGCAGGTAGGTGCTTTACCACCGAGCCCCTGGGAAAGCCCTGAAGAGTGAGCGCCAATGTTCTGACAGTCAGAACAGGAACAACAAGCTAAACTAAGAAAATAAAAGTTCTTGACAACAACTGTCTTGACTGTGTCATAAATCTGCATTTCCTGTTGGATTGACAGCACTTGCTTTACTGGACAAATGAAAAAGTACAGTTCTATTATCCCAGAGACATGTCTGCATCCACGGCTGGCTCCATGGAATGCCCTTGCGCTGCTGGCCGTGCCCCCTGTCTCCTTGAAGGCTGGATTTGCAGCACCTACCCTAAGGACACCCTTCTCTCCCTCCACCTCTCTTCTCCCTCCTCAGCACACTGCAGGTGCTGTCGTGTTCATAGGCGTTCTGTGTAAATTTACATTCACCGATATTCTTTTCTAGAGATGTTACTTTATCCTTTGATGTAGCGGTAACAGGGAGAGATCAGGCAAGGGTACTTTGTAATTATAATTCCAATTACTTGAAAGTAAAAATTTGTGATTTTTTTCCTCCCCTTTCCAAAATCTTTTCCTATGCTATCAACTCATACTAGAAGCGGCCTGGGTCTTCTATTAAATGGACTTGCTGTCCTCTTCAGAAAGGGAGTTCGTTGCCTAAGAGAAACAACAAAGGCATGCTTGTCTACTGACTAAAATTTACAACACCCAACATGGGTGTATCCAATCAGAACAGTCTCCTCCTTTCTGGTGATGACAATGTGTCCATGGTCCTTTACGGCAGGATGGGATGAAGAGCACTTGGTCCCATGAATCATGGATGGCAGGACTTTGGAGTGTCAGCTCCCAGCCCAGGACAGACCCTGAGAAGCCATCCAGAGCTGTAGGAGAGCCAATGAGGTTACTCATCTCGTCCACTCTCCTGCCTCTGGTAAGCAACAAAGTGAACCCACCCTAGTCAAACAAAGGGCTTTGACAGGATTCGCGCACACACATTCTGTCTTCAGAGTTTCCAAAGACAAAGCCTCAGTGTGGTACGTGAAGTGACAACACAGGAAGTCGGTGGTGGGACCAGACCAACGGATGGCTCAGTTCTCTCTCCCAGACTCAGAGACCGGCCTGCCTTCCTGCAGTTTCTGTGGAACTGAAACGTTCGTGTTGGTTTTGTCATCTCCAGGAAGAGCTGCTCATGAGGTGACGGCCTTGTCCTTCACGGGTGCCAGGGGGTAAATCCAGTGACTTCACAGCACAGGGCTGTCCCCTCTCCGCCAGTCTTGACCTGATTTTGTGAACCTTCAAGTTTCATAACTCAAGCTGACTTAGAGTGAGGTGTTATTTAATGATGTGATAAAACAAAGATGTATATTTTACCATGGAGTTATATTTTGAAAAACAAAAAAAGCAGGAAAAGGGAAAGGGCCACAGAAATCCTATACATCATTTCCATTTCTTACCACCCCCTTTTCTAAGATCAATGAATTAGTTAATTTTTGGCTGTACTGGGTCTATGGTCCTGCTTGGGTCTTTCTCTAGTTGCTGTGTGAGGGCTTCTCGTTTTGGTGGCTTCTTCTGTTGTGGAGCGTGGACTCTAGGGCATGTGGGCTCAGTAGGTGCAGTTCCTGGGTTCTAGGGAACAAGCTCAATAGTGGTGGAGCACGGGCTTAGTTACTCAGAGGCCTGTGGGATCCTTCTGGATCAGGGATTGAACTCATGTCTCCTGCACTGGCAGGCAGATTCTTCACCACTGAGCCACCAGAGAAGCCCACCAGCCCTGTTTCTGACACCCAAGCCTTTGTTTCTTCTACGATTTTCTTCTCATTGAGTCCTCACAGCTCAAGTAGAAAACAAACACGGGAAAGAACACACAGGCAAGATTAAGGAAAAGCATTTCCTGGGAGGTAGGGACCAAGAGCAGCTCAGACCTCTTGTGTTGGGGCCTCATGGCTTCAGTCTGGTGGGAATACACCGAGTGCATGTCTGTAGCTCACATCTGGGCTGAGCAAGTCCTCCCCTGGGATTGGTGGGTCTGTGCTCATGTTGAGTATGTGTGCATGTGTGCTTGTTCAAGGAGCAGCCTGGTGGGATGGGGAAGCTGTGAAAAAGCCTCGAAACGTCAGCCTCCAAAGAGGAGTTTTAAGAGAGTTCCCTCTAAAGAATTCTAGTACAAAGCTAGAGACAAAGGCATCCTTTATCAGAACATATTACCAAGAAACATGTCAAATACTTATAGTTTTCATTCAAACTTAAAGTCAAGTCACAGTTAAGAGGCCCTTCTAGACCATTAATGAAAGATCCCAGCCAGGACAATGGGAGGGGAGTTTAGGGGAGAATAGCTGCATGTATGTGTGTGACTGAGTCCCTTTGCTATTCACCTGAAACTATTAACACTGTTAATCGGCTATACCGCAATACAAAGTAAAAAGTGTTTGTTTTGTTTTTTTTTTTAGAAAATGATCCCAGCCAGGACAGAATTATCTTGAGCTCCACAAAATTCTTCCATGTGCTGCCTGTCACTGGCTTTAACAAGCCTGATTCTACTGATGTTACCATGT
Source organism: Moschus berezovskii (assembly GCF_049115385.1). Lineage (NCBI taxonomy): Eukaryota > Metazoa > Chordata > Mammalia > Artiodactyla > Moschidae > Moschus > Moschus berezovskii. The sequence continues at coordinate 88,029,946 of NC_142469.1, read as the reverse complement.
CCTGCCTGTCTTTCTGAACTTGTTACAGCCCACGTTTATATTGTCTCTCCATCCCTGTCCCCAAGCAGTCATTGTATCTGAACAACCCCTCCTGTCTCTTTCTTACAAACAGAAGAGAAGGAGGTATCAGCAGTACCCCCTGATGGAGTGTCACAGAATCGTGGCTGTGACATCTTATTAGCCACACTCCATGACAAGGACAAAATTGGCCCTGCTTTGCTAAATGACAGGTCAGGATGGGGCACAAGAATGGCTTGCTTTCAACCTCCAGCCGGTCTGTACTTTAATGCATTCTCATTCAGATTACTCCGAATTATTAACGTTTTATAGCAGACTGGAAAAGTGATGCCAGGCCATTTCCTGACGTCTTGTTCTTCCTGCATTTTTCTCGGCTCAGCTTTTGAGCTGGTAGCATAAACCCATCTCGGTTTTCCCATTTGAGAAGAGGGGTGAATGAACTGCATCTTCCATGTGCTTTCAAGACGACGTGATTTTTAAAAATTTTTTAAAAATTTATTCTTAATTGGAGGAAAATTGCTTTACAATATTGTGCTGGCTTCTGCCATACAGCAATGTGAATCAGCCACAAGTAATCATGTATCGCCTCCCTCTTGAACCTCCCTGCCTCCTCCTCACCTCATCCCGCCCCTCTCTGTTGTCACAGAGTACCGTGTTGAGCTTGTGTGATTCAGCAACTTCCCACTGGTTATCTGCCTTACGTACGGTAACATATGTTTCAATACTACTCTTGTCAGTTTGTCCTACCCTCTCCTTCCCCTGATGTGTCCAAAGTCTGTTTTCTATGCCTGAGTCTCCATTGCTGCCCTGCAAATAGGTTCATCAGTATTTCTTTCTAGAGTCCATATATATGTGTTAATATATGATATTTATTTTTCTGTTTGACTTACTTTACTCTGTATAACAGGCTCTGTAGAACAGGTTCATCCACCTCACTACAACTGATTTCAAATACATCCCTTTTTATGGTGAATATTCCATTATATATATGTACCACAACTTCTTTATCTATTCATTTGTTGATAGATATATATGTTGCTTCCATGTCCTAGCTATTGTAAACAGTGCTGCTATGAACATTGGGGTGCATGTGTCTTTTTTCAATTATGGTTTTCTCAGGGTATATGCCCAGGAGTGGGATTGCTGGGTCATAAGGTAGCTTCATTCCTAGTTTTGTTTTGTTTTTTTTAAGGACTCTCCATACTGTTTTCCATGGTGGCTGTATCAATTTACATTCCCACCAACAGTGCAAGAGTGTTCTCTTTCCCCACACCCTCTCCAGCATTTGTTTGTAGATTTTTTTTTTGATGAAAGCCATTCTTCCCCTGATGTGTCCAAAGTCTGTTTTCTATGATCGGTGTGAAGTGATACCTCACTGTAGTTTTTATTTGCATTTCTCTAATAATGAGCTTTGTTAAGCATTTTTTCATGTGTTTGTTGGCCATCTGTATAGAAGACACGATTTTTAAAGTCACTTTGAACAATTTAGAAATGCCCACGATTGTTTCTTCTGTCTCTTTGTTGGTTAGTAGAGAAAAGGATTTCTCCAACTGAGAACTTCTTGAAGAGTCATAGCTCTATGACTCTGGAGGATGTCTCTCAGTTGTTATTTTTTAAATAAATCTTTTAAAATATTTATTTTTATTTATTTGACTGTGTCAGATCTCAGTTGCAGCACATGGGATCTTTATCATCACATGTGGGATCTGGTTCACTGAACAGGGATAGAACCTGGGCCCCTTGCGTTGGGAGCATGGAGTCTTAGCTACCAGACCACCAGGGAAGTCCCTCAAGGCTGGCTTTAACAGGTAACTCAGCTCTGGGTTGGGGTGGATGGCTAAGCCCCACCTTAATTTGCATGTGGAACATCGTCAAGTCAACAGACATGAATTCGAGCAAACTCTGGAAGACAGTGGAGAACAGAGGAGCCTGGTGTGCTGCAGTCCACGGGGCTGCAAAGAGTCAGAGATAACTTAGTGACTAAACAACAACAACAGTTGGAACATAGCGTTCAAATTACAGCTCCACCACATATATGAGATCGTGGTCAGTATCTTAACATCACTACAGAGCACAGTGATAAAACATCGCTACAGTATCAGAGGGGCTAACAAAAGTAGCTGCTTCATAGGATTATCTGTTCTGTTCTGTCGTTCAGTCGTGTCCTACTCTTTGCGACCCCGTGGACTGTAGCCTACCAGGCTTCTCCATCCATGGGATTCTCCAGGCAAGAATATTGGAGTGGGTTACCATTTCCTTCTCCAGGGGATCTTCCCGACTCAGGGATCGAACCCGGGTCTCCCGCATTGGAGGCAGACGCGTTAACCTCTGAGCCACCAGGGAAGCTTGTAAGGGTTAAATGAGCCCAACCATTTAGTTATTCTGGTGGATAGCAATTTCTGGATAGAGAGAACAGATTTATTAATCACTGAGAAACTGGGAGCATGAACAGTTTAATGAAATTCAAAAGCTATTGGAAGAAGGCAATTACTTGGTGGAATTAGCATCACATTTTGATTTTACAAAGTCCCTTTGCGGTTCTTGTAAATGGAGGCAAGTCTCACTATCCTGCCACCTCCGTCACCCCTTGGCTAGACCAAAGGAATGTCTCCAAGGACTATAATTTTGTTATTTTAAAATTAGTTAGATGGGGTCACTTTCACCATATTTAAAACCAACTTAACCCATCTTTGCGGAGAAGGCAATGGCAAGCCACTCCAGTACTCTTGCCTAGAAAATCCCATGGATGGAGGAGCCTGGTAGGCTGCAGTCTGTGGGGTCGCTAAGGATCGGACACGACTGAGCAACTTCATTTTCACTTTTCACTTTCACACATTGGAGAAGGCAATGGCAACCCAGTCCAGTGTTCTTGCCTGGAGAATCCCAGGGAAGCGTGAGCCTGGGTGGGCTTCCGTCTATGGGTCACACAGAGTCGAGCACGACTGAAGTGACAGCAGCAGCAGCAGCAGCAACCCATCTTTGAACTCTTGGATTAAACTTTCGTGCATGCTATGTCACTTCAGTTGTGTTCAACTCTGTGCAATAGCATGGACTATCACCCACCAGACTTCTCTGTCCATGGGGTTCTCCAGGCAAAAATACTGGAGTGAATTGCTATGCCCTCCACCAGAAGATCTGCGATTGAACTTGCATTTCTTGCATCTCCTGAATTGGTAGGCAGGTTCTTTACCACTAGCACCACCTGGGAAGCCCTGGATAACAATAACTGTTTTCAAAAGCATAGGGGAAGGTCTTACCCAAAAGGCCTGGTGAATTCTAGAATTACAGAAATTTCTTCCCAAAGTGTGTCCAAAGAACCCATCATACAGACTGTCAGTTATAAGATGAATAAGATCTGACAGTCTAATGTGTAACATGATGACTATAATTGATAGCACTGTTATATAATCAAAATTTGCCAAAGGAATAGAACCAAGATGTTCTCACACACACAAAAAAGATAAATCTGTGAGGTGATGAATGTGGTAATTAACTCCACAGGGGGAATCTTCTCCCAATGAATGTATATGTGTGTTAATCACTAAGTCGTGTCTGATTCTCTGCAACCCCATGGAGCCTGCCAGGCTCCTCTGTCCATAGAATTCTCCAGGCAAGAATACCGGAGTGGGTTGCCATTCCCTTCTCCAGGGGATCTTCCCAACTCAGGGATAGAACCTGGGTCTCTTACATTGTGGACATATTCTTTACTGTCTGAGCCACCAGGGAAGACCCTCACAATGGATATGTATGTAAAATCATCAAGTTGTACACTTTAAATAGTTTATAGTTTTATTTGTCAATTATGCTCCCCTGATAGCTCAGTTGGTAAAGAATCCATCTGCAATGCAGGAGACTCTGGTTCAATTCTTGAGTTGGGAAGATCTGCTGGAGAAGGGATAGGCTACCCACTCCAGTATTCTGACCTGGAGAATTCCATGGGGTCACAAAGAGTCAGACACAACTGAGAGACTTTCACTTTCACTTTCATACCTCATAAACCTGGGTAGATAGATAGGTAACAAATGGTTCTACCTCACCTCAAATAGAGAAAGATCTTTTCTGGCCAAGAGGAGGGGATTAGTTTTCTAGCCTCTCTTCCCAACTCTCACTTCAGTTCAGTTGCTCAGTCATGTCTGACTCTTTGTGACCCCACGGACTGCAGCACACCAGGCCTCCCTGTCCATCACCAACTCCTGGAGTTGGTGATGCCATCCAACCTTCTCATCTTCTGTTGTCCACTTCTCCTCCCACCCTCAATCTTACCCAGCCTCAGGGTCTTTTCAATGAGTCAGTTCTTTGCATCAGGTGGCCAAAGTATTGGAGTTTCAGCTTCAACATGAATCCTTCCAATGAATATTCAGGAATGATTTCCTTTAGGATGGACTGGTTGGATTTCCTTGCAGTCCAAGGAACTCTCAAGAGTCTTCTCCAACAACAAAGTTCAAAAGCATCAATTCTTCGGCACTCAGCTTTCTTTATAGACCAACTCTCACATCCATACATGACCACTGGAAAAACCATAGCCTTGACTAGATGGACATTTGTTGACAAAGTAATGCTTCTGCTTTTCAATATGCTGTATAGGGTTGGTCATAACTTTTCTTCCAAGGAATAAGCATCTTTTAATTTCATGGCTGCAGTCACCATCTGCCGTGATTTTGGAGCCCCCAAAATAAAGTCTGTCACTATTTCCACTGTTTCCCCATCTATTTGCCATGAAGTGATGGGCCTGGATGCTATGATCTTAGCTTTCTGAATGTTGAGCTTCAAGCCAACTTTTTCACTCTCTTCTTTCACTTTCATCAAGAGGCTCTTTAGTTCTTCTTCACTTTCTGCCATAAGGATGGTGTCATCTACGTATCTGAGGTTATTGATATTTCTCCTGGCAATCTTGATTCCAGCTTGTGCTACTTCCAGCCCAGCATTTCTCATGATGTGCTCTGCATATAAGTTAAATAAGCAGAGTGACAATATACAGCCTTGACGCACTCCTTTCCCTATCTGGAACCAGTCTGTTGTTCCATGTCCAGTTCTAACTGTTGCTTCCTGACCTGCATACAGTTTTCTCAAGAGGCAGGTCAGGTGGTCTGGTATTCGCATCTCTTTAAGAATTTCCACAGTTTATTGTGATCCATACAGTTGAAGGCTTTGACATAGTCCATTAGAAGAAATAGATGTTTTTCTCAAACTCTTTCTTTTTCGATAATCCAATGGATGTTGGCAATTTGATCTCTGCCTTTTCTAAATCCAGCTTGAACACCTGGAAGTTCACAGTTCACGTACTTTTAAAGCCTGGCCTGGAGAATTTTGGGCATCACTTTACTAGCATGTGAGATGAGTGCAATTGTTTGGTAGTTTGAGCATTCTTTGGCATTGCCTTTCTTTGGGATTGAAATGAAAAATGACCTTTTCCAGTCCTGTGGCCCCTGATGAGGTTTCCAAATTCGCTGGCATATTAAGTGCGGCACTTTCACAGCATCATCTTTTAGGATTTGAAATAGTTCAACTGGAATTCCATCACCTTCACCAAGTTTGTTCGTAGTGATGCTTCCTAAGGCCCACTTGACTTTGCATTCCAGGATGTCTGGCTCTAGGTGAGTGATCATACCATCATGATTATTGGGTAGTGAAGATTTTTTTTTTGTACATTGCTTCTGTGTATTCTTGCCACCTCTTCTTAATATCTTCTGCTTCTATTAGATCCACACTATTGCTGTCCTTTATTGAGCCCATCTTTGCATGAAATGTTCCCTTGGTATCTCTAATTTTCTTGAAGAGATCTCTAGTCTTTCCCATTCTATTGTTTTCCTCTATTTCTTTGCACTGATCACTGAGGAAGGCTTTCTTATCTCCCCTTGCTATTCTTTGGAACTCTGCATTCAGATGCTTATATCTTTCCTTTTCTCCTTTGCTTTTCACTTCTCTTCTTTTCACAGCAATCTGTAAGGCCTCCTCAGACAGCCATTTTGCTTTTTTGCATTTCTTTTTCTTGGGGATGGTCTTGATCCCTGTCTCCTGTACAATGTCACAAACCTCCATCCATAGTTCATCAGGCACTCTGTCTATCAGATCTAATCCCTTGAATCTATTTCTCACTTCCACTGTATAATCATAAGAGATTTGATTTAGGTCGTACCTGAATGGTCTCGTGGTTTTCCCTACTTTCTTCAGTTTAAGCCTGAATTTCGCAATAAGGAGTTCATGATCTGAGCCACAGTCAGCTCCCGGTCTTGTTTTTGCTGACTGTATAGAGCTTCTCCATCTTTGGCTGCAAAGAATATAATCAGTCTGATTTTGGTGTTGGCCATCTGGTGATTTCCATGTGTAGAGTCTTCTCTTGTATTGTTGGAAGATGGTATTTGCTATGACCAGTGTTCTCTTCACAAAACTCTATTAGCCTTTGCCCTGCTTCATTCTGTACTCCAAGGCTGAACTTGCCTCTTACTCCAGGTGTTTCTTGACTTCCTACTTTTGCATTCCAGTCCCCTATGATGAAAAGGACATCTTGTTTGGGTGTTAGTTCTAGACTGTCTTGTAGGTCATCATAGAACTGTTAACTTCAGCTTCTTCAGCGTTACTGGTTGCAGCATAGACTTGGATTACTGTGATATTGAATGGTTTGCCTTGGAAACGAACAGAGATCATTCTGTCGTTTTTGGGATTGCATCCAAGTACTGCATTTCGGACCCTTTTGTTGACTGTTATGGCTATGCCATTTCTTCTAAGGGATTCCTGCCCACAGTATTAGATATAATGGTCATCTGAGTTAAATTCACCCATTCTAGTCCATTTTAGTTCGCTGATTCCTAGAATGTCGACGTTCACTATTGCCATCTCCTGTTTGAACACTTCCAATTTGCCTTGATTCATGGACCTAACATTCCAGGTTCCTATTCAGTATTGCTCTTTGCAGCATTGGACTTTTCTTCTATCACCAGTCACATTCACAACTGGGTCTTGTTTTTGCATTGGCTCCATCTCTTCATTCTTATTGGAGTTATTTCTCCACTGATCTCCAGTAGCATATTGGGTACCTATGACCTGGAGAGTTTTATCTTTCAGCGTCCTATCTTTTTGCTTTTTCATACTGTTCATGGGGTTCTCAAGGCAAGAATACTGAAGTGGTTTGCATTCCCTTCTCCAGTGGGCCACATTTTGTTAGAACTCAGTGCAAACCCAAATCAAGATTATTTGAAGTCTCAAATTTACTTAACAGAATAAGTGTTCCAATGTTATAACCAGCCATGCTTGAAATACAAGCATCACTTTTTGTCCACCCATTATTGAGCTTCTTTCTCCTCAATTCCTTCAAAAGATGAGAATGAAGTGGGGAACAATGTACCTGCTTGTGAGGTCCCCCATGGCCAAGTTCAGTAGAGGGATGGAAATCCGAGGCTTGTCCTGTGGGGCAAAGATGTGAATGTCTCAGCTCTTAAGAAGGTGGTCTGCAGCCCAGAGGAGACTGAGGCTGGTACTGGCACTTTCCTGGCCCTGGGATTGTGGCCGGTGCTTCTTGCTTGCATCATCATGCAGGCTCCAGGAGTGGATCTGACCCTGGTACCCTTGCCCTTGCTGTAACTGCCCTTCCTGCACCTCCTTCTCCTCCACCCTCCCCCTAACCTGGGCTGCCTTCTCTTTCTCTAGTGTGGCCCCGTCTGCCCAGTGGTGACCTTTCTCTCTGCCCTCAATGCAGAAGGAGTAACACCAGCCTAGTGGAGGGGGTGAACTCAGGACAGCCTTTTCCCCATAATTCTGAATTTCCTAGGTTTTGTCGGTGTAAGCCAGACTCTTAATGCTATTTTAATGCAGTTGTTTTGTGTGTGAATAATATGCTCCTTTTGCCAAACCTCAAGCCTTGGAACTAAGAGCTCATAAAAATGCCTAGAGTCCAAAGCTAATAGCTGTTATTCAGCTGTTATGGGGTAAGGCAGAAAAAGTTTCAGATGAATGCTATCCTCACCAGTGCAGTGAGTGATATGAAGCTATTGGGGGTGCAAGGGTGAGGCTCCAGTTGACCGGGGTGTTGGAGGTGATGTGTCCCATCGGGATGTCCCTGTTCTTCCCCTCTGCAGCCCTCGTAACAGCTTCTGCCATTGTGATCCTCAACTCAGTGAATAGCCTCAACTCCCACCCAAACTGAAAGTTCTGGAAATCACCTTACACCTGTCCCCAACCTCTATTACATACTGTGCACATCTGATCATCACCAACATTCACTCAACAGGTACTTATTGAGGGTCTGCTGCATACCTGGCACTCCGCTGGGTGGGATGATGAAGAGCTCTCTTGCTTGTAGAGAAAAGGGTGTGTGTGTGCTTAGTCGCTCAGTCATGTCCAGCTCTTTGTGATCCCATGGACTGTAGCCCGCCAGGCTTCTCTGTCCATGGGATTCTCCAGGCAAGAATACTGGAGTGGGTTGCCATGCCCTCCTCCAGGGGAATCTTCCCGACCCAGGGATTGAACCTGGGTCTCCTGTATTGCAGGCATATTCTTTACCATCTGAGCCACCAGAGGAGAGGGTAGGGTCATGTTTAAGAGTGTGAACTCTGTTGGGAGATATGGGAGACATATATACACTATTGATACTATGTATAAATGGGTAACTAATGAGAACCTACTGTATAGCACAGGGAATTCTACTCATTGCTCTGTGTTGACCTAGTGAGTGATTGTTGATTAGTGGTGTTTGAGTCTTAGCGACCCCAAGGACTGTAGCCTGCTAGACTCCTCTGTCCATAGAATTCTCCAGGCAAGAATACCAGAGTGGGTTGCCATTTCCTTCTCCAGGGGAGGTGACCTAAATGGAAAGGAAATCTAAAAAAGAGAGGCTATATGTATATGTATAGCTGATTCACTTTCCTGCACAGCAGAAAGTAACACAACATTGTAACACAACTATACTTCAACACAATTTTTTTTTTAAGAGTATAAAATCTGAAGTCTGAGGTCATGGGCTGGCACTGCCACCATTAGCTGTGTGACCTTGGGCAATGTCCTTCTGTCTCCCTGTGTACAATGGGGACCATAATAGCATCTTCATGGCTATTTTTTGACACCTAAATGAATTATAATTTCTAATGCATTCATTGCCTGGTACATGGTCAAGACCACATAAGTGTTTACAAAATAAAATAATGGGGAGAGATTGGTATCAAGCCTTCACACAAACAAGTGAAGTGGCAGGTGGGGGAAGGTGGTGGCTTTGCGAGATCTGAAGAGCCCAGGCTGGGATGCGAAGGATGGGTGAGCATCAAAATCTCATAGGTTCCATCTCCTGACACTGTCTTCATTCGAGCTATGGTCACCTGTCTCCTGGACCACAGAAATGTCCCTGTTAAGCGGTTTTCTTTCCTGCTCCTCTCCTCCCCAGACCATGGCTAATGGGTTTAAAAAAAAACCCTTAAGTCTGATAGTCTGGTTTCCTAAATGGTTTCAGAGACTCCCAACGCCCGCCTCAGGTCTATGTCCAAGTATCCTCTGTGGGTCTACAAAGCCCCGCACCATTTCCCTTCCAGCATCATCTAGGTCCCCCTTTTCCTCATCCCTTTAACCCCCAAGATGCGCCCTCACATGCTATACTTCAACCCTGCTGAGTTTCTTTCAGTTCTCTCTGCAGGCCACAGTCCTTCTCCTCTCTGGGCTTTGGCTCTTTTTTTTTAAAAAAGGAAAATACTTATTTGTTTTTATTTATTCATTTGGCTGTACTGGGTCTTAAGTTCCAGCATGTAAGATCTAGTTCCTTGACCAGGGATTGAACCCCTGCATTGGGAGCACGGAATCTTAGCCACTGGACCACCAGGGAAGTCTCCCTGGGCCTTGGCTCTTTAATCATCTCCACCTGGCACACCTCTCTGCTCTGCCCTGCCTTCCCCTGGCAAACTGCTATCATCCTCCAGACTCAGCCTCAGCTTCTGCTCGGGGAGCGGCCTTCCCCAGTCTTCAAAGCCAGGCCGGGGCTCCACCTGTGATTTCCCATGGCCTCTCCTACAGCCCTATTGCAATGCTGATCATTTTGTCTACTGTGTAATTTTTTCCTTTAATCTCTGTTTTTCCACCAAGCTCTGGGAGGGTAGAAATTGCCTTTCTTGTTCAAGTGTGTCCCCTGAATTCGGCTCAGTGCTGGGCACATGGTAGGCTCATGATACATCTTACGAGTTGAATTGTGTCCTCCCCCAAATTCACATTAAAAAAAAATTTTTTTTTTGATGTGGACCGTTTTAAAAGTCTTTATTGAATTTGTTACAATATTGTTTTATGTTTTGGGTGTTTGGCTATGAGGCATGTAGGATCTTAGCTCCCTGACCAGGGATCAAACCCACACCCCTTACATTAGAAGGCGAAGTCTTAACCATTGGGCCACCAGGGAAATCCCCCCAATTCAACACCACATGCCGGTGTTCTAACCTCCAGCACCTCAGAATGTGACCTTACTTGCAGATAGTGTTGTTGCAGATATAACTAAAACAAGGTCATACTGGCGAAGAGTGGGACTTCCCAAGAACACGCTTACCAATGTAGGAGCCGCAAGAGCCTTGGGTTTGATCTCTGGGTCCCAGAGGAGGAAATGGCAGCCCACTCCAGTATTCTTGCCTAAAAAATCCCATGGACAGAGGAGCCTGGTGGGTTACAGTCCACAGGGTCACAAGAGTCGGACACAAATGATCAACTGAGCACACTGGTGAAGAGTGAGCCCCAGATCCAACCTGGCTGGTGTCCTTAAAAATAACACCACATGAAGAGAAGGACACATATGTAGAGGGAAAATAATGTGAAGATAATCCTGGGAGAAGACATTCACCTGCAAGCCAAGAAAGGCGGCCTGGAGCCAACCTCTCCCTCACAACCGTGAGAAGGAACTGCTCCTGCAGAAACCTTGGTCTCGGGCTTTTAGCCTCCGGAATTGAGAGACAAGAAACGTCTGCTGTGGAAGCCACCCAGTGTGTGGCATTTTCATGGCAGCCCTAGAAAACGAAGACAACGTATTTCTTCACAGACTGGATTTCCAACTCTTGTCAGTGTGCTCCTATAAGTAAAGACTTTGCGCATGCACAAGTATCTCCTAAACAGCTCCGTGTTCCGCAAATAGATGGGTCCACAAGAATGGCAGGCCCAGGTGGCCGTTAGTCATCACAGCAAACAGCCAATTTTAGCGTCGATCGACCCCCTCTCCCCGGGGATTCCAAGAATTTCACCCTGGTGGGCAGGGGAGGCCCCCCTCTTGGCAAGCCCCCACAGCAGGGGCCATGGGTGCTGACGAGCAGGCAGGTGCTTGATTTCCTCACCAGCCAGCAGCAGCTGAGAAAGAACCAGGCAGGGCAAAGTGCAGGGGAGCAGAGAAATGAGACTAGGCTGGTGGAGCCAGAGCCGGCTCATTCTGGGCTCCAGAAACACACCACCGTCGGGGCAATGCTGTGTGTAGGCCAAAATGTCAGGGAGGAATCTCCCCCCTTTATAAAGTTCTCCTTCTCCAATTTGATTGCAGCCTCTAATAAGCAATTCTTTCAAATTTCTTCTGACTTAAGAAGTTCAGAGTACGTGGAGCTAAAGAAACACCAGGATCCTAATTATGGTTATTATAGGGAGTTGTTGTATGCCCATCACCACAGCATCTGGCTGTAATCACATGCTTAATGGAATGCAAGACGATCCGCTGCTCATAATGGGCACTTTCGGAGCCAGGCAGCCACTCGTGCCCACCCTCCCACTTGGAGGCCCCACAGAACAGATGTTTGTGGAAAGAGAGGAGGCTTGTGCTTATCTGGAAGGACAGTGAACTCAGGGCCGGGCTCAGGGAGAGTCATTCTATAACCAGGTCTCGGTTCCAGTCAGCCGTCAGAGCAAGAAGCGGGTTCTCCCCTAATTCTGGGTAGTGGAGAGCTGTTGGGGTCCTGATGCTCACCTTCAATCACAGTGAATCTCAGGGATGGTCGAGGGCTGAGACTCATAGTTGCTCCTGGCAACCCCACGTTCCCGTCTCCATTCTTTAGCAACCAGGATGCCCCAACACACTGAAAAGGCAGAACGACAGTCCCTCGAGGCAATTAATTTCTGAGGCATAATCATCTTAGTCGGTCCTGGCTGCTATAATAAATTACCATCGACCGGGTGGCTTAGATAACATATTTGTTTCTCAGGATTCTGGAGGCTGGAAAGTCTGAGGTTGAGGTGCTGGCGGATTCGTTTGTTGGTGAGGCTTTGTTTCTGGCTTGCAATTGGCCACCTTTGCTTTCTCTCTGGGGCTTTGCTAGTGGTGAAGAACCCATCTACCAATGCAGGAGACATAAGAGATGCTGGATTGATCCCTGGGTCAGGAAGATCCCCTGGAGAAGGGCCTGGTAACCCACTCCAGTATCACTGCTTGGAAAATCGCATGGATAGAGGAGCCTGGCATCCTACAGTCCATAGGGTCGCAAAGAGGAGGATGCAACCGAAGCAACTTAGCAGGCACCTGCCTTCTCGTTATATCCTCTCATGGCGGAGAGAGGAGGCTCTGGTGAGTCCTCTTATAAGAATACCCATCCCATCATAGGGGCTCCACCCCCATGAACTCATTTAAACCTCATCACCTTCCCAATACCGTACTTCCTATTGCCATTGCCTTAGGAGTTAGGGCTTCAGCATATGAATTTTGGGAGGACAGACATGTTTTGTCTGTGACAATAGTTAAACTTGCTCTCTCTCTTTCATTTGTGTGTGTGTTTGCCTCCCCTTTCTTTCTTCACACTTCAGTTTTGAGAGCCAAGAAACACAGAGTCATATCTCTGAGTCAGCCTCAACCCTACAGATTAGCCTCTGACTCCTTTTGGCCTCACCCTGCCCCAGCCTACCAGCCTCCCATCCTGGTTGTACCAGGTTTGACTACAGTGTAGTCTTAGCTCATGTCTTCAGGACTCCTATAGATTGTAGCCTTCCAGGCTCCTCTGTCCATGGGATTCTCCAGTCAAGAATACTAGAGTGGGTTGCCATGCCCTCCTCCAGGGGATCTTTCCAACCCAGGGATCAAACCTGCATATCTGATGTCTCCTGCAATGGCAGGCAGGTTTTTTACCACTAGCACCACCTGGAAAGTCCAGGAGTTCCTTTAGATGGATGCTATTAGAAATCCCAAGGCCACTTGATTCTGCTGTGCCACACATTCTAGGTCTATTCCATTAACTTCCACAAACATAAAATTCTATGGTCATTTAGCCTCTTCAATATCAACATGCATCCTACGCCTGTAAGCATGTCTCTGCGATAGATGCGTTCAGTTGGTGATACCATCTCCTACCCAACTGACTACCCTTCTCCTTCACCCAGCATCCTACCTATCAAATCCTATAGGTTTACTTTCAAAATACTGCATATGTCAGAATAGAAGGCCCCAGCATTTCAAATAGAGCCCCCTGGCTTTTTCAGTTGGAAGATAACCTTATCTCAAACTCAATCATTTTTTTGAGGTGACAAATTGAGTCAATAGTCAAATGTCTGTATTTAAATTATTAATTTAACTACATATACATATTTAAAATAGTACTCAAGATATTAGATATTAATTTAGAAATTAACACCCTCACTCATATTTCCTGAAGGAAATTCAAACTTCTCATGTGCAATTTTGACATCAGGGTTTCTTTCATGGCTGGAATCACCTGTAGAAATAATATAGTTTTCTAGAGCATATCATGGTCAATTCTGTGGTGTTTGAGACACAGCACTTTTAAAATCCAAATGTGATCCTGTCTCTGGAAACATTTCCTAAAGTCACAAGAACCCATCAAACAGAGGTTTTTTTCCAACTGTGCATTGTAATCTTCAGTATGTAATCACTTAATATATTCATTTAGAAGTAATCTTTCAAACCCTTGTTTATAACACCATATAACACTTGTGATTGTGAGGTCATAATCCTAGGAAAAATTACTATTACTGCAGTTCAATAATTAATTGCCTGTGCCTTTTTCTGACTAAATAAGTCAGGAGACCTCTCTAACACCCTAGACCAGCATTGATTCAAACCATTTCAGGCTAGTGTGGCTTCTCCAAACATAGGGCTACCATATGTCCAGTTTGGCTGAGGACAGTCCTGTTATCCCTGTGTAATTTTCAATGGGGCCATCTCAAAAGTGTCCCAGTTTGATCATTAATCATATCATCAAGTACTGGTTTGTTGTTCCAACTAAAGTAATTGAAAGAACTCCCTAATAAGGACTTATGAAAATTCGAACATAAAGTCCATTAATCTTTTTTTTTCCCATAGGATTATGTGGGAATGGGAAGCACTTTGTCGAGTATTTAGGCATAAGTGGTGCTTCTCATTAACTCTCACTGTAGCTTCCCTGGTAGTTTTCCCACTTCCAGTGAGCCCCCCACAGTGCAGCTTCTACACTGTGTAGTGTCCGCCCTGCTTATGACCCCTCACCAACTATGGGATTGTAGTCAAGCTTCTCATGTGGCTTACAGCACCCTCTCTCTCTGGATTCCCTTTCGTTTCCTAAATCTTATTTCCCACCTTTCCCTGTGGGATAGACTGAATCATAGCCTCCCAAGTATGTTCACATCCTAATGCCTGGAAACTGTCAGCATTACCTTACAAAAAGGGACTTTGCAGCTGTGATTACATTGCATCTTGAAATGGGGAGGTTGCCCTAAAATTATCTGGGTGGACCTAATCTACTCACAATGGTCCTCACATGGGGAGGTGAGAAGGTCAATGAGGAAGCAGGGACTGGGAGAGAAGAATCACAGGAAAAGGTAACATGATGACACAAGCAGAGACTGGAATCATTCATTCTGAGGTGGATGAAGGTGGAGCCACAAGCCAAGGAATGCAGACCAACAGCAGAAGATGAAAAAGACAAGGAAGCAGGTTTTCTCCTAGAGCTTCTGGAAGGGATCAGCCCTGCCGACATCTAGACATTAGCCCTGTGATACTGAGTGTGGACTTCGGACCTCCGAAGCTGTAAAGAGAACACGTCTATGTGGTTCTAAGCCCCGGTGTTTGTGGCAATGTGTCACAGCAGCCACAGGAAACACTCCATCCTACTTAGTGCCTTAGTGCCAACTCCAGTCTGTCTGATGCTCACCACCCACATCCTGCTCTTATAGCCTCTGCTATTCTGCTGCCGTCCCTCCTTCCTGGAATACCCTCCCCCATGTTTCTTTCTCACTCCAGCCGCATTTTCTTGGTCAAATACTATTCACCCATATGATTCAGTGTGGACATTCCGTCTCTGACTTGCATCCACCTAGGTGGGGTCACCACTCCTCCTCTGGCTCCCATGATTCATTCACATTCCCCTAGCATTTATATTTCCATAGTTCCTTAAAATTGTATATCTGATTATCACTTCCAGCACTTCCAAGAAGAGGAGATTTGAAAGGAGTGAGTCTTATTTATTTTTCTATCTCCGTGTTTAGTAGGTGCTCAATAATTGTTTGGTGAAATAATTGGAAAAAAAAGAATTTAATGAACTTAATAACAAACATTTCTTATAAGAAATATTGGATTATTCTTTGCTAGTTTCTAAGTGATGTGACGAAGAGTCACCTATGTTCAATATTCTATTAGGTATCATCCTAGAAGAAATTGTGATTGCTCCCAATTGGAGAGATCCTGGGAGTCAAAGTGAAAGAATTCTAGGTCTCTTTAATCCCTGACAGAGAGGGCTTTCTGGAATCCTGACTCAAGGTTAGATGTTTAGGGTATCAGAGAAAGTTTCCGCTCAGATGAACCCCTTATCAGGGTTCAGGAGTCCAGGCTGTAAGCTTCACTGGGTAATGAGTGTCTCAGTTCAAGTGGCTGTGTGCCAGAATGTCTCCTTCCACACTTTAGCCCAGTGAGACTATGCTTCTCCTCAGACAAATCTTTTTTTTTTTTAATTTTGACTGGTGTATGATTGCTTTACAATGATGTGTTAGTTTCTGCTGTACGACAATGTGAATAAGCTATAAGCATACACATCCTCCCTCCTCCCATATACTTCCCTCCCATCCCCTCCACCCCCATCCCACCCATGGAGGTCATCACAGAGTACCAAGCTGGGCTCCCTGTGCTCTACAGCAGGTTCCCTCTAGCAATCTACTTTACACATAGTAGGGTATATATGTCAATCCTAATCTCCCAGTTCGTGCCCCTGCTCCTTCCCCTGCTGCGTCCACAAGTCCATTCTCTATGCCTGCATCTCTACTCCTCCTCTGCAAATAGGTTCATCAGTATCATTTGTCTAGATTCCATACATATGCATTAAGATATAATATTTGTTTTTCTCTTTCTGACTTACTTCACTCTGTTTGACAGATTCGAGGTTCATCCACATCACTACAAGTGACTCAATTCCATTCCTTTTTATGGCTTAGTAACATTCTACTGTACGTTTGTACCACATCTTATTTATTCATTCATCCAAACAAGTCTTTCTGTCTCTACAGGTTTGCCCATCCTTTTTCCTCCTCTTATTAATAGAATGCGCTTCTCTCTCATGTTCCGTGTTTCCATATTTCAACCTACTCATCCATTGAAGTTCAGCTTCTAAAATGATTTCCACTCCTAGCTGGCCATTTCACAGTTCAGATGAGAGAATATGAATAATTCAGCCCAATCGGTCACTACCAAAAAAAGCTGAAGATCAAGTTTCTCCAAGATAGTCAACAGCATCTTTCTCTACCAAGGAGAACACATTTTCAGAGGAAAGCAAGCATATCTTTCGAATGGTGGTGAAATCTGCCATCTAGGCCTCTGAGCATCATCATGTGTAGATTCTGTGGCCCATTATGGTAATTTCCTCTCCTCTTTACCTTCCTTGTAACTGGGTGATTATACTGCAGATCCCTGGGTACTATAATTTGCATTGCAATATGAGGCTCCATTTGATGCTTGCAAATTATGGGCCCAGGACTGAAGCTCTGATGTGGGAGTTGATTCCACATAAGTCAGAAGAAGTTATGTATACACGAGTGCAGCTCTGGGAATAAAGAACCTTTTTTCATAATCACAATTTCATATTTAAAAATAAAATCTCGGTTACAGAAAAATAATAGGAACAGGCCCACCATAAAAGGAATAGGAGAACTGAAATGAAGTGCTCTCATAAAAATTTCATAAAATACAACCACACACATACTACACACTTGGGAGAAATGCCATAAAATTTCTCCACACGAAAAGGCAATGTTCCCTCTATCTCCTTTCCTGTTCAACAAGGATTTTGTTCTGAATTCTGAAGTCCCTGCAGGTGAGTGTTCATAGGCATCACAGCATTTCAGAGGAAAAAAGTTATAATCACTGGGTTGGGAAGATGGGAAAAGAGAAACGAGCTCCATCCAGGGAAATCACAGGATACTGGTATCAGAGGACGAGAATTTTCATATAGATGTGTTCTTCCTAACTCAGCTTTCTCAATAAAACATAGCTCCTGTTTTCATTGAATTCAGGAGAAAGAAAGCATGGCGTATTGAGGAAGAGCAGTATCCCTCAGGGTAAGAAGACCTACCCTGGTCTCCTTTCATCTCCTAACCCTTTGCAAGACCTTAGTTTCTTCATCACTTCATCATGGTAACTGAGGATATCTTCAAGTTGACTTCGACTGTAATATTTTCGTTCTTCTCTTTGAATATGCTATTTCTGTCAGCTAGTACTCACTGGTGTGTGATGACTAGTTTGGTGAGGGTCACAGTTTATAGCCACCAAGGCAAAATCTTTACCTGGAGAATATTTTTCTAGCATTTATCTGCATGAAGGACTTAGTGAGACGGCAGATCCAGAGCCTATTAATTGACCTTTGTTGGTTTTGTTGGTCTGAACAAAATGCATTCTGTTCTGCCCCAAAAATCTTCCATGGAGAGTTAATTGCTCTGTAGAAGATGTGTGTGTGTGTGTGTGTGTATGGGAGAAAGACAGAGACAAACAGAGCAAAGACAGAGAGAGTTATGTTCCGGGAAGCACAGTGTTAGAAAGGTCCATGCACCCCAGTGTTCACTTCAGCCCTATTTACAATAGCCAAGGCATGGGAACAACCTAAATGTTCATCAACAGATGAATGGATAAAGAAGATATGATATATGGAATATAACTCAGCCATTTAAAAAGTGAAATAACGCCACCTGAAGCAACAGAGATGGACCTGGAGATTATTGTACTAAGTGAAGTAAGTCAGAGAAAGACAAATACCATATGATGTGGCTTATATGCAAAATCTTAAAAAAATAATGCAAATGCACTTATTTACAAAACAGACTCAGACTTTTAGAGAATGAACTAACAATTCTTTTCCAAAACAGAACTTTCCAAGTCAATATTTACTTATTTAACAATACTTTCAGTCTCTCCTCTCCTTAAAGGAGTAACAAGCCAAAGTAAAATTTTGCTTTATTGCTATTTGCTTTCTGTATCATCAACCCTCTGGAACTCAAAGAGGTATCTTGATTTTTACTTTGGTCAATGTTTTCATTATGTATAGTAAGAGTTCAATGACTTCCTGAATGATGTTCCACAATAGCCATACTCCTGAATTCACCTGCCTCCCTAAGGAGTTTAGGGATTGCTGTCAATGCTTCAGAAAGTCAATCTCAGCTAAGTACATTTCTCTTTCCACCAGCAGACATCTATTCATCAGCAGAGGATCCAAATATTTTATAGAACATGGGCTTTATTTTTTATTATGTAGGACCAAATAGAAAATTTTATTATTAACATTTAAGCTAATTTTTTCCAGTCCAGGATAATGAACTTTATGGGAAGAAAAAGAGCATGTAGGCCCTAAAATGGTTTCATAGGAAATTATTTGTTTATTGAGTGCCTACTATGTGTCAGAGTGTAAGTATGTTTGATGCAAAGGCAATTAGCTATATTCTATGCCCTCAAGGAGTGCAGAGTCTAGTGGAATAGACAAGGCTAATTGTGTTAGGGTTAAAGGAATCATTTCCTGCTGAGTATAGTGGACTTTTCTGGACCTCTAATAGAACTTGGAGGAAGGAAAGCCCTCCTTGCTTGTTCTGGTGGGAGGGGCACTGTGGGAGGGAACAGACATCCATTCTTGAGGGAGATGGACCAGACACTGAGACTCAAGAGAGGCATTTCCTTACCCACCCTACCTCCCTCTCTCCCTTCCTTCTCTTCTTCCTTTCTCACAAAACTTCCCCTCTGCCCACTGCCAAGCCTTTCTCTCCATCTAACCACAACCGTCTACTCTTTATTTCCTTTCACAAGGGAGGAAAGACTCTTTGTTTGATATTTTGTCCCCAAATGGAAAGAAAAAGTTACCCAAGTCTCTCTGCTTCTTTAAGGCGTTTGGTCTCAAAAGCATTTTTACAACAGCCCTTCCAAGGGCCACTCCTCTGTCTGCTGAAGGTAGGTGAGACTCTGGAGTCAAGATTCCTTTCTTTGCCACAAGTGGTGAGGAGATTGATTGGGCTGAAGGCAGCACTTAACACACTTGGAAGGCTGCCATTATGTTTGTTGAGTTTATTGCAAGCCTGCTTCAGGGTGCTGTTGGCTCATTAAATTCAGTTTCTTAATGTACAAGAAACTTGATAAGACCTGATAAGACCATCTGGACTATACTAGGGGCAATGCTCACTATTTATACCTCCAAATTACCTACACTTTAAAATAAAATGTTCAGTTTCACTCTGACAAATTAAGTCTTATCTCCACCAGGAAATAGGCAGAAGAATTTCTTAGTAGTTTCCTGATCTCCCTTTGTATTGTTTGACTTGAAACATGATAGTATAAATTTTTACATCATATTTTTATACAAAGTAACTTAAATTATGGTCTTCCCTGGTGGCTCACATGGTAAAGAATCTGCCTGCAATGAGAGAAGTCCGGGTTCGATCCCTGGGTTGGGAAGATCCCCGAAGAAGGGATTGACTAGCCACATGCCAGGAGAAAGGCTATTCTTGCCTGGAGAATTCCATGGACAGAGGAGCCTAGCAAGCTACAGTGTGTGGGGTTGCAAAGAATCGGACATGACTGTTAATAAAATCAACCATATACTGATTATCTGGTTTGAGCCATTAGTACATTCTGAACACACTATAGTCATTTTAAACATCATTTTCATTTCAAACTACAATTATGCAAGACAGCTAGTATTGTTACTATTTATCAAATGAAAAAAAACACAAAAAACAAAAAACTGAGCATCAGAAAGGTTAAGTGTCTTTTCCAAAGTCACTCAGCTAGTAAACGACAAAGCCAAGATTTAAGCATGGATGTGTATAGTCACACTACAAAATGTATATATTTACATATGTCAATAAATTATATGCTAAATTACCCTCAAGCTTATTTTTTTCAAGAATGGTTGTAATTCAGATACAAGCTTTTCCTTTTCTACCTTAAAAAGTGGTTTTGGGAAAGGTGATGATAATCGATAACATGTCAACAAATTTTTAGAACTGAGAAAGGAGGTTAGTTTTACTGGTCATAAAATGTGAACCCTGGATATTTAATTAATAACAATGTAATAAAACTAGATTGGGATTATAGGAGATAGGCAATGTTTGGAAAATTTTTAGAATGTTTAGAAGTTGTAAGTGTAAGAGACCTAATTCTTCATTGCCCATAGTAGAAAATCAATAGAAACAAAAATGGGGATATCGAGAGAAAAAAGTTTAAACCTGTGTTAGAAACATGGAGATAAATATCAAAAGACACAGGCAAACAAGTTGAAAGTAGTCACTCATGTAGCAGGAGCTAAGAATGAGGAGGACTGGAACCTTATAGAATATTTGACTTTTAAAATTAAAATGAAGTCTTATCCTGTTGGAAAATAAAATTGAACAAATGCATGCACACTGTAGCCCTGGAGAAGGGTATGGCAACCCACTCCTGTATCCCTGCCTAGAGAATCCCATGGACAGAGGATCTTGGCAGGCTACAGTCCATGGGGTCACAAAGAGTCGGACATAACTGAAGCCACTTAGCATGCATGCATGCACATTGTAGTTGACTTAGAAAATATAGAGTAATACAAAAAGAACAAAGATAGTCTCTGAATAATTTCTTCACCCAAAGTTAGCCATAACAGCATATTGTCCTTCAAAAAAAATTTTTTTTGTTATAAACTAAATATATTTATGTATGTTCACACACATATTAAGGAGAATTGTGTTTTTTAATTAATTTAATTTTTTGGTTGCACTAGGTCTTCGTTTGGAGAAGGAAATGGCAACCCACTCCAGTGTTCTTGACCTGGAGAATCCCAGGGACGGCAGAGCCTGGTCGGCTGCCATCTATGGGGTCGCACAGAGTCGGACACAACTGAAGCGACTTAGCAGCAACAGCAGGCCTTTGTTGCTGCGAGTGGGCTTTCTCTGGTTGCAGAGAGTGAGGGCTACTCTTTGTTGCGTAATAAGGTAACAAGGCTTCTTATTACCGTGGCTTCCTTCGTTGCAGTGCCCTGGCTCCAGGCACACAGACTTCAGGAGTTGTGGCTCCCGGGCTTTAGAGTGCAGGCTCAGAAGTTGTGGCCCACGAGCTTAGTTGCTCTGTGGCATGTAGACTTTTCCTGGACCAGGGATCGAACTCGTGACCCCTGTATTGGCAGGTGGATTCTTATGCACTGCACCACCAGGGAAGTCCAAGAATTGTGCTTTTTAAAGTACTTAATATAAGAGGTATTCTCTTATTTGATGAAAAAATTTTTTTCTAATTTTTCACATAATAGTCAATTATTTGAACTTTATGTAATTAGCCATTTTCTTGCTGTTGACCATTTGACCTTTAAAGTTTATTACTTCACTTAGTCATTACAAAAGCATCCTGAGTTACTTCTTAGTATGTTTGCTAAGTGGCTTCAGTCATGTCTGACTCTGCAACCCCGGGGACAGACACCTGCCAGGCTCCTCTGTCCATGGGATTCTCCAGGCAAGAATACTGGAGTGGGTTGCCATGCCCTCCTCCAGAGGATATTCCCGACCCAGGGATGGAACTCCCATCTCATGTCACGCAGGTTCTTCACCACTAATGCCACCTGGGAAGCCCTCTTCTTATTATAATCCTTTGTTTTATTTTTTTTTTAAAAGACCTTGAAAAAGTTACATAATGTTATGGAGACATCTTAACCCTCAGTACCTCAGAATGTGACTGTGTTTGGAGATATGGCCTTTAATGAGGTAGTTAAATTAAGATGAAGTCACTAGGGTAGGCTCTGGTCCAACATGACTAGTGTCTTCATAGAAGGAAATCAGGCCACGGACAGGTGCAGAGGGAGGACACAGGCAGACACGGGGAGAAGAATCGTCACTGAAATGCCTCAGAAGAAAGCAATTTTGGAAAGTTGATTTTTATTGGGATTTAGTTGCTTTACAATGTAGTTTTAGTTTCTGCCCTGTGGCAAAGGGAATTAGCTTTATGCATACACATAAAGCTGATCGCTGAAGAATTGATGCTTTTGAACTGTGGTGCTGGAGAAGACTCTTGAGAGTCCCTTGGACTGCAAGGAGATCCAACCAGTCCATTCTAAAGGAGATCAATCCTGGGTGTTCATTGGAAGGACTGATGCTGAAGCTGAAACGCCAATACTTTGGGCACCTCATGCGACGAGTTGACTCACTGGAAAAGAGTCTGATGCTGGGAGGGATTGGAGGTAGGAGGAGACAGGGACGGCAGAGAATGAGATGGCTGGATGGCATCACCGACTCGATGGACATGAGTTTGAGTGAACTCCGGGAGTTGGTGATGGACAGGGAGGCCTGGCGTGCTGTGGTTCATGGGGTTGCAAAGAGTCAGACACGACTAAGCGACTGAACTGAACTGAACTGAACTGATCCTCTCTTTTTTGGATTTTCTTTCCAGTTAGGTCATCACAGAGTATGGAGTAGAGCTCCTTGTGCTATACAGTAGGTTCTCATTAGTTACCTAGTTTATACATAGCAGTGTATATATAGGGCCTTCCCTGGTAGCTCAGATGGTAAAAAATCCGCCTGCAATGCAGGAGACCCCGGTTCAATTCCTGGGTCAGGGAGATCCCCCGGAGAAGGGATAGGCTACCTACTCCAGTATTCTTGGACTTCCCTGGTGGCTCAGACAATAAAGAATCCTCCTGCCATGAGGGAGACCTGGGTTGGATCCCTGGGTTGGGATGATCCTGTGGAGGAGGGCATGGCAACGCACTCCAGTATTCTTGCCTGGAGAATCCCCATGGACAGAAGAGCCTGGTGGGCTACAGTCCATGGGGTCACAAAGAGTCAGACAGGACCGAGCAACTAAGCACAGCACAGCACGGCAGCAGTGTATCTACATCAATCCCAACCTCCCAGTTCACCACCCTCTTCCCCCGCTTGGTGTCCAAGTTTGTTCTCTGCATCTGTGTCTCTGTTTCCTCTTTGCAAATAAGTTCATCTGTCCCATTTTTCTAGGTTGCACCTGTAAGTGTTAAAATACGGTATTTGTTTTTCTCTTTTTGACTTACTTTGCCGTGTATGATAATCTCTAGGTCCATCCGCATCTCTGCAAATGCCACTCTTGCTCCTTTTTAAGCTGAGTAATATTCCATTGTGTACATGTACCATATCTGATGACACTTTGATCTTGGACTTCTAGCCTTCAGCGCTGTAAGAAAATACCGTACCTGATTGGTTTGGCTGCCCAGTCTGTGGTGCTTCATTTTGGCAGCCCTAACAAACACATCTCCCTATGGTACCTGTGGTCATGTCATCAGAGAAGGCTAAATCTGGGTTCAAAATACAGGTGTTTTGAATCCAAGTTTCAGATCACAAGCTCTTTCCCTCATACTCTGCACACACACACACGTAGACATGCACTACTCATGGACACACATGCATTTGGCGTCCCTGAAATGCAGGATGTGTCTCGTTGTACACAAGTTGACGCTGCCATATCCTCCCTTTGCTTTTATTTCCATTCTTCTCTTTGTCTTCTCTTTGTCTCTTCTTGTAACATGTCCATTTCATTCTTGTACCTCTTCCCCTTCTGCTACTCTTTCTGTGGAAGTGCATGGGCCATTTTTCTCACCATAAACATCTGTTTTGGAATAGTCACAGATCTATTTTTTATATCTTGACTTGTAGGTCTGCAATCATCTTACATTCTGTTTCCTTAAATTATTCTTCAAGGCACATCTGGTTGAGAACATGATGTCACCAAAGGCTCTCAGGTGTGGATTGGGGTTGATAGAGAAACAGACTCCATGGCATGATGTAATTTGTAACATGAATTGAGATTTGATGTGATAAAAGAAAAAGCATACAGTCATTGGCTTGGGATATTTTTGATTTGCAACTGCCAGGGTTTTCCATAGTTCCTCCTTGTCATACTCTCAGGGAATTATTTTTCTCCCGTCTAAAATCCCACCTTCTTCTCCAGGATCCTAAGATCAATGAAAATAAACAACACTTTTTGTTTGGAGTTATTCTTGTCTTTATTTGAGCAGGTGCTAAATAATTATAAACATGCTTAACATTTAAAGGGTGTGTTTCCTTTTAAGTCCTTAGAGCACATGTTCACATTCATGTTTCCAATGTAGAAACAAATTTCAAAGAGAAGAAACAAAGAGAAAAATAAAATTTGAAAATCTCGAATCTTGACTAGTTCTGTTAAATAGAAATGGGACAGGTAGTTTTACTCTCCAAATCAATATTTCATTTTCAAGAGAATGGAAATCATTCTGGCTTTGAACCCCTTCAGAAATGATGAAGGCTTTGAGCTCTTCTTTTTTTTTTTTACTGTGCAGATATGAGTTATGTGTATTTTCTGGGGAGTCACAATTGGTAAACGTGTTGACATCCAGAGATTAGTTGTGTCATGCCTCTATTTTCCAAGGCTCACAGATTTAAAATATCTTGACAGTGACAATGAGAGCTGATGATGCAGCTTGCTAGATGCTGACTTTTTTGGGAGTTATTGTTTTTATGTCCTAGAATCTACTTTCTTGAGAGTCTTCAAAAATTTGATAGCATCTCCTATTTCTCCTCTTCTGCCTAAAGGCAGAGAAATGAATTAAGGTGGCCTCTCAAGTCTCCTTTGAGCCCTAATGAGTCTGCATTTGCCACCTGTCCTGCAGGCCACCAGATGGTGTTAACCATTAACCACAGGAAGTTCTGTGGCCCCATGAAAATAGTAACTAATGAGAGGTATACTTAAAGTTGTTATGAGATCTGTTCACTTTTTTTTCCTCAGATGCCTTAAATGTGTTAGAATCAAGTTGAAGGATGTCTATAATATACGGAGAATGGATCTAGAAAGCTCTAATTAAAGAGGATGTCATTGTTTTTTCATCTCTTCAGTTGTACAATTTCTAGCGAAGGTAAGTCTGTGGAGACTCATTGATGTGGTCTAGAGAGCTATAATTGCAAGAACTTAAACTTCTTTAATCTTGAATTTGAGTGAAAAGCCATCACCAATTTAGAAGAGTGCAATTCTCCTTTTATCTGTGTAGACAAAATGTAACCCAGTAGAGTTTTCCTTGGAACCTATGTGGATGCCCGGGAAAATATGAAACATCCAAAATGTGCATGGATATATACAATAATGAGCAAGTTTTGATGTATTTCAATTAAATCTTTTCATTCCATATGTGTGAAAGTAAGCTCTGACATAGAAAATATTTCTAGATTGTATTTTCTTTTTTCTGGGGTGCTATTTTTTTTTCTGTTAAAATTCTATCTTTAAAAAAATATGCAACTATATAAAGATACAGAGAACTGAAATTTGCATTGTAGTAAAATCTGAGCAATTGTATGATTAAATAGTTTCCTCCTTCCCTAAGGACATGTGGATAATAAAAATAGCCCCCGGAATAATTTAATGGAATTTTTTTCCATTCAAGCATTTAATTGTGGTTGAGTTTACCTTGTTAAAAAATTATTTATGTTATCCTAATTTTACTTTCATTTTTAGTTTCTAAGTATTACATGAAGAATTAGAAGTGTATGGAAGTTCTATTTATGAAGTTTAAAGCAAACATCTCTAAGATTTTTTTTCTTCAGTAAAGCACAAAGTTGTGTTTCCCAGGTGGCGCTAGTGGTGAAGAACACATCTGCCAATTTTCAGGAGATGTAAGAGACTCGGGTTCAATCCCTGGGTTGGGAAAATCCCCTAGAGGAGGAAATGGTAACCCACTCCAGTAGTCTTGCACTGAGAATCCCATAGGCAGAGGAGCCTGGTGGGCTATGGTCCACAGGGTCGCAAAGAGTGGGACTTGACTGAAGTGACTTAGCACCCACACAAAGTTGTAATAGTTTAATATTTATTCTCCTGTTGCTCTATTTGCTGTCATTTTTATCCACATGACTTCAAGTCCATGCTATGAGGGTAAAAGGTAATTCAACATCCTAGGACAGTCTCCGTTTTCGATTTCATATCAGAATGCCAAGGGGGGATATGATGATGTTTAAAGCCCTCTGAAAGTGACAGTGAAGTTGTGTCGAACTCTTTGCGACCCCATGGACTGTAGCCTACCAGGCTCCTCCATCCATTGGATTTTTCAGGCAAGAATATTGGAGTGGATTGCCATTTCCTTCTCCAGGAGATCTTCCCGACCCAGGGATTGAACCCGGGTCTCCTGCATTGTAGGCAGATGCTTTTACCATCTGAGCCACCAGGGAAGTCATTTTAGAGCCCTCTGGAGAGTCCCTTGGACTGCAAGGAGATCCAACCAGTCCATTCTAAAGGAGATCAGTCCTGAGTGTTCATTGGAAGGACTGATGCTAAAGCTGAAAGTCCAATACTTTGGCCACCTCATGCGAAGAGCTGACTCACTGGAAAAGACTCTGATGCTGGGAAGGATTGGGAGCGGGAGGAGAAGGGGACGACAGAGAATGAGATGGCTGGATGGCATCACCGACTCGATGGACATGAGTTTGAGTGAACTCCGGGAGTTGGTAATGGACAGGGAGGCCTGGCGTTTTGTGATTCATGGGGTCGCAAAGAGTCGGACACGACTGAGCGACTGAACTGAACTGAATGCTTATCAACTGGCCAAAATTAATTTTATTCTGAATGTTGCTGGTTTGGATATATTGAGTTTTCAGTGGGCAAAAAAGTTGGTAATACTGAAGGTTTTACATTTCCCCATCTAGTCTGATCCAGTTTAGGAAATGGAATCCTCATAAGTGGAGATGCAGAAGCCTTCGGTTGCTTCTATGTTACTGAAACTTCGAGGCAAAACAGCATATACTCTGCCTTTGATTGTGTCCTTTTAAACCCTTGTGTTTCATGTGTGTCAAGCCTTGTCCTCTCTATAGCACTGGAGCATTTGAGGTCAGCGCTTTGCCTTCTATTTCTTTTGTATTCTTCTGAATTCCTAAAGTGACGATGAAGTCACTCAGTCATGTCCGACTCTTTGCGACCCCATAGACTGTAGCCTACAGGCTTCTCCATCCATGGGATCTTCCAGGCAAGAGTACCAGAGTGGGTTGCCATTTCCTTCTCCAGGGTATCTTCCCGACACAGGGATTGAACCCAGGTCTCCCCCATTGCAGGCAGACGCTTTACTCTCTGAGTCCCTAATAAGTGTCCAAAAATACTTAAGTGAAATGAACTGTTAATGTTTGATGGTAATTACCATTGCCAGACAGTTTGGTATTATAGTTTATGTCACTGAGTCATTTCTTTCTTTCTTTTTTTTTCTTAATTCTTAGAATCAGGATCTGCATAAGGTTTATTGCAACTGGTTGATACTTATCTTTTTAAAAATATTTATTTATTTGACTGCCTTAAGTCTTAGGGACTTAGGATGTGGGATCTAGCTCCCTGACCCAGGATAGAACCTGGGTTCCCTGGCACTGGGAGCACAGTCTTAGCCACTGCACCATGAGAGTTCTGTCACTGAGTCATCTCAACCGTCTGTATTTCTCCAAAGCAGTTTCTAAAGCCCCAGTGAATTATTTCATGTGGTAAGGCAATTTATTCAGTTGTCCTCAACCAACTCACTTTTAGTTTTCTTAATGCAAGTAGAACATTGGTCGTATTTTCTCCTTGCTCGTAATTCTTCCCAAACATCTGTCTATATCTTTGTATACTTCTGTATCTTCCCAAACTTCTATACCTCAATCTTCTCTGTCTTTCCGAACACCTGAATCTTTGACCTTCAGAAGGTGTTGCCTTCATTCCTCCAGAACAGTACTGTGTGGGTACTGTCTGGCTCATTTGTCTGGGGCTCTTGACCACAGTGAAGCCATTTGTATTTGTTTTGAATGCCCAGCTACCCAGACCTCCATGATTATTACATCTATTCCCTAAGTATAGCTTGCTGGGGTGGTGGGAATTGGGGGACCATATAAGTCCTTTGGTGTATTCAGTTAAGTCAGAGAAATCACTCCTGAAATTAGTTTAACCAAAAAGGAGAAATTATTGAGAAGACTCAAGGTGTTTCTCAGAGAGGAAGAGCTGTGTAAGCCAGGAGTCAGGTTAGCTCCTTGAACATGAGGGCTAAGTAACGTCAGGTGCCCTCTCCTTCCTACTTTCTCCCCATTTCCCTTCTACATCAGTATAAGTCTTTCCTCCAACATATAGGCTTTTTGAGATGTAGTAAAAACACGTGTTAAAAACATGACTGTTCCAGATTCATATCCTTCCAGTTGTATAAAATAAAAGGCAAGATCTGGTTTTTTTTTCTCTTTAAAGTCAAAACCCAGAAAGGGGAACTCTGATGGCTGAACTTGACTTAGTTGTTCATCTCTGTTCTAATTAGTAGAGTCAGAGGGATGGGGTTCTCTCACAGGCCATCCCTTGGTCATGTGTTTGTGGTGGGGGAGATGAGTGAGGGAGTGGGAGTTGCTGACATAGAGGGAGATAAAATTAGAGAGCAGAAGTATAAAAAGAAATTAGAGGCCGAAGTGAGCTCTTTGAATCCCGCGCTGGACTTTAGTGCCTGTGGGTACGCGTGGGGGCTGGTTTGCCGGAGCTGTCGCCCAGGGGTTGCAGAACAGCCACCCGCTTCCCCTACCTCTTCACTCACCAGTACTTTATCCAAAAGGAAATTCAGGTTAAATAAAATCATCTTACATGCGTCCATGTAAAATTTCTCTTATCGCCTGGTGTTTCTGTTTTGTTGAACTTTTCATCATTAAAAGATGTCTATAGTTGTTATACTTCTTAAAAAAAATCTGCTTCTTAACTCTCTGCAGCATAGCTTCTCCCTTCATCACACCTCCGAAACCATCCTGCCAGTCTTTACGATGGCCTCCTAATGATGAACTTGTGCGGTTCCTTCTCTGGCTGGTCTTCCTTTCATCATCCTTTCTAAGATTTCACACTGCTGACTCTTTCCACATTTTTGACACTCGCTCTTCCTGTGGATTCTGATGAATCACTTTTTTCGTGGATCCCTCTGTGCTTTTGCTGACTCTTTTTTCCTCTGTTTCCCATAAATATTGACATTGCCAAAGGTCTTCTTGACCTTTTTCCTCTGACATTCTTTAGACTCAATTTGAATAAACTCACCTTTACTCTTTTTAAAACTTTTATTTATTTTTAATTGGGGGATAATTGCTGTCCCCTGTTGTGTTGGTTTCTGCTGTATATCAACATGAGTTAGCCATAGGTGTATCTATGTCCCCTTCCCCTTGAACCTCCCTCACACCTCTCAGTAACCTTTACCCTTAAGTCACAATGATTTCCCAGTGTTCACCTCTAGCATATTTCTTGCTTCTGCTCTTTAGACCCATTTTCTTTAACAACCATTATACAGCTCCAATTTTATAGTCTCAAAATGCTTGAAACTCAACATAACCCAAGCCATGTTCTTTCTCTCTGTCTGGTTCAGTGATAGCATCACCAGAGATTAGTTTGAGCAAAGCTGCTGCAAAGCTGCTCCAGCTAATCACCCATTGTCTACTCTCTCCTCCTTCCATAGAAATACCATCCATATTTCTAGCTGACGAATGGCCACTCAGAATAAAGGCTACTTTCCCAAACTCTCTGTAGCTAAGTTTTGACCAAAGGAAAAGGCAAACTGATGTGCCATGTGGCAGCTTTTGAAAATATTGCTAGCATCCTTCCTTTGCCTTTATTTTCTTTATTCCTTCCTCCATCCTGCTGCTGGGAATGTGAATGTGATGACTGGAGCTTGAGCTGCCATCTTGGCCACAAGGCTGAGGTAATACCCCAGAAATACTGAATTTTGTGCTGTAAGGAACCTGAGTCTCTGAGGCTTCAGGGAGCAGAGCTGTTCTAATCCTACACTGCCAACTTCTGGACTTATGCACAAGAAATTAGGCATCAATTTTCCCTAGACTTTGCTATGTTTTTATTACTCACAGCAAACCTAGTCCTAACTTATATATCAGCCAAACCAAAATCCTAGAGTAACGTTAGACTATCCCCTCTCCTCCAAGACCCACATCCAATCAGTCACCAAGTCTGATTGAATCTACCACTCTGGGATCTTTCTTTTGTTAAGCCTTTATTTTTCCAATCCTGTCCTTCATCCTTATCCAATATATGCTCCCCACTGCCCTTAGAATGATCTTAGAATTAATCTTTCCTGATTAATTTCCTGCAATTATTGCAGTTATCCCACTGTCTACAATTCTCAGTATGGAAAACTCTTCATGATCTGTATGTCTCCCAATTCATTTCCTACTGCCCCACTGTATTTATCATCTCCAAACTACTTACATTGCTGGAATGCTGCTGCTGCTGCTGCTAAGTCGCTTCAGTCATGTCCGACTCTGTGCAACCCCATAGATGGCAGCCCACCAGGCTCCTCCGTCCCTGGGATTCTCCAGGCAAGAACACTGGAGTGGGTTGCCATTTCCTTATCCAATGCATGAAAGTGAAAAGTGAAAGTGAAGTTGCTCAGTCATGTCCAACTCTTAGTGACCTCATGGACTGTAGCCTACCAGGTTCCTCCGTCCATGGGATTTTCCAGGCAAGAGTACTGGAGTGGGTTGCCATTGCCTTCTCCATCAGTGATGGACTATTCCACCCCATTTCATATCTCTGTGACTTTACATGTGCTTATTCTACCATTGGGCATGTCTAGATCTTTTCTTCCTCAGCATTTATCTAGAACTTTTATTAAAATTAAAAAAAAAAACTTTCCTAATTTCCAAAGAGAAGAAAAGGATGACAACTCTCTTTGTGTCAGGGGTGAGGCTTTCATGTACATCTGTATGCAGTATTTACTCTCTTCTGTAATTACTTGTTTATGTGTCTCTCTTCGTCTGTGTGCTTTTTGACAATAGGAACTATATGTTTTATCTTTTTATCATCAGTACTTAACCCAGCGTCTGGCACATGGTAAGTGCCCAGTGATTAAACTGTCTTTGCTTCCACCTTCGCACCCCATCTTTATTAGTTTCTTATTGCTGCTGTAACAAATTAGCACAAGTTTAGTGGCTTCACACAATACAAATTTAATGATCTCATGTTTCTGGAGATGAGAAATCTGAAATGTGTTGGAAGGCTCCTTGCCCTCTCCAGCTTCTGAGTTGCCGGAATTTCTTGACTCATGAGCCCCTTCCATTTTCAAAGCCAGCAATGACGGTCGCATCTTTGACGTTGCCTCAGAAGAAGCCCTGTGGTTACATGGGGGCACACCCAGATAATCCAGGATAATCTACCTATTTCTCCCCACCTAACTAGCAGCCTTAGTTTCATTTGCAACCTGAATTCTCTATTGCCATGTAATATAGCATATTCAAAGTTTCCAAGGATTAGGACATGGACATTACTGGACTTCCCACACCATGTCAAGTCTAGTCTTATGACAGCAGAGTGGTCCATTAAAAACATATGTTAGATAACATCACAGCTCTGCCTGCAATCAGCCAAAAACTTCTGATCTCATCTGGGTTCCAGGTCTCTGTGATAAAACCCCTTGTGTCTTACATCATCTGGCCCTCTTCTCTCTCCCCGATTTCTGGCTTGCTCTGCCCCAGCCAATCCCATACACACCAAAGAAAAGCTTGCCCTGGCGCCTTTTCCTCAGATATCCATATGGCTAACTCCCCCACTAACTGCAGAAATCTGATCAGATCTGTTTAGTGAATTGCTTGACAAAATTATATATGAGAGCAACTCCTCCTCCTCTGACAATTCTGTCACTTATTCAATTTTATTCTCCCTACAGTCCTTATCTTTACCTACTGTATATTTACTGCTGTTCTTTTTAATTTTCTGTCTTACCCATGTCAGCTAGGGTGAGAGTAGGATTTGTTGCATCTCCAGTTCCTAGAAAAGTACCTGGCACAGAGAGAACTATCATCAATATTTCGTGAATGAAATCAATGCGTGCATGCATGAAGCACTCTTAGTCTATCCAGGCCTGAAGGGGGTTTATGAGGTGAAGGAAAATGAAAGATCAATGTTAAGTAGAATGCCTGGATTTATCACAAATCAATTTATTTATTTATTTGTGTGCCGTGTGACTTGCAGGATTTAGTTCCCTAACCAGGAATTGAACCCTGGCACCGCAGTGAAAGCTCCAAGTCCTAACCACTGGACTGCCAGGAAATTCCCACAAATTTATCTTTTAATGAAAGGAATTATCTCATTTTTATCATTAAACAAAGTGGCCCACATCAGTGTCTAAGGACAGTTCCTATATCAACATAACTAGTTTTTGGGGGAGTAAAAAGAATTTCCTTAAAAAAACCTTAAGAAGATGAGAATGTTCTGCGGCACGCAGTATCTTCACAGGATGCCCTGCAGAGGTGGGGCCTTGGGCTCCCACAGACACATTCTGTGAGCCTCAGAGCAAAGACAGGAGAGGACCGTGTCTTAATATTGATAGGTTCAGTTCAGTTCAGTGGTGGTTTTTTTTTTGGCTCCGCTAGATGGCATGTGGGACCTTGGTTCCCCAACCATGGATGGAACCCAGGCCCCCTTCACTGGCAGCTCAGAGTCTTAACACGGGACTGCCAGGGAAATCCCAAATTGATATATTTAGAAAAGGCAGAGGAACCAGAGATCAAATTACCAACAACTTGGAGAAAGCAAGAGAGTTCCAGAAAAACATCTATTTCTGCTTAATTGACTATGCCAAAGCCTTTGACTGCGTGGATCACAATAAACAGGGGAAAATTCTGAAAGAAATGGGAATACCAGACCACCTGACCTGCTTCTTGAGAAACCTGTATGCAGGTCAGAAAGCAACAGTTAGAACTGGACATGGAACAACAGACTGGTTCCAAATAGGAAAAGGAGTACATCAAGGCTGTATATTGTCACCCTGCTTATTTAACTTATATGCAGAGTACATCATGAGGAATGCTAGGCTGGGAGTAGCACAAGCTGGAATCAAGATTGCCAAGAGAAATATTAATAACCTCAGATATGCAGATGACACCACCCTTATGGCAGAAAGTGAAGAGGAACTAAAAAGCCTCTTGATGAAAGTGAAAGAGGAGAGTGAAAAAGTTGGCTTGAAGCTCAACATTCAGAAAACTAAGATCATGGCATCCGGTCCCATCACTTCATGGCAAGTAGATGGGGAAATGGTGGAAACAGTGTCAGACTTTATTTTTGGGGGGTTCCAAAATCACTGTGGATGCTGATTGCAGCCATGAAATTAAAAGGAAGTTAATTGGAAGTTCCTTGGAAGGAAAGTTATGACCAACCTAGATAGCATATTAAAAAGCAGAGATATTACTTTGCCAACCAAGGTCCGTCTAGTCAAGGTTATGGTTTTTCCAGTGGTCATGTATGGATGGAAAGTGAAAGTGAAGTCGCTCAGTCGTGTCCGACCCTTAGCAACCCCACGGACTGCAGCCTACCAGGCTCCTCCAACAATGGGATTTTCTAGGCAAGAGTACTTAGCAGCAGCAGCAGCATGTATGGATGTGAAAGTTGGACTGTGAAGAAAGCCGATCACTGAAGAATTGATGCTTTTGAACTGTGGTGTTGGAGAAGACTCTTGAGAGTCCCTTGAACTGCAAGGAGATCCAACCAATCCATTCTAAAGGAGACTGGTTCTGGGTGTTCATTGGAAGGACTGATGCTAAAGCTGAAACTCTAAAACTTTGACCACCTCATGCGAAGAGTTGACTCACACATGGAAAAGACTCTGATGCTGGGAGGGATTGGCGGTGGGAGGAGAAGGGGATGACAGAGAATGAGATGGCTGGATGGCATCACCGACTCGATGGACATGAGTTTGAGTGAACTCTGGGAGTTGGTGATGGACAGGGAGGCCTGGCGTGCTGTGATTCATGGGGTTGCAAAGAGTCGGACACGACTGAGTGACTGAACTAAACTGAACTGAACTAAAATGCTCCCCCATTAACTTTTTTTGAATTATTTTCCTTCTTTTTCCCTGAAATCTTGAAAATGGCCCATCTCCCTGGATTAGAACAACAGTGTTCCTGACAGAAACCCTATGTAATGCAAACATTTAAGTGGTAAAATCTATACAATGAAAAAAACCCACAAGAAAGTTTATTGAGAAAATCTTAATCTCAAGTGAAATTCCCAGGGACAATAGGATTTCCAAGTGGAAGCCTAAGTGAGTGAGTGTTAGTCGTTCAGTCATGTCTGACTCTTTGCGACCCCATGGACTGTAGCCCACCAGGCTCCTCTATCCATGGGATTTCCCAGGCAAGAATACTGTACTGGCATGCCATTCCATTCTCCAGGGGATCTTCCTGACCCAAGGATTGAACCCGGGTCTTCTACATTGGAGGTAGATTCTTTACCATCTGAGCCATCATCTTTTGAAAGTAGTCTGAATTTCATACACGACATGTCTCAAGTTGGTTGAA
Organism: Moschus berezovskii; assembly: GCF_049115385.1. Taxonomy (NCBI): domain Eukaryota; kingdom Metazoa; phylum Chordata; class Mammalia; order Artiodactyla; family Moschidae; genus Moschus; species Moschus berezovskii. Next base: position 87,995,278 of record NC_142469.1, on the reverse strand, counting down.
AGCTCTTTCTGGAGGCACAGTGAAGACCCCGGTGCAGAGACCTCCTCCGACTTTTCTGCGCCCCAAGTCACTTCTATATCTGAATCTATTCTTATTTCCATCCCTTCTGGAACTTTTATCTCAGCTGTAAGAATCTCTATATAATGTTGAAATTGGAAAGGAAAAAACCCCAAAACACCAAAAAGACAAAAAAGGTGTGAAGTTTTGTTTTTCTGCATTTTTGTCCTTGAAGCAGAAAAAGAAACAGGTGATGCAATCTAGTGTCCTTTCATGTTTACCCAGCATCTGTTTTTCAGGTGTGCTAATTTTATGTATAATTTTCAGAGGGCGGCTGTGCACTTTCTTATTATGGTCGTGGATTCAAGGTAGATGCAAACGTCAAAACATTAAAATGTACACTTTAAACATATGCAGTTTATTTATTTTTACCAATTATACCTCAATAATGGTATTTAAAAATGTTTTTTAAATGCACACACACTCATGCATGCATGCACATACAGTTCTACTTCTAAAGCTACACTTCCAAGAAACTCCTGTGACTATTTCAGTTAAGTAAATTGAAAAAATTTTGCAATGCAGGAGTCCCAGTTTCGATCCCTGGGTCGAGATGATCCCCTGGAAAAGGAAATGGCAACCCACTCCAGTATTCTTGCCTGGAGAGTTCCATGGACAGAGGAGCCTGATGGGCTACAATCCATTGGGTTGCAAAGAGTCAGACATGACTGAGCAACTAACACACAAATTGGAAAAAAATTAGAAATTCAATTCCTTAGTTGTGCTAGCTGTATTTCAAGTGCTCAAAAGCCACATATAGCGAGTAGCTCTTACACAAAACAGTGTCAACATAAAATACTGCCATGATGGCAGGAAGTTCTACTGGACAGCATTGTTTTAAAGCATTTTCCCAATCATCCCTCATTCTCATGTCCATGCCCCACATTACCAGAGCAGAGGTCTCCTGCTTTTCAGTCTCCACATTGAAACAACGGCCATCTTTCAGAAATGCAAGTCTGCTTGCTACTCCCCTGCTCAAACTTTCTAGACAAAGGGAGGGAGGGAATCAATGTTTTTTGAGACCTGGCACATAAAAAGGGAGAAGGAGAGGGCAGAGTATGAAGATGGAGGGTCTTTCCAGAGCTGGATCTGCCAGCACCTTGATCTTAGACTATCAGCTTCCAGAATTATGAGAAATAAATGTTTGCAGATTAAACCATCCTGTCTATGGTATTTGCTATAGCAGCCTGAATAAGGTAATTGTGGAGAGGTACATGGGGTTGCCTAAAACAGTTTATTTATGTACAATGCACTTGCATGCATGCGCACACACACAACTATCGATCCCAAATCTTGAGACACTCCTCTTCCACCATTCATCTTCCTATATGACTTCCAGAGCACTAGCAGTTAGGCCTTCAGGCAGGAGTTTGAAAGACTCTTCTCAGGGCATCTAATCAGTCAACGAAGAAAGATCTACAGATGGTGAAACTGGAGAGCATCTAACTGTCCAGATAAAACCTCTAATAGAAAGTGTTGGGTTGACAACCCCTCCCACCTTCTTAGAGACCGAAATTGATTTTTTAGCATCGCTCTCTTAAACATGAAGGAACAACCAAAAACTCTCTTGCTTCTGGGGAAAGCTCTAAAGTGGCAGAGAGGCACCCAAATAAAAAAAGAAAATGCAGTGTGTAGTCAACAAAACCAATATAGAAAAGGGATAATGTATTTCAAACATTAAGAGGCTCGAGAAATGAGAAGAGATTGCATCTAGAAAATAAAATAATAAGATGCTATAAAATAGAAACATATAACAAGCATAAAAGAGCTTTTGGAAATTAAAAACATGTTCACGTTTGAAAAGCTAAGTTGAAGGGCTAGAAGACAAAATGAGGAAATTCCCAAGAAAGCAGAGCAAATAAAAACGCAAAGAGATAAATGATTAGAGAAAAGATTGATGAGTTGTAGGACCAGTCCAGACTGTCTAACATCTGAATAACAGGATTTCCAGACACAAAGAACAGAGAAAAATGAAGGGAATAAATTACCGATAAATAATTCACAATATTTTCTAGGCCTGAAAAACATTAATCTTTTGATTAAAAGCAACTATTCCTAAGAGTTGCTAAGATAAGGGGGCTGAAGAGCATTCTCGTGGCCCTCTTCACAGTGATCTTACTCAGAGCTGCTTCCAATTGTCCCTTTGATAGGATTCCCATAGCCATTAGGGCAGAAGGCTAAGATTCAGGCCAAGTTCGATTGTAGTCACAGACATTGTCCTGCAAAACCATCTGTAATTTTCCACTATCTCAGAACTTTAAGGATCGTAAAGATAGTATGGGAATGGCTGTACATAGACAGTTTTGATTTCTTAAAGTTAAGCAAATGTTGTGTCCTTTATAGTATTTCTAATACCTTTCTCAGGGTTCACAAATTTCTCTTGTCTGTTATAATGGCCATTGTCTATAACATCAATCTTTTCCTCAATTATATTTTTACTTATTTTACTTATTTTTTTCTTTGTGTTTTTGTTTCTTTGATTGGACTGTGAGTTCCTGAAGGGCAGCGAATACCTGCCACTTCTAATGAGTCCTTTAGTTTCTACATGGCATTGGAAGAGTAGGACTGTCTTCCCTTGATAAGCTTTATAAGCTAGGTTGAGCCCATTAAAACTGTCTCACTGCTCATGTATAGCAGCTCAGTGAGGAAGGGTCGATTATTATCTCCACTCTCCAGATGAGAACACTGAGGCTTAGAGAGCTGAATAAAGAGGCCCCCCGGGGGCTTCCCTGGAGGTTCAGATGGGAAGGAATCTGCCTGCAATGTAGGAGACCCAGGTTTGATCCCTGGGGAAAGATCCCCTGGAGGAGGAAATGACAACCCACTCCAGTATTCTTGCCTGGAGAATCCCATGGACAGAGGAGCCTGGTGGGCTACAGTCCATTGGTCGGACACTGAGCGACTAACATTTTCACTTTTCAGTGAGGCAATAGCCCAGCTGGGAACTAAAGCCACGCCTGTCTGATTCTGCAGCTCGAGAGCCCAGGCTCTGCGCGATTGGAGCTCACCATTCATTTCCTTTTTGTTTCAAACAGAAGAGTTTTCTTTCAGCCTCAGGAAGGTAAACTCGGGAATTTGTCACAAAAGACCATGAATGCTTTTCTGCGCTTTCTTGTCTGTTACAACTGTTCCTTTTCACTCACTGAAGGGGATGTGGAGGGGGCAGAAACAGAATGAAGGGCCGCTGAAGGATCTTGGGGAGATCCAGAGTTTGGGGTCTGTGGTAACAATCGATATGCTAATCGCCTAACAATCTCCAAACAATTTAACAGGAGTACTTCCACTGTTCTGGGACCCACACTTTGTGTCCCACACGGTGGGGGACACAAAGGCACTCTGTTCAGGTTAGCAGGGGGCCTGGCAGAGTCCCAGCCCAGTTCTCCCCCACATCCACACTCTTGTCTCAGGCCCCCTCGCCTGTCATTTTTCTCGATAAAAGGGACCAAGCCCTCCAGCGTTGGGGAATGCCCACCACTCCCAGTGGAGGCTGTGAAACCTGCTGTCTCAAGCAAGGAGACAGAACGAAAATTGTTGGAGAGGAGGGCAGTGTAGACAGCAATAAAGAGAAGGAGCTGAAGGCTGATAAATAGGCAGAAATAATGAGTTAAGAAATTGCCTGGCTAGCAAATGGTCAGAAATCTGGGAGAAGGAGGAGGAGGGGTCTCTGTGCAGGATGGGGGCCACGGAGGGGCAGAGAAAAGGGAGAGGAAATCCATCACAACCATTTCCAAATTATTCTTCCTGTGTCATCATTTTAAATGTCTACATAGTTGACGCATACCAAAGAGTATGTACATATCACAGGTTATTTTAAAGCCATTAGAATTTCATGTCTAAATAAAGAGTGAGAAAGCACACAGTAAGGAAAACTGTTACCCTTTCTGGATGGCAATGCCAGAAAGGGAGATAATGTCTTTATCTCCACTTACTAGAGTGGAGCATTTAAAAACTGCCCCTTGACTGCTAGAAAGAATATACTGCAGGTTAAAAAAAATTATTTTTAGGAAAGTGAACAGCTTTGTCCTGTTCAGAGCTTTCACTCACATCCCCAACACAGCTGAACTGGAGAGAGGATTTACACTGAAACTCTCCTGCAGGGAAACAGTCTTTTTTCTTAGTCTTAACTGATGTTCAAACAAGAGAGCACTCTGTGCCCTAACTCTTCTGAAAGTTAGATGATGTAGCAAGAGGTGAACTCTGGGATATTATTTTCAAAAATGCAGTAACCCCAAAGCTTCAGAGGGCATCTGTCAAGAGTGATCTGCCTGAAAATGAGCCTGGCTAGGATTTGGTCCTATCAGTGGAACCTCATGGATGACAACCCAAGTGTTTTCTGCTTCTGTTTATTGGATTTCTTCCCCTCATTAAGGGACTTCTTGCTCCAGCCCAGATAACAAAGATGGAAGTACGCAGGAAAGTGAGAATAAGAAAGTCAAGATCTGGAACTTCCCTGATGGCTCGGTGGAAAAGAATCCCCTTGCCAAAGCAGGAGACACGGGTTCAATCCCTGGTCAGGGAAGATCCCATGTGCCATGGAGCAACTAAGCCCTTGCGCCACAGCTACTGAACCTGTGCTCTAGAGCCTGGGAGCCACAAATCCTGAGCCCACGTCCTGCAGCTACTGAAGTGTCTGCGCCCTAAGGTCCATGCTCCGAAACAAGAGAAGGCCACCTCAATGAGAAACCTGTGGACTGCAACTAGAGAATAGCTCTCACTTATCACAACTGGAGAAAAGCCTGTGAAGCAACAAAGACCCAGAACATGCATGTGTGCTCAGTTGCTTCAGGGTGGGTCCTCCAGAATGTTCCTGGTCTTCTCCGAGCCTCAGTTCTGGAATGAGGCGTCGAAGTACATGGTCATAACTCAGCCTATCTCCAGGACCAGGGCTTTCTCTGTTTGAGGAGGCTCTGTCGCCCAAACCCTTTGCCTGACACAGAATGCTTTCATGAATGGACATTTACTTTTTGTCAAACTCTTTTCCTGCCTCTATTGAGATTATCATGCCATTTTCTCTTCTATTTAGCTAATATGCTGAATTGATGGCTTTTTATAATGCTAAACAAACCTTGTATTACTGAGATAAACTCCAGTTAATTGTGATGGATTATCTTTTTTATAATTGCTGGATTCAATTTGTTAATGTTCAGGTAAGAATTTTGAGATCTTTAAGATCTTGAGGGATATTGTCTGTAGGCTTCTTTTCTGTATGATGCATTTGGTTTGTTATTTGCTAGACTGTGTGAGGCTCCAGGCATTTTTTCTTTTTTTTTTGCTGGGTCTTTGTCTATATAAATAATTTGATTAAAAATGTACTACAAAATCCATGAGTCTATGTGATGCATAGGTAGAAAAGAGATGTTCATGTATTTGTTTATTGTCTTATCGGTGCACAGGAAGTTTCTTTTCTATTATCCAGCTCTTCGAATTTAAGTCCAGGAACCATTTCTTCCAGTTTTTATTATCAAATGCATCATTTCTGGTTTATGTCTTGACTCACTACCAGAAATGAAATAGCAATGCTAGTATTACTCATAAAGCTGGAACCTGTTCGCACTGTTTGCAGAATTACCTCTGCAATTCTCTGCTGCTACCTTTTATTTAATGCTGATCACACCATTAACTCACAATGTCACATGACCTATCTACCGCCCATGAATACTGGCTTCCAATGAGACACAATAACAGTTGTTACTATACTTTGTGGATGACGGCCACAAACACGAATCTTACCCCAAGTATGCAGGGAAATGTGAATGATCTTTCTTTTTTTGGTTGTGCTCAATGTACGGTTCGGAATTTCAGAGCCTAGATATAAGTCTTTAGACTGGAATCAGTGCATTTTTAGAATGTGATCTTTCCGTGTTGACCACACTGATGTTTTCCAGACACTGCCACTAGCCGGGAAGAGACGTGGGGGCCTGTGGGCAAAGCAAGAAAGGCCATCCCTTTTTGTATAAGGAATGTTCCCTGATTATCCGGCAGGACTAAACCCCAGGGGCAGCAGGGCCACACTAGTCAGAGGTGAGAGGGAGAAATCAAGCAGAAAGGCAATGGGTGTGTATTATCATATGTGAAATGAATCGCCAGTCCAGGTTTTATGCATGATACAGGATGTTCAGGGCTGGTGCACTGGGATGACCCAGAGGGATGGGATGGGGAGGGAGGTGGGAGGGGGGTTCAAGATGGGGAACAAATGTACACCCGGGGCAGATTCATGTCAATGTATGGCAAAACCAATACAATATTGTAAAGTAATTAGCCTCCAATTAAAAATTTAAAAAAAAAGGCAATGGGTGTGCTGAGCAATGATTTTCAAACCCCCAGAGGAGACAGGAGACAGGTACAACCACTTCCAGAGGACTGCCTGACACGTCATATGAAGCCTGCAGAAGGGAGTGGGTGACCAACCCCAAGGCAAGAGAGGGGAGTGCAAGGGGTAAAGCATTCTTGCCACCACAGGGAAAGGACACCTGCTTCCTTCAGGGGCTGGACTTGTGAACAGCATAGTTGTCAGAATGTAGGTGGGTGAAAGTCAAAGCATTGGTCTGAATGTGTGACTCAAACCCAAGGGTTGGCTGTGAACTCTTAGTGGCCCAGAGACGACAGAGTGCATGCTAAGTCACTTTTGTCGGGTCCGACTCTTTGTGATGCTATGGACTGTAGCCCACCAGGCTCCTCTGTCCATGGGATTCTCCAGGCAAGAATACTGGAGTGGGTAGCCATTTCCTTCTCCAGGAGATCTTCCCAACCCAGGGATCCAACCAGAGTCTCCTGGTTCTTTATCAGTAGTGCCACCTAGGAAGCCTGATATGTCTGACATAAGTCACTCAAAATCAGCATATCAAGGACATCCCTGGCAGTCTGGTGGGTAAGACTCCATGCTTCCAGTGCAGAGGGCATGGGTTCAATACCTGATTGGGGAAACAAGATGTCACAAGCACAGCCAGAAAATAATTATCATATCAGCTCCATTCTGGAGGCCCAATATTTCAAGACCCCTCAAAAGCAATATAGTATTAGACAAGGGGAGAAATCTGCTTGCCAGTCCACCTTCCTGGAACTGGAACCTTGCCACGGGCCCTTGGAACCTTGCCACAGGCTCTTGGGTTGACCCTATAGGTATGAATCCCATATGCAAATATGGCATATAATTGAGCCCAGGTAAATAGAAGAGAGTCAGGTAAGAAAAAACATGAGACCAGGACTTATGAGGGTCCAGGCTCACGGCACTCTGCCCAGGTGTCATTGCTAACCTCAACTGATCCCAGACACCAGGGGACTTAGAAAATCTTAAGGAGTGCCTTCCCCTTCCAAAGTGTGGGGCTTCCTGAAGCTTCGGAGTCCAGAGCTAAGACCTGCTTGCTGGCATCGAAGGGCAGTACTGGATGTCAGGGTGATGCTGGCCTACCAGAACAAGTTGGGAAGTGTTCCTCCTTCCTCTGTGGTCTATAAGTGTTTATACAGGATTGCTATTCTTCTTTAAATGTTTCCTCCCAGTTTTATTGATATATAATTGATCTATAACATCGTATTAGTTCAAGGTGTATAGCATAATGATGTATGCATATACTGCAGAATAATTAGCACAATAAGTTAATATCCATCACCTCACAGAGTTACAATTTATTTTCTTGTGATAAGAATTTTTAAGATTTACTCTCTTTCAAGCACACAATAGAGCATTGTTAACTACAGTTACAATGTGGTACATTACATTGCCCAGTCTGATTTATCTGATAATTGGAAGTTGGCAACTTTTGACCACTTCCACTCATTTCCTCCATCTTCCACTCCCCACTTCCGGCAACCCCCATTCTGTGAGATACTTCTTGAAAGTGGGGATTGTATTATTTCTTAAATGTTTTGTAGAATTTTCTAGTAAAGAAGTAAAGCCTCCTGGGCCTAGAATTATCTTGGTGAGAATTGAATCAGGAATTAAATTTATTCAATTTTTATAGGGTATTCAGGTTTTCCCTTTCTTCTTGAGTCCATTTGGAAATTTTTGCTCATCAAGAAATTTGTCTATTTTACCTCAATTTAAATTACTGGCATAAATTTGCTCATAATATTCTCTAATTACATTTTTTTTCTTTTTTTTTATTGGAGGCTAATTATTTTACAATGTTATATTGGTTGGCTTTGCCATACATTGACATGAATCCGCCCCGGGTGTACATGAGTTCCCCTTCCCGAACCCCCCTCCCACCTCCCTCCTCCCCTTATCCTCCCTCTGGGTCATCCCCGCATACCAGCCCCGAGCATCTTGTAACATGCATCGACCCTGAACTGGCGATTCGTTTCACATATGATAATATACATGTTTCAGTGCCATTCTCCCAAACCATCCCACCCTCACCCTCTCCCACAGAGTCCCAAAGACTGTTTTATACATCTGTGTCTCTTTTGCTGTCTCGTATACAGGGTTATCATTTGCATCTTTATATGCGTTAGTATATTTTATTGGTGTTTTTCTTTCTGGCTTACTTCACTCTGTATAATAGGCTCTAGTTTCATCCACCTCATTAGAACTGGTTCAAATGCATTCTTTTTAATGGCTGAGTAATACTCCATTGTGTATATGTACCAAAGCTTTCTTATCCATTCGTCTGCAGATGGACATCTAGGTTGCTTCCATGTCCTGGCTATTATAAACAGTGCTGCAATGAACATTGGCGTACATGTGTCTCTTTCAGTTCTGGTTTCCTCGGTGTGTATGCCCAGGAGTGCGATTGCTGGATCATATGGCAGTTCTATTTCCAGTTTTTTGAGGAATCTCCACACTGTTCTCCATAGTGGCTGTACTAGTTTGCATTCCCACCAACAGTGTAAGAGGGTTCCACACCCACTCCAGCATTTATTGCATGTAGACTTTTGGATAGCAGCCATTCTGACTGGTGTGAAATGGTATCTCATTGTGGTTTTGATTTGCATTTCTCTGATTATGAGGGATGTTGAGCATTTTTTCATGTGTTTGTTAGCCATCTTTATGTCTTCTTTGGAGAAATGTCTGTTTAGTTCTTTGGCCCATTTTTTGATTGGGTCATTTATTTTTCTGGAATTGAGCTGCAGGAGCTGCTTGTATATTTTGGAGATTAATCCTTTATCAGTTGCTTCATTTGCTATTACTTTCTTCCATTCTGCAGGCTGTCTTTTCACCTTGCTTATAATTTCCTTTGCTGTGAAGAAGCTTTTGATTTTAATTAGGTCCCATTTGTTTATTTTTGCTTTTACTTCCAATATTCTGGGAGGTGGGTCATGGAGGATCCTGCTGTGATTTATGTCAGAGAGTGTTTTGCCTACATTCTCCTCTAGGAGTTTTATAGTTTCTGGTCTTACATTTAGCTCTCTAATCCATTTTGAGTTTATTTTGGTGTATGGTGTTAGGAAGTGTTCTAGTTTCATTCTTTTACAAGTGACTGACCAGTTTTCCCAGCACCATTTGTTAAAGAGACTGTCTTTTCTCCATTTTATATTCTTGCCTCCTTTGTCAAAGATAAGGTGTCCATAGGTGTGTGGATTTATCTCTGGGCTTTCTATTTTGTTCCATTGATCTATATTTCTGTCTTTATGCCAGTACCATATTGTCTTGATGACTGTGGCTTTGTAGTAGAGCCTGAAGTCCGGCAGGTTAATTCCCCCAGTTCCATTTTTCTTCCTCAAGATTGCTTTGGCTATTCGAGGTTTTTTGTATTTCCATACAAATTGTGAGATTATTTGTTCTAGTTCTGTGAAAAATATCGTTAGTAGCTTGATAGGGATTGCATTGAATGTATCAATTACTTTGGGTAGTATACTCATTTTTACAATATTTATTCTTCCAATCCACGAACATGGTATATTTCTCCATCTATTAGTGTCCTCTTTGATTACTTTCACTAGTGTTTCATAGTTTTCTATGTACAAGTCTTTTGTTTCCTTAGGTAGATATATCCTAAGTATTTAATTCTTTTCGTTGCAACAGTGAATGGAATAGTTTCCTTAATTTCTCTATTTTTTCATTATTAGTGTATAGGAATGCAAGTGATTTCTGTGTGTTGATTTTATATCCTGCAACTTTACTGTATTCATTGATTAGCTCTAGTAGTTTTCTGGTAGAGTCTTTAGGGTTTTCTGTGTAGAGGATCATGTCATCAAGAACAGTGAAAGTTTTACTTCTTCTTTTCCAATTTGGATTCCTTTTATGTCTTTTTCTGCTCTGATTGCTATAGCCAAAACTTCCAGAACTATGTTGAATAGTAGTGGTGAGAGTGGGCACCCTTGTCTTTTTCCTGACTTTAGGGGAAATGCTTTCAGTTTTTCACCGTTGAGGATAATGTTTGCTGTGGGTTTGTCATATATAGCTTTTATTATGTTGAGCTATGTCCCTTCTATTCCCACTTTCTGGAGGGTTTTTATCATAAATGGATGTTGAATTTTGTCGAAGGCTTTCTCTGCATCTACTGAGATAATCATATGATTTTTATTTTTCAGTTTGTTAATGTGGTGTATTACGTTGATTGATTTGCAGATATTGAAGAATCCTTGCATTCCTGGGATAAAGCCCACTTGGTCATGATGTATGATCTCCTTAATGTGTTGTTGGATTCTGATTGCTAAAATTTTGTTAAGGATTTTTGCATCTATGTTCATCAGTGATATTGGCCTGTAGTTTTCTTTTTTTGTGGGATCTTTACCAGGTTTTGGGATTAGGGTGATGGTGGCCTCATAGAATGAGTTTGGAAGTTTTCCTTCCTCAGCAATTTTCTGGAAGAGTTTGAGTAGAATAGGTGTTAGCTCTTCTCTAAATTTTTGGTAGAATTCAGCTGTGAAGCCGTCTGGACCTGGGCTTTTGTTTGCTGGAAGATTTCTGATTACAGTCTCTAATTCCGTGCTTCTGATGGGTCTGTTCAGATTTTCTACTTCTTCCTGGTTCAGTTTTGGCAAGGTGTACTTTTCTAGGAATTTGTCCATTTCTTCCAGGTTATTCATTTTATTGCCATATAATTGCTGATAGTATTCTCTAATAATCCTTGGTATTTCTGTGTTGTCGGTTGTGATCTCTCCATTTTCATTTCTAATTTTATTGATTTGGTTCTTCTCCCTTTGTTTCTTGATGAGTCTGGCTAGTGGTTTGTCAATTTTATTTATCTTCTCAAAGAACCAGCTTTTGGCTTTGTTGATTTTTGCTATGGTCTCTTTTGTTTCTTTTGCATTTATCTCTGCCCTAATTTTTATGATTTCTTTCCTTCTACTGACCCTGGGGTTCTTCATTTCTTCCTTTTCTAGTTTCTTTAGATGTAGGGTTAGGTTATTTAGTTGACTTTTTTCTTGTTTCTTGAGGTGTGCCTGTATTGCTATGAACTTCCCCCTTAGCACTGCTTTTACAGTGTCCCAGAGGTTTTGGGTTGTTGTGTTTTCATTTTCATTCATTTCTATGCATATTTTGATTTCTTTTTTGATTTCTTCATTATTCAGCAGCGTGTTGTTCAGCCTCCAGATGTTGGCATTTTTTATGGTTTTTCTCCTGTAATTGAAATCTAATCTTACTGCATTGTGGTCAGAAAAGATGCTTGGAATGATTTCAATTTTTTTGAATTTACCAAGGCTAGATTTATGGCCCAGGATGTGATCTATCCTGGAAAAGGTTCCGTGTGTGCTTGAGAAAAAGGTGAAATTCATTGTTTTGGGGTGAAATGTCCTATAGAGATCTATTAGGTCTAACTGGTCTATTGTATCATTTAAACTTTGTGTTTCCTTGTTAATTTTCTGTTTAGTTGATCTATCCATAGATGTAAGTAGGGTATTAAAATCTCCCACTATTATTGCATTGTTGTTAATTTCCCCTTTCATACTTGTTAGTAATTGTCTTACATATTGCAGTGCTCCTATGTTGGGTGCATAAATATTCATAATTGTTATATCTTCTTCTTGGATTGATCCTTTGATCATTATGTAGTGTCCTTCTTTGTCTCTTTTCACAGCCTTTGTTTTAAAGTCTATTTTATCTGATATGAGTATTGCTACTCCTGCTTTCTTTTGGTCTCTATTTGCATGGAATATCTTCACTTCCAGCCCTTCACTTTCATTGTGTATGTGTCCCTCGTTTTGAGGTGGGTCTCTTGTAGACAACATATATGGGGGTCTTGTTTTTGTATCCATTCAGCCAGCCTTTGTCTTTTGGTTGGGGCATTCAACCCATTTACGTTTAAGGTAATTATTGATAAGTATGATCCTGTTGCCATTGCTTTGGGTTCGAGTTTATACACCCTTTCTCTGTTTCCTGTCTAGAGAAGATCCTTTAGCATTTGTTGAAGAGCTGGTTTGGTGATGCTGAATTCTCTCAGCTTTTGCTTGTCTGTAAAAATTTTGATTTCTCCTTCATATTTGAATGAGATCCTTGCTGGGTACAGTAATCTGGGCTGTAGGTTATTTTCTTTCATCACTTTAAGTATGTCTTGCCATTCCCTCCTGGCCTGAAGAGTTTTTGCTGAAAGATCAGCTGTTATCCTTATGGGAATCCCCTTGTGTGTTATTTGCTGTTTTTCCCTTGCTGCTTTTAATATTTGTTATTTGTGTTTGATCTTTGTTAATTTGATTAATATGTGTCTTGGAGTATTTCGCCTTGGGTTTATCCTGTTGGGGACTCTCTGAGTTTCTTGGACTTGGGTGATTATTTCTTTCCCCATTTTAGGGAAGTTTTCAACTATTATCTCCTCAAGTATTCTCTCATGGTCTTTCTTTTTGTCTTCTTCTTCTGGGACTCCTATGATTCGAATGTTGGAGCATTTAACATTGTCCCAGAGGTCTCTAATATTGTCCTCATTTCTTTTAATTTGTTTTTCTCTTTTCCTCTCTGTTTCATTTATTTCTACAATTCTATCTTCTAGCTCGCTTATCCTGTCTTCTGCCTCTGTTATTCTACTGTTTGTTCCCTCCAGAGTGTTTCTGATCTCATCTATTGCATTATTCATTGTATATTGACTCTTTTTTATTTCCTATAAGTCCTTATTAAACCTTTCTTCCATCTTCTCAATCCTTTTCTCCAGGTTATTTATCTGTAACTCCATTTTGCTTTCAAGATTTTGAATCATTTTCACCATCAAAATTCGAAATTCTTTATCAGGTAGATTCCCTATATCTTCCTCTTTTGTTTGTGTTGGTGGGCATTTATCCTGTTCCTTTACTTGCTGGGTATTTCTCTGCCTCTTCATCTTGCTTATATTGCTTTGCTTGGGGTGGCCTTTCCCTCTTCTGGCCGTTTGTGGAGTTCTCTTTATTATGTAGTTTCTTCGCTGTGTGTGGGGTTGGACGGGTGACTTGTCAAGGTTCCCCGGTTAGGGAAGCTTGTGTCAGTGTTCTGGTGGGTGGAGCTGGATTTCTTCTCTCTGGAGTGCAATGTAGTGTCCAGTAATGAGTTATGAGATGTCACTGGGTTTGAAGTGACTTTGGGCAGCCTATATATTGAAACTCAGGGCTATTTTCCTGTGTTGCTGGAGAATTTGCGTGGTATGTCTTGCTCTGGAACTTATTGACCCTTGGGTGGTGCTTGGTTTTAGTGTAGGTATGGAGGCGTTTGATGAGCTCCTATTGATTAACATTCCCTGGAGTCAGGAGTTCTCTGGTGTTCTCAGGATTCGGGCTTAAGCCTCTTGCCTCTGGTTTTTGGTCTTATTCTTGGAGTAGTCTCTAGACTTCTCTATCTGTCATTTCCAAGGTGGTTCCCTCTGTTTTAGCTTCTGTTTGCTGGTCTCTTCAGTGTCTAATTTCCGCCCTGATACTAGGGGGCAGGTGGACACTTTTTAAGGCTCAGTTGTTCAGTACTGTTCTGGGAAGGGAGGAATGCTGCAGATGAATATCTCTGGCGTCTGTGGGGAGTGCTCGCAGCGTCTCGGCCACACTGGGTTTGCCCCCGCTCACAGCACGTATGCTGTCCCAGTCTACACTGCACAGGCTCTAGGTTGCTCTGCCGGGAACTGTCCGAGGCCGGCGCTGGGTTGTATGCACTTCCCAAGTGTGAGCGTCTCAGGTTCAGTTTCTCGGGTACTCCACAAAGGCGCAGACTTGGCTGGGTCTGCGTTTTGTGCCTTCCCCTGTCCAAGCAGCTCAGGTGACCAGGTATTTGGTGAGCGTGGTTGCTGTGACTTATCAACTCCCCAGTCCCTGCCACTCGTTTTTCTGGGTGTATAACCGGCGTACCTTCTCAGGCAGATATCGACTGGCCCGAGCCCAAGAAGTCTTGATTAGCAACAAGCCTGCCTGCAGTTTGTATCAGATGCCTTTCTGGGGCCACGGTTGCCCCCTCTGGCTCTGGCTGACCTCCCTGCCTGTCTCTGTGGGGGATGGGGAATGGGCCAACTGCAGCCAATTTGCTCTGCTCAGCCTTTCGTTCTGTGAGCGGGGCTGGTGGAGTCTTAGGTTAGAGCTTTCTGCCTTTTCGTGGGGAAGCAATCCCAGTCTGCTTTGCTATTCCCTGTTAGATCTCTCAGATTGCTCTTGCGGCATTCAAGCCCAGTCCTCTCTCTAAGCAGTTCAGCCGGCTCCTCCCTGCCCATCCCCCGCTTGCTAATGGCATATGCAGGCGTCTGTGCTGCTTCTCTGCTGGGAGTTACCGTTTGGCGGGTAATCTGTGGGTTTTAATTATTTCTTTCTTTTTCCTCCCGGTTTTGTGGCCCTCTGAGGTTCCAAGGCTTGCCACAGACTAGCCAGTGAGAGTGTGTCCTGGTGTTTGGAAACTTCTCTGCTTTTAAAGCCTCCCTTCCCGGGACGGAGCTCCGTCCTTACCTCTTTTGTCTCTCTTTTTACCTTTTATTTTTTTTCCTACCTCCTTTCGAAGACAATTAGCTGCTTTTCTGGGTGCCTGATGTCCTCTGCAAGCATTCAGAAGTTGTTTTGTGGACTTTACTCCACGTTCAAATGTTCTTTTGAGGAATTTGTGGAGGAGAGAGTGGTTTCACTGTCCTATTCCTCCACCATCTTGTTCCTTCTCTCTAATTACATATTTAATGTCTGTATGTTTCTAGTGTAGCGCAAAATTTCCCGCTTTTCACTCCTCAGTTCAGTTCAGTTCAGTTCAGTCGCTCAGTCGTGTCCGACTCTCCGCGACCCCATGAATCACAGCACACCAGGCCTCCCTGTCCATCACCAACTCCCAGAGTTCACTCAAACTCGTGTCCACAGAGTCGGTGATGCCATCCAGCCATCTCATTCTCAGTCGTCCCCTTCTCCTCCCGCCCCCAAACTTTCCCAGCATCAGAGTCTTTTCCAGTGAGTCAACTCGTCGCAGGAGGTGGCCAAAGTATTGCAGTTTCAGCTTTAGCATAAGTCCTTCCAATGAACACCCAGGATTGATCTCCTTTAGAATGGACTGGTTGGATCTCCTTGCAGTCCAAGGGACTCTCAAGAGTCTTCTCCAGCACCACAGTTCAAAAGCATCGATTCTTCGGCGATCAGCTTTCTTCACAGTCCAACTCTCACATCCATACATGACCACGGGAAAAACCATAGCCTTGACTAGACGGACCTTTGTCAGCAAAGTAATGTCTCTGCTTTCACTCCTAACACTGGTAAATATTTGTCTTCTTTATTTTATTGATCAGTTTAGCCAGAAGGTTATCAGTTTTACTGATATTTTCAAAGAATCATTTTTTAGTTTCTTTGAATTTCTCTATGCTTGTTCATTTCCTGTTTTGTTCATTTTTGTTCTTAATAGTTCCTTCTGTCTTAGATTTTAGGTTTGTTTTGATTTATTCTTTTACCTCAAAGCAGAATATTAGAGCATTGATCTTAGAACTTTTTTTTCTAAAATAATTATTTGTAGATATGCATTTTCTTCGAAGCACTGTTTTAGCTATAGCACCCCTGGGAAGCTTCTATATCCTTATTGATACCTTATTTAATTGTTCCATCAATTACTGAGAGTATTGACATATCCAACTGTAATTATGAATTTGCTAATTTCTTTTTCAAATCTATGAGGCTTTACCTTACATTTTAAAACAATTGTTAGTTGCACACACATTTAGGATTGTTATGTCTTTTTGATGAATTAGCTCTTTTATCATTATGACATGCTCTGCTTTTTTCTTGTTAGTGTTCTTTGTTATGAAGTTTATTTTGTCAGTTATTAATTAAGCTACTTCAGCTTTTTATGACTAGTGGTGCATGGTGTATCTTTTTAATCCTTTTATTTTTAGCCTGTAACTTTATTTTAAAAATTAATTTCTTGTAGGCAGAATATAATTTGGTCTTACCATGTCTCTCAGCCAGAAGATTCCTATCTCTTATAGAAATATTTAGATTCATGAAATTATTAAAAGGTTGGGTTTAAAGCTATAATCTTATGATTTATTTTCTATTTGTCCCATCTGTTTTATGCTTCTCCCATTTTCTTGCTTTCCATTAGGTTATTTTTATTAACTTTATTGAGAAATGATTTATGTATGATAAACTACATTCTCTGAAAATGTGAATTTGATGAATTTTAAAACTTGCATACACACAATGATTCATCCCTACAATCAAGATACAGAACAGTTTGATAACTGGGCTTTTCAGTATTCCATTTTATCCCCAGAGGCTTCCCTGGTGGCTCAGATGGTAAAAAATCTGCCTGCAATGCAGGAGACCCGGGTTCAATTACTGGAGGAAGATCCCCTGGAGAAGGGAATGGCAACCCACTCTAGTATTCTTGCCTGGAGAATTCTGTGGACAGAGGAGCCTGGCTGGCTTTAGTCATGGGGTCTCTAAGAGTCGGACACGAGTGAACAACTAACATTTATCCCCACAATTGGGTTTATTAGCCATATCTCCCTTTTTTTAGTAGTTGCCTTCAAATTACATCTTTAATTTATGAGAGTTTGTCTTCAAAAACACTACACTGATTTCTGAATGATGGAAGAATCCTACAAAGTTTCCTTGTGCCATCCCTTGTGCTGCAACTTTTCATACATTTTACTGCTATATGTGCTTTATACACCACAACATATTGATTAAACACTATCTTTTCAAGAGATAATAATAGGAGAAAGATGATATTTAACCACAAATATGTGCTATTTAATGTTTTCCGTTTTCGATGTTTTCACCCAGTGCAGACATTCAAATTCTCATCTCGTATCACCTGCCTCCTGCCTGTACTGCCAGTGTAGTGCTGATGACAGATTTTTTTCAACTTTTGTCTCAAAAACTTTTTAAATTTTGCCTTCATTTTGGAAATGTATCTGTCTGGATATGTAACTCTGCTGCTACTGCTGCTGCTAAGTCACTTCAGTCGTGTCCGACTCTGTGTGACCCCATAGACGGAAGCCCACCAGGCTCCCCCGTCCCTGGGATTCTCCAGGCAGGAACACTGGAGTGGGTTGCCATTTCCTTCTCCAGGCTGACAATTATTTTCTCTCAGCACTTTAATGATGTCCTTCCATTTCTTTGGGTTTGCATAATTTGTGAGAAGAAATCTGTGATTCTTAGATGGAATCTTTCTATGCAATCTTTTTACATGAATGGTTTTAAGATTTTCTGTTTATGATATGCTTTCAGGAACATGATTATTATTTCTTTTGATGTGATATTTTTTTTATCCAGCAAGAGATTTATTGAGCTCAGATTTGTGACTTTATAGTTTTCAACAAAACTGGAAAAATTTTTGTTATTATTCATTCAAGTATTATTTTCTGCTTCCTCCCCATCTCTTCTTTTTAAAATAAGACTTCAGTTACATATTGTCCACAAGCCACTGAGGCTGTGCTCACTGCCCTCCACCCCCACCTTTCTATTCTCTGTGCTTCAGGATTCACAACTTCTATTGCAATGCCCTCACACTCACAGATCCTCTTCCTCATTCATTCTCTAATCTTCCATTGATCCCATTCAGTAGATTTTTCATACATAAAAGTTCTGCTTGTATTTTTTTTTTTTTTTTTGCATTTTCCCTTTGTCTCCCAGTTATGTCCAATTTCTGGGTGACTTCTTGACATATAAGAGTATATTTATAATTATGATAAATTTTGTCTTGAGTTCTGGATTTTTGTTTTGCTCTTGGTTAAAGAGTATTGTCCTTTTTCTCTCGGGCAGTTAAGTTTCTGAGTTAATTAATTTTGAAGTTACTCTTAACGCTTTTAAAGAGTGGGACTTGAATAAAATGTATTCAAGGTCTGTGACTCAACCTGACCCTTCAAGCCCCTTCTGTTCAATGAGGTCTATTACTCTGGCTAGTGGGAATATGAATTAGTCCTGGCCTTACACAAGCTCTTGGATTTATTCAGTTTACGCGTGTGTATGCTCAGTCACTTCAGTCAAGTCCAACTCTTTGTGACTCTATAGACTGTACCCGCCAGGAGCCTCTGTCCATGGGATTCTCCGGGCAAGAATACTGAAGTGGGTTACCATGGCCTCCTTCAGGGAATCTTCCTGACCCAGGGACAGAACTCACATCTCTTACATCTCCTGCATTGGCAGGTGGGTTCTTTACTGCTAGCACCACCTGGGAAGGCCCTATTCAGCTTACAGATCCTTATTGTTTTTTTCCCTCAAACTGTAGAACTTCATTATATTTATGTGAAGATTGATACTTAAAGACTAGAGAAAACTCTATGCAGATTCCTTGAGCTCCTTCTTTTTAGAGCTCTCTTACGTCCAATACTATTTTCACAAATTCGAGCCACCTCAGTCTCCTTGAACCCTGGGCTTCTTAGCTTAGTGAGACCGCTGGACTTTAGTTGAGATTCCCCCTCCCAGTGCTATAATCTAGGAATTGCCTCCAGGCAGAAAGCCAAGGCCATCACAGGGCATATATAGTTAATTTCCCTTTCTTTAGGGATCATAGCCTTCAGCAGCTCTGTTGACCAACGTCTGAAAATCAGTACTTTTATTATATTTTAACAATCTTTTCTAGTTTACAGTTGTGGGGGAGATAATTCCAGATGCTATCACTTCCTCATGGCAGGAAGCGGACATTCCCCAGACACAAATACTTTCTTTCAACTTTGCCTTAATTTTCTACTTTAAGTGCAGAATATATGCTGCAGTTTGCCCGTTTCTCTCACAGGTGCAAACTCTGTTTTTGGACTTTCTCCCCTTATCCCTACCATGCTCAATTCTCAGAAACTTATCCTGGACTTTCAACTAGATTCTCAAAATCAATATAGGAACCTCTAAATTATAACTTAACTACTGCCAAGATTAGAGTCTCAAGCTGAGCGAGTTTAAATGGAAAACTCCCAGCCACAATGTTATAGGGATCTGTCTATGGAAAATCATTTTGTAATATAAAAATTCCAAATGACGGTGACCATAATACAAAATTTATATACATAAAGAGAGTGGTAAAATGGTGATGAAGGACATTTTTGCTTCCCTGGAAATGCCAACCAGAATCCATGGTTCAGGATAGAAGCTGCCAAGTGTCTCACCTTTTGAGTACTGCCTTCTTGATGCCAGTCACACATTGTGAGCTTTGCTGACAAAAGGCCTCCAACAGAATCAAGTTTCTTAGGCTCTACTTCTTTGGTCTTCATACAATAAAGGACACAGGGTAATCAGGGGTATTAGTCATCTGAAGGGAGGTTCCTGAAGTATTAACAATGTCTTTATCTTCTTTCCCTTACTGGAGAAGCTGGGAGACAGGAAGCAGGGAAATTTCTACTTGTTGGAAATCTGTGTTTCCCAAGTTCCCTTCACCCTCAGCACGAGCTGCGGGGTTGGAGGTAGGGTGGTGTGTCAGAGCATTTGGTGCTGCTGGAGCAGGGCAACCTGGGCTCCCCTCCTTGTCTTGGCCAGTGTTGAAGAATGCCAGCCATGGGAGGCAGTTGGGGCGGGACAGAAGCAGAACTTCTGGGTGGGTTGCTTGTCGCCTTGGGAATACGGGAGCAGAGGACAGAGAACTGTGCAAGGGTGGGCCCTTGCAGAACTCCCTAAAGGGCTAACAGTTTCATCCCTACTCAAAGCCGGAGCCAACACTTAAGCCCCTTGGTGTTAGACTAAGAGGCAGAGCAGAGACTTGCCAGCTCTGATGTCATTTGCTATGTAAGCAGAGCTCCTTTCACTCTCCCCCAGCCACAGGGAAAGGCAGGGCGAGGAGAAGTTTTGACTGTTTGGATTTCAAAAAGCACAGGATTAAACATTAAACTTCAATAGGACGAAGAAATAAGGTGTCTGGCTCAGGCAGGATAGAGGGTTGAGGGCCCAGGACATTTAATGAAATCTTGAAAGTGAATGAATTTCCTTCTTGCAAATGTCTATGTTGAGACGATTCTATCAAACTTATTAATATGCTTGTGCATGTATATACAACCAGAGATAGCATTTTAAAAGCTTTTACATTGGGTTTGATCACACATGCTTGCAAAATTCCCTTGAAAGAATATTACTGCATGGGTTGATTTGACTGAAGCTTTTAAAAATGTGTATTTTCTTTTCTTTTTTTCTATTGGCCATGCCATGTAGCATGTGGGATCTTAATGCCCCAAAAAGGGATAGAACCCGCGCCCCCTGCATTGGAAGCACAGAGGCTTAACCATTGGACCACCAGGGAAGTGCCTCAAAATGCACATTTTCAGTGAAGCTTGGACATAAGATGGCTACCTCTCTTCCTAGCAAAACTCCCTGTTACAAACATAGACATGTGTTATTACTCCAAAATCCTTTGAATTGTACTGGAAATTAGGGTCATCTGTCTCAAAAATTTTCATTGTTTAGTTGATGAGGAGGCAAAGTGTCCAAATGTCTTTGGCTGTTTCCATGGGGATGTCTTCAATGTTCCTTAGTACTTCCATTTCAATAAATCAGAATCTGCACAACTCTGATGGGCTTGTCAGCACTGGGAAATTGGCTTGGCTTAGTGAAGGACAACAGTGTTGGTCATTCAATGATTAGAAAGGCACAAATATGAGTTCTAGCTATTACCATGTGGCTATGACTCTGTGTGTGCGTTTAGCATTGCAAGACTAGCCCACAAAAACATACGAAAGTGCTTAATGATAACATGTGATTCTTATTGCTGTTATGAAAAATTATCACAACTTAGTGGCTTAAATTTACTACCTAACAGTTCTGGAGGTCAGAAGTCCAAAAGTAAAGGTGCTAATAAGGGTGGTAGGGAGGGTCTGGGGAAGTTTGTTTCCTTGCCTTTTCAAACCTCTAGAAGCTACCTGCAACCTCTGGCTTGTGACCCCTTCCTTGTATTACTCCAACTTCTGACACCACCCTTGGTCAGATGTCTTGCAGTCACTGTGAGGCTCCTGCTTCTTCTTACAAGGACTTTTGTAATCACATTAGATACACTGGATAATGGGCTTCCCAGGTGGTGCTAGTGGTAAAGAACCCAGGAATGCAGAAGACCAGGGTTTGATTCCTGGGTTGGGAAAATCCCCTGGAGGAGGGCATGGCAATCCACTCCAGCATTCTTGCCTGGAGAATTCCATGGACAGAGGAGCCTGGAGGGCTACAGTCTATAGGGTTGCAAAGGGTTGGACACGACTGAAGCGACTTAGCATGCACACACACTGGGTAATTCAAGGTATCCCCCGCATCTCAAAATCCTTACCTTAATTTTATGTCAAAGTCGCTTTTGCCGTGAAAGGTAAGATATTGAAAGACTCTGGTGATTAGAGGATGTGGATATCTTTGGAACTAAAAAAGCAAAAAATCATATGATCTCATGGTCCTGTAAAATGTTAAATTCAAATTTATGATCATGACTTCCTGTCTATTGCCCTCATTTCCCTGCCTTTCAACCTTATTGAGACTGCCAATTTCTGGGTCACTTTACTGTGTCCCAAAGTTGGTCTTTGCTCTTTCTTTCCTCCTCAGTTCCTTCTAGACTCCATGGGTCATCCTTCCAACCATCCTTGCCAATGTTCTTAGCTCTCACCTGCTTGTTTTTTGGTGATACCTCCTCTTCTAAACCAAACTTCCAACTTCTTTATGATGCCGGGCCTGTTGAGGTCTCTTGGAGGAAATTCCCAAATGGTCCTTGTTATCACTAAGGTAAAGTCAGGATCTTCGGGGGCCCTCAGCGTGGGCTCAAAAGCTTTCTATGTTTTCATAGTCTAGGTCACTCTTTTAGGGTATGTTACAAACTCCAACCCCATTCTCTGTTCTTTCCCTCTCTTCAGACAATTCTTTGAGGGAAAAAATTGCAGCCATTAAAGCCACTAAAAAGAAGTCCATGAATTTTGCCCTTGTCCTACAAACTCACTTTCAAGGCCTTTTGCCTCTTATTTTCTCCTAAGGCAATCCTGAATATTCACAAACCAGGAATATCCACAATTGATTTGTATTCCTCTTGCAGACTGTGTTTCATAGGTCTAAGTTCTGCTTTCAAAATGGCATTCCCTAGGACCACTAGGGAATTTCCTAGTGGTCCAGTGGTTAGGGCTCCATACTTTCACTGCAGAAAGTACAGATTCAATCCCTAGTCATAAGGTCCCCCATGCTGCAGGGTGTAGCAAAAAACAAAACAAACAGGGGTGGGGGGCATTCTGTAATTGCTAGCTCTACTTCTTTACCATCCATTAATGTCAATGATTCTTCAAATCTCTGGAATCTAGATTCTGTCCCTACCATTTCACTAAATTAGCACCTGACTTACATACAGAAAAATCCAAAGTCGAGTTCATCACCAAACCCATCCCAGCCTAATTCACCTCCATGCTTCTTATTTAAGGAAATGGTGCTCTTATTATCCTGATCTCATCTTGGTATTCTCTCAGTTACCCCACAGTATATCAACTATAAGACCTGAAGATTCAATTTCTTAATGTATATTATATTCAATTTCCTCATATATATGTAATAATAAATTTCCTAAATACACAAATATATTATTATACATATAATATACATATTACATATTATATATATATATATATATACCTTACCCCATCTCTATTATAGGGTGAAATATTCATATATATTTTCTTATATTTTTATACTTTTTACATTTCATTACTTTATCTGAAATTTTATGTGTTTACATTTTGGGTGTGTTTTTTAAGAGAGAAATCTAGCTTTCTCTCTCTTTTTTTTTTTTTTTTACCAAATAGTTATTCATTTGTTGCAGCACTTTTCAACCATTTATTATGCCCTTCCTGCTTTGAAATGCTATCTTTATTATTTACTATATATATATGCTGCTACTGCTGCTAAGTCACTTTAGTCGTGTCCGACTGTGTGACCCCATAGACGGAAGCCCACTAGGCTCCCCTGTCCCTGGGATTTTCCAGGCAAGAACACTGGAGTGGGTTGCCATTTCCTTCTCCACAGCCTAGAAGAGTGAATTATATAGGGACTCAGTCAATTTACAGTGAATGTAATATGCATTGTGCACTTGTACTTGTTTTTCCAGTATTCACTAAAGAAAAGTACCAGTGTATCATAATCCCTCACCAATTCCTCTGGTAGCCTTAAATTGATGGCAAAATAAAGTATTTTATATATGTTTAACCCTGTTGGAGTATTAAATAGATTCCTTTTGATAAATCTCACTTACTGAAAACTTGTATGACATATATAACAACAGTCTTAATTTGACCTTAAGATATTTTCAGAACTTTTACAATGATATGTATACTAGGACCTGTTTCGGGGTTTGCTTTCTGTTTTGTTTATTTTTCTCTCTATTCTTGAGCCATATCATGCTATTTTAATCATCGGATTTTTATTTGTTTTAATAGCACACGTATGCTTTAAGTGTCCGCTTCAAGGTTTTCAGTTTTTACTTATTCTTCTGCTAAATGGAAAAAAAAAACTTTGTCAAATTTAGAATGGAGTTACATTGAACTTATGAATTATTCAGACAAAAAATTATTCAGAAAAATATACATCATTTTGTCATGAAAAATTATTACTTTACTATAGTAATTATTAGATTTAGGTTGCTAGTATTTTACCTATGATAAGCAAAATTTTGTGCTCTTTTGGTTTATTTTGAGGGGTATATTAAGTCTGAAAAATAATTTGAGAAGCTTTTCACTGTGGTGCACCTTTGGAACAATTTTTTGTTAAATGTTTATCTAATGATTTGCATTAATTACTATTTCTTGTTTCAGAAGTGGAGTTAAAAGCACATCACTCCTCCCTGCTCCCTCAAGAACGTGGATGGCACATTTGTCTTTATAAGACGCACAGGGAAGAGGGTGAAGCATGAACATCCTTTTGCGCACTGGTGGGGTTAAGCCCATGGATCCAAGCCAAAGAGGGAAATCACAGGTAATCATTTTTCTCTTCCACTTGGTGATTAGCAGAGCAACTAGTCGAGTCATCCTGACGGATTCTGCCCCAGGGCAGGCCTGGGGCTTCTGTGGAGGGTCAGGGGGTGCACTGGCAGCACCGGGGCTGGGTGGCAGTGTCTTAGGGAATCCCCTGTCCCGGTACAGACAGCCCTGGGCATCCTGCCAGAAGTGTGGCCAGAGTTCAGGGCCTGGGGTTCCCAAAGCAAAGATGATCTACCATGCGAAAACCAAACTTAACCGCAAATCTGATCACAGAATCATATTTCAAACCTAAAAGCGGTGTGTGAACTCTGCGTGCTGCCGAGAAATGAGTTGTATCAGCTTTAGGTCTAAAGCCCCACAGGTGTCAATTTCTTTAGGTGCTGCTTTGGTGGCAATAATAGGAAAGTGCTATTTGTTAGAGAAGAGGCGTAGTAACAGGGTCCCAGAGGAACTGCCCCAGAAAGCCCTGAGAAATATTCCATTCTTTGAGGTTTCTTCATTCTAAGAGTCAACTGGAGAAATAATTTCCTCTGGTGGTTTTGCTCCTTTCCTGCCTCTTTTTAAACAATATTTAATTTTCCTTTCTGTTAATAATATCAATTCTATAGTTATATAAACCATTTTTTAAAAACATAAAACTTTTTCACTTTAGGTCAAAATATAACTTTTTTGATGCTGGATGTAGCTCACACAAACATCTCAGAAAAATAACAGTAACATTGTCACGGACATCTTTATCTGGTTTCTGACCTTAAAAGGGAATTTGAGATGACTACTGCTTCTCATAATATGAAATATATTTATATTACTAATGGTATTATCAGAAATGCTAAAATTTCTCAACTGCCTCAGAGCAACTATGGAGAGAATCAGATGAGTTTTTTCTTCGTGTACTATTGAGACAATGTTTTTTTTTTTTTAACAAAAATCATAGTATTAACCCATCCTTGAATTTTTAGAATAAACCTCTTGAAAAATGATTCCTATAAGTGTTGGATTTATGGTGCTGATATTTTTGTTAAAGCAAGGAAAAAAAATTCCTTTTGCTATGTTGGCTTTGAGGGTTTTATTAATTTTGAAAAATAATTTGGGAAGTGTTTCATCATTTTGTAATCTTGGAACAATTTAATAAACATGAGAATTGTTACTTGAAAGTTTTCAAGAACTTGCTCATAAAATACTCTGGACCCAATTCCTTTTTTGGAGATTGTTAACTGAACATTAAAAAGATATCCTTCATGAATTTCAATCCATTACAGCTTTCTAATTCTTATTGAATCCATTTTCCTTGAAAATTACACATTTCATGGGTTCTAAGAATTTGTTGCTATAGAACTTTAAAACATATTATTATAATTAAAAATTTGTTCACAGATGCTAAAGCTGAAACTCCAATACTTTGGCCACCTCCTGTGACGAGTTGACTCACTGGAAAAGACTCTGATGCTGGGAGGGATTGGGGGCGGGAGAAGGGGACGACAGAGAATGAGATGGCTGGATGGCATTAGCAACTTGATGGACATGAGTTTGAGTGAACTCCGGGAGTTGGTGAGGGACAGGGAGGCCTGGCGTGCTGTGATTCATGGGGTCGCAAAGAGTCGGACACGACTGAGCAACTGAACTGAACTGAACTGTGCTTTTTTTGCCAAGTATTTTGTGTTTCTTTCTTTTCAGTTAATGTATCAGTAGTTTGCATATTTTAATCCTATTTGTATAGATGAGATACTGCATTTATTAATCAATATATTTGTCAGGTCCACTTTGTTTCTTGCTGCCTTAATTTTTGTTTTATTTTTATTCATTCCTTGCTTATATTTCTCTACGATTTCATGTGTTTTCTGCTACCTATTTGGCGTGAGTATTATTTAACAATCATTATGGTCAAAGATTTCTTAAGTTAGCTTTATTTTTCATGAGTTAGCTTTTCTCTCTTTTTGGGTTTATCAGAAAGATCCACATTTTTAAAACAAACGAACAAAAATTATAGGAACTTGAGCTTTCCTGATGGCTCAGTGGATAAAGAATTCAAGAGACACAGGAGATGCGGGTTTGTTCCTCGGTGGGAAGATGCCCTGAAGAAGTAAATGGCAAGCCACTCAAGTATTCTTGCCTGGAAAATCCCATGGACAGAGGAGCCTGGTGGGTTAGAGTCCAGAGGGCCACAAAGGGTCAGACATGACTGATGACTAATCACAGCAGAGGCTCAATAAACCCATTTTTCGTGAAGTATTAATAATAGAAACAAAATAAGAAAAGAAACACCAGTGTTGCTAGGGTTTTGAGATGCACCATGTAGACATCGGGCTAGGGGTTACTTGTTGTTTATTAAAGTTATAGCTTGCATCTAGGAAATGTTCACAAGATTAAATCATAAGATCCAAATACACTCAGGGTTTTGACTAAATCAATGCAGTTATTACTAATATTGCCTGTTTAAGGCAATCATGACATTATTGCAATAGGGAACATCCGTCCCGTTTCCTCCAGGCTTACGCTTACGTTACTCAGTGTAGGAAAAAAATAAATACACAAATGTTTTGCTTCACAAGCCCCTTTGATTTTCACATATTTTCCAACAAGAAACACAATAGGATTCTTTTCTTCCTTGATTAAATGGAATTACAATCGCAAAAATTAAAATCCAATGACCAATTTCAGTTGTAAAAACTAGAAGAGTCAAAAAAAAAAAGATGCTATTATCAGTAGTGATTTTGGAAAGAATTCTTTAAAACACAATTGAGGGGAAGTTATTTTGGAAATATCCATATTCTATTCTTACACATATTTTTCCATAAAAGGTGTTCCCTCCCTCTGGGGCAGGGAGACAGAGGCTGGTTCCACCATTTTCTTTGAAGCTTCGTCTCCTCCATCTGTGATGCCCAGGGGGTAATGAGTCTTCAAACGTAGCTCCATTCTGCTCTTCTGTTTAGACTTAGATCTCATTCCAATTTAGGTTTCTCTTTCTCTTCTTCCATACCTAGAAGTACAGGCAAAGCACTTTATGTGGACATCAGATTCAGCAGGAGCAGGTTTAAAAGAACTCTCATCTCATCACACTTCTCCCCACCCACCCTACATGCCCATCCCTTTTCTTCTAGCTAAGAAGGAAAGTCGTTCACAACTTTCTCCAGAAATATCCTCAGTGACCTCCCTCTCCTTCCTTCCCCTCAAATTGGGACATAACACCTCTGTGACACACCCAGCTCTTATGGCCTCTGGGAGTGAGGAACACAAGTTAGTTCTTGACTCGTTGAGTTTGCACAGAAATCCCAATCGGACTGCCTTGTAACCAGCTTCTAGTAACAGGAGGTGTGGTGCTGATGAGTTTCAAAGAGACCTCATTTATTTTTACTTTACTCATGACTCTTTCCAAGGCAAGGACTCTGGATTTTCAAAAGTCAAATCATTTTTCTTGTTTTATTTTTATAAGCTCTCATAGAGAGCTTATTTAGCCACAAGAACTATTTATTTCCAGACCCACGTGTACTTAAACTCGAGTTCTCCCTTTATTCAACCCAAGCCTGGTAGAACTATGTTTTTCTTCCTGAGAGACTCATATGTACCGGACTGGTGAGACCTCGCCAGTTGTCTGTAATGAATAGTTAGTGATATTTCATTTTCCTGGAGATGAACATGTTTAGGTCACTCTCATAAATTAAAGTTAAATCTGGCAAATGCTCCCCACTTTTTTTCTTTTGCTTCTACTTAAACACTTTTGTCCTAACATCAAATTCTTGGAGCCTTTTTGCTGGAGCAAAAGAACCCCATCTATTGCCGGTTTTGTTGGTATTCTTTTTTTTTAATAATTTATTTGGCTGTACTGGGACTTAGTTGTGGCATGTAGGATCTTTTAGTTATGGCCTGTGGAATCCAGTTCCCTGACCAGGGATAGAACCCGGGCCCCCTGCATTGGGAGCATGGAGTCTTACCCGCTGAACCACAGGCAAGTTCCTGGTATTCTTTTAAAAGTTGCAAGTTTTCTGAGGGCAGAGCCCACTATTTTGTTCCTAATTATATCCTGAGCACCTAACACAGTGTCTGTCTCATGGCAGGAGCTCAAGTAATCTTTATGAGATAAACTGATGAGCAATGACTAAAGAGAAGGGCAAACTAGGGGAAAAGCAGCCGAAGGAAACCTGGAGGGTGATCACAATGGGGCTGGCAATTGGAGAGACACCCCCACCCTTTCTTCCAGACCCCGGCTGCTAGCACCACCTGCTTTGCATGGTCAGCGTGGTAGCGGTGGAATGTGGGTAACATGCTCAGAACAGGTGTCCCGAGACAGTCTTTAAGGTTTGGTTTTCATGACTAAGGAACTGGCAGAGATCTGTAACACTTTTTCCAAAGTACTTCTCAGAAATCATATTAAGGAAAACTTCAAGCTGAAGAGTAAGGATGTGTGAAGGGAGGAGGAGTAGGGCTGAGGGGGGAGAAGGCAGGAGATGGCTTGGTTGTTATTGGGTAACCAAGGCAAAGGCAGGAAAACACAACACGGATTCTGTTCAAAGAGTGCACATGATTTGGGTCCCGACTCTGTCCCATGCTCCCTCTCCTGTGGAGAAGCTAATAACTGCTTGCTTTTCTTTTCAAAGTCTCTTTCCTGCTAAGTGTTCTCCTGTAGATGGGTTGAGCTGGCAGCAAGAGTGGAATCTTCAACAGCGGGGGTGGAGAACAGGGCCTGTTCATTGACCCAGACGGGGAAAATGGCTCCCCACCTACTTGAGTTTGGCAGCTTTGAGGTGGAGGGAAAAAATTAGACAGCTGTAAATAATATTTGGAAGAAGCAGAGGTATAATTTCCACACAACCAGCAGAAAGAAACCTGTCACGAAGCTGAGGCAGGATGTTCTGTCAGAAACGGAGCGGAAGAGCTGATTGACCTTGAGAGAGTCAGTCACATGTGGTTCCCCCAGGCTGGGAGAGGGGCCCTGAGGGCAGCGGGACCGACCCTGGAGGTCTGTGTGGGCCTGTGGGGGACATGAGTAGGATGGAAAACCGGTGGGGAGTGAGGCGGACAAGGTGGAGGCTTCTGTCCCATGGGCCTGGCTCTGACCTCCTCTCCTTTCTCCTCTTGGCCTGCTTTCTCCTCCTTCACCCCAAACTTTCACTTTCGGACATGTTCACTTCCGGTCGTAAAAATTTGACTTTAATAAGACTGGTCACTCCAGTCAGATGCACTGAAATTAAAAGAAAGTTTTAGCTTAAGCACAGAATATGTCAGCTGTTTCAGGCTGTACTGTGTCCCCCCTCAAATTCCTATGTGGAAGTCCTAAAGCCCAGGACCTCAGAATGTGAGGGAAGGCCAAGCTTGTGTCTGGACAACCATCTGCTAAAGAGATGAGGCATGTGCGCCATGGACCCAATTTACCGTTTCAGCGGAAGCCAGGAAAGACCTGAGGGGGCCCTCCTGTCTGACGATTTGGACCCTCAAGAAATTACATGGGAGAATTTAGTGTCAGCAGAAACACAGCGAGCCTGGATTGAAAGGGACAGAGAAAAGATGAAATGAAGGATGAATGACTCCGAAGGTGGTTCAGGGGTTCACTCCTCCTTGGCCCAAGAGGGCTGCCTGAGACGGTAGGGCCACACTCCCCCTTCTGATGAGTGCTGAGGATACAGCCTTCAGCCAAAGATTATTCTCAGGCCTTAAACTCGAATGGAATTTGTCCTGCTACTTTCAAACCTGGTTGAGAACTGTGACCCCCTTTTTCCTTACAATCTCATTTTTGGAAAGGGGATACATGTTCTATGCCTGTTCCACCACTGTGTTTTGAAAGTAGATAAATTTCTGTCTGGTTTCACAGGTTCACAGCTGGACAGCAATTTTGCTTCAGGATGAACCATAACCCAGGTCTTATCCATACCTGACACAGATGATATTTAAGATGAGATTTTGGACTTTTAAGAGTTGATACTGGAAATACTTTGGAGGCTATTAGGAATGTATTTTGCATGAATGAAGGACATGAATTTTGGGGGGCAGAAAGTAGAATGTTATGGGCTGAATTATGTCTCCCCAAACTTAAACCCTCATACCTCAGAATGTGATTTTATTCATGGATAGCATTTTTTCTAACATAAAATGAAGTTGTCAGGATGGCCCTAATCAAATATGGCCAATGTCTCTATAAAAAGGGGAAATTTGGAGAGAGCCCGTATAGGGCAAAATGCCATGTGAACATGAAGACAGCCATCTGCAAGTCAAGGAGAGGGACCTGGGACAGATCCCTCCCTCACAGGCCTCAGAAGCAACCAACCCTGCCAATACCTTGATTCTGGACTTCTGGCCTCTACAACCGTGGGATATTACATTTCCACTGTTTAAGCTGATCAGTCAGTGGTCCTTTGTTGCAGCTGCCCTAGCAAACCAACATAGCATCCACAAAGTCACTTTGAGTTATTAATATTTTCTTTTGAAAAGAGCAAAATGTTTCATTGCTAATTTAGCCTGTTTTCAGGGATTTTTGTTCATGGTTCATATCCATTTTGATCTGTTCTGTCATTCTGTAAGCTGGATCCATGATTCTGAGTGAAGTTTCTGTGTTCTCCTGTGTCTGGGTTTCTAGGAGCGACATTCTCATGGTTCTCTAGACATGGTGCTTGGATTGAATGGTGTTGACTCTGCTACCATCTATTGTGGTGGGTCACTTATTTCTGGGCTCAGCTGCCTCTTAGTTAAAAATAAGATTGGTTTAGATGATTTCTAATCTAATTTTAATTCTAAGACGCTAATAATGCAATTTTTATTTTGAAGTTGAAGCCAGCATAACCAAGTGGAGGAAACTGAGCCATTAAAAATCCCTAATCATGGGTCCAAGGAAGGGGGTTCAAATTTGGCATTCTTTCTCCTTGAGGGATTTTGTCTGGGGTGGAATAAAGGCAATCAGGATTTTGTAACACTGTACTTGATTGTACTCAATTCCTTCTAACACACACATACAGACAGACACACACGTGTGACTGCATTTAATCAGCAATTTCAAATTCAACTACCTACAGAACCAGGCAGCTACTGTGAAGGAGCAAAATGGCCAGGTGAGAACTAGGGAAAACTTAAGAGCCATTGGAAAGGGGGCAACTGATACCCAATTCTAATCCATTGCTGCCAGCAGAGAACAGTGGGCTTGGAGTTGCCAGATCTTAAAATACTTGATTAGCTGAGAAATCTGGACTTTATGTGAAATCGCCCAACTTTTAAATACTGCTTCTAAAACAAAAATTCTGTGTAGGCCTTACAAAACTTTTTGGCAGGTAAAATTTGGAGGAGGCCATCAGTTTTCAATTGCTTGCATAAACAAAAAGATGCCCACTTGACAGAAAACATCTGCCTTTGGGGAATTAACTGGATGGTTCCATGTAGATAAAATAAATCTCTGCATCTGAAATGAGTTACAAAATGTTAGCTGACCTTAACTTGTATCGCTTAAGAGAATGGCACAAATTAAACTGGACAGATCATTAAAAAACAAAAAACCCCAAAAAACCTTAGCTTCACTATTCATTTTGCATGTCTAACTCAAAGGTGCTAAAGTACAATATTCTATTAATCTAGACTGGCTTTTTTCTCTCCTGGTTTTCAGACCATTCTCTTTTAGAAGTAGTAGAACAATAAGCAAATGAAGATGGGACTCGAGCTAACAGAGGAGAAGCTGGAGTCACAAGTACTTTCTGAATAACAGACTGGACACGTTAGCTTAAATTTAAATACGGCCTTTCTCTCAAGAAGCTGAGAAAAGTTTATATTTTGTTCTCAAAATATTTTTGTAAGTTAACTAAATACTTTTGTAAGTTATCTAATAGAGAAAGATTACAATTCCATTGAACAGAGAAGAAAATTACTAAAAGAATAATTTCTGGTCCACCAAGCTACAGCCTGAACTGAATACAAATATTTGGCACTTTTCCTAATAGAACACTGCCTGAAATCAAGCCAGCTGCTGAGAAAGGAAACCCTCAAATTCCTCTGGGCCATTTAACACTGGCCAACACCTTGACACATGCAATCTTAGAAGATCCACACACAAAAGAAGTCCAATTCAATAACATGCAATGACTGGGTTTTATTTGTCTAATTAGATCAACCTCCTGGCATAGTATTTGGCACAAAGCAGGATGCCCAATTTTTGTGGAACAGGGATCATTTACAGGTGACATCTACAATGTTGTGACTGTATCGGAGGAGTTGCCCAGAGCTCTCTAAGATCCTCAAACCATCTTCCCTTTGGATGTATTTTCATGCAGGACTCAAATCACTACATACTTTGCTGTCACTTTTTCCACCTTCCCATTTTTATGTTATCTGACATAGACTTAGGACCAGTTTTGCACAGCTGGGGTAAGGTTATGTGTCTTGCCAAGATGGAGGCTCTGCCATAAACAGAAACAAAAGAGAAATCAAATCATAGGTTAAGAAGGTTTTTGCAGCCATGAAGTATTACCCTTTACTGCCCATTCTTCTTTGCCACCTTCAAGTCTTGAATATGACAGTCACTGGTGAATCATTCTTGCCGGAGGCATTCCTGTGCTGCCCAGAGTTTTAGCAGAATGGTGGCAAGACCTCTCAGCAGCTTCTGCACCCACACAGACGATGATGCAAAAAGTGGAGATCTGGGTGATTTCTAATGAGACTGTTCGATTATATTTAATAATTTATCTATTTCATCGGGGTGGGGAGAGAGTCCTTTTAGCTAAGGCAGTATTTTGTTAATCAGAACGAAT
Organism: Moschus berezovskii; assembly: GCF_049115385.1. Taxonomy (NCBI): domain Eukaryota; kingdom Metazoa; phylum Chordata; class Mammalia; order Artiodactyla; family Moschidae; genus Moschus; species Moschus berezovskii. The sequence continues at coordinate 87,962,316 of NC_142469.1, read as the reverse complement.
TTCCTAATTTTTTTCCCGGCAAACACTACATTTCTCCCTATAAAATTTTATAGAGGTGCTTCTTTTCTTTTAGATCTGGATGTTTTACTAGCGAAAATGACACAGTAAGTAATAAACCTTTCAGGTAACTGCCAGCAGCTTTTAATATTGAAGTTATAAAAATGAAACTCTTCATAAGGGATCCTGTGCTACAGTGGAATTTTCCATCTGTCTCTGCAGCATTTCTTTTGTTTTATGCCCCCCTGAACAATACTTACTTCTCTGTGTATCCCAGATATAGCTGTTCAGAACTTCTCCCAGCAGATACAAGAAGTTCATTAAGATGGTTGTAGACCCGAAGAAGAAGATTCTGGCTCCTGGGCCAATGTGTTCCAGGAAAGGGTATACCCACATCCCGGTTACATGATGCACCCAACACACCCTGCAGTGGAATCGGAAAGGAGACAGAGATAGAAGTTAGTCTGACGTCAGATTTCAGAGCTGCCGCTAATGATAAATACAGACCCCCAACTCCAAACCGTGGTCAGCAATGTCAGTTGCTCAGCAGCTACCAGAAACTTTGTTGTTGTTTGTTTTCTTTTACTTTTTATTCTAAAATACTGGGTTGGCCAAAAAGTTCACTCCGATTTTCCTATAAGATGTAACAGAAAAAACGGAATGAATGTTTTGACCAACCCAAGAATTTCAGACTCATGGAAAGAGCTGTAAATATGGTACCAAGAGTTCCAGTATGCCCTTCCCTCAGCTTCCCTGCATCTTAGCATCTTATCTAACCTCAGGCTTCCCTGGAGGCTCATAGTAAAGAATCCACCTGCCAATGTATGAGACTCTGGGTCAGTAAGATCCCCTGGAGAAGGAAATGGCAACCCACTCCAGTATTCTTGTCTGGGAAATCCCATGGACAGAGGAGCCTGGTGAGCTACAGTCCATAGGGTCGCAGAAGAGTCAGACACGACTTAGTGACTAAACAACAGGTAATGAACTGAACTGAACTATGGTACAGTTGCTAAAATGAAGTAATCAAACTGTAGACTTCACTTGAAACTCCCGTTTTCCCACCAATGTCCTTTATTGGTCCAGGATCCCATGTTGCTTTTAGCAGTCGTGTCTCTTTAGTTTCCTCCAATCTTGCACTTTCCCATTCTCTCCTTGCCTCTCCTGACACTTGAAGGGTCTAGTCAAGTATCTGAAACTGTTATTTTCCTAAACACAGTTATATAATTGTCCTAATCTCTTCTTTATGTAATGAAACAATACAGCATTAGGCAACCATACTATCATAACACCTAGGTGAGAATGTTCCAGGATCCTTGCCATGCTGCCTTCCAACTAGGGACCAGTAGGAATCCCATGTGCTGACAGAACCATCCAGTAACCTCGCTGACATCTGGCTTCCCATGGATCACTTTTTGTTCATCTTTTTTTTTCACCATGCTTTACATATTCCTTGCTTGTAATTATTCTATTTGTGTTCTGGAGATATTTTAGGCTCACTGGGAATATATCATTAATCTCCATTGTTTTTAAAAGTTTAGTAAGAATATCTGCATCGTTGGTTTAGTACTGACATAACTGCTGAGAGCTATTTTCCAAAACAGTCTTGGGTTCATTACTTTATCAACCGTTGTTAATTCTGAAGACTAAATAGGATACAAATTACTTTATTTCATGGGTAATAAAAATTACTTTAAACATTTATGTGTTTGGGGGTCATTTTCCATATCATCAATGGCTTCACTCCTCTTTGAGCAGTTGATTTATGTGTATATTGCCTTTCTATAAATCTCATCTGAGACAGCAAACCTGCCTTTACCTTAGAGCTTGCAATCTCAATGAGGGTGATACTGCTTCCACCACAAGGAAGTAAAAATTGGTTCTAGGAAGGTAGCAAAGAAATATTACTCTTTCAATGCATAAAGTAGAGATACATACATATATATATATACACACACACATACTGAACATCAACAGATATAGTCTATCTGTGGTATTAAAGTTTCATAGGCTCAGAAATTCTACTCTGAGGTATGTATCTAAAGGAACTGAAGCAGGACATATATATATATATATATATTTGTACACCAATGTTCACAGCAGCATTATTCAAAATAGTCAAAAGGTGGAAACATCCCAAGTGTCCATCAGCAGATTAATGGGTGAATAAAATGTTGTATACACACACAATAGAATATTACTCAGCTATAAAGGAGGATAAAATTTTGATGCATGCTACAAATGGATGAACCTTGAAAACATAATGCTAAGTGAAATAAGCCAGACACAGAAGGGCACATATTGTATGATTTCATTTATATAAGATACTTGAATAAGCAAATTTGTAGAGACAGAATGTATGATAGAGGTTACCAGGGACTAGGGGGGATGTGGAATAGGGAGTGATTATATATGGTACAGAGTTTAGGTTGAGAATAATGAAAATATTTTGGGTGTAGCTAGTGGTGATGATTATGCAACATCATGAATGAATTAAATGACACTCAATTGTACACCTATAGATAGTTAAAATGATAAATATGATGTTGTGCATGCTTGCTCAGTCATGTCTGACTCTCTCAGACCCCATGGACTGCTGCCCGCCAAGCTCCTCTGTCCATGGAATTCTCTAGGCAAGCATACTGGAGTGGATTGCCATTCCCTTCTGCAGAGGATCTTCCCAACCCAGGGATCGAAACCATGTCTCCTGCATTGCAGGCAGATTCTTTACTGTCTGAGCCACCAGGGAAGCCCGTCGTCCTCATCTACTGGCGTAAAAATCAAGAGATTTTCGAGTAAAATGAGGATATGTCAGAACTGACGATGGAAATGTAAAGTTCTCCAGTTAGGGAAGTGGAGAGCTATTCTGAGAATGGTGCTCTGATATGTAAGCCACTTTACTTTATTTAACCATCCCATGAGGTAGAATCATCCCATTTTTACAAACAAAGAAATAGAGACTGGATTAAACAACTTTAAAAATGGCAAAGCCAGGAAAGGAACGTACAGCTGATTTCTTTTCTCCTGCGTGGACTTGCTTCCCTATATGAGATATTCAAAACTGTCTCCAAAGGAAGAGAAAGTTTTCTTTTTTTTAAACTTGTTTTGACTTAGCAGGTCATCATACTATCTCAGATATAAAAGTCCTGTTATGTGGCGCTTCACCTGAATTGGTGTGAACGATGCAGACACTTGTCTTAACAGGTCGTGTGCTTTCACCATTTGTTTCCTTGATATAATCAGGGCTCATTTTTTCTGCACAAAAACGACTCAGGACCTTGCTCATCTGTTGGTGGAGAGTTCTCAGTTCTTGGCTGACTTTCCATTTCTCTCTCACTTTAAGGCCTTCCTGTCTTAGTGCCCAAACAGCTTCTGCTTAAGGTAATGATGCCGATTTGAATTTTAGTCTAAACAAACTGATGACCATAGTTTGTGTGTGTGTGTGAGCAAGTGTGTGCCTGTGCATACACATATATGCATATGCTGTAGTATCACAAGACTTCTGGGATTGACTATTAAATGTCCCTCCAATTTCACTCACTTGAATGTGCAATTAAGATGAATGCCTCCTATTTGAGCTGTGTTGAACACCAGGGATAGAGAAGCAAAACGAGGCAAAGGTGATTCTTGTCCCCATGCGATACAGTCTAATGAAGAGAGATACTCATGGAAAGATGACAAGTGTAGTCAGAATTAGGGTAAGTGGAGGAGAGTCATGGGTGCCCAGGGATCATTCTCTGCTTTTCTGTGAACCTTACAGTTACGTTTTCTCTCTTATGTATTCACCTTTCTTTCAAACCGATTTTTTCATAGCTGTTGAATATGCTCAAATGCTTTCTATTCAAACAATCAAAGTTTCCACTAGCTTCATAAATACTGCTCTGTATCTTTCCATCTTGTCAAAGACAATCTTCTCCACTGAGTTCACGTTCATTGACTCTAGTTCTGTGCTTTGCACTCTTCTTTCATCAACAGTCCAGCTTCTTTTTCTGATACTCCACCAAAATATACTGCCTCTTTGACCTCAATTTGTCCTGTTTGTGCTCTCTGTTTCTGACTGCTCTTCTTGGTTTCCTTTCTAAGTTCACCCTTTACTCCAGCCATTCAATGTTGAATTTCCTTAAGGATTGGTTTTTAAACCTTCCTCTCATATTATGTCTTCTTGGCTGATGAGTTTTTTCATGTTCAATGCTGCATGTCTACTACCTATACAGATAGTCCACAAATCTAGAAGTCTGGAACAGGTTTATCCTCTGTTCTGGTAACAGTTTATCAAATGGTCCTCAAAACATCTCACTTTACATATCTTAAAATTACCTCGAAGTCTATTTAGCTACAGTCAAAGTCATGCTTTTTCCCCCAGCAAACTTGGTCCTTCTCTGGTATTCCCTTCTGTGAATGGCACTATCGCTCACTCAGTTTTGTACCTCAAGCCTGGGGGTCGTCTTTGCTGTGTCCATCTCTTTCACCACGTGCAGTCAGTCCATTGCCTTGTCTTGACAAGGTTATCTCACACATCTCTCTATTGTATCTCCATGACCAACATCTGAATTTGTGTTGTGGGAGCCTGGTGGGCTTCCATCTATGGGGTCACACAGAGTTGGACACAACTGAAGTGACTTAGCAGCAGCAGCAGCATCTCTGTCTGGAGTGGCATAATAGTTTTAACTTGTCTCCACATCTACTTTTGTCTCCTTCCAATTTATCCTCACATTTGCCACAGTGAGTGTTTCAAACCAGAAATCTGAACACTTGCATCCCTGCTTCAGACACATCGATGGCCTTCCAGTGTGTGTTTTTTATTTTAAAGACTTCCATCTTTAATGAAGTCTACAGTGCCCTTCACAGAATTGGCTTCTACCTGTCTCATACCACCTCCTACCCTGCTTCTCTTACGCTGGCTTTCATTTGGTTCCTTGGTTTTACCACATTCCCTCGAGCCATGTGGATTTACATGTGCTTCTATTTCTGTCTACTGTGTTAGTTACTTGCCCCTTAGACTCACTGCTATATTTCTCCACTATATCTTATCTCAACTATTGTAACTAACTAGACATCATGCAGGCAAGTTTTCCTTGATCTACTAGAACAGGTCAGATTTTATTCATTCTTATAGAACCATGAATCTCTTTCATTTTTAAGCTCTCATTTTATTAGTATTTAAATCTGAATATCTTTATTTGCATAACATTTCTTCCCCTCTAGCACATCTGAGTTCTGTGAGGTGAGGGACTGTTTCTATTGCTTCATATCACTGCATCCTCAGCACTTCCCATAATGCCTGACACGTGGCTGGAGAAGGAATCACGGAATAATGTAGCACTGAGGCTGTGCTGGGAGGGATGAGTCAGCTGAACAAAGATGGGAGACAAGAACTTTCTAGCCAAATGGAACAGTATGTTCAAAGTCATGAAAAGAGAGAATTCCCAGATGTTCAAGAAGAAACCATTCTTATTGGAATCAAAGAAGGGGGTCTGAGGGGCAGGCAGTTGCCAAACTGTGGGTGGTTTTTTAAGCCAAGGTAAGAATTGTAGACTCTGTCCTTGTGTGGACAACAGGAAGTCTTTGAAGGGTATTAAATAAATGTGAAACAGACCAGAGTAACCTGGAAACCAATTGTATCAGAAACAGTGGTAGCCAGAACTGGAGTGGTAGCATTGGGAATGAAAATTAGTTAGTAGATTTCAGAGCTATTTAGACCAGTGTCCATCAAAAACGGTAGGTTGTAAGCAATTGCATGCTGTATATGGTCAGGGGAGCAAGTACTTTAGGATGTTTGCAAGCTTGTCAGTTGGTGGCTTAAATTCAACCATGGTGGGAGTATTTGTACTGAAAACTGCCAAATGCTACACATCAGGGTCCCCTTTGCTCGCCTCCAGAAGAGCTGGTTGTGAAACACTTGCCAGTAACCCACTAGTTACCAGCATTTTAAAAAGCAACAACGGAAGAAAACATAACAGAAAATATTAGAAAGCTGGGCATATAATGATGATGAAAATTGTTTTGTGAAACTTCTCTTCCACTTGTGTGTGTATGTGTGTGTGTCTATGGTGAGTGTGTGCTTCCGTGTGCTGGTTAGGTCATGATGCAGAAGATGTTTCATTTATTTTCAGGAAGATTAGTTTGAAAGGCACTGATATAGGAAATAGAATGAAGAGAACTTGGTGATGGATTGGACTTAGGCAATGAGGGAACTGAAATGAGTTAAGAATTAATCATAGATTCCTGGCTTGATTAACTGGGTGGAGAGTACTGCCATTCCCAGAGATAGGGAATGCTGTCAGGGAGTTGGTTTGAGAGGATAGTGAGTTCAGCTTGGATACGTTGAGTCTGAGGCATCTGTAAGACATCCAAGTGGAGATATCCTGAAGGCAGTTGCAGGGGTTTGAACTGCAGAGAAAGGACTGATGTGGCAATACAGATATTGGGTTCGTTGGCAAAAAGATGGTGGTTGAGGCCATCAGAACAGATTAAGGCAGAATACACAGTATGAGGGAAGTAAGTCCATAAGAGAGTTCTGAAAAGGATCAGGATTTAAGCGGTAGTTTGAGGAGGATGCGGCTAAAAAGGATAACAAAAACAGGTAAGCTAGAGGCATGGAAGAAACACAGAAGTGTAGTGTCTTGAAGTCAATGGACAAGTGGTTCTAGAGTAGTTATTGTTCAGTTGCTAAGTCGTGTCCAGTTCTTTGTGACTCCATGGACTGCAGCATGCCAGGCTTCCCTGTCCTTCACTATCTCCCAGAGCTTGCTCAAACTCATGTCCATTGAGTAGGTGATGCCATCCAACTATCTTAGTCTCTGTTGCCCCCTTCTCTTCCTGCCCTCAATCTTTCTCAGCAACAGGATCTTTCTAATGGGTTTTCTCTTTACATCAGGTGGCCAAAGTATTGGAGCTTCAGCATCAGTCCTTCCGATGAATATTCAGGGTTGATTTGGTTCTGTTGATTTGATTCTATTTGGTTGATTAGGATTGACTGGGTCGATCTTCTTGCTGTCCAAGGGACTCTCAAGAGTCTTTTCAAACCCACAGTTCGAAAGCATCAATGCTTTAACACTCAGCCTTCTTTGGAGAAGGAAATGGCAACCCACTCCAGTAATCTTGCCTGAAAAACCCTGAGAGGGTCAAGAAGTCGAGATACCCACCTGAGCAGTTTAGCTCCTAGCCTGTAGGCCAGCTCTCCCTGAGTGGTCTGAAGACTAGGATACAATGGATGGGAACAGCTGGTAATGTGCTCAGAACCAAAAAAATGACCCCACTTTGAAATCTCTGCATAAATCTTTTTTTTCCCCCATTGACTTAAAAGCAACTCAAGTTCAGTGTAGAAAATATGTGAGACATAGACATTTTACAAGAAGTAAGATAAATCAATTTTGGTGAAGCTTTATCCCCTAGAGATGGAAGTCAACCCATTCCAGTATTCTTGCCTGGGAAATCCCATGGACAGAGGAGCCTGGCGGGCTACAGTCCATGGGGTCATAAAGAGCTGGACACGACTTAAGAGACTGAACAACAAAAACAGTAACACAAGACCGAGTCTCTTAAAAAACTCAGAAATTGAATTTTACAACTTCTCCCAAGGAGAGAAAAGCCACTGCAGGGATAAAGTGATAAACACTTCCTTCAGAGAAGGTTTTTGACTCACCCCTTAAGAAAGAGTCACATCACACATGCAGTTAGCCTATTGGAATTTATGACTGCTCTGCAGGCAATGAGCATGCACCCCAAGGTGGGGTGAGACAAAGGATGTGCATCAGCTTTTTGCCCAGTGGGTTTCTGTGCCTCTCATGTGGTACCTCCAACCTAATGCTTCTGAAGGACTTTTCAAGGGCAGTTTTGACCTTTGGCTCAAATGCTGACTTTAGACCTAGTCCTCTCTTTAGACCTAACTATCTCATATGAGGGTCATTCTAAAGGCCCTTTGGATATCTCCTGAGTATTGACTGCATGGAGACTGGTTCCTGCTCCATTTCTGAGAATCTAATTTCTGAAGACTCTTGAGAGTCCCTTATACTGCAAGGAGATCCAACCAGTCCATTCTAAAGGAGATCAATCCTGGATGTTCACTGGAGGGACTGATGCTAAAGCTGAAACTGCAATACTTTGGCCACCTCATGCGACGAGTTGACTCACTGGAAAAGACTCTGATGCTGGGAAAGGTTGGGGGCGGGAGGAGAAGGGGAAGACCGAGAATGAGATGGCTGGATGGCATCACCGACTCTGTGGACATGAGTTTGAGTGTACTCCGGGAGTTGGTGATGGACAGGGAGGCCTGGCGTGCTGTGATTCATGGGGTCGCGGAGAGTTGGACACGACTGAGCGACTGAACTGAACTGACTGATATTTCTGAAGTGTTCTGCAGTTTGTGTACTCATTTATCCAACAAAGATTTCTTGAGTCTCTACTGTGTGCCAGGTGGGGTGAGCAGTCATGAGGGTGCAGAGGTGTGCCCTTGAGGAGATCAGTGTGGAATGGGTGCCGAATTTCCCACTGAAAAGGCTGTAGGTTCCAGAGAACACAACAAAGGACATTTGTTTAGGCAGGAACAGGGCTCTGAAAATGGGGCTCAAAAAACTCTCCTTGGTGATGTGTATGAGAATTCATGCATCAATTCACAGGCAAATGCCAAATGGAGGCATCTCATTCCAGCAGCGTGGAAACATCCTCTAACTCAGTTAACAGAGAGAATTTTAGATGCTAGAGATATAATTAGATAACTCTCCATTTACTGTGGGTTTAAAAGAGCATTCTTAAGACAATCTTTTAAGGTAAAATAAAAATTTAAGATTCATCAAAGTCTTTTCAATTTTCTCATCAGAGCTAGCCTAAATTTACAGGATGTATCTCTACACGGGGTTTCCCTGGTGGCTCAGTGGTAAAGAATCTGCCTGAATGCAGAAGATGTGGGTTCGATCCCTGGGTGGGGAAGATCCCCTGGAGAAAGGAATGGCAACCCACTCTAGTATTCTTGCCTGGAGAATCCCAAGGATAAAGGAGCCTGATGGGCTATAGTCCATGGGGTTGCAAGAGAGTCAGATATGACTGAGTGACTAAACAACAACAATCTCTACATGGGACCAGCTTCATCGGTGCAGTCACATGGGGTCCTGTGCCCAGAAGGGCCTTACAGTGAGCTTAAGGCGCTGCTGTCACCACCTTGAAATTCATAATAATTTTTGAACAAGAAGCTCCAGCTTTTATTTTGTTCTGGGCCACACAAATTATATAGCAGGTCCTGTCTATGCAGCTGTGTCATCGATGTGCATGTGTGCTAAGTTGCTTCAGTGGTGTCCAACTCTTTGCCACCCTATGGACTGTAGCCCGCCAGACTCCCCCGTCAATGGGATTCTCCAGTCAAGAATACTGGAGTGGGTTGTCATGCCTTCCTCCAGGGCCCCTTCCTGACCCAGGGATTAATTCCGCGTCTCCTGTCTCCTGCACTGGCAGGCTGGTTCTTTGCCACTAGCACCACCTGGGAAACCCTGTGTCATCTATACTGCAGATCAACATCCAGTTCATCCACACAGTAGTTAGATCACCTTGGATATTATGGACAGTATTGCTTCCTTTAGTGACGTAGTCATCAGATAACATAAAGTTCTCAGAACAGTTAATTTAGGTTAGACAAAAAAACAAGCAAACAAAACAAACAAGAAAGCTTCCCACTGCTTCTCTTTAGGCAGAGATGTATAATATTTTCCTGTACTTCTCATACACAAAGATGTTTTCAAGGTTACTTAGTCCCTCCACCCATCTCCAGGGAAAGAGGCAAATTGTGCATGCCTCCCAAAATGAATTCCTGTAATGAGGTAATGAGAGGGTGTACTTTCTTCCTGATTTTAAATGACAAATATCAGAGTAATTTATCCACAAAGGCATGCCAATAATCTACTTCAGACTATTCCTCCCACACACAGGTCCTGGCACCCGTGTAAACTGGTTTCAAATGACTGGCTTCCTCTGGGTCCTACACTCTATAGCCTACCTGGTCTTATGGTGATATTTCCCTGAAGAGAATTCAATGTGAATTTCTCTTAATGAAATTCATGAGTGGTTTTGCTTAAGTTTAATAATTTGGACCTTCTCAAAGCATCAAGGTGCCAAACATCAAGTTGACACGTTTCTGAACACTGTAGGGAACATATGTATTTTTCTGGAGGGAGGCAGGGAGTGTAGTCCGCAAGGGATTATTGTGGCCCAAGCAATCATCAGAATTAGCTGCGGGAGTGAGAAACTTGTGCATTTAAACTGCTGCCTCTGGAAAAGGAGGAGGAAGAACATCCTAAATCCCACAACCAAAAAGCACAGGTTTCCAGGTTTTGCAGAAGTGATCTCTAGTGTCTCTCTAGCACATTTCATCCATTTCCCTTTACTAGATTCTTGTTTTTAGGATTATAGACAACGTTCGGGTTATCCCTGCCATGATTACGTCTTCTCTAATCCCATGACCTCCTTGGACCACCAGTCTCTCTAATTGTCAACTTTCTTTAATAAACAGCAACACTTCCAGACATTTCTTTTTCCCTAAAGAATATCTTTTTATATTTCTTCTAGGTCATGTTTGCAGACAATGAATTCCCTTAGCTTTTTTTTTTTTGGTCTGAGAAAATTTTTATTCTTCCTTTAGGTTTGAAGGATAATTTTGCTGGATAAAGAATTCTAGGTTGATGGTTTTTCCTTTCAACAGTTTGTAAACTAAATTAACTCTAAATGAAGCAATAGAAACTACAGATAGGACTTCCCTGGTGGTCCAGTGGTTAAGAATTCACCAGCCAATGCAGGGGACATGGGTTCGATCCCTGGTCTGGGAAGATGCCACATGCCTCGGAGCAACTAAGCCTGTGTGCCAGAACTACTGAGCCTGTGCTCTGGAGTCCCAGAGCCACAACTACTGAGCCCATGCAACTAGAACCAGTGAACTGCAGCAAGAGAAGCCACTGCCATGAGAAGCCCGAGCACCACAACTAGAGTAGCCCCTGCTCTTTGCAGCCAGAGAAAGTCTATGCGCAGCAATGAAGACCCAGTACAGTCAAAAATAAATAAATAAATAAATAAATTTGAAAAAGAAACTGTAGATAAATGAACACTGAACTCAAATTTTCTTCTATTACAAGACCTTAATTGCCTGCCCCAGCTGCTGCTTCTGGTATTCTGTGAGTTCCCCAGTTTCCAGTCCTGCTGACTTTGACTCTCTCCCTTGAACTCACTCTGGTCTGTCCATTGGGAAAGCCGACATCTCTTCTATCATCCATCCAACTTTAAAGGTCAAAGGATGCTTCCCAACAAGTTCAAGCTGGAAACCTTCAGTCCTTGATTGAGTTTAAATTTCTTCTATCTTGATCCTGGGTCCTTTCCATTTCTGTCTTACCAGCCACACTCTTATTTCCTAGTAATTCCTGCTCTCCATCTATCTCACTGAAGTTTTCTCTTTAAAGTATTTTAAAATATATTTAATATACAACATAATTTTAATGCCCCCATGTATGTTACGCTTACCTGAGCCATTTATGATGAAGACGAGAACTACAAGGGAAAGTCTTACAATGCACTGTGGAGATTTCATGGATTAAAGCAGATAAAACTGAAGCACTGAAGTCCTACCAGTTCATAAATGTTTTTGGATCTCCTAGCCTCTGGGAAGGAGAAAAGTAAATTAAATTAAAAGTTACAGCTTTTACTCTCTCCTGAGTGAGTGGCAGAAATGATGTTTGAGGAGGACTGAATAGAAAAATAATGATAAGGCATAGTAAATTCTGCTTGAATGACTGAAGACCAGTTGACTTCTCTGGGGGGTCTCTGTTAGAACAAGCCAGGCTGCCTCACAGAGCTCCCTTGCTGCTCTGAGCTCCAATAACTGATTCACAATCAACGGGAATGACACTTCCCAGTAATGGCTATTTTTCAACAACAGAGACAATGGGAAAATCCAGGTGTTGAGTCCCTATGAAGATGAATACCTACACAAATGCAGCAAAAATCTGAACGCAATTTTCTTTCCTCAGTGTTATGCTTTATATGTTAAAAGTTAATTTTTTCATGTTTATTCCAAGTTCCAACACAACATTTTCATGATGGAGGATTCAACTTAATAGTGAGGGTACAGTACAGATACACATCAGTGCAGTATACTTTTCAATGAAAAATTTTGGGGAATTAAAAGATAATTGCTTTAAAAAAAAAGTTGCTTTTTTTCTTCCTTAGTTTCACACTGCACTCTTTTCGGCACAATCACGAACCTGTCTTTTGTAAGATTCAGTGATGACTATCCTAGTCATCACTTAAGCTCTATTTGTCTCTAGAGCAATGATATGAAGGTCATTAATAGGAAAAAGTCCAACTTCTTGGACAGCTGCTTAAAAGAAACCCTGAGTGGATGGCATGTCTTCCTTGGGTATCACACCCAAAGACCAGCTTCCTGCTCTGCCAGCATTATCAATATTCTATTTCTTTTCATTAAGCAGTGACACAGTGAGTATCTGGTTACTGTCTATATTACAAATGGGAATAACAAAAGAAGGACTGCTACCATGGAAACCCACCTGATGGCCTTTGTGGTGAGCTCCTTGCTACTTGAATACAAGCAAACGCCACACAATAAAAGGCTGATCAGCATTAGGCATAGAGCTTCTGTGCAAGAGCACTGATTATTAACTTTAATGAATGCCTTGAACATTGCAATCCAAGGCAGCATTATTCTTGTCCAACCTCATTATTAGAAAAGCACAGGAGAACTTGCATGAAGATATACTTTGGATTGCAAAGCAAGAGTCAATCTAAGGCCATCTCCCACTACTTGTCTCTTGTAAAAACAAGCTACATAGTTTAAAGATGCATGTACTCAGAAATAAACTATTAAAAGCAAACTAAGAAGCTGGATTGTTGCCAGCTATATTTCAATAGATCAATCTCACTTAATTTGTATGTGTCAGATATTGCTTCCTCTCTGCAATGCCTTCCTCAAAGGAAATTAATTCAAAGGCTCTGAGCATACAGTGTTTTAAATGTAGCTGTAATTTATATGGGTAGATAAATTTTTAAAAAAGTTCCAGATTTCTTTCTAGTTCATATTTATCATTTTTGGCTGCACTGGGTCTTTTGTGGCTTCACGCAGGCTTTCTCTAGTTGCAGCAAGTGGGGGCCACTCTCTAGTTGCGATGCATGGAAGTCTCGTTGCTGTGGCTTCTCGTTGTGGAGCACAGGTTTTAGGTGAGTAGGCTTTAGTAACTACAGCATGCGGGCCCTAGAGCTTGGGCTCAGTAGTGGTCACACGTGCCCAGCCGCCCCGAGGCCTGTGGAATTCTCCCAGAACGGGGATCGAACCCATGTCACCCACACTGGCAGGTGGACTCCCAACCACTGGACAACCAGGGAAATCCTTGGGTAGATATTTTAAAGATGGGTTTATTTGGCTAAGTTCAGGGAACCCCTATTAACTCAAAATGCTAGTAAAGTTTTTTATTTTCTATTACTTAAAAATTAATACCTTGGGGGGAGTATACGTAGTGAAGGGCTTCCCAGGTGGCACAGTGCTAAAAAATCTGCCTGCCAGTGCAGAAGACGCAAGAGACACAGGTTTGATCCCTGGGTTGGGAAGATCTCCTGAAGTAGGTAGGAAATGCAACCCACTTCAGTATTCTTGCCTGGAGAATTCCATGGACAAAGAAGCCTAGTGGGTTACAGTCCAGGGGTCACAAAGAGTTGGACGCGACTAAGCGGCCGTGTGTGAGCATAACAGTGAAAGTTTAACTGAGTTAACCAAAGGAATACAAAATTTTAGTTAACAGAATTGATGGTAGTTGTGGGGGAGCGTATCACTAGTAGTTTTTTTTTTCTAGTTTTTATTTGGCCGCACTGCACAGCTTGCCCAATCTTAGGTCCTCTACCAGGGACTTTCCTGGGCCCCAGCACTGAAAGCATTGAGTCCTAACCACTAGATCGCCAGGGAATTCCCAGTTTTCTTTCTTTTGAAAAAAGCACTTTTACTCTCTTCAATGTCAATTAAGAGTATAGTACTCTAATGCTAGATTACATTTGAAATCCCAGCTAGTATCCTATTCTTTTTACCTGTTTCCACCAGAGAGAATAGCTTCTTGCCACTTTTGATTTATATTCTAGAAACCTTTATTCAAGAATGGAATACCAAATGTGGACAGAAAGAAAATGGGAGAATCGATGGGCAAATACTGCTAGAAAATTTATTTTCAGCTTTGATGGAAGGCGTGTTCAGAAACAGAAATAAATGTTAACCACTCTAGTTCTCACTTATTAGGAGTGTGAAAATTTATCTCTGAGGAATTGCAACCACCAGTGTGTTGGAGAGACAGGCACATTACTATCCCGCTCAGATTCTCAGCCTCTTTGACCCTCCTGGGTTCATGGTTTTGCAAGTATGCATCACTCACTCATTCATTTATTCCTTCAACATGTACTGAGCCCTGAGTAGGCACACGTATTGTCTCAGGCACTGGGGAATCACACGGAGAATGTCCTAGTAGTTACCGCCCTTCAGCCTGGCAGGGATGGAGGGAAGGGACTGCAGAGCAGCACAATGAGTGCTTTGATGGCTGACTAGGGGACGCTATGGGAGAACTGGGAAGGGCTGGAAAGTGGCACCATTAGCAACCTAGAGTGTCAGGGATGGCTTCCTGGAGGAAGTGACGTCTGATCTGAGACTCAAAGATACAGTTGTGTATCAATCTTGTATCTTCTGAATTTTATAACATTGCAATCTGTTCATTAAAAAATTTTTAAAAAGATAGAATGGATGAGCAAGTGAAGACTGGAAGAAAATGGTCCCCAGGGAGAGAATGCTGTGAATGCCAGAGGTGAGAGAGACCAAGGGAGGTTCACGGAACTACAAAAGATTAGTAGAGCTGGTGTGTGCAGTTCCAGAGAAGAGGCAGAACTCATGTTCAAAGGGTTTTGTAGGCCATAAGATTACATGCCCACACAGAATTATTTTTGGTCTCAATTCAAAAGGGCCCTCTCTGTGGCCTGATATCTTTCAGCTTCTCTGTTACCTCTGTTCCCTTTAACTATGTATACATTATACCGTTAAACTTCCATCTTCAGCCCAAAAAGTGGAAACAATCCAAAGATGTCCATCAATTGACACATGGATAAATGAACTGTGGTATATCCAGACTATGACGTGCTATTTGACAATAGAAATGATTGAAGTATCAATTCATACTACAATGTGGATGAACCTTGAAATCACAATGATAAGTGAAAGAAGCCAGAATAGAAAGCCACACATTGTATGATTCTATTTACATGAAATATCCAGAATAGGCAATGCATATTGATGGAAAGTGGATGAGCCACTTCCAGGGGCTAGGGGAAGAGTGACTGATTGAAGGAGCAGGGATTCTTTTGGGGTGATAAAAAATTTCTGGAATTAGGACAATGCTTGAACAACTTTGTATATATTTTAAAAATCACTGAATTGTACACTTTAAAAGGGTGAGTGTTATGATATACAAATTATATCTCTCTCTAAAAAAAAACAAAGTAGAGGTATAGATGAAACAAGTTTGGCAATATATTGATAATCGTTGGTGCTAAGTGAGGGATAAGGGGGTATATTTGCTGTTGTTTAGTCGCTAAGTTGTTTCCTACTCTTTTTTTGACCCCACGGACTGTAGCCCACCTCACCTTCCCCTCCAGGCTCCTCTGTCCATGGGATTTCCCAGGCAAGAATACTTAATCGCGTTGCCATTTCCTTCTCTAGGGGAATCATCCTGACCCAGGGATTGAACCCAATTTCCTGCTGTGGATTCTTTACCGCTGTGCCACGAGGGAAGCCTCCACATACTATATTATTCGTTCTTAAAAAAACCAAAAACAAAAAACCCTTTCCATGTCACCCATCTTCCTCCTTGCAGTCAGGCAATTTTACGTCATAAAGAAAACAGAAACCAAGGGCTAACTTAGCTTGTGGTCACCAAACCTTAACATTTGCTTACAGCCGTTCCTCGTTCATTCATTTCTGAGTTTGATAAATGCTTCGCACAAACATCCTGCTAGGAGGTGGGGATACAGAAATTAACAGAAGAGGACTAGCTCCCACCCTTAGGATATCTCCATTAGGAAGGAAAGCCAGACATGTAAGGAGGTATTCCAAATAAGCAAGAAGCAGGAAGAACCAGAGAAGACCTAAACTGTATGGGAATCAGGGAAGATTTCTTGGAAGAAGCAATGTCTAAGATAAAAAAAATGGGGGCAGAAGTTCAGTAGGTACCTATGTTTAGTTTAAACTTTAGTATATCTGGTTGGAGATATTGTGCAACCAAGAGAGGCAAGGGGTAATGTGTCTATGGAAGGGAGTTGGCCTGATATGACGGTTCTTCAGCCAACTAACAATTTCTCTTGAGCTGTTCATCCCTCCGGGGCCTGATCAGATCTAAACAGAGCCTTAATGACAATTTCTGGATTTCTCTAGAGGCTGGCAAGAATTTATGAATGAACTGTGACTTCTTTCTCGCCGTCTTCCATTACAGTTAAGAACCAGAGCTAATTCCAGCCTTCAGACTCCATTTTCTTTCGTATCCAATGTTTTTTCAGCAAAATATCATGGGGCTAAATTACTCACTCTAGTCGTAAAACGATTTGTATTTGTACCTGCAAATTTATGCGTTGTTTTAATTTACGTAAGATTTTTGTACGTAGTTCTCAGCTTTTAAGGATGACTTAGATATCCTGTTTTTCTACTCACAGGTGAGAATATCATGGCCCAAGGACACGTCATGGCTGAAGGAAAAATAAAAGTGCTACCAAAAAAGAAAGAAAAAATCCCCCCCAAATTGGAAACAAAAACAAACTACTGAAGAGTTTTTAAACAGGAGGACTGGCAGGATCAGATTTGCATTTTAAAATAATCTCTGGCAAAGAAGCAGAAAGTGGACAAGGAGGCAGCTGAAGAAAGCTTGTCCAGAAGGCTTGAGAGTTAGGGAGTGAGGAGCTGAACAGGGCTGCCAAGCAGGCTGAGAAGGAGAAGCCAAAGACAGCCTGGCATCTTAGGAAACTGACAAATCCATCGATCAGACAACCAACCAACCAACCAAAAATCCAACTCAGAGAAGAGGCAAAATAAAAGCAGTTTTGGTAGGGAGAGGAGAGGTAATTGGAGCTGGGGAAATGTCAGTGGTTCCAGGTACACTGACCTTTCACTGCTTGACTGTGATTTGCTCTTTCTTGCCTCTAGACTATCTCCTTACTCTTCAGGGGACTCCCTTACTTGGGACTTCCTTATGGCTAATTTTTATTCACCCTTCTCAAGGGCCAGCTTACTTGCCACTTCCTCAGGGAAACCTTCCATGAACCTGTAAGTCTGGGATAGGGTATGTTCCTGTGGGGGCTTCCCAGGTGGTAAAGAACTCTCCTGCCAATGCAGGAGACACAAGAAATGTGGTTTTGATCCCTGGGTTGGGAAGATCCCCTGGAGGAGGAAATGGCAACTCACTCCAGTATTCTTGTCTGGAGAATCTTGTCTGGTCTCTGGTGGGCTATGGTCTATAGGATCACACAGAGTTAGACACGACTGAAGTGACTTAGCACACATGCATGCAGGCATATTCCTCTGGACCCTGAGAGCCTCCTGTATTTCTTCTATTAGAGCCCTTGTGAACTGTAGGGCAATTACTTTCTTTAAAGATTTTTTATTTTTAAACAAGAACCATTTTTTAGAAATCTTTATTGAATTTGTTACAATATTGCTTCTGTTGTTTATGTTCTGGTTTCCTGGCTGAGAGGTATGTGGGATTTTAACTCCCTAACCAGGGAGTGAACCTGAACTCCCTGCATGGGAAGGCGAAGCCTGAACCACTGGACCACCAGGGAAGACCCAGGTAATTGCTTTTTAATTTTCCTCTATCCTCTAACAAACCATAAGCTCCTGAGGGCAGAGCTGAGATTTATATACTGCTCACCTCCTACACTTAACACCACGCCTGACACATGGGAGGGAAATACTTGTCTGTGAGAACTAAGGAGCTTCATTCTGAAACAACATGGACCTGATGCTTTCAGAGTAGAGGAGAAGTAAAATATGATAATAATGACCAAGATAGGTCCTTCTCTTACTTTGAAAATTATTAAGGAAATAGGTCTACCTTAATGGGAAGGATTGGGGGCGGGAGGAAAAGGGGACGACAGAGAATGAGATGGCTGGATGGCATCACTGACTTGATGGACATGAGTTTGAACTGCGGGAGTTGGTGATGGACAGGGAGGCCTGGCGTGCTGTGATTCATGGGGTCGCAAAGAGTCGGACACGACTGAGCGACTGAACTGAACTGAACTGAATGTATAAAGACACAGTTTAGAATAGCTGTTTTCAGCAAATTTGGAAAACTCAGCAGTGGCCACAGGATTAGAAAAGGACAGTCTTCCCTCCAATCCCAAAGAAGGGCAATGCCAAAGAATGTTCAAACCACCACACAATTGCACTCATTTCACATGCTAGCAAGGTAATGCTCAGTCCTTCAAGCTAGGCTTCAACAGTACGCGAACAAAGAACTTCCAGATGTACAAGCTGGATTCAGGAAAGGCAGAGGAATCAGAGATAAAATTGTCAACATCTGTTGGATCATAGAAAAGCAAGGGAATTCTAGAAAAACATCTAGTTCTGCTTCACTGACTGCGTTAAAACCTTTGACTGTGTGGTTCATAACAAACTGCTAAAGAAAACTTTTAAAGAGATGGAAATACCAGACTACCTTACCTGGCTCCTGAGAAACCTGCACGCAGATCAGGAAGCAACAGTTAGAAATGGATATGGAACAACAGACTGGTTCCAAATTGGGAAAGGAGTACATCAAGGCTGTATATTGTCACCCTGCTTATTTAACTTATATGCAGAATATATCATGTGAAATGCCGGGCTGGATGAAGCTCAAGCTGGAATCAAGGTTGCTGGGAGAAATATCAATAACCTCAGATACACAGATGCCACCCTTGTGGCAGAAAGCAAAGAGGAACTAAAGAGTTTCTTGATGAAGGTGAAAGAGGAGAGTGAAAAAGCTGACTTAAAACTCAACATTCAAAAAAACAAATATCATGGCATCCAGTCCCATCACTCCATGGCAAATAGATGGGGAAAATATGGAAACAGTGACAGGCTTTATTTTCTGGGGCTCCAAAACACTGCAGATGGTGACTGCAGTCATGAAATTAAAAGATGCTTGCTCCTTGGAAGAAAAGCTATGACCAACCTAGAGTCATTACTTTGCCAACAAAGGTCCATATAGTCAAAGCTATGATTTTTCCAGTATGGATATGAGAGTTGGACCATAAAGAAGGCTGAGCACCAAAGAATTGATCCTTTTGAACTGTGGTGTTGGAGAAGACTCTTGAGAGTCCCTTGGACTGCAAGGTGATCAAACCAATCAATCCTAAAGAAAATCAGTCCTGAATATTCACTGGGAGGACTGATACTGAAGCTCCAATCCTTTGGAAATCTGATGCGAAGCGCCTACTCCCTTGAAAAGACCCTGATGCTGGGAAAGATTGAGGGCAGGAGAAGGGACAGAGGCTGAGATGGCTGGATGGCATCATCGACTCAATGGACATTAGTTTGAGCAAAGTCTGGGAGATAGTGAAGGACAGGGAAGCCTGGCGTGCTGCAGTCCAAGGGGTCACAAAGAGTTGGACATGACTGAGCCACGGAACAACAATTTTAGACCAAGTTTTTCTTGCTGTTTCCATTCTATCTCAAACAAAAGGTCTTTGGGGTTGTAAACTTCTTTGGACTCTTGGGGTATAAGCTCAACTCTGGTGCACATATCTCCTCATCTAACTTGTTTATTTTTAGTTGGTTTTTACTTTGTGTCTCCCGGGAGCCCAGTACTGCTGGATGCTGGGGCAGACCCGATGCCTGTTTGTTGAGAGCTGTGGAAACTGTCTGCTGAGGACGGGACTGGGCAGGACTGGAATCACCATAGAGATTCACATAATGCCACCCTCGCAGAATATATTCTGAGCCTTCAAAATATTCTCACATTCTCGTCAAGAAGGCTCCCCTCAGGAAAAGGAGAGGCTACACTTCAGCTTAAAAATGGATCTTTCCTCTTCCTGAAAGTTTTGTATTGCCTGAACTGGGTCATTTCCCTAATAGGATGTCACTCTGGCAAGAAGCACAGTCTGTGAGCTTCCTCCTACAAGTCTACCAGCTTCAGGTGGCAATTTATTTTTTGTCTATTCATTTTTGCCACTCCTCGCAGTTTGAGGGCTCCCTGACCAGGGACTGAACCTTCCCCACTTGCAGTGGAAGCACCAGAGTCCTAACCACTGAACCACCAAGGATGTCCTTACAGGTGGCAATTTAAATGAGCCTGGCAGGTGGGAGAAGAGGCAATAAAGCTGAAACTCAACATCAGAGGAAAAGATGGAAAGAATATTGTAAACACTTTATACGGTTTTTATTGATCTAAGTGTAAGATATTGAGCTTACCCTACACTTAGCTCAATAATACTTATAGTGTAGCTCAGTTGTTAAAGAATCCACCTGCAATGCAGGAGACTGGAGACTGCCTGCAATGCAGGAAATCTAGGTTTGATCCCTGGGTTGGGAAGATCCCCTGGAGAAGGAAATGGCAACCAACTTCAATATTCTTGCCTGGAAAATTCAATGGACAGAGGAGTCTAGTGGACTGCAGTCCATGGAGTTGCAAATGTCGGACATAAATTAGCAAATGTAATTTAAAAATTTTTCTTACTTTATCTGCTTGTATTTAAAACTTACACACTATCACAATTTTTCTTATTAAGCAATTGATCTTAAGAATGGCTTCTCTGACAGTTTTATTGGCATAATATCTAAAGAGAATGGGTCTGCATAAACCCTTAGAAAACTGTAGATAAAAAAGCACTTTCTATTTTCTTTAAGACCATTTCAACTGCTTCTTTCTCTTGCTCTAGATAGTGAGGGGAAGAGATCTGGGTAACAGACTTTGAAAAAAAATTAACCAAACAACCACATATCTACAACTATTTTTCCCTTCCTGAATGGAAATGAACAGGTGACTACAGTAGAGTACCACAGAGGGGCTGACCCAAGTCTTGGAAATCAGAGAAGGCCTCCCTGAGAAAGAGTTTAACACTGTTGCAAAAGTTCCAGGGCCCACAGCTGATTTCCCAACCTTAGGGTCTGGCAGACCGTCAGAGAATCCCCAGGGATTTTGACTTGGAAGGCCAGTGGGATTTGATTACAGAACTTGCACAGGTCTGGGGAAACGGACTCTTGGAGGGCAAAAACAAAACCTTGTGTGCACCTGGACCCAGGAGAAAGGAGCAGTGACCTCACAAGAGACTGAGCCAGACTTGCCTGTGAGTGACCAGGAGTCCCCAGCAAAGGCATGGGTCAACAGTGGCCTACTATGGGGTCAGGGCACTGAATACAACAGTCCTGGCATAAGTCCTTTTGAAGTAGGTGGCCATTACCACCACTACTCCTCCCATAGTTTGGCCTCAGGTCAAACTACAGGGAGTGGACACAGCCCCACCCATCAACAGAAAATTGGATTAAAGATTTACTGAGCATGGTCCTGCCTATCAGAGCAACACCCAGATTCCCCCATAACCAGTCCCAGCTGCCACAAGCCTCTTATCTTTATCCATCAGAGGGCAGACAGAATGGAAACCACAATTACAGAAAACTGACCAAACTGATCACTTGGATCACAGCCTTGTCTTATTCAATGAAACTATGAGCCACGCCAAGTAGGGCCATCCAAGACAGACAGGTCATGGTGGAGAGTTCTGACAAAACATGATCCACTGGAGAAGGGAATGGCAAACCACTTCAGTATTCTTGCCTTGAGAATCCCATGAACAGTATGAAAAGGCAAAAAGATAGGACACTGAAAGATGAACTCCCCAGGTCGGTAGGTACCCAATATGCTACTGGAGAAGTGTGGGGAGGAATAGTGCCAGAAAGAATGAAGAGGCTGAGCCAAAGCGAAAGCAGAGTCCAGTTATGGATGTGACTGGTGATGGAAGTAAGTCTGATGCTGTAAAGAACAGTATTTCATAGAAACCTGGAATGTTAGGTCCATGAATCAATGTAAATTGGAAGTGGTCAAACAGGAGATGGCAAGAGTGAACATTGACATTTTAGGAATCAGTGAACTAAAATGGACTGGAATGGATGAATTTACTTTAGATGACCATTATATCTACTACTGTGGGCAAGAATCCTTAGAAGAAATGGAGTAGCCCTCACAGTCAACAAAAGAGTCAGAAATGCAGTACTTGGGTGCACTCTCAAAAATGACAGAATGATCTCTGTTTGTTTCCAAGGCAAACTATTCAATATCACAGCAATCCAAGTCTACGCTCCCTCCACTAAAGCCGAAGAAGCTGAAGTTGAATGGCTCTATGAAGACCTATAAGACCTTATAGAACTAACACCCCCAAATAATGTCCCTTTCATCATAGGGGACTGGAATGCAAAAATAGGAAGTCAAGAGATACCTGGAGTAACAGGCAAGTTTGGCCTTGGAGTACAAAATGAAGCAGGGAAAAGGCTAACAGACCTTTGCCAAGAGAACTCACTGGTCATAGCAAACACCTTCTTCCAACAACACAAGATAAGACTACACATGGACATCACCAGATGGTCAATACCAAAATCAGATTGATTATATTCTTTGCAGCCTAAGATGGAGAAGCTCCATACAGTCAGCAAAAACAAGACTGGGAGCTGACCGTGACTCAGATCACAAACTCTTTATTGCAAAATTCAGACTTAAATTGAAGAAAGTAGGGAAAACCACTACACCACTCAAGTATGATGGGAATAAAATCCCTTAAGATTCTGCAGTGGAAGTGACAAATAGATTAAAGGGATCAGATCTGATACATAGACTGCCTGAAGAACTATGGACGGAGGTTCATAATATTGTATAGAAGGTGGTGATCAAAACCATCCTCAAGAAGAAGAAATGCAAAAAGGCAAAATGGTTGTCTGAGGAGGCCTTAGAAATAGCTGAGAAAAGAAAAGAAGTGAAAGGCAAAGGAGAAAAGGAAAGATAAATCCACCTGAATGCAGAGTTCCAAAGAATAGCAAGGAGAGATAAGAAAGCCTTCCTCAGTGATCAATGCAGAGAAATAGAGGAAAACAACAGAATGGGAAAGACTAGAGATCTCTTCAAGAAAATTAGAGATACCAAGGGAATATTTCATGCAAAGATAGGTACAATAAAGGACAGAAATGGTATGGACCTAACAAAAGCAGAAGATCTTAAGAAGAGGTGGTAAGAATACACAGAAGAACTATATAAAAAAGATCTTAATGACCCAGATGACCACCCAGATAGTGTGATCACTTACCTAGAGCCAGACGTCCTGGAGTGCAAAGTCAAGTGGACCATAGGAAGCATCACTACGAACAACGCTAGTGGAGGTGATGGAATTCCAGCTGAGTTCTTTCAAATCCAAAAAGATAGTGCTGTGAAAGTGCTGCACTCAATATGCCAGCAAATTTGGAAAACTCAGCAGTGGCCACAGGACTGGAAAAGGTCAGTTTTCATTCTAATACCAAAGAATGTTCAAACTACCACACAATTGCACTCATTTCATATGCCAGCAAAGTAATGCTCAAAATTCTCCAAGCTAGGCTTCAACAGTACATGAACTTCCAGATGTTCAAGCTGCATTAAGAAAAGCCAGAGGAACCAGAGATCAAATTGCCGACATCTTTTGGATCATAGAAAAAGCAAGAGAATTCCAGAAAAACATCTGCTTCATTGACTACATTAAAGCCTTTGACTGTGTGGCTCACAACAAACTGGAAAATTCTGAAAGAGACTGAAATACCAGACCACCTGACCTGCCTCTTGAGAAATCTGTATGCAGGTCAAGAAGCAACAGTTAGAACAGGACATGAAACAATGGACTTGATTCCAAATTGGGAAAGGAGAACATCAAGGCTATGTATTATCACCTTGCTTATTTAATGTATATGCAGAGTAATTCATGCAAAATGCGGGGCTGAATGAAGCACAAGCTGGAATCAAGATTGCTGGGATAAATACCAATAACCTCATATATGCAGATGACACCACCCTTATGGCAGAAAGTGAAGAAGAATTAAAGAGCCTCTTGATGAAGGTAAAAGAGGAGAGTGAAAAAGTTGGCTTAAAGCTCAACATTCAAAAAACAAGATCATGGCATCCCAGTTCCATCACTTCATGGCAGACAGATGGGGAAACAATGGAAATAGTGAGAGGCTTTATTTTTTTGGGTTCCAAAATCACTGTGATGGTGACCCCAGCCATGAAATTAAAAGACGCTTGCTCCTTGGAAGAAAAATATGACAAACCTAGACAGCATATTAAAAAGCAAAGACATTACTTTGTCAACAAAGGTCTGTCTAGGCAAGTCTATGATTTTTCCAGTAGTCATGTATGGATGTGAGAGTTGGACTGTAAAGAAGTCTGAGTGCTGAAGAATTGATGCTTTTGAACTGTGTTGTTGGAGAAGACTCTTGAGAGTCCCTTGGACTGCAAGGAGATCCAACCAGTCCATCCTAAAGGAAATCAGTCCTGAATATTCATTGGAAAGACTGATGTTGAATCTGAAACTCCAATCCTTTGGCCACCTGATACGAAGAACTGACTCATTGGAAAAGACCCTGATGCTGGGAAAGATTGAAGGCAGGACCAGAAGGGGATGACAGAGGATGAGATGGTTGGATGGCATCACCAACTTGATGGGCATGGGTTTGAACAAGCTCTGGGAGTTGGTGATGGACAGGGGGTCTGGTGTGCTCCAGTCCATGCGGTTGCAAAGTGTTGGACATGACTGAGTGACTCACCTGAACTGAACTGAGATAGAGAGATCCATGACAGATAAGTAGGATCTGGAACTAACATTTATGGGAGACATAACAGACGGAAGGGTGGGGTTGGATGGGGGTGTGTGGGGAGATGAAAGCTTTGAAGCTGAAAGGAGTGTATTGCCCTTGACAATTGGTGTGAAGATCACCATGGCTGGAGCTAAGCAAAGGTGAAAGAGAAGGAGGATGAAGATACAGAGGTCGGTTGAATCAAACAATGTAGGTCCCCTAGGCCATGTAAAGGAATTTTGGAATTTATCCCTAAACACAATGGGAAGTCATCCACATTCTCTGAGCAATTGAGTGGCATGATCATATGTGCTTTTACAAAAGAACTGAGGGATCCTATATACAGACAAGTTAGAGGTAAAGCTCCAACTTCCAGCTCTTTGCAGTAGCTCAGGAGAGAGATAACTGCAGCTTGGACCATGATGTTGGCAATAGAGAGGGATCAAAGTGTAAGGATTCTAAAAGCACTTTGGAGGCACAGAAGCCAAAAACTGGTGGATGATTCTTTGTAGTGGGTCCAAGAGAGATGGGCTGAGGAGGTTTCATAGTTTTGGGGCATGAAAGACTGAGTGGGTGGCAACGCTCAGGGGATAGAGACTTGGGGGTGTGATTGGGAAAGCACATGAGTTAGGTTTGCAGCTGCTAAAGGGGAGAGGCTTGTGAGCAAACATGAAGAGAGAGCTCTGAGCTGGAGATCTGAGACAGTGGCTGCAAAAATGGTGTGCGAGATAAGTTGTTTCAGTCTTGTCAGGCTTCCCTGGTGGCTCAGACCGTAAAGAATCTGCCTGCAATGCAGGAGACCTGGGTTCCATCCTGGGTCAGGAAGATCCCCTGAGAAAGGAATGGCAACCCAGTCCATTACTCTTGCCTGGAGAATCCCAAGGACAGAGGTCCTGGCAAGCTATGGTCCACGGGGTCGCAAAGAGCTGGACACGACTAAGTGACTAACACTAACTAACTACGTACACTTATGATGGGCTTACGTATTGATAAGAGGTGGTTTAAAAAAAGAGAGGGAGACCAGGACTTCTCTAGTGGTCTAGTGGGTAAGAATTCGCCTTGCAATGCAGGGGACACAGGTTCAATTCCTGGTTGGAGAGCTAAGATCCCATATGCCTCAGGGCAAGTAAGCCTAGTGGTCCAGTGGTTAAGAGTTTGCCTTGCAACGCAGGGGACACAGGTTCAATTCCTGGTTGGAGAGCTAGATCCTGTATGCCTCAGAGTAAGTGAGCTTGCGTGCTGCAGTTACAGAGCCAGGGCACCCTGGAGCCTGCACACAGCACCTAGAGAGTCCCTGTGCCTCAAGGAAAGATCCTGTGTCCCACAGCTAAGACCTGAGGCAGCCAAATAAATAAATAAACATTTTTTAAAAGGAGGACCTCCATTACAAGAGTAGATCTCAAGTTAGGTATTCTTGCCATGAAAAAAAGATTAAATAAAAAGAGAAGAAGACCTGAGTTTCAAAGGACTCCAGCACTGGGTAGAGTGGAAAGAGCCAGTCAGTGATGCTGAGAGGGCAGGGAGGAAATCATGGTGGTTGTTACATCATCTAAGTCAGGAGGAGAGTGACTCAGGAAGTGGGGGGATAGTTTAGCATCAGAACTGCTGACATGTCAGTTGAGAAGAGGTCTATAAACATCCAGTGGATTTATCAAAATAGAAGTTCCTGGTGACATTAGCAAAGGTTTAACCAAAGTAATGAAGCTGAAGCCACACTGGAGTGGCTTAGAATCCCACTGACCCATAGGCTTCACATGTAGTAAAGATTAATCTTCCTTTAGTTAGCACAGCAACCTTATGAGGCAGGTACTCCTCTTATACCATTCTACAGATGAGGACATGAAGGGAGGTCATGTGATTTGCCCAGGGTCATATGAGAGAAGTGGAATCCAGGCTCAGGCAGCCTGCCTCAAAAAATCCATTCTCCTGACAGCTTCCCTGGCCTGTCTCCTAAGTGTGGAAATGGGAGTAGACACACTGTAGACAACTCTTCGGTTGGATAGCATGACTGACTCAATGCACACGAACTGGGGCAAACTCCAGGAGACGGTGAGGGACGGGGCGGGGGCCTGGCGTGCTGCAGTCCGTGGGGTCGCCAAGAATTGGACACAACTTGGCGACTGTACAACAACAGACAACTCTGTGGAGAAACTGGGCTATGAGTAGGGAGATGGCTCAGTTCAGTTCAGTTCAGTCGCTCAGTCGTGTCTGACTCTTTGTGACCCCATGGACTGCAGCACGTCAGGCTTCCCAGTCCATCACCAACTCCCGGAGTTTACCTAAACTCAAGTCCATTGAGTCGGTGATGCCATCCAACCATCTCATCCTCTGTCATCCCCTTCTCCTCCTGCCTTCAATCTTTCCTAGCATCAGGGTCTTTTCCAATGAGTCAGCTCTTCGCATCAGGTGGCCAAAGTATCGGTGTTTCAGCTTCAGCATCAGTCCTTCCAATGATAGTGCAGTTGCTGCTGCTGCTGCTGCTAAGTCACTTCAGTCGTGTCCGACTCTGTGTGACCCCATAGACGGAAGCCCACCAGGCTCCCCCATCCCTGGGATTCTCCAGGCAAGAACACTGGAGTGGGTTGCCATTTCCTTCTCCAATGTGTGAAAGTGAAAAGTGAAAGTAAAGTCGCTCAGTCGTGTCCGACCCTTAGAGCCAGGTATAAAAGCGGGTGGGCCAAGAATAGTAATTTTTTTTTTAGGGTGGAGACAAGGACAGGAGTCTGTTCAATTATTGATGGGAAGGCTCTGGTAGTGAGGCTGCAGTTATAGGGGAATGAAGTGATGGCGGAAGGGTAGAGAGCTGGGAGGGGATGGAGCCAGAGGACAGAGGGAGGCACTACCAGTCGGAAGCCGTGGAAACGCTTCCCTCACTGGCACAGGAGACACAGGAAAGGGAGGGTACAGAAAGGATGTTTGCAGGAGGAACTCAAGAGTTCCTGTTCCAAGTTTGTTACATTCTGTGTGAAATTAAAGACCAGGCCATCTGCCTAGAGAGGAAAGGGCCGGGTGACAGGAGGGTGGAGGGGGATGGGCAGAGCAGGCTAGAGAAATGGAAAGGAAACTTGCCAACAGCATCAAAGGCATAGTTCAGTTCAGTTCAGTCGCTCAGTTTTGTCCGACTCTCTGCGACCCCATGAATCACAGCACGCCAGGCCTCCCTGTCCATCACCAACTCCCGGAGTTCACGCAAACTCATGTCCACAGAGTCGGTGATGCCATCCAGCCATCTCATTCTCTGTCGTCCCCTTCTCCTCCCGCCCCCAACCTTTCCTAGCATCAGAGTCTTTTCCAGTGAGTCAACCCGTCACATGAGGTGGCCAAAGTATTGCAGTTTCAGCTTTAGCATCAGTCCTTCAAATGAACACCCAGGATTGATCTCCTTTAGAATGGACTGGTTGGATCTCCCTGCAGTACAAGGGACTCTCAAGAGTCTAAGCAGCATCCAAATGGGGATTTTGGAGGATGGCAGGGAAAGGAAGTTGTGTTGGTTTGGATGGAGGGTAGGGATGTTGAGGAGTGTGGGAAGGGTCATGACCACATATAAAATGGTCTTGGTGAAACACCTGCTTAATACATATGGAGAATTCTAGCTCTTCATGTGTACCCAGGATGTCTGAGAACCAGCTGTTGGGGGTAAGAAAAGATGAAACTCAGAATAACAAACACGAAACACTGGGAACTGAGATGGAGAATCCACAGAAGCTTGTTCTGTCCAGATGCTGATCTAAAACTCTGATCCTACCAGGACCCAAATGGACACTGGAGGAGCCCTGTGCAAGCCACACTCTCACACAGCAAGTCCTCAACGATCTACATAGACTTCTCCTTAGAGGATAAGAAAACAGTAACTACTGCTATACAAGGTGTTCGTAAAAAACAAACAGGTGAGCATAACGGGAGAGCAATGACGTTTTCAATTCTCAGGAGAAAAGCAGAGCTTGGGAAACACCTTAGTATATGAAACGTAAGAAATTTTCAGAACACTCTTTGGCTTTCTTAATAGAAGGAGACATAAAACACACGAGGTGGGCCCAAAATTCTTAACAAGAGCAGAGAATAAAATGAAAATAAGGATGGTGGGGAAAAGAGGAAGAGAGAGAAATGAAAACTTTCCATTGAGGGTCAGACACTCAGGACTTTAGTCAACTGGGAGGAAGGAAAGATACTATCATTTCTTGAATGACCAGTGTGCTCATTTATTTCTAACGGGAGAGAACATGCAGGCAATATCTCCTATTTTAAACGTGATACAAATGAGGCTAAGAGAGGATAAGTAATTTGCTCAAAGCTCCTAAGAAGAGGGGTTCTGAACAAGGACTGTCTGACTGCAAGGATCCGGACCTCCACCTTTCAGAGTAGCATGACAGGTTAATGAGGGAAAAAACATGCAGAAAGGGGCTGAGTTCAGGCTCCCTAAGGACTGAGTATCCTTGGTATATACACAGAACAACAACAATGGGTAGCAGACTGAGTGCCAGTCATGTGGCAGGCACTTCGTACCCAGCGGCCTTGATGACTAGACGTGGCTGCTTCTGATGTACTGATGCAGAACTAAAGGAAAACTAAAAACCCACCCATAGTTCGTTCACCCATGGAGTTACTCTTCAGAGAGAGGGGAGAGTAGGTTCACGTATAGACTCTGCAGCTACACCCCAGTGCTTGCACTTACAGCTGACCCCTCAACATGGGTTTGAACTTCGATGGTTCATTTGTTTATTTAGACACAGATTTTTTTTTTTTTTCCTGGCTGTGCTGGGTCTTTGTAGCGGTTCTTTGGCTTCCCCAGTTGCAGCGTGCAGGCTTTGTTGCCTCATGTCACGTGGGATCTTAGTTCCCCAGTTGGGAACATGCACCTCCTACACTGGAAGGCAGATTCTTAGCCACTGGACAATCAAATAAGCACCCAGATTTTCTTTTCAATACTCAAAATGGTACCTTGGTATACACTCTGAAATTGGTTGAATCTACAGATGTGGAATCTCAGGTACAAAGGAATTGCAGGTACAGGAGAACCATGTATATGGAGCTGACTGTACAATTATCCTCAGATTTACCATTGCACAGAAGGTTGGCACCCCTAATCCACATTGTTCAAGGGTCAACAGTAGGTCTGGCAACAACAAAAAACAGTCTCTTTTCCTTGGGTAAGCCATATCATCTCTCTCAAGCTTGGTTTCCTAATCTGTAAAATGAGCCAGATAGTGCTTATCTCAAAGGGTTATTTGGGGAACTAAATATGATAATACTTTAAATTGCTTGGCACAGCAGTCAAAATAATGGCATTCATTACATTTCCTGATAATTACAGCTACATTAGAAACCAAAGGGACTTTCGGTGCTGTGTCCCGCATAAGGGGAAAAGGATGATTTATTTATTACGGGGAAATCTCAGTGAGGTTCAGAGAAACGCATGGAGGAGTGATGGTGGAGGTAAGGGGTGGAGAGAGGGAGTTAAGAGCCCACCATCAATGGTCAGGGGATGTCTCTAATGTCTCCTGGGTAAGTGGAAAGACAGGTGGAGATGGGCATGAGAAGGGTCGGGGATGACTTCAGATGCTAAGCTTGGGTTAGACTGAGATGGAGGCTGGGAAATGGAGTCACTGAGCCTGGGTACTCAGTGGACTCCAGTCGATGAGGGAAAGCTCCAATACCCTCTCACTTTCTCAACTTGCCAGATCCAAATCTAGAAAGACTGCAGATGCAGATGGGGAGGGAGACTTGTGAGAATGAGCAGCAAGACAGAATCAGAGCCGAGCAGACAGGGAGGCTGGCCAGGAGCCTCGGAGGTATAGCTTCAGCTCAGCCACACAGAGGACTTTCAGGGAGATATGCTTTATAATTAGCGTGTGACAAGAAGAATGCTTTCTTACATTTTGGCATAAGGCTCTGGAATGTCCAGTTATAACCCTGGTATGCTGTCAAAAGATTTCATATCCTGAACCTTTTGCTGCTGTGTCACTGGGTATGTCGTATCTGAGATAGTCTGGAAAGGAGCAAAAAGCCAGTACCTTCTGCGATAACAATTAAAATTCTTGGATTTATATAATGTGATATGATGTGAGGGGCATTGTTTAGCTCTTGGCACAGCTATGAATGCCTAAGGCAGAACACCAAAGGAAAAAGTTGACTCTGAGAGCGTTCTCAGAACATATCTGGAAGAGTTTGCTGGTTAATGCAGATACGTGTCCAAACAAGCACTGGTTTGCTCAGGAAAGACGCATAGCTGGCAAGTCTCCCTTGGCATGCAGAGCGTGAGTAATGCTTCATTTTAATGAGAGATCTTGGGGGTCTATAATAAAGACTGTGTGGTATTTCCCACGTGTCTCTTTGGAACGTGAACTGATTGTACCCACGGTGGAAGAAAAGCCATCAGAAAGTATGTAGTTCCTAAAACCTCTGGGGTGCTACAAGATTCACATAATTTAATGGCATCTAAATGAATTCACAGAAATACACCCAGCATTCCCAGAGTAGAAATCTTCTCTTACCATAGGTAAGTAAATATGAGCGCAAAGTAATGAGACTATTGGTGGGGGAGGGGAAGGGTATATGATTTTTAAACTAAAGCTACAGGCAGTTCCAGATGAACTGTAAACACTGTAACATCTCTGGAACAACTCTTGGCTTTCCTACCTGACTCTTCTGAAAGATAAGATGACCTGGATGGGTGGGTGGGAGGGAGGTCAAAGCGGGAGGGGATGTATGTATACGTACAGCTGACTCATTTCATTATACAGCAGAAACTAGTACAACACTGTAAAGTAATTATACTCCAATTAAAAAAAATCATCTGAACATCAAGTTCCTATGTATAAAGCACATACCTTCATTTTTAAGGCATTATTTCAGAGTCACACTTTAACCTGTGAGTCCGGATCAATTGAACTTTTTCTTTCAGAGAAAGCCAATACTTAATGTTTTGGTTGGAAACAAAAGCAACCTAAAAAGTGACTAGGAAAACAAACGCTCCCCAGGCCTTCTGAACAGTGACTGGCCAATGAAGTGGCAGATGGAGCATGACCACATGTTTGTTCTAGGGTCTACTGTCTGGATGTCCCCTTAGATCCAGCCATAGGGTGCGCAAGGCTTCCCAGTAGCAAAGCCCCTTTTGGTTCAGATTTGGAGCCTTATTCAGGCAAAGTATGTGAAGTACTTTACTGACCTTTATTTAATATTTCTGGACTGGCTGGAGCAAAATGCTCCATGAGGACTGGACCTCCCAAAGTGCTCCAGGATTCTGGTGGGATTAAGTACAGTTCTGGGGTGTTTGGAAGAACATGATTCAGTCTCTAAAGTTTACAGGGGGGGATGGTGACCCAGAACTCAGGATACGAGAGTCCCAAGAGACAGAAGTGCTAGGAGCAGAGACCTCTTCGGCATAGGCAAATATATTAAAGAGGACTTGGAATTATACAGAGAAATAAGAAATTCTCTATCTTAAATAATTTTGAACTGTTAACACATGGTTAGAACTGAAATTAAAGTGAAATAAACTCATCAGGCAAAAAGTGGCCACCTCCCACTTGGGATTTATTCATGCTCAATAGACCAAGTGGATATTTCCTGTCATTTATTTACCCCAGTTTTTCAAAACAAAGCCATTAAATGCATGCTCTAGGTGACAGTCAGGCTTTAAACTGACTCAGGAAAATGTACATTTTCACTTGTTTCACTTAGAGGGTAGAAGTCACTCCCGGAAGAGGTCATTCCTTCTGTCCTCATTTGCGTTTGCTGCAACTCCCTCACTCCCAACAAAAGCAACAACAACAATAACAACAACAAAAAAACCCAGGCAAAAAAAGCAATTAAACTGATGTCCAAGAAAAACATTTAGTTTGAAAAAGAGTTGAAAAATGCAGCCTTGGAAGAAGCACTGCTTACATGGGATTGTTCAACAAATTCCTGTTGTGTGAGGTTTGGCATATACTTTCTAAAAATATAAGCATCTGGGGAAATGAGACAAAGCCCAGGTCTTGGACCAAATGAGGCCCACAGTGTGAATCTGTTAGTGATTATATCCATAATGAAATATGTGCCCAAATTTAGCAGCACAAAATCTAATACAATACGAAAGCCCAGCAGGCACCATCCTTACCATAATATATAGCCAACAGAGAAGGTACATATGGCGGCCAGTCCGCTGCTCCTGCTGGGATACGCATGGTGTGATGTCCTCATCTCGATTAATATAAAGGGCAAAACCGTTGTGTGCTGAAAAAGAAGAGAAACCAGGTAACACAGGTTCTTCTCATCACCCTCAACAGCTGCTTTGCCATCACTAGGAGAAAGGAGAATGTCATTTCCTAGCAAAACTGCCTCAGCAGAGATCAGTATATGGCTTGTCTAAGTGGTCGAATGGCCATGAAAACATGCAGTCCATCAATTGCTCTCCTGGTTTTTCTTCTGTATCTTAGTTTTTAAAACTGTATTTTCTTTATTCTCATTACAGGAAATTATAGAAAGATGTAAAGGGAACAAATTAGAATATAATAAAGGAATAAAAACAACCACTGTAAATATTTTGCTATACGTCCTCCCCCCATCAACTTTTTGTTCATATTATTTATACACAGTTAAGATCATACAGTGCATGCCATTTTATTTGGAATTACAGCATGAGAATTTTTGATATGCAATTTTAGAAATTCTTTTAGAATGTAAACCCTGACCAGAGCTGCTGAAAACTCCATTTTATGGATGTATCAACATTTATCTATCTATCCATCTATTTATTTTTGACCTCACAACATTGCTTGCAGGATCTTAGTTTTCTGATAAGGGATGGAACCCAGGCCCCAGGAGTGAAAGCACTGAGTCCTAACCATTGGATCGCCAGGGAATTCCCTGTACCAACACTTATTTAACTGATTTTTATTCTTGGTCATTAAGTAGTATAAGATTTTTCAATTTTTACTTGAATAATTTTAACTTAAATAATTTTAAAGATATTCATTTTAAGTGAATATCTTCTGTAGAAATCCATGTTAAATTATTTTTTAACAGATGTATTGATGATTTACAATATATTATATTGGTGTCAGGTATACAACATAGTGATTTAAATTATTTTCTTATAGTCAAAGGTTATAAGTTTAAGGCTGTTGATACATAATGCCAAATTATGTGTGAACCAGCAGCAGGTTAGAAAAGAATGCCAAATTAGCTTGCAGAAAGGATGTTCTGGTTTGTACTAGCAGTGCCTGGATTTAGATACGATGTTGGACGAGACACTCCAAAGAAGTTGCATGGAATATTTTCAATTGTTTTTCGAACCCAGCGGCCGCTCTAGATTCTCAGTTCAGTGGGCCGGGATAGGGATAAAGCTTATCCCCTCCACATGGTAAGAAGAAAGGAAGGTCAAGTACTCCTAACATTGAAATTTGGGGGAAAGATACAAGGGAAAAAGAGCCTCTTAGGTAAAACTGACTCAGGATATAAATTTACCTTCCATCACTGGAGAGTTTTCCAAGAGTAAGAAAGATGGTGGAACTGAGAACTGAACCACCAGCAACTCTGAATTCTATTAAGGATACTCCTTAATGGTCATGAGAGAGTCTTTGTTCTGCTCTTGCTGTATAGTTTGCATGTTCGAGGAAAAGGCAGGAAACTGTATGTTATGATTTTCAAACTCTAATAAGTACCATCACAAAATGGAACCAGGTGACAGGTAGACCTGGGCAGAAAAAGACATGGTAGGGATAGCGAAGGGAACATCTTTGGAGCAACTTACTGTTTACATTCATAGGAAAAATAGGATATTGTGAGAAATGATAAGACACTGGCAATTCTTTGCTTTAAACTTTCTCTTCTACATAATTATTCTGACTGCCAATACATGGCAATTAGACTGTGGTATGCCTCTAATGTAGGGTGGGTGACTCCATACTTGGGTAGCTTTATATTTCCTTATCCTTTGCTTCTCTGTTATTGTTTTAAATAATTAGTATAATTAGCTCTAAAGGGAACCACACAAAATGTACACATGTGTTAATACAGAGATGGTACATATTTTAAAGACCTATTTCATTGTTTTTTTTTTTTTTCCCACTATAATTTAGTCATCTCAGATAATGTTGGCCTGGAATTTCACCAACAATTTGAGATGCCAAAAATAGTTCTACAATAGTGATTTCATGTAAAAAGTAAAATATATAGTTAGCAATAAGGCTGAGACTTCTCAGATCCCACATAGAAGAGAAATCCCTGCAAATCAAACGTTTACACTGAAGATGGTGACTCTAATAGCCTGTGTTGGTTATAAAATGACATTATTTTTGATTTTTTAATATTAAGATATATCTAAGCTCTACTTCTTACTCCATTGCACCACACTGAGTAAAAATTCACTCATTTTTCTATAAATTTGTATAAGTTCCAACAACTAATCTGAATATTTTTACCCAGTTAACATTAATTTACCAAGCCTATTTGCTGATCATCACATGTCAAACCTGGAAAGGTTAGGATGTCCTTTGGTGATGCCAGGCCAAAAAAAAAATCTCTTTGAAAAACGAAAATCTCTCCAGGTCACTTCATTTCTGACATCATTGCCACTAAAAAGGAGCTATTTGTTCCATCAGCGAGGACAAAAGATCTTTCTGTGGCTAGCTGTGCCCATGCCAGTTTTGACCAGGGGCAAATTCTATATGAGAGTAGTAATAGCTTATTATGTAGAATTTTCAGGCACTAAAGAATGTATATCCTCTTTTCTAAAATTTTGTAATGCAAATTATGCTTACTGATAAACATTACATATTAACAAAAGTAAAAATAGTGCAAAATATTTATAGCAAATATAAATGTTTCTCTGCATGGAGCTAAAGTCTTATGACTAAAGAAAAGATAAAAAAATCTACAAAAGGCCTTGTTGAATCTCTAAGTTACCTTAGGCAGCTAATTGTGACTCAAAATCTGTAGCAACAAGAGGGGCAATTACTTCAGAACTAGGGGTACAAGAAATTCAGTTCTAATCCACTCCCAGGCAACACTGTTTCAATGACTTAAGAACCAGGAAAGAGATACTCAGCTCCATTTAAGACCAAAGCTGCACAGGAGTGGTAAGCTTACATTTTGTTCACTTTGGTATTTGCAGCACTTAAAAAAGAGACTAGCACATAGGAGGGCCTCAATAAATATTTGTGGAGATCATTTAATCTTTGAAACAACATCCTAAATGGGAGTTACTAATTCTTTTCTGTAGATGGGATTAACAAAGACTCAGAAAAAGTAACTGTCTTCTTAACAATTATTTGTTTATTTGTTGTTTTTGGTTGTGCTGGGTCTTTGGTGCAGTGTGCAGGCTTTATTGAGTTGCAGCGAGCAGGAGCTACTCTCTAGCTATGGTGCGTGGGCTTCTTAACTGCAGTAGCTTCTCCTGTCGCAGAGTACGGGCTTTAGAGTATGTGGGCGGGCTTTAGAGTGTGTGGGCTTCAGTAGTTGTGGCCACCGGTTTAGTGGCCATCCCCAATCCCCCAACCCCTGGCATATGGAATCTTCCTGAACCAGGATCAAACCTGTGTCCCCTGCATTGGCAGGTGAATTCTTAAGCACTGCACCACCAGAGAAGTCCAAAGGCAATAACTGTTGTGCCCTACTAAGTAAGTCTACCAAGTGTTCAAGACCAGTTCTGTCTCCAAATTCCATGCTGTTTCATATATTAGAATTATGTCTTTAAAAGATATCAGAGATAAATCATGTTTGACTCAATAAGCTTGTGGCAGTACATGATTTAAGGTCACTTACGTTGTCTCTCAACAAACCAGGACTATTCTTTTGGTTAAGTCTCAAACAAAAAGATTTTCACCGTGAGAAAATACATTTTACTAAATGAGTTCCTTCCTGTGACATATGGGCATTCAGGACAATCTCATGGAGGAAGGACACAAAGTGCCTACAAAAGTCAAAAGTCCTAATTCAGTCCCGTCGCATGCCACATGCTTTTTTAAATAATTTTTTTAGTCAATTCACTTTTTTTCTTAAATAAATATATTTAAAGGAAAACGTACAAGGCTTATAAACTCTCCTAAATGGAATACATTAGTAGAAGATAACCACAAAAATGAATACAATGAAAACGAATTGATTTTGATAAATATTCAATAGACACGTTTGATTCGGAAGTCTGCTCAATATGTGTTAAGTAGGGGTGTTAGAATAAGAGGGGCATTAAAGACACACACATAGAGTTGGACACAACCGAGTGACTTAGTATGCATGTACAGAGACAGGCTAGAATGAAATAGAGACCCTTCTAAATGAAATCAGAAGGACTGAAAGATAATTGAGAGAGAATTACCTTTTCACCAGGTGATTCAATACTATTTAATGCCAGGGCCCTGTGCCTTTAAGTTATCTCAAATACCATCTGAGCCACACATCTATGCTCTGGAACAGATTATCTGTAAACTATACCTGTACCTTCTAAGTGCTGAATTATTTGATTTATGAACAGGTGTGCTTTTGCCAGAAAAAATGGAGAGACAGATGAGTAGGAAGTTTAGGTATGGATGGAGGAACTTAATGGTATTTAACAAGATTTTTAAAATGGGTTTATACTATGCAAGAAGGGTCTGGACTTGCTATGGGGAAAATACTTTCATTATTTGTGATGGCATTTGGTAATCTATAAACTAAAGGGAAGTTTTATAATAAACTTTCCTGCAGAATAAATAGAAGGATTAAAATATATGCTGTGTGATGGTACAAAAGTAGAGCAGATGAATTAGGAGACTACTCAAGATTAAAGTTCTAGCATCTGTGGTTATAGTCAGAACGTGTAATACATAAAATATTAAATACAATTTGAAGACTTTCACCTTCCATTTCTTCGGTCTTTCCCCTGCTTTCCAAAATATATATATATTTAAAGTGAACATTTAAAAAAATTATTTATTTATTTGGCTGCCCTGGGTCTTAGCTGCAGTATATGGGATCCAGTTCCCTGATCAGGGATCAAACCCAGGCCCCTCCCCCGCACCGCATGGGGACCACGGAGTCTCAGTCCACTAGACTACCAAGGAAGTCCCCAAAATATTTTTTTTAATAGAAAGGTGCTGCTTCCATACCATCTAACATGGATTAAAAATAATTTCAATGGACATTGGGATACATTTACCTTTTCAAATAACTAGGACATAGAAACAACTTAAATGTCCATTAATGGAGGAATGGATAAAGAAAATGTGGTACATATATACCATATATACGATGGAATATTGTGCTATGCTGTGCTTAGTCGCTCAGTCGTGTCCGACTCTTTCTGACCCCATGGACTTATAGCCTGCCAGGCTCCTCTGTCCCTGGGGATTCTCCAGGCAAGAATACTGGATTGGGTAGCCATTCCCTTCTCCAGGGGATCTTCCAACCCAGGGATCGAACCCAGGTCACCTGCACTGCAGGTAGATTCTTTACCAGCTAAGCCACCAGGGAAGCCCAAGAATACTGGAGTGGATAACCTATCCCTCCTTCAGGGGAACTTCCTGACCCAGGAATTGAACTGGGGGGTCCTGCATTGCAGGTGAATTCTTTACCAGCTGAGCTACCAGGATAGTCCATCGCTTAAATATTGGATCTTAAAAAAATGGTACAAATGAACCTATTTACAAAACAGAAATAAAGTCACAGATGTAGAAAAAAGAAAACTCACGGTTACCAAAGGGGAAGGGTGAACAGGGATAAATTGGGAGGTTGGGATTGATATATACACACTACTATGTATAAGATAACTGAGCGACATGTATAAAACAAATAACTAATAAGAACCTACTATATAGCACAGGGAACTCTACACAATAATCTGTAATGACCTACATGGGAACAGAATCTAAAAAACAGTGGATATATGTATATGTATTGACATAACTGACTCACCTTGCTGTACAGTGGCACAGGACTGGAAAAGGTCTGTTTTCATCCCAACCCCTAAGAAAGGCAATTGCAAAGAATGCTCAAACTATCACACAGTTGCACTCATCTCACAAGCTAGCAAAGTAATGCTCAAAATTCTCCAAGCCAGGCAGGCTTCAACAGTACATAAACCGTGAAATTCCAGATGTTCAAGCTGGATTTAGAAAAGGCAGAGGAACCAGAGATCAAATTGCCAACATCCACTGGATCATCAAAAAAGCAAGAGAGTTCCAGGAAAACATCTACTTCTGCTTTATTGATTATGTCAAAGCCTTTGACTGTGTGGATCACAACAAACTGTGGAAAATTCTTCAAGAGATGGGAATATCAGACCACCTTACCTGCCTCCTGAGAAATCTGAATGCAGGTCAAGAAGGAACAGTTAGAATTGGACATGGAAAAACAGTTTGGTTCCAAATCGGGAAAGGAGTACGTCAAGGCCGTATATTGTCATCTTGCTTATTTAACTTATATGCAGAGTATATCATGAGAAATGCTGGGCTGGATGAAGCACAAGCTGGAATCAAGATTGCTGGGAGAAATAGCAATAACCTCAGATATGCAGATGACACCACCCTTATGGCAGAAAACAAAGAAGAACTAAAGAGCCTCTTGATGAAAGTGAAAGAGGAGAGTGAAAAAGTTGGCTTAAAATTCAACATTCAGAAAACTAAGATCATGGCATCTGGTCTCATCACTTCATGGCAACAGACAAGGAAACAATGAAAACAGTGAGAGATTTTCTTATTTTGGGCTCCAAAAATCACTGCAGATGGTGACTGCAGCCATGAAATTAAAAGACGCTTGCACCTTGGAAGAAAAGGTATGACCAACCTAGACAGCATATTAAAAAGCAGAGACAATACCTTGTCAATAAAAGTCCATCTAGTCAAGGCTATGGTTTTTCCAGTAGTCATGTATGGATGTGAGAGTTGGACTATAAAGAAAGCTGAGTGCAGAAGAATTGATGCTTTTGAACTGTGGTGTTGGAGAAGACTCTTGAGAGTCCCTTGGACAGCAAGGAGATCCAGCCAGTCCATCCTAAAGGAAATAAGTCCTGAATATTCATTGGAAGGACTGATGCTGAAGCTGAAACTCCAATCCTTTGGCCACCTGATGCGAAGAACTGACTTATTGGAAAAGACTCTGATGCTGGGAGAGATTGATGGCAGGAGGAGAAGGGGTCAAGAGAGGATGAGATGGTTGGATGGCATCACTGATTCTATGGACATGAGTTTGAATAGGCTCTGGGAGATGGTGATGGACAAGGAACCCTGGTGTGCTGCAGTCCATGGGGTCACAAAGAGTCAGACTCGACTGAGCGACTGAACTGATGATGATACGGAAACTAACACAACGTTGTAAATCAACTACATGTTAATGTAAATTTTAAAAAGACAAAAAAAAAAAAAAATGGTTTTCTTCCTGGGAAGCAAAAACACCTTTTGAACATGAGGGGTTCCAGACCATCCCTTGCCTAGCCGGATAATGAGAGAGCTGGCCATCCTCTGTCCACTGATTTGCATCAGTAGGGCACAGGCAGACCTTTGGGAATGTTCTCAAGGTAATGGATGCATCAGATCACCGTCTGAGCTAGCTCAAAATGAGACTGCTGGGGATGTCTGGCTCGCTGGATTCCAGTGGAGTAGTGCACATGGTGGTCACCATGTAAGCAGAACACAGTTCTTTCCTTCACGATTGTCAGGATAGGTTTTCTTATATTCTATGACAAATTTTGATCATAAATAAAAAATTGAAGGATGGCTCTGTGTGTGTGTGTGTGTTTGGAGCACCTGCATGGGTACTTGGCTGCAGGCAGGCTGAGAGATGTGATCAGACTTGCCTGGGAGCAAGGGGTGAGGGACAGTCTTTATGATATCCTCACAATTGACTGCTGTTGCTATTCAGTCACTCAGTCATGTCTGACTCTTTGTGACTCCATGGACTGTACTCTGCCAGGCTCCTCTGTCTATGGAATATTCCAAGACACAAATACTGGAGTGGGTTCCATTTCCTACTCCAGGGGATCTTCCCCATCCAGGAATCGAACCTGAGTCTCTTGCATCTCATGCATTGGCAAATGGATTGTTCACTGCTGAACCACCAGGGAAGCCCTCATAAATTATAAATAAAAATAATATGGAAAACAGCTCTAGGATACAGAAAGGCATACACTCCATATTTTAACATGAATATTTTTTTTCCTTTGCTCTGCCACCCCTTAACCAGAGCAAAAGGGGATTAAAATAGAAATTTCTGTGCTGTCATAAAGCAACAAGGAATTTCCAAGTTTGAAGTTAAAGCCCATTGTATTAGCAAAACATGATCTAAAACGATAGGAAGGGTAATATGAGAAAGACTGGCCAAAAAAAAAATCATAAAACATTGACAGATTCTAACCTTTGCAAAGCTCTGGGCTCTTCAAATAAGGCAAATGTTTGATGAACACAGAGAAAAGCAGTGCTGGGTGGGGCATGCGCAGAACTGGGGTGGGGCATGCGCAGAACTGGGGTGGGGCATGCGCAGAACTGGGGTGGGGCATGCGCAGAACTGGGGTGGGGCTGCCCCTGGAGCAACCATAAATTCAGAGTCAGTGGATGTGCCCAGATGGCAATGTCAAACCGGGCAGCTTGGAAACAAAGCTGAGGCAGGCTCTAAAAAACCTGAATTTTAAACTCTGAAAACCCAACCAAATGCTTTCTCCTGCCACCAAAAACTGTCATTATTAACTTTATTAATTGATCAGCTCAAAATCTGCCACCTTCCCTCAGTCTCTTCACAATAGGGATATTTTGGTGTTTTTTTTTTTTTTTTTATCCTCAGTAGCTTCCAGTCTCTAGGAGTCAAATGGAACTTCCCCGTGTCAGGGGCCTCCCTCTCCTGAGAACTGAGGTGCTGGCTTTAATGTGGTCACACCAGTACAATATGATACAGAATCTTCCCAGGAAACACCAGAGATTTTGAAATTGTGCCTTTTCTGTGTGGAGCTGGATACCTGTCACCACTGGCTCTCAAACTGTCCAAGATACACTTACACAGGCTTCTCAAAATGAGGTTAGAAATGTGACCCAGGGTCAGAAACGTAGATTCAGATGGAACCAATATTTCTTAAGTGTCAGTATGTTCCAGGCACTTCTAAAATGCTTTACGGACTCAATACTAAGTTTGGGACTCATCCAGTTCTAACATTAGCCCCAGCAACTCTTAGGATATGGTTTTAATAATTAGGCCAAATAAACAAAACAGAGTCATGCATTGAACCAAGACATGCGTATCTTTGCAATTAAAAGCAAATGATGCATCACAGAAACAATTAACACTGGGACAGTGGTACCATCTTACAGACTATGATTTCTGCATTTAAAAAGCACTTTTAATATGACTTGAGGGAAGTCAGTATCTCCTGCTGAGTCTTTCTAGGGAAAGTATCCACAAGGTGCCGAGGCCCTGTGGCATTATTGGGAGGCTCCAGAGTGGTGCCTTCGTTTCAGCCCAGCAGCCTGTGGGCCACTGAAAGGAACTGTGTGAGTGCGGTTCCAGAAATAACCCATGTTGTATCTTAAAAGGTAAGAGTGACTTGAAAGTGACCCCACAGTCGCTTGTTCCATGAACAGTTCACAGTTAGTATCTGTGGTTCACACAGAATAGCAATGTGAGGATGACTGGTCTGAGACGATCCAGTGATTACAACATGATGTGCTACATGCAGATGTGCACACTCAGGTCAGTGCAACAACTGGTGTAGGTGTGCACACTTGGGACGGTGCAACAATTGGGGTGACCTGGTCTGCTGGGGTAGGTCGAGGGAAAGCCTCACACACCAGAAGACGTTTCAACTGGGTGTTTACATGTGACTAGTGGGCTTCTTTCTTTGGGGTTGCACAGAGTCGGACACGACTGAAGCAACTTAGCAGCAGTAGCAGGACTTCACAACTAGAAGAAAGGGCACAGGAAGAAGTTCATTTACCAGCTCAAGAAGAAGAAATGATGCAAAGGCACAGTACAGACCACTAAGGAACCATCACCGTGTCACAGGACATGAAAGAGCATGAAGAATGATGTCTGCACAGCTGAGGTGGGCAGAAGCCAAATCATGCAGTATTTTTATATAGACTCTGTTTTGTAAGAAGCAGAGGAAGCTCTGCTTAAATCCCTCCATACAGCTGGACATACACAGACGTAGGAGAAACATATTTGGGTACTGATAGTAGAAAGGGCATACTTTGGCCATGTGATCCAAAGAGCTGACTCACTGGAAAAGACTCTGATGCTGGGAAAGATTTGAAGGCAAAAGGAGAAGGGGGTGGCAGTGAATGAGGTGGTTAGATGGCATCACCAACTCAATGGATATGAATTTGAGCAAACTCCAGGAGATAATGAAGGACAGGGGAGCCTGGCAGGGTCTCAAAGAGTTGGACATGACTCGGCGACTGAACAATAATAAAGCTGAAAGGGCGAGCTGGAGGCAGAATGGAGGGCCGCCTGGAGAGAGGAGAGATTTGTCTACAGACACGGTCCTTTCTCCTTCCTTCCCTTTGTCCTGCCCGCTCTTTCCTCAAGGCAGGAACCTGACTCTCTGCATGACTTTGTTCTAGGTCTTCCTCAGCCTCCTCTCTCCCCTACCTCTCAAAAGCTTCCTCACCTACAACTTCTCCCTCTTTACTTCTCTTTTACTTTAATAATTACCGTACTACTGGAAAACAGCACAGGGGAAAGACTAAAAAAGAAATCTGGTCTTCATTTTATTATTATTTTATTGGAGTGTAATTGTTTTATAATGTTGTGTTAGTTTCTGCTGTGCATTGAAAAAGTTCTGGCAGACATATATGATAGGTTAAACAAGCCAATGACTCCATTCATCTCTCTGTCTTATGTTGCTTCCCCCATCATTCATTACGTGCAGAAACACTGCATATACAGTAATAAGAACGTCTACCATTTCCTAAGCTTCTAATACAAGCTCAGTTCTATATACTAAACATTTCCAATCAGCATTATATTTAATTCTTAGAGCAACTCTAATGAAACAGATATTTTCATCTCCATTTTATAAATGAAGAAGTGGAGGAACAGAGGGATGAACTTGTCAGGGGTTACGCAGAAGTAGGCAATGGTGTAGCCAGCCTTAGAGCTCGGATCTGTGAGTGTGAAAGTCATTCAGTCGTGTCTGACTCTTCGTGATCTCATGGACTGCAGCCTGCCAGGCTCCTCTGTCCATGGAATTATCCAGGCAAGAATACTGGCATGGGTAGCCGTTCTCTTCTCCAGGGGATCTTCCCAACTCAGGGATTGAACCCAGGTCTCCCGCACTGCAGGTGGATTCTTTACCATCTGAGCCACCAGGGAAGACTAAGAATACTGGAGTGGGTAGCCTATATCCCTTCTCCAGGGGATCTTCCCGACGCAGGAATTGAACTGGCGTCTCCTGCATTGCAGGTGGATTCTTTACCAGCTGAGATACCAGGGAAGTTAGTAGACCTCAGATCTACTAGACTCCAAACCTGTGTTTTTTCTTGAGTGACACACACTGCTCCCCAAACTAGCTTGTTTGTTCATTCACTCAATAAAAGCTTACTGTACTCCTGTCACATGCAACTCATGATTTCATGTATTTAAATATATTCCAGGATAGAGCAGACAAAGATCACTGCCCCAGTGGACAGCTGTTCTTGGGAATGCA
Source organism: Moschus berezovskii (assembly GCF_049115385.1). NCBI lineage: Eukaryota > Metazoa > Chordata > Mammalia > Artiodactyla > Moschidae > Moschus > Moschus berezovskii. Next base: position 87,917,887 of record NC_142469.1, on the reverse strand, counting down.
TTTCAGTTTTTCAGTTCAGTTGCTGAATTGTGTCTGATCCTTTGCGACCTCATGGACCGTAGCACACCAGGCATTTCAACTAGGCAAATACAAATGTGGAGTCTCTCAGCTCAGAAAAGACCAGTCATTAGGACTGCATAAGTATTATATGAGATTCTGTAGTAAAAGTGACTTATACAATAAATGCAAAAATAACTGAGAGAGATTTTGGGAGATCTCTCACTTAAGACAAATTGATAAGTGATACTGTCTAATTATCTACTGCATGCCAGTCCTCTACGTGGATTCAGTTCAGTTGCTCAGTTATATCCAACTCTGCCACCCCATGGCTTCCCTATCCATCACCAACTCCCAGAGTTTGTTCAAACTCATGTCCAAAGTCATTTGTATCTTACAGTGATCCTCTGAGGCATATGTTTACATCAATTCTGTTTTACAAAAATCGAGGCACAGGGAAGTTGATGAAGTTACTCTGGGTCCACCAACTGGAAGGTAGTGGGTTTGGGCTTAGACTTGGGCAGTTTGGCTTTCGGACTTATTCTTGAACTGTGATGCTCTATTGCCTGTGAAGCCCTTGGGAAGACCTGAGGATTGAGAATGGTCAGTGGAAAAATGGAGACAAGGAATGATGCTCTTGGTCTTATGACTGTGCCTGGGAGGAGGAACCTGGCCCTTCCCTCACCCACCCATTCACCTCAAGGGGCTTCAAGGGCTGAAGGACGAGGGGCCTCTACACCCAAGGTTAAAAGGGAGACTATCAGAACAGACTTCCCATTCATGTTTGGGGGTAAATCTCATGGGTACCAAGAGCCTCAGGTAGGCAGAGAGAAAGGAATAAGAATAACCACAGTCCACTGACATAGGCAGGCACTGAGATGCTACTGGTGGCTGGTTCTTGTCCTTTCTTTGGCCTCAGTTCAGTTCAGTTCCTCAGTCGTGCCCAACTTTTTGCGACCCCATGAACCCCAGCACGCCAGGCCTCCCTGTCTATCACCAACTCCCGGAGTTCACTCAAACTCATGTCCATTGAGTCGGTGATGCCATCCAGCCATCTCATCCTCTGTCGTCCCCTTCTCCTCCTGCCCTCAATCTTTCCCAGCATCAGGGTCTTTTCCAGTGACTCAACTCTTTGCTTCAGGTGGCCAAAGTACTGGAGTTTCAGCTTTAATATCAGTCCTTCCAATGAACACCCAGGACTGATCTCCTTTAGGATGGACTGGTTGGATAAATGTATTTGGAAAGCATTTTAGTGGGTGGGTTGAAGAGGACTGGAAGGAAGAGTAATGGGAAACATATTAGAGGTAGAAGGAGAGGGAAAGTAGATTTAATCAGGTGTTCCTGTCATCAGGAAAATTTCCAGCACTCCTAAAGCTCATGACACACTGTCAAGGAAGCAGGTACAGAAAAACGAAACTCATTGTGAGGAGCACTCTGAAATTAAAAAGAACTGGCAAAATAAGAAAGTAGGAATTTAATGTCATTCATATGCTTCTCTAAAATGATTTTGAACTCCATAGAAATATGTATCCAAGTCCATCAGCATCCTCTACTGTTAGGGTATTATTCTGACCACTTGATTCCCTTCTCTGAAACCTTCTCACTCTCTTCAGAACAAAGTCCAAGTTTCTTACCACTGCCTTCAGAGACACATCCCATCTACCCGACTCAGCTGGCTTTTCTAGACTAATCTCACACGTTTTGTATGGGCAACTTTACTGTTCCACCAAAAGACCTTTCATGGCCAGGCCTTTGCTCACTCTCTTTTCTCTGATTATAATCCTCTGATATTTGGGAGCTTCTATTTAGTCCACACTGAAGGCGTGATCACTTTCTGCTTATCAGAGAATCATCCCTCACAGATCTCTGCTGCTTCACAGTGAAGCTGGGCAGTGGAACTAGTTCTGGTCAATAGGCTATTATTAACAAGAGTGATGTGGACACTTCTAGGTTGATGCTGGTGTGAAGATAGTATCAGTAGGCCACAGAATGCTACAGTGGACACAAAGGAAAGGGAGCACTATGCGGCGTAGGGGAACTTCTTTAGGGAGAAGGGACAAGCTTTACTGGCCATTGTCGACTTAGCCCCCTGCTCTGAACAGGCAATTTAACAGTGCCTTAGCAAACCTTTGTTCAAGGACCATGAAAATATGACCTTCCCCAAGGTAAGCCCTGTTTCCCATTAGTTTTAATATTAAAAAGACCTGGCAATTTAAGATGAATAAAAAACTAATTCCGAAATGTAGTATATAAGTGAATTAAAAATACCTTCATCTTGAAGGGACCAAAAATAAAACTTTCTATTACAGATAGGAACGGGACTACTTTGCCCCAAATCATATTCATCTGGTACTAAATCACCTAACTAAAGCTGAAGCTAAATAGTCACATAATACAGAGAGGCATTAATTTTTTGAAGTGAGAAAATAGTAACACACTTCCATCAACTTTGGTAATTTCCCTGCATTCCTCCACCGCAATGATAAGCAGATTTCAACCATCCCAAAGAAGCTTCTTCACCGAGTCTTCAAGCACAATGATTTCAAATGGTTTTCATTTAGCCTTGTTTATGATAAAATAAATGTTATTCTGATTGACTGGCAAATGTCTACCAGCAGCTATAGGAGCAATTATGTTTGACATGAAGACGTTATAAAATCTATAACCCAAACCTTTAAAGCCCGATTTGAAATGTCAAATTTGACTTATGAGAACCAGTTATAATCCAGCTTCACGCAAAAAGCATTAAGTTAATGCTGGAGCAAAGTACTGTGGCCAAGTGTGTGCTGGCATAATTAATCAGGGATGTTTCAGAAAAGAATCGTCTCCAAGAGGTTATTGATTTACTGTCACGACACGTTTTTCTTACGGCTGCGCTGGTGCTGTGGAGCCGGGATGCACTGGCATGCATTTTTCAGTGACTAAGCCTTGATCTGTCCTCCTGGAATCCTGCCATCCTCACTGACATCTGCAAACACTCACATTTGACAGCCTCATGCCTGAGCCTGGTGGCTTCCAAGTTGATTAGGATTAGTTCAGAGGGGTTTTGGACTAGACTGAGTGTAATCGAAAGCAGAGAGCCGTGAATCTCCAGAGGGTGACAGGCACCCTGCCAACAGCATCATGTTAATAGAGACTGTGCATATGCACACACACACACACATGCAAACACACACATATGCACACACCATAAGGCATATGCAAACCCATCCATGAATGCACACATGCATATACCCACACGTACCTGTGCGCGCACACACCCCCACATGAATACACACGCAAATGCACAGACACAACAACATACTTAAGGAATGGGGAAGACTTCAGTTTTCATCTTTAAATTTATCTCTATTTTTAAAAATGTATATTTATTTATTTGGTTGCACCAGGTCTCAGTTATAGCACATGGGATCTAATTTCCTGACCAAGGATCAAACCCGAGCCCCCTGCATTGGGAGCATGGTCTTAGCCACTGGACCACCAGGGAAGTCTAGAAATTTATTTCTATGACCTATTAAACTAAATTCAAGCTTTTTCAGAAGCACTATTTAACACGCATAAAAGTAGCTGTGACTTAGCTCTTTTTCACAATCATTCCATGACACAAGGTAATTCAGAGTAGACTTTACAGCATCAAGTATTTAAACATTCTCCCAAAGATCACAAGGGAACGTCAAGGGAGAAAGAGGCAATTTAGCTCCGAGCACAAAACGTTTTCTCTGTAGGCTCTTATTTTGACTTTGCAAACAGAAAAGGACAACACTTTCTACTCAAAGCAATGCTGGTTGTTACAGTCGTGTGGGTGGTCAGACAGTAGGTACTAGTCGGGAGGGAGGCCTCTCGGAAATGGATAACATCTCTGTTACCCTGGGCACACAGTACATCAAGTTCACTGCTCCTTCTAGGCCTTTGTTCAAGCAGTCATTCGCTGCACATTCTCGTCTTGCTTAGGCTGTACTGATGATTAAGTAGCCAGCACTAAATCCAGACTCTAGTGGCTGCACAGGCTCCGCCTGCTGTGGAGACATGGAAAGAAGGCAGGACCAGGAAGCCATTCACCAATAGAGGGCTGCATAACTTTGAGCCGACTGGGGTCCCTCTGGACCCCAGGCTCTTCATCTGTGAGCGTCTGCAGCAGCTGAAAGCAGGGATCCTGCGCAGGTCAGGTTTTCTGTGAAGCAGACTCTTGAGATGGGAACTGGTGTGCAGAGGTTTATTTGGGAGTTTCTGAGGGTCAGTGCCTCTAGGCGGAAAAGAAGGGCAATAAGGCAGAGGGTGAAGTATGTTCGTGATGCTCAATGATGGTCTTAACTGACTCCACCAAGAGATCTGAAGCTGGGTTGGCCCTTCAGTGTTGTCCCAAACTGGGGTAAACAGGCCAGGTCTTTATCCCAAGCATGGACTAGTGATGGGATGTGGCCGTCTGGGGAAGGGGGCCTGACCTTTAGCAAGACGGCTCAGTTCAGGTGAGAGTGGCTCCCACAGAGAACCTCCAGTGAGGGGCTGAAGGGACAGAACCTCCAGCTGCTGGGGAAGTAAGTCTTTCGGTCCCCAAAAGGGACCTACCCAGGACATCACAGCACCAGGAGAGCATACCCATTGTCATCATGCAGCCAGGTCCAATCTCTGTGTGTGACACTCATCAAGGGAATATAGCAATATATCAATACAGTGACGGGTGGTTTTCTGTGCCCTGTGCTGTGCGCCGTTGTTCTGACTCTTTGTGACCCCATGGGCTGCAGTCTGCCAGGCTTCTCTGTCCATGGGATTTTCCAAGCAAGTGTACTGGAGTGGGTTGCCATTTCTTTCTCCAAGGAAGATTCCCATCCCAGGGATCGAACCCACGTCTCTTGCATCTCCGGCATTGACAGGTGGATTCTTCACTACTGCACCACCTGGTTGACAGCTCACAATTCACTCCAGGACTATGACTCCCTTGACATCATATGACTTACTGATTTAGGAGACAAGAAACTGGTCAGTCTACAGTAAATTCCTCATTACTCCCTGGTTTGGGATCTATAAAGGCAGCTACCGTAATATTATACATGGTCATGCCTGAGTAACAGGCTTCCTTGACATATAATTGGGTTTCTTATTAACCAAGGCATGGCTGGCACTTAATGCTCTTTAAAACTTGCCATCCATCTGCAGCTATACAACAACTTATTCTGCTGAGCAAGGCTGAATCAGGCACATATTGACCATGGAGTTTTGGTCCCTGTGAATCTGAGGCTCCAGGAACAATGCCAGTCATACAGATGTTGTAAAGCTCTAATTCCCCTGTGAGACAGTGCATTTGGGAGGGGCTTCTGGAGGAAGAAGAATCTTCATGCTCTGTATCTAGATCACACAAAAGATTTTCAATTTTATTTTTCGTTATGGCCTTAGGTCCTGTTACTTGCACCCACCCACCAATATTTTAAATGATTTTATTTGCCAAGATGTATATATTCAAGTCCTAATCCTCCCCCATTTTTATATAATTAATCAAAGAAATATTTTTGGCTAGTTTCAGATCAGTATGAGATCAATGGTATTACCTACCTGGTGCTCACAGTTCAGCCAAATCAAAGAAACCTGACATTTTCATTAGCCTCTCCAGACTAATCAAGGGGAGAGAAACATTTTTGCTAGCTTACATACAGCTCGGGGACTCTTCCCCATGCCTACTTTCGTTGACCCCATTAAGAGTCAGGTCCCCATTCTGCAAATATCTTAGGTAAATAGAAAAATCCCCAGTGTCTGCAGTGGTGAGTGGAATTTACAACTCTTCACCCAGAGCCTTCCTCATTAGTGGAGAGTGGACTTTTAAGAGCTATTCATCACTTTTTGTCTGCAGGTCAATTCCTTGCTCCAGCCAACATATCTCCCTGACCCAATATTCCTCTCACTTTGATAGCCATAAATCTCAGCTTTATGGGAGCCACTAAAGAAGAAAGCTGGATGAGGTCAGAGCTCACTCGGAGCCTTGAGAATCTTTTCGGTCTCAAGAACTGAAGAGGATGAAGGGAGAACGGATGAGAGAAAGACTGTTCAAAAGGTATCAAATGAGGTCCGTTATGGGTTGCGTGAACTAGATACGACAGCCAGTTCCCAGAATACTGGGGCTAGGAATAAAGCGAGCTGAGGAATATGAAACGCTGTGTGCTGAGCTGTATGAGAAGGAGCAGCTTCTGGGTTATGGAAATGGAGTGGACTGAAAGTATAAATCGATTCAGTAAATGTTTTGGTAAATTTGTGAGTATGATCAATGAAAAATGGATTACTAGGAAAGGCTAGGGTGCGATAAGAACATCAAGTGTCTTTAGAGTTGAAAACAAATAAGTCCTTCTCCAATGTGGCTCAGGGGACCTTGTCCTCTGGCTTAACTGACCTAGGGTCTGACCCTTGATGGGGATTGCATCCGTCCAGGGAAACAAGATGGCTCCCAGTGTTTGAGCAAAGAGGTTGGAATCCATTAGAATCTTGAGCAGAAAATGTTTTACAAACGTAGGTGAGGGACAGGGAAGGGAAGGAGAGATAGGTAGGGCACTGGCAAGGGTCAGAGCTACATTTATGAGTCACGTGCATATTCTTTTCTTCTTAATCTTTATTTATCTTTATTTGGTTGCTGCACAGGGGCTTTAGTTGAGGTGAGCGGGGGCTACTCTCTAGCTGTGGTGTGCGGGCTTCTCACTGCGGTGGCTTCTTCTGTTGGGAAGCATGGGCTTCAGGGTATGGGCTCAGAAGCTATGGTACATGGGCTTAGTTGTGCTGCTGCTTGTGGGATCTTCCCAAACCAGGGACAGAACCTGTGTCCCCTGCACTGGCAGGTGAATTCTTAACCACTGGACCACCAGGGAAGTCCATGCGTAAAATCTGTGAGATCAACTCCTTTGGTTCTGAGTCAGCTCTTGATCATATTATTATCTTTGATCAGTTTTGAGAACATCTCTGGTGATTTCCCTTTCAATGCCTGCCACGAATGGGCCAGGGCTTCTCTGAAAGCTCAGTTGGTAAAGAATCTGCCTGCAATGCAGGAGACCCCGGTTCCATTCTGGGGTCAGGAAGATCCGCTGTAGAAGGGATAGGATACCCACTCCAGTATTCTTGGGCTTCCCTTGTGGCTCAGCTGGTAAAGAATCCACCTGCAATGTGGGAGAGCTGGGTTTGATCCCTGGGTTAGGAAGATCCCCTGGAGAAGGGAAAGGCTACCCACTCCAGTATTCTGGCCTGGAGAATTCCATGGACTGTATAGTCCATGGGGTTGCAAAGAGTTGGACACGACTGAGCGGCTTAGGATAGGATGAATGGACCATGTCTTATCTTTAATTCCCTTGAATTTCTCAACCATGGAGCATTATAGATAAACAGGATTCTGAATCAGAGCAATGAAATGTCACTGAATGATATCTGGATGCCCCTGGTGCAACTTTAAGGGCTAGAAATGAAGCCAATGAAGTACACACTGTAAGAAGCTCTGACTTCACAGCCTTGTGGGGACAGCCGGAAAGGAACATGCACACAGGGTTTTTGCATAGTAGGTGCTGAAGCCATTTTTGTGGAATGAGGGAATGGGTTAAGGATTCTGCAGAAATCCTGTGGATGCTGAAGGCATGACCTGGTTACTTTCTGTCATTGAAAGTTTACAGGGAGGATAAAGGGGTCTTTCCGCAAGGGTCTCTCTCACAAAAGCGTACTGCTCTGAGGTATACTATGTCCAGCTCTTGCCAAACTTAAATTGTATCCATGTTAAAGAGGAAAAAAGGCTTTAGCACATTCCTTTGGGGGAATGGAAACAATTTATTTTGTTTGTTTCTAATGGAGAGGCTTTGCTCCAGAATCTTACTGTGAGGTCTGAGAATCAGGGTTGAGGACCGCCAGGCAGCCAGAGGGGAGAGAGACAGAGAGTCCCCCAGACCTTATCAGGTGATTGAAACAGCTGGGCTAGCCAATTATAAAGGCAACCCATAAAACAGAGCTCCTGGATCTAGGTCAGGAACACATCTTTAGCTAAGTATTAGATAAATTGGTGTTCTTTCACAATTCTTTAGTTTTCCTTAAAAATACTTATTGTGTTTTAAAAGTAAAACCTTCCTCTGTTGCTCAGCATAAGCAACTACAATATCTTTTTTGAGGGAGTGGGTGGTGGTGAAGATGGTTTCTGTTTGCTTCTCCTCCTTGATATTCAGAAAATGAAATTGTCAGGCTTCCAGTTCACCTTCCTCGGGAGTAAGAAAGTGGACAGCACGGATGCAAATAACCTGGATGATAACAAGTCAGGAGCTTTTGGAGAGATTCTCAGATTTCCCAACATGAAGCGGATGATGAGAAACATAAGCACAATTTCTCATCTGCTGGTGTTCCCTGAAAGCTTATTTTATAATAGAATTTATTTCCAAAGGGTCGACTTAGTCTCCTAACAAGAGGAGAGCACTGTCACTGCCAAGCTGCAAGTGTCAGAACACAGCCTCAAGGTTAACACGGGTGGCATCAATAACAAGGACAACACATCCTCCTCAGAGCTCCCAAGCCTGTAATAAGACCGCTGGCGTGTTCAGGGATATACGGGCTCTTTTTATTTTCAGCAGAGAGCAGTACGCTTTGGGTCTTCAGCAGTACGCTTTGGGTCTTCAAGATACTGTTTGACTGTTTGCAGAAACCAATCAATAACATGCAGGTAAAATTTTCTGCAAGGCACATAAATCCTAGCATGGGGAGACCAGCTGTTGTGAGGGTCTGGATTGGTGCCAGTTTCCAACTGGGGAGTCTCAAGGAAATGATCGTGAATCTGGGGCTTTGTTTGGATTTCAATGGAACATAATCGGGCGACATCTGGTCCCCCACCTTGTGCTGGCTTGGCCACACTTCCTCCGCTGTGGCTCTGGGCACCTCCTGCAGGGCTTCCTGTGAGTGCCAAGCACCAGTGCCCTGCCCGTCACCAGCTGCCAATCAGTTTTTCACAGTGGGGGACAGAAAAAGAACCTGGGGCCTCGAAAATGCCTGCTGAGAACGACTCATAAAAATGATCTTAAAATGCAATTTGGGTCCCACTGCCCCACAAGTTACTGGACACCAGACAAAAGAGAATTACAGAATTAACTTTGGGGTTGGAAAAGCGAGCAGAAGGGACTGAGGATAAGCATAGGAAATTAGCATGTGGCTACAAGGTGATGGAAAGGGAAAGAAGGGGTGAAAGACCTAATGCATCAGGGTTAATAAGAAACAAATTCATGGAAATGCATGGAAAAGCATTTTAATTCAAAAGAAAACCATTCTCACTTATTAAATTAGCAAATCTTTCTTTTAAAATAAGAATACCTAATGTTGTAAGAACGAGGTGAAAAACACACACCCATGAACGCGGGACAAAGAACACATTGCAAATACTGTTCTGAAAGCAAAACTGACCTTATTATCAAGGGCTCCAAACCCTTTCCCAAAGACTGTAATTGAACTTCTGAGATCTATGCCAAAGAAACAATAATTACCCTGAATAAAACAAATAAACACACCCTTCCTTGGCTTAGTAAAAGAAAGATATTTTCCCAAACACTACTTACAATAGTAAAATAATTAAAATATATCTTAATCATCTACAATGAGGGAACGGTTTTTAAACGAAGCTATAGCCACTCAATGGAATATTATGTAGCCATTAAAACACATTAAGAAAAATACTTACATTATCATATTCAGACATCAAAGAAAATCAAAGACTACTTATACTATCAAACATAGTTTTAGAAAATCTTGTTTGTAAAAGAATCTAAAAAGAACACATTGTAATGTTAATGGTGACTTCCTTTGTCTGAAGAACCAACAGTCATCTTCTTTCTTGTTTCTACATTTTTCTATTTTTTCAAATGTTCTTCAGTTTACATATATTACTTTATTGCTAAAGATAACTTCATTTAAATGTTTAAAAGGATACACTAAAGAGAATGTGACATTATGTATAGGAAAATATTAGAATATAGCATTAAAAAAAAAAAGAAATACAAAGAAACAAGGCACAGCTTATAGTATAAGCTGAGAAGATGAACAGGTGAAAGGACAAATGAGCAAGTTCCAGATATCAGATATAAAACACCGTGAGGGGGAGGGAGAAGTTTAAGTGAGTGCTTAAGTGAGTGGAAGAAAGGAAGAAAATCTGGCAAAATACCAGGACACAGAAAAGCAAAAGGTATCAGATAAAAGATGTAGCGCTGAATAGTAGAACACTTCTGCTTGACTAGAGGACTATTTAAAAATGCCTGGTCACCATAAGTAATGGACTTTACAAACAGAAAAGTCAAAGATGGTTGGGCCAAGTGAAGGAGAGGTACTAATCTGATTTTCCTTGTACACAGTCATGGCCAAGAGTTATGGTGTCTTAGGTTTCAAGTTTTCAAGTAAGTCTGCTGGGGCCGAAGTGTCCTAACAAATATTCCTGGGGATTAATATCCCCCTGTTTATCTCTGGTGTTAATTTTATGTATAATATTTCAGGATGGCTAAGCAGATTTGTTTGAGGAGGAATGTAGGAAATGGCAACCCACTCCAGTGTTCTTGCCTGGAGAATCCCAGGGACAGCGGAGCCTGGTGGTTTGCTGTCTATGGGGTCGCACAGAGTCGGACACGACTGAAGCGACTTAGCAGCAGCAGCAGCAGCAAGCAGATTTGTTTGAGGAGGAATGTAAAGGGGACAATATTAGAAAGGATTGGTGTAACAATGCACATTGGAAACTTCTGAAAAACTGACCACGATGTTCAGGCAGAAAAGAGTAAATTGCATGACTCTCACTTGTGGTCCCCCTGATGATTTTCTGTCCCTGGACTGGTCCTCTGGGACACTGGACAGGACAGCATAATTCTAAGATCTTCTACTTGCTAGATTGTAAACCTTTAAAAAAAGTCCTCAGTTTATAGTTCATTTGATGTATATTGGCTGCCTCTATCTTTTTCTAATTCTGAGTAAAATCCCTTCCTTCATTCTAAAAATCCTTAAGAATCCTATTTCTTAAAACCCACATATGATCAAGTAGTACATTAATGTGATTCTTGGCAGCAGTTTCCTCCATTTGAAAGCCACGGATTCCCAGAATTTCCTTATTTTCTCCACCTCTGCACCCTTTTTATGTTGCATCTTGGAAATATGGTGAGATAAAACAGGTCAGTTCTTGTTTTCCAGTGCTATCATAAACTTTAGGCAGGGCTGTTGAGTATGTTAGACTTTCTCCCACAGTGAGTAATTCTTCCAACCTCTTACTGGTGGATGGAGCCTTCCATTTCCTAGAGAAAAAAGTGCCTTGACAATGATGTCACCCACTTTTAACAACATAAAGTATTTACTATTTCCTATGCTACTTGGATTATATAAACCCATTTCCCTTCCCCTGGTACAGTTTAAATTTGCAAGTAGATTTAATATAGAGATGTTTTTGCTAAGCCATAGTATGAAAACACTTCCTTCTGCAAATTCTTAGACAGTGTTTGGTTATTTATTTCACTGACATATCAATGGCTGATCACAGCAACTGCTGAAAGCCTTTTAGCAGCAGCATCTAGAACCTGTCATCCAATTCTCTTTTCAACAGCAGGGTGAATTAGGTACTCTTACTCTCTCTCACAACTCACATGTTTTCTGAAAGATAATCATTGAGAGAAATTTACCATAAACTAACCATTTGCTTTTCCCAGAGCCCAAGGATTACCAGACAACTTAAATGTGCTGCACTAACATCAAGGAGAGAAAGTAACTTCAAGAAGTTCCTCAAATTATTGTGAGATTACAGACTTAGAGAGTGACTTTATGGTTGCTGGGGGCAAGGATCAGGGGAGGGGATAGTAAGGGAGTTTGAATGGACATGTACACACTGCTATATTTTAAATGGATAACGAACAAGGACCTACTGTATAACACATGGAACTCTCCTCAATGTTATCTGGCAGCCTGGGTGGGAAGGGAGTTTGAGGGAAAAAGGATACATATATACGTACAGCTGTTCACCGGAAACTATCACAACGTCTTTAATTGGCTATACCCCAATACAAAATAAAAAGTAAAAACAAAAAAATTATTATGAGGTTAGAGCTGTTTGTTTAGCTCATTGCTCTCTTGGAGGTATTCTGAATTAGATTTCTTTTCTTTTCAAAAGGGTATGATGACTCTAAGTTAATGGAGTTTTAACTTCTCATTTTTGTGAACTCAACCCACTGTGGGGTTAGTTTAGTGGTGTTTCTATTTCTTCAGCTGTGTTGAAAAACCCAAGACTCAAGAATTAAAAAAAAAAAAATTTATATGAAGGAAAGTTAAGGGTTACAATTTGCCTATGTTATTTTATTAGCTTTATTCCCCACCCCTCCAACCCCCCATTAATTCTGACATTTAACCAAGACTGCTTTTCAGGGGAAACTTGTCTGCGTAGGTCAAGGCCACCAATAGTCACAGTAGACACCCTAGAATCCAGCCTTCCATGAGTTGCAAGATGCCACCTTGAAGAGTAACCCATGCTTTCCTTCATCTTTCCCTGTTCCTCTGCACAGGATTCTCCATGTCTGTATATAGTAAGATTCTCAGGTCATCTCCAGGGGACTCTCATTTTTAATTTTTCTTCCCTGTCCCTTCAATTAAAGAGAAGTTAAAGAGAAAGGCATGCTTTTTGTTTGTGTGTGAACTTTAATGAGCAAAAGGAAGAATGAGGCCAATGGTGGACTTCCTTATGCAAAATATACCAATCAGTGAATTCGAAACTTTTGCAAGTGTGGGATGAAAAGTGTAGTGGTTAAGGGAAGTGCTCTTAAGTGAGACTAGGGTGGAATGCTAGCTTTCAACTCACTAGCTTTGTGACCTTGGGGCAGACAGTTAACTTATTTAAACCTCAGTTCACACATCTGTAAAATACGGTTAAAGAAAATAACTCAATGGTGTTGTGCAGGAGTAAATCTGACAATGTATATATAAGGTACTGTACCTGGCATATTATAAGCACTCAATTAATGTTTGTGTTCAGTTCAGTTCAGCTGCTCAGTCGTGTCCAACTCTTTGAAACTCCATGAACCGCAGCATGCCAGGCCTCCCTGTCCATCATCAACTCCTGCAGTTCACCCAAATTCATGTCCATTGAGTTGGTTATGCCATCCAACCATCTCATCCTCTGTCATCCCCTTCTCCTCCTGCCCTCAATCTTTCCCAGCAACAGGGTCCTTTCAAATGAGTCAGCCCTTTGCATCAGGTGGCCACAGTATTGGAGTTTCAGCTTCAACATCAGTCCTTCCAATGAACACCCAGGACTGATCTCCCTTAGCATGGACTGGTTGGATCTCCTTGCAGTCCAAGGGACTCTCAAGAGTCTACTCCAACACCACAGTTCAAATGCATCATTTCTTCTGTGCTCAGCTTTCTTTGTGTTATTGTTATTTAGTTGTTCTTGCTATAGTCTTTCCTTGACTATATTCTCCCTTTTGAGCACAGTATCCCAAAGGTTTCAGAGAGAACTTGGAATAAAGTGGACTTAACTTGACCATCCAGATAATCTGTGGCCCTGGATGGACGAATGAATGGACAGATGAATGGTTAAGTTTACTGGCCCCCACAGATAAGCGGAGGACAGAAGTAAATTCCAACTACTTAACAAACACTGAGTACGATTAAGTATATTGAACTGAAGTGTCAGGTGGGGAGAGCTGTCTTTAAGAAGTAGAAGACTCTTTCTGTCTCCATTTATTCCGTTCTACAATATAATTTTGGCCCACATATATTCTACAGAAATTGTTCAGCTGGCCTCAAGGTCACTATATTCAAACCCGACAGAACTGAAACTTGCTGAAAAGCAGCCAGTCCAAAATTAAATTCATCACCCGTCATTTCGCCATGTCATTGCACTTCTAGAGTTCCCTGTCTATTATACAAACAACCGTTCAAAAAAGACATTGCGTATGTTCCCAACTTTGGCCACGAGCATGTTAGACAAGAGGAATCTTTATGATGTTCAGGTTCACATGGGTTTAGAGCTTGGAAAAGAATCCTTATTAGCCAGGTGGCAGGTGAAATTACTGTGTAGACAAGCTCACTTAAGAGAAAGGTATGTATTAAGACCAGAAGAGGGACTGAGAACAAGTCTGGAAGAACTCCATGTTTAAAGTTGGATGGCACAAGATGAGTCTACAATGCACAGTAGAGAAAGGAGCCAGACAAAGAAAAGGAAAGCCAGAAAAGGTATCAGGGAAGCCAATGGGGGGGAAATAAGAGGATGGAACAGTCAGCTCCATTCAATTCCTCTGAGAAGGCAAAATAGGACCAAAAAAGTCTACCAATGTCCTGGCAAATGGATCAGCAGAGCCATTAGTAAAGCCTGTGTCAGCAGCTGGTGGGGACAGAAGACAAAAGCGCAGTAGATCCTGATAACTCACATCATCCAATCTAAACTCTTGGTTCTAGAATTTAAGACCTTTCCTTCATTGCACCTCAAATTGTTTTCGTTTCTTCCTAAACTTCACATTGATTTATTTTTTAAAATGAGAAACTCACTTTATTTAAAAATTTTTTTAATTTGAGGATAATTGCTTTGCAATGTTGTGTTGGTTTTTGCCCCACAACAACACAGATCAGCCATAATTATATATATATATATCACCTCCCTCTTGAGTCTCCCTCCCATCCCTCCATCCTACTCCTTTAGGTCATCACTGATGTGCTAGACTGGGCTCCCTGAGAAAACTATTAACTGAAAAAGACACTTGTAACCCAATGGTCACTTTTTTTTTTTTTAATTATTTATTTTTTTGACTGAGCTGTGGGGCAAGCAGGATCTTATTTCCCCGACCAGGGATCAAACCTGTGCTCCCCGCAGTGGAAGCACAGAGTCTTAACCACTGGACCACCAGGAAAGTTCCAAGTTATTTTCAATTTAACCTTTCATTTATAATTTCCAAATTGTTTCTTTGCCTCAGCCATGCTATTCCCTCTACAGGTTTCCTTTTTCATTCTGTTTGCATGTCCATCTTTGATTCTCTCTGCCAATTAAGTCTATGAAATACCTTCATTAGCTAAGAGAGGCTGCAGGCTAAGAAGCATTTGAGAGAAGCAAAATCTTTAAACAAAAGTTTAATGAGTTTTGCAAAAGGGTGTGTGTGAATATGGAAGATATTACTCTCTTTGATGTTAACAATGTCAAAGAAGAAAACTTTGATGGGATGACAACTAATTCAGCATTGCTGAGTTAGCATGAATATTAAGGCTATTGATGACTTGAGTCATAATTTGCCAGTGGTTGTTCATGATTCATGAAGAGGCTGAATGAACACAAACTCATTTGAATTTATTCAGTGTGTTCAATACGCTCCCATTTTATGACAGATTAAACAAAGTGGAAGACTTTTGTCCTTATTTTCCTGGTGAGGGTTTCTCTAGTAATCATATAGAAATGATTCAGTCTAGTGTGAAACATTTGCCCTTTGACTTTGGAGAAACCTAGATTCAAACACTGTTGATGTCAGGGATTAAGCTGGAGGACCTTGGACATCTACCTGGCTTTTCTGATTTGTTAAATGGGAACAGTACAACACTGTCGTGAAGATTAAATTATATAGAACCATCAGTTCAGTTCAGTTCAGTCGCTCAGTCGTGTCCGACTCTCCGCGACCCCATGCATCACAGCACGCCAGGCCTCCCTGTCCATCACCAACTCCCGGAGTACACTCAAACTCATGTCCACAGAGTCGGTGATGCCATCCAGCCATCTCATTCTCCGTCGTCCCCTTCTCCTCCCGCCCCCAACCTTTCCCAGCATCAGAGTCTTTTCCAGTGAGTCAACTCGGCGCATGAGGTGGCCAAAGTATTGCAGCTTCAGCTTTAGCATCAGTCCCTCCAATGAACACCCAGGATTGATCTCCTTTAGAATGGACTGGTTGGATCTCCTTGCAGTATAAGGGACTCTCAAGAGTCTTCTCCAACACCACAGTTCAAAAGCATCGATTCTTTGGCGATCAGCTTTCTTCACAGTCCAACTCTCACATCCATACATGACCATGGGAAAAACCATTGCCTTGACTAGACGGACCTTGGTTGGCAAAGTAATGTCTCTGCTTTTTAATATACTATCAAGGTTGGTCATAACTTTCCTTCCAAGGAGCAAGTGTCTTTTAATTTCATGGCTGCAATCAGCATCTGCAGTGATTTTGGAGCCCAAAAAAATAAACTCTGACACTGTTTCCACTGTTTTTCCATCTATTTCCCATGAAGTGATGGGACCAGATGCCATGATCTTTGTTTTCTGAATGTTGAGCTTCAAGCCAACCTTTTCACTCTCCTCTTTCACTTTCATCAAGAGGCTTTTGAGTTCCTCTTCACTTTCTGCCATAAGGGTGGTGTCATCTGCATATCTGAGGTTATTGATATTTCTCCCAGCAATCTTGATTCCAGCTTGTGCTTCTTCCAGCCCAGCGTTCCTCATGATGTACTCTGCATAGAAGTTAAATAAGCAAGGTGACAATATACAACCTTGACGTATACCTTTTCCTATTTGGAACCAGTCTGTTGTTCCATGTCCAGTTCTAACTGTTGCTTCCTGACCTGCATACAGGTTTCTCAAGAGGCAGGTCAGGTGGTCTGGGATTCCCATCTCTTTCAGAATGTTCCACAGTTTATTGTGATCGACACAGTCAAAGGCTTTGGCATAGTCAATGAAGCAGAAATAGATGTATTTCTGAAACTCTCTTGCTTTTTCCATGATCCAGCGGATGTTGGCAATCTGATCTCTGGTGCCTCTGCCTTTTCTAAAACCTGCTTGAACATCTGGGAGTTCACGGTTTACATACTGCTGAAGCCTGGCTTGGAGAATTTTGAGCATGACTTTACTAGCGTGTGAGATGAGTGCAATTGTGCGGTAGTTTGAGCATTCTTTGGCATTGCCTTTCTTTGGAATTGGAATGAAGACTGACCTCTTCCAGTCCTGTGGCCACTGCTGAGTTTTCCAAATCTGCTGGCATATTGAGTGCAGCACTTTCACAGCATCATCTTTCAAGACTTGAAATAGCTCAACTGGAATTCCATCACCACCACTAGCTTTGTTAGTAGTGATGCTTTCTAAGGCCCACTTGACTTCACATTCCAAGATGTCTGGCTCTAGGTCAGTGATCACATTATCGTGACTATCTTGGTCGTGAAGATCTTTTTTGTACAGTTCTTCTGTGTATTCCTGCCACCTCTTCTTAATATCTTCTGCTTCTGTTAGGTCCATAACATTTCTGTCCTTTATCGAGCCCATCTTTGCATGAAATGTTCCTTTGGAATCTCTAATTTTCTTGAAGAGGTCTCTTGTTTTTCCTATTCTGTTGTTTTCCTCTATTTCTTTGCATTGATCACTGAGGAAGTCTTTCTTATCTCTCCTTGCTATTCTTTGGAACTCTGCATTCAGATGCTTATATCTTTCCTTTTCTCCTTTGCTTTTCGCCTCTCTTCTTTTCACAGCTATTTGTAAGGCCTCCTCAGACAGCCATTTTGCTCTTTTGCATTTCTTTTCCATGGGGATGGTCTTGGTCCCTGTCTCCTGTACAATGTCACGAACCTCCATCCAGAGTTCATCAGGCACTCTATCAATCAGATCTAGACCCTTAAATCTATTTCTCACTTCCACTGTATAATCATAAGGGATTTGATTCAGGTCATATCTGAATGGTCTAGTGGTTTTCCCCACTTTCTTCAATTTAAGTCTGAATTTGGCAATAAGGAGTTCATGATCTGAGCCACAGTCAGCTCCTGGTCTTATTTTCGCTAACTGTATACAGCTTCTCCATCTTTGGTTGCAAAGAATATAATCAATCTGATTTCGGTGTTGACCATCTGGTGATGTCCATGTGTAGAGTCTTCTCTTGTGTTGTTGGAAGAGGGTGTTTGCTATGACCAGTGCATTCTCTTGGCAAAACTCTATTAGCCTTTGCCCTGCTTCATTCCGTGCTCCAAGGCCAAATTTGCCTGTTATTCCAGGGGTTTCTTGACTTCCTACTTTTGCATTCC
Source organism: Moschus berezovskii (assembly GCF_049115385.1). NCBI lineage: Eukaryota > Metazoa > Chordata > Mammalia > Artiodactyla > Moschidae > Moschus > Moschus berezovskii. The sequence goes on along the minus strand of NC_142469.1, from coordinate 87,899,911 downwards.
AGTCCCCTATAATGAAAAGGACATCTTTTTTGGGTGTTAGTTCTAAAAGGTCTTGTAGGTCTTCATAGAACCGATTAACTTCGGCTTCTTCAGCATTACTGGTTGGGGCATAGGCCTGGATTACTGTAATATTGAATGGTTTGCCTTGGAAACGAACAGGAATCATTCTGTCATTTTTAAGATTGCATCCAAGTACTGCATATAGAACCATAGCTGGCCATAAATAGGCATTCAACAGTTACCAGTTTTCTTTTCCTTCCCTCATTAATTTTCAAAATCCCAATAGAAAAGCACCACCAGTAGCACACGGATATGGTTAATCTTGAGGACTGGCAGGTAGTGAAGAACGGTAAGGGGAACTCAGCCTCTCACCAAAATTTATGCTTTCGTAACTAAGTCTCCATCTTCCAGAGACATCATTGGGCACAAGTAAAAATTAGAAGTCATGAAGAGGTTATCCTGGCCTATTGGACTGCCTGAGTTTGTGTAGTCAAGGTAGAGGGTGCAGATGTGAGGAGAGGGCCCGAGTCGTATTTCTGTGTCCTCATGGCCCCTAGCACAGTATCAGAAACCTACCAGATACACTAAGAAACAGAGGGTGGTGTGTTCGTTAGTTAAACCAGCAGATTAAAAAAAAAACCTGGCTGAAAAAAGATCTCAGTTTAGTTTTGACACAAACTCTGCATGACTTAGGGGCAAATTACATAAAACATTGCAAACTTTTATTTCTTTACTGAGCCACTTAGAGCCAAAATGTTGTGAGAACCGAAACAAAACAAAAAACCCAACCTGAAAGAAACCAAACCAAAGCAAACCAAACTAAACCAAATACAAACAAACAAACAAAAGCCAAAAAAGCAAGCATAAAACGTTCTGTCAAAATATAAATGCTTAACTATAACATTTCAGCACACACACACATGCATGGATTCAGTATGTATTTCCACTAAAAACTCCAAAGACTCCCAAGTGTTGGCATCTGTACTAATTTCAGAAGTTAATTTGCTTTTTAAGAAAGGTTTCCTTAAATCTTTGAGAAGGTCAGTGAATGAAGCTTTTTAAAAATTTTTTTAGTTTAAAAATTGGAAATATTCAAACTCTAATAGTAAACAGCCCATTTCAAAGTTCATTTTATTTTAGTGGTTCAGGTGTTACTGACTCCAGGAAAGGATGGATGGGACCCCAGGAGCTTGGAGTACTCCCTAAAAGCCATCAGGCATGGATCAAGGCAGTGAGTTACCAGATGTCTTAGATACTGACACAGTGACATCAGTAAAAATGACATGGGGGTTTTGAAAGGATTCTTTCCAAAATAGCCATTCACCAGGAAGTCATAAGACATCTTATATATTTAGTTTCTATGACTCCAGATGCATGCTTTAGGAGCAAATGAGACCAAAGGTTGAAGATGTTTCCAAAGCCAGTAATATGATGTAGGATTTCCAATCTCCTCCCACTGTCACTGTCCTAATGAGGAAAGGGAAGTGGGCATCACCTTAATTTTCCCATCCACTGCTGACATTTTTACAAGAGGTTGCTGTCAGAGGAAAACAACTATGTCCCAGCTGATTAAAAAAAAAAAAAGACAACCGAGAACATAATTTTCTTTGCTTCTTATGATATTTTAATCTGTAGAGAGAATTAAGCAAAGAAAGAAAGAATCTGCTCTGGACAGTTGATGAACTGGGAATTCCAAATAGAGCAGAATTGGGATGAGGGAAATACACTGATAATACATTTTTTATTTCAGCAGGGCCCTTTATTTCTTTTCCTCTCTCTCTCTCTCTGTCTCAGCTGTATGCTCCATTTTTGTCCACTTGGCATCCATGGAAGATTTTGTCCGAATTTAAAGTTTCCACAATTATAAAAAAAAAACAAAACTGAATACCATTGGGCAAGAAAGATGTCTAAACCTATCAAAATTAAACTTATTGATGGCAAATGAAAATCCAAAGTTCAAGTTTAAAAAGTCGGTGGCACATATATTCAATAAAAATAGCCCCAGAAGTCAGCATATGATGGGACCCACATAAAGGTGCAGGCCTACGGGAGAGGGAGAGAATGTACTGGCTAGGGATAACTACTGAAGTATTAATCATGCCCATTTTCTATTTTAAAAAATTCTAATTTCTGTAGGTTTTTATCATAGGGCCTATATCCCTACTACTGGTTTTCATGGCTTTCCTCTGCATATTACATAGGCATAAACAACACTGGGGCTTCCCAGGTGGTGCTAGTGGTAAAGAAACCACTTGGCAATGCAGGTAGATGTAACAGACGCAGGTTTGATCCCTGGGTCAGGAAGATCCCCTGGTGGAGAGCATGGCAACCCACTCCAGTATTCTTAACTGCAGAATCCCACAGACAGAGGAGCCTGGCGGGCTACAGTCCATGGGGTCACAAAGAATCAGACACGATTGAAGTAACTTAGCATATACAAACAACACTGCCTATAACTGGGAAGTTCAAGTCTATTTATTTTTGCAGTACTATTCCTATGTCCTAAATTAATAATTGCTTTTTAATTGTTATTTTCTTTAACTTTCTCAGGTGTTTATTTGATTTATAAAACTACATATTTTTCTTAAGCACCTAAGCCACCATTTACAAAAAAAGACACTACAAACTGGTCGGTACCAAAAAAATGCAACATCATCATTTTAGTCATCTCAGCAGAATAAGAAAACATGTTCTCCCTAATCTTTCAACAGAGTTACGATGCATAGCCAAATAAGAGTATCTCAAAATTTAGGAAGGATGGAACAAAAGGGCTAACAGAATCACAGAATCTTTGTGAAGGATCAGCATATATCATCCCAACTAGAAAAATAACTAGGGAAGTTGATGTAAAGCAGTGTGTCCTATTAGCATTTTTTGAAATTCCCAAGGAAAGTGTGAACTTTCTCCCCGGAAAAAAGCCACACACACACACACACACACACACACACACACACTTTTCACAAACTATTTACGACTTCCAATCCACCTATGGACATTACTGGTAACCACATGCTATGGACAGAAATACGTTCTCCTAAAATTCCTAAGTTGAAACCCCAACCCCCAAGGTGACTACTCGTAGACAGGATCTTTAAAGAAGTAACTGAGGTTTAATGAGATCATAAGGGTGGAGCCCTAAACCAATAGGACTAGTGTCCTTGAAAGTAGAAGAAGAGACACCAGGGGTGTGATCACACAGAGAAAAAGCTATGTGAGGTCACAGTGAGAAGGCAGCCATGAAGAGGCCTCAGGAGAAACCAACCCTGTCAACACCTTGATTGGACTTCCAGCCTCTAGGACTGTGAGTAATAAGTTTCTGGTGTTTAAACTATCCAGTCCATGGTATTTTGTTATGGCAGCCCTAGCACATTAATACACCCCATGACCAGATATGAAGGAAAATGTGGTTTGATCAGTGTTCTAACTACAGGCCACTGTTGTTTAATGCTGGAACTATTCTGTATCAGGCAGCAATTTAAGGAGGTATTCTACGTCACAGTGGCTGATGCCCCTACTGATAGTTTACCTAAGATCACATAATCAGAGACTTCTAGAATGGGAAGGACCTACTTTTAAGTGTCTTACAAACTATCACAACTCTAGTAACATCTTCCTGAGAAAACAAAACAGAAACTACTTCATCAGGGTTAAAATTGTACATATGCAAGTTAGCTACTTAAATTTGACAAAATAAAAAAAGCACAGCAGAATTAACCCATAACTAATCCATGAACTCCTGAGTCAATATCTCAGAAAAAGAATAATTCTCAAGACTTTTCAGCTTCAGTTTGTGTTTCCAGATGAAACAAGATGTCCAGGTCTTTGCCTCATGACAGGATCTAACTGGTTATGTGTCTGGGGAAGATTCTCATTCAGATAAGTGAAGTTGCTTTAAATTTGGATTTTCCTATGTGTGACATCTCTGGAAAGTCCACCTGGGCCAAAATTCCCACCAAAGAATGGGCCACTTAAAATGCCCATCCCCTGCTTCAGGCAAACTACAGAAGGGGCAGCACAGCAGAGAATAGGCATGTTAAATACTTTCTCTTCCAAGTAATACTGCAGAGTGGCTTTCTTTCCACTTCCCCATCTTCTCCTGCTGCTTATTATTATTTTTGTTTATTGCCGCTTACACCAACTGACTCATATAACAGAGGAACCCACTATTTTCAAAGGGCATTTTCTCCCTGCACGGAAGGGAAGAAGCCTTTGAAGAGGAAACAGGGTCAGTGGGAGCTGAGTTCAAAGCACCCCCAATGGCTAAGAAGCAAGAGAAGATTTCAAACAGGGAGAAGGCCAGTCTTTGATGAAGCTGAAAATTCAAAAGAAATTCTTCCGCTGACCTAATGGGGAAAGTCTTCCACCTTGAGCTGCGGGCAGAGGAGGTGGCATCATTACTAACCCATGAGATTCAGCGTAAACAAACCACGACCAGGAACTTCAACCTAGGGGCTTCAGTATTGCTTCGGTGGAAGCTTTTTAAAGAATATAAAAATGATTTGAAATGCTTTCTTGAATGATACTTTTTGAGAGTCTCTGAAAATGATTTGCTCTCCCTGTTGGAAATGTTCAGATTTTCCATACAAATACTGAGGATGTCAGAAAATGAGTACCGCAAACGATATATTTATGGTGTACATACATTTACACCGTAAATGTGTCATTGATTATCAGCTGATGGATAAATATTTTGCCTGGGGATCATCTGTTCATATACATAGTGGGAAATACTTGATGAGTTCCTGATGGCAGACATATAGAACTCCTAACCTCCCTATACGGCTATGCTAAAGATCTGCTAATTGGAGAATTTGTCCCAACACTCCAACTTGACATTTGGAAAGCATATTCTCATGAAACAACAATGGCATAAATAAATGTAGTTTATTGTAGTTTGGTTAGTAGGCTACTTGGCCTACTCTGAGTAAAATGGCCCTTACCTGGAGGGAAGCCCAGGAATATAACTCCCTTGTTTCTGTAAGGAAATCCTATGAATTCTTAGTTCTAGCCAAAAGAAACCAATTTTTGGAACATGACCTTTTCAGAATACTTAAGGAATGTCTTTGGTACTTATCAGAAGTGGCAGACATATTCAAAGATGTATTTTCATGTCTACACCCTTGTTGGAAGGTAGGCACTGATTTGCCTTAACCTACAGTATCTGGTACAAGTGATGAGATATCACTTCTATGATTAGTTTAGGTGAGACTGTGAGTTCTGTTTTGCTAGCAGGCTACTTCTCTTGCTGGCTTTGATGAGCCACAGAGCTATGCTGGGGAGGCCCACATGACAAGACCTAAGGGAGCACCCTCTGGCCAACAGCCAGCTAGAATCTGAGGCTCTGAGTCTAGCAGCCCTTGAATAACTGAATCCTGCCAAGAGCCATGCTCTTTATAAGAGCTCGTTCCCCACTCAGTCCTTCAAGTAAGACCCTAGCCCTGGCTGATGATTTGCAACTTGTGAGAAGCCTTTCAGCAAAAGACCCAGCTAAACCATGTTTGGACTGCTGACCTTCAAAAACTGTGAGATGATAACTGAATGCTCTTTTAGGTTGCTAAGTTTGTAGTAATTTGCTATTGAGCAATAGAAAAAAAAAACAACTAAGAAATCAAGTGTAGATTCATCTAACTATTCTGACACTACCCATCCAAGTTCAGACTAGCCCACCACCATTTCAACTGGGCCTTCAATGTTGTTTCAAAATAATTTTGCTTACCTTCTTAACTTCCTAGCATATTAAGGATTTTATTACAAAATTTCTCTGTGTTTGTTGAAACTTCCAAATTTCTGTTTATTCAATTATCCAATATTTCTTGGGTTCCTATCCTGTAAGCTGTCCCTATAAGATGCAGTAAGAGAAAGATGAAGTGGATGATCTGGCAGAAGAGATGGTATTCTCATAAATATATGGTTTCCAAACAGAAATAAGTGATATAGAAAAGGGATAAGGTGGTATGAAAGTTCCAAAGAGGAGAAAGTTCTGTCAGGGGGAGGGGGTGGGAAAACAGAGTTTGATTAAGCTTGGGAGATGGACAGCAGAAATGGAAAGAAGATACACAGGCATGACTCAGATATACTGGCTACTCGATTCTAGATAACATTGCAAACACCACAGTAAACTGAGTCACATGAAGTTTTTTGTTTCCCAGTGCAAATTAAAGCTATGTTTACACTGTACTGTGGTCTGTTAAGGGTGCAACAGCATTATGTCTAAAAATGTACACACCTTAATTAAAAAAATACTTCACTGCTAAAAATGCTATCACCTCAGCCTTCAATGAGTCATGAAAGTAACATCAAAGATCACTGATGGCAGATTACCCCAAAAATACATTAATAATGAAAAAGTCTGAAATATTGTGCAAATTACAAACACAATAATAAAGAAAAAGCCTGAAATATGACACAGAGACATGAAGTGAGCAAGTGTTGTTAGGAAAATGGAGCCAAGAGACTTGTTCAATTTGCCACAAACCTTCAATTTGTAAGAAAGGCACAGTATCTGCACAGGGCAATAAAGCAAAATGCAATAAAACAAGGTCTGTTTGTAATGAGGTTTATTTCAGAAACAATAGCTTGCTTGATTTAAAGGAAACAAAAAGAAAGGCAAGATGTCTTTCTTATCCAGTGTCTATGTGGTGCTGAAAGGAAGAGTGGAAAGAACTGCAAAAGGCCAGGGGCCAGATTGGGATGAAACAAATGGCTAGAAAAGTCCCATCTTTAAATTGCAGGCCAGCTGGGGTCAGAGGAGTCATCTGGATGCACAGAACCAGGGGAAAAAAATGGATTAGAAGGAAGCCAGAGAATGCATTCATTTATTCAACAAATAATGCACCTAGAATGTGCACCCTGTTCTACTCTCACGAAACTTGCAGACCAGCTGCCTCAGCAGACCTACCTGGGGTGCTATCCTGAACCTACCTCAGGCCACGATCCACTCTAGTCTGCAAACCAACAGCATAAGACAGGTCAGCTTTCAAGAAACTCTGGAGACTTCCATGGAACATTTAAGACAGCATATGTATTATGTAGGGCTTCTACAAAGAGTAGCATAAACTGGATCATTTAAAACCATCGAAGTTTATTTCCTCATAGTCCTAGAGGCTCGAAATCTGAAATGAAAGTGTTGGCAGGGATGCAGTGCTCTGGGGGGAATCTTCCCTTGCCTCTTCCACATCTTGAAGTTGTTGGTATTCCTTGGCTTGTGGCCACATCACTCCAATCTCTACCTCCACCGGCCAGCTGCCACCTCCTCTTCTGTGTTCTGTCTAATCTCCCACTGTCTTTCTCACACAAGGACACTCATGATCCAGGATAAGCTTCTCCCTTCAGATCCTTAACTAATCACATCATTTTGCCATAAAAGTTAACAATCATTCTTTTGCCATCAGTTCAGTTCAGTTCAATTCAGTCCTCAGTCGTGTCCGACTCTTTTGAGACCCCATGAATCACAGCACGCCAGGCCTCCCTGTCCATCACCAACTCCTGGAGTTCATTCAGACTCATGTCCATCAAGTCGGTGATGCCATCCAGCCATCTCATTCTCTGTCGTCCCCGTCTCCTCCCACCCCCAATCCCTCCCAGCATCAGACTCTTTTCCAGTGAGTCAACTCGTTGCATGAGGTGGCCAAAGTATTCACAGGTTCTGGAGATTAAGATGTAGACATGTTATTATTACTATTATTTTGGTCAAAAATGTTTACATTTCAACTTAAATTACTCTTGGAACTCTTCTGAGATATATACCTTCCCTAATGTTTGCTGTAGCCCACACTCAAACCAGAGTAATCAGCAGGAAAGCACTGAAAATAGAAAAACCATGTGGTTCTTCCAGGGACAGAGGAAGGGAGGAAGGCTATAAAGAGCTGCTTCCTAGAGGAGAACGTAGGCAAAACACTCTCCGACATAAATCACAGCAGGATCCTCCAAGACCCACCTCCCAGAATATTGGAAATAAAAGCAAAAATAAACAAATGGGACCTAATTAAAATCAAAAGCTTCTGCACAGCAAAGGAAACTCTAAGCAAGGTGAGAAGACAGCCTTCAGAATGGGAGAAAATAATAGCAAATGAAGCAAATGATAAAGGATTAATCTCCAAATTATACAAGCAGCTCCTGCAGCTTAATTCCAGAAAACTAAGTGACCCAATCAAAAAATGGGCCAAAGAACTAAACAGACATTTCTCCAAAGAAGACATAAAGATGGCTAATAAACACATGAAAAAATGCTCAACATCCCTCATCATCAGAGAAATGCAAATCAAAACCACAATGAGATACCATTTCACACCAGTCAGAATGGCTGCTATCCAAAAGTCTACATGCAATAAGTGCTGGAGAGGGTGTGGAGAGAAAGGAACCCTCTTACACTGTTGGTGGGAATGCAAACTAGTACAGCCACTATGGAGAACAGTGTGGAGATTCCTCAGAAAACTGGAAATAGAACTGCCATATGATCCAGCGATCGCACTCCTGGGCATACACACCGAGGAAACCAGAATTGAAAGAGACACATGTACTCCAATGTTCATTGCAGCACTGTTTATAATAGCCAGAACATGGAAGCAACCTAGATGTCCATCTGTAGATGAATGGATAAGAAAGCTTTGGTACATATACACAATGGAGTATTTCTCAGCCATCAAAAAGAATGCATTTGAATCAGTTTTAATGAGGTGGATGAAATTGGAGCCAATTATACAGAGTGAAGTAAGCCAGAAAGAAGAACATCAATACCGTATATTAACGCATATATATGGAATTTAGAAAAATGGTAACCTGAACCCTGTATAAGAGACTGCAAAAGAGACATAGGCATTTAGAACAGTCTTTGGGACTCTGTGGGAGAGGGTGAAGGTGGAATGATTGGGGAGAATGGAATTGTGGCATGTATATTATCATAAGTGACCAGTCCAGGTTCGACGCATAAATTTTCCTCTGTTCATTTCTTTGCATTTGTGCTTTTTTAATAAAATTCTTTTTTAGAAATAAAAAAATAAATAAATAAAAGAAAAAAAAAAAAAAGAGCTGCTTCCTATTGGAGAGCCAGTCTGGATGGGAAAGAAGACACAGAGAATCACATTCATGGAGAAGAGCAAGTGAACCCCCAGGCTTGAGCTCAGGGCACACAGAGAGCTGGGTCCAAAAGGGGACTGGCCAGGTGCTCAACCAGAGGGATGCCAATGTGACGTGCCTTGTTCTGGATGTCACAGGGCTTTCTGAGAAGTGAGAGCAGATGCCATGCTCATAGTTTCCTTTTCCTAAGGGATTTATTATGCATAGCTTGCCATGCTGTATATCCCATGACTCCTTTCCTGGTCAAAGGCAGCTAGATGAAGAACCAGTGGTTGATCCCAAGCCAGCCTTCTGCAGGCAGTCCATTGACCATTATGGTGACTTGCTTGTTGTGATGTATACCCAATGGAGGTGCATCAAATAGGATCATGATTGCTGACCCATCTGTCTTTTAGAGGCTTTAAATGGGAGACACTGAAAGCATCGAAAAACATGCTTTCAGGGTGGGCTGAAGCCAGACAGAGGAGGAAGGCAAGAAGCAGAAGCCATAAGAGAGTAGAACTCTGTGTAAACAGAAGCTATGGCATGGGAAGGTCACTGGTAGCAGCAGCAGAAACCATAGCTGGTCAGGGAATAGGAAGTCCAACCCGGCAGACAGAGGAGCAGAGACGGAAGAGCTGAGTATTGAACTTGGGAAGCTATTAGAGTTGCTGTCGAGTTTCTAGAACCACCTGCAGATGAAGGAGCTACTGTCCAATCCTGGCCTTAACAATGACCCATATTCGCTTCTCTGTGAGGCTGTCCACCTGGTTTTACGTCTTCCCTCAGATCTCCATGTAGCCTCCTACTACATTTATGTGAACTTCAGCAAAAGAACTTGAAACCCAGCCTGCATGTCCCACTGGCGTCAACAGATACTTAATAACTAATTATTCCGTCAGTGTGATACTGACAGTGCATTGAGGAAATAGCTGCAAACCAACCCTTGTCCCCAAGAAGAGATGTGAGTCAGAGGACATTTTCATGCCTAGCAGTGGCTTTAGGCTTTCATTCAGTTGTAGGCATTAACATCTAGTGTGAAAACACTTTAAAAACGGCAATGTATTTGTAAATGACAGTTAAATTACTTTGTGGTACACTTGCCCTAATTTTAAAAATATGCATTACTATATAATTAAGTGCTTAACTTTCAATTAACACTAACAGCCCCTCTTACAAACCAAAATTAAATTAAGTGGGGGTCATTTCCCTTCCCTTTAAAGAATGAACCTGCTTTAGATGCTGAAAATGAATATTAGATGATAGACTGTCCTGTTTGACATATTTTGCAAATTTAAGTTTTTCAACGGTGGCATCCTTTGAGCTCTATTATGCTCTTGACATTTGCTGAACCTAAGAATCTCTGTAGAACTCTAAATATTTTTTAAAATTTATTTTTTATTTTTGGCTGTGCTGGTCTTCACTGCTTTCATTGCCGTGCGGGCTTTTCTTTAGTTGTGGCGAGCAGGGGCTACTCTCTAGTTGCGGTGCGAGGGCTTCTCACTGCAGGGGCTTCTCTTGTTGCAGAGCACTGGCTCTAGGGAGCATGGGCTCAGTGGTTGTGGCTCCTGGGCTCTACAGCACAGGGATTAAACCCATGTCCCCTGCACTGGCAGGTGGATTCTTTACTACTGAGCCACGAGGGAAGTCCTGGAACTTTAAATACATATTGTTGTTGATGTCTTACCCTGGGAGATTCTGATTAATGAGGAATTCAAATAACTGATGGGAGCTATAGGAAGTGGGGTGGGTTACATGTACTTTTTGCCTTGATTCAAGTTCAAGTGACTGAACTCATAGAGCTTGACCCCTAGCCTGGTGATAAGCGAGCCATGTATATCAGCACGGTTGATATCTCTAGGGGGGAGAGGCCCACCCCTTTGGTTTTCATCAGTGATCCCTTTGTTTGTGGTGGTTACTCAAAAAAGCTCTTCTCTGAGGGTATGGCTGTCCTCCCACTGCTCCCTTCAAAACCCTCCAGGTCTGACAAGCAACTGAGATAGGGTTTGAGAGGAACAAGCTTTAGCCTGGTATGTATAATTATATCCTAAATTTCAGAGTGCTAGAGACATCAAACTGTGCCTTGAAGAATACATGAGGAAGCATGCTCTTACATGTGCCACTGTGATGCACTATATGCAAACAGGTGGCTCTAGCACAGCTTTCATGAAGACACTCATAGCACACGACTAAAATACCTTCCCTTGGCTTTACTTACATGCATAGATGAGTCATCTGGTAAAGAGTCTCCTGCTACGCAGGAGACCCAGGTTCAATCCCTGGGTTGGAAAGATCCCCTGGAAAAGGAAATGGCTACCCATTCCAGTATCCTTGCCTGGGAAATCCTATGGACAGAGGAGCCTGGTGAGCTACAGTCCTTGGAGTCACAAAGAAACAGACACGACTAAGCGACTAAACCACCACCACTGGCAGCACATTTTTTCCCCTGTAGAAATAACATATATTAGCTTCATAGATTGTATTATTTTTAGGGCTCATAAAAACTCCATTGACTCTTACTAGTCATAAGAGTGTCCCAGGAAACCATGAACGTGCACTTTCCTCTGAGCCGAGCACTGATGTTCATCACAGTTTTATGTGCCAGAGAAAGAACCTAGGGAGGGGTGCTAGCAACTTCACCTGCTTTCAGGGATATAAGAAGCCAAAGAAGAGTCTTTTAGACAGTGGTCAGTAGGGTTCTCACTGTTCTCCTTGTTTTTGCAAGGAAAAGTCAGAGGGACATAGAGAGACCAAGAACTTTTGAATCAGACCCATCTAAGTTCAAATTTGAATCCTAACATCTGATCTCAGTAGTCAGTGAACACAGCAGCAGGCAGTGAGGGGTAGTGTTTACAGATTCCAGCGAGAGACTGCCTGGATTTGAATTCTGGCTCAAGTTTCTTAACCTCCCTCCATTTCAGTTTCTTCATCGATGAGATGGAAATACAATGAAGAATTAATCTACTCAAAGAGAGGTCTGGTCTTTGCTCTCAGCTACTAACAAGTGCTCTCTAGACCCCTGGAATATCCTACCTCTCGGGGAGTGTCTTTGCCTGGGAGCTTTGGCCATCAGCCAATCTAAGAATGTGATTTTATGATGATGGCTTTGGCTCACATAGTAGCAATTCTGTCCCTGGGAAGCACTGGAGACTGAAGGTCAATCATGCAGGCAGCATGTGATTTGAGCCCCAGTAAAATTCTGGACACCGAAGGCTCCAGGGAGCTTCCCTGGTTGGCTGTCCACTGTGCACAGGGTCACACACCTTCGCCAGGAGGAATGAATGCTATTCAACTGGAAACCACTTGTTGATCTGCCCTGATCTCCATTCCATACCTATTCCCATGGCTGACTTTTATCCCTGTCCTTTTCCTGTGATAAATCATAAGGATGAGCACAGCACCATTCACTGAGTTCTGTGAGTCCTTCTAGTGGAATTTTGAACCTGAGGGTGGTTTTGAGAACCCCTGAACTTGCAATTGGTGATAGCAGTGAGGCTAGTCTGCTGTAACTGTGTAGTTGGCTAACTCTCACATGGGCTGAAACTTCTGCATTCCCTCACATAGCATGAGTTTTGACATGCAGAACATGTAGGGCAATACAGGAAAGAGTAAGTAAGTCAAAGTATTAGTCGCTAAGTCGTGTTTAACTCTTGTAACCCTATGGACTATAGTCTGCCAAGCTCCCCTGTCCATGGGGATTTTCCAGGCAAGTATACTGGAGTGGGTTGCCATTTCCTCCTCCAGGGGATCTTCCAGACCCAGGGATTTAACCCACATCTCCTGTATCTCCTGCATTGGCAGGCAGATTCTTTACCACTGATAAGTTGCTCTGTAAATGCTGGCTATTATTTTATACACTTTACACACATTTACAAATCATTTTTAAATTGAACACGTACTATGTGCCTGTTTCTGTGTTGAATGGCTCAAATGGATCATCTCATTTATTTCCCAACTAACTCTATGAGGAAACTGAATGACACTTACCTAAGTTAATTCAGTGAGCTGAAGCCAGGACTTAAACCCAGACCTTTGTGCCTTGAGCACAGACCCAGATTTCATGAAAGTCTACCCTACTGGTTGATAGGCTAAACTGCCCCATAAGATACCTCTGTTGAAGGTATTCACGGACTGCACTGCTAGGATTACAGATGATGTTTGCAAGTCCCCAAGCAGACTGATCAATAAGTGGACCACAGCCATCAAGTTCCCACAGTTTGTCCTTCCTGCATAGAAACACACAAATATTTCTGCAGGAAAAATCTGGAAGAGCCACACTTTTGAAATTGCTTCACTGGCTAACAGCAGAGAATAGCACCCTCATCCCAAACTTGTTATTTCTTTTCCAAACAATTATCATTTTGTATATTTGTAGCTCTGGGAGGGGCAATCTCTATTCTTGATTGGATTCTGTACTGTCATATGAAATGAACAAACATTTTAAGTTTCTGAATTAGAGTGTTTCAAATTCCATTATAGTATCAATAAAATGAAAGAAGCAATAAATTAAGTGTAGAACCCTCAGGGGGAAAATCTAATCACTGTGAAATTCTACACACTTAAAATCTCTGGAACTGTGTTTCTCTTTCCCACTTTTTTTTTTTTTAACTACTTTTGTATAACTAGATGCCATTTCAGTACACTTTGCTGCTGCATATATCCAAATGTTGTCTAGAAAAAGAACTGATAACAAACCCTGCAGCAGCTTCTCTCCTTTCATGGGTCATACAGATGAAATAATTCACCATTTCACCTCTCCTTGGCAACTAGAACCCTGCCTCTTTCTCCTTTCCAGTCTTGTTCATTTCAATTTCCTTTTTCTTTAGTTTCTTAAAAATTTGACGTTGTTTTTCTTACTTTAGAGGGTACACTTTGTGCTTATGAAAATGTGCTATTAATAGCAATGTTTCAAATTGGGATAATTCCTCAAATTGCATGTTGCCAGGCTGTCATGGGACCCAATTTTTTTATTAGGTTCACTTGGTTCATCTTTTGGGTGCCTACTCACCTTGAAAAGTGTTAAAGAGCTCTTAAAATCCCAGGGTAACCCTCCTATGATTTAACTGGTATGGGGTGGGAAAGGACCAATATACCTAACTGTCCCCAAGTTCTCACTGAAGATAATTATTCAATCCTCTGTTTCATTCTGTTTATATAGGTATTTGGTAAAAAATCAAGCCCTAGGACAATGGCAATACTTATACTAAAATACACTTAATACCTTTCCATCCACTTTGAATGGCATTGTGAGCTTCAAATGATATAATGTACATCAGAGAAAAGTCCTTTGCCAACTGTCCTTTACAAATGTAGGAGATTATTATAACATTAACTTGGTTAATGAGGGCTGGCTATTCAATATCTTGACAAATAAACTGAAAGCTCTGTTCATTAACTGGATTTTGAGAGGTGTGAAACCTAACTAAATTGATAACGCTTGCTGATCCTTAACGCTGCTAATTTAGTCATAACAATGTTACAGACTGTGTCTTCTTTCAAGGTTGAACTATTTGGCAGATTAATGGCTGAGCATATTTCCTCTATAGTATTTATTTAAATATAATTACTTCTCGGAGAATGAACCTAAGTTTAAGAAAAGGCTTCAGTGGGAACACATGCTATGAGCTTGTAAACCCAAAGCAAATTTATGTATTTGTAAAAAAAAAAAAGAATTAATCTGATCATGTAAAATATCATAAAAGCACTTGAGTAGATGTCCAGGACTCCCAAGCTCTTCACATTTCCAAGCTTGCACAGATAGTGCATTTTAACAATTAAACCGGTCCTCCAAGTCAGGATCACTAGGTGCACAGCGTTTGGTTTGCGGACTTCAGACTAAACTGTTGAGGGTGAAAGCCTTCTTTCCCTTGGTGCTTTCTTAGCAGTGATGTTATGAGTACATACTCACATGACACACTCACCGCTAAAGAGGCTACTCAGTCTGCTGTGAATTCACGGAGCCCTTGTAATAATTCTATGGTCCCCAAGGGGGCCACATGCTGCAAACTGGGAATTTTTCTGCAAGAAAAGTCCTCGGCATCTTATTTGGCAGTTGAGGAGGGGCAGCTCCTGACCTGTGGCTGCCCCCACTCCCGCAGCCTTGCCGTTCCCCCACTCAGACCCGAGGCTGAGCAAGTGCTGTCACAGATGAAGCTATTCAGAGCCCCCACGCCTATCCCACTTTCTGGGAACTGAAGTCTCTCCTCATTTTGGTCTGACTCATGTTCCTTTCCTCAGGGAAACACTCCTTTAGTCATAGACAGTTAACTCTTCCTTCTATGTTGCCACAGCATTGAAATATAATTCATTTCATCTCAAAATACTGTAGGTCCCTGTTGCCAGATCTGCTTCCCTTAACAGCCTGTGAGCTGTCTGAGGTCAGGCGCCATGTTTTGTCCATGTTTGAGTCACCACTGAGTGTGTGCTCAGTCGCTCAGTCTTGCCCGACTCTTTGTGACCCTATGGACTGGAGCCAGGTTTCTCTGTCCATGGGATTCTCCTGATGAGAATACTGGAGTGGGTTGCCATCGCTCCAGGAGATCTTCTTGACCGAGGGACAGAACCCATGTCCCTTGCTTCTCCTGCACTGCAGGCAGATTCTTTACTGCTGAGCTACTGGGGAAGCTGACTGAGAAAGTAAACCGCTTTCAAGTGCCAGCTGTCATGGCACATGAGAGAATCTGCCTGGAGCACTGGGGTGTGGAAGATTTTGATGCCAAATCCTGGCTCGGCAGGAAGAGTGCTATGATTGATTAGCTATGTCTGTGCTGAGAGCAGGAGGGGAGAGCTAAGAGCTTTCCCATAGAGGCATGAGCACGATAATGTCTGTGGCGTGGATGGAGAATGCTTTCTGGTGCAAACTCAGTAGATGTCTAGTCACAGAGAAGCCTGGCAAGAACAGATTACAAACACTTGTTTACCCCCTAACCTCAACCTCCAGAAAATCGTTTATTGACTCTTCCGGCCCCACACCTTCCACAAGGGATTTCTCTTCCTACTTCACCCTCAGTGACTGTATGGCACTGAAAGTGAAATTCGCTCAGTCGTGTCCGCCTCTTTGCAACCCCATGAACTACACAGTTCATGGAATTCTCAGGCCAGAATACTGGAGTGGGTAGCCTCTCCCTTCTCCAGGGGAATCTTCCCAACCCAGGGATCGAACCCAGGTCTCCCACACTGCAGGCAGATTCTTTACCAGCTGAGTCACAAGGGAAGCCCAAGAATACTAGAGTGGGTAGCCTTCTGCAGTGAATCTTCCCAATCCGGGAATCGATCTGGGGTCTCCTGCAATCCAGGCGGATTCTTTACCAACTGAGCTAATACTTCTGAACCATAGCCAGGTGGAAATAAGAAAATTACTTCCTTTCTTAAACAAGCTATAGGAAGTCTCCTTCCTCTACTGTCCTGCATCAGTACTTTAATAATACCAATGTCATCAAGTAAAATGTACAGGTTGATCTGGGGTGACTTAACATCAGACACCTTGAAAGATGAGACTTCACCTGGTTGAAAGATTCCTGGCACTTTGGAGTCTAGGATACTTTATCTGGTTATTTATGACTGGGAGGTCATTCAAAGAGAGAGAAGACTAAGGCACCAAGCAAGTATATAATTATTGGGATGCACCCTGTCAATTCCAAAAATGCATGAGCTTTCTTACTTTCTTTTTGAAATGCCTATCAGTGCTGTTTGCACAATTTCACTTGGCATTCCTGATGATCCATTTTGGAATGATTTGGCTTTTATTACCTTCTTGAATTGCTTTAGATAAACCATGAGTGTCCAAGCTAGAATTCCAGTTCTGCACTCAGTAAGGCTTTAGCATCTACGTCTGTGACTGTGAATGTTCCCACACAATCAACTGATTGTTTATCACAGAGACTGAAAAGAAGCTGGAATGAAGATTTCTGTAAACGGAAGGGAATAAATTTATACAAGCCCCATGGGGTAATGATAACACCCACTAGTCTGGTTTCAGGGACCAACTCTATCTGCCAACAAACTCTATGTAGATCTAGGATGGAAATAACCTTGGCAGAACCCCAGACCTCCAGTCGGTCACCCATCCAGGGCATCAGATTGGAGTCAGGCTCAGTAACACTTCACCTTCCACAGACCACACACAACCCTGTGTAGGGATAAGAGGCAGATCCCCTTGGAGTTTCCATGAGGTTGTTGGGGGCACAAATTCTCAGTCATCATGTGGGATATTCCTCTTGCCAGAGGCCTAAGACGCTCCACTTCTAGGAAATAGAAGTGTTCTGTCTCCAGTTAATGGGGGGCTACGCTTATCTTTCATGGATTTTTCCAGTTGAAAACAAACAAGCAAGCAACTGGTTTAGATTTATCTTCTGAGACTTGGACACATGATGACTGGGCACACAGTGCTGGGAGTCCTCTGTTCCATCCGCCCATGGTATGGGGGGGGGGTGGTCACTAAATCTGGTGGTGTGGCTGAGTAACGGCGACCTATGATTTGGAGTCAATATAAAACCAGATAGAAATTCTGCCTCTACCAGTCAGTAGCTGTGAGATTAACAGCATGTGATTGTATCTCTTTTCCCCTTCATCAACTTTTGCATCTGAAAAATGGGCATAATACTGTTTTTCTCATAAGACTTCAAAATTAAACAAAGTGACATACGTAACTTGCCATATAGTGGAGATTCAAAATAGCTAACACATATGTGGGATCTAGAAAATATACGACCTTATTTGCAAAGCAGAGACAGAGACATAGAGAACAAATATATGGATAACAAAGGGGAAGGGGGGTGGGAGGAACTGGGTTACTGGAACTGGAATATCAGTGACACATACACACTACTGATACGATGTATAAAATAGACGATAATGAAAATATAATGTAGCGCACAGAAAACTCGACTCAATGCACTGTGGTGACATAAGTAGGAAGGAAGTCCAGAAGGGAGGGATATATGTATATGTACAGCTGATTCATTTTGTTGTAGAGTTGAGACTAACACAGCACTGCAAAGCAACTATACTCCAAAAAAAAATTAATTTAAAAACAAAAAGAAAAACCAAAGCAGCATAGCCATTTTCTTATTATTGTTATTGCTACAGATGTATCACCATGTTTTTGATGTGAGTATGGTTATGATATACAAGTGATTTTGGTGTTATTTTCTCATATTACATCCCAAACCTGCCACTCAGACAAAAGTTTGTTTTCTCTTACAGTGACAAGTATCCCTTTTTGTTATTTCTGAGACATGGCTGCTTTCTCATGCCAAAAAGCTTTGTTTCTCCTGGACTGAGGCTCATGTCTTCTCACACTGCTATTACACCCACTTGTTCTAAACTCTTCCGTCTACTTTCCTTCTTGGGCTTCCCTGGTGCCTCAGTGATAAAGAATCTGCCTGCCAACGCAAGAAACTCAGGTTTGAGCCCTGGGTCGGGAAGATGCCCTGGAGAAGGAAATGGCAACCCACTCTAGTACTCTTGCCTGGGAAACACCATGTGTAGAGGAAGCTGGTGGGCTACAGTCCATGCAGCCACAAAGAGTCAACACGACTAGTGAGTGACTAACGACACTTTCCTTTTTACCCTAGATGAGGAGAGTCACTGACATGAATGAAAACCTGGCTGTGTGACTTTGAGATACTGCTTAAATGATCTGTGCTTTTGTTTCCTCATTTATTAAATAGGAAGGATAGCAGAACCTACCTCATAAGACTGTCGTGAGGAATTTGTAAATTCCTTAGAACAGGGCCTGAAACACAGTAAGCACACTAAAATATCTGTTACACAAAAATACAAGGAAACAAAATAGAAGCAGAAATCTTGATAGGAGGTGTAACCAGACGGCTGCATGGGAATGAGTTCTTTTGACCTGGCTCCTTTCTTTCTGTTTGTCTTTTAACACCCCCATCCCAGACTTGGGAAGACGGTGACAGCCAAATTTGAGTTTGAACTTGAAGCAAGTTTGACTTGAGTCAGGGGTCCAGGCTGTGAGGTAAAAGGTGCCACACAGCCCTCATTTGGGCTTCATGGGGGATTCGCATTAATTCAGAGTTAAGATGGTAAAGAATCTGCCTGCAATGCAGGAGACCCAGGTTTGATCCCTGGATCGGAAGGACCCCTTGGAGAAGGGAATGACAATCCATTCCAGTATCCTTGCCTGGAGAACCGCATGGACAGAGGAGCCTGGTGGGCGATAGTCCATGAGGTTGCCAAAGAGTTGGACATGACTAAGCAACTATGCATGAAGGAAAAATAAAGGACCTAAAACAGGGTTTCTGAGTACGCCCAGGGCCTGTCTCTTTTAGCAGCTCTCTTGAACCTGATAAACATGACTTTACCCTGTGCCCAGCACAGGCAACTGTAGAGTTTGTGGGGTTCTTGTTTTTGCCTTTTTTCAGATCATTTTTCTCATGGTCTGTGAGGATGGAAAGAAGTTCTCTGGGTGGCCTTGCCACCATCAGGTCAATCAATGTATGTATAGGAAAATCTAGAGATCTGAGGAATGTTGCCATGAAGAGCAAACAGGAACATAAAATATTCTTCCCGGAGAATAACTAGATCCTCATGGAAATTCTTTCAATCAGACATCATAGAGTGTGGTCTCTGGACCAATGATGGCTCTTGGTATGGATCCACAGAAATGTAAGCACCAAAAAAACAAGTGCCACACTAGGAAGAAAGGCATGTTCTCCTATGGTTTCCTTTCTGCTCAAGACACAATTATAAGAAAATAATTCTGGAAACAAGAGGAACTATCCTGTAACCACAAGGCCCTAACTTTAAAGGCCAACATAGTAAGGGCAGCAGTTCAGAAACTTAGAAGGAAACGAGGTCCTTGGTGACATCAATAAGCAACTGAAATAACATCAGAAACACTTCTTCTTTGACCTCTTTATGTGAAAAAAATAAATTCCTACTTTTTCAAGTCATTGGTCATGTTTTCTGTTACTTGAAGGGAAAAGTTTTCTGATTAATTCACTTCTTGATGTTTTTTCCTGCTTTTCCCATGAATCTAGATTTACCCTTTTTCTCTTTCCCCACCATTCTAAACCCTAGCTTTCCTGCTCAGGAAAAGGAGTTGAGTCAGAGGAGAGATTCTTTTTCCAGAGCTAAAGGTAACCTTACCTTGTCTCTCTTTAATAGACGAGGGAATCAAGGGAGGGAGAAGTTCAAAGATTTCACCAGAACATATATTGACTGGGTGCCTAGTTCTTCTGACTCCTAATCCTGGAATTGTAACTCCCTGAGAGTTCTGCTATATGGGCAATAACTTTGAGTGAAATACATTGAGGGATCGCATCATTTTTGATTTTATAGGCCCAGTTTCTAGCACAGTGACTATACACCAGTTCTTAAAAAGGTTTGTTAAATAAATAAATTCAGCCCCAACTATTTCATAAGCTCCATGAGATGACTTCTCCATAATTGGCTTCTCAGGACCCAGGATGGTGCATGGCACACAGTAAATGCTCAATAAAACATCTGAGGAGATGAATAAGGAGTGAGAGAGGACCCCCCCCCCCCCGGTGATTCAGGAGTAAAAAAATCCACCTGCCAATGCAGGGGACATGAGTTTGATCCCCGGTCTGGCAAGATTCCATGTGTCCTGGAGCAACTAAGCCCATGCAGTACAACTAGTCAGCCTGTGCTCGAGAGCCTGGGAACTGCAACTCCTGAGCCCTTGTGCCCCAACTACTGAAGCCTGTGTGCTCCAGAGCCCGTCCTCCACAACAAGAGAAGCCATCGCAATGAGAAGGCCACGCATAGCAATGAAGACCCGGCACGGCCAAAAATAAATAAATAACATAACATAACTCTGTTAATCCAAAGGCACTGAAATTCAAAACATTAGACACTTAATATCAAGAACGGGGCAGCACACACCAAAAGTTAAACTTGCACTCAGGAGCTCGTGGGTGGGGTTTAGATTTCAGCATGATCACTAACTAGCAGAACAGTCATGGACAAGCTACATGACCTGTCTGAGCCCCAATTTCCTTACTTGAAGAAGCAGAAATAGGAACAGTACCTCTTTCATGTTTTTTTTTTTTTTCCTGAGGATAAAATGGAATCATGTGAACATGAATGATACAGCATGGTGCTTGGCATGTAGAAAAACATTAACATACATTCACTGTTACTGTTGTCTATGCTTTTGGTGCAAATAACATTTCTTAAAGAGGTGTGAGAATATAGTTTAGTACAGACAAAGCAGCGCCATCCGGGTTGACTTGATGCGAACGGGTTATAATGAGGGGGTGCTTTTTTGGTGTAGGTAGCTCATTTTATTTACAGTTTGAAGAGGGAGAAAGCTAAGCAGATGGCCTGGTGACACAAAGGGCTGCAGCCTACTGTTGCTGGAGCTTGTAGAAATGGAACCCCATGGCTGCCAGCTTGGACAAACTTCAAACAAGTCCTGCAAAAAGCGTAACTCACCCAAGAGGGGGGTAGGAACTTGGTGTGAGGCTCTCGAAAGTGCAAAGAACACGATCATTATGCTCGTGGCAGCTTGACTCAGAGCTGGGGTCTGGCCTGAGACCGGATGGGAAGCTGGTGTCAGAAAACCACAGTCAGACAGCGAGCGCACCCCTTGGAGGGACTCCGGGGATGGAAGTCTGAAAACCCCTGACTCCAGAATAACGACAAATTACCAACAGATGGCGTGAGTCACGGAAGCGGAGTCCTAGTGGAGCATCTGCAAACTCACGGCCAAGGTCCTGCCCCGCTGGGCTGAATGGGCAGACGCGGGTCCCGGCCCAGATGGCCACGAAGGTCACAGGGAGGGACACCAGCCGTAGGGAGGGGGCTGGCACAGCCTGGAAGGCCCACAGAGGCTTGCCAGGGTCAAACACACCAAAATATCCTGGCCGGGTAAACTTGACAGTTTGAGGGGTACTTACTGGTTCAAGAAAAGAAAAATGTATCAGGGGAGGAAGGAAGGAAGATGGAGAGTCTGGGGAAGCATTTAGCAGAAAAAAAAAGCTCCTGGTCATCATTCTGGGAGCTTATGGGAGACACTCTGTTTCTCACACAAAGGTTTAGCTTCCAATTAGAATTGTCCTATGGATATGTCTCTTTCCTGCCTATTTTCCCTGACATTATTTTATAAAATAAAGCCAAATGAAAAACCCTATGCAAAAGTATCCACGTAAATCATGAGTATTTTTCTCTTTCCAACAACACAGAAATGCATAACGTGTGCCTGGACGCAGACATGCAATGATGAAAAGAAAATACGAAATTCTACTTTAAAAAACTCTTACATGGAATACAGTCCTCATGGAATTCCGTCTGAAGACAAGGCCTGTCTTCTGGGGTTCCACCTTGTACATGTTCTACTCCCTTACCTTGTCTGTGACCATTCCCTAACCCACTTCTGCTACTTGAATTTCAGCTCCTCTAAAGTCAGCATCATACACCACCTACCTAACATTTAGTGGGTCCTCAATTAATGACTGAGGAGTGAGTGGATAAATGCATGCACGCAGGGCAATGGAGTAATCATTAACTTATTTCCCCAGAAACGGCAGTGCAGTTTTTAAATTTTTAATTGCAGGATAACTTCTTTACAATATTGTGACAGTTTCTGCCACACATCAACATGAATCAGCCAGAGGTTTACATAAGTCCCCTCCCTCTTGAACTTCCTTCCCACCTCCCTCCCCATCCCACATGGCTAGGTGGTCACAGAGCACCAGCTTTGGGTTCCCTGCATCATACAGCACATTCCCACAGGCTGTCCATACTTATACATATGTTAATGTATATGTTTCAATGCTACGCTCTCAAATCATCCCACCTGCTCCTTTCCCCACTGTGTTCAAAGGTCTGTATCTCCTTTGCTGCCCTGCAAATAGAATCAATCATTGGTATCATCCTTCTAGATTCCACATATTATGCATTAATACATTATAGAAGTCTTTCTCTTTCTGACTTACTTCACTCTATAACAGGCTCTAGGTTCATCCACTCATTAGAACTGATGCA
This sequence comes from Moschus berezovskii, assembly GCF_049115385.1. Taxonomy (NCBI): domain Eukaryota; kingdom Metazoa; phylum Chordata; class Mammalia; order Artiodactyla; family Moschidae; genus Moschus; species Moschus berezovskii. The sequence goes on along the minus strand of NC_142469.1, from coordinate 87,876,883 downwards.
AATAAATTCCTTTTTATAGCTGAGTAATATTCCATCGTGTATATGTACCACAACTTCTTTATCCATAAATCTGTCGATGGACAATCTATGTTGCTTCCATGTCCAAGCTATTGTAAACAGTGCAGCAGTGAACATTGGGGTACATGTGTCTTTTTCAATTATGGTTTCCTTGGGGTATGAGGGGAGTGCTTCTGAGCTCAGCATGGAATAAGCCTTTTGCCATGTTCTCAGCCAATCTGATTGCAATTAATTTCATTTTTATGCCTCAACTATTAAAAGTTTTTGCTGCATGTATCACAGAATACTAACCCCCCAGTGAAAGGCCACTTTCAAAATTCATGGTTCAAGTTCTTCTGTTCCACCCTGTTATCACTGGTGTTGGTTTAGGCTCTTGAGTCTAGTTTGGTCTATTCTTCCTTGATTAAAGGATCTTAACTGGGATTTACCTGAGGAATCCTCACTCACCCCAATCAAAATAGAACATGTGAAAAACTACCTTAAAAAAAGGAGGATCCTGAGAGGTGACATTAGTCTGATTAATTCTTTTTTTCCCTTCCTGCTATATTTCACTAGCAATTAACATTCCCCCTCTCTCACCATATAATGGAGAAGGAAATGGTAAACCACTCCAGTATCCTTGCATGGAAGACCCCATGGACAGAGGAACCTGGTGGACTGCAGTCCATGGGATTGCAAAGAATCAGGCGTGATGAACAACGATCAGCCCACCAGTTCAGTTCAGTTCAGTCACTCAGTCGTGTCTGACTCTTTGCGACCCCATGGACTGCAGAACACCAGGCCTTCCTGTCCATGACCAACTCCTGGAGTTTTCTCAAACTCACGTCCATCAAGTCGGTGATGCCATCCAACCATCTCATCCTCTGTTGTCCCCTTCTCCTCCCACCTTCAATTGTTCCCAGCATCAGGGTCTTTTCCAAGGAGTCAGTTCTTTGCAACAGGTGGCCAAAGGATTGGAGTTTCAGCTTCAACATCAGTCCTTCCAATGAATATTCAGGACTGATTTCCTTTAGGATTGACTGGTTGGATCTCCTTGCAGTCCAAGGGACTCTCAAGAGTCTTCTCCAACACCACAGTTCAAAAGTATCAATTCTTCAGCACTCAGCTTTCTTTATAGTCCATACAGTCTCTCTATATGGACTATAGTCCATATAGTCTCTCTCATATCCATACATGACTACTGGAAAAACCACAGCCTTAACTAGATGGACCTTTATTGACATAGTAATGTCTCTGCTTTTTAATACGCTGTCTAGGTTGGTCATAGCTTTTCTTCCAAGGAGCAAGCGTCTTTTCATTTCATGGCTTCAGTCACCATCTGCAGTGACTTTGGAGCCCAAAAAAATAAAGAAAAGTCTCTCACTGTTTCCACTGTTTTCCCATCTATTTGCCAAGAAGTGATGGGACCAGATGCCATGATCTTCATTTTCTGAATGTTGAACTTTAAGCCAACTTTTTCGCTCTCCTCTCTCACTTTCATCAAGAGGCTCTTTAGTTCTTAGCTTTCTGCTATAAGGGTGTTGTCATCTGCATATCTGAGGTTATTGATATTTCTCCTGGCAATCTTGATTCTAGCTTGTGCTTCATCCAGCCCAGCATTTCGCATGATGTATTCTGCATTTAAGTTAAATAAGCACGGTGACAATATACAGCCTTGATGTACTCCTTTCTTGATTTGGAACCAGTCTGTTGTTCCATGTCCACTTCTTACTGTTGCTTCCTGACCTGCATACAGATTTCTTAGGAGGCAGGTCAGGTGGTCTGGTATTCCCATCTCTTGAAAAATTTTCCACAGTTTGTTGTGATCCACACAGTCAAAGGCTTGGGCGTAGTCAATAAAGCAGAAGTAGATGTTTTTCTGGAACACTCTTGCTTTTTCAATGATCCATCACCCTCCTCCCATCCCCGCCCCCATATAAAGACAAAACCTCCAGGTCAGTGCTCAACCAATATTTTCTTCTCTTTTGAGATAAAGTTCCTGAAAGGTCTCAGAGGCTCCAAAGCAAGTAGGAAAATCTCAAGGATTCTCTTTTTTGGGGGGAAGCTCCTTTAAGAATACCCATCTGATTATCACGAATTACTCTAACCCACCTTTGAAAGAAGACAGTAGTTGACAAAACAACAGGAATAGAGCGAATGAAGTTTTTCAGAACATAACTACTCTTTCTTCTTTTTATGAGTGAGCAGAATGTGTGAAGAGATCATAAAAAGAAATCTTTTACCTTTAAAAAGGCATACTGCCTAGTATTTTATTTAAGGTAGGAAAAACTGTCACTGCCACAGCCCAGGTTTTCCTCTCCTCCCTGTGACCCACTTCCACTAAGCCCCAGGCCACACCAGTCCTACAGGACTGGGCAGAGGTGTGCTTTAGGAGGCCTTTGTTGTTGTCAGAACATCATCCCTGTTGTTTGAGCACCATGGACAGATGCCAGGCAGGCACTGGAACTGGCCTCCAAGAGCATCCAACTCAAAATGCAGATAATTAGAAAAAGCCTTTTCTACTGATTCACTAACTTAATAAACCATGAATATGATAAAGAACAGCAGCTATTCACAACTGGTCTGGCAAGGCTGAAGAGATTCCCCAAGTACCTAAATAGGGTTCACTTCCCTCTTTCTCTGTATTATCTCCTCAATTTACTTATCACTCCTCAATTTCCTGGGCTCTCATTTGAGCAAAATCATCAACCACGGTCATGTAATCCAGGATTTGAAATTTAAGAAAAATGTACATGTTAAAATTTAGGTTTAAAATATAAGATTTGAGAAACGGTTGCAGTGTCCGGCAGAGTCATTGTTATGGTCCAAACCCCAAGGTGTTATACTGAATGGAATCAGGCAGACAGAGAAAGACAAATACCATATGGAATCTAGAAATGGGTACAAATGAACTTACCTACAAATCAAGAATAGAGTGACATTTGTAGAAAACAGACTTATGAGTACCAGGGGGTGGAGTGCTGTGCTGTGCTAAGTCGCTACAGTCGTGTCCGATTCTTTTTAACCTCATGGACTGTGGCCCACTAGGCTCCTCTGTCCATGGAATTCTCCAGGCAAGAGTACTTTAGTGGGTTGCCATTTCCTTCTCCAGGGAATCCTCCCTACCCGGGGATTGAACCTGGGTCTCTGGCATTGCAGGCAGACTCTTTGCCGACTGAGCCACCAGGGGAGCTGTGTACATTAGGGATCCTTTAAAGGATTTTAAACCTGGAAGTGACACAATCAGGTTGACATTTTAGACTTCAAGAAGCTGATCTTCTAGCCTGAGGGGGAAAGGAAGGAAGGGCATTGGGATGGGGACTCTAGCGAACAGTAAGTTAAGAGAAGTTATGTGAGTTTGGAACCACATTTTTAATTACCTTTAAATAAAATAGATACTAAGTTCATGAAATGTCACAGAGAATGTGATGTAATATCATTTTCTACCTCTGAATGAGGCCCTGTAAATGGGGGCAGGCTGCATATGAATTAGTACCACAATAAACCAGCAAAGTTCTTCCATGACTGTAGTCAAAAGTAATTTTTTTCTGGGAATGCCAATCCCAGAAGCATCCAAATAATGAAACTTCTAAAAAGAGTAAGAAAAAATTAATCAGTGGCATTGGCTTGATCATTTTCTGTGGAGGGTGGTTTGCAGAGATGGTGTTATCTGCTGAAATGAGAACGACAAGTTGGCAAGGCCATGGTGGCCCAGGCCATATAAGCGACCCAATCAGTGACACCATAGCAGTCTCTTTGTGAGGCAGGGGTGGTGGCACTGGTGGTCATCTATGTGTTCTGGTGGATTTCAAGGTGCTAACTTGCAAATGTGAAAAGTATATTACAACATATAATATCTCTTCCAACAAGCACCACCTATGTCTTTGGGGTAGAACTGCAGAGATGGTGGAAGAGAACTGACACCAGGTTGTGGGAATGCTTTGGTGGGATCCCTATCTTGGGAAACATTACTTGCAGAATGTCTCTTTCACAGACAGGGAAAACAAGAGGCTAGGCAAGTGGAACCCAGTTACACCATAAGCTGGTGCCAGTGCCAGAGTTAGAATTGGAGTCTCTTCAGACATACTCTGTTCTGGAGGCAAAGGTCTTCAAATGTGAGTAGTTAAGGACCAAGAGTTTTTAAGCACTTAGTTCAAATTGCAGGAAATAGAGCTGCTTTCTTCACAGTGCCTTCTCGCCAAGTCCAAGGGCACTCCTGGAGTCGGGCCTTCGCTCTGCTGGAGGTGCTGGGCCCATGGAGGGCCACGTCCAGCTTCCTCTGGCTGAGATCACAGTTCCTCCCACCTGGTTCTAACCTGGTGTTGGTGTGATCCAACCGCCAGAAATATCTCAGCCTGGTATCCTTTAAAGTAGTACTCGTGGGGCCACAAAAGCAACTTTTGACTTTTTCCCAGGAATAAGAATTGAACTCTTAAGTTGAGAATGAGTTGGTGTTTTAATACTTGACATGAACACATTTTAAAAAGCTGGCTCCACACCTATACAAAGAGGCAGATGAAAAGTTACCTTTGTTTTCCCTGCTCCCCAGATCACACCCATCAATTTGGTGACAATCTTTTCTACATTGGTTTTGAGTTTCCAAAAGTTCCCTGAGTCCAAAGCCCTCTGAGTCTCTCATCTGTGTAAGGAAAGGAGGTTCAGGTCCCCGTGATGGCTGCCCAGACTCTTTACTGCTCCTTAGCTCTTCTCGCCTTCAGGTTGGCCAATGACTGTTCAATGTTTCCACCTTCCCACGTAATCTGCTGGTTTGGGTGCCAGCAAGGCTCCACTCACACCGTGCACTAGAGGGCAGTCATGGGGCCCACCACACACACAGTCCCTGCCCAGGGCCACCATCTTATCCACCCTTGGTTGGAGGGACAGACCCTCATGGCCACATTTTGCACCACTTAACCCCACCCCTACCTTGGCCTCAAATGATTGGTTCAAGCATGACCACTTCATTCTAGAACAGTCTGCTCTGTAAATAGGCCTAGTGCAAAAAGTCTTGATACAGCCTATTGGATTCTCTCTTGGGGACCTACAGTGGTTGTATTAGGTGATGGGGAAAAGTAAATGATGGGACCTAAGGATGGCGGGAGGTCTGAGTGGGAGGGGCCAAGTCCACAGCCACTTTATTTGGAGTATTTCCACTCTCATCAGCTTTAAGTATAAGAAGCTACTTGAAGACAAGAAAGGTTTTTACTGCTTAAAAGTGTTAGCAAAATCATAAAGAAGAGAAAAAAATAGAACCAAAGAAGCTTAAGGAAGTTAGACAATAGTTACCTAACAAGTGAAAGAGGAGGTAGTAGGTCCTGGGAGAAAGAAAGAGTGCCATTAACGTAGACCACTGACTCAAGACCCATGCACTTCTGTTTTTCTGGGACCCCAGCTCTTCCTGGATGCCCTGGGGCCCATGCATGTGTATATTTACAGTAAACAGCCATGACCCCTGACCCCCTCCACCGCTCCCCCATTATCCAATCCCTTCAGGCAGCTGAGTGTTTGGTTCTGCATCTGAAGGGCTGTTAAAAGAACCCCTAAAAACCCAAGAGGGTGGTCCACAATGAAAGATTTTAACTCCAACAGATCACAGCTCTTGGCCTGTACTTAAAGGACTTGATCTCTGCATCATTTTTCAGGTATTTTAGGCCCTAAAGTTGGCCTATTTTTTGTTTTTGTTTTGCTTTTTGTTTGTTTTTTTTTAGTCCCATAATCTCTGAGGTAAAAAGATTTAGAAGTCTCCAGATCCCAGATTGGAGGACCCTTATCAGATACCTCTCAGTGCTGCTTTTTAAAGTTCTCCTCCTGATGCCAGGATGGAATGGGATGGGGGTGAAGGAAGGGCCTGGGGCAGAGGGGCAGATACTGCTGCTACAGCCCCTTTCCACTACTCAGCAAGTTCCATGCGACAGGGCAGCGCCTGGCTTCCCTCTGTGTGCCAACACCTAGCTCAGCGCCTAGCATATGCAAGTACTGAATATCTATTTACTGACAGGCTGACTGACTAATACACATTTACTGACAGGCTGATTGACTGACTGACTCCAGTAAGATTCCTGCTTTCTGGGACAACCCTCATACCTCTGAGAAGTTAAGTCTGTATTATCTTTCTTCAATTCAATGGCAGAAATTCAGACAGTTAATTATTTTTCCATGGGGCACTAGGTTATCTTTGGAAATAGGATGCTTGGTGGCCTGTCCTGACATCCCAGACTCTCCTCAGAGGGAATGTGAATTAACCACCCCTCTGTAATTCCATTAATTTTTTAATGGTTACCTAAGTTAAGTAGTTTCTACATAATTTTCATAAAATTATGCAAATTCTGAGGCCTGAGTATTTCAAATTCAATGCAAGTTAACTGCCTGTATTTTCATTTCTGAAAACTCACACTGAGATAAAAGTCTTGGGTAAAAATATTCACAGCAGTTGGCAGAATTACGTGAGCAATTATTTAATGCAAAGAAAACGATCTCGAATTAAAAAGTTAATGGAGAATGGAATCTAGAACTGTCATTTTAAGGTAAGCTTGTACAGGTGTGACTTTTTTTCACTACACCAGAACACTTTTGTAAGTCAAACAAGTGGATAAGTATCAGAATAGAAGCCAGAAACTTATAACTGAGCTCCTGTTACCACCATTACAAAGGGTCTATTTTCAGACAAGCTACTTTCTCTTAAAGAGAATTCGAACAAAAATTTAAAAAAATTTTTTGGTTGGATAAAACTAATTCTTTCCATCCTTTAAACTACAGGTGCATGCTTTTATTGACTATAAAACAGTTATTCAAACAAATACGCCAAAAGAGATAGTAAAGCCACCTTACCTTAGAATAGATAAACATTTGCTTCCCAAATTGGGACAGAACAAGGAAAAAGCAAGACAAAGCTGTCCCACATATTTTGGAAAGTCTGGAGAGAGACAGTCAAAAAGATTGATTTTAAGTATTTTACAATGTCCAAGTTGTAAGCAGATACCTGACTTTCACAATATGCATGTGTAAAATTTCCTTCTTTGGCCAAAATCTTTTAAAAAAAAATCAAATAATCTCTTTCTGGGCAAATCAGACTAAACGAATCAATATGAAGAGTCAGGCGAAAGTTATGTGCAGTTGTAGAGTCATTACTGTTACAGACCGAATGGTTTTAAGCTCCCAGTTCTTAAAAAAATAGCAAAGTCAATGGGAATCTCTGCCGTATAGTTTAAGGAACTTTTGACTCACTGAGGAGGCAGTGGCGTTATTCAGTCATCGGCAGGGCAAAAGTGACTTTCGTTCAGTCAGTTACCCATTCGAGCAGCATTTACTGAGTCCCTCTTCTGTGCAGATCATCTAAGGGAAAGAAGTCTGAACCAGATATAGCCCCGCCCCCTACTGTGGGAGGCCTAAGGCATAAACCTTCAATACAGACAGAAAGCGTCTGAGGCTCTAGAATAGGAGGCGCCTGGAAGCAGAGGCAAGAGGGAAGACTGGGCAGTTGGGAAGATGGTTGGGTTTGCCAAGAACCTGGTATAAATGAAGGATGGGGCTTGGGATTAAGTCTGAACAAACAGACTGGACCCCAAACAGGAAGGCTCTTCAATGCCAAGCTGGGCAGTTTTACCTCCATTAGATGGGCTGTGGGGAAATTGTTACAGGGTCTTGAGGCAGTTCGAGAAGATTCACCTGGCAACAGTACACGGAACACAGCAGAGGGGAGAAATGCCAGTCAAGACAGCATTACTACTTTCAGAGACAGGGACTGAGGACAGCTGAGGATACAAGTGAAAGCAGATCCAGAAAACGCTGAAGGAAAACGACGGGATAACGGGAAGGGCAAGGGAGCTAGTATTTATAGGGGACACACCACATGTTACTCTGACACCTAATAACAACACGTGACACAGGAGGAACACATGTCCTGATTTTCTTGGCACCATCTGAGTTCATGCCTTTCTTTCTTTCTCTCTTCATCCTTTCCTTCCCTTCGTCCCTCCCTCCTTCTTTCTTCCCTTCCTACCCTTCCTCCCTCTTTCTTTCTCTCTCATGGAATAATTATTAACAACGGCCTCTTTCATTCTCAATATGCTGTAGTTTGGATAATATGTTACACAACCATGTTTCATATACTTTTTTCCTTCTCGATTCCTCAAAAGAATTCTCTGGTTTACACATGAAGAAGCTGAAGATTTGAGGAGGTGCCCAAAGGCATGGAGCCAAAAAGTGGCAGAGCCTGGATCTGACCTCAGATCTACACAGTCCCCAAACCTTTGAACCTTCTCCTGTGTCACAAGTTTCCTGCCCCTAACTTGTGACAGGGTGCAGAGGGCAGGGCTGGGGGAGGTTGATTAAAACAAACAGGGACATCAGAAAGAGTCAAATTCACATAGAAGATGGCGTGTTCTGGTTTGGCTGTGTGGTCTGTTACGTCTTTAAGGTGCTGGAAGGATATGGAAGCAGTTGGAGGTATTGGCTGAAATTTGGGAACAAAATCACATTCCAGTTACAGATCTGTGAGCTTTCCAAATCAACAGATGCAGGGCCCTGGGACTGCATGACGTCGCCAAGCAGGAGACTGCAGGACAAAGGTCACAGCTCAGATGCCTGCAGGGGCCAGGCAGGTGACAGGTATGAGCGAGGTGGCAGTGGCAGAAGGAGGCGTTTGTGAGGATTATCTTAATTTCTTCCAGAAAGTATGTGCAATTTTATAGAAATAATACGAGCCTTAAAACAGTAGTCCATTTCTTCATTGAAGTTGGCAACTAGAGCAATTTCTAGTACCTTCATTAAAATCACAACTTATTTATAAAAAAAAAACCCAGTAATTTTGTTAACCATAAGACTTATCAGAACAGAAAACTATAAATTGTAGTCATTCAATTTTTGTCCACAGTTTTATGTTAGGAGAGGCCTTAAATGAGAGGGTTGTTTTTTTTTTTTAAGTGCAGTTATTTCTCAGAATCACGAGCTACATGCAAGTACGTTAAAACAAACTGCAGTGCATTTTTACCATCCTTAGTAATAGCCAAGAGTAACTTAAGACACTATTGTTAGGAACCTGTGAGTGGGGGTTGGGAAGAGCCTAGAGGAAGATGGGGAGAGAAGAAGGGTGGGGGGAAAGAGTAGAGTGCATTTCAAAAAGCGATATGCCAAGGTTTTCAACTTACATACCAGTTCATTTCTATTAGAAAAAGAATGATTAATAAGAAGTTACCAGTCTTATTGCTTCATACCCTTAATTCAAAGCTGACAAGCCGTGTAGACTTCATGGGCCTCACCAGTGGTTCTCAAACTCTTCCCAGCATGAGATTTCCTTGGACTTGTTTACTGGGAGGACTTGCTACAACACGGACTGCTGGGCCACCTCTGAGGATTTCCTGATCCAGTAGCTCTGGGATGGGTCGTGAGAGTTTGCATCACGACCAGCTGCAAGGGGATGGCAATGCTGCCGGTCCGGGGACCACACTTTGAGAACCTCCGGTCTACATACCAGTGAGTATGCTAGACAGACTGGCTGGCTTCTGCCCTTGTCAGAATTACCGGGGAGCACAAACAGGCTCTCAGGCTCCGTTTCTCATGGCACTCTGGAAAATGATTCAACGACATGGCTTCAAACAGAGGTCCAACTTTTTGCCTCATTGTCTGTGTTCTGAATCCAACCTAGTTTAGTATTTTGGAAAATGTTACCCTTTTCTGTACCGAGCAAAGTAAATATTTTGTCAGTTGTTAAGGATGAGCTGCAGAGTAAGACCTAAAGATGGATCCAAATTCAGCAGGAAGGCTTGGAGCTGGTTCGGAACTTTCTCCAGATTGTGATTTGTAATGTATTTCAGAAGCCAGCAGAAATACCAACCACCCGATCTATTAAGAAAAGGCTGAATGAACCTTTTCACAGCACTTTTTTTTTTTCCACACCAACTCTCATTATGCTTGGCAAAGAAAGGAGAAAGGAGAGACAAATGCTTTCTGCCCATAGGATTTCATCTGAGTATTGTTCTCATATAAAGAACTTTGTATCAGAGTTTTAGAATCAGAAGAAATTTTTAATAATCCCTTTGCGACGGTTGAAATAACTAACGCCCAGGAAACGTAAATGCCACTTGCCCAAGGATCAGACAGAGGTAGAACTGGAGCTGGAATTAAATTCAAAGGCTCTTGATTCCTGGGCCAGCACTTTTCTTATGACAACATACCACTTTCATGCAGAAGAGTTGTAAGAAACTGATTTCAAAAACACAATACTACCAATAATGTGTTTTGCACTGCACTTTTCCTGACAACTCCTAAATCAAGTGGTTACTGATGGCCTCACTTATGGTGAGAGGGCTGGAGGGCAGACAGGGGACATCTTGGAGGGTGCTCTTCTCAACTTCCTGAGTAAGAATTTCCAGAAGCATCTCCCTTTATAGTGCTTCCCTGGTAGCTCAGCTGGTAAAGAATCTGCCTGCAATGCAGGAGACCCCAGTTCGAACCCTGAGTCGGGAAGATCCCCTGGAGAAGGGATAGGCTACCCACTCATTTTCCTGGGCTTCCTTGGTGGCTCACAGGAGACCTGGGTTTGATTCCTGGTTTGGGAAGATCCCCTGGAGAAGGGAATAGCTACCCACTCCAGTATTCTTGCCTGGAGAATTCAAAGGACAGAGGAGCCTGGCAGGCTACAGTTCATGGGCTTGCAAAGAGTCGGACATGACTGAGTGACTTTCACTTTCATGGGCTAAGATGGTAGAAATATAGACATTACTATAGTGACATTCACATTTTGACAAAGAAATACATCAGGGGAGGATTACAGAGGGCAAGAGATCTTAGAGATCATCAGGGTCACACATCTCATGTGCAGATGTGAAATCAAAACTCTCAGGACTTGAGGAACTTGCCTGGGTGCTCAGTCTATTAAGTGGCACAGCTAGGACTTCCCTGGAGGTCCAGTGGTTAAGAATCCACCTTGCAATGCAGGAGATGCAGGTTTGATCCCTGGTTGGGCAAGTAAGATCCCACATTGCTGCCAAGCCACTAAGCCCTCATGCCACAACTACTGAGCTTATGTGCCACAACTAGAAAATCCATGTGCTGCAACGACAGACTCCACGGGCTGCAATCAAGACTGGATGTGGCCAAGTTAAAAAAAGAAAAAGAAATGGTACAGCTAATGCCTGACCCCAGATCCCATGCCCTGCATCATGTCGCTATTTCTACTATCAACCTGTCTACTGTGGTACAATGTTTTGACTTAAATCAGAAACACATATTCTTCACTGTGAGTCTAGATTCCAAAATAGTAAATCTATTCAGGACTAACAAAGGAATATGGTAATTATAATAGCTAACATTTCTACAATGTTAGCTATGCCAGGCACTGTTTTAAGAACTTTACATGGATTATTGCATCTAATCAGTCATGTCACTGAGGAAGTTAGAATACCACAGGGTAAGAAATGGAAATGAAAGATGAAATGAAGTAATGAATGAGAAGTACTTAGCACAGAACCTACGCTGTTTTCCCAGGACACGTGACTATCTATTAAATGCAATAATCCAAGGTAGGGATTTAGAACAGCTCTTGGCTCACAGAGCACACTAATGCTAGCGGCTATTATCACATTTTCTCTTGTTTCTTCATATGGAACAGACCAAAGAAATTGGATCTAGATGAAAGTTATGAGCCATACAAGAGTCAAACATAGGTAATATCCCTGGGAACCAGCTGCCACCAGTGAAGACCACAGAGACCACAGGGCAGCTTGGACCAAAACACTCCTGAAGGCCAAATGCTGAAGCCAGAGACCACAAAAGAACAGAATTAAACAGGTTTGTGTTGGGCACCGGTTTCAAAGAGCTCAGAGGGTTTACCGCCCTTCTCCTCATCAATCTTAACTGCACTCAAGTTGGAGAGGAAAGTGAACATAGGATGAAAACCTCTTTCACAGGAAGGCAGTTGCAAAGACAAAACTAATCACTCAAAGCTGGTGGGAAGGACGCAATTTCCTTAATAAGAATGTACTGATCTACCAGTGAAGGATAAGAATATCACCATTCATTAAGATGAAACAACACTACTCATTAAAGCACTCATGGCAGGTAAACTGCCTTGTTAATTGCCCACTTGAGAGTGTCTGACATACCAGGTGCTTGTATACTGGCGAGAAACGGAGGGAAATCCAGACGGAGTCCAACTACTGCTACCTACTTCTCTCCACCCCGGCAACTAGAAAGGATATGCATCTGGTTTTGTTACAGAGGGATAAATGAGGATCGGTGAATGGAAGCTGCATGCAGGCAGATTTTGGCTCAAGATAAAACAGAGAACTTAAAAAAAAACAAAAACAAAAAGTATCCAACAATGATCATGCTGCCTGCTGAGGTGGTGTGTGCTCTGTGGGTGACTAAGGGGAGGGAGGCCCAACAGACACTCACAGGGTGTACCCTTACTGGGACCATAATTTCCTTTGTCCTTGTGATCATTATCTTGTCAGCATTCCATCACGGAGATAAGGGTACTGATTAGAGTTGAAAACGTTTCCACCAAGAGAGGCCAAAAAACAGGTGAGTTGTCCTTAGGCCAAATTTGAGTCTGAACCCAGGTTCTGTTTTTTACTATTAATAGTTATGTGGGTTAATATTAAATGGTTAATTAACCACATCTGGTTAATTAATTTTGAACAACAATATAGGATCTAGATTCAGTGCCGTGCCATTCACAGAGGTTTCCTCAGAACAAAAAAAGGTGTCCGTTAGGTTGAGGAGTGAAATTTGAGGGAATAAGATTAAAGTCGCAACTTCTGAAAAGATTTTCAAAAGGCTGAATTTCCTCTTTCTACCTGAGAGAAAACCAGAACTGACATTGGTAAAAGAGTAAACAGAATCAGGGGTCAGAAAGCACTAGTGGTTTAGGGAAATAAGAAAAGATGTGATTTGCAAAATACTGATAATGAATAAGGGATCCTTCAGAACACCTATTTTTTAGAAATCACTCCCTGATGTAAAGTGAACAGTTTATGTCCTGTTTAGACTCAAGTTTTGGTACACAGGGGGACAACCTGGCTACTTTAAAACATTGGAAGCAGGTTTAGCAGAAGGCAGAAATCTGCAAAGATTTGTAAAGACATGTGTCAGACACCTCCTTCAGGGACAGGAAGTTGGGCAGGAGAGATGAATTGTACATGCATGCTAAGTCACTTCAGTTGTGTCTGACTCTGTGTGACCCTATGGACTGTAGCCTGCCATGCTCCTCTCTCCATGGAATTCTCCAGGCAAGAATACTGGAGGGGGTTGCTATACCCTCCTCCAGGGGATCTTCCCGACCCATCCCCATAAAAGATCAAACCCACATCTCTTATGTCTCTTGAATAAGCAGGCAGGTTTTTTACCATTAGTGCCATCTAGGAAGCCCAGAGATGAGTCAAATAAAGGCATATTTCCTAGCTGGAAGATGACAGTAACATTGGGAAAACATGATATTTTATTCTATTTTTGACCATGGAAAGCAATACTGGGATGTAAGAAAAGGTAATTTAAGGTGTTTCCTGGATTGGCTGACAGCAGTCATGGATACAACAGAGGATGAGATGGTTGGATGGCATCACCAACTCAATGGACATGAGTTTGAGTAAACTCTGGGAATTGGTGATGGACAGGGAGGCCTGGCATGCTGCGGTCCATGGGGTCGCAAAGGGTCAGACATGACTGAGCGACTGCACTGAACTGAATTGAGTCAGTTAATGCTGACCGTGAAGGTAAGATGACAAGAAAAGGCTCACAGCCTGCAAATTTTGGAGCTCAAGGTACTCTCAAAAGAAGGCTAACAGGTTCAAAGGAGAGTAAGTATGTTCCAAAAAAAAAAAAAAAAATCCCACAACTGCATGGAAAGAAAAACATAAAAAGTGAGAAAATTGAGAACAATACTAAGCAGTAAATATATTACCATCTTCACTCTATATAGAGTTCCTTCAAGTAGCTAAAATCAGTGAATTCATGAACAAGAAAATGCAATTAGTGAAGACATATGTAAGAAAACATTTACACTAAAATCACTGTACTTTTGCCGCATGAGTGCTGACAAGGGTGGAGTGAAACTGTGATCTCACACATCACAGGGGGCACCGTAAATCAATACAGCCCTTCTAGAAGAAAAGCACTTTGGCATTGTATTGAGCCATCAACATGGTCATACCATGTGACTAGTAATCCTGCCCTGGAAATCTATCTTACATTAAAAAAATATGTGAAAAGTTATATCTGTAAAGGTGTTTGTTGGAATAGTGTTTAAAAGCATTACAAACCTAGAATGGGCAATGGATTTTAATTCAGCAAATGATAACTAAATACTTTAAGTAGCTGGGTGTAATAAAGCAGAGTTTCTTGCCTCTAGAGCCTGTGATACAGAGTGAAGCGAGTCATAAAGAGAAAGGTAAGTATCGTACACCGACGCATATGTATGGACTCTAGAAAGACGGCACTGATGAACTTATTTGCAGCAATGGAGAAACTGACATAGAGAACAGACTCATGGACACGGAGGGAGGCGAGGAGGGAGAGGGTGAGATGTGTGCAAAGAGTAACGTGCAAACTTATATCACCACATGTAAAACAGAGGGCCAACGGGAATTTGCCGTATGACTCAGGGAACTCAGACAGGGGTTCTGTGACAATCTGGAAGGGTGGGATGGAGAGGAAGACGGAAGGGAGGTTCGGGAGGGATGGGACATGGGTGTGCCTATGGCTGATTCTTGTTGATGTATGGCAGAAAACCACAAAATTCTGTAAAGGAAATCTCCTTCAATTAAAAATGTAAAGTGGAAAAAAATAAAGAAAAAAAATTCACAATCACAACTTAATGCCTCTACTCATTTCAATATTGTGAAACCACTGGAAAGAAGGCCATGGAAATACATTTTAAGTGATTAAAATGTGCGTGATATATTAAAGTTTAGAAGTTGTACACCAGATTATATTTACCACAATGTTTAGGAGGAAAAAAGCAAATGAAAAAGCCAAGAAGGAAATAAACTAAAATGGCAACAATGATGGAATAATGAGTTTTCTTTTTCTCGACTCTAATGTGGCTATAATACTTTCAAATAAAGGACAATTATAAACGAGAAGAGAAACAGAAAAAATAAGGTGCTGAGTGACTAAAGATGAAGATTAATGAAAAAAAGTACTTAGTACAGTCAAGAATTTTTATTTATTTAAAAACTGCTTTAAGTTGTGTATCGTTAGCAGTTATTAGCATTAATGATTTGTTAGGTCAATAAGCTGTTTTATTTTAGTAGAAAAATTATGAGGATTCTAAATCAGGGATTTACTGAATCTCACTCACGGAAGTCTTCAGAATCTCACATAAATAAAAGTTACTATGAGACACAAGCTTACAAAAAATGAGAGGCTTTTTAGTTCGTCTTCACTTTCTGCCATCACTTCATGGGAAATAGATGGGAAAACAGTGGAAACAGTGTCAAACTTTATTTTTCTGGGCTCCAAAATCACTGCAGATGCTGATTGCAGTCATGAAATTAAAAGAGGCTTACTCCTTGGAAGGAAAGTTATGACCAACCTAGATAGTATATTAAAAAAGCAGAGACATTACTTTGCCAACCAAGGTCCATCTAGTCAAGGCTATGGTTTTTCCCGTGGTCATGTATGGATGTG
Organism: Moschus berezovskii; assembly: GCF_049115385.1. Classification (NCBI taxonomy): domain Eukaryota; kingdom Metazoa; phylum Chordata; class Mammalia; order Artiodactyla; family Moschidae; genus Moschus; species Moschus berezovskii. The sequence goes on along the minus strand of NC_142469.1, from coordinate 87,861,259 downwards.
AGAGCTGGACTGTGAAGAAGGCTGATCGCCGAAGAATTGCTTCTGAACTGTGGTGTTGGAGAAGACTCTTGAGAGTCCCTTGGACTGCAAGGAGATCCAACCAGTCCATCCTAAAGGAGATCAATCCTGGGTGTTCGTTGGAAGGACTGATGCTAAAGCTGAAACTCCAATACTTTGGCCGCCTCATGCGACGAGTTGACTCACTGGAAAAGACTCTGATGCTGGGAGTGATTGGGGGCGGGAGGAGACGGGGACGACAGAGAATGAGATGGCTGGATGGCATCACCGACTCGATGGACACGAGTTTGAGTAACTCCAGGAGTTGGTGATGGACAGGGAGGCATGGCGTGCTGTGATTCATGGGGTCGCAAAGAGTTGGACATGACTGAGTGACTGAACTGAACTGAACTGAAAAAATGAGAGGCCAAAATTCACTCCCAAGTGAAGAACAGATAAGATTCTGGTGTCCTAACCAAGGTGGGAGAGGTGGATTCCTCCTGGCAAAAGCTCCTGCAGGCAATAACACTGTGAATCAAACCCCATAGCATCAGAACTTGTGGGAAATTAAAAAAAAAAAAAAAAGTTCTGATCTGAGGCTCCAGAAAAATCTTTTTCCAAGGCTACTGAAAATTCTTGGATTTTTCTTGAACTTGATTCAAGTCCATTTAGATTTGCATCCAGCATTCTACTTCTCACCTCATGGCCCTTGAACCCCTCAGATCCATTCTATGACAGTAATAATCCAAAAGCTTGCCTTCTCTCCATCACCTGATGCCAGCTGCTCAGGTGAACACAGGTGCATTTAATTCATGCCCTGGCCACTGGATGCCATGGGCTATTTGAATCACATTCCTGTTATCACCAAGGACTTCTCTGCATTTTACCTAATATAGGTTAGATAAGCAGTTCCCAGTTCTTCCTGTTTCCTGAATGCTTCCTGAACCCCACTCCCAGGATCCATTTCCATATCAACCATAGTTGCAGGAAGTTGAAACTGACTCTGATCATCATTAACCAAACAACAACAAAAAGCAATTTTTGGAAGGTAATCAGGGGTTCACAGGACTAAATGGAATCTGAAGAATTAGGCTCGTAAAGTGCCAAGAACAAGAGGTCTAGATATGCATGTGGTCATGGGAACGAAGCAAGACCTCACTGATGAGCTGGTTCAACTTCTGTGTTAGAAAGAAATTATGAAAAATTAGTGAAAAATGTAAAAAGATCTTAGTTAAACATGTGTGAAGTGAAGTGAAAGTCGTTTAATTGTGTCCGACTCCTTGCGACTCCTTGGACTATACGGTCCATGGAATTCTCCAGGCCAGAATACTGGAGTGGGTAGCCTTTCCCTTCTCCAGGGGATCTTCCCAACCCAGGGATCAAACCTGGGTCTCCTGCATTGGCAGGCAGATTCTTTACCAGCTGAGCCACAAGGGAAGCCCAAGAATACTGGAGTGGGTAGCCAATCTCTTCTCCAGCGGATCTTCCCGACCCAGGAATCAAACTGGGGTCTCCTGCATTGCAGGTGGATTCTTTACCAAATGAGCTATCAGGGAAGCCCATAAATATGTGTAGTACTGCATAATGAAGAAGTCCACTGATGACGAGTAATGGTGGTGTTACCACTAATAAGCTGTGTAACACTGCATGAGTTACGTTACATTTCTAAGCCTAATATCATCCTCTGAAAAAGAAAGAACCAGGTGAGAGGTGGCTTAAACTATGGCGTCCTTCTAGCTTTCATGATCCTTGAGTATATTTCAGAGAAAGAACCTATCTGAGCCCCTCCTCTCCAGCTCCCACGCACCTGAGGAGAACTGCTATCAGGGAAGCAGCAGAGACCACTTCTATTAAAACGCTGAACAACTACAGAATCCTCAATACTGCAGACGTCTACTACCCATGGGCTGGAATCTGCATGGAAGGGAAAATCAACCTGCCATTCCTGGTCTGTAGCATACTGTTCTACTTTCACAGGGTGAGCTAACCCAGAAAAACCAAGATATCCTAAGAACATCAGACAAAGTCTTTGCTCAAAAGAATCTTCAAGACCATCTCTTGTCCTGCTGCTAAACGTCAGTTCAGCTTGTACGATCTCCCTGGTAACCGAGTACAATGCGGTATCATCCCGTCAGCCTGGAAGTTTCGTTGTGTACTTCAAACGTACTTTAGGAGCGCTCAGCATGACATTCCTTTCAGTTCCTTCAGGCCTTGTCTTGAACTTCGTTCTCCTTGTCCACACAGCTGATGTCTGTCCATTTTTATTCCGCTGGAATCCTCTAAATGGAACATAATGAAATTGAGGGAAACCCAGAAAAGCCTTGAGTCCAATTTAGTTGGTCTTTTTATAAAAAAAAAAGTTTTTTTTTGACTGCACCACCTGGCATGTGAGATCTTAGTTCCCTGACCAGAGATTGAACCCGCGCCCCATCCCCCACCTCATACTAGAAGTGAGGAGTCTTAACCACTGGACCACCAGGGAAGTCCCCAGCTGGTCTTAATAATCAAAAGAGTATGGAAACAGCAATGTCAGAACTTTGTATAATTCAATCAGGAGAAGGGAATGGAGAAAGTCTTCTGAAAAAAAAAAACATTAAAAAAAAAAGAAACAAGGGTCATGGCAATTTCTCTCCTCCAAATCAAGTTTCATCTCACCCAACAGGATGTATTAGTTAAGGTTAGATTTGGCTACACACATCACAAAGACTCAACATCTCAGTGCTTCAGAGCAGGGATTAGCAAGCTCCAATCTAATTGTGTAAACTAGAATTTTATTTGAAGACAGTAACTCATCTGCCCTGGCAATCCAACAGCAGAAGTCAAGCAGCTGTGACAGAGGATACATGGGCCACAAAGCCTAAAACACTTACTATCTGTCCCTTCACAGAAAATGTGTGCCAACCACTGCTTTCCAGTGTCAATTTAGTTCTCATGAAAAGAAGCCCACAGGCCAGGCCAGTGGATTAACAGGGTCTTCAGAGAATGAGCCCACTCATGCAAAGAGACGACTCATTGGAAAAGACCCTGATGTTGGGGAAGATTGACGGCAAAAGGAGAAGAGGGCGGCAGAGGATGAGATGGTCGGATGGCATCATCAACTCAATGGACGTGAGTTTGAACAAACTCCAGGAGACGGTGAAGGATAGGGAAGCCTGGCTGCAGTCCATGGGGTTTCAAAGAGTTGGACACGACTTAGCCAGTGAACAACAACAGAGAATGGACTCTCTCTGCCTTTCTACTTTGACATCCTAACTTACATTGTCAAGGGGATCTCATGACCCAAATGGCTTCTGAGGCTCTCATGACCATTTCTAAAGTTCAGGCCAGAAGAAAAAGGACAAGCAGAAGGTCAAGGGAGACCCCCCTCTCCCGGCAAGTCAGTTCTTATTAAGAATTCTTCCTGGAAGTTCCACAAAACACTTCCACTTCCATCTTATTTGTCAGAACCTCACCATGTGTCTTATCTAGCTGTAAAGAGGACTGGGAAATAAAGGTTTTGTGCCTTTTAAAAATTTCTGGTGGCCCTGTGTGCAGCTAAAAATAAGAGTCTATTATTTTGGAAAAAAGTGAGAGTGGATGCTTGGACCAACAATGTTCCAAGCATGTTGTGAGGCAATGGCCAAGTGTGATGGTCCCTGGTCCCTGCCTTTGAAAAGTCTGAGTCAGCAAGGGAGATGGATAAGCTCGTGGACAGTAGTATTTCAGGGAGAGAAGTTTACTAGGGAGGTAGATAATGGCATATCATGAAAAGCACAAGGGAAGGTGTTAAGACTTGAGCTGAATGTTGAGGAAGTCATTGGAAGGAATTTGTCAGTGAAGAAGCAGGGTCAATGGCATTCCAATATGAGGAAGCAGCATGTGTAAAGACATGGAGGAGAAACAGAGAATGAGCACAGTGAGCCTGGCTGAGCACAGGCTGTGCCAGGGGCCACAAGAGATCAGCTGGGGAGATGGGCACACCTCACCCCCAGAACAGAAGGGACCTGGGCTCCAAGGCGCTGGGTTTCCCCCAGACAGTGATGAGTAGACACTCATCACTTAAGTGTATCACTTGGGAGAGTGATATGATCCCTCTGTGTTTCATAAGATCATTTTGATCATAGTGAAGATAGATCGGGGTGGGGTGAGGAGGTAGGAAGAGGCAGAAGGCGTCCATTTACATATTTTGTAATTATGCTAAAGTTAGAGGATAATCTTGAATTGATGCATGAGAAGATCCATTCACCCAAAAGCTAATTAATAGATATAATGGTTAAAAATAACCTGTATTTCACTGAGTCCTCGCAGTCCTCCTGTAAAGCCCCACCTTACACAGGAGGTACCTGAGGTTCAGAAAGGTTAACTGGCTTATCTGAAATCTCGGCAGCTAGTAAGCAGCAGAGCGGGGCCAGTAGTAAGGACCCAAGTCCAGCGCTCTTTTTACTGCATGTTGAGAGCAACAAGCATTCCAGACTCAACCTGTCACCCCTAAATCCAGGCCAGGCAGGGCTATTTGCATATCTTGGCAGTAACATATCTTAGTGGCATTAAATGTATGAAAACATGGAGGCATTTCCCTTCAGTTGCTTTATGAGGCAAGATATCAAGAGGATTTTATTAGGTTTTGGCAAATTCTCTTAATAGGAAAAATCAACTGTATATTTTATTATTCTTTGTTCAGTGCTGTGGCAATTATTCAAACACTCATGAAAGAGCTATGTTGCTCTACAGTTCCAACTTTCTATTTGATTATACCCCAGCTTTCCTCATTTATGTGGGGAGCTGAAAGCATTCTTAAAAAAGACTTGTGAAAAGTCTTGAATCAACAAAATTAAGCAATAATTTTTATTTTTTAAATTTGTCTTCTCAGAAGGAATTTTCCAGATACTGTTCTCAGACCGCACTCTGTCAAGACACTAAAAATCTGCATTGTGACTGTTAAGTTTCCTCGTCTTTTTCTCCACTGGATAATACGAGCCTTGAGGTCAGCAACAGGGTATGAATTTATTTGTATATCTCCAGGCACAGTAACTGGCACTTGATAGCTCACAATAACTGTAGATTAATAAAGTGGAGCAATAATGTAATTAAACACATACACTTATATTTAAAATGTATTCTACTATAGCAGAGTATCGAGCACCTTATAAAGATCTACCTTCACTGTAATTTTACTGCAAGAAATCAAAACCTCTAGGTAAAACTTCAAGGGTGTGGAATTCAGAGGGGCTATTTAGGGGTCTATTTTGCTATTTGTTAAGACTTAGGGTCACAATGCCTTCTAGCAAATTGATCTGGAGATGGCTGCTTCTGGGTTCCTTCCCCCAGACCCTCCATCACACCGTCCACACAAAGCCTTGGCTTTACAGATTAAGGCTGCTTTTCTTGGTTTAAAAGCAAAGCTTTTCTGCTTCCTCAAGTTGCTGTCTTAGGAGACCAGATTTTATGATGGGCATATGCACCTTTAAAATTCACTTTGATTTCTATTCTCTGTCTGCTCTCCATGTTTGCACTCTACAGTAGGGAGTGTCTAAAGTTTTGGTCCAAATGGGAGCTAAATGCAAGGAACCTCTTGTCCTAGACGTGTGAGCTCTTCTCCACTCACACAGAGGACCGTCTTTCCACAAGAGCGCAGCACCATAGGGTACCATGCTTTCATTTCACAGTTCAGTTTTGAGGACCAAATAGGTATAATGACAAAGTAACGAGACATTTTCATCAACAGATCCCAATTCATCTTCTGGTCGGTCCCTTGCTCAGCACACGTCTGGAAGCCTTCTTGCAGAACTGTGTCAGACCCTGTTCATATCCGTACCTTCAAACAGCCTCTAACTTTAGAACGGTTCCTTCCATCCTGACCTTTCTCTCTTTCCTTCCATTTGCTTTGTTAACCTCGTGCGAAGTCACTTAAGTTGTGCCCAACTCTTTGTGACCCTATGGACTGTAGCCCATCAGGATTATCCATGGGATTCTATCCATGGGATTCTCCGTGACAAGAGTGGGTTGCCATGCCCTCTTCCAGGCGATCTTACCAACCTAGGGATCAAACCCGTGACTCTTATGTCTCCTGCATTGGCAGGTGGGTACTTTACCACTAGTGCCACCTGGGAAGCCCAAAAGCCCCTTACTGTATAGCTTTTATCCTTTAAACAGAATTCCTAAAATCTCAGATTTGTTTTTCCCCACCTGGAAGGGAAGAATCACCCTCCAGAGAATGCCAGGAAATACAAAGAACTTCAAAGAGACTCGAATTACATTCACACTTTCTGTGAAAGTAGCCATGATGAGCACTCATTTTTTTTCATATATGCCAAATTAGGTTACTTCTTGAGGCATGCTGCCCAGTAAGAGCCAATGAAACTGGTATCCAACTGCAAGCTATTTTTCCTTTCCTTTTCTCAAAAATTGTTAATCTCAGTTTTCCTATTTTCTTCTGCTTTTGAACCCCCAAACCTGCATACTTTCAGAACCCAGGGAGGCAGAGGGGCGAGTCTGTGGGGCAGAGTGAGGAGGAAACCCCAAAGCAAGCCTTGAGTGGAGCACTGGGGGGATGAGGGTAGGCTGGCTGCCCTCGGTGATGAGGTCTATCCCATCCTCATGCAGCCAGGCAGCAGGTGTGGAGGCTGGGGGATGGCTGAATATAAGACATGTAACTGCTGAGCTCCTCAGACTGTCCAGGGTTGCTGAGTAGAGAGGGTGGTGAAGGGAATGGCCAAAGCATTCAGTCAGATAGCTGGTCTTCAAGGACTGGTGGGATCTGAATTACCAGTGCTTCTCAGAAGCGAAGTGAAGTGAAAGTCGCTCAGTTGTGTCTGACTCTTTGTGACCCCATGGACTATACAGTCTATGAAATTTTCCAGGCCAAAATAGTGGACTGAGTAGCCTTTCCCTTCTCCAGGGTATCTTCTCAACCCAGGGATTGAACCCAGGTCTCCTGCATTACAGGGAGATTCTTTACCAGCTGAGCCACAAGGGAAGCCCAAGAATACTACCAATGCTTCTCAACCAGGGCTCTTTTGCTCTCCAGGGGACATTCAGCAATGTCTGGAGACGTTTTTGGTTATCACACTTGGGAGTAGAAGGGGTCGTTGCTAAGCATCTGACACAGCACCCCCCTGACAACCAAGAACTATCTGCCTCAAATATTCCATACTGCTGAGGCTGAGAAACCTTGAGCTAGACAAAAGACATTCAGAACAGGTGTGATACTGTAAGAAGGAAAAAAAAAAATGTAGAGAATTAACTTACTGTTGGAATTAAAAAAAATATTCAGTGTATAAAGTTTACATAAACTTATATAACATGAATGCAAATTGCTAAGCATGGATTTGACTTGTACATTCCTTAATAATCTATTTTCATTCCAAAAAAACCCAAACAAACCCCCACATAGTATCTGTGAAGTGCAATAAAATGAGGCAAACCTGTAAAAAAAAATCATTCAGATCATATCTCATCAACTTCCACCTCACCTAACGTTTGCATACGAGGCACTTATGGATATATTTTTCTTTACAAATATTTATCTGCTCTTGGTACAGAGTAGTCCTAGCAACCTGCAGTGTGACAGCCCCTGGCGCTCCCGGAACTGTGTCTGTCTACCCTGGTGTCCACTCCTCGGCATGCTGTGCGGTGGTCTCCTTCACTGGTGATATGCCACTCCTCCTAGAGGGTAAGTCACGTGAGGCCAGGGGCTGATATTCACCTGTCTGTTCCAGGACCCAGCCCAGTGTCTGGCGGGGAGGATGCGCTGAAGGGCAGCTAAGGAGTGGTCTGGACTCTCAGCCTGGGCTGAAACCCGTGCTCTACCACTAACTCATGGTCTGACCCACTTTGGCAAAGACCTTGTCTGTAGAAACAGGGCTTCCCTGGTGGATCAGCTGGTGAAGAATCTGTTTGCAATGCGGGAGATCTGGGTTCAATCCCTGGGTTGGGAAGACCCCCTGGAGAAGGAAATGGCTACCCACTCCCGTATTCTGGCCTGGAGAATTCCATGGACTGTAAAGTTCATGGGGTAACAAAGAGCTGGACGCAACTGAGCAACTTTCATAGAAACAGGGATACATGGTACCCACCTCATAGGCAGAATTAAATAATTTAATCGTTAATTATTAAATAATTTAATATTGAAATTTAATGTTTAAGTGCAAAGTGATTAATATTTACTGATGAGTGAAGCATCAAAAAACAAAGATAGGGTTAAAAATCTGCCTGCAGGGTGGGTGGGGGAAGGAGTAAATTAGGAGTTTGGGGTTCAAATACACACATTACTATACATAAAAGATAACCAACAGGTACCTACTCTACAGAATAGGGAACTATACTCAATATCTTATAATAACTTATAATGGAAGAGAATGTAAAAAAGAATATATATATATATATACACACACACACACATGTGTATGGCTCAGATGGTAAAGAATCTGCCTGCAATGCGGGAGACCTGGGTTCGATTCTTGGGTCAATAAGATCCCCTGGAGAAGGGAATAGTTACCGTCTCCAGTATTCTTGCCTACAGAATTCCACGGACAGAGGAGGCTGGAGGGCTACAGTGCATGGCGTCACAAAAGAGTTGGACGTGACTGAACGACTAACACTTTGACTTTTCATTGTTCAAATGAATCACTGTACTGTACACCTTAAACCAATACAACGATGTAAATCAACTGCATTTCAATAAAAATTTTAAAAAGATGTGCCTACAAACCACTAAGGAAGAAGATGAAGAAAAGCACATAAAACACCTTGGCTTTTACTTTCAGGAGCTTTTTAATGTAAGGTTTTTCTTCTTTGTGATGTAACAAACATGGAAAGCAGTTTGTTAACATTTACAGGCAAAGGCAGTGAAAGCCTCAGCAGGATATACATTTTTGACATATTGATTTTATTTCACAATTAATGTTCTACCCAGTTTCTCTGCCACATCTAGTTTTTTTCACTGTATTTATTGCCATAGGTTAATTTCATTTTCTATTGTCTTCTGATAAAAACTGATTTATAGCACTATGGTAAGTCAGTCTCAGAAAGGGTTTTAACAGTGTTTTGTGGTTGAACACCACCAGTCTTCTTCCTGTATAAATGCTGCTTCTTTCAACAGTCTTACCTTCTTCTGTAGCATGGGACTCTCTCAAGCACAGAGGATTTAAATCTTAATTGTTTTGAAATTGATATTTTCTGCTCTCCGCATCTATGCTTCCTCTGGGTCTCTGATCCCTCGCTACTCTTCAGTTTTCCTTGGTTTTTTCATATGCATATATATTGCAGAAGCTCCAGAGAGAGGCATGATTTCTAAGCATCTTTTACGTATGTAATTATTTACCAGACACTCAGGAAGCATTTATGGAGTGCCAGTGTATTCCAGGCTCTGCGCCCAGCTCCTCAGTACAGCTGGGCAGGATAGGTCAGAACACATAGGCCAGACCCTGCCCTCCTAGAGGGTGCATTCTTGAGCATGAAAGCAGACCAAGAGAAAACAAAGAATCAAATGCAAAAGGTAATTTATGACACAATATAAAGGATATCAACAGCATAATTGCACTAGTTCTCTATGCCTCCTATAGCAAATTATCATAAACTTGGTGGCTTAAAACAACACAAATTTATTATCTTATAGTTCAGGAGGTCAGAAGTCTGACATGAATCTCGATGGGCTAAAACCTAGATGTCATCAGACTGCTGTTCTTCTGAAGGCTCTAGGAGAGAGTCTATTTTCTTGCTTTTTCCAGCATCTAGAAGGGGTCCACATTCCTTCGCAGGTGGCCTCTTCCTCCATCTTCAGAGTCAGCAGTGGCCAGTTAGGCCTTTCTGAAATCACCTCTCTCTCTGACATCCACTTTTCTGTTTCTGTCCTCCACATTTAAAGGACATTTGCATCTATCTGGATAAACCAGGATAATCTCTTTATCTTAAAGTCCACTGATTAGCCATCTGCACTCCATCTACTTTCTTACCTCTCCACTCTAACACAGTCACAGGTTTCTGGGATTAGGGTATAGCCTTTTTGAGGTGGGGGGGCACTAGTCTGCTTAGCATAACTGTATAAGGAAGGACTATAATTTCAGTATCCTCTTTTATATCTACATAGAATAGCGGTTTAACAAATTCAATACTTAGTAAATGAATCATAACTACACACGTTTGTTTCTTGTTAAATGAACACAAGACCTGTGTTTTCTGTGCTGCAGGATTGAGATATGAGCTGTTTTTGGTTCTCCTGAATTGAGATACTGCAGAGGTAAAGGGTGGGTGGTTTCTGTCAACCTTCCAGGTTACCCCAAAGTCAACGCGGAGAGAGGCTTAGGGGCCCCTGCCACATCAGACACTGGAGAAGCTCCCTCTGCATTTTTCTCGTTTTCCTTTGGGGCTTGCCCCGCTTGCACCACTAGTGTAGGACGGTGGTGATCTTCCTCTCCTCCCAGGAGCCTTCCTTTCTGCAGTTTCCTGAGAACTCCACCACTTTTATTTCTGTTGGCTGTGGTAATTTCACTGAATTATAAAATGCAGGCTTTTGTGTTTTTTTTTTTTTAAGGATCCTAGGATTCAGTTCCAGGTAAGGAAACTGAATTTTAGAATAGCTGGGGAAAAATCTAAAATGATTTAGAGGGACGTCCCTGAGGAAGCCTGGTGTGCTGCAGTCTAAGGGGTTGCAAAGAGTAGGACATGACTTAGCAACTAAACAACCACCCTGGTCATCCAGTGGTTAAGACTTTGCCTTCCCAAGTAGAGGGTGTAGGTTCAATTCCTGGTCAGGGAGCTAGGAATTGGCCACACACCCTGTGGCCAAAAAAGCAAAACAGAAGCAGTACTGCAACAAATTCAATAAAGACATTAAAAATGGCTCACATTAAAAAAAATCTTTAAGAAAAGCTTATGATTTAGAAAGATTTTTCCTTGGCGATTGTAAGATGAGACAGTTTTAAGGGTTTGCTTTCGGGCAGTATGGATATGGTGAGTTTAATTTTTCATTTCTGCACAGTTACTGATTTTATGATGCCACTATTTTGCTGGATGAAGCCAAGGCATGCGATTCTTCCTCCTCACTAAATTATAGCCTTCATTCCTCTTAAGAATTAAGCCTTGACAACCTAACAAGACCGTGCATCAGTGACCCTTCCTGCCCCCTGATTATATAACATAGTTGGCTGAACATGTGTCACTTTGCTTCTTTTCTTTGTATCCATCTATTTTACTCTGGATTCACGGCTGTATTCTCCATGCAACTGTAAGCTCTCAGCAGGAAGGGAGGAAGTCGCACATTGCTCTTATTTTGCTTGTCCTTCTGCACAACGGCTGCAGGGTTCTGTGGCCAAAAGTTGCTATGGATTATTTTAGTAAAGAGCACTGCTTGAAAATGCTGCAGAAAAATATTAATTTTACTTCCCAGCTAGGTTTTTACCTGTGGAACTGAACACAGGCCACATCTATCAGAAAGACTTTGGAATTCATTTTTCAGAGAAAATCTGTAATGCCAAGCCACATTCAGACACTTTGAGGCCAACCCAACTCCCGTGAAGATAAAAACTCAGCAGTGACTTTCTTAGCATCGTTTCTCTAAATGTTCTCATGTCATTTCATGCTGAGTTAGACAGAATTAGAAATGTCCATTCATACAGACATTTTTATTTCTCTATAGAACAGTCACTGAAATCTCTGACCTAGAAGATAGTAAAGTAAATCTGAAGTTTCCTAAATTAAAGATATGGTTCTACCAACTGAAATCCTGAGAGCAAAAAATCTTTTTGGCAAAATAAATATCATAAGGTTTATGCTGAGCAAAATCAGCTGTAGAAACCAGAATTTTTTTCTTTGTTTCCTATTTTTTGTTTTCCTTAAATCCACCCTAATGCTTAAATATCAATACAAACTCATTTATTTTATATTCTACTCCCACTTAGAATAGAGAGTAGGGAAGAATCCACCTTGCAGTTCAGAATGGGAGTTGCCTGATCTTTCTTTCTGTTACAGAAGCCCAAAGAACTAGTTATATCTCAATTCCATGGACAAGAGAATTCAGCCAATTATATTGTGCTTATAACATAAGTTGGAAGGGGTGTGTGTGTGTGTGTGTGTGTGTGTCTGTGTACTGTAATGGTTCTAGGAAATCTAAACTGAAACTTTGCTACATGGAGCTATACTGTTCACTTAGACTGCTGCTTTTTTGTAAACATAGTTTCTTGCAAAATCTTAGCTCGCTGCTATGGAAGCAATGACATTAACAGAAATAACAGTGGTGCCACAAATCTTTGGGGATTTTTTTTAATGGAAAGGAAAATTCTAAAACTAAAAATACACATTTTATTTGCAACTATGGGAATACAAACACCAGAAAAACACAAGAGAACTTTATAATTGGGACATGGGAGGCACTCAATCTGGTGGTTTTAGGGAAAGGACAATCATGGGATGGAATCTATGTCTTAGGTCGTTAAAATTTGGGCAACAGAGGAAAAAAAAATCTGTGTTAACAAAAGAGATGATATCTAGAAGGGAGTGACAATTTCTCCACTCTCCTCCTGCACCACTTTACAAAGCAAGGGATGCCTGCCCCAACGTCTTCTGGGTTTACATTACTTATGACATTCTGAGCCCTGTCCCTTGGCTTGTAGTTTTAAAACCTAGATAATCACTCACCAGAGGGGTTCCCTAGTGGCTCAGATGGTGAAGAATCTGCCTGCAGTGTGGGAGATTTGGATTTGATCCCTGGGTTGGGAAGAGTCCCCGGAGGAGAGCATGGCAATCCCTCCAGTATTCTTGCCTGGAGAATCCCCATGGACAGAGGAGCCTGGTGGATTACCATCCATGACATCGCAAAGAGTTGGACACAACTAAGCAACTAAGCACAGCACAATCACTCAACACAGAGATACCATCTCCTATTCTAATTTTTAATTCTCAATCTAAATTGATACTTTACAGAATCAACTGAATAAAAATGTCCAGATCTAAAAGTATACAAATACAAGAGAAATACTCTCTTTATTTCGGCTATGACCATAAACAGGTGTTGGACTTGTAGGCGTGTTAAAACCAGTGATCTACCTCATTTCAATTGGCTTCTATTAGCACTATTAGCAAACAGCAGGATGGTTTCTGCATGCTTGAACTTAATGATCTTATGATCATATCTGCAAATTATTCATATCAAAGTGCTGATTCATAAAACTTGCTTACATAAAAACTGTCTTTCTGTTAGGGAGCAATCATACTTTTCCTCATTGGTTTGTTTTCACATTGTTTGCTTTCGTGTGGATCTTAAAAACTTTTAGGGGGTTAAACGAGAGATGATACCTTCTGTATTTTACATATGCTGTAAGGCTAAAATAGGTTAACACTAAAAAAGCAAACCTTGCTGTGTTTCTCTTATCAAATTAAGTTTGGAAATTTTGTGTGTGTGTGTTTGTGCATACGTGTGCATGCTCATTCGTGGCTGACTCTTTGCAACCCCATGGACCCTAGCCCACTAGGCTCCTCTGTCCATGGGATTCTCCAAGCGAGAATACTGGAGTGGGTTGCCATCTCCTCCTCCAGGGGAAACAACAATACCCCGGGGTCAAACAAAAGAGTGGAGTAGGATTTATGCCCTCTGTTACAGGTACGATGCAGTAGCATCTTTATTTACAAAGTGGAAGATATTGTATCAAGAATATTTTTATTCAGTTAAATTTTACATCAGTTAATTGATTTAGAAAAATACTATTCCAGACTTTTGTGATAAGAAAATATGATAAAGGTTGAAAACTACCTTGAGAAAGAAAAAGATAGTTGTTACTTATAATAGGTACAGAATGACTCCATGCCAGAGTTACATCAGCTCTGCAGTGAAGAAAGCTGCCTGCTAGCTATTTACAATGAACAATGAAGAATTCCATTCTAATTTTTGCATTTTGAGCTCTGTTGCACATGTGGCTATGTCAAGTCCTCATTGAAGTTTTGGATCCAACAATAAGGATTATGCAAACACTGGAGCAAGTGGAAACATAAAAATAAAAAGAGAAGTTGTGGAACAATGTAGTCAGATATTTGGGTCATTTAAAAACACATGCAATAAATGAATAGATATAGATACTGTCTAATGATTTAGAGGAATGAAATTATATAACAATTACACTGTATTTCCATTGGCAAGTCCACCAAAAGTTGATTCTTCAAGCACTTTTACTATCCATAAATTCTCAATGTTGATTTTTTCTTTTGCCCTGCAATATGTATTTTATTAAAAACTTTAGTTTGGGGAATTCTTTACTGCTGGCTAAAAGAACTCATGCATGCCTTAGGGTGTTGTACAGCACATTAATGCAATATTACATTAATCAATGGCACCAGAGACATATACTATTTTAAAAAGAAAGCAAAATCCACATGTGTGTTGTCTGGGCAAGTGAGATACTGACTTGGCAAAATGTTACATTCCAAATTCAGCTTTCCTGAAACAAATCCAGTTTGTGGACTTTAACATCAACAACAGCAAACACTGATTGAGCAAACGTAATGTATTTACGCGTCCGTCATTTATCACCGGAGTATATAATGTGAAAAGAACGAGACACGATGCCAAAGAGAAATACTCCTTTAAAACTAATTAGCAAGTTTCTTAAAAAACTTATTAAAAGGTTACATGCAAGCAGACCTGCATCAAACAACCCAATCCAACTGCTCTGAGCATACAGCCAAGCCATGACCACTCCTGCTTTGAATACCTGCCAGAATGTCACCCTCACGTGTCTCTGCTTTTTATCCAGAAGGGGCTTGGGAGAGATTATCTGGATAATTTGTAGAGAGCAGATTTCATGTTTTGTTAACGAGCCTGGGTTCACGGCTAATCTGCTCAATTCCTTAATAGTGGATTGGGAATGAAGCCACAGATGGGCTCACTTTCCAGGGAGACTGATTTACCTGTCTCACAGCTGTGGACTACAACAGACTTTGGTGTGTTGGATGAAGAGCAATGAAAATATGAGCTCCAAATCTTGCAGTTAGTGGCTTCAGATACTACATGCTTGGTAAAACCAGTGAAGATATATTATTGGGATGAGGAAACAACCCAGAGGTCATACACAGAGAGAGTGGGTGGAAGGTGTAATCTCCATTATGTGAAACTCCTCTTCAACTACATAGTCTTGGGTTACTTGAATTCCCTGAGAAAAACTCCTACCATCTCTTGTTTCCATCTCAAAGTTTCTATCTCCATGTCCTGGAATGCTTTTTCTTTTTTAATTAAATTTTTTTTTCTTAAACTAATTTTTATTGGAGTATAGTTGCTTTGCAATGTTGTTAGTTTCTACTGTACAGCAAAATGAATCAGCCATATGCTCCCTGGAACCCTTATTTCTGGTCCTTATCACCAAGGCAGACATGTCCCCCTGCTATTCTAAGGAGAACCCTTTCACTTTTGCTGTCAGCTTAAACTCCGCACATGGTTCAGAATACTGAGTCATTTTCTCTATGAGAGATTAAAGATGGCTATAAATTTTTTACTATTCCTCTCATTGAGAGGTGGCATGAAGATCCATTCCCTTTGAGTATGACCTGGCCTTAGGAACATGACCGAACAATAGGATGCAGCAGAAGTGATGCTTTAGGCTCTTGAGGCTAAGCCATAAGAGACCTTGTAGTTTTACCTGGACCTCCTAGAACACTTCTCTGGGAGCATGAAACTGCCATGTAAGAAGCTAGACTACTGAGAGACTATGAGGTCATGTGCAGATGCCTTGGTCAACAGTCCCAGCAGAACACAGCCTTCCAGCCATGCCTGCCAGGACACAGGACCATGCCAACTGAATCCCACTGAGTGACCTCTGTGGATACCATGTAGAGCAGAAAACCACCCAGCTGAGCGCTGCCTCAATTCCAGAGCTACAAAATCCTGAAAGAGAGTACAGTGGTTGTTTAAAGCCACCAAGTTTAGGGGCACTATGCAGCTGTAGATACTAGAACAGAACTCTAACTTGAAATTTTTCATGTTTACCAATTCAGTACCTTCTCCAAGAAACCTGCTCAAGTCTTCCCAGTGTTAAAATCGTCCCTCAATCCTACCAGATTATACAATAAAGCACTTCTTCCCTAAATGGTAAGCAGCTCCAAAAGACCAGTCTACTGTCCGTGTCCTCATTTCACTCTAAATATACGGCAATCTGGCGATCACAATCTCCATTCTAAAATGGCAAGATTTCAAAGTTGGAAGGGACCTTAAAGATTGCATCAACTGGCCATATGTTCCCTACTGAATTCCCTTCCATAAGGTCCCATCCTAGGAGTAGGCATCTTGATGATGCTCTAACATCTCAAGGGATGTGGTGCTTGGTGCCACTCAAGGATACTCCTTCTGTCCTTGGATAGCTGAGATTACAAGGAAGTTCCCTGATTCTGCACAGAATTCTGTCTCTTTAAAAATTTTCATCCAATTTCCAGTTCTCTTGCTCCTCATTATATACAAAACGCCTCCTATCTCTAGTCTGGAGGCACAGGGCAATCACCAAGGTAGACGCATGGATTAGGTGGTGGTAGCAGAGACGGGAGAGGAGAGAGGGTACCTTACACCTCTTCCATCTTAGCGTTTATGAAAATGTGTACACCTCTTAAACCTGATGTCCAACATCACAGGGTGAGTGTCACCATCACCCCTCACGCGTCTATCATGTAACTTAATGTAGGTCTTGAGTCATCATTCCATTTAGTTATGGTAAACATGGAGATAGTACAGAATCACATGGCGTAGATAGTGGTAGAGTCCTGACTGCAGTTCTTTCCTATCTCTGTGACCTTGAGTAATTCAGCTACAAACCACAGCCACTTCTAGGGCTACTCAGTCATGTTCACTTATGTCAACCAGATCCAGAACTTAGAGTCAAATTAGGGTTCTGCCCTTCCTCCTCTTTTCCCCTGGGCTAGCATCTACATTGGAGAAGGCAATGGCACCCCACTCTAGTACTCTTGCCTGGAAAATCCCATGGATGGAGGAGCCTGGTAGGCTACAGTCCATAGGGTCACTAAGAGTCAGACACGACTGAGCGGCTTCACTTTCACTTTTCACTTGGAGAAGGAAATGGCAACCCACTTCAGTATTCTTGCCTGGAGAATCCCAGGGACTGGGAAGCCTGGTGGGCTGACGTCTATGGGGTTGCACAGAGTCGGACACGACTGAAGCAACTTAGCAGCAGCAGCAGCAGCATTCTAAGAAGGCTCATAAGTGCCATGGCATCAAGGAAGAGACATCCAATCCATTAGTTTTCCCCCTATCCATCCCTAATCCTGCTAATCTTTCCCCCCACCTCCCCCCACCCATTCCCATCCAACCCCACCAACTCTGCTAATCTTTTCTTGGGACTTCTACCCACAATGCTTCTGCTGCTGATGTTGTTTCTGTTTCCACAGACTCTGAAACGTGGAATCTGCATCAAATATGCTCATTGGTGTTCCTTCTATAAGACACCAAGGCCTTTTGGATTCCCTCCCAGGGAAACCTCTAGGGACACAGGAAATTTTAAGATCCTTTCCATGTTGAGTGGACATCTCAACCAGCTGCATCTTCCCCTCCACCATTGTACTGCTGCAAGAGATGCTATTAGGTGTGACTCCCCCTGGAGAGCACATCATGAGAAATGCTGGACTGGATGAAGCATAAGCTGGAATCAAGACTGCTAGGAGAAATATCAATAACCTCAGATATGTAGATGACACCACCCTTAGGGCAGAAAGCAAAGAACTAAAGAGCCTCTTGATGAAAGTGAAAGAGGAGAGTGAAAAAGTTGGCTTAAAATTCAACATTCAGAAAACTAAGATCATGGCATCTGGTCCCATCACTTTCTGGCAAATATATGAGGAAACAGTGGAAACAGTGAGAGACTTGATTTGGAGGGGCTCCAAAATCACTGCAGGTGGTGACTGGAGCCATGAAATTAAAAGACACTTGCTCCTTGGAAGAAAAGTTATGACTGACCTAGACAGCATATTAAAAAGCAGAGACATAACTTTGCCAACAAAGGTCCACCTAGTCAAAGCTATGGTTTTACAGCAGTCATGTATGGATGTGAGAGTTGGACTCTAAAGAAAGCTAAGCGTCGAAGAATTGATGCTTTTCAACTGTGGTGTTGGAGAAGACTCTTAAGAGTCCCTTGGACTGCAAGGAGATGCAACCAGTCTATCCTAAAGGAAATCAGTCCTGAATATTCATTGGAAGGACTGATGCTGAAGCTGAAACTCCAATACTTTGGCCACCTAATGTGACGAACTGACTCACTGGAAAAGAGCCTGATGCTGGGAAACGTTGAAGACGGGAGGAGAAAGGGACGACAGAGGATGAGATGGTTGGATGGCATCACCGACTCAATGGACATGAGTCTGAGTGAACTCTGGGAGTTGGTGATGGCCTGACGTGCTGCAGTCCATGGGGTCAGAAAGGGTTAGACACGACTGAGCGACTGAACTGAATTCAACCCCCTGGAAGGATGGCTGGGATCTCAGCTGGCGCTCTTGTACTGTGAGATTCTTCCAAGTGCTCCTGGGGCTCCATTATCTCCCATCTCCAGAGGGACTGGAGTGTGGATCACCTTCTAAGAGTCCTTCAGCATCTCAGCTGCAGATTGCTCTCCTGCAAACAACTAAAATGTTATCTCCACTGGGACATGAAGCTTCTCAGACACCAGCCTTCATTCTCTGCAACGTACTAAATTGTCAGGCTTTGGCTCTTGACATGCAAAGCAAACCTTGAAAACATTTTTTTGAAGTCTACCTTAAAAACATTCTATCTTCTAATTAAACAAAACTATCCTTTATGAATATACAAATTATCCTTTATGAATCAGAAGGCCCAATCTTAGAACTCAGTCACCAAGAATTTGCCTCTTTGTTTTCTGCAATTAGTTTGTATATGAGGTAAAATGGAATTACCAAGAAGAAAAAAAAAATTGGTCAGTCTTTAAAAAGATAGTCCTACTACAATGACACTTGATTTGGTAGTGCTTACTTTATTCCTGAAAACTGATATTAAATTAAGATAACGGCACATCTTACATCAATGGCATGATACGAATGAGGGGAAAATGTAATTCAGAGGTAGTTTAGTTTCTATGCAGTTTGGTATAACAGAGTGGTTAAGGGGATGGCAAGCTTCTGTGATGCCCTAGAAGGGTGGGGTGGGGTGGGGTGAGAGGGAGGTCCAAGAAGCAGGGGATATATGTATCCATATAGATGATTCACTTCGTTGTACAGCAGAAACTAACACAGCACTGTAAAACAATTATACTCCAATTAAAAAAAAGAGGGTACAACTGCAGTCGAATATCCTGAATTTAAGTCCTGGAGTCACATTAGCTGGGTGTCTTTAAGCGATGTATTAACTTCCTATGCCTCGATTTTCTCATATATTAAACAGTTATAACAATGACAACTAGCTCCTAGTTTGCTGTGCAGATGAGATGAATTCATACATGTGAAGCATTGGGACAGTGTCTGGCACAAAGGAAATACGCAGGGAGTGTTATTTATTGTTACATGTTAGATATGGAGGGAGGTATAGGAAAGAGGTAAGGACAACTCTACTAACCAGACTTACAACTAATTTTCTAGTCCTGGAGCTAGAATTAGAAGGTTCTCTTTCTTGCAAAAGAGACTGTGCTTTTCCACAGAGAACATGGATTCATAGGGCGAAGATAAAACACAAGTTGCCTTTAAGTTCATCTTCTCAAGCCTTAGATGGGAAAGAAAGAAAAGTGTCCCCAGTTCTTCACTACAGAGGATCAGAGTTACTGGTTTTCACCACTTGGGGCAGAATAAAGGGTGGTGAAGGGATCCACAGACTGCCGATTTCTGCTCTGGTTGAGAGAAAGGCATCTCTTGGATGCTTTATGGGGTCCTATCTACTTATGGAACCCCCTGGGACCAGTCCTGACTGTAACCAAGTGAGGTCAGCTCAGGAAGCTTGGTTGGCAGCCCACTAAATCCTTTAAAATATGTAACTTAAAGTCAGCCACAAGTTTAAATTTAAAGCTAGCACTGATGCCTGAATCAAACTGCTCTGTTACAATGAAACTATGTGAAAAAGCTTTATTATTTTTTTTTTTTTACAGCTTACACACTTTCACTGTTTTAGGGAACAGTCTAAGGATCAAAGTGCATTTCATAAAGAGGTCGTGTTTACTTGGGCTTTCTAGTGGAATCGTCCTGTGGATCTTTTGCAGACAAAACGATTCACTTTATCTGCTTGAACAGCAAAGTAGATGGTGGTGATACTGAGATGCACAACAGGTCTGGGAGGGAGGTAGGGGTCCAAATTTCAGTCTGAATCTGTTGTATATGAAACATCTATGAGAAATCTGAGTGGAGGTATGAGGTAGGTGCAGGACTTAGATGAGATACCTATGTGAGTTTCTTGCTGATTTTTGATAAGTAAAATGACGGAACAGGAAGAAACCTCTTTAGGAGAGACTGTAGGAAGAAAAAAGTCCAGCATTAATGGTCCCAAGGCGCCACAATACATAAACGTTCTGGAGAGGAGATGCCTGCACAGAAAACGAGAAGCAGCAGCCAAGAGAAAACCAGGGGCCAAGAAGAGAGAGGAAGAGGCAGTGGCTAGTTCACTCCAAAACTGCTCAGAGAGTCAAGGAAAGTGAGGAGTAAAAGATGTCGGTGGACCTGGTGAACCCAGAGGTGACTGCAAACCCTCTGTGTGGAACTGAAAATGGTTTCAGCAGAGTGGTGCAGCAGGCTTCTGGGTTAAAGGGTACATGGAAGTCAGGGATGCAGACATTCTGAGGGGACAACTCTTTGGAGAAGCTTAAACTAAAGGAAAGCAGAGAGATTAAGTAGAGTAAGTGGGCTCTGGGAGGGTAAGAAAGTGCTGAGAACTCAAAGGGTGGGAGGGTGTGAGGGGAGAAGGGGGCAGAGGAAGAACACAGATCTTGTTACACCAGAGGCTCGTTTTGATTTCATATCAACCGAAATCATTATGTAGTTTTCACAGTGATGTTGCTGTCACAATCACCATCCTTTACTCTAATGAACTTGTCTTTAAAAAAAACATCTTTTTTCTGCTCTCTTCAGCAGTAAAGTCATTATCTACCCACAGTTTCAACTATCCATTTATGCAGCTGACTACCCACACAAACCCCTCTGTGTAGCCCAATGCTGTATTTGAAGATGGACACCTAGGATTTCACCAGGGTCTTGAAGACAACGTGCAAGCATGCTCATGTCACTTCAGTTCAGTCGTTCAGTCGTGTCCAAATCTTTGCAACCCCATGAACCGCAGCACACCAGGCCTCCCTATCCATCAGCAACTGCCAGAGTCCACCCAAACTCATGTCCATTGAGTCGGTGACGCCATCCAATCATCTAATCCTCTGTTGTCCCCTTCTCCTCCTACCCTCAATCTTTCCCAGCATCAGGGTCTTTTCCAATGAGTCAGCTCTTCGCATCAGGGGGCCAAAGTATTGGAGTTTCAGCTTCAGCATCAGTCCTTCCAATGAACACCCAGTACCGATTGCTTCAGTTGTGTCCAACTCTTTGTGACCTCATGAACTGTAGCCTGCCAGGCTCCTCTGTCCATGAGATTCTCCAGGCAAGAATACTGGAGTGGGTTGCCATAACCTCCTCCAGGGGATCTTCCCAACCCAGGGATCGAACCCACATCTCTTATGTCTCTTTGCAGGTGGGTTCTTTACCACTAGAACCACCTGGGAAGCTCCCCAAAGATAACATGGCTCTATAAGGAATATAAATTTTCTCGGTCAGGTCCTCTTTACTCCCTGATTTTCTTTAATGGGATATCCAGAGACTCAACACTCAAAATTATTTCTGTCTTTACTGTCACCAGGGAACCATCTCACCATCTCTGGCTTGGAGGCTTTCTTTTGGTGGTCCCCTGCCCGAACCATTCTACCCACCACTCCCATCTGCCAAAAGCTTACTCTTGTCTTTAAAGTTTATGATAGCTGATTCAGGAAACTTTTGCCAATCCTTCCAAGTTGGTGTGACCTCCTAACTTTTAAACCTCTTTGAATACTTCTCTTAAATTAGATTTATTTGAGAGACTGTCTTATCTGCTCGATTAGACTTTAAACTCATGGGCTTTACCTTATTCATTTTTATGTTCCTTGTGTTACTAGATGCAGCAGGCACTCTCCAGAGTTTTGTTTAATTGGCTCAAATTATTAATGAATTCTTTAGATGAAGTGAATTTTTCCAGTTGCATGCATGCAAAATAAATAATAATTCACTGAAAACTTAAGAGTGTACTTAACTGGAGTACAGAAATGAGCTCATATATGAATATCTGGGCACGGCCAAAAATTGCTTTTCTTTCCTGGAACAAGTATTTATTTAACTTTTTATTGTGGTATGGAGTATTTCAAATATACATAAAAGCAGAAAGAATAGCATAATGAACCCCCATGAACCCATCATCCAGCTTCAACAACTCATAACATTTTCCCAATCTAATTTCATCTATTCATCAAACTTACTCCCATTTTTTTTTTCCTGGAGTATTTTAAAGCAAACTCCAGACATCATACCATTTCACTTATATATCATTCCACTTATATATCTCTAGCAGATGAAGTTCTGCTTTATAATTCAACCACATGTCAGATCTAATGAAATTCTAATTACCTCACATGATTTAACAACTAGTCTTCGTTCATATGTCCTCCATTTGTTGTAATCATTTTATTCAAAGAATGCTTGATTTAATAGTTATAGCCTATTTTACACAACTTAGCGCAAGACATTAACTCTTGATTCTTTTAGCAGATGTGCTGGAAGAGGTTAAGGAGAGAGGAGATACTCAATTTCTGAATTGTACTTCGTTTGCTCAATTCACCTCCTCCTTTCCAGCCATTGTTGTTTTGGCTCCTTCTCATTAGCTTGTGTGTCAAAGAACGGGAAGGGAAAGAAGGTGAGGAAAAGGTGTGACTTGTCCCATCAAGCCTCCTGTCCCTTTTTTTCTGTAAGAAAAGAAGCCCTGGCACAAGGCAAAGCCCTTAGGGATGACATTTCCTAGACCCTCTTGCAGTCAAATCACCATGAGACCATGCAACTTTTGGAGCAAAAGTGATGTGTGCCATTTCTGGGTCAAATCTTTAACTGAAAAGATGTGTGCCCTCCCCTCTCTTATACCCACGTCTTACGGGCTTATATTCAGATGCTGTGTGGTAAGCCATCTGCCACCAAGTCAATGAGGAAAAACCCTAGAAGATCCCAAGATAACCAGGTGAAAGAGACTGGGGCCTGAGTTGACCTCATGTAGGAGAGCTGGCCTGCCAACTTCCAGACCACTGGCTTTAAACTGTGGTTATTCTGGTATCTGTTACAATAGCAGTTCTGATATCTTAATTAGGATAGAAGGTAAAATTCAACAATGTCAGTATTATAATTTTCTAAAAATCTAATGAGAGTTTCTACTGCCAACATCACAGATAATCCAGTATTCTTTGCATATGTTTTCAATTATTACTAGTTGTCTGTCTTGGAGTATGATGACTGACTGACACTAGTTAACTGAATATACACCATGAAAGTCCAGTGTGGCTGGATTTGGTTCCAGAGAAACTTTTATTTGACTCCTCCCTGGCTTCTCCCTAACTATAAAGAAATTGTTAAAGCTATATGACACTTTTTAAAATGAGAATAACAGAGTTCCCTAGAAGATGAATTATAGCGAATAAATAATGTATATTAAAGGAATGAACATAGTACTTGGCACACAGAAGTTTCCAGAAAAGGTTAATTTGATTTCTTTTTGTTCTCTGTGCACATTGCTGTTTTGTAATTCTCTACAGCTGCAGCCATTCAGGTTGCCAGCACTTGTTCAAAACAGCAAAGTTATCATTGGACATTAATTAGAGACCCTACAACAGTGGAAGAAGTTGTAGGGAAAACTTGAGGATGAAAAATCAAGGATTTTATGAATGCTTAGAAGAAATGTTGATTAGCAGCATATTAGTTAGAGTAACACGAGCTGATATAGCACACGAACGTCACATCTCAGAGGGTCTGTCTCCTTTCCAATGGATGTTTCTGGCTGGCAGGGAGGCTCTGCTCCATCTAGTTATTCAATGGTCCAGATCGGCAGAGCCATCAACCAGCCTGATAACAAGTGATGGAGAATAAGGGGGAGGTACTTATGGACCACATCTGGAAGCTGATATATATGATTTGAAGTTGATATATGATTTCCACTGCCCCATGAGTCTTATGGTCAGACCTAACTGCAGGGGGTGCTGGGAAATGTAGTTGGCTGAGCACCCAGGAAGAAGAGAAATGAATGTGGGGATCGGCCAGCAGCATCTACCATCAGCAGCAGTTAGCCTGAAAGATGATTTACTGAGTTATTATGTTTAGCTTCAACTTAAGTAGTGGGAGAATATCCTTGGAAAATCTTACTCAACACCTCTATTAACAGCATCTCACAAAAACCCTTCTATGATGTAAGAAACTAATTTAGGAAAGATAGTATTTTAAAGAATTTATCAGAAAAAAAATTTCCTGAAACCTCCAAGTGACTTTAGTAAGTAATAATAATTACTTTAAAAAGTTTTAATGTCAGAAACACTAAATTATTTTAGTTAGAAAAAGACTCAAGCCCTGGATCATTCTCCTTGAGGAAAAAATAAGCACTTTTGTTTAGGGAAGCATTTAAACTTTCAAAGGATTCTCAGAGTCATTAACTTCAAGTCGTCTCTTCCGAAACAATGATGTCCTAGTTACTGAGTCAACAGCACACAGGTGGCCCAGAAACCACACACACATTCATCACAGCCACTGTCAGAAGCCCTGAGCTATGTGGTGAAACTTGCTAAGAGGCTGCAAACTATTGTGTTTCACGATAATGATCTTTCCAGAAATAAAGGGGATTACACATTAATAAAGCAATGAAACTATGCAGGTAACCATGACAATGGCTACAAATTCAATAACATTTTATACTCCTGGAAAGTTTTTTTCTTTTTTCTTTTATTGCCAGAAAGATTAGGGAAATTATGAGAAAGAACTGAAAAGCATTTATGTCTCATCTGAACTATCGTACCTCCAAGGATGTCACTGGCATGCTCAGCCCAATCTAACGTCAACTTCACAGCAACCTGAAATGCCCATCCCAGTTCATGACTACATATTTATCTTGAGAAATGGACAAAGCAAGGAGTTTCAAGTTCAATGTCTTCCAATGACATTGGTCAGCAAACTATTTCTCCACTTCAGGCCCTATTTTATCTATTTTTTAAAATACATTTCTCATTTTGAATTCTCAGTGAAACAAATGGCTTATCTCTAGTTGCATGTCCACAGAAATTTCTGAAGGTTCTTAAATATCTGAGTCAAATTTCAGAATATTTTAAAGAAAGATCATGCATCCTTCCAATTAATCAAATTAAGTTTTTGTTTTTCTGGTTTCTGATGTGTTGACAACTGAAACATCACAAATGGGAAGGATTAAAGTTTCTCTTCTCCACCTCTCAAGAAGTGCACAAAACTAGAAAATTCTTTTCATCAAAGGTTGCCATATTCTCCTATGATTCATTCTCATTATGTATATACTGGTGTATATATTTTGTACACCTTATTATGTATATACTAGGTGGCCCTAGTGGTCAACAACCTGCTTGCCAGTGCAGGAGACGTAAGAGACGTGGGTTCGATCCCTGGGTCGGGAAGGTCCCCGAGAGGAGGAAATGGCTTCCCACTCCAGTATTCTTCCCTGGAGAATCCCATGGACAGAGGAACCTGGCAGGAGTCCATAGGGTCGCCAAGAGTTGGACTTGACTGAAGCGACTTAGCACGCATGTATAGATTAACACTGAGATCAATACAGGAAAAACGCTCTGGCTGACAATACATTAAGTGGTAGACAAAGACACCAAAGGCCATCATCCTCTAGCTGAGAAAACTGAGCTTGCGGTGGGGTCAAAAACAGCACCTCTTTAAGCTGGAGGAAGTGGAGGCTCACAAGAAGGGGAGGCCAGGAATGGAAAAATTATCTACTCAAATGCTGATCTGTCCTTATTTCTGGCTCAAGAGGAAGACAAAGCGATCCAGCTTCCCTCACCTAAAGAAATGCTACACGGATAAAAAATGTTTATTGCTTTTTGCATTTCAGGCAGGCTCCTCTTATCTCCATCCTTTGTCCCCTGTGATCATTTTGCCACTGTCAGCACCCGTGTGGTTGCTGTCCTTGTCTGATGAGACCTCCATGTGGCCCAGGATGCTGTCCACCGATCATCTCCGGAAGTGCCCAGCAACATCCTGGAAGTGCTTTCCTCTCTTGGTTCTTCATCTCCACCTTCTCCCAGAACTATCCCTCCACCTCCGTGATGGTGCCTTCTCAGTTTTTCCCCAGTGTAGTGTGGGCATCGGCCAAAGCTCCACTCCCTCTTCTTACCTCCTAAATGCAGGCTGTCCCTATCAATTCTTCTCCCTCAACCCCAAAGAAGGAAGTAACTCTCTGACTCCACTTTCCCTCTGAAATCCTTCAGCCACTCCCCAAAGCCATTAGGATCAAGTTCAGTCTCCTAGGCCAGGACAACTGGTATTTCTGGCCTGGCCCTGGGTGAACTCCTTGCATCTTTTCTGCAGTCAGGTTACTCTGCATGTATCAACATAAGGTGGCATTTCCTGCCTCTGCTGTTCCTCTAGCTCAGACACCCTTGCTTTCTTTTCTCACCTTTCCAATGTGTAAATCAAAACATTTTCCTCATGCAAAATTTTGCCCTGCTTCTTGTTTCCTAAGAGATAAAACCAAAACTAGTGTTTGGTATGGAGGGTTTGCCCACATCCGAGTCCCTGCTTATTTCTCTAACCAAAGCTCCAGTTATGCCCATGTTTTTGACATCACTTTCAGACACATCCAATTACTTTGAGTTCCTGAAGCTCAGCGTGAAAGGAAAATTTCCCCAAATCACTGCATCTACTTCCAATGTCAGCTCCTGAAAAGTGGTCCCTGGATCTCTTTCATTCTCCATCCTTTCTTGGAGCTTTAGTTTTTTTCCCATGATTGGCTGCATTCTTTCTCAAGAAGAACAAAATCAGTGCCCAGGACAGTCCCAAGCAACAGAGTGTTGAGCAAATACTCACAAATGGGTTCATCTCTGACTCCTCCTCATTCCCCGAGGAAGCCTCAATAATGCTGCCTCTCCCTCTTTCCAGTGTGTTTCTTTGTCCTTATGCTGTGACGCTTCACAGAGGTCCCTGAGGACCTGAGCTGCTGCTCTGGGGGCAAGAATGACCGCAAGAGTCTTGGGGTCACTACCCAGAAGGTAAAGAGATCAAGCACACATTCAGTTTCTCCAGGGATCCTGAGGTTACAGCAGACTGGGGGCCCACAGAAAAGCAAGAACCAGCCCAGAAGGATACAGAAGACCTTAAGGTTTCTGTCCTACATTAAACTATATAACTTGAAGCTATCCAAATAAATAAGTGGATTAAAGAAATTTCTAAGATCAGTATCCCACCAAGTTATGATCTTCTGAGAAGAGAATATTTCATATATAAAAACAGCCATTTGCATGTGACTTCTTCCTCCCCTAGGTTAACAGAGCATGGGATGGGTGGTAAGAATAATTCTCCTCTAAATCATTTACATTTCTTCCTGGCCTTCTACATTTGACTAATCATGCGAGCATGCTAAATCACTTCTGTTGTGTCTGACTCTTTGTGGCCCTATGGACAGTAGCCTGCCAGGCTCCTCTGTCCATGGGATTCTCCAGGCAAGAATACTGGAGTGGGTTGCAGTGCCCTCCTCCAGGGGATCTTTCCAACCCAGGGATCAAACCTATATCTCTTCAGTCTACCTGCATCAGCAGGTGGGCTCTTTAATACTAGCACCACCTGGGAAGCCCCTGACTGATCATATCTGAAGCAATTTATTGATATTTCTCTTGAATAATCCTTTCTCCTTTCCCATCCTTTTTTCCCATCTCTTGTTGAATTATCAGGAGAAAGGTTATTTCCCTGTTACCCATTTAAATTCTCCAGTCCTCAGTTTCTCCTTCTATAAAATGGGAATAATGATAAAGCTGGGAGGATTGAGTAGACAACCTCTATAAAGTGCTTAGCACAGTAGGAGTGGGATGAACGCTGGCTGTGATCACTGTCCTTTATATTCCATTTATGAGTGACAAACACAAGACAATGCAAGAGACAAGTCTCTATTAAGAAAAAGGAAAGTAGTAAGTCTTATGGTGAAGTTAACATATATGGCCAGAGCCATCAACTTCTTCAACCTCTTTAAAATAGCCAGAGCTGTCCTTAGGAATTGCTATGATCAGTTAACAATGAATCAACACTTATTTCTCACTCCTAAGTGCAAGGCCCTATTCCAAGTCATGTAGAGGATACCAAAAAAAAAAAAAAGAGCACTGAGGAATTCCAGAAGT
Source organism: Moschus berezovskii (assembly GCF_049115385.1). NCBI lineage: Eukaryota > Metazoa > Chordata > Mammalia > Artiodactyla > Moschidae > Moschus > Moschus berezovskii. The sequence continues at coordinate 87,832,916 of NC_142469.1, read as the reverse complement.
CATAACAATTTCTTTCCGTGTTTCTCAAAAGGACAAGGCAGCTTGCAATGAAACACTCAGGGTAGTGGAAATCCACACACAATAAAGAATGAGACAAAAATACAGTGGGAAAAGAGAGAAAACCATCCTGGAAGTCACAGGTGAGCTGGCTATGGCATGAGAACACGAAGTGTGGCATCAGAGAAGCGGAAATGGCTCACATTAATGAAAAGCAGCAGGACAGACAGCACCGTTTCCATTATTAAATTCTAGGAGGGAGATTATTGCATGGATACCTATATAAAAAATACTGAGTTGAATAATAGGAAATATCTCCAGAGTCATTTTGCAGAACAGGCAGCTGTGACTGACATAAAGTGCCTGCAGTCAGACAGACTTGGTTTGCATCCAGGCTCAGCTGCAGCGTGTCCTACCCTCTTTGACACATTAGCTTCTCTGAATCTCAGAGATGGTGCTAGTGATCCCTGCCTTCAGGGTCACTCTAGATGAGACAGCGCCAGTAAGTGGCTGGTCCATGGCAAGTATATGACAAAGATTTATGTCCCCTGCCCCCTATACAGGTATACCCTATATGAGTCATCATTCCTTATAAATATGTATAGATTTCAAAGCTCATATATAATTCTTCATAAAAACGGGTGAATCAAAGTTATCTATTTGAAAAATTATTTGTCTCTCCTAATAGATTACAAGCTCCACAAGAAAAGAGGTACTTGTTGTTTCTTCTTCCGGTACAAGTGGTAAGTATTTAAGCACACACAAGTATGTGGTCCACTAGGATTTACTGACTCCCTGATAGCTTAATTTCCCTGGTGGCTTAAATGGTAAAGTGTCTGCCTGCAATATGGGAGACCTGGATTTGATCCCTGGGTCAGAAAGATCCCCTGGAGAAGGAAATGGCAACCCACTTGAGTACTCTTGCCTGGAAAATCCCATGGGCTGAGGAGCCTGGTATGCTACAGTCCATGGGGTTGCAAAGAGTCAGACACGACTGAGTGACTTCACTTTTCCCTTTCTGATAGCTTAGTTGGTAAAGAATCCACCTGCAATGCAGAAGACCCCAGTTAGATTCCTGGGTCGGGAAGATCCCCTGGCAAAGGGATAGGCTACCCACTCCAGTATTCTTGGGCTTCCCTTGTGGCTCAGCTGGTAAAGAATCTGCTTGCAATGTGGGAGACCTGGGTTTGATCCTCAGGTTGGGAAGATCCTCTGGAGAAAGGAAAGGCTACCCACTCCAGTATTCTGGCCTGGAGAATTTCATGGACTGTATGGTCCACGGGGTCACAAAGAGTCGGACATGACTGAGCAAATTTCACTTTCAATATTTGCTGCAGGAAGGAAAGAAGGCATTTTTAGTGAGAACTTACTAATAAGGTCTAAATGTGCTGGTTTTTGGTGGCATATGCGTGGCTGCAGAGACCCTCAAGAGAGAATGATTTCTGCTCCTTTGACTGTCACTCTCAAATATCCATGTTAAATGTTCTGAACATGGTCCTGCTCCTCCAGCTAAACCTGTTTTCCCTCTAGCATCAATCAACATTCAAGTGAAAAGCGAAGGCAACTGATTTCATTGCTTTTAAGTTCTGCAGCTGTACACGTTTCCAGCAGTATAGCTGACTATTTATTACTGGGAATGCACAATCAATCAGTTTTCAAACAGAATGAGGAGAGTTTATGAGCTAGCTACAAAAATGAATTACCACTTATAGAACAAAATCTTCATGTGAAAATATGTTTCCAGTTCCAAATGACTAGCTCATGAATAAACTTCTGAAACCCAGACCCAACTGTACTTCAGGTGCTCTGACAGATACAATGAAAGTTTCACCTGTATAATGCCGTGAAGTTAAAAAACATCATCTAAAGTATTTTGTACCTTTCCTTCCTTTTCTCCTTCCTCCCTCCATCCCTTCCTGTCTCTTTCCATGTTTCCCAAAAACATCTCTAAAAAAATTCCCACATTCCAAGCTGCATTGGCAGAAGCTCCAAAAAAAGTGTTAAGACAGCGTGACTCACCTCATTGTAATTCTTGTAGGATTTATGGAAAAGGAGTGAAATCCAAGAGAATAAAATAAAACTTAAAAAAAATCCCACTGACAAGTAAAAATCCATTTTGTAGGAAATAGAGTTATATAAAAGATTTATATTGTTTCATAAAATTCAAAGGAAACTAATATCCCCCGTTAACTGCCATCTCTAATTAGTTACAGACCATTTAACTCCATAAATATTTTCAAGGATTAATGATAACTGACACGTATTATGCTTTTAATCTTTTAAGTAACATTAATATTGGTTCATTTTTCTTAGAATCTTGGGGTGGTGCCAACAGAGACACCTTGTGACCAATCCATAATGGTTAAGCTGATCCAGTTACGCACGTTTACCCAGGTTTGTCTCTTGGCCATGCTCTCTACTGAGCTCAGCTCCAGTCATTATCACGGTGACATGGTGATGTCTGGCTTCATGTTCTTCCACCAACCACTTTCATCAAGCCCCCCAAAAGAGACCCATGGGTTCAAGGGTTCTCAAACTTGGCTGTACCTCAGCACCATGTGCCGCTGCTGCTGCTAAGTCGCTTCAGTCGTGTCTGACTCTGTGCGACCACATAGACGGCAGCCCACCAGGCTCCCCCGTCCCTGGGATTCTCCAGGCAAGAACACTGGAGTGGGTTGCCATTTCCTTCTCCAATGCAGGAAAGTGAAAAGTGAAAGTGAAGTTGCTCAGTCATGTCTGACTCTTCACAACCCCATGGATTGCAGCCTACCAGGCTCCTCCGTCCATGGGATTTTCCAGACAAGAGTACTGGAGTGGGGTGCCATTGCCTTCTTCCAGAACCATGTGAGGGTGCATCAAAAAAAAAAAAAAAATACAGATGCTGCACGCGTCCCACTGCAGACTGAATTAATCAGCATTGACTGGTTGGTCTCTAAGCCTGAGATCTGAGCCAACCTGGTTGACCAACTTTAATGCAATTTTGATGACATGGAAAGAAGGAAACATTATTCAGACCTCTACACATGGAGTTGTTTCTAAAGGGAAAGAGGAATTTTCAGTGGGGATCTGTAATGGTTAATTTTTTGGGTCAACTGGACTGGATCACTAGGTGTTCAGGTATTTAGTTAAACATTCTTCTGTGTCTGGAGGATGTTTCTGGATGAAATTAACACCAGGAGGCAGAGTAAAGCAGATTACCCTCCCCAGTGGGGGTGGGCCTCATCCAAAGCTACTAAAGTCCCAAATGGCCTGGCAGGCTGCAGTCCGTAGGGTCGCAAAGAGGTGGATATGACTGAGCATGCACACATACACAGAATAAAAGGCTGAATAGGTGAGAATTTGTGCTCTCTGCCTACCTGTCTTCTGGCTAGGACCTTGGTCTTCTCCTGCCTTTGGACTCAGACTTGGACTAGAACCTACACCATCTGCTTTTCGGGTTCTCAGGCCTCTGAATTTGGACTGAAATTATTAATAAATAACTAGCTCTCCTGGGTTTCCAGCTTGTTGACCTCAGATCTTGGGACTCCTCACCCTCCAAAGTTACGTGAGCCAATTCCTTATTACATTGTTGTTGTTATTTTAGTTGCCAAGTGGTGTCCGACTCTTTTGCTACCCCATGGACTGTAGCCCACCAGGCTCATCTGTCCATAGGATTTCCTAGGGAAGAATACTGGAATGGGTTGCCATTTCCTTCTACAGGGGATCTTCCTGACCCAGGGATCGAACCTATGTCTCCTGCATTGCAGGAGGATTCTTTACCACTGAGCTACAGAGAAGTCCTCCTTATTACATACATCCTATTGATTCTGTGTCTCTGAAGAACCCTGACCAACACAGGATCATAGTTCTTTCAACTGTGTATCCTAGTATAAATATACATGAAGGTACACCAAAAATATTTGAGAGAGATTCTGCAATGAGTACAAAGTGTTCATATTTTTTCTTTGTTCAATGAGGAAAAAGTGCCATCACGTTAGAATAAAGGTTATGAGAGTCCCTACCTTTGGAGAAAAGGCCCCTGTTCAACTGAAGGGAGCTATGAGAGAATGCAGAATAAATCAATAAATTTTTCATAAAAAATGTATTATATTCTATTCACATACACATAAATAATCTCATTTGATGCTAAAAAATAGGATGGTGAGATTGTGAATATAGCTTAAAGGTGAAGGTATTGTCTGACTATATTGAATAATGATAAGCTCCTGCTTCCTCAGATCTAAAATGTTTACTGAAAAGATAAATGAAAAATACTATCAGGAGGAGAATGGCAGAGCTGCATGCTGAATTCAGCAAGACAAAAAGGACACAAGATTTCTTAGAGGTCACAAGCTCTTTGGCCTTGACCTTCTGTTTTTAATTCTGGCTCTCGGTCCCTATGGTCTGCAATCTATGATGCTGAGAGCCAGAAGTCACATGTTCCTTACATTCGATGCTCCCTGCTGCACTTCCCTCTCCTTTTATCATTCCTCCTTCAGCACTTTATTCATTTTTGTCTTCCCTACTTTATGTAAGAACTTGAGAGATGTTTTAGGAAGCACATGAAAAATCAGTCATGTTAATATGAGACAGCATAGGGGTGAGGGCTATTGGAAAATGATATTCTTTATTTTAAAACTTTTTAAAGTGGAAAAAAAAAAGTGTAGTAGCTGTAATTTAAAGCAAACTATCCTAAATACAGACAGATAAAGAAAACAGGATAAGATAATGGAATCTTTCTAAGTTTCCTATGCCAGAACTTTTCGAGCAAACTTTCCAAATACAGGCAACTGGGGAGAAAAAAAAATTCACAAGCAAATAATTGAGCACATGACACTAAGCAAAATCTAATGAAAAATTCACCAAACATGATTTCAATATAAACTGAAATCATGCAAAAACTGTTTTGCAAATATATTTCTGGTTTTAACATTAGTTGCTATGTAAGATATGTTGCAACTGTTATATTCTATAATTTACTTTTAGCTCAGTTGCATGGCTTACTTATGTAACTCTACAAAATGATGAGTCTGGAAGGTCTGAGCTTATAAGGAAAAAATGCCTTCATTTTAGTGATTCCAGTTTACACTTGCAGAAATATCAAATTACTTATTGAAAAATCCCAGATGAAGTAAGAAGGAATGTTCTGGGAAGTTGCTGTTGACAGTATGTTGCCCTGATCTTATAGATGTATGTTTCCCAGGATTACTTAGTGAGGATTAGCAGCATTTTAAAAATGAGACTGGCCAGAGGTTTTTTACAGTTTCCTCAGAGCGTTCTAAAGGAGTTGAATTGATAGTCTTTTCTTATTCTTTTTTTTTTTAATAGAAGTGTAGAATCTGATTTTGCATAAAAGCCTGAGAGCTGGCTTCAGAGAAGTCATGAAGAATTAAGAGAATTAATTAACAATGCATTAAGAGAAATGACTTGTTCCCCAATGCCCTTCCAATAGCCCATCTTGACTGCCCTGCCTTTCGACTGTCACAACTGTCCTTCGCTGAAGTGAGGTCACAAGAGGAGAAGCTGAAGGGGACCTTTCCAAGTTGTACCAATACAGCAGCTTCATCTCTGACTTCCAAATAAGGTGAAAGCACAGCTTCATTATCCAGATCTGAAATGTCAGCCAACTGCACCAGCATGAGAAGCGCCATCTAGAGACCCTGGGCACTAAGATAAACAGATCATTCAGCAAAATGGAAACCACATAGCAACAACTGATGTCAGCATCAATGCACATTTTCAAACAACGACAACAGATTACTATATGGATGTGTACTGAGATCAGAGAAACGCTCCCTGTCTGGAATCTAAATCCAATGACATATCCTATCAACTGGGCAGTTTTCAAGCACACAGTAACTTCTTCCTACTGTCTTCTCTCTATCCGCCACCTGCACCTTCACCCTTGTTTGCAGGTTACCCTCCGTTTTAAGCTCCCATCTCTCCACTTACAGTTGGACCTTGTGAGCATCTCCTTTCCTCCAGCAAGTGTTTGAAAGAAAAAAAAAAAAAAAACTAAGAGAAACAACAGTGGGACGCTGATTCTCAACATTACCTAATTTTTCCAACCTGTTACAAACTGCAACTAATAAAATCAAAAGGGAGTATTATTCCTTAAACACTCATGGTAAACCAATACCAAATGAAAGGGCCAGGTTTTGACAATGCAGTGAAGACCCTTCTGGAAATGGCTGGTGAAATGGCACTCCTTGGAGGCCCATATTTCACTAACTTGGCAAAACTTCGTTTCAAGGTCATTTCCAAATGCTTGTCTTGTGCAGAGCAGCATGCGTGGAGCTACACTAGCGTGGCACCAGGTCAATCCATTAGTCATTGCTGGAGTGAGGCAGCAATGTGCCTCTGTGGAGAGGCAGCCTGCTTCACAGTCAGATGGGCTTCAGAAGAGCATGCCAAGAAAACTTTAAGATTTGAAATGTTACAGAAAAGAAGGTCGCAGCATCTTTTAATTGCCTACTATCTGTGCAGACGGTGGCTTTTCATATTTTTATGCAAAGATTACACATTACCCAGTGTGAAAACCGGGTTAAAAAATGTGGTAAGTGAGTCTGTGCATATGTCTTCAATTGAGTACAGCGCTGAGTGCCAAACTTTGACCAAGCTGATCAGACTGGAGGTCTGTGTGAGAGCCTGAAGTGGTGGAATCTAGTTGCTATAGCTGCAAATTAAACAAATAAATGAGACACCGTGGAATGCAGCAAAATAGCTGTGGTCTGATGAGTTCATATTTGCCATATGTGTGAATATTAGCAGTCACATTCTGAGTTTCAGCAAAGTTCTTTTCAAGAAGTGCAACAGAGGGCACATGCTTTAAAATAAAGAAAGAAGACCTGAAGTCTATGACCAAAGATAAATATTTTACGTTTTGTAGGAGCTATTAAGACATATCATTAACTTTTTAGGTTAGGAGTATATACAAATTCTGTGTTGCTATAAATACAAGATTTCCACCCAGGCACTCTCCCTGGAAGCGTTAGAGCTTGATGCTAACTTGTTACTTAATATTTGATAATGAATTAAAATCATTAGCTAAAGAATATTTTCATTTTAATATTTTATCTTATCCCATCCTATTTTATTTTTTCATTGGAGTATAATTGTTTTACGATGTTATGTTTGCTTCTGCTGTACAAGGTGAACCAGCTACATGTACACATACGTCCCCTCCCTTTTGAGCCTTCCTCCCATTCCACCGGACTTGCCTTGTGGCTCATCCATCAAGAATCTGCCTGCAATGCAGGAGATCCAGGTTCGATCCTTGTGTCAGGAAGATACCCTGGAGAAGGGGATGGCTACTCACTCTACACGCCCCCCATACTCCCCCTCAAGGTCATCACAGAGCACCAAGCTGAGCTCCCTGTGTTATACAGAACTTCCTACCAGCCATCTATTTACATATGGTAGTGTATATGTAATGCATATACATATAGAAGGCAATGGCAAGCCACTCCAGTACTCTTGCCTAGAAAATCCCATGGATGGAGGAGCCTGGTAGGTTGTAGTCCGTGGGGTCGCTAAGGGTCGGACACGACTGAGCGACTTCACTTTCACTTTTCACTTTCACACATTGGAGAAGGAAATGGCAACCCACTCCAGTGTTCTTGCCTGGAGAATCCCAGGGACGGGGGAGCCTGGTGGGCTTCTGTCTATGGGGTCACACAGAGTTGGACACGACTGAAGTGACGCAGCAGCATCAGTGTATATGTGTCAGTACTACTCTCTCAATTTGTCCCACCCTCTCCTTCCCCGACTATGTCCACAAGTCTGTTCTCTACATCTGCATCTCTTTTCTTGCCCTGAAAATAGGTTCATCAGTACCATTTTTCTAGATTCCATATATATGCATTAATAAAGAATATCTTTACGACTTACTTCACTCAGTATGACAGGCTCTAGGTTCATTCACATCACTACAAATGACCAAATTTTGTTCCTCTTTATGGCCAAGTAATATTCCATTACATATATGTACCACATCTTCCTTATCCTCCAACCTATTTTAGAGGACTTGCATTTGTTTGGCCTACTGTGAGGTAGGCACTGGGGCTCTTTACTTCCATGGCTACCATCTTATGAATTCCCATATTAAGTTAAACATTCCCTACTAGTAGAACTCAGCAGAGAAATATAGACAGACTGTTGAGCAGAGAATTCTATTCTGACTAGCCTCTTAAATTATGTACACTACACTGTAGCAACACTTTACAGACAAAGGTCTACATAGTCAAAGCTATGTTTTTTCCAGTAGTTCTGTATGGATGTGAGAGTTGGACCATAGAGAAGGCTAAGTGCTAAAGAATTGATGCTTTCGAACTGTGGTGTTGGAGACTTGAGAGTCCCTTTTATTGCAAGGAGATCAAACCAGTCAATCCTAAAGGAAATCAACTCTAAATATTCACTGGAAGGACTGATGCTGAAGCTGAAACTCTGATACTTTGGCCCTGATGCAGAGTCAACTCACTGGAAAAGACCCTGATTCTGGGAAAGACCGAGGGCAGGAGTAGAAGGGAGTGACAGAGGACGAGACTGTTAGATGGCATCACCGAATCAATCACTGACATTTCAATGGACATTTTGAGGTGGCGATGTCATCCAGCCGACTCACATCAGGTGGCAAGACTACTGGAGCTTCAGCTTCAGCATCAGTCCTTCCGATGAATAGTCAGAGTTGATAAAAGGACAGTTGATAAAAGGAATTGATAAAAGGACTGATAAAATGAATGCTGATAAAAGGAACTGATAAAGATTGATAAAAGGCAGGTTTATCAATCTTATCACCCCACATATATAGATAGTGGCAATGTGAACAGCAGCACTTGGATATATAAGATAATTAGATCCATTACCAGGTCACATGAATTAATGTATTTGATAAGGATGAAAAAGTTTGCATTAAAAGGAAATATTTTCACCAATCAGGGCTAATCTTTGTACTTGGGTTAAAACATACTTTAATTGGATCATTAATTACAAGCTTCTTCTCTGAATATGGATATGGCAGAAAAACAGGGGGAAAAATCACTCTTGCTCAGATGAAAAGGAAAATAATTTAAAATGCCAGATATGTTTACCAGTGTCTTGATAAAATATGTTTGTGAGCTATAATGACAATGCATGTTGAAAGGCATCTCTTTAACTTGATGTTGATGCTCCATGGGGAGAGGCTCTGGGTCCAGGAAGTGCCATGGGGTCGGGCAGCTCAGCATTCTACCCCCAGCTAGTCCACTCACCAGCGGGGTGAGCTTGGACAAGTGGACACCATTTTCAGTAACAGTTACTGCAGCCTGCTCTTTCGTTCTGCCACAGGTATGGCTGCTGCTGCTGCTGCTAAGTCACTTCAGTCGTGTCCGACTCTGTGTGACCCCATAGATAGAAGCCCACCAGGCTCCCCTATCCCTGGGATTCTCCAGGCAAGAACACTGGAGTGGGTTGCCATTTCCTTCTCCAATGTGTGAAAGTGAAAAATGAAAGTGAAGTCGCTCAGTTGTGTCCGACCCTTAGTGAACCCACAGACTGCAGCCTACCAGGCTCCTCCATCCATGGGATTTTCTAGGCAATAGTACTGGAGTGGCTTGCAGTTTTATTTAAATACCTGTCTTGACCTTAGGAATCAACCATCCTCTCCAAGCACAGTTACAATGTGGTTACAATTTACTGCTCTGACAAAAGGCAGAGGCACCAGAGATCAAATAGCCAACATCCGCTGGATCATGGAGAAAGAAAGAGAGTTCCAGAAAAACATCTATTTCTGCTTCATTGACTATGCCAAAGCCTTTGACTGTGTGGATCACAATAGACTGTGGAACATTCTGAAAGAGATGGGAATCCCAGACCACCTGACCTGCCTCTTGAGAAACCTGTATGCAGGTCAGGAAGCAACAGTCAGAACTGGACATGGAACAACAGACTGGTTCCAAATAGGAAAAGGAGTACGTCAAGGCTGTATATTGTCACCTTGCTTATTTAACTTTTATGCAGAGTACATCATGAGGAACGCTGGGCTGGAAGAAGCACAAGCTGGAATCAAGATTGCTGGAGAAATATCAATAACCTCAGATATGCAGATGACACTACCCTTATGGCAGAAAGTGAAGAGGAACTCAAAAGCCTCTTGATGAAAGTGAAAGAGGAGAGTGAAAAGGTTGGCTTGAAGCTCAACATTCAGAAAACAAAGATCATGGCATCTGGTCCCATCACCTCATGGGAAATAGATGGGGAAACAGTGGAAACAGTGTAAGACTTTATTTTTTTGGGCTCCAAAATCAATGCAGATGCTGATTGCAGCCATGAAATTAAAAGACGCTTACTCCTTGGAAATAAAGTTTCCTTGGAAGGAAAGTTATGACCAACCTTGATAGTATATTAAAAAGCAGAGACATTACTTTGCCAACCAAGGTCCGTCTAGTCAAGGCTATGGTTTTTCCCGTGGTCATGTATGGATGTGAGAGTTGGACTGTGAAGAAAGCTGATCACCGAAGAATTGATGCTTTTGAATTGTGGTGCTGGAGAAGACTCTTGAGAGTCCCTTGGACTGCAAGGAGATCCAACCAGTCCATTCTAAAGGAGATCAATCCTGGGTGTTCATTGGAAGGACTGATGGCTAAAGCTGAAACTCCAATACTTTGGCCACCTCATGCGACGAGTTGACTCACTGGAAAAGACTCTGATGCTGGGAAAGGTTGGGGGCGGGAGGAGAAGGGGACGACCGAGAATGAGATGGCTGGATGGCATCACCGAGTCTGTGGACATGAATTTGAGTGAACTCCGGGAGTTGGTGATGGACAGGGAGGCCTGGCGTGCTGTGATTCATGGGGTCGCAAAGAGTTGGACACAACTGAGCAACTGAACTGAACTGACAAATCAATTGCTTTGTTACTGACTTTACTCAGAGTGTTGTCTCCAAGGCAGCTTCAATGCAATGGCACAAACTAAGGCACTGCAACTCAGAACAAAGATTTCATCATTTTATTAACTCCCAGTATGTCCATTCAATGATCCTCAAGTTCTTAGCCCTGTAGCCTCCTCTACCCTATAGTCACACTGCATTTAACAGTAATAACTTTAAATTTGAGCTTAACCACATAGCAGTCAGGTAAGAATGATGTGGAAGTTTTAGTGCAGAGTATATAGTGGAACTGGGCTTCCCTGGTGGCTCAGCGGAAAAGAATCCTCCTGCCAACGCAGGTTTGATCCCTGGGTCGGGAAGATCCCCTGAAGGAGGAAATGGCAACCTACTCCAGTACCTGCCTGGGAAATCCCATGGACAGAGGAGCCTGCAGGGTTACAATCCATGGGGCTGCGAAACTGTGGGACACGACTTAGGGACTAAACAACAACAACCGCAGTGAAACTGTCAAAAAACTTAATGGAAGCGTGGACAACACTAATAAACAAGGACTCATAAGCAAGCACTTGCCAACTCATATAAAATTGTCAAAACAAATGTAGACAAGTGGAAGCCTGGTCAGGGAAGACAGTGTGATAAAGGGCTTGTATACCTCAATAAACATTAGTTACTGAGTGTGCCCTTCACCTCAGAGCCTATGTTAGATTTGGAGGAAAGGATGAAATAAGAAAGCTGCTGCCCTTTTTGGCCTCATAGCTCATTGGAGGAGTAAACAAGTAACTGAACAGTAATCACACAATGTGATGAGAGAAACCACAGGTGTAGGAACAAGTGTTACGCGTGCAGTCATAAGACCCACTCAGATGCCGAGAAGCCTCTGGACCACTTCACTCATAGGTGATGTCTGAGAAGGAAATGTATGAAGGGGCTGCAGAACCTCAGTTCTTCTAGAAAATTAACAATATGGAGAGAGGGGAGGAGACAGTGGGGAGGCAGAGAGATGAATTGAGCTCGAGGCCTCAGTTCAGCTGATTTAATGATGACGCCCTGATCTAAAGGAAGGATGGTGGAGATGAGAAGGCTGGAGCAGATTCAGCAGCTACTCTGGAGGTACAGATGACATGGCTTGCCAACCTAGTGTGATGGGTGTGGTAGAAAGAGGAATTTTAGATGCATCTTGCCATTGTTGAGAAGGCAATGCAAGATGCATTACAAGATTTAGAGGAGGGGTTACATGAGGTTGTTTCAACATATTTATATGGTTTAACGTAATATATTAATATGTTTTTCTCAAGGTCCTCATGTCAAATGCAGAGTGTCATTCCCAGTGAGAAGTTGGACCAGGAAGTACAGACTTGGGAACAATCCATGTAGGGCACAGACTGAAGTCATGAGGGACAGTGACGTCCTCATGAAAGAGAACACGAGGAGAACAGCCAGGACCGGTGTTTCGATCTTGAATAATGGATGAAGGGACTGGGCAGACTGGTACTTAAGAAGAACTGAGTACCTTATCAGAGTTTTTCCTAAGCTGAAGACCCCAGGGTCTTGGTCCACTGTTGACGTTTCATCACCAGAGATGCTCAAGCAGAGGCTGAGTCTGCCAGGATATTGTTCAAGTGATTTAAATATCACATGCAGTATGGACCAGATGATCTTTACAGTCACTTCCCAAGTCTAAGATTCTGGAATTCTGTGCTTCTGTGATAGAAAATGCAGCTTTTTTCCACTTCACTTTATTTGGCAGCCATCACTGATGCTTGCTGAGGTTGGAGCTTCAATTAAAAGGGAACTGGAAAGGATATAGGGATGGACTTCTGCCAAGGAGTTAGGTCTGTGGCTAATGAATGATCTGTCTGTGGTAGTGAAGAAGGAAGCCAGTTCCTAGGACAATACTTTTCTGCCTTTCTCCACCCCTCCCCCAACTATGAAGAGCTAAGGGCAAATGAATGGGAAACACATGAATGAAGTTTACTTTGAAATATCTATGGATTTAAGGATTAGGGGTAAAAACACTTGAGTAAACCACACGTTGGATTTTGCTGACCCCAAAATATCTGAATATAATTTATAGACCTTTTGATGAACTCGCACTACTGCTGGGCCTGCTCATCTATTAAATGTAGCAAGGAAAAGAGTAGGGTATAAGCCAAGTAATATTGGCCTTGAATTCTACCCTTGCATGGAAAATCAGTTCTACAAAGGAATTTGTGATGGCAGGAAGTTGCTTTAAAAAGCATTGTCTGACTATTACCCCAGAAAAAAAATAACCAGTATCCAGATAAAATAATCAATATATGGGAGAGCTTTTCAATACATTTGATCCAAGCTATTATTTATCTCACCTATAGCTCTTAAATGTTGCAAAGACCCATGATGTGTTCTTCAGACATCAATTCTGGCTATTTCAGGCAGGATGAACAATATATGTACAACCAATAAGACCCTCGGGAGGACAGCAGGCCATGCACATAAGATTTGGCTGCAGTGAAAATGGATTTGAAAAGTGAAGTGAAATACAAGTTAGGAAATAAGTAAATGGTCTGGAATCACAGTTTCTGTCAACAATTATGGAAGGGAAAAGAAAAAGAGTGGGATATAAGAGAACAAGAGAAAGCATGGACATAGAATATTGATAAAGTTGATTCATTTATGCAACAAATCAGGCACTGTTCTCGGGGCCTGGGATAAATCAGTCCCTGAAACAAAGATCCCTGCCTTTATGGAAATTACATTCAAGCAGAGGGAGATAGACAATAAGCCATAAATACAATAAATAACAAAACCATATAATATGTCAAGGACATTTAATGCCATGAGGGGACTAGACAGCAAGGTAAGGGGATTCCGGGGGTTGGGGGCAATTGCAATACCTAATAGGCTGCTCAGAGTAAGCCTTACTGAGAAAGTGAGACTGAGCAAAGATTTGAGGGAGGCGAAGAAGAGTCGAGCAGATCTCTAAGGGAGAGCATTCTAAGACAAGAAGGGTGTCTGGTGTGTTCAAGGAACAGAACAGAGGCCAGCTCAAACTACTAACATCTATTGATTCATCAGACGATTACTGGGTAACTATACTATGCCAAGGGCTATGCCAGGTACTGCAGAGAGAAAAATTAATCCCGAAGTTCAGAAGCTATGAAAGAGACATGGTATAAAAAACCATGTGATTTGGCCTTGCCATTGTGCCTTCTCTACCCTAGGGTATTTTCAACCCCCTTTCCCCTGGTCTTCCCCTTTCTCATCTTACTCCATGGCCCCCACTTTCTGCAGCCATTTCTCTTCTCAGTCACATGGTCCCTCCTTTCTTTTCTCGTCTCCCTATTCCGCCTCTTCCTCATCCTAGCCTCTGTCTCCTCCTTTCCACTTCTTTCTTGCTTCTTTCAGGACTTTTTTTTTATCTTTGATTTTCTGAAGTTTAACAATGATACTCCTAGGCATAGTTTTTCTGGCATTTATCCTGCTTAGTGTTCGCTGAGCTTCTTGGATTTGTGGTTTAAGGTCTGCATTTAATTTGAGGGAAATTCTCCGTCATATTTCTCCTGTTTCTTTCTCTTTCTTCTCCTTTTGGTAATCCCATCATGCATCTGTTATACCTTTAGTCATTATCCCACAGTCCTTGGATATCTGTTTTTTCTGTCTTTGTTCTCTTTATTTTTTGGTTTCTGAGGATTCTATTGATACGTCTTCTAGGTCACAGGTTCTTTCCTCAGCTGTGTCTAGTCTACTAATAAGCCCATCAAAAGCATTCTTCATTTCTGTAACAGTGTTTTTACTGCCAGCACTTCTTGGCTTTTTCTGAGGATTTTCATCTCTCAGTTTACACTGCCCATCTGTTCTTGCATGATGCCTACTTTATCCACTAGAATCCTTAGTATATTAATCATAGTTGCTTATTTATTTAGTTTAAAATATTTATTCGGCTGGGCTAGGTTTTAGTTGTGGCCCCTGGGATCTCCGAGCTTCACTGAAGCATATGGGATCTTTAGCTGGGCACGCAAACTCTTAGTTACGGCATGTGGGATGTAGTTCCCTGACTAGAGATTGAACCTGGGCCCCCTGCCTTTGGAGAGGGGAATTCACTGGATCACTGGGGAAGACCCATCATAGTTGTTCTAAATTCCCAGTCTGATAACCCCAATATCATTACCATGTCTGGCTCTGATCCTTGCTCTGTCTCTTGTAGTCATGCTTGTTGTCTTTTCGTACGCCTTGTGATTTTTTTTTTTTTTGATAGGTGGACATGATGTGCTGAATAAAAGGAACTGCTATAAAAGGCCTTTAGTAATATGGTGGTAAGGTGTCAGGGGAGGAGAAATGTTTTATAGCACATGATTAGGACTATAGAACACTTCAATCTTTCACTGAGATGGTGCTTCTGGATCATGAACTTCCCAAGCATTTCTCAGGCTTCTCCCCTCCTTCCCGTAGGCAGGACAGAAAGGCTAGAGCGAGCTGGAGTTGGGTATGTCCCTCCTCCCAGGTCAGTTAGGTTCTGATGATACCCCAGCAGGTTGCTGCTGCTGCTGCTGAGTCGCTTCAGTCTGTGTGACCCCGTAGACGGCAGCCCACCAGGCTCCCCCGTCCCTGGGATTCTCCAGGCAAGAACACTGGAGTGGGTTGCCATTTCCTTCTCCAATGCATGAAAGTGAAAAGTGAAAGTGAAGTCGCTCAGTCACGTCCGACTCTTAGCGACCCCATGGACTGCAGCCTACCAGGCTCCTCTGTCCATGGAATTTTCCAGGCAAGAGTACTGGAGTGGGTTGTCATTGCCTTCTCCAACCCCAGCAGGTTAGGCTCTGGCTAACTAGTATCCCTTGAGGTCAGGCCTTGTCAAGAGCTGAGTGTTCCGGTGTATCTCACAATAGTTCCTTTTCTTTTCCCTCTGCTAGAAGCATGAAGGAATGTTTCCCTGAAATTTACTGTGGGAATCTGGTTGAGCTCCTGCAGGAAAATCTCAAAATTCTGTGGGAACCTCTCTATGCCCAGGCCACCCTGGATTCTTTCACTCTCAGGCTATCCTCACTGAGCCTCCAGCAATCCATCAACTAGAGTTCAGGTTTTCCTCCCATGGTACTGGTTCCTATGGTGGTTTCCACTCAGGAGACTCTGCTCCAGTTTATTTGTTATTCTCTGTATCTGAAGGTTGGTCTCACTAACCTTGGGGCAGCTGCATGCTCCATGTTCTCTACTCTCACATGGATCCAAGAGGAGTTGATGATTTCTCAATCTGTTCAGCTTTTTACTTGTTATGATTGAGTTGCAAATCCCAAGTTCCTCATACATGGAACCAGAAAAACCTCTGTCTCTCTACCTCACAGACTTGTTTAAATGTCTCAAATATCATTTAAAATAATATAGTCTTCTCAATTTACAATATTTCTGATTGAAATGAGTAATAAAAATAATGATAAAAGCTAAAATTAAATATCTTAAAATCCATTACTGATTTAAAGAGATGGAATAATCAAATCTTCAAGCCAAAATTTAGACTGACAACATCTGACACCCCAAACCCAGTGGCCTGGCAGAACTAATGATCACAAATGAAATTCACAGTGGAAAAAGCTAAAATCAGTAAAATTGGTTCTGAAAAAAAGCTTACACACAAAACCAGAATTTAGTAATTCTGTACCTCTCCTTGCTCTTTGGGGTCTTCTTTGTTTTCTTTGGGAGGTCCACTGGGAGCCTTAGAAAGAGGTTCCCAAGAAATTTCTAACCTCTGCTTCAGTCTCACTTTTTTTTTTTTTTTTTGGGTAATTAATTTATTTTTTATTGGAGGCAAATTATTTTACAATATTATATTGGTCTCACTTTTATATTTGAAAATTTCCAGATATCTTCTAGTTACTTTAGAATATATTGGGGAAATTGAGAAAGGTCAGTTTTTTTCATATGAAAAAGAAGGTATTCTTTCAATCAACAGCTTATTTTATGAAATATACAATGTCAGCGTGGCAGACTCTAAGGGCAATGAAATGTATAATCCTTGTATCCCAGAAATGGAAAATTTCCATAAGCCTTATTATTTACCAAAAGAAGAACATAAAATCTGAGTTTCTACAAAGCCAATGATCATCCAAGCAGTATTTAATGCCTTCTCTTCTGGGAAAGACAGATGTATAAGAACTTTAGTAATTACCAAATGTCAAAATAATATTGAACAGAATAAACATTTGCCTAAATTAAGGTCAGAGAAGGCAACGGCAAGCCACTCTAGTACTCTTGCCTAGAAAATCGCATGGACAGAGGAGCCTGGTAGGCTGCAGTCCATGGGGTTGCTACTAGTCGGATACGACTGAGCGACTTCACTTTCACTTTTCACTTTCACACATTGGAGAAGGAAATGGCAACCCACTCCAGTGTTCTTGCCTGGAGAGTCCCAGGGATGGCGGAGCGTGGTGGGCTGCCGTCTATGGGGTTGCACAGAGTCGGACACGACTGAAGCGACTTGGCAGCAAATTAAGGTTCTCTTGAGGATAGGTTACATGTAACAAGAACGACTGACAAATCAAGCATGAGGAGAGGTGGGACTTATTTTCCGTTTCCTGATAAATTATATAGGGAATGAATAACTCCCTCTGTGATGATAAGAGCATCCAGGTCATGTCTGCTTAAAGATCTGTGGGATAATAATAATATCCTAAACTTTTGCAGTGCTTGACATTCTCAAAGCACTTTATAAACATTAATTATGTCTTCCATAAGCTAGGAGATTGTTTTATTGTTGCTTTTTCCTATTATTGCATCCCTGAGAGTCTGCAATCTTTCTAGAGTTTAAATATTTATTTATTGCTTTTAATGTATAGTCACTCCATTGACAATGCTTTAAAATTATACTCAGCAAAAAAGAAAGGTTCACGGTTCTAATTTTGCATCCCAGAAATAAGCCAGAATCACAACAGTGCTTCTCCTAGTGTGAGTGAACACAACCTATTGGGGATGTTCTGTTGGTCTGGGAAATGGTTTTCTTACTTACTAATAAATACCTTCATCCACTTCAAACATGCCTTTCCCATTCTTTAAAACTGCATGAGTTTTTCTCGTCCGGTAACTACACAGTGCCTACCAGGGTGCTTTGCATGTGGAAAGTTTTCAATAAATGCTAGCTAGATGGAATTAAACCAAAGATCAGCCTCCATATGTGGCAGCCATGAAGCTCCTACCACAACTGTCTGTGACCACTCTCATTACATTTTGGAAACTCTTGATTCATTTGCTGATATCGCCTCTGTTTTCTCTTTGATTATCAGTGGACTGAGAATAAAAGGTGATAGAAATAAATGTAAACGTGACATTCTTCTAAGTTTCAAAAGCAAATACACAAACATCTGTTTTATTATTAACACTAAGTGAAGGTCTAATAGGCATTGTGTGCTGTTTGAATTGCTGGGAATATAAAGGTAAATAGGGCTGCAAGGACAGAAACATTTTTGATTTTGGATATTGAGCTGACTCTATTTAAAAGTGCCATACTTTATATGTTTGTATTTTTAGTTGTAACAAATTAAAATTCTTTGTGTGGTGTGCATGTGTGTGTGCATATACTACTATTTAAATAGGCCTGGAGATAACTGAGTGTTTGCACAGAGTCAGCCATTTCCTCTTCTCTTCTGCAAATAAATTCTAGGATTGCTGAGAGCAAACAGAAAGACAATGGAAAGAAAGAGAGAGAATACTTTCCTTTAGTTCTAATCATGTCTAACTTTTGGCAACTTCAGTGAAAATCAAAATTGAAACCCCTGTGAATTTCAGACCCTGTAAGTATTCTCTTATGCCTATTTGAAAGCTGTAAATTCAAGACTGACTTGATTCTCCTGAAATGATGCCATGATAGACTTATACACTGCATCTCAGTTCTGTGGTACAGCACTCTGGATCCCTAGAAATGACGTTGAGATCCTTCAGACAACGAATGTGATTCTATATGTAAGAACACAGTACATTCTCTCTTGGATTATAGTTATAACAACCTAAGCAGGCAATAATAGCAAACAGGCCTGAGGGCTGTAAACCATTTGCAGAAACATGTGAAAGTTACAAATTAAACTTAGAAAGAATTAAACAAAATATATTCTACCTCCAACGTTATTAGATATATTTTTGTAAAACAAAATTGAAAAATACGGTTGAGTAGTAAAATTTAATAATTACAAATATAAATATTCAATATAATGCAAATACCCCCAATTTTATTTTCTTGCTTTTATTTCAGCAAATTTGTACACGCATGCTAACTCACTTCAGTTGTGTCCAACTCTCTGTGCCCCATGGACTGCAGCCCGCCATCCTCTGTTCACCTCAGGATTCTCCAGGCAAGAATACTGCCCTTCTTTTTATAATGGAAATTCTCACAAAAGTTGAGCTCCACTGACAGTATTAACAAAAACATCAATTAAAAATAGAATATAATTATATTTGAATGTTTTCATCAAAATATGAGCATCAAATAAATGTAAAAATTGTAATGAATTATTTTCATATTTTTATAATCAGATATTCAAAAGTAGCTATTAAAATTTAAGGCAAATACAAACTATAATTAATTAAATACAATTTAAACAAGGCTGAAAATGCTGACTTAATTTTTTGATGTTTCATAAATTGTATTACGCATTTTTATAATAATCATGAATTAAATTATTCATGATTCCAGTATTTAATGTTCATATTTTAATTGCCAATCCAAAGAATCAGCATCATGTTTTGTGTATGTTGTATTTAAAGTTTCATCTATACATATTTAGAGTAATATAAATTGTTTAATATTACACAATATTCCTTAGCTACCAAATGTAACTTCTTTGTTAGCAATTCTTGAACCATGAATAGGAACAAGAAAAAAAGTCAAGAAATGGTCATGGCTTTTCTGAGACAAAATTCATTGAGAAGAAATCTACTGAGCTCATGTCAAGAGGACTTGACATGTTCATTAATTTATCTTTTCTTTTTCCTAAATATTTGTGTCACTCAAATCCTCCTTGCATTTCTAAGTAGTGTTTCCTCCAAGAGTCAGAATTTTAACCTGAGCGTCCAGCTGAAGTTATAATAACTGCATACATATTTAACAAACCATTCACTCCAAACATTAAGTAGCACCAGGATCTGCAAAGATTGTGATTTATTCTCTGGCTAGACGCCGGCTCCGGCGGCGCAGACGCGAGAGACGCCGGCTCGGCGCAACCGACCACGTGCAGAATCGTGGCCGAGAGGAGCTACCCCATGCCCAAGGTTAGGGCGGTGGCCGAGAGGAGCTGTCCCACGGCCAAGAGGCGGTGTCTGCGCGGGCACAGGAGGGCCGAGAGGAGCTACTCCACATTCAAGGTCAGGAGGGGCGGCCTTGAGGAGATACCCCTCGTCCAAGGTAAGGTACAGCGGCTGCACTTTGCTGGAGCAGCTGTGAAGAGATACTGAACGACCAAGGTAAGTGAAACCCAAATAAGAGGGTAGGTATTGGGAGGGGGCATTAGAGGGCAGACACACTGAAATCATAATCACAAAAAACTAGTTGATCTGATCATATGGACCACAGTCCTGTCTAACTCAAATGTAGCTAAGCCATGCTGTGTGGGGCCACCCAAGACGGACGGGTCATGGTGGAGAGGTCTGACAGTATGTGGTCCACTGGAGAAGGGAATGGCAAACCCCTTCAGTATACTTGCCTTGAGAACCCCATGAACAGTATCAAAAGGCAAAATGATAGGATAGTGAATGAGGAATTCCCTAGGTCAGTAGGTGTCCAGTATGCTACTGGAGATCACTGGAGAAGTAACTCCAGAAAGAATGAAGGGATGGAGCCAAAGCAAAACAAATACCCAGTTGTGGATGTGACTGATGCTAGAAGCAAGGTCCGATGCTGTAAAGAGCAATATTGCATAGGAACCTGGAATGTTAGGTCCATGAATCAAGGCAAATTGGAAGTGGTCAAACAGGAGATGGCAAGAGTGAACGTCGACATTCTAGGAATCAGTGAATTAAAATGGACTGGAATGGGTGAATTTAACTCAGATGACCATTATATCTACTACTGTGGGCAGGAATCCCTTAGAAGAAATGGAGTAGCCATCCTGGTCAACAAAAGAATCCGAAATGCAGTACTTGGATGCAATCTTAAAAATGACAGGATGATTTCTGTTTGTTTCCAAGGCAAACCATTCAATATCACAGTAATCCAAGTCTATGCCCCAACCAGTAATGCTGAAGAAGCCGAAGTTGAACAGTTCTATGAAGACCTACAAGACCTTTTAGAACTAACACCCAAAAAAGATGTCCTTTTCATTATAGGGGACTGGAATGCAAAAGTAGGAAGTCAAGAAACACCTGGGGTAACAGGCAAATTTGGCCTTGGAGCACGGAATGAAGCAGGGCAAAGGCTAATAGAGTTTTGCCAAGAGAACGCACTGGTCATAGCAAACACCCTCTTCCAACAACACAAGAGAAGACTCTACACATGGACATCACCAGATGGTCAACACCGAAATCAGATTGATTCTATTCTTTGCAGCCAAAGATGGAGAAGCTCTATACAGTTAGCAAAAACAAGACCAGGAGCTGACTGTGGCTCAGATCATGAACTCCTTATTGCCAAATTCAGACTTAAATTGAAGACAGTATGGAAAACCACTAGACCATTCAGATATGACCTAAATCAAATCCCTTATGATTATACAGTGGAAGTAAGAAATAGATTTAAGGGTCTAGATCTGATAGAGTGCCTGCTGAACTCTGGACGGAGGTTCGTGACATTGTACAGGAGACAGGGACCAAGACCATCCCCATGGAAAAGAAATGCAAAAAAGCAAAATGGCTGTCTGAGGAGACCTTACAAATAGCTGTGAAAAGAAGAGAAGCGAAAAGTAAAGGAAGAAAGGAAAGATATAAGCATCTGAATGCAGAGTTCCAAAGACTAGCAGGGAGAGATAAGAAAGCCTTCCTCAGTGATCAGTGCAAAGAAATAGAGGAAAACAACAGAATAGGAAAAACAAGAGATCTTTTCAAGAAAATTAGAGATATCAAGGGAACATTTCATGCAAAGATAGGCTCGATAAAGGACAGAAATGGTATGGACCTAACAGAAGCAGAAGATATTAAGAAGAGGTGGCAAGAATACACAGAAGAACTGTACAAAAAAGATCTTCACGACGAAGATAATCACAATGGTGTGATCACTCACCTGGAACCAGACATCTTGGAATGTGAAGTCAAGTGGGCCTTAGAAAGCATCATGACGAACAAAGCTAGTGGAAGTGATGGAATTCCAATTGAGCTATTTCAAATCCTGAAAGATGATGCTGTGCAAGTGCTGCACTCAATATGCCAGCAAATTTGGAAAACTCAGCAATGGCCACAGGACTGGAAAAGGTCAGTCTTCATTCCAATCCCAAAGAAAGGCAATGCCAAAGAATGCTCGAACTATCGCACAACTGCACTCATCTCACACGCTAGTAAAGTCATGCTCAAAATTCTCCAAGCTAGGCTTCAGCAATATGTGAATTGTGAACTTCCAGATGTTCAAGCAGGTTTTAGAAAAGGCAGAGGCACCAGAGATCAAATTGCCAACATCCACTGGATTATGGAGAAAGCAAGAGAGTTCCAGAAAAACATCTATTTCTGTTTCATTGACTATGCCAAGGCCTTTGACTGTGTGGATCACAATAAACTATGGAAAATTCTGAAAGAGATGGGAATACCAGACCACCTGACCTGCCTCTTGAGAAACCTGTATGCAGGTCAGGAAGCAACAGTTAGAACTGGACATGGAACAACAGACTGGTTCCAAATAGGAAAAGGTGTACGTCAAGGTTGTATATTGTCACCCTGCTTATTTAACTTATATGCAGAGTACATCATGAGGAACGCTGGGCTGGAAGAAGCACAAGCTGGAATCAAGATTGCTGGGAGAAATATCAATAACCTCAGATATGCAGATGACACCACCCTTATGGCAGAAAGTGAAGAGGAACTCAAAGGCCTCTTGATGAAAGTAAAAGAGGAGAGTGAAAAGGTTGGCTTGAAGCTCAACATTCAGAAAACGAAGATCATGGCATCTGGTCCCATCACTTCTTGGGAAACAGATGGGGAAACAGCGGAAACAGTGTCAGACTTTATTTTTTTGGGCTCCAAAATCACTGCAGATGCTGATTGCAGCCATGAAATTAAAACACGCTTACTCCTTGGAAGGAAAGTTATGACCAGCCTAGATAGCATATTAAAAAAGCAGAGACATTACTTTGCCAACCAAGGTCTGTTTAGTCAAGGCCATGGTTTTTCCCGTGGTCATGTATCAATGTGAGAGTTGGACTGTGAAGAAAGCTGATCGCCGAAGAATTGATGCTTTTGAACTGTGGTTCTGGAGAAAACTCTTGAGAGTCCCTTGGACTGCAAGGAGATCCAACCAGTCCATTCTGGAGGAGATCAATCCTGGGTGTTCATTGGAGGGACTTATGCTAAAGCTGAAACTCCAATACTTTGGCCACTTCATGCGACGAGTTGACTCACTGGAAAAGACTCTGATGCTGGGAGTGATTGGGGGTAGGAGGAGACGAGGACGACAGAGAATGAGGTGGCTGGATGGCATCACCGACTCGATGGACATGAGTTTGAGTGAACTCCGGGAGTTGGTGATGGACAGGGAGGCCTTTCGTGTTGTGGTTCATGGGGTCGCTAAGAGTCGGACACGACTGAGCGACTGAACTGAACTGAGAAGGTAACACCGTATAGTTTAGGACTGTAGACAACAGGTCAAATTGCCCAGGACTCTATTATACTTCTAAAGCCCTTCTGGTGTTGGAAACTTTCTAAGCGTCAGTTTCTTCTTCTGTAAAAGGGATAATTTCTTGTTCATAGAACCACTGTGGAGATTAAATTATATAGCCTGGCACACAGTAGGTTCTCAAAAAATAGTAGCTATTAGTATTTACTGGCAAAGAATTGTGGGGACTGGCTGCACTGAATTAGTCATCAATCTAAGGGATATGTACTGGTCCTCCTATATGCCAGGTGGCTGGGCAAAGACTCAGGATTAGAAGGCTACCATTTTGCACTAACTGTATAACACATTTGTGGGGGATACAGACATGTTCTATGGAGATATAAAAGTGCCAGGCAAGCACAGCTAACAGCAGAGTGAACTTGGCTTGTGAGAGAGAAGGCAAAGGCTCCATAAAAAAAACAGTATACGCGCTGGCAACATGAGGAGGAGATTCCCAGTAAAGAATGGGAGGGCACTGCGGGCAGAGGATTGCAAAGACTTGGGAGTTATGAGAGTATTTCCATATTAAAGAAAAGAGACATGTTAGAGAGAGGCAGAGTAACCATGTCAGGCTCCGGAGATGGTTACATTCAATTGACAAGAAGCCCCAACTGATTAATTTGTTTATAGCTAGAGCTGAGGTGCCATGTTAATCCTTCTACAGTGTGGCTCAAATTGGACTCAAGGAAAATTCCAATTCTCTGAGATGTGCTGCTTTTGAGGAGTTGGCTTACAAAAGGTTTGATCAACACTCGCTCCTCAGTACAATAATGTTTGTTTGTTACTACACACCACTTTCCTTAAAATATACCAAAACTGGGCGAAGAAGGGAAACACTTATTTTGAACCTCAGACAAGTGATTTCCAGTTCTTAATTCCCCTATAATTTCTGCCATGGGTTTCCCTTTTCACTAGGAGCACCCAGGGACATATTCTAAAAATTGATGCAACCAAGAAATGTGAGCTTCTTAAGTTAATAAATGAAACAGCACTCAATTCCAGAGATGGATAGGGAAGACAACACAAAATTCCTCTGCAGAAAATATATCCTCAAATTTTGTCAAGTGACATGCAAACCACATGAAGTATTTTATTTGAAACTTATGAAGGTAATATCAAGTCCAAGCGGAGAAGGCAATGGCAAGCCACTCCAGTATTATTGCCTAGAAAATCCCATGGATGGAGGAGCCTGGTAGGCTGCAGTCTGTGGGGTCGCTAAGGGTCGGACATGACTGAGCGACTTCACTTTCACTTTTCACTTTCACACATTGGAGAAGGAAATGGCAACCCACTCCAGTGTTCTTGCCTGGAGAATCCCAGGGACGGGGGAGCCTGGTGGGCTTCCGTCTATGGGGTCACACAGAGTCGGACACGACTGAAGTGACTTAGCAGCAGCAAAGTGTTCAAAACAATTAGACTGTGAAGAAGGAAAAGACGTCACAGCCATAGCAAACACCGGGGATGAACAGAACCCGACAAGACACCTCCAATGTCTGTAGCAGCCCTCCCAGGGAAAGTAACAGCCTGCCACTCCTCCAGGGGGAAATTCTCCAAGTACATTAGCTACTTTAAACACAATCTCACTGATGTGATGTGGAGGTGGCATAGGCTTCCCTGATAGCTCAGTTGCTAAAGAACAGCCTGCAGTGCAGGAGACCCCGGTTCGATTCCTAGGTTGGGAAGATTCGCTGGAGAAGGGATAGGCTACCCACTCCAGTATTCTTGGGCTTCCCTTGTGGCTCAGCTGGTAAAGAATCCACCCGCAATGCGGGAGACCTGGGTTTGAGCCTGGTTTGGGAAGATCCCCTGGAGAAGGGAAAGGCTACCCACTCCAGTATTCTGGCCTGGAGAATTCCATGGACTATGGGGTATCCATAGCGGTGCAGGTGGGAATCAATCCTCCAGCTCCAATAGAGGACAAGCCTTTGAATGGTACAGAGATTAAATCCATCCTGGAATGAGCCAACTGTATTATAACTAACACAACTGACACCTCTCATAAACTATGGATTCAGTTTCTACAGTTTTAACAGTGACTCAATGTCACGAGAAGACATTTTTTAAATTTACATTCAGTTTTCTTCTCTAACTACAGTCTCATTATAATTTCCATTTCACAGCTACTTAGCTAGATTTTATGGACAGCTTGAATTAGAAAACAGCTCTTTAGTAGATTTTTTTTTTTAATAAAAAGAAATCATTTGTTTTTGTTCACTTACCATTCCGTGATTCAGCCACCCTGGGATAAAATTATCAAGCAATTTCGGGTAAATCATCTCTCTGTCATAGGCATAAATGATCCAGAACACCGCTACAACGAACTGGAAGGGAAAAGAAATACTTTTATTTCAAAGGTCCCAGCTGTCCATAGCATACAATTGGTTGGTTTTCTATTGTTCAAAGAACCCAACAAAACTTTAATTTACAATGAAAGATAAATCAGGAAGCCAGGTAATAACTGGAAAGCTCATTCTAACTTCACCCCATTAGTGGTAACTATTGGGGGTTCTTCCCCTCTCCTTGATTTCCCAATTGTGTTCTGAGGCACAGGGCTCTGTTTGTGAGTGAGACAGAGAGA